>NW_026851249.1:0-2677375 GCF_030913485.1 Colletotrichum godetiae | reverse complement strand
AGTTTATCTACCTATATTGGCTTTTGATAGATTTATAGCGGATTAATTATTATATAAGCTTAAGTTTATCTATATTAGCTTTATTATTATGAATGATATTAACTAAAAGCTAGATGCCCTTTTTATTATTTTTAAAGATGTTTATTTAAAGTGCTCTATATTTATTAAGCTTACCTATATTAATAAGCTCTTTAAGTTCTAATAAAAGCGCCGTTTTTATAATAAGCTCCTTATTTATTTTTTAAAACTAGGCCGTCTTTAAATACTTAAATAAAGACGTTATCTTTTAAAAGTATACTAAATACGTTACCTAGCTTATTAATATTATATAGTCCTTATTTACTTATAATAGGACCTTAAAGAATATTATACTTATTTATATTACTCCTACTAAAAATAAAGAAATAATACCTTTAAATAGAATATATATAAAAGAACTATTAACTATAAAACTATCCTTAAAATATTATACTAAAAGTTAAGGAATAATTATACCTACTTTATTTATAAAAAGTCTAGCTATATCTCCCAGGATTACCTTAAAAGGCCGTCTACCATAATAACCGCTATAAATACTATAAACCTCAATAAATAATAAACCTTGAAATTAAAAAATTAAAACCCTTAATACAAGTAATTTCCTAATTAAGGAATAAATATAAAAAAACGAAAGATTAATAATTTATTTAATAAATCTATAGAATTTTATTAAAAGGTAGTTTCTAAAAATCGAGCTTATAATGATATTTAATAAATATAGAATTTACTTAAAAGCCTTATTTAATATAGGTGCTAATAGGTACGGATTTATAAATAACTATACAATTTTATTATTATAAGACTTTTATATAGCTTTATTTAATAAACTACTACGCTTTATCTTTACCGCCGGATTTAATAACGAGTAATTAAAAGATATTAATATAATATAAACTATTAACTTATATATTAATTAATAAATCCTTTTAAAATACTCTTTTTCTAATTAAATATAAAGCGCTACAACCTAATCCTTAAAAAAAAATAGTGTAAGTACTATAATATTAACTTTAATATCCATTATAAGTACCTTATATAGCCCGAGGACTTACTACTATAAAATACCCCTTTTATTATCGTTACAAATATAGAGGACCTATATATTTCCGAAATTATTAATATTTAATATTAAATTAATACCGAACGATAATAAGAGATATTTAAAATAGATATGATTTAATGTAATAAGTAATTATAAAGGAGGTAGGCGGCACCTAAGCCCGTTAAAATATTTTATTAGCCTAAAGAGATAAAAGACCGATATATATAGCAGTCCGATAATATACAAAATATTAAAAAAAATAGATTATATACTTACCGGTATATATATATAGTAGTTTTTTTCTAGCTTTATAGGTATAAAAAATTAACCTTAACGGGATTAGCTTTTAAAGGAAATTATATAATATAATATATAATATATCTATATAATATATATAGTATACCCTATATATATACTTAATTTAATATAGTAATTTTAATTTAAAAGATATAATATAATATATGTAATTATTATTTATTAATTTCCTTTAAAAGCTAATCCCGTTAAGGTTAATTTTTTATACCTATAAAGCTAGAAAAAAACTACTATATATATATACCGGTAAGTATATAATCTATTTTTTTTAATATTTTGTATATTATCGGACTGCTATATATATCGGTCTTTTATCTCTTTAGGCTAATAAAATATTTTAACGGGCTTAGGTGCCGCCTACCTCCTTTATAATTACTTATTACATTAAATCATATCTATTTTAAATATCTCTTATTATCGTTCGGTATTAATTTAATATTAAATATTAATAATTTCGGAAATATATAGGTCCTCTATATTTGTAACGATAATAAAAGGGGTATTTTATAGTAGTAAGTCCTCGGGCTATATAAGGTACTTATAATGGATATTAAAGTTAATATTATAGTACTTACACTATTTTTTTTTAAGGATTAGGTTGTAGCGCTTTATATTTAATTAGAAAAAGAGTATTTTAAAAGGATTTATTAATTAATATATAAGTTAATAGTTTATATTATATTAATATCTTTTAATTACTCGTTATTAAATCCGGCGGTAAAGATAAAGCGTAGTAGTTTATTAAATAAAGCTATATAAAAGTCTTATAATAATAAAATTGTATAGTTATTTATAAATCCGTACCTATTAGCACCTATATTAAATAAGGCTTTTAAGTAAATTCTATATTTATTAAATATCATTATAAGCTCGATTTTTAGAAACTACCTTTTAATAAAATTCTATAGATTTATTAAATAAATTATTAATCTTTCGTTTTTTTATATTTATTCCTTAATTAGGAAATTACTTGTATTAAGGGTTTTAATTTTTTAATTTCAAGGTTTATTATTTATTGAGGTTTATAGTATTTATAGCGGTTATTATGGTAGACGGCCTTTTAAGGTAATCCTGGGAGATATAGCTAGACTTTTTATAAATAAAGTAGGTATAATTATTCCTTAACTTTTAGTATAATATTTTAAGGATAGTTTTATAGTTAATAGTTCTTTTATATATATTCTATTTAAAGGTATTATTTCTTTATTTTTAGTAGGAGTAATATAAATAAGTATAATATTCTTTAAGGTCCTATTATAAGTAAATAAGGACTATATAATATTAATAAGCTAGGTAACGTATTTAGTATACTTTTAAAAGATAACGTCTTTATTTAAGTATTTAAAGACGGCCTAGTTTTAAAAAATAAATAAGGAGCTTATTATAAAAACGGCGCTTTTATTAGAACTTAAAGAGCTTATTAATATAGGTAAGCTTAATAAATATAGAGCACTTTAAATAAACATCTTTAAAAATAATAAAAAGGGCATCTAGCTTTTAGTTAATATCATTCATAATAATAAAGCTAATATAGATAAACTTAAGCTTATATAATAATTAATCCGCTATAATAATCTTATCAAAAGCCAATATAGGGTAGATAAACTTAGTTGCTATACCGTTAATCTTATTAATAATATATTTTAAATAGTAGCCGTTGGTATTAGAGTTCGTATTTTTAAGGTACTTTATAATGTATTAGAGCTAATAGGGGAACTTTAAGCCTTTATAATTATTATTACGTATAAAAATAAGGATATTAAATATTTTATTTAATTTTTAAAAAGGTTAATAAATTAAGGTAAAAGTAGCCTTATAACTACCCTAGATTTTAAGTTAGGTAAGACGTTATTTTAAAATATAATAAGTATTAATACCGTTATTATTGATATTAATGCTAATTTAGGAGCCATTTTTTAATTATTTAAAATACTCGTTTAATATAATATTAGCGTTAAGCGTTCTATTTAAAGCCTTTTAATAAATTATAATTTTTTAACTATAATATATAAAATCTCGATATTCTTTTTAATTATCTTATAAAAGCGCTCGGTATTATTACTTAATTAGCCAATTATAGAGGCTAGTATTTATTTTAACTAATATTAAGTAATATATATTTTTAATTAACTCTTGACCTATTTATATAGGGTAGCGCCCTCGTTTTAGCTATAAAGGTCTTATATAAGCTCGAAATTAACGCCGTAATATTTAATAATATTAAAAAGTCCCTTATTATAAATCTAAATTAAGGATATAAGTTTATTAATAATACGGCGGAAATAAATAAGGTAGTTATTTTATAAAATAGAGGGTAAAAGCTACTTTAAAAGCTACTTTATAAAGTCGACCTTTAGGTTAAATATAGGGAGCTCGGCGTCTTTATTAATACCTATAATATTTTAATATTAATTATAAAAACGGCAATTTTATTAAAAATTATCGGTATAAAAGGATATTTATCCCTTATAGCTTTATTTTTAGGCTATAATATTTAATAGAGGGGGTGTATATTTAAAGGATATTAATTATTTTATATAGGTATCAAGTCGGTTATTATTCGGCTTATTTTATATTTTTTTTAATAAGGGTAGCTAATTAGTATAGCGGATTTAATAAGTTAAAATATTATTATTCTGTTTTTAAAAAACAATAGTTTTATAAAAGACGTTAAGTAATATTACGATAGGGAACTCGAGGTACGTCTAAATACTATTATATTAACTCAATAAACGTAATTCAATATAAGGAGGGAAGAAATAGAAAAATAGGTAGATTCTAGGGGGCTAGGCTTTTAGGCCTAGCGGTCTAGAGGTTACGTAACCCTTAAGGGATCCACTGGGTACCTGAGGTTCGGGTCCACTGGGGACCAACGCCTAGTGCCGTGATAATATTTAAATTAAAGTAAAAAGTAAGACTAAATTATAATATTAAATAATAAAAGTAGCTAATAATAATTTTAAAATCCGCCGATTTAAATATAAGAGGAAAGGTTAAAGGAAAATAAAGAGAATAAAAGGGTATATATATTATTATTATATAAAAAAGGTTATGAACGGGATACTATATATGAAAAGCCTAGCCTTATAATAAAAGTTCTTTTCAATAACCTTATTAAACTACTTTATTTAAGATAATTAAATAATTAAAGAAATGATTTATTTTTTTATTAAAAGGTTAATAAAGTAAAAAAAATATAAAAGTACAAAAAATCCCTAGCTTATAACTATTAAATATTAGGTAATAATATAATAATAACCTGAATAAATAATTAAACTTAGGGGTTAAAGAAATAAACGACCTCTGCCTAAAGACCTTGAATAAATATTAAATTAAGTAAGCCCTTTTTAAAGTAGCTCTATTAGTCTAGATATAATAAAGAAACTATTAAGTAATTTTTAATAATAAAGCAAATTGAGAGGTCTTTTTTTGTTTATTTATTAAAAATATATCGATTTTGAAACATATAAAAAAGAATATTAAAAAGTATTTTCTTTTGAAAAAAGAGATAAAAAAAGATAATACACTTATATATTATAGGATTTTATATTACTTTTACGTACTGTCTCTTCTACTTATCTAATCGCGCACGCGCTTATATAATACTAGTAGATTTCCGGAATTATAGGTCCCTAGTTAACCTAAAATATAGTTCTTTTTTTATTATATAATTATTTCATACTTATATCTTAATAATATTATTTAAAATAACTAGTTTAGCCTACTTATTTATCTAATTATAGTAATTAATTATATTGATAACTTAATTATATATACATTATATAGCTTAATAATAAGTTATATAATACGCTTATAGAGCTGGTATATAGTATAGAATTTACGATATATATATATATATATATAAAGTAATAAATTAATCTTATTTAATTAGCTATATATAGTTACCCCTATTAAGGAGTCACGGGGTACGTATCTTTATACTTATATAATCGCTAATTATATAAGTGTAGAAAAACGTTAATTACGGGCGGATTTGAACCGCCTCCTTTAGAATTATATTTAAAATTAGCCAAGACGCTCGGGCACTTCTAGGCTCATACCACTAAGCCACGTCGCCGATAATGCCCTTATAATTTTTTATTAAATAAAGTATGATTTATGATAACCTAGGGTTACCTTTTAAAGATAATAAAAAAAGGCCTATAATTATTATTTTAGTTTATTAATGAAGCTATAAAACTTTTTCAAATATCAAATCGTTATTAATAAACTAAAGATTATAACTTGAAAAATAGAACGCCTTTATACATTTTATTTACATTATTAAAATAACAATAACCATATTAAAAATAAACAGCGATCCGGTACTAAATTAATATTATAAAAAAGATTAATACTCTAAAATATACTATCATTACTAGAATAGCTTATTTATACTTAATAATATAAAGATCCCCATAATCAAAAATTTATAATACTAAATAGCCGCTAATAAAGGTTAGGCTAAATAAGAGTTTTATAACATACTACTCTTATAAAAAAAATATATATATAGCCTAATAGTATTATAACTTACTAAATAATATATTAAGAAAATTAAAACTAGATATATTAAAGATATTGATAAATATAGTCTAAAGAAATTTAATAATAAAAATAAATAGCTTAAAAAAAAGTATAAATATATTATTAGTACTATTTATATTCTTTAAAAGGTCGGTATATGTTAAGGTTATTATAAAAGGGTAGGCCTTAATAATGTAAGGACTTATTAAAAAGAAGTCCTTATAAATACAAATAACTACTTTTGAATAAACCTGATAAATGTAAAGCTAGTAAAAAACTAGGCCTTTAATTAATATATATTAAAGTCCTTTTTTTATAAAAATTTAATAATAATAAAAAAAGTAGCTTTTTAATTAACGTTCTTTTAAGTAAATTTAAGAAAGCGCTTAAAAAAGATCCGGCGATTATTTATTAAAGCCCTATATTGAAGAAATATAAAGGACCTATTTTTAATCTAGTATTTTGTAAAATAAGAGGATATAATAATTAATATGAGAATAAATATTTAATATTATAATTAGATCTTTATTATTAAGCCGGCTATATTTATATAAAAGATTATTAAAAATAAAGAAAAAGTATATATACTTTATATTTATAGGGCCGTAGTAAATATAGAGCCCTTAATAATATTATCAAAAGACAAATAAGGGTCTAATAATAACTATTTTTTAAAAGTCATATAATAAAACGGCTATATTTAATAAAAATATAATAATAAATCTACTGATTTTGAGAGAAATCAAATATAAAATCGAGTTTTAAAAAGGAGTAAAACTATTATATAGGCCTATATACTACTTAAATAAATAATAACTTAATAAATTGAGAAAATATATTATTAAAACCTTTAAAAATAGGAAGATCGTCCCCTTCGTAAATAAAATAAGAGCCTTAATAATATTCATCCTTAAGAAGAACGGATCTTTTGAATTATATATAGATTATGAAAGGTTAAATTTTATTATATTAAAGAATAAATATCCTCTTTTTTTAATTAATAAGCTTCTAAATAAACTCAAAAAGGCTTAGAAATTTTTAAAGATCGATATTAAAGATTTAGATTATATCGTAATTTAGTTGCTAAATAAATAAGAAATGATATTTAGGACAGGATATAGTTACTTTAAATATATAATGAGTTCTGCTAGGGGGGCTGTGTCCCATTTTTCTAACTAATGAAATAATCGCGATTTTCTTAGCTAACTACAGTAAATAATTAATTCTAGTCCTTTACTATTAGCTTTATTTAAACCCGGCTTATATAAATTAATATAACTTGAAAACGATTTTAATTATTATTATAATAATTAAAAAAACCTTGGTAAATTTTGATTTTTATTGATTTTTATTGATTTTTATTGATTTTTATTGATTTTTGTTAATTTTATAAAAAAAAACTTCATTATATTAAGTTATAATAAAGCTATACTTATATATATAAGTTTATAAATACTTTTGGAAGCTTTTTAATTGTTATAATTAATATAATATACGGTAAGTTAAATAAATTATGTTTTTTAATTCTATAGGAATAATTAAATTAATTAATAAACCTTTTATTAAAAAGTATTATAACTTTACTTTTTATAAATAATAACGGCAAAATCAAAATAGATATATAAGATAAAATAAAAATAAAAATAGAAATAAGTAATTAGTAGTAATAAAAATTAGCTAGAATAATTCCTAGCCTCTTATTGGTTAAATTAGTTTGGTAAAAGTGGGACACAGCCCCCTTAGCAGAACTCTATAATAAATAGGTAACGACTAGGTAAATAAGGGGAGTTTAATATTAAAAAAAGGAAAAATAATTATAAGAAAACAAAAGAATTTATCATCAATAAGGGAAAATTTAATATTAATAATTAAATAATAAAAACATAAAAAGTTAAGAAGATAAAAAAATAAAAAAATAAAAAAATATTGAAGTAACGGTATTATTTAAAAGAATATATAATATTAAAACGGTTATTGACGACCCTTATATAATAATAGTTAATATTTAAATATTAATAATAAGTAATAATAAAGCGGTTATAATAGCAAACTAATAATAAAAAGAGAATCTAAAAAAGTTAAATTAATATAATAAAACCTTTACTACTAGAACTATCAAGAATAATAAATAAAGCTATTATTTTTATTATAATAAAAAAGGCTATTTTTAAAAGGGAATTAATATAGAGGTATATAGAATTAATATCGTAATATATACCTTATGGCAACATATACGTTTACCTTGATAGATAGCTCGAAATTTAATTATTAATATATCTAGATTCTGCCGCTCCGCTCTAATATATATTTTATTTTAAACCTTCATTATTATTTTAGTTATAATACTTAATATTAATATATTACCTTCCACAATTAAACCCCGGTATAACTATACCGTTAAGCTATAAAACGTAGCCTTAATAACATAATATATCTTTTAAAATACTAATATATCTATATATTATTATTCTTTTTTTATTAGTAATTATCTTAGTATTGGCTAATTTTATAAAATTAACGATCTTTAATTATATAATAACTTAATTAATGATGTATTACCTAAACTATTATAAGAAATATGCTTACTATTTTATTATTAGTTTTATTATTTCAATTTTAAATTAAGATTTTATTTTAAATACGGTTTTTTCAATAGGACCGACTTTTCTTAACTCATTATATTACCTCGACTTTTATTTATTTATAATACCCTTTATCTTAATACCGAGTACTTTAAATTTATATTCTACCTTATACGCCGTTTTTTAAAGGGAATATAAAATACATAATGTTAAAGATTACCTTTTTAATAGTTTTAACTATTTATATTGACTTATAGACGTTACATAGGATATAATTAACGATTAAAAGCTATATTTTCATTAGGCCTATATAAAGGACGAGGTTTTTTCATTGAAAATATATTAGTTCTTATTAAAAATATCTTAATAAATTCTAGATTATAGTTTTATTAAGATATTCTAAATCAATTACTAAGTAATACCGGCTTATATATAAGATAATACCCTTTAACAAAAAGCTATTTCCGCCCTTTATAAAGGAATATAATAATAATTATTTTATAATAATTAAGTTTGATATTTTATACTATTATACGAACTTTTTAAAAATAGCTAAATCGTTAGTTTTTAATAAATAAAAGGTTTATTTATAATAATAATTTTAAAACCCGTTTTTGTAATCTTTATTATTAGATTTTAAATTTAAAAATTATAACGTTATTTTATAATAAATTGAAAAATATGATATAATAAGATCTTA
Source organism: Colletotrichum godetiae (assembly GCF_030913485.1). Taxonomy (NCBI): domain Eukaryota; kingdom Fungi; phylum Ascomycota; class Sordariomycetes; order Glomerellales; family Glomerellaceae; genus Colletotrichum; species Colletotrichum godetiae. The sequence goes on along the minus strand of NW_026851249.1, from coordinate 2,668,170 downwards.
TAAAGCTTATACTATTTTAATATAGTTAATAATCTCGATATTATAATATTATAATATGAGTTTTACTATCCGGGAGGTACATTCAAACTATCCGGGAGGTATACCCACTTTTTCAAATTAAACCGGCCAATAAGATCAGCGGGTCGGGTTAATATTAGAGATAATAGAAAATGGTATATTACGTAATAAATAGAATTAAAAATTATTTTAATTTTTATTATAGTAACTGACGAATCTTAATAAATTAAGCCTTTATAATTAATTAATTTCCGCCTAGCCTATTTATATTAATTCAACAGATCTAAATAATAATAGAGGAGCCCCTAAGCTTAACTTAAGGTAGGCTCGTTATTATAATCGTCTCTTCAATATAGATCTTATTATAACCGTAATTAAATCCTAGGTCTCCTTCTAAACTAAATTAACCGGTACTTCCTCCTTAAATTATAACTAATTACGATATATATTTATTTTAACCGGTTGTAGTGCTAGGTTCTTTAATTTCCTTAGTACCTGTAAAGTAAAGCTCGATAGAGGTTTAGTTACTACCGGTATATTATTTAACAGTAATTTAAATATAGCTAAAACGTTACTTAATAAGGTAAGCTCCCTTAATATTGCTATAAGGGTTTTAGAGTTACGAGGCTACTTACGAATATTTATAATAATTAATAGGTTCTTAATTTTAAATATAGTATTATAAAAGTCCTATATTTCGTTAATTTATAATTAAAATAATCTATAATAAGAAATATAGTAATAGCTATATTAATTATTAATATAAATAAATATAATACTTCGTAAGCTCTTCCTTTACCTTTATAAACTTAAAGAGGATATAGGAATATAGTAGTTTAAATTAATAATTAAACTATTTATAATAAGGGCCAAGGTTAAAAAGAGGGTCTTTTTTATCCTCTTTAGGTATTACTATTAGGTATTTTATAATCTAATTAAGCCATCTTTATTAAAGGTACTTATAACGATTCTATATTTTTATAGCGGTATCATAACGGATATAGGTTATCTCTTTATTAAATAGTATCTTATTAATAGCCTAAACGAAGTTAATAAGATCTGTATTACTAAGTATTATATAGGATTTTAAATCTTTATATATAGTCTTTATGGGACTATTAATAAAAATACCGAAATTCTTATATTTATTAATAAAATATTAAACTTATTAATAATAATAAGGTATATAAGTATTATATAGATATTTAAAGTAACCTAATTAGTTAGTAAACTTAGTCTCTAAATATCTTTATACTTCTTTGAAATTTTTTTTAGTATCTATATATATTATAAATATTTATAATTAACTAAACTTAATAAGAATAGATTTAACTTCGGTCTTTATTAATTATTAATTAATTACTACTTTATTAATACGGCCGAATTTATTAAGGGTATAGGTTTATAAGTTATAAATAGTTAAGGGAGGAGGTACTAGAGGTGGTTATAGAGCCTCGTCGCTAGCCTTATTAAGGTACTAAGTTAATTTCGAACTTTATATCGTTAAGGGTACTAGGGCCCTATTACTTATATTTAACGTTAAGGTCTATATTAATATTAATACAAAAAATATATAATTATAGCTAGGTCGACAGTAAGACCTCTATAATAGTACTATAAAGGGCCACCTTAAAGTCTATAATAATAACCTAGGGAGCCTCGATACCGACCTTTATATAGATCTTCTTAAAGGACTTAATTAAAAAGTTATATTTTTTTAGTATTTAGAGAAAAATGAACTAAAGGTAGCCTAAAATAAAGAGCTAAGATCTATAATATTAATAATCTAAAAGAAAGGTATTTTATACTAATTAACCTTATATATATCATTAAGACCTATTATATAAGGGAACCGCTTTTATATCTTTTAATAAAAAAAATCTAAAAGATAACCTTAAATATATTAAGATTAATTTCTAATTATAAAATTTAGTATTTTAAGCTATATTATTAAAGTTTATAGATAAAGATTTAGGTCGTAATATAACCGCCTAAAGTATTAAAGTATAAATATTAGTACGTATTATAAATATCTCTTTAATTAAAGAGAGTACTAGGATAAATATCGTAAATAATAGCGCCTACTTTACGAGGCTTAATAATATTATACTTAAAGAGATTAATAATAAGGTTAATTTATTTAATAATTATACAGTAATAGGTTATATAGGCGGAAGGATCGAGAGACGGGCCGTAGTTATATTCTTTATATTTAAATATCGAAATCTATTTATATCCTTTCGCCTTTATTATAAAGGCTATACCCTTTTAAGAGTAGCCTATCTTTAATATAATTAAATAACATAGTCCTATTTTTTCCGTCTATTATATAACGTTACGGTTATAATATAATTAATAAAAGGTATTTTAATTATTATAAGGATTACCGCCGCCTTTATAGATAATTATAAAGCCGTAGGTATATATAAAGATATTAAAATAGCTTTAAAGCTATCATATATTATTAATAAGTACTTTATTAATTTCACCTTCTAGCGGGTTAAGAATAGCTTTAAAATTAGGTAAATTAGGTTAGTTAGGTAGTAAATCTATTATGACGACGTAAATATGGTTAAATAATAAGTATAAATTAGGAAGAGATTTATTAATTATAAATAAAGTAGAAGAATCTAATCAATGGTAATTATAGGCCTTTAGCGCTAGTATAAATGAGCTGAGGTTAACCTAGTATGGCCGTCTAATTAGTCGGATTGGGTATAAAAGTAGGTATACCTCCTAGATAGCTAGAATGTACCTCCCGGATAGTAAAACTCTATAATATATAAGAACTAAAGCTCGACCGGTTATAAATAAAGTTATTTATTAAAGTGTAATAATAAATCGTCTTTAATTAAGGGTTTATAAGAGGCTGGTTAATTAAGTTTTAATTAGGCCTTAGATTTATCTTAATAATACATAAAAAGTTATTTTAATATTCTTAATAAAAGAAGAATAATAGGGGGTTACGTAAATAAACAGTTACTATAACTTAGTATTTAAAGGTAATAAAGTAAATAAAAGATAATATTAAATAATAGCAAATAAAGAATTTTATAGTTACGTTATCTTATATATTATTTAGATAATTTATTATTCATTATACTTAGATATTATAGTTAAGGTATAAGTAATTAAATATTAATTAATTCATTATTTTTAAGACTATTTCAACAATTTTCAAGGAACGGTTCAGTAAATACAGTATTATACAAGAATTCTAGATTTATTAATTAATTAAAATATTATTATAACTACTTTTACCACTTTTATAAGCGTATATTAAAATCCTAGGTTAATTATAAAGATAAACGTGTATGCCGCTATATTAATTCTATATACATCTATATTACTTCCTTTTAAAAAATAAAAAGATTATAAAGATTTATTAATAATTATCGGATTTATAATATTAGGCTTATTAGTAAAATAAAGCTATTGATTAGTAATAGATCGTATGATAAATAACTATTTTAAGGGCTAAAGCTTAAAAAAAAAAGAGGGTAATTATAAAGGTACTTAATATACGAGTATTTAATTAAGCCTAATTTAACTATAAAGCTATAATTAAAGCTCGATATAACTTAATTATAAAGTTATATAACTAAGGCTAAGTAAATCTTTCATAAAGCCTAGCTTAAAAAAAAACTAGTTCTTATAATAATGTTATTAAAATATTAAGTTTTTTATATAAAAATATTAATATTATTAAATAGAAATTGATATACCGGCGTCGCTATTCGGCTTTTTAATTAGCCTAAAAAATATTATTAATATAGTTAAATTCTATTAAATACCTATAAAGTATCTTTATCCTTTTTGTTTTTTTACTCTCTTTATTTTAAGGTTATATTATTAAGCTTTTAAATTTGACTTATATTATTTATTAATAATAGCTTTTATAACTTAATATAGAGAGATATTCTTTAAGGCTAATCTTAAAATAATACCGTTACTATTAAACCTCTTTTTTTATAAGAGCGATTATTAATTAATTACGGCTTTTTACTATTATCCGGCTAACTATTATTATCTCCTTTTTAAAAATATAATCGCCTTAATATTAATTAATTATACAAAGTTAATAATCCTTAAAAATAATACGACCTTATTACCGAGCTCTTAGCCAGTTTATTATAAAATACATAACCTTTTATAATTAATTACTTTACTTTAATATAGAGTTAATATTATACTTTATTTACTTTTTTTTAAAAAGAATAATAAAAACTTAATAAATTATTCTCTTATAACTTTTTCTAGAGCATAGCCTTTTTCCTCTTAATAAATAATCCTAGTAGCCTTTTCATTTTATAAAAAAATAGTTTAATATTACTCTTTAATTTATTATATAGATTATTAGGATTAATTAATAGCTAATAATAATGCTCTTTTAATAATAAAAATATATTTATTAATAATAAAAGTTATAAGGTCCCTAAGTTAACTTATTACTTTATTTATTTTCATAATAATCCTCTTTTTAAAATAAAACGTCTTTTTAAAATAATAGCCTCCTATTATATTTTAAATAACCGATCCTTATTTCTTTTTATAATTAAAATCCTTAATTTATTAATTCCTAACGATCTAGAATAAACCTATAATACCTTCTTCAACCAAATTAATATAATTATTAAAACTAATAAATTTAATATTTTAAAGCGGAATAAATATAAAATTTAAAATAAAAGTATTTAATATATTTTTTAATATAATCGGTTTAATAAACCTAGGCCTGTATAAAGTACTGATATTTAATAATATAAATCTTATAAATATAATTATAAGTAATAAATTATTATCAAGGCTTAAAAAAGGGTAAGTAGCTTTTATGTTATTATTTAGATCTTTAATATAGTTAATATAATTATAGCCCTAGCCTTAAAGCCTCTATATACCCTTCATATTATAGGTTTATTTAAATAGTTTAAGATATTATTAAAACTATAAGCTAATAAGTTAAAATTCGGGCTTATAATATATATATTATTATTTAAAAATAGGTTTTAAAATCCTTATTTATTTAATAAAATATTTATAATATTAAGGCTTATATAAATTTTGAAAAATTAATTAAATATTTATTAATTATAACGTTAATTAAGCTATTTAATAAGTAAGATACTCTATATATAATAAAATAGGTAAATAACGAACTAAACCGCTTTATCGGCCTTCTTTAGACCTTTCTTTATTATTTTTAAATATAAAAGTAATTCCTTAAGATAATTAGTTTTAATAATATCTATAATACTAATCGTTTTAAGCTCCCTCCTTTTGAAGCTCCTAAGTAGACGTATTTTAGATTTATTTATAATACTATATTTAGCCTTATCGATAACGAAAAACTAAAAGGGGTTTAATTTTTTTTAATATATATCCGCTAACTTATAAACTAATACTTAATCCGTTACCCTATTATTATTATTATTATAAACTATAATATATAAATAAAAACTATATTAAATAAGTAGTTTCTAAACGTTTAATAATAACTTTATATCTATTATATTAATTCTAATATTATATTCAAGGCTAAATAGAAATAAATTAAAGACCGTAATTATAATGGTAATAATAATAAGTCTAATGACGAAGGATATTAGTTACTAATATAAATAATAATTATATTAAATAATAAGGATAAGGCCTATATTAATATATTTATTAATAAGCGCCCCCCTTATATATATTACAAAGTCCTTATAATATAGAAACTTATTATTTTTATTAAAATTGAATAAGCTTTTAAAAAAGCCTAGGCCAAGCTCTATAAAGAGTTTAATAACTAATGTCTAATTCTTTAATACCTCTATACGATATACCTATCTTTAAAAATATAATAGGCCCGCTACTTTATCCGAAAATACTAAAACTTTAATATTTATATTATCTTTAATACTAAATTAAGTAATAATAATAGGAATTGATACACGGGCATAAAGAATTAATATACGGGCATACCTCTTATACGGGCATAATAGCTACGCACTATCATTAGCCTAAAAACTATTATTAATTTGTCCTAATTTTACTAGTTCTACCTAAAATATCCGGGAATTAATTTTCGGAACTTATTATTACGATGTATTTATTTAGTTAAGCCGCTATTGTTATACTATTTATATTAATATATATTATATCCGAGTTCGTTTTATTATTATCAAGGTATAATTTATAACGTCGAGCTAGAAGCTAAATTTTAAATAACGAGCCCGATTTAAAACGATAACGTAATGGGTCTTTTTTTATCTTATAACCTCTTACCGTTAATAATCTAGATATTAATATCGATAATTATTATAGCCTTAGCAATAATAATATTTTTAAGAATATCTTTATTTCCTATATAGACCGGTTTTATTAAATTATTTACCCTTACGGCTTATACGGAATAATACGGTATATATAAAAATATAAAATAATTATAAAATTGTTTTATATTAGTTATTTCTAACGAATAACGTACATGATAAGCGAGTGGGCCAGACAAGCGAGTGGGCCACCCAACCACGACCATATGATATGAAGGTACAAATATCAATAACCGCCTTATTTATTTAATCCAAAATATTCAGAGTCCTCTTCTTTAGATATTTCCTTATTAAATTGACATGTTTGCGTATTATGACTAGTGTTCCCGCAGACGCTATATCGTCGTTAGCCCGTCTTAGTCCTCAGTCGGCGACCACTACTCCGGTGCATTTCCTCCTCTACCTAGGCTATAGCCTCTCTCTACGATTAAAGGTCCTCTCCCTTAGCTATAGTAAGACTTCCTCCTTATCGGAGACGGTTTTTCTTAGCTTTCCGGCGTCGACTAAGTAGGTTATTCTCTTCTCGAAGGATCTGGTTCTCGGATCTTAATAAGGCGATCTAGTATATAAACTTACGAGCCCCCTTAAATAGATACTCTATAACTTCGATAATTAAAGTTAGGGAGCTATTTTAATGACGGGCGATTCTATTCTTGATAAATTATAACTACGAAGACGCCTCGGTTAGGTTGTTTGGTATTTAAAAAGTCTATACCGGGGGTGTTATCGGGAGGGATCCTAGAGGCGTCGGAATACGTAACTTTACGTCAAGCTTTAAAAGTACACTCTCTACACTTAAAGGCACAAGCCCTGCCCTTCTGAATCCTCCTTAGATGTTTTTCTTAATTATCGCTTATGCAAAAGCCCTATAAAACGCCGGGAAGAAGTCCTCCTTAGTAATATACGTATTGCCCCGACGCATCTTATCCTTAATTTCTCGACCGTACGCCATTTTAAGAGGCCTAAAATATCTAATATCTAAGGGCTAGAATAGATAAGACAAATGAGCCGGCATATATAGGGTGACAATGTTGTTCTCCTTATAAAAAAGCTTAAAATCTGTAGAGTAATAATTTTTATATCCGTCGACGATAAGGAGGCGATATTAACCCTTTTTATGTAGTCTTGTATATTATTCAAAATACCGAGCCTAATCTAGGCCTCTTTTATTTGTTATCTATCTATTTTCAAACGTTATAATAACCTAATCGTATAAGAGACTAGATTCCGTATACTAGGTAGAGAGATAATACTAGCCCGTAACGATAATATACGGCGGAACGCTGTAACCCGACGAGCTAATAGCTTAAATACTATAACCCATTCACGATTACCAGGCTGTATTATTTTCGTGTTTAAATGCCTTTCGGCATTGGTTACGACTATACCGGTTAAGATCTAGCCTATTATAAAGCTAGTCTCGTTAAAGTTATAGATATTTAAGTCCACGATACCGTACTTCGTAATTATGTTCGCCATAAGCGAGAACTATGTATTTATTGCGACTAGATCTTTATATTAGGCCCTTTTGTAGTCGTATTTACGAAAACGACGTATTTGTAATTATGGTTATTGCTTTACGAAGTTCGAAGCCCATTGCTTCCTAATATAGGGCGTATTACGATCTACGAGTAATCGATTCGCTATTTCTTTAATACTACGAAAACGGGGAGGAAAAGATCTAGTATCTAGGTCGAGAATATATTTAATCAGCTTCTTCTTTTTTAGTAGTGTTAAATTCTGTAAGTTAGGTATATTATTACGTCGTGATAATGTTCCCTTTAATCTGCGGCCTAAGGTAATGCGATTGATATTATAGATCTTTGTTACGGCCTGAATATTGAGGTTTCGGTCTTTTTAGATAGCCTGAACCGCTAAGTTTAATTGAGTATTTTTGATATGTACTGTTATCGTTTTTGATGGAGAAATGCGTGTTATGATGATGTAGGTGGTACTATGGTGGTTGGGTGGCCTACTCGCTTGTCTGGCCTACTCGCTTATTATGTACGTTATTACTTAAAGTTATTAAATAATTATACTAATACTTAGCCTAGAATACGGTTTATTCCTATCGTATTTTATTTATAAATCTACTTTATAAAATAAAAAATATCGACCTATATAAATAGCCTCTATATAAGATTTTATATCTATATTATATTTAATAAAGAAAGTAGTAGGGGAAGACCGATAGTTAATTATAAAACTACTTAATTCTTTTAAATAAATTTAACAATAGCGATAAAGATAAGGTTATTTATTATATCTATTTAATACGTCTATATTATTACCTTTACCGTTATATTCCTTTCTTTATTATATAAGGTATCCTTTTATCGATTTTTAAATAAATTTATTAATTTTATTTTATAAGGTTGTTACTCTTTAAGTTAATATTTATTTTCGCTTTTATCTAATCTAATCCTAGATTTATAAATTCTTAATAACCCGGAGCTTATAATCGATGCCCTATTTAACCGAATTAACGTATTTATTAAAAAGAACGGGTTTAATATTATACATCGATATAGATATATATATAAAGATTAAAAAAAAATATACGTTTTAATATAACCGCTTTAATAAATTACGGCCTATTAAGGGTACGGGGTTATATTAATAAAAATCGTAAAAGTATAGCTATAAGTAGATAATTATTATTAAGATAAAGGAAGGGAGCGCTTAATTTTTATAATATTATATTAAAACCGAATATACTTAATATAATTATAGGCCAAGCCTTAGTTTTTTAATATATCTTTTATATTAAGGGCTTATATTATTAATTAAAAATACTATTAAAGCTAGTAGCCGCTAGGTTAATACTAAGGCCCGCAACGTTTATATTATCGTTTAAGAATAGTTCCTAAATTCTATATTTATTTAACGGGATATTTATAATATTAAAGCCCTTATAAATAAGGAAAAATTAAACGGTTATTTATTAATAGCCGTTTTAATAAAGCTCTTTAATGAATAAAAAATACTTTATATTATAAAATAGGCTAATAGTAAGCCGGACCGGCTTATTAGCTTAATATAAACATTCCTATTTTATTTTTTAATATAAAGGTATTTCCTAGAGGTAATTAGCTTTAATAATATATATAATATAAATCACTTTAAGTTTCTACTATATTAAACTATTACTTAAATATATATTAAATCTATCTTTAATATAATATTTAGCTTTATTAATAATAAAAGATTAAAAGGGTTCTAGTTCCTTATAGAAAATATCCATTAATTATTTAAGTACTATTTAATTCGCTTATTAAATATTATTATTACCGATTTTAATAAATAAATAAAGGCCGCCCTAATTTATAAATTTGCTAATATATAATAATAGCTCTATATCTATTATATTAACTTTAATATTATATTTAAAGTTAAATAAAAATAAATAAAAGGAAAATAAATAAAGGGTATTGGTAATAATTTGGACTATAAAGATAATAATAAGCCCTCGAGAATATTAAAAATAGAATTAAATAACGAGGACTAAGTATACATCTATACGCTTATTAGTAATTTAATTCCTTATATATATTACGGACTATTTATAATATAAAAGCTTATTATTTCAATAGAGACCGAAATAATATATAAAAAAGTATAAAATAATCTTTATAAGGAGTTCGATAACTAATAATTAATATTACGTTATTTTTATAAAATATACCTTCTTATTAAAGCTTAATAAGCTCGCTATTATATCTAAAAATATTAGAATTTTAATATTCGTATTACCTTAAGGACCGAGTTTAGTAATAATAATATCAAAGGCTATTTTTTTAATAACCTAAATTATTTATACCGATTTATTAATATTATATAGGATATAATTTAAAATTAAAAGTTACGGTTTATATAGTCCTAAATACAAGATGAGGTATTAATTACTTATTAATATATTAGAGTTAATTCGGAATATCTAGGTAAACTTTAAAGTATATTTTCTTTAAAGTACTTAGGGTTAATTATAAAATAATACCGGATAATAAAAATAATATTATTAATTAATAATTATTTATAGCCCCCTCCTATTAAAGATTATATAAATAACTATTTTATTTTAATAAAGTTAAGTATTCCTTATTATTATATAATCTATATAAAGCTTATAACTAGGATGTCTTTTATAAAATAAAATATCTATCTTTATTAAAGATTAAAGGAAATATCCTTTAAAATCTATACTGTCGAATTCTAGACTTCAAGATTATTACCTCCCTTTATAATAAGTTAAAGAATATAATATAGTTTATCCTTACTTAATTTACTATATAAAAGAATAATAATTTAAAGGATTAGTATAAAAAACACTATTAATAGCCTTAAAAATAACTTAATAAGGCCGTTTATTAAAAAGTTATAATAAAGTAACTATTATAAAGTTTATATAAAAGGGAAAGTAGTAAAAAAGTAGCTAATTTATAGCCTTATTATACCTATATATTAAAAGTTAATTTAATAAACTTAGTATAAAGAGATTTATAGGAGTACGAGCTAGTAGACGGGTATTATAAGTAAATATTTAAAGAAAAAGGTATAAGTAAAAGATATTAATTAATAATAATAACAAAGCCGTCCCTTAACGGACATAATTAACTAAATAGGGCTTTAATAAAATTTATTATTTATCTATTACCTATTTATTTATAAATATCTATATTATAATAAAAAGATATGAAAAGCAAAATAAATAATATATAAATAAAATCAATTCTATGAAAATATATTTAAAGTAGGATTAGTAAGGGATATAAGGGCTTAGAAAAAATATTTAACTAAAACCTAAATATAAAATACTATATTATTAAAATACTAGTTAATAGCTTATTAATAAAAACCTTTAAATAAAAATAGAGGTTTTTATATAAAAATAAAAGCTAGAGATAAGCATAATACAATCTAATAAAAAACTATTTTATATAAATTCGTTAAAATAAGAATATATTAATAAAAGAACCTTTACTATTTTTAGGACGAAATATTTATAATTTATATATATTTTTAAATTAATAATAGTGCATAGCTATTATGCCTATATAAGAGTTATGCCCGTATATTAATTCCTATAATAATATTAAAAATTATTTTTTAAATAATCTTAATTATTTATATTGGCTTATTAATATTATATAGGATATAATTAATAATTAAGAAATAGATTTTAAATAAGTTTATATTAAGGACTAAATATTTTTAGGCCGGGAATATATAGATACTTACTTTAAATATCTAAATAAACTTCGAATAATCCTTTTTTTAAAATATCTTATATTAATTAAAAAAATCATACTGGTTAATAAAAAATAATATTATTTAATAAAAAACTATTTCTAGCCCCCTTTAAAAACTATAATTTAGACTAATATATATAACAAGCGAGTGAAATAGATAAGCGAGTGAAATATAGAATTACGACTATATTACTTTAATATAATCGGGCGCTTTTCTTTTATAACTTATTATAATACGTTAAAGTAAAAAATCTAATACTTAGCTTGCCCTTTAGGCTATTTAAAATTACCTAAAATTAAGCACTCGGGCTATAATTAAGATCTATTTAGTTAATTACGTTACGTTAACCTAGCGACTAAAAGGAATACCATTATAATATAATACTATATTGAATTTATATAATTTAACGGTTTTTGAAAAAAAGAAGTTATTTAAATATATCCTTAACCTAGATCCCTAATTAAATTTTTTTTAGTTTTATAATATTAAATAAATAATAAATTAATTATTTATCGACCGTAACGTACTCCTTATTAGGAAGTAATAGGCTTTAAACTTTATTAAATAATAATTATAATTATAAATACGTTGTTTTTATAAATATAATTATAAAAGGGCCTAATATAAAGACCTAATTATAATAAATATATAGTTTTTACTTATAGTAAATATAATTATAAAATATAGTATTATAGATTTAAATATTTATAATTTTAATAAGACTAGTTTTATAATAGGCTAGATTTTAATCGGTATAGTCGTAATTAATACCAAAAGGTATTTAAATATAAAATTAATATAGCTTAATAATTATAAATAAGTTATAGTTATTTAGGCTATTAGCTTATTAAGTTATAGCGTCCTATTATATATTATTATTATAGATTAGTATTATTTTTTTACTTAATATACGGAATTTAGTCTCCTATATAATTAAGTTATTATAACGTTTAAAAATAGATAGATAATAAGTAAAAGAGGCCTAGATTAGGCTCGGTATTTTAAATAAGATATAAGACTATATAAAAAAAGTTAATATTACCTCCTTATTATTAATAAATATAAAAGTTATTATTTTATAGATTTTAAGCTTTTTTATAAGGAGAATAATATTATTATTTTATATATACCGGCTTATTTATTTTATTTATTTTAGCCTTGAAATATTAAATATTTTAGGCCTTTTAAAACAATATATGGTTAAGAAATTAAGGATAAAATATATTAGGGTAATATATATATTATTAAAGAGGACTTATTCCCGGTATTTTATAGGGCTTTTATATAAATAATTATAAAGAAAAATATTTAAAGAGGATTTAAAGGGGTAAGGTTTATACCTTTAAGTATAAAGAGTATATTTTTAAAGCTTAATATAAAGTTATATATTCCGATATCTTTAAGATCCTTTTTAATAATACCCTTAATATAGACTTTTTAAATACTAAATAACCTAATTAAGGCGTCTTTATAGTTATAATTTATTAAGAATATAATCGCTTATGATTAAAATAGCTCCCTAATTTTAATTATTAAAATTATAAAGTATCTATTTAAGGGGGCTTATAGGTTTAGATATTAAATCGCTTTATTAAAATTTAAAAACTAGATCTTTTAAAAGGAAAATAATTTATTTAATCGATATTAAAAGGTTAAAAAAATACGTTTTAAATAAAGAAGAAGCTTAATTATAGTTAAAAGAGAGGACCTTTAAATATAAAAAGAGGTTATAGCCTAAATTAAGGAAAAGTATATTAAAATAATAGTCGTTAACCAAGGACCAAAATAAGTTAACGGCGCTATAATATCTATAAGAATATTAAGTATAATATATAAACGTATTAATTTAATAAAGAAATATTCAAAAATAAGGATCCTAAGTAGTTTTATTAAATTAATAAGGTAGGCGTTAAGATTTGCTATTTTATATAATATAGTCGTAATTCTATATTTTACTTGCTTATTTATTTTACTCGCTTATTATATACGTTATACTATTTTAATTAAATTAAATATTCTATATTACTATAAAATCTATTTTAAAATAATAAATTTAACTATTTTTAATAAACAAAAAGTATACCTTTAGTAATATTTTTAAAAAAATATCTTCTTTAAATCTATACCGCTAGATCCTTAACTTTAAAATTATTATATCCCTCTATAATAAATTAAAGAATATAATATAGGCTATTTTATTATAACTAACTTTATTTAAAAAGGGCCGGTTAATTAATTAAGCTCATACTATTTATAATAATTAAAGTATAAATAATGAGACGTAAGGCCGCTTATTTCAAAATAAAAATAAATCGATATTAATAAAACTTATATAAAAAATAAGTTAGCTAAATCGAAGTTAGATATTAAGTTTATTATCGCGATAAATAAAGAGTTAATCTAGTATTCTTAATAAAGGAAGAATAATAAGAAATTATATAAATAAATAACTAATATAACCTAATATTTAGAAAAGAAAATAGAGCTAATAAGAAATAATTTATAATAATAAAAAAGTTTTATAGCTATACCGTAAAAAATAATGAAATAATAGGTTTTTTTAAATAATATATAGTCCTAATTTAAGATTAATAAAACTATTATATAAATAGGCTGTTATATATACTTTTAGAAATATTAAATTTAAAAAGATAAAAAAAGCTATATTAATATAGCCGCCCTTACCGCCTTTATAAAGAGGTACTATTTTTAGAGGTTAATTAAAAAGCTAAATAATAATATTAATATAAGGGCGATGCCGGTATATTAATTTATAACGCCGGTATATTAATTCCTTATTAAATTTATAGTTAAATAGTTAAGGCTTTTAGGATTTAAAGCTATTAATTAAGTTAGAGGTACTAGTAAGTTAGCTTATAGGTTTATTATTATTAAGGTTAAGAACTATAAGTTTCATATAAGGATAGAGGTACTAAATAAATATTAAAAGGTAAAAAAGACCCGGCTATATTTTAAAGGGTTATTTAATAATATTGAAGTAAAGGTATTAAAAATAGAGAAGGGTAGTATTAATATAAGAAAACATTAACCTTTAAAAAGAGGGTTATATAAAAAGTACTAAAAAATATATACGATAATATAGTAACTATAGGAAGCCTAGATATAATATACGAACTTATAAAGTAGTTTAGGATAATAATAAAAAAGAGGGTAATATATAGGTTTAATTAATTTTATACGTTATATGTAAGTTAATTTATATAAAAGATAAAAAGGTCTAAAAAAGTACGTCGCTCGCTATAATGTATCGCTTGCTATATAGGTACGTTATTTAAAAAATTATAAAATTTAATAAAAAAGAAAATTATTATACTAAATCTAGCTACCTATATAGGCTAATATTAACAGGTCTTATATATATTAAAATAGGTAAAGTTAATTATTTAGATATAAGGGTAGTAAAAAGTTAGGCGGAAATCGATAAAGAGGGGTAATAATTAAAGTTCGGTTAGTTAGTAGTTGGGTATATAGTATAATATACCTAGATTTCCCGTTATATAATATATCGTATATATTACTGCCCTAGCGGATGCCTCCGCCGAGGGGAAATTTAATAAGATAAGATTTAGCCTTTATATAATATAGGACCTCTCTTTTATATAAGGAGTTCTGCTAAGGGGGCTATGTTAACTAGCTAGGGGGGCTGTGTCCTACTTTTTTAACCAATAGAATAATTAAAATTTTCTTAGCTAACTATAATAAATAATTAATTTTAGCCTTTTACTATTAACTTTGTATATACCCGGCTTATATAAATAAACACATTTTAAAACTATTTTAACTTTTATTATAATAATTAAAAGATCTTAATAAATCTCGATTTTTATTAATTTTTATTAAGATTCATTTTAATTATATTAAGTTATAATAAAGCTTTATTTATAAATATAAGTTTATTAATACTCTTAAAGCTTCTTAATTATTATAATTAATATAAAATGTAGTAGGCTAGAAATATTATACTTTTTTTTTATTATATAGGAGTAATTAAGTTAATTAATAATGCCTTCTTATTAAAAACTTATAATAACTTTACTTTTTCCACGTACTAACGCTAAAATTGAATAAATAAATAATTAAAGTAATTAAATTAATTAAATAAATGAGTTAAAATAAAAATCAAAGTAGAAATAAATAATGGGTAGTAGTGGAAATTAGTTAGAATAATCCCTAGCCTTTTATTAGTTAGATTAGTTTAATAAAAGTGGGACACAGCCCCCCCAGCTAACTAACACAGCCCCCCTAGTAGAGCTCTATATAAGTACTACTCCTACTCTTAATTAACCTTATTTAGTTATTAATTATAAAGGTGCCGGCAGGCAGGCACGAAGCCCCTGGCCGAGGAGCTTATTTAAACGTACGTATGGTACACGTCTAGCATATAGTACTAGAAGTAACTAATCTTTTAGGTCAATTAGTAAGAGCGTAGCACACCACCTATATGTTACGACCTAACGTATATAACTAACTTAGAGGCCAGCTACCAGGCCACGACGGCTACAACATACTATATATATATATAAAACCGAGACACGGTTACTCCTTATAAGATAAAAGAATTATAAAATAAATTACGTATTAATAAAATAAGGATTATATTAAATTAAAATAATCTAATATAGTTTAAGGTCTAAACAATTATTTTAGATTAAAATAATCCGGAACGACTTAAAAAATAAAGGGTATATTTAAGGACGAGATTTATATATAGTATAAATTTAAGCTAGGTTTAAAGATAGATTTTCTATAATTTCTTTAATAATTAACTTTATATTAAATCTTACGATTATTTATAACTATTTTTATTAAGAACCTTTTAATAAAATTATTATTAATTATTAAAATTTTACTTTATAGCTTATAAAATATAACTCTCTTTAAAATTATTTAATAACTTTATTTATTATTATTTAGTCCTTATAGCCTAAACTTTTATAAACCTACTTTATTATAATTAGCTAACTATAATATTTTAATAGCTCCTATTTAATAAATTTACTCTTTAAACATTAATTAATAATAAAGAATAATATCTTTTTTTAATAATATGCCCCCTATTATTTCTTTTCTTAAAAGAAAATAGCCGGAGAACCTAGCTTAAGAACTAATTATTATTAAAAATAATAAAATACTTAACGTTATTTATAATTCAAATAGGGACGTAGTACTTAATAGGGATATTTATTTTTAAATAAAATATACTATTAATAAAAATATTAAATATAATAAAGAACTTATTAAGTTTTTTAATAATAATACCGCTTATTTAGTTATAATTTAGAAAAAAAACAATAAAAATATTATATATATATATAAACTATATTAAATAAAATAATAATTACTTTAAAACTTAAAACTAATAAGTCTAGTAACCTAGTTTAGAAGGTTCGAACTTTTAAAATTACTATTAATATTATTAAAACCTTTGTAAATAATTAAGAAAAACTTAAGTTTAATACTTTAATTATTTTTAATAGAGCTATTAGAAGACTTAAAGGATTCTTAATCTAAATTAGGACCTATTAAACCTTTTATATTATAAATTTCTAAAATAAAACCGAATATATTATATATATAGCTATTTTTTTATAAGGACGAGCCTTTAAATAATTTAAGTTTTATTAAAAAAACTTCTTTAATAATAACGGCTATTTTAAAAATTATAAGACCGAGACTTTTATTGTTTTTAATAATATAGTAGGCTTTTAAGCTATTTTTGAATTATTATTTTAAGACGTAGATAAAAAATAATAAATAGAATATAACTTAGCTTACCTTTAATAATTTAAGTCTACCTTTTATTATATAACTAAATTTAAAAAACTCTTGATATATCTCGATTTAACTAAAAGAACTTATATTTTTATCTTTTATGTTTTTTTAAAGGATAAAGTTAAAGATAAGTTAATTAAAATAGATTAACTTACTGAATTCTTATTTTATATAGAATAAGTTATTTAGATTAATATTTAATTTTATAAATAATATAAAGAAAAGAAAACCGGTTAATAAACTTAAGCTAATTTAAGAAGACGCTATTAAACGAACTTCTTAAAATAAAAAGAACGTCTTAGAAATAGTAATTATTAATAAAAACGATAATTAATATTCTATAGATAATATAATAGTTTTATAGACCTTAATACTATTATTGTAGGATTTTAAGTATTATAGTTACGATAAGTTAGGATATATAGCCCGAGATTATAAATAGCTTAAAAGGTTTTAAAAAAAGCCAAAACTATTAATATAATTATTAAAAATACCTTTAGAATTAATACTAAAATACCCTATAAATAACTTTTATAGACTAGATATTTTAATAACGACTATTTTATTTATTAAAATAATAAAGAATTAATTAACTAGTATTTAAAAAAACCTAAGATATTAATTATAATAAAAATCTAAAATAATAAGAAAAATATTAAAATTTTAGTTATAACATAATAAGCCCTTAATATTAAACTCCCTTATAAGATTAATAAATACTTAAAAGATATTATTAAGAACGATAATATTATTTTATTATTATTAAATATTTAATTATTTATAAAGAATAATAAAATAAACTTTAAATAATTTAACGAAGTTATAATAATATTTAAAGATAGAGAAATAGAATCGTTCTACGATTTAGACTAACTTTATAATATTATATAATAATATATTTAAATAAAAATTATTAATAAAGATATCTTAAAAATAGATAATTTTAATTTTAAAGAAAATTAAATTATAGAACGACCCAAGTAAAAGGAAATTTATTTATTATAAAATAATTAATTCGTCCTTTTTAAAAGAACGAACAACTATATTAGAGATATAAAGATATTGTTAATAATTTAAAATAACCCTAAATTAACTTTAACCTATATATAATATAACGATATCTTCTAGGTAAAATACCTAATTAATAATAATAATTATTATTTTTATTAAAAAAACGATAATCCATATTATTTATGACGGTTTATTAACAAATTAATTCTTAAAGCCTATTTAAAATAGACCTATCTTTTTAAACTATAAATATAGGAAATAATAACGTTATTATTTTTTCCTTAGACCTATATTACGTTATAAAATACTTTAATAGTATTAAAAAAAATTAAAATATATATCGATATAATAAATATAAAATCTGTTTTATACCTAAATCGTAAAAAAAATAACTCCTATAAAAAAGATTAAAAAGAAATAATTAAGAACTAGCTTATTCTAAAGAAACCTAAATAACCTTACTATTAACTTATAGGATTACCTATATAACCGATATATGTTAAATACTTAAACTAATATTAAGGTACTTAAGGATTATAAATCGTTTTTTAAAGGAAAAAAACCCTATTTAAGAAAAGAAAACGATATTTAAGATATTATTAATACCTTATACTTTATTATAGAAGGCTAAAGATAAAGGGACTTAAAAAGACTATAAATAATTTATTTAAAAAGGACGAATATTAGCTCTTAAATAAATAAAAAATAAGAAATATTAATCAAATAAGGATAACGAAAGGTAAAATAAAGAATTAAGTCCTTTATAATAGTTAATATAGATATTTCTAACTATTATATACTAATTTTATATATTTAAAGATATAAGATATACGTTATGATTAATAGCGGCATTTAAATAAACTATATATTAACCTAAATAATAAAGAGATTTAAGATTAAAAAAAAATAAAGAGATTATTATACCCTCTTTATATAT
This sequence comes from Colletotrichum godetiae, assembly GCF_030913485.1. Lineage (NCBI taxonomy): Eukaryota > Fungi > Ascomycota > Sordariomycetes > Glomerellales > Glomerellaceae > Colletotrichum > Colletotrichum godetiae. The sequence continues at coordinate 2,648,847 of NW_026851249.1, read as the reverse complement.
TTAAAAGTAAACCGATTTAAGATAATAACGGATATACATTTTAGAAGATTATACCCCTCTAAATGAATATTAATAATTAAATAAAATAGATTATTTACGACATGATAAAAATAAAACTAAATTAAAATATAATTTTAGGAATTATATAATTAAGAAAATATAATTTATAAATAGATTAGAATATAGGCTACCTTCAAAAATAGACCTAGTTACTAAACGACCTAAAAAAAGAAAGGGTTTAAATAAGTTTTATATAATATTTAGTAAATAAAAACGACCTAAGTACCTTATTTATATTAAGAAAATAGAGCCGATTAAGATAATCGTACTTAATATAAATAATTAAGAATCAAATTTACTCTAAATTATATTCAAAGAGTACCGGAAATATATAAAACTATTTATTTTAAAAGAAGAATTTACGGGATTCTTAAAATATAATAATTAAAATATAGAAATTAAACTTAAAGAAGGGATATAGCTTAAATTTTATCTATTATACTTAATAAATAAGTTAAAATAAAAAAAGTTTAATGAATATATTAGCGAGAAATTAAAAAAAGGCTATATTAAACCTTCCTTATTTCCTATTAGTATATTATTCTTCTTTATCCTTAAAGGAAAAAAAATTAAGACCTATAATTAACTATGAAGGACTTACTTTAATTATTAAAAGAAACTATTACTTTTCACCCCTTATTACCGAACTTAGAGATCTACTATATAAAGCTTAATAATTTATTAAAATATATTTTAAAAACGTTTTAAATTAAATATAAATTAAAAATAATAATAAATAGAAAATAATATTCCGAATAGATAAAGGACTTTTTAAATACCTAATTATATCCTTTAGACTTATTCATATACCCGCTATATTTTAAATAATAATAAACTACATCCTTAAAGAATATATAAATATTTTCGTTATTGTTTATATTAATAGTATATTTATTATTTTTCTAGACCTTAAAATATATATAAAATACGTTTATAAGGTATTTTAAAAACTTTAGAACGTTAAACTTTATACCGAACTTAAAAAATATAAATTCTATATTTAAAAAGTTAAATTTTCTAAATATGATATTATATTAAGGTAAATATATATATATTTATTAAAGATAGAAATAATTAGGGACTAGCCTATACCTTAAAACGTTAAGGACGTATAAGCCTTTTTAAGATTTATTAATTTCTATTAACAATTCTTTAAAAACTATATTAATATAATTAAACCCTTTAATAACCTAACTAAAGAAAATAAATTATTTATTTAGAATTTAAACTATAAAAAAGTATTTATTTAAATTAAGGATGTAATTATCTATAAATTAATAACTATAATCCCCGATCTAAAACGACCTTTTAAAATTAAAATTAATACCTCGGATTTTATTATAAAATTAATTTTAAAATTATAAAATAAATAAATAAAAACTTTACCCTTATATATTCTACTTCAAAGTATTTTATAGATTAAAATTAAATTAATAAATTTATAATAAAGAATTAATAACTATAATTAAAGTATTTTAAAAATAACAACTATAGTTATTAAAGACTAAATATAAAATTATAATTTATATAGATTATAAAAACCTTATTAATTTTATAATAAATAAAAATCTAAGTAAATAATAAATTAAATAGATTGAATTCCTCTTAGACTTTAACTTCTAAATTATTTATTGAAAAAAATTAAAAAATACTAAAATAGATACTCTTAATAAAAGATCGGATTATAAGTTTATAATCTTTAAAAAAATATAGGTTATCTTTAGGCGTCGTGGCTCAGTGGTATGAGCCTGGAAGTACCCGAGCATCTCGGCTAATTTTTAACGCGATTCTAAGGGAGGCGGTTTAAATCCGCCCGTAGCCATCGTTTTTCTATACTTACGTAATTAACGATTATATAAGTACGGAAATATATACCCCGTAACCCCTCGGTAAGGGGCGGCTATATATAGCTAATTAAATAACGTTAATCTATTATTATATATATATATATATATATATTATAAATTCTATATTATATACCGGCCCTATAGGCGTACTATATAACCTATTATTAGGCTATATAATATATATATAACCGGATTAATAATATAATTAATTATTATAATTAAATAAATAAATAGGTTAAACCGGTTATTTTAAATAGTATTACTTAGATATAAGTATAAAGTAATTATATAATAAAAAAAGAACTATATATTAGGTTAATTAGAGACCTATAATCCCGGAAATCCACTAATATTATATAAGCGCGCGCGCGATTTAATAAGTAGAAGAGACAGTACGTAGAAGTAATATAAAATGCTATAATACATAGGTTATCTTTAAATACAATAATAAAAACGACCTTATACCTACTATTAAACTCTTTATAATAGCTAAAAAGATTAATATTAATACGACTAGGAAAATAACCCTTCAGTTGATTATAGAAATTTATAATCTTAAGATATATAGCTATTAAGATATTATAAAGATATAAAAATATATTAGATAATATTATAATAAGTTTATAATATAAATAAAAGTTATTAATATAATTAAGGACTATAAAACCTATAGAAAAAATAAAAATAGCCTTTATAAGCCTTATAAAGAGCTATAATTATTACTAATATTAATAAAACTATAGTAATTAATCTCTTAAGACTTTATTATTAAATTCCCTAAATTTAAAGAACTATTTATAAATATATATTACGATAATATTTTAATTGTTATTGACCGATTTATTAAATATACCTATTTTATATTCTAGAAAAAAAATTAATACTGAGGAACTAGTATATATGTTTTTTAAAATAATAATTATAAACTATAAATTATTAAATAAAATCATTTTTAATAAAAATAAACTATTTATTATTAAATTTTAAAGATCCTTAATTTCATAACTCGATATGGTTTATAAACTATTAATATTATTTTATTTATAAACCGATAAATAAATAGAAAAAATCAATTAGACTCTCAAAATATACTTCTATTATTATATAAACTATTACTAAAATAATTAGGTAGAATTTTTATTAATAGCTTAGTTTATATATAATATAATAGTAAGTAAAAGTATAAAAGAATCTCTTTTTTAATTTCATATTAGTTATAAATTAATTATTTATAAAGAACTATATAAAGGATAATTTATTAGAAAGGTTATAATAAATATAAAAAAACTTAAAGAGATCTAAGTTAAGGCTATAAAGAACTTCGAGTTATATAAAAATATATAAAAAAATATATTAATAAATTAAAAATTAAAGGACTAACCTTTAAAAAGGGAGATAATATTTGTTTTTTCTATTAAAATATTAAACTAAAGCGATTAAATAATAAATTAAATTATAAAAAACTTAGATCTTTTAAAATTATTTAAAAAGTTTTGAATATTAATTATAAATTAAAACTCCTTAATATTATAAACTATTATTTAGTATTTTATATTTTATTTTTAAAGCTAGTATGTTAAAGCTTATATATAAACGACTATATTATTATAAAACTAAATTAATTAAAATATAAAATTAAATAGATTATCGATTATAGAGTTAAGAATTAAATATAAGAGTTCTTAATTAAATAGAAAGATTATAGATATAAAGAAAATATATAGGAACTATATATTATTTTTTGAAATATATGATTATTTTTTAATAATTATAGAGGAATAATTAAGCTTTAAAAGGCTTATTTATAATAAAAAGCCCTAGGTCTATAAAACTAGTCCTTAATAACGACTAGTTAGTCTTATTTAAATTACCCTAAATAGATAAATTATTTATAATACGTATTTTTTATATTTCTAAGGACCTCTTTTTAGCCTCCTATTTTTTAACCGATTATATTTTATAATAAATAAAATCCGAACTATATTTCTTTAAAACGCTTTTATTTTTTAAAACGAGATAAACGATTTAAAGTAGTTCTTAATTAAGTCTATAAAATCTTTAAAGCCTCCTCGATTTTTTATTTTTTATATTCTATTTTCTTTTATTTTTTAAAATAACGATTTATTATAAATATAATTAATATTATAATAAAATAGAAAATTAGAAACAACTTACGAGTGTTCGTTACGTTATTGTTATTATAATTCGTTAAATTATAAATAATATATTTACTATAATACTTTAAATTAAATAGATTTATTTTATATATACGGTTATATTAAAAATAAAGAGAATATAGTATTATATTATAACCTTTATATTTAATAAAAATACCGAGAGCTTAACGATTATATTTAATCTTATTATAACCATTTTTATAAAAATTGAATTTTTAAATATAACCTAATATAATATTAAAATATAATAAAAAATAAAACTTAATAGACCTTAACCTAGGTTATAATTATTTATTTATAGGTCTATAGAACTAGACTTTTAAGAGGAGGAATTTATATTATAATTTAATATATATAACTAACCTAAAGGCTAGCTACCGGGCTATAATAACTATAATATATTATATATATATATAAAACTAGGATATAATTAGTCTTTATAAAATAGAAAAATTATAAAATAAATTATATATTAATAAAATAAAGATTATATTAAATTAGAATAATTTAATATAATTTAGGGTCTAAATAATTATCTTAAATTAAAATAATCTAGAACGACTTAAAAAATAAAAGATATATTTAAGGACGAGATTTATATATAATATAGATTTAAATTAAACTTAAAGATAGATTTTTATAGCTTTTTTAGTTATTAATTTTATATTAGATTTTATAATTATTTTTTAGTTATTTTTATTAAGAACTTTTTAATAAGATTATTATTAATTATTAAAGTTTTACTTTATAGTTTATAAAATATAACTCCCCCCGAAGTTATTTAATAACTTTATTTATTATTATTTAGTCTTTATGGCCTAAACTTTTACGAACCTATCTAATTATAATTAGCTAGCCGTAATACTATACCTTTATAATAATATAATATATTTAGTTTTTTTATTATATAATAAAGTATATATATTATTATTCTAATAAAATCCTCTATTATAGGGTTTAAAATATAATATATTAAGTATTATTATTAAATAATATTGCTTAAGTTAGTTTACTTAATTATGTATTATATAATATATGATTTATTTTAATACTCTAGTAAATTTATCTATCCAGGATTTTAATACCTGTATAATATCAAACTACTTTCTATCCCTTCTTAACTTTTCAATTCATTGAGGTCATTCTAGTAATGCCTTAGAGGAGCCTTGCTGTCGGTACTAAATTACGGTATAAGCGCTGAATTGTGACGCGCGCCTGTCGGATCTACCGCCGTTCCTCGCCAGTCGTTCCTCACAACGCGTAAAACACAGACCCGCTAGCTAATAACCATGGTGGAGAAAGCTAGAAATAGGGGCTTCTCCCCAGCCCCTAGCTTTCAAGTGGCTAAGCACTTAAGGTACTCCGTACACATTAGCTACTAGCTCGCAATACCCGTTAGCCAAGTCTTGCGCTTGGTAGGTGATTATCGTTGTTTCATTGGTTGATCCAATGTTGGCCAGTGATTCGTCACTAATCGATGTCTGAGCCTTCCATGGCTTGGACACTCTCGTAAGAGAGCGGGACCGCAAGGGGCGGAGGGGCGATGTGTGGCTCAGTGGTGTTTTTGTCTTACGCCCAGGCTCGCCCAGGCAACGGCATTTCATTTGAGAACTTTTGAATATCACTCACTTTCTCACTCGCAAGCCGTCTCGAACCTGGTTTCAGCGTTTCCTGTTTCCACCCTCATGCACTTCAGGGCGATTCAGCAACTTCACTATGACTGGCTGAGTCTGCTTCTTACCACCCTCGTTTTGTATCCCGTGCTGTTTTCCCGGTGAACTTCACCCGCAGTCGCTCGTTACTTAGGCCTCAACACGCTGCGCTCCGGCGCCTTACTTCGACAGAGTACAGAGAAGGAATAATCGGACAATCATGGCATTTGCATTTTTCTCGGCCTTAGGACTTCTGTCCACATTTCAATTCGTTGGACCCGTTGCTGCAGACTCGCAGAACATCGACCTTTGTGGTCAATCAGACTGGTGGAACTCGACTGAAGTGCCATATTCATGTGTGTAGCCCTCGTACCCACGCGGTTGTTTTCATCCCCAAGATCGACGACTGACAAACGCCGCAGTTAATAATAATGCCTGGGGAAATGACAGCTCGGGCTACCAATGTATGGCCGTCCATGATAATGGTCGGAGTTTCAGTGTCTCCTACAAATGGACCGGGGATGCATCTCTTGTCAAAGGCTACCCCTACATGAAGGCTCATCCTACGAGGCTCCCTGTTCAGCTTTGGAACGTCACTCAGCTACAGGTTACTGGCAATTGGCAGACCTACGTTACCGGCAAGGAAAAGGCTAGTGCTGAGCTGCAGGCTCAAGCCTTCAATGACGTTTCACTCTACGCCAACGTTGCTGTGGACATGTTCCTGTCCGACAACAAGGAGAACTCAACCATGGTCGGCGCCCCCATTGAAATCATGATTTGGCCCTGGTGGACGCCAACTGTAAAGCCGCTAGGATGGGCTGAGTCTACTCCCGACAAAGACACCGTCACCATTGATGGCACACCTTTCTCATTGTACCATGGCTGGAATGATGGGGGACAGCATGTTTTCTCATGGCTGGCTCGCACCAATCTCACCAAGACTGACGCCGACTACGGGCCTTTGCTCACCTACATCTGGAAGAAGGGTATGCTGTCCGGCGCAATATGGCTGGGGCAACTCGAGCTGGGCACCGAAATCAAGCACGCCGCGGGCGACATGCACTTTGAAGCCAGCAACTATACCTTGAAGGTTGTTAGACAAGGAGACCCAGAAGACAAGACGACCCCAACTTCCACAACACGAGCCAGTACTAGCCAGACCGCGACGACGAAGACAATGATGACGACGGCCGCAGCTGAGGCCGCCACCACTTCTGCGCCGTCTCCCACCAGCACCAATGCCGCGCCCGCTTTATTGTTTGCAAATCTGACAACGGCTTGGTGGATCTCACTCGTCACTGTTTTGTTGTACTAATATATTCGGTCGGCAGGAATGTATCAAACGTTCAGGGACGAACTATCATATAGAGAGAGTGTATTATAATTAAGCATATTGTAATCGAATGCCACTTTTTTTTCTACAGGGGAATCAGACTCCGTGCGACGGGCTAGTGCCTAGGCCCCACTCCGGCTTCAACAGCATTCAGCGGCGGATCGAACAACAACAACAACAAGAGCAGAGGGGAACCGTACTTCTGATATCATCTTCAGGAACAGCGTCAGGGCTACCTCTCCAAACCAGGCACTTGTGTTTGCCGAGTTCAAGCATGAGTACGGATACTCTTGTACCTGCCTCTGCATGAGGCCATGCGAACTGAAGCTAGCGAAGAATACTTGACTGGTTGAACGGGCCCTGTGAGCTATACAAATCTGTCGCAATAATTTTGATGCCCTAGTCTTCACCAACAGCCATACAATGTGGTTGTAGATATGGTACAATTCCCATGCTCCTAGTGAAACCAACTGGGTTATGGATGGTAAGTGGCGTACCAGCGATGTTCAAGTATCGATGCTTGGGCCACCTAGAAACATTGCAACGACAACGCCGAAGATACGTCTCTTTCTGGCAACTGAGGGTCAGGCTTAGGACGACACTGCAGGTTCAAAGGAAATTCAGAAACTTTTAGCGTTAACTGCTAAAGTGCCCTAACAAGGCTACCAATTGCTTGCCCAAGCTATAATACACCTTCGCTGGAACCCATATAACACCATCGAATGACATTATGAGCTAGGCTTTTGTGCACGCTCAGCTTCAAGCTCCCTCTCAGCCTGTTGATAGTACTTGGCCGTGTCAACGCCGTGTTGGTTGTGGTTGACAAAGTTGAACCAGGGTATGACGCCCATGAACAAGGCCGAATACCTAGACTGTCGCGCAGCGACGCCTTGCATATGAGGGGTCAGTCTGCTCTCTCCGTAAAGCGGCTCGCCAGCCTTGACCTTGGACACCATTTCCTTCATGTCCAGCTCAACTTCGCGAGCGTTCTCGGTGGCTCCGTAAAACCGCACTGCAAGCCCAATTAGTTAGCATTCTGCGTCTCTTTCGCTTTCTTCATCCCCGAAGGTCACACTAATAGACATCCTTACAGCTAGAGCGCTGGTAAAAGTATAGAAAGCCACCAGCGACACCAATCGCTCCAGCCAAGCGTAAAGCCTGAGCCATGCCTCCCTTGCCGACGTGGGAAGGAGCAAACTTCTCCAGGGTGAGGAGAGCGCCGGGGCCGAAGGCGGCAGCAATAGCACCGTGGAGATAATCCGAAGGTCTAGCATAGCCGACAACTCTTTTGAAGTGGCTGTAGTTGTTCTCTGTTAGCTTCTGATCCTACGAGGCTGCGGCGGGCGGGTCGGGGCATACGGGTCGTTATCGATGAGCTTTGCGAAGAGAGACAGATGTTAGCTGGTGTTTGCCTTCAGAAGACATTCAAGCACGAGAATCTTACCGGGTAATCACTCCTCACGACCTTGGTCGGAGTGTAAGTCTGCGCTTGTGCGGTAGCCATTGTAGAGGACGGCAATGCGTAGCCCGATTGCGTCGATGATGGCCGGTAGCTCTTTGTATTCGACGGTCGATTTGGATGTCGAATTGGATATGAGCGGACGCTGATTGGGGCTAAGCCACCAGAATAGCCTGAGGCAGGATACAGTTCTGGGCACAGACTAGTATAGGTGTGGCTTTGCACGCGAGTGGGTACGTAGAGGAACCACAATGGCGGGCACCTTTGGAGGGCTGAGCTGCGCCGACGCGTCGTTTAATTGAAGGCGCGACTCTTAGTGACATTCCGCGCTTGTCGAAACCCGCAAGAAGACAGCGACTTTGCTTGGGCGATATCCGATCAACTACGACAGGTTGAGTAGGGAAATTTGAGCGATGGCTACCAGAACCGTACCCGAATATGACGATCTCGACGTATACAACGTTGACGACGACTTCGACGACCCTTTCAAGTCCCCACCGCCCGAAGCGAAAGATGGAAGCACGAATAAAAGAAAGCAGGCCGAAGCCTTAGGTCTTGATGAAGAGGTCGAAGTGGCTAAAAGAGCGCGGGTGCCACGAGTAAAGCTGGACGAAGCTCGGTTGGTATCTCGTTCGCTCGACACTATGGGTTATTGATCTTTAACAGGCTACTGTCGGATAACGGGATACCCAAGCTTCGAAAACGCGCCGGCAATCTCAAGTTCAAGGGCAAAGGACACGAGGTAGGCCTGCTCTACCTTCTGCGGTGATTCTAATTCTTTGATTCTTTGCTGACACGATGTCTTGCAGTTCTCCGATGCAGCTCGTCTTCTATCCTTCTATCAGCTTTGGCTCGACGACCTCTTCCCCAAGGCCAAGTTCCTCGATGCTCTGAGCATGGTAGAAAAAGCCGGTCACAAGAGGCAGATTGGACTGAAGCGTATGGAGTGGATTAACGAGGGCAAGCCTAGGCCGTGGGAGGCAGACGGGGACAGAATGGAAGATCCAGTGGAAAAGGTATCAGAGCAGACAGACCAAGCCTTCACAGCACCAGTCTCAGCAACTGTCCCTCTACAGCAAAACATGGGAACACCAGAACGCGGAGACACTATGGGCTTAGAAGACATATATGATTCGACACCCTTGGCTAGGAAGCAGGACAGGGACGTGTCCACGCTACAGCCCGAGGAGCCCGACGATGACGATCTCGACGCGCTCATGGCTGAAGCGGATGTAGCAACTCACCCACAAGCACCAGCTACTCTGGAGCCGAGCGGCAAGTCAGCAGAGGAACAATTCGCAGATGAAGAAGCCGCTATGGCCGAAATGGATGGATTGTGGTGACAGGACAAGGACTGATCTCACAGTAAATACGGCTGTAAGAGGGACGATGGCGCTGGTATGAGTGGGTTGCATGGAAGGCGTTCGGGTCAGGGTTCCAATTTAGATTTACATCAAGCACCGTCTCGGTAGCCAGGGGTAGTCAGTACATGGCTTATACGGAGTAGACTGCTGCCCTCATCTCGTCGTCAGGTCGCCAGCACGATTTTTACACCGTAGCAGGGCCACTATGGACAATGAGAACGGTCTATTACATGCAGCTGCCACATTAAGAAGCGATATGAAGATATTCTGGTGAATGACTTAAAGTTCGTTGGTCGCAAGGCGACTTGTCATTGAATCAATATAATGTTACAATCCACCAAGCACTGTCTATACTGACTGGACACCATGCCTGCGCCTATACACCGTTTTCCCATCCCATTCAAGCCAACCGAAAACGCTTCCCAGTCTCATTTGTATCAGTTACTCCCCGCTTCCTCTTGGAAGCCGAAGTAAACATGTGATTATTAGTTGGTGTTGAGATGCTATCTGCCGGATCGGGCCCTTGAGCTCGTAATTGGAGTGAGTTTTTGCGGTTCATTTTCCGCTCTTCAACTCTCAGAGCCCATAACAAAGTCAAAAGAACCTCCCTAGACGGTAACGGTGCGCCGATTATCCACGTTTGTGGTGTTCGGCTACTGTCGCGCTGCGCCGAAGGTTCAACCGACGATCCCCCGACCCGGTCATCGCATCTCTCAGACACCAACCGCAATGCCTCCATCGTCGCATCCATGAGCGGACGCGCCAGAGTGGGGCTGCAGGTTAGGATTCTCTGAAGAGATTTGAGTCTCAGAGTGGGTGGGTTCGCGGCCGAAATCCGGGTCCGCTGCGATGGATGCGCCGTTGACGTCGTCGTGGAGGAACTCGTTGATGTCGAACGGGTCTTGGAGGAAGGTAGAGTCACCAACCAGATAATCGTGTTCGTAATCGAGGGAGTTGGGGGAAGAGAGAAGCCCGCTTTCAAGGACATAGCGATCTGCGTCAAGGGCCGCTGACAAACTGAAAGAATCACTGATGAGGTGACTAGTAGCGTCTGAAGCTGCAGAAAGAAGACCAAGGTCGGATGCAGAGTGGTTTGAGAGGCCAGCCATGATTGCGGAAGCTCCTCCGACAGTTGACACTGCAGGTCGCACAACATCGCTGCAGGACGTTGTGTCAGGTCGGAGGAAGACTTCGCAATAGAGGTCTCGGCCGTTTGCTGCTCCTCACCACTCTCCTCAGCACCCTCGGCGATGGGCGAGAGTTCTGGAGAGAGCGATGCGGGGTTGACGGTTGCGTTGGGTTGAGATGTGGTCATGAGGTCGTCGACGAGAGACTTAGTCTCGTCTAGCGAAGCACGGTGGCCGTCGTGGGAGCTGAAGAGCTCTTGGGACAAGGTCACTGAGTTCTTGTGTAGGGGATCATTGGGAGACGTTGAACGAGTCAACATGCCAGAGTCACGGCGGAACTTGTTCAGTTCATCCACTAGTAGCTGGTTTGCCTTGGTGACGTTCTGGAGAGCCGACTCAAGCTCTTTGTTGCGTCGCTCCAAGGCCTCAACCTCCAGTCGCTTTCGCTCACGGGATGATTGAGCTGCCCGACGATTGCGAAGAACCCGCTCAACGCGACGTTGTTCCTTCTCGTCTTCTGTTTTGGCGCGTTTCCTACAAACAATGTTGTTAGGTGAGATGAACATGGAAGGCATAAGGTTGACCCGATGGGGTCGTTGCGACATACCTAGGGGGAAGGTTGGTCTTGGGCTCAGGAAGTACCTGGCCCCATGACTTGCGCTTCTTCGTCTGCTTCTTATCCGGGGATGATGATCCTGCATCGTCTGGAGCCGGGGTCGAAGCCGTCGTTGCAGGGAGACCACCATCATCATTGAAGGGCGGCGGTGTCATCATATCCGAGGGATCGAGAGTGTCATCGTTGGCAATATTTGCGTCGCCAAAGAGCGAAGGATATATCTCGCCAGGTGTGGAAACGAAAGACTCGGCAGGCGAGTCCTCGAACTTGATCATTGGTGATGGTTGCTCCCAAGATGCCATTGTGCGTTGAATGTTTATTGCGTCGGGAGGTGAACTCTCGACAGGCCCCTGTTCTTTGGCGTACAAGGCAAAGGAATTTGGGAGGTGTAGCATACAGTTAAGCTACTTGTGTGGAGCGGATTTCCGACGATCCGGGGGGTGATGGAGTGGTAAGGCTTATGGGTAAAGAAGGTGGAGGCAGTTAAGGGGTGCCGTCTTGTTTCCTCTGATGATATAGCCAAAGCCGCGATGCTAAGTAGAATGCATGTTGGGGGCAATGACGACTCGGTGAATGAGTCAGATATGATCAGGTGAGTCACCGAAGCAAGAGGCAGCAGCTTAGGAAGAAGCGTGGTAGCCGGACAGTGCTTGGTTGAGGCGTAGAGAACAGAGTGTCCTTTGCTGTTTTGTGCAGAGGTGCAATGTGTTCACAAGACGCGAGGTTCAAGAGCAGGCGATGTGGCCTCTTTTGTAATTTGGGACCACGTTGGCCCTTTCCCTTCCAGCTTCCCAAGGGGGTGCCAGGAACCCAGGGAAGGCCAGAGTGGTGTTGCCTCAGGTGTCAACTACGAACGGCCCCCGGCTGAAATGGCAGAGACCCTCAACTTCCAAGGGCAAGGTCGAAGCAGGGGTTAGGGGATGGGGGAGATGTGGAGGTCTGGAAGGCAGCAAGGGTTGAGTAAGGCACCTACTTTCTTTGGTATTTGACTCCCTATCCGTACCTCCCCGTTCTGAACTGGTGGCCGACCATACTCCGTAGTCCATACGGATACAAGCACATTGGCACGCTTAGCTAAGGCGTGGAAGGTGGGAACGGTACCTTCGGATTCGCCTGTGTCAGAGGCAACATAAGTGTAACCGTGTGGGTGGAGGCAGGGCCTCCTCCCTCATTGCCACACTCTGGTCAGTGGTGGATTGTATTGTTCGTAGCTACCGAAGAGGCAGCTCAGGGCAGGCCGCAATCCGCAAGCCGCAGGCCCGCAAGGGCCGCAAGGGGAGAGAGAGAGAAGTCTCCAGAACGACAGAAGATAGGGAAATATGATTGGTGGATCTGGCCAAAGACAGTAAGTTTCCTACGGGAGGTGAGGGAGCGTGCACTTGGCCAGCAGTTTCACTGGCTCGGGAGAGCCTCCCACTGGAAGTTCCATACGAATAGGTGGAGCCATGCCGCCATGATAGACGGCGGGGTGGTGGATGGTGGGTGGATTGCGGGACACAACTTCCATGTTGGGGTGGCACGGTGGAAACCTGGCGGTCCATAATAAGGTTCTAGCGATGCCAGCAGCCAGCAGCCAGCGAAAGCGACCGCCACAGGTGGTACTTCGTACATAGTAGTTCGTACGCACCACCCTGAGGAACTTGAGGGAGACTTGTGCGATCCCCCAAACGGAAGTTAGAGAGCAAGGGACGTTCCATTGCATGCTCCTGACTTCTGCCTCCTGGCGGATATTACCCCTATCTCTCCAAGTGGAAGTCAAACACTCGAGGAACCTACCTTAGACCTATTCATGTCTCGTATCAGCTTCCCTACCTCCCGATACCTTAGTGCCCATCGACGGACGATGCCTTGAGCAAAAAGGCATATACCTATCTTCACCTGTGCTTCTTTGAGTGTTTCCTACTCCACTGTTTGCCTGCTCAGCCTCACCATTCATGGCTCTCGTCAGATAGATAGGCATGTCTCGAAGCCGTAGGTTGGTGTCACCTGGAGAAGGGGAGACCTTGCACCATCAGCATTGGTTGATGGTCCGTACCGCTCGTAGACTGAAGAGGAAACGCGGGAGCCACGGAAGGGAAACACGCCTGGCGCGACGTCCTAGGCGGTGCCCGTGGGCCGTGTGCCCGTGTACCCGTGTGCCCGCGTCGACTTTCAGGGGATTTCCTTTTCCCATCCCCATCCACATTTGCCACATGTATGAGGTGAACTATGAATACAACTATCAGAAACTTGACAAGCTGCACGACTGTCTCTGCCACAAGTTGCAACCCCTACCTCACACTCAGAAGTCAAGACGGGAGTCAGAACCAACTTGCTTTCCTTGTCCGGCTAAAGCCTCAACTTGAGTAGCAGTGCGGCGTGCCACTGCCGTGTGCTCCGTACTCCGTAAGGTATTCGCGGATCCCCTTTCCTTTGCCTTTCTTCCATAGTGCCCGCAATCTCGTCCGAGGCAAATGAACGGGGCTCCGACACATTGATCCGACCAGAATAAGCTCAACGGCCGCTGCCCTTGAGCCCCTCATCTGGACTGAGAATTCTGGACGCTTCGTACCGCCTCATTTCTCCTTCGCCATCGGCAGCCCGCAGTCCGTAATCTACAGTCAGTCCACCATTCACAGTCTAGGAGTCATCGCGTACACTACCACACAAAAGGAAGTAAGCAGGCTGTGGCACTGCGGCACAGCTTACGGTGCCGATTTCTTTCTTCGACCATCTCAACCCTAAAGTCAGACTTGGCTGACAGCTGACGGCTGACATGCGACACCTCCTGTAAGCTGAGCTTAGCACCTATGGAAGGGGTAGTTTGGAAGGTTGCTGTGCGTAGGTTTACACTACAGGTACGCACTTGTGTCCGTACCTTACCTCAAGCACACAACGCCCGCACATGGAGCACATACGCGTTCAGTCGTTGCGCCGCCACCGTCGCTGCTAAAGTTAGCCACCCGTTGTTCCCCGGCAGAAGCGGCCATTCAACACGCCAGGTTTCCTCCTCGCCTGCTAACTTGTGGGCTGTGGCACCTTGAGGTCCTGAACTCAACCATTCGGGTCTCGGAGCTTCAGAGGTATTACTCGTTTGGACTCCATAGCAGGATGGGGGCAATGGGGGCCTTGGGGGCTGATTATCAACTCCAAGTCTCCAACCGATGCCCACCATCCCGACGCTTTTATTATTAGACTCGCCTCACTCGAGCAATCGTAATCTTCCTTAGTCACCCCTACTCTACGAGTACGGATACAGAAGCTTCAAGCTGGTTGAGAGGTGTGACACATGGCACTCGCTGGCTTAGCACTCCTGAGGTATGGCAAACGAGGAGAACCAATTGCCGTGGAACTATGACGGACGACCTACTCGGAGCCTCAAAAGGCGACATGATTGCCATCCTCCAGGAACTATTTACCTCAGGTACGGAAAGCAGATCAGGAATCAGATAAGGGTTAGTACTTGGTACGGATACTGGGCTCTGGTCACCCTTGAACCGTTCCGGTTGGTTGGGTCCGGCAATGTGGGTTGCTGCTTGCGAATTGCATCGCCATCTACGGATACACTATGATTTATTACCCTACCACAGCCAAGATTCGCGCCCTGTTGTGCTTTCTTTCTACGCCGCCTCCCAGGGAGAGCTTCTTCGCAGCAAGGGAGTCGGGAGGCATCTCGTGTCGCGCGTCTTGTCTCTTGTTAGTGGAGCTTGTCGGCGTATGGACAGTAGGTATTCATTCTTCTTAACTCACTTCCTGTGGTGTTAGACTGTCGGTACCTCGACGTGCTCGAGTACCTACTACGTACGGTACCATTGAGCCACGAACCACCACAATCCCTGGCTTCCCGAGGCGATCTAGGGGCACAGAATGCCGCAGATCCGTGGCACTGGCCATCTAATGAGACTCAGGGTTCCAGAACGCGACTCGTTTATGAATACCTTACATTATTGCCCCGAAAGTGTAAACGGCCTCAAAGCTTCCAGCCTGTCCGGCCGGTCCGATATCTATCAATGAACTAGCGGATCAAACTCTGGGCAGCTCGCAATTCAACAGAGAGGTACGGAGTAATTACTTGTCGCAATACCAGGCAAATCGCGCACCCTCGCTCTCCGTAGTGGTGTCTTTTTGTCTCAACTTCTCAGACCTCTACTGGTAAGGCCTCACTTACCAGCCGACTTCGGATTCTTGTTAGATGAGGAGTGGACTGGGGAAGCCGATACATCTGGCTTGACAGTGGTTGTATGGTATGCGTAACTTGAATCTTCCAAAGGTCCAAACTTCAAATAAGCTGCGAGGCCCCTACTGAACCCTCAACGGCCGAAGTCGTCGGTCCTTCGCTTGTCCTTGCAAGCTTTTACACGAGCTTGGCAGAGGCCTATTCTGGTGACAGTTGACAAACTTTAGAAGTCGCCGCCTGGCGCCTGTCCACTGCCGTGCTTGTAAAGGATGAATCGGCCCATAATCTTGACTCTGAATGGTTTAGCTTCAACGCAACCTTGTCATCGCTGTTGATGGCTTCAGAAGTTTAGACGGCATGTTCGTCTGTCAAACCCTAGTGACTAGATTCTTCCCTGGCACACCTGGTTGATATGTGAACTTCCGCAGGGCTTTCCTCCGTCGCCGCCGCCACAGCCCTACCTTCAATTGAGAAGGGGCATTTCAAGTCTCTTAGTAGCAGTGCTCACAACCTTGACCTGTCCAGCCTGCAACTATAACTGCACTTGACAAGCTGATGACAGTATGTATACCAATCTGCTTCAAGGCTTCTTCTGACCCCCATTTGTAACCTCATGCCTTTGTGGGGTAAGTTTTCTGAATTGCACAGTAACGGGACAATAGATCAGAGACTTTTGTTCATTAAAGCTCGACATCGCACAGCCATGTCGATCCAGGCTGGATTGGGCGGCAGACAACGGGACGCACGAATGCTGCTGACCTCCGATTTCGCCAGAAAGGTTGAGCAATGAGTTTCAATCTTGACATCTCCAACCATGACTACATAAGACGGTACGGATGGATATGGACATCCGGTCGGTAAGGCTATGGTCAGCAGGGAATATTGTCGGTACACTTCTAATAAGAGCACCCGGTGTCTCCATCCAGCGCAAACCACTTTGTCTTAGTCCTGACATTTGAACATCATACCACAGGGTCCCAATTGCCATGAGCCCCCTTCACGATGCCATCGATCTCTGAAGTCACCCATCCCCCGTAAAAGTCACCCGGCTGTGGCTGGACTGCCTCATCGTCGACGAAGCAATTCCACGGGTCGGCATAGAATGACAGGTACCCTTTGATCGCCTCGAACCCCGGTGTTGGAGATTCATAAGACCAGATTCGGTTGGAAACCACCTCAGGTGTTCTTCCGGACGATGGTGCAGGAGCCGTGATTGTATAGTATGTAGCCGCACCTTTCCATTCGCAGTAGGTGCTTCGACGCGTCGGGGTCAGCGGCACCTTCAAAGCCGCCAGTGGTAGGTAGTACGCTGTTGCTCATGTCAGTCGGACCACTGCTACACATTTCGTCACCGATCCAGGCCAAAGTTGTGACGAACTCGGGGGGTGATGCGTTTCCAGAACCCAATAGGCATCTCGAGTTTCTGCAATCACTTGTCCGTTCCATACAATTTGTAAGTGACGCGATATCTTCTCTAACAAAGGCGGCCGTGGAAATGTTTGCACATTCATCCTTGCTCGTGCAGCCATTCTATTTCACGACACAAGTGTTCAACGTGGAGGAGCAGAATAATGAAAATATTCAAGGAGGTCTGCGTTGTTCCTGTAGGGTTCCTTTAAGAAGTAGTAATGCTCTGATAATACAGGTCACTTAGAATTATCACAACTCCAGAGGCGGGGCATTCCGACTTCCTGTGAGTCGTGACATCTTAGACTTCGGCACATCAAAGGCCCGGTGACGAACCTAATACCATACGAACTGTGTCCGTCCGTACTGATGTCCGTTTCTGACGGCGACGTATGACCTGGCCTGTGTAAATGGGATACTTGACATGGAGGCGCATGTGGCGGAGATAATGTGGCTAGTAAGGCGGTGCACAACAGGTTCTCATTGCGTCATCGGCCAGCCAGCCGGTCCCACCTGGGACGATTGTCGGGCCCCGACTATGGGCTGGCCAAGGCTATGTATCCCCGACAGGTGACGCCTGGCGGTCCGGCTCTATTGCTTGATGTCTGGCTATCCTCCAAACCACAGACATTTGTTAATAACTTTGCGCAACATCACCCAAACCTCACTACGTACCTTTGGACATACGCTCCCCAACTCCGAAAACCCCGAAAGCATTGAAACATTGCTTGCCATACGCTATAACGACTGCCCGCCGACTGAAGATAACCCCTCACTAGAGACCCCGCCACTCAGTATATCTCCGTCTCCCGATACGATAGGCATCAGTCACCATGTCGAACCGCGCACTTGCCCGCGATATGCAGGTCGAATTCCAGGCACGGGTATGTTGAGATACTCGTCCAATTTTCATACTAGATTACCTACGAATACCTGGGACACTTGCGGATCTTTTATACCAGGAAACTAACCGGCACTCAGTTCCAAGCGAAGCAAGCCCGGAGAGAAGCTCAAAAGGCCGCAAAACAAGATCCTATACTAAAGAAGCAGATTCAAGACGTAGGTTATCGAACGAGAAACTCATTTCAACATGCTGACACTGAACCGCACAGCTTCTCAAGAAGGGCGAGACGGCCAAGGCCTACCAAAAGGCCAAAATGCTCCTGTCTAAACAGGCACTGGCTCAACAGATGGACCAGATGGCTGATATGGCCGAGCTTTCTGCCGCGCAGATTCAAGCCAACAATTCAATGAATCGCATGACGCACATGATGGGTCAATCATCTCGTACTATGTCTGTGGCACAGAAGAACATGAACCCCGAGAAGGTACGCCACCGAGCCGTGACCTCTGAATCCGTTGTCGCGGCCTATCTTTCTAACTGCCTAATTTTCAGACTCTCGTTACACTCGAGCAATTCAAGCAGCAAAACGAAGAGTATGCCGTGTCAAACGGCATCTATCAGGATGCCATTTCGCAGACTACTAGTGCGCAGGTATCGGATGACGCTGTACATGAGCTGTTGGGAAAACTGGCCGATGACGCTGGAGTGCAGCTAAATGCTGAACTCAACAGCGCGGCGCCAGCTAAGGAAGAGCCAGTGTCTGCTGAGCCTACTGCAGAGGAGGAGGATGCGTTGCAGCAGCGACTGCGTGCGCTGAGGGCTTGAATTTGGGGTGAAACAACGTTGATTTGAGCATGCTGGGATGGCTTCACTCGTTTGGGAATTTGGGAACTAGGCGTTATGATGGGCGTGGGCACGCGCGTAACATATTTCGTATTGAGAAGAGCCAGGGTCTTCTATCGAACCTTTGGCGTATAGTTGCACATCAAGGCGAAATCGAGGCGGTTGAAGAGACAACTGCCACGTTTAATTCCTAAACTCAACTATACCAGCTTTCCTGAACCTCGAGCATACAAGCAACCTTGTGCTTTTCGCGTCTAAGACAGGGTTTACATGTAAAGACTAGCAACTGCCGTGATATCGCGCTTGATCATCTCTTGCGCTGTCTGCATCTTCTGGTACAGTTCCGGGTCTCCAATGATGCGAGCGGCGTTCTTCACCTCACGGCATGTTTCGTCCAGACGTGTGATGGTCCGCACAATAGTTCCTTCCAGGACATCGGTCAGATCAGTGATGTTCTTGAAGCTCATGCCTCGCGCCCATTCGTAGACGACTTCCATCAGACCAAACCGGGGACGAGAGATAAAGTCATTCGAATCATCCGCAGACTGAATGACTTGGTGGAGTGTCTGGACTTCGTTAACCTTCTCGCTGATAGCAATGATGGTATCCTTGCCCCGCTCAAGGTTGCCCGTTAGGTTGGGTTGAGTGTCTGTCTTTTCCTGGAAGACAAACGCTGAAAGTAAGGCAGCGATTTCGGCTGGCTCGTAGTCGGCGAGCACATTGTCCAAAATCAACTCTGTCAAAACGAGTTCATCGCCCGAGTGAATCTCGCAGGCCACTTTACCCTTGAGCAGTATCCTGGCGCTATCGTCAATGAATTGGAGCTGTTTAAGCACCTGAATACGCTGCTCGTAGTCCGGCAGAAGCTGGAGGTTCTGATCCGAGAGAGATTGCCGGAGCTGGGAGATGTGCTCCTTGATGAGCCACTGATCATGGCACATGGCAAACTGTAACTAGTGTCAGCGATTGCTCTTTCTGCCGGGTCAGCCATGCTACAACTTACATGCTTCAAAAACTGAGGACACGAGATGGCAGGCGAGCACGAGGCAACGGTTTCTGCATCCTTTCTCTTCTTCATCATCTCCTGAAAAGAGAGATTCTTGATTTTGGATAGATCCATCTCGTCCCAGAGATCATCCCACGATCGACACAGCGCATGAAGCCTGTCCTTTGCTTTTGCATACTTCTCCCCTCCTTGGAAGATCTCTGGCACAATGCCCTTGGTGACATATCTCGTCAAACATTCAACATCACTCAGGGGAACCTGCAGAGTCTTGATCCGCACGTGCTTCTTGGCCTGCGGTAGCGGTGTAAAGTACTTGCGGAAGGCCGGGATGAAAGGCAAAAGGTCTGTGGAATCACGAGTCTCCCTCGTGAGTCTGATCTCACAGACATGCAGAGTAGGACCGCTTTGCCCCTTGTCACTCGCGCCATCGGACAGCAAGATGCCTGGTGTGCGAATACCATCCCTGTTGTATACGATCAAGCGGGCCTGACTGAACATCTTGCGGCCAATGGTTATACCAATCAGAGACTTGTAAACTTCCCCGGTGAGTTGCTTGTAGTCCTCCGACGCTTGATGACACTCGTCCATAGACACGTCGCAGACGCTGCACGAGTCTCGCTTGATCTTAGCCAAGTCAGCCTCTGAAATTTTGACTGCCTTCTCATGCTCAGGGAGCAGCTGCTGGGTGGCATGTTCCGAGAAGCTACGCTTGATCATCTCTTCAATCTTGAGAGCTTCAACCCGGAGTAAATTGAGGATCATATTGTAGGTGAGACGGAACTGGGATCTGAGCTTCGACGGCTCTCCTAGAATCATCTTTTGAAGGTCAGCAACAGGGGGAGCTTCGTCTCCCCCTGGAGGAACGATAATGACCGAGCCGACTGTATCCAAGCCACGACGACCTGCTCGGCCGGCCATCTGTGTATACTCGCCAGGAAGCAGGTTTCTGAAGGAGTGGCCGTCGTGTTTACGGTACCCAGAGAAAACGACTGTCCTGGTTGGCAGATTGAGACCCATGGCGAATGTCTCCGTGGCAAAGAGCACCTTGACAAGAGTTTGAGCGAAGAGAATCTCGACAATCTCCTTGACGATTGGCAATAAGCCTCCGTGATGAACCGCAATACCTCTGGACAAAAGCTCCCGCAGTCTGATAATCTGTGGCAGAGCCCGATCCTCGGGCTTGAGTCTGGCAATGGACTTCTCGATAGTCATGTGGATAGCACTCTTCTCAGTCGCCGTGCAGAAGTCCTGGTTACTGAGTGCATCGGCATTCTCCTCGCATCGCTTCTTCGAGAAGACGAATATGCACGACGGAAGGAGGCTCGACTTCTTTAGAAACTGAACCAGATGAACCCAAAGGTTCTTGTCTTGGGCTGCAGAGGTAAAACCACCCTGGCGGCCGGTTCTTCCCATGTGACCTGGATTGTGACTGGCGCGCGGCGCTCCACCACGGCCTCTTTGCTGAGGACCGCCGCCACGCTGCCCCCCTCGCTGTCCACCGCGCTGGGCTCCTCCTCCTCCTCTCTGGCCTCCTCTCTGGCCACCGCCGCCGCGAGGGGCGTTGACTGGCTCGGATGCCCTGGTCTTGTCTTTGCCCTGGATTGCCGAATTGGCTTCCTTCCAGCCCTTCTCGATGAATTTCTTGTCCGAGTCAACGATTTTATGAATGTTCTTGCCAGCCCACAGGTAGTGCTCCAATGGAATAGGCCGCTTTGGGGTTGAGATGACATAGATGTCCTTTTGCTTAGTGCGTCCAACCCAGGAGGCAAATTCGTAGGTATTAGGCACCGTTGCTGAGAGGAGAATGAGGGTTACATGTTCGGGGAGCATGATGATGACCTCTTCCCAGACGACGCCGCGCTCAAAATCATTGACGTAGTGTACCTCGTCAAAAATGACGAATTCGACGTCTCGGATAAGGTCGGCTCCACGGTAGAGCATACTTCTTAGAATCTCCGTCGTCATGATCAGGCAACTGGCCTCAGGGTTGATTTGCACATCACCCGTCAGGATACCAACCTCGTCGAAAGTTTGACGGAAATCTCGGAATTTCTGGTTACTCAAGGCTTTGATCGGGGAGGTGTAAATCGCCTTTGTCATGTGCTTTGTTGCGAGGGCGATGGCGTATTCGGCAACGACGGTTTTACCGGCTGATGTGTGCGCAGCGACAAAGACAGAATCGCCACTCTCGAGGTGATAAATGGCCTCCTTCTGGAAAGTATCGAGCTCGAAGGGCCAGTCTCTTGCCATATCGGGCACCAACTCTCTGAAGTTGGTGATGTCCCTGTCGATATCAACCATGTGGGCCCACTCTCGGCCGGCCTTCCTGGCACTCGACGCAGCTAAGGTACCGTGGGGTTCGAGAGCTGGAAACTCGACAGGCAAAATGGCGTCAATATCCTCGCTGTCTTCTTCATCTTCGGACTCGACCTCATCCACCTTGTCGTCATTCGTCTGTGCCTCGCCGTCTGCCTCGTCAACACCTGGTGGTTGTTCCGGCTCCTGGTCCAGCTCTTGCTCAATCGCCCTGGCTTCGTCCTCATCAGCCTTCTTTTGGCCGATATTGAGACTGCGACTCAGTCCAGGCGCAACCTCGAGTAGGCCGCCCTCGACACCGAGTTTGATGACCCGCTCGAGCTTGTTATTTGACAGAGCTGCAGCCTCTCCACCTCCAGACCGGTGAACCTGGTCCTCGAGTGCTGCGGTTGCCTCGATCCCATCCAGGCCTCCGGGTGCGAAGGGAAAGAATCCGGCAGCTCCACGGACAAAATCAGCTCTATTGGCGGGCTTGCGAAGGAATGAGGTCGAATTCTTGGCGGTAGCGCTGTTGGCGGGAACGGTGACGTTTCGGTAGCCACTCACTCTGCCCTCAAGGCCATGCCTTTCGAACCGTGTCACAGTCCTGGTTTGAGGATTGCCTATTTTGAGGAGCTCCGTATAATCCACAGGGCAATCCCAGCGCCTAGGAGGAATCAGCTAATGGACATGGAATGCAGAATTTGTTCGTGTTTGAAGGGCCATACTGCTGCAGGCCATTGAGCCATTCGGGTGAGAATTTCATGCATGGCATGAGAAAATCAGTCTCTAGACTCGTCTTCAGCTCCGTAACATCTTGCTTGACGCGCTTGCTTGGCCGTTGCTGGAATAAGATGTCGTCAATGTTGGAGTCGGGAAGGTCCTCAAGATGGAGACCTTGAATGGCCGTGGCCAGGTCGGAAGCCATCTCGAAGACAATGGGCGGCAGGAGAGGTATAACACCGTCGAAAGTAGGAGGTGAGACGAGGTGAGATGAGACGAGACGATGAGTTTGGCCTTGAGCCTACCTTACCTTGTCATTGACTAAGGTAAAGTACCGGTATAGGGAGGAAGGATGGAGTTGACGTGGGATGAAGTGAGGTACCCAGCTAAATGTACCTTAGGGCGGGACTGCAGTGATCACTGATGACGGCGTGCGGGGTGGCAGCGCTGTAGTCCAGGTAGCGCTGTACCTGTACGAGTCCATTTTTGTGCCCCTCCTACCTCAGATTGCCTTACCTTACCTAAGGTAAGGTATTAGATCCGTTAGATCGGACAGCCAAGGCACTTGAGGTAGGTAGGCACAAATTGACGATACCTTAGGTATTTAGGGTACCTTGCCTCATTTGAAGTAAGTTGTTTGCCTAATACACCTTGTCCGTTTCCCACTCTGCTCTACCTCAGTCCTCACTCGAGATGGCCAGCCTCTATGGACGGCTTTCGTCCCAGATCGCGCATGAAGGAACTCTCTCACGAAGCGATTTTGACTTATATGGTTTGTTATGATCAGTCTCCTGGATCTCAGTAACACAT
This sequence comes from Colletotrichum godetiae, assembly GCF_030913485.1. Taxonomy (NCBI): domain Eukaryota; kingdom Fungi; phylum Ascomycota; class Sordariomycetes; order Glomerellales; family Glomerellaceae; genus Colletotrichum; species Colletotrichum godetiae. The sequence continues at coordinate 2,625,128 of NW_026851249.1, read as the reverse complement.
TCACCTCATCGCCAAATAGCTTCAGGCTACAAAGAGCGCATGCACGTGAATGATATCCTCATTTCTCCAAATCCTGAGCTCTGAATCTATCTTGATGAGGGATGGTTTGCTAAAAACACTCCAGTATACGTTGGCCACCTCGGCCGTGACAACAATGCACTCCATAATGGCCAAGTGCTCACTGCTTTGTGCCATAGCGCATGGATCATCGCATACAGTTGTAACCCCAGGGTATGAGATGTATATATGACAACTAAGCAACATACAAGTACAAGCTTCTTCCCCAAGTCTATCGAGCTCCACGGGCCATTATAGATCAGCTTCCATCCCGGAAGCCTCAAAGAGGCAGCTTACCCACGCCTGTATTCTCTCGTTCACGACACGCAACTCTCTTACAGGCGCAGCATCTTGGCGACGTAGTTCTCAATGATCTGCTCAGTAGGGAAAGCCATCTCCTCGAGACCAGCCGCGTAAGGGGTAGGGACGTCAGCACCAGTGACTCTCTGGGCAGGCGCATCAAGGTAGTCAAAGGCGTACTCCATCGTCACGGCCAGGATTTCTGAGCCGACACCATAGGCGGGGAATCCGGACTCAACGGAAAGGAGGCGGTGGGTCTTCTTAACAGACTGAACAATGGTCTCGACGTCCAAGGGCTTGACGGAGCGCAGGTTGATAACCTCAACATCGACGCCATAGTTCTTCTTCAAGTTCTCAGCGGCAACGAGAGCCTGGCCGACGCAGCGGGAGAGCGTGACAATGGTCAAATCCTTGCCGGAGCGCTCGATCTTGGCCTTGCCGAAGGGAAGAACAAAGTCATCCTTCTGAGCAGCCTCCGACATGGGGAAGGTCTGGCCGTACATGAGCTCGTTCTCGAGAACGACAACGGGGTTGGGATCGCGGATAGCAGCCTTGAGCAGACCCTTGGCATCCTCGGCACTCCAGGGGGAGACGACCTTCAGACCAGGGATGCTGCCGTACCAGGCCGAGTAGTCCTGGGAGTGCTGCGCAGCGACACCAGAAGCGAAGCCATTGGGACCGCGGAAGGTGATGTTGCAGGGCTGAATTCCACCGGACATGTAGAGTGTCTTGGCGGCGGAGTTGACAATCTGGTCGATGGCTTGCATGGCGAAGTTGAAGGTCATGAACTCGCACTAGAGGAAACACAAGAGTTAGTCACGGACAACCAAAATCTAAAATGTGCCACCGAATTCGGCCAGCCAGTAGCTGTTCAAATGATTGAACAGCCAACTGCCAAGTGCGTAGGCGTTATCGACGTGCTGGAGGAGGCAAACTTACCACAGGGTGCAGTCCGCTAAGGGCAGCGCCAACGGCGAGACCGCAGAAACCGCTCTCGGTGATGGGTGTATCGATGACACGCTTGTCGCCGAACCGGTCCAGAAGACCCTTTGTGACCTTGTATGCGCCGTTGTACTGAGCGACCTCCTCGCCCAACACGAAGACCTTGTCATTGGCCTCAAGCTCCTCGGCGAGGGCCTCGTTGAGGGCCTCACGGACAGTGTAGTCCTTGGTTCCCTTTGCGTCGGCATACGTCCGTGACTGGATGGCGAAAGCAGCGGGCCGGCTAATGAATTGGGAGATGGGGGAGGTGCGGAGGGAGGCAGCTCTGGCTGAAGACGCCAGGCGGGCTGCGGGACGGAGGAATCGGGACATCGCGAATTTGGTCTTGGGAGGGTTGGATGATAAAAAAGACGCCCAGGTCGCAACGCGAAAGAAGCTGGATAGCCCAAGAGGATCTGGAGAATGAGGAGACAAGAAGAAAAATGTCGTGGATGGACAATGCGTGACCTCAGGGTGGGGTTGACGATGGCCAACGACGAGAATTGAGCGTCGAGGTGAGAGGGATGAGGAAATCGACGGGGAGCTGTCGAGGGATTTCGCAGCTTTTTTTTTTTGCTCAGCTCTATGGGCGTTGAGTCCGTTGAATTGCGGCGAGCTGCCAGACAACAGCGTTGGGGAGGTCCCGGGCGTGGAGCTAGCCCTATTCGGCATTAGCGGTATTCATGGGCATTAGGTAATCAGCAGCACCTGTCCTGAACCAATCACGCTGTATTTCAACGATTAGTCCCCATCCAAATTGCGCTCAAACCCAGGTCCGATTTAATCCCGATAAGCTCCGCTGGCTTGTTCTCCCTTCCATTTGCTGCGTTGATAACTTAATACGGATACTCTCTGTATCACTCCTGGCTAGCCCAGCTAACGAGAATGTTTGCATCGGCCTTTCCTAGTGCTCCTTTGTCGGCGTCGGGCTTAAGCTCCCCCTCGAGGAGTGACCGGACACAGATCTCCACAAGATTTCTACTCAGCAAACGCGTTCTGGGCACCGTGCACCCGGTGCCACCCGCTTCCATCCGAACGGCAAGCCACTTAGGTCCGAGCCAGGACCAACGAAAGGGAACTCGATGAGGTGGTCTGGGCAAAGGGAATGCATGTTCCACAGAAACTCTTTGAGCAATACCCTGAATTGAGATGGCGATCATGTGCATGGCTGGCACTATCATCCTCAAATCCAATAGCTGTCAGGAATGAAATAGTTCGAGTAGTGCGCTTCACGATGCGGCCTGCCATGCTGGGCTTTTGGCCATTCATCAAGATTGCTAGCAATCTGCATACTGACCTTGCGAGACAGACTACATAAGTTCCTTATCCATAACCCCAGCCGGTACAGAAAATCTACAGACGCGTCTGATAGAGGTTACAGTCAGCGGCAATATTCGACCCGCCTCTATAGAAAATGTGCTGGGGAGCGATTGGAGTTACACGGGCAAAGGATAGTCCGTTAAATGTGTGTATATCCGAGAGTCTCATGTTAGAGCCGCATTCCACCATGTGCCATTGTGTAGTAGCCAGTGACTTATGCCAGTTGATCGGCGAGCGTATTTTTCTCTACAAGAACTCTCTCCCACTTTTCCCAAGCTAACTAACTTCCTTTCCATCATGGCCCACCATGAACTGTCGTAAAGCCGTCCGGCTGTAGTTGCCTAATTACAATTATAGTACTGGTATAACACTCATACAGCGAGTAGAAAAAAGTCATGGCCTCTTTATCTTTTTCCGTTGGTGTCCATCTATGCCATCATCTCTGCATCCAAGGCGTATAAACGCGACCTCTAGTTGGCGGGCTTCTTTCCGACCATCAGGTACATAGGCGTGAACAGGTGCTCTTTGCCACCAGCAACAAGGCAGTCACCAGCCCATGCCAAACTGTCGGCCGTTTTCTTGGTACCGGCTGGGGCAATCTTGAGAGCCTCGAGTCCACCGACCACGTTGTGCATGAGGAATCGTCCGACCTTAGTCATGCGAACAATGGTGAAGATGTCAAAGACGGACTGGATATACTTGAGCTCGCCTGACAGGGGCCAGTACCACGGCATGGGGTCGGGCCTGTCGGCAAGATCTTCGTGGTGGAGCATCTCAAAACCAGCAGTTTTCATGGCAGCCAGACCCTCAGAGACCTTGCACATGTTGGAAATACCATCTCCCTGCTCGATGCCCAAGCGGATCTCACGGTGGGCCAGGTTGTCGTTGTCGTACTCGTCCGTCATCAACCACTCGTAGACACCAAAGACGCCACCGGGCTTCAAAACACGGAAGATCTCGCTGTAGATACCCTCCAGACTGGGCGCGTGGACGGTAGCCTCAATAGCGTAAACGGCGTCGAAGGAGTTATCGGGGAAAGACATTTGCTGCGAGAATAACGTTAATCATGTGAACACAGATCTGAGCACTACATCAGCCACGTACCATGAAGTCGCCCTTGACGAAGTCGAGCTGCTTCGACAGGCCCTCCTTCGCAGCGTAGTGAGTAGCTCTGTCGATTTGGTAGTCGTTGTTGTTCAGCCCCGTGACGTGGCAACCGGTGAACTTTGCGATTTCACGAGCAGGGCCGCCAACGCCACAACCGACATCAAGCACCTTCATACCCTCCTTGATGCCGACCTGGTGGGCGAGATAGTGCTCATGGCGGGCAATCGCCTGGTAAAACGGCTCGCCGTGTGAGAAGCGGCAGAAGTGGAAGGATTGGCCCCAGCCATACTCGTACAAGTCGGTCGCCAGGTTGTAGTAGCTAAAAAACCATGATTAGCTTGTGTCCCGACAGAAAGGGGGGGATGCGTCGCGTACTGTCTGGTCAAGGTCGCATATTCAGCTGTACGAGCCTATGTCAAGCAAATGTCAGCGTCTGCAACGAGTTGAATTATGTTCATGGCATAACAAAGGTCGGGTTGCGTACTGCGCGCTCCTCGGGAGTTTCGTCCTTTGCGGCCTTGTTGTCCCAGTGCTTGAAGTACTCGTCGACGGCAGCCTGCTTCGCATCACGACCCTTGCTGAACATGGCGGCAAGACCACCGGTGGCCTGAGCACTGCTACCGTGCAGGGCCTTGTTGAATTGAGCATCACGAGCGTGATCCTCACGCTCGAGGTTGGAGGCTGTTGAGGTAACCATGTTTTCAAGTATTGAATGAACACGATAGAGAGAGAGGCGTTGGTAGGAAGAGGAGGGTGGTGTAGAGCTGGAAGGTTGTAAAGTATCTGGTCTGATGAGTGAAAGAGAGAGGGAAGGAGGAGAAAGGTGAAATTGAAAGCAGGACAACAAGATCGGTAAGGTAGGACGGATAATTGAACTGGCAATCGGGAGAGCGGGGGTGTAGGCTTTTTCAATTGCGACAAAGTATCAAGCGGGAAAAGGAGTCGAAGGGACGCGGCAGCGGTCGAGATTGTCTCGTTTTGGCTGTGTCAAATTTCCAACATCCCCCTCCTAGTCCCTCTCAGGCTCTCCATCCACTGTTCCTAAGCGGTCTATCAACTAATGATAGGTCGCAGCACGGTGGCACCAAGCAAAGTCTGGTGCAATAAAATGAGATAAAAACTGCGAGGCCAGACTGTTGTCCAATGTCCATTTAGCGGCGCAGGGATCTCAAGGACTTCAGATTGACATAGACCCGGTCCCAGGGTCCCATCTTTGGCAATTGTCCAATCGCGGGGCGCAAAAGGCTGTTAGAACCTGCTTTGTTGAGCAGGCGGTGAGACGACGGCTGGGCGGGAAACATGTGCATACCGGCCAGGGGCAGCCCAATCCGAATACGAATTCGAACAGCTAGTACTTAACACACTGCCGGTACGGAGCACCTTACGGATAAGTTACAATAGCTTAATTTTTACCCAGCACGATCTGATAGACTGACAGTCTGACACACGTCTGAGCCTCCGAGACGTCTTCCAGATTATTCCCTGATGTGGTTGGACTTGGGCACCCGCCACCTGCCTGGATTTTGTGGATTCTCACGGATATCTATCGCCATCAAGCCGCTTCAATAGTCGCTCTACTTGATGATGCATTTCACGGTTGTTTCCATACTGACTTCCTCGCTTGATACCTCCCTCTAGGTTTCCAGGATTCAAGACAAGATCCTCGAAGCGATTTCCGAGGCTTTGGAGCCGATCGCCTCATATTATATCAGACTTGGAAGAAACTCGGCCAGGAACAACCTCTCTCTTCACAGTACTTAATAAATGCACATTACACAGTATTCGTGACAAGGAACCTTGACATTCCAGGTTCCCCATGATGAGCAAGGTTGGTGGGGAACATTCCATATGATACTCCGTATGGTGGCTGGCGAAACTTCCGAGTGTGGCGCATATCACGTGGTGAAATCTGCACTGATAGCTTGACGCCACAATGCTCGATACGTACTCTGTACAGTAAGGCAATATGGTGGGTAGTGAGTGAACCCTGCGCGCGACTGGGCCCGCGTTCAAGATCGCTTCCTAGTTTCCTACGTAGTTTGCGGGTGACACCACGATCCTTCGCTCGCGACGCTGAAAAATCTCACGATCTGAATCGACAACCACCAAAGTACCATCCGTACTCTAGCAACTTGCACCGCTTTGCGGCTTTCGAGGCGCCATGCCACCCCAGATCAAACAAGACCTGAACCGCTCAGGCTGGGAATCGACCGATTTCCCTTCTGTTTGCGAAAACTGTCTGCCGGAGAATCCTTATGTCAAAATGTTGAAGGAAGATTATGGCTCCGAGTGCAAATTGGTACTACCATCTTCCCACTCCACTCTGCTCAATATTCAGTTTTGTGCTAACATTGTCCGTTGCAGTGTACGAGGCCGTTCACCGTCTTCAGCTGGAGTGCTGACCGAGCCCACGGCCGAAAGAAGCGAACGAATATTTGCTTGACCTGCGCGCGCCTCAAGAACTGCTGCCAGGCATGCATGCTGGATCTTTCCTTTGGGCTACCCATCGTAGTACGCGATGCAGCGCTGAAGATGGTAGCCCCTGGGCCATCGTCCGACATCAACCGGGAGTATTTTGCGCAGAACAACGAGCTCGCCATAGAAGAAGGTCGCGCGGGGGTTGAAGAATACGAGAAGACGGACGAAAAGGCCAGAGAACTCCTGCGAAGATTGGCTGCGAGTAAACCTTACTTTCGAAAGGGCCGCACCGTCGAGAGTGCCGATGACGAGGTTCAAGCAGGCTCCAGCTCGAGCGGTGGACCAGGTGGCAATCCAGCCGTCGGTGCCGGTGTCGGTGGACCAGGCCCGATTCGAACCAGGGACTCGAGAGCTGCCGCAGCTCTGGGCGCGAGGCCGGGCAGGGCGAAGCAGGCTTTTCCAAGCGCTGCACAATTGCCTCCTGGACCACAGGATTGGATGCCCCCGGCCGACAAGAACATCATGTCCCTTTTCATCACCGGGATCGAGGACGACCTCCCCGAGCACAAGATCCGAGATTTCTTCAAAGCGCACGGCAGACTCAAGAGTCTCGTTTGCTCCCACATGTCACACTGCGCATTCGTCAACTACGAAACGAGAGAGGCGGCTGAGAAGGCTGCCGCGTCATGTCAAGGTCGTGCTGTTATTGCAGGATGCCCGTTGCGTGTACGCTGGGGTGTTCCAAAAGCAATCGGTACGATGGACAAAGAGCAGCGTTCACAAATGCTCATGGACGCTCGACGAGGGCAGGCGAACGCGCGCAGAGCGGATGGCAGGGGTGGAAGAGGGCAGGTCGCAGGTCGCCAGGACACAGGAAACGCCGCCCACTCGCCAGCTGCACCATTGGTTGCACCCCCACCAGGCGCAGACGATGGCGCGCAATATGCTAGTCTGCAGGGCGACTGAGATGTGAGGAATATGGACAATCGGTTAGCATTTTGAGGGAGTCTGGGCGTCACTGATTTCGTCAGGATTTGACGACTGGAAATCGGGATAGAGTGGAAGGCTTCATACCAACTCCAGCTGCCTGGGTATCATGTTTTTTGTTATACAGAATTACAGCACAATTACAGGCATCTCTCCTATGCCATGCTCGCCTCGAAGCCCTTCCTTCAACTACAGCCACACCCGCCCATCGTTGCCGAGACGCCGCCCGCCGTTTTAATAGAGTCATTGTCCCCACGTTCGGTGTCCTCGTGAATGCGCAACTCTGCAGAACCATCCGTCAGCATCATAGCCAGAACAATTTACAGCTGTAGGAACTTACTGAAGACGCGAGAATCATCCTGCTTCCCCTGGACCACATTTTCTCTCAGGATCTTGGCAACATCTTCCGCTTTCTGGATGGCGGAGCTGAATGCAGGGTCTGTCGACTTGAGTGTTGCTTGATCTCTAAAACCTTGCCGTATCTGCTGCTGTGCTGCTGTGAGGACTCGGTCGTCGCCTACGAAAAAGACAACGTCAACAATAGGAACTTGAGAGTATGCGACATAGATACAAACCCTTGAAGGCGATTCGCGCCGCGCGCCAGAGTTGTCGGTAAGCAGGCACAGACATAGTAAAAGAAGTGAAGTTGTCAAGTCGCTTACGAGACAGAGAAAATAACGAATTGAGTAGTGAATCTCCTTACGAGCGCATGTGTTTCGGGGAGAAGAAGATGTGATATTCCAAAGACGGGCAGGGTGCCGTCAAGGTCATCGGCTCAGGCATTCGACACAAAAACGTTCCCGGCATCCGGAGAATCTTAGGTACACACCCCTCCAGCCTTAGCGCCACCCACACCTTCTCCAAAGAAAACTCTACCCCACGTTCCTGTAATTTTTTTTTATTAATTTTACGACGTCCTTGCTCTTCAAGACACACAAGCCTCGATCGCGATAAACCAAGTTATTCGCATCCACCGGAATGGCTTCTGCAACCGTTGTCCCCCACGTCCTCCCGGTCGTCCCCGAGGGATGGTCCGCGGAGAAGGACTTCAAGACCGTCGGCAAGGTCTCTGCTGCTACTCAGCGAAGCCTGGAGCCTGTCGGCCCTCACTTCCTTGCCCACGCTCGCCGGGCCCGTCACAAGCGCACCTTCTCCGAGGATGATCGCATCCAGGCTCAAGAGGCTACCAAGAATGTCGAGAATGAGGATGACGGCGAGATCAGCGAGGCTGAGGACCCCATGATGCTTCAGCGCGATGCTAAGGACTGGAAGGTAAGTGACTGCCCCTCGTGTACAAGCCATTGCGCCCGTAGCAATTGACGACTGACTCCCGACTTCCACAGAACCAAGACCACTACCAGGTTCTGGGTCTCACAAAGTATCGCTGGAGGGCCACCGAGGACCAAATCAAGCGCGCCCACCGCAAGAAGGTTCTCAAGCACCACCCAGACAAGAAGGCTGCCGCTGGTATTGTCGACGACGACAGCTTCTTCAAGTGCATCCAGAAGGCCACAGAGGTTCTCCTGGACCCCACCAAGCGTCAGCAGTACGATTCAGTCGATGAGAAGGCCGAAGTCGACCCTCCCACCAAGAAGCAGCTGGCCAAGGGTGGCAGCACATTCTACAAGCTTTGGAGCAACTGTTTCAAGGCCGAAGGCCGTTTCTCCAAGACCCAGCCGGTACCGACCTTCGGTGACGACAAGTCCTCCAAGGAGCACGTAGAGGACTTCTACAACTTCTGGTACAACTTTGACAGCTGGAGAACTTTCGAGTATCTGGATGAAGATGTGCCAGACGACAACGAAAACCGTGATCAGAAGCGCCACACGGAACGCAAGAATGCCAACGCCCGCAAGAAGAAGAAGGCCGAGGACAATGCTCGTCTTCGCAAGATGCTTGACGACTGCTCGGCCGGCGACGAGCGCATCAAGCGCTTCAGACAAGAGGCCAACGCTGCCAAGAACAAGAAGAAGTTCGAGAAGGAGGCCGCTGAGAAGAAGGCTCTCGAGGAGGCTCAGGCTAAGAAGGAGGCCGAGGAGAAGGCTGCCAAGGAAGCGGAAGAGAAGGCCAAGGTCGACCGAGAGCAATCGAAGAAGACCAAGGAGGCGGCCAAGAACGCTGTCAAGAAGAACAAGCGTGTTCTCAAGGGCTCGGTCAAGGATGCTAACTACTTCACGTCTGGCGAACCTTCCGCCGCTACCATTGATTCTGTTCTCGGTGACGTCGAGCTCGTCCAGGGCAAGATCGACGCTGACGAGATTGCGGCCCTGGCCGGCAAGCTCAACGGCCTCAAGGTGGCTGACGAGATCAAGGGAGTCTGGAGCGAGGAGGTCAAGAGATTGGTCGGCGCTGGCAAGCTCAAGGATGGCGATGCCAAGTCTCTGACTCAGTAAAGGAGGATCATATTTCAATGAACTCCGACACACCAAGCTTGGTATGGCGCGGCGGGCTAGCAGCGTAAAACATGATTAGACGCAACAGAATAGAGAATGAATGTCGGCTTTCAATAGATGACCCCACGGCTTCGTCATCTGAAACGTCTTCCGCCAGTTACATCTCGTGAGTCGGAGTGGCTCGATATGTTTACCCACAGCCTTCAGATCATGTGGCTTTCTACTTAGGGGGTTGCTTTTCACGGTCGAGGCCGTCTGTTGGCCAGTCGACAAGAAAGTTTAGCCCTTCAGAGGAAGCTGCCACAAGGTTGTTCGACAGCTTGGTCTCGATGAAAACACGGTACTTGCTCCCTACCTCACCGTCGTCTTCGAGAATATACCAAGGCTGATGCCTCGTTGTCGGTGTTTCCACCCATCCTAATTCAGACATCATAGGATGGGGTTCCGGGGGTTCGGAGATGCCGTGACCCTACAGTAACAAAGACGGAGCAAACAGGCAACCTTTGTGCCAGTCCATCCCATTCATTGGATCATAGCCCATCCCATCTCGTTGGATCCCGAAGGCCGTGTCTGGTGTCGGTTATTTGACGCTATCCTAGGTCAGATCACAAGGCTGAAGATGAAGATCTTGTTTCTTGCCAAGTACCGAGTAAGTTAGGAAGCACTTCACTGATTCCCCAGACCAGGTTTGCGGAGCCACCGACCGGAGGGAGGCTTCTTCTCATATTGGGAAGGCAGGTACCTATACTCCGTTCTCTATCTCTTTCCTTGTGATTGTCTTCCTTGGTACCTTATTGAACCAACTATTCCCAGCTGCGTATTCGTCTTCCGAGGGGCATATATCATCTCGTAGTGAAAGTCACACGGGACAAACTTCTTCTTTACCACGCCACGCCCTGCCCCGTCACCGAGCAAATAAGCCCGCGCCACTCATTTTCTCGAGAAGTTTCCCTTGCCGCCGCGTCGGCAACAGCAAAATTACATGGACTAGCAATCCCTTGAGATTCCATTGTCACTACGATACCTACTCATCTTCAGATCTCGCCAAACACGCCTTCCTTGGCAATCACACCTGTCGTCGCCCCTCGCATCCCGCCTTCCCTCTTCCGCAGTCACGTCCCACCTCGACCACCCAAACCCGCGGGCACAGAAATTCAAGCCACCATGTCGACGATTTCTAGCAGCCATCCGGGTGGCGCCAACTGGGTCGAGCAGAGCAAGAACCCGCTACCGCAAGTGGTCGTCTACTCTGCCCCTGAAGCCGTGAGCATTCCGATGAATAACCTTGGGACCGGCATTGGCAGCGACGGCACCAAGGACGGCACCAAGGTTCACGCAGGCGAAGATGACGCCTCGGAGAATGACGCTGAGCAAGGCAGCCCTCCAGAGCCTCCTCCTGGAGAAACGTCGCGTCTTTGGAACTGGAAGACAATGATCGGCATCTGCATAGGTCTTCTCATCCTCGCCATCGTGGTTCCTCTCACAGTCACACTGTCCACCAGGAATCACACCTCTGATCCAGATAACACCGAGAACCTTGCTACTTCTTCTGCCTCATCGCCATCGTCTTCCCCCACAACTACCTCTCTGACCTCTCTCCCAGCTCCATCCTCGACTCTAACGCCGGTAAGCAGCATGCCCTACTCACTACTTGCAGCATCACGTATGATGGGCTGGGTTTGCTTCAGCATCTAATTAATTATCACAGGCCCTTGATTGCGTCGAGTCTAAGTTCATCCGAGAAGTCAACTGGCTCGGTATCGACAAGGGTGGCGGCGGTTGGCTGTACAACTTGTACCCAGCCAAAAGCGCCCAGGACTGCTGCACAATCTGCCACCTTGAAACTTCTGACGGATGCAATGGATGGATGTACATACCGGAGAACTCATCGACGCCATCATGTTCCATCATCCACGGCTTCGACGGCCCGAGCGATAGTGACTCCTGCCCGAAGGGCCGTCCAGATGTCGTCTTCACAAAGGCTGGCAATAAGGAGAGCTATGGTGGACCAGGTCCTTGTGCAGGCTCAGTGCGAGGATGAGAATCTTCGGATAGATAAGTCGGACAAGACTTAAGTACAATCACTACATCTATCGTACGAATGGGTATGTGGTGGACAAGGTTTATGAGCACCAGGGTACATATTAATGCAGGGATTACAAGGGCGTCCGGATGTGTTGGCGTCTGCTAGTTGCAAGATACCCCTATAGGGGCAATGATTGAGACTTTTCACACTCGTCATTCTTTGCAACAAACACCTGTGCTGCATCCCACTTATTCCATTTGCTGTGCTCTGTAAGACGGGTAGTCGTTAAAAAGCCCTTGACACCTAAGAAGGGTTGCCCCTCGTGAGCGGCATGTACAGTCAACTCCCCTGAAACAGGGACGACAGTGGCAAGACAAGGTCAGTTATACATGTTTGAACAGAACCAAAGAAATAGCGTTGTGGCACAGGAGCAAAATTGAGGTTTTGGCCGAATAGCAACTATCTTATGCTATGGAATCATCCGCCTTTTTTACATACTAACAACGTACGCTGAGAATTTGCACTTGACCAGTTTTCTGCTGTGCCTAGGAGGGATGATAGACGGTATATCTTGCACGAGATCAATTTCCGAAAGGAGTGATAGAGGTAACAGGGCTGTGTCAGCGTGAGCTATGGACCACTCACATGAATCCTCTTAAACTACCCATGTAAGTGGGTGGCTCAATAATTTACCATGAGAGGTTGCCATTGGCATTCGTGGTACGTGAGCAATAAAATACGATGCCGGCCAACGCACGACCAGCCACCTTCTCGTAACCATTGCTATAAATATAACTCCCAAAGTCCGCCATCTAAAGCAAAGTACACGAGGAATACATAGGAAAGAATGAAGGAATTCTAGTAATAGTAGAAGTAGAAGTGACAGTAATGATAAGAATAGTAGTACTCGGAACAGTAGCAATAGATACGGTGGTGATAGAAGTACAGCCACTTATCAGATATCGAAGCTCAATAAACTACTCATTGTTCTCCGCCATCTAGCTCAAATATAAGGGATAGAGCCGCGTAGCCCAGCGTTTCCGAGCCCTCGGTATTTAACACGGATACGGTCACGAAGCTTCGCGATTTTGCCGTGCGGCGTTCGAGGCTCCGAACGAAACGTCATCGAAGAAGGTCATAGTTGCAGTACGCGAGGACTACGTCGTTGGAAAATACCGACTTATATGGAGTACATTTAGGCCGCCACGACAAGATAATAGTAGAACATAGGAAGCAAGAGATTGGCGGTCAGTGATACAAGAGTGATTGCGATACGACTTGACGATCCTCGGAACAACGCTCAGGGCTCATAATGTGACGTCCGTTTCAGTGACGCTGACTTCGGAAAACGTCTCGAAGGTCGCTTACTTGACAGCCAGCCGGCGAAGTTTTCAGAGAATGCTCAGATAGAAGCACAGCCGTTGGGTGCTCAGTCATGTTTCCGTGGGGCTTTGACGCCGCTCTTCGTCTTGCAGTTGCCGCCCACGCCGTCATACGTAACCACACAGCCCTCTATGCGGTTCGAAGCGATCAAAACGCAGGCCTGTGCCTCAACCGAACGGCTCGTCCCATCACTTCAAGTATTTCATGCAAGCTAGGCAGTGGAAGATCCTCTAGCATCAACGCCAGAACGGCTCACCCATGACGACTAATGTGATTGGGCGCAGATTGCCAAACCCAGAAGATCCTTAGGGTGCTGATTCACAACACTACTGGGCTGTGTCGGCGGAAAACAATGGAGCAAAGCGTATAAAAGTTGGGATCTGGTCATCGCAGCGTACTCTCGGTCGTGATTTAGGTTTGGAAACAAGCTCCTTCGCTCCTGTGCTCCTGCTCGGCGGAGCGTCGAAAACCTAGTTGACCATATTTCGCGGTCATCTTCTCCTGATATCCAATCAATTTGATGTGATGAACAAGGCAATGCCGAAAGCTCCATCGCCGATGACAGCGATGATGGAAACAGAACATACGTCAGAGGATAGGATCAGAAGGACGAGAAGAGAAACAATCACCAAAGACTCCTGCCTTGATACTTGTCCGAATCGCGTATATAAGTGCTCGCAACGACCGCCTTCTAAATGAAATGGTATTCTTATCACTCAGATATCGCAGCTACAACAGAAGAAATCCCTTCGACAAACTCGTATACACCAAACTCAGATTTCACCATACTTAACAATCTCTCAGCAAACCCAACATAATTCAAAATGAAGACTTCATTTATCGCCATTCTCGCTGCTGCCGCCGGCATGGCCATTGCCGACAGTCTTGACGTGCCCGATTGTGCGAAGCAGTGCGTCAATGATGATATCCAGAAGAGCGGTTGCGCTCAAGATCAGATCAAGGACTGCTACTGCCAAAAGGCCAACGTCAACTCACTCGTCAACTGTGTCAGTGGTGCCTGCAAAGATCAGAACGACCTAGTCAAGGCTGCCCAGGCTGCTCAGAAGGCATGCCCACAGCTCACAGGTGGCTTCATTCCCGGCACCAATAACGGAGGTGGAAACAATAACGGTGGCAACAATGGAGGAAAGAACTAGGCTTCGTGAGGCTGGGCTTGTTGATACAAACCGCTCTGCTCTCTTCTTCAAAGCTTGGAGTTTGCTTCTCAACCCATTATGGTGCTGCATAGGAGGAATGTGCATCGCATAAGAGAGATAACGGGGTAGCTGAACATGCGCGAAGGGAAACTTTTTTCGGTGCTGAATTTATTGAGAAGTTGAGGTAACGGTTTTTGTAAGCAAACAGGTGTGTGCTAGTCTTGGGTAGTCGTTATGGTACAATAATTCTTCTCCTTAATTTGTGGCGACCTAGCACCGTAGTCGTTGAGATGTTAAGTGTTTGTGGCCAATTGGTAAGCTTGATACTCCATCATGTTCGGCTGATTGTTGTCTTCGTGGCTGACGACATATCTCTATCTGTAAATACCGGCACTGCGAGTTGCCGCATTGCTGTTGGCTGGGTATCATTCATGGTATATTATCTACTTGCCTCTGATCACAAGAGTGGAATTCTGCTGTATATATCATCATAAACCTTCCCAATCCAGCCGTCTGTTGAACCACCCCTTGCTACTATTCCCAATCCCCCCGCAGCCCAGACGCCGGCCGCTGCCACAGCGGCGCCGTGAAGTGCCCACCACGCTCTTCTCTTCCGCCGTCGCACCTTTTTGTCTATCACACTGCGTCCTCTACCACTCCAACCCATAGCCGTTGGCGCCAGGCCCAGCCATTTTGCTGCGCCCCAAACCATATGTCCGCAGCCTATTGTGAGAAGACCGGTGTACGCAATCCACGAGATGATGGGATGCCGGGCAAACCCATGAGAAACGAAACCCAAGCCAATGTTCGAGCTGTCGCCGTCAACTTGCAGGGGGAGGATGCGATTAATGCCTGCATGGGCAGCAAGAAGAACTGTGAAGAAGTAGCCAGATATAGATATGTAGCTGACGGACGGCCATATCCTGCTAGCGGAGTTGACGCTGTTATAGGTCAAGGCTCGTGATGGTTTGCCGGTCTGGGCTCGATACAAAGCATACATGCCGGGTGTGTTGCCTCCATAACGCTTCAGGTTCTGAGATCTGCGAACGAGGCGAAGGGCGAAGCCAGAGGCGATGTGTGCGACGATGGGTAATGCCACGAGAAGCGGTTCCGTGAGGGGTGTTTGGTATATTTCTCTCGAAAGTAGCAGGTATGCCTCGGAAGCTGGGACTGATCGCGCAAAGAGTGGTATTATGGAGGTGTTGACAACGTGAAGTGAGGTGAAGACCGGTACCAGGTAGGAAGAGAACTTCTGGATTCGTGTCACTGTAAAGTTTGTACTCATTAGCCAATATAACTTCAGTGCCATTGGTGGTGACGGGTCTTGTCTATGCATTCGCATTTGACAGCTTACGGTAAAAGATCGCGCTGTGACCACTGCCGCTTAAACCGGGTGCAGAAGAAGTCGACCTGAGGGAACCAGTGCTATTCTCTAGGGCATCTTCGGGCAGGGGAGGAAGATCTTTATCAACGTCGGCCGGTGGTGTCTCGATGGGGGACGGATCTAGTTGAAGGAGCGATATGAGAGTCTCTTCCGACGGCTTGGATTGAAGAGATCTGGACTCCATGGCTACGCAAGCGCCGGCACGACTGAGACCGGCCCTTTGAACGTAGAAGAAGCGCGAATTCGAACCCGGGCTGTATTGAACTGAGATTCGGAAGGTGAAGTTAGAATTGTCGGGTAAAGATTGCGATTTGTTTCGTAGCCTCCAGGTGTAAAACTGGGCAGCTGATCAATCCTCGGGACGTCATAGGTTGAAGTTACAAGGGACCAGTTTCCGCGTCTGGGCTTGCAGGTTTAGTGGACCTGGCGGCAGTCCGGGGAGCCGCAATACCTTCGCGCGACCTGCTTTGACAAGGTACTTTGCCTTCTCTGTCCTTACCTTACGCTCACTGACTTGTGTATAACCCGTAATATTGCTTCATTTGGGAAACAGCACAAGAATTTCCTTTGATTCCTCTTGTATTTTCCGAAACTAAGACGTAATTGGTGTTCTTGTGGTGTATGTACACTATCGCACAGCAGGATGTAAGATACGTTGTACCCGTGATGTTCAGGGCCTGCTGCGGCTCCCCGCATAGCGTTGTGGGTCCATGTTGCTGGGAACGGAACATGCGCGCTCGACAATAACCAGCCAGCACTCTTAAATGTGATGTTACCTTTAACCCATACCCACCTGTCCTCGTAGAATCTCGACGCCACCAATCGGCAGCTCTTCACGATTATAAACCTGCAAACATGCCTCCGGTGAGAGAAATGACAATGTTCCTACCTGTTGATCAAACTCCTGATCCATGCTACTTTCCTAGCGACACCAAACACTACCCCCGGCGCAGACCGCCGCAGCCCGCGAAGCTCTGCAATCTTTCTATTGCAGTCTCTGCTCGAAGGGATACTCTCGCATGAATGACTACGAGGCGCATCTCAGCAGCTACGATCATAGCCACAAACAGCGACTCAAAGATATGAAGGCTATGGTTCGCGATCCGAACGCCGGCACCCGAGCCCGAAAAGCCGAAGCCAAGGCGGATGGCCTCGTTAGCATCAAGCTCGCCAACAACGAACAGCCACAGCAGTCTGCCGGAGGCGGAGGTTTTAAGAAGGGCGGTTTCAAGAAGTCGGGCTTCAAATCGGCATTCGCCCCCGTCGACGCCCTGAATGCGTCAGACGCACCGAGGTCAAAAGCTGGCCAAGCCCTGGAAGCAGACAGACTTGCGAACGCACGCGAACGGGATGCCGTTATTGAGAGCGACACTGACGACGAGAGCTACGAACATTACGACCCGCGATACCCCACCGAATGAAAGCTCAAGCTGGACGCAAATCACATAATATACGCAGTAGAGCAAACTAGAGCTTGGCTTGCCCTGAGGCTTTTCGACGATATTTCCATTCTATATGGGCTCGCAACACTATGTGGCGAAACCCGAAACCATCCGTTACCCCTCGTATGGTTGGCCGTTGCCTAGCCTCGCACCGCAAAACACTCTTGAATAACAAGATCGTGTCAGCGAGGTCACAATCGGCAATCTGGACTCATTCCGGTGGAAATGCGGCGGCCCGCTATCGGCCGTTCCTTCTCGGCCAGCTCAGTTGAACTGGGATAGGTCTTCTTCAAGCAAACCCATCATGTACTGGCTACCCGAGAACCAATTGCCTAGTTGAGCAGTTTGGAGAGTAGGATGCGACATGTCGCTGGTGTCCATACCCTAAGCAGGATACTCCGTGGGCGGGAATCCTAGCGCACTCAGATAGACATCAAATTCGTCGTTGATGGGGCCACGCTCATTTGATTGCTGCGACTTGCTCTCCACGTACAAAGTCGCCACGTTACAGAGCATTGAACAGAGCTGGTGAAGCTTCTCCACCGGCTCCGACATGGCGCACGCGGGTCGAAGGGAAGCAACGAACTCATTCAGCTTCTTGAAGTCGTCAGCACTGGAAGTGTCGATGACGTGACAGAAAAGGACGAAGAAGGGCGTGAAAGGAGTGAGAAGAATTGCCCTTAGAACGAGTCAGCATGGATCGTGGTCAGAGTACTGCTTCAACTGACCAGTGAATATAGACTGCTTTAAGGTGCCGCCCTTCCTCGGCAATTCTTTGCATGCATTCAAGGTGCAGCTGCATAGCAAATCGTGCCGTGTCTATACATTCCTGAGAAAATCGTGTTGGTGAACCTTCGGGCGCTGGTAATGCCCTGTAAATAAGCGTTAAAGTAGACTGAAACGTCAGTTCGTCGCCTCGCAGATGTATGTCCAAAATTGATGACGCGTTGAGGGCTTTGAGGCCGAAAAGAGCCTGTTCCCGTACATGCGACGCAGCGGCCATGATCGTCTTTTGTTCGTCTTCCAGGCGACGCACGGTTTCGATGCGCTCTTCCTGCGACTGGCCCAGAGCAAGAGGACTGTATCTACCGCGGACGTTAGCTTGATGGTTTGCATCACTGGAATGGCGGAGTCGAACAATTGTTCATAAACGCGATGCTGGATCTCAGCCTGCTTGATCCATGTTGTTATAACGAGACCCCATGGATCCGCAACCATGGTGTTGTCGACTCGCCGCGGCAAGGTAACGTCCCAGTCCTGTATGACCGATGCCCTCCCTGTTCTCAAAGACAACGTCTTATCGAGCATGTACACATGCCAAAACAAAAGCGTCTTGATGTCCCTGGGCCCGGCGCTCTCACTCCTGACTTGCGATACGCGGTGGTAGCCAAGCGTCTGACACAAGCTTGCAGCAGTCGATGTGAAAAGCCACGCGAGGGATGCTTTCGAAACATCCACAGCATAAACGGCCTGCAGTCACTGTCAGCTGTATAATCCACAAACAGGCACACAAAGATTTCTCACGAACCGCCAGGAGCAAGGCTTCTATGCTCTCGATTTTTGCAGGGAGCATTAAAGGCAAGGAAGCTAGTGCCATTTCGAGGTTATTTTGACACATGTGTTGATACCTCTCGAACTCTTCCCGCGCAGTCGCATCGGAAGCCAGATACGCTTGTTCCATGAACAAGTAGAAGAGCGCACCATTCACTATGATGAAGGTGGTATCAGCGAAGTTGTCCGTGCAGAAGTACACTCTCCGGCAGAGCTCAGCCAGATCGTCAACATCGAGAAAAGAGCATGCAAGTGAGAAGATGCTGGGAGGAGAAACTACAGTCATGTCAGCTTCTTGAAGTCTGCGGATCAAAAATGAAAGAACCTTTCATATGCTTAAGCAAGGCAACGACAGCGTTCATGGGCGGCATGGGCAATTCGGGCAAGCCACCCGGAGGAAGCGGCTGTTGCGTACGGAACCGAAACTCTCGGTTGGAAGAAGCCTTGCTCTGCATAGCGACGATCTGCCGGAGAGAAGAGAGCGCCGCTTGCATGTTCGGCGCCACGACCTGGAGCGAAGTCCTCTGCACGGCGTCTTCGATAAAGTCGCTGGCGAACATGGTGTGGGCAGTCAACGAGAGGTCGCCCTCGAAAGCTGAATCCGAGTCTGCGCCGTCGTGGGATAGGATAGAAGCGTCCCCGATAGTCGAGGCCGAGGGGGTCGTATGTCTGGCCCTATTGGCATCCCATGAATGACCACCTACGCCAGGAGGATTGTTGCTTAGGCTCCGCAGGAGTTCCTCGATATTCGAAAGTCGTTCCTCGATTAGATCAATCTTTTTCTCACTAGCAACAAGAATGTCAACATTGGAGTTCTGCTGCCCAGGATTTCATGAGTTGAGTAGTATCAGAAACAGTTCTGGTGAACGCAAGACGATGAACTCAGCCGGCAGTGGTTTTATGAAATGAGGTGTGTTACTCAGAAAAGGGACAAACAAAGGCAAGGTGAACGGCGTACTATTGAAGGGAGATGAGCACGCGATGTCTCTGCTCTTTTGGCTTTTGACCAACGCCGTTTGAGCTGCAGGAGCGTTGAGTTATACGGCAGTTGGAACATGGCGAACTCTTATCACAACGGATCTGTAGCGCAAAGCCAAAGCGTGCGTCCTCTGTCAGCAAACCCGAAATCTCAATTTAATGCGTTGGCTATACCTCCTTGGCGCGAGGTAGGAGGGGGAAGGAGGGGCAACGGCGGGCAGGAAGAATGCCCAGCTCGGCGCACTCGATCGAGGACTGGTGAAGAAAGCGTCACGAGTGGGATTTGGGGGCACCAACTTTACGGGTGCGACATTGATCACACTAGACGATAAAAGAATTAGAGTCAGTACTTGTTTTTAGCGGACGAGTTTTTACTGGTGAGAAGGGGGTCTGATGGATCTTGTGAAGCAAAACAATCTGAATATGGATGTATGTGACATACAGCTCGACGGAGGCCCTGGTCATCGGGGCCCGCGGACCGGGAATCAGAATCCATGTTCATAAAGAACAATGCAGACCCGACACTGTAGCGTGCCTAAGCCGTGCTTTGCGGCGGTATGTGCCAGTGTGTGCCAAGGTCTGCTCTGAACTATTGGTTCGGAAGGCGACAGGCCAAGGCAGGGCCCGTAGGTAAGGCGCTGCAGGGCAGTGATTGAATGGTCTCGGAAGTCGAGAACTCGGGCGGGCAGAGGAGACGACGGAGTGCTTGTTGCGTCGGAGATGGAGTTGGCTTTGTGATACTTCCCCCAGGCCGAGAGCGAGCGAGTTGCAGTACGGGTGGTTTGGCAAGCAAGAGATAATTAGTTGAGAGGAATGTGGAGTGAATGGAACCGACAGTACGGTAAGGGTGTAGGTCTGGGTCGTGGACACTCGGAAAACGCGGATCCTCCTTGAGGGTCCGTGACGAAGGGCTTACAAAGAGCGAGCGAGTGAGTGAAGGATGAAGAGAAGAGCGTAAGGGATAGTGGGAGGGTGTGTTTGTGTGTGGGAGGAGACGGAGAGTAAACTATGAATCGAAATGCGGCAACGGCAGCGGCAATGCAAGTATTGGAACCGATCAATGAGCTTACTTCGTCGATCCTTGGCTTATTCAACGTAGCTATGGCAGTGTAGCTCGATTACGATGAATCTGGAACGGTTGAGCTTTGGTAGAAGATAGACTTGACGGCTTAGGCTGGCGGCCCGGGGTTGAGATTTGGATGAATGTGAGGTTGAGGTTTGAAGTCTCCTAGTGTAAAGTGAGCATCAATGCTCTGTACGGCAAGATAGTTGAGAAAGGGCAAGGCTCACTAGCGACCCCTCTCCTCTACTAGGTGTTTACAAGTTGGGCAAGGTACGAGATACATTTACATTGGTTGGTTAATCATGCTGCGCAAGCCTACCCAGGCGGACCTAGGCGACCAATGAAATACGGTACAGGACGTGGTACTGGTCTCGACGGAGCATACGTAAGGCGGTACATGAAAGTCACCGCCTTCTCATTGCCTGTTGACGGATGAAGTTATCAAGTACGTAGGACGGAGGAATACGGATATTAGTCTTCCATTTCAGTGAAGCGAGAGAACGACCTAGAGACAAGGGTTGAATGCACTAGTCTCAATGCTTGACTCGCTATCCGTTCTTGCGCGATCTTGCCTACCTTCAGCACCTGAGGTAAGGCACTTTGTGATGGCTTACTCCAATGCATTTTGCGAATGCTGAAAAACGTACGGTGTGGCACTACTTACTTTATTGGGCTATGGCCTCAGCATTGGGTTAAGATGCGTGTACATACCGACAAGGTGCCCCTTGGAAGAAAGGCAAATGTCCGTACGTACGAACACTCTACTATCCCACGGGTAATGATCGCAAGGACCTGTCGGTAGCTTTACCGAGGAATGCCCACTTCGATGATGGGCTGCGGGACTGCGGCAGCTAAGCACTATATCTCGGGCACCCGCGGATGCCATCACTCAGTCACCGACCACCCTATGGTCTCTAGCATACAATGGAGAACATATATTCTGTCAAGAGGTCTCCGCCAGGCAGGCAGAACTATACAATTCGCATGATGCAGTCCGAATTTTCTCTCACGCAATCGTCCCGTCCTCTTCCTTGTCTCCTTAGCTTTCGCCGGTGCTTCAAGCGTGGGCACGCCAGCTAGGTACCCTAGCTGACCAGAAAACTTCATCGGCCGATTTTTCTCAGATCCTGTCGATCCAAGTACCTTGTTATTAGAGAAAAGATTATATATAAGTCATGAATATAAAAGTATAATTCAAGTTAAATATTATAACTCTTACTGAGTACTTAAATTAATAATTTTGAAGTTTATTTTTAAAAAATCAATTATTATAGTAATTATTTTTTATTAAAGCTTATAATAATTATAATTCCAACTATATAGTTTTAGTAATAACAGCCGAAAACTTTAGCCATAACTCTCTAAAAGAATCTCCTTAAAAAAAAAAGTTTTAAATATATTTAATAATAAACATTTATTAGAATATTAAATATACTATTATTAATAATTTAATCTCAGTGATTAAAAAACCACTAATAATCAATAGTGTAATTATTATTATTATTATTATTATTAGTTATAGTCTGTAAAGCGTGATAATGTGGCTATTCAGTATCGCTAACATGGCCTATGCTAAGCAGAATATCCTCGCCGCTAACGAGACGGATACCGTGTCGACATGGCGCCTTGGCTTCCTCAAGATCCCATCGATCAGCTACAATCCATCTAGTTGGATCCAGTCGAAGCCGAGAATACCCCACCCTGTCCGAGCTGTTCGCTCTCCCGTCAATTTCGGCCACCTCCACTGGCAGTGCGATTCGAATCATTCAAGTGGCCGGTCGTAAAGCCAGAGAGGTTCGTTACACCACACAGCCCCAGCGCCGTCTCGGAAGTCTCTCCGCTCAACCAAGTACATTGTGCGTCGTAGCCTGCAGTCCGGCCGTGCGCGACTCCGGGCGTTGAACTTTCAGAATCTTCGCTGCTTGTGCCCGAATTGGAACGTTCGGTGGTGACTGCTGTTCCATCGGGTCTATTTGGATAGTTGTTGAAGTGATGTAATATATACCCGAGGTACGTGGGCATCGTTGTACCGTAAGGTAGTGCAAGGTAGCCACAAGCCCGGGATTACTGACCGGGGATACGGCGAGAACTTGAGAGCCCGCCCCCGGCAGACCCACCAGACGGAGATTAGAAAGCGCCGGCCAAACCGGCCAGTCATACTGCCCAAGCAAGTGCCTTGTCTTGAGTGAGCGGAAATAGGCACCTGGATTAAGAGTACTATAAGTAGGTACGTAGTAGAACCGTAGACTCTAGATACTTGCCAAAATTTGCAGCCTTATACGCACCTCTAGGTTCGTTCTTGATAATTCCCCCCCAATCTTCCCTCTTTTCTTTAAGATTTTCTAGTCCTGGCGACGGCCTACTTCACTTAACTGACGAGTGTTTAGTATTTCACAGTAGTTTAGTATTTCTGAGTTCGACCGCTGCTACGGCCATGCGCACTCCTAAGGCCTTTCACATGGACCCTAGTATAATTCCAATGACCCATCGCCAAGTTTGACCACGTAGCCAGACTCCACTGATATGGGTGTCATACTCGCTACACAACTCCAAGCAGAATCTATCTTATGTGTCTTGTGGGTTATGAGTGAATACTTCCTTCAGGCCACGGATGAAGGATGCGCAGCCCCTCAAGCAGGCGATGGGAGGCCTGTAATTTTTCCTTTGTTTTATACAAGGCTTTCATATGTCAAGAGGGAGTGAAGATAGCTTATTTCATCCAAGTCTCACCACGTATTATTTTATTACCCTTGAAATGCGAAGTAGTGTTTTACGAGATAGACACTTTGCGATCGAGCTCAAGTCATTCGGACAGGAACGCGGTAGGTTTAGGTAGCAGAGCGCGCACAGGCCCCCTCAGATGCTCTATCTTATCAGTGACCGCATCTTTCGCGTGGCGGCTGGCTACCTTACCATTAAGTATGATCTGTGACCATTAATAATGTCGCACTTCCTTCACCTCGTCCTTGTGCTCGTTGGGGACCTGACTGTCACCGAGAATATTGATTGCAATCGAAGATGCACCTACCGCCAATGCCAGCTTTGAACAGAGTACGTCTTGAACAAGGCACCTAAGGTAGGCTGCCGCGAGCGCTTTGCTCGATCCTGAAAATGCAAGGAAAGCGGCGCCATGCGCCCGACAGCAGTGACGAGCGCCCCGGGCCTGCAAAGCGCGCGCGCTTCACCGCAACCCACCCCGACGATTCGAAATCGAGGCCCCAAGGCAGGGCTGTCTTCGCCGCCGACGACTTTTTGTCCTCTCTGTCGGACGAGCTCCTAATCCGCATTCTATCATTCCTGTCGACTTCTAATCTCTTGGGCATATCACCCGTTTCGCGCCGTTTCTACCGCCTCTCTGCCGACTCCCAACTGTGGCGCACGCTTTACTACCACCGCTTCGTCCTGCCGCGCGCTCTGAAGATACCCGGGTTTCGCGATGGTTCTGCCCGAGACAGCAGTCGAATTCAGTTCTCTACACGGCGCACCGTCTGGGCCGACGGTGGCTGGGGTCGGAGAGATGCCCTGGGACATTCAGTTGACTGGAAGCGCCAGTACAAGCTGCGGCATAATTGGGCTAGTGGCAATGCCTCGGTCCAGGAAGTGAAGGTGGGGGAATCTCTATACGACTCTGTGGACACAGGGAAGACTCTGGTCAAAGTGATTGAAGGCATCGCGGTCACTGCCGACTGCGTTTCTGGCATGCGAGCCTGGGATCTCAAGACCAAGGAGCCTATTGCTCAGATTGACTTCAACGATGGAAATGACGGATCATTTCCCACTTGCATAGCGATGGATACCCGGAACCTTGAGAATAAGAGGCTTGATGTCTCAGTCGGGTTTCTGGATGGGAGCTTCGGCGTTTGGGGGCTTGATTTCGAAGAAGGTCGGTTTCAGAAAAGATACAGGCACGAAAAGTCCAGTAACGGCCAACTGGTGGAGATTGTCTATCATCACCCCTTCATCCTCACGGCAACAGAATCAGTTCTGGTATCTCTGTACGATTTTGAGCGAACCTCCTCTGGCCAGAAGCCAGCGACTGCCATCGGCAAACGAGATACCATCACTCTAGTAGAGAGGGAGACTGAGGCTACTTCGGGAAGCGCAGCATACCCAGAGTCAGAAAGCCCTATGACAGCGTTCCCATTGCCAAAGGTTGGCAAAACCCAGGAATCACCGCAAGGAATCACTCCACTCCCCGCTCCTGTTCTTCTGACTTCGCTCAAGTCACACACGTCTCGAGCCCCATTGGCTCTGTCTATTCGCCAGGTGGCTTCACACGTGATCGCATCGATTGCATATACATTTTCTACACATGAAGGATGGTCCATTGGTATACAGGACCTCCAGATACGGCGACAGGGCGCAGGCCAACCATCGTCAGAGATCGCCTCAACACGACTTGCTTTCACTAAGCCCGTGAAGGCTGCGTCCTCAATTTCTTCGACTTCCTCAACTGCGAGCCCACAGCTTCAGTCTCAAACACAAATACCCGAAGGTCCGACGACGCTATGCTACAGCCACCCGTATCTTTTGGCCACGATGCCAGATAACACTATGATTCTACACATTTGTACATCAAATGCCACGAAGCTTAATCTTTCTTCAGGCATTCGTCTCTGGGGCCATACATCAGGCATCAGCGATGCGGAAATCACGGCACGAGGCAAAGCCGTGAGCGTCAGCTCTCGAGGCGAGGAAATTCGAGTCTGGGAACTCGAGGGACGCGTCAGTGGCAAAAGTATCGAAATTAGGCCAAAATCAACCTTGGGCTCTGCTCCCACAGATATCGCTTTGCCCTCGCCTGAAGCGACAACAGAACGCTGGGACGACCGACGTAACTGGGTGGGCTTCGATGACGAAATGGTCATCGTGCTGAAGGAGGCCAAGGATGGAAAAGAGAGTCTCCTCGTTTATGATTTCTCATGAACGACATTGATGAGGGGCCATAGCCAGAAGTGCCTGAGGTTAGACGAGAGGTTTTAACCCTTGGCTAGCCTAGGCAGCTGAGGCGTGGACATGGCATTCTCCAAACCCCGCCTCTGGGCAATGGTCAAAAGTACGCAACAAGGCCACGTCATTTCACGAGGAAGACTTCTACGGACTCGCTTGGTCAGTCGATGGGATCTTTCCATTGAACAAAGATCTTGTCCAGGTAGCTATCTTGTCCCCACGGGAACGCAAGGGTAGCCTCATGCGGTCAACGAGCTTTTGTGACCAGCGGTAGGCAACAACTGCTCTGTCGGGCAGATAGGCACCAGCGGGGTGCAGAAGACAAGCTGGCGCCTTTGAGACAAGAACGAGGTCACGACGTGTCTCGTCCATTTCTTGCGCTTGCTTGCAGTACCATTCGTGAGCAGCTACGGGCCAACACAAAAATATCTAAGCCACGCAGCGGCAATGTCGAAATGGCGTCTGGCTTTGATCCCAGGTCAGACGGCAGCTTGGATAACGACAATGAGTACCGCACTTCCTCGGTGTCATGTACTGTCCCGAGAATGTTGCCAGCGATGAGACTCTATACATGCCTAACATTGGCCTACGGATATTTGGAAGAACCCCCTGAAGCTGAGCAGTTACGACTGAAGTTGATCAACGGAGCACCCATTACTGAGGTTTTCTTGTGGTGGGCTCCATCAACCAGGAGCACTTGGTCAGTGCAAATGATTGGGCCTTCGGTTTGGTTCCGCGGTTGTGAAATCGAGGGCCCGGCTGCTAGGTATCCGTAGGCATTTACGTTACGAACGGCAAGGTCGATCCGACACGAGGTCTTATCTAAGCCTCGTCGACGAGATCTTGAAGTGCAAGGTAGAGAAACCATGGAAGAGGTAAACCGCGAGGCCCAACTAGTCAGGAGATGTCGACCGAAACCTCTTTTCTAGGATGCTTTGTTGCCGAGTACCACCATTAGACATGGTCAAGGGTCGATCACGTTGCTAAGTTGGAGGGCTCAGTTCTCTCCGCTCTAGACCTTATATACTTGATCAGAATACAAGATAGACCGCAGAACTGCGAGCATGAGGATATATATCGCTCCAACGAGCATGTACCATGAACGAGAGCTCGACAAGCTTGAGCGGCATTCGGAACAGGCCTTTTGACGTTCTTCATGCTTAATCCATGGTCACGGTACATCGGGCTCTTACTAGCACGTGTGGAGATCCTTTCATTGGTGAATATTTTTGACTAACTCATTGCTAGTCACGAAGCACAGAAGTCACAAACGAGGCGACATCATTGTTCGAGTTGCGGCCAAAGACTAAGTTTACCAAGTATAATTTGGCCGGCTAGACGTAGCTAGCGGTCGCTGTGAGGTGACTTTTTGAAGAACTGAGTCTCATTTGCAGGATTGTTCAAGTTTCATCAACAGGACCTTTGAATGCCCAGGACGTTGATCTCTTCAGGTAACCCATGAAGCCTATAACCGGGCAGAGATGCCAACAAGGGAACAGGATGACGAGGCCTCGTCAGCAATGTCGACGCCGGCCTAAAAGAAAAAAAGAAAAAAAAGAAAAAAAAAAAGAAAGAAACAAACAAACAAAAGAATATAAATTACAAGCATATAGCTGCCCTGATCAACTTTTCGAGTCGTTGCCTCAGTTAATATGGATTCAAGGTGTGTGTATACCATAGTAGTGATCTCCCCCGCGAACATGCGTGGGGGCTTTGAGCCCATGTGATGTGATGTGATCTACAGTGATTGATAAGATCAGATCCATTTCTCTCGTACAGCCGAGACATCCTGTCTCAAGTTCGGACTTGGCTGCTCTTTCACCTGACAAGTTTTGAGAAACATATGATGTTCTTGAATGATAAGTACGGTGTATATTTGGAGGTGAATTGAGTGTCTAATGGATTGTATTCAGTTTGGTCAACTTTGTTGAATTGTGTACGGAGTAGGGCAACGTCGAAGCAAGTCTCACCACAAATGGGTTGCCAGCATTCGTTCGTGACATGCACAAATGTCGAGAATTGGCGTGTTCTTTTGCTGAGGAATCCAGGCCCCATTGGGCCCCCGCTGACCCACTGGGTCTACGTCCCTGCTTGCTGTATGAGGCAGGCCGTTTGGATGCGGATCGTGTTAGTGTGCGTAGTGTACATAGTACTCTGTAGCCACGTACCGTCACATGTGAGAATGCTGAGGGGTGTGGGAGGAGTGAGAGGGATGCGGGAGCGGTTGGGATGGGATAAGATAAGGCAGCTATCTAGAAGGAGGGGTGATAAGGAGGCTGGATATCGATACCACCGCTTCACCCTTATGCCCCTCCTTGTGGCGGCGGACAGTGAGGGATTGTCGGCGGCATTGGCCGACCGCACTTGGCTGCCCTGTGACAAGATCTAGATCCAGCACTTAATGGCAAGCTAAGGCGAGGCAAAGACGAAGAAGAAATGAAGATCAAGGAAAAAGGGACTGGAAGTGGCGCTGGACCAACAATGTTGAACCAATCAAGGCGGTATGTGATCATGGCGGTGCGTATCGCGCGTCTCGTCGATAAATCAGTGCCCGCGGCCGAGATGAACATGAGAACGAGTTCCAGGTTGGACCAACACTTCGACTCCGTTGACCGCCATCTTTGTTTGACCCCTCCTCTCTGTCCCTCCCCTCTTGTCGGGAGAATTGGGCAAGAAAGCGTCCGTCATCCCTTGCCTTGCGATGTCGCTCAACTCATTGGGAGACGCCAGGAGGGTGTTAGGAACTGGACTGCTGATGTCGCAATTTAGTGCCGCGAAAAGTCGCCAAGTTCGTGGGTAAGTGCGGTATGCGTGAGGCCAGTAGAAGTGGTCAATTCCGAGCACCCTTTTTGGCATCTGATGGGGTCCAATTGGGAAACAGGGGGGGTCAGAGTGAGCGAAGCCTGATCCATCAACGGGCACGCTACGGCGAAGTCCCAGGTATACCGATAGCTATCGCCAGCCATTGTCGAGAGATAAGAGGTCAATGGTAGGACATGGTGTGGTATGGTGGTTTCACTTGAGATCCGGGCCTCGTGATCATCTCGCTACTACAACGGTGAGGCAATCAAACCCACGAAGGGGAACGAACGATATGACGACAATGCGCCGTCGGGCTACGAGCCAGGATGCGGAGGTCGAGGTTTGGAAAAACGGAACCCGCGCCAGAGCACGCCGTTGCTGCCGTCTCATGCCTGCCCGCAAGCCCCCTCAAGCGGCGCGTCTTGTCCATCCCACGAGACCACCACCTCGTACGCGGTCCGTTGGTGGCAAGGAGGGGGCTTGGGGGGCAGTCATGTGGCCGTAGTCTTGGTCGGGAAGGGTGTGGTCGTCGAGCATGTCATTGACACCATCTCAGGTTGATGGACGACCATAGTGAGTAGTGAGTAGAGGCTATGGTGTAGTGTAGAGATTGTGGACGCCAGCTGACAACGAGGATGAACCTGACCACCACCGACCACCCGAGGGCCTGGTGATGTGCTGCTGCACGGCGGCTGCTACTGATAGCGCACGTTCCCGCTATCGATAAGTTTCCGTTGATGCTCTAACAGAGTAATGAGTCTACCTGGACTGAGTTAGACCGTTGGACACAGTGCGCCTTTCGCCACTTGGGGTCCTTGGTGCCCTTGGGGGCATCTTTGATCTGGGGGCCCATCTGGGGGCGATGATCTGGGCTCTCTCAAGATTTCAAAGCGGCCCGGCTAGTCAAACTCCATATGTCTCGTTGCCTTTGCTACCCGCGAGAACCGCGCCTCGGATTCAAAGCAGGCAGCCAGCATCAATTGCGCCTCTGATTGCTGCCGAGAGGGCACTGGTCATTGGCGAGAAGTGGTTCTGGGTTCCCGCCGTCTCCTCCGCAACTTATCGACCAAGCCATCGCTGCAAGCGCAAAGAGAAACTTTGGGTATCATCCAATGTCCTTGTGACGAATTGGATATCTCAAGGCTTCCTAGACCAAGACGAGAGGCATTCATCTCAGGAAGTCGCCTCAACAGCGACTCAGTTGCACATTGCCTACCGCTTGATCCTGAAAGTTCGGTAACCCAAGATCTTCCATCTTCAGACTCGCTCGCCAGTCTCCTTTGGTCTTACCTTGGGGCCGCAGGTGCGAGACATTGCGATTGTACTTTGTTCCAGGGACGTCGCAGTGCTCTGGGCGGTAGCGACGGAGATGTTACTGACAAATGTGTATTAACCCCGGGGCCCCGTTGTCGTCACTTGTTGCTGCCACAGTCATTGTTGAACTCCCATTAAATCCTCCATTCCATGGTGACGCCGCTCGTCCTCCCGGGAAGTTCGGGGCATCGGAGGATTTAGGTCTTGCCCCGTTGCGGTATTCGGGCTTCCAGAAGTCTGCGCATGCAGTCATTCCAAGGGGACGATAGCTCCGATACCTCTCCTACAAGGGTGGTGGGTGTCTGCGACAGATGCGTCGTGAGATCGAGGTGTGCTCTGCCACTTTGGAATTCGTCATTGGCCCATCTCTATTTCTTTAAAAAGCAGATGAATTGACCCGTGCTGTTTCTTCCACGGAGTACTGTGAAGAGCAGATATGGCAGGTGTGGCTGTGCCGAAGAGTAGTTATTCGTGGGCTCATGGCTGGTAGAGATGGGGATTATGAAGAGGGGTGTAATAAGGATGGGATGGCGTTGGAAGCGCTGAGCTGGACACATTGCTGGGTGAGATGTTTGGCTTGGGGGCTGGCTGGGTGCGTTGCCATGCAAGGTCCTTCTTCGGGATGAGCTGGACGCATCTCAGGCATTGAAGGACAGGGATTTGGCAATGGGCAGACCGGGGCCTTGTTGACTGACGAGGGGCATCCAGAGATGCGGGCTCGCGTCGTTGTTGCTTTGCTCGGGTCATTGATTCCTCGCGAATCCATCGAATGGAAGGACGTGGAAGACGATAGACGTTGAAGCATCACCGAGCGCCTACCTTACCTCATCGTACTTTACCTTATAGTGAGATATAATAGGCCCTGGAAGGGACGGTGCCTGGCAGTTCAGGTAGTTACTTTCCATGGATTGTAAGTGTACAAAAGGTTAAAATGGCACTTTCCAATGGTAACAATCTGGAGGGATCACGAACAAAGAACAGGAAGTACCCGATCCCAAGCGGTACTTGCCTTTTCCAGTCTTGTCAAAAATTGCTGGTATTCGTAGGCCACAGCCCGCACTGCGCAGGGCAGGTGCAGCTGGCCCCACCATTGCCGTGACGTCTTATCGATAAACGACGATCACGCTAGGCCGGATTGAGCTACAGGGGTCAAGTGTTTCGGCTTGAGGCGCGGCAAGACCAACGAGAAGCACACAAGCACTCCAGAGTCCAAGGGAAGTCTCCGTGATCCATCAAATTCAGAGTCGCTTTTTCCCTGTGACTCACACAACCCAACTGGTGACTCCTGCATTTCGTAACTCTGCGCACATGGAAGAGCCACTCTGGCCGCTGGCCGCGCCATCCCGCCCAAAGTCCACCTCATCGCCACCGTCGATACCCCCCGCCTCTACTTTGTACAGTGCATTTCACTGCTGTGCATCTCTGCCTGTTACTGAGGATTACCGTCCCATTGAGTTGGACAGGAAACGTTGTTTTGTTGCTATTGGTGCTAGTGTTCATTTGGCCCTGCTTCTCAAAACAAGGCATGCCAACTTCAGACATTGAAAGGTAAGTATACCAGAGCTGCCGTAACTTAATCAAACCACCTCAGGCCAACTCACGCCAACCGCACGTGGGAGGCCGCCCATTGCCTCAAGGTTGTCAATTGACCTTCCTGTCAGGTCTCCCATTAGCTGTGAGGCTTACGCGCCCTCACCGCACTTTGCGCACTTTGTTGTCTGCCTCTCCTCCTCATTCACCCATTCCGTCACTCCGTTTCCGAGCTGCGTTTGTGTGTTTTAGCATGTTGACTTGGACCCGTCCTTTAGTTCCAGTTCTCAGAGTCTGCGGAGCTAAACCAATGTGCAAGATTGACATTCTCCAGGCACGAAAATGGAGCCTCTGATGCGCAATTGAGCGGTCAATGGGCCCACCCATTGGTCAATTGCAACTGCCCAACATGGACGCCCTGTTCGCCTCTCCTTCTTGTGCCATCCCGTTGCCGATTGCCACGCTTCCTGCAGCGACTGGCATCAGCGGCATCAGCCAAAAGGGAAAACTTGAGTGTCAAGGTGTGTCTTGACCGAATCGACGGGATCCTCGTTCATCATCCAGGGGACAAGGGACCAGCGGCCAACCCAGCCCGCCGTGTCTATCCTGTCTGCGCCGTTGCCCGCCTTTGCCTTTTGCGGCTCCATGGTCCTGATCCATCCATTGACTGCTTCGTCGTCCCTGATTCTGCCCGACTTGTTGACATGGTTGAATTGAATTCGCCGACAAACGGCCCCCTTGCCTTGCCTGCGGCTAACAACACGGCTGCTGCATCACATACCGTAAAATTGCCCTTCTTTTCTGCACAATGCCTTGCGTGCCATGCCTGCCAGTTCCCTGTCATATACAGTCTGTCCAGGCGTGCCAGGCCAATCTGGAGTCACAACGTGTGGCACATCGAATGCGACAATGCTTTCCAAGCAAAACTTCACCAGAAGCAACTAGTCTCCCAATTCTCTCCACCTCTGCCATGATGCTTGGTGTACGGATAACATTCTTCTTGCTCCACGGTTCTGAGGCCAATGTGCACAATAAACCAATCCAATGCGCCGTGGTAAAGTAAAGCAAGGTACCTTGCGTCGAGATTCGTACCAGGCATCCCCTGCACTGTACTTACTGTGTTACCTACTGCATCGCTTTGTGCGTTTGTCTGGGTCTTTCTGATTTCTGCCCCTCATCAGATTCGCTAGGCCTTGGCAAGGTTGCATGGCCAGGCCCCAAAAAGCCATGCCAAATGCCCATAATTGTCGCAATCACACTCACGCCTCTTGCTGCTGATGGAGCTGGTTGTTAGTCTTGGATCCAAGCAACTCACGCACAGCGTCAGTTCGGACGAGTGTCGGAAGAAAGACCCATACCTCAACTCAATTCATCCCCCCCCCCCCCCCCCCGCTGGTCAATCTATGAGCAGTAGTCGAGGTGAGCTCGGCTCACACATGATTACCACTGTAATAATAGAAGTGATGAGACGGGCACTGTCGAGACTGACCACCACCGCCGAAAGCTTAACGACGCTCCTGCTTGGCTGGTGGAACTTTGGTACGTTTCCCGTGCCATCCCGTCTTCTTCTCAACGAGGATAAGGCAGCCCGCCCCTCCTTTAACTATCGTCAATGGCAGCGCCATATCGACTGTCAGCCTGCGTCTGTGCTTGTCTACCTGTTATTAGTACCTTTCCGCGTCCAAGTAATACTGCCTTCGATCTAGGCTCCTGATACTTTGTCTGTCTGCCTAGTGGCAGTCGGTGGAGAGCGAGGTATGGGACGTTTTCTGAATTCACTGTAGTACACAGCAGCAGGCTGTTCATATGAAATGGAGTAACCGCCTTGTTCGGGCTGTTCCTCATCGTATGGCCCCAGTCTTAGGTATCGATCAGGTACGGCAGCGAGAGCGGAGTTGATTGGGCCGGGCCAGATGGGGAATCAACTCTAGTCTCTGAGTGAGCCTGTGTGTGTGAGGACTTTGGGGGGCGTGGCCCAGAGCCCGTTGGAAGCTAGAAGCTGAGGCTGATTGGGCGTCTGGCGGCGAGCAAGTGACTCGGATTCGAGACCCAGAATGAGAGACAGGCTGTCACCCGCCCACCTCGTTTGACACACACCTCTGCTACGTGCCGTCAGATGCACCGTTCGTAGGTTCGTTGTTGAGCCCGTCGTGCCTGTCCACCAAGAGACTTGACCGTTCGTTCGTTTCCTGGGCAGAGAGAGAGAGAGAGAGAGAGAG
This sequence comes from Colletotrichum godetiae, assembly GCF_030913485.1. Lineage (NCBI taxonomy): Eukaryota > Fungi > Ascomycota > Sordariomycetes > Glomerellales > Glomerellaceae > Colletotrichum > Colletotrichum godetiae. The sequence continues at coordinate 2,591,766 of NW_026851249.1, read as the reverse complement.
AGAGAGAGAGAGAGAGAGAGAGAGAGAGAGGGCACGCACGGCACGGAGGTAAAAGAGGGTTGGTTTCCAGGTTCTCAAACGCCATGACGGGGCCATTGACATGATGCCAGAAGCGGTGTTGTTTGTGGTGGCATCAGGTGAGGAGAGAGAAGGAACGGATGCGGTTCCGTCGCTCATCGCCCCGAGGCACACCATCATCACCAAGTACCTCTGTACCTAATCTACCCTATGGTGAGGCACAGAACAGAGAGGGAGCAAAGACCACCTAGGTACTTGACCCCTGCGAGACTCAATTGAGAGGCATTGTCAAAGTCAATGGTTCTACCGCCCGTTCGTCCCGCCGGCATTGACGTTGTCAAACCGAGCAGGTCTATTTCAATCCATCTAGGTACTCTCTTGCGACTGCAGCGAATTGTGTCTTGTTGGTTGGAATATGACGAAGAATGGCAGCAAAGCGCTTCGTCGTCAGGTTGGTTTCCCAAGGTCGTTCGTTCTTCCCAAACGTTTGCATGGAGGGGCAGCGGGGGAGGGGCAGAGGCTGGCTGCCTACCCACTACGTTAACTAGTTTAGGTACCTTCCTTTCCATGGCTGAAGATTAGGTCGAATGCCTTGAGCGACCTGACTTTAAGCCGTCTTTGTGATTGAGGAACATAAGCAGCCATTGGATCGAGGCAAGGTACCCAGCAGTCCAAGTGCGTAGATGGAAACCAGGCGCTTAGAGACATAAAGGCAGAGGATGAGGTGCGCAGAAGAGAGTGGGGAGGTATCGATTGCGGAAGCATGTACCTCTGAGGATGGGGTACATGGGGGTGCTGGGATGTTCAAGTGTTTAATGCCCAAGGCCACTGTGACACAAACCCCCTTCCTTCTCTTTCCAGATTTCTTTGTGCTTTCTAAGCCCAAGTATCCGTAGACTCTGCAGGTAAAGTGTGGAATGGTATCGAGGCAATAAATGACACACCCTCCGCCTGTATAGTTCCCTTAGTCTTGATAGCGCATGAAGAAGCAGGAGCAAAGCAAGGTCCTGTGCGACAAGAGGCTAGGTACAGCGACAATGACAACAACAACCAAAACAACACCTCCAACAACATCAACAACTCATGCTCACTTCTGGGGGTTTCCTCGACTTCTGCCTTGAACAAATCATATCAGAGTGCAATGCCCGGAAAATGAGTGGTGAGGTGTGGCTCGGTCTGACTGGGTAAGCCCGCAAGGCAACGTATCGCTCACTGGACGCAAATAGAGGGCGTGTTGAGCTGGACTGGGGGGTGTGGGGTTACACAGATGATTCAGACAAGGAGCGGGTGCAGGAAAAGACAGTTAGGTGGGCCAGTCGCAAGGGGTGTGCGACTATCATCTTGATGAGTGACTCTTCTTCTTTCCCAGCCAGAACAACCTGAAGACCCCAAACACCCACCTAAAGCAGGAAGAGGGAAGGGAAAGAGACTTGTCCTTCCTCCCACCGGACTTTGCTCTCGCTTTCTCTCTATCCCGTCTCTTGTCACTCCAGGGCCGGTCTACCTAAGGTATCTTACTGTCTACGGAGTACGGTCAGGTAAGCAGTGGGTGGCAGACATGGCAGGGTCATCGGGAACCTCTGTTTCTCTGTTTCGGCCTCCTCTACTCCAACGATCCCGTTCTGTGCTGTTCAGTGGTGACCCGTTCTCTTACCTGAATGTTCCAGGTCCGGCAAGGTAGATTCGCTCCAGGCATCGTTCGTGCCTTGAAAGTTCCCCCGACCGTCTCCCGTCTTCTATCTTCCCGAAGGTCCTGCCTGGTACCGCTCGGTACTTACATCCACTGTGGACTGTGACACCCTGCACGCCCTCCCCCCGTCTCCATCTTCTTCACCCTACCTCACTCCCCTCACCCTACTCCTTCTCCTTCTCCTCCTCCTCCTCCTCCTCCTCCTCATCCTGTCCTCATCCTCCTGCCCAACCTGACCTGGCACTCACTCACTCACTCACTCACTCGTACTCATCTGCCTGCACTTCTCCTCCTTCAGTCATCCATCATCCACTTTGCGCCAGGCTTCGCTTTAGACCAGTCCTTATTATTCGTCTTGCTGCCCACCGAGCCACACTTTGCGCTCCCTTCTTCCTCTTCTTTTCCACCAGTCCTCCCCGTTTACCGTGCCAAACATCGACATATCCAGCTCTCGAAACTGTGCCGTTCTTCTGCCCAGCATTCATCGCCACTACTCGAAACCTCTCAGCTGGTAAATACCGCCACCAACCCGCCCCTCCACACAGATATCAATTCGCTTCGGTCGCCTCGCCCCGCCCCGAACAACAGTATTTATCCATTCGGTGCCCTCTCGCTCCTCGTTTGACATTGACGCACACTTCTGTCCACTGTTGAATCAATTCAAGTTAATGGAGGTTTGTGCTTGTCATCGAGCGCAAAAGTAACTGGTCGATTGCATTGCTCCCACTGTCCACCATTTTCAGCACGGCTGCGTCAGCACCCGACCGCAGTAAAGCGACACTCAAACAAGCTTCCCGCAGCGAACGTCATCATCAGTTGGGTCACAAATTCCCACTGACGGCCCTCGCTCCTCCTAACACAATCAAACCAACTTCTGGTCAATTTAATCTCTTTCAAAGGCAGTCAGACGCTGAGAGCGAAAAAGTTGCTTTTTCAAATCCTTCTTCAGCCCTGAACACGCAATTGTTCTTCCGCTGTCCACCGGCTTCCCTTACACCCGAAAGACCCCAACTCCGATATCTCCATACTTCGCCTCGCCACCAATAACATATAATATGGCTGACAAACCCAACCATACCGCCGCTCCGCAACCTACAAGAACCTTTGACTCAGCTCACGCTCCCCAAATCCCATTCAACTTCTCTAGGATGCAACCGTCTTCGTCAGCCTCAATCTCACAAGCGATGGAGCCCAATTACAACATGACGCCGCATCAAGCCACTACGATGGCTCGCGAGCCGAAGAGGAATTTCGACATCAGCAATCTAATGTCTCCTCCAGAGCCGATTCCCTACGACAGCTTCAGCCAAGGTCAACAAATCAAGACGCAGATTGTATCGGGTGCTTCTCAAGCCAACGAATCGACCAAGCCCCACATGCCCATGTCGCCTCCAGTCTCGCCTTACATCACAGAGTCCAGCAACGTAATCATTCCTGGAACACCTGCAAAGGATCCGATCTTGTACCCTCGTGAGGAGGCGGCTTCGAGTCCGACACAGCCACCTCTATTTCCCAGCACCGAATCCATCGAACACAGGCGCATTGTCGACGAACACATTGTTACGCGGCCTCCTGGCCTTTTCCGCGAGGGCTCGCCTCCTCTCAGAGAAGATTACGAATTAGCCCTGCAACTCAAGTCGCAGGTCATGAGACTCTTTGCGACTAAGAGGAAGTCTTGGTACGAGAAGGAGAGAGACCAGGTCAGAGCCGACCGGAAGCTGAACCACGCCCGGTGGAACAGCGTCGTGCGATATCAGAACATCGCCCCAGCCAAGTCCGCACCCATAAAGGCCTCCAAATCAGCAGTCAGCAAGCCTAGGATTCCCTCATCCTCAAACCCAAAGCCTGAACGTGTTGGCAAGCCCCAGGCTCCCCGGCCCATCCGCAACAGCCCTCCGACTCGCCATGCTCGCCGTGTTAGTTCGACTCCAGACCCTACTCGTCGTGTCGTGGCACCAAACAGAGAGGACCGCGACTTTACTGCTCTTCCTGACTACTGCCCTCCGGCCACCTCACTGCCAGACAAGCCCAACTGCTTGAAGGTAGACTGGAAGGGTGCTCCCATCGACCTCAGCGACGACCCTAACGTCCACTTACTTCACCCTGACGAGGTTAGCCTTGCCGCCAACCTTCGGCTAGACTGTGCCACTTATCTTACAAGCAAGCGACGCATTTTCGTCCGTCGGGTCGAGTGTGCAAAGGTTAGCAAGGAGTTCCGCAAGACGGACGCTCAGCAGGCCTGTAAGATTGATGTCAACAAAGCCTCTAAGCTTTGGACAGCCTTCGACAAGGTCGGCTGGCTAGACCTCAAGTGGACGGCCAAATTTCTCTGAACAGTCCAAGCATCTTGTTCTTCAGAACCATGAATCATCTGGCATGATCCGTGGTGTTTGACTCTGGTATACCTATATTTACCTGCGTCATATTTCGAAACTATTTCCACGACGCTACTCTTACGATGACTTGAATAGACTTACGACATACGACACATGAGAACAACTCAAGTTATCTCCTCGTTCTTTTTTTCCTTTTTTGGGGCACTTCTATGCATACAGCGATTTAGGTTTTGGATTGGTCTCTACACCCGGATTTCCTAGTTCCAGTATCGTGGGATACGGTATACTTGCCTCCTGCGTGTTTCTTTTGTTCAGCGAGAGCGGAATCAGGTTTCACTCGGTTTTGATATTTTGGGTCTGTTTCATCACGCATGCGGCATCACATCACGGACACACAGCCTTTTCACCACATCAGAGCATTAGGGACATTACCATGATACCCGGAGTGCGACAGAAATCTGATTACCCCAGTCTTGTCACCCCACTCCATCACAATCTCCTTTCTCTGGTTTTGCATTTGGCTCATTTGGTCATCATACCCCCTTTCCATCAGTTTTGGTCAAAGGACAATCGGTTTCGGGTCAGGACAGGTTACGTTTGCGGCCAATGTATCAGCACATGGCTGAGTCGCTAGGATAGTCTGAAGATTGACTATGGCTGCTTTGTTGTTGGGTGGTTTTCAGTGGTGGTACGGCAGCTATTCCTCCACTAGGAGGACAGGACGGTCTTAAGTTCAATGTGTGTCAACCGTCAATAACCACCCGCCAGGGTTGTCGGGCAATTTCTAGCGAACTGAGTATGGCAAGCTTATACAAGATATTATGTGACTAAAAAAACAACAGCAGTGACAGTTCCGTAATGGTCGTGGCCTGTGAAGCTGTGATGGCGCTGGCAAGAGGTTGTTGAAGATGCTAGCTCAGCCCTATGAGATGGACCTGTACCAAGGTTGTGTTCTTCCCCGTTTGCCCTTCCCTCTTTGGAGGGGCGTGTTAAGACTACGGCTCTTCAGCGGAGCCCGGGTTCTGTTGATCGACGCGGGGGTGGGGGGGAATTGGACGTTCGGATCGAGCCAACGCAGGTGTCAGTTGCTGCACCGTCATGCTAGGGCGGCACGGCGGTTGGGCGGAAGGGAGCCTTGGCTGGCCCCCAGGATTGCCGAGAGCTCGGGGGTGTGACTGTGACAGTCAACGGGTTCGTATCTCTCTGCCTCAATTGCCTGAGGCACATTCCATCCCCGCAGCATCACTCATCTTGCTCCTTTGGCGGCACCGGGGGCCTTTCACTTATCCTCACATTCCTTCTTCCCCTTGATGGAATGTCTGATGAGCAGGGCGACTTGTCCTACCAAAGCGTTGAAGCTTTCTCGTCGCCATGATCTTGTTGTCGATATTGCTGTATGACAGCTGACTGCAGTCTGCTTGTGGCCAACCCAGGTTCGTCCGACTCACTCGCATTATGTATGGAAAGATGAACACCACCCAAGTCTCCCGATGATGTGGTGAGCAGGGCGCGTAACAGCCCGGCAGATCGATTGGTCTGCAAGATTGTAGATGGTCCACGAGCACACTCGCTCTCGTCTCCCATAGCCGTCGTTACGGGACGAGAATCATGGGATGAGCAATGGCATTGACCACTCAGACGACGCAATTGACTTGCGATCGGGTTGAGGAAGAGTCAATGACGATGGCGACTGGCTTAACCTTCATCTCGAGATTTCTTTCTCAGACCAAAACGCCCCAAACAGAAACGGTGAGAAACGAGGTCCCTGCCGAATTTTGTCCTCGACCAAGCTTGCCATGAAGAAAAGCTAGATATGTCGTGCAGTGGGACACGTGGATGTAATACACCCGGACTCGCCTCGAGCCGATCTCTATATACACTAGAGGTAGTAATTGTCTACCATGCACAGCTGGATAAAGAGAAAAAGGAGAACTCCCAGCCGTTTCTGTCTCCATTCCCGGCTCGTGCCAAATGCAAAGAAAATTTTCGCGTCCGCTGGACGGCTTCCCGGGGGCCCTAGGACTGCGCTGCCGTAGCCCGCAGCGGGTGTGGCCCCTACCATCCCGGACGCCTCGTGCTGTGTGGGTAGGTCTGTTCGATGCCTTTACCAAAGAGGAGGGGGGTGTGCAGGTAAATGTAAGTGCGGTCTCTTGCAACTTATGACCGTGGTACTGGTGTCGAAGGAAGGGGGAGGGGAGCCTCATGGCCTGAGGCAAAGAAGATTGAAAGGTCACTTCCATCTCGCAATGCACGATAAGCTATCGATAAGACGGACGGGAAACATTTCTGGAAACAACATCGTCCGAGGGCTTTGTTTCTCTCTTCTCTCGCAAAACTTCTTTCGTTACTGGACCGTTACTTGGGCCGCGAAGCGGTTGCGCCATGATGTCGGGTTGACTCTTGGCAGCTTTTGACGTCGACTCGATGGTTCGATGGCGAGCATCATCTTGGGAAGGGAAGACTGGGTGGTTGAGCCGTGTCCATGGAGACGTATTCGCGCTGACTTGGCTCATCACATCTGATTCTGATTGGTTTACTTCGGGCCATGCTTCACTCGTCATTAAGTTTGATGCAGGTCCATGTTCGTTGAAAGGTCTCGGGCTAGACCATCGGAACTTGCTACATTTTGTCGTCCTCAAGCTGCTACTACCTGGGTCTGTGATCTGCCCCGGCGGCCTCGCCTTGCTCTTCTTGACGTCAGTCTTCAGTCAGTCTCATATGCCGTATGCGGGACGACTCTTGAGACCATCTTCCAAATCTTCACTTCTGTCTATCTACTTCCAGGCGTGCCTCTCAGCCGACCGCCCTAGAAACCGCTAAGGTCTATGAGAACTTCCTGCTCTAGAGGGCTCAAGATGCTCGTCGCACTGGGGAGCTGAGAAATCGCCCGCATGTTGCTGTCCGTGAACGTGTCACTGAACATGGGCTTGCAAGTACCTCTAAACACCAGATCCAGTCAGCATTCTTCCTCGAAAGGCTTGGGACCAACGTACCCGTGGCACTTTCGGCAACATATTGCTCCTCGTGCACCCGTCGCTCGCCCGCAGCGCATACTACAGCCTCCTTTACTCGCAAGTCTTGCCCAGTCACCCGGCTGCCGGATACGAATCTCACTCCCATGCGCTTTGCAGAAGACGGGGATGTAGTCCGTGGGCGGTGCCTCCATCCTGTTCAAGACCTCGCTCCAGATGGGTCGAGCCGATGACGCTAGCAGATTCTGCATGTCTCCGAGGATGATCAGAAGGTGTCGGGCCGGCTGAGGGCGACGATGGCGCGCCTTAGATCGTTGAGGAAGCCCGCGTCCGGTTTCGTACGGTCTCCTGAGCTTCCGGTGATGGAGATGAGGATGATGCTGTTTTCTCTACCCTGGTACCCGTCTACGGTCTGGACCTCGGGACCGAGGCGGCCGGCGCTTGAGGTTTGGCGGAGGCCGTTCTCGATACAGGCCTTTTGTCCGCTGTAGAAGGTCAGGACGGTGATTTCTGAGGGGCTTGTGCCGTTGGACACTAAATGGTTGTACAGCCCGACAATCATGTCGGCCTCGAAAGTGTTGACTTTGCTGCAGTACCGGTTAGATGACTCGGGGCGTTGGTGGTTGAACCACAGCAGGCTCTCTGAGCCCATGCCCGGGACGGCTTCTCGATCTAAGGTCGAAGGGTGGTCTACCAGGAGAGGGTACCACGCGCTCAGCAGCTTGCGAATGTCGGGCGCCATGCGTCTCTGCACCTGGAGGGTGGAATGCTCCAAACCGCGCTCCACGAGCCTCTGGAACAGAGACACGTTTTGATAGTAGGGGGGCTTGCTGAGCTCCAGGACGTCGGCGTGGGGCGCCAGCTGCATGTGATCGCCGACGAGGATGATTTGCTCCAGGGAGGAGAACAGCGCGGCGGTGATGTTTGCCTCGCGCGTCTCGGCGGCTTCTTCGATTATCATGACGCGGGGGTGGAGCGCGGCGATGAGCTTGCGGTACTTTGTGAGGCCTGTTGTCGTGCAGCCTATAATGCGGGCCTTTGAGTCGGGGATGGCGGTGATGTCCTCTTGCCAGCGGCTTACTTTGAGCTTCTTGACGACGTTGTCGAGCTGCTTGAAGATTGCGGTGAGGACTAGCATGGTTGATGTGATGTATCGACGTTCGAGGTGCTGGTATACCATGCCGCGATACTCAGGCGCAATCGACCATATGCGCGAGCAGCTCTTGTGCCAGCTTGTCGCTGACAACAACAACAACACCGCTTGAGTCTTTGATGCTATTCCAGCGCGCGATTGGGATAGGTTTGCCTGATAACTGCTCCTTCTTGTTGCAAGCAGACCCTTTATCGTTGATGCCGGACCCTGAGGCTGCCTCGTCATCGTTAACACCATCGCTGAGAGGAACGTGGACACTCCTATGTGGCATCTGGAAAGCAGATGATCACCGATCCACGACCCGAGCGGGTGTCGGGATCCCTCTCGGGCGATGGATTTGGGGTCGCCGTCCCAGCCTTTCATGACCGAGGCATGCTGCTCCGCGCTGATCAAGCCAACCTCCCGAAAGTGCTCCGGCATGATCAGCTGCTGGTGAGCGGGCGGGAAGCAGCGTTGAAGGAGAAGCCTCGCCTGAGACCTGAGAGAGATGAGACGTTTCTCGAGCGCGCTGTTGCTCCACGTCTTGCAGCGAGATCGCGTGCGGAGGTTAAAGAGCGTCCGGCTAGCGATGACCTCGTCTTTAGCCTGGCCGCCGAGGCGTACAAAGGCCACGCCGAGCTGTTGGCATCTGAAGAGGAGCTCGTCGACGGTGTCGTTCTTTTGGGCTGTGACGATGATAGGGACGTTGGAGCGTTGTGTGCTTAGCAGGACCTTGAGCGCGGCCATGGACGTGTGTGTTTTGCCTGTTCCGGGGGGGCCTTGGACTATTGCGAGCTCCTTTGTTCGTCATCCGCTGGAGGGCTCGGAGCTGGGATTGATCTAGTCTTGTTTTCTGTTGGATGTTGTTGGGAACGTCGCCTTGGATAGGAATGTGGATGAGTTGTGGGCGTTGGAGACCATCGTGGAGGGCTGAGATATCCAGTGTGGTGGAGGAGGGCGAGAAAGAACTAGGCATGCCGTCGGTGTTCAGCTGGCCGACGAAGTACTTGTCGAATGGTGAACTGGAAACGCACATCAGCTCAACGACCCCTTCCAGAATCTCTTCTTGCCTTACTCGTCTTCTGCCGACTGCTTGAGGCTTTCCAAAACGTGTCGAACGGCTTCAAAGTAGTTGGAGCGGGCTTCGATCATGACATACTCCTGGTCTGGCTCCATCAAGCCGGCCGTGATGCCAGGATCGGAAAATTCCAGATCCAGAGGAGGAGGCGCCGATGAACTGCCAGCAAGTTCGTCATAGCGACCCGTCACCACTGCCACAATACACTGTGCTCTAAAGCGATCCGAAGCTGGAGACAGGGCTACTATCGTGCCTGGGACCACACGCTGAGATGCTGGCCAGTTGATGAGCCGTCGTGCGCGGACGGCGGAGAAGGTGACGCGGACCATGACTCCGAGGCGTATGATGTTGACTCCGCGGACAAAGACCTTTTTGTATTTCCTATTTAGATCCACTTTCATGATATAGTTCTGGCAAGACTTGCTTACATCGGTGTATATGGATGCCTCAGTGTTCTCTGCCATCTCTGGCGCGGACTTGTACTCTTGAACGGCTCTGCGGAGAGGCTCGACGCCCTCGAAGCGTAGGAGGTCGTACTGGGCCCGGAGATATGCGCTTTTCGCCGGGTAGACGGCGTTTAGGCCGCTCTTCTTTGGGAGTATGCAGGCTTCTTTCATGATCTCCTCTGCCCGTGGCACTTCGGGTATATCGCGCCAACTCATCTCAGAGTGTGGGCGGGTATGAGGCGAGATGGTTGCGATTTTACGGTCAGGGGGCGGTTTCTGGGACATGATCAAGTACAGTCCTGGAGGTAGGTCAGTATTCCAAGACCGTGAGGTGAGAAACGTAGTTGGTTATGTGACTGAAGAAAGTATTTTGAGCCTCGGATAAGGTACAATACTTGCTTCTAGCTGAGGAACCATACATGTTTTGAAACAAATGGTTTTTGGAGTAGGCCCGATGGGCCTGTGTTAATCGACGGGCTATGCTTTAACATGGAGAGGGCGGTTGACCACACATAAAGCGAGAGGGTCCGCCACGGAGTTGAACAAATCGAGACTCACAACAGTTTCCAGGGGAAGGAGAATACAATGATTGTAAAATAAAAACTCCTGACAAGCTAGCTTGTTGAGAGCGGTGAACTGCCTACATTATCTCAAACGTTTGCAGGACAGCGCAGGCTTGACAAGAGGCTTATTTATGCAGCGACGGGTTCCTACATGAGAGCCTGGCAAAACCATCAAGCGAAGTTACAAACCTTGCAACAAAGATACCCGCAACATGCTTGGAAGGGCCCTGCGTGGCATAGAGGCTGCAACGGGTTTGATGCAAACGCAGCTGAGCCGTGCGGAATGTAACAATGTACACACTCTGCCTGGCCCTAGTTCCAGACAGCATCAAACGCATAGGTCATGAGAGAGAATGGTGAATGACCAGGGACGATAAGAGAGAAACCATGATTGTCCGTTGTTTTGAGGCAGATTAGATGTGCCATAGTACAAGGTGGACTGGAGACGATCTTGTCATGCTAGGACACTTGTCAAAGCTGCAAATATATGGATAATATCGCGCATCGGGCGCGAGAAATCTTAGAGATCCTCAAGGCGGAGGTGTAGTTGGGAGGTCGTTGAGAGACCGGTGGTTCCGGCGGATCGCCAATGGGGCGGCGCCGAAGTTCTGCCGGAACGGCTTGCCCGGCCGAATCAACCGGCGGCGCTTCCGCTCCGGAGCGCTCTCGTACGGATAGGGGATACGGCGGCGGTGCTCCAGGGGATGCTAGCGCGACTAGGCTTGGTAACCTTGTCGTCTCCCCGCCGTAATCGAGAGCTAAACTGCCCTGGCGAGGCGCACAGCACAGGCACACAGGTGATACATAGAAGTGGACGCACAGCATCAGGGCGGCCCCACCGAGCTGAGCTGCTGAGGTGCTCCAACCTAGCACGTCGTCGCGACCGCAGCTTTCGCGACGATTGCATGCGCAACGAACATTAGTAGCGTCCACCAGCCACCCATCTTCCACAACCCATTGCCGCCAACTTTGTTGACAGACCTCTTTTAATATTTGGAATGGAACGAAACTCTCCGCGTGGCGACATCTCAAATATACATAATTAGTCGCGAACGAACCTAACCGCTTCTCCGACCCCGGCGTCACCCTGCGAACGCCGCGGACCTTCTGCGCGACCCTCCAGGTGTCTGCTTGCGACTTCATAGCTGTGCATTGTTCGCATTTCTACATAGCGAAGCTTCAAAATGGATGACGATGATAGAGGTATGTCTCGGAGCCTTGTACTATTTCCTAAAACCCCGCTGACCTGCCCTGGCAACCTAGACTCAAACGCGAGCTCCGACAATGACCAGAACGACCAGAATGACCAGGACGAGGTCATGGAGGATGTAGACGATGCAGAGGGAGACATGGAGAACGAGGAGGAAGACAACGACGACGACCAAGAGGATAACGATCGTGAGGAGACGGGCGATGATGCGCAAGAGAAGGGTGACGACGCAGCCACAAGAGATGCAAGAGTGCCTTCTAGAGCTGGCTCGGCTGGCGCGGGAGGGTCGCCGGGGATAAAGAGCGGATCACCACTGCTGTCCTCAAGCCTATTCCCAAGCGTCCGGCCCGAAGCCGTGAATGCCCGACTGTACGACATTGTGCCTACGATGGCCGCGCCGCAGGCAACGAGTGTGAACGCAGTCGCCATCACGCCTGATCTTCGGTTCTGGATGACAGGAGGCTCCGACGGCTACATCCGGAAGTACGACGGGCCTGGTACAATAAATGGCAAACAACTCCTCACAGTGGCGCAAAGACACCCCTTTGTCGATAGTGTCGTCAAGGCGGGCATTTTGATGTCATACTGGGAAAATGAGGAACCAGGACCACCGAACCCAAGAGGGAACGAGGAACACATCCTGTCGCCCGTTTACTCATTGGCTGTCCACTCACAGGCGCTATGGCTACTTTCAGGTCTCGAATCTGGTGGCATCAATCTCCAAAGCGTAAGGCACGATGAAGGAAAGCGCATAACATGCCTGCAACAACACACTAATGCTGTGAGCGTGTTGACACTGGCACAAGACGAGAAGAGCGTCCTAAGTGGCAGCTGGGACAAGAACATTTTCGACTGGGATCTCAATACTGGCGCTGTCAAACGTTCTTACGACGGCAGCGGAGGACAAACTTCTGCTATCGAGCTTCGTCCAGTGAACGGTGCACCAATTCCTGCCGAGGCAATGGAGGAAGAAATCAAACCAGACCCAACCTTTACGTCCAATAACAGCAAACCTCCTCAAAACGGCACCGTAGACGATACCAACGGCATCGAAGCTCCGCCTCCTGCGATGGCTGGCGAGGGCGCTGAAGGACAAGCGTCACCCGCACATGAGTCGCTCTTTGGCGGCAGTGACACTGGCTCGCTCTTTGGCGATAACGTCGCAGGCAATTATGGCGGCGATGACGATGATGAATTTTCGAGGGCGATGGGAGATATGGGAATGCCCACTCTCCATGATGGTTCAGGGCAGGACGGCGGTATGGATCACTCTGCCGATATCGATATGACAAATGCCTTCAACGCCGATGCCACGTCGGCGCCAGCGGTCCAGGCACCAGGAAGCAGCAGTCCCGAAGCCGCAAGAAATCAGCCCCCAGCACCAGCTGTAGATACGACTGCGACAGATGGTCCCTCGGCGCTAGACGGCGCGGGCGATGCTACGGCGCAGCTGCCTGTCCCCGACTTTCCAGAAATCCCTCCTCTACCTGATATGCAGACAGATGATGCAAACCCCGGATCACCGTCCATGATTTTCGCCTCGGATCCTCCTCCCCCGGCCATGGACCCAACTCAATCAGCGGACACAGTCTTCTTCTCCGCAGCCATTGATGGCAATATCAGAATATGGGATCGGCGTGTTCAAGACCCCGTCGCAAGGATAGGCAGTCAACGAGGCGTGCCGCCTTGGTGTATGGGTGCTTGCTGGAGTCCTGACGGCAATTGGATTTACGCCGGCAGGCGAAACGGAACGGTGGAGGAGTACAGCATCCACAAGGCCAGAAGTGGCTGGGCGCCAGAGAGGACTCTCAAGTTCCCGGCCGGAAGCGGAGCCGTAAGTGCGGTTCGAGCGATGCCGAATGGCCGCCATCTCGTCTGGTAAGTAATCAAAAGCCGGCGTGAAAAAATGATTGTCAAGCTAACATAGAGGCAGTGCTTCCCATGATATTCTTCGCCTGTATGATCTCAAGGACACGCGGGCTTTCAAGCACTCCACCGTCCCCTTCCTGATTATTCCTGGCCCGCCTAGAGCTGGTGTCATTTCCTCACTCTACATTGATCGAACATGCCGCTTCATGATCTCAACTGCAGGAACGCGCGGTTGGGAAGGTACGAGCACCGAGGTTCTGATTGGATACGAGATCGGCGTCACCGAAGAAAAATAGAACTCTGCACTTTGACTCTTTGTTGGTAGTCGAGGATAGGAATTCGAATCACGTACCGAAAACGTGAGAGCGAGAGAGGTGCAGAGACGGAGTTTGGAGAAAATTCTGACGTGCAATTTGGAGTCTGGCGGAGACTCGTCTTAGAGTTGTAGCGTTCTCAAAGACCTTGGGATTCTCAAGGCCTAATATCAATACCCATCTATTAAAACCCTCCCGGAGCCATATGACATACGATGTGATACCCCTTTTAACGCATGCGCTTCAAGGCTTGCTAACTCATTGTCATTTCCATGTATACTTGAGGTATTCAGCCAAGGTGGTCAATCACCCTCAACTTTGAAGACCGTTTCAGTTGAGGGATCAAATGTGCCATCGGTGAGCTCTTAACGGAGGTTTACCCACGGTTATTCTACTCAGAAGCTGGTTTTGTCAGTGACAAGGCTAAACGGTGAAAACTCTCGACTTCTCACTATCACACAACGCTCTGAAAATCTCGACCTTCTAGAGAAATACTAGCTTACTCGTAGTTACCTGTTCTCATCCGCCTGTTCGCGACGAACACCTCTCCTCGCAATGATCTATGTCACCACAAGTATTTGCCCCAATATCTAATAATATAAACGCCAGTGTGTATACAGCAGTGTGAGTCACGATAGAAACACCACACTGGATCGGAATCAGACGGTTGCGATTTCATCTCACACGGATTATTGAGATGCAACAAGCGAGCTCTATGAGAAGCAGAGAGTGAAGTGTCTCATTGGTGATAAGACGAGGCTCATTCCAAAAGGGGCCAATGGTAAGGAAAGTTACAACCATTGCATCTCATATCAAACGCTGAATCACATCGGTTTGGGCTTTTCATTAAAGGTCAGGTAGTTCTGAAACTTCAGGATAAAAAGAGATGCAGGATCACCCCGACGTGATATCAAGCCAGAAGAGGCTCTTCACTTGCGAATCTACCTTGTGATATCTGTACCATCTTATGTTAGCTGAAGGCAACCTCTCAACAGTGACAAGGTGAGCAGAAGGTAGATCAGTGGTCAAATCAAGCTCGGGAGGAGGTCTCGGCATCCTGTCCCAAGGACTTCCCCGCCAACCTCGAAGCACCCGCAAGGGGGTCACTGCAACAACGGTTGGACCGCTATCTCCAACATCCCACAGCGGTCTAGCGTGAGCTGACCACATACCCACCTCCCCGATAAGCCCGGAAGGCGGCATGTGCGCCCAGGTTTTACCCCGGATTGGCTCTCATTTGGGGCCTGGTAACTCCTGTCAATCTTCAACGCACCATACTCCGTAGCTAGTCCGAATACCACCCAACCACCTCCCCCCACCTCCCCTGTTGAGTCGGAGATTCTCATATCTCTCTAGACCTGCTGACCACTCCGTGCCCTGGTCCCGAATCCCTTGGTCGATAGAGTCTGGCCATTCGGGGCTCACACCGGTCTTTGCCGGGGATGAGGGGTCCCGATACCGTGGAGCCCGCTCATTGAGACGCGAAGCCCGGCCGGGTCATCTGCATTACGGCTGCTATCATTGAGGAGGAAATAAGATCATCATGTCTCCCCCACACTCGCGCTTATCCGCAACGGCTGCCGCACAAGACGACGAGATCCAACCTCTTTTACGGGGAGCCGATACTTCATCCTATAGTAATAGTTCCGCGATGACGTCCAAAGATGTCGAGACCATTGCCGTGGCTCCGGATGCGAAACCCGGTACCGATGACGCTGCCCTGGCCGAGGCTATTCGTCTCGAGCACAACTTGACGTTCTCTCAGGCCGTCAAGCTCTACCCCGCTGCCATTGGATGGTCTGCTTTCGTGTCTATCGGGGTCATTATGTTGGCATTCGATCCGCAATTACTCGGAAACCTCTACGCCACGCCTCAGTTTCAGAGAGATTTTGGTTATGAATATGAGGGCTCCGTAAGCTGTCGTCTCCTCTTATACGTGAACCCTATACTAACGTGCTACAGTACATCATTAGTATGTCTTAGACTTGAGTCCCTGGGCTGAAGCATCTCCCTTATTAACATGTGTCCAGCTGCCGCTTGGCAGACCGGACTCTCCATGGGCAATCCCGTCGGTCAAGTTGTGGGTGCCCTCTTCGCTGCGTACCCTATGGACTGGTACGGCCGGAAGCTGACCTTTGCCGTGTGCGTGGTTCTCACCGCTGGCATCGTCTTCATCCAATTCTTCGCGCGCTCCTTGCCCGTCCTCCTGGTCGGCGAGCTTCTCGGCGGCCTCGTCTTGGGCATGTACGTGGTCATCGCACCGGCCTACGCCTCCGAGGTTTGCCCCACTGCTATCCGTGGCCATTTGACGTCCTACGTGAATCTCTGCTTCGTCATGGGCCAGCTGCTTGCCAACGGCGTCACAGCGGGGACTTCCAAGCTCGACACCCATTGGGCCTATTCTTTGCCCTTTGCGCTGCAATGGTTCTGGATTCTTGTCATCCTCCCAGGATTGCTCTTTGTCCCAGAAAGTCCGTGGTGGTTGGTGAGGAAGGGTAGGGTGGACGATGCGAGGAAGAGCCTGGGCCGTTTGGCTTCCAAGCAGGTCAATGTTGACGCTTCTTTGGCCTTCATCGTAGAAACCGACAAACTTGAGCAAGAGCTTGAAGCCGGAAGCACATATTCCGATTGCTTGAAAGGTGCCAATTTGAGGCGGACGGAAATATCTGTGGGTGTTTACTGCACTCAAGTCCTCAGCGGCATCTATCTCATCAACTACGGGACGTACTTTTTCCAGCAAGCCGGTCTGCCTACTGACAAGGCATTCGACATGGCCATTGGCTTCCTTGGTAAACCGCTGACCCTTTGCTTTCCCCTCGAGAATATGAGCCTTAGCTAACTTCATCAGCCGTCGGATTCCTTGGCACCGTCATCTCCTGGTACTTCTTGATCCACTACGGTAGACGAACCATCTACATCACCGGCCTCGCCGCCTTGGTATTCCTGCAGCTCCTCATCGGCATCTTGGATTGCGTCCCCGGTCGTCCCTCTGGCGTGGCCTGGGCCGAGTCATCCCTCATGCTCATCTGGAACTTCGCCTACGACCTGTCCGTTGGACCCGTGTGCTTCGTCCTCATATCAGAGGCTTCAGCCACAAGAGTGCGCTCCAAGACGATTGCGCTCGCCACAGCTGCCCAGGGCGTCTTGGGAATCATCATGACCGTAGCGATCCCGTACATGATTAACCCGGACGAGGCCAATATGCAAGGAAAGCTGGGCTTCTTCTTCGGAGGCTTGGCTGGGTTGTGCTTCATCTGGGCTTGGTTCCGTGTTCCCGAGACAATGGGCCGCACGTATGAAGAGTTGGATATTCTGTTCGATAGACGAGTTCCGGCGCGTGATTTCAAGGGTTATGTTGTTGACGGCATGACTTCTGCCGATCATTAAGACGAGCAGCACTCCCGATGAGGCTTCGGGGCGTGGTGCGGTCATTGCAGCTGGCACTATTGCGATACCATTTTGAACTTTGATATTTTTCAACGCATTTTACATGTCCGGTGAACTTTCGGTTAAACACTATTCGGTTACAATGACTTCGTTTCTGTCGGGGTCGAGGAATTCACCAGACTGGCTGGCATGATAGTCAGGCAGCCATTCAAGCAGCAAGCACTATGAGACCAACTCAATTTGTCTACTTCGGACCCTCTCAGTATTCTTCGGAGACATGACAGTTGGGCTCGTCTGGCCACTGGCATCACGCACTACAGCTGCGACTACACGTGCCCTAGAAGCGAGTAGATGGCGGCGGCCATGTGTGGCCATGCGTTCTCCGTGACAAAGTCAGAGACCTCCGCGGCCGTCCCAAAAGCTTCCGCGGGTGAGATCTGGGAGGTGTTGGCCAAACGTCTTAGTATGTCTTCCTTGATTGAAGGCCGCTGCGCCACCCGGACGACGCCCCGTCACAAAACGGCGACGCCAAATAATCCCGTCAGACTGAGTGCCCTGCCTGCGAGAGATTGGTATAAGAACCCAATGACAGCAAACACCGGGTCATTTAAATTGTATGTACATCAATGTAGGAACCTGTAGTTTGATTTATTGAAGCTGCTTCATACCTGGGTATCTCAACGATCTTAACCTTCGCTCACCATTCACATCAGCCAACATTGGAGGATCCAGGACCACGACCAGGCAAGAAACGTTCCATTACTAGAAAAGCTCGCCATCATGGCAACCGAAAGCGCTCGAACGCTCTTCTTCCCGGCCCCGGACCCCCCAACACCCCTCGCCCGCTACCGCATCCTCTCCCCCAACGCCGCGATCCGCGTCTCCCCCCTTCAGATGGGCACAATGTCCCTGGGAACGGCCTGGTCAGACGGCATGGGCCCCGTCGAGAAGAACGCCGCCTTCAGCCTGCTGGACGCCTACCTCGACGCCGGCGGCAACTTCTTCGACTGCT
This sequence comes from Colletotrichum godetiae, assembly GCF_030913485.1. Lineage (NCBI taxonomy): Eukaryota > Fungi > Ascomycota > Sordariomycetes > Glomerellales > Glomerellaceae > Colletotrichum > Colletotrichum godetiae. Next base: position 2,573,739 of record NW_026851249.1, on the reverse strand, counting down.
CCAACGGCTACCAGCACGAACAATCCGAGGCCTGGCTCGGCGAGTGGATGGACGTCCGCGGCGTCCGGGACCGCTGCGTCGTCGCGACAAAGTTCTCGGCCGACTACCGCATGCACGCCCTCGGTAAAGGCCGCTGCCCGAACGCGGGCGGGAACTCGCGCGCATCGATGCACATGAGCCTCCGCGATTCGCTGGCCAAGCTGCGCACCGATTGGATCGACGTCTTTTATGTTCAGTGGTGGGATTATACCGCTTCCATCGAGGAGGTCATGGACGCGTTGCATAACCTCGTCCAGCAAGGGAAAGTGCACTACCTCGGTATATCAAATTGCCCTGCCTGGGTCGTCAGCGCGGCCAATACGTACGCGCGCGCGCACGGCAAGACGCCATTTTCCATCTACCAGGGCTACTACAGCGTCATCATGCGCGACATGGAGCGGGACATCATCCCGATGGCGCGGCAGTTCGGCATGGCCATTGCGCCGTACGGCGCCGCGGGCATGGGCAAGTTCAAGACACGGGAGATGATTGAGGCACGGCGGCGGAGCGACGACGAAGGGCAGGCGTTCCGGCACCTGGCGGACCAGACGGAGACGGAGATGCGCGTGAGCAAAGCGCTGGCCGAGGTGGCGGAGGAAGTTGGCGTGTCGTCCATCACGGCCGTGGCGCTGGCGTACGTCATGGCAAAAGTGCCGTACGTGTTCCCCGTCGTCGGGGGCCGCAAGGTCGAGCAGATGCTGGACAACATCGACGCGCTCACGATTCAGTTGTCAGAGGCGCAGATTGCGTATCTCGAGAGCGTGGAGAAGTGGGAGCCTGGGTGGCCGTACGACGTCATGGGGTGGGATCCTCATGTGTCGGGGACGCCGGCACCGATCATTGCTGCTTCGGCCAAGGTTGATTTCGTGAGGCGTCCGAAAGCTATTGGGTATTATAGATGAGGAGGCATTTATTTAGTTGCGTTGTAGGCTCGGTATTGGGGGCGTTATGGGGCGTTCCGGCATGATTCCGTCCATTGACGGAGGCTTGGCGTGACTTGAGAATATGGCGGGACAGGCCTGCTGCAATAAATGAGCACTAATATGATGTTGTACTTGCCAATTTCCAAGGCTTAGCATCATTCTAATGCCATTTTCGATGTCCAGGGTGAAGAGTATGGTGATGATGTTGGTTGATGCGATAGTGGAAGTCTTACAAAGACGTAGACTCGAAACATCAGGCACGGATACACAGTGCACCAAATATCCAAATGAAATATAAGAGCTGTGATTGGACACCATGCTATTTGAAAAAACACCTGTTGATTCGTCAAATACCTAAGGTAGGCTACCTGATCACAATGGCCAACCCAATCCTCAGTCGATCTCTCTGGCGCCGACGTATTAGTTATATACGTACTGCAAACCCATATTAGCGCGATCCAGACCACCTCAACCCGCAGTGGCGGGGCTCCAGGTCTCAGATTGCCGAAATAAACTAAACAAGGAGAGTTAAAAACCGTTGAAAACGACTCACCTGTATCGCACATTCCCGGATGTTTCTCAGAGGCGGCGGTGGCAACAGCCGTGACAACGCCAGCGACTTCGCCACCGCCCTCATCACCTCCACCACCAGTCTCGAAGACCCCACACGGCGTGCGAGGATCGTCGGCATCGCGCAGCCAGCGCCGAAGGGAGTACCCATTGCGGGCCGGACCCGTGCCCGAGATCGCGGATGCGGCTGCGGCTGAGCGTGCTTCGGCCCGCTTGCCGACCACAGTCGCCGCCGTTGGCTTGGTTGCCGAGAGTTTGGGGACTTTGGCCATGGTGTAAACGTCATCGAGCTCGATAAAAGCTGCGACTCTGTTCAGTATGTGTTTCCCCCAAACAAAGCTTTTCCAAACCTCGTGGTCCACCTCTTCTTCCCTCCCAACTTTTCTTTCTCATTCCGCCCTCGAAGACAAGCAAACAAAGGACAGGGTCCGAGCCGCTGGATAACATACGAGTAACCACAAGGTGGTTGCCGGGGTGCGCCTCGGCTCGCAGCGTTGATATCAAGGGCGAAATGAGTTGGCAAGCAATGCTTGCCTGGAGAAAGCTTGGGTATGGCCCATAACAATGAGCAACAGTCTCGATAAACGGTGAAAGTGGCCGACGAGGCCCAGGTTGAAAAATCTGTCAATGTCAAATCTGTCATCTTGAAATCACGTTCGTCCAAGCAATGCGCTTCAAGTATAAGCACAAAGTACCTTGATTCATCCATGGACATAGGCGCCCGCACTCTCATTTCCAACCTCATGCCGCTTCCCGAGTAGGTGCCATGGGCAGTTCAATTTTAATACCATACGATTCGAACCGGCGTTATGTGTGAACAACAAACGACTTCTGTCAGGTTGCACGGTTTCCAAATAGTTTGACTTGCGCTGCAGCTTCCCACCGAGCCAGAGTTGACAGGACCGAACCGAATTCTCATATGGCAGTGGAAAGCAACGGCCGAAAAAAGTGTTTACTTTGCACCGAAGTCGACCACCCATCATCCACGCCAAGAGCAAAGCAAAAGTCCCGGATGATCTGATGTCGAGGTGGAATGCACAATGGGTGGGAATCGTCCCGGATGCTGCTGCTGCGAGGTGACAACTTTGCAGTTCGCTAGAGCCAGCACCAGTGATGGATGGTCGCAGGTCGAGTACCTTGTATGCATTTGTTGCCATTATGTAAGGCGCTATTTGTCTCTCAGCGCAGCGCGCTACTCCTCATCAGTCAATAGTTGAAGGGTGGAGGGCACGAGAGGGGAGGTAGACGCCAGGGTTGCAGTGCAATGAGCTTGATTGAATTCTATCCATCGCATTTTGATATTCGCCATCAGCCGTAATGGAACACCTCTTTCGTAAGCGACGCCTTCCTCCTCTTTTTGGCCTCCCTTTGCCAATTCGTGTTCCCATCCGATACCTGGTCCGTTCCGTTTTCGCCCGAATCCGTGGCCTAAAGAAATGTTGATTCGAATTTTTTTCGAGTCTGGTCCCCCACAAGGTGATTACCATTATATACTATATTGTTTCGCCAGCGGGCATCGCTAGCTGCAATACATGTGACATGTTACAAAGGAAAATGACTTTTATCTGTTTCGCAAGAAAAATGAAGGTGTTCATGGCCCTACAGGGGCATTGTAATATTGTACAGGCACCAGCGGCCAATCTGTTGTCATTGGCGTGGGTTGTGGTGCGTTCTCGTCGACGACTGTGCTGGAAAAACTCTCCCAGTCCTCAAATGTGACCATATTTTCAGGCATAAATTGGAAATTCATCGGTTGGTTTTCTTGTGGCGGCGGCGGAAGCTCTCTGTCAAGTGATGCTCGACGCAGAGGTTCCGTGTGCGCGCGCGGCTGTTGAGGGTGAAACAAAGGCTGCGGCATCATTGACTGAGCCCTCATTTGTTCCATGTACGGCGAGGGTGATGAATCCTGTGATGCCAGAACTGGAGGTTGGGGTGATTGTGTCGGAAGAGTTTGGGAAGGTATCGAAGGAGGAGGAAGAAGAGGCTGAGGGGGGTATTGTTGAGGGAGAGCAGCAGGAGGTGCGTAGCATTGAGAATACTGCATTGGCGGCGAGGCCGGAACAGGAAGGTAGACGAGATCTGCAAGCTTGTAGGCAATCAGGACAATAGACTCAGCCTCGGAGCTGGACCCAGAGAAAAATTCGAGCAAATCTTGGAGTTGGCCTGGGCTCTCGTTCTCCATGAAACCCTGCGCTCGACCAGTCTGGGTAGGATTCCAGCTGAAGTTAGGCTGACGTCCCTGGAACTCGTTGGCTTTGGACATGAGCACATCTTTCCAAGCCTCGTGGATCAGAGGCTGATGCAAGAGGCCGTAGATTACTCTTGAGTGCATCCAATCCGACTTTGTCTTTCCTGATTCGAAGTGTCTGGCGACGTGCTCGACGTGACGTTCTCTCGAAGGGTGCAGGGCCGAGCAAAAGCCGCAAGCCCAGTACTTTCTCCTCTTCAGATACTTGACAACCTTTTCGGAGTGCGGGCAAGACTTGCAGCCGTGCGAAGCCTTGTGGTGCTGGTTGAAGGTGTTGGCTCCCCAGAAGCTCCTGTTGCAGCCAGGCTCGGGACAAGGGTACTTCTTCCAACGCTCATGGAACTCCTCCTCGTGACGCTTCCAGTCGTACTTGCGCTTGAATCTCGTTTCGCATGAGGTACACCAGTAAAAGTTGAAGCGTCCGGGACCCCATCCTGTCTGAGCGCTTGCTACCTGGGGCACGCCTCCGGGAGCTGCGGGCGCGCACTGCTGGGTGGAAGGGGTCTGCGAAGCTTGGGAGTAATGTGTCGCGACTGTGGCATTGGAGGCAGCGGAGCCCATGGACCAGATACTCGCATGGCCGGAAGAGCCCGAGCTCGTCGATGATACGGAGATGCGTGGTCTATGACCTATTTGGCCATGGCATATCGCTGAGGAAACAAGAGGGACGTTAGCAAGGGTGTCCTGTCTCCCACAAAGGTCAGATTTGGGGGAAGGATGGAACAAACCTCGTGTAGAAGCATCCTCCATCGCGACATCCTGTGGGGCATGCTGTTGGTGTTGCTGCTGCTGTTGTTGGTGCTGAAGCTGAAGCTGCATCTGTTGTTGGTGTTGCTGTGCCGCCTTGTCGCCAGCTTCCCACATCTGCAATAGTGCTTCACGGGAAACTCCAGAGCTTTTCAGAGCCTCTAGTGTACGTCTAGCATCCGCCAGCACGTCGGCTGCGGCATCCTGCATGGGGTGATCCATCTCGACGGCGTTCCGCTCTCCACCCTCACTCGATGTAGTCGAATTGGGAGCTTCGCCGGCGTTCTCGGGTCGGCTCTTGAGTGCTGTGGTTCGACGGAGCAAGCCTTTCCAAGGCGATTCGTCGCAAAAGTAAGGGCGAACGTATACGATGGAGGTTTATCTCGACTTTGGTAATTATGGTGGTCGTAGTAGACTATGGTGTAGAGAAGTTATCGGCGTAGTAAGTGGTTGATTGGCGAATAGGTAAGAGCGAGAGACTGGCGGAAGCTAATCAGATGAGGTGCAGGGCAAGCCTGGGTTAATGATGCGAGAAGCAAAATGAATAAAAAAGAACAAGATCGAGAGAAGGAGGTTGGTCGAAAGTTGGTGAGGTGTCTCTCGGAGATATAATAATAGGAAACGAGTGTGGGTGTGGATTAAAGGGTGTTGTGGTTGGCGTGTGATGAGGTCGGAAAGGTGAATTGAGGTGAGGTGAGAGGTAGGTGCGGGAGGTGCGAGGTTAAAGATCAGATTCCGGACGGGAAAAGAAGTTGGTGTTGGAGTTCGGACGCTTTGGTGGGAAGCGAGAGGAGGCGGAGGAGCCAGGAAGGAGGGGAGGCGTGTGCTTTGGGATCCCAGAAAGAGCCCACACTGCCTGCACACTGCACAGAGCCAGCACCAGAGAGGAGCAAGAGCAAGAATCAGAGCCAAGGCCCAAAAGCCAGCACGGAAGCTTGGGCAAGTTAGTCAGGGACCTAGCGCGGAGAGATGGAGCGAGAGAGAAGAGCTAAGGGGTCGGGTACCTTGGAGGAGAAGAAGACGAAGAAAAAGAAGGAGGAGGCGTGAGATTGGAGAAGTGTGAGGCGTGCGGAGAGTGAACAACGAGGTTGCTGCTAGGAAGGAGGCGCGAGGAAAAGCGGGGGGGAGGGGGGGGAGGAGGAGGGAGAAACGATGAAATGGAAACAGAGAGGAGGGAAACGAGTTGGAAAATAAAATAAAAAAGCAGGTGCTAGGGTTGCGGGAGTTAGAGTAGGAGGGATGGAGGGAAGGTACTGTACGGAGTACTTGGTGTACAGCAGTCGGAATGATCCCTGCTCGTACGTCGTGCGTTGATTCTGGTGCGCTTCTTGCTCTTCTCTTGCTGCCCTGCTCTACCTATCTGTACAGTCACTACTCACTACACCCTCCCCTGCTTCCCACTGACTGATGACACCTGACCTTACCTTACGAATACATCTCCCAAGCTGAGTGTATCTTATGTAATGTTACAGGACCCGTACAAGTTGACGATTGGAGCGAGATCTGGTTCATCCATCTACCTTATCTTGTTCGATGGTAGTTAGCTGGGTTGGGCTTTGGGCGGTCCTGGTATCCATAGGTATTATGCGCCTATAAACTACTAAAGACGAGCACGATTGGTGGGACTGAAGACCGCAAGAGAGAGGCAGAGGCAGATGCAGAAGCAGAAAGAGGCGCCGAGCGAGGTGGAGTGGGCTACATGCCATGTTCTCGAGCCAGGTTGTGTGCGTGCGTTTTGCGTGTGCGCTTCTAATGTCTGTGAAGTAGGAAGCCGCTCTCGGCATATGCAGGCATACACACCAGACAATGGAAAGGCAGTCTGACCTCTGAAGTCACTATGGCAGCATTTCGATGCTTGGATATCCCAATGGCACTTGTCTATACCATCCGATGTTTGAGCCCCAGAAAGCCCAGTCGAGGATGCGGCACAGAGATGATGACAGCAAGCAATACGGAGTAGAAGACGCAGAGAATAGAACAGAGATTTTCCTGGCCCCTGTTGCTTTCCTGCCCCCGGTGCGCGTCCCTTCTTCGCATCCTCATACGGGTGTTGTGCAGAGGGTACTCCGAGATACTCCGTAATAACAATGGTACAGAGACGCCGCCCCCGTATGAGAAGTGTGTTCCGGCCTGACCAGTCCGTTCGTAGAGTACTTGGTGAATTACCCGCTGACTGTGCCCGCTGGCAGCTCCAACGGGCATGTTTCACTCCTTCTGGACGATGGGCTGGCTTTGGAACGCGAGGCCCGTAGGGCGTTGAAGCAGGTAAAGTGCTGTGATGCTCCGTCTGTGCAGGTCTTGAAAGTAGAGGGGGGGCGTAGAAACAAGGGGAGGAACTAGGGGGGTACATATCGTGACTGAATTGTAGCGTAAGAGGACCTGAGCTGCGAGCATAGAGCAGGGTCGATCCCGCCACGAAACGAACCTCTAGACTCTCAGCGCGTCATCGTTTGCCGACTACAGACCAACATCTTGTCACCAACGACGTGCTCGGCTCGGACGCTACACCATCATTGTGAAATAGACAGTGAGTGTCGCGCGTTTGATACGCCTATTGAGACGACGGATTTTCTCACTTCATCTGGATACGCTCGGTTCAGTCCATTCTAATGCTAGCCTTTCTTTTTTTTTTTTTTTTTTTTTTTTTTTTTAAAAAAAAAATTGTCTTGTCTTGGGGTGGAGCGGAGGGGCAGGGGTGTGAACAAAAAAGCGGCACGTTGTTGGCTTATCAAGGGACGAACGTCTGTTTGTCGAAAGAGGATCAATCAAGAGACCAGACGGAAATAGTAAGGACGAACAGTTGGAGAGACACTTCAGCCTCGCTGGGATCAGGGGACTAAATCCATCTCATCCTCTGCGCAGTTCAGAATTCAGGCACATCCGTGCCATGGGAAGGTAGTAGGCAATTGGGCGACGAAAGCTCTATCGGTCAGCTATGGGGGCGAAAGAGCAGGAACACACCACTAGAACCAAGGGAAAAGAAGGGGAAAAGATGTGAACGGGGTGGAGGGAGCTGAGCAGGGGATGTGAGTGATGATGTGATGCAATAGGACGGGACCTACGAAGAGTTGGGCCGTGGATGCCAGATGGAATGTAATGCAAGGAATAGGGACGGGAACGGGAGCGAAAGAAAAGGCGACGAAGCAGAGAAACAATGGACAATGGGAGAGTGAGCCGAGGGATCTACGAAGTACCTGGCCCCAAGAGACGGACTGGGATCATGACCGACAAGGTGAAAGAAAGGAACGGGGGTACGGAGAAATGGGGGGATAAGATGATCATAAAAAATTAATCAAGTCGGCACGTCAAAGCTCGAGCCAATCTCACCTTGGAACCTTGGGTCCAAGTCACCTTAGCACGTGCTTAGGTAAGGTACCTACCAATAGGTAGAGTACTTTGGGGGAAGTCAATCAACTTGAGGAAGGTTCGGTCCCAAGATTCAATGGTTGTCAAGTTGAAGTCGTCACATGATGACAACTCAAATCACAAACGTGAGTCGTGACTGGGTGGGGTTGACATCTCAGTTTGTTGATTTGACGGCAACTTGTAACAGATTGTGACTGCCAATGGGCACTCTTGTTACCTCAATGGGAAGCAAGCATTAAATGCAAGCAACGGATCCAGGCCCAATTCCGCTGCCCGCTAGCAATAAAACGGCAAGGCACGTACGGGTATCCGTACCTTACCTTGCTCCGTACGCGCAAATATCCCGTCAAGCTGCTGCTGCTTTCCAGCCTCCGACCGCTAGAGGCATGCGCTAGGAAGCAAGCGAAAGACAAGCGAGAGATGCAATGGAAGAAGAAGCAACGAGCAACGTATGGAAGGCAAGGGTCGGAAGAGCAAGGGGGAATAATGGCAATCAGCAAGTTGCAATTCGCAACTGTCTTTTGTTTTTGCGGTGTCGGAGGTTGGTATGGCAGCACCTTCGAATGCACTTCCTTCCTCCCGTTGACTTTGAGAACTCAGGAAGTTGACTTACATAAGGAGTCGTAGGCTTAGGTAAGGAAACCCACACTAAGGTAAGTCTCGACACCCTCCCCCCTTCTCCCCGCTTTTCCATCGAGGCTAATGCCAAAGAGACATGATGGAGGCCAATAGAGTCTAGGGTTACAATTCTACCGCCATTTTCCTTTGCTTTCCCACGTTTAGTCGGCCGATGATTCTCATCCATCTCATCCGCAATGAATTTAGGTTGTCCATGGTGGCGCAATGCCCGCTGCATCGTCGGGTAACGGTACCTTCCCAACGGCAAATTACCAGCCCCTACTCATTTTTCTTCTTCTTTTGCTTCTTCTTCTTCTTTTCTGACGTACGGATACGGATATTGTCTATTGTCCAAGGTACCTGATCCAACCCTTGAGTTCTCCTGTGGTCCAGTTTCTCTCAATACTTACCAACCCCGGCCCCCTTCATCGACACTACTCAGCACCGCTGCACCGGTGCCGATGCTGCACAGCTGAACGATGATGGCGCAGCATCAGGCTCAGCAGCGCGGGGGCCAGAGAAACGACAGTGTGTGTGCGAGCCTGCGTGTCTGGTCTGCCGATGCTTCACAGACAGCCGCGAATAAACTGGCCAAATCAAGAGAATTCACGGGAGCCAACTCGGTCGTTGACGATTGCCTCGGCATGATTGGTCAAGTTATCACCTGAAACAAATTCAGGACTGCTCACCGATACGCCACGGGGCGGTCCAGCGTTTCGAAACAAGAGCAGAGGGGGAAACAGAAGCAGGCAATCCCATGGGCCACGGAGGTGCTGGCAGGCTGCGGCAGCTGCTACTGCAGAGTGAAGCACACCGCACAGCACTCACTGTACTGTACCGATACCTGCACTGAGGTGCCTAGGTACCTACTCCGTAGGCAGTGAGTGTGCTCGGTGGCATGGAAATGGTTGGGATGGCAGGCCGCATGCCTAGAGTTTGCTCCTGGCCCCAGACTCCTGCGGATACCCTTGGTGAATAGGGGCCTTTCTTCCTCTCTCGTGGACGAAGGGGTGTATCTGTTCGGGGTCTTGGGGCCAAGTAGCCAAGCAGTCATGCTCGAAAGAGCTTCTTTTCGCTCGGAGTCGCCTCACCACGGCCTGGCACTTCCTTTCTACCATCGCTCACTGCTCAGGCACCCGCCGTCCCGCCCACGAATACATGGCAGGGATCACCCAGTGAGCTTCGGAGACCATGAGATGATGTGCAAGGGCAGCCACAGGAAGTGACAGGGGTCGATGGCAGGGGCCCATTGCCGATTTGAGCCAGCTTTAATAACATGACGGGATAAGGATGGGAAGGATGAGGGGAAATAATTAGCCACAAACTTGGGTCTGATTGGACGATGAGTTTGATTGGACGGAATGCTGGTCACCATGACTATCGACCCAAGAGCCAAAAAGCCTCCAAACTCCAAAGAGCAAGACACGACACGAACCTACGATTACTTACATACGAATACACAGTATCAGTACGAATACATCAGAGGCTCACGCCCTCACATGCAAGCTGCAACAACCTCTGCTGTGGGTCCATTTACGGCGACGGCTTCCTCAGGGACGTTTCAACACTACTGTGTGCAACCACGTATACGTCAGCCCGTCCTCCATTTGAGACTTGCCCAAGCTAAGGTACGGAGTACGGATACAGAGCATAGAGTCGCCAATCATCAATGTACCTCGCAAAGGATACATGTTTCTTTTCTTTTGGTCAGCGGTCTCCGACTCCTGCTGATACGGGACACAAGATCCAATACGATGCGCATTGGCCGACTATCTTTTGCCTCAACAGAGGACCATGTCTCTCGCCGTACCACGCCTTGCAAGTTGCGCCATCCATCTTCTGCTACATTACCACCCCAACGTCCCTTTTTTGCTGAGGTACCTGCGTCGCCGTTGCTAGCCCACAGCAGCTTCGCCAACGTCTGCCTCATCGTGCTTCTTACATGAATCTCCCAGCGGCACATCAGCTCCCGATCGGAGCTAGCGGCGCGTCTCACATTGTCAAGTCGCGCTTGAAAGTTGGCAGAGACGCGGGCGTGGAGAAGACCTTGGTCTTGGTCTAAAAGAGACTAAGGTAGTGGGCCCTGGGTGTGAAATGTGAATGTGATTGTCGACGTCGGATGGGAAGTGGACGCGGACGGGACGGTACCATTTAATTCGTTGCCAGGAACCGGCTCTTCTCATCGGCTCGTCACGTCTTTTTTTGGACCTTCAACTCCCGTCAGCCATACGTATACCCTCAACGCACTACTCTACTCGGAGCGTTCATCTACGCAGTAGATCCGGAAACCTGGACTGGGCACGGCCTATGTGATGTGGAATCCAGAATCGAGAATAGAAGACACGAAGAAGACGAGGACCGAATGCGAGTAAACAGCCACCAGGCCGACCAAGCAAGCCATGCTCGATTGCTTAGTTGGATGGCGCGCGCAATCTCCCCCCAACACGCCCACGAAGCCAACAGCTCTCGAATTAGCAGGACATCTGTGACAACAAGCACACGTCTCGAGCTACGACTATAATTACAGCAAACCCGTGATGACTGTGACGAGCGTCGAGTTTGACATCGGGCTATCAACGCTATCAACCGCGCTCCTGGAGAGTCCTTTCCTCTCTAGGCCGCGCACGTACACACAGATACGCGGTAGACATATTCATACTTTCAGACTTTAGTTTTTCATCGAAAGCGCTGGTGCCCCACCCCGCGCCGCCCTCATGTGTCATGACATGCCATCTCACGGCAACCACACTCGCAAAGGAATCGCTCAAGTCTGCTGGGCGCGTTCGCTGCGCTCGCTGGGTGATCCGCCCGCGCTTGCTTGTACGGAGCACCTTGCAGTCGGCCCTCGCAAAGCTGTCTAAGGGTAAGAGGCCCCATTGCGGACCCTCTGTAACGGATTCGTGGATCTCTGTGCCCTTTTGTCGGTTCCTCTCTTCCACTATTTTCTGGGTCCCAGGCTAGGTGTGCTGCTGGCTACTCTGAGGCTCGAGGTTGCAACTAGTCTTTCTCTGTGCCGTCGCCGTCATGTTTCAATTGAATTGGGCTCTTCCATTTTCGCGCACTGCTTTCTATCTTTTCAGAATGCTATGTTGGGACGATGCCATGCAAAGTGGATATAACATGCAGGCACCTCGTGTGCCTTGCGTACGCACGTATCTATTGAGTCCTGTCGCCAAAATGGCAGATGACTCGAGTCTCACATGAATGATCAGGGTCCGCACCGGCGTTACCCCCCTCGGGCCTTGGGAAGACATCGATTGACGCGATGCACAGACAGCCAGTGGCAACACCATGGTGCAAACATTGGACATCACTCGCCCGCGGCCCCGTTTGGCCTTGATGGGGCATTGGGGCTTGCTCAAGGGCGAGGCTCGACCAACAACGTTTGCGCTACTTGATCGCTTTTTTGGTTTGTTGCTGACAGTTATTAAGATTGGCAAGGGAAGTCGGATGGTGCCTATCGTGAACCAGTGGAGGTATGCTATGGAGAACAGATAGGAGAGCTCCTCCCTACTTACTCAAGGTGTTCGTACCTTTCGAGTAGGTAAGTAAGGCAAGGTACGTGGGTGACGGGAGTTGCAAGCCCGGGACGGCTGCGATTACAAAGTACGAAGTACATTGTATGTCCAGGTAAGGTGTGGTCCGGGCAAACTGCAATTACCTTAACTGTCGACATCGCGAGGCTCGGCGACGGGTATATGTCGCTGGACCTTATTCGCACCTTCCCTTACCTTCAGGTGAGGTAGTGTAGGTCATGGATGGGAGGAGCAGGAGCGAGGACGGCATGAGTGGAAGGTCCCTTGCTTGTTCTTGCTGTACCGGATTCCGTGGGCGGGCGCTCGCCCAGCTGGTCGGATCCGAAGCGCCGCCCCGTTATGCCTGCCTGCCTCCACTGCGCCTGTGCCGTTGCCGTGCAATCCATGTCCAGCCACAGAAAGCCTCCAGGGCAGGTACGAAGTACGGATACTTTGCCAGGTACCTCTCCATACGGATGCAGGAGGGAAGAGGACTTTGTACCTTACGTATCTGAATGCAGGTGCGATTCGCCTCCACGTCGCTCCGCTGCTTCCCTGATAATATTTCCATCCACACGGGGGCACTACTGCGTACAAGCCCCCGGTTGTCCTCGCCTCTTCAGACGAACCGCTCAACCTCCTGCAGCACATCTCGAACCCCCTCACCCTTTCAGTTCCTCGTCTTCTCTCTTCACCATTGATCCCGGCATGTTTCAAATGTATTTCCCTTTTGGGACGTTTGTTCGTTTTCTTCTTGCCAAACTCGCCATGGACATGCTATTTATCGGATGACGCATGAAAACCAGATGACTGGGCTGATTTCATCCGAATTTTGTGCCCTGGCATACTACCTTAGTTACTAGTCACTACATCGTGTCAAAACCGCAGAGGTGCACAACGCAAAACGGTGCCAAGTTCCAACGACCGGCAAAGCTCCGTCCACGGTACGGATACCTCTATGAAGCCATTTGCTTGACGAACCAACCAGGGCCATTCATTGTCATCCCAGCACTCGCTCGCAAAAGAGCATGGGGGGGGGGGCTTGGGAACAAATGGGGCCGAGCATCAGGGTCCCGCTGCCGAGTGGGCAATATTGAAATGTCTGCTCTTCTCCGACGGGACAAACGCGCCTGTTCCAGCACTCGAGGTTGAAGAACAGAGATCAAACTCTCCCAATCGTCCCATCACAAAAGTAAGGCGACTCAGCGAGTAGGGGGTCCGGATAAGCCACACAAGCTTGTTTGCAACTTTACGGATGGATGGATGGATACCTGACAAAGTACCTTACTTTACGCAGTACGTAGTACTCTACGAGTACGAAGACAGCTTGCCATCGTCGTCCGTGGTCGCTTCATGCTGCTGTTATTGTGGGAACGCTATGAAAATCCCCCACAGACGCCATCGTCGTCCACCCTTTCTCGCGCCCTGCTGGATGCGAACCCTATCACCGGGTCGTTTACTGATCACTCGTTGTTGACGCGGGTGTCGGGACACTCCACCAACCCCTATTCGGGTTCTATCCGCCGGGCCGCCTTGTTCGACAGACTGGAGCCGCCAGCAATGGCCTTTCGGCGAGACTGGCTCAGCTCCTGCAAGGCTCGGCGCGTCTTGTACGGCGCGCTGGCTTGAGAAATCCAACCGCCTTGGGGACAGTATGGGTATGTTTGCGCACGAAAGGCTCCAAATCGCTTGGTGGTTAGCGCCAATGACAAACACGCCCTCCCCCTTGGAAGTTAAACCGAGAAAATACGCATGCAAATAACAAAAAAGGGCACGGCCCAGGGCTCGAGACCACCAACAACCCAAGACGAGCCTGCGGGATCCGAATCGCGAGGGGGGCCAAGTTCTAACCGCGGCGAGCTCGGCGGTGCACAAAATACCAGAGAAAATCAAAAAGGGGAGGGGGCCGACGCGCAGACTTTGAGGGTCCGAGAGCACTCAATCAGAGATCCCATGTTTGATGAGCTTGTGGGCTGGCGGCGCTCACAAACGGTTTAGCTGCTGCTGTTGGTGCCTCGACAAGCTCGTGCCTCTGAGATCCGTCCAACCATCGTCAGCACATCAAATGATCTTTTGACGATCGTCCCTTGCCGAGACCTTGACTGCTGCGTCGAAGCCGACTTCTGCCACGATTGGCCCTGATTGTCTACGCCAGTTGATGGATCTAATGGAGCCCGTGACCGACACGTCTGGTAGTCTGCTTGCTTAATGGCGCCAGAGACCCGGAATGACTCTGTTCAACCCGGCCTCCGTGGTTCGTCTCTCTCTTTCCAGTGGATCTAATTGACTATGTGACGGTACGGACAGGCCATCATGTACAGCGCCTGGCGACATACTTCACATCGCCGTAATAATTATTATCCATCCGTTTTCATCCACTACGCCGCTCCGAGCCCGACGAAGAGCCGATCAAGCCTCTCCCAACTTTCCCCATCCTCCGTGCTGTCCTCGTGCGTTTTTCTGCTCCGTCACTGTCGATGACTCCCGTCACTATCTGGGGGTCTCGCACGCGCTCATCCACACACAATGAACTATCCGCGTACTACCACGACGCGATTACCTCCCCGCCACAACGTCTGTTTCTCTCAGACTAACACCATCGTCTTCTGTCATCAAGCCGGCCGGATTTTTTCTCATACCCGAAGGAAAAGAACGGTGGCTTGCCGCATCAGCACCAACCAGCACGCTTCCTTCTTGGCTTGCAACTAGCACAAGCAGCATGTACCAGCTCCCGCAGCGGCAACGCCTTCAAAGTCAATTCTCCAACCCACAGGCTTGGCTCCTCAGGCGACTTCTTTGGGAAAATGCAGCCCTTGAATTGGCTTAGTCCAGAGTCAATGCCAGTGCGTATGTTTCAACAACGGGACGGGTTGCTCAAACACGAGGCTACGAGCAAGACCGACGCCTCTCTGCTCACTCTGCGGCCCGTGTATGCCCGTTCGAGGAAATTGGCCCTGCAGCTAATCCCGAGGGCGTGGCCGCCAGCTCCGAACGGGGATTGGCACACCGGCATGCCAGCAACACGCCCGAACCCGGCTCGGCTTCGCTCGATTCGGACACCTCGCGACGCCTCATGAAGCCTGCGAGTCACACAACCCGCCAACGCCGTCCAAACCTGACCTCTTTCCGCACATTGACCAACCATGGCCTTTCCCTGTTTCTTAGGCTTGAAAGCCCACTCGACGCCTCTGGCGGGCTCCTCGAGGAGGTACACTGGACACGCACTAATTACACTTTTATCCAACGACAACGACGACGACACCCGCGACCACAACACACAGGCGTGACAGGCACAACACCGACTCCTCGTTGAAAGACGCCATATCGGCCGCCGGTTATTTGATAAATGTCTAAGCAACGCATTACCCCATCTTGATTGTGGCACAGAAAGACAATGGCTTGGACAATGGCTTGATGGAAGACGCCTCCAGCTATGCGCTCCTATCAATCCGTCCATCCAAGTTCTCCTCTTCGGCTCGCGGCGGGGAAACTCCTGTTTCTCGTCTAGATCGCCTGGGTGTCCTTTTCCGAAGCTGAGCTATCCATCGAGTCCCGGTCACCGAGCGCAACGGAGCTCAGACGGACTGCCTATGCTCTAAGCTCACGGTCCACGGTCCATGGCCTCTGCCATCCCATCATGGTCCCAGAAACCGAGCTTCCCTCGAGCTAAGACGCGAACAGATGCCCTATTTCAGGAACGCGCATGTTTAGGGCCCGTTGTCTGCAGAGGTTTCATCAACGCGTCGGGACCAGTCGACGCCATCGTGACTTGACAACGTGGCGAGGTCAATCTCGACGACTCCATCGCGATACACAGCCCACTTGATCGCCTTGGTCTCCGAGATCTGCGGCAAGGGCCATTCCCCGCAGACTCTTCTCAAGGACGTATCTCGAACGCTCATGCCTACGACGCCGCGCTACAGTTTCCGCACAGCTTCCGCGACATCTCTAGGTTTCGACGGCCTCTGCCATCGCGTTGAGGTTCTTGCCAGGGCAGAGGCCGCCCGTCTTGATTCTTGGGCCGCATTGACGCAACCTTGGTGGTTGACAGACACACGGGCATGAGAGCTTCATTTCCGAGGAAGACGCCTTCTTCCCAAAGCAGGTTGATGAAACACTGGGAAACTGTCATTCAGCTACAGAGGGACAGTCCCGCCAAGGCCAAGGGACCAGCTGAGATCGTATGCGAGGAATCGCGCTTCCCTCCGAGACTATCGGCCGTTCAGTACACTCAACAACTCTATTTACAGCCTTGAAGGGTTGCGATGTGCCGATTAGCCGCCGAATGTTCGACCCTCTGTCGACGCGACGTGATCTAGGCTCTAGGCCCATCTTAGCGAACACAAGCGAGGCATCAAGAGTCTTTCGTATGCGGTCTTGTTATCTTGTTCTCTTTCACTCGCTGAAATTCGCACGTCCTGAATGGGGTCACGATTTTCCGATACTGCAGCCTGGAAAGGGGCCCAAGTTAATGCTGCGCGTGTTGTGGGCCAGAGGGAGTCATGTGCTTTGGGCAGTCCGGAAACTCCAAGATGATCCCCCCTTCCTCACCCTCAAAGGAGGAACAGAACGACAACGAGTCAATGTTATGGAGCCTCAGGGGTAACGATCGCCCGTGCTTTGCTGATCTCTTTCCAGGCTCGGGTATTCCCTCACTCGATCAATCGCAGACCGCGAAAACTGTAGATGCGGATTGCCCGGTGGCAAAAAGCAAGCATCAGAACAGATCAGCAAGTGCTTCTGCATCTCTTTTTTCCCAGGGTTTCTGCCTAGTTTCTAGTCAGAGTGGTCAGGTCTAGTGTCTCCTCGCACGAATGGGACGGGAGCATGGCAACGGCGATCTACTCGTCTACAAGGCTCGTTCCCGCCCACAGATCTGACTTGTCGGGCTTGGCTCGAGCCCTTTTGGCAGCTCTGACACCGCGCGGCTCGCATGTTGATGTTCAGAATGTGACCCTTTCATCAATTGATGAGTTTCGGTTCTGGTTCCATTTGCCACGTAAACCTGGCCTAGCATCACTTTGCGAAATATCCCATGATATGTCAAGATTCAACTTTCCGGAGCATGACGTCAAGAAGTTGAATAGCCTGGGAAGCGTTCCCGGCGGTCCACTTCTACGGATAGAGGCGGAGACTCTCTCTCCCCCCCTTTGAGCTTTGATCGAATTGTTCAGAAGTCGATCCCCCAAAAAGTTTCGAGTCGGTGACGAGTCGGAGTCCATGGGCCCGTGAATGTGATCGGGGATCTGATGTAGATCATGATGCGTTTTTCGCCGAAAGCTGAAGTCGCATCACATGTGTGCTTTTTGCCCAAACCCTAATCCGAACCTTTCCAGCACAACTGTAGATCGAAATTGAGGATTGTGGTACCTGTGTCACATGATTATCGCTGATCTGGGGTAGATCCCGACCTTGGTGGTTGCGAGGGTCGAGTACGCTGTTTGTGCAAAACTGTTGGAGGGTGACGATGGAGCATGAAGTCGGATTTGGTAGTCAGTACAGATGGTATTTCTCATTGAAGATTATCTCTATCTTATATCTTGTAGATCGTAGACTCGGAGTCGATTTATGGCATGCGTGAACGGCTAGCTTGATGATTGAATGAGATTGAAAACTTACAGGTTTGGGAGTTTCCATGATCCTTGCGGGCAGTACTGCTCAATCAGTTCTCAGGTAATCTCGCTAGTACTGAAGTATTGGATATGCCCAGAGAAGTTCCTGGTCTCATGAAACGATCTGTGGATGAGAGATTCGATATCTTCGAATTCGTCAGGGAAGATAAATGTTGTGATGATTAAAAGGTACTTGTTTGAGGTTGGGTTTGGGTGATATCACAGGATAACGTCCACCATGACGACCTCTAGCTACTAACTATTGCCCGTAGACTATGTTCTCATTTTGTCGGTCATGTTTCCACTAACTCTCAAAGATGGCTACACCCTCTAAAGCGTTCTGTTCCACTTGGATATGTTGCAACGAGACGGGCCGAATGACCTGGCTTGAAAGCTCTAAGTGCTGTATCGTATCTCCGTGAGATCTGTTAATCGCTCCATCCAGCCATTTTACAACCACATTGAGTCTCAAAACCTCATACTGCTTCGCCACAGCTTGCCAGGCCTGAATTACAGCTGGTTCCATGGCCAACTCCAACGTGCCTCTCTCCAAGTGAGGACAGCTTCCCCTTTGTTGCGGAACACCTGATACCTGAAAAGCGCAGTCGACCCCTTTCGCCCGTTCCAGATATCCATGGTTTCTCATCGGGGCATCTTCTCGGCCCCTGCCGCCGCTGCCAGGACCAGGGCTCTAATCCCGGTTGAGTCGACTTTGTCGGGCGTACGTATCTTTGCAGTGAGAGTCAGCGATTTGAGTTTCGGCCACGCCCGCTCAGACCGGATCGCGAAGAAGTGGCTCGCGTCTGTGATGTAGGATGCTGCAAGTTATTCAAGGTTGAGGCTGGCGAGCGCAAGCATATGGCCGACAGCTCCGACAGGCTCGCGAAAGGCCCGCAAGGAACCCGCCGTGGTCTCCGTAAGGGTCTCCGTAAGGACGTATATTGGCTGGGTACTGTTGGATAAAGTTCTCAGAAACTACAAGTTTCCTTAGGCTTTTGTTGGAACGTTGGATTGACTCGAAGAGATGCTTGTATTCTAGAAGACAGGGAAAATGCGGAATCTGTTTCAGTAAAAGTGTGCTTGCAGAGAGAAGGCAACAACTCGACTTATCCAGTCAGCCAGGGAGTTTCGTGCAGCAACAACTCAGCTCTATCTGTAGAGCCCTGCTCTCAATCGTCCCATTCCCTCCACGGTTCGCAGTGGAGTTCCTAGAGTCTGGGGAACCAGGCAAACATGTGTGCCAGCGATACCGGTTTCCATCGCCGGCGGCTCTGTTGACGGAGAATCAAAGTCGTCACAGCTGGAACTAACGGAAGTTGATCCCACCAGCCGAGTTCTTCTTGATCACTATCATGCGGTCGGTCCCTGCTCCATTATTAGATGGAACAGTTTCCTGAGAGCCAACGGAGGCGGGGCGAGGTGTCTGGAGCAGTCTAATCAGCCATGTTCAGGGTCGTGATACTCGCGACTTGCCTTCTCAATGGCATGATCAATTGGCACGTTTGGGGGGTGGGGGGGGGGGGGGGGGGGGGGCACGAAGGTTAGACATGGGAACCAATGTTCTGAGTCGCTGGGTGAGTATAGACTAATATCGAGTGTCAAATCGCCGCGAGGTTCCCATTCGCCGAGAACCGAGAAGAGGTACTGGAATGACGCGGTGATGGGACATTTATCTGTGACGCTGATCTCGCATCCCTCTGTGAAGTCATCTGAAGTACTCGCTCCAAGGGGAGGGGCGCACGCGGTGCAATCGTACTCGTCCAGTTCTAAGCAGAACCAGATGTACCCGAAGAGACCCCGAGTTCTTTGGATCATAGCACGGAAATTAGGAGCCGTGATGGCGTCAGTCTGATTCGAGCAAATTTGTGTCGCTCGATGTCCGTTTGCATTTCTCGAGATACTGTGGCGAAGGGAGCAAGCGGACTACCTTCTTGTATCAGGTGTTGTGTGATGAGAAGTCGGATTTCTCTGGGAAGGCCGTCCCATCTTAAATCCCGTTGCTTCTTGCCGTGTGATGTTGAAGACATGGTGTGACAGACCGAGCGTTTAGGGTTACTCCGGTAATGGAGCGATGTAGGTAGAAATTCTTTGGATGAGAACAAACACGATAGTTGTGAGATAGAAGGGAGTTACCAACTTGGGCGCTGCGGTCTCGTTCAGGAAGTACTTGGCTACCTAGAGCCATCGAGTTATCATTACTGTTGAAGTTTTCTCACCTTGAGACCATTGAGGTTGACTGTGAACCTGGATGAAGAGATTCAAGACCCTGAGATCTTGACGTTCATCTTAAGGTGTATACTAGCAAGGCTAGCACGAGTCCGTCTTAAATACACACTGGTTCGAGAGCACTGTGGTGATGATTCCCAGTCAATCAGCCATACCGTATAGTCTTCTGATGGGAGTTTTGAAGGCTGTGCCGATGGTAGCGTCGACTGATCTTTCACCAAGTAAGTCGCGGCGCCTTTACAGTGAGGCACGCTCTTGTGCAGCCGTCTTGCTACTGATTTCGCGGAAGTCAATACTTTTATGAAATGGGTGTCTGCTCCGCGTTCCGCGTCTGAATCCCACTGTGCCTAAGGCATTCAGCGATGAATAAACCACATAAGTCGAGGCTCGAGAAGGACAGAAGCGGAAGCGGCAGCAGCAGCAGTAGCGGCGGCGACTGTAGTATTATTGGGAGTGTTATTGATAATAGTATTAATTATACCTAATATTATTATATTGAAGATAAGTTCTCAAACCTCTCTACCTTATGCTCTAATGAAGATAATAGAATGCCGGTCGAGATTAAAGTAATTACGTTTTCCTAACTACTTACTTTTAAAACCGGTGTCTTATAATTGAAGTTTAAATAAACGTATTGGAGAGTCGGACGAGTTAAATATATGTCACTCTGCACCACGCGACCATAACACGCCCTATCTAGCTTCCTGGGAAGGAAGAACAAGATTGTCAAAAATCAAAAACATACAACACCAGGTATTCGCTGGTCGTCACCGACCCAACTACTAATCCGGCCCTCATTGGCTTATCTATGGGAGAGCGGACGGGATCCCGAGTTTTCCAATGGGTATGGTCGTATGTGACAGAATCCAGTCGCAAGGCTGAAAATATACCTAATCTATGACGAATACCGTCGATCATGCTGTTGATAATGTCTGATCTATCTGTCTGCTCTCCTCATCGAGAGCGAAGACAAACCTTTACCATTTCTAGATATTTAACATCCACAGTTGCTAGGATCCACAACCGGCCCCGTTCTCTGGCGCCGATGGCTAAGTTCGCCGCTCCCAACTGATGCAGGACGAAAAGCTTATGGGAATCGGAGAGCGCCATCATCGCCTAGGTCGTTGAAGTTAATATTCTCGAGACCAGCCAACGAGTCTTCGTTGCCTAGAAAACTCATATCGAGCCAATCCATTGGGTTCAGAGAGGCCGCGTCGACAGCCCGTGACCAGTCAGTCATGAAACAGTCAGGGATCTCGTTCGAAGTGCGGCCCTGCCTTCTCTGTGTGTCGGTGCTGGTCTCTTCATCTAGTCCGTAAACTAAGACTCTGGAGAGATCGGAGTAGAGACTGGCTATAGATGTAGCTGGGAGCGCCTGCGCCTTCGCCTCCAGCCACGTTGAGGTGGCTCGGATCTGGGATGCTGCCACTCCGTGATCTGTAGGAGATAGATTTCCTCGGTTCATAGCCTGAGGTCATAAGTCGTTGCTAGCAGGCTTGCATAGAATGGTGGAATATCACTTACTTGAACAATTTCCGTCATGGCGTGGGCAACCATCACAAACTGGTTGTTGTGCCATCCCAACCCAACATCAATAACCGTTCGATCATGCAGAACGAGATCTAGAAGTTGGCGTGCGGTTTCAAATGCCTTGCTGTCAACCGAGGCAATAGTTGACGCTGTTGCTCCCCCAAGTCTCTTCAACTCCCTTGCAAATCATGAGACTGTGTTTCATGTAAAAGGCTAGGATAGGCAACGAGGGTGTAGACGACCCGTCGTTTTCGTAGCACCTGATCTTGCAAGTTCGATCAAGAACTTTGTAGTTATTTATGTGCCAGTTTGAAACGGATGCAGCGGTCTTTTTCGTCCGCTCTAACTGTTTCAAGGACTCGAGCTGTTGATGTCAGTTTTCGGCATTATACTCCGGCTGTTTGACAGACACTGAATCAAAGCGAGAGAGATAGGAGAGATAGTATCCAGAAAGATGGCTTCACTCACCAACTGCACTCTGATCTCAATGATGCCACTAATCATGCGATCAAGAGGTGTTGTCATCGACTTCCTCCACCATTGACAAGGGCAAGGCGGGAGCTCTTTCCACGCTACGCTTGGGGAGCGGCCCATGACGATGCCGAAGCTCTTGTCGGCTATGAACACATATAGCCGGGTCCTTTCAAGATTGCGTGAGAATCGCTCTCTCATTTCAATAGTTTTGTCGGTGGATAAAGCTTTGACAAGCTCAGTGATGGTGGCAGGTTTGTTAATTCTGAGTTCTTTTGCAAGTTGCACAGCCTACGGAAGAAACACGGTGTTGTCAGCTCAGTGGTCTCCTTAGAGTTAACCCCAGACTTCTTGGTGAGCTCACATGACTGATGTGAAGCCAGTGAGGATCGTCCCCCTGTCTCTGATACATCGGTGCCCAGTACTTCATTGCGATAATGGCTTGGATCGTCTCCAGCGATCTCACTGGCACCGCGATAGACCACGCGAGATTGGCTTCGGCCAAGGAGAGCAGGGTCGGGTACAGGATTCGATCCCGCGGACGTGTCGAAATGGCGCACCCGAGAGCGCAAATGACAGAAAAGAGGGTGAAGGATGCATAGCGGACGTATTTAGGGGTATGAAGATCTGGGTCTAATAGCCCCAGATGCGGGTTGCGCGTCTGGAAGAACCTGAGTGTGAGGTATCTCGGTAAGTAAATCACTAGTCAGTGTCCTCTTATACGAACAGCTGAAAGTACAATGACACATCGTCTTGGTCCGCCAGGCGAGCAGTTTCAGGGTCACAAGCGGTGATCTCCAACTTCAGTGTGCTGTTGATAGGCTGAGACGCTAGGACTTGCCAATCCGTGTCGTGCGTCAGGCGAGGTGCTAGGTCGTAATTAGTTAATATACAACAGACGATAGAAAACAAAATGTTCCCGCCGGCGTCGGCTTACTGAAATACTCCATCAGCCGTTTGTTGATAGAGCTCTCGTTGCCGCGTCGTCCGACTGCATCGAATGGCAGGTGCGGCACCACTGTGTCGATAATCTGATTTGCGGAATTCGTGTCTTTTGTCGTAAAAGCAGCTGCCATGATGTGAAGGGGAGACACGACGGAGCTCTCCTTTCTCAAATTTGAACACGGACACGGGGATAGAGTAGAGTCCGGTGGGCCATCGCGGTCTGACTCTTCACTTTGCTCAACAACGGCAGGACATGGAGTTTCCCCTGCTCCTGGCGCATCTGATTGAGCTGGTACACTGTCTCTTAAACTTGAAAATGAGTCTAGAGCTGAGACGTTAGGATGGGACTGAACTTTAGATGAGTTGATGATGGCTGCAATAACTTGGTCCCGGACAGGACTCTCGTTGATGCGGTCTAACAGCTTTTGAACGGTGTCTGGCTTGCTGTCTCTTCGTCAGCGGACTCTTCGGGAGGCCACTGGACGATTGCAATGTCACTTACTTGGTGCTTCCTTCCTTCCGACCTCGGTTGGATCTAAGCGGGTAGCGACAAGTGTGCCCCTGAACGGCGCATCGTGAGCTACATGCGACGTCAGCGACAGCTTACTTCACCTATGTGCGCCAAGAGAGTTTGAAGGGAAAACCGACCAAGGAGTTTGCCTGTCGCACTTTTGTCTAGCTGCGCGGCACGTAAAACAAGCAGTGCGATGCTGGCCAGTATTGTCTAGAACTGGAGCATTCCTGTTTCTGCGTTGGTTTGCACGCATCCCCGTGTGTGACTGTGGACCATCCACGTATTTATCTTGTTGCTCTTGTCCAAGCTCGCCCATCATTGTCGAATGTTGTGGGCGTAACTTATACTGGAAGTATGTAGCTCGATGATTCGAATAATGTTGCAAGACCCTGGAAGTCCCGGATTCGTCTGATCGGGAGCAAAACTATGTTGTTGGTTCCCTCGGGCTTTAGATTTAGTCCCCGCTGTCCTGCTCTGACGTCTTAAACCCTAAGTCGTGACTCAGCAGCGTCTTGCTACAATGCGGGATTCGTCTTGGTCCAAGTCACCTCACAGCATCGCTTTAATTCCTCATGTAATTCAGTTAGACAATCTCAGCTATCTACTCATGTAAGTACTTACGCTAGACCACTCACCTGTGTAAGGTAACTGGTCCCCCTTCACCTCAAATCAGCTTCAGCTCTGCTTCCTCGACGCGCTCACCCGGCGGCAAGCCAACCTCAACCCAACAACCGGCCTGACATCCGTGACAATCGGGATCTCTTTCAGCAGCGTGTTCTGGGCAATATCTGGGGCCGCGCGGCCGGCGAGGCGGGGCTTTCTGACGGATCTCCGGCCCTAATGGTGGGGCTTCGGTTAATGGTCCCGAATGAACGGGACCGGCGACGTTCTTACCCTTGCCATTTTCTGTTCCCGAACCCTGATTCTTGTGGGAGTGACTTGACTGTGAACCATTTACTTTCATTAGCATGATAGGGCGAGGGCGAGGCTTGGAAAGTCCTACTTTCTCAAATGGTATATCGAGACCAGCAACCGTGAGGGGAGAAAGTGGGGGAATATCTGGCAATCTCACGTTGCTGGCTGAAAGACGGTCCCTTTCTGAAGTTGAGGATTCGTCACCAGTGACATCACTCCAATAAAGTTTTATGTGTGCGTCGATTGTGTCGCTTCTTTCGTCTGCAGGACAATGGTTTGCCGGATCTTCCGAGTTCTCTTCTTCAATGTCGCCTATCTCGCCGTAGTATGAGTGCAGGTTTACGCTATTCTCTGGCTTCACTATCGCAGCTTGACGCAATTCGAGCACATCTTGTATCATTTTGGTGCCCCCTGCCAGAGCTGTAAAAGCATTTTCATCATAGCGGAGAGGATGTGAGATGGAGCTGTCCTTGCCGAACTCGTCATCGTCGATCAATGGGGTCTCGCAATGAAGACCACTAAAGCTCGGGAAGGCATTCGCGATGTCATCCGAAGGAAAGGGTGAAGGAGGTGAATTAGTTGAGATACCCGAGCTAGAAGAGGCGGTGACGCCAGTAGCATTATCAGAGGCTGATATCGCTTTCCTGAACTCCTCCTCTGCTCTGATCTCAAGCTCTGCTTGCTCCTTGAGCCTTTCGATATCCTTCTCGTGGTTGGCCGCGAGCTCAGCAAACAATATTTGTCGTTCCTTGAACTCAATCTCACGACGCTCATGGATGTTCAGGCGGCGCGACGGAGGGCTCTCGGAGCCAAGCGGCTGTGAGATGAAAGCGACTCACGGTGGTATCCGAACCTCTTCCAAGGAGAGGACCGATTCATCTCCATAATCACCATGGTTCGCATTTTCCGCTTTACTGGTGTGGCTCAGCACATGAGAGACTTCGTACGTCTTGAAGATGTCCCCAGCATTGGCGAGACGTGTAGCCCAGCTAACAGTCGCCCTCTGTCCACCAACTGCCATCCGACAAACATCCGTGCGGTGCTTCCTCCGACACAGATCGCAAGAAGGGTGTGTGATGGGCTCGCCAAGGGCATGGACCAGTGACTGCACGGAAGCAGCCATTACCATGTCTCTCCCCAGTTCCTTTTCATTTCGTGCGAAGGTGTACCACGATGAGGAAAGCTCCATGCTCGCTTCTGTAAGCGCCAAGGCGGGGATCATTAGAGGATCGACGGGGTGGTGCCATTTCTGTACGGCCTTGAACTTCCAGTAGTTGTCAAGTAGCTCCGAGGCGCTGACAGTGGAGACGTCGACGTCTTTGTAGACCACCTCACAGTGGTGGCAGAAGCCGAGGACGGTGGCTAGGGCCTGGGTGTGTTGGCAGATAGGTATGATGCAGGCATCGCGGTCAGTCTTGTCGCTTTTTGCGAGAAACTTCTTACACTCGATTAGTTCTACTGTGGAATGGGCACATACTGTATGGATGGTCTTCTGGGTGAAGCACATGTTGTTTGGATCTGAATGTTGGTTCAATAAGGAACTTATCTTGAAATTGATCTATGGCAGATTTCGTTGACGTCTTCGGCATCGTTGAAGGGCCCCCCAGTTTGGGAATGGCGAACCAGAGGCTATGTAGAAATATACCACCAGCAATGTATCTTAGGCTTCCCTTGTAGTTTAGACTCATCATATGTTCATGTTCAGGCAGCGCGGATACTTCATCTTGGAGGATTAATGGTAGAAGTCTGGCTTTGTGATACTTGGACGGAGCTATTGTGTTACCAGAAACAACAAAGCTACTACAAAGGGCTGAATCGAAGAACCTAGGTGCGTGGAAACATAACCCTTAGTTAGGTAATCTCTTCAATTGCCTATACAATGGTTTTGTTCCCAGCAGGCTAGGTGTTTGTGGTCATTGTTCTCGAATCTGCAAGCTACACAGCATGCAGCTACCTGGTAGGCCTACGATAGATTGGTCAAACTCAATAGTGGCCCAAGCATCATAGTCGATGATGAGACGGGTGTATACATGGGTTATAATCGTTAAAGTCGTGACTTCGTAGGTATTACTAGGTAGTTACAATTCTCAAAGGCCCATTCCAGGGTCCTTTTCCAAGTGTGTTGTGTTGAGTACCATCACTCATCAAGTCCACTTTGTCTAGCTGCCATTTCCAGGTCGCCTTCTTCATGAACCCGAGCGGAGTGCAGCTCCCCTCCCTTATGCGATGCTCGACTGAAGGATCGAAGCATTTACAGGCCGTACTTCTTGTCCTTGTCCTCTATGGGGATATCCTTGCCGGTGGTGTTCTTGTACTGGCCACGGATGAAGTCGCTGATCTGTTCGTCTTTGGCCTGCTCAGCAGCGCTCTCGTTGTCTTGAGGACCTTGACCGAGGAACTTTTCTTGGACGAAGTCGACAGCTATGAGTGATGTTAGTCTTGTAACTGGGTGTTTTGGAGAGTAGCCCACGCACCCTTGTCAAGGCCGTCTTCCTGCTTCTCGCTCTCACGCCCACCGCCAGCCATGCCGTTGATCTTGTCCATGAAGCCGCCAGACTCCTTCTTCTCAGGCTGGTCAGCAGAAGAGGCTGCGTTGTTGTGGTTATTGTTGTTGCTGTTGCCTCCAGCAAGGTTCTTGACGAAGTCCATGATGAATGATGGTTTGTTTTGACTTGTTGGAATAGTTGTAGTAGTGGTCAATATTATGAATCAGAGCAATCGATCTTCGAGGTTTGTATTGAGTTGAGGAGAGAAAGTCAGATCAGAATGGGAAGAATGACGGGACAGCTTGGCTACTTGTAGCTCGACTAAGGTTGCACGAGGAAGAGAGACAGGGAACCGTCACCAGAGCAGGGAGGGGAGGGGAGACCATCGGGACGATAGTGGCTTAGACCAGAGGTAGCAGAGTACCTATCTTAGCTGCATCCAGCAGGCGGGCACCGTCGTCTTGCCTGTCCTCCCTGGTCTTGGCAAAAGGCTAGTCGAGGTGCAGCAAGGAGACATAGAATTGGGAGTCGCGATACACCTCGCAGTTTCCTACACCGTTGGTGGAGTTACATCATCAGCTGGCCAGGGGTGCACTGACGCAGGCCAAGTTTCTGGCAGCACGGCTTGCAAGTTGCGCCATATAAGATACCTAAGACAGACGATGACGGTGGTACAAGTACCGACACTCGACCTCAATGTGCAACAAGGTCGCAGAGGAGGAACAAGACAAGCCTGTAAGCCAGGTAAGACAGTCCATACAATGCAGCCCAGAGCGCTTCTTCGCTTTGCCAAGAAATCCAAAGAAGCACTTCAGCCAAGGAGTGTTGGCACACTCATGGTCCACGGAGCTAATTCACGCTTGGTGACGTGATGGTTGTCGCCAACCTAGTGTACTGTCACTTCAGCTGGCTTCGTCCTTGCCCCCTGCTCAACCCCGCCAAGCTTGTCCTGATGTGTTCGTACCTCACTCCGTAGCATCACGTGGCTGTCAACGTTGGATCAGATGGACCCACCGAGTCCGTCAAGCCACATATCGCGGGGCTTTGTGGCGGCCACCCGCTCCAACTCCTGTGGCCTGTGTGCTCTTCAATATTCGCCGGCTGAGTCATCTCCGAAAGCCAGCCCTTCGTCATCAGTTGGATGCAGTGCCCCGCCATACCGAGCTTTAAGTCATTGCGACGGCGCAGAACGAACACCAATACTGGCCTATCAACTCCTCATTTTACAATCAACAACTGGAGCCGCCGTGAGGGCTTGTCAGACAGCTCAAAATGGCTTCGAACAATACATCGGATCTTCTCAAGCGGCCTCTCTACGGTTCGTCTTCTCTGCAACTACTACCCCGCCATCGTCAACTAATCCAGTCGCAGTCTATGATCTTCCCCAAGAAGTCCTTACAACGCTCTCCCTTAAGCCAGACGCCTCCATACTCGAACAGGCCCCTCCGTCGCCTCCCTCGAAATACACATCTTCCTCCGATTCCGTCGGCTCACAGGCCTGCTCCCTTTGCGGAGTTACCTTTCCCACCGTCATCGATCAGCGAAGCCATCAGAAATGCGACTGGCACCACTACAATCTGAAGCAGAAGCTGCGCAGCGCAAAACCGGTATCCGAGAAAGAATTCGAGAAGTTGATCGGGGACCTTGATGAGAGTCTATCGGGCTCAGATTCGGAAGAGTCTGAGGATGAAGATGGCCAGGAATCCACACTCACAGCACTGCTGAAGAAGCAGGCGACGCTCGTCGACAAGTACGCATTGCCAGCCGCAGATTACAATGACGAAGACACGATACGACGTAGCGGGAAGGGTAATCCGCCTCTGATATGGTTCAGTTCACCAGTTCTCCCGTCAAATACATACTTTGGCCTCTACAGGGCTATCCTCAGTCCCGAAGAGCAGCGCGACGAGACGAAGCTGGTGGAAGTCGTCAGAAAGAAACAATTGGACCCAATAGTCGCTCCCAAGGTCTCTAAGGACGGCACAGCACCGCCACCAGCGGCGTACACAGGGCCTCATTTCTTCTTGTGCATGATTGGTGGTGGCCATTTCGCTGCCATGGTCGTAGCATTGCCGCCGCGACAGAACAAGTCTTCAGCAGGCGCAATGAATCGCGAAGCAACTGTGCTTGCTCACAAGACATTCCATCGATATACGACTAGACGAAAGCAGGGTGGTTCGCAATCAGCCAACGACAACTCCAAGGGAAATGCCCACTCGGCTGGTGCTAGTATTCGTCGGTACAATGAACAGGCTTTGGTGGATGATGTACGCAATCTTCTCCAGGAATGGAAAGGGTTGCTCGATACGTCTGAGCTTCTCTTCATTCGAGCAACGGGGGCGACGAATCGAAGAACGCTGTTCGGACCGTACGATGGGCAAATATTGAAACACAATGATGCTAGGATACGAGGCTTCCCGTTCAGCACGCGGAGAGCGACACAGAACGAGTTGATGAGATCTTTCATCGAGCTCACAAGACTAAAAGTCAGAGAAATCAACCCCGAGGACGAGATTAAACCGAAATCCGAGACCCCTACTCCTGCGAAGACTGCCGCTCCGAAGCCCACGAAGCCGAAGCTTACAGAAGAAGAGGAGACTGCGCTATTACACACATCACAGATCCAGGCGTTCATCCGGCGCTCGAAACTTCCAGCCCTATTGTCCTACCTCAAGACAAATGATGTGTCTCCCGACTTCCAGTTTCAGCCGTCAGACCAGAATCACCACTCACCAACACCCCTACACTTGGCATCTCATCAAAATGCTGCGCCTCTAGTTCTCGGCCTCATTACACGTGGCGATGCATCGCCTCTGATCACCAACAAAGATGGCAAGACCGCGTTCGAACTGGCAGGAGACAGGTCAACAAGAGACGCCTTCCGTGTCGCACGATCGGAGCTTGGCGAGGACAAGTGGGATTGGGAGGCCGCGCGCGTACCTGCACCTCTTAGTAAGGCAGATGCTGAAAAGCGCGACGAGAGAGATAAGAAAGAGAAGGACGAACAGGAGACAGCAAGAAGGCGTGCCGAGGAAGAGAGGTTACGGGTCGAAGGGCCCAAGGCTGATGGCAGGAAGCCAAAGTCTGGTGGTCTAGCGGCTATAGCGTCTACGAAGACCGCGCAAGAGAAGAGGGTAGAAGAAGCTAGGGGCCTTACTCCTGAGATGCGGATGAAGCTCGATCGGGAGAGGAGAGCGAGGGCCGCCGAGGAGCGTCTCAAGCGCATGCAGAATAGTTCATAGTCGTGTGCCGGCTGAGTGCGCTGTCACCGACCTCTACTCTACTCAAGAGAGTCTAGGAGCGACCTGGACATGTTATACATATCCTGAACAGAGATAATAATGACACAGCTGAGCCAGGTGTCTCTCTCTGACTTTTGATGATGGATGTTGAGGAACTGTGACATGAAGGTGTTCGCCCAAACATGGGAGTACAGCGATTCTACACGTATTCACTCGAAGTCTTTTTGATCAAATGTAGACATTAAAACTGGCATCCTGTGGCAACCGGTAAACTCCTTTCGAGAAAACGAAATTCTCCGAGTTGGTGTACTTACGTTCACACCCACTCTCATGTATTTCCTCCTAGGTTTGCGTCAGTACCGGTGACGAGGAGAATATCTGACCTGGTCCCGAGATATACGATGCCACGATCTTGATATTCTATCTCCTGGAAGCTTTCAAGTTCAAAAGCGGCGGCATACATCGGTATGGTTTTTGGTCTTCCGGGGCTGGGTTGTTTCTGCGTCGACTCCTTGACCGGAAAGGTCAGAATTTCGCCGACCAAGAAGCTGGCATCTGAAAATACTTGAACCAAGAAAGGTTTGCGACGTGCAGGAATCTTCATCCTGGGCAATATTACACAGTCTGCTGCACCTTGGACCGTGTAGCACGGCATCAACGTATGCTCTCGTGCTTTCGTGCGCGAGGCGATGGCAAGGAGACAGTGGTTGTTCCAGCCTCTACCAATTTTTGGATTAGGCCTGATTGCCGCTTAATTGGAGGGTTTGTAATGAATCTCTCGTGGTGGGCTATCATGAGGTTCTTTCGAATTACAATGATTCATTTTTTGCAACTGTAATTTGAAATCTACCAAAAGGAATAGCTGAAGCATTGCCAAATGGCTACGATAGCAACTCATCCATCCCTCTAGCCTATGACCGCCTAGAAAAGAACACAAATTATATATTATGTGATATGATGGCTCTCTAGGGAAACATGTTGCCGTATCATACAGATCTGACACGAGTTGAAGCTATACTCTCGACAACCAACACCATCACCACTAGCCCCGGAAACATCCGTCAAGGTGCATCATAGAAGCCAGCCAATATATCCAGCAAAAACCAAGACCTTCTTGTCAGAAATACCATATGGACTATGGTCACGTCAAGTACCACCATCCTGTTCATCATAAAATAACAGGAACAGAAAAGCTCTCAGGAAAGAACATGCCCGCCGAATTCCTCATAGAGCGCGCTCGCCTCCGTCGTCTTCCATGGATCGTCCTTATAAGTCTGCCGAATAACAAATTACGTGTTGAAGTTGAGTTACCTGATGGCGATGTTCCGAGGCGGTGTGATTCAGTCTGCTCAGCCAGGCCGAGGCGTTTCTACCACCGCCGTCATCGACATTCAAGATACCGAGACAGATTAACCGTCTGGGAAGCAAGTACAACCTGCTTTTGAGCTGTGAGTATCATTGAGGCCCTTCACTCGGAACGACATTCGGGCACACCGCGGCAAGATTCGCCAACATGGACTACAAACCTCATCTCTCCACATACTCAACGCAACGACAGACTCTGAAAGTCAGCAG
The DNA here is from genome assembly GCF_030913485.1 of Colletotrichum godetiae. Taxonomy (NCBI): domain Eukaryota; kingdom Fungi; phylum Ascomycota; class Sordariomycetes; order Glomerellales; family Glomerellaceae; genus Colletotrichum; species Colletotrichum godetiae. Next base: position 2,542,197 of record NW_026851249.1, on the reverse strand, counting down.
CTATCACAAAATCATTCTCGAGACTAACCCGCACCGTATTCTCCAACAATATCCCGTGAGTATCATGCCATAACTACCTCGTATTATGGAGCCGTGGCCGTGATTACCCATGTCCCACTTGACATCAAACAACTCGAGACAGGTTTTCGATTTGCAAAGCCACCCGTCTGGAACTACAATCGCCCGTCTTCCAAACCGCACACCACTTACGCAACGGGTATCAAGCAAGTCTAAGCCTCTCTGAAACGGGCCTTCATGTTACCAAACAAAAAAACGGTTACTTGACCCCGAACGGTTTAAAGCTGTATTCCTATTCTCTATCAACTAGGTAAACTAAACTCCTCAAGCATGCCTCTTCCGACCCGAAACACACCTTATCCCACAAGCAGGTTCCATCGCGAGAGATACCACGGAAGAGAAAAAAACACGCAACTTCACCTCGTATCCTATCCAAGTCACCTCCTCGAGTCTCTACCGCTTATACGACCTTGTCTTACAGTTACACACCGAACAAAAACGCCTCTCCACAAAACGTCAACGTCAATGCATCAAAGACAGACGCACTCACAATCAACCACGAATTTTGCTTTTTCCAAACTTACGAGGTCGTAATCCGTCGTTGCTTATTCCCCTGGAACAGACCCTACAGTCCATCCACCTCTACGATCCCGATTTTGCCGAGGAATCACACTTGTTGCTCCCCAAAGGATCTCAAAGGGTACCCACAAACGGTCGGGTACCTGCATGAGAATACCAAACAAGACAAGTCAACCAAGGCCCTTCCAAAATGGTTCGAATTTGACGGAACGTTGCAACCTGCGAGGCATGTGATGGATGCAACGGCAACGCAGCGGGACCGAATTCACCGATTCTACAACCCTCCCTCCCCGCGGCCCCCGTAGCTTGACGTCTTGACAAACACTCACACGCAGCTCTTACGTCAAAGTAAAGCCGAGAATCAAAGCCCGCTCGCCTGATATACCCGTAAACATAGCATAAGCTCGTCCCACAAGCATGAACGATACCGAAAGCCATCTTGACCTGAAATCCCATCCAACCCACCTCAAACACAGCCTTCCCCCTTCTCCAGGAGACCAGTCTACTATTCGTACACAGGGCAGTGACGGGCACCTCGAAAAGCCGGGACCACGGGGCACCCGTACCCGCCTTCATTACGGCAGATCGCCATGGTCAAGTTGACGATCGCACTTGGCCAAACTAGCAAGAGCAAAATAAACAGCGTTCCGTTTCACAGCCACCTCCTCGAGCCCCGCGAAGGTAGTGTATCCGTAGGGCCTTGGTGCTAGAGACAGGACCTAGGAGGGAAGGAAAAAAAACTAGATTGATGCCCCTGTCTGCCGAAGCGAAGCCGCGAGCGAGAAAGCTGGCCAGCAGGAGGAGGGATACCACGACCAACACCATCGAGCCTCGTGTCATGAAACCGAACCATCCCCGCCCCCACTGGCCGGCTCTTCCATCGCTACCATAAGTTCACAACTCGCTCAGTCTTTATGCTACACCCTTGGGCCATGATAGCCATCTCGATATCCCTATCTCTCCCCACAGCGGGAGAGAGGGGATAACCACGCCGAGAGGGAAGTAAAAAGGGACCCGTCAGTCAACCAACATTTTGCCGTCTGCATCGCATTTGTGCGGAACTGCCGGGTAATTTCTTCCTCGACGAACGAGCTTCACAGCCACCCTGTACGTCACGGTAGGGCTTGCATAAAGAACGCGATGCTGAGTTCGGATTGTCCATTATGCATGTTTGGCGGGGTATGACATCGAAACAACTAGGGATCGGAGGCCTAGGAGATTTTTCTTCTGCGCCCCTTTGCAAGAGTTCGGATGAAGAGGTTAACAGCTTGACATCAGCTGAATGGGATGAATGGGATACCCCCGACTGCCACGACTGCCACTGGCAGAGAGGAGGGTGTTAAACGCGGCTATTGAGCAGGATCTTGACTCGCGAAGGAACAGTACGATAGACTTCGCGGGAGTTACGCTGACCTTGCCTCCCGCTTACATCGCAGGGTGGTGTTGAAAGATCGATTGACTTGGCAGTCAACCGACTTAGCTTCTGACGGGAGGAGCCCGATCAGTATATCCAACTTGATTCTTTCAAAACTTGGGGTTCGTAAATAATGACCCAACGCATGCTGCTGTTGTTGAATGAAGACCAACCAGTGGCTGAAGGTGAGCCGCGCTGGCAAAAACGGTTTCGACAGCTGTCCACAGGAGACTCTCGGGGATTTGGTAACCCTGATGCAGGGGTCGGGCCATTGAGTTCCTCTTTGGGATTTCAGCGACGACCCCGGCCATCACCGTCAGGGTTGCACCGTGGAAGACACTCGTTGGAGCATAGGACACCGGACGGGGTGGTCCCTGTTACGCACCTGGCCTGTCTTCCGGTAGGTACCAGGGCAACGAGGAATGCGAACAGCAGGCCATCCATCGCGGAGTCGCGGGTGTCGCTGAATTCCCGGAGTGGACTCTCCGCCGCGAAAGGGGCGCCGGTGCTCGCAAGCCCGGCAACGGAGATGCATCGGAGGACCAACATTGCTCGAAAGCGAAGACGGCCGGCCCTTGCTCCCAACTGTCTTGTTTGGAAGATCCTCAAAGTGCCGAGGAAACAAATGCAACCTTGACAAGAGAGGTCGCTGAGAATAGAAGCTCAGGCGGGCCTTGGGAAATGAGAAGAGGGAAGAAACCCAGTGAACCATATGGCTAGAGACAAGACTCCAGGTCACGCCAACGGAACCAGGCGATCTCATGATCGGGACCGAGCCGTGATTGCGTTCTCTCTCGCAAACCCCCGTTTTGGATGGTCTGATTTCCTCTTTCGTCCAGCCAGGTATTGAACCAATCTGCGGGATCAATGATCGACGGCGAAGACGGGGCAGATAGTGTGCGTTCTGGGGAAGGCCGCGAAAGCTCCGGTTCGCGGATACAGTTGTCGATAATTGATTGGACTTTCAATATTTCATCTCGATAGCGACCACAGCGTTGACAACGAGATGAGCGGCACGGTGTTCATCCTCTTCTCGGATACCGGCCTGAGGAGGAAGATGAAAACTCAATACTTGGAATTTGGGGATTGAGTTTTTTGAGGTCTCGGACGATTCATGATGGTGATGCTGGCTGATCTTCAAGCAAACCCAGCGCAGGGTCCAACGATAGACAGCTGGTCGCAATATCCAGGGACGCCTGTCGGGAGTCGTTTTCCACGGAAAGGATGGGTCATGATGCCCATGGCGCCGCTGTCTGTGAGGGCGGTCGGAGTTTAGGGGACCACGGCGGTCAGTTATGTCATCCAATCTCCCCTAGTCAGGTCAGACCGTCAGGGCCAGGCTCACGGTCCTCGGGCGGTATCGGCTCAAGACAGGCCGCTCGAGCCTCACAACTTGTCTTGGGGTTGCCCGTCAGAAATAAACAGCCATACAGATATGGCTGTCGAAAAAGTTGACAGCTCTGAAGCAAGAAAGAGTGTTGTTTCAGCCATACGCGAGTGGAAATTGGAGGATACTTTGAGGACCTAGAACGGAGGCAAGACGGTCGTATTGCTGGCGACTTTTGGCATGGCTCGTGTTCTCAGATTCAGGTGAGCGTGCTCGATTAGGCAAAGCCCCCCGGCTGACTCGGCTCTTTCTAGCCTGGTGGGCATTCGATAGGGCAATCGGCCGACGTCATGCTGGCAAAATCAGTTACTCTTCCGTAGAGTCGGTTGCGAATAGATGATGGATTGGGCGCCAGAGCAACCTAGAGTTGTAAATGTCGACGCTTTGGTCGATGATCGAAAACTGTGCCTCGAATAATGACTGCAAGGCGAAGAATTTGGATGGATTACTCCGTACACTGTAGACTAAACATCTAGGCTTGTAATTACATCTGGGCATAGCCGCCTGGCTCCCAACAGACGGCGACGCTGTCTTTGACCGTTGACGAGTTGTCTCAGGTAGAGAGGCTGCTTGCGAAAGACTCGATAGGTTGTGGTGAAAAGCGGTGTCTGGGTAAGGCGCCTGGCATCCCGCATTCATCACGTAGTGCCGCGCGGTCTGGCCAGCGCTTCTCGATGGATTGCAGACTGCATGGCCTCTTAGTTAGGCCCGATACGGGTCCAGCCATCGTGCAGCGGTTCGGCCACCCACCGAAGAGAAAAAAGGATGCTTAAATCTAAAACAAAATCTAAACCGAGAAAAGGTTGTAGTTTGGCGATCCACACACTTGAGGGAGCCTAGAAGCCGTGGCTGTGAATCGAGAACGAAACCACCGCTGGCGTTACGTTGTCGCCAAGGTTGCAATAAGCCGTTGTGTCGCCCTGATCATTGGGTCCAAATTCCACAAAGAGGTAGACTGATAGTCCACATTCGGATTCGTTGGCTTCGGGTGGCTGACCTGGTGAAACAAACCGTTTCCTCGGAACGACTTCTTTGGATGGCAATCAGGCCAAGACACTATGGATGACTCTTTGGCCTGTTATTCTGGACCAGTCAAAGGCCAAGCATCGTGACGTCTATTGACGTGTGGGTTTGTAGTGACCCGAGGCTAGACAGCCGCACAGCGGGTTGAGGCCATTCGAAGGGTTTGCGAGGCTCGTGGCGATGGCCAGTACAGGTATCCGTATATGCTAGGCCGAAATGTAGCTGGCGAGCAGGCCTTTTCCGGAAGCAAATAGAGGCCCAGACGGATCAGTCAACATCTCCGATTACTACTGGCGGGCCGTTGATTTTGGTTGATCTGGGCCGGTTGACCGAGCCGCGGTATCTTGGCAATAAATTGGAATTGAATATACCCAACACGATATAATATCGCTTGACAGGCGTGGCAACCAGACTGGGTACTAGATCGAACGATTTGAACCGAGCCTATTTTTCTCGGAAGAGGGTAGGCGGCGTGGCGGCGCAGGGAGCAACAGCGAGGGAGGGAGGTGAATCGAAAGGAAGCGAACAACGCTCAGAGCTATCGTGGAGCTTCTGGCCAGAGGGTCTGAGCATCGTCTACTAGGATGGGAACCAGTGCCGATGGATTTGGGCAACAGGGCCGACAGCTCGCGTCATGATCGGGTAAAGCGTACCTCGAAGATCTAGGACCCCCGGGTTCCCAGGTATTCCTATTCTTCTCTGAAGGGCATAGCCTCTCGAGATTCCGGCGTGCCCTTGCTGACAGACTTTTCCTTCGGGAGCAAGGGGTCTAGGGTAGCAGGATGGAGAAGGACTACGATCGAGGTGGACTATGGATGCGAGTGTATGGCCATTTGGATGTGGGTTGATGCTTTTTCCTTGCAGAGTTGGGGATGATGGAGTCGAGCCTCGAGGTGAATGGAAGTTGAACTGTGAACCAGGGGGAAAGAAGAGGCGGAAGGACCACGTCGTGAACAAGGCGCCAGGGGCATGAAGTGAAGAGTTGTGGAGTGTGTGCCCCCGGGCGAGCAGGGGTGAAGAAAGGAACAGGGGAGAGGAAGTCTCTCCTCCTTTTGGCAAGGCAAGGCAAGGCAAGGCAAGAAGCAGGGGGAGAGAAGTGGCAGGGATGTGAGGTAACGTCCTGGGTTGCCCTTTCCCAAGAGGTTTCCTTTCCGCTGGTCAATGATTGGCTCCGAGGTGCTGTTCCTGCATTAGCGCAACGAAGAAGCTGGCGCTGTGGCTGAGCGTTTCAACTTGGACTGGGCAAGGAGCCCCTCGCTTGGTGGGAGAAGACTCGAGAGGCTAGGAACAGCTTGAAGGAAGAGACAGGCGGCAAGGAGTCGGGATGCAAAGCGAAGAGTGTCACTGACAAGCAAAAAACAGCCCAAAGCAACCCTCTGGCTCTCAAAGGAGCCGTTGTTCGGAGCATGATAGGACAAAAAAGGGCATGGGCGGCAGGGAACCAGGAAGTTGAGTTGATTCGTCGAGTAAGTGTCTTGAGTCTTGACTCCTTGAGGCTTGAGTTCAGGTAGGTGCGAACAAATTGTCTGTTGTCTCTTTGGGAGCGCAACTTCAGATGATCTGGCAGCTGTCATTGGCTGGCCCCTTTCCACCGCCATGAGCTTCTTTCGTCCAATGCTTCCGTCCTTCAGGTGGGAGTACCGACGGGAGGTACACCAATGGGCCCAGGTGTCTATACACGGGTACGCAGAGTGGTCCGCGTATTATCAGCTTCCATCTATCTGGAGTGGCTAGGGTAGGATGGACCAAGAATCGATTTTGCAGATGGGGAAAAATTGCCAATTGAATGTTGGCCGGCTCCGTCTCTAACTGTGTACGGAGTTTATCGGTCTGCACTGCTGTCGCAAGATACCGCGTTGAGAGACACACTCCATAGAGTGAGGCTGAGATGGATACGGATGCAGGCTGGAACACGGTTAACAGCATCAACCTTTCAAATTAACTTTGGCGACCTTCTGCTAGGCCGAAAATACACACGGGTAATGATTACGTGCAGCATCCAATGCCTCCATACGTGCCTTACCGCCGTGTTGATCTCCAAAAGAGCCCCAAAGCGCTGGATAGGCTGACGTTAGGCGCGGAGGCCAGCGTATCGAGGCACCCTGGGGCATCCCATCTATCCCGTGTATTGGAGGGCGAAAGGCGGCGGCGAGTCCGTTTGAGACGTCCAGATTCGCCGTAGTTCAACCCCAGAGACTCCAGTCCGTAATAATCCACGATTGGCTGGACGTGATGGAGTGGGGTCTTTGGATGGATGGCGGGTACCTGACGACGTACCTGGGCTGCTCCATCTTTTTTCTCCTTCTGCCCCTGACTAAAAGTCATCGAGGGGAAAGAATTGGTGCACCCTTGGGGTTACAATGTCCAGAGTGCAGAGTCGCAACTGACAACCAAAAGTGTGTGTGAAGTTACAGAACGATTACCAAATAGACTGGCTAACAATCAGCCATTCCCAATGCGGGATATGGTGCTGTTGCAGCGAGTCGCAGATGGCAAGCCACGGGGTCACTTAGATCGGGGTAGGCGCCCGTTGTCCCCTCAAAAGATCCAAGAGGCGTCTTTTCTGCTTGAGGAGATTCAGACTCGCCGTGGCGTCCAGCCCAAATTTCAGACCAAGCCCGGCAAGAAAAAAGCAAGCCTCTGGGGAAAGTGTAGCGCAAACGGCCAGCCTAGAACTGCATTCCAGACTTTCGAGTCTCTCAGGTCATCTTTACTGTGTATCCGCCGCACCTTACCACTAAATGAAGGCTCGAAAAACTGCATCAGTCTTTTTTAGCAGTCGACACTCAACAGCCTGCAGGGGGCTTGGAGAGAGGCAGCTCGCAGCTTGGGCCTTCTCACGTCGTCGGCGACGGGGTCTCTTTAGGCAACCCCTGTCCCTGCTCCTTCCTGTTCCTGAACAGGACAAGATGGCAAGGGGGGGAGGTCACCGACGGTACGTACCTGACGACTTACCGCCCGAGCGTCACGGCGGCGGCAAAACAAAGCGCAGAACTGGCAGATGGCAACTTTGCAGTCTGCATCCTTCACCGCGGTCCACGATCCATAGCCTACGGTTCCTGTTCGGATACAGCATGCACAAAAGCAGTCAGCCAGACTACTGTCTAGGACATGCAGACAACCTGCTGCTCCTCGCTCCCTCCAGTCATCCAAAAGTTGCAGACGGCGGTAACAATGCGTACGCACCGGCCTCACCTCATCTCCATCCCGCAACTCACAGACTCGGCCCAACATCTCACCATCACCAAGCCCAGTCCACCGACGCTGTCTGGCTTGTCTTGCATTCGCTTCCCGTCCTTTCCGTCCGCCCATGGCTTTGACGGATCGTCGACACCTTCATCTTGAGCATAACAGGCGGTGCTCTTTAGTCTCGGTCCTGCATCAAGCACATCTCCACATGGCGTCTGTTGCTATCCATAAACACACTTCTCGATCTCGCCCTCGGCCGTAGCATATCGTCATTGTTCACCGAACAGCCATCCCCATCTTCCCCCTAATCTGACTAAACCCTATGGCACCGCCCAAGCAACTGCGGATCTCTCCCATTAAGCACCATCACACGGTTATGCATGAGCATGAAACTCAGCCTGACCTGCGAGCATGAGCATTGCCTTTGTTCCGGAAGGCTGAGCACACTCAATCTCAACATCCATCACTTCCAATTCGTCAACCACGTGCCGTAAGCTCCATGTAGTCTATGGAGGACCTCCGGGACTTGAGCGAGGAGACCACTGTCCAACCATCTGGATAGAGACACACACAGAGAAAACCGTCGGGCTCCAGCGAGTCCCGTCTTCATGCTCAAGGATCAAAGGGGTTGTCCAGGGGCTGCAATGCCCAAATGCCCCTTCTTCGTCTGTTCCTGGCTCCGATCCAAGCAAGAAGTCGCTCGAATAGGAACCGTTCAACCGCTCAGGTGCCGGATGGGAAGAAGGCAGTGCTGTTTCTGGCCCCATCCTGCAATTCCCCATCTCCCAGCCCAGTCTTCAGTCGCAGCACCACCAAGCAGTCTTGTTGGAGAACGGCCCCCTGTTGGCGGATGGGATGGCCTTCAGAGCAGGCCGGCATCAAACCCGGCTTCGCTTTGCCTTGCTTGCCATGCCCTCCGGTGACCTCTTCTCCTTTAGCCTCCATGATCCATCCACCCATCCCATATCCACATCTGCGCCCACCACTGCACCACGGCCATCCATTAACCAGTCCACAGGCCCCCATGCCTAGTGCAAGTGCTGTCCACATCCATGGCCATGCCACGGGTCCGCTGTACCTAGTCCGTGCAGCACGGCCTTGCACTTGCACCTCCTGCCTGGATCCACCCCGTCTCCGTCCCTCATCCCCGTTCGGTCCTCTCTCTTAGTCTGCTCAGTCACTCAGTAAGTCAGTCAGTCTGTCTGTCTGTCAGTCTCCCACCCCCCCTGGCAAGTCGCCTCCTCAGGTGAGGGTGAGGACTAGGAACCTCACACCCAACCATCCCCAGTGATAGGAGTCGTCGTTCTTGTATATAGACTCTTCTTCTTCCCGCCCATGTTTGCTGTTTCGATTCTCATCCTCATCGAACATTCTTTCCTACTTTCGTTCTATCAAACAACAGTCCATTCGCTTTCTGAGTGTAAAGTCATTCGCTTCTTTACTCTCAACTTAATACCAACTTAGTTTTTTTTCTTCCTCCACTTTCACTAGAACAAAGTATCACTCTCACTCAAAAGAAAGAATCCTCGTCCATCAGTCAAAATGAAGAACAGCGTTGCTCTTCTGGCCCTTGCCGCCGGCGTCAGCCAGGTCACTGCTACCGTAAGTTCTCACATATTCAACTCCACAGTCGGATCTCACATGAGATCTCGCCTACTTTTTTAGTCGGTGATCACTAACAAGCTTCACAGGGCTGGAACAAGTTCCCTTCCTTCAACTGCCCCGAGAACACCGACAACAAGTGTGACGACAAGCAGAAGGATGGTTTCTCCTGGGGTGACTTGAACACTGGATCGTTCAGCAACTACGGCGGTTTCGACTTCAAGGGCTGGACCTGCGGAAGCGATTTCTCCAAGCGCGATTCTCTCGCTCCCCGCACCTTTGGCAAGGGCAAGGTCATTGAGGGCTCTTGCGGAAGCAAGAAGGAGACCTCTCCCTCCTTCGGCTGCGGCTCCGGCACCAGCTCTCCCGACAAGTTCTCCATTGTCCACTTCGACGTCTCCGTCGAGTTCGACTGCGACCTCGAGTTCCACTACGACATGCCTGATGGCTCCAGCTGCAAGCACCGTTCTGCTTGCTCCAAGTCTGGAACCACTGTCAAGAACTCCCAGTGCGGTGGTGCCAAGAACGTCACCATTGTCTACCCCGAGCAGCCCTCTAAGCCCAAGACCACCTGCGGTGTTGGCATCCACACTATCAGCTTCGACTGCAGCCCTCCCCAGACTACTGTTCCCCCCAAGACCAAGACCAGCTCTTTCGCCATTGCCACCACCCTGAGCACCAAGACCCATGACAAGCCCGTCAAGACCACCTCCGAGGCTGAGGCCACCTCCACCGCCGTTGTCCCCTCCGTCTCCAAGCCCACCAAGCCCGTTGAGGAGACCACCGAGGCCACCAAGCCTGCCACCACTGGCCCCTCCAAGGAGACTGAGACCGCTCCCGTTCCCACCAACGGCGAGACCGTCTCTTCTGCTCTCCCCTCCATCTCCATCCCCGCGGAGTCGACCACTGCTGTTGTTCCCTCCGTCACCAAGCCTGCCGAGACCCCTATTGTCTCCAAGCCTACTGAGGAGACCACCGGCGGCGTTGTTCCCTCCGTCTCCAAGCCTGTCGAGTCCGTCCCCGTTGAGTCTGTCACCAAGCCCGTCGGCGGTGAGACCACCTCTGCTGCCCTCCCCAGCGCTTCCGTCCCCACCGTCCCCATCAACGGCACCCAGCCCGCTGAGACTGTCCCCGCGACCGTTCCCGTTCCTGAGACCAAGACCACTGTCTACGACACCACCTCCACCGTCTACACCACCCGCGTCGAGACCGTCACCTCCTGCGCTCCCGAGGTCACCAACTGCCCCGCCAAGTCCCACGCCGTTGTCACCGTCACCGTCCCCGTCTCTACGACCATTTGCCCCGTCACCGAGACCTTCGTCCACACCCCCGGTGTTCCCTCCAAGCCCGCCGCTACCCAGCCTGCTGGTGTTCCTTCCCAGGGTGTCTCTTCCCAGAAGCCCGTCGCCTCGGTCACTGTTCCCGCTGGCCCCGTTGAGACTCTTCCCTGCCCCGATGTTGTTCCCCAGTGCTTGAGCACCTGGATGTTCTCTTCCGGCTGCACTGACAACTCCGACGTCGACTGCTTCTGCCCCGACTCCAAGTTCGTCGAGAACGTCTTCTCTTGCATCTACTCCTACGGTGCCAGCGACGAGATCATCTCCAAGGCCACTCAGTTCTTCCAGGGTATTTGCGCTGCTCACATCCCTGAGAACCCTGCCATCGTCACTGTCCCTGCCACCATCACAACCGCCATCACCGTCTCGGCCACCAAGCCCGCTGCCACCAACCCTGCCGAGTACACCACCGTCACCGTTGACAAGACCATCGTCGTCCCCTGCGTCACCTCCGGCACCACCGTTCCCGGCTCTTCCACCACCGCCATCATCAAGACCACCCTCGAGGTTCCCCACGTCTCCTTCGCCACCAACTCCGCTTCGGTTGTTGTTCCCGTCCCGGCTCCCTCTGCCCCGGCTGGAACTCCCGTTGCTCCTGGTGCGACAGCCTCCTCCCAGGCCCCGGTTGCTCCCTACCCTACCACCCCCGCCGCTGGCGCCAGCAAGACCACTCCTGTCGGCACTGGCGGTGCTGCCGTTCCCACCACCACTGGCGTCGTTGTCGCCGGTGCTGGCAAGACCACCTTCGGCCTTGGTGCCGTCGTTGCCATTGCTGCCCTCGCTGCTTTCTAAGCTGGGTAACATGGCTGCTTTCCCTCCCCTCCTCTACTAAGATGAAACTTACTTGAGCGCGGAGGAGAGATGCAAACCCCAAAATTTTCTTACTGTATCAAGTCGCTGCACGCACACAAATCTGTAATCTACAAGCCCGCAATTTTACATATCATTCTTACGATCCTTACGAAACAAACACATTGCATAGGTGGTTTTTATAGGTCTGGAAAACATTCGGTGTTATCACATAGGCTTATATCCCACATTTACCTCCATTTGGCCGCGATTCTTTTTAATAGAGCGCATCAGAAAAAAAGGGTGTTGGAAGATTTTTATACCCCTTGGCTTGTTGGATTAATACTTAATTAGCTAGTTCCTTTCGAGAGGAATACCAATGCGCTCTACAATGACTTCCTTGCTCCCTATCTGCCTCGTGATGTGTTCCAATCATCTGAATTAAAGAGAGATATCTTCCGATCCAGCTTGATCATGCAGACTGTTGTGAGTAAGTATGCTCCAGCTGCCCGTCATCGAGGTCGCAATGAATCATGTGAGGTTGTAGTTGAGACGGCCCCGGAAATGAGCCATTGTTTTGCACCGACTCTCCTATCCCATAACATAGGGGAACAGGGAAATAATCTTCAACTTCGCATGATTTTCCGTGTTGAAGCGATATTAATCAATTTGATCAAAACCCAACCAAAGTGCGTTGACCCAAAAGTCATGTTGTACATTGGCCGGTTGTTTGAATGTTCACGGGCTCACCGGTGTGCATGGACCCCCCCTCCCCTTTTTTCACAATGACAGGACTACCGTCATCCATCCATCGTGGGGTTCTCAGGTCCTCGATCACATGATCATCGCCTTCTTGGATTGTTGCATGGCTTAAGTGCCTTTGGACCACTGTAGAGTTGGCAATCAATCTGTAGGCTATTCTGATATGTTCATTTCTACGGTCCCACGCTATCAACGCCATTTGGAAACCTTGCTTGTCGATGAAGAAGGGGGATCGTTTCTGCGGAAGACAGGTTTTGGCTCCGTTGTAGAGAGTCGGTATCCCCTTCAGCTTTTAAGGAGCCTGGTTTGTCTACGAATGAGATTGTTCGCTTAAAGATGGCCTGCACTTGGATATAAGTCGTGTTCGGTCGTTGGTAGGGCGAGTGAAGATCGGCTGATCTGAATTCCTTATTCAGCTTCACGACTTGTTTGCGGCTGAACTGAATGGTACGCATGTTGGCGATGAACTTGTCAGACTCTTATTGAGGGTACAACGTACAATGAGCTGATTTTCTGCCTGCCTAAAAATGTCCAGAGTGACATCGGAACAAGTGCAGTAACCTGATCATGGCTGGGCGTTCACTCATTCTGAGGACATGGGCTTCAGAGAGACCACGTGTTGAGAAAGTTGAGAAAGTTGAGAAAGTTGAGAACGTCTCCCTTGTTCCGATAAAGTAGGTGCCCCCGTATTTAATTAATTTCTTAACGTACTATGCAGTACTCCAGCTGGAAACTTTCCTCATGTGCAGAATCACCGAGCTCTAGGTCAGAAAAGATCAATTTCAAGCACAAGCTCTCAGCTACCTAGATTGGACACTGTGGTTCCCGGCTTTCGTGAATCATTAGATCTCTTGTTCACTCGCATCGAGTTGTCTCAAAAAACTGACGCCGAGTTGAACGGGAATGAGTTGGCGATAGACTGCTTGGGTCGAGAGATGTAGCTTGATTACCTGGTAATGTGACAGAGGGCCTCAGCGCTTTAGGAGACTTGGATCCGTCGCCGTGTCTTACTCTATGCGCTTAAGAATCTACAGGCTCATACTGAATTTGCGTCTCTACTTTGTGGCAAGGTCATATGTACTCCGCCATACATTCTGCCTAGCTGCATAACTCCAGGACGGCATCTACAGGCCGTTTTCGAACCAGACTGCTCCACACTACTGCTTATAAGTAAGAAGATCCATACGTTGTCTTCTCGTCATGACAAAATTTCAATAGCTCCCAAGTCGTTCTTCGCCTTTCCCCGGCGTTTCTTACACGACCCCGTACGTTTGGTCGTTAGCCCGTCGGCGCCGACCCGATAATTCGGAAGTGGTCCCACTTCTGCGGTGCCTCGGTCCCGGCTTCGGAGACTACGACGTTCAACGTCTTATGTGCCTCGGAACCACCCCTCACCCCTCCTCCAGTAGAACCGCCCACCAAGACTTTTCAGATCTTCCCCATCGTGATGGAATCACAACCAGGCACATAGAGTCAACCCAGATCGTGCCTATGAAGGCGTCAAGCGTTATGCTACAGATTATACCATGTCTTGTCTTTGATGTTTTTGATCACATACACGTGCAATCAGTCCAAAAGTCTACCGATGCCGCTTTTGGCCCAATGCCTTGAGTTTTAACTCGTTAGCGAAAACGAGAATATCCAGTCGGCACCGGCGAACGGAGTGGATCCCTCTCCGATAACCAGCGACGGAGCCCCCGGAGACCAGAACATGATCTATAATCCATCTTTGAAATATGGAGTCTGTCCAACACTTGAGACATCCTGTGCTGGTTATCGATAAGTTCAGTTGACACCAAGCCATTTGATGATGCCATGACGCCGGTCAGGCTTTGGCAAGCCGGCTTATGCCGGCGGAATCGGTGTCTCAGGGAGGGGGTCGCGTATCCACTGTGGTCCCATTCCGAGTCATCAGAGTTCGGTGAATGGGAAGGAGGGGATGGGAGAGAACATGTTGCGCGCATCGTCTTGTTATACGATGGCCATGGTGAAGATTCTGGCGGAGGACTTGATGTGCCTAGTCAACCGGCGTCGGGAGTTACTAGTTATGCTCCATTACACACTTACCACATTGGCCCAGACGTCAATTATTGAGAATTGACGATCAAGATTCTATCTACCTAGGGCCTGACCATCTTCCGTAGAGATCGTCATCAAAAGTCGGCATAAGGACCCTTGGCCGTGTTACAACGGGCTGAGGATATATCACGACAGCCCTCGGGAGTCATTTTCATAAAACACATAGGCTGTAGAGCGAATCTGATAATTCATCGCCATGTCTCTATTTATCTCGCTACACACTAGTCTTACACTCTCATCGCTGGCTATGCAATCTCTCATGCTTGTATCATACACTAGTCCGTTCGCAGGCTTTCTAATTCTAGTTCGTGGCGCAAGCAGTGTACTTCTTCGCGGCGTCGGTTGAGCTAATATTATGTTAGCAATGTTTCTCATCAATCGTTTGTCGTGTAGAAGCGACTTACCAAGCAGTGATGCAAGCAGCGTCCTTGTTGCACTTGTCGATGCAAGAGACTTGGTCAGCAGCTACCTGCGTCTCACAGGCGGCGATGGCACCGGGGTCCTTTCTGGCCTCAAGAGTTGAGTCAATGGGAGAGGTGGGTGCGGCGGCGACCATGGTGGCGGCGAAGATGGCGAAGACAGCGGAGAACTGCATGTTGACGGTGTTGATGTGTGTGTTGAATGTTTAAAATTGGTATGTTGTGTGATCTCTACTCCGTTCAGGCTTAGATGTATTGGTAGATTCTTGGTTTGTGTGGTGGTTTGAAGAAGGCTTGTGTGTGCGACTTGTAGAAGATTCTCAATGTTTGATGTTGCAGTTGTTTATTGTTTGTTTGATGGATTGGAGTGAGAGGAAAAGCCTAGGTTGGGCGGGTATTCTAGCCAACTATATACATTTTCACAAACCTCCCCGTCACCCAACATCCTTCTCATCCGTCACCGCGATCGACTACCATCTGGGAGACGCCAGGCTCGCAACCCTGCCTCAACAAGACGCATAGTCCATGCCCAGACCACCCGCAGGGCTCAGCCGAATGCGTGGGTATGTGTGTGTGTCTGCCGGACGTCACTTCACGGGAGACAGGGATATCTGACAGCAATGACAACCGCAATGATGTAATGCCCCGGGCTCCCACTACCTTTTCATTCTCTCAACCTCTACGCAGTAAGCTTCATGATCGCGGTGGGGGACCGATTCCCTTCCACCTCTCCGTATTCGGGTCCGCTACCTTCGCCTAAGCAGTAAGCAGAGCGGTCGTCCGGGTCTGCCCTTGGAAAAGTCTCCCGATCTACGCCCTCCGACTCCGCAGGGTCCGGATCAATGACCTGCGGTTCCCTCCTACGTAGTAGTAAGCCATACCTTCTCGCGATCGGCTTCCATATTAGGCAACCATAAGGAACTCTGTTGTGAGTAAACACGCTGTCCGGCAGTCCGTGCATAGCCTCGATTACCTACGTCTGTTCATGCAAAGTAAGAAACATCAGACGACACACCGCGGCTGGCACCTCGGCATATCTTTCTTACTGCGGGTGGGGGGTACCGGTCTGTGACGTCGCGTAGCCTAGTTGAGTTATACTTGAGACGAAAAAAACGGCCGACTAGAGCAGGTTCCAGAATCATAATCGTTGGGCTTTACTTCCTTGAGCATAGTAAACCACTGCCTCGGGATCTTCTCGTGCGAACAGCTGAAAGTAGGAATTCCCCGATTCGTGTGCTTCCATAACCCTGGGTTAGGTGACGTTGAGGTGTGAGAGAGACAGAGACCGTTCAGATGAGTTTTCTCCGTCGTTTCCTTCCCCCGTCGTTGCGGCTTCTAGACCGGACCCCGTTGCGAACGGCTACGTCGTGGACTTGTGAGGCTTGCGGTGGCGGGACGGTGACGTTTTTGGTGAACTCTGTCGGAGGGCTGTACTGAGACACTTTCGTCGACGAGCTTAGGATCGCGGGATCTGGACTGGCGCCGACGATGCCTCGGCCGTGACGGTCTTGCGGTCGGTAGCGGTTGTTACCCTACTCCGTGGAATCAAAGTAGGCAGAAGCACTTGCTCTCACTGAAAATCTCATCATGTCTAAACATGTCTCCTCACGCCAGAAGCCACCTAGAGTCCATAATAGTCAGCTAATCAATCCCACACTCGAAAATCGCAAATCAGACCAAAGTCCGTCTTTACAGCCCACTGGCCTATACTAAGTCAGGTAATCGCTTGTAAAGATCTTCAAACTATTGTTTTCCACAGGTGACGGTGAGTAGGCCAGGCACTATCTTAGGGTTAGTCTACCGATCCAGAGTAAATACGCATAACGTTTAGAGTTGCCGGGGACGATTCCCGAGTCTTCCACAACCCATATACGTTTCAATGTGCCCCGTCTACGCCTCTCCAAGGTGCCGAAAATTTGTGGGTCGACTCTCGGAGTACATGTGAATGCCCGCTTCGTCCGGAGCCATGTAGGTAGTCAAAAGTCATACGGTAGTACGGAGGGACGGGAATGACGTAGAGGTATGATGTGTAGGACAAGGGTTGGCTTGACGACATTGGACGTAACGCTGACTACAAACCTAGACTTCTGAAGATCCGAACAGGCAGCCCGGGTAACATGAGTAGTGATCAATCTGATGGGCTGTTTCGATGATGAACAGCGAGATGATAAACTGACGTTGTCAAGAGATTTCCACTAACTGTAGAGTTGATAATGACAGCCCGTGATCGTAAGTCAGATCTTGCTTGCTCTTAGACTGACCTGCCTCCCAACCAGATGACCATCCACGCACAGACCTGGGCTGAAAGACTGCCTCCGGCTGTGCAGTACCTTCAGGGGTTGTCGGGAAGGCTCAGAGAAAGCCTCGCAGCTTGCCTGACACCTCTCACATGAAGATGAAATGAGGACCCGATCCATTTGGTTATAATATTTGTAATGTTTGCTGACAATCCAGGGCCGATCTGTAACGACAGGCCAGCCGAGCTATGATTGATAACATTAAACTGGTAAGTATGTGGTAAAAAAATATAATGATATGTGCCGATTAACTGGCCACCAAGCCGGTGTGATATCTTTCAATCTCGCATCCCCATATCGCAAATGCTCTGCCATCAAGCGTCGAAAATGCCAGAATATACCGCGCCGCCTGCCCGCACAACGCCCAAAAACTTGGAAGAGTCAACCACGTCTACCTTCGCTCCTTTTTATGAATGTAATGTTTATGTGTTGTTTTACTTTTTCTTCTTCTTCACCTAGTCGCGACCTGATTCGCGCCCAGAGTCCGAGGCGTAGTCGTCGACAAGGCTCTGCATCTCAACGTCGTGTATTCTACGATTCTGAATACGCATCTCCATGGGCTCTGGTTGCTCAAGAGAACCACGGCGCCCCCAGTTGCGAGGTTGGCGCTTGAGGAAAGCTCCGACGGAGCCTAGGTAGCCCTCGTGACGGAGGAAGTAGGCTTGCTTCTTGCCTTGAGACCAGAACTTGATGGCGTAGCTGAGGGTGTTGATCGTTTGTCTGTGTCCACGGATAAAAGATCCCCCAAAGTAGATGTGGTCCAGGTTGTGGGTCTGCGATTGAAGGAAGGCGATCTGGCCAATATTGTTGGATATCGCATATAGCAGCGAACGCGACACATCTGCTCCAGAGAAGGGCTCTTCTGAGGAGTGCTCTGCTGCTTCATGGGGGCTGTCTTCAGCTGACGCTTCCGGAGGCGGAGATGTGTTCTTGTTATCGCCGTTGTGTAGTCCCCCATGGTCTTCTGCTTCGTTCTCGGCCGTGCGCTTCATGCGGAAGACCTTGCCGAACGAAGATGCGATTGTGGTGCTCTTGAGGCCAATCTTGCCATAATCTCCACCGTAGATGTCGCCGACGAGCATGTCGACCTTGGCATTATCCCCCCGCTCTGACAAGTCGAGCATCTCGTCAAAGGTGCGGGCGCCCGTGAGGAGCGAAAGGAGACCCCATAGCGTACCACCGCCAAGTGAGGTTCCGCCTACACGTTGGTATTGGCGCGGTCCCGAGACCTTGAGCATCGAGACGCCGGAGCCTATGTTGACGAGGAGGTAGGGGTAGATGTTTTCTGAAGGTGAGACAAAGTGCATGGGGTCCGTTTCGCTGTAAGTGAAGACTTCGCGGGGTATCTCGGTAATGAAGAAGTCGAGGCCTAGAGGTAGGTTAGCACCATCGAGTATGCGCCGAGAGATTTCCGGGGACTGACCAATTATCAAACATTCCATCTCTTCCTCGCGCAACACATCTACGCCCAGGACATCCCGCATCTTGTCGTAGAACTTGAAGGCGCCGCCTCCCGTTGCCATAACGCTCAATTCGTTCGGTTGAGAGCCATTGAGGGCCTGCTGCTTGTCCTTGAGGTGGCGCATGAACTCAATGCAGTCGTCGATGCGATCGGTCTCGAAATTGAGAAAGTTGAGACGACCGCCGGGCTCGGTAGAGTGCGCCTCGCGCGTAAAGTAGACGAGCTTGATCAAGGAACCGCCAATCTGCGCAAATAAAGGGGATTAGCAGCTAGACAAGAAGGCAGAGCCAGGTATTGAGAGGGCAGTCGCATACGTCAACGGCGATGTGGCTCACAACGGCATGGTGGTTGGGCAGGCGGATATCGCTCGTCTCGTGGTGGGTCGGGGAACCTCGGCCATTGCTCCTCGGAGAACTCGAGTCCGGATCGACGATGAAGGCGCCCTTAACATTGATGCGGACTGAGCCTGGCCGGATGATGGTGTTGTCGATTTCCTCGGTGCTCGTCATTGTCCGGGCTCTCGTGCGGATATCGGCGCCGGCCAAGACTACAGGCTCGGAAGGGTTGTGTTCGCTGTCGATGGTGTTGTTGAGGGTGTTGTCGTCGTCTTCGGGTCGGGGGTCCTCTATGGCAGAGCCTCCATGATCAGGCGCAGGGCACATGCTCGGTCTTTATTTGGAAGTGTGTGTGTGTGGTCGTCCGGCGCGCGGAGACGGAGGAGAGGTCGGGTGGCTTGGGACGGCGCAATTCATGAACTTGGGGAGGGTCTAAGAGCTATGTTCGTAGCCGTTCGCGAGGAGCACGGAGGACGGGCTGGGGAGGTTGCGTCGGACGGTGGTGCGGTTGTTCGGTGCTGGGCTGGTGTCGGCGCAGGGTTCGCCTTGCGCTGGGCGTCAGTTCGCTTCGGAGTTGAAGGAGGCGGGGAGAAGCTCGTCGGAGGACAGAGAGGAGTGTTTGTCGAGGGCTTTGGGATTGTGGAACGCACTCGACGATTTTCAGTTGAACGTGACTGGGACCCTGGACCGATAAAAACTGCAATGCAAGTGATACCTCACAATTTATGAGCACCTCGAGTTACCCCCCTCCTTTTCTCCCCTTCAGCGACAAAATGCGCGCGCGACCCCCGCGTCGTATCTCCGGAAGGTTCGTTATCGATAAGCGGCAGGTCAGATGTACTATTTCCTATCTGGGCAAGTGCCTAGGCACTTTCTGGGGATTCGGCTAACGGAGCTAGGACCTAAGTACTTACCCTAGGGAGGGACCTTACCAAGGTCCCCTCCTCTACTAAGATACCCGTCAACCTCTCAAGTTTGGGAGCTTTTAGGTCAGGTGGATTGTTGAGGTCCCCAATGCCGTTGGACCGAGGCTTTCAGGGTAATCGCCAATGAACCTATCCCCTCATCATCGTGTACTTCCTTTTCTCCGCAAGAATTCGGACATAGACACGAACGTCGTCATTCGTGCGACGTTACCTCTGGCTTTTTCGGCAGCCATGCAGATCCCCTTATTACCACACACCCAAGGTACCTATCCGACAGCCGACCCGATTGTGCCGCCGCCCATCGGTGTGGCTGTCGCTGTGCAGGCCAATCGATTGCGACCAACTGTAATCCTGAGATTGCAGTAGGTTCGATCAATATCAAGCCTCGAGCTGCATCTCATCATTGGATGCGCTACTCCCAACAGCCTTTTCTAAGCATCACATGCCAGTGCAGCTCAAGTGCCATAGCTCGAGGGTCGGTCGGGAGAGAGGAGCTCACATAAGTCTGACTGTCAGCAACCATCTCGAATTCGGTCTTGGGCTTGAACCATGGGATGCCGCCACGTCACTTGACCAGCCGTGCGATTACTATGCAGATGAAATCCAGCTCAGGTAATCCACCAGGAAGATATTGTCCTAGCGCCGACATAGTTAAACAGCCGTCCAGCTCGCACAGGACTTGGCTCATCAGTGTGCAATCCAAGGTATTCAGGTAGCTACTAACCTGCTTTACTCGATGTAAGCATGCAAGGAAATAGCGCTTGTGTGAGCTACTTACTCGGGTGTTGATGTTGCTTATCCTACCTTCAGTGACTTATGCTCTCAATGTTGGAGATGGGGGAAGATTCCGCTCACTCTCTAGTGCCAACGGAGAACCCGTCAGCGAGCTACCGGCCGGACGGCTGATGTGGCCCACAAAAACGCGGCGCCCTTTGACATCATGCCCGATGACCCCCGATTCAAGTGAAGACGAACAGGAGTCGGTATAGACAAAGGACCAATTCCCACCCGAAACACCTCTCGAATGATTCTATCTTATCGGCCCAAGAAACATCATGGAGACTAATTCATTATCTTCCAACGAAACTGACACTGTCAAGTCTTCCGAATATTACCACTGCAATAAAGAGCTGGCGACTCTCACTCGCGACCGCACTGCATAGGACGAGCTTTAGGTTGTCCGCGCCCAAACCATTTCCGTACTAAATACCATGAGGAAAGAGTGCGCGAGTGTGCATAGAATTCCATGATACCAGAGACCAATAGAATTCCAGAGGACGTTTTATTATACTCCGGACCCCGGACCCAGGAGGCCTGGACAAAACCCGAACAGAATCTTCCGCCTCCGGAAGCTAGCTCACACTAGTTTGGAGGAATACGACACGATGCAGATAGAAGAGCAAACACTTGGGGTTCTAGGCAAGCCGGCCGAGTTGCGTACCAACGCGGGGTGGTCTTTCTCCCAAGCAGTGGCCAGGCTGCTGAAGCCCACATGCAGCAATCCCGCCGGGTAGTAGGCCCTCCAAGACCAGTTCTAAAGACGAGAGCCAAGAGTGATGGGCCAAAATACACAGGGAGTCACTTGAAGAATTAAGGATATCCGGACGGGCTAATTATTGCAGGATTCCCACTGCCGATACCTCAAGTCCCAACAAGCACGCTTTATGACGATAATCGAGCATCGACAGACTATGCACTGAGACAACCTCATACATTTCCACCGACTCAACGACATCCAAACGGACAGTCCTATTCACCCCGGTACGCCATGGGACAGACACCGGATGAATGGAGTCAACGGGTGCCAGGGACTCAAGATCCTTATTATTCACAACACCCGGGCTGGAGAAAACCAGGTCCATGGACGCAAAATCAGCAGCCTCCGTCGGGCTATTCTGGTGGGGAGGGACCATGGCACCAGCCATGCCGTCGACTTTCAGTAGTGGGAGAGGTTCCCGCGTAATTGAGATGAACGGAAGCGACTTCGACAGGGAGATACTCCAAGGAAAATGGGATCCTAGCACGGTATCATCGCGAGGTCTTGACCCGTCTCAGCAGTATATTGAGGTCAGTACACCTCATCACCTCATCCAAGACAGAAATTAGCAAGATGCTGGCAAGATTCCCAGATACGAACGCTTTTGTGGATAATTTGGCGAGTATACTGTTGTGGTTGTGTTCGAAAACGTTCAAAATGAATTTCATTTAGTATGGCTCACGAGAAATATGAGAAATATGAAAATCGGTTCGTGTTTTGAGGGAACAAAAGGATGCAAATTGTCTTGCTCCTTTAAAGTATCCACATATTCGCGGCTGCCTTAAAACAGTGCTTGGTGCCAGTAGCTCAATACACGCTGATGAGATTACCTGGAACACTGTGTGGGCGTGAGTACTCGCTTCAAGCGTACAACCACACACCCGTGACCAATCTATGTAACATGTATCAATAACACATTCAAGATCAGCGCCGTCCTCAACAGAGAAGCACCCCAGAAGCACCCCATGTCTATGTCACGTCCTCCCGCTAGCCGTATTTCAAAGTGGATAGAGTCGACCTCCAACTTGATCTCCTGAGGTGGTCCGCAGCTGAATCTAAGCTATGAAAATAAGGTGGCGGATGCGAGAATTTCACACAAATACCAAGTGTGAAATTATCCATCGCGAGTATCACGAATCTAGGCCAGGGGTCACAAGCCTGCAGTAGTTTCTCTCACTCATATGACGATTGATTTCAAGTACCCAAAAAAGCTACGTTTCTTACGTTTCGTCGCCTCCTGTTACATGAAAAGGGCCGACAGCCTCGCATGATATCCTTGCTCTCTAGCGCTCTCAGCGCTCCCGTCAAAGACGAACACCTGTCTATCCCACTCTTAACAATGTTCAAAGATCAAAAAATGAACAGCTCCTTTTGTTTCCAAATTTCCAGTACTAATCAATGTGTATATATATAAACTCCGAATTTGAAAGCAATTCGATCACACACCATTGGCATTCACTTGGTTCTATCAAACACTGCGTGAAGAGAAATATCCCCAATCGCCAACACCTTCCGAAGAAGTACCAAGACAATCCCGAGCAACCCGAAACATATCAGAAAATGAGTCAACAGCTGCGGCAGATCAGTTAAAAGATCGTACAAATGACTGAGGACCGGGATACTTCCCGAAGTTCATATTGAAGTCGTGATACTTCCAAGGATATATCGGCAACAAGTCACTCGAGAATCCTACGGAAGACAAATAATCGATAGACTATTGTAAAGTTTGTTTAACCAATATGGAGGCTACAGCGTCAAGGTTTAGATTCTTGGAAGGGTCGGGCAAGTAGTGATATAACGATAATCAATTATTTAAGTCCCCAGTAAACTCGCAGCGTCAAGCACAGTTGCAAAATACGATCAAAGTATAGTGAACATCTTTGTTGCGCGTCGAAGGTTGTGATTACTTATCTGCTGTCACGACCACTGGCTTCTTCGCGTCTCCACAACATTATTGTCACTATGTGTTTCTGGGGAATAAGAAGAGCAGCCGCAGAGTCAATGAGTGTATGACGCCCTAGGGAGCTCCAGGTATCAGTGGTCGAGATGCTTTCTAGGCCACCGCTTAGACCGCAAAGTCTCACGACTACGCGTGCATGTGGTCAGGATGTCCAGAGCCTGGAACACGTCTTCATGGCCAAGACAAGTGAAGCATGAATCGGAGACGGCCCTTTTCGCTTCGGCGAAGATTGTACAAGTCAGCGATGTACTCACTGGGCAGTTCATCCTGCTGAAATGTTGCGCACTGCTCGTTAGCCACATACCCCGCCTGGTATCTCGACCATTCAACACGTGGCGGCGAACGATCATGGGGTGGGGGGAGTTGAGATGCCAGTGCTGATGTTGATCGTTCTCGTCTCTCCATGTAAACCCGGATATCTAAATTATTGCACACGTTTCTACCTCTCTATCATGGGGCTCCTCGTCTACTGAGTCCCCGTTCATTCGAGCTCAAGTACCTCGACTGTCAACGACTAACTCAACCAGCCAGTCACTCAATCGGTCATGTATCAAGCACCCAAAGTCAAAACGTTCTCGTCTCCTAAAGTACAGAGTTCTCCCCCCAAGGGAGAAACCAACCATTTGGTATCTCTCATCGAAACCCCGCTCCGTCGTAATGCTCATGAAGGGTATTTCCAAAGTCTCCCCGTTTGAAAAAAAAAGATGCCTCCGTAGTGATTCGTCAAAACGCCGGAGAGTCCCCCTCTCTCGCCGCGGAAGCATAGAGAAAAAGATAGGGAGCCTAGTAGCTCCCTCCGAACACCTCATAATTCAATAGCGAAATGCTCTTTCCCCCTTTCATGAAGCCGAGAATGTGAAGAAGATGATAAGCCCCCATAATCCATGGTAATACGCACCCCTTCGCTGCGGCCTGACAGCCTCGAGTGTGCTCCGTTCCGTGATCTAATCTTGCAAGTTTTCGAAGCCCCTTGCTGGGCTGAAGGTCCTGTTTTCTCTTGTCGGTTTTCTGTTGTCGGTCATAACAAAGCATCAAGTCGTGATACGCCCCTCATCTTCTCTCCCCTCTCCCTCCCCTGCTCAAGTCGTGTGTTGTTGAGCCAACGTCGTTTTCAAATGGTGAATCTTCTCCTCCAAACAGTCTCTGAAATGAGAATCTCCCATTTCAACGCCACAGGAAATCAGACGGCTTCACCGGCCTCCCCGTAGCATGCGAAATAATCCTCACATTCTCGCACGCGTCCTCAAAGTCGTCGTCCATGTTGTACTCGCGATAATACCACCCGCCCGTCCGCGGGTCCCAGAAATCCCGCCGGTGCAGCTCGGGCGTGTGCAGACCCAGGTACGACATCCACTGCGTGTGCTCGCGCAGGATGGCCGGGCTGCTGACGTCCTCTGGGCCGAGGACTGTGTTGATGGGCTGCGAGATGGACTTTTGTCCGCGGGCGTCGCGGTCATTGAACATGAGCATCAGGCGGGAGGCGATTTCCTTGTCGATTGCGCTGAGGGGTTGGCCGTGCTCGATGCGGCCGGCGAGGGATGTCAGGTATGATTTGTGGCCGTTCTTTCTTGGGGAATGGAGATGGGCCTGATACGGTGTTAGAGATCATGATTCAAGAGATGCGTTGAGAAGAAACAGCGGTCAGTCTTGTTGGCTGTCTCGTACCTTCATCTCTCGCCGGGTGTCTGTCAGAAACGGGCAGTTGTCCATGATGCACCGGTAAATCTCCTTGAGGTAGCCCGGCTCAGCCACCGGCGGCGGACAACAGTGGGTCGTCGGCTGCGAGTCCGGCAGGAAAGACACCGGCCGGCACTTTTGACAAAGGCCCCGGACGCACGGCTCGTTTCCGGGTCCTTCATGATCGAGGTAGTAGTGTAACTGGGGGTCCCCGGCACTTGTCAACTCATAAAGTTCGCCTTAAGACGGGTTTGTCTTAAAACCCAAACCGGCGTGCGTTCAAAAAAACGTACCTCTGAACATCCCGGCCGAGAGAATCCGGGGTCTCTCCGGGCATCTGCCGGATTTGGCTGCGCATCTTGTAAGCATTTGCTGCCTCTTCTCACTGGGGACATCATCTCATGAAACAGAAATGAGTGTAGCGGGCACGTACTATCCTCAGTCCAATCCGGTCCTTTTGACTGACATCACCCCGAATCACTTTGGCGGGCAAAGGCATGGCGTTCCATCGCAGACAGCACATGGAACACACGTACTTCCTCGGCCAGCCAAAGTTCCCCTGCGCGTCCGCCACCGCCTCCGATTCCTGGCACCGCCACCCGATGCCGTTGCCATACTCGTGGCGACTACGTGAGAGGCCGTAGTAGTCGATGCTCCATCCGGTCTGGATCTGGTCTCCGTTGGCCACGGACCGCGATCCATCCACCTCCGTCGGGAGAGAGAACTCCTGCGGCGCCGGGCGGCCGACGGCGTTGCCGAGGTAGAAACCCGTGTCCCCGTCTACGCGGACGAGAACGTGACGCGGCTGTGAGGGCTCGGCGGCGGATAGGTCGAATGGGTTGATGATCCCGGCAGCCGGAGCCGGAGCGGGCTGCTGTTGTTGTGCTACCGAGGCGGAAAATGTGCCGTCGTTGGTATCACCTTGGCTATGAATATCCCCGCCGCCGCCAGGGCCGGTATTTGCTGCACCTCCTCTCGTGATGCCCGCCGAGACAGACGACGAGGCCGGGCCACTAGTAGCATTCGGTGGTTTACCAAAACGGGGAGGCCCCGTGCCTTGGCGGCTGCTACTGCTATTGCCGCCGCTGCCGCTGCTGTTGTGCGAGGGTATCAAAGAAGCAGCAGGCGTCTCGCGTTCCTGTGGCTGGGCCTGGACGACAGCCGGACGTGCTGGTGGCCATTGTTGGCTGTACATGAGAGACCCATGATGTGGCGAGGGAAACGGATGAAAATCACCTCCCCCAAGAGAATTCTGATGCCCGACGAATCGATTGGAGACTGTCAGGCTCATATTACGCGGGGGCGAAGATGTTGTGCTTCTGGAGGGTGCTTGAAGTAAAAGGCGGCAGAGCCGGGGACGAAAAGGACCCCAAATGTCTGGTTTGGTCTGGTCTTGTCTGGTCGTGCTTCGTTTCCTGATCCTGGTCCCTGGGTTCTGGTTTCCTGTATCCTTGGGCGTTTACGTATCTGGCAGCTTGCTCTTCTCACGGGATCTTCAGCTAGGAAATGATTTGATTGATGCTGCTGATGCTGGCCTGCTGCTCGCCCACGGGTAACTGCAGATGGAAAAGGGAACACAAAGTACGGAGAGAGAGGCGAAGAGAAGGGACGGGCGGAAGCGAGTCGGTCATGTACGATGGAGCGGAGAGATAGATCTCAGACAAACAGCGCGTGCCGGGAGTGGATGAAAGTGATGTACAGACTTGTACAAAGAGTTCAAGCGGGAAGTGAATGTAGTGAAGAAAGGACGGGAGATGTAGGAGGAGATCCGGATTGAATGACGCCCCCTGCGCTGGGTCGCTCACGATATTTTGGTTACTGGCTGGACGGACGACTAACTTCCCACCGCTGGGCAGCGGGGGGATCGGAGGGAATCCCTCAAAGAGCCAAGGTACCATCCAATGAACCCAATCGCAATTCCCCAGCACCACCAGTCCATGGTATCCAGCGGTTTTTTTCTCGCTGGTTGCTCACCTGAATCAAAAAGAAAAAGAAGGGCAAGGCGAGAAACTACCCCCCAGGGTGGCTGGCCCTAGTCTCAGAGTATCGCGAAAAGGAAAAAGCAATGCGCGTTACGGATGGATACCCACACACTCTCTCTGTCTCTCAGAGTCTCTCTGCGGCCTGGCCCCCATCACCCTTTCAGTAAGTATCTCTCTGCCTTGTCGTCGTTCGCTCACGCGTGCTTTTGTCGGCCCTGCCGCTACCCAGGCACATGCGCACTATACTGCGTACGTCTGCGCCCTGCAACGTGACTGGTGAAGCTGGGTTCCAGCGGACGGAAGATGCCCAATTTCTGCAGACACACGCGTAGCGGATGCGCAGGAGAGCCAGAGCCGGGTACGGGTACGTATCCGTACGTACGACACAATGATAGCGTGCAGTAGATAATCTTGGGAGACTGGAGCCCAAAAAGTACAAGGTGGCCGGGGTCAGGGAGAAGGGCCAGGGGACCAAGGCAAGGGTCAAGGTGAATAGCCAGGGGTTGGGAAGTGGAGGGGTGATCCGGGAGAGGGGGGAAGGGGAGCAGCGGGCGGTTGGGCCAGGGCCGAGATCGATTCGATATGAGTGAACCTTTTTTTGCAGTGCTATCTCCAGTGTTGTGTCCGTACGGATACCCAAAGGATAAGATCCGAGGCTGGAGTGCTATGTCATTGTACAGAATACACATTACTATGTATAGGTATAAGGTAGGTAGGGCTCGCTCGGCACGGGAAAGCAGGACAGGATGCTGCGGCGTGCGTTGTGATATGCTGCAGGTCATCAAACATCATCGGACGAGGCGGAAAGGGCCTGGGCCAACACGGCCACCTACACAGATCAGGCGCAACCTCGTGGCTACCCAGGTTGGGTTCCATGCTTCCCTCTAGAGAGACACATTACAGCAGTACGTCTGCACCTGGATGAGCATCGAGACATCCCCGGCACCCCTGTTTGCGCGCGTGTGTATGTCGTGGGTGTCGTGCCGCTGCCACAATCTGCAGGCTGCGCGTTGCGTGCTGCTGGGGCTTGGCTTTCCTGTCCAGACTCCGCTCCGATGTGCTGTCAATGTCATAATCGTCACTCTTACACGCGCAGATACCACGCAGAGTACTTGTGTATCCATACCCAAGTAGCTGCGTACAGAAGTATCTGTAGACTGCGGTTGAACACGAAGAAACGCCTCCCCCGGTACGGACGTATGAAGAAAGAGACTGGCAGATGAGTTGCAGATTCCTCTGAGACTCATGTCTCGTCCAGCACGACCAGCAGCATCTCAGCAAGCCCACCCCTGCCTCACGTTGGGATTGGCCCGGCACGCGGAGACCCCTCTTTCCCAGGGATTGCTTATATTCCCCGTTTACTTATTATACAGTACCCGTATAAGTTGTCAGTGGTTGTTTGGTTTGTGTGTGGTTGGTGTGGTTGATCTTGAAAAAAACATGACGCCCTATCCGCAAACTGGGACCTAATCCGCCGGCACTAAGGGAAAATCCACAACTCTACGATCGATAGACGAAGCAAGACTTGTCAAAAAAGTCGATAGTCGACAGGAGGAGGTCCAGGGACAGGCCCCCGAGACGTCTACCTATGGGCAAAGATCCGGGGAAGACGGACCAATGGGCGATGCGCCGAGTGGCGTAAAAGGAGGTGCTGCATCTCGCTCTAAGAAGAGATTTAGCATAGTTTAGCAAGTTTTGGTCTACTTGAGGAGAGACTTTCTTTTTGCTTTTTCCTATTTGCCCCTCGACGAGTCAACCTCTTCGGGCTCATTCCCGCTGGAATATGGATCCACGATGAACTTCAAATTTTCGCAAACCGCGTCAAAGACAAGAAGCTCAGAATGGTTAGTGGACATGACCTGATAATAAAGCCCTTTTACCCGTCGTCTTAGTCTCGCTTCCCGTGGGCTCGTACGCTCGCGTTTTTGGTTGATGTTGTAGTAGCCCGCACATTGCAGGTTGATTTGGTTCTGCCCGAGCTCTCTGCCCGAGCTCTCTGCCCGAGCTCTCTGCCCGAGCTCTCTGCCCGAGCTCTCTGCCCGAGCTCTCTGCCTGAGCTCTTTGCCCGAGTATTTTGCCTGAGCTCAATATGTAAAAGGTACGAATATGTCGAGTTGCACTCTCGGCTCTATGCTTCATCGTTGCCTTTTTGCTACCCAACACCAACACACAACTGATACGTAAAGGATGCAATGTAATCAAATAGGACGACTCAATCTCACGTCAGGCTCTGCTCTGCTCTGCACTGCTCTGCCTCAATCTCAAAACGACAAAGCAAAACACCCGTTCCAAAAAAATGCTGTGCTTGGCTACCTGTGCCCAGTGACATATCACACCACCAGCACTCGTCCAAATACCTTGATATTGAATTGCTACCGATATTTCCCATCCCATCATTACTCCGTAGTCCGTACCATCCCCTTGCAACCCTTCCCTTTTCCCCCTCTCGCCAAACCCGAAAAATGTGACGAATGACGACCCGATCGACTGGGCCTGACGATTGCGCTTGGGATGAGCCAAAAAAAAGTTGCCGACATGCAGCAGCCCAGCCCACCCCCGTTCCGTTGGTGCTGACGGACTGGAGCCTGCCAGAGATGCTGACGGATGATGGACGGACTACCTTAACTTAGGTTGATCATACTTATTCGGACCTGGAACACCACCACCAACTTATTCAGTCCTCCCTCTGCCCGGATCGTAGCTGAGGGATCCGAGAAGCGAACTTGATGATGTGATGCCACGATGCTCTCCCTACCTCCTGGGTACCCCAAGTCTCACCATCCGATTCCGACTCCCGACTATCCCTAGCCTCGCTTCAGCATGACGTGACAACCTTAACCCGGGCATTCACCATCCCCAATCCCCAGCCATCACGAACATATCAATCCTCACAAAATAAAATTCCGATCCACGTGAAGAATTTTTTTTCCATCACACACCCGCCCACCCCGATTCACCTAGCTAGGTAGAGTGCTACGGAGGCACCAAATCAAATCCCAGTGTCCAGTGGTCCAGAGCTCCCAAGTCATAGCTAAACCCTACACAGCAGTCCTTGACGAACAACAACTTGAAAAAGCAAATATACAGCGTCCACCGGCTCCCACGGAATCGCCTTCCGGGACCTACCACCACCAAAGGCATCAACCACTGACACCACCACGATCGACAAGCCACGCGCCGCGCGCCCGCTTTCCCAGCAACCCCAGCTACCCCCAAAAGAGAGAGACATGGGGCTGCTGCCGCCGCCCTTTCCTTGCGTCTCTGCATGATGGGTACTCACTGTTGTAGGTCCTCCCGTCGGATGTCCCTCTTCGACGATCAGCGGTGTGTCGTGCGTTCTGCGTAAGTGGGTTCTTCTTTGGCCTTTTGTGAATCACGTAAAACGCCCAACGGGCGAGATAGGGATGAGAGAAGCTGAACGGGCAGAGAGAACCTGGTCCAGCTGGTGTCAAGCTGGCGCTTGGGAGCGGCGCTCGGCTGAACAAGGGTCTTTGGAGGCTACGGATACAGATACACAAGGGAGCATTAAAAGGGATACACTTATTCATATTCGATGCCTAAGATGGTTAAAGTGGCTCAACAGCTAGTCATACTGATCCTACCATCATCCGATAGCCATCATCTATCCGTATCTGTTCCACGCTCGAGGGTTCAAAAGTTGACCTTCTTCACCCCCTTGCATGGCAGTCGGGTTCGTATGGTGAACGAACTGCTTCGTACCAGCCTTAAAATACGGGGTAGACAATAGCCGCTCTTATTTCGAACATTGCAGCAGATGGAGGATCGGGGTCGTAATTATGACTTCTCCAGCAACGAGTGAACACCAGATGAATGTACATATCTCGACAGTCGTCATCGCGCCACTGCTGTGGCACCGGAATTGCATTCCTTCGCCATGGCGGCTGGCTTGAGTGTCTCAAAATGGGTATTTCAGAAACATGGCTCGCAGAGTCGCAGTCCTCCTTGCTTCCGGCTTCACACGTATATCGAGCCTGGCCAAAACGGCCCCTGGGCGTGTCCCCGAATATCGTCTTGGACGATACCCCCCGTAGTCTCTCGACAGCGCTGTACCGGTAGCCATTCGGAGGTTTTGCACGAAACCGGGTCCCTTTGCACACGTCGCACATTCGCATCGGAAACGTTTTGTCGATGACGATTTGGCTTGGCTCCTGGCCTCCCTCAGAGCCGCATGTCAAGCCCTCCGCATTTCTCCACTCCACGACGCCCGTCAAAGAAGCTGAAATGCTTGGGTTCAACGCACGGTGTTACGTTGGCGGATATGCGTGGAGCTAGAGTTGCACAAACACCTGGCATTTTGCGTGGCCACGGCAAAAAGAAAGCCTTCACAAGTCTGATTCGCTGTCGCGCTGGACCTCATGAGGGACCTAGACGGTGGCTTGAGGCGGTCTGGGAGGGTTCCTGGCGCCATGATTCAAGTCCTGATTTGCATAGAAATGCAGGAGATACTCTGCAAAGGCTAGGGCTGTTGACGGCACCAACCAGTCCGCCTGAAAACAGCGCTGTGAATCGCCAAGTGGCCTATACCTAGGCACTCGTGCTGAAATAGTAGTTCTCCCACAGATACTCGTAGTCCTCTAGAATGCCACCGACAAGGTTGGGTACTCTAGATCGTACGCCGCCAACAACACCCTTCATGATGTTCTCATAGAATGCTCCGCGCATGGTCCACCAACCCATGGCCCAGCCTCTCTTGCTCCATTCGTCGCGTTCGAGTGGCGTCGTCCTGAGCCCCCGGTCTCTGAGTTGCCGTGCTGCATATTCGACGCTTAGGCCGACGAGCCAGGGTGTCCATGACTTCTTATTCTTGCTTTTCGACAAAGCAATGGCATACACCAACGGCGCGAGGATGTGTAGTACCTCTGCGGCCTGTGCACTGCCCTGTAGCTGGTTCAGCAGCTTTGCAGCTGGTTTGATATCCTCTGCCGTCAACACCTTGCCCAGGAGATAGCCGCTAATGTCACCAGCGTTGGGCAGCGAGGGAAGACTCATGCCAGTCCTGGGCATCGTCCAGTCTTTCTCGTGAGGCTTCTGCGCCTCTTCGCTGTCTTCCGGTGCGTGCCCATTGGTCTGCTCTTCCAAGATATCCTTCAGAGCACCGTCGCTTTCGGCCTCGGTTTCTTCAGGGATCGGCTCGCGTTCCGGGAGAACGGGCGACACAAGAGGACGAGAGCGCGTTACGCGCAATAGCAACAGGCGGCAAATGGCCTTGATAGCCTCCAAGAGCACAACGACGCGCCATCGACTGCGCTCGCCACCACGCCTCTTGGCAGCCATCTCGCATAGTAGCTGTGTGTATGTGACCATTTGCAGTAACATGGCAATGCGCCGGTACATGGGACTGCGCTGAGTCCAGTATTTCGTATATCGGGCATGAGGGGATGGCAGTCGGGCCATCGGGATGCGCGACAGGGCGCGCATGAGAAGGGTATCATGATAAAGAGAAAGGAGCTGTACACTCGAATGGACGGTTTCGGAAGCAATCTCGGCGTCGCGGAATCGACCTTTTGAAGCAGTGTTAGGCCGGCGATAGCGAGAACAGTCTTCTACGGAGAGGCGCCTTACCAGGGATGATGTAGGTGAGGGACCGCAAAGCCGACTCTATTTGAGAGACCTGACTAGAGTTCTTGGTAATGAACTCTTCGTACATGTGAAGCCACTGCGGCGGTAATGAGAGAACGGCGCGGATCTTTGACGGTTGATGCGATAGCCGCGTCTTGTTGGGGATATCGGCGGATGTCGACATGGTGGAAGATTCAGATCATTAGGACGTGGCAGAGGTCGCGCACCGAGCAGTTGAACCGAGGTGGGATTGAACAAGTACAGAGGAAAAGCGCGCGGCGGATATGTCAACACGAAGAGAATGAAAGAAGAGCGCCAGATGTCAAGATGAAGTGGTTGTCAATGACACTGACGATGTATGAAAGGAAGGGAAAGTGGTTGGCGAAAGTGCGAATTAGGTATTAACGTAGGTAAGGTAAGCTCTCACAAACGCCAGAGTCGAGGTGGTGCATGTTCAGGTGCAGACGCAGGAGCAGTGGGATGGTTTAATGACGGAAAGTTGCAGGGACCTCGGGGGGCACACGCTCACCGCGACGGGGACTGACGTGGAGTGCGCCTGTAGGTTGCTATTTGCTCATGCTGGTCTGAGCCCGCGGGCGACCGACGGGAAGCCGAGGTCGCCTGCCATCTCCCGGCCCTGCCACCTCAGGCAATTGCGCTGGGTCGCTGGCATGAGATAGGAAAGTGCATCATCACCCGCCTAACCAACGCATTGGGCCAATAAGATTACGTTACATGCCTCGGTAAGGGCAACCCCTGCTATTCCAGAGCCCATCTACTGGCATACTTATACTACATCGCGACTCTACTCTCGAATTTCTACAAAATCGACACATCCTTATGGACATTGAATGAGCCTTACGACAACATGACAACGATACGTCGCATACCTTACACCTTGAATGGCCTTGGCTCATCGGGAACATCCTTTTATTTGCACAAAGCGGTTGGCCTTTGCGCTCTCGAACCTCTCAATATAAGGTAGCGAGGCACTCTTGTGCCAGTGACAACTCGTCAACAAAGCTGCAACAAGTACTTGGAAGGGGGCTCGAGACAGCCTGCCTCAAAGCGACAATGTCGTCTTCATCTCGAATGGAAATGGTAGGGTATCACAAAAACAAAATGCCTTGCCCGAGGCCAAACTCCTGTGCGGGCAGAACGAGGCCCCGCCTTTGATCCCAAGTCCACTCATACACAGAGGTCCATATTATAGCTGAATGGGTTCGATATGACTGCCTCTTGTCTTGGTGCATTGCTCGAGTCTTCAATCCGACCGCATCAAATTCTTTCAAACCCAGCATCTGCTAGCTCGACACCGGTAGGGAGCATCGGCCGCCCCTGCATCGGGAAGGGCCAGAAGAGAGGATTCTCCAGCACCTTGGCCGCCCGTTCAACCGATGCTTGTCCTGGTTCCATGGGTTTCAGCCCCATTGCTACCGCCGGGTTCGGTACATCAGCGGCATCGGCGCCGCCTCCCCAAGCGCAAATGAAGTCATCTTCAATAACGTTTGGTGCAAAGAAGTTGAGACTGCTTGTGTACGGCCTGACGAGATGTGCATACTCGGCATCCGAGGCTACCTCGCCGCCCATGTCAACGTCCATCTTCCACTTCTTCGCAAGGTACCGTAGTATGTTCAGTGCCTGTTCGGCAAAGTGATGGCACGGCGCCATCTCCTCTAGATCTCGGATCCCTTGCTGAATAGCTTCTACAACGCGAGGCGGATATGAAGGTGGATCGTCGGTGTTGTCCGGACCTGGTCCTTCGAAAGCCTTCTGCAACGACAATGACGAGGAGGTTGTGGCACCGATGGCTAGATGCATAATGGCTGATGTGAGCACAAAGTACGGGACAAACGACGGTGTCCGGCGTAATGTGTACAGTTGCGAATAGGATCGCAAGAGGCCTTGAATAGCATCTGCCGCCTGGCCACATACGTCTCGAGGTAACAGCTTAGACCCAACGATCTTCAGCTTAATCAGGGGCCGAAAAAGAAGCAGGATCGCAAAGTGGTAGTACATGCTATGGCGATATTTGATCAGTGCGTGTCACAGTCATCTCCCTCTCTCTCTGGAATAATCTTACTGCGCGAAAAGGACTGCCGGCGTGTAATTGTGCCCCAGTCTCAGAACCTCTGGTATCTTGTCATACCAGTTGAGGTACTGAGTATAAATGCCGAGGAGATCACGGCTAGTCAGCGGCTGCCCTGGTGAGTGTAAAACGTAGAGGCTTTGGTGCACGAGCTCGCTCAATTCACAAAAGCACTTATACACGGATCGAACGTTGGATGGCTGCTCGGCGGACCGCTGCAATGGTGCGCCTATCGATGAACCTGAGCCTCTATCACTTGGAGAGCCAGAAGCCTCGCCTAGGTTTATTAAAGACTTACCATCGTCGGTGTAGGGGATCCAAAGAGAGGCTTCTATGTCATCTATTATGGCAGGCTTCGGCGGCAGATGAGGAAAGCAGGAACATTGCGGAAGCGAGCCGGTCGCCAAAGACCATGCACTAGGAGAAAATCAGCTTGCAAGACATGGTGTAGGATATCGTCAAGGGGGCTTACTGGTCGAGAGCGAATGCGCCCCAGAAAGTTGCAGCCTGAACCGCAAATTCGTCATGATCTCCATCTTCCTCGAGCTGATGGAGGCCCATCTCGATAGCCAGACGAATGCTTTGTCCGGCATAGTACCAGCTTTCCGAGTCTCTGCCACAGCTGGCTTCTCGAATAGACATTATTCCTAGAGCTTGGATGGTGGTGAGGTTGTGATGGTTTTTCTCCTTGTAAAATAGGCTTTGCGCCTCTTTGAAGAAGTGATCGCCGGACGTGTACGGGTCATTGGGATTCGCTCTTGTGCTCGGTTTGCTGGAAAACCGACACCCAAGAGCCAAGAGTGCGTTCACGAGTATTGGAGAGCAGTAGCGTTCGACGCCGTTTTGGAAATCCCTGAGAAAATGCTCCTTACTCAGAGAAGCAAAGGTCGGGTACTCCCAGCAGAAGTATAGGGCCAGCAGATGCTGTACCAGCGAGCCGTCCTCCGTAATGTTTGTCCATTCTTCGGGGGCTAGCTTCATGTCAGGCAATTCTAACGGCGCTAACAACTGTTCGACGCCTTGATGCTTCGAGCCGCCCTCAGAGGCTTCCGTGTTGCTTGTAGACTCAGCCCAGGTATCGAACAGTCCCTGTGGCGGCCTACTGGTGTCTGCGCTCCAGTTCATTGCGTCAGGATGAGAGTTGCTTCGCGTGCTCTGGCTGTGTGACGAAGGATGCCAGGGGCTGTTCGGATCAATTTCCTGACGCAAGCCAGACTGCCCAGTAACCGGGCTCATAGCTACAGAGCCATGATCTCCCGGGTTCCTGGTTCTGATGGGTGCCGGAGGAAACCCCGGGCGAGTCCCTGGGCCTGCGCTCGCATCGCTGGACTGTTCGTTTGGGCGCGCAAAAGAAGTCCTCGCACCGCCTCCCGAAGGCAGAGTACCAATATAGTCCGAGACTGATTCGAGCGATTGACCACTGCGCAATCGTTGCAACACATCCTCCCACATATCGGAGCGAACGAGGGCGGCCATGACCTGGTCGCTACTTTTCTGGCGTTGGCGCAAATGCTCGAGCTCGGTTCGGAGATTTTCCTTGGATTGGCGGACTGGGACCTCGTAAACACATTCTACGTCCTTCTGAGCCTTACAACGACCGCAAGGCCTTTGTCCGTCGCACTATTTGCGAATGTGTCAGCGCAAAGATAGCGTAGGTGGGCGCGGGGGGGCCATCTGGCGTTGGCTTACTTTTGCTCGCTTCTTGCGGCACTCGGTACAGGCATTGGGCGTGACCACTCCTAGCCCTCTCCTCCTCTTGGACAGTTGAGCAGCACTGGAGCTGCTTGACGGCGTTGGCGCATTGAGAGGGGCGGAGGTAGAAGAGGAAGCGGCTGCAGGTGGTGCCCCCGTGGAGGAAGCAGAGCCGGCGGCTGGTTGAGGCTGCTGTTGGCTATCGGGTGCCTCCTCCATATCGGCAGTAGTTGAGCGCTTCAGGTTGACTGGTTGTAGCCTCTTGCCGAGTCTACAGGGCGAACTCGACTTTTAGGACTTTGTGTGTGAATTGACATAATGAGGCCGTTCAAAGGCGGGAGCTGGTCGTCATGGATCCGAGAGAAGAAGAGAAAAAAGTTCGGACAGGTGTGGCCTAGCAGCAGTGCCACCCAGTAGCGGCGTTGAGTGTCTAGATGGTTCGCGCAAGGTAGAGAGCTGACCAGAAGGCGCGCGCAGGGAAGGTGTCGCGCGTAAGGGTCGAAAGAATCGCGGTAGATGGCCCAAGGCGGCTGGATTGCGCAGTAGGTGAATTGACCGTTGCTAGCCGTCGGTGCTATCGTTGTCGTCGAGCAGCAGACAAACGAGCGGTGTCAAGAGACGGGAGGATGGGAGGTTCGCAGCGAGAACTGCCCCTCTTTGGTAAAGGCACTTGCTATTGAACCATGCGCTCGGTGTACAACTGGATACGCGATTATCCTGTGGAGAAAGGTTATGTGACACTTTGCAATTATTGTGCGCCAGCCGTTAGGATGTCATTAGGCAGGTGGAAAATGGCGTGGGTGGTGAATGACTGAAAAGGATGTGAGGCAGGGAGCGCAAAAATTTGGGCAGCCCGTGATGAAGAGAAGGGATGGCAGTGGGCAGCGAGCGGCCAAGTCGGGTCCCCAGTTACAGAGAGAGAAGACGGACGAGGCGACGGAAGGAGAAAGAGACGGTAGATGAAGCACAGACACACAAGATGCAGTTCCGTAAAGCAAGTTCTGAGGAGGTATCTTACGAATACAGACGGGAGGGAACTGGAAGGGAAGGAAGCACGGAAGGTAAGGTACCTTGGCCTTGGTCCTGCCTCCTTGGTTCTTGGGAAGGAGGTAGGTACGGATACGTGACAGGGCAGCTCCTTCCCCAGATTCCCGAGCTTCCAGCCGCGCAAGGTCCAGCTACCTGAAATTGTACCATACTCCGTACACACTATGCCCGCGAGGCGCGAGGGGCAGGTGAAACTTTTTTGCTTCCAAGGCAGGGCTGGGACGCCTCAGGCAGACCTGAAAGAAGTTGAGACTGACTTCTTTTCAGCTGAATTAAGTACCTGCGCTTCTTTCTGTTCTCTAAAAAATGACTGGCTAGCGGTGACAAAGGCAAGCAAGGCACAGTGGCACACGCATTGAGGTAAGCAAGTATCCAAAGGATACCCAAGGTATGCAGCTTCGACTAGGAGGGTTGCAGATTGAGCTTCATGCAGCCGATTTACGGCTTGGACAAGCAAACTTCTTCGATTTCGCATTTCTACATGATTTGTAGTACATGAATTCGCCAAATTCGAGTCCCAGATATCATTTACTATCCAAAGAATATTTCATCTCATGAGCAAGAAAGCCAAGCGAGTTGCGATGGTTCTTTTCAGATAAGCGGCACTACGTCACCTGTTAGCGGTAACTATCTCCACTTACTCTGTAATCCCATCAGCTAGAAATCTGCCCGTCTTCCCTGCCCCCCGAGTCCGAGCGCCAGCAAAGCCGTGTTTTTTCTTTCTTTTTCTTGCAGGTTCTCAGTTCACGGTACGGATAAGGCGCCCGTTTATCTCGCTCCGTTTTCTGTGCGTAACTGACGATCCAACGAACCAAGGCACCTAGCCTAGCCTGCTGCCGCTAAGAGCCGTAGGTCGTCCTGATTTGGTTGCTCCAAGCCGGCAGTCGACTATTCTGGAAACCAGTGCAGTTCTTCCATCAAGAGACCATCTTATCGCATAAGGACCTACGTTTAAGTGAAGTTTGGATGTCCCAGGTACCTACGAGGCACAAACTATAGGCAACTCCAAGGCTCTTGAGGGCACGAGTGGTTCGTCGAGACAGATATCACGATCGAATTTCGAAAGGCCGGGCTGGAACTTTTCCTCCGCCAGATAGTTCACTTTGCGATGCTGTACTGCGATTATGGGGCATCGAGCATAACGCGTTCTTGCAAAAACCCTGGTCGGCGACCCTCACATCGTCAGGGGTTTTCCTTGCCCGCTAGAGCAGAGGTACCTGAGGTGGTTGCCAAGTTGGAGCTCTGATACGACGGTGTCCTGGCACATCTTCATCGTGATTACCCAGGCATCCCGAGGCTGGATTGTGGATGGATGGTCTCTTCCGACTGGAGAGTGAGCCTTAATTGTGGAAGGATTAGGTTTTTTTCTTGCTGCCCCCGCGCCAATGGACACAGACAACGAGGCCTTCGGTATTGCAAACTTTTGCTCCGGGGGACCTCATGTAGACATATATCTACGCCTGAAAAGAGACAACAAGACATGGAACTCCTTGCCTTCAAAACCCGGGCCCCGAGGCACACATGGGCTGAACAGTTGAACGATACCCAACTCCCAGCCCGAACATGCGCCATGCTGAGGCGTTTCGAAATATACACTACACTTCCGGAAGAAATAATGAGCCACACCATGACCAAAAATCCCACCCATGCCGCAGCAAAAGCTCGCGAAATCGTGGCTTGTGTGACCAACGCTTAGCTCGTTCGTTCACCCACGCGCTCTATCGTCGGCTAACATTCCAAGGTGTTTGGTCCCCGACCCCTCTCCTTCGAGACAAGTTCCGGTTGGCAGCAAAGTAAGTGTCTTTGCCGAACGCATGCACGCAGGGCAGCTTTGGGGGTACAATAGCTGATGCTTCGGGTTAGACATCATCCCCCAGCAAGCCGCCAAGATAGATCATAGCCCAGAGAAGACGGAATCTACTCCGTCGCGTCAGCTGGTTGCGCTCTAGGTATATGAGTCTGGGTTAAACAAGGCGGGTTGCTATTAGACAGGCAGGCAAAGTTCTGTTGGGATCTGCTAAGGACAAATGCCTTACGGAGTCTTGTGAGGCTTCAGCAGTTCAGCCTCAGGAGCTGTTCGGGTTTCCTCCGTTCCAGCGCTGGATCGGTAGTAGAATGCGATGCCGCGATTCAGGAAACCCCAATTCGAATGGTCCCATTCGTTGGAGGTGGAGACCACATTTTGACAGGGCCGAATTCTCCGTCAAGGGCCGTTCCTTTGACGTCATTAAAGTCGAACTGGGCCTAGGCCGATTATCGATAAGAGCAAGCCCACTGTGGCACTGACTGATTCTCGTATCCGTACCTACCTTAAGGTAAGGTATCTTACCTAAGGCACCTGAAGCTTAAGGTCCAGTGTAAGAGATGCGGTTGTAGCCAGACGATGGTTGTATCGCTCAGCTTACGATTAAAGATACGGACAAATGAACTTTTCGGTATTGTGAGTAGTCGCAGGGATGAGGTTCCTGCGAGTCTCTGTGTGTCTGCAAAACAACATATCCTGATCCGCCAGTGGAGGTGTAGCCGAAGCCCACTCCATCTCGTCCCGAGCCTCCAGATGACGCCGCATCTGGCCCCCAAAACCTTGTTCCTGAATATGTACTTTATACAATTAAACCTTGCAACTCCAATCCCATGCATTGTGTACCTCTGTTTCTCTGTTCGTACTCACTCCTGCGTAGGATACAATATCCTTGAGAGTCTCCTTGCAAGCCCGCTTCTACTTCCTCAGTAACCCTTCATGGGGCTCAGGCCTCCGCCTCCATACTTCGTTGGGCTTCGCAGACGGTCGCGGTCACCCTTGCTTGGGCTGCGGCGTCCTGAAGGGGTTCGAGGCGGCATGATCGCCTTCATCTTTGGCGGCGATGCACCGTCGGTATCGGTGTCGTCGTTGTCGTACTGCAGGTGTCGACGATGCGATGGCGTCTGGACGGGAACCCACATGTAGGCCTGAGAGGGTTCCGGAATCACCGATGGCTCGGGAGCCATGCCAGAAGCAGCGCGGTGTGATGGGGTAGGGCGGCTTGGGCCGGCATTGTTCGCCATACGACCCAGAGCAAGATTGTTGGCAACGATGCTAAGGAAAACGACACCAAAGAAGAAAAGCTGTATTTGTTAGCTGAGATGTCATAAGATGTGGACGCGAGATGTAACTTACCCAAGCTTTCATCTGCATGGCACCAGCAAACTCGTTGAGAATTTCGGCGATTTGCTTAACTGTGACCCGAACTCTCATGATGGCCGACGAGTCCTGGATCATACACTCGGCCCACTCGTCGCACATGGCCTTCAGAGCGGGCCGGTCCTTCTTGATACACTCGTTGAGAGTGTATTCAGTCCGGCACTGAGTGATCCTATTCTCAATGTCCAAACGAGCTGCATCGTTGGCGTTTCGAATATCCGACCGCACAGTATCAAACATGGTCCAGCAGATGAACACAAAGCCCGATACAATAGCGCAGTTGATCAGAAGTTGCATCCATCGGTAGAGATTCTCGGGCGCATTCGGGTGTTCCTCCAATGTGTGGAAGAGGTTGCTGATCCAGCTGCGACCATTCTTCCTCTTTCTGCTGCCCTTGCCACCACGCGCACCTGACGAGCGGGATCCACTGTCGTCCGAGTCCTCTTCCGATCCATCCCAATCCCGTGATCCGTGAAATCGCACGCTGCCGACATCCCGGTCCATGTTGTGTCGCTTCCGCTTCCTTATAGCGGGGTAGTCTCGTCCACTTCGGGGGATCTCGCCCTTGCCGGGTACATGGCGCTTCAATGACTGAAGGCCAGCCTTGCCGTAGCGAAGGTTCTTGTTGACCTTGGACGGCGTGATGGTTCCCATGTTCATGTCGCCGAATCTATCAACGTCGGGTGTGTCGTCTGGAAATTCCGAATTTTCCGTCAAGGCGGGACTGGTCTCTGCGCCAGAAGCTTCCGAAAAGGCGCTCTCGTCGAACGGTTTGCGCGGGGTAGTGAAGGCAGGGTTTCGGAATGGTGGCGCGGTATTGCTACTCTGGATCCTAGGCGAGAAGAGAGATGTCTGTGGGAGGGCTGGAAGCGGCTTTGACGGGGTGTTTGCGAAGAGGTTCGGCTTGGAGGGGCTAGAGAATGGGTTGGGCTTGGAGCTTGTGGCGAATTTGTTTGGTGAGTTGAAGACTGTGCAAAAGCAGGAAGGTCAGTAGGCAATTCGACGTAGAGGCCAGCGTATGACATATGACGATCGTGGGGACAACGCGATGGGAGGTGAGCTCACTGTTCTGATTGCTGCTTTTCGCAACGTGGGAAAATGGGCTGGTCGCATCTAGCGGACCTCGATCCTGGTATTCCCATTCCATGGGACTTTCGTAGGTTCGGCGATCCATTGTGAACTTCTTTGCATGCGACAACCTGGGGAGACAAAGTGAAGTGGTGTTGTGTGTGGGAAGTGCTTAGCAGCTTTCGTCGCGATCGGTCCGGGGGTGGCGGCCAAGGGTCGAAATATTCTAGCTGCTGTCCAGAACAAACCACAGTTCTAGAAATCAAAGTAAACAAACCGTGCCTCAGGCAACGGAATCTCCCGGTGGCTTCCATTTCAGCTCAGGTCGACTGGAGAAAGTACGTACCGAAGTGAGCCAAGAGCATTCTATGCACCAGCCACAGCTCAGGAAAAATGACCCACTACTGAGGCTGGTACCTGTCGCCTTCCCAGTCCCTTTAACGACTTGAGCTTGGGCCATCTGAAAATCGAAGGGCAACGACGACGAGGCAGGCGGCTGGCTGTTTCTGCAACTTACATTTCATTGAGACCAACCCAATCCTCACTCATCAACTCCCAGAGTCGCGCTTCGAATATTCCAACACAGCGTGCGCACATCTGAATCAGTCACGATGTCGGATATCGAATCCCTCCCCGAGTCCCCGGCGCCCGACCGCGACGATGCCGCCAACGTCTCCGACGACGACTTGCTATCAGAAATCGACGAGGATCAGTTCGAGGACTACGACCCAGAGACGGCAAACATTGAGGATCGCCCAGTAGCTGTAGACGAAGATGTGGCCAAGACGCTCAAGGCGTCGAAGCGCAAGATCGCCGATGGCGCAAAAGCGAAGAAGCCCAAGGAAGGGCGCCGGGAGAAGAGATCACGCGATGACGAAGTCTCTGGCGATATGGATATCGATTCGAGAGGCCCGGCCCGAAAGTCGAGACGCCAGGCCGATGCCGGCGAGAGGAAGCCGCGGCCCAGCAAGCCTGCCGAGCCTCAGATTGACGATGAATCTCATCTCAGCCCCGAGGAGCGCAGACGGCGGGCGATTGATCGGGCGTTGGACGCGGCCATGAAGGGACCCGTCAAGCGCAAGAAGAAGAAGGACGAAATTGTGGGTATCATCGCGTTATGTGCGGTCTTGGGAGTGCTAGCTGACAGTGGACAATGCAGGACCTCGACGACGAAATCGATGAGGAGATTGCCGATCTCAAGGTCGCCATGGAGAAGGCTTGCGAAGCTGACAACACAGCGCGCGAGGCTGGCCAGCCAGCTGTTCACAAGTTGAAGCTCCTACCAGCAGTGACCGGTCTCCTGAACAGAAACAACATTCAGCATGCAATCCTCGATCCCGATACCAACTTCCTCCAGCACGTCAAGTTCTTCCTCGAACCTTTGAATGACGGCAGTCTACCGGCGTACAACATCCAGCGCGACATCTTCACCCAGCTTATTCGGCTCCCCATAGAGAAGGAGACGTTGCTGAGCAGTGGCATCGGAAAAGTCGTCTACTTTTACACCCGCTCCAAGAGACCCGAACCCAGCATCAAGCGCATGGCTGAGCGTCTCCTGGGTGACTGGAGCAGACCGATCCTCAAGCGGACTGACGACTATAAGAAGCGCCACGTCGAGACACGCGAGTTCGACTACGAGTATGTCATACTTGTGGATCGCCCTCTTACCATATTGCTAACACTTTTACTACAGAGCTCTCAAAATGTCCCAACGCCAGGCCGGAAGCTCCCAGTTCACACTCACGCAGCGCCCGTCCCAGTCCGCCAGAGAACTGGAGCGCGAGGCTATGCTCGCGCCCGTCGCTACGTCAAACCGTGCCCGCCCTGGAGGTCTTCCCGACAGCTACACCATCGCACCCAAGAGCACCTACGATGTCTCGCGGGCGCCCGAGCACCGTCCCATTGGTGCTGGTGGTCTAGAGGCGTTCCGCAAGATGACCCAGAACCGCAAGAAGCGGTAAGGAAAGAGGTCATGGTAGTTGTTTAGATGGGCTGGAGAACAGCCACATGGGCCCCGGTAGGGGGTGATGATTTTCCTTCACTGGGCTTGATGAAAAAAGGACCTCATCGCTTGTATTATTTGAGCATCAAATTGGCGTTCCGGGTCGAGGGCTGTGGTAGCAGGAATTTCCAGGAATCGAGAAGACAGAAAGAATGCAAACAACTTCAAGTAACCGAGCGAAGAAACTGCAGCAATTTTCCATTCTGCCAATGTGCGCAATCCAGACCCTGTACAAAAAGTATGTGCCAAGAAGGGTGCGGCGGGGGTATCCAAAGTCCATCCAGGTACTAATGATTCAATGCTACGTGAAGCAAGATGAAGAAAAAGAATGTCCATTCGATTACCCTTCATGTAGCATAATTTCCTTTGAACAGAGGTATCCGGCCCACCATCCATTGGAGTAAATCCGTAGCAAAGCAGCAATCCAAAGATTACAGACGTGAGAGATTCAGGTACAGCCTGTTGAAAGAGCCAGCGAACAAGTCGGATCGTCTACCTGAAGCTCGTCGATAGTTTATTGACGGTTTATGCACAGGGCATGTAGGTTCGATCATAGAGCAAGAGCTTCCCATTTGGTCCTCTTGGTCCTGTTCTCCGAGAATTCTATTCATTGTGTTGACAGAAACTGTCTAATACCGGGTATGCTTCACCTCTCAAGGTTTGGCGTTCCATCGTTGCTTCCTTCCTCACTCCCTCCCTCCCCCGCCGTCTGCTCCTCCCCTCTATCATTTGCAGTACTTCCATCGTGTTGTAGTTTTTGAGTATGACAGCGTACAAAGCGCTTCTGTGTTTCCGCACTTGCAAGGAGCGGAACCTCGCGCATTGTGCTATGAAAAGGTGCAAAAATCAAGCCAAAGTCAAGGGTACAATGCTGGTGACAAAGACGCAGAAATGCTGATGGGGAGCCCGTGACCGTTCATATAAATTACGTTAATATCTTTGGTGGCCCCCCCTGCATTCAAAGTGGTCATCATTTCTGCCCCCCTTACCGTTTCCGCACCTCAGTCGCCCAGCCATCGATGCCCTCACCTCGGCTACCAACCTCGAGCCCATTGATTCGGACACCCTTCATGCCCGGCGTGTCTTCGAGCCACACATGACCAGCCATACCTCCAGCGTTGGCACGCTTCTCGGGTACCAGCTCAAGCATGGGCGTCAAGAAATCGGCGATGCGCTTCCCCTCCTCCTCTTTGAAATGATATTTCTCACGGAGGACGTCCGTCAGAGCCCAGTGGCGCAAGCGGTGAATGTTTCGCAGCTCGCCTTTTCGGTTGAAAATCTCTTGGGACCATTTGCCGGACAGGCAAAGTGACTTGGGGAAGGGCCCCAAAAGCTCGATAATTTGTGCAATGTGGTCGTCGTCCTTTCCATACTTGGTTCC
Organism: Colletotrichum godetiae; assembly: GCF_030913485.1. Taxonomy (NCBI): domain Eukaryota; kingdom Fungi; phylum Ascomycota; class Sordariomycetes; order Glomerellales; family Glomerellaceae; genus Colletotrichum; species Colletotrichum godetiae. The sequence continues at coordinate 2,497,383 of NW_026851249.1, read as the reverse complement.
GGATTGAGGGTCGAAGAGATAGTCTCCTGTGATCAGTTCGAAAACCTAGAGCCACATTGTTAGACGAGAAGAGGTCAAATGTGCTTACTACGGCCCAGAGGACAGTGGCACTAGGTAGGGCATGCTCACCATTGCTGCCATACTCCAAACATCAGTGCTGGCTCCCCATTTCGCGCCTAGAATAACCTCAGGTGACCGATACTGCCGGGTCTGGATATCATTGGTAAAGTGGTGGTTGACCCAGCAGGCGTTGCCCAAATCCGCAATCTTGACACTGATAACATCAAAGGCATGCGCATCATCCGCCTTGCGCTTATCTCCCGAAGATGGTGAGTTGGTCTTGTCGAGTGAAATGCCGGAAACTTCCTTTGTGAGGAGATCACTGCGACGAGAAAGGGCGGTCAGTATCAGATGAACACCTTCCACTATTTAGCCAGGTGGGGTAATGCTCACGCTGTCTTTTCGCGCGTCTTTTGATCGGCGTCGCGCTTGGGGGAAGCGTTGCTTGATGTCTTGCCATCTAAAATCGCAGCAAAGGTCAGCATACGGTCGCTAAGCAGAATACGATGGGTGTGGAAGAAGGCGTGGGGCAACAGGCTCGTTGTGAATGTAGTGGCGCAAATCGCGGGGTGCAAAGTGGCGGTGTTGAGGGGGGCGCGTACCTTCGTGTAGCACTTGGCTAAGGCTTGAGTTGGTGCTAGGGAAAAGGTTGTTGTGGTTGAAGCTGGCATTCAGAGGAGATGGCAGCGGCTGACTGCCAGTGATGAGAGTGCGTCTCCTTCTACGGCCGTTTCTGTTGTTCTCTTTGTCGCCGGGTTCGCTCTTGACGACCTTTTTAACAATCTGTTCGACATCGCCAATCTCGATGAGGACATTCTCGGGCTTCAGATCGGTATGAATAATGCCACATTCGCGGTGTAGGTAGTCGAGGCCGAGCAGCACTTGCTTCGTGATCTGCTTGACCAAGGCCGTGGGGATACCTCGATGGTTCCATTTCTTAATCAGACCCAAGAGGTTCTCGCCCAAAACCTCGAAGACCATGCAGACGTGTGTGCCGTTGGGACCTTTGTGTTCAAAGGAGTCGAGCAAGCTGACGACATGCTTGCGGCCGGGGTGGTCTGGCTTGGCCTGGACAATCTTGTTGAGGAGTTTGATTTCGTCGATGGCGGTCTCGGTGTAGTGCGCGGCAGAGCGGACAACCTTCAAGGCGACATGCTTGCCAGAGGTGTTATCTCTGGAGAGCCAGACGGTGGAGAAATGACCCCATCCAAGCTTGCGCACGATGGTGTATTTCCCGTCCTTGAACTTTTCGCCAATCTGGACGGGGTGGTAGCCGCCCTTGCAGTAATCTTCGGAATCCTCCTCGTCGGCTGTGTTCTCGGCGGGGTCTTCGCCGGATGATGTCGAAGTCGGCGAGTTCTGCATGGCAGCGGACAATTGATGGGTTCTGTTAGAGAGGAAGGAGTTAGCTTCAGTGTCGCAAATGCAAGTCTGTGTAGCTGTGGTTCAGGTCATGGCGCGCAAATTGGCAGGAAGCGGCGTCGTGTCTGTGATTGAAATGGCGGGGGTGGAGAATAGCAGGTCGACGGGCAAAGATTTCGCAGCCGCCAAACGGGCCACGGAATGCGACAACTGTAGGAAAAAGAAGAGCAGAAACCTTGTCTTTAGGAAGCTCATGTTTGCAACATTGCGCATCCGGCGCGAACAGTCCTATAGCAAAGAAAGGAATGGATCGAAAAAGAGGATCGAAAGAGCCGAGGACCGAGCGATGGGAAAGATCAAAACAACAAGCGGGAAAAGAGAAAATTGGCAGAAATGATGGGTCAGGACAAGATCCAGTGCGAAACTGGTGCCGCTCACAACATGGGAAAGTAAAAGGTTGAATGAAGTGACAGCGGCAAGTCCAGTCGAGGGCCGACTAGGGTGGATAAAGAAAAGGTTGGAAAGGGAAGATGGATGGGAGGGAAAGGATGGTAGGTGGAAGGCGGTCGAGGCGAGGCGAGGCGAGGCGGCGGCGGGTGAGGCGCGGGATGAGTTCAGCCAGAGTAAAAAAAAAAAAAAAAAGGCAAATTAAAAATAAGAACAGTAGGCCAGCGTGGTTAAGGTAGGTAGTGAGCAAAGAAGGGGGTTTTTTTCTTTCTTAGAGGCAGGTATCCGTAAGGTTGGTACGGAGAAAGAATACAAAGCATGCGTGCCGCTGTTGCTGCTCTTCTCTCCGTGTGTTCTGTGTTCCTCTCTCTTTCTCACTCTCCGGTATCCCCAACTAAAAGGCACTGGAAGCGGGACACTCTGGACGGATAAGGCACAGAAAGGGCACCCCCAGTCGGTAAGGTAGCAAGAAAAAAGCAGGTAATGAGAGGAGAGGAGGGGTCGGTGATGTGAGTGAGGAGAACGGGCGGGAACAGCAGGCCAGGAACGGGGGGTCAGAAGGTGGTCTGGCGACGCAATAGGAATCCCAGGTCTGGGCCACTTGGGCCAGGGTCGGGTAGCGTCACCTCAGGCTTCAGGGTCAGGGTGGACGGTGAGGGTCAGCGGGGACTGCCCACCTCAAAGCCAGAGCAGATCGTCCTCCTCCCGTCGGGTTCAGGTTGTATTCGCAGTCGCGTCAGCAGCAACAACCTGCCAGTTGCAGCGTACTGGGGTCCTGGGATCCCTTTACCGCGCCTGCACCTACCCCAAGCCACAACTCCATAGTCAGGGTGTCGGAGGGGGAGCGTAGTGAATATTCGTGATACCTCTCAGACCACCAGATGAGGGTGATACCAGCTTGGTATGCCAACCTCTGGTCTCCAAGAGATTCACAGTCCAGTCTGTCTGTCCAATGCACACCAGGTCATACCAGTCCAGTTCAGTTGAGTCCAGTTGGTCCAGTTGACGATGGCCGATGACGGTGATGGTCGTGTCTTGCTCGACAAGTGGTGTCGCCAGAAACGTTCCCGCACCGGTCGGCGCACCTAGTCTGCCAACATGTCACCACCAAATCTCACGCTTTGCGCAGCATGAAGCGTGCTCTTGGCCATCTCTCCTCCAGAATGTTCCGGTATCCGCCGTCGCACAGGTCGAGCGCAGCATGAGGCACATCAACAGCATGCACCTCTAACTTCCAAGTGCTGCGCTTCTAGGGTTGTGGTGATGATGCTGCTGTTGCTACTCCTGCTGAGCTACCGGGCGGTGGTGGCGACAGCTGGCGACCCGTAATATCTGCGGTGTGGAGGAGCCGTCCATTCTTCTGGCTGACGTTCAGCGCGCCAAACAAACGTCCATCTCGGGTCCGGCCAATGGCTTCCCTGTGCAACGGCAACGGTAGCATCCAATCCAGAGCCACCATGTCGTCGGGTATCAGCGTTGGTCCCACTGGATGGATCCCCCTGAGCATCTATTCGTCGCCTGTCGTCTCGTCGTGCTCTTCTACCACGTCTTTGACAGTGCTGTCGCAGCATCTTTCGAAAGGCGGTCCGTCGGTCTGCATATTTCCAGATGCCCGGGTGTGAGACAAGCTGCGCAGCGCAGCGCTGAGCACACTGACTGGACGCTGCCCTCTGCGTTCGCTGTGCGGTGTGCCAACTCGGACTGGGCCGAACTGAACTGGACTGAACCGGACTGGACTGGACTGAAATGGACTTGGACAGGGCCTGTCGGACTTGACAGGCTCAAACTTGCCTGGTCCGTGTTGCTTGCCCCCCCCGTACTTCGCCCCGCCATACGGATAGAGCGCAGGGAAGAACGTGCGGCACCGGGCGCGGCGCTTTTAGACAGGATAGAGGGGTAATAGTGTGGATGGTGGAGGAGGATGAAAGGGGAGTAATGTCCTGTGTAAATGAAGCTTGGGGCGCTAAATGGCAACAAGATTGAGGTAATGAAAACCAGCAATTTGCAACTTCCCCGCCATCAAAGGAAAACGAAAATAACACAATGCGGCATGAAGAGTGCAAGATAGAGCAAAAGAAAAGGAAACGTTCTTGGTCAAACTTACGGTGGTGTCTCGGTGGTGATAATAGGCTTCAGGCTGTCCTTCTTGCGCTTCTTAGCCGCCGTCGACGAACCATTGGCGTTGGCATTGGCATTGGCATTGGCGGCTGCTGGCTGCAATGGCTCTTGTGCGACGACGTCTTGGGTCTGTTGAGTGCCGTTCATGATGGGCTCTATGGAATGTGCAAGCTGGAATGCGAGGTGTCGTCCGGGTCGGGTAGTGTGGGGGACAGTTGGGGGGATAGGTCGAGCTCGAAGGTCCAGACTGGCAGTTCGAGGGCGGCAGTGCGCGCCGCTGTGACGGCCTTGGATTGGTGATGCTTCGTCCTGTGGTGAGCAGTCTGAGCTCGGGTATCCGATTGCAGCGCAGCGACTAGAAGCAGCTGTGGGGAGTGTCAAACCGTTATTCCCGTCTGTGATGGCTAGCCTTGCGCCTCGATTGGTATGGTATCTGACAACTTGACAGTTGATGCAGGTGGTTCCCGTGTGAAGATCACGGTCGGACAAGTCGGGCTGCCAGTGGTTGGCAATAGTAGGTGGGGTGGGAGAGAAAGTCAAGAGAGACGAGCCGGAGAGGTCGAGGCGGGGGAGTGAAGACCAAAAATGACGAGCGGGATTTTGCGAGAGAGGGGCGCAGTCGCAGCGTCGATGTGCGATGGCGACAGGATCCACGGGTGAGCGAAAAGGAAGTGTGTAACTGGATCTAAGGTGCGTCCAGTTACTAGCAGCACGCGGGTCTGCGACAACGATTCATCAGATGTGTTGCGCTGTGACGAGATGGGATGCGACGGTGTCGTTTGTGGTTGAGGACCCTTAGACTTGCGCGATATCCTAATATTGGAGGTGGTCGTGATGGTGGTGTTCTCGGAAGCCGGGTGGAATAGCTGGTAATGACTTGTGGCTCTTGGCTACGATGTGATCAGGCGAGTGCTCCCTCGCGAGAAAAGCTAACGTAGTGTCGCTGTTGTTATTGTTGTGGTTGTCTTGGTGAATCGAGCTGGGTGAAATTCGGAGGAGATTGATGTTGCGACCAGGCGACCAAGACGGAGGGCGAAGCAGGGGCGCGGGCGCGGGCGATTGGTAGAAATATGGAGTGCGACTTGGGATTATTCACTTCGGTTTATGTGGACGGCATTCGGTGTCGAGGAAAAACGAACAGCTGGGGATGAGTCGGGCAAGATCAATCGCGATACGAAATAACCGTCGATGAAGGTCTTTCGGTGCGGATAGGCGTGGTCAGTGCTTGAGGGATGAGAAGAGCGAGCGGGAGATGACGAGGTTTGGCAGTCGGAGTGACGCTGGCGGCTTGCATTCATGTAAGGTGGTGAGTATCCTTCGTGTTTGGCGAAAGTAGTGGAGGTTGGCGAGGTTAGGGTGAAGGGTGGTGAGGGTGAGGTATCTGCAAGGCAAGGCACGAAGCTCTGATTGGGGGAGAAGGTGTTGCTGAGGGCGAGCCAACGCAGAAAGATGGCTGCTAAGGTAAGAACCGGGAAGAAGGTGCGCGAGGTCGAGCGAGGTGATGCGGATGCGGAATGGGGGGAGGATGGGATGGGGATGGGATGCACAAGGGCAATGGGATGTATGGATGGATGGCTGGGGTTAGAGCAGGGCACTCAGCGAGGTGGCGTCTCAGTTCGAGTCGAAAGTCGAGAGTTGCGGCAATGAAGGTAAGAAATTGATTGAATCAACCAGGCCTCTCTCTCTATCTGTCTGCCTGCGTTTGCGTATCGAAGAGCGCGAAGGTAAAGTGAAGCAAGGTAGCCGGAATCCGCTCTGCAAGGAGCTGAGGACGTCATTGATGGGGTTGTTGGGCGCAACACGGCGGACGAGAACTTGAATGCGACAAGCAGCTGATGCGACCGAGTCGCCGACCGCAGTTGGTGACGGCAGATGGTGGGGGTGGAACGTGGACTTCGGAACCGGGGGGGGGGGGGGGGGGGGGGGGGGGGATGAGGGAGGGTGGAAAGACTACGATGCGAGACTGGGTGTGAGAGAGAGAGAGAAAGAGAGAGAGAGAGAGAACAATCGCACAATGAATGAAGAATAAGGTAAGGTAATAGTCAAACCATCTCAATCAGGACAAGTTTGCCGTAGTATCTTAGGAGGTCACGAAGGGAAGGCGCAACAAAGTCCCTATGGGGTCCGGGGACATGAGATGAAGATGCCATTCCAGGCAAGGCAGGTAGGTGTAAGGCACTTGGTAGATAATTGTGATGGCACTTTCCTCAAGATACCTTGCTGATATCCACCTGGATGGATTTGAAGCATCGACTTTTCCGTCGAGACTCTCCAAGCAAGTCGAATTGCCAACATGCTCTTGAGTCTTGCCAATCAACAGGAATAATACTAGCAGTGAAGCCTACGTCGCATGCAGTCTTTCATGTGCCTGGCATCGAGACATTCTACGATTGACTGGGTTCATCTTCCATGTGCTGGGCGCTTTCAAGCATTTGACGCGACTTTGAGATAAGATAAGAACTCCTCTTTCCAACCACCAACCTAATCGATAAGAAGGTCAGATCGCAGTCTCCACCTCACTCCCGTCTGCACTTGCAACCCCTGCCGCCTTAGCTAAGACACTTTTCCTCTGCTCCAAGGTCGAAAATCGGCTTGGGACACCCTGTGAAAATTTCCGTCTGAAAGACACCAAGACCCAAGTCCACCACGCCGGCTTCCTTTACTGAGAGGTCCCGGCACCACCAATCACACCTTGCTCTCTCGCTGACGCATGCCATCATATCGTCACTAGCCACCGGGAAGCCAGTGGGGACTCTTTACTTTATCTCAAATGCTCCAAGTTGGGTCGGTAGGGGCCGTAGGGCATGGCATACCTACACTCTCCCAAGACCCCTAACTCTGACCTCATTCTTAGCCACAAGACAAATCCGATAGCCCCTGCAAGTTTGCTGACAGACGGCCTTTCATCAAGCAGCCCATCTACGACATGTTCGAGTTCTCTGTCACCAATGGTCCAATAGTCAAGTCCACCGACGCCCCGTGGGAGAAACATACCCTGTCCAGTCAAGGTACTGCGCAACATAGCCAGGGCCCAGCGCACCCAGCGCATGCTGCAACGGGGCAAAGCGACCAACGCCCCCGATGTCGTACAGTAACAGACCTGATCAGGCTCGACACTCGGCACTCGATGCAACCGGTTGGGCCTTCTCAGTCCGGTCGAGTCGTACCCAACGTCCTCAGCGCCATGCCACCATCACCATACCCAACTCTCGGGTTCAGCCCGTCCTGAGCTTTCTTTCACTACCAAATCCATTCTTTGTCACTCATCGCTTGCGGAACTATACATTGCGGTATCGCCTAGCTTGTGGATATGTCGCAGCCTAAGCTCCGGTTTCTCGGTCTTTTCTCATTGGATGCAGTCTATCTACACCACGGCACAGAGACCAACCCAACCAACGTCTACAGGCTCTCCCCTTGTCCGCTTGACCCATCCCGCACGAGTCGAGAACACCTGCAACAGACATTTTCCTTGCATCTTGACCGCATCTTACCCGTCCGCTGGGCCCGATGAGAGAAGGAAAAGTCTGTCGAGCTTTGATCTTGAAATTTTTCAAGGGTCTCGAGAGTTTTTGGCCACCCAACGTCGGGCAGTCGATACTTTAGCCACGCATTCATTGACGCTGGCATATCACTCGGGAGACACGCAACTCCTGGCCAAGTTATCGAGGTGGTATTGCGTCGCGCTTGTATCTTCCTTTTCTCTCCTTCTTACTTCGCCTCCAAGCTGCCCATAAGTCATCTGATAAGCATCATCTCGTTGGCCAGCGCTGTCAGTCACAGGGCTAAGTCGAGGGACTTGTGGCCTGCCCAGGCACCGCCCCTCATTGGACGTCCCTGTCTCTGCTCGGCGCCTATTGCGGGAGGAATCCCAGACATGCAGTCCAGAGCACAGCAACCCATCCCTAGCGTTTTTTTTTCATTCATGATCACTCCATGCCATCTATGGCCGTGAGAGGTACACCCCGCACGGCCATGTGAGCACCTCACTGGGGCTGGTCTGTCTGTCACCTGTCGTGTATTGTCTACCACGGTAGAGCGTCAAACCCAACGTGGATATACATTCAAGGACTCCAAGTAGATTGTCAACCATCGCCAGCGCCATGTCATGCGTCACGTCCGTCGAAGGTAGACGACACATGGAATCGTCAGGAGCTTGGGCCCGCTCGTCGTTGTTGTCGTTGATGAGCCGCGTTGCCCCATTTGACAAGACCGATTTCCGTCTACTGCAGGGCTGCCGCATGTTGTGTTTGAAAAGACAAGCTGTGCCACTATAAACCCGGTCTTGGCACACTCGCTGCTGGGCTAGTCTCTCGGATCTGCGACCCGACAAACTGAGATTACGCACACTTCGTCAACGTCTCAACTTCTGTAATGTGACCGCCTATGTGAAGGAAGTTGCGGAGTGTTCATACAGGATGCACTCCTAGTCCCGAGCTTGGCGATGTCTTGCGAACCAACTCAGCCTCTCTCTGCCAATTCGGGTTCCATCATCAAGTGAAGCTCTTGAGGAAGGCCGGACTTGCTCAGAGTGGGCAGTGTAATCAGCAAAACAATGGCTTGTCTTCTTTTTGTAGAACCTGAGCAACAACGTTCTTTGACAACGGACTTGCGTTTCGGACGTTTCGAGGCTTGGGTAACTATCCGTTGAAGACAGAGTCTTTATGGGCATGTCGATTTCTTTGGCTGCCCATTGTCGTCAAAATCTCAAATTGGTCATGGCATCTTTGAACCATGTGAAAGGCAAGAGGCACAACAGAAAACATAGTGTTGAACTTGTCTTTGATCGTCAATAAGATACTTCAGTGCCTTTTAATTGCAGTTTAGAGTATATGTTCGAGGAGAATTCTCGTAGATAGAGAGGTTTCATTTCACAGACCATAGACTTTCTTCTCTTGAAATCGAACATTCTTATTGTATTACATTACTATACCATTGTATTTTCTTCATAAGTTGCGTGCCTTCACACGACATCCCGCATACACAACAATACCTTTGACAACATGGGCTTGCGTAGTGCCATTGTGTCCAAGCTGGTCTCTGGACACAACACCAACACCAACACCAAGAACACTTACAACACTGGCACAGACGAGCACTTTACTAGGCTCATGAACTCGGCTCTAGAAGAGCGTCACATCCTACCGGGGTGGACTTACGACGAGCCAGAGGTTGACGCTACAATCCTCGAAGTCAACTTTGCTCACCCATGTAAGAGAACCAGATCAACCTGGCCCAGCGACTACTACTTTCAGTCCATTCACCCACGTCGTCCCTCAAATACACCAAATGTAGCCGTACACACTGACTTGGCCAACCTGGCTAGAAGATTCGACATCCCCATCAACGCCCTCCACAACTTCATGCGCTTCCCGCCCGTCCGCGCCGTCATCCGCACCCTCGTCATCGAACTAGAGCACCCTGAAGCACAGCCCTCACCCCAGCTAGACGAGCTCGCGATCCTCGACAGAGTCAACGACATCGTCTCCAATACGAGCTCCGCAGACCGAAAGACCTACCTCAACCAGGTCACCGGCCCCGGCCCGCAGTTCGCAGACAGAGCCCTGATTTTCTGCCTCGTCAAGCTCTGCGCCCAGTTCGAGGGTTGGAACCGCTGGGCGTTTGGTTCCCGCCGCTCGACGATCCAGGTCTTTATGGGCGTTATAGGCCTCTTTTGCAACGCGTGGGTGACGGCGCCAACTGTTGATGCTTCGTGGTCGCGGGCTGGTGCGTCCTCTTTACCTTCTTTTATCACCTCTAAGCGATTCGGTGTGTGCGAGTCTGATGCTCCTTGTCCGCAGAGTAGACTCACCCCCGAGATCTGGTTCGATTGGTCCCTCCTCTTCGACCCCTGGCTCAGACAAACTAACGCAATCCAGCTGCTGAACCCGGAACCTGTCTCCGTATCATCATCACCTTCCCCAGATACCACTTACCCCCGAACAGCCCGCCGCACGACACACGCAGCCCTCGTCGTGATGGAAATCACCCAGCCAGAACCCGAAAATCAGGGCCGCGTCGTGGTAAAGTACCACGACGACAGAAAGCCCGACGAGGAGCGCTGGGCGTTCCGCTCGATTCTGGACTCGCGGTGGTCCGGGGCCGGCAAGACGCCGCGGACGGGGCTGCAGTATCTCGTTGAGTGGGAGTATGCTGAGCCGACGTGGCAGCCGGCGAGGGATCTGCAAGGGTGTGATTCGTGGGTGTTGGAGTTTCATCGGGAGAATCCTGGGAAGGCTGGGCCTGTCGCTAGGTTGAAGCGGGTTTTGTGAAGTAAAAGAATCAAGTTGGCGATGATTGTGTGGATGTTGGGCTGTGAGGTTTCTATGTTGATTCTTTGGTGTTGGAGCCTTCAGAGGAGTTGACTAAGATGCATTACGGAGGAACTTTCGATCAGAAGTAGAGAATAATGGGCGTCCTACGGTTTAGATTTGCAGGCCCTCAATTCGGCCTGAAAATGAGTGCCTTCTGGTCATAATAGGATGCCAACGGTAGGTCTACGTTGAGCTACTGGCATCAAGCACTGATTCGATAGCAGTCTACGAAGAATCATTCCATTGACTGCAGTATATTTGAACAGACCTTTAGTCTTTTCGAGGGCAGCTATACATAAAGATTTCACCTCCTACTTCGAAATGGTAAGAGGGTTTCCCGAAATTTTGCAATTGCAAGACATGGACCGACCGTTGTGCTTTTTGTGGTTCTTGGAGGCCATACTGGATGAATCTCACTTGGTGTCTGGATCTGTCACTTCCTCCACTGTCGCGTTGTAGTTTCTCCCTTCAGAACGCCTTCTTCCGTCCCCTCAGAAAGGTTTATGGGTATCTCGTGTCGTATTATCAATGGGTCTTTTACGCTTACAGAACCCCTTTTCCCAGTCTCTCTGGGAGGGATCTTCAAGCACTCTTCTCCCAAGGTTGATGGGGCTTCTCCTGATTTAGAACGCTTTACTCTGTTATCTGCAAGGAGAAGATTTGATGAGAGTTCCCTTCTTCCTTTTCTTGGACGCTTCACTTCATGCTATGGTCGACGTACTATCATCTATTATTATTGATAATGTTAGAATGGTATTTTAGAAATCCGTTGGTAAAGGAGGCTGTTCTTTTCCTTGAAACCTGAACATTGCCAGGGGCGAAAGAAAGAGCTTCCTGGTCGAAGCCGCTGTTCATGTTTGCGGGCACACCTGAGGGACTCGAGCTGCTAGTAAATCAGGTACTGGCATAGGAAGATGGCAGACAGCTGGAGACATTCTTCTTGTAATTGTTACTGCTGTTGAACTACTGGGAATGGCGCGTCTGGTACGTGCTCTATGGCCTAAATTTATTCTGGCCCAAGCCCATACGACGATATTTATGGGAAGAGGAGAAATCGATGGTTGGAGTAATGGATATTTTGTCACCTCTTTCCACTGCGGCCTACACGGAACATGGACTCGGACTGCACTTCTAACTTTCATCGATGCTGACAGCTTGCTACTGGTCTAAGATACCACTAACCGAAATTATAATGCCTCACAACCTACCCGAAAACATGAACCTAACGCCTTGATCTGCAAGCCTCATAGCAATATTCATCGCCTTGTATAAACCCTCCAATGTCTTGATAATGAAAGATTCTCACCGAGAAACTCGGATAATGTGTTACCAATGCAATCTGGAGAGACTCCACGAGGACCTCTAAGATGGTCTCTCGTCCCGGGCGTTTGCAAGACGTGCTTATTTGTTTTCTTGGAGTCTTTCCGGTTCCTGTCCTGCACGCATGACCGATGCTAAACCATCCTTTATGGTGTATGGACTTGGTGGTCTCCCACCAAGGTATGGTTCTGGATGAAGCAATCCATGTGGGGAAGCTTTTCTCCCGAGGTTGTTTGGTTCGTTCTCATCGAGTGGTTTGGGTCGGTGGGCCGGTTGGTCGTGATGCGGTAGACGGCTTCTTGGCTGAACGGACGAAGTGTTGTCCCCGGTACTGCTAGACATGCATGACCCCATCTTCTGATAGCTTTTCGGGTCGAGATCGAAATGTCTTTTCACGAAAGCCGTTGTGGATTGACGGATGACTTTTTGCGCAGTCTTTGGGAAAGGCTGTCTACATGTAAGTGTGCTATGAATCCAACGTGTATTTATCTATCGACTTCATGCGTATGTGGGTCTAGTTCGGAGATCAAAGCTGTTGCGCATTCTTTGATGTTTGAACACAGTGATGAAAGTTGGAAAGGAAGCTGTTCGTTCTTTGACATCTGAACAGCGTCAAGAATGCGAGACAGGGCAAACAAGTTGTGCAAGACCGTTGAATGTCTTGCTGTAGCAGCAGAATGATGTATTTGCTATGGTTCCGTAAGCTACCTCTGTCTGGCATGGATGTTGTTGTAAGACTTACTGACCGAGGCGTTGGGCTTGATCAATTTCTTGGACGGTAATGGAGCAACAGATTCCACCCAGTCTTCAGGTCCGCCGTGAACTTCTAGCTTTGGGAACAGGTACAAAAACCAATCCAACTTTATGCTTCATACGCTCCGTAGTAGATAGCTGTGATTATCTGCTTTACCACGGCCATGAACTCGTCGTTTTATTCACTCGTAGCATCAAAGACTTGGACCAGACTGTTTAAGCTCATAGGACTTGTGGTTGATTTGCAATTCCTAGTAAGGACTAGAGTCTAAGTACCATCGTCATCCCATGACCAACCCAAGTCTCAAGTATCTTGCTACTGTTTTGCCCTCAACGGGAAGCCCCCTCAACTAGTTATTGTTGGAGTCCGAGGAGTCTCGCGACTCTATCCGGAACTCTGAGAAGGCCCCGGGTCCCGGGTGTTTGTACGCTCTTCCGGCTTGTCTGTTATAAACCTTCCAGTTTGCGATTTCTGAGCATCTGCAAGCTCCGCTTCGACTACTGTTTCCGCCGCCTCGCGACTTGTATTGTATTGGAATTGTTGTTGTCTCCCCCCACTGCGCAGGTCTGGGCTTTTTTCGAAATGCACACCTGGGCAGCTGTGTTGTAGATGGCAGATAACTCGTATACCGAGAACGGTACCGTCAAGTGTTTCACATGGTTCATGGACGGAGAGTGGTCCGACTCGCGTGGGTTCAGGATGAAGGGGCGGGTCTGAGGTCCAATGTGTTGATTTCACGCAATGTCGTGGATTATCACAGTCTTTTTCCTGGGTGGATGGAGCAGGAGTATCGCCCTTGGTGCCGTCGTTATTCTGTTGACTCATTTTCTGGTGGTCTTTGGGTTGCTTGAACTCAAGATGGTCGTTCTTCAGGCGTGAGGACGATGGAAGAAGATATCTTGCGCAGAATTTGATGAGACCATCTTCAATAACACGTTCAGTTATCGAGTTTTACATGATTTGGATTTGCATTGATGATTGAGAAGCGTAGGTTAAAATACCATTCATCCTCTTATACTTGACCACATTGAATATAGTGTGAGAGGCAGCTGTTCACTTTCTGGCGCGTAATCGACAATGGTATCAACTGAATACAGCTTCGCTACCAAGGTTGTCCCTAGTTTGCACGACGGCAAGCGAGGGCGAACAGACTGTGCCGGACTGTTGAATGTCTTTCTGAATAAGGAGATGATTGCAGAAGGGAAAGAGGGTTGTCAGATGTTTGGAACCACAAACAGACTGTGCCGGATCGTTGAGTGTCTTGCTCTACAAGGAGATGATGGTGGAAGGGAAATAGCACAGGCTTGTCAGATGTTTGGAACTTAATTGTCATATCTCATCTATGCACATTATTAAAAAAATAGTACTCTATGCTTTCCCATTCCCCAAATGTTTGTCATTCCCTAAAAGGCCCACTGTCTGCACCAGTTTTGCATCAACTCAGGCGTCACAGCCTGCATCTCTTTCATAGTCTTGCTGCTCTTTGTCGTCCGCTCCATGGAGAACTCGACACCCTGTCCCTCACCCATGGCCAGTCCCTGGTAGAAGTCAAGCAACTTGATACCTGGGTTCTTGTCAACATCATCCGTGGTCGCCGCGCTGTTCTCCAACAACTCAACCCACTCCTTGAAGGACACGAGCTTCTTGATGACACCGTCGCCGTAGAACTCCCTCACGGCTTCGGCCAGGGTCTCCCAGGGCACGGTGCGCGGGTTCACGCCGTGGAAGTAGCCGTTGATCTTCTTCAATGGCACGGGGGCAGCAATGCCGGACACCTCGAGGATGAGGTTCGCGATACCCTCGATGGGGGTCCAGTTGACCGTCGCCATGGCGCCGAGGTCACGCGGCAACACGCCGAGGTACTTGGAGCTGGCGATGATGGTGGGGAGCCACTCCTGTCTGTTCCACACGCCGTCCTTGGACTGCGGACCTGCGACCTGTCCGACACGGACGACCGCTGTTGGCACACCCGAGACCTGCGTCGCCTCATCGAGGATGAGGGAGCTGACCATCTTGGAGCGGCCGTAGCCCGTGCTCGGCAGAGACAGATCCATCAGCCTCTTCTCCGGGACGGGGCCGGGACCTTGCCAGGTATCGACGGTGCCGATGGAGCTCACGAAGACGACAGGCACGTTCTTTGCGGCGCGGAGGGAGAAGTCGACCCAGTGGCGGACACCGCGGATGTGCGGCTCGAAGGTTTCGACAGAGATGTTGAAGTTGACGGGCCAGGCGTTGTGGATGATCCGGTCTGCTTCCTTCAGGAGACGGTTGTAGACTTCCGGCTCGAGGCCGAGGTTGCTCTTGGCCATGTCGACGCAGAGGAACTCTGCCTTTTTCCAGGTGGTCGCGAGGCCGCGCTCGGCGGACATCTTGACCTGGCGCTTGCCGCTGTCTTCGCTGCGGTTAAGGCAGACGACCTTTGACACGGCCGGGTTGTGTTCCATGAAGTCGAGGAGGTAGGAGCCCAGGGCGCCGGTGGTGCCGGTGACGAGGACGGTCTGGCCCTTGTCGTTGGGCGCAGACTTGGTGCTGGTGCTCTTGGGGAGGTCGCGGGTGTACTTTTGCAGCTGGGCCTCCATGGCATGGATGTCGTGGTTCGCCCCGTCGCCGTTGCTGTCGGCGGTGGTGTTCTTGCTGACGCGATCCATGAGGTAGGCGGCCAGCTGGCGAGGAGTGGGATGGGCGTAGATGACGCGGGTGGCGATGGCGTCGGCGGTGATGTTTGCGCCGGCGGCCTCGAGGCCCTTGCGGAGGAGGCGGGAAGCGTTGATGACCTGCATGGAGTCGATTCCGGCGCTGAAGAAGTCCGAGTCGGCGGAGAGGGCGCGGCTGCCGAGGGTCTGCTGGAAAAGCTTCTCAATGGAGTCGATCATGCCTTGCTGGGAGGAGACATCAATGTTCACGGACAGTGAGTCAGCTCCGTCCTCGGCCTTGTTGTACCACTCGTCGAGCTCTTCCTTGTAGAGCTTCAGAGCCATGGGACGCTGGATGGTGCCCTTGCCGGCGCGGGGGAAGGGCTTCTCCGGGTTGGTGACGCCGATGAAGGCGCGGCCGATCTGGCCGTGGGCGACGGTCTCCTTGTTCGCCTTGACGACCAGGGGCCAGACATCGTCGATAAACTGCTGGATATCGTCCTCGGAGGTCAGGGGCTCGGTGGGCTCGAGGACAAGCAAGGGCTGGAAGCGCATGGCGCCAGCGACAACGGCACCCTTGACTCTGGGGTGGCCGGTGACGATCTCCTCAATGGTGACGGGGTTGAGCTTCTCGCCGTTGGAAAAGACAATAATGTTGTCGGAGCGGCCGTAGTACATCCAGTGGTTGGACAGGGTCGGGTGCTTGCGGTACAGGTCTTTTGTATTGTACTCGTTGACGTCGGGGAAGGTGTAGAAGATGCCCTGGAGGGGGTCCGCCTTTTCCTTGCGGACAATGACCTGCTCGTAGATATCCTCGTCCTCACCACTGGCCTGGCGCCAGTCGACACCGAGCCTGTCAGAGTCGACGATGAACCACTGCCACAGTTCGAGGTTCTTCTGGAAGTAGTACGGCAGAGGCGCGGCCTCGGTGAAGGCGATAACGCTGGAGACGGGGACGCCCTCCTTGGCAAGCTTATCGCCGGCGCCACGAGCGAGGTTGCCGCCGCCAAAGTTGACGCGCTTGAACTTCTTGAGCGCTGCGATGCCTTCGGGCATGTGGCTCATCTCCTCGAGGATGGCGGGGGGCAGAATCACGTTGTCGATCTTGGCGTACTGCGCAGCGTCGATAACAGTCTGCGGCGTCAGGGGCCGGTCCGTGTGGCCCAGCGCGACGGGCCGTCCCCAGTAGATCGTGGCGAACGTTGACATGTAGCAGCCGGCGGCGTGGAAGAGGGGCATTGGCAGGAAGAGGCGGGTGCCGTGCATGATGGATTTGACGCAGTTCTCGGAGCCCATGAAATCGGGAAGGTTGTGGAAGGCGTCTGCGACGGCGATCATGCCGACGCGGGCGACGATGGGCTTGGGTAGACCCGTGCTGCCGCTCGTATGCAAGACGACAACAGGATCGTTTTGCGCCTCTTCGTAGGTCTTTGTATAGGGGAAATGGGGTACCTCCTCGTCCGAGAGCCAGGCGTCTGCCGAGCTGACCATGATGGCGTCCATGGGGCGCTCTTCCAGCAGGGGCTGGATGACGTCCTTGAAGGACGAGTCGAAGCAGATGATGTGGCAGTCTGTCTTCTCGAACAGGTTCATCTGGCCTTCAAAGGAGTTTCTCGGCGAGATTAGTAGAGCCTTGTATCCAGCCTTGATACAGGCGATCATGATGATCATGTAGCGGGCATCGTTGGGGCCGATGTAGGTGAGGGTCGGGAAGCTTCCGGGCTCGGGCTTGCCGCGCTTGTCGATGATTCTCTGGGCTATCCGGTTCACCGCGTTGGCGATCTGCTTGTAGGAGATGGGCTTCCAGCCATCTTGGGGATTCGAGGAGCGGGGGACGGAGATGAATTCTCTGTTGGGTTCTGACTGTGCGACCTCGTCGAGGACCTGGGGAATCAAGCGCTTTCCGTACTGGGGCTGTGCCATGCTGAAGTAGTGCAGTGCTGGTTTGTCAACAGTAGTAAATTGGTATCGTATGGTGGTACTGGTGTTATCGTTGGTTGGATGTGTTAAGTGGTATAAGCTGTATTATATTGCAATTGTAGATGATGATAGTCAAGAGACGTGTGAGAGTGAGATGTGTGAATGTGTGTGATTTCAATACCAAGATTCACGGGGCCAAGCCAAAGTCTTTATACAATCGGAAGAAGCTGTGCTCTCTCCTCACCCAGGCAAAGGTAGCAAAACATAGTTTTGGGTCCAGCATGGTTCTGGGCCCCAGCTATGCGGCGGCATTTTCCCATGATGCTCAAGTCCGCACACCTATTCAGCGAAGAAGGACATAGCTCGGCGAAGGAGTTGAGATGAAGACGTCATGCCCACATGGCAGCAGTTCCACCGTGCTGCAACAAGGGCCGGGACCGCTATCGGCCGGTCGGCGCTCCAAGGTGCGCCGGCGCCGCGAGTGGAGCAAAGACTGAAGCAGGAGGAGGAAGAGAGGAGGGAAGAAAAGGCTTGTTTCGAGTTCGTTTGTTGCTCAGTGCTGAACTAAGCCGTGTCTCTAACGCAGGAAGATCGGTCGTCCTCTAGGGGCGAGCCGCGAACTAGTGTAAGGTGTCACCGCCGGTGTGCGGCCTTTGCCCACCTTTGCCCTCGCGAACTGCCAGAAACAAGTTCCGGTTTCTAGCGGGGCACGTACGGGCAGTGTGGGGCGAAAAGGACGGAGGAGTTGAGGACGGAATTCGGCCGTCAAAAGGGGCATAGAGGGGGGCGGACGGGGGTGGTGGATACTCTTTGCTTCATCCATGGACCATGGTCTATGGATTTTCTCGCTCGAGTCCGAACTGCGATTGCGAAACCGCACTTCGGGTGACATTCACGGCATGTTGAAGACCTTTTTGATGGGACCTCCTTGCTCTTTCACAGTACAGTAACGTGCGGATAGAGAGTAAGGGAGTAGGTAGATTCCTTGACTGACTTTAGTCTGATAGGTACGGGCTCGCCGTTGACGAACTGGGCAGCAAACCGGCGAATATTGGACCTGACTGGTCTCAGTCTGTCTGTCTGTCATTTACCCCCTGGGCCCTGGCCACCTGGATATGCCTCACAGTGACAGGACTACAAATGCAAGAGTGCCTCAACGTTGCAGGCGCTACCGTACGCGTGTGTGGGGTGGATCAAAGGTCAAGCTTTGATGCTAAGACGGGCCGTGATATCCGCTTTTCTCCTTCGGAGGGCTCGGAGAGAACTTGGTGTGTGATTCGAGAATGTGGGAACTCGATCCAATGGGCTGCGAGCCTGTGAGATGTGGCCTAGGGCCCGATCTCTTCGTATCTCTCGAGTTGCTCAAGCTTCTGCTGGCTCTGCTCCTGTGCCTAGGCATCTCCACAACTTGTTTGAATCTGAACGAGTGGCGCGGCAGTCTGCAATTCTGCATCTGCAGAACAAGGGGGTACGGAAAGACGGCTGGCCCGACCAGGATCAGTGATCTTCTGCGAGTATGACTGAGCAAAGCTTGAAAAAAGCAGAGGATCGCACTGGAACGGAACATTTGAGGCGCGGCGGCAAGGCGGGCGGGAAGCGGTCGGCATTTGGCGGCGCACGGGACAGATTAGATTGCAGATCTCCTCCCTTTTCCCTGGGGCCGCTGCGCTAACTTCTCTCCGTCTTTACTGGTTCAACTTGTCGTGATTTGTGGTCGTACGGATAGTGTGTGGTGGACAAGGACGAAGAGGATCATCAGAGTTTGGGGCCCGGGGAGTGGCGCATACGTCAGCAGCCCATGACCTCACAGCTCACTCACACAAACTCACTTTCAGTTTTCACTCTCACTCTCACTCTCACTCTCACTCACACTGCCACACACCCACACAAGTTGGGCGAAGGATTTCTAAACCGCCGCAGATCTCTGCGACAGAAGCTTCCAATTCGCCTTCTAGTCTGAACTTGGCAAAAGACCCTTACCTACTACGGACTACAGCAAATAAGGCAGCGCTAACATGCTGCTCTGTTACGTTGATCACTGATCAAGAGACACACAGACATGGACTGGACGTCGGCCTATTCACTTCATAGCGCCGGGAATCCTTCAACTCCTTCTGCATTTCGCACGGGGATATCGCAGTTATCTTGTGGTGCCTCGGTTTATTTGACTCCGCGGATAGCATCCTTGGACTCTACTTATGAGCAGAGACTCGTAAGACTCAGGCGCACCTCTCGGCCGAGAGGAAACTTGAAGCATACCTAACTTCACAAGCTACACTCTTGTCACCTAGCTATCCCAGCCACGTACGACGCTCATCCCATCTCATCATCCTGCGTCGTCGTCCTCCCTTCCGTGCTCTCTGTCATCGACTGCACCTCTAGTCTTAACTCCACCCTCGTTCTCGCATAGGGCGACCACTCATACACTCACCCGGGAATTGCAACCACGACCCAACACTAACTCCGGGTGAAACAGCACCTTAAAATGGACGGCCGCATAAAAGGTCCTCGTCGCCTGTCGCGCTCTAGCCTTCCGTCCTTGCTTTGAGTAACTCACTCCCTGGGGAAGGCCCGGTTGGTGGCTTCATCCAGACTTTTCTGTATGGGTTTGATGCATCGGAACAGCAGAGGCCCCTGGCAAGGTCCCATGCGAAGATCTCTCTTCTTCGAAAACCTGCCTGCCTCCCGCGCCCAATATATCAGTCAGCGAACGACGTGCATTGCTGTACCTTAGCCTGACGCATATTGTAAATGTTCGCAAAATATCTGGCCGTGCTGTTCAGGCAGTTCTCAAGACATCGATTTCGAAGATAGCAAGATCAATAAAAACCTCGAGCAGGCAGGGTAGCTAGCTACGACTACTCACGCTGTCGTAATCACTCCTCAAAACAAGAGACCGTGCCTCCCACGCCGCAAATAGCATCTCCGTAGGGACAGGAGCAAAGATGATGATACCAACAATTTGCCCAAACCCCCAGTCGTTCCCAGCATATTCGCTCCCCATGTTGCTCGCCGCCGCCGCCTGAATGCTCCTCAGACGGAAGATGCACCAAAGAAGTACGCAACCGAAGAAAAGCGGGACGAACAGCAGCAGAGCCTGGACCAGACTCTGACTCGCCCACGCCCGCTTGACGAACCGTCGAGTCCGCGAAAGAGCGGCGGTCCGCTCGCGATCCTTCCCAATATACCGATCCTGCGTCTGTAGCCTGCGGAGGCCAAGCTCCATGGCGTGCCACAACATGAATAAGAAGATGAGTAACGAGGCGATGATCTCGCATACGGCGAGGGCCCAGTGCTCACTGACGGTGTACCTGTTGACCTCGCCGAAGCACATGTCCTGGATCCTCTCCCACTTCTCCTTTGTGACGTATGGTTTCCCATCGCCGCCATTGCCCTCGCCAACGCGGAGCGGTGCCCAATTGTGTATGCACTGCGACAGGAGGGGGTAGAAGAATAAGACGCAGACAAGGGCGAAGAGCATCAGGCTGAAGTCCCGTCGTCGTCTCTGGCGCTGTTGCAATTTTCTGCTATTCTGCTGCGTCTGTCTTTCGCTCTCTGGATGGAACAGGTCCAGGGGTAAAAGAGCAATGGGGTACAGAAGCGGAAGAATGCAGACGACGGAGACGGCGAGGGCGATCTGGGCTTCATTAGCGCCGAAGCCAGCTGTGGACATGCCAAAGTCCTTGTTGACGAGCATGACTATCGCTGCGAGTTCGATCGCGACGGCAAAGTAAATTGCGAACTCGAAGAAGGCGTCGAAGCCGGCTTTGAGAACAAGTTGGAAGAACTCTGCTCTTGGACCGTGCCTTTGGCGGATTATCAATATGAGGGAGGCTAGGACGAAGCCCAGGGCTAGTTCGACGGCATAACCGATAGAAACCTGTTGATGCTATGATTTAGTACCGTTGGAAAGGTAGATGGTGTCAGTTAAGTGAAGCCTAACTACCCCTATTCCTGAGATATCGGGGTTGGCATCGCCCCAGATGGCGCCGCATATCTCTTTTTTGCATCGATCAAGTTCGGTGATGTTGAAGCTCGTTGTTGACTTGAGCTGTTCAATGTAGAGGTTGAAGTCGTTGAGATCTTCCAGGCTCGCGCACCGTTCAGTCATATTGGCCATGAGTTCTTCGGTGTAAAGTCCTTAAGAGACTGAAAACCTGTAATGATCTAGGGAACTGAGCTACATGTCGTGGAAAGCAATTGGAAAGTCGACGTGCGAGCATTTAAGACGAACGAGAAGAAGGCTGCTACCCCAGAAGGGAAGAAGCAAGTACTGTCCTCTTCCACGTTGTTGCCAAGACCACCTCTTCCTCTAGAACTCAAATGTAGGCAGCCTATTCAGATGGCGGACGAGAAGCTATTAGGAAATGCTTAATGTGCCTCATGTATGAGTGCTAAACAAGCCACTCAGCCTGGCCAAGCAGGTAATTTGGAGAATTTTGTTGTCTTCTTGTGTCTTTCACGCCGGAAGCATCTTGTTAGGCGTTCCGGGCAGACTGCGTCGCGAGTCGATCATTCCAATCGTAAGGCTGCCAGATGAGCAGGAGGGGACAAGGTCTCACTTTCGACCTATTCACTCTAATCATTCACATAGATGCCTCGGTGTAACAGTGAAGGGAAAAGTTTGCTTAAGAAGAAGCACCCCTAGGAAAGACTTGTATAGACTTGAAATTGCAAACTCGGTTACATGACAGCTTATGACTGATAGGCGAATTCGACACCCTTTATCGACTCTTCCAATCTCACAATGCTTCCTCTTCTCCTAGCCTGCTTCTTCTTTGAATGGACTGTGGCTGCCGCTCAGGCTCCTCGTCATGTAGCAGTAGACATCAACAAGGCAAACATGACAATGACTGCAGCCGCGGTTCAATCCGGAGCCATCCTCGGCAGGCAATTACAAGACCCAAACACTTGTGGCTACGTTGCGAGTAAGTAGACATTGTATAACCGAATCCTTGAGATCATGCAGCTGAGGCTTTTCTAGACAAGCCTTTCGCATGCCCGAACAACGGCTCTTGCAGGACCAACAAGGATAACTTCATCGGATGCTGCGATGATAATGGCCGTAGCTGTTCAATCTACAACACATGCTACCCTGGGTCGGAGCAGTCCACAGTATCAAACCCAGGCAGCAGAACTTTGATATGGTAAGTTGCTACATGCACTTCTTGTGGATACACATGCATCAAGTCAATGAACAAAGCTCTTCTAACATGATATTAATAGTACGGGAACAGACCGTTTTTGCGCAACACTCACCTGGCCTGGGGGCAAGCAGACGGCCTTCTCTTGTGCCGCAAGACCAATGACGACGCAATTAGATCCCAAACCAAAACCGACGAGCACTCGAAGAACCTCGGAAGAGACAGACTCTAGTTAGGCCCCTTCGACGGCTACATCTTTTACTCCGTCTTTGACTGGTAGTGCGTCTGCCACCAGGCCTACTACACCACCACCGTCGACATTGTACACTTCGCTGGCTCCTCCTACCGGTACTTCTACCGGGAAACCAAATCCAGGTGCACCCCCGACAGACAGTCGTCCTCCGACAGGTAGTCCTTCGTCATACAGCCCACCTCCAGAAGCAACCCCTTCTGCATCAGACAAGCCGCCAGCGCCGCCGCCCGGAAGCGGCATCATGCAAGGTACTACTAGATCTCACCAGCGTGTCTCGTGTCGAACCAGCACTCACATTTAAAGATCTTACAGACGAGCAGAGGGTAGGCGTAAGTGTCGGCTGCGGTTGTGTCGGTCTCCTCTTCATTGTTAGTGTTATGTAAGTGCCCTTTCTCACGACAGTCGACATAGTAAACCAGCCCGAGTTCCTCTCATGCTAAACTTAGATGCTGTACTTGCGGCCCTTGGAGAGGGAGGAACATGGCGCGCCTGCCGATGGAAGCGTCAAACTATTCGGGCATGAAGCAGCTGGCGCGCCCCACGGGGAAAACTCCACAGACGAGCTCTAGGGAGGCATTGCAAAGTCAAGATTATATGTCTTTAAATACTTCGTATCAAGGAGCACATGATGAAAGCAGACGCGAGGTACCTGCGCCTGTAATACCAAGTCACTAGGTTATGCAACAAGCTTTGGTAGATTCGCTCGGGGGCCGATTCCAGACTTTTGGTGCTAAAATTACACGTCTACCTTGTCCATAGCACATGCCTGTATTCAGACAAGGGAATTCCGCAACAAGCTTTCCAATCTTTCGATATCCTCTTGCTTCGTTGTCTGGCTAGTCATCACGTAGAGGACATTTCCAAGAACTCTGCTGTGTACGTTCCATCTTGCACCCTCGGCACCATGCTCTCCCTGAAGCAAAGCACTTTGTAGGTTCGCGGCTGCGTTGCTCGAGTATCCAGCACCCTCGCTATCCTGTAAATGAATCGCAAGAACGGACCCTAACGCCCAAACGCCGTCCACTCGATTAGCCTGCTTCGAAACCCAGTCAACAAAAGACTGAGACCAGACAGACCATGCCCCAGCAGAGTTGCCAGATTCAATGTGAGTCGCGGAGTCTACCGTGGCCGAAGCCCCCCACCCGTTCGTCTTGGCCCAATTCCATTCTCCGTCGCGGTCGATTCTCTGCAGCTCCCTTAGTGATTCGAGGGCTACTTGGCATCCAACCGCGTGAGCGGTGTAGCTGTGACCGTGAAGCAGAGCATCGCTCTTTTCGTCGCTTTCAAAGGCTCGGAAGATACTGTCGGAGGCTGAGGTGGTGCAGAGGGGCACCAGGCCGCCGGTGAGCAGCTTGGCGTTGCAGACAACGTCCGGGTCGACGCCGAGGAAGGATGCGGCGGAGAAGCGGCCCAGTCGGGTGAGGCCCGTGAAGACTTCGTCGAAAACTACCGGGAGACCGGTCCAGGTTTTGTCGTCTGCCGCCGAAGAAGACTGAGTTGCAGTCCCGAAGAGCTCGGGGTGCTGACGGACGATTTTGACGAGAGTGCTCTGGAACAGAGGATCGCTGTGTATGCATCTTAGTAACAATGTCTCCGGCTACGCGTTGGGGACGTCTTGTACTTACGCCATAATCATGCCTCCCGCTCCAAGGATGACAGGCTCCATGACCAAAGCACCAAATTTACGCCCTTGGTCCCGGAGACGACGCAGGACGCTGGCGATGTACTCCTCATACACCCGCGCCTGACCCGCCGCCTCTCTACCAGCGACATCAAACACCGCAGACAAGCTACCAAACTCTTGCCCAGCACCCAGCTCCTCCCGCAGGACATCCGGAACCCGAACCTGCCACTTACCACCCTTGCACATAACAGACGGGTACTCGAACCAGAACCCCTTGCCGTCATACCACTCCACCTTCTCGTTGAACACGGACGGCTCCGTCGAGTCCATCGCGCCCATGGTGTCACCGTGGTAGCTGCCCCTGAGGCCCAGGATCTCGAGCTTGTCGCTCGCCTCCCAGCCGTACCGCACCCGCGCGGCGCGCAGGCCCATCTTGACGGCGACTTCCATACCCGTGCTGCCGTTGTCAGAGTAAAACACGCGCGAAAGGCGCGGGTTCTGGAGGCCCTGGAGTAGAGTCTGGGCCAGGGCCAAAGCGGGCTCATGAACGGCTGAAGCGAACATTACGTGACCGTAGCGTCCGGCCGCGTACGAGGCTGCAAGGGTGAGCTTAGGGTTGGCGTGGCCGAGACCTTGCGTCCACCACGATGAAGACCCGTCAAAGGATGGTTGCAGGAGAGCTTGGTCACCGGGTTGCTCTTGGCTCTGGGGAATAAGAGTTTGGAAGTTGTCGCCGTGGGCCGAGTCGATTGCTGTGATCTTGTCTGGTGTTAGACCCTTGTGCTGTGTGAAGGGGTACCAGATGATGTCGTGCGCGTCGCGAGACATGGTTTCCAGACGGGCGATGCGAGCGAGGTGGCGGGCGTGTAAATGGTCCAACGTATCCTTGATGGCTGCGCTTGACGATAATTCGGCGTAGTAACGAGACATTGCTTTCGCGTCGGCCTGCTCGTCTTGCACGCGAGCGGGCGGCTGGTCTACGGCGGTGACGGGGATGCCATGTCCGCGGCGGAAGTAGTCGGTCAGGTAGGTGTCGTTCTGGTAGTACCCATCTCGGAAGAGCAGAATACTCTCGACGTCGTAACCGCGAAGCTTGAGAGACTCAAAGGCCGAGATGGTTTGGGAGATACCGCCGAGTTTGGCGTCACCGATGAAGATGACCGGAGCCCGGAGCGGGGCGTAGAGGTCGGCCTGCGGGGTGCCGGACGGAGCCGGGGAGTGGACTCCGCCGGCGGTTTCGATGAAGAGCCAGCCCGGCCCTTCGGCCGCTCGGCCGGAGGAGTAATTGTAGATGCCTTTTAGTACTTCATTGTCTGATGGGGTTGGCTTTCAGTGAATTGATTAGTATGATGAACAACAGTGAGGTGATTGGGTTCCATTGATGGATTTGGCAGCTTACCTGGTTTGACGCTGCAGCGGCCAGATGGGGACTTGCTGGAATCTCAAACTGGAACAGCGTCTTCTTCGCGATACCTGGTGCAAACCTTGAGATGTGACTGGGGAAGCGGAAGCGAAATTAGCAAGGCCAAAGAGCGGAATTGAATCCGAAGGGAGTTCGCATTTCTGTTTCCCTCCGTGTCAGCTGTTACGAACAAGAGAGATCACAAATCGGAACCAAGGGAGCGACATTGGTGGTGTCGACAGTGGAGTTTGGGTTACGGATAGCACAACATACACCTATCGTCGGCTTCGGTGGCCGGACCCGTAGAGACGGGTTTCAGGAAAGCCGTCTTGTCCTGCGGCCAGAAGTTGCGGGCCGCATTGCAGAGGGCTGAGGCGAAGACCGTCTTGCCGACATCGGTGTTGGCGCCATAGACCTGGTATGTCCTGAGCGAACGCCAGAGCAGAGCGCCGACGGGTGCCATTGAGGTCTTTTGGCTGGTTCAAGCTCCCATGTGAGATGGGAACTTGAGGAACGAAGAGCCAAGAGCAATTGGTTGAAGATGGGACTGACTATTTGCTCACTTGATGTCAGAGCATGCACCTTGAACTTCCCAAATAGAGACCAGAGTCACCAGACGAGTCACAATGCCTATTACTAACCTCCCGAGTTTCCAAGAGTCCAAGGAAGCCGGGGAAACATTGAAGTGGACACAGAAGTTAGAACAGGCGGGGTAAGGTATCCGTAATACCGTAGCTGTTCTAGCGCTGC
Organism: Colletotrichum godetiae; assembly: GCF_030913485.1. Lineage (NCBI taxonomy): Eukaryota > Fungi > Ascomycota > Sordariomycetes > Glomerellales > Glomerellaceae > Colletotrichum > Colletotrichum godetiae. Next base: position 2,471,285 of record NW_026851249.1, on the reverse strand, counting down.
GGCATTTGTTGTGCCGAGAAACTGGGGCAAGCGGCTATCAAAGGCCAAAGTTGTTGAGCTTCTGTTGGTGTTAGTGTTATCCTTTTTTCTTTTTGAACGACGACTTTTTGTAGCTTTCTCAACGGTGCCGTCGGTGGCTCGGCGCGGCCAGGGGCGGGTTCGTCCTTGCATGGATCTTGCATCTCGCGTCGCTTTTCGGCTATGCGGGACTCTAAGAGAGATCTTCAGGGCCAGGCCAGGGGGTTGAAATTCCCTCGTTGAGCTCGTTTGTTTCTCTACGCCGCGGACCGCAGACAGCTCCATAGTCCCCCAATGCCGAGGTTTGAAGTGGTTCCCCTTTCACCTACACCAAAGTGACTAAACCACTCACATTGGAAAGTTTCTCGGGAATCATCCGACAGCTACAGCTCATCTCAAAACTATGCCGGCGAGCGACCGTCTGGACAAGGTCTTTGCGGCACTCCTGGCCCGCCGGGAGTCAAAGAGCCAGCTCCGGCGGCTGACCCTCGTTCCGGCCGGCAGCGCCGACTTTTCGTCCAACGCCTACCTCTCTCTGTCGACCCACCCCGAGGTTCAGGCTCGGTATCTGTCCCTGATCAAGGCCCACCTCGAGCCGTCCCCGTCCCCGTCCCCGTCCCGGGAGGCACACAGTAGAGATGGCAGTACTGGCAGCAAGCTCAGTGGCAATCGCAAACCCCACGGCGCATCGCTCCTTGGGTCCGGTGGCTCACGCTTATTAGACGGCAACGTATCCCTCGCAGAATCCCTCGAGAGAGAAATCACAGCCTTCCACCGCGGCCCAGCCGGCCTGCTCTTTAACTCGGGCTTTGACGCAAACGTCGGGCTCTTCAGCTGCGCCCCCCAGCCGGGCGACATCATCGTCTATGACGAGCTCATCCACGCGAGCGTTCACGATGGCATGAAACTGAGCCGAGCGGACAAGAAGATTGCCTTTGCACACAATACAGTGGATCCCACAGAAGCCCAGCAGTGGCCCCAGAGCTTGTCCGAAGTTCTGTCTAGGTTAACCGATGGCGAGGAAGGCCGCCTGGTACGCGATGGTCGCAAACGCGTCTTTGTCGCCGTGGAGGGGATCTACAGCATGGATGGGGACGTGGCGCCGCTCAAAAAAGTGGTTGAATGTGTTGAACGGCTACTCCCACGTGGGAACGGCCTGGTTGTTGTCGATGAGGCGCATTCAACGGGCCTTCTGGGGCAAAGAGGGAGAGGGCTCGTTTGTGAGCTGGGTCTCGAGGATCGGGTGTGGGCTCGAGTCCACACTTTTGGCAAGGCGATGAGTTGCTCAGGAGGTATGGTTCATATTCCACACCCTGATTCCATTTGTTGATGCTGACTTTGAACAGCAATCATCCTGGGCTCTTACATCACTCGGTCATATCTCATCAACTACGCCCGCAGTCTCATCTACACCACCGCCATGCCCTACACGTCTCTGGCAAGCATTAAGACGGCCTACGACTTCATCGCAAATGGTCACTCTGAGCCTCTCCTCCGCCACCTCTGGTCCCTCATCAACCAGACAAACGAGCTCTTGCTAGAGATGCTGGACCGTCACCGGCCTGATAGAAACCTAATGCGCCTGTCGCCTGGGAAGCCGAGATCGCCCATTATCCCACTCTTTACTTCGGATCCTAGGGGCCTGGCACAGCACTGCCAGAGACACGGCTTCATGCTGAGGCCGATTGTTGCGCCTACTGTCCCGGTAGGAAGCGAGCGGGTGAGGATCTGCCTCCACGCCGGCAACTCTGTCGAGGAGTTGGAAGGTTTGGTGTCTGCCATTGAAGGCTGGCTGGTCGCTCAACCGACGCATCAAGGGCAATTATTCGACAATGCTCTAGTAGGCCAGCCCGGACCGCCAAAGTCACGGCTTTAAAATAGACGGAAACACTTGATAAACATGGGGACTTGCGTAGCATGTCAAAAGTATAGCTCCTGGCATTGAACACATTGTATAATATTGGTGATTCTCTCTCGACGGACATATCTCGACCTTTTCTACAGGCTTAAACCAAAAGAAATTGCCCGAGGCATACTACAACGATGGCGGACAGCACCCCGGTGAGTCCGTATCCCATGTTTGAAGCAGAGCCGACCCGAGGAGGTGCAGTAGGAGGAGTAGAGTTAGTCCCATTTCTGCCTCCCATACCTCTCCCTCCTCCCTTCCCTCCACCTCCTCCTGGCTTCGGCATCGTCTCGTTCTTGTGTCCCATCCCCTTGCCACCACCCTTGCCGCCCTTGCCACCGCCTTCACCTCCTCCTCCTCCTCCTCCTCCATGCTTCGGGGCATCAGGACTCGTACCATTCTTGTGGCCCATGCCTTTTCCTTTACCTTTGTCCTTCCCACCACCTTTGCCGCCGCCCTCTCCCCCGCCGTGCTTGGTGCCATTACGCTTGTTCCCATGCTCCGACTCCATCCCCATCTGCCCGCCAGACATGGACTCGCCCATATTCATGCCACCACCGCCAGTCCCAGCAGCCGGAGCCTTGGCAGGCTGACCAACCAGCGGCGCCGTACCCCCAGACGCTTTTTGCAGATTCACAGACGCCTTCTGCGCATCCGTAGCAGGCGTCTCGATGAACGGAATCATAGGCGCCAGCATAGCACAGTTATCCTGCTGGGACGCGGGCATACCCTCCATCGTGCCCGTGTTATTCTGGAACAGCAGCCTCTGCTTCCCGTCGACGGTCCACGCCTGCCACTCCGGCATTCCCGCCTGGATCTTGGCAGCGTTGGGATCGAGGCTGCGGACGAAGCTGGCCCAGTAGGCCTGCGTCAGCGGCACGATGGGCGCGTTGGTGGTGGAGTAGCTCTTTGGCGGGGCGCCGTCCGTGTTATTGGGACCAAAGACGCCGTTGAGCTCGACAGTGTGGTAGGCGCCGAAGCCTTGGGCCTCTTGCTCGTCGTCGAGGGGTCCGTAGCGGTAGTTGAAGGTCGCTACGCCATCGCGGGCCATGGCGTCCTGGAAGATCTTTGTGATGCAGTGCGCTCTGTAGTCCCCGTGGGCGGTCGCGAGCTGGCGCCAGAGTTTACCTGATTTGGGGAAGACAGGCTGCGGCTTATCGAGGTAGGTTTCCTTGAGGAGGGCGAGGGAGGCGTTGCTGAGGGACTGGGTGGCCTGGTCGTTCATGTCCTTGAAGGCCTCCTCGACGGTGTCGGTCTTTTGGGGCACGTTCTTGGTCCCCTCATCGGTGCAGGTTCCCGCAATGGTGGGAACCTTGAGATACTTCCCCTCGGCGAAGCGTTGCAGCGTCGGCGCCTTGACGAGGTCGCCGTCGAGGTTGGGGTTGAACTGGCAGTCTTCCGTCTGCAGTGCCGTCGCGTTGAGGCCGCGGAGACAGGCGAGGGAGTCGGCTTGCTTGTTGCAGCCGGTGGCGTTGGTCAGGCAATTGTACTGCTCTTGACCTTGGTCGAGGGTGCGGACGGTGGCGACGGAGACGGATTCCATGATGGCGCCCTTGATCAGGCCTGGGTCGTTGTCTCCAAAGGCGGCGAGAAGCATGGCTACTGAGGTTGCGCCGGCGGAGTCGCCTACGGCTACCATCTGATCGGGGTTTCCTCCAAACTTGGAAGTTCAGTCAGCAAAGGGGCAACATAAAAGAGGGTTGGAAGAAAGCTCACAGCAGCGGCGTGTTGCTTCAGCCATTTCAGGCCTTGGATCTGGTCCTTGAGGCCGTTGTTCATACTCGCGCCAGCCTCCACCTCCTTGCTCTGCAAGAAACCATAGGGTCCTGTAGTTGACATTAGCCTTTGCTCTGCAAGTTCGCGATGCTGGTGCAAGATGCACCAGGTTCAACCACATACCAACTCTATAGTTCACCTGAACGACTAACATGTTTCCAAACCTGGCCAGATCGCTGCCGTTGAAGTTGGCATTGGAAAGAGACTGGAACCCGCCGCCTTGGATGAAGTACATGACTGGCAATTTGGACTCAGGTGTCGCGTTGGACGGCGCAAAGACATTGACATAAAGACAGTCTTCGTCCGTCGTGAAGCGCTTGTTAGGCTTCATCGTGAAGTCGGAAGCGCTTCGGGCCAGACATATCGGGCGGAACTGGGCAGACTTGTCAGCAAGGTCAAGAGCTGTTTCCTACATCTCAAAGAGATTCTTACATTCGAAGCATCGACGACATCAGTAGTATTCGGGGGATCAACCGGTGCCGCGAACCGGAGCTGGCCCACCGGCGGCGCAGCAAACCGGACGCCCAGCCATCGAGTCGCACCGCCCTGCTCGGCGACTCCTTGGAGTTTGGTATAGCCAAGGTCGACAAGCGGGTCAACCGCCTGGACCTGGCCGATGATTGCGGCCGAAAGAAGAGAAACGAGGGATTTGGTTAAGGAAGGCATTATTACAGAAGTGACAGACTTAGATTAAAATGATAGTAGGACCGACTAAACACAATCATCACCAATAACTAATCACAGCAAAGGAGAGAATTCGAACATCATCCGAAAAGAAGCTTGGATTATGGCGGTCTTGTCATCTGTTATAGGGACTGAACTTGAATTAGACCAGACCAGCCTGACAGCCCGAGACCGAAACCAGACCGGAGTATTTTGTTGACTCAAGGACCATCTTCTGCACCCAGCTTGCCAGCTTGGTGGCCTTTTAAAAGCTTCTCCGGACTGTCCGCAGTTTTTGGAGTTTTGGGGTGTGCTGCGGGGGTTTCAGGACCGGTTTTTGATGCGATCTTGTCGCGGATGTCGTGTTCCAGAACAGCAAACTCTATTCTCGAAGGAAAGATTTCAAGACGGACATATGATCCCCGGGCAAGGATCTCCACAGCCGGGAGCAGAAAATCTTTACTAAGGTCATCGGTGACGGAGCCCTTTAAACTGCCGCGATTCTCGTCCGCGGGCTGGGGTGTCATCCGCACATTTAGAGTTCTTCGTCGCAACAAACCCCTGTTTCCCCTTTCACGCCATAGCATCATCCATGCTACCCAAAATGCATGCTCTTTTAGGATGACAAGATTCTTAAGATGAACGCTCCTTGGCGGAGGGTTTCAGCGGGATCAAATAAGACGAGATGCTTTTCTCTCATCGTGTCAGCCACTCTTGACTCTGCATGTCCCTCCTAGACCGCTTTGGGATACGTCGTACCATTTGCCTTGCCGACTGGCTGGTAACTGACGCACGAATCCTTGATGCTGCAAGCATGCTGTCCACACATATTGCAACTGTGGCCGGTCGAGGTTGCAGTCGTTATCCGTCGGCCCTTCGGCGCGAACCATCCAATCCTATTACACGGCAATATCAATGACACTTGGTGTAACAAGACTGTAGTCTGTATATTCTATATAATCAGGTAGTTGTACAGGAGTGCTATTTACAGCTGAATTATGTACAGTAGAAGATGATAGAGAGATGTTAGTTGTTTGGGGAGTCAACCCCTGTGGTATAGACTCGCTGTTTATTCGTAGACGTAGCAGAACGGAGATCCTCCGACAGTGTTCATCAGGTCTCTGAGCTTGGCCGATCCGCCGATGGGAGCAATGTCAATGAGGTCGTCCAAGGTGGCGTTTGCGCTCGGCGGGTTATTCTGTAGTGTCCTGGTGCCGAAAATATCCTTTAAAAACAAACATTGTCAGTTATTGTCATTGAACATGAGACTCAATCTTGAGTATCCATAAAGTCGTACCTGTCTGTTGGCAAAGTCAAGCATCTGCCAGATCCAGTAGACGCGGTCAACTTGCGCGTGGTGCAGGAAGAAGACCGGCTCGCCGGGGGAGATGAAGGGATCCGCACCAGGGTCGCCTATACGGAAAGTCAGTGACCGTCTGAGTCAAACACACGTGAGTCTGAACTTGCCTCCGATCGTGTAGTGACCTCCTCCGTGAACGCCAACCTCAATACCAGGCGTGTACCTGTCGTCGCCCTGCATAACAGCCTGGAACCACTCAATGTTGTCATTGCCGAGGATCAACTCAGTAGTATTCCGCAGCGAAGAGTATCTGGAAGCAATGTGCTTGTTAAGATCACGCTTCAGGCAGCGAGGGTGGTCCTCAGTCGGCTTATCGACACTCAGCGGCGTCGTGGTGCCGTACTGCCACAGCAGCCGGGGCCCGACGTGGACGACCATATCGGAGAAGGGACCGGTCTCAACGCAGCCGCCACCCGAGCCGGGCTCGAGGATGATGGTGGTGTTGGAGAAGCTCTGGAGGAGGTGCATGCCCTCGTGCTCGATGGCGGCGCCGTTGCTTCCCATGGAGGTCTCTGAGCCGTCAAAGACGGGGGACTTGGCTGGGTCTTCGACGTCGAGACCCCATTCCCAGTACGGGAAGGTTCCTGTACGCGGAGAGTTAGATTTCAGATGTTTCTTATAGAGGAACCGAAGAGTCCTAACCGGTGTAGCCGCAGACGTTACGGAGGTTTTCTTCGTACGTGTATGTGAAGTATCTATGCCAAAGGAGGAAGTTTGCCTAGATAGCCCACCAAGTTAGCCACGTTCATCTGTAAAGAGTACCTATCTTGGCATACCGTGACGTGAATCATTCCAGTCTGGTTGAGATGTGTCAGGACAAAGTCGTCGTATAGTGACTTTGCAGCCGGAAGCTCCGTGGAGTTCAATAGCGTAGGGGAGGACTGGAGGCACTTGACCGCAGCGACGTACGCCTTGCGCTCTTCGGCAGGAAGTGTTCTCCTGGAGATCCAATATCAGCATTTCGTGAACAAACCAACAATCTTCCTGTACGCAACTCACCATTCTTTCCGTACGCGAAGCTTGTCGGGCGTGCAGGTCGAGTTGATTCCCATCCGCTGGTTCAGTGCCTTGGAGACCTCGAGAGCCTGCGCCGAGAGCTGAGCGAGGGCATCTCCATTGTCGATCGCCGTCTGCGTAAAGTTGTGGGCGGTGGTCTTGGCAGAGGTAAGGGCAGCGTTGCCGGCGGCAAAGAGGAGCCAGACGCAGTGCTTGAGGACGGCCATGACGTCTGTTACGGGGTGTTACTGGAGCAGCAACTTTAACCGGATGAACAGCGTTCGAGACCACAATCCTCAAGCTTTCTTGAAAGGGAGATCCTCCTGCCGGAACTTGGAGCCGACCATCAAAGATTATATGTTTACTGAATAGTAGGGCAGAAGGAGAATATTTAAAGGCGGCAGGCTGCCGCCGTGGAGCACATTGGAGACCCTTTTTCTAGATTACCCATCGGAGCCGATATCCTCAAGGATTGCTGCTCTCGGTTAGGGCCGTTTATCCATCTTCGAGGGAGGCTATCGTGAGTAGAATATTGGTCGAGGCCGGCAACGAGATCCATAGAATAGAACCCTTACCAAGCTTCCGCAGTTCCAAGTAGATGGGATGTAATGGGATCGGGTGAACTATTCGCTAGGTTGTGACTTCTCAAACAGGAACGAATATCCATCTAAAAAGTTGGTCCGAACCACGTTGCATGGACACCCGCCTTGCAGGAATTCAAGGAACCCGTTGTTCCAAACGGGGCAGCTCCAGAACCAAGATGTTGGCGTGGCCAATCGGGGTGGGAACAGAGATGGGACTTTTAATCTATATCGGCTATCAACATTAAAGTTAAATTTAGCATTGCCACATTTTGGCCCACGCATTCTGGGTACGATGGGGTGCGAGAAGACTAAAGAGTCGACAACATCCCTTCCTCTGTGGCGTCGTGTCAGCAATGACAAAACTGGGCTAAGTGACCATGGTGGACGATGCTCTCACCACAAACAGATAATCGGCTCCGGGCACGTGGATCTGGATCACCACGGACACCACTCATAGTGCAGAATTTGCCCGGCTCCCGTTTGATTTCAATCAAGAAATGCGGTCTTCTATTCATGGTTGTTGTTAGTATCGGTGTCCGTCCATCATGGCGGGGTGGAGCTCTGGCGAGTCAGATTTCAACAAATCCATCAAGCTTGGGCGGATCTGGTCTCGGCAGTTGCTGAAATGATTCAGATGAAGCAATCAACATGCTTGAATTTCTCCGAAAATTGGTGGTCTAGTTGCGCAAGGTATCTTTCCAACGGCAAGAAGGATGACGATGATGGTCTCTACAACTTCGCAGTAACGATACAATTTACATCTAGCCTACTAGTTGATCTATGAGGATCTCAAACCTTGCGCGTGATCCTGTGAGCCACGTGCAGTCAAGCTGACACCCGCACGACCCAAGCGGCTAGTTATTGCTTGGCCACTATATGTAACCTTCCTAAAATACTCGCCAGTCTCGAGTTGACAGTGGCGTGATATTTATCAAGAATGCTATCGAGGCCTTGAACCTTGTTTTGCTGGGAACACGGCTACCGGCACCGCGGCGCCTACTTTGACATAAGCTGACTATGTAGTATCTACGCCTGTCAAAGAGACGAGCCAAGCGCTGCCCAATTAGTTGGTTCTCTAAACCAAAAGGGTAACTTCGTTTATGCCCCTGCCAAGTCGACTAAGCGTTCTGTCACGTGTGGCTGACTACTTAGAGAGGTAATGCCAGCTTGCAGAGCAGCTCAATCACGGATCTTTATTCAGATTGTGATCGAAAGTCAAACGTAGCCCGGGAGATTGGGATCAGTCAGCCTCTCGGATTCGGTCTATTAGATGCTAGCGAAGAAACAACCGTCGTAACTGATTCGACTAGAATTGGGTGAGACTCTTTGCCAGGATACGAGTAGGACTACATAAAGGTGCCTTAAACGTCTAGACTCGGCTTTATACAATATTGTACAGCTTCCTTCATTCCTCCCTCCCCCATTAACAACGATGAAGCTCAAACCTTGACAAACCAACCTTTGCCAATCTTCTTCGTCTTCACGATTCGCGCCAAGGTCAAGAAGAACGTCCCTAACATAAGACAGCTACCAGCAAAAGCCTGGGCGCCAAGGTATCGACCGCCGGTAGCAGAGATGATGGCGCCGGCGATCGGATTCCCAGTGAGCACGGCAAACGCAACAATCGTGAAGACCATTCCGATGCGCGTCCCTTGCTTGCTCGGGTCCGTCGTCAAGGCGCTAACGCCAGCCGGGAAGAGAGCCTGGATGGCGTTACCCGCGATGCCGAAGAAGATGGTCCAGACGTAGAGTCCCGATGGCGATTTCACGGCGATCCAGCAGTAGGTTAAGAGTCCCGAGATTAGAGCCATGGGTGTGAAGACGGTGATTGTGCCGATTTTGTCTGCGAGGAAGTTTGGGCCTAGGCGGCCAATGAAGCCGATGCCATTCAGGACCAGCAAGAGATTCAGCGAGTCCGTGTAGGAGAAGTCGAGCTCGTCTCGACTGAAGGAGGCCAGGTAGTAGAAGGCAAAGTACACTCCCATGAAGGACTTGGCGTGGCCGAGTCAGCGCGGCGTTTACATTTACGGGAGGAGGTAACTTACAAAGAACCCCCCGGCAGTGTAGAAGGTATACTCAAGTTCCTTGAACGACGCCAAGTCCACCATCTTGCTCGCCTTGCGCGGAGGTATGCGCGGCTTGAGAAAGATGAAGCCAACAGTCAGCGTCGCAAGCTGAATGAAACCAAGTGTGCGCATAGCCCATGGAAACCCGACCTGCGGCAGCAGCTGCCGAACCGTACTCGGGAACACCAATCCACCCGACGCGCTTCCCACGGCCGCCATGCCGATGGCGATGGCCCTCTTCTTATCAAAGTAGGTCGACAGCGTCGCTAGGGATGGGCAAAACACCAGACCAAAGCCCAGACCGACGCAGACGCCATGCGAGAGGAAAATCTGCCAGTACTGCGTGCACCATGACGTCGCAAAGATGCCGAGCAGGATGAGGAAGCAGCCGGAGAAGTAGAGGTGACGGAAGTACCCTGCATCGGTAAAACGCCCCGAGAATGCGCCGATGAAGAAGAGGAGGAAGACTTGGAAGGATCCAATCCATGAGATGTCTGATGGCGGTCTCTTTAGTTGTTGAACGTAATATGTCTGGAAAACACCGAAAGAGTTGACGAAGCCCCTACATTGCCCGTCATGTTAGCCGCGAATCTTTGAAAGTCTGCGTTGCGCCGTTGTCTCTCACTCACCATGTATCCATGAAGATGAAGTGCGCGCTCAGTACTACAACGGCTACGCTCAGTTCCGCTCCATCAGCAAAGACGCAATCTCATTCTCACCGGCCATCCAAGCATTATATCCTCCGTCAGGCGGTGGCCCAGGATCCGCAGTTGGCGCCGACGCGATCCGACTCAGCACGCGCCCGACGCGGCTCCCCGTTCGGTGCGTCTCTTCTCCCACAAGGCCGCTTTCGTTCCGCGACGAGTCGGACCTCGTCTCCTTTTCAGTACTATCCATCATGATAATCTGTTCTTGGGCGACATGCGTTCTGATGTCAAAAGGGTGGCGTCATAGACCTGGATGGACATTGATCGTGTGTGTGTCCTGGGAATAAGCGATTTTCATTCCCGTATGCTGGCCATGGCGGGGAGCGGCACCTTAAAGACTATGTCTGAACCAGTTCCCTCGCGCTTTCGCGCTTAGGGAACCAAGATCCCTTTTATTTGACTCATGGCAAAAGGTCCTAGTTCGTCTCTTAGTTCTTACCGAGGTTAGGCGGTGTGGTGGTAAGGGTAAATGGATAGCAGCAAGCCTTAAATAAGAACTTGTACCCCGCGTAACTACTACTCAGAGGCGGCAGAAAGAAGTTTGAAACTCGAGAATTAGTCACTAGGCGCTGCAATTGGCATCGCTCGGTGATTGACTTGTTCAGTCTAAGCAATAATTTTCTTGCGCTCTTGGGACCGGAACCGCTCGGCGAGCCAACCAGAATGCCGATGACCTACCGGGATATTGAGCCAACTTTGTCGGAAATGCGGCGGAAGTACCGGGGATCTTCCCGTCCCCCGCGATCCCTTCCGACACTAGTAGAATCGTTGTATCTGGTTGTTAGTTGGACAACAGTTGCGCAACTTTACAGCAACCATGGAATTATACTACATCTCTTCTTGGACCTACTTGAACTTGATTCAAGATTCAGGTTTTGCTCTTGCATGATGCAAATCATGGATTTATTTCCGGGTCAGAAACAGAGTACATAGGTAAGTGATGGGGATGAACTGGACTCTCGCACTCGCAATTAAGTCACTCATGCTTAACATGGCGGCAAGCTGACTAACATGTTCGCTCCCTCCGCGGAGATGCATCTTACTTCAACTTCATGTCATAGATGGCCGAGGTAATAGCTGCTTATATTTCTCTTTTCTGATTACCTAAGAGGACCCGGTCATCGTAAGACACTTTGTCCACATGTCCAGAGAAGTTTTGACTACAGAGTCATAGCTCCAACGACGAGTAGCTGTTTGAGACGACGTTTAAGGGATGCCCAGTCAGCAGAGTTGAGACGACCCCCGCTTGTATACGTGAGGAAAAGAGAGTTTAGCACATGCCTCTTCGGAAACTGGGTTGCTGACAAGACTACGCAGTCGAAGGATCATTTGATCGATGCGCGTCATTGAAATCGTTCGTTTGGGGAGGTATGTTTAAGAGAGGCCACTGCCGTTGAACGGACAATTGGCTTGGTCACGGTAACTCAATCGAGCTGGGAGCACCGTGACATGCCATCCTGAAGCACAGCAGTTAGTGGCATCAAGTGGTAATGCGAAAAAATGCATGGTTTGCGGCCTTCGAGTTCGTCTTCACCTTTGGCCTACATTGTTAGCTTTGTTCTTTCATCAACCCGGCTCGACTACGCATTGCATCTAGTGCAATGAAGTGGTCTTGCAACGCCTGGTAGTACATCAGGGCGAGCATTTCAGGAACCCGACACAGTGAGATCCCACCCAGATGTCAGCAGAAAGCCTGGACTCAGTTCGCTGATCCTTTCAAGAGCGCTCCCTCTCTACCAAATGTGAATGATGTAGGATACTGCAAGCGGCGCTCGTGCTGCGCTAGATGCTCATTCAATGAAGTTGTAGGTGACACGAGATATCCGGGACTCCTAGTACGAGCTCTCCCGGTAAGCTATGCGCTCCCTTGGAGTCTGCGACGTTCGGAAGTCAGTAATGCGTTTATTCAAGGCTCATAAATAACACACGGATTGTGGCAACTTGATCTCGAAAAGAGAGCTCTTCGCCTGTTCAGGCTGTAGATATTGATCCTCACATCTTGACGACCTGCTACATTGTTTTGAGCGCCGAATAAACCATGCCTCGCATCAGCACTTACCTTCTTCTCGTATTTACCTTCGTCACAAGCCTCATGGCCAACCCACTTCCCATCACTAACCACACCTCCTCAACCTTCCTCGTCACCCCACGATCCTACTTCACCCCTATCCGCCCCCTTGAAGTATCCCCCGTCGAATGCCACGACGAAGCCGACTTCCGCGGCCACGCCGATATCGAACCCAAGTTCTTCTTCGACGGCGTCTACAAGTTCTGCCAGCAGCGCTATGCCACGATGCAGACGCTCGACTACACCGATGACCCGAACTCCGACAACGGCCACTTGGTCCGCAACGCGAGCTGGCGCTACCGGGACTGGCACGGCGTCAACCACGACTTTAGAATTTGGTGGGAGGCGGGTTGCAGGGTTTCTGGCGGGAAACAGAATGTGCACCGTCCGTTGGGGGAGGAGGGGGGTCCTGAGTGGACGTCGGGGTGTTATGAGATCATGGGCTCTACGTACTATGAGTGTGAGTTTTTTGAGAACCCGATTTTTATGGTGATCTTCGATTACTGGCTTTTGGTTTTTGGGTTTGCCAAGGCTATCCACCACCTAGGTAGACGACTTATGAGTACGGATGGAATACGTGCTGATACTTTTCTATTTTTGTGATGTAGGCACAGGCAACGGCGATGTTGGGGGAAGGAAGAAAGCCGGTTGACTCATCTATGAATATAGAGGCGGAAAGGGCGACAATGACGATCCAGGGTCTTGATGGGAGTCGAACTTCATGTTTGCAGGACCACGGTCGTGATGGGCCATGTGATCTTCTGAAGATGGCTGAGTATTCCGAGCCCACCTCACGGATATCGTCTGCGAGATAAGGATATAGTTGACAGCTCACGTTAATGATATGGCGCGTGACCAAGACGAACTGCGATGTCCCTGGCACGGCCAGAATCCCCAGACAGTCCGATACTCTATATATCCCTGTACTCAGCCCGATGGTGGTGCCATTGTCGGACCAGCGCACATCGGGCCCTGAATGACGTATAATTCATCCCTATTACCTTTGGGTGTTTAAAAGAAGATGATGGCCCGGGCATGGGTTGCTGTAACATCGTTACGTCGTTACGGGACCCGTGCCCAATTATTCCGCCACTCGTCACAACTATCAAGAAGCTGTCACAACATTTCAGTATACGTCACAATGGATACCCTCTTCATGAAAGCAGTGAGCATTAAGATGCCCGACTCTCTCGCCAATATCATCCAAAGCGATCCGTGGGCCGGTGGAAAATCCCGTGCTCCTGCAGTCAAACAATCACCACCGACTGTCAAACAAGCACCAGCACCAGCACCAGCACCAGTATCAGCACCAGCAGCCGCGAAGATGACGCAACAGGATGAGACACAGTAAATCAGACTTCCAAGGGGGAAAGAGAAGAGGAATAAATTTGTCGGAACCTGTATGCTGATAAATGGCAATTAGATTGAACAGGAACCTCTCCGAGGAGACCAAAGACACGAATAGCTCGGGAGGAACGAATCGAAGCAGTGGTGAGAGTGCCGGTGGTACTCGCAGCAATGGGAAGCCGAAGGGAGAGTTGTCTGCAACCGTAGACACTCTTCTGAACAAGGCGTTGGGATTTGGAGCTGCGAGTGAGGCCGAAAGGAAGAAGGGCGGTGCCGCGTAGCCGGTCCTGGCGTCCAAGGTTGCCTATGACTTTCGTCTGTCTGAGGGGACGGTTACGAAACTCTGAGCTTTGCTTTGAAGCGTTGCTTGGTCTTATTTGATTAGACTGTATTGTATGTAACGAATCTTACGTTGGTTGACTCAAAGAGACTGCTATTCTCGAGGTGATCTCATACACGGCGGATTAAGAGTTTGTTCGTGAGGTACTCCAGATGATGTTGTCAGTCTATCTGCGTAATGAGTATGGATTCCCTTCTGCGTCACGGTCGCCGCCGCATCAAGGAGGGAACAAGCCTTCTAAGAAGAACTGGTGAAGAAAAACCAAATACCTAGCACAACGGTTCTATGTAAAGCAAAGATTCAATAACACGCAACCCGCGCTGCGAAGCCCCGGCCTTCGGAGCTGTCCCGCGCGATCCAGCCATCTGGTGCGCTACCCCCCGCTGTCTGGACCCCGCGCTACCCCGCAACATGACGCCACCCGGACGGCGCCCGATGCTCTTCCGGGATAAGCATATCTGCAACCGACCGATGTCCCCGACATGGGTACTGATACCGATAGTTGAATGTCCATACATTACTTTGACTACACATATATCCAGAAGAAGAGAGAGTAGAGAACGAACTCTGCTTCGTAGCATCAGTCTCTCTGCCAAGTCCTCCCACCGCTGATACTATGGGAATTATCTCCACAAAGCCCCGGTGGCAGAGTCGGCCGTCGGCGACAGGAGCCGAGATAAGATGATGCGTTCGTTGATAGACCCTATCCATTCTTGTCGTGTAGGGCCTCGTCATTGGCGACTTTCAGGTTCCAAAGATCCAGACGACCAATCGCTTGGAATAGTGCATGCTGCACAGGATCCTCTATCGAAAGCAAAGTCATAGAGATGATGATATCTCGACATGGCTCAAGGAGTATAAAGTAGCTGCAAATCCATCAACGGACATGAATTCTTCCTCTCAACTATCATACAGTCTGCACAGTGATTGTTGTGACTCTACCTACTTCCCTCAACAACAATGCTCCTCAACTTACTCGCCACGGCGCTGGCCTTGGCAACAACCACATCTGCCTCTCCAATCAGTAGATCCTCAACGACGAACAACGCATGGGACCTAGACTGGATCTCAACAGACCCCTCCCTCCCGAAAGTAATGTAAGCCCTCCACCGTCCCCATGCGCCCCCTCATAAGCACCTACTAACCCAACCCAACATAGCATCTACAGTGCAGGCGGCACAATCCTCTCAGCCTCAAACTACAGCCGCCTCGACAACATAGCCTACGGCTCCGGCCCCTCAACAACGCCCTACGACCTCATCTCCAACGTCTCCGAGGTTATGGAGGTCGCACCGCTCGCTGTTGTGGAACTCGATGTCCCCGGCGGCAGCGCGGGGCTAAACTCGTCGCTGTATCTCAACATCAGCCAGCTCGCTAACGCGCAGGTGTGTGCTGAGGGGAGTGATGTCGCTGGTGCGATTATGTTTCATGGGACGAACACGCTTGAGGAGACGGTATGTGCCTTTGCATGTGGGATTTTGAGAGTGTTGGCTGATGAGAGAACCTAGGCTTTCGGCGTGGATTTGACGTTTAATTGCTCCAAGCCATTCGTCGCGACGGGGTCTATGAGGCCTGATACGTATGTCTCTCCTGATGGGCATGCGAATTTCTATCAGGCTGTTGCGGCAGCTGCGTCTCCTTCTTCGCGTGATCGAGGGGGTCTCATCGCCTTCAATGACAGGTAAGCTTTCCAATTTTCATCGAACTCATCATACACACCCCTGGTCAATCGGAAGAGGAGAGGAGAAATGACGGAGGATAGACAGAGGCAGCGAGTTGAACTGACCACGCGTCGAACAGAATCACGTCAATCTATTACTCCACCAAGGTTAATGCAAACACGCCAGACACGTTCAAGGCCCTTGAGCAGGGAAACCTCGGGGCCTTCCTCGCGGGGCAGCCGTATTACTTCTTCGACGCGGCGTATCCGACAGGCCGGCCTCATTTTGATATCACGGGCGTGACGGAGTTGCCTTCTGTGATTATTGTCTATGGTCATCGTGAGTCTTTCAACCCGAGTCTATCCGATTACCTCTCCCCGCGCATGGGGATAGTAGTTTGGTACACGGGACAAAACATTGACGCTGGAGTTTTGCAGAGGGTTTCGATGCGTCATTGATGTACGCTGCCGTTGCCAACGGCGCGAAGTGAGTTCGTCCCGGGGGTTTCAGAGCGAAACTTTCCGATACCAAGGAGAAAGCTGACGTTGGATCATCAGGGGCCTAGTGATCCTCGGACCCGGCGCGGCAGCCGTGAGTCCCAGCGCCCGAGCCGCGGCCGCGGACCTTCTGGAGCAGCGGGGGATACCCACCATCGCCGTCGCCCGACCCGTCACCGGCACCGGCGTCCCTAGTCCGGTTCCCGGGCCGCTGTACGTACACTAGATCAGACTCATCACCCACACTCTTGCCCTTGAATTATTGAGTTTTCGCATGCACTGACAGCCAGAACCAACTAGGATTTACTCGAGTTACCTCGGCGGCGAGCAGGCGCGCATCATGTTGCAGCTTGCCATTAATGCCGGATATGATATTGACGAAATCCGGGGCTTGTTCGAGAGTCCTTTGAGGAGGGCCGTTTATGAGACACCTGCGAACCAAAAGTTTTATTACTCTGGTTGAATGAGCAGGATGCCAAAGGTGAAAGATAAGATGTATGGTCAAGAGACCTACAGAACATGGTAGTACAGTAGAGAGACAGAACAGAAGACCTAAGAAAGGAAACGAATTGGCAACCTCACAATGACCTTTACATTGATAAGATGACATCCCAAGCCTAAAGTTTGGGCGAGTGTAGAAGAAGACATTTGGGGAAATCCACAGCGCTATCATTATATTACTCTTCACAATCACCCGCCGTCTATGATTCTAGTGCCGGAGAAGAACAACTGGGTCGGTGGGAAGCAAGGCGTACTATGCCAGCTTGAGTCTGTTTGCTGAAGAATTGGAAGACGCATCTAAGCCAAATGAAAGTAGTCTAGAAAACAAAGGTCAGGCTAGGCGATCAACGTTTTGCAGGTTTGGATACATAAGTGGTCGTATATACAATATATAGCAAGGATAAATAACCATCATCTCCATTTTTAACCAAGGCGCTTTCGGGCTTCACCACTTTATACATGATCCAAAATACTAGGTCGCCTTTTGGGAGCTACATCTCCTCTTTCGGTGCGTCGTCGGGATGCGAAACCCCACAGCAGGTTTCGCAACTTCGTCCAGCGAGGGGCGAATCAACTTACCGAGCGGGCCTGCTAAGAAGCGGCTCCTGGTCGTCGCCCTCGTGCTCGTCGGCGATCTTCTTGGCCTTGCCGGCGAACGGCCAGTACCCCTTCTCGTTGCAAATCATGGCGAAGAAGCCCGCGGCGACGGCGACCCAGTAGAGGTTGTAGGAGACGACGGAGCCGACGGTGGCCGAGTTCTGCCAGCCGAGGACGGCGTTGAAGATGCCCCAGAAACCGCCGCCGTTGAGGTCGGGGTTGCAACACTGCGATTGTGTTAGAATACGTTCATGGCTGGTGATGAATGCGGGGGTGTCTTACGTTGACGTGCCAGACGCTCCTGCGGACGTCGTAGGAGCCGGGGCCGGAGCCGAGTTCTGCTGCGTCACCTCCGACAATCTTGTTCCACTTGAGTTGTGCGTTAGTATTAATCTGGGACTGTGGTTGGGGAATGGGTGCTGCTCACCTCGTTCTGC
Organism: Colletotrichum godetiae; assembly: GCF_030913485.1. Taxonomy (NCBI): domain Eukaryota; kingdom Fungi; phylum Ascomycota; class Sordariomycetes; order Glomerellales; family Glomerellaceae; genus Colletotrichum; species Colletotrichum godetiae. Next base: position 2,453,761 of record NW_026851249.1, on the reverse strand, counting down.
TCAAAGTGCCAGACGCCCTTGGAGAAGAGACCGGCGGCGATGAGGTACAGGAAGCAGGTTGAGACGATGAGGAAAATTTGGATCGGCGCCGTCTTGGAACCCCTTTTTAGATAGTCAGTCAGTAGGTGTTGCTTATGGCAAGGACTCGATTCACCAGTGTACTCACTTGTAGATGAAGTAGCCAACAAAGGCACCAAGCGCAAGGCCGAGAATAGACGAAATAGCAATAGACGCAGCAGTCTCGCTAACACCAACACCAGCAATGAAGAGCACGCCCTCGAAGCCTTCACGCAGGACAGTGATGAAAGGCAGCAAGAAGAGCGCGTACTTCTCGCCGAGGTACTTCAACCGGTCACGGAACGGCCCGGAGTGGGACTCGCTCGCGTTCAAGGCCTTGCTCAGCTTCAGACGCCACTTATCCTGCAGCTTTGTGACGCGCAGGAGCACGGCGCCCATGGCGGTGATGATGAGGGAGGCGCCGAGGGAGAAGATGCCTTCCCAGATGCTCTCTGCGGCGGCGAACTGCTCTGCGCCGAGGGAGTGGATGCCGCTGATGATGGCCATGGCGATGACGACGCAGGTGACGAGGCCGGCGGCGGTGCCGAGCCAGACCTGCTTTACCATCTTTTGGTGGAGGACGGGGTCATCTTTGGTGGCGAGTGTGCGCTTGATGAAGGCGAGGAGGACGGAGACGATGATGGCGGTTTCGAGGGATTCGCGGAAGGTGATGAAGAAGACTGTGATTTTGTTAGTGTGTGGTGATCGTCGTACAGGCGATGAGATTACATACTGGGGAGTGAGAATAGGTCCTCCATTGTGAGTTTGTGGTCGTGATTTGCTTGTGGGTGGTGTGAGTGTGTTGTATGAAGGTGAGTGGCGCTTTGGTATGGATTGAGAATGAGATGAGAGATTATAGATAGTGCCCCAGTGAAAAAGAGTGGCGCGGCAGCGCTTAAGATGCGGGTGCAGCGCTTAGATGTGTAGGAGCAAGACAAATGTTCCTCAGTGAGATGGGAGACAGCGACGAGGTTATAGTGTTAGGTCACGTCAAGACCGAGAGTGCATCACAGGATTGAAAGCTGCGATGTGTTTTGGTGGTTGTGGTGGCGCTGGATATCGGGCGGCGATGAGACGGGATGAGGGGACGTGAACGAGAATTCGAGGCAGGATTAAGCGGCTCTGCCGAGAAAGAAACAGACACCGCTGACACTGACACTAGCGATGACACGCACACGGGACGGGCACGCGGGGGCTTAGGCGAGAATGAGAGAGAGAGAGAGAGAGAGAGAGTGAGACGGAGAGGGAACTTGGAAGTGGTGGCTTCGGGGCGCCGAGGTGATGGTGTCGCGTGAGAGTGCGGATTCCGAGTTTTTTTTTTTTTTGCTCTCTCTCGCAGTTCTTTCCCCGCCGATTTTCACCGTCGTCTGTCGCGCCAGCGATCTCGGCTGGTGTCGTAAAGCCGAGTCGAAACCTTTGCTTAGGTCCTTTGGGTGGGAATAAACAGTGAGGTTATGTGAGTGGGGCAGGGGTCCTCGGGGGGTTTTGCCTGCTGACTGAGCCACCTGGCCGTGTGGACGGGTGCGCTGGCGTCGGTGCTGGCGCATCTCTGAGTCTCTGACAGGCTTCACCCAGGGGGGACACCACGCTGTAACACTTGCTGTGGTGATCCTCAGGATCAGATAAACCCCTCCAGTGCTCCAGCGCTCCAGTGCTCCAGTGCCTCCCCTTCGATCCGCCCACCGGCGGCACACCATACACCGCACACCACCCCCACTATAGCGGGTACTCTTCAGGGAAGGACCGGGCAGGCAACGGCGGCTTTTCCTTATCAGATCGCCAAGATTTCAATCCATTCGTCGTGCAATTTTCAATCAGGCGACACGATTCCTTTTTCACGTGTGTATCACTTTCATTCTCACTCTCACGTTCACTCCTCACTCCTCACCTCACTCAGCCTTCACCCTTCTCCTCATCTGCGAGTTTCCCCCTCCTCGCTTACACTTTCACTTTTCTCCGAGCACTCGCGTCTAGTGTAGGTATCCGTACACTTCAACTGTGTGTGTGTGCTGCGTGTGCTGCGTGTGCTGCGTGTGCTGCGTGCATATCTCTCCCCCACCCCTCCCTCGATTGCCGCCGCCCGCTGTCAAAAGTCTCGGACGTCCAATGTTCCTCCGCGCTCGGCCCGGTTCGTAGAAGCTTTTTTTGTGGGATTTTTTCAACGAGTCTATGAATCACGACGAACTCTCGCGCATCTGAACGCCCGTGCGAGACTGCATAACAACCAAGTGAAGCCGCATAGGCTCAGACTCGAATCTAGTGTTGAGTTGAGAGTTGTGAGGGCATTTTGAGCCGCGCCAAAAGGGCAACAACACCACCACCACCACCACCACTATCACCATCAAATAAGTACACTAGAGAGGACAACCACACTTGGAAGCACCCCCGGCCACCATGGCCTTCTCATCATCAACATCGGCCGTCTTGGCCCGAGTCGCCGCCCTCACGCTTCTCATTTCATCCGCCCTGGCAAAGACCATCGAGCTCGACTGGAACATTGGATGGATTCTCACAAACCCCGATGGCGCCTTTGACAAACCAACCATTGGCGTCAACGGCCAGTGGCCTCTGCCTCTCATCGAGGCAACAAAGGGTGACAGGCTCGTCCTCACCGTCCACAACCACCTCGGCAACGCGAGCACCAGTCTTCACTTCCACGGCCTGTTCCAGAATGGCACCAACCACATGGACGGCGCCGTAGGTGTCACTCAGTGCGCCATCCCGCCCGCTTCCTCATTCACATATGATTTCAAGGTAAGCTCCCAGAGAGTGACTCTCTTCCGACTTACGCAAGTGTATACTCATACCATCCTACAGTTTGATCAGGTCGGCATCTACTGGTACCATGCCCACAATGACGGAACCTACCCCGAAGGTCTCCGCGGCCCTCTCCTTATTCACGACCCCAAGGGTCCCTACGAGGGCAAGTACGACGAGGAGCTCGTCCTCACTCTCTCCGACTGGTACCACCAGTCCACCCGCACCCTCATCAAGGAGCTCATCAGCGTCGAGAACCCCACCGGCGCAGAGCCCGTCCCCAACGCCGCCCTCCTCAACGACACCCAGAATCTCCAGGTCAAGGTCCAGCCCGGCAAGACCTACCTCATCCGCATGGTCAACATTGGCGCCTTCGCCTCCCAGTACATCTGGTTCGAGGGCCACACCCTGCGCGTCGTCGAGGTTGACGGCGTCTGGACCGACGAGGCCGAGGCCGAGATGCTCTACATCGCCCCCGCCCAGCGCTACAGCGTGCTCCTGACCACCAAGAAGGACGCCTCGGAGAACTTTGCCATTGTGGGCTCCATGGACGAGGAGCTCTTTGACGTGATCCCCGACGGCCAGGATTCGAATGTCACGGGCTGGCTCGTCTACGACGACAAGAAGCCCCTGCCCGAGCCCGCTACCGTCGACGAGTTTGATCCCTTTGACGACTTCGAGCTGGTGCCCTTTGACAAGCAGGAGATTTACGACAAGGTCGACTATTCGTTCGAACTCTCCGTCAAGATGGACAACCTCGCCGACGGCGCAAACTAGTAGGTCCACGACAATTCTACACACAAAGACTCCAGCTAACCCCCTTGACAGCGCCTTCTTCAACGACAAAACCTACGTCCTCCCCAAGGTCCCCTCCCTCTACAGCGCCCTCACCGTCGGCGCCCCCAACGCTGCCAACCCCCGCGTCTATGGCACAAACTCCATCGCCCACGTCCTCAAGCACAACGAAATCATCGAAATCGTCCTCAACAACGAAGACGACGGCAAGCACCCCTTCCACCTGCACGGCCACCAGTTCCAAGTCGTCCACCGCTCCGACGAGGACGCCGGCGCCTTCTCCAACTCCACCGACGATGTTAGCAACTTCCCCCGCTACCCCGTGCGCCGCGATACCCTCATCGTCGAGGGCAACGGCAACTTTGTCATCCGCTTCAAGGCGAATAACCCCGGCGTGTGGCTCTTCCACTGCCATATCGAGTGGCACATGGACCAGGGGCTCATCGCGACCATCATCGAGGCGCCTGATGTCCTGCAGGGGCTGGAGGTGCCCAAGGATCACTTGGAGGCGTGCCGCGCCGGTGGGGTGCCGACCAAGGGCAACGCGGCTGGTAACACCAAGGACGTGTTGGACCTTACTGGCGAGAATAGGCCTGTTGGACCTTTGCCTGAGGGGTTCACGCCCAAGGGATACGTTGCCATGTTTTTCAGCTGCGTGGCAGCGTTTATGGGTTTGGCTGTTATTTCATGGTATGCTTTCTATGATCCCGCACTGACTTGATTGGTGACTAACTAACTTTGATGTAGGTACGGTGTTTTGGAATCTGATAAGCAGTCGAGCGTTGAGGACTCTGGTTCCGATGCGGGAAACCGGGATGATTAAACGTCATCCGGATGAACAAAACCATATACACATGCATATATACATATATACCTGTCATACATGAACAAACATATATGTACACCGCCATATATCAAGAAATGAATTGGAGTTAACACAAGCTTGTCGCATCAAACATGCAGCGATCTCTTGCGTTCACATCTACCTTCAATGAGAAAGTCTGAAGAGCAGAGAAGCACTCAGTATCGTCATGCTCGCGGTCCATTCACAAGGTAGGAAGACAACGTAAACATAAATCATTGCTAAACTAAGAACTGGATATCATCTCATCGCACATAACACATAACCTCTCCAGCCCATCACATCCACTAACCCAACTCACCTCGTCCGTCATCAGATCCCCCATTCCTCATTTCAACGTACCATTCATCCTCTCTCCCCAGCTACCCCTTTTCCCCAAAAGCCAAAAATTCGTCCTGACCACCAACATTCTTTCTCGTCAATGCCGAGTTCCATCTACCTGCTACCTCAAGGAAGGTTGTTCATCTTAATGCTATTCTGCGAAGTAGAATCCTTGCCGGCATTGTAATGCTCAGAGCGCTTCGCATTCTCCTCCATACGGGCAAGTCTCGAGTTCCGCTTCTTCTGCTGACTCTTGCGGTAAAAGAACAGCGCCGCACCAATCAACAGTCCAAGACCAGCAACAGCACCAATAACGATACCGGCAATCGCACCCCCAGACAACTTCTTGCTTCCCGAGCTTCCGCTGCTAGAGCCAGAGTTGGAGGCAGCGTTGGTCGACGAGGCGGAAGGCGACGCCGTGGCGGCGATGTCGTCCTCGCCCGGCTCGGTGGCGTTGAAGCAGGGGATGCGGGTGTTGAAGGTGGCGGCCTCGACGTAGGTGATGTCTGCGCAGGCGTAAAAGGTCTGGTTGTGGGGAGCGTCCCAGTCGGCGCGGTAGATGATTTGGAGGGTGGCGTTGGAGCCTGCTGCGACAGAGGAGGGCGGGTTGGGGACGTCGACGCATGTGTGGCCTGGGTTCAGGTCCGAGACGGATTGTTCCTCGATGAGGGTTGTGAAGTCACTGTTGGAGGTTGGGTCTTGAAAGGGGGGTTTGTTAGTCGTGTGTTGTGAAGGGGAATAGGGAGGGGGGGGGGGGGGGATTAGATGGGTTTGGGAGAGCGAATAGGGGTCGAAGGGTTCTGGGGTTCTGGGTTGCCGAGTCTCTAGACTCCGTTGTAGGATGGTGATGTTTCCGTAGACATACCGTTCTGGTAAGAGATGGAGATCTTGCTGTTGTAGTAATCATCCTGAGCAACGAGAGCGACCTTTCCGCCAACTATTCATCGATGCTTGTCAGTCAGAAGCCCACACATCTTCTCACGTCTTTATCAAGACTTTTTGTTATGAGGCTCTCTAACTCACCTAAGGGGAACTCGGTCCTGTTGGCAGCACCGGACTTTGAACCGCACGGAGCCTGGTTATCCATGTCTCCGCTCCAGACTCTGTCGGCCGGCCACATGAAGGCGGCGGGGCCCATCTCGTCATCCTGCTTGGTGTGCTGAGCACAGGCGACCGAGGCGAGGCCCAGGGCCAGGAACGTCTTGAGTGAGGAGGCGTGCATTGTTGCCGTGATGTGGGATTTGGAGACACCGAGATGCAAGAAATAAGCTTCTTCTTTGACGGGTATGCGGCAAAACACGCGATGCCTTGGGACCAACAGACTGCGTTACGAAAGAGATGCGTACGACGACTGTGGAGGAAGGGAGGGTTCAAGGGGAGAATTAAGAATTAAGGGGCGGTTGACTAGCATCCATGAGAACGAACCGGATGGCAACAACGGTCAAGTTATACTACTGCAGGTCTACCTAGATTTTTCCTTCTCTTGCCTTTTGCAAGCCGACTGGTTGCATATTGCATGTAACCATGTCTCCGTTTTCCTTTCCCCTCTTTGGGTCAACTTTACACCAACCACCCTCCACTCACACATGTCAGCGGAGAAAAGATGGGCTTACAGAAGTCACGAAGGGGCGGATATCCCGCCTAGGTCCGCCCAGAGAGGAATGAGGGAAAAAGAAAAGTAAAAAAAGGCACGAGTTCTGTTCAGGCTTTCTCGCCAATAGTGCCCATACGACCCGCGCCCAGAACATGGCAACTCTGTGCCCACAGACTTGGCTGAATCCCGTTGGATGGGGAGGGGAGGAGGCCATGGCCGCATGGGTGAAGGGTGGTGCAGGTGGCGACCGCGGTTTTTTGCTTGGTAAAGTCTTGGAAAGTACCATTCATGTCTACATAGAGGTCTTCCTAGAATCCTTAGGGTCTCCGTAGATTGATAAATGAACGGCGGAACTTTTGGGGGAGGGCAGATGGGCAATAAGGTCTGGTATCTAAATGGATTGATGGCCAAGAATGTGGATGGGACAGGGAAGACCGCTGGGCGGCAAAAACTTGGGAATACGAAGCAGACAGAAACCGAAAAAACCCGCCCCGCCTCTATTGATTTTCTCTCTCTCTCTTTCTCTCTCTCGCTCGGCCGCCGAAGGGGCCGGATACGTTGCTTTGTGAGGGATCAAGTGCCCAGGCAATTACTGGAGAATGAAGATACCATCACAACAAGTTCCCTTGGCAAACAATCAGGTTGCAGAGTAGCGTAGGAATGGGTGCGACTCTAGGGTGGTGAGATAGAGGGGAACGAGGGATAAACATGCTTCAAGTCCATTTACCGTGTATGCCATGTACCACAATCAAAGTTTCGAAAACTCTTTTTCCTTTTCACCAAGACCGTAAGTAGTTTATCAGATCCCTTTGTCCAATCAGATCATGCCATCCGGCCCGCTTGTGTCTCTTGGCAGCATGGAGCAATATATCCAAACAGGGAATGGTTCACCGGACGTGGATGTCTGCCATTGTCTGGCTGGCAATGGTTGGCAGAAGTTGTTGGCTGATGGCTGGATGGGCTGTCGTTTAACTGATGTGATTGATAAGATTAGATGCATCCTCGAGATCCGCAGCGCTAGGTACTTTTACGATTTACCTCGCCTTTAATCCACAACTTACTCCCAGTCTTCTCCTCCTCCTCTTCCCACCCCCTGGTCGGGTCTGGTTCTGGGTCTCCTCCGTTCTCCGCTTCAAAAGGCCGCCCGTCGGTTCTTAACCCTAATTAGCCCGGACGCAGCATAGATGGACATGGGTGAGTCTAGGTGAATCCTCGCAGAGTCGCAGAAACTCTTGACTCTGTCCGACCTCGCCCGCAGAGAGTCCCAACAAGGATCGCGATTCATCCCACCACTCACGCAGCCCACGCAAGGAAATAAACGCCTCCTCACGCCACGAACAGTCACACATAGTATCCCACAGGGCCGCCCAGCCATTCTCCTCATCTCCACAACGCCCCGATCCCCCCAATCACGCACATTGATCCAAGGTGACTGGTCCCTGACTCCCAAGACCACATGGACGAACCGTCGACGATATCGGTGAGGCACAGGCAACGCCGCACATACGGATAACGCTAGAAGACTAATAAATAAAACGGTTGCCCGGGTCAGACAGCCCTTTTTGGGAAGGCGGGTTTGTGACTCTCGCTCCTCTCTCGGCTGAACCGCATGTTTTCAGCCCTTGGCATCAGCCATCAGGTCACCCGTTGCTGCTATTTTCCGACTTCCGGGAGGAACTCTCGGACTAACGAGGGGACATCACGGAAGAGCGAGCGAACTCTCATCATCATCATCAGCCTTCTCTGGAGTAACCCGCTCTACCGAACGGCGAGAGTAAAAGAGCAGCCGGGCAATGGCCGACGCCATCCGCTTCGGTCCATTATCTCCTCCGTCTCTCTCACCAACATCCTCTTCTCTGCTGAGCTGCTCTTCGTACATCCAGGCTCTAGACTCCTCATGTCCCATGTCCCATATCCCCCTCTCCGAGCCTCCACCCCTCCTTCTCGATAACCTCTTAGTCAAAGGGCCAAGAACCAAGGGTCACATCCGTACCATGTATGTACACTTAGAGTTGCGTTGGTTCGGCGGGTACCCTCTTCCTCCTCCTCCGCTCCCATCCAGTCATCGCCCTTCCTCTCGACCTCCACTTGAGTTGCAGTAGCCCATGCCATGCCAACGACCACGCATGACAAGGATCTTTTGCATCTCTTTACCTTTGGTACGAGCTTTTTTCTTCGGCATCCCGCAAATTACACTACAAGCGCGCTGGGTCTACTTCGGCGATCCGGGGCAAATCCGAGCTTCCACGATTGAATACTTGCTCGTCTCCTCTAGCTGTCCCATACACTCCGGGGACTATACGAATGTTCTCGCGCTCTTTGAGTCCCGCGCCCGCCTCCCTGCTCCGCGGGTCATCGACTATCACTGCCTTATGTCATTGCCTTGCCTTGCCTTGCCTTGCCATGTCCTGCTCAGATCCTGTCGTATTACCCCCTTACAAGCCCATGGTTCTACCCTGGCCTAGGTCTGCCAGCTGATGGAGACTCTCATCGGCCAAGTTTGACCACGGAAGAGGCCGACATGAGCATCCATTCCCAGGTTTCCACATTCACAGGCCAGGAGAGCCTAGACTGATTGATGCATGCATGCTCGCCGGCTCCTGTGCCTGTTCCTGTACCTGATTTCCCGTACCTGAACTTCCCCTACTTCGTACGTGACGAAAACAAAGCCATCACATCCTATAATAACCTCTTTCTCCAACCTCTCTGCTTCTCGTTCCCACCCCCCTTTTCCCTCCTCACGCTCGCTTCCCCCAACTTAACAACTTGACTGCCATTCAGACAATCCTCCTCCCTTCCAGTCTTCCTCCCACAAAGCATCTTCAAGTCTCTCAACTTACCAACCCCTAATACCAACCTTCAAGATGCGTTCATTCGTTACCTGCACCGTCCTGGCCACCGTCGCCTCCATGGCCGTCGCCCAGGTCCACCCTCGCTTCGAGTACCCCGAGTCTGTTCCCGCCGTTGAGAAGCGCCAGGAGCCCGGCACCCCCCGCTACCAGTGCCACGAGGACTGCGGTAAGTCCAATGCCTCTTCCATATCCACAACTTACGCCATTCCTCTCTATACGACTTAGAAAAGCTGATTTCCAAACAAGGTCTTCTCATCACCCTTGGCCGCGAGGACGGCTTCTGCAGCAACTCGGAGTGGAACGAGCGCTACGGCCGCTGCATGACCTGCGCAAACACCTACTCCATCTGGATGTACTACTCCTCCGGCGTCACCTCCGCCGCCGCAAAGTGCGGTCTCTCCCCGACCCCCAGCCCCTCCGGAGGCGCCGTCGAGACCACCGCCGCAGCCACCACCGCCGCCCCCGCCCCGGCCACCACCACTGCGGCTCCCGCTCCCGTCCCCACCACCGAGACCTCCGCCGCCGCGCCCCCGGCTGAGTCCACCTCTGCTGCCGCTGAGTCCTCGGCCCCTGCTGCCTCTACCTCCGCCGCCGGTGCTCCCGCCACCACTCCCTCCACCGCTGCCTCCGGCTCTGCTTCCGCTTCCGCTTCCGCCTCCGCCTCTGGTGCCGCTACCACCTCTGGCGCTGCTTCCGGTACCTCCGCGGCTACCGTCACCCGCGTCACTTCCATCGGAACCTCTGTTGTTATTGTATGTGTCGCCTGGGCCTGGTCTATGATGTAGACGTAAAATTCGTTTTTTTTGGTGTTCTTTGTTTGTTAACGTGGTTTCTTCTCTCTCTTGTAGCCTTCCGGAACTGCCACCCCCAGCACCCCCGTCTTTGCTGGCGCCGGCAAGAACGCCGCTGCCGTCGGTCTTGCTGCCGTCGGCCTGGCCCTCGCTGCCTTCTAAGGGAGATGCATCCTTGAAATTCTAAAGGACGAGCTTTTTTGAGGAAATGTACATAGGCGAAGATGCCACCACAACTTTAATATTCACCGGAGATATGGTCATGTTTATGGATGTATGATAGCGAAGATTTTGTTATTATACGATTGGAGATAGTATACTACAACCTAATGAGTCTCCATTACACGATTGACGGTTGTGATATGTGATGCGTAAAGTGATCAAATCTCTTGATATGTAACTCTATCAGTAGATACCGTTGATTGAAGTCTCCCAATAGCAAGCCATCATGAGTTTTGTCTACCCAACATGAAGGCACTGCATACTTTATACTACCAGCTCAAGTCAAGTAATCAAGACAACTAGCCCCAGAAGAAACGCCCGACGTCGTGAAATACCACCCCCAAGCCCTCTCAAGCGCCATCAAAGGAGCCTTCTTCTCCCGACACCCAAACATATACAACAACGACTCCGCCATCCCCACGCCGCCCACAAACTCCTGCAACACTTGCGTGACCTCGCCCATAATCTCCGGGTCCGCGCGCGACTTGTACACCACAAACGCCATCGGCCGGATGAGGTCGTTCTCGAGCACCAGCGTCTTGAGGCCGTTGAGCTCCTGCTTCCGCGCCAGCTGCAGCGCGTAGCTAATCATGTCGCGGTACAGCGGGGTCACGGCGGGGAGGACGTTGGCGTCGAGCTTGTGGCGCTTGTAGATTGCCGCGAGGTTCTCTACGTAAAGGGACTCGAGGGTCATGGCTTGGAACCAGCGGTGGGGGTTGTGTTCTCTTTGCTGTCGTGAGGTTTGGAGGAGCGGGGAGAAGCTGGCGTGCCATGTTTGGAGGAGGTTGGCTGATTCTTTCCAGACGGCGGTGTCGTTGGAGGGGGCATCGGAGGGGTCGGTGGAGGATTTGAGGCCGTGGAGACAGTGCATCATGGCGTGTTGCGTTAGATGCCACCATCGCGACGCTTGGGTGATGTTGGTGAGACTTGACGGCATGTCTTGCATGTTGTATCTGTGTCTACACCCGTGAGGGAAGTTGCGCGCCTGCGCCTTGACGCGGATCCCTTCCGGACCGAACCCCGTGGCCCAGGGATGCGTATCAAGTCTCTGCAAAGCATCGAACAGGGCAGACTCGAGCTTAGAGAGATGAAGCTTCTCAAACGGGACGCCGTCCTCTTCCAGCCGGAGGGTAACAAACTGGTCCATCATAGCAACGGAATGGTTATGATGCTTCGACGCAGCCTCAGGGTTGCCCGCCATCATCTCAAAGGTGGTGAAGAGCATCGACGTTAGGACCATGTGCAACAGTGTGTACGTCGTCGCTTTAACGCTGAAGACGGCCTTGATGGCATGGCCATAGTGCTCCAGCGCGGCGCGGTAGTCTGCGCCAGCAAGCTTGTCGATGTTGGCGGGGCGTAGGGCCTTGCCCAGGGCCCCGATGCCGGAGCAGATCTCCCGGATGGCGATCTCGTGGTTGGCGTACTGCGGCGTCATCTCCGCCACGTGGTCCTTGAGGACGGTCGCGCCCTGCTCCAGGTTCACGATGAGGGACTGGAACGAGTCCCACTGCCGCTGGTTCTGGAACAGGGCCGTCTCGTAGCCAGGGGTGATGAGGACGCGGTGGTCAGGGGCACGACGCTGTGCGGTGCGGGTGATTTGCCCGCCGCCGCCGCCGCCGCCGCTTCCACCGCCCGGATGGGAGGGGATTTGGGCTGGCTTGTGTCTCTGCGGCATGAGGCTTAGTCCCGAATCGAGGTAGCCCTCGCATCGGCGATTTGATTTGACGCATTTCATGCAGTGTGGCCTGGCCAAGTCGCACTTGATGTGGCGTTTCCTACACGAACGATCCACGTGAGACCCGTATTCTTCTCATCAAGGGTGGGAACGGACGGCTACGCGGAACGAGGAGGGGAGCGAATGACAGGTGAGTATAAGAGAGTTGACAAAAACGTACCTGCATTCTTTACACCCGTTCCGGGTCTTGGGCGCGCTCGCGCGGCTCTGCTTGGGTCGGTTCGAGAGCGAGAAGACATGGACCTGGCCGTTTGGTGGAGTTCTAATGTCCGTCTTGGTCAGTCCTTGATCCAGATTCGATATATAGATGCATCTGACCCCCTAATTCCAGGCTGTTTGCTCTCTCTCGTTCGATCTCTTCCAGGCTCTGGTACAAACGACATGTCGACTAAAGTGCGCCCTGGACACCTCACTTCCAACCAACAAGTCTCTCACGTGCTACTTACGCCTTGATATCGCCCTCATCGGTACTTTGAAACGAGGCTCTTGACGCTGGCCGCGATTCCAACTGAATTTGAGAACGCGTGCCTTGGAAGCTGTGAACCACGAACGTAGGCTCCGATGATCTGGTTTTGGTACCCATGGTCTCGGCGTTTACTGCAGCGTAACGTGGTTAAAGGCGATAAGTCGATTGGCGAAACAGCAACAGCAACAGAAACAGCAGCGAGCAGGACGTTATGAGAGTCAGAAGTATGAACACGTTTTTCTTTTCGGAAGATTCTGAAGATGCCATTTCCCCTGACTAACTAGCTGAGAGAACGAGCCCTTTGATGAAGCTGAAGCGGAGGATCCCGAGGATCTGAGAGAAGCATGGACCTGAACTCTTTGATGCGACGAACCAATCACTGATTTTCTTACTCTCGGAGAGCGATCCCGACAGCCAATCAGAAGAGTCAAGTTACGTGTTTCCTATTTGGGACTCGGCCTGAATCCTTTAAAGTGCAAGATGACTGAGGTTAGGTTTACGACTTGTTGCAACTATTCTCTTCTCTCCCTAAGCTCCGGAGGTCTTGTTCAAACTCTTAAGATCGATGATTGTCTCGCTGGCTGTTTCAAGATGAGATGCAAACTCCGTCTGCCTACCTCAAGTCTCGGAACCTACCGAGCCATGAGAAGGCAACTTTTCATGTCGCGGATTCAGCATCAACGTCACAAAGTTTTGCGAATTGATGGGCGAAACTTCAAGGACTCATCGTGTATGCCTATCCAAGAGTCATGAGCTGGCGGCAGGTTTCTCATTTGACCTAGGATACACCGACAAGTTTGCGTCATCGTCGCATATGCGACCTTTGGTGGTTGAGGGACGGGCCCGATCTTCTGTGAAGAGCAAAACAGTCAAGTCTCTATCTGAGAGGCAAAGAAACCTAAAAAGCCGTAGGCTGACGGAGGGCAAAAGTGCTGTATTGCAGTGTTAGAAAGGTGATGTGTGCGGAGGAGAGAAACTCCGCGGCAAGGTCAGCCTATTAAAGGAAATGCGCTGGTGGCCTCAGCCACAGCCCGGGGCACATGGACCATACCGGGTGCCCAGCCACAGTCTGGCAAGGGATCTCAGGTTGATACCTTTCGGAGACTTTGACTTGATGGATCAAGTTGGAGCGAATCCAACCTTGTGTCGTTCTCCCACTGTTCGAGTGTTCGTAAGGGCTTTGTCAACTGAACATCTACCTCCGTAGTTCATCGAAACATGATCGATGATGGGTACGGGAGCCAACTTCGAAAGGCTGAAGACGGCATACGGAGACTTGTCTTTACATCGCAGAGCGCCCCGCGCAGTGATACAATAGCCCAACCATCAAGGTCTTTGTTTAATGAGCGACCAGGATCTCAACAACCAAAGATATTCCCGATTACTGATAAAACATGGATATAAACGTGTAAAGGACGACTGCAAGTTTAGATTCTCCGAGTGACCAGTGTGCTATTGATAGACTCTAGTCCCACGACTCCCGAGTTGCCAAGAAGTGCTTGAACGGTGGTTGGACCGTCGGGGACGTGTTTGGGCAACTTTTCCGCTATTTACGTCAAGGCCGGCAAATGATGGAAGCTGCCGGTGGGCATTCCCCGGAACACAAAAGATCATTGAATACGAGAGGCTATCGGAGCAGTAGATCCATGCCGGATCGAGGGTCACTGCCCAGATTGGCAGTTGGACTGTAGTCGTGGAGCCAAGGGGACATGTGCTTGGAACGTCTATCTGATTGATACTCCTCCTGTTAGGCTAGTGCATGCAGTATGATCCACGATCACCAACCTAGGAGACTTTCCTTAGTATCCATCAAGATCCACGGACGCTACTTTCTTTCTCTCCCGGCGATTTGAGGCATTCTTTTCCTTCCTAGTAAAGATGGAAAAGGTGTGAATGGGGCAAAAAGTCGCCAACCGAGCAAAGCCAAGCCCAAGAATCGTGTGCGGAACATCCTCGCAGGCCGGCCCCTTTCTAGGTTCACGTTGCGGGAGAATCCTTATTAAACCGTCCGATCTTCGAGTCAGTTGCCTTAGTTCAGACGAAAACCTAATTCAGATAAACAAACCACAGAGCCAGCACATATAACCCACTCTACTGTGTAAGATGAACGGAGTAAAAAGTCCACTCAGGCGTCGAACGGGTTCGCCCCAGACTGTTCATCCCCTTTGTGACCTTGAAGTTTCCACTCTTTTCATTTTGCAACTCAAAACCTTGTCATGGATGTCGGCAGTTGGCGGTGGTGATGAGCCCCGTCTCGATATTAACTCTCCGAAGTCTAAATCGTCAACGGAGGCCGTGACGGAACACTCGGGCCAACAAAAAACTCTCCCTATTTTCCTACCAATGCCTCCGGCGGCCGTTTGTGCCACGAGAATAGATGAGCATTGGGCGAGCCGGTATAGACCCACAGGCAATCATCACCGAATCCGAGTGCATCGGCGCTCGCGGGGCGGGCTGGGATGAGGTTGTATGCGGTTATTATGATCGAAACTTTGTCTCTTGGCTACTGCGGGCCATCCGGCCATGTTGTATATGAAGATAAATAAGCCGGTTCACTTCACATCGGCCTCCCAGAGTGATGAGATAGAATCCTTTGTAGCCAACGCAAGTCGTCGATCGCTCTAACAAGTCCATTCCTTTCAACAAACTACACACGTTCGCTTCCAACAACACCAAACTCCATCAAGATGAAGAGCTTCACCACCCTCGTTCTCGCGGCCACCGCGGCCACCGCTGCCGTCGTCAGCAAGCCCCTTGTGCAGCGCAACACCGGCTCCGACCTCAACATCAAGATCGGCAACGACATTGTCAACTCCGCCGCCTACGAGAAGTTCCTCAACACCGAGGTCCTGGCCCCGAAGCAGCTCCAGACCCGCCAGGACGGCGAGCCCGACCCCAACCGCAACGAGACCAACCCCGAGACCATCTTTGTGCTTCAGTGCACCGATGCCGTAAGCTTGGAGAGATATGACTGGACTGGTCGTGAAGTAATACTGACAGAAGCAGGGTTTCCGCGGTGACTGCCTCGTCTTCGGTGCCAGCCCCGGCGACTGTGGTAAGTGCTTGACTCTACGCTTTTTATGAGATGAACGAAATGCTGACTCGTATGTAAAGTCTCCTACTTCAACTTCCAGGCCGCCAACTCCACCGTGATCAGCGACCGCTTCAACGACCAGGTCTCTTCCCTCTCCACCAACACCGGCGGCAAGTGCCAGTTCTACAAGTAAGTGCCTTACCATGAATGGGTTTGACTTGTCATATCAGGTAAACTAACAATGCATCAAAGGTACAAGGGCTGCAACAACAAGGGTGATGACCGCGGTCTCACCTCTTCTTACAACTACAACCTGGCCGTCGCTCTCCCCGACGATCCTCGTACCGTTGAGTACGAGAACCAGATCACCTCCTGGAGGTGCTAGGCAGGCCAAGTGCCGGCCGTATTTGAATCAGCCATTTATATACCACAAGTAGCAATCGAATTATAGTTGTATTCCTCTAATTCGAAGTACTCTGCGGTGAAAGTCCGTGGACTGCTCTTCTAATTACCGCGCCATTACTACACAGCTTCAAGCTCACATTTGCCGTACGGTAAGAGAAAATAGAGATGAAGTAGCCATTTTGAGCGTGTAAAGGAATGTTTGTATGCTCGTACAAATCATAGTTGGGATGGCACAGCAATTCATCTGATGGGGCTTACTAACAGAGCCCAACGTAGGAGAAGGGGGTTTGATGAGGCGATCTGCACGCACCGCCCCTTGCTTCCGAGTTGCCCGATGCGGCAGGTTTGGTTTCGAACGACAGCTCTGATTGGATCTGTGCCGTTGCATCCGCCCTCGTGAGAGTACTACCAGCTTCAGCCGCCATGCAGCAGTATCGGCTGGAAGCAGACTCACACTCGGCTACGGGCTTAATTTCAGTCGTTCTATCCTATAGGCTGCCGTTTTTCAGCTCAGCTCGCGGCTCAAGTCGGTCAAGGTTGCGTTGTATGTTCGATTGGTCTACAGCCGGATGAGAATGGTGAACCCCTTGTACACCTAATCTAACATGGTGTAGGTCGGAAGGAAGTATGTTTGTAACGCTTCCGCCCGGCTCTCGAGAGAGACTCATTACTATAAGAAAGACGAAGCCTTCAAGCCAGACCGGTCTGCCGCCATGGTCTTCTCGAGACCCGGAAGCCCATCGCATAGCCTGCGCTGAACTTCTCCCACTCACAGTGCTGACATCTTTCCCGTATTCCTTGACAGAATAGCTAGGTGCGAAAGATGCAGTCGCTTCGTCTCTTCAGCATAATCCTGAGCTGGGCAACTTGGTCAGAACCCGTTTGCACCATATGTCGAGGGCGCTACTGACTGATCGACTCAGGGGAGCTTCTGGCCAAGTCATCACGCTGACTCCATCAAAGATAGACCGAGCCAGGACCGTCACCGTCACAACGACAGAGATTCGGGAAACCACTACGACCGCCACTACGACGGCGACTGCTGTCGTGACGAGCCCGACGACGCTGCGAGAAGTCTCAACCACCACCGCACTCGTCACTCAGATCATCACGAAGACGGCCACAGCGCCCTGCTCATCTCTCAGCTGTCCCAAGATCACCTCTACTGGTACCATTTGCAAGAGCTGCTTCGTTGCTCAATGCACCACTACCTCGTCTATTACGAGATCCTGCGGCTGCCCTGCTCTATCAACTATATCCGTCGACTTTGAGTGTGAGGAGGCTGATGTTTGTAACAAGATTGGGTGCAGGACTGTGTATGCAGTTGCAACAACTCCTGTGTGCTAGAGTTCCTCTTCTCTTCTTGTCGAACTTGGAGTAAGGATAGGGAAAGTGGATGGTGTGAACAGAGTGGCTACGATGAGGTGAGCCTTAGAGATTGAACAAGCTTTGCTGCAACTCCCATAGGTACTCAATTGCAACCGCAATCTTTCGTAGAACGAATAATCCGCTTGATTATGTATGCTATTAAATGTTTAGAGTATTTGAATTCAAGGAAACTAAGGCTGCTCCAAGTCGGCAACTCGGACACTACTTCCTGTAGATGGAGACAAGACCACCCCAAATCTCCGCACGAGATCTCCAAAGATGAGGGGTTGTTGCGTGATGTTGTTTGGAGACTAGAGGAATGCAGTGTCGGCCGACCCAAGACTCTGTGGGCTATTGTGCCACTAATGCATTGGAGTAATGCGAGATGACTGCATGAACCGTCCGGACCAACACGCAGTGGACAACTCATGGGCAAATGAATCCCACCGGAATCAGCCAAAGTCAAATGTATTGTCTTGCTCAAAACAAACACGAACTGAATCATGGATGAGTGTTCGTCCGGCATGTTGCGCAAGGCAGATCAGCCCGAATTGTAACCCAACAAACTTCAGAAATTCAGACGTTCATTATATGGAGTAGACCTACTCCTCATTGAAAGATCGGTCAGTTTTTGATGTCACCAAGACAACTTTAAGCATGTTTTGCTTCTATACTACCTATGCCTCGGATGATCGGATCCTACCGAATTGACATAAAAAGTGGCCATCGGCCCATGATGTTGCGACGTAATATCCGGCCGTGTTGGCTGCCAAGGCACAGCACTTTCACGAGAGCACGCTAGACGAACCAGTCATCCAGCCCAGCTCACAACGGGAGCCATGCCCGTCGGTGAAAAGATCGCTTAAAATTGGCTCATCGAAAATTCAGAGACGCTACTGCAAAGTCTCCAAGCGATGAATGACATCAGGCTCACAATCCAAGGTGCCTTGGGTCAGTGATTGCTGCGGCTACAGGAATCGCGGGGGTTGCGGGCCGGGGTGTTGGATCGTCAAAATCATCTTCTCCAGTCTTTGCCCCCGGTTCCCCCTCATGATTCCCCGCAGTTGTCGGTTCGATCAACACCGAGCACGTTTGTCCGGATGCTACGCTGTGCCGGGGTGCACACCGGATGGGACCGGGGGGGCCGGTGGGCAAGCAAGGTAGGGTAGGATGCCTTTAAAGAAGAGACGCGATGGCTTCCTTGCGCGCGCGGTTTCTTCAATTGGCTGTTGGCTCTTTCACTTGTTTTTTCGGCTATCGTGTTGCATCTGTCAAGTTTCAGCAATAGTCAAAAAAGAAACGCCACGATGAGGTTTGGTCTGAAAGCCGGCGGCCTTCTTTGGCTTGCCGCGTCGCTTTGCGGATCGCAGAGTGTTTTGGCTCAAGATGTTGACTGGCCGATTCACGACAATGGTCTCAATGAGGTCGTTCAATGGTAGGTTTCCTTGCTTCTTTGACAAGTGGAATCGTGGCTTTGATACTGACTGAGCTCCACGCAGGGATCACCACAGCTACATTGTGAACGGAGAGAGGCTCTTCGTCTTCTCTGGCGAGGTATGGCAACGAACTCCCTCCCGGTTTCGCATGTTGAGACCCTCGCGCTAACAATCACAGTTCCACTACTGGCGTATTCCTGTGTTCGTGATCCAACTCGATTTAATTTGCGTCGTGCTGAGCTTACTGACATATTCTTAAGTCCCGAACTTTGGCGAGATCTCCTCGAAAAGGTCAAGGCGGCTGGGTAAGATAGAATCTCTAGAGTAAATGAGTTTTCTCGTGGCTAACATGCAGATGACAGCTTCAATGCTTTCTCCATCTACAACCACTGGGGCTACCACAACCCCACGCCCGGTGTCTTGGACTTTGAGACCGGCGCCCACAACTTCACCTCCATCATGACCGTCGCAAAGGAACTCGGCATTTACCTCATCATCAGACCTGGACCCTACGTCAACGCCGAGACCAACGCCGGCGGCTTCCCTCTCTGGGCCACCACTGGCGCCTACGGCGATCTGAGAAACGACGACGAGAGGTACACTGCGGCATGGACTCCCTTCTGGTCGGAGATTTCCAAGGTTATCAAGCCCCATCTGATCACCAACGGCGGAAACGTCATCATGTTCCAGGTACGCGATGATTCCCAAGGACTCACGAGAGAGCATGTGCTAAGCGGAAACATAGATCGAAAACGAGCTCAACGGGCAGTGGAAGGACATTGCGAAGAGAACCCTGAACCCGCCTGTCGCCAACTACATGCAGCTTCTCCAGGACAGCGCCCGGGAGAACGGAATTGACGTGCCTCTCTCCCACAACGCCCCAAACATGGTAAGAAACTCTATCTAGGGAACCGCATTCTTTCATCTTCTGACCCTACTCAGCGCGGCTTTTCTTGGTCCAAAGACTTTTCCAATGCTACTGGAAACGTCGATGTCGTCGGTGTCGACAGCTACCCTTCATGCTGGAGTTGCAACTTGAGCGAGTGCACTGGTACAAACGGAGCCTACATCCCCTACGTGAGCAACCCAGATTCACCGGAACTGCTGTTCTCTTGCTAATCATTCCACCTGCAGCTGACTCAAGACTACTACTCGTGAGAATGCCTTATTGCTTGAATGTCTTCGTGTGTGTCAAAACTAACAAATTTCCTCCAGCTACTTCACAGTTCAATCACCGTAAGTATTCCGAGTCTTGATACCCTCAAAGCAGAAGTCTAACACTTTTGCAGATCGCAACCCAATTTTCTCCCAGAGTTCCAGGGCGGTTCCTACAATCCTTGGGGTGGACCCGAGGGTGGATGCCCCAGCGACATTGGTGCCGACTTTGCCAACATCTTCTACCGCGATCTCATCTACCAGAGAGTTACCGCAATCTCCCTCTACATGATGTTTGGCGGAACCAACTGGGGTTGGCTCGCTTGTCCCGTCGTTGGTAAGTCCATACCGCTAACCTACGGCCTACATGAGATCGACTTGTGCTAATTGGGCGGACTAGCTTCGAGTTACGACTACTCTTCCCCAGTTTCTGAGAACAGAATCATTGGCAGCAAGTTCCATGAGACGAAGCTGTTAACTCTCTTCACTAGAGGTTCGTAGAGTATTCGCACTTGCGGGAGGCAAGATGGTTTCTAACATTTAGGCAGTGGCCAAGGATCTGACAAAGACTGAGAGAGTTGGAAACGTAAGTGAAGCAGCGATCCCAGGAATCCGAGATGCTGATCTGTTCCAGGGTACCGGCTACACCACCAACTCAGCCATCACCGTGTCCGAGCTCCGCAATGTCGACAACAACGCAGCTTTCTACGTTGCTCGTCACGCCTACTCCCCTTCCAACACCAACGAGGCTTTCAAGCTCTCCGTCAACACCTCCCAGGGTGCCCGTGAGTCTTCCTTGTACCTAACATCAACTTCCGCGGATCAAATACTAACTGGGCTCAAGTCACCATCCCCCAGCACGGCAGTTCGATCGCCATCAACGGCCACCAGGCCAAGATCCTCGTCACCGATTTCACCTTTGGCGAGAAGACGCTCGTCTACTCCACCGCCGAGGTACTCAGCTACACCATTCTCGACGGTCAAGAGGTCATTGCTCTTTGGCTTCCCGAGGGCGAGGCTGGCGAGTTCACAGTCACTGGTGTCAACTCTGCCAAGCTTGTTGGTGACGGCAACGTCGGCGACTTCAACGTCTACCCCGGCGAGAGCAACGTCACCATTGCATACACGCAGAAGAAGGGCATCACGCTCGTTGATCTTGAAGATGGATCCCGCGTCGTTCTTCTCGACCGCACCGCCGCGTACCTCTTCTGGGTTCCTGTGCTTGACAACGACCCCTTTGCACCTGCCAACAAGACTGGTGAGTTCGTTCATTGACACATTGTATACCAGTTCACTGACAAATTCGTGTAGTCTTCGTTCAGGGCCCTTACCTCGTCCGTCACGCCGCCTTCAACGAGACCGGCCGCAGCTTGGCGCTCTCTGGAGATGCCGATCAGGAGACAACCATCACCGTCTTTGCCTCTGAGTCAATCTGCGGCATCACCTGGAACGGCAAGAAGCTTGAGCTCCTCTCGAGAGAAGGCAACGTCTTCACCGCCAAGATCGAGGGCCCTGCCAAGTTTGAGGTCCCCGCACTTGGCCCCTGGAAGGTTCACGACAGCTTGCCTGAAATCGCCACCGATTACGAAGCTACATCTGACAGCTGGGTTGGTAAGTGATGTTTAATATATCTTGTTTGTAACTTCGGGGGAAAGCAATCTAACAAGGATCCAGCCGCCAACAAGGTGAACACCTCCAACACCGTCAAGCCCGCCTCCAACAACCCCATCCTCTACGTAGACGAGTACGACATCCACGTCGGAAACCACATCTACCGTGCAACCTTCCCGACCTCCGAGTCCGCCCCGACCGGCGTTTTCCTCAACGTCACCGGCGGCCTGGCCTTCGGCTACTCCGTCTGGCTCAACTCCGAGTACGTCGGCTCCTACCTCGGCCTATCCTACCTGGGAGCCGACGCCAGCGAGTTTTCCTTTGCGAACGCCACCCTCTCCAAGACCGGCGACAATGTCCTGGTCGTTATCATGGATAACTCGGGCCACGACCTGCGTGAGGCAGCCCTCGCGCCCCGTGGTATCACTAACGCGACCCTCCTCGGCCCCGACGCCGCGAACTACAAGTTCTCTGAGTGGAAGATTGCCGGCACCGCTGGCCGCAACGACCTCATCGACCCCGTTCGCGGTCCCATCAACGAAGGTGGTCTCTACGCCGAGCGTGTCGGAGCCCATCTCCCCGGCTACCCCGACGCAGACTGGGAGTCCTTCGACGCTGCCAACGGATCTCTTTCCGTTCCCGACGCCGGCATCCGCATCTTCCGCACTGTTGTACCTCTCGATGTCCCCGCTGGCCTCGATGTCTCCATCTCGTTCCGCCTCACGGCGGCAGCTGACCAGACTAACCGCCTTCGCGCCCTTCTGTTCGTCAACGGATACCAGTATGGTCGCTTCAACCCGTACATCGGCAACCAGGTTCAGTTCCCTGTCCCGACTGGTATTCTCAACTACAACGGAGACAACACCATTGCTGTCACGGTTTGGAGTCAGGCTGCGGAGGGTGTTGCGCTGAATGTTGAGTGGCAGGCGGATTATGTTCACACTTCTAGTTTCGATATGAGCTTCGACAGCAAGTCCTTGAGACCTGACTGGGATGAGAGCCGTTCGGCATTTGCCTAGATATCTCGAGTGTTAGGTTCATATCATGGGACATGAGAAATACAAGGCTCAGAAGTGAATCAAATAGTCTCCATTGACCAACTTTTGTGAACTCTTGAGGTGTGAGACGACCCAAGCCCCCAAGACCAGCTCTGCAAAGATTAATCCGATCATATTCTCTTTGCCGAACCTCATGTGAGATACGCCTTGAGTTTCTGCTGCTGATAATGAGGACCCTATTACCGAAACTCATCACTCGTATCACCGCCGATCCCTCGAGGATAAGGGCAGTCTCAGTCGTTGCCTTTCAAATCACCGGTCTTCTAGGGCGAGTAGAGGACCTGCTCTATCAAAAACGTCTAGGTACGCTTCAATCCACACGAGGGATGATTAGCGCCAAAGGAGAACGAAGTCGAATAATTGTTACTACTTAGCTGAACCCCGACATAGTGACTAGGGCGTGAAAGCTCTTTACCCCTATTAAATAACGGCGCGTCTTGATATTCGGAGAAGAATCATCATGCTGAACCACGATTGGTCATTCGTCGATGCAACATTCATATGCTTGTCGGTATGCGCTATTCCGCATCCAGGAAAAAGTCACCAAGGTCACCAGGAAAAATTGTCGCCAAGGTCACCAAGATCACCAAAGTCGCAACAGTCACCAGGAAAAAATGTCATCAAGGTCACTAAGGTCACCAAAGTCACCAAAGTCACCAAAGCCACCAAAGCGACGAAGGAAACATCATGGTCTAATCCGGTATGGTCTTTCCTGCAAGTGAGAACGAATGTTTTGAACGTAAATACGATGGAAAAGGAGCGTATCGAAGGGTCATGCTTTTTCTCATTTCCACCTCCTGCCATTTCAAATGGCTTCCTTCCTCCTTTCTCATTCCACTTGACGCCTTCCTCTTACCGACGGTTCTATTTAAGAGGAGGCCATCTTCAGCTTCTCGACATAGAGATCTCTTCCAAATACATCGATCTTTCGATGCTACTCTTTCTGCAAATTTACACAGTCATACATCACTCATTGGCAGCATCGGCATTGCAATCATTCACTTGGAATCCACATACAACAATTTCAAGTAGCTCCCTTGCTCCCCGATAATGGAGTATGTTCCAGCCAAGGAAGTTTTGGTGGCTCGCTACGAGCGCAAAATCGAGAAGATTGCAGAAAATGGATCTTCGAAAGTCAAGGCTTGGCTGACCAAAAACACTACGAACAACGTCCCCTGGGTCCTTCCGGCACTGCCAGAGTACGTACAAGTTCTCAAGGACCATTTTCCCAGAGTTCTGGACGTCATGAAGCATTCTCGTCACAGTGGTTGCGTCAACGGCACAGCGCTGCTTTCAATCGATCAAAGTGTTTCGACTGTTGATGCCGAGACTCGTCCACAGTACCTATGGAGGACGATTCATGGCGATCAACCTCACGGAGGAATCAAGGCCAGATTGGGCCGAGGAACCGATCCAATATTCTTGCACCTTCACTTGCGCAAACATCTTCGCTGGCGCTGTCGAGAGTTGAGTCCGTTCCTCTCGGCAACCGACAGCAGAGAGAAGGCCATCCGCATCGCCACTACGTACGAGCTACGAGGATTTCAGAATATCACGATCTTGAGATTCCAAAGCACTGGCTTGGCTTGGGATCATGAAGTTCAGCGCCTCTGGGACCCAAAATCCTTGCTTCGGGACCTCAATCTGCATGGAGACGTTATGCCGTGGCTCGATAACGAGTTTCTTGTTGAACATTCAATTCCCGAGTCTAGCATCCGACGCAGATACAAGTGGCCAAGTGACAAAGGCATAATTGACCCAGATCAACGCTTCGGGAGCCTTGCCCGCTTTTAATACGAAGGGAAACACAACACGTCGATCAAGGCGAAGGAGCGCCGTGAAGCTGTGAAGAGGGAAGCGGAGAACGTAGTTGCGCGAAAGTGCGAGGCCTATGATGAAGGGGGCACCAACAACGCCGATGAAGATGGATTGGAGCCTCAGCCGAAGAAAAGGAAGTACGGCAAGCGGGTCAACGTTGGTCCTAAGATGGGACGCGATGTTGGTGCTTGATACGGTTCGTCTGCAGTTGTCCGGTGCAGATAAAGGAGTTCTTTGGGTTTTAGAATGAGGTTTTTTTGCGAAAGATGAGTATTGAAATTTCACGGGCGTTCTGGGAGTTGTGGATCTGAGAGTTATGGAGATCAGGTTATGGAGATCAGGTTATGGAAATTCGGGAGCGCATCGTCACATTTCAATCAAATAGACGCGCGATGAGAATGAAGCCAAGGCATCATTAAATAGTCGGATCTCTCGAATGGAAGCTCATTTGGTCTTTGGTCGCTCATCCTCATTACTCGATTGGCCTTTCATTCAAAGTGCCCTCGTGTTAGAAAGGGCGACAGACTTAAAAAGGAACAGGTATCTAGTGCCGAGGACTCGAATGGTAAGTGGCCATTCGCATCCACGGAAGCAGCGATAGACAGCTCCACGAATATGAGAAGGCAGCATCTCCACAGGTAGTCAGGCACCTCTAATAGAAGCGAATGGCTGAAAAGAGCAACGAGAAAGCAGGGTAGTGCCCACATTCTGCTTCATCAACTAAGTCGTCAGCATCTTCCAGTGCTACATTTCTTCCCAAAATACCACTCTGCTCGTATTATCATTCGTTTTATCGCCATACCATCACGCACCATAGCACAAGACGAGACCCAGAGGCGTCAGTCATGTCCGAAGCCGGCAAATTCGACCTTTTCAGCCTTTTACCATTGGAAATAAGACACCTGGTATGGCGCAAGACTCTCGAAGGCCGGCTCGTGGCCATATGTCCCAGGCTAGACTGGCTTGCCCGAAGAAGCCGTCTGCCCGTCATGTCCGCCGTTCATCAAGAAAGCCGCAAATTCTTCTTGAGCATGTACATTCGGCTCATCAGCGAAGCTACGGGCATGCCTCATAACAGAAGCTCCTTCTATTGGCTCATCAAAGACCACGTTTACCTCAATCCTGATATTGACACCCTCATTCTCGGTACGAGCGTTCACAAAATGGGGAATTATCGACTTCAGCTCGCCAACCCTCAATGGCTTGTACAAGTTGACGGCTTGGGCCACCCACTTGTGGTCCCAACCTTGCCGGATGACATCAAGAAACAACTTCGAAAACTACGTTTGCACGACACCTGCTTTTTGCAGCGGATATTCAACGAGAGACTTTCCAGAGGCAAAGCTATCACTTCTTTCAGCCCACAAGGCCCCATTCCATTTCCCCAACTCCAATTCCCATGCCTCGAGGTCATCTACCTGGTTTCTCTGATTTGCATTCCAATACCCACAAACCTAGGTCTGAAAACACTCTCGCTGCGTGGTACGGGAGTTCATCTTCGCTACATCTTGCCGACCAACAAGCTTTACTGTCATCGCGACGCGATTCTACCTAGCGAGTACTTTGGAGGTATACAGCCAAACGAGTTTACCCCTCATGATTGTTTCAGGGTCGACGCGAATGAGAGTTGCTGTATCCGCATCGACATCTTGCGCGATAGCAATCTCGATTGGATCACTGACGACTAGTTCCACGTCGATGGACTTCATTTGATGCACCGCGCTTGGAAAATTGCTTTGGATTATATCTCGGGGCGCCTAGATGAAAATTAGCCGGTGGATGGTATTGAGAACGCCTTCTCGGACGCTTCCAGTCGGTTAGGAAGCGAGACGTGCGTGTACACAAGGGCCTTTTAAAGTCAGCGTTGTGGTGGATAAGCCTTCACATTACTTCTACTGAGCATGTCCAAGGTCAGCGTCTATAGAACTGTTCTTCTTTCGATTGAATCGATTCTGATATGGATACCCCGGCGTCATTCGTGACTTGATAGTCACGCAAACATATGTTACTCACATGTGTCTGTGTAATGACTCGACTTTCCCCCCAATGATCTTGTGGTCGCCTCATCCTCCCATTCGTTGTAGTATATCAGCGCAAGTGATCTCAACTTCCCCTTCGATGGCTGAACTGAGAAGCTTAAGTATATTCAGCTGTCCGGTGGTCCAAGACTTCAGAGCAGAGTTCGAAGTCCTCTCTGCACAGGGAATGATTAGAGTCTCGTCCAGCGCGTGCTTGTAGGTTTTGCTTCTCCTCCGGCTCCTGAATGTCTTCGAGTGTCGATTCAGGTTCTCGATTCGACTTGAGACCGACGGGAAATCCGTCCCGTTTACTAACTTGCTTTAGATGTGGCATTGCAATTTGCCTTTCAACCGGCTCCCCCGCCTCCCATGATCACTATTGCCACCCTTCCACCGGTTTTCTGCAATGATTGACGTCCGATGCTGGATGCATCAATTACCTACTTTATCTATAAAAACCACAAGAAATTGGTAGAGAGGGAATGCGCTTACAAAGATTGCGAAATCTTGAAAACTCTAAGACTTTGAGGGTTCCCTGGTTTGTTTGCGTTCTCCTTGTTGGTACTTGACCTGATTGACATAGTTCTCCCGTCTAAGTTTGTCTGATGAAGTTCTTTGTCGAGTTCACAAGAATATGAAATGCACTGAAAGGAATTGTTGCGAAGATGAATGCCCAGTCAAGAGTTGACAACTTCAAACCAGGCAAGAACTTGGGTTGAAGCTATTCTCAGACGAAGCATTCGTCTGAATAGGGGCGAGATTGAGTCGAGGACAACTCTGTCTAGGTATGGCCGAAAGCAGTATCGATGTCACTCGTCTGAACACCTCCACGTCTGAAGGTATGAAGCCGGCCGAAAGCAATCGTCTGAACGCCAGACGAGAAGCCATCCCACCCGCCAACCTCATCAGTAAGTAACCGTCTCATCACGGCCGAGAGCAGATCACAACAAAGCAGTCCGTCCAAACTCACGATGATATTAGTTCCCGCTTTAAAGCACCTCTCTCAACACCAGACGAAGGCTTTAACGACTAAGCAAGCTCACTGATCATATGACATCCCACGAAATATGTACTTAGACCTACTCATGGGTTCCCTTCTTTCCCAAAAAAATCTCTCCCTTCCTACACCTCAGGAGAACGAAGAGCTTTCATCATCAGACTCTACTAAACAACCGACGATGGCTCATCAAAGCTCCCCTTCGTCCAACGATCCCCCTACCGACAACCCCCTCGACTCCTTCATTAAGACTATGTCCTCTCCCTCGATTGAAAACTCGCCTACCGTCGTTGCCGCTGACCAGCCTGTCGACGCCATCATGGAAACCGTGTCTTCCCCCGCGGCTGGTCCCTCGCCCAACGTCGTTCCTGCAGACAACTCCTCTGAGGCCTTCATTGAGATCACCTCCTCTCCCTTGACTGACAACGTGTCCAACATGATCACCGCCAACAACCTTACAGACGCTGTCATCTCGGTCATGTCTTCTCCCTCGGATGAGAACTCGTCCGACATCGTCATCACTGACAACACTCCTGACGCCATTATTGAGATCATGTCCTCTCCCTCAGTCGACAGCTCCTCGAACGTTGCCGCCGCCGACCACGCTTCCGATGCCGTCATCGAGATAATGTCTTCCCCCTCGGCTGACGCCTTGTCCGACACCACCCCCAGCCCTACCAGCTTCCGTCGCCTCCCGCTTGCAATTCGTTCGGTCATCTAGGAGATGGTCGCCGAGTCTTCAGGCCAGCTCGTCGGTATCGGTCCGAACGCGGACGCAAACGCGCGCCGCCCTGGCTACCCTGCCTTTGCCCATGTCAACAAGGAGTCTTTCCAGGCCTTTCTCCACGCCTACATCAGAATCGACAAGAACCCGGGTGATCCGATCGTCTACGATCCAGCAGTCTTGCGCCCGGAGGACATGTGCGACCTCTTCTTTACCGAGGCGGTCCAACTGATTCCTCATGTTGACTGTGTCTATATAAACCCTCGCACAGATGAGATTTCGCTGGGCTGTAAGACCGACATTCCCGACCCCGCCTTCGCTCCCGGATACGTCTCGCCAGACCTTGGATACAACATCAACATTCAAATCAAGATGGCACGCATCGTCATAGAAGACTTTAGCGCCTGGACCGATTATGAGTACCCGATTCAGCAATTCAACGCACTCGACGAGGAGCCCGTCGCCACAATCAAGTTGGACGAGCTCAAATACCCCAACGTCAATCAGATTATCGCAATCTTCCGTGGTGTCGAGGACGAATGGAAAAGCGATTGCAACAGCTACGTCGTCAACTACAATGTCGACACTGACCGCGTCTTCGTCGACTACGACAGTAAAGACGGCTCTGAGCTGGCCAGAGAGACCCTCCGTATCGAGTATCGCAAGCTGATGTCTGATGCAGAGTTGACCGATTCGGATGGCGAGTCGGACGACAAGTCGGACGACACCAGCTCGGACGAGGTGGCTCTCAAGGAGCCGGAGTACGTGGACGACGAGGGCGTTCTCACGGTTCGGATCATCTTCCATCGGAACACGGACAAGGACCACGGTCCATACCTCCTCAAGCCCTTCTATCTCGACGAGATCTTCGACCCGGAGGACTTGGAGGATGGTGGTCGGATGGAGAGAGTCTTTTGGGAGATCGCCGCCACCGCCGTCAATGAGCGCCTTGGCCTTTGAGAGGCAACACACCACCACCACCGCCACCATGGCCTTCCCGCCCTGGGCCTCGGCCTATTCCCTTTAGACACCACCGGCGATGCCTACCAACTGCAAAGTTGGCTAGGTATCGTCGGGAGGTGTCTGCGCGATACCATTGTTGGAGGGGGAGGAGGGGAGGAAAGGAGAAGGGGAAAGGGAAGAGGGGGTGTTTGCGTGTTTGCGGCGGGCTCTCGGAGCCAGAGCCTGGCCGGTGAGGGTTAGGTTTTGGTTCTGGGGGCCTGCCTTTATATCTGAGAAAATGAACCATTGCGTTTCATCATGATGAGGAACCGTGCCTGTGACTGACCATACTCCGTAACATTATCTGTCCCGGAAGCCTTCCAATATTCTTCAAAAACTCCAAAACTCCATCATCGTCATCTCATCGAACACGCGCCTCGCCATCTCTAGGATCTTAGTCTGACAAGCCGGCTGCCCCAAGTCCACCTCACCCACATGCCGTCCGCCCGCATCCAGAACAGGCAGGTTTTCGGCGGAGCAAGAAACTCCACAAATCCGTCAGATCGGACCCGGACTCGGCTCGCAGCAAGAACCCAACCGGAGGAAAGCCTCGCCCATCATCGTCGCCCATGAGACTGAGCGTACGTGTATCCAAAGCTGTCCGCGGCCGCCGAGGAAATGGAGTCACTCCGTCCAACGGGGTGTCTTTCACGGCCTATAACCGATGATTTTCTGAGAAAATGTCAGCAAACTTTGTTAAACGTGCTTTACGTCCGTTAATACCGTGAGTAGATCACATATTTACATATTCGAATCATGCCACGATAATGCCACCGGTATGAAGATCGAGGCATTCTCTCGAGATACAAGTCCAACATCACCAACTCCCTCAAACACCTCACATCAGCCCCTCAAGCCCCTCCCCGCATTTGGAAATCCAACCAAACCTCGCAACAATGGTCAACGTCGCAATCGCAGGCGGCACAGGCGCCGTAGGCCGCACCCTCATCGAAGTCCTATCCACCCAGACAAAGCACAAAGCCTTCATCCTCTCCCGCAACCGCAAGGCTCCCAATCCAGAGGAAAACCCTCTGGCGCCGACGTTCGAGGTAGACTACGCCAACGTCGACGCTCTCAAGACGTTCCTCGAGGAACACAACATCCACACCGTCATCAGCGCGTTCGGCATCACCGCCACGTCCCTCGCGACATCGCAGCTGAACCTCATCAAGGCAGCGGACCTCTCATCCGCAACGAAGCGGTTCATCCCCAGCTCGTTTGCAATGCGGTATCCCGAAGAGTACGTCTCGCCTCACCACATAATTTCCCTCATACCACAACTGAGAGAGCATCAAGAAGACTAACAAACCCCCCCCAGCGGCGTCGCCCTCCTCCCGCCCCTAGAACACTACTTCACCTCCCTTCACACCCTCTCCCTCACCTCCTTCGAATACGCCGCCGTCCACAACGGCACCTTTCTAGAATACTTTGCCCCTTCCACCCTTAAATCGCACCACCCGCACAGCACCCTCGTCCTCGACATCGCCCACGCCGCCGCCGCGATCCCAGGCGACGGCAACACCCCCGTGACTTTCACCTACACCTTTGACGTGGCGCGCTACGTCGTCGCAGCACTAGACCTGCCCACCTGGCCCGCGGACCACGAACTCCGCATCGTGGGCGATGAACTGACCTTTAACGAATTCGTTATACTGGCCGAGGAAATCAGGGGTGTAAATTTTGATGTGGTCTACGATGACGTGGAAAAGTTGAAGAGGTCCGAGGTTTCAGAGTTACCTGGCCACCAGGCGTCGTATGCGCAGTTCCCCAAGGAGAGGTTACAGTGGTTCCTGTCGATTTTTGAGCTGTGGATGGCGACTGGGTTGGGGAAGGTTGAGGGTGGGAAGGGGTCTTTGAATGAGTTGTTTCCTGAGATTAAGCCTTTGACTGCGAGGGAGATGTTGGAGAAGTATTGGAAGGCGTAAGGCAGTAATGGTGGTGGCGGTAGTGGTGGTCTAGTTCTCCAGGGTACCTGGCGAACTCCAAATTAATTCGGTTTGAATCTAATTTAATTTGAGTTTAACGAGATCGGATGTTGCTCCAAAACTTTGATTAGAGCATATCAACATCGAAACAAACATGACCAACTTGCTATCCTCACCAGAAAAACTGCCCATGACAACGTGCAACAAATGCAAAAATGAATTATTGGCGACCTACGTAGGGATCGAACCTACAATCTTCACAGTATGACTAAGAGAGAAAGCCGAAATGTGACGCGATGCCATTTCGCCAGCAGGCCAACACTTATTGATGACAAAGAAGCACAAAAGACAACTCATGTAGGTAGACGTGGCGGGGCATGCCAACCAAATCAGATCTACGATGTGGGGTCCGATCTGACAAACAACACAATACAACACAAACACTTCTGCGAAGACAAAGATCTCGCATATTGCTTTTTGTTTGTGTTTGTGCAGGCATTATGATTAGATACCCGAGATCGATCACATCGGGGATTCCATCTCGGGGATCTCTGTCACAGAACAGAAGATCTAAAGAAACAATCTAACAAACTAACTGGGTATCGCACACAGGAGGCCCGCGGATCCGGGGTAAGGGAGACACTGCATCGCATCTCATCGCAAACGCAACCGCTACTTCACCTCCACAACGACAGCAGAATCAGCAGACCCCGCGTCCGTCTGGGCGTCCGCCTCAATCCTACCACCCTCGCCCTCGCCCTCGCTCTCCGACTCGGGATCCCACACCGCTTCAATGATGCTCATCCTGCAACCCCTCGGCCTCATGACGCCCTTGAACACGAACCGCTCGTCCGCGGCCCGAAAGAGCTCGCGGTACTCGTCCTCGTTACGCTCCTGCGCGTTGAGCACAGCCAGCATCACCATGTCCATGCTGCGGATGATGCGCTCGTCCCATGGCGTCTCTTGTCCGGCCTCGCGCAGGCAGTGGTCCTTGATGACTACCCTGGCGCCGGGTTTCAGTGCGGGAACGAGGTTCTTGAGAATGGAGATTGCGTAGGGCGTCGAGTAGTTGTGCATGATCCAGCGGAAGAAGTAGACTGTTTGTGCGGTTCAATTAGTCTTGGGGTTTCCCACAACAGAATCCTGAAAAGGATCGAGACAAAGAAACTCACCATCGGCATCCTTGACGGTCTGCTCCTTGAAAAAGTCGTGCGCCATGAGCTGAACGCGCTCTGCAACCTGAGCGTCGTCGCACAACGGGCTGGGCGCCGAATCCACGGTCTTGGGAAGGTCCTGCACCACAAACTTCATATTCTTCCATTTTTTGGCCAGGTCAATCGACACGAACCCATGGCTGCCGCCAATGTCGACCATGGTCCCTCCCCTGGCGTCAATCTCTTCGAAATCGTACGAGTCGACAAGATGCCTGACCTCGTAACCCTCTCCGCCCGTCAAGCTGAGCATGGCGCCGCCGAATCGCTTGGCGCGAGGAGGGTCCTTGCCAAAGGTGACAAACATTGGTTCCTTGTCTACGGTGTCGAATGCAAAGTTGAAGCCGGTCCGTGTGAGGGACGTGGCTTCTGGGTATGCTTTGAGAGCCTGCAAAACGTGCGCTGATGCCGGGAAGTTGTCCTCGAGGTTGTAGCCCACCCAATCTTGAAGGGCTTGGTCTTCGGCCAGGAGGCGAGATGCTGCGGTGTGCGCAATTACTCCATGGGACGGTTCGCGGAAGATGCGGTTGGTCATGACGTGACGCAGCACGCGGGCAAGGTTGACGGGATCCAGTGAAGTCTTGGTCTGAAGCTCTGCTAGTGTGATGGTGCCGTTGATGGGTACAAGCTTGGCTGTGAAGTGTTAGTCTAGTGTGCGGTAGAGAAACCTTCCGGCTCTGCAGTTCTGCACTTACCGATGCCAAAGTGGTTGACAAGCTGGAGACTCAGACTGTCTTGAAACTGCCAACTAATCAGCTTGCGACTCTTAGTATTCTCCCGGCTTCTCTACTCACACTCCACGTCTTCCACCGGACGTCCTCTCTCGGGCCGTGGGCCAATGCTTCGAGCTCTCTAGTCGCAAAGATAATCTCCATACGGCTCTTTTGGATGTCCTCGGGAAGTCTTGGAAAGTCACTGGGGCCGTTGGGGTCCAATGTAGGCATTGGCAGATTGTTTTCTTGCATGTACCTCTCCAGCTTCTCTGTCTCGGACGCAATCTTCTTTGCGAGCTCCGTTAACCTCGACGGCGTATGCGCAGGCTTTTCTGAGGCGACAGGCGCGGGCTTGGAAATCGGCGCTCCATTGGGGACCTCGTCCCTAGGTTTGGCGGTAGATCGAGTGATGAATGGGGTGAATGATCGTCGGTTTTGCTTCTTCTGCTCAACCTCTGCGGCGGTGGGTGACGGGCTGGTACCCAGCCAGTTGCTAAACTTGAACTTGTTCATCTTTGCGATGGTAGTTAAGACAGAGACGTTGGTATTCTGCGGGTGTCGAGAGAACTTTGTGCTTTTCCAGTCAGCATGGGTCAATGGAATCGCACACGCCAGGAAAGGGGGCGGTTCACCCGCTTGAGATACAGCAGCACTAGCATCGTTGATCGCAGACTCCGCCTTCATTAGCCATCTGTGCTCGAGCTTGAGAGCGAGCTAGATTGGACTAAGGCAGGTACATCGTGAAGGAATGCGCCAGACGTTGAAGTTGCGGGGCAAGAAGATAGGTATGAGGGAAAGAGCTATTTGAGAAGCTGCTTTGGAGATGCATTCGATATGAGGGGAAAGAAGATGGTAAGAAGGCACCTGTACACACCTTCCAAATGCCTCGGAACTATAGAATGGTCGATTCCCACGATCCTTTGAAATGGGTTGGGCGACAGATTCGCGGAAAGAGGTGACAGACAGGGTTGCGACGACGCTCGGAACGATTGTGACACAGAGGGACCCGAGGACACGGACGCGGTCTCGACTGACACAAATCAGGGCCAGCTGGCATGCAAAAGAAACGGTGACGGTTTTATACCGAGAGGTCGTTCGCCAACTACTGTGACGTACGGGAAATTGAGGTTTGGTCAGATTGTCTGGTAAACAAGTTTGCAACGAGTTTGCGGCGATGAGTTTGTGAACGCCGAGAAGTTAGGGGGAAAACAATCGAAAACTCTCGTCAAAACACCAGAGGGACCCAAGGGAACGGCAAGGAGGGATACATCCTAGTTTAATAAGACGGACGGCATTGGGTGATGGGTAGGGAGTAGGTATGGACCCAGAGTGCCAGATTACCGGAGACAGAGAGAGAGGTACGGTAGGTACGGTAGGTACTGAGGTAGAGAGCCAGACACGAATGGAACGAAACAGCGAAGAGCGAACCCAAGACTGGGAGGATGGAACTCTTGGTTCACCGAGCGTGGGCCTTGGACGGAACAGGAACCGGGATGGGCGCTGAATCGCTCAGTATTGCAACGACACCTCATTAGCTAGCGGCGGTCCATGCTTTGGGATCCGACGCCATGGGCTGGGATTGCCGTCCGCGTTGCGTGCCTTTTGCGTCCAAGTCTCTCCTTGTCCTTAATCTTTGGGCTTTTTAAGCTTGGGAGTGGCTGGCGGCTAGAAGAGTCTGTTCGGACGAAGGCCATGCGCCGGCGCGGAGCCATCGACGATCGCTCAGGGTCCCAAGCTTTCCCAAGCTAAGCTGCATGGCTGTTACGCTCCCAAGCTCCCGCGGCAAACCGGTTCTAGAGTGGCATCGTCGACAATGTCATGATGAGCTCTCAGTTCAGAAGTGAAATGTCGACCGAGACCGAGGCCGTGTGAGGACTGATGACTGAGAAGTGGAATCAGCAAGACGGGCAGGGGCCCAGCCGGGAGTCGAAAGGGTAAATTGGAACCAAATGGGACAGGGCAGACAAAAGGGGTGGTTGCCGTTGAGTATCTGTACAAAGCAGGTGAGGTAGGGTAGTTTGACCGGTGGCAGCGTCGTATCAATTCGTTGACGAATCCCGCCCGCCGTTTGACGGGGAATTCTGCAGTGCCGTTGATTTGGGAACCTGTTCGTCAATTGACCGGCGTGGGTTCGGAACAGACGTGACAGAAAGAAACAAGAAAGAGACTGGTCACATTTTCTCCCATAGTTGCCGTGGTCAGATGTCAAGTTTCCGGTTGATCGATGTCAAGCAGCAGCCGGCCTGGGATGTGTGGGATGTTTCCTGGTTAGGAAAGGGATGGGGAGAAGGAACTCCTCCCGGGTGCCGTCCGGCGTCTTGTGGCAGGTGGCAGCGTGGCAGCGTGGCAGACTGAGTGCTGACCACCCGACCTCAGTGACACCTCAGTCGAGTCGGAGAGAGGAGGGGAAAGCATGGAAGGTGCAGACGAGTGCAGTGACTGCAGTGTGGGTGCACCACAACGGGCTGTCCCTTCCCTTCCACCTACGAATAGTGTACCTTCCCCCCGCCTCGTTACCACGCTGGCGGCAGGCAGGCACCTTCCCACGGCTTCCAAGACACCGGTGACTCGGCAAGCGTGACTGCCCTGCCACTGCCCTGCGCACTTGCCAATTGGGCTTGACAAGTTGACAGCGTTGGGAAGGTGCGGCACAGCATCATCACAACCCGGTCTTTCCATCAAAAACGTGGAAAGAGCTGACCAACGATTGACCAATGGACTGTCCAAATACCTTGAGGCTTACCGTCAGGTGGAGTCTCAACCTGCAACCGCAGCGGGAATTAAGTGGTTCTTGCCATTTGGTGTGCGTGGGTGTCTCTGTCTCTCTCCCTTTTCTTTCGGAAGGAACCTACGGAGTAAGAACTGAACCATTGACAGCTTCCATGCAAGTTCCATCCATCGCCCCCTGCCAAAAAAGCACGAGAGAGGATACCCGCCGTTCCGGGCCTGGAAAATGGCGTCCTGAAATCCCTGGTCATCTTCTTGCAATGCAACGGCAACGTGCTCCGTCAACCAATGCCGCCCATCTTCCGCCCCCCCATTCTCCTCCTCCCAAGCCATGGCTTGCACCACATTACTTGATCCTATTCCTCTTCCATCAGACACCGCAGAAGCTCGTTGTCTAGCGCTCGCCCATGTCACCCCATCACGAAAACTATGCTCCTCTCGCAATCTCGCCTCATGTCGCCAAGACCCGGCCATGATGCGGCTATCCATATGCACCTCCTAGCCGACCATCTCGTCGTCACTGTTCACATCCCCCGCCAAGCAGAAACCCATCCATGATACGTCCGTAATACCGACCACACCAACCTTATCCATCACCAAAGTCGTCAATGTCGCACAAACCCACTCCGCTTGCAGAGGTTCAAAACAGACACTCGCTCAATACTGTACGCTAATGGCCCCCCACAGAACCCATCTCGAGACAGAAGCCCGCGTTAGGACTGATACCTAAGAGCTCTCCCCCAGTGCGCTACGAATACCTAGGGAAACCCCCATACGCCGGCTTCTGCGCATACATGATCCTCAATGGCATATACATCAACGCCGCATTATCGTGATACGCCCGCCGCACGCTGACGAGAAACATTTCAATCTGCTCTGGTGTCCACAGCAGTCCTCTAGTCAGCGGGCCGAGAGCAATGGCCTGCAGTCCGTCGAGGAGAATCGTCCTCCAATACATGCCTACTGTCTTGAGCACCCTGTTTCGCGGCCATGTACCAAGCGGCACGTGGAAAATCTTCTCCGTCACGTTGACGAAACCAGCCTCGCGCATCATGTTGGGCAACCGATCTCCTGCGGCAGCATTGAAATCGATGCCGAGGCTCGTGAGCCCCTGGGTTACGAAACTCCAATACTGTGCCACTGGGTGTGAAGGCGGCATGGCGTTATATGCCGAGGATGGGAAATGATGAATTTCTTGCAACTCGATCCAGCCGCCAGGCTTCAGATGCCTATCAATACGTTAGGCCTGCCATCGAGAAGTCGGAGACTCGCGACTTACTCATATGCCCTGTTGAACAAATTCCTCCAGTTCTTGATGGCCATGACCGTGTGTCGAGAATGGATATAGTCAAAATGGTTCCTCGGATACAACCACGAACTTTCCACATCGTCGACTTCAAATTTGACATTTGGCGGTACCCAATCCGGTTGAATGGGGCTGAGATCGACTCCTAGCACTGTCGCACTCTCAAACTGGTCGCCCACTGCATCATTGTTAACATCACAAACTCGTTACGAACTCTGCGAGGATGAAGTCTCCCAACTTACTCTCAATGGCCCACGCGCCTGTCCCCGTCCCGATATCAAGGATTTGCTGCGGCCATTCGCCAATGGGCGCAAAATGAAGCTTTTGATTGCACAGGAGCTTCACCATGGCGTGCTTCATGTCTTCACGCTCCTGCTCTACTTCGTCGTTGGGGAAGTTGTACAGTCCTTCTCGGAAGCGGTGATAGCGTCGCCCATTCTCGTACATGTAATCTCGAACTGATGACGTGACGGACGTACTGGCGTTTGTCGCACTGTCGCTTCCATATCCTCCATCCGATTCTGTGCCATCGAAAATCGAGGCCATGTCGTCACTGTCTGCCACGATGGAGCTTTCGGCTTGCGTTGTGGCTTCTGACGATTCTGTGACCTCCTGCTCGGCCGACAGATCTGGGAAAATCGGGACACCATTAGGATGTGTCAAAGGCGACCTCAGCGCAGGGAATGCATCGCGAGGCAGGTGTTGATTCGCCTCATATGCGTTGCGGTTGGCAGATGCAAAATCGGGCGCTGCTTGACTCTTTTCCGCGAACTCGCTAGTGTCTGGCTTGGCCGCCGCGGGGTCGTCGGGCTGCCGATCCAGCCTGGACGGCTTCTCCTTCTTTGCTGGCACCGATGCTGTCGCGTCCGTCATTGAGTCGATCGATCGTTGCTGGTTCGAATGCGCGATGGCGGGTTCTGTTGTGTTTTCTGTAAGTTGAGAGGAGAGCCCGGAGTCTGGTTCTTCGTGTTGCGGGAGCACCAGTTGGCCGTCGGGCGCCACATATTGCTTTTTTGAGGTCCATGCCTGACCAGGGATGCCATCATCCTCTCGCGTCGCAAAAGCAGTTGGCAGCTCGTGTCTGCTCGCAGAAA
This sequence comes from Colletotrichum godetiae, assembly GCF_030913485.1. Classification (NCBI taxonomy): domain Eukaryota; kingdom Fungi; phylum Ascomycota; class Sordariomycetes; order Glomerellales; family Glomerellaceae; genus Colletotrichum; species Colletotrichum godetiae. The sequence goes on along the minus strand of NW_026851249.1, from coordinate 2,415,707 downwards.
GTGTCTCAGATCCGATGCCCATAGAGACATGAGCCTTGTATTCTTTGTCTTGGAGCCCTTCTAGAGACGGTGTTCTAGCGGTTCCACCAGATGCCAACAGCATCTCGCTTGTCTGCTCATCTGCTGTCGAAAGCCCCGTCATTGCGGTCATTGGATAATGTACGCAGTCAAAAACGGCTACCGCTTTTCGCTTCCACGCTTCTGGCTCGGTCTGGACTTGGTCTGATGCTGTCGGTCTCTTTTGTTGTCGCCCCGCCGCCTCAGACAAGTACTCAAGCATCAAAAGTTGACGATGATTCTTGGGAGGTGGACGGATCTTTAAGAGGGCAGATTCCGCCTGAACTTGGGTCATGCGACGAACAGGGAGGCAACTTGCGGCTGCAGTTGTACGAGGCATAGGCCATTCACCATCAGCCAACGCTCGGCCGTGGCGCACAAACAGGAGCTTGGCGAAACTCCATAGTCCAGCACGTTGGAGCTTTATCTGACGGAATGACGGAGGGAATGACAGCTCAGGCCACCCATGCGTCAACTACTCAACTTTACCGATACGTCAAAAGAGGGTGGACAAGTCTGAATGTGATCTGTCAAGGGTCATTTGTCTGGCCTGCTCTTTGTGGCTTGCTCTCAATATCGTTCTCAAACCAGGCCTCTTTCCTTCTTCTTTGCTTTCCCCCACAGTGGGTACGGAAAGGCTCGACCCCTCGCCAAGACGGCAAGCAATCTATGGCCCTCCCTGGAGCTGCAACTTCACAGTAGATCGTTCAGCTCCAATTACCTGGTCGGTGCGAAATCTCTGCGCCGCACTACACAACAAGGTTGCCTGTCCCGCTCGCGGCCCATCCCAGATCGAACACGCTGCTGCAGGGGCCTAGACTGGCTCTCGAGCCGCCCCCCTGGTTGACTTGCGGACGGACTTGACGGAGGATGGGCGGGGTGGGGAAGGTTGCATCCATGCAGGTTTGCGAAGCGACAATGGCTATTCTTCTCTAGTCCCTCGAATCGTTGGTTAGATCGTAGCAAACAAGTTCTTGTTCACAATCTCATCTGGATTGCCTCCTTGAAGCTGAGACCATTGGCTACTGTTTAAGAATCAGCCGTTTGACGACCGATGGTCATTTCATTATGTTCGGACGAACACCGTTCGCTTGTCGACTACCGCACGGCAAATCCCATGATGCTGAGTCATTCTTCGAGATTTTCCGTTCTAGTAGTCAATGTTTCGGCATGATGGGGAGGAGCATTATCGAAAGCTCACATGGGCTGAGGAAGGCTTCGTGTAAATTCACCTGCGACATGATTGGTGCTTGGCCAAGGCAGCAATTCAACAGCCTCACTTCATGTGCGCAGCCTGTTAGTCATCTTTTCCAGCTCCAAGTTACAACTCCCTCTCGTCAATCTCACAACATCACCACACTTTCTCGATTGCAGTTGTTCCACGACAATAATGTCAGAAGACGCCATCTCCTCTTTCCCGCGTAGAGGGAACCTCCGCTCAGCATGCGCATCCATCGACTTTGATACCTTCATCAACGATGCACAAGCAGTGGTAGGCAAACCGGTAGCCGAAATCCGCAAGCGCTATCTCAACCTAGATGGTCTAGATTCTCCATTTGCACTGCTGCATCTTGACAATGATGGCATCGTAGAGATGATGGGCATCAGAGTCAAACACGTCAAGAGCAATGGCTGTAGCTGTTGCGACATTTTCAACCATATCAGATACCCATGATCCCACGCTTATATTGTGTATTGCCTACACTACCGACGGAGGCCAGCATATGATCATCATAGTCCCATGGAGGATGAAGTTCTCATTCCACAGCTTAAGATGTGTAGATTAAATATGTCGTTCTCTAAACCAACTAGGGGACTGGAAGCGGACGTAACTGTTTTTCTGATATTTTCCAGCGAGGGTAGCACCTTTGAGTTCATCTCCTCGAGTCGACCGCAGCCGAAGTTCCCAGCAGACCTGATGTCAATCAAGTCTGCCGTAGTGCGAAAAGCTTGCCCATAACACCCGAAGTTGGAGGGCAGTCGAGACTGGGAAGTGTAATTCCGACAAGAGGTTCCCGGGTGGAGTGTTATAGATTGCTTCACGGACGAGATTATCGGCCTCGAGGATTGCATTGTGTCAGTGGGGTTTTTCGATGCAGTTGACTACGGCTTACCGGGGGTTGGAAAGACAACACGAAAAGTCTTTGACATTTCCCAAATCGGATCCCAGACCATCAGATGGATGCCCACCAACATTGATTGGGCCAAGCAACAAATCCAGAATTCCAAGTGTAATACGAGAGCTTGGACCTGTCAAGAGGCGGCTTCATCGGCGAGGCGGCTGTACTTCACCAACCACTTTGCCCTTCTGGAGAATGGCAACAAGGGAGAAAGCTACGTCGAAGGCCTACCGGATGAACTGTGCCCATGGAATGGGACCGCATGGGATAGTACTGTACTAAATCAGTCATCTTCTATTCCATACGTTGAGAGCTACGCAACACGGGAGCTATCTATCAAAGCGGACGTCTTCCGCGCATTCCAGGGATGGCAGTGCCATTACAACCATGAGCATTTGGGGAAGTCTGTCCTGTTTTGTGGAATCAAGATTGGAGGCCATTGCGATTTTTCGCCGGCTTTGCTGTGGGGAGAGCGACAACCCTTCCTTCCAATCCCCCAAAGACGCGCTTGGGGGCAGAGTTGGACATGGCTGGGGTGGCATGGATCGCCGGGATTTCAGCATCTCCAAAAATTCCAGTGCTTTCCATACTAATCGATGGTGCACTCTAAGGTGTATTTTGCGTCTGCTGTACAAGTGTCACTTCGGTACGCGGATGGATCCACCTTCAAATGGTCGTCCATGACGCAGGAGCGGATCTCCAGATTGATAAACGACCGAGATGAGGGCACTATAGAATTCATTCTCGTGACGGGGCTGACTTTTGGATTCAAAGCGTTGTGGTCCATGCATGATAAAGATGATCCAGACGAATATGTCGCCAGGGCTGCTGGGTCTTTGGGGGAAACGGGTCAATACTTTCCGGGAACAGTTTTGTGGTTATATTGTGAAAACTTGGCTAAAATTGCGTGAGAATCCTACGGAGTCACGCAAGATGAGTTGGCAGACGAGTCTCGGGCACTCTGTCTCTGCATCGGGTCGGGTATCGAAGAGGAAGAGAACGGTCTTCTCTACTGTCTAGGATTGGTGTCATGTGATGGCGGGTCGACTTGGCAGCGATTGAACATATTCAGGATCGACATTAGAGATTGTAAGACACATGTATGTCCGGAGGCTTTCGGGTGGGAGCGGAGGGAGCTCAAGATACGCTGAGACTGTAGTGGTCTCCTACCTTTGGAATTCTTGTGGACGGGTGATTCCATTGACGGTAACTTGTTTGTAGCGTCCCCGCCTGCGGCAGCGGACACCCGGATACATGTAGAGCAGGAAGGTGGAGGGTTCGAAATCCTGGAGCCGAGGGATAGTTTCCTTTTGAGGTAGTCTCTGCTTTTTCCTAGGATTCCCTATTTATGTTTATGCGTGAGGTCGTGATTCTGAATTACAATTTATTTTTTCTTACAATGAAATTCATATCCTCAACAGTTGTACAAACACCTTGTTATCAAAGTTCAAGAACCTATTAGGAGCGGCCCAGATCATTCGTATGACTTTACAGCCAACCTTTCGAGTCATCTCCTCGCAAAGTTTTCTGGGACCATCCAACGTTATCGTGAGCTTGACACTACCCCGGCTCAAGTGGAATATAGCAGAATGCCACAATATAATGGTAATGACTGTAGTCCGCCAAGAGCGTGATAAGTAGACGATCCAAATAGCCTAACCACGTCCCTTCTAAGAAGGTTGACTGACGCGTTCCCCTGGCTTCCGTCGCAATGGTTAGGACGGGCTATACATACTCACGATCTCCGAAAGCTAGCTAGAAATGATAGCAAGACGTGCTCTGGAAGCTCGAAGTATCTTAGGTAGCTCCGTCAGTGGCTGATTGGTCGTGCACTTCCAGTCCAACACGATGCCTCGCAACCCATTGGTTTCGGAGATGGAATGCGCCTGGGCTTCAAGTCGAGACAACTTTACTGTACGTCGTCTTTTCAACTCTGACTTATACATCATTGAATACACCAACTCCAAGAGCAGGAACTCAGCAACAGTATCATCCAACCGTAAGTCAACACCAACCTCGTCACCACCATCTCTCCGGCCTAGTACTTACCAGAAACCACTGCAACAGAACGGCCTGTTCAACACAATGGACGGCTTCAGAGAGACTGTATTCAACGCCGTCCAATCTCTGGCCAGTAGAATCCCTCAACGGGCTAAAGACTTTATATGCGGGTGCCTAGACGACACGTCCCTCTTCCACGTCACCTACGTCCTCACCCCTCTCTTCGGATCCTATATCACAGGCAATGTCTTCGTAACTACAGCAATCTTAGTCTTTATTACAGAGAAAACAAACCACCCATTGATCTTTGGCTTCTTCTTACTCCTCAATTACGCGAATCCGGATGTCATCGATCAAGTTATCCTGACTGTGGGACACTCGTTGACTGCGATTTGGGTTGATGCAGTGCTGTTGGGATTCATTCTCTCAATTCACTTCTTTCTCTCAACGAGACGGTTTCCGCGGAAAAATTGGATTGATACATGGGAGATTATCTCCTTCGTCATCAATGCGATTGTCTACCTCACCCTTTGGACTCCGAATCACTTCCCCGACACGCAAAATTCGGCTTTTACGGCTCTTTCCGACGAGGGCGTCCCGTTCCAGATGACGTGGTCCCACTACGCCTCTCTCATCCTACTTCTCCACGAGGGGAATGCCATGTTTGAGGAGTTCGTCTCACGAACTAAGCTCGGTGCCCGGGAAACTCCCAAGAGTGGGAGGTATGAGTGCTTCACTAGGTTGTGGTATGCTCTTCGCTTCTGGAGTTGGAGTGTATTGAGTCGGGCGACGGGGTATCTTTCTGTTGCGATTGTTTGGGATGCAATGAGAAGGTTGATCTTCGGGCAGTGTGTTCCCGTGGTGGTGAGTGGGTTGTTGTATGCGATATTACTTTTTGGAGTGTTGGCTTTTGCGGTGCGGTGGGTGTGGGGACGGTGGAAGGGGGTGGAGGAGGGTGGTGAGATGTTTAGGCTTCGGGGGGATTTTGAGGGATATGAGAGTGATGAGAGCAATGAGGAGGAGCAGGAGGATGGTCACGACGACGACGATGATGGTGATGAGGACGATGACGAAGAGGATGATGATGATGATGATGATGATGATGATGATGATGATGATGAGGAGGAGGAGGACGACGACGACGACAGAGACAACTGGGAAGATCAATCTTATTATGGCAAGGACATTTACAAAGTCTCAGAGGTCAGAGATCCGATCAACTACTGGGGCTGGCAGTCTGACCGCGAAGAAGAAGACTCTCACGAACAACATAACGAAATGCAGGCCATCACCGTCGGAGAAGGCGGTGCAACATCCGGCGACGATGTTCCTCAAGGCGACCTTGAGCACGTGTCAGCCTTTTGATTCTGGCATAAATAATAGCGACGACGAGGCGAGCCATATCAACAGTTCCTCACGTCACGCATCACTTGAAATCCCGACGAAGACGACTCTTCTCGCTGTGTGGAGTATGGTTCTACGATGATCTCTTGTATGAACAAGGTTGGAAGGACGGCATCGTTCAGTCTGAGCATATATCGAGATTTAATATGACCGGGAGTATAGCTACGTGTATGTGAGAGTTGATGAGGATACGCCTGTGTTTTGGCATGAACGGTTTACGGGCGGGGAGTGTGAGTACATTCTTTGGGAAAAGCCAGAGGGAACCTTGGAGGTATATGGAGAGAGTCAGTGAAGATATCACAGGCGATACTTAGATTGGTAGGAGGTTACGCAGGTCGAAGCAACTATGAGCGTGGATTCGAGGTCGGACGTACCTGGAGTAGGTCATGTCCATGGGTCAAATGATACCCCAGAAGCTACATAACTAGAAACATCAGTAGCAAGTATCTAATCATCAATGGGATACTTCCATTGAAACAAATCTTCCAATGACCGCCTAGAGTATCAGAAGAATCCCATGAAGCATATTTCACCTCCAACCATGTGCACAGTGTTCTTACCGAATCCGGCTAGTCCGCCTCGATACCCGGCGTATGGCACTCCGGCGCCGCATCCGTGCCCCACATCGGCAAGGTGACTCAAACCCCGCGCCACCACCTCCGTCCTCGGAACGGGCCCCAATTCGCATTTGCACTGCGCCTTCCGTCTGACATTCCAACCACCAGGCACCCGCACCACCACAAACAGGCACCCGGGAACCTCACGACGCCAGCCAGGCTCCCACAATCTACAAAGTTACCGTCATCGAAGCATCGATCCTGTTTCCGTCTGCATTCTCTCTCAATTCAAACCAACTCCAAAGTCCGTAACAGAAATTCAACCTGCAAAATGCCTCTCGCAGCTCCAACACAGCCTCTCAACTACTCAACATCCCCCTCCCTCCTCCCCTACACCCTCCGTTTCCACCCTTACAAACCCCCATCACCATCGCCGTCGTCGTCATCCGCGCAAGAAGTCCCTCACACCCACCGCCTCTGCGTAGGCGCAGCAGTCCTCTCCCCCTCCTCCCCTCCCTCCGCCCGCAAAATTCTCGTCCTCCAACGTTCCGCAAAAGAATCCGCCCTGCCCCATAAATGGGAACTCCCCGGCGGCGCAGCAGAATCCATCGACACCAACTCCCTCGCCTCCACCGCCCGCGAACTCTGGGAAGAAACTGGCCTCCGCGCAGCAAACTTTGTTGCCTTGGTGGGGTGTTATCAATGGGAAGGTGCTGGGGCGGGCGAGTTAGCAGAGGCTGTGGCTGGGGATCAGGCGTGGGGGTTAAGTAGAGGCGGGGTGGGGATTATTGAGGTTGGACGGGTGTCTGGTGATGGTGGGGGTGTAGAGGAGGAGGGGACTGCGGGTGTTGGGGTGGTGAAGGATTCGCACAAGTTCTTCAAGGGACGGGATGCGTGGAGGAAGTATACGTATCTCGTGGAAGTTGAGACCACCGCGAAGGTCGAGATTGATCCCGAGGAGCACGAGGACTTTGTCTGGGCTACGGAGGAGGAAGTGCGTGCGGATCGGTGCGGGGAGAGAGTGTTTGAGTGGACTTCGGAGCATCAGAAGATGGATATCTTGAGGGCTTTTGAGATTGCCAGGGGGAAGAAGTAGATTTACGACGAGGCTGGCGAATGGGTCGATAGACAAGAAAGACTTGAACAGACGGGGGAGTTGGATGCAATTGGTGTTCTCAAGTTCCTATCGGAGACCTAAGAAACTCTATATAGATATAATGCATACCTAGACCCCTTCCTCGCCATGAATTCATTCTCATCAACCTACTTCTTCTTAGATCCCCTTCCACCACGTCCCCCCTTCCCCTGCTGCCCTTTGGCCCCCGACCCCCCGCTACCACCAGACATCATTACCCTCACCTTACCAACCGGCACAACATTAATACTCTCCTCCGCCTTGAGAGCCTTCATAAGCTCCACCTCCCTCGGCCACATCTTCTCCTTATCCTGCGACCGCTCATCAAGCGCGCCCTTCTTCGATGAATCGCTCTTCCACCTCTCAAACACCTCCTTCACAGCCTTGCCCTTCTTCACCGCACCAGGCTGGAGCTTGGCCTTGTACTTGAACTTGCCCATGGCATTCCACGGCGCACACACAGGTATCGCCTCCAGAATTTCGTCACCGGGGAGAGGCCATCCAACCAGCGAATCAAGCAGCGTCATCTTGCTGAGCTCATCCGAGTCCAGGACCTCGACGCCCTCCTCGTTCATCAACCTGCGAATCTCCTCGTGCTCTGCAGTCTCCTTCTGCTGCTTCTCGTGCTGCGCGCGGCGACGTTCCTTCTGGTACGCCAGCTGAGCTTCTCGCTCTGCCTTGCTCTGCGCCTCAGCTTCAGCTCGTTGCTTACCGCGCGCGGAGCCGTAGAGGGCTTCAGCAGCTGCTTTGTCTTCTTCGTCTTGGTCCTTGTATTTGGCTGCGATTTTCTTGGCTTTGTTGCGTCGGCCTCGCTTGGCTGGTTGCTGCTTCTCAGTCGCCGCGGTGCTTGGTGCGCCGGAGGGCTCTGCGGGCGTTGATGTTTGGCCTGTGGCTGCCTTGTCGCTTTCCTCTTCGTCGTCGTCTTCTTCTTCTTCATCTTCATCTTCCTCTTCTTTCTCTGCTGGCTCGGTTTCGTCCTCCGCAGGCTTATCCTCTTCAATCTTGAGGTTTGACAGCTCCTCGGCAGGGGACTCTTCAGATGCAAGCTGTTCCTCCGAGTCATCCTGTCCACCCCGTCCAAGATTCTGCAAAGGATTGTCCCGCGGCTTCTCGTCTTCCTGGTCATCTTCCGAACCAATATCAGAAGCATCATCCGGAACATCATCATTGGCTTGGGCGGCATCGGTCGCAGTCTCTGGTGCCGCGCTATCAGCCGCCGAAGCGGGAACATCGGCGCTCTCATACAGCCTGTGCTTCACATGTCTGGCCTTGCTCTCTTCGCTAATCTTGAACATGATGCCCAATCCGAGCAGAAGCTGTGCCGGAGGGAGGAAGTTCTTCTGGCCCCTGACCATGAAGCTTCCTGTGGGGAGGTACTCTCCTGTAGGAGCAGACTTGGAAACCTGGTCGGCGTTCACCCACCATGCGCCCATACCCGCCTTGGAGTCCCACGCACTAGAGCTGCACACGGCCATTGTGCCTGCCTGCGCCAGCGTCGAAGGAGGGATCGGCGCACCGGGATCGCTGGGGCTATTCTTGATGATGACAGTCGCGGCGCCGTGCATATCCGCGTGAACGTAGACGTCGCCCTTGCGGAGATAGCGCTTGTACAACATCTCGTTCTGCTGCGCATCCTTGCCTCCGAGCACCAGGTACCCGTCAGACGAGACGAACCACGTGAACTTTTCGAACCAAATCTGCTTCCGGATCGGAGCGAGAACGGCCTTCTCTGTCTTGAGGCCCTTCTTCAGCTCTGCCTGGATCTTCTGCTCGGCGTTCTTCAACGCAATCTGAGACTGTAAGACTGTCTTTTCCTCCTTTTTGGCGGCGGTCCTCTTCTGCTCATGGTATCCTCTGGAGTTCGCCCAAGGTGACTGAGTGATATCAATGTCAATCGCCAAATGCTTCGCAGTTTTTTGCTTGTTGCTGGTATCCTCGTCCCCGCTGTCGGATGCATCGGAGTCGGTCTCGTAGTTGGACTCGTCGTCCTCGATTTCTTCCTCCTCTCCCAGCAACAAGGTAATCGTGTTATCCGCGAGGTTCATCGGCAGTTTGATAATCTCAGCCACAGGGTTACGGCGCTTCTGTTCGCGCTCAATGAGCTTGCTAATGTCGACCCAATCCATGCCTTGCTGAAGAAGGCCATTGACCGCATCCATCGCCTCCTGCACACGCTCGACGTTTGCCTCAATTGCGGTAGCCTTCTGGACATTGAGGGACTTGGCCTCACGGAGACCTTCGATGCGCTTCTCTTGGTCGTTTCTCGCTGCGTCGAGCTTTCTCCTTGCCGCGGCTTCTCGTTCAGTCAATCTTGACTCCAACTTCTGGCCCTCCAAAGACGAGAAGAACTCGTCGACAGTTTTGTTGTAGCCATCAAATTCGATAACCTTGACAGTGGGGTCGTTCGCAAACTTGTTGGGCAAAAAAGGGTGGAAGTCATCGTAGAGAAGATCCGACCTCTTGGCTTCATCTCCTTCTGCCGCTGGCGCGCCGTCCGGCTTTGATCGGTACTTGGCGAAAATGTAACCCTTGGCTGTAGAAGAGCTTGTGGCAACCTCAACAATGCTTCGGGCCTCGGTCAGCGCCTTCAAGAGCGCATCCAGTAGCGACTCATCCTCGAGGATCTCGGCGGGTTTCTTAGTGCCATCAAACTTGGTAATCTGGAACGCGTGATCGACGAGAATAGGCGGTAATTCGGTGATAGTTGTCGCCAAGCTCCTCCTCAACTCATCACCAGGCTTCGTCTTGATCTTCTTCGAGACGGCTGTCGCGCTCTTCTTGACTGAAAGCTCCAGCGCCGCCCGTACTCTCTCCTTCGTCAGGTCGGGAACGCCGTTGAAGTTCTGCCGGTTGTCTAGTGAGTAGTTCAACCCGATTCTCTGGGGTTCCTGGCCCTCTCCTTCGGGGACGTTGCGCAGGATTGTGAGGATCTTGAGGTCGGCGTCGGTCAAGATGACGTTTCCGCTCTGCGCAGGGACAAAGTCAGCGTTGAATACTTTGTCAAGATGATCAAAGTAAGCCACTTACAGCAAAGAACTCAAGGAACAGACGGTACTGCCCATCACTAAACTGAAACTCCAAAATTCTATCCGTCCCAACCTGCTTAACAGACGTCAACCGCCGAGTCTTCAGGAACTTGCGCAACCGCGCCACAAAAGCCGACGGCGCCGCGGCCGTCGTGCGCGTAAAGTCTGTAAGATGGCATCGGAAGCCAGAGTCGATAATGAGCTGCTTCTTGTTGTCGGGCTTAGCGAACTTGAGGAGCAGGATCTTGGAGGAGAGGTCGTAGACGTTGGCCAGTCGCAAGGTGTTCAGGCTCTCTTGGAGCTCGTGGGCGATGACTTTGACGTCGATGGAGGAGAAACGCTGCTTCATGACTGCGGGAATTCGAGTCGCGGAGGTTTCGTACAGAGCGAGGGTAGTTACAGTACGCGCGCCAGTCTTTTGTGGCGGCTTTCGTTGCAGGAGTTGACTCGAATGAGGGGCAAGATTCGTGATACTAAATGAATAATCGCGGGGCATTCGTGGCTGAAGAGCTTTGGAGATGTGGATGCGCCACGATGACGTCACGTGCCTGGTTTGTCACCGGGACTTCACTCGACATTCGCCGTATCTTTCTGCCAATCGCTGGGAAATTGGATGGGTCTTATGAATGTCTTTCAAGTCAAGTTAAATACTAACACAATTGAATGATTCTGAATGGGATTATTGGCCGAATTGACGAGGATTGGCCTCAATTCGATTTCTCATCTCTCAACCCGAGGTGGCCGTGATGACGCACACCGAACTTCTAGCGCCACATTTCGAGCTTCAAGCAAAGAAAAGATGAAGAGCTGTCATACTAAATTAAAGCTCTGTGCCACCGGCTTGTAGTGACAGGTGCCAACTCAAATAAGACGAGGCAAAGTCTTTGTCTAGAATGTTGCACTCGAGACGTTGATTTACAAAGCACAGAACAGCGTGTCTAAGGGTTGCAGTACTGTTCAATCTTGAAGTAACCGTTACAACCACGCGGTTACGTATACTGAGTTCAACAGAAGGTTCAGATAAAGAAAGGACCCCCGACACTCTTCGTCAGAGAATGGCTAGTAAGTCATATATTACTCTTGATAACGGTCTTGTGAGCATTTCATATTGTCAAGCTACATCATACCAGATGGTGCAGCTCGACAGGTAAAAGGTATTGCAAAACTAGCATCGACAACTTGACAAGCATAGAATGTACTATCGCATAGACCAGGCCGCTCAAGAGTTTACTTGATAATAGTAGTCCAAAGTTCGTTTTTTAGATCGTCAAGTTTATGCCGATGTTTTAAAGCAACTCGGATCCAAAACTTGGACGCAAGGGCATCACAAGGTAGACTCTACTGGAAGCAGGAGCCTGCGTACTCAGTAAAGAAGCCAACATTTACCAGCCTTGACAGGCTTGAAGAGTTTAGGCCATGAACATTGCACCGCCAGAGAAGACGCTAGATAGATCTTCTAAGAGTCGTGACTGATGTTGCTCGTCAATTTGAGGATTTCGGCTCAAATTCGTTGTCCAATGTCATCTCTTGCCTCTCTGGACGACGGATTTCTCCTTTCCTCCGCGACCGCAGAATACTCTCGTTAAAATGGCAACAGTGAGCGGCATAGACTTTCAAGCTGCATTTCAACTTCATGTGATCCATCATCCATCTACTCCGTACACAAACAGATCTGTTGTCTTTTGTTTGATCCCGTCGGCGGCGGAGAGCGATGGTCGTCGAGTGCCGAAGAAAGGGTATCCAATTACGGTTAGTGCGGGAGCCGGGGCTAGGTAGTCGTTACGGCAACAAGGTGCATTGCAAGGGAGCTCCCGTCCGTGTGTCCCGACCGGTTCGTCTGGTTTGATGGCTTTGGTTTGAAACCATGGACAATTTGATGCCAATCGGGATGATCCAAGGACGGGAGGCTGGTGATTATCAATAACTCCAACCTCCCCCCGTTGCAGAGTCTCGTGGGAGCGCAAATCTGAGACGGAGCAGCGTCTCCATGACTCTCTGATGGATCCAGGGGAAATGGGGAATCTGACTGTCGAGATCCATCAATAGTTTGAAGACCCACTCGGGCGCTGCGGGCGGGATCCGTGAGGTAGGCAGGCACCGCAGGTAGGGAACTTTGCCTTGGCCACGTCGTAGGCCTCCCTGGAAAAAGCAAAGCCGCCAGCCAGCCTCGTTTTGCATGTGCGACCGTCGACTTGCATGAGTTGTGCGGCGGTTGCAGACGGACAGTCCAATAGAGGTGTTCCACGATGTGTGAGACCCAGTATTCGATCCCCATATTGGTGTGAGAAAGTGGTCAATTGCTGATTTTCGGCAGGGCCTCAGCAGCAGCCGCCGGCCTGAAAACCCTGGAAACAAAAGGCCGGGAAGGACGATTGCAGCTGAAAGGTGGTTGGGGAAGCTCCAGGACTGGCCAATTGAGTTTCCGGGCTGCCGCGGTCAGGCTATGCGGACCATGCAGACGGTCGATAGCGGGCATTTGGGCCGTGGACGAAACGACGATCTTCGTACCCAGCCCCAAGTCGGTGTTTTGTTTGTTGTATTCGTAACTTGACGAGCGTGTCAACAAGCTGCCAGATGTGACAGGCGACATGCACAGAGCGTATTCGTAGGGTCGAGAACCTTCAGGTCAATCATCCGCAGTGCGCAACTCGCGACAGCCGTCAGCAATGCAGCTGGACTTAAGGAGACATTCGACACGGCCCATCGTTGGTGTCTTTTCGTCGCCTCATGCTCAAGAACAAGTAACGGTCCAATGAGTCCATTGAATGGCGCCTCTTGGATTTGTGGCGCCCATCACGTCGTCTGGATGGGAATGCCTGTGGGTCTGGAAAATTGCAGATTCTGGGTCGATTGTGAGAATCCGGGGGTTCCCTCTATCTGAGCAAAGGTCCCAGTTTCTTCCTCTTCTCTGCTCCAGCCTCCGTATCTTGTCAGGGCCAGCCCAGCGAGCAAAGTTGGGGTTAGATATTCTGTTGCTGATCGACCACGGCGCCTGCAATCTTGGGGTGGAGGGAAGGACCCAGGAACAGCCGAGGACGAAGATGGTCGGCAGCGGTCAGTCGAGCAATAATTCTAACTTCTCCAGGACGGTGGTCAATAATCAATGCTGGACGGTCCACTGCTGGAGCTTGCGCAAGCGGGCGTGTTGGAGGTGCGATTACTGCCGACATTGCCTGGCACACCTTCCAGTTCCAGCGCTAGGGAAAAGAGGTGTGGGCGTGGGTGTGGTGTGTGGAAGCTGAGCTCTGTGGAAGCTCTGGAGCAGTTGCTGCCCATCAAGTCGGCAGCATCGTGCATGCATCAGAATGTCATTCCATCGCATGTGAATGACTCGAATAGTGATTACTTGCATGAAGATGGGCCATTGAATCAATTGACCCCATATCAAAGTTGTCGGGCTGTCAATTGACGTGGTTAGGCGCAGTGATTAGATGGGAAGAGATAGCTTTTCTGAGGTGTGTGCGCGACATGTGCGGGCAGTCAGAATCAGATGGGAAAGGACGGGAGGGACGACCTCAGACAGCGGGTACGGAGTACGTATCCGAGGTTCCTTCCATTCTTAGGTGCTAGCTCAGGTACGTATCCAGGGCCACAGGTACGTACGTTCCCAGACAGTTAGGTAGGTCGCCATCGAAATGGAGAATGGGAAAGTGTGCAGTGGTGCCCGGTACCTGCCGCGCCGGAACAAAGCTGGTGCCTGACTTGGGTACCGTTGGCCTGGACACCTCAGATGCAAGGCGTCCATCGCAACGCCATTCAAGGATTCCCTCCCATGTCGTGACTTTTGCGGCTTGCCAGGGCGTCAAAGCTTCGAGCTGCAGCTCCGAGCTTCTTCCCCCCCCCCATGTCGAATCTCCACTTCCCATCCCCCGGACTAGTCCTCTTCGGGCCGAAATAAACAAATGGAATATCCACTGCTAGTTTGATGCAGGAGACGGGAGCCAATGTCAACATTCCCTCACAACACTCTGCGCACTTTGGCCACCTCTCTTGCTGGGAATTGCTCGTCTTTCTCTCTACGGAGTATCCGTACACTACCATTTCGTGCTATTCTGCAGGCATCTTTCTCGTCTCTCTCTCTCTCTCTCATCCCTCACCCTCGCACACCATCCATCACACCCACATCAGACAGACACAGACTCTCGGTTGGTCTCTCCCATCTTTGATATCTCTCCAAGAAAACGAGACACACTCGATCTAATCCTGTCCAATCCAGATCATCCAACCCGCCTCCTCCGCATCCACTCCCAGCCGTCCATCCACCCACGAAGAGAACTGATCCCAGTCTCAGTCCCACATCGCTCCAAGATACCAATCCAAGTCTCAAGAGGAATCAAGAGGACACACTCTCTCACACACAACACACACACAATACGGATACACACACACAACATTTCACCCCTTGCCCCGGCAACCCTTCGCAACCCTCGTTTTCTGCAGACTGCATTCGCTCGCCGCTCGCTCTGCTGCTCCGTCCAACCATCAACCACCAACCCCCCCGTCTTCAAAACCCAATCCGCATCGCACATCTCGAGCGACCCTCTTCTCCCTCCTTCTTCTCTCCTCTCCATCCATCTCCAAAAGCTTCAATCGCCCTTTTTGCCCAACTTCACCTTTTGTCGGCACACCCCCTTTCCTCCAAATCCAAAAGAGAAGAGAAAAGCAGAAGCGCGTGTCACTTGAACGACCGGCTTCTCCCACCTTTCCCTTCCCCTTTGTTTTTTTAGGAAAACGAAGCAAGAGGATACTCTTCTTTGCCTTCCTCACTTCAGGAACGCTTAGAAGATTCTCCTCTCTGCGCCCCCAAGGCCGCCAATCTGGATTTTGAAGCTCGTGTCCCCGTCCCTTTTAGCGTCTTTCCCTCCACCTACAAGGAGAGTGAGACACAAACCCAGACCCAAACAGTCACTCAGACTCACGAAGAGCTTGAGATCAAACTCCCCGAGAAGAAGCCTCAGAGGCCCGGACGGGAGGAAAGTCAATACTCTTCCTTCACCACCGTCGCCGAGTCGAAGCCGCAGCCGCCGCAGCAAAAGCCGCAGCAGCAGCAGCCTCTGCCCCCTCGGAAAGAGCAGCACCGCTACGAAGAAGAGGTCCGCATCGAAGAACACTACCACCGTCCCGGTGTCCACTACGAGTCCCACAACTACCGTGAGGAGTACCGGTATGTCCTGATCTTTCTCTGTCTATCTGTTCTTCTACTCCATCCTCTCTCTCCGACCTCTCTGTGCTCAACCCTCTCTCTCTCTCTCTATCTGTGGCCGCATGTGCCCATCACAGCTTATGTATGGCATGGCATCGATCGATTCATCCAACCCCCCCTCACTCCCGCTTCCCTCTTCCCATGCAACCTCAAAACAATGCAAACCCACTCGCGTCACTCCGGTCACCGCCC
Organism: Colletotrichum godetiae; assembly: GCF_030913485.1. Lineage (NCBI taxonomy): Eukaryota > Fungi > Ascomycota > Sordariomycetes > Glomerellales > Glomerellaceae > Colletotrichum > Colletotrichum godetiae. The sequence goes on along the minus strand of NW_026851249.1, from coordinate 2,400,012 downwards.
CTTCTCCCCCCATCCTCCGCCTCCCCTTGGCAACCGTCTCTCTCTCACCTCTCACCTATCTTCCATACACCCCTACCCTACCACCTCAACACCCCGGCCTCGGGACCGCTTCAGCTCGGGCCCCGGTATTTCGCCAAATTTCCCTCCTTGCCCATTACGAGCCGCCAGTCATGGACCCTGGACGCCTCCTCCCGGCCCCCTAGTCCCATGTTGGCCAAGTAACCACTTGTCACGTCAAATATGTCAACCGGAGCGAAAAAGCTTCCCCATCAAGCTCCCCCATCAAAACATCAACTGACTTCTCTCTTCTTTTCCTTCCATCCAGCCCTGCCCCTCCCGCTCCTGCTCCTGCTCCCTCTCAATACACCACTCAGCAAGAGTTCCACGACACTCGCATCCACCACCACGACACTCGCGTTGAGATCGACACCCGTCACCACGAGCACCTGGTAAACCCGATTGATAAAATCGAACGCCAGTACCGTCAGCGTCTCCAGCCTACCTACCACAAGGAGGAAGTCACTGTCGAGACCTACCCGGCTCACCACCACCACCACCACTCTCACTCCGATCACCACTCGGATCACCACTCCCACCACAAGCACTCCCACGTCGACGAGTACACCGTCGAATCTGAGCGCCCCCGTCCTCAGCAGTACAAGGAAACCATCAAGGTTACCGAAGAGACCATCGAGCCCACTCACGTCTCCAAGCCCCAACACAAGTCTTCCAAGATGGGTTACTACGACGAGGATGGTAAGTTTTGAAATCCCCTCCCCAGTGCTCTGCTTGACCCCCTTATGCGTGCGTGCTTGCTTGCTTGCTTGTCTGTCCGATGCTTGTCGGGCTTTGTGTGTGTGTTTTGGTTGCGCCGTTCGTCCCCCCAATCTATGGACCGACACTGAAGGGTGCTCGCACCACCAGGCCACTACCATTCTTTCCGTCAAGGCCTTCACAAGCTGGCGGATAAGATTGCTCACCCCCACCATCACCACCATCATCATCATGGTCATGCTGACCGTTACGAAGTCTCCGAGGTTCGCGCCGCTTCCGCCCCCCGCCGCCAGTCTTCCGGCTCTGGCTCCGGTGCCCCTCTCCTCCCCAACACCGTCACCATCCCCTGCCACCACATCCGCCTCGGCGACTTCTTGATGCTCCAGGGCCGCCCCTGCCAGGTCATCAAGATCTCCACCTCCGCCGCCACCGGCCAGTACCGCTACCTCGGTGTCGACCTCTTCACCAAGCAGCTCCACGAGGAGTCTTCCTTCATCGCCAACCCTGCCCCCAGCGTCGTTGTCCAGACCATGCTCGGCCCCGTCTTCAAGCAGTACCGCGTCCTCGACCTCTCCGATGGCCAGGTCACTGCCATGACCGAGACCGGCGATGTCAAGCAGGGCCTGCCCGTCATTGACCAGTCCAACCTCTGGTCCCGCCTCAACAACGCCTTCGAGTCCGGCCGTGGCTCCGTCCGCGTCCTTGTCCTCAACGATGCTGGCCGTGAGCTCGCCGTCGACGTCAAGGTCATCCACGGCTCTCGTCTGTAAGCGTTCCGCGCTATGTCAATGGGTTATCTAGCAAACATGTCATGTACGAATTACAGATGATCAAATGTAATGGAGAAATTGAAGTCGATTTTTGGATAAAAACAGAACGGATAAAGGATCCAGGAGTCTTTTACGTAGATATGTAGCTCTGTATATGATCTGTAATCCATGTGTTGGGTACTACACTGTCTTTTATGCCCTGGCTGATAATTGGTGATGTAATGTGCTCAATTTCGTTAGCTATCCAAGAAGTCTTTTCCCATGCATACTAGTCACATGAACCTATGGCAGTACATCCACCACACCTTAACCAGACTTCCGACCAGGTCTTGAGGCGACGAGTTGTGTGGTTGAATGGGCGTGCTTATACAGCTAGATAGCTCCAGAGAGATGGGTATCCATCAACCCCCACCACCCAGTATAAACGAGCAAACTTACCAATTGGCTATCTCCATCCACCAAATCTTTGAATCTGTGAGCAGCACTAAAAAAAGGTTGTGACCTGGCCTGTCGATACACCACCTCAGCATTGGTGAGATGTCTCTGTTAGCATCGTCGCTTGTGATTATACGTGGGAAAAGTCCATAGTAAAGTTTACCCGCATATAGACATTTGCCCCTTTTCTAAGCCTATGTCAATCTCAAGGCGGTAGGCGCGGGGGCGTGGTGGATGGATGTCTTCAAGCTGACATGACCAAACGCTTTTGACATCACAAAACGAGAGGTAACCTGCGTTGAAGAAAGAGACAAACCGCAGCAAACGAGGAAGATGTTGTCTTTTGCTAGCTTGGGCGGGATCCAGGAGGACGTTGCGAGGCAAAGCAGGCTGCGGGCAAAGTTGAGACCGATGTAAAGCCGAACCGGCCTCAGTGATGTGGAGTGGATGAAGCTATCAATCGATTGCATCGTTGACGTTTTGACAGAGCCCTGGTCTTTGGGTTCAGGCATCAGAACGACTCACTTCTCTCCATCCACTGACAGTGTATTGGCTTTCTCATCCATGTTGTCAAAACTGGTCACAAGCTCGCATATGCTCTTCATCTCTTCTGTCTGGGCTTCGCATTCCTCGGGTGGCGGCGTTGGAGGCGCGGCGTCGGCGAAACCGCACTTTGGATGCAAACGAGGTGGTGATGCTATATCGTGACAACCCACTCCTATGCCATGAATGTTAGCGGCGCTATATATAGTGACAGGTTTGGCTCTCCTTACCTGCTAGGTGCTGTTTACAGACTCGGATCATTAGTCACCTCAGATGCGGTGCTTGATGTGCTGAATGTGCCTGTCACCACGGGACTCAACCTAGTGCTCTTCTCGGACGGGCCGTCAAGGGATGACGATTGTGCACCGCTTGTCATGCGGGTCCGACTCTGAAGCTTTTTCAGCTTGTTCGTTGCGTTCCTGAGTATAGATCGGCGTGTCGCCTCAAGTGCATGGGCTGAAATCGCCAGAGACGTAATTGCCAACGCGGAAATGCTCTTCTCACTTGCCGCATCAGCCCCAGACTTAATCTGCTGTTTGAAAAGCACCCGGTTCTTGATATCTATCGCGGAGTTTGCTTTCGGTGCCGCAAGCGGAAACATCGTCTTATCCGATTCACCAGTGGTGTTGGGAGCCTCGAAATGCAGCCTTGGCTGTGTTCTGCAGTCCTTGGCGTCAAGTAAGATGTCAAAATACTCGCTCTTAGACATGGCCGGTGACTTGGTAGCTTTAAGGTGCGCGTTGATGCCGATTTTGTGTGCAGTAGCACAGCAGCACTTCCACTGATGTGCTAAACACTTATACAATGTAGATGCACGAGCGTGCAATTCCTGGAAGGAAATCGTCGCTTTCGAGGCGGTTGGTCTAGTTAACCCCGAGTCCCTGTCGAAGAAGCGGTGCAAATCATCATAGATATCGGTGATTCGAGCTAGAAGCCGGTCCTTCTCTGCACTAAAGCTGGTGTTCAGGCGATAGAGTTCGCTCTTGAGACTTGTGGAATCGAGAAATAGATCTAATACAACCCTTAGCACCAAATTAGATAGTCAAATGTCGAACTTGGCTGTAAGGCCTTAATGACTATACATGTAGCTTAGTCAAGATCGATCTTATCTTCTCACTGGGCAGAAGCTGTTGTAAGCCCGCTGTCTCCATATAAACTGCCGCCGTTCTCAGATCATCTTCCTTATTCTTAGCCTTCATGAGGGTCGGCAAACGACCGAAGTGATACTTTACCGAGGCAGTACTAATGGCCATCACGATTTGTCGGAGATTGCTAAGCTAATGTAGGCCAGATACTCAAGTCTCTCATTCAGCTTGCTGAAGATCTAAGACCCTCGGCTATCTTTCCTTTGACTATCTCGTTCGAAGAAGACCAGCATGAATGAGAAGGCCGCCAACTAATGTAAGGAATCACGAAGCGAAAATGAATGTACCATGGCAGACCGGGAGACCAGGAAGACGATCTTCGAAGACTCTTTTTGGCAATGAATTCCCAAAGGCCAGATATGTTTCATGGACGGAGAATAGGTTAAGCAACTGGTACACAGCATTCATCTGACTTATCAAGTGTTTGATAGGTGCTATCAAGCTCAATCATGGGGACTCGTGACGGGAAGAGACATGTTTGTAGCCTTTTACTGAATATGCTTCTTTGTGTCGAATTCGAGAGAGAGTCATGCGATTTCACGGGATACAAAAGAAGTCATTCTTCCGTTCCAGGATAGCCTCATGACTTCTCTCGGATCACGGCACTGTAAGTGAAATCGACAACACATTCTACGACCTCTACAACGACCACGGCTGTTCCAAATTTGCGAATTGTGACCTTCCCTCATCAAGCGGTACCTGAGTATATCGCGGGTATCAGTGAGCAATTCGGAGTCCTCAAGACTGTAGACCAGAATCGTTTTGCTGGTACATTGAGTCGCGGCGATTGTCTACTTAAAGTTCTCAAAAATTCAGCAAGGATCGCAACGAACCCAATCTAAATCTAGGCTAGGAAGGCTGACTGAAGTAATACAGCGGGCAACATGGTCGGCGTCGGTGACGCTGTCACCGGCTTCCAAGACGCTGACGGCTACCACCCATATAGACCAAAAAACAGGGCGTGGGCAACATCCACGAGGGAAGATCCCGTGGAACTCGGACAGGATCCCCGAGAGATATGACAGGCGGTGCTCCATGCACAACCCTTGGCGCCTACTTGTTTTACCTCATTTCAGCGCATATGCACAGTATCAAGATCAAGATTGCCCTTTTGAGACACGAGTTTATGGAAAGCGAGGAAACGAAGCAAGAACTTATAAACCTTGTCTCTCAGGAGACCCTAATGAGTACACTTGTAGATGCCAAGCTCATTCAGAATCAGTCCCAGGATACCCCAGCGCGCAGTTAGAGCCCACTGAGGAGGTATGAAAGGAACGACGGCTATCAGAATCGGTTACATTTCGCTTTCACCATCCATTGTCGGAAGAGCTGGGCCTTGGGCCGACAACGGTCAACCACAGGGTGAGCTTTCCGACCCAGTTATTGATACCTCGAGAAACATTCGCCATGAATACGACTGAGGTGCCATCGGGGCTTGAATGAAGCAGAATAGAACGCTGCAGTTACGAGGGACCCGGCACGTTGCGGCTTGTTTCCCTATATCAGGGCCTCCCAGTTTGGATTTCATAACTTTTACCACGCGGTCGAACAAAGAAACTGGGGGGGTACTGCCACATATGGCCTCTCCCTATCTAGTCATAGAGGAAAGGGATGATTTATTGTCAAGTTGATCTGAATATATCATTATATATTATGTAAGCGAGAGCTATCCGAGGAGGCAATATAATCTAAAGGATATCCAGTCAGTAGAGTGAGAGACTTCTGTCGTGCGCACCTCCTCCCTCCTCTATGCGTATTAGTCGCGAGTACATGTATCAATTGACCATCTCCATCCACCAAATGTCTGCTATAGGACCCCTAAATTGGGTGGGATCCCTTGCGCTGGGCATTAGATCTTTTGAGGTCACTAAGTCAGCTACGCCGCCGTCGGTAATCCTCGGCGGTCTTGAGTATCACTTTTCAGAAGATACATTTGTGGGTAATCACTTTGCAGCGGTATGCCGGCCTCTCGATACACCACCTCATCATGGGAGGAAACAGAAGTCATTGTGACCGCTGTTCACCGCCAAAGTCGAACCATCGTGGCTGATCATTCATCTGGGAGAAGTCGTTTTCGAACTTGCACGTGTAGAAACTTTGCCTCTTTTCTAGATCTACGTTTCTCTTGTGACGGTGGGAGCTCGAGGTGTGATGGATGGTGGGACATCTCTGTCTTAATTGTGAGGACCGAGTGTTGAAAGGCAGTATTGTTTATCGTGTGGTCGCACAGTGGACTCGGAAACCGCCACAATTATCCCGCCCGATTCATACCAGGACATCAATACTCCTAGATTTCATCAATCGTGAACTCGGGGTAGGACGGTTCAACAGATCTTTCATGGACAAAGAAGGTGAGGAATATGAATCATCAAGTGGTCATAGAATGCCGTCAAGCTCGATCATCGTGGGCTTGTGAGTAAGAGGCATAGCCACGGGTCTCTATTGAACACTCCGAGGGCGAGATAGTCTCCCGGACTATAAAAGATGTCGGGAGTTCCTTTCCCAGATAGCCTCATCACTTCTAAGAAACCTCTCTGTAGCCTCAATACATCGGGACCACCTTGCACGACAAACATGACTTCCATTGAATCCAACACCCAGGTTCCCGCCGTGGTTCCCGCCAACGATTCATCAACAAGTGATGTCAACACCAATATCCACGAGCACGATCCATCGAAAAAGTTGCTGCAATGTGATGCAGAGTTCAGGACCATTGTGGAACATTCTGGCAAAATCCATCATAAGCTAGCGCGACAACTGGTCAGCCAACTGTGGGATGATTTTAGGACTTGGATCAATAGATTCCTTCAAGTGACACTTGATAAACCTAAACCTTTGATTGGGATGGTTGCCTTCGATGCCAAGATAATAAAGGGAAGTGCACGCGAGAAAACCATCTTCATGAAGGACCTGGAAAATCTCCGCCTATCACTTCAAGAAGGTAAGTTACCGCACCCAACCCGACCTCAATAGTTTGAAAATGCTGACTGGCCTGATGAAGTGAAATCTATGCTCCTCGAAGGAGCTGAAAACTACTTGAGGGGTGATGAAGCCACTCAGAGAGATCCCGTGATGGAATCTTCGAATACCAAGGTACTCTATAACTTAGACTACGGTCCACGATCAGACCTTGGCTATTACATCACCTTGGGTATTCCAATGCGCCTCGTCCTCCTCCAGGTCGCGTCTGTCAGATTCTCCAAGACCGACAAGCTCGACAATCTTTACCTAGAAGAGCTTGTGTTTATCAAGGAGGGCGTCACGAGTCAGTTCATGAATGGGCGTTTTCACTAAATCTTTCCTGCGAAAAGCCGGATCCCCGGAAGTCCAAACATCCTCCTTTTCCTTCGATTAGCAGAGAGATGTGCAAATGAAACCACATTCACTACCGCCTAACATATTCGACGGCGGACAGCAACCAGCTCTTTCCGAAGCAGCTGCCAGTGGACCAATACCAGCTTTGAGAAGAAGATACGGTACTTTCGGGGCTTGGGAAAAGCAGTGGGATGGTGGCGATTACAAGGAATCAGGTACTTTTTTGGCTTGTTTACCTAGCTCAGGAAGCTCTGGAATAAACTTCATCATTTTCGTGGCATCGTTCTTGGTATATCATCGTATATGACGCGGGTTTCCCGGATCACTGGCGTTGAAGATCGACCTTCATGGGATCCGAATTTCTTGAGGCCATCTACAACAATGGATGTGTACACAGTACAAGTAAAATATACAGCGCTCGCTATGCCCCATCATCGCGCTCGACGGCAAAGGGAGTGATATGGACCTGAACTTCAATCTAGTTGAGATTAGGGATTCATGATTGATTCTGCTTGCCACGTTATGAGGCAGTTCAAGCCCAAATATCTCGGGCAAGTTGGTTGTCGTCCCTATCTAGCCGCTTTTGCATACTTTCTCCAGGCAATCAACTGTAAGAGCAATTCTTTCATTCAGATCTTGGGACTCAACTATGGGGCGGCAGTGGAAAGAGGCCTAGTGAATCTCTCCCATAGAAAGTTTAAATTACATTAGATTCGAAGACTCTTGCACTTGCCTTCGAGCAGTTGGATCCAGTTGAGTTCGGCCGTTTGACTCCCTCGTATTTGAGCGTATCCTGAAGATCTCATTGCTATATGCACCCTTGAGGGTTACGTCTGAGGGCCGCGCTGCTTAAGCGGCACCTCGAACTCCAGCTACACTACACGTACCTCGGCACGGCTTTGGATGCCTTTCATCATCACCACCATCATGACCCGAACGTACTCAGTCACGGTTCGCTGGAGAGATCCCCAGGGAACTCACTAGATTGAAGTCTTCCAATAACTATGTTGGCTATGCATCTCCAAAGGCCAGAGCTGCCTCGGCGAGGGGGGATAAATGAAGGCAGTCCATGTGCTGTGATCTTGAGATCCAGGTCTTTACACGCCTGTCTTCATCATAAGTTCATTTCATGCTTTCTATCAATATCGATCTGTCCGTTTGGGAGCCCGTCTGTCTCGTGTGTTGACCTTGTACATGCAGGCCTCGACCAATGATACTTGAGAGGCATATGAACGAGATGATGTTGCGACATCGTAAGTGCTCAACGAGTGCAATATGCCAGTGCCATACCCTTTATATGCAAGAGCGCATGAAGGCTTTACAAAGAATGGTGTTCAGTCATCTCACTTCGTGCCGGGGAATAGCAGAAAACAACCAAGAATGCGATACGACGCCCTCGTGGCTATCGTGCCCATATGCCCCTTTAACGGAAGCCATTGGACAGGCAATTTCGTTCGCCTCCGAAACTTACGGAGCCTAGTGGTACGGATATCATTACCACCATCATCAGCATCAAGGTCCCGATCTAAGCGATGCTTCTTGGATCTCATTTAGCTACTACAGATGAGGCTTCATTCTCAGCATCTTCTTTCAATGGCGGGCTCACCGCTCCGAAGACTCGATGAGGTTTCATTGAATCCTCTGTTCAAGTTCATATGAAACATGTCCTGGAAGGTCAAAGAATGTCAAGTATGGTTTGTGTAACATCTCTCCGTGTCTCCGTCATTGGTGAAACTCCAGAAATTCGCGGTAGAGCAACAATTTTCTTACCCTGTCAAACGCACTTCAGTGCAGTACATCGCTGTGGCTAAGACGAAGCTTCCAGTCAGTGTCTCGAGATCCTATTGCATTTTTTGTTCTCTTACATGCTCTACTCAGGTCGTGTACCACAACATTGAAAGAACTGGGTAAACCGCCACATACGATCCCACCCGGTTCAAGAATCAGTACTCAAATGCATTTGAAATGACACCTGAACTGCATAAATATTCAATTGTTCTTAGTCCTGGCCAGCTATGACAAGGCAATAAAGAAAATTGAATCACCTGCTGTTCAGCGGGTGGTGTTGGGCCCAGCCATCGCTGGCTCGTGATAGGAGGAGCCGACTACGGGCATTTGCTGAACACCTTCTCTTCATGCTAAGCAACTGTGAATCGAAGTAACGAAAGAACCATGTAATCCTCTGAGGTACATAATAGGTCACCGACATCCTCTCTTTCCAATACCTAGCTTCATCACTTCTCGCACACATCTCTGTTACCGACATCGAAACCACGAAACTGCTACGACAATCATGGCCGACACAATGCTGGACCCGTCGCGAATGAACTCCATATCCATAGACTCGGGACTAATGGATGTAGTGCTCACAGCCACTTCAAATCACAAGCACGTATTCAGTTTCGGACACGCAAGAGCATCTAAGCTGGTTGAGAGTTGTGCGAGACTGTTTAGAAGCATCTTGAGGGGATCAGATCATCCTGATGTGGTCCGTGCCGTTGAGAGGCTTCAGGCCGGGTTCATGGCGTGGGGTCATGAAGTCCTTGTTTTCGACAAAGACGGGGGGGAGTCAGAGGAAGGGAAGGAAGTATTCGACAATTACCTTGATAATCACCCCCAGTTTTCCAAAGATATGCAGATGGACTTGGACGCTCTTTACGTTCATCTCTCCGAAGGTAGATCATCGCAACGGCTCAAGCTCAACGGGTTTGAATGCTGACCGGAGTAATGCAGTATGGCGGATGCTCGATGGCCGGCTTCAAAACACACCGCATGGCAAAGCCACTTTGCAAGACCCCGTCATACTGCCCGGTCAGGATGTTACCAGAGATACTACCCCGGGCATCGGCCCACGGTCACGACTGGGCTTAGTGTTGTCCAGGATGATTCCAATGCGTTTGCTACTGCTCCAGCTCAGATATGCCGACTACTCTTCAAATTGGGATGAAGGTGTCATTCCTCGCATCTCGGACAAGTACCTGCTGAGCGTACTGTGCGAGCCCCTTGTATAGAAACATACTCCATTCCCGCAGCCGGCAGGGAAGTACGAGCTAGTCGAACCGATCGCATTCGTCATTTTCAATACTCTGTGGTCTCATATGCACGGTCAACAGCCACGACGCGGGCTTACCAAGCGAGTTTGGGAGAAATCGACTTCAGCCTCCACTGCATGTTCGAATACAGCGCCGCCGGGCTTGAAGAGCAGTTTACGGATGTTAGGCGGTTACAATGAATGCGGCAGTATTTGACTGGCTTGCTTACTCCAAATGGCTTTGGTGTCGATTGTGTTTCTGAGGGGTGTTTCCACCATTCTCATGGTTCTGGGTGTTTTTCTTTCTTTTCTCTTCACATACGGACCTACGAACAAAAGCTATAAAAAAACGGGATGAAAAAAAAAAAAAACACAAAATAAAGTATTATTATTATCAAAATCTTTCTTAATTTGACTGCGTGCCACTGCCAGCCGGGCCTCCTACCCCCATCGCTGGGGTCACCAAGAACACGCAAAAAGCACTTGCAGCATTGACGGTATGGAAGGAGGAGGAATATCGAGGCGGAAACAAACCGTGGAAATCGGCATCTACGATCGTCAACGCTGTACCAGGATCCTGGGTCGAAGCACAAAGGACTGGGAAACCGCCACTGACGATTTTGAATAAGAATCTCGCTCACGTCGGTAGACTGCTAACTGCTTGTCTCGCACAGAATAATTCTCGGTGGACATAGAGAAAGAAGACTTCGGACTGTCAAGTGAACAGTGGGTGCTGTCAAGCTCGATCGTCATGTGCTCGTCGGGATAAGCTGGTCGGCGGCATTCGTTGAACATGCCTCTTTGTCATGAATGTTTGCTAGCTGAAGGTATGAGAGATATCTCGCCTGTTCCGGAAAATATAAGGACTCACTTCTCCTTCCCAAGTGCCTAGCTAACATTTATTTACTCGCCACCTACGTTTCTATAATGAATTTGCTTCCTTCCGCAGTCATGGCATTTGCGCCCCTTTCTTCCAAAACCCGCGCTACGATACTTTCTCTACAAGTTGAGTGCCACGTTATCATCAATGAAATCTTGGTATGCAGAGAAGACCCTGAGCTTTGCAATGCGGACTTGTCGGGGGTCTTGGTGAAGCAAGGAGACCTATTCAAAGCGCGATTCGGCCCAGACTATGAGGCAAAGCTGGGTGATGACGAATTGCTGAAGCACCTCAAGGCTGATCTCGGAAAAGGTAATGCATCGCAATCATCAAACTCAGCTGCGTGAAAAGGATTACTGACTGAGGGATTACAGTGAGAGACATCCTCATGAACCCAGCCAGTAACAGGAAAACGTCTGAAGGCACTCAAGGCCTAGGTCCCTCCGAGCTAGCCGCATCTCTTAAGAATATTGAGATGAATTTCGCTGGACAACCAAAATCCGTCACAGAAAGACACATCGGCTTCGAGGACAATGCCATAGTCTTAGTGGCGGATTTTAGTGCCTAAATTGCCCGTACGAAAACAAATATTGCTTGCCAGCCTAGGAAGACCTACCATGTTGGAAATACAGCACAAGGAGGCTATTAAAGATTGACACAAGCAAGTTAGGCAGTTAGGGGGCTGAATGTGGCGCTTTCCGGCTTGATCAGGAGGTTCGGGAGGCTTTGGGACAGACTTGATCACCGACGTGGCTCACCTTACGTTCCTTTATTGCATTTCTATGACTGCCAAAGCCTAAAACGAGAAAAAATGACCGGGAAAAGGACGAATAACTATAGTGACAGAAGAAGAAAAAGAAAACTATTTTTATCAAACATGTCCCGGTAGGAGAATGGTATGCACCGAAGTTTGATGCTCGGTGACGCAAGAAAGGACGCGCTAGGCAAGAGAGATTATTCTGCAAACTATGTTCCCAACAGTCGAGCATATCTTCTAGCCTGAAGATCGCTTTATAGAATGCCAAAATGAGTGATCAACAGATAGAGCCTCAACATCTAGCACCCGAGTGGAAGTTTCCACGCCTCGATAGGCGTTCACCCTTTACAACGGTTGGTGTGACCATAGTTCAGGGACTTGGATGTCCTCTCCGCATCGCGTGATTTAAGGTGTTCTGGCATTCTAACAAATCATCCAGCTTATACCTCAAGAAATCCTTGTCATGTCCACACCGAATGCCTCTCGCGGTCTGTCTGCGCCAGGTTCCTCCTCCTCCGAACTTCCTTCCCTTTCCCTTCTTGCTTCATGATACCCAGTCTATTCCTGAAAGCAAGACGTAATATGCTCTTCCTGCTCGTCAGAGTTCTATGTCCTGCCCTGTCCCTTACTTATTTCATTCCACCTGCCCTGTCCTTTGCTCCGCAGTCTCTAGCCGGCTACGTCGCTAAACGTTGAAGAGCGGAACAATTCTGCCTTGATACATGTCGAAGGTGTATCGATGTATTTCACAGCTCGCGTTCAACGCAAGCTTTCAGTCGTGATAGCTGCCTCAAATAGTTGAAAACCTCGGCCCCGCTTTTCCCGGTCCTCTCCCGGTCCTTCCGATTTGGTGGGGCCTCCGTATCGCACGAGACTGGACTCGATCGCAATGCTGAGCTTATCTCCTACGTATTTCTCGATCAAGTTTTACCTGTATTCCAGAGTTGTATAAAGGTAGTTGCTGCTTCAGTGCACCTCTTACCTATCTGAGGCTGTTGATGACGCCAAATTTGAGATGGCACCTCTTAAACACCGGAAAGAGGGAGCAAGTCAACGAATCTACCCAAAAGCTCATGTCCAACGGGGTTCGTAAGCGACTGATGTTCATCCGAATGTCAGATCACATAGGCGAGACATGATTTCCAGCAAAGATGCACACGTTAACCAGCACCTCTGCACTTAACAATCGTGGAGTCCCATGGCGTGCTACCGCCTGAAGAATCGCCATTACTCGAAAACTCACATACCGCAGGAACACCTCAATCAATCCCCTCAACCCACCTCGTCATGTGCTCCTCTCCCCGACATTCCGTCTCATAGTAAGCACCTTGATGGTCCCCGGCCACTCATCCTCCCCGGCCGTCCGCGCCGTCTGCGGGTGCGTGACTCTCCAATCGCTGCCTCGTGGGCACTTAATCCCTGTCGACCCAACCCCAAAGTTCCCCAACTCTCATCGCTGTATGGCTGGATTTCTCCCATGAAGCACGTTAAAGCGAACCCCAGACCCCTCCATCCCTTCTCGGACTCGACTCCAACTGATAAGAGAAACGCAGTCGACAGAGAGATAGGTAGTGAGAGTGAGACAGAAGGGAGACGCGCAAGTGCGGGCACCACACACCCAACTTTACCCCGGGAAGCTTGTTCATGACCTTCCCGACCTAGCTGGCTAGCAAGCACAAGCGAAGCAACCTGGAGAGACACCTTTGCACCCCTTCTCTGTAGCATTTGCTCGGTATCAGGCGGATCGGAGTGAAGGATGGAGGGTGGTGAGGGGTCGCGGGGGTTTCTAGTCTACGACTCGCGTTATCGGTTCCTTTGTCTTAAATACCACGCCCGCAGCCCGACCTTCTTTATGTAGACTTGAATGGAGAGCCGAACTTCTTTCTTATCCCTAAGCTTCTTGACCTCTGACGATTGCTTGATCTTGCTTGGCTAAAGCAAAAAAAACGGGCTTCAAGACAGCTCATCATCCTTCTCACCCTCAGCTTTCCTTGCGTTGCTAATAAGATAGCTTCATTATCAACTTCAAGCTCAACAGCAAGCGCAACCTCTATTTGGATCTAGGGCAAACCACAGAGTAGAGCAGTCAATATGGGTTCCCAAACATCCAAACCCACTGTCGACGTCTCCAACGAAAAGGCCCTCCTCGAGCGTCTCCGCCGCTTCCAAGTCACCGACGATGATTTCGTCAACGTGGCTGCCAGCGGCAGCGATGACGAGAAGCGCGACATCAGACTCGTCCGCGAGCCAGAGGGTCTCCCCGTCCAACAGACGCAGTCCTGGCAGTCGAGGTTCCTCGCCGACCCCAAGAACAAGTAAATACTTCTTCTTCTAATTCATCCACCAAAACACCACAGCTGACTCTTCTTCTTCCAACAGACTCGCCCTCACGGCCCTAAGCACAGCAGACCCCCGCACAGTCCTAACCTCAACGGCAACCAAACTCGCCGACCCCCAAATCTTCAACACCCGCATCCCCTTCGAAGGCGGTCCTATCACGAACCAGCGCTCCTCAGGCCGCTGCTGGCTCTTCGCCTCCACAAACGTCTTCCGCGTCGCCCTCATGCGCCGCTACAGCCTCGAATCGTTTGAGCTCTCCCAATCCTACCTCTTCTTCTGGGACAAGCTCGAAAAATCAAACTATTTTCTCGAGCAAATCATCGACACTGCCGCCGCGGGAGAGGATCTCGACGGACGCCTCGTCCAGGCCCTGCTGGGCGATATCGTGAGTGATGGAGGACAATGGGACATGGTCTACAACCTCGTCCAAAAGTACGGCCTCGTCCCGCAGGCGCTGTACCCAGATTCGTGGAACGCCATGAACTCGGGCGTCCTCAACTCCATCGTCAAGACCAAGCTCCGCGAATACGCCCTCATCCTCCGCAAACTCGTCCAATCCTCCTCCTCCTCCTCCCCCTCTTCTGCCTCCTCAGCAGCAGAAACCCTGACTGCAACAAAAGAGAAAATGATGCGCGAGATCCTCTCCATCCTAACCCTCGCCCTCGGCCCGCCCCCCAACCCGCGCGAAGAATTCACCTGGACCTACCTCGACAAATCCTCCAAACCCCACACCCTCAAAACAACACCTCAATCCTTCGCCCGCGACATCTACTCCTCCGACCTACGCATCACCTCCTCCGTAATCGACTCCATGGTCTCCCTCGTCCACGACCCGCGCCACCCGCCACTCACCCTCCTCACAGTCGACCGCCTAGGCAACATCGTAGGCGGCCGCGGCGTAACCTACGTAAACGTCTCCATGGCCACCCTCAAATCCGCCTGCGTATCCATGATCAAAGCCGGACTCCCCGTTTTCTTCGGCTCCGATGTCGGGAAATTCAGTAATTCTTCCGCGGGGGTGATGGATCTCGACCTCATCGACTACGAGCTCGGGTTCAATGTCTCCCTGTTGGGCATGGATAAGGCCAGCCGTCTCCGGACGGGCGAGAGCGCCATGACGCACGCCATGGTGCTGACTGCCGTGCACCTCGACGAGGAGAGCGGCGAGAGTGTGCGGTGGAGGGTGCAGAATAGCTGGGGCGAGAGCGCGGGCGATA
Source organism: Colletotrichum godetiae (assembly GCF_030913485.1). Lineage (NCBI taxonomy): Eukaryota > Fungi > Ascomycota > Sordariomycetes > Glomerellales > Glomerellaceae > Colletotrichum > Colletotrichum godetiae. Next base: position 2,384,805 of record NW_026851249.1, on the reverse strand, counting down.
AGGGGTGGTTCGTGATGAGCGATGCGTGGATGGATGAGTTTGTCTACCAGGCTGTTGTTGATCCGCGGTTCCTGAGCAAGGAGGTCCGCGGCGTGGTTGGGACGGAGCCGACTGTGCTGCCGCTGTGGGATCCCATGTGCAGTTTGGCTTAGAGATCTTTGTAGATCCCGCGTGTGCCGATGCCGTGTTAGATGGGGAGGGGTGTTTGTGAGAAAGATGGATGCATACTATTCATCTGCTTCCCCCTCTTCTGCGTATGATACAGATGATGATTCAGAATCCTTCAGCTACAGCAGACAGCGTGTCAATTTACTAGTCTCAAATAGAAACCCACTTGAACGCAGTCTTGGTCGACGTGAAAACCATTGATTTTTTATCCGCGGTCGTGGTTTTGACAGCTCTTGCCCACGGGATAACCCAGCATCGAGATGGAGACACTTTTGGGTCCGGCGCCGTCAACGGTCGTCTAGCTCAATCCGGACCGGCGTCAGACCAACGACGCACGAAGTGGACTATGTGTGGACTACGCCAACTCATCATTAATCAACTTCTGTCAAAGTTCCCGTCAACCTCTGCTCCAGTTTCCATCTCCAGCTCCATTTACCATCAACATGCGCGCCCCCGCACACCGTCTCCGGGACGGAGACAGCCCGAAGACCCGGACACCTTCCCCGGGGCGGTCGACCACGAACCCCGGGGTTCTTTTCCGCTTCGCCAAATACTTTCTAGGGCAAGGAACCCCACTTCACTTCACCGAAAATGGTCTCGCCCGGGTGTCCGGGACAAAGGGTCCAGTCATGTAAGCAGCTTATACTTCGTACACTTTTGTGTCTTGCCCGGCCCGCAAAAGTTATCTTCCAAGGCCGGACGCGTTCTGCATAGCTTGGTTTGGGCGGGTTGTTGGCCTCAAAAAGACGAAAAGTGAAGCGAAGGGGGTCCCGATGGCGGGCCCTTGCGTATAGGCAGAGTTTTTGTCACTATTGGCGCCAGCTTCGGCAATGCTGAGTCTGTTGTTACTTGCCACGAGCCTACCACATCTTCTCGTCGCCTTTGAGGCATACTCTTGCTTGAGACCGTAAGATGTGTTCTGATGGGCTGAAAATTGATAGCAAAGACGTGAAGCTAGGCCGCATAGTCCATCAGTTTGCGCCCTGTCTAAGCCCTTCATGAACTAGACCAACCGCCGGTCGACAAAGTTGAGTCTAATCGCGGCACGTGGAAGAACGGACTACGCTTAGATAGAAACTAGTTCCATCACGCATGGCCAAGTGCCGCTTGACGGCGCATTAGTGCTCAGGTCAACTATTCAGTGTAGTCAGTGTCATTGTCTGCCCTGCTAATGTAGCTCTCCAGGCACTGGCTCGGTCAGGAGCGCCAACGATCTGTGAAGTGCCAATGTCTGCGTGACTGGTCAACAGCCTCAGCCGCACATTTGCCAGCGCGGGTTCAGATTACGGAGACTATGGCCTCAATTCAGATGGCAGTGCGGTGCTTTCTTGGCACTGTAAAGAACCACGTGGGAAACAGGCCATTTCAGACCTCAACGCCCTGCCTGTTAGGAGCTCAGCGTAAATTGAGCTGTCGGTTGCATCTTCTGAGCTTGGTGGAGAGCATCATCTCGTATCAAGCCTGCGCACGTAGCACATCAAGGCCCGCCATCGTCGGCCGATCTGGATGAAACGTTGCGAGATCGAGATGCGAGAATAAGCATCTCACAATTTTCCTTCATTCACCGAATTGACGGTTTTGAAAGGCTGGGACAGGTCACTCGTGGGTCAATAAAGCGGAACGACCTGAAATGGATAGCAAATGCCCTCTGGACGGATGCGCCCGACACAGGTCGGGCGTGAATCCAACGGCGCTGCTTGGTGGCTTAGGGCTGTCAGAACCGGGGCATCCCCGTCTTGGGCTTCGCCGGAACGGACGTTGTTGGCGGGTCTCCGGGACCGCCCCTGCCCAAGTGTCAACGTTGTCTGATGGGGACCACAGCAGACGAGAGCAAGCCCCCGCAGAGTAAGTAGTGTTCAAGGCGAAGTGGTCTCGTTGTTCACCGAAGGAGCGCGTTGAACAGCCTACAGGTCGGCAAGTCAAGCCAGTTAGTAGTATGTAGTGTACACCCTCAACGACAGGCCCGCTAAGACCATGTCTTTCGGCAGGGCTGTTTGGCGAAGCAATGAAAATGGGATGCTCCTTGTCTGGGCGGAAGAAAAACGGGAGAGAGCATCGCCGTTGCCTCTTTTCGGTCATCTGCGTGGCTGTCAAGACAGCCATCCCTGGTGTTGAGTATCGTTCGTCACCTCACACGGGCAAGGCAGCCTGGGAGACGTTGCACTTGTTGCCTTCTCCCATGCATTTGCGGCTTGCCCATGCAAGTAATGCCGCAATCTGCAAGTGAGGGAAATACTGCGGCAACAGCTGGGTGTCGCCAGAGTATAGCGGTGAGCAAGCAACGGAGACATGTCGAGTTGCATCGCATCTTTGGGGCTCAAAGATCAGCCCCGTTGACCCCACGCGGCAGTTGCGGGCTGTAGACGCAGAAAGGCCTAAGGGGGATTGAGTCAGGGCGGGCAGACGCAAGTCATTGCTTGTTTGGTGGTATGCTTTGCGCTGTGGCGTGGTCTTTGAATGCAGTTAATATGGGTATGCGCCTTGCAGAAAGGTGAGATGCTGCAGATGTAGTCCAAAGGTGAGGGGAGGGCGAAATCGAGTTTCGGTGGCGGCATCTGACCGGCCATGGTGTTGACGAGAGAACTAGTTTAGTACGGCGAGAGGTTGTCGTGGTTTGAAAATGGGTGAAGTGGTGCGGGGTGGTCTGCCGTCAGCCGCTGTGTTCCGTCGGCATCGCCCAGTCAATAATGGTGGTGATATCCATACTTCCGAACGCCTAGCGTCGTATGGTATCGAACTCAAGCCCGGGGATGGCGGCGCGGAGAGGGTTCCAGAGTTTTCGACACGGCCCATAGTTGGGCTTGTTGCTTGGCGGTTGCATTGTCGACAACTGACAGCCATCAGGGCGAGGGCGAGGGACACGACAGGCAGGTAGACGCAGGAAAACTGAGGCCGAAAATGCAGGAGGTGTTGGTTGGGTCGAAACGGGGCATGGTGTTGGATGTACCGCGGACCGGACGATACCACAGCAGTTGCAGTGAAGAGTCTTGCACTTGGCAACCTGATGGATCGTACAGAGCCCGACGGGCCAGGGGCTGTGAAAGGTCGCTCAGAGACATCCACACGAACATGGACATGGTTGGAGTCAAAGTCGGATTACCGGCTCAGTGGAGCACACGACAGGCGGCGGTGGACGACAATGGGCGCCTCAATGCCCGCGAGAGGAAGGGATCGTGGTAGTTAAGGTTTGAGAAGTGGAGGATAAGCGTGTGGCAAGCAACAGAGACTGCGACGAGGCAACCAATAGTGACAGGCCGTTATTGTTCTCCGGTGCTCATGAGTGTATGTTTTCAGGGGGCACATTGCCTTTCCGATGTTGAAGGAATTTAGGAGGGCGCAACATCCACGTCTCTGGTTATGGTTGACCGTTGAAGTTTGAGCGAACCGTCGATGAAGCGGCACGTCGTTGATTTGCTCCTGTCCTCCCGTTTTCTGTTGAACGTCCCTTCCCTCCCAGACTCCCTTGATACGTACCTCGGTACCTTCCCTGACAAAGCAAGTGGAAAGTACACAAGTACCTCAGGATTCAATGGCAAGAGCAAACCTGCAAGACCCGAGGGTTCCTCCTGCCTTCTAAAGATGGTCCATCTTCAAGCATGACGGCGGCGCGGTCTAGACTTCTGGTCTCTTGGAGCTGCAAATGAAGTAATTTCATTCTGTGACATCCAAACCGGTTGATCGATGCAAACGGAGAAGAAAACGAGGGAACAGAAGAACATGGCCGTGGGCTCCCTACGTGTTCATGTTCATGCACCAAACAGCATCTTCCATTGGCCCCAGTACAGGCCATTCCTAGCCAAACGCAATAATTCGCCAACCGTCCCGAACGGTTGGCGTCCATAGACGTCCCTCGGCCATGCTCCCCGTCGTCACCACGCGCTAACACAAATTTCGAGATCCAGTCACCATCATTTCCGCTGACGCTGACGTCGGTCAAATTCTCGCCTGCCTTTCTAGTTGTCACTGGTAACCGACCGTATCTATTAGTCAGGGACCCGAGCAGTTCCCCTGCCGTAGACCCTTAGCATCGAGACAGGCGCCGTCGAATTTCAGAGCAACGGACCACACACGCCGCAGAAGAGATAATTGCAACGTCGACCCTCGAGACGATGACAGAAATTGTGCGAATGGAATCTCGGGGTTGAGCGCCCCTGGAGCGGTCTGGCGCAAGTTCTCTCGTCCCGTTGCCAACGTGCCATTGAATGCGTATGTATGCAATATCCACGCAGAACCAGGCACCTTTGAATACATTCAACACTGGAAACTCGATGACTGTTGGCTTGTTCATACTGTGGTAGGTAGCAGTTGTTGACAGTCCCCGTCAGGTACAGTGTCACAGGATCTCGTCGGTGGCGATGGAATGTTATCTGCCCAATCCTTTGGAGTGCAGCTGGATCTCTCTTTACCAGTCGACAACAGCAAAGGTCTTCCAGGCCATTCCACCAGGCATTGAGAGACGTGGCCCAGACCCTCCTTACCTTGGCTGAAAGGTTGAAAATCTAGGATTGGAAACTTCGCCGGGCCTGAAAAGCGCCAAACTCCAACCGACCAGCCCGGTGTGGTCCTGATCCTGGCCTCAACTTAGCTTCTCAGTCCTGATCCACGTCCAGCCAGCAGGACGTCATCGCCATGATCGACACGGACGACAACCGGCTTCCCAAAACGGCAAGAGAGCGACCGTTTTGCACACCATCAGCACCTTGCCAACAGCCATCAACCCGTCAACTACATGCTTGCTCACACCAATAGCAGGGTTCTTTGCCTCGCCTTTGAGGTATGGAGGGCCGTCTCACATCCCACCGCGGGAAGGCTCTGCTACCTGAAGTTTCATTCTCCTGAGCCAGCGCCATCAGGTCGGACCCTTGGGTCGGAATAATTACACCAATCTTGGCTGAGTTCGTTCCGCGGCACCTGCGCTCTCGCCTCTCCCTTGTCTCGGGACGCTTTTGCACTTTGGGTTGAGGCCACCATCCATGTTATCTAATGTGCAGTCCTCTGCATAATATCATCATCATTGTCTTTGGAGGTACATTCCATTTCGCATCCCGAGACGTCAGCGGTCAGCAAGCAGCTTCGTTGCGATCAAATCACCATTCAAGTACAACGGATCGCACGTTCCGGGACGGGGTAAAGCTCCTGAGATCCTGCCAGCTGGAAAGCCACAATCCGTCTCGACATTCACAGTTTAGCAGCGAATATTCCGAGCAGAATTTGGCTTTCTGCTATTGTAGCTGATTGAGGACCACCCGCCACCGAAAAGCAGACACCGAGACAGGAACTGCATGTCAACTCCAGAACCCCCGTCTCATGCGATGTCCGCCTGGTTTTCATCTGAACTTTGTGAGAACCATCTACACTGCAGAGACGAAACGGCCCTAGCCAAGCAAACTGCTCCTGCATGTACCCTCTGACTGGCCTGAATCTTCGACCTCGAGTCTGAGCAACTTCAACTAGACTCTGTGGCTGATTGTCAACCTAGCTGGCGACACGCTTGCCGTTACTGCGGTGGGCTAAGAAGTCTAACAGTGGGAAGAAAAAGGCCAAACCACCCGGTACTGGTATCAGTCTGCCGTCATCTCGTTGGCTGCTCCGTCACTGACGGCGGCGCTACCTCACAGCATTGGCATTGACGTTGACGCACGTCCGCCCATTTTCTACCAATCTTTCTCGTCAGCTTAGGACAACTTGACAAGGTACAACCAAATACCTCTGGCGATCATTAGCAATACTTCACGTGCAGAGGTCAGCGCCCAAGAACAAGACGCTCTTTGGCATTTGCGCTACATGCAGCCTTGTCACGACGAGAAGCGACCAGCCGTCGTCAAGTCCGGATAACCGCAGCCACTCGCCATCTTCCGAAGACCCCTACTGGAGGAACATTGTGCGCCTTGAGTACACGGTTCGGCAAAGTGACATCCTTGGCCTTATCACCCAAGTCCTTGGTTTTCGCAGAATTCGTCAACGTCCGTACCGATACCACCAACACGACGCCTTCAGTACTTCCGTATACCTACTACAGCCGGCTCCCCCCTACACCGAAGACAAGCTCTCGGGCAACCAGTCGTATTGTTCCATTGTTTGCTGACTGTCTCCTCTCCCTGACATTTCTGCTAATAAGGGGATAAGGATACACGGGCTGGAGAGGGCCCCGGTGCATCCATCCATCAGCATCCATCATCAAAGCAAACCCCCCGCGATCCTTGCTGCTCACTCGACAGGGATCAGTCGACTCCTCCCTCCGTCATTGCGCCTGGGATAATCCCCCTCCCAAAATACTCGACGTCGCAGTGTCTTCAACCATTGCCCAATTTTTGCCCCCCCTTCCCGTCTGGCTCTCTCTCTTGCGTTTCTCGGATGCCTCAGCCTCAGTGACGTTATTCTCTGTATTACGATGTATTACGATATCTGGTAGGTGATTCCCTCTTCCTCCTACATACACACATCCCGCTTCTTCACCTCATCTTTCTTGTACGTACAAACACGCCATGCGTATGGTCTATACTCGGCACAACCATCCACAGTGTATGGTATGGAACCATATGGAGACCTTGCATGCATTCATTCATCCTATTTTTGAGACTACGCCCGCCCATTCAACATCTACTTGAATCTCCTAACAAAGCTGACTCGCCCCTCTTTTCCTACGGTACTGCAGATGCATGCAGTTGAATTTCCACTCCAGTCCACAACAGACAGACTGGGACGTTTCGACAGCGATCCGACGACAGAGTCCACCCAACTCCAGCCCGACCTGCTAGCCCGACCTGAGAACCCGACCTGACCCAGCCCATTTGACGGGGGTCTTCCACTACAAACACGACCAAAGGAACGGGAAGAGACCAGACTGAAGTGATCTGAGAGGAGACCGGGACCCCGCCATCTTTCATCAGCCAAAAAGAATCCACCTCACATTCCATTTCAGCGGGTATCCTAACGATTCGCCCCTCCTCTTTCTCTCCTTCGCCCTCCGTGCAAAAGAGGGAGGGAAAAAAAACGAACAAAATAGAGCACCGTCCACTTGGTAGCTCTATCGCCCAAAATCAGACAACAAAGTGAGACACCTCGACGCCCAAACAAGCGACAGCCCGAAAAAGGGCGCTAAAGTACCTCCAAGTCAAAGCGACTGAGAGGGGGAAGAAAAAAATTTAGGAAAGTGAGAGAAGAAGAGACCAAATTTCCTTAGGGCGGAATTCCTCACGTGGTTGCGACGTGCATCCAGCCGCTACGGCCGTTCCGCTTCATATCCATCTGTTCAAGGTGGTCAGCGCCCAACCCAATTCCCGACTGCCCCTCCTCACCTCATCCTCCTCCCTCGACGTGCACCCTCGAGGCGCTGAGCATTCTGCCTTATCCAACTCATTCCGGAGAAAAGGCACCTCGACGGCGACAAGCGAAAGCCACACGTAGGACGATTTGTCGACGACTGGACGACTCGACGTTGCCATGGATCACCGCTACTCATCGTCGCGGTACACCACCGCTCGGCCGAGGTCGCCCACTTTCAATCCTGCGAGGGCTTCGCTTCCCACCAGTATTGGCTACAGTTCCATGTATGGGGGTGATATTCATGTCATGCCCACGTCCTCGACAAGATATGCCTCTGGTAGTTCACGACCGCATCATTCCGGCACGCCGACGACCACGACGACGACTTATGCAGTCACCAAAGACCCCCTTGCTCGCGGCCCCGGCCTGAGAGAAGCGAGCCGTAATCGCTCTCATCGCTCATCGACCCTCGACTCTACCTCTGCCCGACCAGTCATTGTCACCACAACCACCCGACCGCCGCAGGCCAGTTCATCATCGCACCACTCGTCCAGCAACAGACACAGCAGCCCAACTCGCGATGATTATCGCTCCAGCGACTCGACATTCTACACGCAGCCTGCGTCATCCATACGTTCTCGAAGCCATCATCGCGGTGGCTCTTACAGCGCAACAATGGACAACGAAGAATTTACCCGCATGCGCGAGCGAACCCTCGATCCTACACCGTCTAGGCACGATTCGTATCGCCCTTCGAGATCTTCAGCCATATATGCCAACTCCTCCCGCCATGGAAATGCCCCAGATATTGGTGGCACAGATGGCTACGAATATACAACACCAAGCGACTTGGCACGATACGACTTGGACCACACTCGGCCTCCTTCCCGATCACGCAGGCGAGAGAGTATCGATCGTGGCTATTACCGACCGAGTGTTAATGTCACCACGACTGAAAGCACTGGTCGTGCATACGACGCCGGCCGACAGCGAGCAGGTCCGCCGCCTACCACCTGGGGATTGGACAAAATCAACCGCTCTTCCACAAATGTATATGATCCGTCCCAAAGCTCGATTCCTCCGGCTGCCCCTGTGGCGCCCGTTCACCTACCAGTTCCTCCCAGCCCAACAAGCCGACGCTCCACTGGTGGTATCCCTTCTTCTATGGATGTAGCCGCGGCGACTTCTGTGGCTGCGGCAACTGTCGCAGGAGCGGCTGCCTCTCGGCGACCTGTGTCAGTGTACAACGAAGCTCCTCCTCGATCAAGCCATCACGAGGACTACTACAGGAGCCGCGATGACGATCGGGCTCAGCGACAAGCTCGGGAGCCTGACCGCAAGTACGATCCCATTTATGGCAGCGGTGACTACTATGACAACGGCGTGACTAGCCGTGGCTTCGGTATTCGTACAGACTCGGCTCCCGTTGGCGGCGACTTTGAAGACCGACGCAGGGAGGCACGGCCCGAGTCTCGGAATGGCTATCGCCCAGACTCCCGCACTGGATATAGACCGGAGTCACGCGGTGGTCACCGACCAGAGTCTCGAAGTGGTCATCGAACATCGCCTCCGGATGTCAAGAGAGGCTCCGACGATGAATCCAAGCGACGAGAGGACAAGGATCGTCCAAAGCGTGATTCAGCTCGCGTCGAAAATGACAAAGATCGTCACCTGCGGCGGACTAGCACGGCCAATGAGGACGAAGCCGAGCGGAAGCGACTACGTGATAAGTTGAGTGCAGGGCTCGGTCTTGCCGCCACCGCGATTGGCCTTGGCTCGGCCGTAAAGGAAAAGGAGAAGGAGAAGGACGAGCGTCCCGAAAAGCCGGAGCGGGAGTCCCGGCGCCGAAGCGACGAAGAGGACCCTGGAGCTCGTGCTGCCGAGAGATACAAGCCTCGGGAGGAGTCTCGGGACCCTCGTGACCGTGCACCCGTCATTGTCGAGACTCGCAGAGCTGCCGCCGAGCAAGAGGCAGACGTTCGTGATCGTGAGAAGGAGCGCGAAAAAGAACGCGAGAGAGAGCGTGACCGAGAACGTGATCGGGAGCGTGACCGAGAGCGTGATCGCGACCGTAACCGCCGAGATGGCGAAGCCAAGCTCACGGGCGATTCTACAACTGCACAACGAGATGCGTCCCCCGAAGATGACGAGCAAAAGTCAAGACGCCCGAAGCGGCAGATTGGCTTCAACCCTACCAACACCAACGATATTCGGGAGTTGAAGGAGCAACTGGCAGCCATGAAGGATGACAAGCCAGAACGGGTCCCGGTTCCTGTTGACAGATCAGACCGTGTAGACCGTGTAGACCGTGCCGATCGGGCGGAGCGTTCAGAACGTCCAGAGCGCTCAGAACGTCCGGAGCGCTCAGAGCGTACAGAGCGGTCTGATAGATACGAACGATCCGACCGATTGGACAGGCCCGAACGATCTGAGAGAGACGACAGATCGGACAAGCAAACATATGCCGATCTTCCGCTCCGCGAGCCGCACAGAGAGCCGAAGGAACGCACGCCTTCACCCAAGAAGGAGTCACCGCCACCAAAGAGAGAATCACCCGTCTCACTCCCTTCAGCCGACTCGAATGTTACTTCATCCAGAGATGAACATCGCGACCGCGATCGCGACCTTACACCACCTCGTGACGATAAACAGGTCCGCGTTGTGTCTCCACCTCGCGACAAGTCCGACACAAAGCCTCTCAAGGGTATCTTGAAGGCACCCAAGAAGTACCCCGAGGAGGACAACCCAATTCGCGAGGGTGTGGCACCTCACAAGGACGATAAGAAGCTGAGGGAAGTTCCTCCCGGTGCCCGTTGGACCAAGATCAGCCGGAAGATCGTAAACCCTGAGGCCTTGACCGTTGGCAAGGAGCGTTTTGAAGTCCGAGACGACTTTGTCATCGTCCTTCGCGTTCTCAGCAAGGAAGAGATCCAGGCCTATGCCGCCGCAACACAGGTCTTGAGAGGTATGTTGAGAGACTAGAAGCACTTGCTTCAACAAAGACTAATATCGTGGAACAGAACGGAGACGCGAAGAGACTGGCAAAGACCGGGACCGCGGTGACCGCGACCGGGACCAGGATCGTGCACGTGACCGCGATGGTGAAGATGACGAGAAGCGGAAGCACCGTCACCACAGGAGAGAGGAAGGCGATGATGAGCGGTACGACGAGGAGCGTGACAGAGATCGCCACCGCAGACATCGTCGAGACGAAGACGAGTACGAGGACGACTCGAGGCGACGTGATGATCACCACCACCGCCACCGAGAGCGTGACCGCGAGACTCTTGCCATTGAAGGCTAAGGAGTCCTGCGAAAGAAGATGTAAGAGGAATCATGTAGCAGGAAATGACGATAGTTGTATGCGCGGAGCTTTGGTTATCTAACGGCAGCATTGGACGAGGAGCCTTTGAAAGCGAGAAGCGCATCTTTTCATTGAATTTATACATCTTTTTTTTTTTTAAACAGATTTGGGAAAGCGAGAGATATTTATGACTTTCACGTGTGGAGCGATTGGGTTCAGCGGCTATCAGGTCAATGTCAAAAAAAAAAAACACCATTGGATTTGCATATGATACATCCTGTCCACTTTTTGCCGTGCTTAGCCATGAACGATTGACGCCTTCGGGAAGGAGAATTGGGGACACAAAGGAGCGAGACGAGAGCGTGGAGGGTAGAGGGCCCAGAATTATTGGTCTCGTGAGGTGCTTTGCACGAACTGGTGTTAGGATCGCGCGAACACCATGACGTACGGAGGTTAGCTTCGTGGGTGAGGGGTTCGTCCTCGGGCTTGGCCGGAGGTGTCAATGGTTTGGGAAGGCGTTGTGGGGATGAGTTTGAGCGACGAACTTTGGATTTAGCGATTAACACGCCTTATCTTATTTTTTCTTCCTCTCATGGTTTAAGGGAAGGGGATTGCTTGAGTGGTCTTCTCATTCGTCTCGTAGAGCGAGGTTGCGTGAGGCGAGGGAACTAGTTGAAGGAACGAGAGCCGGGGAATTTGAGAAACAGGTTGTGAGGGTTCGTCGAATCCGCGCTGGGTGGGGGCATCTACTGTACCCATGCACCATGCCTGTCTGGTTTTGCCCAAGTATAGATGGCGAGCTCTAGTTCTACAGTTCTTGGGGCAAGTTTCTAAAGATTCGGCCGCCGGGCTGATGTTAGATGATTCACAAGCTATTATGGCTGTGCCTTGAGTTGCGGCGCTTGAGATATACCTCACGTACCTTTTTTCCATATAAAAGGGGGTTGGGAGTCCCGCATGAAGGTATCGAAACAGAAGCATTGACTGAGATCGCCCGTCTTTACAATGAAGCTGTTGCCGATGAGAGTATATTTACTTTTTCTTTTGGCGATGTATTGGATGGAAACAGCGTTGGGTCGGGAGCTACTCCCTTATAGTCGTCCTGGTCGGGAGGCCCGGCGCCCTCCGGCCGGGTGCGGGTCTACGAGTATACGGAGGCGGATGCGGGGTCTCCGAGAAGTCCGAGACATTGCCTTATTATCCACGCCTGTGTTAGAGATAGCACCGGCTTGCTAAATTTGCATCTCGTTGAAGCGGTTACGAACCAGCCTATCGCGCAGCTAGAGGAATTCTCATGGTGGACAGCTACGAGGTAGGTGTTGGCCTTAGATCAACACAAGGGGGATGGCTGTACTATTTATAAAACTGGCCGGGTTTATGTTACGACATGGAGAGCGACCAGGTGAATGGTGCTGGTCGCTGGGATGGACGCAGTGGCGTGGCTGGTTGACGCCTGCAATTGCGAAAAGTCCATCCATCGGTCATCTATGTCGGACGTAGTCTGACTTGAAGAAAAGAACCTTGCTGAGGAATGTGTTGGTAATGATGTAGTTCTGACAGTTTCATCAGTAGCACGTTTTCCGACGACCTTTCAAATCTCTCTTGCTAGAGTGTCAAGCAGTCACAAGGAATATAGAAGCTTCTCAAGGAACGTGCTCGAGTTCTAGTGAGATCGTGTATCTTCAAAGAGCTGCTTTCCAGCAATGGACTGGTGATGTTGAAGAAGCCCATGCAGGTCTACAGCGAAAATACGAGATAATGTATCCCTGCGCGGTCCGATACCTTGGAACGGAAAGTGTCCACGGGAGATGGAAGCCGGCAATCTTGTACCTTCCTAATGCATGTCTGCCAAGAATTAGCGACATGAGACGATTACACGACATCCGCTTTTCTATAGGATTAAAGACTCTGCGAATCCTCGATCTCCCAAGCAAATTAGAGTTAATTCAACGTCCTAAAGAGTAATCGCTTCGGATTGTAAGCCACGAGACAAGATGAGGATCTCTCACCTGGCAGGCCTCCTGTCCATCGTGTCCGGCACCCTGGCCGCGACCTTCAAGTCCTGCACCGATGCGCAGATCGTCACCCTCGAAGCGGCCATCGAACGAGCGACAAACAAGTCCCTTGCGGCGATTGAGCATTTGGAGGATAACCCCAACGGAAGCGATGTGCAGACGACGTGGTACGGGACGTTTAGTACCGCGCGCTATAACCGCGTGTTGACGGCATTCAAAGTGCGTTTGGCGGAGCTATCAATCTTCATGGTTGAGAATCACGTTGAATAAGAAGTTGACATTGTTGAACAGAAATTCGCGCCTGATCTAGCCACGACGTTTTCGTATGATTGCTCGTGTACCAGCACCGTCGTCTACGCGACTATTGGCGGCACGTACGGCGACGTCAGGATTTGCAGTGTGTACTTCAACGAGGCGATGCTCCCGCCTACTGGGCGGCATCGGAACCAGTGGGAGTGAGTTCATGTCCCGACCCCGAGGACAGCTATGTCTTCTCATCATAGTGAGTTAGGAGACTGTGTCTGACTGAGATTCTGATAGTACCATTATCCATGAGGCGACGCACATGCGAGACGTGCTTGGTACGACTGACTACGGGTATGATGTCGACTTATGCAAGCAATTCGCCCTTGAAGATCCCGAGAAGGCGGTTAAGAACGCAGAGTAAGTTACGGGATCACCCTTCCGAGATTTTAAAATCACTAACACCTCTAAGTAATCACGCTCGCTTCGCGGTTGAGGTGCCGCCTTGGGGTCCCTAGAGGAATGCGTCCAACCACCACCAGACCCGTTCAGCTTCACTCTCACTCACACACATGACATATCGCTCACCCGCCCGACTGCTCGCCTCGATACCCTATTATTCAATAAATCTGTTCGATGCCATCATCAGCCCATGGTTCTTGTAGCGGAGAATGTCGGGTCGCTACTGATTTATTTCGCACCCATGGCACGAATTCTAGTCTCGTTGAAAGTACCTGCATCGTTTATCAATAGTGTTCTAATTATGTGTCGGAGGTCCGTATCCGTGTCTCCCCCGTCAGGAGGGCTGAGCTTATAATTCTTCCTTTTTTGGAAGTGCCGAAGGAAAATAAGTGTGTGATTGGTACTCTCCCTCTTTCGGCTGGAGCTGAGAGCCTCGATTAAGGTCAATACTATGAATTCACATCGTCTTCCACATTCGCTGAGAATGCTCTACTGACCCCGCTCGCCTCACACTGGCTAGTTTAGAGATCATAGACCGGAAATTTCAAGCTTGTTATCGGTGGTCGACTGCCTGACATGAACTCGTCGGTGTGAACCATGTGAGCTACGCCCGGCCGTCGGCCGTGATCATAGGGGTCTGTTCGTCAACGAGGGCTCGCTCCGTTCCTTTACTTCGTCATTAAGGTTGGTTAAAGGGCGGGCGGATCTATTGGCAGTCTGGAGTTTATGCCGCAACTGATGATCCTCAACCATCTGCGTGCGTGGCCTCCGTGTTTGCAAAAGGGGTAGTAGGAGATTGAGGGCAGAACTCGATAGTTCAGAGCAATGTGGATCCCTAAACCACAACGGTACCTATGTGTTTCTATCAGATACCCAAGCCTCTCAGCCTCTATAGAGCTTGTGGCACGACATAAGATCTCAAATGTGGGTTGTAGTGTGAACTGCTTGGTTCATTCGAAGCTTGTGGCTGCGTCTGCAGCCACCTTATCCTCCAGCGGCAGGTATCTCGGGAGGTATGTACCGTGGTATCAGCCACCTGTCTAATTATCTCTACAAGCTTGAAACCCATTTTACAAAATCTAAAGCACGGTAACCATTGCCCTTCTGTCGAATCTTCAAGCCTAAAGGTCTCGGAGATCGACATTTCTTAAAGGACTGTACCCATTACGCCGGCGGCAAAGTCCTTGAAGAACTGTCCAATATTGCAGGCATCGCTCTTGGTGATCTACTTGGTACAAAAGTCCTTGTGCTGCGGTATTATATAAGAGAAGTAGTAACCAGAGTACGACTGAAAACGGATGGAGGCGAGCTGATCCGTTATTAACTCGATGTGCTGTACCTCTAGGGTGAATTTCGCCTTGCCCTCCTTCATCCTCTCAATATTCTACACAGAATATACCGACCATCAGGCCAAACCATCAATCGAGGAAGCCATTCGCAATGATGTCCCTCTGCCACCAATACCGGTCGGAGAGAGCTCCAGGGAAAAGAATCTGCACAATGCGACTGAATCTGCCCATCAGGTTGATTTCCCGAGAGTCTTGCAACTGGGGCGCGTCTACTTCACCTCAGTGTTTACTACTTCTATTAAGTTTCACAGACTACCTAACTCTATGTTATTGCTCAAGAAGTCATTTGTGTGTGTTGGTTTCATGGTGAACCCTCAATGCGCTCCAGGAGCAGGCTGCCACCAAGTTTAGTGTCCCAAATGTCCCGACGACATAGGGCCAGATTATTAAACGCTTGTCATGCGATTCAACCCAGAATATCCGAAACAGCTGGACGTATCGGTCCATGAAAAACATCATCGTGTTTTGAATCAGAGAGTTTGAGACATTGGTAGTACAGTTGTCTGTCTGAGGGCTCGTATCATAGCGTCGAGGGGCAGGGGATCGCCTTTTTGTTACGAGCCTCAAAGAATCCATTCTGTTCTCACACGAGTACCACTCCGTAGCTTCTTCCTTCAGGCAGCATTCCCAGCCCTGAGTAATAAGCGTTCATCCAGCCTTACTTCCTGAGCTTATGACAACGTAAGGCGTTATGAAAGCCGTTGATGGGCACACTAACAAGATCATGTCGTATAGACGGCGTATAGACGGTCTCTTGGTCTGCCTCGTCAAAGCCAGTCTCATGTCGTCTCCTTTTCTACGTTCGTATCCCTTGGCATAGGTCTAATTTCTGCCCAGTACGACTATGGGCAGCACCGTAGCGCCGATACATCGTTCTTGTGGAGACATGAGGACTTATCGGCCTTGAAACTAACTCTTGTTCTTTCCTGTTGATGAGCTTTCCCTCCTGCTATTCCATGTATATCACACGGAAAATGCTGAAAGCCCCTCATTGGGAATTTTGAGGACCTTGCGGTACTCGTAGTATGTATTTCTCTTTCCGTGAATGAAGCCACAGTGGTTTATGACGGAGCGGCTCATGCATGGCGTCAATAGCCAGTGAACACGGGAGCTTAAGAGGGACAGAAAGCGATGTAAGAGTTTCCACAGTCTGTAATCGAGAAAATACAAAGTTCTGTCTCCAAAGGTACGAAAACACTAGTGTATCAAACTTTGAGCCACGAAGGCCGTCGAGGCTGGCGTTCACCACCAAACTCAAATCTGTCGTGGCTACAATGGTGTCAACCGGCGTCCATCGTTGAGAACCTCTCATCTGAAAAGACAAGCCGTCTGGCTGCCTGGAAGCGAAAAACGACATATGTCCCAATGACCCCTGTCGCGTCGATACACGTCTAACAACCTTTTCCCGTCACGTTCATGTCTCTTTCGGGGCCCTGATCGGTCTTGTGATGTTTCTCCATCAGTGCCCTCCAAATACCGAACCTTTTCATCGTACATAGGTAGCAAGTGATATCTCCAGAGCTTTGACAGCCCTGTCCCGCCATGTACCGTTCAAGCCATCAGCAAAAGTTGAATCCAGGACAGCAACCCTGTGGACTACTCAACCACTGCATCCCACAGCTTGTTTCTATCCAAGTACTTAAGCCCGTCTTTTGCCAGACATTTCCTCTTCTCTTTCTTCTTCTGTCATCTTCTCTTACATATGTAACCTCAATCTATCTTGTAGACAACAACCATCTGGAACAAAGCTCAAGATGAAAGACATCACCATCCTGGCCAGCATCCTGCTGGTCTCCTTCGGTCCCTCCCTCATCAACGCCGAGGCCAGTCTCCCTCCGCGGCCCACGAACGTGATCGAGGGTGCCTCCCTCTCGGCAATCCCCCCCGCGATCATCTACGAGCTTTTCGGACCGAAGGAAAGCAATACCCAGACCCTCGATGCCCAGGAGCCTCAACCTACGGTCCCCGTCAAGGAGAAACCTTCCACTCTCCTCATCCACCAAGGTCCCCTAGACGTACACCACGAGGCCCGCAAGCCACAGAGAACCAAGACCCAGATCAGCTCAGAGATAGACGAGACCGCCGAGCCCCCCCTCTGCACGCACGGCAAATGCCCCAAAGAGATGGAGGTCCCCCAGACCCTTGAGCCTAGACAGATGGAGTTTGGCCATGGTGGAAAAGCTACGGACGACGCCGACGATTCTCGCCCCTGCCTTTACGGAGAATGCCCCCCTAAGATCCCCAAAAAGATCTGCACATGGCACAAATGCCCCGGCGATGCAATGGAGGTCCCCCGGACCCTTGAGCCTAGACAGCAGGAGTCTAGCCAAGTGACACCCTCTGCGGAAACGACCGCCGATTCTTACCTCTGCACACACAGAGACTGCCCCTTTCAGAGTGGGCGCTGGGCGGAGGTGGAAGCTACCAAGACCCTCGAGCCTAGACAGCAGGAGACGGGCGCCGTGGAGTCTTCCACCGACGATACCGCCGATTCCTACCACAAAGATAGCCCCAAGAGACGTGCGTGCCTGTCGAAGAAGCTGTCCAAGCTAGCGGCCACCAAGACCCTTGCACCCAGACAACTGGTGACTGGCGAGCCCTCTGCGGACGAAGAGGAGGAGAATGAGGATGAGTACTACATCCCTCCGCCCCAACGTATCCGGACGTCCAGATGCAAGGGTAAGGGCAGGCACAGGAGGACCACTTCCACCACGGTGACTACTTCATCTACCACTTCGTCTACCACCAGCACCGTCACACCGACTTCCACCACCAGCTCGAGCTCCTCTTCTACCACCACCACCTCCTCGTCCTCTACTTCCACTTCCACCACGGCACCCGATGACCATGTCACGCGAACCACTACGGTTACCGTGACGGCGAACCCGGGCTACAGCCCGACTTACATCTTGAGCCCGTACCCCACGACCTTCCGCAAGATTGTAGCTTGAATGCTGTCCACCGAGATGTTTAAAGTCGACCCATCCTCGAAGTAAGAAATATGTCGAATTCGCCGTCGTCTCTGATGCTGATGGTCTGGGTTTGGGAGACTACTATCGAAAGTGTGGAGCTAATGAGGGATGTTCGTTTATTTATCTTCGAGTGTAATGAAGTTCAGTCAACAAAGAAAACATGGTGTACTTGGTGTTTCGTTTGCCAGAGTCTTAGCTGAATCAGTCCCTTTAGTCTTGTTACGCTTGGTGAGATAGCTCATAGTGAATTCAAGTATCGTTCTCAGTAATTTCGGATGATGTCCATGCGTTGGACATTTAATATGATCAAGTCCTCGTCAACAAGGGGAGGTTGCCCAAAGCCGTGGAACGCGATCGCATGACGAATAGGCATGTCTATTTTAAATTTTGACGATGAAACCTATCTACACAGGTAGCCAAGACTGACAAGGTGCACCAAGGACACGATCACTACCCCATCTCAAGCATCTCCATCCATAGTTGATTGTATTGGCGGTGACGGTGTGAACGTGTCAATTTCGCGGTGAAATTGCACAGTACGCAGCTAATGTTAGCCGAGTCAATGAGCCGACCAAGCATAATCTTTTTTCCTTCTCAACGTACTTTTTTTTCTGAGAGACTGAAAAGCTTTGCCCAGCAATTAAGTTGCCTTAGTGAGGATAGTTCTTGATGTAGGAATTGCCCGTAGACCCCAAATTTGCAACCGCCTCTTCTAGTCTTTAACTAGAGCCAAGTTGTCGGGACGTCGGGGGCCAAATTTGTGCGCCGGATTCTCCACGACAAGGAGGCGGAGAAACGCGGAGAAATGCTGGAGCCGCTGTGGCTTTTTTTGCTCGGCTCCGGTCTGGCACCTACACAGAAGACAAAAGGTGATGTGTAGTCGAGTAATTCATCAGCCCAAGGTCTTAGTTGACTTGACTCAGGGACTTAAGCTAGCACTGCCAAGAGTCTAGGTACTGATCAAAATCAACGTAGTTGGACTTTGAGTCGGTGAATTGTGCCATGAGCAGAGGACTTGTCAATGCCCTGATCACAACACCGCGAAAGCGCCTTGAACAACACGACCTTTGCATGTTCGGCTTCCGTGACTAGGTGATTCGGAACTCGGGTGTTTACCAAACATCCTCCACTACACCACATTGATCCCCTCGTCCCCTCGGGAGTTGACCGCACCCAACAACCCCGGAGCCGTTCCTCACGAGTCTTGTCAAAACTTCTCTATTTCTCCCCCACACCACTCAACCCCAAATCCCTCCACAATGCTCCCCAAGTGCCAGGGTAGGGCCGATTCTTGCGGAGCGTTTGCGGGGTAGACCAACCCAGCCCATTGGATCGGACCTGTCATGCCATGCTACTCTGCCGTTCTGTCTCCATCGACGACAAATAAGCTACTGATTTTTTTTCTTCTTCATCAAGCATCATGGTCTTCCTGGCCCCAGGCTTGGCATCCATGGCTTTGGTACGGAGTACTGCGGCGAACGACCGCTTCGGACTTCTTCTTCCTCTCTTCGTGACGTAGCCCACTCCTCTAGCTTGGAGGCCATCCCCCCCCGGCCGGCCTTGGTCTCGTAGCATGACGCCGGGATCACCACCCTAGAGGGGGTCGAGCCATGGTGGGCTTCATCTCACAGCATGGAGAACGACCTGGGGCTCCAATGTCCGACCTTCTCCCGGTCCCGCAGTCCATGGCCAAAGTACATAATGTCCAAGAGCTGCCCTGCTCCTCGGTGACCTGACGAGACGACAGCTCAGCAGCGTACGCTCGTCAAGACATCGTCGGTCACATACGCAGCATAGCACCCGGATAAACACCATGACCCGAGTCAACCTGCTCGCCGCCCTCTCCACGGCCTGCGTCACGGCGTCCGCCCTGGTCCCGAGACAGGCCGTCCCGGACAACACCACCACCGGCACCGTCCCCACCGTAGACCTCAAGAACGGCTCCTACTATGGCGTCTATAATGGACCCCATGACCAGGACTTCTTCCTCGGCATGCCGTACGCCCAACCCCCCGTCGACAACCTCCGCTTCCGCGTCCCTCAACCCTTGAACTCGTCCTGGGACGGCACCCGTAACGCGACGGAGTACTCCCCGCTCTGCTTCGGCTACGGAAGCGACACCTGGGTCCTCGGCAACCACGTATCAGAAGACTGCCTAACCGTCAACGTCGTCCGCCCCCACGGCGTCGCCGCCGACGCGAAGCTCCCCGTCGCGGTATGGATCCACGGAGGCGGCCTCACCAACGGCGGCAGCGCCGACCCGCGCTACAACCTCTCCTTCATCGTCGAGCAAGGGGTCAGGATGGGCTCCCCCTTTGTCGCCGCCAGCATCAACTACCGCCTCCACGCCTGGGGCTTCCTCTGGAGCGACGAGATGAAGGCCGAGGGCGCGGGCAACCTCGGCTTCCGCGACCAGCGCCTGGCCCTGCGCTGGGTCCAGGAGAACATTGCCGCGTTCGGAGGCGACCCGGCGCACGTCACCCTCTGGAGCGAGAGCGCCGGCTCCCGCAGCGTAGCCTCGCAGATGCTGGCCTACGGCGGCCGGGACGAGGGCCTCTACCGCGCCGCGATCCTGCAGAGTGGCACCGGTCTCGGCACAGACTTTGGCGAGGTCGAGGCGTCGTCGTCCTCTGCGGCTACGTGGCAGGACTACTACGACACCATCGTCAACAAGACAGACTGCTCCGCGGCAGCCGACACCCTCTCCTGCCTTCGCACCGTTCCGGCCTGGACTCTTAGCGACGTGCTCAACGCCACGACCACGAACCCGGCCTTCACCGGCGTCGTCGACGGCGAGTTCCTCGAGGCGGCGCGCCACGAGCTCATCAACGAGGGCAAGTTTACGCGCGTGCCGCTGCTCATCGGCGCCAACTCGGACGAGGGCACGCAGTTTGGTATCAAGGGCGTCAACACCACAGCGCAGTGGCAATCGTACCTCCGCTCCGGCGGGGCGGGTAACCTCACGATCGAGGTGCTCTCGGCGCTGTACCCCGATATCCCGCGCCTTGGCACACCGGCGACGCTCAACGGTCGACCAACGGGATCGCAGGCGAATTTCGGAGCCATGTGGAAGCGTGTGAATGCCTTCGCTGGCGACCGCGCGCAACACGGTCCCAGGCGGTTCTTTGCGCGCAACTGGGCTGGACCGAGGGCAAACCAGAGCGTGTACTCGTACAACTTCAACGTGCTCGTCAACGGCATGACGCCCGCCGAGGGCGTGAACCACTTCCAGGAGGTCGCGTTTGTGTTCAACAACACGGGCGGGTTGGGATACGAGACGGCGGTGGCGGTGAATCCTTTCGAGGGCAAGCCAGAGACGTACAAGGCGCTGGCGGAGATTATGTCGAGGATGTGGGTTGGGTTCATCACCAAGGGGGATCCGAATGCCAATGCTGGCGCGACGGGTGTGCGGTGGCCGAGGTACGATGTTGAGAACCCTGAGATTATGGGTTTCGATGTCAATGTTACGGACTTGGTCCATGTTCAGCCGGATACATATCGCGCTGAGCCGATTGAGTATTTGATTCAGAAGCTCTGGTCGTGAAAGTCATGTGTTGGATAACTCTAGGAGAGGTTACGGGTAATTAAAATATATAATGTTTTCTACACGCTTGAAGAGAAGTGTGAGAGGTGATGGTGGTGCTCTTATCCCTTGAAACTGAGCGGCACGTTCCGCAGTCCACAAAATGAACGGAACTCGCTTGGGAGAGCAGGCAGGCATGAAGAGAGAGGCAGGTATCTCGTCTTCCAATCTGAGGAGGCTCTTCAGGTACCTAAGGTACAGACAGACATAATGGAGTAACCTCGCCTCGGCATAAAATGTAAAGCTTCCCTCTTTATCTCACGGGAACGACGGATGCGGGCATGCAACACGTCTTCCCGAATCGCAAATCTGATATATAGAACTTACTCCGGCCTCAGTTGCCGTTCAACTGACGAGCCGGTAGCTTAGAACTATCTTCGCACGCAAGTTTTCAAAATCGCTGCCAAGTATGACAAGGCAAGGCAAGCAGCTGTAGTCATGTTTTTGGTCTGCTACTATGGCCCGGAAGCCTAATACAATGTCAGGCTGATTCGAAAGTCAGTCAACCATCAGTTTCTAAGTTTAGTTTCTTTAATGTGACACACCTCTTGGCTTTTCATATGTTCTAAGTCTGTGGGCTCTCTTCGATGAGTTATGTTAATCGAATACGGGTTGGTTATACAAGTAAAGCAGACCCTAACAGGTGTATTCCTCGATGCCATCGCACAAAGTGGTTAACATCTCGGGGTCTTCTACAACTATGGCAATCAAACTCAACACCACATGGAGACTTATCTGTGAAAATAACAATGCTACACTGATATTTAATCTGACCTCACGCCACCGGAAACAGACATTAAAGCGCCGAGTATTACTCAATGCTTCATAGGTCATATGAAAATCAAACTAGAGGAATATATTACTAATTCATTGCCGAACCCCTTCTAACTGCAGCCTCCTAGAGTTAGATGTATGGCTCTGGTCCTCGTCTCCGTAATGCCTTTTTAGATTTCAGTCCTGTGACGAGGATATCTCAACAACCCCTTTCAGCCCCTTACCCAAAGCATAACGGCCCTTCTGCACGGCTTGAGATCTGAACGATAGGAAGCCAGCCACATACCTGTATGTACGTACACCATAGAGTCAGAGCCTTTCTCTGTACCAAAACCAATATCATGCCGTTCAAGGCAGTTCGGGATATCATATGCGCGGTCGACGGGCCCCGGGGAAGGTGAGAAGCCAGTCACTGCAGCAAAACATGAATGCGGCTGCTTCTCTCTACTTCGCACACTTCCCCATCCCGAGTCGAGCTTTTCGCTTGGCGTGGGCTGCTCCGTCCCAGCTTTCGAAGCTCACCTCTTCAATCCAAACCGTCACGTCACCCACCTCAACCCACAAAAAGCAACATCAACAAAAGTCAAAAACATACAACACCAGGTATTCGCTTGTCGTCACCGACCCAACTACTGATCCGGCCCTCATTGGCTTATCTATGGGAGAGCGGACGGGATCCCGAGTTTTCCAATGGGTATGGTCGTATGTGTTAGGACGAGGGCATCGTGATACTCAAGTCGCCAGACACCAACACCAAGCGGATGCAGTCACAACCCGCACTCGTGCGAATGTGAGTCGCTGCCGTGTTTCCCAACGGCATCATCTACAAAGACTTGTGGCGACGAAAAAAGTGTCGATGTAATAGCAGTGGAGCAGATCCTCCGGCTCCGCTTTCTCCTCTGACTGTCGGTGTGTGCATACGTGACTTCTATCCTGTGCGGATCGTGTTCTTGCTCTGTAGTATAGAAGTTGACTGGAATACGACTCACCGTGATCCCTACGTCTTGAGATGGTTCTGCTTTCCATTAGCCGTGCTGGAATACTCTGTAAAGAACCACGGTCTGGCGATGACTGCGGCCTCTGCTCGCATGGGCTTCCGCCATACTGAAAATAGGCATTGAAAGCAACGAGCGGTGCTCAAACTATAAGGCCAACACTTTCATTTGATAAATGTAAAAAATATCTCACAGGTGAGAGCGCGGATAGTTGGGCGTTGAGCAACACCATCGAGAGACGCCGTACAGCCAGCTTTGCCTCCGCGTCTCGGAGACCAATTGTCGTCCGATGGGTGCCGCGCCGGCCCGCGGATGGCCAGTGCAAAAGATAACAGGCAACTCGGGCTGGTGACGGCAAAAGGACTGAGCCTCTGAGCGTCGGAGCTCGGTGAGAGTCCGTACACTTTTTCGTCCATGGATATTCTCTGCTCCTCCGACTGGAGAGGGTCCCGAACTCCCACCGTTCCGAAAGTGCCCCGCCGGCACCGTCATGTGTAATCGTCAAAGTCGCAGCGGGCAGCTCGCAATCGAGTCAGTGGCAGTTCTTTAGCAGATGAGGATTTTCTTGGGCTCCGTGTCCGACTGTTGACGCCGGGTGATGCGCGAACCATGATACGCAAGTACCACTCGAGCCAGGGTAGGAGAAATGGGGTCATGCCTGATCGTTTCTGGGTCTATCAGCGTGCCGGAGCCACGTTCGGCGCAAACGCTCTGACATTTCTAGCCAGAGTGGACAACGGTGTAACATCGTTGCTCGTCTGCTTGCGAAGAATCGGACATTAGAAAGACCCAAAGAGGTCAACAGAGCCAAAATTCAAGGAGCCCACAATAGACCCATGATAAAAATATCATGTTTTGGAGATAAGCGCGGCTGATGCAGCCTGGAGGAAACAAAATCCTGAGGTACCTGCATCTCCGTACCGGCAAAAGGGAATGTGTTTCCATGAAATGTTTCAACGCCCTTGCTTGCAGACCCAGGCAGCGGGGACGAACTTTCTTGCCTCGTGCTGCGTGCCAGGCTCTTGGTGTGGGCTGCATGAAACGATCCGTATCCTTGATAGGCACTTTCCGTATGATAAGCTACGATAATTCATACGATCAAGCGGGAAAGCTCAAATTTTCTCGCCCAATTCTAACCAATTGTCCCTGGTCTCGGGCTAGAGCAGAAAAAGCTTCTTGTGCGCGGGACCTTTGACGATGAGAAGAAGACGGGAAAATGCGAAATAGGGGTTGCCTGGTCTGGCTCTTCGTTGGATGGGGGCGGCCAGGGACCACCACGCGCTCAAGGATCAAGGATTGTGGGCCATGGTCGTGGGGATTGGTGCTAGCGGCCTGCCTGCATGCGAGGAGATTCGGAATGGAGCCGGTTTCCCGTTTGGGAATCCAATGTTTCTCGCTTGAACGAGAAGTTGAGAACGCGATAGGTAACCGTACGTGAGACTGGGCTAGGGCAGAATGGCTTGTCAGGACTCAGCATCGAGTAAGGTTGTCAATACGTGCCGTTGACTCGTGATGAAGGACGATCTTTCGCGCACCATGGACGTGGCCGTCGCATGAAATTTGAATACGGATACCTAGCGTTGTGGTCTTGAGCCTTGCGGCGATCGCTACATGAAAAAGCCCCGAGACCTAGTCGAATAGCCATGCTGTCAACGGTAGGCGGCCTCGCTGGACCAAAGTCTGAAAACCGGATCAGAGGCGGGAGTAGAGGAGGGGACGTTTGACGTTTGTTGGAAAGGCGGCGAGTTGTAATGCAGCTTCCCTTGAGTGTCCCCATCTGCGGCAGATGAACCCCGGTTGACTTTGACTGCTGAAACGGGATTATTAGCGACACGGCTCGGCGCAACGGCGCCTCGAGCGTTTGCTTGGTCTGCCGGACAGTCGAGCATACCGGACCAATTGAGACGGGTTTACATCTGTGTAGGGAAGTTATGGAGCTTCAAACCGAGGCCGGCTCGTGGCCGGATTGCTAGGATGGTTGAGACTGAGAGAAGGAGACGCCCCGTGGGCGGAGATGGGTGGTTGTGATCTGCTAGCTCGGGAACGGACCCAAATCATGGTATTAGGCGGCGCGCGGCGTGAACATGGGAGTCAAAAATGGCCGAGAGAGGAAACTTGGAAGACATGGTTTGGCATTTGCTGGACCCAGCAAAATCGAGACAGAGGAACGTAAATGTTTGACAAATGACTGTGGTGTTGTTCCGAGGAATGCTCATGTAGATGACAATCCGATGTGGCCGGCGTATACCTGCGCATCGTATTAGAGGAGAAGCGAACAGCGGATGGAATTGCAGCGTGCCAGGCAAACCTGTCGAGACGCGCCGATATGCATCCATTAGACCTCGGTCGTGATATGTACTTCGTATGGTGTGCAGCAGGCAGTGTGCCACTGTGTACGAAGTAGTGCAGCCAAGAGGGTGTCGTGCAAGTTGTGCTAGTGCAGGTTCACGGACAATTTCCCTGCAGGCGTCGACTTGGTGCATCTTGAATCGTGTTTCTCTTGCATATCAGTGGTTGTGAAGCCAAGCTTTTCATGTCCATCCCGCAGCGTAGAGGGGAGGGTGGTGAGAGTGTGACAACCACGGCACAGTCGAGAGTATGGCACTAGGTACTCCGTATGTAGGTATGGACATTCGAGAGCTTGCAGTTCTAAATCACTTGGCACAAGAGCAAAGAAAGCCCCTGCTGCCAGCCTACCAGTGACAGGCTCTGTGACTCGAGAGGCAGCGCCGATCATGCTGAATGTTTGACGTCTGGGCCGGATGGGATAAATTTGCAGAAAGTCGATAATGCGAACTCTAAGATTACGTGTTGCATGTCGGGAAATATGCACTTAGGTAAGCAATGTTCATGCACCAGACACTGACATCCAAGCTGGAAGGCACGTCGGAGGAGTGGAGGGGAAGGGACCTTCCATCCGGATACCCAAGGAAGGGACGGAGTACTTGAGGAAGTTGGGTGGGCAAGAACCAATGGAAGTGACCGCGGAAGGAAGATGCAGGCACGGTTGGTGCCCGGGCATTGGAAATGGCAGGCAGGTGCAAGTGCAATTGCCAATGTCAGTGTCATTTTCGCACCCTCGGTCCCCCGTTTTCGTCTTGTACTTACGAAGTACCTCGTACATTGTAAGGTAAGGTAACTTGGGTTGAAATTTGACAAGCTGCACCTGTGCTCTTTACCTTACTTTTCTTGCCTGCCGTAATGAGGTAAATCTTCGCACGGTTGGAAGGGGCGTCTTATGTAAGGAAACAGCAGAGTGCCAGAGCTATCCAGAATGGGGCACAGATGTTGATAAAGGTCCAGCCCGGCGCCTCAATCTGGCATCTCAAACTGCCATCCCAGCAATGCGGAATGCTAGGTTCAGGTCGCTTGCCCGAACAGAACAGAACACCAACCTGAAGCAATGGGGCCCTGGGGTTCATTTATCTATGAGGGAAACTCCAAGGGAGCAGAAGAAGAAAAGCAGAGGGGATCGGAGATGCGTCTAAGTGTTCTGCCAATCTGCTTCGTGCGGACTTTGGTCACTGGAGACAGAGGGAGAGGAAGAAAAAAAAAAAAAGAACAGCGGAAGAAAAGACGAAGAAACCGAGTTGGCAGGCGCATCCTTGTCAGATCCCACACTTGCGTACCCGGACACCTCTAGGGGCTCCAAGGTGAGTGCGACGCCATCCCACCCGTCAAGGAACGACCTAGCAGTCCTGGTCAACTCACAGTTTCTCACTGAGGTGACAAACACGCAAAATGCTAGACCCCTGCAGGACATCTCAAATCCAATCCAATCCAGCCCAGTTGAACCAGAACAGTCCAATCCCAATGCACAATCCCGCCATCCAACGCCCACGCCAGCACCAAGCACCAAGCACCAAGCACCAAACAGAAGAAGCACCGGCAAGCAAAGGAACCAAGGTCCAAAGTCCAAGGTCCAAGGGCGCTCTCCCACAGCATCCCGTCCCCAATGGTCCAGTCCACTTCCCATTTGACCCCCGACCTGCCGTTCCATTCTTCTACTCCACCCTCCCCGGGCCTCTCTTCCTCTCTTGGGCCTACTTTCTTTCTCAATCGCCGTCTCGTGTCGTTTCGTCTCTGGCCGCTGCAGTTCCACGTCCTTTGGAGCCCAACTCGATTCGACTTCAAGTAGAACCAGCACCGCTGTTTGCGCCGTGTCTGTCCATTTGCCTAGGACACTTCAGTCTTCCCCTTACGACTGCTCAGCCTATGGCTACGATTCAAGGCCAACTCAAACATCATCGTGGCTCAATACAACCGCCTTCGACCTCTTGGTATTACGGATACCTAGAGACCCAATTCGAATCCCAGCACGGCGGCAATACATAGCCCGAACCTGCTGCACTACTTCGTACACGACCACTACCTTCCTTACCTGCTTCGTACTCCCTACTGCGTACCCTGCATTTATACGAGTACCTGGTACACTGCATCGCCTGTCCACCATTCCGCCTGGCGGCCTGCTCCTTCGTGCGCCACCGCACAAGACGAATACCCAATCTCGCTCTGAAGCATACCCTGCATGCTGCCCGTCTTGTCACCAACCTCGACATTCATTCACTCTCAAGCTCTCAAGACCCTTCACAACTCGGCTCCGTTTTCCATACAAAATTCACCATATCAGCGGATCCCTCCCTACCGCTCCCCGAATCCCAGACTTTCTTGCGTCGCACTCGCTCGCTCCTCGTCCACCACATCCACGCTGTCCCACCAGACCCCAACCCGCACTCGCACTGGGTCCGATTCGACTCCCCCTGCTGCTCTGTCCAACGACACACGCCACGGGGCGAACCGCACTCACTGCCTGTCACGCGTTCGTTTGTCGAGCTGGCTGCTGGCGGATCCTGCAATTGCCATTTGCAAACCTCGCCTTTCAAACGGACCCATCCTGGCCCAACCTCGCCTTTGCATCAACAAAGTCAATTGATGACACAAACCCTCTAATCCGCATCACCGCCCACCATGCCTTCCACCGGTTCGAAACGATTCGAGCTCCCCAAGCTTGACTTCAAGTTCGGCTCCTTGACCGAGGGAACCAACATCCCCCCGCCGCTCCCCAGCCCCGTCCAGGAGGTCCCCACGCCTCCCCAGACCCCGCGTGTGAGCGAAACCAAGGACTCCGGTTCTGCCGTCAAGGAGAAGGTCGAGAACAAGACAAATGGTCATGCAGCAGCAGTTCCAGGCTCGCCTGCCACCACCAATGGTACGAAAGGATTCTCGGATGACACACCACTCTCTCCAGCAGCGTCAAGCAGACAAGGCAGCATCCGTCGTCTCTTCAGCCGGACATTACTGAACCAAGCATATGCAGAAGGCGAAACCCAGTCCGCCCACAACCGTCCCATGAGCCGTAGTCAAGGCAGCATCATCGACGAGAAGAAATCGAAGCGAAGCAGCGGCTGGTTCAAGAGGCTGAGAACCAGCGAATCCTCCCCGCCACAAAAACGATCCAGTGTCGTCTACGAGCATCCCAACGTCAGCGAGACGAGCAGCCAAACGCAGAGCAAGCCTCAGATCCCTCAGGCACAGGCGCAGGCACCTCAGGTCCAAGGGCCTCCGCCACCCATGATCCCCGAGCTAAGCGCCCTCCAGGCCAGGCTGGATGTAAGGGACGGGGGCAGTCTCGGAGACGACTTATTCAAGAACATTAAATAATTACTGACTAGATGCGGACAACCCCCGACACTAGTCATGACTGCTATATACAGAGCTGCCGGTTTTTGGAGTCGGGAACCGGCTTCTTTGTCGAATGCGAAAGAAAAAAGAAAAAGAAAACCACCTCATATGCGCCGACGAGCGAACGACCGAATCCGAACGGATGCACCAATACGATTTCCTAGCGTTTCTTGAGTTAAACTTCATTTCGAGCCAGAGCTGGGGACGAAGAGGCGGAGATGGGACGAAGCAGATGTGGAAAGGAGCGGAGGCAAGATTGGAAGAAGTTATGCAAGATACCCAGCTCGCGCCGCGGGCTCATTCTGACATACGATGTTTACACTTTCTTTATTTTGTGTGTTTCTCTTCATCTCATTGCGCTGTCTGGAAAAAACAGGCACCATGGGCCCCGAATCTCTTTTCCTTGTGGGCTTGTTGGTCAAACCCTTTCCTACTCTACGACTTACCTTCTAATGTACATGTTTGTGTTTACGGGTTTGATGGAGAAGCTTGTGGGAGTTGAGAAGTGGTGGCGAGGCTGACGACCGATAGCGGAACGAGGAACGAGGAACAACTCGGGCTCGCGTCAGCCTTTGCATGGCAAAAAGAAGGACGCAACTACCAAATGGCAAAGATGCTTTGGGCTTAGCCACGATGGCTGGAAACGCCAGACCACGGAGCATTTGGCCAAGTGCATCCTGATGCCGCTGGTGCTTATGTGGCAACAGCAGCAGTAATAGAGACTACATTTTACGACCGTCTGATTTCGACATGTTGACTTTTGATTCATCAAGATGACCTCGATATTCTGTACATGTGAGGATATCCGTCGACTCGTAAAGACTTACACAACGAGCCGAACTTTGGTGAGAAAGGAGATTGATGGCAGATGGACCCCGCGTCATCCGAACCTGACGCTATGGCCCCTTGAACACATCATGTGGCGAGAGGCTTGCATCTGCAGGTTGTTTTGGCGCGCAGAAGAGCCTAGCAAGGCCATGGCTACCTAGTTTTTTTCTGCTGGAGAAAGATGCTGCAGCAAAGCAGATCGCTAGAACATGTCACCATGCATTCTCGACCGTCCACTCGAAACTCACTTGTACCTGTGAGGAATAGCGCGTCTGTCAGGCGTTCTTTCGTGCCGGGCAGACTCCTCCCGCATCCCCCGTGAGTCCGTTGAATATCCGGAGCCGCCGCTTCATGTTTCGGTGCCTTGGAACGGCGTCCGTCCCCTTTTGGCCGGAGCTGCGGGTGGTGATGGTGGGAAAGCTCGAGCCAATCGCGGAAACGGCGGGACCACACCACCACTCCCCCCCCCCCCTTTCCGTGCGCCGTGCGCCGTGCACTTTTCCAGGGGACGGCGCTAGTGGGCTGATTCGTCGGCCCGTGGTGGGAGGGGACGTCATTGTGAGATTGGAGCTCCAGGTCACCCGTTTGCCGAGCCAGAGCCGGGACCTGCAGCTTTGGAGCTGCGGTTTTTTTTTTTGGGTTGTCCA
This sequence comes from Colletotrichum godetiae, assembly GCF_030913485.1. NCBI lineage: Eukaryota > Fungi > Ascomycota > Sordariomycetes > Glomerellales > Glomerellaceae > Colletotrichum > Colletotrichum godetiae. The sequence continues at coordinate 2,354,517 of NW_026851249.1, read as the reverse complement.
CTTCCCACAACCACCACTCTTGCGTCATTGTGCCAATTGCCAACTTACTTACTGTTCACGGCTGGACAGATACATACATATGATAATGGCGGCAAGCTTGCGCACAAACACCGCGACGACGGCGCTTCGGCCGCTGACCTCGGCGCTACGACCGGCTGCGGGCCGACAGGCGGCGCAGTACCTCCCCCGTGTTGCGCGACGATACAAGTCCGGTCCGTACGGGTATACACAGGCCAAGGCGCTCGTGTTCTCCAAGGAGGGCGAGCCCAGCGACGTTTTGCAGTACGTAGACAGCCTGCTAACCCTCCATTCGAAACGAATAGACAACAAGAACTGACGCTTTCTTCCAACGCAGACTACACACACACTCCATCTCCCCCTCGATCCCCTCCTCCGCCGTCCTCCTCCGCGCCCTCGCGGCCCCGATCAACCCGGCCGACATCAACACCGTCCAGGGCACATACGGCGCCAAACCCCCCTTTACACAACTCATCGGCACGCCCGAGCCCTCTGCGATCCCCGGAAACGAGGGCGTATTCGAGGTCGTGTCGGTGGGATCCAAGGATTCGGGTTTGAGCAAGGGGGATTGGGTCATCCCCAATGCCAGCTCGTTTGGGACGTGGCGCACGCATGCTGTGGCCGAGGCGAAAGATGTGATGAAGGTTAGCAGGGAGGGGTTGACGCCTACGCAGGTTGCTACCGTGAGCGTGAATCCGTGCACGGCGTATCGGATTTTGAGGACGTATGGGCCCGGGGAGATACGGAAGGGGAGTGATGGTGGGATGAAGGCTCTTGATCCTGGGTCGGGGGGGTGGTTTATTCAGAATGGGGCGAATAGCGGCGTTGGAAGGGCGGCGGTGCAGCTGGGCAAGTTGTGGGGGTTGCGGAGTATCAATGTCGTCCGGGAGCGGGAGACGGCTGCCGAGACGGAGGCGCTGAAGGAGGAGTTGACGGGGTTGGGCGCCACCGTCGTGGTCACGGAGAAGGAGTTTCTGTCGCGGGAGTGGCGGGATCGGCTTGCGGAGCTGACGCGCGGCGGGAGGGAGCAGGTCGGTCTGGGGCTGAACTGCGTGGGCGGGAAGTCTGCCACGGCGGTGGCGAGGAGTTTGGGGGAGAGCGGGACGATGGTTTCGTATGGTGGGATGGCGAGGCAGCCGGTCATGTTGCCTACGGGGCTGTTGATCTTCAAGGATATTAGGTTTGTCGGGTTCTGGCTGAGTAAGTGGAACGAGAGGGATCCGACGGGGAGGAAGTTTGCGATTGAGGACGTGTTGGGGATGATTCGGGAGGGGAGGTTTAGGGATGTGCCGGTTGAGGAGGTTGGGTGGGAATGGGGTACTGAGGAGGGGGTTTTGAAGAGTGCTGTTCAGGGGGCGCTTGGTGGGTTTAGGAAGGGGAAGGGGGTTTTTGTTTTTGGGGAGACGTGAGAGGTGTGATGGGTGAGAATTGAGGTTGAAGTGCTGTAGGATATGGGATTAGAGGGTGCAGATGAAGCCTGGATGACGGGCGGTGGTCTACGAGGAAGTATGTCGTACGAATAGCTTGAACGCTGGCGTGGCTCATGAAAAGAGGCCTTGGTGAGGCCAAACTAGATTCGCCACGCCCATGGCTTAAGGCCTCGAGTGTGGTTGTATTTGTCTTGAGTCTTTCGAAAAGCTAAAAGACGTGATGGTACCGGAACAATGCTAGAGATGGAGGTATTGGTACTCTTGACAATCCTTCGCTCTTGGGTCTGCCACTCATAAACATCACTCTGTTCGTGACGGGAATAACGAAGCAAGATAAGATGATCCCCTTCAAAGTTCCTAGGAACCGATAACCTACCCGTCCTGATGGTGACTCTGGCTACTGCTGTTCCTGAAGAGTGTACTCGAGCTCGATTGAGGTCTTTCCCTACTTGTGGGATGCGGCGGCTGGGAGAGATACTCGATGAGAGTTTGAACAGGTCAACAAAGACTAATAAACAGTCATTCACGTATTTATTTATTCTCTCAGTCATTCACGTATGTCTCCCATCATTGGGACATAATGATGATGCTCTCTCCATTGATTTCTAAGCGTCAAGATGCCAATACGTTGAGTTGTCATCGGGCCACTGAGTACCAAGACAAAAATCTAAGTGATTTTCCGAGATGGTGCTAGGAACACACACTCAATTGAGATTCAGGCTTCATTTTAGATTTATGAGAAACGTCACGGGAACTACAGGGACGGTTCCTGTGTGTGACTGTTGGCGAAACGTCCAGGCATTTGCTTTCCCCATCTGCGATGAATCGAGAATTCCGATCTGAGATGGAAAAGGATTCATACGTACTCGGCACGCTGAGATACTAGACTTCGTATAAGATAACAGTGAGAGCGCTCAGTTGAGGCTACGGGTGTCCGTAGGGTTCGAAGCATAGATTGAGCCACGTCCTCGAGTCAAGACACGAGCAATTGTACACTTCATGGGAAGATCTCATAGCTCGCTTATCTTGCGAGGATGAGGCCTTTCCGCCTGCGGCTCTATCGATGATATATCACCATCGCAGATGAAGGGATGAATCTCACGCGTAAAGTCGGTTTGGAGGATGAATCAGAAGCGGGTGAATAGACTGCGCGTGGATGAACCGCCTTGCTGAGTAGTCATCTGGTACGGCTGAGATACCCTGGCAAGGACACATGAAGCGGCTCATTTTGTCTGCAACACAGACAAACATCGGGACCGATACAGGCTAGAGCTCGAAGAGTCCGCAGGAGCAATTCAGACTCCAGCTCGGAGTCGACGGCATAAAACATTTCGACGAGCAAGGGTGACGTACATCTTATGATAATTAGCGGTGTAAGGATCGAACGCGTTGCCCGTCATATTGGACCAATACACTTGTTTGAGCCTCCATTGATGCATTCTATATTGGTATCAAGAAGCCTCTACTTGTGACATGTTCACAATCACCGTTGTCACGACATGGAACCCATCGGGCCATCTACACCATCATTCTTTGCCACAGCATAGAGCTCGGCTCGACGAAATCTATCGCAAAAGGAACTCCTCGCTTCCTCGAAGTCAATTCATGCAGAAAAAGTCAAAGTTCAATAGACAGACCGGGTCTATTATGCACAGAACCACTTCAGGATGCGGCTGTTCACACGATAATAAAACGAGCAGCTCACGACACTCACAAGAGAAAGCCTTCGGACCATGACGCGGGACAAGGCGGCGAGAAGACACTTGACTGTCCATTAGAGCAGAGGATATGAAAGACGGCCCCGAATAGCATACACGAGGAGAGTGAAATTGGGTAAAGAGTGAACGTCCCCCATGGTCATGATAACAAGTTCTCTCCTGATTGAATGCGTCAAAACGCGTACGAATGTGAGCGACGCTCTTTATGGGAGCCAGGGAGCAGTACGGTGAGAATATAATTCATCTAGCAATGGCCAGAGCCGGATTCAACGTCAATGTCACGCTCATGTGAGGCTCATTTGGTGCCACGAGAAGTTACTAAAGTTCTGCAAACCAGCGTTCTATCTGATCTGACGTCCAACGCCAAAATGAAATGTTCCTGAGAGAGCTCTGGATATGAAAGAGAGTCATCATGACGAGCAATCTGTGGCGAGAAGCGAGAAGGCGCGTTCTTCCGCTTTGCAGCACGAATCTAGCGAGTGGCCTTTAACACTCGAGCGGAGAGATTGTCAACTTCCAGCGAAATATCTAAACGTTGGCCATCATGATGATGCAAAATGGGAGACTCGCTCCGGGGTCATTTACAACAATAGGAAAAAAAGACTGGCTCTTATTAAGCTGCGCCAACGAATACAGGAACAGCATCTGAGATTATCATCAGCCTTCTCGGCGCGAGAGACGCATTAGTAAGTGGGCTTAATACAGTGATGAATGTCTTTGCGATCACAAGGTATTGAAGATTGAAGCAAAGCTCGAGTTGATAATCGAGATTCAACCTCAAGTAACGCTTGTCACGATGCATAAAGTAGCCTAGAAATTTTACTGCCTTCTCCCAAAAGCAAACCAACGACCAAAACATATTGCCTACACACTTGTCCAACCTTCTTCACATTCTCTCTAGCTCCTCTCTTTGATTCAAACGAGAGCCATCGCAACTCACACCTCGCAAACAATCATCACTCTCTCTTCCCAGAATCCCGACGCGTCTCTCAACCCAGCCAGGGACCCTGCCCGACGCGTCGCTCCACCCCGCCCAAGAAGAATGAACCGCGTCTTCCCCCCATGTCATCGTCACCTCACCGCCGACAAGGCCTCACTCGCCCCAGGACCCCTTTTTTTTTCTTCCCTATGTCTCCTCCTCTCCCAAGCAAACTCTCTGCCCACTTAGCAGTTCCCTCCCACCAGGCGGATCAGGTCTCTCTTTCCCCCCCTCCCCTGCCTCTACCCAAGCTTCCCCCCCCGACCCCCGAGTCCCTGTCCACTTGCGCTTCTCCAACTCAAGGCCTTTCCCGTCTCGGGCTCTCTCTCCCCCTCCCTCTCGCGTCCTCTGCCGCCTCATACGTAGGGAGGCATTCTGTCCGGTCTTCCATTGACGTAGAGTAGCATCGACACACATCGAGGTGTCATTGTCAACCGCGTGCGCCGCCTCCCCACGCCGAAGAGGTCGCAGTCCTTGGTTACCCGAACCGGGACTGTTCCACACAAATGGCTTTCTGCCCATCAAGGGTTTCAATAGCGTTCCCTCTGCTATAGGTACCTAGTCGCTCAAGTAAAGAAGCTAAGGTATCCAGTGGTATCTTAGCTTACGAGGATACGGACACACTCGAGCCCGTTTCCACTTGCAATGAACCCTTTCCAAGATTTGGATCCGGGTCATTCCCCAACGGGTCCAACGGCGAGACGTTCTCGAACGCCAGACCCGGTGGCAGGTTTGATAATGAGCTTATCCCGGAGACTTGCTTTATCGAGACAGAGGAGATAGTAAAAAGGCGCCCCCCACGTGGAGATTGGAGAAAGAGAGGGATTGCCCAGACGTGCCAGGTTTACGGCAGCTTTGCTTGCCCAACCTTGCCCATGCTTTTCGCTGTGGAGTTTGGAGCCCTCAATCTTGGGAGACCTCAATCCGAACCGGCATGGATATCCATGCCAAGGAAAAATACCACCCACCTCTCTACCCAAAGAAAATTCCCTGGACGGCACCGGCGTCGAAACCTTGCACTCACTCGTTCCCTCTCGCACCTCCCCCCAGAAGCCCGCATGGCCTCTAAATATAGTGGAATGATGCCTGTCCGCCGATACCACTGCATGATGCAGGGGGAAGTTGCAAAGGGGAGTATCTACGGGTTTACTTTCCATCTCTCCCATTTCCTACTTTCCTCACCCTTTCTAAACCTCATTCGGTAGGGAAAGCAAACGTGTCAAGGGGGGGGAAGCAGCCTGGAGCCTGGAGCCTGCTCTTCAACAGCGGAGAACAGGCGGGCTTGAGTGGTTGAGTTCCATCCGACCAGCTGGTGGGATTTCTGTGGCCGGGGGGTCTGGCCAGGAAGTTGGACACGAGGTGCTACGACTGTCACTTAGGCGCCTCCCCTGCTCCAGATTGCGGATAACGTCAAGTTGGATGCGGTTGCGAAATCATCGTCATTTGTGCCTTGGAATATGAGCAGCATTAGTTGTGCAAAGCTTAGTGAAGCATATTCAGTGATGGCTTGTTTTGTCAAGGCTTCCGCGACCAGGACCTTGGTCTGATTGCGGTGGTCCTGTCGATTGAGAGTTGGTATGAGACGTAAATTGACCGAGTCGAGCAGGTGACCAAATAGAGTACCTCGGCCGACGCGCATATCCGTCCGTCTTCCTAGGAGATATGTGCTCTCAAGTCTTGTGCCTCGCTACCAGTCTTAGAAATGCTCTCGTCGGCCTGTAAATGAAGCGTCTGTCCCATGTGAAGTTTATCTTCTGTCTTATTCTCAGTCAAGCTCCAAGCCGAGTTACATCTCAGCAGTATAGTTCCCTGATAAGGCCGGCCGTCAAAGTAGTCGACATACGAAATATTCCTTGAGGCCGGCCTCTATCATGTTAAATTAACTGCCCTTGCTAGTATCTAAAGTGTTGGAACCGTGGTGAAGCACGCCACCCGGTGAAGACTTCGGGTGAAGCCAGTATCTCCCGTTCCAACCAACACCTCCAAAATCAAGTTTACCGCCCAACCTCCGTTGGTAGTTAAAGATAACTCCAACCACCGGTCTAGACGTGGGCGCGGCTGCGCCTTCGGGCGGTGAGTCTAAAGTCGTGATCCGGGGGGCGGTGAGCCGGTTCCGTCCAAGATAACCGCCGCAAAACGAACCAAACCTTCCCTCTCCCAAAATCCTTTGAGACATGCGGGAATGCTCGCGGGGAAGCGAAACGTATGCTTGCCAACATGGCATTGCATGAACGATTGGGAAAGGACGTGGGATCCGTTTAGCCCTGTCCCATCCGGGCCTGCGCGCTGTCATGGAGGTGAGCAGAAAGAAGAAAGCACAAAGTTCAACACCCCACAAACGGTTGAGATGTCTCAAATGACCGCTGTTGGTTTCCTGGAGGCAGGTCGCTCGCTACCTTGCCAACGTCCGTATCGTGTCATGTGGAGGATTACACCCAGGTGGCACCAGAGATACCGTAGACTATCGCCGAATGTCTGAGATATCTTGTGGAGGTGTCTTACAGAGTGCTGACCGATGCATGTGCAAGCTTCTCGTGACAATCGCGATGGCTGCAATGCGGTGACATAGTCGTCGAGAGAATGCCATATTCAAAGTGTCAGACCGCCACCTGGTCATTCGCCACATCCAAGATTCTATGACAGAGGGCCAGCTGCGTTTGCTTTTCCAAATAGTCATCAAATTTCATTGTACGGGAGGTTTATCGAAATCCACGTCTAAGTCATCCACCGTCGTTTGTTGAGATTGAACGTTGGAAGCCTGGTCAGGCTTTCTCTGAGTGACACACCAGCGACCAAGATAGTTGAGATTGTTATTCCTGGCCGACGGTTGGGATGTATAGTGCTATGTCTACTTGGCGGAGTCTACAGACAACCACTTTCGGCCAATGTTGCCAAGTTGTTGCTAATTTTGCCCCTGATGATATACTACGCGTCCGTCAAGGTCAAAGATGCGCGGACAGATTAACATTGGATTATGCTTCCTCAAGAGTAAATTCACGCCGCGGATATCCTGCTGCGTTTAGCACTCGGTCTGGGCGAAACAGGGGTGGCTGAAGACGAAGAATAGCGAGGCTGCTTGAAAATATCTCGGAATACGCCTTTGCTCCTCAGATGACTGTGAGCAGCCGCTCGACAAACGATGCTTCGTCGAATGTAGTTTGAACATTTACTTCAAGAGCGCAAAACCAACATTGATGTGAAGTCAAATTTGAGTCGAGTACATGGACCGAATGGTTTGACAAACGTGACGTTGAACGAATGTCGTCAATTTTCAGGGTTGGCTCTAGAGTCTGGGAGCGGCGTGGCTTGCAAGGATTCGGGCGACCAGTTCATGGAGGGACGAATGGTTCGGTACGAGGACTGCAGTTGTCTGTGAATGGCTGCAAAGAGACACATGGGGGAGGGACTAGGGTAGACAGTCCTGGTTCGTCCCCTCCCCTGACTCCTGCGGTCCTTCACCTCCCTGGCCGTGCAGCGCAGCCTGGTGCCGACAAGTCTTGTGGTGCCTGCAATGCGTGCGCACTGACATGCTGCACATCTCGAAGTTTCCGAATGTGCAGAAGCTCCACTGGGACGAAATGAGATTTGGGAGGTCCATAAAAAGCCCCTGGTCTTCCTTTGCCGATGAAAGACTCCACGTAGGGCTCCATCAAATCCTGGCACACGCGTCAACCGGCACAACTCCTGTCCAGTGAGTTGGGGACGATATGGGGAGGTCAAGCAGGCCGACAGCATCGCCGCGAGCTGCTCCGCACCGTTGAGCCGAAGGCGACGATACCGGAAGAGGCAATACTTGCTAGCCGGGCTGGCCGCCGTTTTATAGCGTTGACTGGTGGAACTCCCGCTGGCCTGGCAGCTAACGTGGCAGGAATGGCGTTGCAGAAAAACGTTGTGGCCGTTGATAGCTTTTGTCTATAATGTGAAGGGAATATCCATGTCTCTCTGGAATGCACTAGCGTCGACGAGGTTGTGCTGATAGTATATTGCGGTATGGAGGTGCGTCTTAATAGTCCTTGTAGTCGTTGCCAAGCCCTAGACCTATAATTACTGCCTATCTGAACTAATAAGAGCCTAGGGATTGATCTTGACCTACTTTATTTACTTTCCCTTTAGTACTGCCTATAGTCACGATTTTACTTTATATACCGCTATTATAATATTATTACTAATCTTATAATAATATTAAAACTATTAAATTATTACTTACTTGTTACGACCTAATATATACAACCAAGACCAGGGCCTGCCCTATAGGCTTATGGCGGCTACGGTACGACTATATATATATAGGTGAGCGGAATATATACGTTACCTTAACGGAACGGAAGAACTATGGATTAAGTTACGTGATGATAAGAGATAAGGAGATCTGTATATTAAGAATATAGACCCGTCCTTTTATAATATAGAGCCTATATATTTAGAATATAGAGCTTATTAGGTAGATATATAGATAAAAGATATATTTAGGAACGAGACTTATATATAGTATAGATTCGAGCTGGGCTTTAAGATAGACTTTTTATAGCTTCTTTAATAATTAATTTAGTATTAGATTTTATAATTACTTTTAGCTATTTTTATTGAGAATACTTTTTGATAAAATTATAATTAATTACCGAAGCCTTATTTATTTTACGATTTATAAATATAGTTTTAAGGAAGTTATTTATAATTATTATATTATTTATTTAGCCTTTGTAGCCTTAATTTTTGTTAATATATTTATTATGATTAGCTGGCCGTAATATTTTAATTGCTCCTGTTTAGTAAGTTTATTTTATGAAAAGACTAATTAAATAGTATGAACGATGTTTTTTTACGCCTTTATAAAGTTATTTATTCTAGGCTCTTTTATTTTTTTTAAATAACTTATTTGAAGTTTAGTTGAAGAAATGGAGATAGCCCCGATGAATATTGATTCTGATGACGAGGTTATTTTTAATAAAGACGTTTATAAATGACTTAAAGAACGAGTTAAGAAAGGAGATGTAGATATTGTTAAAGTATAAATTATATATAACGATATTATAAACGAGCTCTAGAACTTTAAAATTATAATCTAATAGTTTGGGAATAGCCCTTAGCGTATTTAAGACCTAGAAAACGAAGTTATTTAAATTAGAGGATAAGAATTAAGTATTAACGTTTAGGCTTTTTAGGAAGAGGTTAATACCTTTCGAGCTGCTGCTAATATTATTGGCATTCCTTTTTAGGGAGGATGATAGAAATTTAAGTTTAATGTACTTATTACTTATAAAGGTACCCTGGGTACTTTTAAAGGATTTTTAATTTAAGTTAAGAACTATTAGAACTTTTATTATAGAGATTTTATTAACGAAATTAAGAAAGTTATGTATGCTACTAGCTTTTTTAAAAGACGAGCCCTTAAATGGTTCGAATTAATTTAGGAGGAATACTTTAATAAAGAAACTCTTGACGAGTGTTCTATTAAAGTATGCAATATTTATTATAGTTTTAATAGGTTTAAAGAAGCCCTTAAGTCTTTATTTTAGGACCCTGATAAGAAACGATAAGCTAAGTGCGATTTAGTATAGCTCCGATAGATTAAATTGGTAAAAGAATATTTTATTAAGTTTAGACGTTTTAATGCCTAACTAGACTTTATTAATAATACGAAAATGTTTATATTTTATTAAGGATTAAAGGATAAGGTTAAGGATAAATTGGTTCTATTCGATAGACTAGATAACTTCTTTTAATATAATGAACTTGCTATTAAGCTCGATAACCGACTCTATAAGTAAAAAAAAGAAAAAAAAGATCGTAAGTAGGAATTTAATATAGGACGTAAGTATTAATAGCAACCTTAACGTAACTTTTAGATTAATTAACGACCCTATAATAACTAGAACGGTAACCGTTAAAGTACCGTTTATGGATAATATAAAGGTCTTATAGACCTTAACGTCGCTAGAAAGGAAGAAGACCGATTAAAAAAAGAGTTTAAGTATTATAATTATGATAAGCTAGGATATATAGCTAGGGATTACTAATAACCTAAGTATATCTAGAACTAACCTGTCCTGGAAAAAAGGGCTAACTTTGTTATTAAAGAAGTTCTTTATGTGTAATTATTATGGATAGGCTGTTATAATGATAGCTACTTTATATATAAAGATAGTAAGGAATAAATAGGATAGTACTTTAAGAAATTAAGAAATAAAGGATAATTAGGATATAATACTATACTACTATTAATTAAGACCCTAGTGGTAGTAAGAAAAGAAGAACTCTTAATTAAGACTATTTATATAATATGACGAAAAGATAGTAATAAGAAATTTATTTATAAGGTTAAAGAATAACTTAAAGACCTCTCCTGTAAAAATAAGATCGAAATATTTAAAAGACTAACTTTTAACTTTAGTATTATAGATAAAGGAAGAATCGATTTTTAAGTTGAAAAAAAGAAGATTAATATAGGAAATAGCTCCTACTAGCTTAATAAAGAATTATTTAATAATTTGGACGAACCTTATAATGTCGCTTGACGACGTACTTAAATGGAGATCGGTTATAAGGTATTATTTAATATTAACGATACTAGCTCTAAAGAGGATAATGACGAACTAAGGTATAAATATATTTATCTATTTAAGGATAACTAAATTATTTAGTTCTATAGAACTAAAAAACGTAAGAAAGATGTAATAACTCTTTATATAGAGAAAGACTATTTTTTATTTGACCCTAAGGACCCTTTTTATAAGGAATTGTTTTGGGTAGAGTACTTAGACGACAAGTGCCTTTAGTACCTTATACCTAAATAAGATAGCCACTTCTACTTATAAAGGTACGATAGTAAACATATTAAGGATATTTATATAGATGACTAATTATTTAGTTAGACGTTATAATATTATAATAATAATAATAAAGTAATATTCGGTCTAGACCTAAATTTCCTTATAAAGTATTTAAATAGTTAATATATGAATTAGGAAAACTGTAGACATAACTAATGCTAGATCTATTATATTAAAAAGGCTAAGGCCTAGAGAAAGAATTAAGAACGATAAGAAGCCTAATAGAAGAAATAAGCGTTAAAAAACTAAAAAAGCTAATTGTAAAAGAACAATAAAAGGCGAGATTAGAAAATAAGTTCCTATACGTAACTAGATAGCACAACGATATATACCTATAAATAAAACTCGAAATTTATAGAAAAGAACTAAACGTTATTATTAATAGTGGCGTATAAGAAAGCTATATCTTATTAACGGTAATGAATAAGCTCGACTTATTATAAATATAAAAGGATAACCTTTACTGATTATAAATAATAGAAGGAGAACGAGTTAGATATGATTTCGGATATGTTAATCGAGAGACTATATACCTTTTGATATATATTAATAATTGGTAAAAATAATTAAAATATAATATTATGGAGATTAGAGATATCGATATTATCCTAGGACTCTCGTAGTTATAAAAATATAACTTATGGATAGATTAGATAATTAGCTAAGTTTAATAGGAGAATTTAGTTATTAAACGACTTTAGAAAAAAAAGGGTTTAAGCGGATTCCTAGTAACTTTTAAAGAAAAAAAACGAATATGATATATAGTTTTTATTAAGATGGTAGAAAGTTTTAGGAAGTTTATAACCGGTATTGACGATTAGGGATTGTAACGGCTCTAGATTATACTTAAGGAATACTAGAAATATATAAAACTATTTATAGAACTTAAAAAAATAAGATTATTAGAATATAGTAGTTAGGATATAGAGATTAAACTTAAGAAAGGAATATAACCTGGATTTTATCTATTATATTTTATAAACTAAAAGGAATAAGAATACCTTAATGAATATATTGATAAAAAACTTAATAAAGGATATATTCGACTATCGAATTCTCTTATAGGATTTCCCTTATTTTTTGTATTAAAGAAAGGAGGAAAGAAATCAAGATCTATAATTGACTATAAGAAACTTAACGAAATTATTAAAAAAAAACTATTACCTTTTACCCCTTATTATAGAATTTAGAGATCTACTTTATAGAGCTAATTAGCTTACCGTAATAGATTTTAAGGAAGTATTTAACTAAATTCGAATTAAGGAAGGAGATAAATAGAAGACCGTATTCTGAATATATAGAGGACTCTTTAAATACCTCGTTATACCCTTCGGACTTACCAATACACTAGTAATATTTTAAATAATAGTTAACTATATATTTAGAGAATATGTCGATATCTTTATTGTTATTTATATTAACGACGTCTTTATTTTCTTTCCCGACCTCGAAACTTATAAGAAGTATATCTATATAGTATTTTAGAAATTTTAAAATATTAAATTATATACTAAACCCTTTAAATATGAGTTCTATATATAGAAGGTAGACTTCTTTAAATATACTATTATGCTAGGATAAATTTATATATAAACCTCGAAAGTAAAAGTAGTTAGGGACTGGCCTCTTGTTACGATTTCTCTAGGGAAATTCCATTAAGATTTCCCCGTAAATACGGAGAGAAATCTAGCGGTGAAACTCTTGAGATTTCACCAGGAATTCTGTTACGGCCAGCTAGTCGTAGTAAGTATATTAATAAAAGTTAAGGCTACGAGGGCTAAGTAAACAGTATTGTAGTCGTAGATAGCTTCCCTAAAACTATGTTTGTAAGTTATAAGGTAAGTAAGGCTTTAGTAATTAATCGTAGTCTTATTAAAAGGTATTTTTAATAAAGATAGTTGAAAGCGATCGTAAGATCTAATACTAAGTTAATTATTAAAGAAGCTATAAAAATCTGTTCTTAGGCCCGGCTTAAGTCTATACTATATATAAGTCTCGTTCTTAAATATATTCTTTATCCGTATATCTACTTAATAGGCTCCGTATTCTAAATATATAGGCTCCGTATTATAAAAGGACGGGATCTGTATTTTTAGTATACGGATCCTTTTATCTTTTATTATTACGTGACTTGATTTATAATTCTTTCGTTCTGTTGGGGTGACGTATATATTCTGCTTACTTATATATATATAGTCGTGCTATAGCTATTAAGAGGCTATAGGGTAGGCCCTGGTCTTGGTTATGTATATTAGGTTATAATATTAGGTCTCCCTTCTAAAGGTCTAGTCCTATAGACCTATAAGTAAGTATTTATAGCTTAGGTTAGGGTCCGTTAAGTTTATTTATTATAATATACTAATACGATATTAGGTCGTATTAAAAAACGTTTTTTAAAAAATACTATTTTAAAACTTTATTTAGCTTATAACGACGTATTTAATCGTTTTAGTTTTAATAACGTTATGCTTTATATTTAATATTTTCGTACTAAGTGCCCGTGCTAAATGGCTAACGGCGTAAAGACGTACTAAGGTTATAAAAGCCTAAAGCGTCCTTACAACGGTCTTATTATCATATCGAGTTATAAATATATTATTTCTACCCATTATAACCCTTTCTTATTAATGTTTTTTTTTAGTACGATGGCTAAGTAATTAATATTAAGAATAAGAAGAAAAAGAGGAAGAAGCTAGTAATACTTTACTTAATCTTTATAAAAAGCTAGCTCGGATATAATCCGAGGTCTTTAAGGTAGCGGGTCGCTTCGCTCGTATTTAGGCGATTTATAAAAAGGTAAAGGAGAGGTATATAGAGACTTTTTCTTATGGTATATAGGAGTTAAAGGAGGAAGATAATATCTTTCCTATATTAGATACTTACGAGCGGTAGGTCGTAAATGACCTTTAAGCTACTAGCATTCTTAACGATACTGATTAGTCTTTTTTTAGGATTAGCAACGAGTTTGTGTTTTTAGGACCGTTAGTACTGTCTTTTAGTAATCCTTAAAAATTATTAAGAATTTTGGAGGTTTATAATAGGTTCTTATATATTTTCCTTATGTCCGTAGTGTTTCCATTTAATTAGGAACTCTTATGTTCCGTTCTTGATTTTGTTGTTAATGATTTATTCAACTTTATATTTTAGTTTATTAGGTTCTATAATGATATAGTCTTTGTATATGAACCCTTAGGTATTGATTTGAGAAGTAAAATGTGAAAGACTGGATAATACTTTATTATGTCTAGGAGTCTTAATTTGTAATTAACTAGTGAGACTTTTTAGATGATTTTGAAAGGTCTAAGTTTTTTATAGTTTAATTTGTCGCTTGGTCGTTTCGTTTTAATGTTACGGCGAAGGAGATAGGTACTATCCCCTTTTTTTAAAGTTAGTCCTTTAATCTTTGATTTATCCGCGTTTTTCTTTATACGTTGGCGTATAAACTCGAGGTTTAGAGATACCTTTTTTTAGAGTTTTCTAAGTTTTGCTATATTTGCTACTGTTTTTATAGCCTATGGTCCTTATTGTGCTTCTTTATATACTGTTAGCTAGAATCCGTAGTTTAAATAGAATAGGGATTCTTATATACTTTCGCTAACTACACTGTTGTATGCGAATTAGGCCATTAGTAATAATACTACCTAATTGTTTTAATTATAGTTTACATAATAACGGAGGTATATTTTAAGAATCTAGTTGATTCTTTTTATCTGACTATCGGTTTATGGATAGAAGGTAGTTAATAGTTTATAATCTATATTAAGTTATAAGATTAGGGATCTTTAAAACTTTAAAGTAAATAGAGAGCCTCTGTTAGAAATTACTTCCTTTAGTATATTATAGTTGGTAATAACGTTTTTAAGGAACGTATATGTTAATTCCTCGGTGCTATTGGCTTCTTTATAGGGTATAAAGTAGGCGAACTTAGTAAGTCGGTCGATTATAACTAAGATACTATTATACTATATATTTGTAAGTGGTTTTTTAGATTTTAGTAATTTAATAATAAAGTCCTATAAGATCGATTACTATACTTCCGTTAGTAGTTATAATGGTTATAGCTTGCTATATAGTTTATACGGGCTATTTTTACTTTTTTTATAGGTCGTATAGTCTTTAATTATTTCCGTAATTTTAGTATATATAGCGGATTTATCGTAGTACTAGTAAATCCGTTTTTATGTTTTAGTGACTCCTTGGTGGCCGTATGCGGGTGCACTATAAATTTTTATAATGAGCTTAGGGGTTATTTTTCTAGTCGGGCTAGTATTAATCTTTTTAGCTATTATAAGAAGCTTCGTAGTTAGTATAAAGCTACTGTCCTTATTTAGTTTAAGGATAACTTGAGTTTCCTTAGGGACCGTGACCTTGTAGTTAGGTTTTCTGTTAAGAGCATCTATTTTATTATTTTCTAAATCTTTCCGATAGATAATTTGGAAGTTATATTTAAATAGGA
Source organism: Colletotrichum godetiae (assembly GCF_030913485.1). NCBI lineage: Eukaryota > Fungi > Ascomycota > Sordariomycetes > Glomerellales > Glomerellaceae > Colletotrichum > Colletotrichum godetiae. The sequence goes on along the minus strand of NW_026851249.1, from coordinate 2,339,086 downwards.
ATTCGCTCTATTTAACTTGCCGTTTATTTAGATTTTTATTTATTATGAAGTTTATAAGGTTCTTATGGTCTGTATAGACTATAACTTTATACTTAGTTCTAGATAACTATGGTCTCTATTCTTAAAATACTTTGATAATAGTTATTAATTTTTTATCGTAGATCTGCTAATTTAATTCTACTCTGTAGAATGCTTTAAAGTAAAAGTAATATAGATAAAGTTTTTTTTATTTGTCTTGTTATTTTAAGACTGTTCTTATAGCGAAGTTTAAGGCGTTAGTTTTAATTTCGAAGGTTTTTTGGGGGTCCGGGATTATAGTTAATGGTTTAGAGATGACTATATTTTTAACTTTAGTGAAGGCCTCTTTATACTGAGAATCCTAAATAAATGGGTTATTTTTTTGTATTAGGTTATTGAGAGGTTTAATAATATTAGTATAATTTTTAAGGAATCGTCGATAGAAGTTGATGAATCCTAAGAATCCTTATATGTCCTTGACGTTTTATGGTGTAGGCTAGTCCCTAACTGCTTCTACTTTCGAGGTTTGTATATGAATTTGTCCTAGCGTAATGGTATATTTAAGGAAGTCTACCTTCTGTATGTAGAACTCGTATTTAGAAGGTTTAGTATATAGTTTAGCATTTTAGAGTTTTTAAAATATTATATGGACATGCTTTTTATAAGTTTTAAGGTCGGGAGAGAAAATAAGGACGTCGTCGATATAGATAATAACGAAGATATCGATGTATTTTTTAAGTATATAGTTAACTATTATTTAAAATGTTATTAGTGCGTTAGTGAGTCCGAAGGGTATGACGAGGTATTTAAAGAGTCCTTTGTATGTTTAGAATGCGGTCTTTTATTTATCTTCTTTCTTAATTTAGATCTAGTTGAATACTTCTTTAAGATCTATTGTAGTAAACTAATTGGCTCTGTGAAGTAGATTTTTGAGTTTTGTAATAAGGGGTAAAGGATAGTAATTCTTTTTAGTAATTTTGTTAAGTTTCTTATAGTCGATTATAAATCTTAATTTCTTTTTTTCTTTCTTTAGTATAAAGAATAGGGGAAATCTTACGGGAGAATTCGATAGTCGAATATGTCCCTTGCTAAGTTTTTCATCGATATATTTATTAAGGTATTTTTATTCCTTTTGGTTTATGAGGTATAGTAGGTGAAATTTAGGTTATGTTTTTTTTTAAGTTTAATTTCTATATCCTAGCTGCTGTATTTTAGTAATCTTGTTTTTTTAGGTTTTATAAATAGTTTTATATATTTCCGGTATTCCTTAGGTATAGTCTAGAGTCGTTACGATCTTTAATTGTTAGTTCTGGTTATAAACTTTTTAGAGCTTTTTACCGTCTTAATAAAAGCTATATATCGTATTTATTTTCTTTTTTTAAGAGTTGCTAAGAATCCGCTTAAACTTTTTTTCTTTTAAGGTCGTTTAATAATTAGATTTTCCTATTAGACTTAGCTAGTTATTTAATCTATCTGTGGGTTATGTTTTTGTAACTACGAGAGTCCTAAGATAATATCGATGTCTTTAATTTCTATAATATTATATTTTAATTATCCTTACTGATCGTTGATATATGTTAAAAGGTATATAGTTTTTTAATTAATATATCTAAAATCGTATCTAACTTATTCTCTTTTTACTATTTATAGTCAGTAGGGGTTGTCTTTTTATATTTATAGTAGGTCGAGCTTATTTATTATTGTTAGTGAGATATAGCTTTCTTATGCGTTATTATCGATAATGGCGTTTAGTATTTTTCTGTAAATTTTGAGTCTTATTCGTAGGTGTGTATTGTTATGCTATTTAGTTATGTATAAGAACTTGTTTTTTAATCTCGCTTTTCGTCGTTCCTTTATAATTGGCTTTTTTAGTTTTTTAATATTTTTTTTTTTATCGGGCTTTTTATCGTTTTTAATTCTTTCTCTAGGCCTTAGCCTTTTTAATATAATAGATCTAGTATTAGTTATATTTATAGTCTTCTTAGTTTATGTATTAACTATTTAGATACTTTATAGGGAAGTTTGGGTCTGGACTGAATGTTGCTTTATCGTTATCGTTATAGTATTATAGTATCTAACTAGGTAGTTAGTTATCTATGTAAATATCCTTGATATGTTTACTGTCGTGCCTTCGTAAGTAGAAATGGCTATCTTATTTAGGTATAAGGTACTAAAAGCATTTATTGTTTAGGCATTTTGCCTAAAATAATTCCTTATGAAAGGGGTCCTTAGGGTTAAATAGAGAGTAGTCTTTCTCTATATAAGGAGTTATTACATCTTTTTTATATTTTCCGGTTTTATAGAACTAAATAATTTAGTTATCTTTAAATAAGTAGATGTATTTATACTTTAGTTCGTCGTCGTCCTTTTTAGAGCTAATGTCGTTAATATTAAGCGGTGCTTTATAATCGATCTCCGTTTAAATACGTCGTCGAGTAACGTTACGAAGTTCGTCTAAATTATTAAGTGATTCTTTGTTAAGGTGGTAGGAGTTATTTCCTATATTGATTTTCCTTTTTTCGATTTAAAAGTCGATTTTTCCTTTGTTTATAATGCTAAAGTTAAGAGTTAGTTTCTTAAGTATTTCGATTTTATCTTTACAGGATAGGTCTTTAAATTGCTTTTTAACCTTATAAATGAATTTTTTGTTGCCGTCTTTTTATTGTATTATATAGATGGTTTTAATTGGGAGTTCTTTTTTTCTTATTACCGTTAGGGTTTTAATTAGTAATAGTATAGTATTATATTCTAATTGTCCTTTATTTTTAGGTTTTTTAAGGTATTATCTTGTTTATTTTTTGCTATCTCGGTATATAAGATAGCTGTCGTTATAGTAGCCTATTTATAATAGCTATATATGAGGAACTTCCTTAATAGTAAGGTTGGCCCTTTTTTCTAGGACGGGTTAGTTTTAAATATGCTTAGGTTATTAGTAATCTCTAGCTATATGTCCTGGCTTATTATAGTTATAATATTTAAACTTTTTCTTTAGTCGGTTTTTTTCTTTTTTAGCGATATTGAGGTTTATAGGACCTTCGTATTATCTGTAGGCGGTACTTTAGCGGTTATCGTTTTAGTTATTATAGAGTTATTAATTGGTTTAAAAGTTGCGTTAAGGTTGTTATTAGTACTTACGTCCTATATTAGATTTCTATTTATAATCTTTTTTTTTTTTTCGCTTATAGAGTCGGTTATCGAGCTTAATAGTAAGTTTATTATATTAAAGGAAGTTATCTAGTTTATTGAATGGGATTAATTCGTCCTTGACTTTATCTTTTAGTCTTTAATAAAATATGAATATTTTTGTGTCGTCGGTAAGGTCTAGCTAAGTATTGAAATGTCTAAACTTAGCGGAGTATTTTTTTACCGATTTAGTTTATCGGAACTGTACTAAATTGCGCTTAGTTTATTGCTTCTTATTAAGATTCTAGAATAGGGACCTAAGGGCTTTTTTAAACTTATTAAAGCTATTATAGATATCGCATATTTTAATAGAGCACTTGTCGAGAGTTTCTTTATTAAGGTATTCTTCCTAGATTAGTTTGAACTATTTAAAAGCTCGTCCCTTAAGGAAGCTAGTAACGTACATAACTTTTTTAGTTCTGTTAGTAAAGTCTCTATAATAAAAGTTCTGATAGTTCTTAATTTAAATTAAAAATCCTTTAAGAGTACCCGGGGTACTTTTATAGGTAATAGGTGCGTTGAGCTTAAGTTTTTATTGTCCTCCCTAAAGGGGGGTGCTAATAATATTAATAGCGGCTCGGAGGGTATTAATTTTTTTTAAAGAGCCTAGACGTTAGTACTTAACTCTTATCCTTTAATTCGAATAACTTTATTCTTTAGGTCTTGAATATATTAAGGGCTATTCTTAAACTACTAGATTATAATTTTAAGGTTTTAGAGCTTGTTTACGGTATTATTATATATAGTTTATACTTTAGCGATATCTATGTCTCTTTTCTTGACTCGTTCTTTAAGTTGTTTGTAAACGTCTTTGTTAAGGGTAACTTCGTTGTCGGAGTTAATGTTTATTAGGGCTGTCTTTATCTCTTTAGTTAAATTTTAAATAGGTTATTTAGAAGAAGTAGAGGAGCCCGGAATAGGTGATTTTGTAAAGGTGCGGGAAGATATCGTTTGTACTATTTAGTTAGTTTTTTATAGAGCGAATTTACTAAATAGGAGTAATTAAAATATTACGGCTAGCTAGTCGTAGTAAGTATATTAATAGAAGTTAAGGCTGTAAAGGCTAAGTAAATAGTATCGTAGTTATGGATAGCTTTTTTAAAGCTATATTTGTAAGTTGTAAGGTAGGTAAGGCTTTGGTAATTAATCGTAGTTTTATTAGAAGGTATTTTTAATAAAGATAGTTAAAAGCGATTGTAAAATTTAATATTAAATTAATTATTGAAGAAGTTATAGAAGTTTATTTTTGGGCCCGGCTTAAGTCTATATTATATATAAGTCTTGTTCCTAAATATATCCTTTATCTATATATTTACCTAACGGGCTCTATATTCTAAATATACGGGCTCTATATTATAAAAGGACGGGATCTGTATTTTTGGTATACGGATCCCTTTATTTTTTATCGTTACGTAACTTGATCTATAGTTCTTCCGTTCCGTTAGGGTAATGCATATATTCCGCTCACCTATATATATATGGTCGTGTTGTAGCCACCAGGAGGCCGCAGGGCAGGCCCTGGTCTTGGTCATGCATGTTGGGTCGTAACAAATTCTCGGTGAAAAGGTACTAGAAGTTCGTAAGATTTCCCCGGGATTTCCCCGTGAAATCTCAGGGTATATCTTAGGGATTTCACCGTGAAAGCACCGTGAAATCTTAAAAGAGGCATCTCAATATTATTACTATTTCACCGCACATAAAGCGTAACACCTATATTATAAAACGTTAAGGACGTATAAGGATTTTTAGGATTTGTTAACTTTTATTAATAATTATTTAAAGATTATATTAATATTATTAGACTTTTTAATAATTTAATACGAAAGGATAACCTATTTGTTTAGGATTCTTAATATAAAGAGGCCTTTACTAAAGTTAAGAATATAGTTATCTTTAAATTAGTAATTATAATCCCGGACCCTTGAAAAGCCTTTGAAGTTGAGACCGATGCCTTAGACTTTGCTATAAGAGTAGTTTTAGGATAACAAGACGAATAAAGAAAACTTTATTTATATTACTTTTATTTTAAAGTATTTTACGGAGTAGAATTAAATTGGTAGATTTATGATAAGGAATTAATAGTTATTATTGAAGTATTTTGAGAATGGAGATTATAGTTATCCGGAACTAAGTACGAAATTATAATCTATATAGATTATAAAAACCTTATAAACTTTATAATAAATAAGAATTTAAATAAACGGTAAGTTAGATAGAGCGAATTTCTGTCCGAGTATAATTTCTGAATTATTTATTGGAAAGGTTTAGAAAATAGTAAAGTAGACGCTTTTAGTAGAAGACCTGACTACGAGGTCACGGTTCCCGAAGAAACTTAAGTTATTTTTAAATTAGATAAGGATAGTAGCTTTATATTAATTACGAAGTTTTTTATGATGGCTAGAAAGATTAATATTAGCCTGATTGGAAAAATGACTTCTAAGCTTATTATGGAAATTTATAATGTACTTGTATATGGCTATTAAGAAGTTATTAAAATATAGAAACGGATTTGTTAGTATTATGATAAATCCGTTATATGCGCTGAGATTATGGAAGTAATTAAGGATTATGCGATTTGTAAAAAAAGTAAGAATAGCCCGTATAAATTATACGGTAAGCTGTAATTATTATAATTATTAACGGAAGTATGGTAATTAATTTTATGGAACTTTATTGTTAAATTATTAAAATCTAAAGAACTATTTACGAATATATGGTATGATAATATTTTAGTTATAGTCGACCGACTTATTAAGTTCGCCTATTTTATACCTTATAAAGAAGCTAGTAGCGCTAAGGAATTAGCGTATACGTTCTTTAAAAATATTATTATTAACTATAGTATGTTAAAGGAAGTAATTTCTGATAGAGGCTTTTTATTTACTTTAAAGTTTTGGAGATCTTTGATTTTGTAACTTAGTATAGATTATAAACTGTTAACTGCTTTTTATTTGTAAACCGATGGTTAGATAGAAAGAATTAACTAGATTTTTAAGATATACCTCCGTTATTATATAAATTATGATTAAAATAATTAGGTAGTATTATTATTAATGGCTTAATTTGTATATAATAGTGTAGTTAGCGAAAGTATATAAGAATCTTTATTTTATTTAAATTATGGATTTTAGCTAATAATATATAGAGAAGTATAATAAGGATTATAAGCTGTAAAAGTAGTGGTAGATATAGCGAAACTTAGAGAACTTTAGAAGAAGGTATTTTTAGACCTTAAGTTTGTACGCTAATGTATGAAGAAAAATGCGGATAAATTAAGGATTAAAGGACTAATTTTAGAAAAGGGGGATAGTGCCTATCTTTTTTGCTATAATATTAAGACGAAATGACTAAGCGATAAATTAGATTATAAAAAACTTAGATTTTTCGAAATTATTTAGAAAGTCTTATTAGTTAATTATAAATTGAGACTTTTAGATATAATAAAGTATTATTTAGTCTTTTATATTTTACTTTTTAAATTAGTACTTAAAGGTTTATATATGGAAGATTATATTATTGTAAAACCTAACGAACTAGAATACGAAGTTAAATAAATTATCGATAATAGGATTAAGAACGGAATACTAGAGTTTTTAATTAAATAGAAATACTACGGATATAAGGAAAATATATAGGAGCTTATTATAAACCTCTAGAATTCTTAATAACTTTTTAAGGATTATTAGAAGACGGTATTAACGGTCCTAGAGACGTAAACTCGTTATTAATCCTAAAAAAAGACTAATTAGTATTGTTAAGAACGTTAGTAGCTTAAAGGTTATTTATGACCTACTGTTTGTAAATATTTAATGTAGGAAGAACGTTATCTTCCTCTTTTAATTCCTATATATTATGAGAAAAGGTTTTTATATGCCTCTCCTTTATCTTTTTATAAATCGCCTAAATATGAGCGAGACGACCCGCTGCTTTGGAGACTTTGGATTGTATTTAAGTTAGTTTTTTATAAAGATTGAGTAAAATATTATTAACTTTCTCCTCTTTTTTTTCTTATTCTTAACGCTAATTATTTAGCCGTTATATTTAAAAAAAAATATTAATAAGAAAGGGTTACGACGGGTAGAAATAATATACTTATAATTCGACGTAATAATAAGACTATTATAAGGCCGCTTTAGGTTTTTATAACCTTGGTACGTCTTTATACTATTAGTTATTCGGTATGGGCGCTTAGTATAAAAATATCGGGTATAAGGTATAACGTTATTAGAACTAAAACGATTGAATACGTCGTTATAAGTTAAGTAAAGTTTTAAAATAGTATTTTTTAAAGAATGTTTTTTAATATGACTTGATATTGTGTTAGTATAGTTGTAATAAGTAAATTTGACGGACCTTAACTTAGGCTATAAATACTTATTTATAGGTCTATAGGACTAGACTTTTGGAAAGGAGATCTGATATTACGACCTAATATATACGATTAAGACTAGGGCCTGCCCTGCGGGCTTATAGCGGCTATAGCACGACTATATATATATAGGTAAGCGGAATATATACGTTATTTTAATGGAATAGAAGAATTATAGATTAAGTTACGTGATGATAAGAGATAAAGAGATCCGTATATTAAAAATACGGACCCGTCTTTTTATAATACGGAGCCTGTATATTTAGAATATGGAGCCCGTTAGGTAGATATATAGATAAAGGATATATTTAGGAACGAGATTTATATATAGTATAGACTCGAGCTGGGCTTTAAGATAGACTTCTTATAGCTTTTTTAGTAATTAACTTAATATTAGATTTTACGATCGCTTTTAGCTATTTTTATTAAAAATACTTTTTAATAAGATTATGATTGATTATTAAAGCTTTATTTATTTTACGACTTATAGATATAGCTTTAAGGAAGTTATTTACGACTACTATATTATTTACTTAGCCCTTGTAGCCTTAACTTTTGTTAACATACTTATTACGATTAGCTGGCCGTAATATTATTATATTTTTTTTTTCTTAATATAGATCTTAAGATATTGATAAAAAAGAAGCTAGATTTAGGCGTTAGGGTAGTAATTTTTATTTTATAAAATCGATTTATTAAGTAGACTGTTAAATAGGTCTTTTAAATTTTAAAAATTCTAGTTTAAACTATTTACGACGTTCTTATTTATATATAAAAAAATAGATTCGATTTAATTATTTTTACTTTCTTGATTAAGCCTGTTTATTATAAAGATACCCCCTGAAATAGCTGTTTAATTAGATAAATAAAAAAGGTTAACGATGCCGTTATTTATAAAGTCTACCGTAACTAGTATAAATATAAAAAGAATTATATTAATATTGCTAGGGACTTATTAAAGGACGAGGGCGTTAATATATTTATAATGATTATTTAGTAAATCCTTCGTTATTATAGCTTTTATAAGATTAAACTAACTTATAAGCTAAGTTTAATAAAAAAGATATGGTAAAAGCGATTTAAATAGTACCTCGACTATTAATACTAGACCCTTAACGATTAAAAGTAGGTTATATAGTTAGACGAGACTGTAGTTACTTTTAACTATTATTACGGTAGCTATAAGCTCTAGTATTGCCTAAACGAAGCTTACTTTAAATAGTATATATAAAAGAGGTAGAAGGGTTATTCTGAATTTATATTTTAGGGGTCTTTTTTATATAATTTAAAAAGGCCGTACTATTATTAGATTCTTAAGATTATTATTAAAAGGGAAGTTGCCGACGTAGTAATTACCGAACTTAATGTAGAGCTTAAACCCGTTTAATATTAATAATAGGAGCTCGAGAGTAATATAGAGCAAATGGGCTTATAGAACTAACCGGGCCGTAAGCCCTAATTTAATTAAAATATAAAGTCGGGTAAATTAATATAGAACGGCAAGGGCAGAATTAATTAATATAAATACCGTAAAAAAATCCTATTACCTAAATTATTCCTTTATATTAGAAGATTATTTAATAATCTAATCGTATAAAAGGATAAGGCACCCGTTTATAACTATCACTTTACTTACTATATATATAGCCTTTTTAAGATTACGAAGCTTTTTTAGCTGGGTAATTTGCCCGACTTTAATTTTATTGAACTTTGCTGGCTGTAGATGAAGAGATAGACTATTAGAAAAGGGGCGCCTTTATTACGGGCCGAAATAATACGTTGTTAATAAAAATATTAAAAAATATTATTATAAAAGGAGATCTAGAAATAAATAGAAAGGGTACTTTACTATATCTAATAGATAATTACCCTAAAGGGCGGTAATAAATATAAAGAGGGTCGTTGGGCTAGATTATACCGTTAAACGACTACTAATTAACCTTAATTAACGACTTTTTATTATTAAATTGACGATAATTATAGTGGGTAGAAGTGGCCGAATTTTGCCGCTTGTATACACCCTAGCCAGCCCCTTGTCGACTCCCCTGTCTATGGCAGGGGTTGGTCTTGGCAGCAACTGCAAGGACTATTGAGACGCACCTCCGTAGTGTATGCGTAGATGGACTTGTCATCGACTACGTGCCGTGTCCAAGGGGGGTGCAGTGTCTTTGGCGTGATTGGAGGGGCCGCCGGGCTTGAGCATTGTTGCGCTTCTGTGGATCTTGGATGGCACTGTGACCTCTGTGGGTAGTAATCCGAACGCCCGCTCGTAACGCTAGTGGTATTCGCTCTTCCTGCAATGTTTCTTGTGACGGCGTTGCCGTGGTATGATGAGCAAGGAAATTGCAATTCCCGAGACGATGGGGAACAGAAGTCCGCTGCCCTACATGTCGCCGTCGACAAACACAGTAGACTGTGGTCAAGATCAGATGCAGTCGCTGGTAAGAATGGATGCGCAAGTTGCCTCAAACGTGGAGATTGACGTTGAAAGAATGTTTAGACGTTGCCAAATATTGCAGCATACCCGCAAAGCTCGAGCTGGCCCTTGGGATTCTGGGATTCCTAGGCCCCGATGCCCTGTGAGCGGATACTCGACCAGGTAGCTCCTTGAGCTCAGGGTAGCTCGGGAACCACCAGGGCCATCCTCTCCCCAGCTCGTCGAGTGAGTGATCGGTGAGTACTCCCTCACATTTACCGGGCTGATAGTGAATCTAATCCAAGTATCTGACTGAGTCCGGGGAGGCCATGAAGCCCATCCGCGCCGTAACCGCCGTGTATGTTTAAGCTCAATGTTCAGGGAACCCGTTCGCCTTGACAATGTCAAGTGAGACCCTTTTCGCTCAAGCTTCGCGGGGTCTGCCAGGCTTGCCGGGGTTCTCTGGGCTGTCAGCGACGTTGGAGAAGCCGGCCCTGGTCTAGCCTGGTGCTCCCTCTTCACCGTCCAAACGGGTAGCCCATGCCGGACGGCGCCCCTTGAACGCCCACTCGCGGCAGCCACGCCCACTTCCCTGGTGCCCACAGCTTGCCCGCAACACCCCTGGCGAGGGCCAACGGTCCCAGCCCAGAAACTCAGTGGCAAGACCGGTTTCGCGCCACTCAGTCGGGTTGGAAAGACGGCCGGGGCGCAAGTAGGGAATTCCCTGACCGACTGTTTAGCGAACACTCAGGCGGAGCCCAAGACATTGTGTGGCGCTGAAGGGCAAGAGACGCTGAAATTGCAGGCCAGGTACAGACGACTGGGCGTTTTTTTGTACCAACAACGACACCCCCCACCACAGCGACTTAGCAATGTTGGCGGTCCGAAGATGGGCTTCATGATGCTATTGCTTCCGTAATCTTGTCTCGGCAGTGGCTTGTTGTCATTCCGAAGCGCTGGTGGACAACTTGAAGGGAAAGCATCACCGTGGTAGCGATCTGTGTTATTTCACCGTTCGTACAGCCTAGCCCCAACAAGGACCGCCACGGGTCGTTTCATAGACGGGATGCCAAATTCTCTGATATGGCCAGGCAATGCTCGATGTCGAAGTAAAAGCGACAGGGTTGAGACGTTGAAGATTGCTTGTGCGACGCAGCTGGTTGAGGATTCAAGTCGCCTAAAGCCGGGGAGCAGGATGGTTCATCCACGTGTAAACCGCCACGGCAGGAGAACAGCTTAAGTAGACCTGTCTGTGTCTTTGTAACTAAGTAGTCTTGTGAGTGATGCGTATCCTGTCGTTGAACGGCACCAAGTACATATGGAGGCAGACCGAGTCACCGAATCTGAACAAGGCGTCAGAAAACTGTGAATGAACCTAAGGCATCATGTGAGGCCCAGGTACTTACCTTACACTTACCTGAATCTCGGAGGGAAAGAGCGCACATCCCATGCTATTGGGATACGGAATCTGAGGAAGGTACGGATAGCGAATGTTCTTTCCAGCTGAAGACGTAGTCGCGAACTTGCGATGAGATGGTTTGGCAGGTGCGCCTTCGCTGCGAACTTCCAAAGCACCAGCCTCATCCTTAGCCACAGCTGGGTTTCCTTGTCTTTCACGCGTCGCCGTCACCCAACTTCCAACTATCAAAATCCAGGCACGCCAGCACCGCAGCCGTGATGCCATACAATTTCCGCGTACCGCATTCCATTCCATCATAACTGGATGATACTTAGTCGGATGCCGAGGCGAGATACCTAAGTGTGCCAACCTAGTACTCCGTACATGCTAATGGACTGGACAGACCTTTGACAAACATTGAGCACGCAGGGACGTCATCACTGCATGCATATGCATATTCCATACGAGCGCACCCTATCCGCACACTAGTGACTACCTACCTTTCGAACTTCGAAGTAATCACGACCCCGCCCATTTCCACCGGCCCGCATATCATCTGTATCCTGCCTGCATCTGTTATTCACAGTTCGTCCTTTTCGCTAAGCTTGAATCGTCACATCACATTATAGTCAACGAAGCCGGGTAGAAGTTGGGACGACATCGCCTCTGGTATTCAGAAACCAAAAACAATCATCCACATGGTGGCTGCACGCACTGCTGGGGAAAAGAAACCTGATGGTTGGTCGGAGCCACGAGATTGAGCTCGGTTGCAATAAACCACCAATGACGTGTCGAGTCTGGCGAGGACCCAGCTCCGATGGCGTTTGACGTTGGGCTTCCGCCATCGACTTGATAGGTGACGTCCCTTTCGCTTTCGCTCCCCTCTGCGGACCCCGTCAGGATTCAAGTTTCCATTTTGGCGTGCCCGGACGACTCCCGCGCCGCGGCGTCCGTCCGAACTTCCAGCTTACTGCGATCAGATCCATTGTGCAGCTTCTGAAAGTTGAAGGAAAAACGAAGAACGTCCAACTGGGCATTTGCACTGTCCTTGATGTCAAGACACGAGGTTTATTCTCAGCATGATTTTACGTTGTACCAGTCGTCGTGCTGAAGATACCACACTACGGGAGCATAAAAATAGCCACCGCGGTAAGGAACAATGGGACTGCAAACTTTGGGCTCGATGAGACGGTTCAAATCCCAGCCTTCAAAGAACAAAAATAGGTGCACAGAACTGACTGACCAACTCTTGATGCAGATGCAACCACCAAACGCAGGCAGATCAGTTACGAGAAGTTACGTACCTTGACGTTGGTGGGTGGCACGGGAGGGAAAGGAAGGAATTTGCACAACCAGGCAAACCAATTGTGACTGTCCCGGCGCAATTCACCATGTCCTATCCGCACTCCTGGAAAGACATGTCTTTGTTGCCGGCATCACATCCTATCGCCTCGTAAAGTGTCGACGTTTAACCACCAGCCACTTCCTTCTAGGTAGCCCTGTTTCTTTAGGAGACCTTCGCCTACGGGCACATGAAGCACCTCGTTTCTCAACCCTACTTCGAGACAGAGAGAAAACCCCGATACCGAAGGGGGGGGGGGGCGTGACGGTTACGCGCTGGACGAAGGGGCCAATGTGGCTGGAACAATATGGATGTCGATCTCCGGCTTCTTGTGAACCGCCTCCGCCGCCGCCACAAGAAAAGTTTCTGGCACACCCGCACACCCGTGACAAGCCCCCATCAGCGACTGATCCGACTGCCAGTCCGCAGGCGGCATTACGTACGTCCAATCTAAACGTCGGCCTGGCGTCGAACCGTTTGAAGCCAGACTGATTTTGATATGATCGAGAAGGAAGAAAAGTCAATGATGCACCCCGTATGCGTGGGTGACGAAAGAACCTTTACCCGAAATGCAACGTTTCCCGCACCCAATGACTCGCCCACAGCTTCTCGAAGTTGGCAATGCCCCAATTGAGAACGTGGCCGATATGAACAACGGTCCAACATCAGGGCTACCAAATTTGACTAAAGTCGAAGCGGAAACGCTTGGCACCACTGACAGAGACTGTGCGTCTTCATGGCCCGATGGGTTTGACGGACATTTCGAAGTCCGCCCCCAAACTTCTCAGCCTGTCACTGGCGCCGCCCAATCCCGTATTCACATACTGCCGTGGCCGATCGCTTATTGGGTTTCCGCCGCGTGTCGGTAGACGGCTTCGTCTCAATGCTTATTGGCTCAGCGTCACCGCCTCCAGGGCTCTGCAGCAGGTTTCTATCGCCCAACCCTAATCAGGTCAATGGGTACTCAATATGCCACGGCGCCTGCTGGAGATGACCTTTCGCTAGTGACTGTGATATTGTGAGCTGATTTCGTGCCAGACATACTTGCTGATACCTTTAGCAAAGACATATTCTACTACGTACCGGCATCTGGCAGTAGCGTTCTCTTGCAAGCGCGTTCGGGAGAAGGTTTTTTGAAGAAGCTTCCTGAACAGCACGAGCAACACGTTGCGCAGCGCGGCGAATTCCGTTGTCATTACGACGCTAATGATTCGCTTGAGAACACGCTCTGGTCCTCAAGTGGGCCATCTCTGCTACCGTCGGTCAGGACTCGAGCTATCATTGATTAGCAGTAAGGAGACAAGTTGTTTGCTACCCAAGCAAGCCAAGGTACGAAAAGTAATTATCTTGGGCGGCGTTCCCAAGTTGCAGCACGCTACGTTAGCTGGCCCCGCTGCCTTCTGTCAGTTTTCGAACCGGCTCACGAACCGTTGGGCTTGCGCCCAAACCCAGTCCCTGTATCCATACCCGTACCTGGCACGCCTACTAATACGTACGAAGTACGGATACATACTTGTAGAAGCTCAAGGACTTGGGCCGCCGAGTGGACCAGAAGACAGAACGGCTGAAAGGGGCATTTGGCTCGTCCCATTTCCCCCCTTCCCTACCAGACCCATGAACTCAACCTTACTCCGAACAGATACGGATCTCTGGTCTTCGTATGGGGTACCATCACAATTTCTGAGCCAAATCTTCGCCCAGAGACAGTATCACCACATCGAACGACCTGAAGGTCTGTACGAATATCAATACCTACCTTGACCTAGTGCGTCTGTCGGTGTGAGTACCTTGCCTAGGCACGGCACAGCATGCGGGCCGGTTGGCTAGGGTTCAAGCCCAAGCGAGGCAGAAGCTATCCTCCAGGACCATGGGACAGCTGCCGCTGGGCACCCTGTTATTAATCAGGCCAACAAGCATGGGATGGCAACCCTTAGGACGGTTCCGTTCAGGCCCCGTCAACGCGGTCAACATCACAAAACCCCGCCCTGGCTTGCCAGCCTGGGTTCCCGACTGGCGCGCCTGCCAGGGCAAGAAGGCTGGGCCACTGATGAAGGACTCTGGGCAGGCCAGGTGCCACTGTGCCTGGTCAAGATCAGCATCCCAAGAGTAAGGTACTTCGAACCCAGGTTGCGACAGTCAACTACAGGGATCATCACACCCTTTGGCATTCCCTTGCCATTCTCTTCTGCACCGTTGCCCTTGGCCCTTGTCCCAAGTTTGTCTCCTGGCCCATCGCCTCCCCAGGTCGCAGGTGCTCCCGCACACGCTTGATTTACCCCTGTGGTATGCTCCATCCCATTCCACCATGGCCCAGGAACCAACTCGACGGTGCCGTTATCCTTGCCTCCCGCATTGCATCGCACCGCCGAGAACCATCAACCGTTGCAAGCCTGAAGACATGGAGAACCAGCTGGATGGCTCAGATATGGGTATGGGCAGGTCAGAATATCTGCTCAAAGGGAAGATATCGGGTCACATTTGCAGCGATCAAATGAGCTTCGGGCAACTATACGCTTTTACGCATTTCGATCGCATCTGTTGGCAAGGCTCTCGCTTGGTATCGGCGATTTGTACTGGCGATGTGTTGAGAAAAGTGATACATGTATAGTTGTGGTCGCAGTGATACCGCCACGCCAGCCACTTTATTTAGGGGCGCATGCGGCACACGGCAAACAGAAGGAAACGGTAATATGCACCACAACGTTGACAAATTCATTTGCGGTGCACCCTCAGGAAGCAAGGAAATCGTCATCGTGCCTTGAACTGTCGAGGATGGGTTTGGAAGTGTAGGCTCAGAAATGGCTATGCCTTTACGAGAGCCGAGTACTTTGCGTCACGGAGCGTAAAACCCTTGAGGCTATCTTATTGGAATTGGTAGGCGGCAACTGACCACAGTAATGCCGTTGCAGGCGATGACCGGTAGCAACATGATCTGGTTGTTCTCAGGCGTGTCATTGGCCTGGGCCGAAGTGATGCTCCAAGGTGACGTTGAGATGTGACCAAGTGCGAATGAGACCTCGCAGGAGTAGATACCTCGGCTAGGTAGGTTCTTGTATGTAAGTGCCTTTCCTGCATCGCATTGTATCAAATGTATCCTAACCCCAGCTTAGGCATCATTGTATATGTTTGCTTGCGGATTCACACTACCTAGACACCCGACGATGTGCAGTGACTGCTCACTGAAGACGTTTCAATAGACAAGATTATTAGTGACGGTCGACAGTTGCCGGCACTGGCGAATCAATGACATGACGTTGAATAACATGAGGTTGAAGATAGCCCTGGCGACCTTAGCTCTGTCAACCTTGTGCGTCCATGTTCGCAACCCCCCGCTTGGCGACAGCATCCCCACGTGCTTGGGGCATGGTCCAGTTCCATCGTGATTTCCCAATCCTGGCAGCCCGAGGTGAGCCACCACCCACGATCGTGGTGCGGCGTGCCCAGTACCTTCCTTGCCTTCCAGGTTGCCTGGTGCTGTTGCCCTACGGAGTACTTCCTACAGATACTTCGTACGGAATGGGCAGCTTCCACCACCTGGCTCCTGGCTCCTGGCTCCTGGCTCCTTGAACTGAGATGCATCGTCTTGCCTTGCCTCCCGTTGCCTGCCTTTGCCATCGCGCCTCTGCTTCCCTGCCCTGTCCTCCCGCTGACCCCCGTCCCCTTCCCTGCACGACAACCTTACAACAGTTAGTCTGACCAACGTCAATCCATCTTCAACGTCAATCGCGAATTCAACGACACCATCATCATCGTCATCATCACCAGCACCGGCAGCTTGTCGCTCCCGCATTTCTACACCCGGTAGTTGTGGCTGTTCCTCTGCCGAAAGACTTCGTGCAACGTTGGCCTAATCACGTTGACGGCATCGCGAGAATCCGGCCTCCTCATCTTTCTCGCGAGGCTACCCTCAAACACTATGGCAGCATCAATAAGTCGCCGTCTAAACTTTGTTCGCCCCGGCCGACAGTTCGAACTCGTCATAGTCTCGTCGCATATCTGTCTTTCCCACACCAGTGCAACGCAGTCCAACAAGCAAGACATATCCCTGGTCCGACTTGGCCTGCCCTCTTCATCTTCTAGACGACTCGAGACGAAACGATAAGAAGGACGAGCCGAAGAGCCAGTTCTTCTGCTGAAACATAGCTTGTTCGTCTTCGGGCCAGGTCTTCAGGCGACCTCGACTCGAGTTCTCTTCACACTATTCCCCCATGTGAGTCGTGCTGTTTCTTGCCCAAGTTACAGCTTCAGACGGCGCCATCGCGCCCCCTCCCACACCCCAATTTCTTCCGTGACCCTTTACCTATCTAAGTAGTTTCGTTCTCTAGAACTCATCTACCCTGATGCTTGTCACCACCCAATTCAAGCCACCCACGCAATATTTTCGAGACGGTCCGTCTGCTTCGCTAGCCGCCCACCGTTGATGTTGCGCAATATGCGTTGGCAGATCGCTGTGGGCGGGCCCTAGCGAAATATGGCATGTCAACGAGGAAGCGGACTGGACGAGCGCACGCCAAAACCGCACCTCTCTTGACCGATGTTACCCTTCCACTACCTTGCGATTAATCGGATATGGAAGGCCGATCCCCCCCCTCAGCTTGCGTCTTTTTCTCCAGGCACTATTGCGCTCCTCCTTGGAATTGTCCATATCCAGCGGATATCCCCGTTGTGCCCGTCCACCTCATGCGATTTATTTTGGGAAGGTCAATACGATGCTGATTATGACAATCGTGCAACAGGCAAGAGATCAAACCAAGGCTTCCACGATTATCCCTGCGCACTTTGTGTCGCCTGCCCGAGATTCTACAGCAATTCATCCCATCCAATCTGCCGGTCACATTCTCGAACAACACCTGTCCAACCTTTGCGCGACCTGCAGCCAGGGAGGTTCCTAGCTATTTAGTGTCATGGCGAATAAATCCGAAGGGGGAAAAGAGAGACAGCGCACACAACGGCACACCTCTGTGCCTGCGCGGTGTGACTGCGACCTGAAAACCCAAGAGTCCGGGCCGTCTCGCAGGTATAGCAACAAGATCAGACAAGACATTGCCACAAACGCGGCAGATGGATGCAAATTATTGCACACAGCGCGTACTGCATCCAATCAACAGTGAGAGACCGGCGCGGTTCTCGCATTGTACTTGATGCATAATCGAACCTGACCATGTGACAACAAGCGTTCTGGGCAGTCACTGAGCGAAGTCTCTCAAGCCCACTCGTCTCATTAGTCTTAGAGAGCTACTCGCGCGTTCGAGCTCGACCAGAACCGAAGCGTCTCGAGGACAATCTCTCGGAGCGGCCGTGACTGATAACCAACCCGTGCGTTCTACAAAATTGTCGTCATGTCGCGATTCAGCAACGCTGACTGTGCACGCTCCAAGAGGGCTCATCAAGCAAAATCACGAGAAGTCCGAGCAACCTCGTGGTTCTTTGAGGTTGGCACCGTTTTCGAACCCCTTGCCTCCCGTTCAAACCCCCAAACCCCCAACCCCCAATCCCCAGGGTGAGACGCTCGGGTCGACTAGGCATTTTTGTGTGTGGGCAAGGGTCGTTCAATGCTAACCGTGACCGGTGTTTTTTGACAGGCAACGGTCCACCAGACTACCTTGAGGTAGTACTTTGCCTACCTGGGTCATACCGTCCCATTCCTCGTAAGCCGCAGGGAATTGCAAGCTTCTAGATCTCGCTCAGAAGCGCAGCCATTCCCCCAGACAGCATCGACGTTGAAGCTACCTTAGACTACCTTAGCAAAGTCGCAAACTAATGGGTTCTGGCATCGCCACTTCAGCTACGGATACCGACGAAGCTTATTCTCATGGTAAGTGAGCTACCGCCTCTCCAAGGGGCGCCTGTCACTTCTCACCCTGGTCCTTCTAGGCCGGCTGACAGGCATCTCGGACCCTAGGTATTGAAAGGCCTCCGCTCTCTGCCACCCGTGTTCATACTGTGGGTGTTCATCACGGCGTATCTCCAGCTGTTGGAGCGGTGAGGACGAACCTCAGTCTAGACTCTGCACATCACGTCGATATTCTTCAGCATTCACTCCTTTGGCCTGTCTCTCTACGCCGTACCCTCCCACCGGGGGACCGGTTCCGTCCACACCTCTCTCCTCTTGCAGGCTCCCCTTACACCTGCCCACCCGATTCATTTAGCCGGGATTCTCTCGTCCACATTTCTCTTGGAGGGCCGCGGCATCATCCAATGGACGTCCCCTGGACGCAGCCCATCACACCCCAGCTTCTCCTTAATCAATGTGCCGAGTGGCCAACTGAAGGGACGTCGACCTACTTGGGAATTGGCGTTATCACTCGTCCTATTTTTTACTCTTTTTTCTTCTTCCTCTGAGGACCCGTTGCCAATCACTCGAGTCTCCCTGGCTCTGCCTAAATATCCGGCATTCTCTCCATGACGCCGTTCGCCTCTTGACTCTGCTTTCCCTTGCTTTACCCGACCTTCCACACGCCTCCCAGTCACACCCAGCAAGCCGTCCATTCTTCGCAGTGCCTGATAAGCGTCTTAACAACCCTACGCTATTCCTTCAGGGTCTGCGCTGCGTCATAAATCAGCTTGAGCCACTCCTCAGCACGAGAGCCCCCCCTCACCAGGCCATTCCCAGAAGCACCCTCCAAGTAGGTACGTAGGCACTTCCATGGTCAAGCCGCATCCCCAGTTGCCTGACAGATGTACATTTTGGTTCCCCTTGCGAGAGGGAAAGACGGGTTGCTAGCACCTGTGGTGTTTGCAAGGCTGGCCTGCATGAACTAATTCAGAACAGATACCTACAGTAGAACAACCACGCACAAGTCAGGTTCCCCAGTAGCGGGACACAGCAAGGCCTGCACACACACACATCCTAGATTCGCCCGCACGGCCCCGGCGAACAACGTTCGACCAGCTCCCTGGTCCATCCCCGGAGAATTGGGAGACGGTCACACACTACCCAAACAGACTGAGCCAGTGTCGAGGCATAGCTCCATTTGAGCAAGGAAGCAGATACACTAATCAAGCCCTCTACGGATACGCTATCTACCGTCAGAAGAACTAGAAGAACCATCGACGTCTTCCTCGGGACCCCGCTGTCAGAGCCTTCTTCTCCCGCATTCGTTCCAGGTCAGGACACCCAAGCTGCGCCAGCCTCAAATTCCGTGCATCACTGGGTTGCCCCTCCCCCTGCACAAGGGTATCTACACACACAGACACACACATACGCACACTTATACTTGCACACACACTCACAAACCAAGAAGACGTTGCAGAACCACCAGAATCCACCTGTAGCCCTCATTGAGCCAGCCTTATCCAAATACAGGCATACACACTCCCCCGTCATTGCTCGTACGGATACACCAAAGACAACGACCCGTCATCGCGTTTCCAACACGTCCCAATCTCCATCGACAAGGTTCGTGATTTTTCGTCTCTAATCTCCGTCTTTGCTTTCCCCTCCGTGCTCTCCGCCGCGTGTCAAATCCTGTTCAGCCTCTACGAATAGTCGTATTTCCGATGGGCTCCGAAATTGCATTTCGAGATGCATCATCTGAAGGCGTTGCTGTTCGGCGCCTGTCCGCATGGGGCTTACACTATGCCCAAGCGCGTCTTTGTTTCAATTTCGGTAACGTCCCATGTTGCAGTCTGCGCATGAACATGGCCTGCACGACTCATCGCATCCCCCTTGGGCCTCTCTCCCTGTGTGATTGCCGTCAGGGGAGGGGGGGGTCACCATTTTATTGGGGCTCACTCTCGGGACCCGGTCGCGTGTTCTTGACGCGGTCGCATGAATTTGCTCCGATCAGAGTTGGGAAAACAAAA
Source organism: Colletotrichum godetiae (assembly GCF_030913485.1). Lineage (NCBI taxonomy): Eukaryota > Fungi > Ascomycota > Sordariomycetes > Glomerellales > Glomerellaceae > Colletotrichum > Colletotrichum godetiae. The sequence continues at coordinate 2,318,553 of NW_026851249.1, read as the reverse complement.
CACTTAAGATGCTGACTTGAGTCGATTTGCAGCGAGCTGGGATACCTTTGTTTCACAACGTCGCCAACCTCGGACACACCTGCCCAAGATCACGGGTTCAATCTTCGCTCACCTTACGCCCGCATCAGCAACGAACTGAAGTTCACGGAACGCAGCGATCGCGATATCGAGATCAGCCTACCTAAGCAAAAACGTGAGTACGCAGACAGCAGGCATCTCCCAGCCCAGTTCCTCCCAGCAACGCGCTGGCCAACGTCCTTTTCTTCCCACGGATATTCCTGTTTCCTTGCCCCCGCGTCCATCGGTCGTGATGACTTGATGGGAAAACCTTGCACCAAGAGGTGCGGGGAATCCAACGAAGGTTGGGCATCAGGATGGGCCATCTCTCGGCGATCTCATATCATACCAGCCTGGCTGGTAAGGGACATCGAACATCCCCGTTGGGATGATTTCGAGTCTGTTCTGATTCCAGGGAGGCCTGGAAGCGCCTGGTTCAAGGTTCACTAGCTACAGATGACAGATGCTAACTAAGACGCACAGAAACATCAATATCAACTCATGACTGTCAGAGCCATGGCGCAGAACAGGCAGCCCTCGGGTGGCTACAAGCAGGAGCCTGATCACGTAAGTCCTGCCTGTCCATTATTCTACCCTTTCCTTTGGTCATCGTGTCGAAAGAAGTCGTTTTCCTATGCGTTTTCCCTTGTCCCCATTTCAATTACTCAAGCTCGTTGGTCGCGCATAATGGTGTCTGCGTCAGCTTGAACGCTTGCTGGCCCTAGCTGTCGGAAGACTCGTCATTCGGCTACATGCTTGGACGGCGAGTCGTGACAGGCGGTTCCCACGGACCTCGACTGAAGCTCTCAAGCGGGAGTTGCAGAAGAGGTCAAACGTGGATAGGGTTTGAGCTACGCGCATGGCTGGCGTCGACAAGATGAGTTTTCTGGGATTCCCGTGGCTTCCAGAAGATGGCAACGCTGTCGCAAGCTTGACCAGGTCAGGACTCCAAAAAGTCTGTGAGATTGGCAGGGTGGCTCCTGTTTCACCAATGGCCAGGGCTGTCGCAGGCTCCATTTGCATGAGTGGGACCTCCCGACCAGTGTACTACGACGCTATTCCCTTTTGCACCATTTTTTTATTCTATTTTATCTTGATTTTTATTTTATTTTTGCCTGTCGAAGTTGGGGGAGAGGAAAGTTGGAGAGAGGGTGAGGGGACAGAGTCGGGCAGCCAGACCAAGCCAGCCAGGGTTGAGCAGGGCAGGGTGAGTGCTACCCAACCTGGTTCAAGCTCCGGGAGGCTGGTTGAACATTGGATACCTTGGGAAAGCTCCCAGAGACACGTTCGTGGTTCTGCCGTCGTGTGCGAAAGAGGGCCGGTCTGCGGTCGAGTCTTCGCGCTGTTGACTGGGGTCTCGCGCGGAGGTGCAGCCTGGTTGGTGCCTTCTGGCGCGCACCCCCCTTGCGAGCCACAGCAATCGCGACATTCCTCTTATCGCTGGCTCTTGCATTCGCGATTTCTGTACGCAGTATGATGTTCCTCACGTCTTTTCGTTTTCTTCTCTCTAGCGCTGGACGGAGGCAGTGACAAGGCGAGAATTGATGACGCAGGCACCAAGACAAGAGGTGGCTGGTTCATTGGAAATGAGGGACACCACGCAGGGCATAACGGCAGCCAACGGCTTCCCGGGCCTGCCTAGATGCCTAGTGTTGTCTCGAGCACCACGGGTACCGACCTTTCAGCTTTTTAAGCCTTGGTTAGGTTGAGCTACGCTATGGTACGCACGCGGAAGAGTGTGTACTTCGTCCGCCTCCCCCTCGTTACCGTCCTCTTCCTTGGGCCCGTTCTCCCGACTACCACTCACGTGGACCAAGAAGACGGGAGTGTCACGAGCTCCTTCTTGTCATAATGTACACGTCAGAGCAAGGAGAAAAAGAAAGGAGAAATCTCACACTCTAGCCGAAAGGAACCGGCTGAAGGAAGAGCTCGTTCTAGGCGACGAGCTCTATCCGTGGATGGGCGGCAAACACACTTCGAGTCGAGGTAGTGGTGTACGGCTTTGACCGGCCTTTCCCTGGCAAAAGCAAGATGAAGATGAGGTGACGATTGTGGAGATCTGGAGGCGTCGGGTGGGGTGCACTCATCCTCTTTCTCTCTTTCTTTGCTTTACGGCACACACGTTCTTGGTGGGGGCTGCCAGCAGCTTCCCCAATGACGGGTGGCTGAGCAATTGGAGGGGGGGGGGTCGGTGCTGACCTAGCCGATGCATTCATCACTCTGATCGTTTGCCAAAATGATTCGGAATCGGCTGCTGTTGGAGGGAACATCTGCGCGAGTTCTGATTTCACTCTACCCATCGATTGCGCATTGATAGGGGGCGGAAATCGGGAATCGGCTGGATGATTGGCACGAAAGGCAACGAGGGGAGCTGTTCATGTTTCGACCCGCGCCAGCAACGAGGAGAAAGATGAGTAGAAGGCGTGTAGACCACAGTACAATCGTTTGCCATTGTTCCCACTTGGAGGCAATGGCGGCGAGGGTGACTTGGCTGCCGCTAGTTGTGGAGAGTCCAAACCAACGTTGAACGACGACGGTGAAGACGACCAGAACTCCCATCCATCTTCTTCTCTGAGCTGGCTTGGGGACAAACGTACCAGAGACCTCGGTGCACGCTTGTCAGGCACCTGTCCGAGCGAGTATTGAGTACGGCGTTCCCGCAGTGCTGGCCAAGCACCGCTCCGGGTTCCTGGTTGCCCCCTGGGACGTGGGTGATACAAGGGTCAGCGGCAAGGTCTCAAGTCCCAGTGCCAGCGCGAGTGCCAGTGCCATGCCCATACCTTACCTCACTCCCATACTCCGTACCCATCTTCTAGATGCCAGCAGCGCATTAGCAGCAGCAGGCATGAGAAGCCGGGCCAGGAGACCAGGAACGGTCAAGCAGCAAACGCGGGGGGATATGCCAACGACAGCGCGGGAATCCTGTGCCAGGTCCCAAGAAGAAGCCGGGATGTTTCCAGACTAGGCTCCCACACAAGCCGGGTCTCCTCAGGCACATTTTCCCACGCAGTTACAGAGTACTTCTCTTCCCTCGTCTCTCTCTCACACACAGACTGTCTCCGCCTCATGGGCTCCCACACCGCCTTGCGCCAAACAAGTGCAAAATGTGCCAGGGCCAGGGGTGGGGACAGGGTGAGGAGGGAACCCGGGAATTGAAAGTGGGCAGCCTCTTCCTTGGGGGGCGGTGGCTGAAAAAAGGTACGACAGGGGGCCAAGCAGCAAAGTTGCAGACACCATGCCTCTGCAGTCGCATTTTGCATTTGCGGTCTGTCTTCCAAGTGGACGAGAGCCGGCGACGGTCTGAAGACTGTCGACCTTTGAGAGAGAGTGAGAGAGAGATGAGTGAAAAAAAATCAAGAGAGACAAAAGTGAGAGAGAGAAATGATTGAGGGCCCGCGGCGGCATCCCGGTAGTATCCTGGCCTGCTGGCTAGTCCCGGATGAGAGATGCCTGATTGGGTAGTTGACCCTGCTCGGCCCTGCAAGCGTGTGCCGCCATTGGCCATTTAATCTACAATGCAAGAGACCCCTGTCACGTTTCTCCCATGCGTTGTACCGCACACACACACCCCTCCAAGAACACACGCCCCCTCTGTCTCCCCACTCGCACCCCACTTCATCTTTACCTTGCCTTTTTTTTTTTTCCTTCTTGTTTTCCCCTAGGTCTTCTTTTCCACCCACCACACTAGACCCAAGCAAATCCCGTCTGCCGTACTGCGCATACCCCCTCTTCTCCAACACCACACCTCGTCTTCACCTTGTCTCTCGACTCTTTCCCACGCACGTTGGAGAGTGTAAGACTCGTAAAGTAAGGCTCACCATGCTACCCTCACGCCCCTACCTTTTTCACGACAACCAGCCCCTCTTGTCCCATCTTCACTTCTTCTGCGTCCTTTCCTCATCTTCCTCGCCCTCGTCCATGCCCACCACCACCACCACAACCAATCTTCCTTCTCCTCCCAACACCCACGCCTCCCCGGTCGTTATTATCCCCTGTCCGTCCTCCTCCCACGCGCTGTTTCTGCTCTGGGACCTCTGCAAGTTGCAGCAAGAAAAGCATCGAGAAGCTCTCTCTCAGTCTTTCTCTCTTGCCTGGTACTGCATCCCGCATCTACTACTTGCCTACGCCCAAACCGAACAAGATTTCATTCATTGGTGCACTTCTATCTTTCTCTCTCTCTCTCTCTCTCTCTCTCTACCTCCCTACCTTCCTCCCGCCGACGCCGCCGCCGTTACTAGTAAACGACTTTGCTTCTTGTCCTTTCCTACACAGGTTACCGAGTAGGAAAGACTGAAGGCGAACTCACGCGCGCACGTACGTTCCAAACCCTGACAAGTTTTTGATTGCTCTGCTTTGCATTTGTCGTCCATTGCTGTTACCATTGCTTGCTCTCTCGTTTTATTTTACTCAGCTTGCTGCGTCTATCATCTATCTACCTCTCTCTTTTCTCGTTATTGCTTGGCTGGCGCACATATTCCTTGCGATTACACGACGCTCTTCCTTTCATTCCGTCAACCGTACCTCATAGTACATACACTACACCTCTTCCTTGACGTCGAGATATACGGATATATCCTCCCGACCCTGGCCTGGGTGTGTGTACAAGCGCATATGTCCTCGTCGTCTGGCCTCCAATTTGCCCCACGGCTTTGGTAGCGCGTTCGCAAGGGCATTGCCGTCGACATCGCCATCTCCGTCGATATCTCGACTTCGCCGCGCCGCAACCTCGCATCGGGCCCAAGGTGTCAAGGTACCGTGCCATTATATCGCCCCCCTTGTATTACCTTACATTGCACTTGCTCTCTACCCCGAACAAGAAGCGGCAGCGGTGCGGTATCAAGCTCCACCGCGTCTGCGCCCCCCCTGACACTCTGGTTTCCTGTATCGTCTGTTTTTGGTCTGGCTCTGGCTATTGCGTTCCCATTCTTGCTTTCACCCCCGGCTGGGCTGCTGCAGGCTGGTTGTGTGTGTGTCTGGTCCTGGATCCTCTTTTTCTCGGTTCACTTTCTTTGCTGCCTCACAAGTGAGAGAGGAGCAGAGTGTGAGAAACGGCAGAATGAGAGGATCCTCGCTCGCGAAGAGTAAGAGAGAGAAAACAGCTCTCGTACCAAGACGGACGCCTCCTGTCTCGTCCCCTGCCTCTTCCTTTGCTGCCCATCCCATCCTCCCCGATTCCCAGACATATCACTCCCCATCATAATTACCCACTTTGGATCCTACCCTGCTCCAATGTTCAAATAGCTACCCTGTTCCTCACTTGTACCCTCACTCGCCCAATCCCCTCGGCTGCCCATATTCCTGCTGCACCCTCGCTCCGATCGCCATCTCTCCTCCGTCCTTCATACTCCCTTGTCATCTCATTGCACCATCCATCGTCTCTTTCTGCTTTCTTGCGTTCCTGTCGCGTCTCCAAAGGAAGAACCCGCAGTAGGACCAGGACCGTAGTCAGTCAGTCGAGAGAACCCTCTTGTTACTCTATCGAGTACTACTCATCTACACTACTACTCTTTTACCCATCCGTACCACTTATCCGTCTACCTCACAATCCGTCTTCATCTTCGTCTTTTGCCCCAGTCGCGCAAATCTGCCAGAGCCAGGCCATCGCATTCTCGAAACCACCCGGGTTCCGCTTCCGAGTATCCTCGTCGCAGTACCTGCCCATTCTCTCTCTTTACTCGAAGCTCGCTACTTTGCTTGGGTTGTTATTCAGGGGTAAACCAAAAGAATCCGCCCCTCCCATCTTGTTCCCAAATCATCCTTACCCAACCTTGTACACATACAACCACACGCACACTTGCAGGTAGCTGAGAGCTCTCTCACTCTCACTCGTGTACACTGGTGTGTCTATCCCCCTGCTCTCGCTTCTCCGATCTGGCGGCGCCGTAGTACGGCGACCTTGCACCTGGTCTGGATCCCATTCGTCTGTTGCTTGCCTGCCTTGCCTTGCCTTGCTCCTCTTCTTTTTCCCCAAAAGAATGTCCACATTTTCTTTTATCAGAAAGGGGTCCCGAACTGGGTCTAGCACGCCTCACCCGCGTGATCCTCGTCGTCTCCCAGGACTTCCAGGGGCAGCAAGGAACCACTTCTCACCACCCACCTGCCTGCACCTGGATGCCCCCAGTCCCCTGACAGTGTCAAGGTGCAAAAAATAAAAATACAGACGCGCCGCGCCTTGCCTTGCCTCACTTTGTTTTTTCCTCCTTCTTGCTTGTCACCAGTCAACTTAATACGTCGAAGCGTTTCTTGGACGAGGGACTAATGGGTCTTTTCTCTATGCAGCATCACCCCCACCATCAGCCCCAGGGTCACGCACCTTCACAGCAGCAGCAGCAACATCTGCAGCAGCACCAGCAACATCCTCGACCCTCGAGCGTTGTTCATCAACAGCATCATCCCCAGGCCCAGTCGCAGCAGCATCCCTCCTACGCTTCCGCCGGACATCCAATTGCTCCCGCCTACCAGCAGCAGCAGAGCCAGCCCACCAACGCCCAGCAGCACTCTCAGGACGGCCTTCCCTACTACGCCCACCCGAGTCCCTACAGCACCCCAGGCGCGACAAGCGGATACACATCCGCTGGTGAGTTTTCTTCTTTCCTAGGATCCCTACCTCCTCTCTGCGCCTGCCACAAGAGAGACGCGCGCAAAAAGACGCGCTCAACAATGAGAGGAGACGCGTCTTTTGCTACTTCGTCTCTCTCGACAGCTTCAAAATAGTTCACACCCGTTAACCACTGAATAGCAGATCAATCCGACATGATGGCCGCCGCTCAAATGCCGAGACCACCTTACCCTCCCATGTCCTACCACACACCGCAGTCAAACTCGCCCGCGTCGGTAGCCTCGCCTTCTCAACATGACCAGCACAGAAGCATCTACGGCCAGCCGCCGTCTCAACCTCTCCAGCAGCACATGTACTACCAGACGCCGCAAGCCCACTACCCGTCGATGCAGGCGCAACCTCAGCAGTCTCCCTACGCGCAACACGCAGCTCAATCGCACCAGTCCATGTCTTCGCAGCCCAACATGATGATGTCTGCGCAGTCCCAGCAGCAGCAGCAGCAACACATGCCCCAGCACCAGGCGCAACAACACCAGGCCCAGATGACCAACAGCCCGCGAGGCCAGATGAAGACGGAGCCCCAGGTGCCGCTGCAGCTCCAGAAGCCCCAGACGACTCCCATGCAACACCAGCAGCACCCCCAGAACGGCGCTGCTCTGAACACGCCCACAGGATCGACTCCTGGCGGTGTCAACCCCAACGCGGCGCCCGGTCCCATCCCGGCCACTACGCCGTTGGTCGTCAGACAAGATCAGAACGGGGTTCAATGGATTGCGTTTGAGTACTCTCGTGACCGCGTCAAGATGGAGTACACCATTCGCTGCGACGTTGAGTCGGTCAACACGGACGAGCTCTCTGCTGAGTTCAAGACGGAGAACTGCGTTTACCCCAGAGCCTGCTGCCCCAAGGACCAATACCGAGGCAACCGCCAAGTATACGAGACCGAGTGCAACACGGTCGGATGGGCTCTTGCCCAGCTGAACCCTCCTCTGCGCGGCAAGAGAGGTCTTATCCAGCGCGCCGTGGATAGCTGGCGCAACAGCAACCAAGACCCCCGGCTCCGAAGCCGAAGAGTGCGCCGAATGGCCAAGATGAACACCCGGAAATCGGTTCAGGGCGGTCCTCACCCCGGCCACATGGGCGGCCCCAGTCCGCCAGGGATGCCTCAAGGTGCGGGTGGCATGGGCCCTGCGGGTGCATCAGCCAAGATGCCTGGAATGAACATGGGTCATATGCCGCACACCAACGCTCCGGGTGGAGGGGATGAAGTCGGTATGTTTCACCAGATGTGATTAAGAAGCCCTCCGCATCTGCAGCGTTTGCGAGCCCAGTCGTTGTTTGTTGTTGATTGTCGTTGCATCGCACATACACACACTGCCCGGCACAACCCCCAAAGATCGTTGATTATGTGATACCTTTCCCCCCTTCATCACCACCTGTCTTGTCAGCCGTGATCCTAGAGCGGACACGAGCTTCATCACCAAACACATACAAATTTTTCACCTCTGTGCCTTTATTACATTATTACTCTGCTAGTTGGTCAGACGTCTCGGGAATGGGTTCGTTGCACTTTTTTGTCATTTTCTTGCGCTCCTCCTGTTGTATAGCGCCGGGCTTTTTCGGCCGCATCAAAGCAACTTGTCACCACGATACAGCAAAGCTCGCCGCGGGTCGAGAGGGATTTCCTTTTCTCTACGGCACAGATCTGTACATTACCATAGTTGCTGCACGCAGTTGCTGCTGTTGCTGCCGTTAGTCACCTGACCCGAGTTTGTCGGGCAACAAGAAGCGATGCCTCTTAGAAGAGACATCGGCAAAAAGTCGCATTGCTTAGCGTTTTTGGCATTCATCCCCAATCCTTCTGCGTCCCACTAGCCTGGCTTTGGATGGGGGTCTTTTTCTCGTAAAAGGGAAATCGTCCCGTCCCTAGACCTACTCTTATGCCACTCTTGTACCTCTAGGAAAAAAGCAACAAACCCATCCCGATCCTCCCTTTGTCGTCTTGAGCGTTTCGCGTTGCCGTTGGTTCGTGTTGTTAGGGTTGCCGATCAAACATGTTTACCCCTCCCACACTCCGCTCGTCTGCATCCGTCCTCCCGAAACCAGTTTCCAATCTTTCTTCATTGTAACGTTGGCTGACATTTACTGTCTTGAAATAGGCGATGGCGAATACATGGACGAACACCATCACCATCACCAGGCCCCCGCCGGCCAGGAGGGTGGCGACGTCAGACAGTCGCAGGTCTTCTCCGGAAGCTACGGCGGTCACGGAGGCTACCCGGCACCCAGCTCCGGCTCGATGCCGCACATGGGCAGCAGCTCCCACGCCGGCGCCATCTCTGCTCGTCGCCACAGCCGCAGCGACAACGGCGAGCCCGAGGATCTGTTCCCCAACATCCCCGAGGCCAAGAAGCGCAAGTTCATCCTCGTCGAGGACAATGTCCGCGGTTCGCGTCTACGTGTTAGAGTCACGCTCGACGGTGTCGATACCAAGGAGATTCCCGACTCTTTCCGCAAGGGCGCTTCCGTCTTCCCTCGGTCGTACTTCCCGCGCGAGATGCAGAGCCCGCCGCCGTCTGCCACCGGTACCAAGTTCTTCCAGGAGGACGCCGATGAGGAAGACGATGGTGTCGAAGACACCGAGGGCCGTGGTTCTCGTAGGGGCCGTGGAAACAGCAAGTCCATGGTCAAGGTTCCCATTGGCGAGAACACCGAGGGCGAGGTTGCCATTCCCCGCATGAGGAAGAGTGTCCGAGGCAAGGAGGTCCGACTCAACGACCTCGGATACCGCATGGCGTGGCTCCAAAGCAGAGTCTTTGCGGGACGGACAGTCTTCCTCCAAAGAGCTCGTAAGTGGAATCCATGGTCCAAGTGGGAGATGAGAGTGAGTGTGAGCTGACATGAGATTAGTGGACTGCTACCGCAACAAGACCCGCTCTGCTATTGAGTCCATCATGCAGGACGTCAAGACGCTCGTGCCGCATTTTGAGACGCGTGTCGGCAAGAGGAAGTGGAACGAGAGAATGAGAAAGGGAGAGGCTGATGAGTAAATGCCCATTGACGTTGAACTCATCAGCTCAATCTCGCGACTATACGTTTACTAGTGTGGGTTTCTCACTACGCACATAACCGCATTCTTTTTTTGCCATGGACCTCAACATTCAGCATCATCAAAGCGAAAGTCACCATGATCAGTCAAAATGTTTTCAATGCTTTTTCAGTCTCGTTTCCGCGCATCGTTGGTATCGACGTCTCACGACCACACAACGCACACAGCTACACGCAACAAAAAAGGGTGCCCATTTTGTATCATAACGTGCCCGACACTACGACAAGTTTATAAAAAAGAGAGGCTAGGACCGGGACAAGAAGCAAAAGTAACCCTACTTGCAGAAGAGGGGAGATGGTTTTCCTAGCTTGACGACTTGACGATGAAAAAAACAACTTTTCTTCTCTACGATGGATGATCGGTTTTCCTTTACTATCCTGGTGGAATGTTGTTTGGTCAGAAAAGAAGCATTTTGACGTTCAAAAAAATTCCGTTCCTTGACAAAGCAAAGAGTATACGGGCTTTGCTACGACGCCTTGGACCCCCCTACGACAAGACATGAGGCGGCTTTCTACTCTTTTTGCACGCGGCATCAGTCTGTTTGTTGATCATTCTCGAGTGGTTTCGTTTCCGTGGATGGAGTGGAATGGAGTCTGCGACGCTGTTTTCGACTGGCCTCTCTCTGCTTCCAACTTCTCGGTACATTTTTTCTCTCTTTCCTCTCACGTTTTCTCTCATGCCATTGGAGGAATCAAAAGGGGTTTTCCAACTTTCGGTTTGATTTCTTCCTCATCCACTCCTCATTTTTCATGGTTCGACTTTTTTTCGTCTTTGGTTTTTTTTTTTTCCGATTCTGAGAGGCGTCGGAGAGCGTACTTGCTGGTAAGGATATGCTTGTTCCCGGCGGGCATTTTGGGAAAGTGCGGATGGCACAGTCGGATGATGAGGACTCTTTTCGCGGACGATGTGCTTTTTTTTTTCTTTTTCGGTCTGTTTATTTTTTTCGGAGGGTAAATGGGAATGAAGGAAATCATAGAATTTTTTTTTGGTAGTTAAGAATCACTTCTTTCGGTTTAATGTCTTTTCTATCGTGAGCTATATGAGTTTTATCGAGTTGACCCTTGGATACGTTTCCAACACTCGATGTTCCCCGTCCACGTCCCTACGCATCCTTTGACCCATCCTCCGCCTTTCCCAAACCCTCATCCCTAGGCGGCGCCCTCTCCCCCCTCTGAAACACAAACAACGCCTCATCTTTGCCCGCGAAACTCGGCAGCGGAATCTGCACAACCTTCACCCACTCGGGCTGCTCCCTCGCCATATACTCCGCCATCGTCATCCCCCGAAACCCCGTATACCCATTCCCATTCTGCGTGCCGACAACCGCAATCGTATCGCCCTTGTACGCCTCCACCAGCCCGCGTGTAAAACTCCCTTCCGTCCCGCCTGCGACGGAACCGCCTACGACGGGGTAGACTAGCAACATAACCATGTCCTTTCCACCAGCGTGTTGGGCGAGGTAGGTTACCCCGTCAGAGGGGATTGTGTCTGCGATCCAGTTTGTGCGCCATTCGGATTGGAGGTTATCGACTGCGTGGACGGTGAGGTTGTACGAGCGGAGCATGTGCGTCCAGTACCCGTTTCCGGAGCCAATGTCTGCGATGGGCCGGCCTGCGGACAGGAGGCGGAGGATGGAGAGGGCTTCGTGGGTGGGTGTTGCGCAGCCGAAGTGGTGCATTAGGATGGGGAGGACGTGGTGGGATTGTAGGGGTTGCGAGGAGGTCGGGCCGGCGTATTGGAGGGAGAGGGCGGACCAGGACCAGAAGTCTAGGGAGGGGTTTGGGGGCAGGGAGGTGTGGGGGTTTTTGGACTTGGGGATGGCGTTTAGGTTGGGGTTTGAGGTTGGGGAGGAGTAGGATGGGTGGATGTAGCGGTGGGCGAGGAGGTGGGTGGCGGAGAGGTGGCGGATGGAGGACTTTTTGGCGTTTGCGAGGTGGGATTTGAGGGCTTGCGGGGTGGAGGTTTTGGGGGAGAAGATTTGGATGTAGGATTGGATGTCTGCTTGGGGCGGGGGGTCGAGCTGGTGGTTTTGTTAGTCTTTGGATGTTTGGGAGATGCTGAAGGAAGGGGAGAAGGGGGGTGTAGAGTGTGGTTGATGAGAGATGTTGAGGGACTGGCGGTAAGAGACGCAAGAAGTGATACAAAGCATTAGATTACGGATTATATAAGAGGTAATGGATCGACGTAAAGGAGAGAGTCATTTGCAACGTGAAAAGGGGTATTTGGGGCGAGAGTCTCGAATGGTTTCTGGGAAGGGGAAGGGGAAGAATGGGAGCGTGTGAGAAGACTGAGCTGATCCAGGAGATATCCACAGAGACTGATGTACAGACGGATGTAGATTGATGCTTAAAGAAAAGGCTGAACAAGATGTCAATCAAACAACAGAGACCACTCGACATACCGGCTTCCCCTCCTCGTCACGATACCACGCATGCAACCCGTTGACGCCGCCCATACTCACGACGCGCTGGACCTCGGCGAGGCGGACGGCCGTCATGGCGTGGTAGACGTAGGTGTCGCGCTCGGGGAGGTTAAAGGTCACGACCGTGGCCGAGTAGAGGTCGTTTTTGGCCAGGAGGTCGAGGGCGCGTTGGCGGCGGGCCGGGTCCTTGTTGTACTCTTCCGGGGTGAAGGGCGGGTTGCTGCCGACGCAGTAGGTGAAGGTGCCGCCGCCGCCGGGCTTGGGGGTGGTTTTTGGTGGCATCTTTTCCGGTCTTTGGGGGAAATGTTCTTGATGTAATGAGGCAGATGAGATTGCGAAGCTTTTCGTCTGTGATGATTGTGAGCGATGGGTTCAAAGGTGAGGAATGAGAGATTTTACTGAGACTCAGGCTTTGGAATTTGTAATCGAGTTTCGTGGGCAGTCTCGAGGTCCGGGTTGTCCTGTATTCTACGTGGGTGTTGAAGAATGTCAACCCCCTTGTTGCAATTGTAGAAGTGGGAGGACGTTGAATGAAGGCCGGAAGGATTCGAGATTCGGACCCCCTTGTCGTCAGCACTGGTGCCGAGTTTTCGGGGCCGTGGTCTCGGAGCGGACGGCATGTCGTCATTGGTTTATTTCGGTGAGTTAAAGGTCCCCCGCTTTTCCTCGGTGTCTCCCGTAGTCGGTGACTGCAACTGACAAGAGTGCATCGTTATGGGGCCGGGCTGGCCCCACCCTGTCCGTCCTCACACCTTGAACGTCAGACACCTCAACGGGCAGTCAGCGAACTCGAAAGCAACTCCCCTTACCTACAGAACTTACCTTACATAACATTATGCTCTAACGTCAAACGAGTCCATAGGGTTGCTGTTCTTCCCCAACGCGTCCTGCTTCTTACGATACCTTGGGCGACCTTCGACATGGAGAGACATCGACGAGATGAGTGCATTTCCCTTTGCTGTCTCGGGCACCTTGCCTTAGAAATGAGGGAAGGTGTTGTCTGAGACATCGAACCCTTTTTTATTTGTTTATTTTTGCAACGAACGCGGAGTTTGTAGCTCTATCCTCTCTTCACGCTTATTCCTTCCCGCCCAGCTGTCTATACTGGCACCAAAAACGAACTCAACTTACCCACCAAACTATCGTGAACAAACGCCCGTCTTCACTACCTAATCTTCATCAAAACACAGAAAGGAACCACGTGAACGCCGAATTCCCAAGTTTCCCAATACTACGCTATAAAATAAAAGGCAACGAACAAAAAGAAATTCTCTAGAAAAGTTCTCCTAAAAGTTCGGCCCGGGTGTTGAACCCTCGTCTATGAAAACCCCATCCCCTTGGGGGAATTTTCTGCTCCGTGTTTCACCGCTCGGCTAATGCGATCCCGGGGCGTCCCCCGGGGCTGGTGATAGGAAGAGAGTAGAAGTTGTAGATAAAGGGTCTGAGGGTGGGCGGCGGCCGGTGTGTGGGTGGTTTGGCTCATCCTGGTGGGTGACTGAGGAACCAAGGGTTGCTTCAGTCATCTTACCCGTCGGCTCCTTTTTATTTTTATTTTTTTATAGCTGAAATGATACCCGCCGTAACGGTGATATGGTGCGTTGATGCTCTTCTTTCCCTCGAGGTACACTCCATGGTCACTTTGTTTTTGTTTTCTTCTGCTTCTGTCGCCGTGACTGCCCTGTTTACCTTTGAGCGTCTTCGGCTTTACCATGTATCTCACGAGTTCACAAGATAGTCACGAATGAGGAATGAATGTGTCCTTTCTCTTTTCTCTATAGAGTCTGCTGGTACTCCGCCCATGAGATGTGAGGGTTGTAGATATGGATGACCGACTAAGTTACGCCCTGATGACTGTAAATGTTGACGGTAATTCGGCGTTTTTTGGAGCCACCATTTCAATGTCTCAAAAAAAAGGAATTTTTATCTTCAAGACGCTCACTGCTATGGAATCCCTAATGCACCAAAGTCATGGAACCTGAAAGTCGCCTGATGCTAGTCGCCAGATGCTAGTCATGGCGGACCCCAAATCCTCACGACGAAGGTATTGCGCAATGTGACCGTGGACGGGACGTTTGTTTGCACAGTTATTGAAGACATCACAACGCGGAATCTGCAAGTCGTCGTGATGTTTTTTGCATAAAAAGACAAAGAGAAAAGAAAAACTATGGTCGCTTGAGGTTCCGAACCCACAAACTACAGTTCGGTAGATTTGCGCTTCAGGATTAGGAGTATAACCACCTTAAGCTTCTGGGCAAGAGTCCCTTTTACTGTTGTTGAGAAATGTCTGAGGTAAATCAGCTTATGTTCATCCCGTCCCAGGGCCAAGTGCAGCTGTGCCATGGAAACCTGGTAACCCAGGCAATGTTGTCGTTTCGGAATACAAACCACCAATCGCCAATACCACGCCCCCCTCGCGGGCCATCGTACAGGCCAGAAATCTTTCCGTGATGTTTTGATCTGCCCCGTTCGAGTCCCATATCCTTCACGATGAATCTTGACTAGGTGACCAGCGCATTATCCTACGGCTTGCCAGTCTCAAGGTCACAATATAAGTCAGCCAGGTCGATGACGTAAGATGCTGTCTTTGAAATCAACATGGTATTCATACATCTAGCCCATCGTTCACAACAATAATACAAAGTCTGCTAGAATCATACATTCAAATCACTTCGCGCTCCTCCAAGTCCCACCAGCAGCCCCGTTCCCACCGCCGAGCCCGGAACCAGGCCCAACCCCAGCTCCGGGATGGCCGCCCCTCCCTTTCCTCAAATTAGAAGCGCGAGACCAAGCAGCTGCGGTATCGCCCGCAGACTTCTTAAGCCTGTTCCCCAGACTGATCCGCGCGGCACTCATCACCGCACCACTGACCGCCCCTCCCCCTTGCATCCGGCTAGGGATCCCCGCGGAACTCGCCACGCTCTCCCAGTCACCCCTCTCGACCTCCTCATCATCAGGCTCCTCGATCGCAGGCGGCGGCAGCACGAAGCCGCGACCCATTACTCCCCCCGAAGGAGCTGCAGACACGCCCACGGCAGGCTGTTGACCCTTCCTCAGCGCGCCCATCATGGCAGCCCATGACTCGACCTGCCCGCTCGACGCCTCTTCTACACAATTGCACTCATCGCCAGCAGGGCACATCACCTCGCCAGCGGCATGCCATTCTGCAAGACACGCCTCGTGAAAAGCGCAGCCGCAGCCGAGACACGGCGGGTACAGTGCGTCGACGGGCTCGCGACAGTATACGCAAAGAAGCTGGTACTGCGGGCGACGGCAGCGGTCACAGGCACCTACGGCGCCCCCGGAGCGGGTCGCGGAGGCAGAGGTGTATTTAAGTGGCTCGAGCTGGGTCTCGTGGACGCGGCATACGCCAGTAACATCAAGGCCGCGGCCGGAGGCCACGAGAGCTTGAAGCTGCTCCTTCTTTCCGAGGAGGATCGGGGAGGTATTGTGGGGTTGCTGCTGGTGATGCTGCTGGTCGTGATGATGCTGTTGGATTGTCGTCGAAGTATCGGCGATGCTGTACGTGTCGTGGAAGTCGTCGATCGAACCACCTCCTTGGCTTTGCTGAAGCACGTTGAACTTCATAATCTCCAGGCGGGCCAGAGGCTGGTTCCACATCTGCAGAATTTCGGCGTAGACATAGCGGTACGTGGCGTACATGTCAGCGCGGTTTACCTCCAGAAGCGGCGTCGTCATCCATCCGTCGTCGTCGAAGATAGTCTGATCCTCCATATGGACCGCCACTCCGATGGGGACAAAAGAGAACAGGTCATCGCGGTAAACCTCATCATCCGAGAGAGAGGTGCGAGCCGTGCCCGAGTCGCCCATGATGGTCGAACCTCCCCAAGTGACAGCGCCGGGTGCACTGGGGGCGAGGGTGCTCAGTATCGTCTCCGCTGGACTCGGCCTCTTACGACCGTGATTAGGCGGTGACGATGCTGCAGTAGTCGTCCCCGTCGCAACACCACTGAAAGGTCGGGGGAAATTGATAGCGAAGCTCGACGTCAGGCCCGAGTTGGCTCTCGACAGCGTCCTTCCACTGGGCGACGTGGATAGACTTGGCGTTTGATCACCCTCCCCAAGATATTCCTTACCCCTTGGTGGTGGTGTCTCGCCGCACGAGTAAGAGTTTGAGCCTGGGTCGCCAGTCCAAAGCATTTCCTCAGCGGACCCTTGTGACCCAGAGTACCGGATTGGCGTGTGCAATGTCCTAGGCGTGGTGATGGCTGAATTTGTCTGACTCCTTCCATTGTAAGTCCAAAGCGATGCATCCGTGGGGAAGTAATCGAGTGAGAATGCTGGAGTCTTCATGGGTAGCGGTGTATCTGGCTGTGTTAGGTGCGACTCGGCGTAGGCAACGCTGTCTTCGGTGAATGCTTCACTAAAGATGCAGGACAACATAGCTAGCATCTGGATATCTGCAGTTTTCTCAAAATAATCAAAGAGATCGCTGATGAAATCCCTTGCTAGCGGATGATTGCCCCACTTCACTCTCCCGTTAAAGTCAGCAGTGTCTTTGCCATTGATCGTCTTGGTAACCGGCGACCCTGCGTGGCGGAATCGCGCAAGGGCGTCTCTGGCAATGATCAGAATGGAATTCTGGTGACGGTCCATATTTGACAATTCCAGTGGGATATCTCGGCGGAGGATCAGCGAGAGGTAACGCCAGACATCCACCAGATCTTGGCAGCCGTGTTTCTCTGCGACCTGGGCGTTATGCTCGCAGACCTCAGCACCATCCCCAAATATAGCATAATCCTCGGCAAATTCCTTCTTCGCGGGGAGCATATCCGATAAGTCGTGGAGAGAGATGACGTTTTTTGATTTTGCGCCGGGTCGCCTTCTAAGCGATCCTGTGCCCGTTCCGGTTCCAACTCCTGTGCCGCCACCGCTTGATCGAACAGAGCGGTTATCACTCCAGGTTCGCTTGAAACGATGTCGGGGTTGATACCATAGGCTCATCTTGTTGATAGATGTTGATTCCGAGTCACTCGAAGACGATGAACCGGTGGAGATGTCGGAGTCGGACTGCTCGTCTGTGGCGGACATTTCATCGTTGCCGTATCGCTTTCCCGGAGGAGAATCATGCGCAAGACGACCGAAGCCTGCAAAAACAGGCTCCCCTTTTGACCTTTCTCGCATAGGTTCTGCCGGCGTGAATAACAATGCCCTTGCCTTTTCTTCCTTGGTTGGGAAGAAGCACACCAAGCGGCCGTCGTCGGAGAAGCGGGCACCGCAGAAGCGTGGTAAGGGTGGGATCGTAGGTCTATTGTTTGGTGCCAACGTGCTTTCGGCCTCTGCGTTCGGAGGCAATTCTTGGGACATGGACGCCGAGCCGCCGGCCGGAATATCGTTCTCGTCTTCGCTGGAGCTCTCGGAGCCAAGTCCGTCTAAAGGGTCGTCGAGATCCTTCACATTTTTGAAGAAATTCGTGCTCGCTGCCAGGTCGATCTCGCCTAACAGATAAGAGAAAGCAACATCCAGGCAATTCTGCTTTCGCTCCAAGAACTGTTGGCAAAGCTCATGAATTTCGCGCTCGACCTTCCTATGCGTCTTGTCCGACATAAATCCGGTCTTCTCGATGTAAAATCTTGGTGCTTTGGCTTTCGGATAGTTTGAGGGGATGTCGACCGTGACTTTGATGAAGATTGGATCGCCGTTAGCGCCCCAAGGGCCGTTGAGGGATGCATTGAGCGTCAGATTGTCCATGTCGATGTGCTCCCACTTGACCTTGGGGAGCTGCATGCTGATGCGGAGGAATTCCTCCTGTATGGTCTCTGGCTCTCCCCACTTGTCATCGTCCATGTAACCTGGGCTGAACATGCTGGAGTCTTTTGAATCTGCCCTTCTAGGGCTGTCTGTAGATGTTTTTCTCTTGTTCATCATGATTCCCTTCATCCAGCCGATATGTGCCTGGCTACGATCCATCTCTCTGGAGGTGCTTTTGGCTTTCATTGATGAGCCCTTCCAAGCCGCGCCAAGTTTGGAGTAGGTTGTCGGCCCAGACCGCATGCCCATAGTCAGAGCACTCTGACGGTATTGCGCGCTATTGCGGGGATCGCTCATTGTGGCACTTCTCCTGTCTCGGCTGACCGTGTCCTCAACCGTTCGGAAAGTTTTGTAGGCAGCGCCTTTGCGTGTGAGGACGACATTCTTGTTGGCTGCCATTCCCTTGACATAACCTACAGACTCGAGAATGGACGGATCGACTTGCTGCAGGCGCAGCTCGTTGTCCTCTCCCCAAGAGACAAGCTGGAAATCTCTGTTATCTAGCGCATCTTCGGTGATGCTCCCTCTACTTCTCCACAAGAACTCCTTGGCCTTGTGGTTGCCGTGACCAGGAAACACCGCTACTGGCTCAGTCGGCCCTTCCTCAGGGTCCTTGGGAGGTGTTCGCCAGTCGTACAGGTACAGATCGCCTGGTTCGTTCTGAGGCATCGCAAGGAGCCCCTGGCCAAAAGGGGTATGACGAGCGCGCCACACCGGGAACTCGGTACGTATAACGCGATCCGGGACATCTTGATCGCTGGCATAGTCCCAAAATTTGATGTGCTTGTCCAAAGAACAAGTGACAATCTTGGTAGACGTGGTCCGGTTCCAGTCAATCCCGTAAATCTTTGAGGTGTGTGCGCCGATTGATTTCAGGGGCTCGCTTGGTCGTCGCTCGTCCCAAATGTGCAACCACCTGTCGTGAGATGAAGCTAGAATGTGCGGGTCTTGACGGTTGTACTTGACTTGCGTGGCGCCGGCAAACCAATCGCAGAAAGTAAGGACAGGCTGTCTCGGGCGCCTTAGATCCCAGCAGTGCACGTAGCCATCGACGGCACACGAAGCAAGCTGGTCTGGGTGGTGGGCGGACCAGTTGATGTCAGTGATGGCTCTGCTATGGCCTTGCAGTGAATGCTCAATAGCTCCCGATGTCGAGTCATCTCTCAAGTTCAGGTTCCAGACAAGCGCGCGATGGTTGGCAGTGGAGACGACCCAGTAGTCACGAACTGCAAAGGGCGACCATTGAACATCGGTGACCAGCCAAGGAGAGCCATGACTGCTGAGTCGGCGGGGAGGATTATATGGTGAGTCCAAATCAATGATGGACAAGCCCTCGGGTCTGATGGGTGTGTCAGCATTGATACCGGTCGCTCAGAAGCTTTACGACAAGTTCACTCACGATGCTAAAGCAACATCCCTCTGAGAAGGGGCTATCGTCGCCGATCCTACCAGACCGGCGACGTGAATCGTGCCGTCAGCATCGAAGCTCTCACTATCGAAGGCTGATTTGATCGGCTTGCCCTTCTTCGGCGCATCAAGCTGGTCGAAGTGCGGCATGATTGTGGTTTTGGCTCAAATGAGAGAGATGCCTCAAGAGGGCATCTGTAGGCGCTATGTCTTTGCCATGATCCGATGGCAAGCGACAGTGAGTGAGTCTTTCCACAGTTTAGACTGTTCTGATAGTTGATGTTTGAACGTTAAGGTGCACCGGGTGGATGCAGTATCGCAACTTGATATTGAATGTCTTTAGATGATGCTCAGAGTCCCGATGCACGCGACGGGATCAGGTGCATCCGCAGCTGAGCATCCTGAACGGCCGCTTGTGGATGGACGGGATGACAGCCAGGGACCCACAGTTGCGATGATGTATCGTCACGCAAGAAGTCTGCAGTCGTATACTTACATCCCGCCGGGACTCTTGGTCCAATAATAGCCCTCCAATACCACCTCCAGTCTCCACCCTTTTGCTGTTATCGGGACAGCGTCGAGCCAGGCTTGGAGTGTGTCATGCTTCTGGTCCCTCCCGCGGGGCAATCCCAAGCAAGGCTTTCCCAAGCACATGCCCACCATCCCCAAAGGTTGCCTTTCGAAACACTCCACCAGTTCCGCGTACTCGTCGTCTTTGTCACCGCTGCTACAAACCGATATCCCGAGCATCCGATCGCGATTTCGTTTGCGACCTTCCATCCTTCCTTAGCGAGCCGAAATCCAGGAAGCTCCATCTGATTTACCACTCGCTTAACCCCGCCATCGGTCCATCAGCTTCTTGACCTCGAACCTCACTTTCTAGAGGAAGCACAGACAACATTTCTTCCCTCCTTCACCCTCGAACAAGCTCCAGAACTCTTGTCGCCCAGCATGGCTCTGCCTAAGCGTATCATCAAAGAGACGGAGCGTCTCATGGCCGAGCCGTAGGTCTCCTGCCTAGCTAGCGACATCTCGGTGCTCTGCTAACAAAGACTGGTTCAAAGGGTACCCGGAATCAGTGCCGTCCCTCACGAGGACAACCTCCGCTACTTCGATGTCGAGATCCACGGACCTACACAATCTCCGTATGAAGGTCCGTACTACAGACGCTGGAAATTGAACTGGGAAGAAGAAGAACTAATATGTGTTATAGGCGGTGTCTTCAAGCTCGAGCTCTTCCTTCCCGACGACTACCCCATGACACCCCCCAAGATTCGCTTCCTTACCAAGATCTTCCACCCTAATGTCGACAAGCTGGGCCGCATCTGCCTCGACGTTCTGAAGAGTGAGTGGCTGTATATGAGCAATGGTGTTTTCGCGCAGAATGGCTGACAAAGAAATCTCTTTTTAGACAACTGGTCCCCTGCCCTCCAGATCCGCACCATTCTTCTGTCAATCCAGGCCCTCCTCGGTGCCCCGAACCCCGACGACCCCCTTGCCGCCGATGTCGCGAAGAGCTGGAAGGAGGACGAGCAGGCCGCCATCGCGACGGCCAAAGAGTGGACCACGAAATTCGCTGTGCCCAAATAGACGAGGAAACATTGGAGAGCCGTGAGGCTGTGCTGCGCTTTGGGGGAAAAGGCAGACGACGGCGCGTGGAAGAACAGCTACGGCAGGAGCCAATGCAAACACATTTTCCCTAGACCGAGTTTTAGGCGGACACTGCAGAGACGATGCAGCCACCCTGCTGCCTTGACTTGTAGAACGGGGGCTGATTTGGACGTTCAGGACCTGGAGTTGCAATCTTGAGATATGGCATTGCGGTCAGCTTTTCTGGTTTCACGGGAGGACCTATGCATTATGCCTTTACGACTTTCAACAATGAGAAGGATTTCTTTCATCACACGATGTACCTGCGAAATTGTTGCATGATCTGACTAGGTAAAACCCACGGGTTCGGCTAGAAGTCTTGATGAAGACGATATCTCCTTTTAGTCGCAAGTCGACAAAATCGGGCGGCGAAGGGCTTGTCTCCTTCAGATTGTCAGACAGAACCAGCAAGCAGATGTATTGAATCCAATTTCACGTCCATCTTTTCCAAGAAGCGTCGATGGTTTAGTGGTAAAATTCTCCGTTGCCATCCAGCAGCGTCGGGGAGCCGGGGGTTCGATTCCCCCTCGACGCAATATTTTTGCTTTCCAGCCCACTGTCCACTAAGAATAGTGGGAGGCAAGATATTTTTGTATCGTACAGCTTTAGAGTCCAACATGGATGGACTAAGATAGAATAGAACTCTCCGGATATGTCCTATTTCTGCTATTTTGAATCAACAACATCTGAACAAACACCCTTTGGACTGACTCTTATACAATGATAATATCCTCGTAATTCTGCCGTTGTCTTTCGGAAGTTAAATGGGTAGAATGAATGTTGAAATTTGAGAGCTCAGTGCCTCCAATGTAACGGAATTCTCGAGGCTTGGTTCCTGTAGTGCTGCTCTCCGGAGCAGGAGTGACTTCCCGCAGAATGAAAGCCGTCGAAGCACCCTCAGCCAGCCAGATCTGATCATTTTCCGCCGATGAAGGAGACCCAAATCCAAACGCCCCATCGGCGGTGTGATAAAAACAACCGGCCTTAAGCTCCTGCCAAATCTTTGGATCTACATGGAGCCTACCATAACTTTCTCCATACGCATTGCCAGATCTGACCTCTGATATCCAAGAATGGACCTCACGAGGAATTGTCGGTGATGTCTTACAATTGATGAGTCTTGTGGCTATGAAATATTGCCTTTCCATAACATAGCAATCAGCCATTTGATCCCCGAACGTTCGTTTTTCGAAGGAAACCTCGGGATGGTTCTGTGATCTATGCAGAGCTAAAGATTCGTTCAGAAATGCTGCTGCCAGTTTGTCCCAGAAGTTCAGCTGAGGATGGTATAGAGCCTCCGCTGGCCTGGAAGTCAATAGTTGTCAAGGCCATTTCGTAGCTAGATCCGAGGACATGATGGCCTGAGTCGACGCGGGTAATTCGGTTCATGAATATACCACGCAAGATAAGCTTGTTCCCAATGACGAACGGCCTTGTTGGTCGGCTGCGCCATATCGCCAGCTCGCGCTGTTCTAGAGAGATAAGGGTCTCATCAGCTTCAAGTGAAATGTCAAGTTGCTTGTTGGAAGCTAACGCCATCGGTACTGAATAATCAGGTACCCATGATGGCAAGCCCCTGTATCTGCGCAACTTCTCATCCCCAACATGTCTCATTTCCGACAGTAAAGGAAGCCGCCGAAGAAAACACGCCGCTACAGATGTGAATACATCTTCCACTTTCCGGCCGTAGTCGGGAACGATAGGGCTCGGGAACCCTTGTGGCAGAAGCAGAGACAGCATACCCAAGCACCCATGGATATGGTCGCGGTCATCTCCAAATTGAAAAGAGCGGAGAGTGGTGATGAGAACGCTCGCGCATGCAAGCCATGCAGACTCCGACCTCGTGTTCCAACCTCTTGTTTCCGTGGCACGCACGAGTTCGACCAAGAGTGGGCGGACCCCATTGATCTTATAAAGGCCAGAACCTATGCCAAAACGCCTACTGGTCGCACTCTGCGACATGTCCAGAGATCCAACCTGTGACAATAATCCCCAAGACCCCTCGAGCTGCACCTCAAGTGATTGGCCCCATCCAGACTCGCGAAGGAACAAAATGAATGCTCCAAGGCGCTTCCAACTCAAGATGCTTTCCCCACACAGAACATAGATTTGAGCTGGGTCGGTCAAAGCAACTTCTTGGACGACCCAACCACGATCGAACCATCGGTTTTGCCTGAAGAACTTTGCAAACGGTAGCCATGCTCCAGCCCACCGCGAGCAATATTCGGATCCTAATTCTGCTAGAACTTCAGGGGTCTTGCAGTAAGGATCCTTGGGTAAATGATTCCTCGCAAAGTCCGGTCTTTCTCGTACCATCCTGGACAAACGGGGGATAAACTTGTCGTGAATCCACTGAACTTCAGAGTCAGGCTCCAATATTCCCAACCAAACAAGCACATCCTGTGCCGAGCTATAAATGCGGTGCATAAGAAGGACTTGGTGTTTCTTCTCCTCGGTATTGGCCTGATCGATACAGAACGCATCTATCCACAGTGGCATCGATTCCAGGGCAGACCTGGCCTTGGGCGGACACTTTCGACTTGTCGGGGGGCCTCTTTTCGTCAATGAACACCGGAAATCGAGGACGGTACGGAGGAAGTCAAAGAGATTCTCAGATATCTCCATCAGCTTGCCATCGCAAACGATCTCAAACGTCCTTCCTGGCCCTGGCTCTTCGGCACCTTCGGAGTTGCTATACTTGGGCAGTTGCCACGTATAGGACAATGCCGCGAAGATTGGTTCATCGTCCAAGTTGACCTCCTTAAGCGACAGCCATAGTCCGTGTGGATGGTTGTCATCCCGCGAGATACTGAGGAGGCGTACGGAGTCGAATGTCGACAAGGCCTGGTATTGGTAATCTGGAAGCGAATCATTCATACTCCGATGACGATAATGACGATGCCAATGAAGATTTATCGATCTCTGTTTGATTTGCTTCGGAGAAGCGCAAAGTTCCTTCAATTTGAGTGAGGGACTGAGCAATCAAGGGTTGACATGATCAGGCTGCCTGATATCCTTTTGCGACACAGCCACATGACCTGCATGCCGGCGTTGGCATGCAGTGGTTCTGCATGCGATGTCACATTGGTGTAAGCACTAGCACGATGCCACACGTTTTTATACTTACTTTCGAATTCTTTCGAATGTCCCGCGATTAGATCAATGTGGGAGTCGATCGCCCGTGGATGATATCCTATGATATTCCCAGCTTTGAATATTTACAGGCTCTTCTTCTAGTGCTTCCACGAAACCGAGCAGGTCCGGTTCAGGATGTTTCATCTGTAGCGGCCGTCCATCTTTGTTTCGAGACTGAATGTTGGACTGGAAAATACCAGCCGTCGAAAATGGGAGGAAATCTTCGTAAGTGATTGGACGTGCCTCTATAACACTCTGTGCAATGAGACGCTCAAGAGCGAGTGCATCGAGTTGCTGGCCAGCCTCACCCGGGGGTGCTTTACCGATGCAGAAATATTCGCTATGTATCAATTCCTTGCTCCTCAATTCAGTCCAAGTGTCAGAATATTGCTTGAAAACATCTTCTGCGATTATATTAGCCTGCTCAGGTTCAGCATTCGCCGCCAGTGCTATGGCCTCTTGCAGAAGTCGTTCGTAAAGTATCTTCCTCGTTCCGTAACCGCGGCACCCCGCTCCTCAACTTCCCCGAACCGAGCCTTATAGCCGGCCTTGATCAGTTCGGGCTCAGTCGAAGCCAAGCCCAGGTCAGTACTATCGCTTTGCCTGAAGTGGACGTATTCTTCAAGAGCCAGAAAACTAGTCTGGCGCAGGAGAATGGGACACTGGCGAATGGCCGGCCCTTCGATGCGTGCCTTGACAGCCATGTCCGCCTCCCTCATAGCAGCCTGGACGACCGAAATGCCCAAGGTCCGAGGTGTGAGGTGGTTGACATGGGCGCTTTGGAAAGTGCAATTTCAGCCGGAATTGGATGCTCGGCCTTCAAAACGTTGAACTGGTCGAAGGTAGCGGCAACCACTGCCTGTCGGCTGAAGGTTTGCAAGGCCTCTGGAAATAACAGCCTGCTCCTCTGTAAGTCTACCATTCTGGGACTCGGCAGTGTCGAGAACTCTACTGAGCTTGGCCGTGGATTTGTTTCTTTTCTGAAGCAGTTCCCACGAGAGCTGGCGTGCGTCTTCGGCGGCGAGGATTTCTGGACGAAGCATGGTCGTGAAGACAAGGAACGGGTTCCGATGGAGGCTTTGTACGCTTGTGGGGCGAAAGCATGTGGCATGCATGGGCAAACCGGCGACGGATAGATCGTAGTACCCAACCGGATGCATTCCCAAAATAGCAAAGATACGCTTCACTGTTCGAAGCTCGTGGGGGGTGCCTAGCCTGATGGCACCATGGCGTTCAAGCGTGAGCCTTTCGGCACTGGCCCTGATAGTGATCGTGTCCAAAGTGAGGTCTTCTTCCTTTTTCCGGAGGACATCTTGATTGACACGGCGCACAATATCGAGTAAGTTGCCATACAGCGGGACTACTTTCTGATACATCGCCGACATTGCCAATGCAAATTTGGTCCTCAAATCGTCAGGTTCGATGAAGCTAGCCGCACCAGGAGGGGGTTGGCCCATCATCTGTTCAGTGTTGACGGCGGATATCATGATGAGCTGCGAGTCGTCGGTTCGTCTAACATAGGCATTGAAGGCAGCGTTTAATGCGGAATATCGTAACTTTGATCAAGCTCCCAGACAGTTTTGCTTTGAGTATGTCGAACAGGCTTGGCAAATGTGAAAAGCTCCGGCAACGTCGCAAGACGATCGCAATCGCCATATCTGAAGAACCTGGTTCGGTTGCTCATGATGCTATGTCGATGGTTGGTGTAAGTGCTACCCAGCGGCGTTGCTTGTTCCCACCGAATCTTGGCGCTCGGCGAACTCACCATGGCCGGAGCGGAGCGACTGGTCGTGTTGATTTACCTAAATCGAACTTCCCGGCTGCTCTCGGTCTTGGCGCCCAGCAATGCCTTCATCTGCCGAACGGGCGGGCTCCCAGTCCCGTTTGCGAATTTTCGGGCAGCAGTTTAATCCCGACGCGACGTTAATGTAGCAAATTTTCGGGCACGACGATGAAATCAAATTTCCTGACCCTTCTTTGAGAACGGATCCAGAACTCGAGCTTTCGGCCATCCGGAACGATTCGGCTTTCTGATATCGACTTTTGTACGGGTTGAACTACCAAGTTTCTTTACTAATGAGACAGTATACAAAGACACAAAATATCACACACATATGATTCGTTCAGCATCTTTCTAACATCGGTGAGGTGTCTTCGAATACCCGAGCTTTTGTCAATTGGCAAACGTCACCTGTATGAGCTTGATCTTATCTATCTATGAAGCTGCAGAAATACGTCTTGCTCTTTGAAAACATCTTCAGGCGACTTGCCCACGAGATCCTTATAGATTGATGGATCCGTTGCTCCTTCTAAACCGAAGATCACGCACTGGCTGCGCGCATCAAGACCCAGCCTTTCGCGAAAAGCCTTATTATTGCCTGCCTTCAGGAGGACACCCATGGTCGCGGCTGACGATTCTCCACAAACAACAGGAACGTCACCGTGCTTGCCCTCCGCTAAGGCTATCATTCCATCCACGGCAACGCGGTCAGGAACAGCAATGAAATCACTGGAAAGCCACTCAAGAATCTTCCAGGCAGCGGGGGACGGGCCTCGACATGCGAGCCCGGCCATCAATGTTCTAAGGCTGCTGTTGCTCTGACGTAATTCTCCAGCTTTTGCACTCTGAAGCAGGCAGTCTGCCTCTGTTGGTTCGATGACGACACAGCGGGGAAATGGAATCGTGCTGTTTGACGCAGAAATTTCGTCAAAGTGTTTGTAGAAGCCCAGAAAGATAGCTGCCGCGATACTGCCCACCCCGCCACAGACAAAAACATGGGTAATGTCCTGGAGGCTTGGCAGCATTTCGAGCGCCTCTTCAGCCACCACCATATATGCGTTCATTACGTCCTGAGGAATGCCGTGGTCGAATCAGTCCAAGAAGTGCTGCTGACGAAGTGCCACCCATTCATTCGCGCATCCTCTTTGGCTCGGAACACAGACTCGTCGTATTCTCCGTCGATTCGAATGACAATAGCGCCGAGATCCTTCATCATCTTGGCACGCACGGGGCTGACATGACCGTGGATGTAGTCAACACAGCGGCAACCGAAGACTTTGGCGCCGTATGCAAGCCCCCGCCCCTGGTTACCGTCTGTCGCCACACAGACAGTCACTTGTTGTGTGATATGATGATACTTGCTTGTACGAAGCTCGGCCGATGACGGATAGGCGCCGGTCTGACGGTGTACCTCATCGGAGAGGATCCGGCACACCGCGAATGGTGCACCGAGAGCCTTGAAAGAGCCGAGATCAGTGCCGAACCGTCTGCTCTCATCTTTGATGAAAACATTGCCAAGACCAAGCGTTTTGGCGAGTTGGGGCAGGTCTCTCAGTGGCTGAGGCTGATATTCGGGCCAAGTCTGAATTTCCTTCACGGCAGGACCCCAATTATTGAGGTTTTGGACGCAAGTAGCGGCAGTCTTTGCAGCAGCCTTGGACAGCCGGCGGGCGTTGGGGTGATGAGAATAGTCGATGGACATGGTGTGAGAGTCGAGTATGGGTCAACAGAACATGCAACGTAACTACCGGATAATTGCGACAACCGCCTGTTTTCTGTCCGGCAGCCTTGCTTTTATACTGCGCATATTGTAGATCTTTCGCGCAAAGTCTTGAGTACGTCTGTCGCGTAGAAGAGAGCTGTTCGAAAACCGGTGATTGCTCTCTTTTCGGCCAGACTGGTGGTTCCTTCGGCAAGGTGTTCAATCTCCGAACTATCAGTTGCCTCTGCTATCGGCAGACCGTAGTTTCACCGAGCACACGGACAAAGTTTTAGATCGAAAGTCTTAGTCATTTATTCGTCTATCCGGGAAGCCTATTCTCCAAAACATAGCAACGTACTATGAGATACACAAAGAAGCCGAGATGCATTATACTGAGTATCTGTGGGGAACTCAGATTCCACCCTCTTTACCCCCTCCTACCAAGCAGCGTCAGCATCGGTATCAGCAGGCGAAATGCAGAGAACGCCAAAATCGATCGTTACCGGTAATACTACTCAGAGTGTCCGTAGCGTTCTGCTTGCTGGAAAGAACACCGCGTGAGTCCCTCATGGACGATACCAACCGACCCACTATCAGTAGAAGAGACCTCTGACTGGTCACCACTTCCATAGTTGCCATAGATGTCACGAAAGAAAGGTGAAGTGTAGCGGTAGCCGTCCGTGCCATAACTGCCAGCAGTCTGACAAGGCGGGCGAGTGCTCGTTTCCGCAAAGGAATAGGACGGTAAAGGTTCCGCAAAGGTGAGCTGACATTCCTTCTTCAAACCCCCATCTTAAGACATTGTCTCTGTTGCTAATGGTTCGAAATTCAAGTTTACTGGATGAACTATTCCAGGAGATTGATAGACTGAGGCGACAGAGTACACCTCAGCTGCAGTCAGAACGCTGCGCAACGGATATCAATGAATCCCACCATACAAACACTCCTGAAGAAGATGCCCCTCAACCACTTCAGTCACCTATAGACCTTCAGCCAGAACCATCTGCAGAGTCCGCGGAAACCGAAACAAGTCCAGCAATCAGTGTTGATCCGTGGTTCAACAGTTTGAATGTCTTCAGAAGCCCTGTCCTCATCGGCGAGGCTGCCGACGCCGCTTTCGCAACTCGGTTTCGCCAGGTCATTACGGACCCATCAGCCCCCGAGCCTATTCACCTCCTACGCCTGGATTACGCTTCCAACGAGTCCATGATGTCGTTGGCTGATGTCAACACACCTTGGCCTGGGCCTTCCCGCGCCAAATTCTTGCTCGAGGCCGCCATGAAATACATTGGTCGCTCATATCACATCGTGGAAGCACGCGT
Organism: Colletotrichum godetiae; assembly: GCF_030913485.1. Lineage (NCBI taxonomy): Eukaryota > Fungi > Ascomycota > Sordariomycetes > Glomerellales > Glomerellaceae > Colletotrichum > Colletotrichum godetiae. The sequence continues at coordinate 2,289,641 of NW_026851249.1, read as the reverse complement.
AATTACAGAAAGCTGGAAACGGAACAGCCATGACGCGAGCCAGGAAGCTATAACCCTTCGGTGTAGAACTTGGGCCCTATTTGCGATCGGGGAGCTTTACATCTCCAAGTCCACCGGCGTCCACGGTTTCCCTGGAATGGCATACTTTGCTCAAGCATCTAAGGCTTTGGGATACCTTGACGAGCGCCCCGAGGTTGACTCCGTTGAGCTTTACCTCCTCTTGGTCAGCCTCTCCTGGATGATGTCCAACGACGACTAATATCCTGACAGGCTTTCTACTCTATGGCTCTGAACCGACGATATAGTGCGTACGTTTTCGCGGGTACTGCCGTTCGTGTTGCAGTTGTTATCGGCCTACACCTTGGCATTCCGGAGTCTCAATTACCAGATCCCATGATTCGCCAACATCGGAAGTGTCTCTTTTGGACTGCATATATCATAGACCGACTCTGTGCTGCGAACCTTAACCACCCACCGGCAATTCAAGATGATGACATTGGCATTGACCTTCCTTGCGAGCCATCTACTTCGACTTCGACCAATAGCTGTGGTGACTCCGATTACCATGTTGCTAATATCAAACTAGCCGGTCTATTAACTTCCATAATCCGATCTGTCTACAGCGCCCGAACTCAAGCTGAAGGCACATGCGCGAACCTCTCGAGCCGCGTTCAAGGCTGTCTCAAAGATCTCCAGTGCTGGTTCGAAACCTTACCTCGTTCGTTACAGATTGGAGACAAATCTTTGAACGAGCCTCATGATAACAAAGTTGTCTCTCTTCATCTGCGTTTCTACCAGGTTAGTCACCTTTATCTATCGGGTATCCTCTATTGCACATGCTCAACGCTGATCCTCACTAGTGTGTGATCTTGGCTACTCGACCACTTTTGCTACACGCCCTGCGAATTCAGGTCGCAAACTCACGTCCCGGCCCATCTCCAGCATCATTCAGAATCCCTCCCGATGCAACAGCACTTTCACAGGCATGCATACGGTGCGCTCATCAGTCTACAAGACTCTTCACACGAGCGTGGATCGATGGGAACTTTGTGACTTTTGATTGCTTCTTCACGCAACACCTCTTTTCTTCATTAACGATCCTAGCCATTTCGAGTCTCTTGGACGGAGTAGGCAGTCGACAGGATCGGGATTCTTACGAGGAGGCATCTCGCCTGCTTGACCAACTAAAGATGGCTGGGAACATGGTGGCCCAGGAATATAGTCGCCATGTTGAAGTGATGGAGTCGACGATATTGTCGCACCTAAAAGACAATACCCCATCCCAGTCAGATGGAGCAGGAGGGCCTTGCGACGATGTTCTCACTCAGGAAACTGATCCAAGCTTACCAGATGGGACAGTGCCAGCAGCAGGTGTGCCTTGGCCAGAGCCGTCGTTGCAAGAGCTGCTGTCCCAACCAGTGTTCTTGGAGGGCGCTGTTCGAGGGGAGCACTCGCAAGGGATTTACTGGCCAGATATGCATGTAGATAGATGAGATATCAGGAATCGCAACAAAGATCCGGCCACTAAGCTCTCCGCCGAGACATGTCATGTTCGGCGAAAAGCGTTCTGCCCGGACCCCGCGGGCCAAGTTTTCCTCACAGCACCGCCAATACGAGATACCGACGTGCGTCAGTTTCGTTTCCCATTATTCCCATGTTCATTCTTTCTGCATTGCCTGTCAAGTTCTGCCTGAGAAACCATTCCCTCACGTTCCTCATGCCGCACAACTTCGGGCGCAAGGTTAATGTCGGCTACTTGTCGCAGGCCACCAAATGCGGTTTCCACCGTCAGAAGGCCGCACATTGCACCCAACCGAGTATGTATGCATCCACCCCTGATTCCATCCAAGTCTCTGGCATAATGACATAGACATAAGCCAATCAAACTGAACCCTTTCTTCCAGAATTTGGCTCAATAACTGAGTGTCGACCCTTGCTTCGAGTAATGCCATTGGGGGGCTCAGTTACCCACGGCGTCGGCTCTTCTGATCAGAACGGGTATCGGAGGAAGCTATTCGAGTTTCTCTGCGACCACGGCTTCAACGTTTGCATGGTTGGATCTCGTAAATCCGGCACCCATCATAGCAACGAACATGAAGGCTGGCGGGGATATAGGATCGACCAAATCGAGGTCAGGGCGCGGGTAGCGGCAGCGAAGTACTTGCCGCATGTCTTCACCGTGAACGCCGGCTCCAACGATTGCTTACAAGATTATAAATTGGTAGAAGCACGGGACCGCCTTAGCCACCTCTTGGAGACCCTCTGGGATGCCTCGCCTGGTTCGACCATTATTCTCTCAAGCCTACTAGTCAACCAGGACGAGGCCGTGCAGCAGCGGATTGAGGCCTTCAATACGGAGGCGGAAAGATTAGCCCGCACTTTGACTCTAGGGGGAAGGAAAATCGTTTTCGTAAACTTGCAAGGAAACGATGGGCCTGTCATGGAAGATTTAGTGGCGGATGGGACGCACCCTAATGATACAGGATATGAAAAAATGGCCCGGATATGGCTACGGGGCATTCAAATGGCTTCAAAAGAAGGCTTCCTGCCCCCACCGCAACAGTTATAGCGATTTTGAGATAGAACCTTCTGTATGGGGAGAGTACCATTAGCTTCTGTCGGTCCAGAGCCGAGCAGGTCAGGAGCGTCGACTCTTGATTCTGGCTAGCATAGTGCCAACTGCCATTGCCTCCAAGGCCCTGGACGTAACTTGACAACAAAAATGATGGAACTGATGCCAGCCAGTAATCACTTCGTCAAGTCTATACCATATATTGTCTATTGTGCCTAGCTAGCTACCGTATCCTAGTGTGAATTGCCCCCTTGCGACTCCTAGCTTTTCTCTTTCAAGAGGTAGAGACAACCGTGGCCCATGGATGCTCAGTATCGCCGTACATGATCTCGGTGAGCCATCTTTTGATAGTGGTCGTGACTTTCGCTCCCTTTCCGTCGTCACCCATTGGCACATCGATATCATGCCCTCGATAGTGAATTTGGGAAACTGCTGAGATGAAATACTAATTTCGTCAGTGCTTGGGGTCCAGTATCACGGCAAATTAGAAAAACTCACAGCAGTGCCTGCGGAAAACGACTCCAAGAGACGACCTTCAGATGCAGCCTCCATGATTTCCGTGACTGTGAATTTGCGCTCTGTGACCTCAATCTCCTGGCCAAGCCTTTCCCTCGCAAGCTCCAGGCAACTTCGTCTCGTAACGCCATCAAGGATCGTCTTATCATCCAGGGGCGCAGTCAAAAGCTCCGTCTTGCCATCCTTGCGTACCCACACAACGAAGAAGTTGCACCCACCAGCTTCAGTGCATTCGCCATCTTCTCCGTAAAGCCACAAGACTTGATGATACCCTCGAGCGCTAGCTTCCTGCAGAACCAAGATCGAAGGCCCATAGTTGGCTCCGATCTTTGCGTATCCGAAGCCACCGGCCCAGGCCCGCACGGCGTCTTTCGGGGACGAGTAAAGCCGCATACCCCCCGGCGGCACATCGAGGCGAGGCATGTAGGCCAGGACGATGAACAGCATTGCTTCCTTTGGCGCCTGAACACCTAGCTGAGGCGAAGTACCAATGATCGTGGGACGAACGTAAAGAAAACCACCAGCCTGTTCTTTGGGGAGCCAGCGAGCAGCATCCACCGATAACAGCTCAAGAACAAGTTTCTTGACCTCTTCGGGTTCGAATGTAGGGAGAGAAATCCGGGCGGCCGAGGTTCTTAGACGAGCGACGTTATGCTCGATACGGAACACTCTGAGCATGCCATCATTGCCTCTATAAGCCTTCAGGCCCTCGAAGCACTCGGTAGCGTAGTGAAGGCAGGACGCGGTTGGCAGCAGGCTAAGCGGGCTATAGGGCTTCAACTCAGGCTTGGACCATCCGACGCCATGCTTCCAGGACGCAACGACCATATGATCTGTGCATATGCTCTGGTCTGAAGACAGAATCGTGGCTTCGTTGGGAACAGGTTGAGGACTGGTTGCGAGATTATACGACAGCTCGCAGGCCCTTAGCGGACATTCCGCAAGTGTAGAAGCCATACCGAATGGAAAGAAGCTTCCTCGTGATAAGTGCTGGAGTGTAAAGACTTGAGGAGGGCAAAAATGATTCCTCCCGTCTAGTGTTCAGTACCTTTTGACGTGAATAGGAACATAGTTTTTATGGTACTCTACAGGAATTAACCCGTCGTGAATTGGACAGAGCCGACGCAAAACGAAGGAAGGCGAGATCGGCCTCCTTACTCCTTGCCGCATTTACAATGGAGCATTGTTAAAATTTTTGGTTAAAAGCTTGGGAGGGATGAATGGTGTAAACTCGGTCAACATCCTCGGCGCCGACGTTGGAATATTATAGCATCGGCCCCGGTGCAATCCGCCGTTATCAATAGGCTACAAACAGCCGACCAAACTGAAAACGGCGGACTATAGAAGGGTATGAACCAAATACGCGGCCATATGTTCTTCTACATGTTGCAAGACACTCTGTGCGGGTATTCATCATGTTTGAATGATGCTGTGACTGTTATTATGACACCCTAACCACCAGCATGAGTGCATGTTTGATCCGTGCTTCTCTTGCCTTTGCTTCTCTTGACAGGCTCTCCGGTCTCGCAGGCTTCCCAGGTATCTAGTACATCCGCGAATGCATTCATATCAGGTAAACCTCATTACCTAGTAGTGAGCTTTTCCATCTTTTCCCGCTGGCTCTCTTTTGCTATTCCCCTTGTCTCCGATCTCGCTAGCAGCAACAGCCGCAATAATCAAAAGGGCAGTCCCGAGCACAAACCCACTCATAACGCAATACACCATATTTGTATGAAGTTCCTGGCGCCTTTCCACAGCCCGAAGCCGTCTTAAAATCTCGTCTTGGCCTTGCGGCAGCCCATCAAAACCCTCCTCGCGATCTGTCCATTGGTTGATTGCATATTCTCTCGGGTTGTCAAGGACCTCGACGACTTGCGTGAATAGACTTCTAAAATTCCTAAGGGATGCTAGATACGACTTGAAGGAGGTCGGAGATGTTACTTGTTGTCCGGCATTCCTTCTGGGCGACTCGTACTTGTAGCCCATCTTGGTCTTTCTCGAATCTCGTATGAAGCCTCGGAATGGGTTATCTTGGTGAGGGCTGCCATATCTGCTTTGGTTGTCGCTAAACGAGGAACCAAGGCTGTCTTGTGCTGATGAATCAGGTCCTGTGAGTGTTTTTGTGACGTTGATGAGATAGCGGTTGTGTGGCTCTATAGTTCTCGCGGTTCTCGGCTGGGCCTTGAGTGCGGTTAAGACCATCCTTCCACTCGTCGGGGGGCTGGAAAGCCGTGTTGCTACGAGTCGCAGAGTGTTGAACATGATGATTCTCGAAAGTGTTGATGCAGCTTGGGATCAACCTTCATTAGTGTTGCTCGCTCACCCATAGACTACAATACATCCCAAGGCTGAGAGATTCCCCTTATCACCGCCGAACCAGCACAGTTCGGAGATAGGTCTTTGACTCCCGCTGCCGCCCCCTTCCATCCGTGTCCATAACGTCCATGTCTTTGGGTGGGTTGAACAGGTTCCTGACTTCATCGCGTTTCCATATGAAGATAGACCAACACCTCAAACAACATTGCAAAAGCTGTCATGAGTATCCACGAAACTACACTCGTCCATACTCCAGCCATCAATTTGTATTTCATCACGTCCTAGAAGCGAAGCAGACAAAATGTTCGTACAGTTTGTGAGAAAAGATCTCCGAGTACCTTGGTTATCGAGGAAACCCAAAATTTGGATTTCGCGTAAGTCACAATCTCACTACTTGAGCCAGGTGACAAATGTACAGGCGTCGAAGTTGAGTTTAAGTAAGGAGATGAGTCTCGTGATATCAAGGTATACCAAAAACTCTGACACCCAGCCTCAGGTTCATGGTATCTCCGTAATGTACTCTCCTACCCTGATAGACACAAACGTTTCCTCGCAGATGAACATCCGATATCATCATCCTCAACAAGTGAAAACACAACTCGAATAACACAAAACAGAAACATCTCACAACGCCGCAACAACGTCTCTCAAAGACTCTTCCGCTCTCTCCAGAGACAACTCCCCCAAGCAATCCCAAGGCCAACAAAATTCCTTACAACCACAACGTCTCTCACAGCCACAACCTTCCCACAAGCCCGTCTCTTCTCAAATTCACCAACTCTCCACGGCAAAGTAGTCCACCCCGACATGGACAACTACATCCGCTACAGCCTCCGCGACGGTCCCCCACGCACACCCAGCCCTAAACCACTCTACTCGTTCTTCCGCCAACACTCATGGTCAAGTACACCATCAGCAGCAGCAACAATAACAACAACAACAACAACAACAACAACAACAACAACAACAACAACAACGAAAACACCACTTACACTCGCAACGCCAACCTTCATCTCAGCCTTTCAACCCACATGGCCGAATCACAGAGTATCATCATCCTCCTCTCGAACCCCCGAGGACCTCGCACAAATCGAGAGCTCGCTCCGACAGCGTAAACTCCTTGACTCGCAAGCCGATGCCTTGATGGTTCTCGCGAACGATTTGAATGATAGAATAGGGGCGTTCAACAAACTCTCAGAGAACCCTCCCCCATTCCGCGGCGGGCTTCTCCCTTGGCCCCGAGAGGTTCTTTCTCAATTCCAAGAGGATCGGCGGCTTAAATCGCAACGCGATGCCTCGAACGTTCTCCGGGCGCATGTAGTGCGTGAATACAAGATCTTGAGGGAAGCCGCGAAGAAGTCTCGGCCCCCAGGGACCCTATCCGATGATGATCATGATCATGATCATGATGGCGGGAAGAGTGGTCCGCGGCGTATACGTATCTATCCGTCTGCGTGGATCTGCGGCATTCTCTTGGGGCAAATATGGAACGGCGTAACCTCGGATAAAGGACCAGAGACTCGGGAGGTGGAAGATGATGCTGCGTCGGATGAACCAGACAGTGTCGCAGAAGGGAAGTCAGAAGATGACAGGGGGCCCCAAAAGCTGCATTATCTCGCGAGACCATAGATCCAGTACACTTGATTAGTCAAGCCAGGTCAACACGAATAACAAAAGTCACTACTCGGCATTCCTTGCTTTACTTGTAAACATCTCTCATCACATTGACTCTCATTTTCCTAATCTGCGCTATCCATAAAGCCTTTCTTTAACCGTCGTCCCAAGGCCGTCGACTCATAATAATAGGTCTCGCCGGGTCCCACGGCCCATAAATCTCATTCTTGTACTTTTGCAACCCAATCAGCCACCAACTACACCCGCCCATCGCAATCGCAGAGATGAGCACGCTGACAACCATGCCCGCCACTGCCCCCTTCCAAGGCCAGCAGGACATGCCGACACCAGCGGCACAACCGCCATTATCACCCACAATCACCCCGACACCAGCACCCGCCCCCAAAACAAGAAACACCGTCATGGCATAGTTATATCCCCAGCTCCGGTGCCTCGCATATCGCCGAAACACGGGAAACAGCCCAAAAACCTCAATACTAAACAGTGTGAGACTAAAGACCTGGCCCGTAGACGGCAGCCGCGAAGCGAGCACCGTCGAGGCCATGAGCGCCGCGTTGGTCGACAGCGAGGCGGGGATGGTGACGCGGACGCCGCCCGAGTAGTCAAAGAAGAAGATGTTGATGGTCAGGAGCCAGAAGGACATGGCCCAGATGCTGTCGCTCCACGTCGACTTTGTGAGGGACTTCAGGATGGGGGAGAGGCCTAGGAGGGTGGAGTAGATGAGGATGGCGCTCTTGACGGTGCTGAGACGCTGGTTGAGGCGGCTGTTGTCGTCGCCTGGTAAGGGGAAGGAGGAGCGGCGCGGGAGGGGGAGGCTGCTGTTGACTTCTTGGCTGTGGCGGCGGTAGACGGACTGCGAGGTCGCTGAGGTGGAAGAGATGAGGGAGCTCGCGGAGGCGGAGTGCGAGTGCCGCGCCAGGCGAGGCCGCTCGGCGCCAGCGGTACTAGAGAGATTTGTCGCGGAGCTCGTGGCCGTCGTGGCGGTAGACGAAGCAACAGCGCCATCATCGTGCATGGGCGGGCTCCGCTGCCTCATACTCCCCGTCCTCCGACTCGGCTCCAACCTCCGCCCCGCGGCCGTCGCGCTGTTGCTGCTCCTGCCCGCCAGACCTAGCTCCTTTCGCTCCTCGTCGGCCTCCCACCGCTCCCACAGCAGCCACCCCAAGAACGTAGCCATGCTGCTAAACGAAACAATGGACACGGGCGACACGCGCTCCTGGGATATGAGGACGAAGCAGACGATGAAGAGGATGACGGAGCAGACGTGCTGAACAATGACCGTCGAATCGGCGACGAGGGGCCAAAAGTCGTAGGGCTGCAGGCGCGGATTGCGCTGGAGACTCTCGAGAAAGGTATTCTGATCCGTGTAGTTGTCCGGGTAGCTCTGCTTCACCCACATGAGCTTCTTCCACGTCCGCTTGCGACTCCGGCGTGAGCGGGAGCGGTGGCTGCCCGCGGCGCCGACGGCAGAGGCGGCATTATGACGGAGGCGTGCGCGGGCGGCGCGGTGGTCTGCGCCGAGGGAGGAGACGTCGGGGAAGGAGGGCACCGGTCGGCGCGGCGGGGAGGTGGCTAGAAAGGCATCCTCGGGAGCGAGGCGGGATCGGTCCTGGCGCTGCTGGTGGAAGTTTGTGGTGCTGTTGTTGGTGCTGCTGTTTGTGGTGCCGGTGCTGAGGGCCGTCGGGAGGGTGGAGGAGCGTGTGAGGGGCGGGGGGAAGGAGCCAAAGTCCGTTGGTGTTGTCGGGGACATTAGGCGCGGCTTTGCCGTTGAGGGCTTCAATGGAAATGGAACGACAAGAGTACAAAGACTCAATGGATGACTTTGTTTGGAGACCGAGACCTTTTCTCAGCCTCGCCGTCGCGGATGGACTGAAGTCGGCGCAAGGCTGGAGACCAAATTGGTAGGAGCCACACAGAATGCGCGCGCCAGGAAGGCAGTCGCAGTGGCAGTAGAAGGGGAAAGAAAGTGCCAAGGGGGCCCAGACCACGCCAGGGGAGGGCACAAAAAAAGGGTGCGTGCACGGACGGGGAAAGGAGATTAGTGGGGAAGGGACCAAGTGCACCAAGGGTAGCCGAGTCAGTTCGATTTCGACAAGGGTGCGCCGCCCGGACCAAGTCGCTGGATTCGGTAACCTTTTCTAAAGCCTTTTTTTTTGTTTTTTGTACCAAGTAAGATGTGCATACGAAGGATACCCAGACTGGTCGGTGGCCGAAAGAAGCGTCTTCCGAAGTCCATCAAGGGAAAGGTGTCTGCTGCTGCATCTGGTTGCTCCATTTACTACGCTTTACTATTGTCTCGAGATGATATCGAAAAGGAGGGTAGTAAATATGGGAAATATCCAACCACAGTTGCTACCTCAAGCTCAGTTCTTCTTTTGTCCGAGTAGAGTATCCGTAGTTCCGTACGTAGTACTCCGTAAAGTCTCGGAACCATCACCGAACTTGGAAGACAAAAGTAAAGGTTATTACCCAAAGCATCGCCCGCAGTAGTACCTAGCCTTCATGGATGAGCGGACAAATCGCGGACGGATCATGGACGGATCTAGGAAGGCATACATAGATGCATGCCTAAACCCAACCCTACCACGAATTGCGTCTACATCCGCGTCCGCGTCCGCCTTCGCCTTACCTAGAAGCTAAATTGAGTTAACCAACTTTCTTCATGACGCTGTCATGGACACACGCAGCTTCCGTCATGAACCACTTACGATCCGCGGCCCCTTCTTGACACACGACAACCCAGTATTCGGAGACTTTCCCATCCTCTTGGAAACCCAAATACCACGGTAGCTTGCGCGTCCATGACCCATGGAGCCCTGGAATAGGGGAATGTCGTCGACCGTCGTTCCAAGCCTTCCGTGGCCATGCAAGACACCAAGTGCTGTCAACAATGCATCAGAATACGTCCAGAATCGCGACCCGCGGCATCCCAAGCCCCGGATTCTCAACACCACCACCATCACGGTCCAACACCAGTACAACGACACCACACCTACTGCGCAGTAGTGACCTGACCACGAGGCTAGCGGTGCACTAGCATCCGACAGGTGCCCGATTTCTGAGAGAAACGGGGCCTCTCAACGGAGTTCCACCTCGCCATGTTCTGCACCGCGGCACCGCCTGCCTCTGCTCAAAGGGTACCGCCGGCAACACCGTTCCCCGCCAAACCCTTGTGCGCGACGGAATACGAAGAGCAATTCCAGAAGCATTTTGAAGCCGGGCAGTCTCATTTCTGTCTGCCTAGATGGCCCCGAATTTCTTTGCAGGGAGGCCCGCACCGGCACAAAGCTTGTTCGCTGCTTGTCCCCTGGTTGATTGGCTGTCCCACTGGAATAGACCCTCATGCTGCGTTCCTGAGGGCTGAATGGATATTACCGTCCACCCCGTAGTCAGTCAAGGGGGACATTGTCCTGTGTCGCTTTCGTGGTCAAGTCAAAGGTCGTGTGCTCGTCTGCAAGTGTTAGATCCAAGCGGATATACCTAGGTTGTCCACCGTCCCCCTTTCGTGCTGTTACCAGTCTTCTGGGCCCCTTCCCGTGCCATGCCCCTCCGCGTTGGCATGGTCAAGATCTTGTGGTCCAGACTCTTCGGCGCGCCCTACAGGGACTAGGCTTGAAATGTGGCAGGCTGCAGCGATGGCAGGCATGCCCGGTGGGCGCCCTGAAGACTGAGAGTTCGCCTGGAAGGGACTGCTTATTTTGGAACTTTAGCGGGCCGACCGGAAGAGCTCCCACACTGCCTTGTGCTGAGCGATGCTAAGGGCAGTGGTACGGAGTACAGTGGGTGTTGCTGGGAGGGTCTTTAGGCAATGGGACCAGCTCAGATCTGACTCTGGCCCAAGGGGCTCGAGTTACCTAGGTACTGCTGTTTCGACGGCACTAGTGCGAATAGCCTCACCATCAGCTCGATGGGACGATTCTGAGAGAGAGTCAGGGCTGGCATCGACGATCCCTCATCCCCCTTCCCTTCAAACTCAGGCACGAGAGCAACATGACATCAACGAGCGGGCGATCTGCGACAATTCGGCTCAACCTCCATGGTTAAAAACGTTGCTTTCTTGTTGCAAGTCTTGCCGGACGCGCTTGGCAAAGCCAGAGGTATGCGGGTTCGGGGTCCATCAAAGTCTCATTCCCATGGCATCCCGTGCTTTTGCGTGCCCATTGACTGTGGGTTGGTCTGAGGGCATCTGTTGAAACCGTTTTGACGTTCAGACTACCTCACCATGGAGGGCAAGAAGAAGCGGGTTTCGCAGCTGCTGCCGATGTGGGCCTCGGTTGCAATGGAACGAAACTGTCGCAAAACTCACAGGAGGGCAGGTTCCAACTTCCTAGGACGAGGATTTCGTGTTTCTTGTTCGTCAATGCTTGCTCCATTTGGTCGTGGTCACCCTGTGATTGTGACCCTGGCGACGAGCCGGCGATGCTCCCAAATAAGAGAGACAGCTCCGCGGTGGTCTTCAGTCACCACATTGCAACCAAAATGGCGAATGTGCACACTATTTGATGGCGGCTGGTATAAGCTATGTCGGCATCCGCCGCACCTGTGGTGTGGTGATTCCAAAAAAGAAGTCCAAGCAATGGAACCAGAGCGCTAATCAGTGGATCCTTGGCGTCGATCCATTGCTTGGGTTCGCCAGCTGCGATTTGCCTTTGGCGCCAACTCCCACCTGGCACTGGACAGAGAAACTGTCGCATTAGGCGTTCACTGGTGTTGTTATGATGGTGTTTTGGCGTACCTAGGCATCCGTAAAGTGTAGGAAGCTGATTTGGAACTTTTGCCCCGTCCCAGCCCCAGAGCAACTCGATGGTTGCATGGACGAGAAGATCATTGCTGACGATTGAACTGTTGCTGACATGCTCCCTTCATTTCTGGGAAGAGGCAGTGTCTTGGCGCTGGTTGAATGGCCGTTGTGTGCGGCGTGCTGCGTGCATATCCGTGGGATATGGCGCAGCTGGGTGCAATTTCGTCTGTACGAGTTTGCAGCCACGGAAGCGCCAAGCATCGTGAGAACTGGCTGGGTGGACGGAGGCTTGACTAAGCATCCTAGACAAGCCAAATCGACAAGGGCCATCGGCATACGATCCAAGGTGATGATTGATTTGCTGGGTATCTGACGGATACCCCGTAAACCATTGGCAAAGACGGCGACCGCGGACAAGCAGGTGAAAAGTGCGCTATAGTCCATAGCTTTATCCGTAGAGGAGAGGCGGGATCTCGTGTGCCGTGCGCAATTCCATGGCCCCATTTCCGTGGGAAGGCGTGCCGTGGACTAATACCTGGGGGCCATGGAGGGAAAATAGGCCGAATAGTCAGCGTCCATTATTGTGGCTTGGGAGACACTGATTGACTGGGTTCCGTCTTCTTCATCTCTGTGGTCTCGGTGGATGCCGGATATTTTTTCAGCTGCGGGAAAGCAAGGGGTCGGTTTGCGTGATCCTCTCTTTTCCTTCGTTATTGTTGGTCGTGATTTTGGTCTTTTCCTTTCTTTTCTCCCCGCGAGATTCAATGCCATGGGTGTCGCTGGGCTGTGGCTGGACGCGGCGGTACCTATTCTGGTGCAATGACTCCAGGGTTAAGAGTCAAGGAGCTGGAGATTCATGAGAAGGACACTGTGGGAAGTCCAGCCACGACGGGGGGTAGTATTATGTGATTCGCTCTCTCGTACGTCTTGAAATCGCCAAGAAAGGAAAAGCTCCTGGTGGGCTTTGATCGCTACCATCTGTTGCGATAAGTTGAGATTCAAGACTCGCACAGGGTCAGCTTTGCCCACGTGCTCCCGTTGGCACTTGTGGACGGGCAGAAGGTGGGAAATGAGAGCTGAGGGGCCTGGAGGATCCAGACGGGGGGCACTGGGGGTTGGCCAAGGTGCGAGGGATCAGTCGAGGAAAGCTTGATTCTCTTCCTTTTCATTTTGTGGCGCTGTGAGATGGGGAGTGGGAATCACTTCCTCAGGTACGAATGTTCGGACAGAGTACCTGCCTGTGTACTCCGTAGGGTACAGAGTAATACATGGTACAGAGTGATACATGGTACATTGAACAAGTACGGAGTACCTTGTCGGCATATTAAGGTAGGTTGGGTAAGTACGGGAGGTACTCTACAGTCCTATGGTCCTGCCAGTAAGTTGTTGTGCCTGCGAGGGAAGCTGCAGTCTCAATTGAAACTATTGCAGGGAAGGTGGGAATCATTGGGGGGAGCACAGCTGGGAAAGCACACCCACGAATCATAGGACACAATCGGGCAATGTGCCGTCCAGATGGGGGCATCGCTTACACGGGTGGGCGAAAGTAAAGTGCAGAAGTTGGGCTGACCAGACATATCGAGGTAGTCTTGCAGACGCAGGCTTGCATTTTCAGCTTCAATAGCTTACTTTGTTCATTCTCTCTTCATGTTACCTTCCTGCGCCTCTTCTTATGTCTGTCCCCTCCTCCGTCAATCATTGGCATAGTTAGACGAGACGACAGAGTGGAAGTTTGAGTTGACAACCTGGCTTCACACCCGCAGCCTGTGACGGCAAACGTCGAGTCTTTCCCCTAAATTGCCAATTGGAATCCATACAGACTCCATAAGGAGGCGCCTTTTTTCTCTTTCATGTCTTTCGTCTCTTCTCAACCTCGGTCGACAACAAAATGCACGCATGGAACCCCCCGTCCGGCCTTCGGCCGTGACACATGGGATCTGCTGGCAGGGATTGACTTCTCGTTACTTGCACTCTGGAGTCTCTGGGATTCTGCCAGGTTGTTGGGGTTTCTCATTCTCGCGATGAAGTCTGTCTCTCCTCCTTATCCATCTTCCTCTCGCGTTCCTCGAATCCCGCAGCCCCTTGCGCTGCCCGTACAAACACTTGCCATCCCTGGTAAACGTCGGGTGGGTGCCCTGCGCCTGCGGTCTGCAAGAGCCCCCGAAATACATGGGCAAGCTGCAACGGAAGGGAAAATCCAGGGGACTTCACCAAACCTGCCTGTCTGCCAACCCGCCAACTAACGCGCCTTTTGGGTTTGGGCGAGGTGGTAGTGCAGACGATCCAGCTCACCCCGCGTCCACCTTGGCTCCAACTTGCCAACCTCGTTCGTTCGATCCTAAATCGGGATACAGGAGAGAAAGATTTGGAACCCGAGTTTCTCACGGTGATGGAGTTGTGCTCGAGGTGGCCCTCCATGTCGCATCTCACTTTTGCATTTTCACCGATGATGGGTGATGAAGGGGGCCGAGCAAACCGGGTACCGAAAAGAATGCAGACAAGAACCAGAGCCGCAAGGCCCGCGGGCCTATCAACTCTATGCAAAGAAACGAAGATCGCCAGAACATAGCGCTCGAGATCGGCTACTCGGCAGGCTCTCTCCTCGTTCTTGTTACAGACCTCTAGAGTCAGTCATCATTTGAGTGTGCCGCTGCCGTCGCCGTTCCGTGCGTGCCTATCCCATCCCATCTGTCTATTTCGGAGAGAGCGCAGCAGCAAATCACTCGCGAGTCGCCTTTGCTTCTTCACACTGGGGGGCCGGAGCTTGAAGACAAACGGTTCTAGGGCGCACTTCCTCGACTGATGCCGCCCATGCCACTGTGTCAACAGCATCAGCCATGTGTGTGCTGGCACTTTGTACGGTTCAATCCGTCCAGGACAGGCCCTGGCAAAATCTAGGAGAGAAAAGAAGCTTGAGGCCGACCATGTTTGAATCGAGACACCCACCTGCTGCATTAAACAGGGTGCACCGCAGCCCACAGGGTCCAGACCATCCCTGCATCCCTGGTTGAGCCTAGATCCTGGTCCTGGCCTGCCGCCCGAAGGCAGAGGGGGACAGCGGCCGGTCCCCCAGCACCCGCTTTTTGTGAGGGAAAGCAGAGAACAGACCAGAGGGGATCTGAGAGAGACGAGGACAAGGAGGACGAGCATGGCCCTGGGCCCTTGATGGCTGGCTGGCTGGGCCACCTAGCTAGGTCGAGAAAGAGAAAGAGAGAAGGCGGAGCGAGGGCAAAAGGGTGCGAACAGAAACGCCGCCGTCTTGGGTGAAGCTAATGTCATGTTAATCCCAATGCGTAAAAGTTGGGTTTGCTCTCCTTTCTCTCTCTGTCTCTGTCCTCTGGATCATACATAATAACATTACCACCTCACCCGCCCCATGCCTCTGGTCAACTGCACAAACATACTTGCAGCTACTCACGGATACCCAGTCCCATTTCAGATCAGACCCCATCTCTCCTCACTCCAGACGAGTCGAGAGTGTGTCTCTTATTCTTCCTATATTACTTTCAGACCTCGCTCGCCTTGGCACGTCAAATCCCACGAACACCTCCCTCTTCCGTTCTGCTCTCAGCTGTCTATCCTTCCGGTCCTCTTCGCTGCACTCGGGGTCTCACACCTCCCATTAGCCGCCTCGTCCCATCTTCTTCATTCCTCACAACTTGGGAACACACCAGAGCCCGTTACTTGTTTTGTTTCACTCGCCTGCGAGCTTTCCCGCCCTCCATTACGCTGACTTTTTTCTCTGCGCTCGGTTTCGCGCCGTGCCTCGACTTGTCTCCGGTTGCCCTGCCGCTGTCACCGGATCTCTGTTCCTCTAAAAATTGGCTTGCCCAGACCTGGACATATATTCCTTCACGTCTCGGCACACCCCGCACCCTCTCAAGCATCTCAATACAACACCGCTGCCCTCCACCTTGAACCACCATATCCACCGCTGGTAGTTTACAACCACTGCAGCTTGCCGGATACCGCCTTGGCTTGAGAACATTGGTGAAATTGTCACAGAAGCAATAGTACTTGGAGTCGACAGCCAGCATAGGCACGTGTTAGGCCAGTTGCACCAACTTGAACGACCTACTTCGTTGAGGAGACAAAGAAGAAGAAGTCAGGAGGCTTTCCTTGTGGTTGGAATTACTTCGACGTCGACGACCATCGTGGAACATCGATTACCAGACGAGGAGTCTAAGTCTTATCTATCTCTCGGAGAACCAGGATCGAGAAAGACACGACGACACAGACGGCATCTTTTCGCGCACCAAAACACCAATTTCGTGTATACACCACCATCACTTATCACCAAACCTAACCACCGACAAAATGAAGCCTTCATCACTACTCTTCGCCCTGGGCTTCACCCAGTTCAGCTTGGCTGCTCCCGTTCCATCTACCATCTCAGATATGGTCTCACACGTCAGAACCGAGGCACGTCGTCTAACAAGGGTAACACGCGTGTCCATGCACCGCACACGACCCGTCTCTGAAGTCTATGACATCGAAACCGAGTTCAACAACGAGCCAGTAACACCATCAGAAGACATGCCCCCGTCAATCGTCCTCGCGGCACCGCGACCCCTGAAAACCACCTACCTTCAGTCCCTGTCAAGGCACCCGGCATCTCGCGGCAAGGACAGAGTAGTAGACGTTGTGGGCGACGGAACCCCCGAGACGATCACGCCAATGTCGCTCAAGGATGGATTGGCGGAGCTGTTGCCTTCTGGTCGTCTGCCGTGCTGGAAGCACATCACCCGGCCGACGATGAGGATCTTTGAGCAGCATCCCGATCTGATTGTTCTTGGCGCCGTCATCGCACTGGTTCTCGTCCTTTTGGTGCTGGAGTTTGTCGGTACTACCTTCCAAGGGTGGGTTCATTTCCATTGACACATTTTGCATCGTGCAATAGACTAACAAGAAGCTCAGAGTACGCCAGCACTATGACCCGCAAGGAGTGATCCGGCTAGAGGTGGACGAGAAGGCATGCAAGACACCATCTTTCCGATGTGACTCGGTACCTTATCACGATGAAGAGGCGCAGGATGCTGAGGAACTCAGACCATGATTTGATGGTGATTGGTTTAATCCAAGAAGGGCAACGAAAGAAAAAACAGAAAACAACAACAATCCGGACTCACGGACTACTTTTAATGTGATTACTAGACATTGCGATACCATCTTCTTACTAGTATTGAGCGCGGCGCTGGTTAACGGCATGAACAAAAAACAAGAAAAATTCATAAACACTAAATCGAGTTCTTACGCTTTTTGATATGTGGGCACTGATGGCGGCAGGGAAGGGATCTGAGTTAAACCTATGTCGGAGCTTCACGACGAGATGGAAGGCTCTTTGTTTGAGACGGCGTCACACAGCGTCGGTGAGCGTCGGAGTGACGGACACCGAAGAGGAACCAGACTCTCCAAGCTTGGGCTGATCTATTCAATCCGAAGTCTTGCAACTTACCTTGATGGGGAAGGTTTTTGGATATCAAACTATGAGGGCACGGTTGAGGACTAGGCTTGGGTACCAGTGGTCGAGAGCACAGGAGAGAGGGGTTTCCAGGTACTGTGTCTGCAGTTCGGTTTCCACCTCAAATGCCACCTCAAATGCCAGTATACTTGGACTTCGAACAGCAGTCGGATTGGCCGTAGTCAAGTAACAGCCAACTGCCAAAAATGCTCGCGCAGAACGTTCAACGGAGATGGACTTTACTACAACGGGTCTGCGTGCCCAGCCTTCTGATAGGTGTTGATGGATAGATAGCGGCTACTACGGCGCGGTCTACAGAGACGTTTGCCGAAGTGCCGTGATCCGCCGTCGTAAGTTAAGTAGTTGGCAAAAGACGGAGCCGGGTCATGTGATGGAGCGGCAACGACGGCGCAGCTAGACAACCTCATGCTATCAACCGCTCCCACTCCCACCTCCCGGGTTCAGAGTTCGATAGATGGCCATCGGAATGAAAGGAACTACATTGAATGTTCTTGTCGTTGACGAAAGCCGGAATTTGATTTCCCGCCTCGGTAGTGCGGCTCGAAGTTTAGAATACGAGGGCACTTCAAGAAGCAGACTACAAGAGCCATCGAACTATTCCTGCGATGATTGAAGCTCGAACGCGCGTTTATTCACCTGCCATGGCCATTTTTCATTTTTTTTTTTTCCAAAAAAAGGTATCGACAGAGAGTTGGCAAAGGTAGGGATTGGCGAAATACAAACGGATGTTGTGTCCGTCGAAAGTGTGAACCGTGGGCTATCATTACGCCCCTCACGAGGTCGTATCTGAAAGGTCCCCGATCTCTCTCCCCACCACCCCCCCCCCTCCAATTTCTTATGATAGTAATAAATCAGAAGGTTACTCATTTTCTCAGAAAAGAACTCCCATTGACTATTTCTTGGGTTGTTGTGTCGGCCAGCCGCCCACCGAAAAACCCCCCCTCCATCTTACGATATCAGCTCCTCGTCCTCGTCAAACTACCACATACGACCATACCCATTGGAAAACTCGGGATCCCGTCCGCTCTCCCATAGATAAGCCAATGAGGGCCGGATTAGTAGTTGGGTCGGTGACGACCAGCGAATACCTGGTGTTGTATGTTTTTAGCTCACTTTTCTATTTAGTGAAGTTGTCGTCGCTTTGTTGTGGTTGGTGACGATGGGCGGAGTGGAATACGGATATGTGCTTTTTGGGGTGGTAAGGGGTAAAGTGACAGGTCTTGGGTTATGGAGTGATTGATAATTATGCGGAGAGTATGAAGTTCAAGCCATCATTCATCGTACCCGCTTGTAACTGCTTTCTGTCGTTATCCTATTCAGAGGAGACGGGGTGGGGATTGGATGCGAGGTGATTTGGACGGCAGTCTAGTAGAGGAGATGGGTGTCTTTATGGATTCTTACTTGATGCGTAGGGGAGATGAATCGGTCACAAGCTGTGGGGTGAAGTCTCGAGAGAAGGTGGGCTATTGACATTTGTCAAGCTGATCTGCTGCTTTATACGTGCGTGGAATCAATGGAGGGGGGGGGGGGGGTTGTCTTTCACTTTGACTACGTTGATCTCAGACCCTGCCAAATCACCGGATGATGCTGAGTGCTAATCTCACTGGATTTCTCCTTGATGTGGAAGCGACTGGAGGCCCCTTACAGGATGGACGAGAGGTGTTGGCCACACACGAGACATACGTCGCAAGGCGTACAAGTAGACCTTCAACTTTGTCATATTAAAACTAAAAGCGATAGAAGTATTAAACACCATCAAGCATATTGGGCCCGCTGGCCCTTCCATACTTCCACATTTCTCGACTCACCCACCCCACCAATGCCTTATGAGTAATGCACCGCGAAGGGATACGATGCATCATTGAATACGGCCCAACCAGGCGATATGGAATGTTCTCCATCCCACACCTCCTCTTTGTATTTTTCCCAAGCCTCACCTTCCTCTGCGATTCTTTTCTTTTTGGCCTCTGCCTCCGACATGGCCTGATATTGCCAGACGGCGCCGTAGCTTCCGAGGGAGAGGAGGGTTGTCAAGCCGGCGACTTTCCACATGATGGAGACGGCATTTACTTTCTTTGCCATCTTGAGAGTCCGGTTACAGCCGCTGGAGAACTTCTTTCTGATGGCGAATATCTTTGTTGGCGAGGCTGTGATGATTGCGCTCTGCATCGACTTGGTCTTGTTGATGTTGTTGGAGCCTGGTCCGGGAGCCTTGACTCTTCGTAGGGGACTAGCTATGTCGAGGAGGCTAGACGTGAAGGTCTCTTTGCCGCTCGCCAGATGATGGCAATTGTAAATGCTTAGCTTGGATTTACCGGGGTTGGGAGGTGTATTCGGCTTCTCGAGCGCTTTCGCAATCGACTCTGACGAGGTTTTCAGGGAGCGGCGGAACTCAAAATGGGTTCGCCTCTTGTTAAGGGCTCCGGTGGTTGAGGAGTGACGCGAGTTATGGGTTCTGGCCGTGGGAGCTGGGGCGGCTAGGGCCTTGACTATGGGCATGGCGAGGTGCTGGAAGACGAGGGTAACTTTTGATGCCATGTTGTAGGTTGTGGGCGATGAGATTTTGCTTTTGATTGATTTGATCTTTGATTAAACAGAAGTGTTTGATAGTTGGATGAAATGAACAGAAATCTGGGATGGTTCAGAAGACTTGGCTAGAGTTATATCTCTACCTAGCTGGAGTATCGGAGAAAGGTCGAGGAAGTAGGGTTTAATATCTCGTCGGTTAGCGAGATCCATAGCTGACCAGCGTCAAACTTCGAAGACCTTGATGCTCCGTCTTGTCAGGTTGATGGAAGATGTGGTTTGTGTTTAGGAAAGGAGCTCTGTCTAATACTATTGCCCCCTTCCGAACCACATCAATTCATTACACGGACTCAAATGTGTCCTTTGCCCTGGGCGCCAGAAGAACACACAATACTTGCAGTTTACTTAACATGGAGCAAGCATAAGACAGATTATAAAATTTGGCGGCATTTAGATCTTCTCCTCAGAATCTGAATCTGAAGAGGAAGTCAATCGTCATAAGGCAATAGGAGGGGTTTGCATTATCTCGATAACGACGGCACATCAAAGTGCTACGTGGACACGCCAAGTTCACCGTGATATAACATTAGGCCTTCCCCACTATAACCGTGGCATCTAGTTAAGCGACCACGGCCGTTAGCAGAGTGTATTAAGGCTCAATCGACTTTATAATTTTGGCTTGACCTGGCGAACTTGGCACAATTCATATCACTATGGTAAGCAATCGAGCACAGGAACATACCTTATGCCACAGCATCTCATATACTATTCACCCTTTCGAGTAGCGGCAACGGCCTTTGTTAACAAGACTTATGGATAGCATACTTTGGGCCAACCAACCACTATTCCGGGGCGGCAGAGATGTTTGCTGAGGCCCAACCCCTCTTTCTTCAACTCTGTGGGTGGGTAGAATCCAGGAACACAGATCGTTTGACTTCACTACACTGACCGTTCAGTAGTTTTCACCCATGATTCGGATGCAACGAAACAACTGATACCCACGTATGTATCATGACCTTGAGGCCTTGATATTTACCTCAAAGAGTATACCGGTGACTAGTACATACTGTAGCCGTGTTCTATACGGATACACAATACGGAGCTTTTGGCTGCCAATACGGATAGCAGTAGGCGCAAACAAGAAACATACAAGGATGCCAACACAGGACTGGATGTCGGCGAACGAAAGGTTCTATGGAGAGACTATGCAAACCGAGTTGTAGCTTGGGTGACAACCATTGGCAACATCGCTATGCCATTCGCCCCTGTGCCAGTCTCCCCATTGTGGTCGGCACGAAGAAATGAGGTATCTTGCTGTGCCCGCTTACGATTTGGCTTCTTTGGCAGACTGTGCCAGACCGCCCTTAAACCACTTCGGAGTCTACGCTCGTTAACACTGGCAAGCCTTCGTCAGGAGAATATACACACAACGCCCCAAGACGAAAGAAATCTCGGGTGTTCTGGGATATTGTCTGAGCCTTGGTAAAACTGCCGATACTTCGAGCTTTCGAAATCAAACTGCCCTGGATGACAAGTGGACTATGAGGAGAGAGTGCCTGTTGCATGGTCGTGAGGCTATGCAGCCATGGCACAACCCTATCTTTGCAGCTTGCGACTTAGGATCTTTTGACTTGCTGGAACATCTGCACCGACTTGGGTATGATCTTACGCAAAACAATTACCTAGGAGATTCTTTGCGGTCCATTGCTGCCGGGCATGGGCACAGTGAAATTTGTTCATTTCTCCTGGATCATGGGGCAAAGATCAATACACTGAGACACGATATGAGCAATCGTGATCGACTTGTAGGCTTTTCTGCACTGCATCACGCATGCTACGGTCGTCGTCTCAGCACCCTTCAACTTCTTCTTTCGAGGGGAGCGGACCCAAACTATCACCGGTATCATACACCGCTATGCCTCGTCAATAGGATAGAAGATTCCACTGAGATCCTCTCCACATTGTTAGATTGGAAAGCAAACCCAAACTTTCCCTGCAATAGTGGCATAGCCGGATGCTGTCTACTATCTGCCCTCCAATGTGACGAAGATGAGACATTCAGATTGCTTTTGAAAAATGGAATTGATCTTGAGCCATGGAAGAACAAGCGGGGAAAGGTCCTGGTTGAAGCAGCTTTTGTAGGTGCAGTAAAATGCAGCCGAATCCTCATTGAAGAGCTTGGCTATGATGCGAACAACTCATATGCGGGAGTTTTCGGAAGCACTCTGGGAGCTGCTGCACTCGAGGGCGTGTAGAGATGGTTGAATATTTGATCGAGGAACTAAAGCTCGATCCGATGATTCTTATATCTCGTCCTCCGAATTGTGCAAAGGCTCTTTGGCAAGCATCTATGCCACGGCACCTATTGAAATATGTGACGCTGGAGAACCTCCTTGAAATTGGCATCCCTCTCCAAACGATAGAGTATTCACTAAGGGAGGGAGGAGGCTGGCAATAAAGCATCGACAAGACGTCGACATAAATCTTCATTCTTGTATCCCATCAACTGCTAGATAGCGTCAGCATATAGGTACGTACTTTGATAAGGGGAATGGCAAAAAGTCTACAATCCGACCTTATTTCCCTTATATCCGCTTATGAATAATCTCAAAATAGGGCGAAATTAGAGAAAGACTTTAGGCACGTTCGGAAACTCCAAAATAGACCCGAAACCACGCAACGGCAGTGTTGAACGAACCACCTACGAATGCTACCACAATAAAGTGGCTCAAGCTACGCGTAACTTGTCAACTCGACGTCGGGATTTCTCAAGTCATAGTCTGCCGGCCAAGGCGGGAGGCGGGGGTTGGTCGACCGCGGCGGCAGACCCGGCGCCGTGGATGATTGCGTAGTCGTTGCCGGCCCCCGAGTCTCCGTTCAACCAATGGCAGTACTAGACCGGGGCAGCACCCGTCTCGATTCAGCAACTCGTACGGTATTATCACGAAACTCAAGCCCTAGTGGTCCAGCCTTTCTTCGCGGCTCACGGTTTCTTACGAGATGTGCTTGTCGAAAAGGTAATCTTCAATCGGTGTAGGTTCCCCGCTTGCGCCGGGCCATGAGCGCCTGTGACCGTGCCTGAATACTCTACCTTGAGGTGCACAGGCGAACTCCCACAGACGACAGACGTCGTCTGGAGACGTCGTCTGGAGATTTTGAGATGGAGCTGCGCTCAAGCTCACATATGCGAGATGAATCCTTCCATCCGAACGATGAGACAGCTTCTTGACAGCCATGCGGCGCGCGGCACGCGATGTGCGGGGTACGGGATTACATCACATGTGAAATGGCGGGGTCAAGCCAATGTGCGAAATCTGGGATGTTTTTGAAAATGTTTCTTTTTTACGATTTCAATTCTACAAACACGGATCGCTCAAGACCGCATTGTTTCCCTTTTCACAGGTAACAGGATATCGTTACGCAAGGTAGTTTTACACAAGGCGTGGGTTTGGGTTAGCTCTCCACTTTATATCAACAAGTAAACAACATCATTCAACACGACCGGTTGTCAGTGCTCGCCTCTACTGCTTGTAAGCGCTGGGGCCGATCATGAGCTCGGGGCGGACGAGCTTGTCAAAGTCCTCCTCGGAGAGGGCGTTGAGCTCGAGGGCGGACTCCTTGAGGGTGAGGCCCTTCTTGTGGGCGTTCTTGGCGACCTTGGAGGCCATGTCGTAGCCGATCTTGGGGTTGAGGGTGGTGACCAGCATGAGGCTGTTGAAGTGTTAGCAAATAGACCCATTTATACTGTTGACAACAACGGTGACTTACGACTCCTTCATGATGCTGGCAATCTTCTCCTCGTTGGCCTGGAGACCGACGACAAGGTTCTTCTCAAAGGAGCGCATGCCGTCGGAGAGGATGCGGACGCTGTGGAGGAGGTTGCGGATGACCAGGGGCTTGTAGACGTTGAGCTCGAACTGGCCGTTCATGCCACCGATGGTGGTAGCGACGTGGTTACCCATAACCTGGGCGCAGACCATGGTGAGGGCCTCGCACTGGGTGGGATTGACCTTGCCGGGCATGATGGAGCTGCCGGGCTCGTTCTCGGGGAGGTTGAGCTCACCGAGACCGCAGCGGGGGCCGCTGCCGAGGTAGCGGATGTCCTGGGCGATCTTGGAGAGGGAGGCGGCGAGGGTGTTGAGGGAGCCGTGGGCCTGGACGATGGCGTCGTGGGCGGCGAGGGCCTCGAACTTGTTGGGGGCGGTCTCGAACTTTGTGCCGGTCATCTTGGAGACCTCCTCGGCGATGCCCTCGGCGAAGCCCTGGAAGGTATTGATGCCGGTGCCGACGGCGGTACCGCCCTGAGCAAGCTGACGCAGGTCGGGCAGGGAGGACTCGACTCTCTTGATGCTCTGGCTAAGCTGGGCGACGTATCCGGAGAACTCCTGGCCGAGGGTCAGGGGGGTAGCATCCTGCAAGTGGGTGCGGCCAATCTTGATAATCTGCTTGGCGTCGAACTCGTCAACCTTCTTCTGCAGAGCATCGCGGAGGCTCTTGAGGGAGGGGATGAGCTCCTGCTCGATCTCGAGGACAGCGGCGATGTGCATGACGGTGGGGAAGGTGTCGTTGGAGGAGGCGGAGCGGTTGACGTGGTCGTTGGGGTGGACGGGCTTCTTGCTGCCCTGGACGCCGCCTAGGATCTCGATGGCGCGGTTGGAGATGACCTCGTTGGCGTTCATGTTGGACTGAGTGCCGGAGCCGGTCTGCCAGACGACGAGGGGGAAGTGGTCGAGCAGCTTGCCCTCAGCGACCTCAGCGGCGGCCTGCTGGATGGCCTTTCCAACCTTCTCATCGAGGCCGTAGCGCATGTTGACGGTGGCAGCAGCGCCCTTGAGGATACCAAAGGCCTTTACGATCGGGGGCGGCATGCGGTCCTGGGGCTGGTTGATCTTGAAGTTCTCGAGGGAACGCTCAGTCTGAGCACCCCAGTACTTGTCCGCGGGGACCTGGATCTCGCCAAAGGCATCGCTCTCGGTACGGGTTCCGGCCATTCTGGGAGCAGTGGTGTGAATGCTTCTCTGGAGGGAGAAAGGGCTGGTGAGGTTTGTTGATCTGGAGTTCGTCGCGGGGTAAAGAGCTGCGGGGGAAGAGGAGGTGTATCGGGTCGAGCATGTGGAGAGGCTCTTTGCGCATGTCCTCGGCATAACGGTAAGCCGTGTGTTCGCCAGGCCGGAAGCGGCGCGACGAGCTGGTGCCGATCGAAGCATGGCGGGCGTTTTTTTTTTTTTTTTTGGTCTGGTGGTGGTAGTTGGAGAAAGGGTCTTGGAGAGTAGAAACGGCGGTCTAAGTCGCAATTTCTAGCTTATACGGAGCCAATTGAAGCGTGAAGACCTCGAGGGGTGACGAGAAGAAGTGCGTGAAGTTATTGCCAGATTAACCAAAAAGATCTCCAAGGACGAGAGGAAGGAGAAAAAAAAGGTCTCGTTTTTGCCGGCTCAATAATTAACAGGAGTTCCATCACCTCCGAATTCGTTCCGTTGGGGGAGCTCTGACACTGTGGAGCTTGGTTGTGGCCCGTGCAGCCCGGCTTATCCCGATAACCCGATTGCACAGCAACGACCACCGGCGGCCCTGCCTTTGGCCGAAAGTCTCCGGTTCCCCGTGTCTTACATAATCACCCGAAAGTGGGGGGGTTGCTGTTGGTGAGGATTACCTAAGGCACTCGAAAGTTGAGAGCTCTCATGACGGAATCCTTCGGCTTTTCATCCCACCCGCCGTGTAACCTTCCTGAGCCGAAAACGTCAAATGTCGACCGATTCCCAGCGTGCCATCGTCACTGATGTAGCAGCAGCAGCAGCAGCGGCAGCACGCACTCGTTCAGCCACCAAAGGCCCTTGCATCGTCCGCAGCGGGAGCATATTGATGTTGATAGGACGAGTAGGGCATCACGGCGGGGATCCCGGCCCCGCTCCGCTGCAGCATGTCATCACAACACAAGACGGCCCGTTGAGAAATGCTCTCGAGTTTGCAGAGGCCCCCCGTCACCCCCCTCTTTGTCGCCGCCGCCGCCCACGGGGTCGGAGAGCTTAGCTTCCCTAGAGGAACCCGTTGCCACGGACTCGCCGCCGTTCACAGCCTTCCACTCAGGTCCACATTGACGGTTGACCCCAGCCCGCCCCCTGGCCCTTCGAGGGTTCTCTCTTGAGGGTCTTGGTGCACACAGGATGCAGTACGACAGAAAGGCGGTGTTGACACCTTTGAGGGGCCATTAGATTTGAGGCCATCGCGGCCATTGGACCAAGCGGCGCAACCACACAGCCATTAGCGCCTGACGGTCTAGACGGACAACTTTGATCAGCAGATCCAAGAGACACGGCTACCTCATGATGCCAGCCCGGTGCTGCAGGTAATGTCATGAAGCATTACTCGCCAGCAGCCCATACGATACAATTCCCGCCAAGCCAGCCACCGAGGAGTCAGAACAGGGGATAGATAGACGATGCGAGCTTCATTAGCTTACTGTATGGTACCGCAACTGCTATTGCTAACCAGCTAACCGGCCACAACTAACTTGCTGCTGATGATGATGCCGTTCTGGTCAGGACGGGGAAGACACGCTATGCAACTGGGTGGGTTTCACATCCTTCAGCCCAACTCTTCTCCTTTCTGGGTGGCTTGCTAATGCTCACTCACCCCATTTTCCCATGCCTACCCTTACATTAGTGCATCTATATGCCTCCTTTCCTTTCTTTTACATGCATCCACAGCCTCCTTGTCTTTCCTTTCGTAGCCAACCCTCTTCTCGAGGCTCCAAGATTTTGCACAAGTACTTGAAGTAAGCCGTGCGCTCTGCTTGATTGAAGTCAGAGAGGCACGCGACATCTCATCTTCTCTCTCCATCTGATATATAAGAGCAAAAAAGAAGGAGTTCCCGTCGCCCTACGCCCACGGTCCCTGTCCCACACACACCTTTTGGTCAGAGAGAGCCCCTCATTCCCTGTCCCGCACGTTTTGTCTCAACTTCGAGCTCCAAAAACCCCACCTCGATTCCCATCAGCTTGCGTTTCCGCAGTCAAGTTCAGTCCCGACAGCGCCAAACCCAGTTCGAGTGTCCAAAATTCTCCAAGCAACTACCATGTCTCTCCAGGTTGACGACCGAGGCCGTCGCACTCGTTCGCGCTCACCGGGCCGTCGCGAGCGCAGTCGGAGCCCCGCGGTCCCCGCCATGGTTGATCCCCCGCGCGAGCCCACCTACGCTTACCCGGAAGACGACCTCGATGGTGGCAGATATGGACGCGAGAGAGGAGGCGGCGCCCACGTCGTCACCGCAGAGCCGGGTGCCAGCCGCGCAATGTCGGGCGCTATTCCTTACCCAGAGGACGGCAGCGATGCAATGTTTCCAGGCACCAGGTCACTCTACGACTACGACGACCCGCGCGGCAGCAATCCTGCTTACCGTCCGCCCCCATCCCCGCAAGACAACTACTACCGCAACTCGCGCGAAAAGTACGACGATCCCCGCGACGACGACAAGCTCAAGTACCTGCCCGCAAAATACAGCAGTCACGGTCGCAGCAACAGCAAATACGGCAACGAGGCCGAGTACGCGCCCCCAAAGCCGCCTCGCCCTGACGAACGCGACCTGTACCCCCCAGCGAAGCCCCCTCGCCCCGTGTCGCCCGGCGGCTACGCTTACGCTCAGCCGCAGCCCTACGAATATGCAAAGACGGACGACAAGGCCAAGAAGAAGGAGGAAAAGAAGAAGGCTCTAGAAGAGAACCTCGCGTACGGCTTCGACCCCAATGCTTCTAGACCAGGCGGCCTCGCCCCTGAGCCCCGATACTCTGGTCGCGCACCGAGTCCAGGGCCACAGATCTCGGCCGGCGCCGCGCAGTACTACGCCAACGACCCGCGCGTCTCGTCCAATGTCTTGACCGTCGAGCCCGGCAGCCGTAAGCGGGACAAGTCGCCCCAGCCGCCTACTCACCGCATGTCGAACCTCTCTGTAAACACTGGCCACCACTCCATGAACGTGAGCATGTCGCTAGCCAATGCGCCGGGCTCGCCGCTGCTGGAGTCGTACCACGGCACCTATCAGGACATGTCACCCATGCCGTCACCCATGCTGCTGCCCTCATCACACGACCTGCAGGTCATGGAGCCCCTCTCGCCAATCGGCTCTGACGACGAAGGTAGACGACGCCGCCGTGCGCGGTTCCACGACACCGAGGACGATGCGTCGAGAATCGCGAAAGCGCTACGCAGCGACAGGAAAAACCCGGACCCGGAACCCTTGATTGAGATCCTGCCTGGCCTCACCCACGAACAGGTCATGGACCTTCGCAAGGAGTACAAGGCTCTCGTCAAGACGGGCGCCGACCGCAAGGGCGTCAACGTGGCTAAGCACATCCGCTCCCGCCTCAAGGACGCCGATCCGAACCTGATGAAGGCCTGCTACGCCACAGCGCTCGGCCAGTGGGAGAGCGAGGCATACTGGGCCAATTTCTGGTACCAGGGCGACAAGACGCGCCGGGAGCTGCTCATCGAGTCGCTCATGGGCCGCACGAACAGCGAGATCCGCCTCATCAAGGACGGCTTCAGCGATAAGAAGTACGACAACAGCCTGACAAAGTGCATGAAGACGGAGCTGAAAGAGGATAAGTTCAAAAAGGCCGTGCTCATGGTGCTCGAGGAGCGCCGGATGGAGGAGTATGATCCTTATGGTCGCCGCCTGGCTATCGACTACAACTCGGTCGAGGACGACGTTTCGGACCTGCGCAAGGCCGTCAAGTCGGAAAAGGGCGGCGAGTCGCTTATGATTAGCATTGTCGTACAGAGGAGCGATTCGCACCTACGCGAGGTGCTCAAGTTGTACGAGCGGACGTATCGGGCTAACTTCGCCCGTGACGCGCTCAAGAAGAGCGGTAACCTAGTGGTGAGTAAACTTCCATGGTAACACAAACATAGACACGGAACTAACATACTTTTCCTCGTAGGGAGAACTCCTTGCCCATGTCCTCAACGGCGTCATCAACAGACCTGTCCGCGACGCCTTACTGGTCCACCACGCCCTCACAGCAAGCCGCAAGGACGATCTGCGCCGCGAGCTGCTCATTTCGCGCCTTGTCCGCTTCCATTGGGACCGTCACCACCTCGAGGCCGTCAAGCGCGCTTACCGTGAGCGGTACGGCCGTGACATGCAGGAGGCCGTCCGCGAAGGCACCAGCGGCGAGTGGGGCATGTTCTGTCGGGAGTTGTGTATCTACCGCATGCCCGGCCAGGTGAAGACTTATGAAAAGGTACCGGCACAGGGACGGTGAACAGTTTCTGAACGTCAAAATGAACGGTGAAAAGGGGGTTTAACTTAATTGCATGAAGAGATTGACGATGGGACTTAATGAGGCCATGTGAGATGGGAGGTTATTTGAATGAAATATTATATCACATGCTTAACTCAAGACATCGCTTCACACTGCTGTCCACAAGTCTTTCACAGTGACTCTTGTTTTTCAGTTTAAATAACCCACGGTTCTCTCTTCACGACCCGGGTCGACCCTGAAAACGAACCGTCTTCACAACCTCATCCCTCCTAGCAACAGCCATCCCCTGCTTCTCTCCAAGAGCATAAGAACTCCCCTGCGACCGATCGTCCATCTCCCCAACCCTCTCACTAACATCCGACCTCCTCTCCCAGCTCCTCGCCCGTCTCCTACTTCCAGGTTCGACACTGCCCCTGCCTCGATCATCACCGCGTCGTCCGTCGTCATATCCGCCGCCGCCGCTTCTAAACTCCCTCTCTCCATGCCGTCCCCCTTCATCCCCATGACCGCCGTGCATATAATACCAATCCCTTTCATCACTGCTATCCCCCCTCTTCATGGCCCTGCTCCAACTTACGGTCCTACTCCTACTTCTACTTCTGCTGAAACTCTTGCTCAGACTCCTACTTCTCCTCCTGCTGAAACTCCTTCCCCTCCCGCCTCTATACCTCCCATCATCTCCCTCGCGCCGGATATACACATGTCGAACCCTCTCGCGAACATACCTCCCCGTATCCCGTGATCTGCTCCTGCTTCTCCTTTTCCTCCTCGGAGAAGCCTCATACTTCTTGAATGATAGCGACGTCCATCGACCCTGTGAGGGACTGAACCCGTCCTCCCTCTCTAGATCTTCGCCATCGCGGTAGTGTCTCCGTCTCAATGTATGCTGTTGTCCTCTTCCTCGTCGTCGGGGTTCTGTCACCGTATACGACCGTCTCAAATCCCCACAAGATCCAGTCTCAGCGCAGACATGCCTCGTCATCGTATCGTTAGGTCCCAAAAGACACCCCCGAGAACCGCGTAATTTATCGTCGACCTTGAACCCCCACTTCTTCGGATCTTGCTGTTCCACGCGCCATTAGCTATCATCAAACATTAAAACCTTGACCCTCTTCTCCTCACAGATGCCCAGAAGGCAAGATGGCCGTCAAATAAGGGAGCAAAGGGAACAGAGAAGAGAATACTCACCTCACCAGGATACCTCGAAACACCAACCACATCACCACCCCACTCTCCCAACTTCTTGACAGGATACAACGTACTCCAGAACCCCTTTCCCTTTTTCTTCTTCTTCCTCTTCTCACATGCCTTACACTTTCTCTTCTTCTCACACTCCTTGCACTTGCCCTTCCTCCCCTTCCTCCCTCTCATTGCTGCGGTACCAACCTCACACTCAAATCCAAATCCACAACTTCCTCTTCCCCTCCCTCCTCCAGTCAGACACCCCACCATCTCAAAATAACATTCATCATCCTCCCAACATCCCCTACACCCATCTCCATCACCACATCCACCACACTCCTCATCATCATCCGAACTCGTCTCTGATTCCGAAGTACCTTCACTCCCGTCATCGTAGTAATAATACCCCCCAGCACTACCACCCACACCAACGACGCCGACATCCCCTCCCTCGTCAATAACACCATCATCATCAAGACAAATCACATCGCCTCCAACATCGCTAAGTCCCCCAACCGGGACTCGCTGTCGAAGATCCGTCATCTCCGAAACAGTGTTGTAATTCCGACGATATGGTCTTGTTTGTCGGCCAGTTCGATTCGTACCAAGTCATCCAAGTCCCGACTCCCGATCTCTAAACGACGAGGCAGAGTGTGTTTCGAAGGTGCTGCAAATAAAAAGAGAAACAAGTAAGACAAAGTCACAAAACCAGGAAAGAAAAAAAACAGCCGGCCCTCCCCCTTTTGTTTGCTCCATCACCAAGCTTCCCCTCTCGAGATGGCGCGGCTACCCGCATGTCCAAGGTCACCAAGTACAACCGCCAGAACCAAACAATATTTACCAGTAATACAGCGGTGAGAAGATGGCAATGTCTTGATTCTCGTGGACTTATGCAAGTGTGACTTGTCATGACTCTGAACTTCCGAATCTATTCGTCTCATAAAGGCAACTGTAAATATGTAATTTTGACCAACAACACCCAGCGCAAACCAATGCCAGACACTCCGATGCTGTACGTATACAACAGGAAAAGAAAAACACCATAACACGCCCTTCACGACCAAACGCACGCTCCGTTTCCCCAGACCTTTACAGTCCGTGGCTCGAACGCCAAAACAAACCCGTGCTAGTCAGTCCCATTTAAACATTACAACGTCCTTTCCCCATACATCAACATCATACCCCTCACACCCCGCTACCCTTTCACAAGAACCCCTTGGTAAGACTCGGTGCCCGACTAAGGCTGCTCTTCCGCTTGGGTACAGAAATCATTGAGGCGGCGTCATCACCAACAGTGAACCCTGTGCGCCAAGCACCGCGGACGCTTCCCATGGCGGACGCAGCCCCCTTTTCGAATCTCAACGCCTTGATGCCTTCGAGCTCACGCTCCAGGCGCATCGATCTCTCCTTCTCCTCGCGAAGTTCCCGCTCAGCACGGCGTGCCTGAAGCTGGTTCTCCGACTCGGAAGACTGAAGCTCCTCAATCGTCTGCAGAAGCTTCTCCGCCTTGTCACGCATGCGGCCAACGTCGTCCTGCAGCTGTGTGTTCTGCTTGTCCTTGCGGTCGATTTGACCTTGGAGGTCCTTGACGATCCGGTCAACATTGCGAACCGATCGCTGGGATTTATTCTTCTCATTCTCATGCTCCTCAAGCTGAGACTCAAGCTGGTTGATGTTGTTAGCGACTGTGTAAAAAACACGCCTTGTGATTCGCGATTCTTACCTCTTGGATGCGCTTATGCAGGAACTTTATATCGTGGCTGGCGCTTGAGTAGCCCTTGGTCTCGAGGTCGACCAACTTGATTTGAATCTCGTTCAAAGACTTCTCCAGGGTAGCCTTAACCTTCTGGAGCTGTGTGCTGGCCTCGCGCTCAACCATTGCCTCCTTCTGCATTTCCGCGGCTAAGGCCTCGGCACGTCTCATCTTCTCCACTGCAGCAGCTGCAATATCTTCATGCTGGGCGAGGCTGGACTTCAACTCCAACATTTCCTTGTCAAGGTTGGCGGCATCACGAAGTGATGCGCTGTCGCCGTTGGTGAGATCTTCCAGACCAGCCTTGGCTTCCTCTAGGCGTGCCTCGATGCTACGCTTCTCCCGAACGAGAAGGTCTCGCTCAGAAGTTACTTCGTCCACTGAGGCGCGTAGGGACCGAACCTGGGAAAGCAAAGTCACCACCTTGCCTTGAGCTTCGCTGTGGGCGTTGACCGCCTCATCGCGTGACGAGACGACATCGGCCAGAGTCGACTCCAGCCGGGCCTTCTCCTTGGACCAAGTCGAGCTGTTGAGAACTTCGTCGTCCCACTTAGAGCGGAGCTCATCAAGCTCCTCGCGCAAGCGGGCGATTTCGGCTTGCTTGAAGAGTTTCTCCTCCCGGGCCAGATCCAATTCCTTGGTCAATGTTGCGAACTCGGCTTGGTACTTCTTGCGGGTCTGCTCCATGCTGGTTTCCTTGTCCTCGATGTCGTTGGCTCTCTGGTTCCTGTAGTCCTCGAGTTCGTGCTGAAGGCGTTTCTTAGCTTGGCTCGCGGCATCTAGATCGGTTGAAACGTCCTCAAGCTTCTCTTCAAGCCTCTGGTTCTGACGTTGCAGGTCCTCAATGGTGGCATCCATCTTTTCTCTTTCGGACATGACTTCGGCGTACGTCTCCTCAGCCTCCTTAGCCTGCGTCTTGGCAAACAACTCTGCTCGGTTGGCCTTCAAGACAGCAATCTCGGCTTGCTCCAGTTTACTGAAATACTCATCAGCACGACTCTTGTACAGGTTCAAGCTTGACCCAACATCGGCAAGTTTGGAAGTTTGGTTATCGAGTTGAATCTGCAGATCCGAGAAGTCCTGGAGAAGCTGGCTCCGGCTGGCAGCCTCTTGCTCGCGAGCCAGGCTCATTTCCTCGAGTTCGGATGTGGTGTCGCGAAGCTCGACTTCGAGGGCAGCTCGATCATGGCGCATCCGTTCGAAATGGTTCTTGACGTCCGAAAGTTCCGAGATGGCATCCCTGTGGCTGTGCAGAAGTGAGCGACGCGCCTCTTCTTGGCTGTTGAGAGCGTCCAGAATCTCTTCGTGCGATCGGGTCTGAATATCACGCAGGGACAACTCGCCAGTCCTCGCGCTCCGCTCTAGAGCTGACACCTTCTTGGCAGAGTCATCCAGCATGTCGTGCAGGCGGCTATTAACCTTTTCCAACTTTTGCATTCGAAGAACAGACAGGTTCTCCTCAGAGTCCTCTGGGGGCGAGGAGCCGCGCTCGATCTGGCTTTGGAGGTGTCGGTTCTGCATCTCAGCAATTTGAAGTTGGTTCTGCAGCTCCTCAACTTCGGCCTTGAGATCCATGCGATTGTTGAAGCTCAGAATATCCGCAGTCTTATCGGAGCGAGCCGAGTCCATATTCTCTGGCTCGAAGCGGCGAGTGGGCGTCGAGTTGTTCGAGTACTGGCGATTCTGCACCTTGGACCGCCGGAAGGTGGGCGAGCCATTGAAAGGGGCCTCGTTAGGGCTGATCTCCTCCAGCTTGGGCCTCATGGGAGACTCCATACGAGAAGAGCGCAGCTCAGCCAACTGGGCCTCGGCATTTGTTCTAGCAGCCGTCTGGACCCGAAGGTTCTGCTGGAGATCCTCGACTTTCCTAACCAGATCGAAGTTCTTGCTAAGCACGCCCTCGTTTGTGCCGTCTGCTTGAGGCGGGACAACAACGTCGGGATCGACCGTCCTAAGGACCTTGAGCATCTGCGCCCTCAGCTCTTGCAATTCCTTTTCCCTACTTTCCATGGTAGTTTGCAGAGTTCGGACAGTAGCCTGAGCCTGTGTACGGAGCTGGCGCTCAGACTCAATCGTGCGATTGGCCTCCGCGAGTTGCGCAGTAGCTGTCGATGCTGTCTTCTCGGCATTCCTCGAAGCCTTGGCTTCTCGGGCCACTTCATGGTTGAGATCCTCAAGGTTGAGTTGCAACTTCTCTGCCTTCTTCTCAAGGCCAGCGATGGTGAGTTGAGCTTCGCCAAGCTGCTTGTTCAGCTGAGTGTTTTGCTCGTCAGCTCGGGTCTTTTCACGTTGCAGACCCAGCACTTGACTTCTCGAAGCTTCGCTGGCTCTCGAACTTGAGCGAGCAATTTCCAATCCCTTTTGTTGAAGCTTGTTGAGGAGGGTACGGTTATCGTTCTCCGAGGCTTTGAGGCGACCCTTGACAGTAACCAGCTCCCGCTCGAGTCTCTCCTTCTCCTGATCGTTCTTGAGACCAAACTCTCCAGAAGACAGGATAAGCTTATTGAGATCCTCGACTTGATGATTGAGATTAGCGCACTCGTCGTCGAACCACTTCAACCTTTCTTGGGCGGCCTCGAGATCCTTCCGAAGGCTTTCCTCTCTCTCTCTCGCAGCCCGAGAAGCAGCCCGTTCACCTTCAATCTCGGCTTGCATGCGTGCTTCCTCGGCTTGAGTCTTGGCAACACGGAGACGTCTGATCTCCTGTCTCGCTTCGTCACGTTCCCGTTCGGCGGTATCGCGGGCTTCCTTGGTTCGACGCAGGTTATCTTGCTGAACGTACAGCTCTTTTTCTATAATGATCTTCGATTCGTTCAGATGATCGTACTCTTCTTGCAAGGCGTTGAACTTGTGCTCGCTCAGCAGCAGAACGTCGTCGCGTGACTGCCTCTCTCTGCTAAGCTCTTTTTGAATGTTGAAGAGCTCATCTTTGAGATCCTTGATCTGAGCCTCCAAGACTTGACGGTTCTCGTCTGCCTGGGCATCTTCGGAAAGCCGTGTTTCGAGAAGTTTCTTGGCATCCTCGGCTTCTCTCTCAAGTTGAGACTGCTGAGACTTGATGGCTGTGATCTCGGCCTGGACTTCGCGAAGCTTGGATGCAGCAGTCTCCTTCTCAGATACGAGAACCTTCTTCTGCTCCTCGAAGGTACGACGTTCAATCTCGAACTTCTTGTTATCTCCCCGAAGGACAGACAGTTCGCTCTCCTTCTTGCGGACAAGGTCTTCGTAGTCGGTGGAAGTTTTGGACAATTCGGAAAGTTGCTGTTGTACCTGACGGTTCTCGAGAGCGAGTTGGGATTCTCTCGATTTTGACGATTGCAGATCTTTCTGTGCTGTGCGCAATTTGACCTCGAGGTCTTGGTCGATCTGGAGGAGTTTGCTCTCCAAATCCCGTGCTTTGCGATCCTTGAGGCTAAGCTGGCTCTGCAACATCTTGATCTCATCCTCGAGCAGTCTCTCCTGTTCACTACGCTCCGATTGCTTTTGCGAGATCTCTTCAATGGAGCGCTCCAACTCCTCGGTGCGTTCCGAGAGCTCAGACTTCTCCTGCTCTAGCCGTGCAATAAGCAGTGCTGCTTGCTCCAGTTGAGCTCGGTACTTTTCAACATCGTGCTCGGCCCTCTTCTTGGCTTCCAGCAGATCGTCGAGTTGGTCCTCGAGCCTCTCTTGATCTTCTATGGCGCCAGAGAGCTTCTCTTCGAGTTCTGCTTCCCTTACTTGTAGACGCTTGAAGATCTCTTCCTTGTCCAATGCGAGGGCGCGTTCACTCTCCAAGGTCTGTTGAATTCGGACCATCTCGTTGTGTACGTTTCGGCGATCCTCTTCCAGCTTGTGGCGGTCATCAGATTCTTGTTTCATCTTGTCCTGAAGCTGGCGAATCATTGCATCCCTCTTCTTGACCTCTGTTGCGCTGCGAGTAGCGCCCAGGAATGGCTTCATTTTGCTGACAAGCTGCCACCACGGATTCTCCATGAGGTCAAGGTAGGTGTTGAAATTTCTCTGGATGATGCGGGTGGCCTCCGTCCGGAACAGTCTCTTGTAAGCGACTCGTCGCTGGATGTATCCACGTGCAACTGACTGGAATCGAGACATGATTTCGGTAATAAGGGCATCACGCTGTTCTTCCAGCTCGGCCAGCACACCAGCTCGGAAGAAGACCTTCGTAAGGCCCACGCGGTACAAGCTCCTGTCTAGACCAAGCTTCTCAAGCATCATTGCCGCTACGGCTTGGCCCTCTTGGTAGCCTTTCGGCATGTTTCTACAGAGGACTTCGTATCGTTGACGGAACTCAGCAAAAGGAAGGCGATTGGGAAAGCCGGTCCGGGCAATGCGGATTCCTTCGAGCACACCGTTGCATCGCAGCTGATCGAGCACGAGCAACTTGTTGAATTGCTTGGGCTTCTTCTTGTGGTTGGGCAGAATACAGCGGACAAAGTGAGGATGGGTGGAATGGAGCTGGGCCATCAGGCTGTGGAGCTGCTCCTTGTGGCGCTGTGCAACGGTTCGGAACAATCCCTTCTTGACCCGATTGCGGCTGGTACTTAGATCATCGTCAACGTCAGCGCAGTCGGCGAAGAGATCGGCAATGTGCTTGTCTGTAGATGAAGCAAGGAGACGCGTGATGTTATCATTTAGCGGATCCTTGTTCTTCTCCAGCCAGCTCTCAGTGGAGTACTCGACTTCCGCTGCATAATGCGTGAGGATGAAGCCTTGGCCGAGTCGAGAAGGGCGGTACTTGTTCGATTTCTTGTCCCACAAGGAGTTGAGCTTTTCGGTGAAAGACTTGTCTGTAGCCTTGGGCATGACACAGTCTTCGTCCAAGCAAGAGAAGATACCAATTGGGTTAGGTAGCTCGATGAGATCGATCGTAGGCTGAAGGTCGCGTCCAAAGTCAATGAACTGCCACTCAATCTGTTCCCTCGCGTACTCTTCTTGCTCAAGCACAAACATGTGATGGTTGAAGAACTGCTGGAGCTTTTCGTTGGTGTAGTTGATGCAAAGCTGCTCGAAGCTGTTCTCTTCGAAGATTTCGAAACCGGCGATATCCAGGACGCCAATAAAGCGCGAGTCGTCGATGCCCATGCCTGTGCGGTCCAGCTGACGGTTGATGCGAGTCACCAGATTACCGAAACCTCTCTCGTAGATGCCCTTGGACAATGCGTCCAATCCCAGTCGGACCTGCTCAGGAGTCTGAACCTTTTCAACCCATTCGCGGCCAGCCTTGACTCTGGGATGAAGCAGGCCTTGCAGGAATGGCTCAAGAGGAACACCGAGAAGCTTGCAAACCTTGGCTGCCTGCTCTTTGGCATCAGGGGCCAGCCGGGCTTGGTCTGCGGCACGGCTTTCCTTGACGACAGAGATGTTTCCGAGATGTAGCACCGCAGCGATTGTGCGAATGATGGAGTTCTGGTCCTTGTCTGAGAATCCCATGACGTTGAAGGCCTCCATCAACGAGTCCCACTCCTCTCGGTCGGACACGCCAACGATTGTATCGTGGCCAGCGCGAGTGTAAGCAAAGTCCTCGACATCCAAGCCATCGAGGAGGAATTCCTGCTTGAGCTTTCTGTCTGCACCCTTGAGAAGCTGATAGAAGATGTGATAGTTTCTCTCATGCCCGTTGATCCTCACCACCCGAGACTTCTCCAAGAGGTACCAGTCAATGAAGGCGCCGGAGATGGCTCCGCCCTTGTTGAACTCGATGCGGATGAATTTGCCGAATCTTGAAGAGTTATTGTTGCGCACCGTCTGGGCGTTACCGAAGGCCTCAAGAATAGGATTGGCACGGAGGATCTGTTGTGATAGGTTGGACTGTTGAGACTTATTCTTCACGGGGGACTCGGAGTGGGCGACGGCCGCAAGGTACTGGATCACCTTCTTGGTGTTCTCGGTTTTACCAGCACCGGACTCGCCGGTGACAAGAATACTCTGATTCTCGCCTTCTTCCACCAGATTGCGGAAAGCGTGGTCGGCCATGGCGTAGATGTGTGGTTTGGTGTCCTCCCTACTCCTCCCCTTGTACATATTGATATATTCGTTTGTGTAGATGGGTAGCGGACAGTAGGGGTTGACTGTGACCAAGAAGAGGCCGGAGTAAGTGTAGATAAGGTCGGCCTGGTATCTCATGTGGAGGTTATGGACGACGGACGCCTCGTTCAGATGGGTCAATTCAGCCATATCGTTTGCCTTGTCGAACTTGGCGGGGTTGACCTTGTCGACGCTTTCGGCGTCGACTTCTCGTTGCTGGAGTTCATATGTCAGCTATATTACGTCCACACATGACAGGCGGACCAGAGCACTCACTGTATCATCGTCACATTGAACGAGTATCTTGTTGTTTCCTGTCTCCTCAACCACCCAGCCTCTCACAAAAGCAGCTTGCGGGTCCTTAAGCCACACATAACGCTTTCCTGAAAAGTCGTTCTCGCCCTCGATACCTTTGACAGTGTCAGAACCCCGGCGCATCTCCTCCGTCTTGATGAAGGAGGGCGCGAAGGTGCCGGACCCGGAGCCGCTGTTCCTCGAGTCGGAGCGGTTGTGACGGAAGTGACCGGTGCCTGAGAACATGATGGGAGCTGCGGGTGCCGCAGATGCTGCAGCGGGTGCTGCTGAGGCAGTGGAGTGGTTCCTGACGTGGGATACGGGGGTGGTGACGGCCGACAGCGGAGATGGTGATGAGAAGACTGCGGATTTCGGGCGGCCGCTGCTAGGACCGGGCGAGGTCCTAGCAAAAGGATTATTCCGTGGTTGAGCCATGATTTGGTCGCTGTGAGAGTTGATATGGTATCGTCAGAAGAGCGCAGCCCTCAGGGCGGCGTGTCGTGTTGGGTTCGTGTCGTTCGTCGCAAAACGTCGCTCATGGAGTACACATTAAGATAGACCTGGAGGCAAAGCTGACGAAGTGCAACGAAAACGACGAAACTCTGAAAGAAAACAATATGAAAGACGTCGCGGGATCACAGCCTCTTGGGCGAAATTGGCAGTGACGAAAAGACGAGATCAAGGCAATGTCGGGGAGGCTGGGAAAGTGGAGGATTAACAATCGACGTAAGGATGGATATTGTATTGTTGACTCTGGACTAACAAAGAACAGGGATTCAGGAGTACGGTTGCTCAGGGTACGCCTGAGCAAAGTAAACAATGGAGGGGGCCACTGGGGGGGGAGCCCCCACGTGACAGACGCCAGCCGCCAGCGACAAAGGTGACGCGAGACCGTCTCAAGTCACACTAGCCGTATAGGGACTAAAGGCAAATGGGGTGTATCCCCACTGTTGACCACGGCCATCCTTGCAACCTCACGGCCTCGAATTTCCATTTGACTCGGGCCTTGTTTGGACCTGCCTGCCCACGGTGCCACGCTGCCCCTTCCGTGCCTGCCACTTCTTTGCCCCAGTAATCCCGACCGTCCTTGCCCGTGAGTGTCGTCGAATACTGCCCGAGGGCCGTCCACCCGCCCCAACCAACCTCCGTCCGTAGGTAGCAGTCGCATTCGAGTCGCAAATCTAGACGCCAATGTTTGCTCACCCTCACCCACTTGCAGCTACTTTAACCTTCAAAGACATCAACGTTCCAAAGCTCACCTGTTCAGCATCTTTTTGTGACGCGACGGTTCAAGGCAGACGCTCAATCAGCAGCATTCGGCGTTGCTTTCATTTGCAGAATTTTCTCTTCTCACAAATCTATCCGAATTCGGAAAGCCGCTGCTACGCGCCCACCGCCCAAACGCCCACCGCTGACCGCTGTACGGAGTAGGTGCATGACGACTGTTTTTCCGACGAGAGCATTTTTTCGCGCCGGGAAATTCTCCCTCCTGTAGGCGCGAGGCAGAGCAAGTCAATTCCAACATCACACCTGCCAACCCTGACCTCCCGCCAACACCACCCCAGTCATCTTCTTCTTCTTCCCTCCACCGCGAATTGCGAATTGCCATACTCCTTGCGCCCTCGCCCACCGACTCGACTCGACCCGCCCAGATTTTCCCACCTTGCAACTTCTATTCTAGCGCATCAAGCTAGATACAACCTTCCTCCACCACATTTATTGAAGGACCGGCAATCAGAAGCACCATCGCGATCACACACTTGCCACCACTCCCCTACCTACGGCTTTTGGGCTGAACTCTTTCTTTAACCCTCCCCTTCGAGTACCTTTTTGTCCCAAGGTCGGCGGTCCAGCAGTCACAGTCGCAGGTACTCGCCATGAACAATCACTACCCTTACGGGTACCCGCCGTACCCAGGCCAGCCGCCTGCTCAACCGCAACAGCAGCAGCCCTACTCCTACCCGATTGCACCGATTTTCGCTCAATACCCTCAGCACAACGAGAACACTCTTGATGCTGCTTCGTATACACAGCCCGCGTATGAGCAGAATCAAAACATGATTCCTGGCCTTGGCGGCTACGGTCATCTCCCTCAGCTTCCCCAGCTTCCCCAGCTTCCTCAAGGTTTTGGTTGGCAGCAATCGCAGGAGCAGCAGCCAGCTCCTCAGCATCACTGGCAGGCCCCAAGAGACGGCCCCAATCTCATCCCAGCATCACAGTACTACCAGGCCGACAACGTCCCGATGCCCAAGGCCCCCGTCGCCTCCGGTGCTCTCCCTCCTACCGCGCCGAAGCGATCTACGAAGCAAACATCTAACGATGCCGAGGAAGGCGAGCTCTCCGACGGCGAACTCGACGATGTATACGAGCCTCAGGAGACCCTTCCAGAGGCGAACTCACGCCAGCAACGCCGAAACGCGCCGAATGCCGCAAATGCGAACGCGCGCAATGGCAAGAGCAGTGTCGGCTATCCCATCGCCAGCCCCTACGGTGGCCCAAAAGATGGTGGGATGAAGTACCCTGCAGTGGCAGGTGGTAATGGTGTGTATTCCGTGTTTCTTCTTTCAGATGGAGATTTATTGTCGGTTCAAAGCTAATAATTGGTAGATCGAGAGCATTCTGGATCATACTCCCCTCATCTGTCTCCTCACGAAGTCCACCCGCGCATAGCGCCCAACAATCAACATGGCGCTTCCTTCTCGCAGACGCATGTGTCTGGTGGACAGTTCAATCAGCATGTTGCGACAGGCGCCAGTCAGCAGCAGCAAGGCAAGAATGCAGTGGAGGACGCTAGGCAGAGGGCTCGGTCCGCTATCAGCAACCTTTGGCCTCTGGGTGTCCGCCGTCAGGACTTCGTCGATGAGGGTATTGACAAGACTGTTGTCGACAACCTCTTGACTGACTTGAAGCTGGATACCAAAGCCCCCAGCCAATTCTCCATCCCAGGCTTTTCCACTCCCGCATCACTGCCCGGGCTCTCTTATGCCTCTGGTCAGCCTGCCTCTCAACAGGCCAAACAATCAGGCCCAGCGCTTCCCCCAAAGCCCCCGGCTCAACAACAGTCATCACCTTCAGCTGTGAAGTCGGCTGGAGAAGAGAGAAAGGATCGTATTGCTCGCCTGTTGGCTGCAAAGGGTGCAAAGACGACAGCATCTTCGTCCACTAATACTGGTGCACAAGCTGGTGCGTCAAACGACAAGACACTTGTCCAGCAACAAAAGATGGATGCTCTGCAGAAATCGCGTGAAGCCCGCGCTCAGAAGGCAGCGGATCGCAAAGGATCTTTGCAATCCTCCCAATCAAAGGAGGCTTCCCCAGTTGAACCTTCTCTCAGACCTCAATCAGCAGCTGCTAACGTGCCGGACGTGGTGCCTGCAAGCCACCTTGCTCGGCCCAATGCCCTGCAACAATCGGCCGATCGTCAGACTGCTCCGGCTTCAGCCATTCCTGGTCTTTTCACATCTGCTCCACAGCCTGCGCCTATCGTCAACCAGCGTAAAAGACCCGTCGCATCCGACTTTGTGGCAAATCCTTATGCCAATAAACGCCCGTTCGGCCACACTCAGCAAGACACCCGCTTTGTCATTGATGTTAGTGAAGGGTCTGATGACGAGGATGTTGAGATGGAGATTGGTTCTCCCACGGACGAGCCATCAAGCACTCAGCAAGACACGCCATCTCTGAGACCAGCATCTTTCCGCGACTTTCCGCCCCTGTCTAACGGTCTTGCTCAACGCCAGCTTTCGAGCCCTGCTCCAAGTAACATCACCACCCCTCAGTCCGGCGCTGTAGGCTCTCAGCCAAAGCAAGCTCATATCGACGTCATGGACAAGCAGATTGAGGCCATGAAGCGCAAGATCGCCTTGGCTGAGGCTCGCGCCAAGCTCAAGGCGGCCATGGGCGAGAAGTCACTTGGCCAGAAGTCGGCTGGACAGACACCGGACACTCCTCTTGATTCGGATGGTGGCAAGCCAAGCATGCGAAGAGTCCAGTCCATGGGTGATTCTCATGCATCTGATCCGCCCAATGGCCAGCAGTCACCCGCGATCGCCGAGCCCAGCAGTTCACTACGCTTGCCCAAGCCATCAGATAACCGCAGTCCAGGTGACTCTAGTCGCTCTCAGAAGCTTCGGGTTGTTAGCACCAACCTTCCGCTCCTTGAGAATAGACTGCAGACGAAGAAAAGCAAGCTCCGCCTTCTTCAGATCCAAATGTCTCGCCTAGAGCATGAAATTCGAGAAGAGGAGACTGAGAAGCAGAAATTGACAGAGGAGATGGAGCAGCTCGAACAGGACTCGGACGAGTCGTCTGAGCCTCAGAACCAGCTCAAAAGCAATTCCGGTAAGTCCTCATCTTGAACATTATTTGACATAGACTCAATATTAACGTGTCAAAGTCGATCCCGTTGTCACTGCAACATCCACAGTTCCCCAGTCCGAGATGCAGACTCCTTTGCCTGCTGCCGCAGACGTCGAGCAGAGTTCAAGCAAAGTGGATGAACAATCTGGCAGTGCTGCAAGCGTGCGTCGCAGCAAGTCTCCCGCAATGAGCCTCGACAAGGACACTTCCGACGCGGCAGATGATGCCGAGAACGCGGTCACTGGTAAAGCCGCAACGAGCCCCTCGCAAGTCCCACCTTCTACAGAGACCCCCATACCTGCGCTTCATGAGACTCCTACCAGCCCTGAGACTGCGGGTGATGATGATGCAATCACTAGTGATGATGCCTCCGATGTTGCCATGGCCGAGTCCGATGACTCTAGCTCATCCGAGCCAGAGCATGAAGACGACTCCGAGCCCGCTGAGAATGTTGTTCCGGCAGCTGCCGCGAAGTCTCCATCCACCAGCCCAGTCGCAGCGGACAGCGCTGTTTCGCTTGTCAACAGTGACACTGACTCACAGCAACCGAGTGCCAGAGCCTCTCAGATTCCCGAACAAATCTCGCTGGGAGTCAACGAGTCGACCCCTGAGCAGGGTGTCAACGCCGTGAGAGAGGTACTTTTTGTTTCGCGCCAAGGAAGCGCTTCGATTACTGACTTGATTGCTAGGCCCCGCTTGCTACACAGAGCACTGATGAGGCATCATCGTCTGGAGAACGCTTCATCCCTTACGAGAGTCCGCTGCAGTATTTCCGTGCTTACCGATACCATCCCAAGTTTGCTGAAACCGTCCCTGGCGGTCTCCGGTCCCTCACCTACAGCAACAGGATTGATCCGAACCTGCCCATCTGCCCAGACCAGCTGGCCAGCCGGGAAT
The DNA here is from genome assembly GCF_030913485.1 of Colletotrichum godetiae. Taxonomy (NCBI): domain Eukaryota; kingdom Fungi; phylum Ascomycota; class Sordariomycetes; order Glomerellales; family Glomerellaceae; genus Colletotrichum; species Colletotrichum godetiae. Next base: position 2,246,084 of record NW_026851249.1, on the reverse strand, counting down.
GCCCTCAGGGTGCTGACTGCATTTACCAGCATTTCGAGTCCATGAAGCTGCCGGGTAGGTCGCATTCACCCCGCAAGGACTAATGACCACGCTGCGTGTCCTCGAGGCATGTCGAACGCTGACGGTCGCCCCCCGCGTTTTAGACGACCAGATTCTCCTCCAGTTGGGTGGCACGACCCTGGAAGGACCCGAGAAGACGCAATTCAATGATGGATTGCGCAAGTTGTTGCAAGAGATGAGATCGCAGAACATCAAGGACTTCCCCAGCATTGCAAAGGGCATAGTCGAGTACCACAACCGCTTTACTGGCGACCCGTCAAAGATCCTGCCTCTTGGCAATGTTTCGATCTGAGTGGTGGAAGAGATACGAGCCTGATTGGGCTTCGTTTGTATCTCCCCAATGTCCACATCCGGTCGGACTGTTTGAGTATTAGCTCATCCCCTTCCCTTTCCCTTTGGCCTCAGAGGATTTTGTTTCTTTCCCTTCGTCTTTACATACATACCCCACCGCATACCTCTCAGCAGAGGCCCTTTTGGCCAGCTGAAAATAGTCTTGGGCGGCGTTTGCGAGATACCCCCTCCTTGCGTTACTTTCAAAAGTGATTCGACCTGAGGCAATCAGGAATTGAGGCACACAGGTACAATGGAAAACGGCAAGTAGGCAAGAAAAATAGTGTTGGAAAAGAGTGGCTGAGACCACTCCCCATCTTTTTGAGTTGAGATTACTGAGGGATGGCAAAGCATTTGAGTTGCTTGTTGTCGCCTCGAAAGAGCTGTTCAGGTGGCCCTACTTGGGTCGTACGTATTTAAATCAAACTCGATTGTCTTCATCTCTTGCTCAACTGGCCACATGTGATGATGATGATGATGACGATATCCTGATGTGTCACAGTTGAAACCTCAGCCAAAAGAACATTGGCCTCGGTACGTAATGCACCTAGGTTTACTTCTAACCAAATACGGTCGCGTTTCTAACAGACATTAACAAGCTACATTCGTATGCCATTTCCGATGTTTTACCCCTTGATTAAACTGACTCCCCATTCATAAGGCCGGTCACTCCTAGCTATGTAGTATGTACTACCAAGACAGGTTGAATAGAAGAAGAAGGAAACTGGAAGAGACGTAGATCAAGTGAGACTTTTGAAGCAAAAAAAAAAAAAAAAAAGAAAGTGAGAAAGATCAGGGATTGAGACAACAAAAAAGGGGGGTGAGCAATCGGTCTATACTACTGACGCTTGAAGCATTTGCGAAGCGTCGAGAACAGTATCACATGCTTTTTGAAGAAGACAAATGGGACATTAAAAACCTCAGCCGTGAAAACAACACCAAAAGATCCAACACCCATCAAGCAGTCTCGATGGAGCTTCCATGACTCTTCTCATACGAATCAAAATTGACCAGCCTCGGTCCCGCATTCACCCTCTTCCGCCTCTTGGGCACACCAACAGTACGATCAACAGGCGGCTCAAACAAGTGCGAGCTACACAGCGCCGGGTGGAAGACATTCATCACCACCACAGAAATCACAATCATGACGCCCTCGAATGTGATGAATAGATCCTGGCGCGCCATAAGGGGTCCCGTCCATCCGCCACTGAGTTCAATGACACGAAAAACGCAGCGGATGAAGATGCAGACGGTGGAGACGACCAGAGCGCCCAAGAGCCCCTTGAAGCGCCAGGAGCGGCGGAGGCGGACCATGTCTGGGTGATTGTCGAGGGCGCAAGAGAGGTTGGGGAGGTGAGCGTGGCGGGAGGCGAGGTAGGTGCGGAGGGCAAAGTCTGCGGCGACGAGCATGAAGGCGAACATGGTGAAGACTTGGAAGGCGAGACCTGCGATCATGACGGCGTCGCCTTTTGCGGTGGGGAGGTCGCGTTTTGAGGCCACGGAGGCGAGGGCGCCGCCTACGGCTTGGAGGGCGAGAGAAATAAGATCGCAGGGGATGAACTGGGGAGAGATTAGCTTTCGGGACTTCCTTCTTACAGGATTTAGGTCAACCATGAAGAGAATGTGAGGATTGCTTACGATTCTGGTGTACCACGTCGGCGGGATCCTCGAATTCTTCGGTCCAAACGCCGTGACAATCTGCCTCAGACAGAGATAGATCCCGGCAGCAAGGAACGCCGGACCAACAGTCAAACAGCAGACTTGCACCAAGAAAGGATTCTCGTTCCACTGGTTCTTCCAGCTCAAGATGCGTCCCGTATACCCAATCATCTCGGAAATAATGCCAAACATCATGGCCACACTAAACATATTGGCCCGGCGGGTGCGGTACATAGTATACGCAAACCAAAAGAACGACAACGTGAACAAAGCGAGAAAGATGGCGTTGGCGACGATGGACACGCGGTAGGAGTAGAAAGAGATGACACCTTCCTTGCAGTACTCGAGGTCGGGCTTGAGGTAGCAAAAGGCGGGGAGCCAGCGAGCGAAGTCGACCTTGAGCTGGTTGATGACCGCCGGGGGAGGGGGGTTGTCTACGCTGTGGCCTGTGGAGGCGAAGATATAGTTTAGAATGCGGTCTGGGTCGACGCCTGATGGGTCTGATTGGACTTCTTGGATGATTTCCATCATTTTTGGGTAGTCCATCTTTGCTGAGTTGGCCGCAGTGTTGCGGTGTGTGACGAGGGGAGATGGATGTGGATGATGGATGAGGAGGGGGGATGGGCCAAAGGAACTTCAATGTCCTTTCAATGGCAGAATAAGACAAGGGGGTTGATGGCAAAACTCTCAGAGAGAGGAAAGAGGTCGGGAGAGAAGAGGGAGGGAAGCGTGAGGGATGATATACTGCCGACCTCTCAGGGTAAGCGGAAGCAATATTCTTTCGTGGGGGCAAGAAATCATGATTGAGCTTGCCGTGGCCCTCGAAAGCATTTGCCTTCGGCAGTCTAGATCAAGGGCAGAAAGCACCTTGATACGGGGCAAACGCTCCCCGTTCAATGCCCTCATCACCTTCCCGTACCATGCCCTTCCCGCAGATGAAGGGCCCTGTTGGATTCATCTCGTCCGACTCTGGCAGCGTTTGGGGGTCTAGACACTTGCACATGGCGCCGCTCGCCATGCAGGGGAAAGACTTAAAGCGGTGGGCAGAGTGCCCATGAGATATATGCAGGCACTGTAGATACTGTCTTAATTCGCTCATCACAGTGCTTTAGGTAGCTCCGTCATCTATGACAGTTTGTGGCGTCCCGAATAATTGAGCCCGTATCGGTTTGAGCTGAAAACAGTTTCTCCGGGCTAAATTTACTTGCTCGTTAAGTGGAAGAGAAGAATTCACCGAAGCATCTTCCACCATAACGAGGATCTCGGTGGCCGTGATTCCGCTGCTGACGTGAAAACTGTGCTGGCGTATATTCGACCATGAAGAAATTACAGATTCTGATGTTTCCCTCTTAACATAGCTACCCAAAGTATGAACAAAAACATAATGAAATCAAAACCACACGCAGTAGTCGAATTGCTCAAAGTAAGCAGGGGCAAGCGAGGCTACAAGGGTGTTCATCCAAACTCTCCTAGTCCGGAGCTTATTCCAATTTTTCTGCCTAGCTCTCCGCACTCACGGTGAGGTTGATCATATCGGGCCGCAACCCAGATATACTTTTGCTAAGTGAGGGGGAGCTCCCGATCGATGAGCACGTGCAGAGGTTGCATCCAACGATGAGCAGGAAAGCTTGGACACTGGTCCAATGTATTGAAAGATATCTCCTTACTTTAGTAGCCGCCAAGAAATGTCTAGACTGATAACTTCTTAGGTACAGACATGGAGACCATGTGGCATCAGAAGAAGGAGACATGCAAAGCACCGGGAGTCAGTTCGCCGGTTGGTCAAGCCAAGAGTACAGTGAATACATTACACTACGAAAGATGCGCTGTTTTGCCGCCTTGATCCAAGCCATATCCTACACCTCCCAGGCCCATAGCTTTCAATTCCTACGGCGCAACTGTCACGCGCTTCTTCTTCTTCCCGCCAGTCTTGTTCTCATCAGGAAGCACATTCGCAAGCCCCTTGGGGTCAATGGGATTCTTGGTGACCACGCCGCCCAGAGCCTTACTCGTCCCGAGACTGATACCCCTTCCTTCGCGCATACTATCCAGGCTCAGGTGGCTGCCTCCACTTCCGCGACGGACGCCGATGCCCTTGAGCTTGGACGTTGGCGACTCGCGAGTGTCCAGCGAGCTGTCCGGTCTCTCCTCGCCTTCCGCTGCGCGGCTGGAAGGCCTATCTGGAGAGGGCGACGGTGACTCGTCGTCGGCTGCAACTTGGGAGTATGGAGTGCGCAGGCGGGTGGTGTTATACGGGGAAGGAATCCCTGAGGGACGGTCCCGAATCTTGTTTTGAGGAGAAGGGGTCTCCACACTCTCGACACCGTTGCCATTCCGGCCCTCGTCCACAGCATTCGAAGTTTCGCTGGCGGAGACATCGCCAGAAACATCGCTGTCCCTATAAGCATGTTTCTTGTATGCATTCCCAGACCCCATGAGACTCTCTTGCCTCGCCAGCTGATACCGGTCGTATTCCTCCTTGGTATGTAGAGCATCGGTGAAACTGTCGAGAGCATCGAAAACGTGAGGGAACACCTGGACATTGTTGTCTTTACCCCATAGGAAGTCGAGGTGCTCATAGTGGGGAATCTCGGTGGCTATTGTCTGGGATGGGAGCTCCTTGAGCATCACTTTGATGTCGACCAACGAATCGCTACCGCCGTAAACAAGAACGATGGGCGTCTTGATGTTCCGTGTGGGGTATTTTGCGACCTTGGTGTACTTGCTAGAAGAGCTTATCGACATGGGTGGGTGGACGTCGTCATCGTACATTTGGAACGACTTGTTCCGGATAATCTGGAACCAGTGAACCACGCTCTTTGTGCTAGTGAAAGAGTATAGATGAGGGTATGCTGCAAGCTTTTGGCTGAGAGTGATGTTCTTCGTCTGCCAATTGAACAAAAAGGAAAGACCCATGTCAATGACTCTAACAAAGATGGGCGGGTAAAGAATGGACTGCCACATGGTTGCGGAGCTGAGGATGGATCGGCGGCCGAAGAGGAGAAACAGGACTTGAGGCGAGGCTTTGATTAGAGCATCGACGATTCCGTTGGAGAGACCTGCTGGCGACATGGCCGGAGCCAAGGCAATGAAGACGTTGACCTGCTGGTTTAGCTTTGGGTGAATAGCAAGGGTGGCAAAGGCCTGCGCAGTTCCTTGGGAGAACCCAATGTACGACAAGCTCTCCTGCGAAGTTGTCTCCAGGATGTAAGAGATGCTGTCCGGGATATCGTGGAAGGCGAACTCGTCAATCGAAAAGTTCCAAAAATCAGTCGACTTGGGCGAGTGATGCACCGACTTCTTGGAGTACTTGTTGCCGCGGTTATTTCCAAGCTACGTGGATAGTCAGCAAGTGCGCTCAAATTATTGCAAGGCGAAACACTGACCCAAACATCATAGCCCTTTTCGACGAGCACAAAAGGAAGACATCGCTGCTCATCGGTCAAGCAGACCCACACCTCGGAGTTCATGAGCAGCCCATGGTGAAGATACAGGACCTTCTTCTTCAAACTTCCCGGTCCGCTGTTGATCTTTTGTTCCTCTTCGCCCTTCTTCCATGCCAACCGGTGCAGACCGAGCAAGTAACCATCCTTGGTCTGGAGGACATGCTCCTCAGCTTCATATCCGTACAGACGGCAAAGATCCACAAAGTCGGAGGCGTCTCTCACGGAGGTGGAGATGGCTGCGCGGCAATACAAGGGTTAGCGCAAGGTGAATCACACATTTAGAGGTTGGAACAGCCGCCAGACAGACGAACATTTCTTCTTTTGCTCGGCGCGCTTCTGTTCCGGTGTCGAGAATCGGTTGAACAAGCGACGGGAAGCTCTGTAGAAGAGCGAGATAAGCGGCGAAGCTGTAGGAAAAGCGAGTTAGCTAGCTTGAACGCCACCGCTCGGAGGGAGGCGCATTTCGTACGCAGAGCCAAGGTCAGGATACGGATGATAGCCTCGAGCCCGACAAGTAGGAAGGACCCCACTAGAGCTACATATTCGACGCTGCGCAATGCCATTAGTGCCAGGCCAAGTCTTATTCGCGAGTTGCGCTGCATTGGAGAGGAGCTCGAGCTTCGAGAGAGGGGACGAGGGGAACCTTGGAAGGGCCAGAAAAAGGGAGACCAAGGGAGAGAGAGAGAGAGAGAAAAGAAAAAGGACGGTAGTCAAGCATGGCGGGCAAGGATGGCGGGCAAGGAGCATCTCTTACATGTTCAATCGCCCAATGAAAGGGATAGCCATCGTGGTTGCGCGATTGGAACGAGGTTAATCTAACGTAGAAGCCGTGGCGCGGCAGGAACGAGTATGTCTAAGAGAGGAGGAAGAAGAAAAGTGTTGCAAGGGGATTTCAAGCCATCATCGCTGAATGCGCAGACGACAAAAAGCTTAAGTGATTTTCCTAGGTAAGGTACTGTAGTTGTTCGACAGTCAATGGCAATGGCGTTGGTGCTGGCGCGGGCTGGGCGCAAGAATGTGTCAGCGGAACGAATCTGGAAGTGAGTGGTCCGCGGTGTGGGAAGTGTGAGGTTTCTAGAGGGAAGAAGACGTAGGTGATGTCACATGTGAGGATGAATGGGCATCCCATCTGGGTTGGAAGCTCCCAAAAAGGTCCAGGTCCCAAGGTCACAGCACACCTTCCCGAGTTTCCCACGCGGTGCCACGCCTCCTTGGCCCCCCCCCCCCCAATCATTCCAATCAACCAGATCTGACAGTGTGTCAGTGGCAGGGACGCTGGCGTGTGAGCACGCGGTTGGACAGAGGAACCATACATCCTTGCCAACTTGCCCCCCAAAGTGGGGTTGTACTGATTGAAGGACTGCAGGGACATCCAACTCTAGCGGCCCTGCTCTTGCCTCTGCGACTCTCGCACCTTGCAGAAGACCGCTGCATAGAAGTGGGGCTGTAACCTTTTCATTTTGGCCAATCACAAATGTGGTGTTTTTTTCTTTGGCTTTCCCGGGGGCCCGGGTGGGACCGCTCATCGCAAACTCGAAGCTCCGACAGCTCCCAGATAGTCGCACCACGTTCCGTGTACTCACTCGTCCACCGAGGGAATGCCAAACCACCGTCACCATGCCTAGCTCTTGCAAAGAACTGCGTACGCTCTCTTGCCCACTTCTATACACCCGACAGCATGCTAACTCCTTTTTCGCCCAGGCGAGGCTCTCGCGCAATGCCTCCAGGAATCCGAGTGCGTCATGGTTCAGCGCAACAGCGCCTCCGATTGCCTCCGATCGCCCCTCGTCGAGGGCCTCCCCACAAAGTGTCAGCAGCTGAAAAAGGGTTTCGGCGAGTGCAAGCGCGGCATGGTCGACATGCGCAAGCGCTTCCGTGGCAACATGCCCGTCAACTACAAGACCATGAACGATGCCGAGAGCGGAAAGGGGTACCAGCTGTACGCTGGACGGCCTGCCTTTGCCGGCGGCAGGGGCGACACCGACGGTAACGAGCCTGCGCCTAGGGACTGGCGCGAGGTTGAGAACGAGCAGTATCGTAAGGAGCAAGAGGCTGCGCAGAAGAAGTGATATGGAGGGAAAGAGGAAGACACAAGACATTGCTCTTGAGAGAGGGTGCAAAAGAGGAGGGGAGGAGGACAACCGCCAACGGCCGCGGCGTGGGATACAATACTTGTACAAACAATGTGTATGATCTGAAGAGCGAGGCATAGGGAGGCGTCATGGCGTTCTCAAAACACACAAAAACCGGTGGCCTTGTCTAGGACAGGCCCGAGCTGCATCTTCTTGGATCCTCACGACGGAACCACCTCGACTCAACAACGGGGCAAAGCATGCTTCTGTATTCAAAAAGGAATTCTAAGATTCGAACGACGATAAAACTTCTCCACTAGGAAAATTGGAAAATAAGTAGAGCGTCTGATCATGATGAGATGTGGAATTGGTTCTACGGGGTATGGCCAGAAGTGCATTTCGTGAGAACCCCGAGAAACCTGGCATCCCTGAGTACGTGACTGGTCCTGGCCACAATCGTTGTTCCAGGAGAAGAAGCTGCGCAGTTGAGCGAGTAATTCGTAGCCTTGTTGCGAACTCTTGACAAAACTGACGATAAAGCTAGTACTACTTAGGCGCCTTGCGTATATCAAAACAAGAATTCCGAAGGAAAGGTGAGTCACCCTGACAGCCAGAAGCCTATGAATCAAAGTCTCTTGCGCTCGCCGATATCTGCAATCGCCATCTCGCTATCAAACTTCAGCGTCAACTTGTTTATATCCACAGATTGTCTGCGAGCTCGAAGGAGTATGATATAAAGCCGCAAGCATACCGATCATCTCGAAGGTTGACCGGACAAAAAAGAGTTCAACACCGGTGTGGCTACATTTCTTGGTGCTCATGCTGGGATTCGAACTCGGGTACTCGGTAGTACCGCCTGTCGTCAAGTAGGCTATGGGCGTAATTGAATTGTTGACCTTGGACCACTCCACCACCCAGTCAATTTGACCTGACCAATCGACCTAGGAAGGCGCCTGATGTGCTGGTGACAGAAATGGACTTGGAGGGGTATATGAGGGCTTGTCGTGTATTCCTTCAGGTGTGTATTCAGGGCAGTTTGATTCATCGCCCTTATGACTCATTGCCTAGTCCTTATGAAGGGTTTTTATATTCCATGTTGACCGGGGATGCTTCGAAAAGTTGACTCTTTGTAAGTACCTGTTTTGGTAATCACCCGCTGATGTTTACTAGCCGACTAAGAACATATACTCCTGTCCCGGCATGTAGGCGTTGGCTCTTGTTTCGAGCAGGAAAAGACACAATCAACGGCGGAGTTTCCTGACGTTGAAACTACTCTCCAGTATAGCGCTACGATAGACGCAGGCCTTTGCAGGCGAACCTGGCTGATTATCCTTCCTCCATTTTATACAGCTTCTTAAACATTGTGATGGAGAAAGATATCACTGAGCACAATGAGTTGGGCTTGATAGATTATCTAATTTCGCCTTCGAAATAATCAGAACAGCTAAATTGTCCTCTAACATGGAGTTACCACTTGTCATTCTGTGGTATATGGAAGAACCTGAGGTACATCTACTTCATTTCATCAAGAACAGTTGGCGATGCACAAGCTCTTTGTCTGTAGTCACATGTTCATAAATCGGTACGGTTGTAGGCAATAACACTGAGTGCAATTGATTAACATTAGATTATGAGGCTAACCCATTTGCTTTCGAACATCAGTCCGTAAACCACCCGATCTTGCATCCAAGTCTCGAGAGCTGCCTCCAGATATCGGTCACTTTGCAGCCCCAGTAATGGCGGGAATTCACCTCCACTGCCCACCTCCCCAGATCGTCCCCTCTCCACAGATTATCTCCATTAAATTGTCCGAGTCTGGTTGGTCGGTACTCCCACAGGAGAACCATAATCCCTCGCACCAACGAAAAGGTCCAGACTTTGCAAGGGACCCTCCACGCAATTTCGGACCCGTGCCGAATCATTCCCGTATAAAGACGGGCATGGCGGCGCGGGCCCATCCCGAGCGCTTCACCGGGCTTGCCCAACTCTCGGCGTTATGATGGGCTGACATGAAAAAAAAATATGAAAAAGAAAAGTTTGGCGCCCCCTTCCCGCTCTGTCACTCTCCTCCTTCTCTAACCCGTCCTTATCTCACGGAGAGACCAGGCCAAGCGAGTCGGGATGGAAACCCCCAACCTTCTCAGCCCTGTTCTCTATCTCGACGAAGAGACCGAGCCCAGGTGAGGCAGGCGGGGATGAATAGGATCGAGCGGAAAGGGAAGAAAAAAGAAGAAGCGCCGTCGCTTCAGGCTCACGCGGCTCTCTCCAGCGGACTCTCGTCATCCGCGGCCAGCCGCGCCGGGGTGTTATAGTTGTGCCGCACGTTTGCCCCGGCGCGTGGACTCTTTTCGGACGGATCATCGACGCTTCAGGCCCATGCGGATGCCTCCCAGCGGTTTGTTGTAAAAAAGGGTTGGTTGAAGAATGGTTTCCGATTCTCGACTGGACTTCGACTGGCGTCCCATTGCCGCGTGCACAGGAAAATCGGAAATTTGAAAAAAGAAGTTTGCTCTACGCTTCCGGGATCAAGCCTCTCCTAGAAGGGAAACGATCTGGCCAGCGGAACAAAGAAAGATGCACTCCTGGCCTGTTCGACGTCGCAACATGACTGTAGGTTTATGATCGTGGCTTGGTTGGCGGTCATGGCGGCGGAACAAGGGAGGCAGGTTGAGACGATTTGGAAAGAAGAAACGCAGGAATCTTTGGATGAGTTTGGCGGAGAGACTCGGCTACGTGGCGAATTCTGTGAACGAGGGTAGAATTGCGCTGAAGAGAAAAGGAGAAGGAAAGACCGGTAGAGATGAAGGACGGACGAAGACTGATTTATAGAGAGCGTGAGACACTGTAAGTCATGCCAAATTTGATATGTGGTGAGGTGGAGTTGAAGTTGAGAAAAGGTTTGGGGCGGCAAAGATGGAGGGGTCAAGCCGCGCATTTCGGTGTGATCTGCAGCCGTGACACCCCTCCACCAGGGAAAAGGGCGCTAGCGGGCGTTGGTCCGCCTTGTTCCGGGGCTCGGAGCTCGAGGTGGAGGTACCTACGTCCTACTGGACGGCTACGGATACTCAGTAAGAGGCGCTGGTGGGCTGCGGGCACTTTGGCCCCTCTCTCGCTGCCCCTCCAACCCCCCCGGGCAGTTTCCAGCTTGAAGGGGACGTGGAAACGTCTCAACCTCCCACCCCTTCCCACTCCAAAGGACTAAAACCCACGGAAACCTGTGACAATCTCACCCTCGTCAATCAACGGTCCAAACCCCTCGGTGAAACTACAAGCGACTCGCACATCCTCCCAAGAACTCGATGGCCTGATGTCTGAAACTTGATTCTGCAAATCGTCGATCCGTCACCCTTCACACGTCGCCGGCCTGCCCGTCTGCCAAGAGCAATTACAGCTTACCTCACTCTATCTACCGAGTCTTACTCGCTTGCGGCATTGCATCCTCACTCCGCTTACCTTACCTCACCGAACCCGCGTCGTCCAATTGCTTACGGTCGTGCCCTCGACGCTCGTCTCGGCGTCCTTGTCGTCTCGTCAACTTCTCAACCGGCCACAGCGGGGCAGATAACGTGTCAAAAGACGCAACTTCAGCTTGTTGGCAATCTTTAACCTTATTCAGGGTTTCTTGGCAGGCACATTTCATCCCTCCTTCCGACGACAAAGTCGGGTCTGGGTCTTGGACAGAACAGCAACGCCAGAGCAGGCTGAAGGAGTCCTGCCGACTCTTTGAGGAAGTCCTGCTCCGAGTGAACCTTCGTTGAGGCTGCAGGTTGTGTCAGTAGAGAAAGTAGACGGACGGGCATTAGGCACTGCGAGAAACCAACCAGTGTTTCCAAGTCCGACAGGCATCCTCGAAACAACCAGAAACTGACAAAAACCACCGATCAAGATGGCCCCGACTATCATACAGTGGATCCTGGATACACGGCAATTATGGCCAGAGGCCACTGAAACGAAGCAACTCGAGCAAGCCGTACGTACTACACCCCGTTCTTGATCGAATTCGCGTTGCTGTTTGCCCGTTGCCCCATGCCCGTTTCGCGGCTCTGTATTATTCAAACATGTCCCGGCGAACCATTCCAAAAAATGCTCGTCCCAAGTTGTCCCCCCTACCTCCCTCCTCTATGCAATAGCAACTTCGAACTTCGAAGCTCCCCAACCCCTGCGCGCCATTTACCCCTGGAACCTTGGGACCATAGAAAAAAGAAGAAGAATAAAATGAGAAACAAACTGACACGAAACCGAACCCGCTCAAAAGGCATCCCGAGCTTTCGCACTCCTCACCGCCGACGAGCGTAAAGCCGTGCTAAAGTACTACCACGTCCGCGACGCGAAGCTGTCCCTGGGTTCGCACCTCCTGAAACGCTACGCCATCAGCCGCTTCTGCGGCGTCCCCTGGCACGATGCCACCGCCGTCCGCGACGAGCGCACCAAGCCCATCTTCCGCACTGCCGACGGCACCAGTCCGCTCAGCTTCAACGTGAGCCACCAGGCAGGGCTGGTCGCCATGTTCGCAGTCCACGGCTACGACGTCGCCGCCAGGGGCACCGTCGACGTCGGCGTCGACATCGTCTGCACCTCGGAACGCCGCTCCAGGGATCACGGCATGCTCAGCAAAGAAGGCTGGCCCAAGTTCGTCGACGTCCACGCCGACGTGCTCTCGCCCATCGAGGCCAGCTTCCTCAAGTGGCAGGTCCTGGCGGCGATCCCGCCGGGCTTGAAACCGGGCGCCTCGCTCGAGGACGCGGCCGACTTTAAGCTGCGGTGCTTCTACGCGCTGTGGTGTTTGCGGGAGGCGTACGTCAAGATGACGGGCGAGGCGCTCCTCGCGCCCTGGCTGGGGGATCTGCAGTTCAAAAAGTTCCGGCCGCCGACGCCTGCGGAGAGCTTCAGTGCCGAAGGCGAGGCGGTCGCGGATCATGAGATTGTTTTCAAGGGGACCAAGGTGGAGGATGCGAATGTGTCCCTGAGGGCTCTGGGTCCCGACTACATGACGTGCTCTGCTGTCCGGACACCGGAGCACAAGGAGGACGGGCTCGCTTTCGAGCTGGGGCCGTACAAGATGCTGGATATAGATGAGGTGCTCGCTTTTGGAGAGGAGCACCAGTAATTTACACTTGCTTACATATCCAGCTTTAATATAGATGTTCGTGTATCTGTCTCATTATTGAGGGTAATAACTTTGTATATCGCAGCACTCGCTGTAACTGATTCCAAGCTTGGATTGTTCCCAGCAGATCTTTCATACCTTATGTCTAGATTGTTCATCATTCTACCCTTGTTCTGAAGGAACGAGTTGGAGTCTACCAACCGTCACGCAGGTTCAAGCTCTCTCAAGCTTCTTAGACCGGACTCCAACCCCAAATCGTGCTAAGTCTTACAAACACACACATTCCAATCATGAGCATGTATGTGAGCTTCAGAGGGCCTCTCAGAGCATCGATGTAATACCAAAGCATCAGATCCACACAGCCTCCCTGGTGTCCCTGAGTCATTCTCATCTACTGATATCGCCCATCACAGCACTAAGCATCAAACCAGTGCTGGTATTGCCGTACATACATCGTGGTGATCGCAGACAAGCCATGGATTTATCCTTCTCCGGATGCGGGTTCAGTTGGGCCTCCAAGAACAGCTATCGTCTTTCTCATCCTAGGACCCCCAAACGTAATTGTAGTCAATGTAGGACTGTGTCATATGTGCTCATATTCGATGGTCACCAAGCAAATTTCCCTTGAGACAATTCCATGAGATAGAGGACATCTAGACCTGGGAGGTTCTACCACATTCTCCACGCCTGGTCTGTCATTTAGGACCTGGTCACGCGGGTAACAAAATCATCCGCCGGTCGTCTGAGCCAAAATTGCCACCTTCCCTCGATTATCTCCTTGATGTCTTCATTCATACCTTCATCGATTCCTTCGTCAACTCCCTCGTCGATTACATATTCGATCCTCTTTTCGACGCTTTGCATTCCAAGTATGGTTGACTCCGAATCCACAAGTAGTCATCGACTGTGTAGGCTCACTAATGATAGATAAGCGTCTAGACGTCCCTTGTTCTCAGTCATCCCGCCAAAATTAACATTGAATCAGTCGCCAAGATCCAGCATCAATATAGGTCCACCAACGCAAGTTCAGGCCGATGCGAGCTCAGGTCCCATATCCAATTCACCTTTAACCAGCTGCTCGGCTCCCTCTCCTCTTCCTCCCGTGGGATCTCCCCAAACGCCTCGATCGGAAACAACCAAAATCCGAGCGCCGGTCTAGGCGCCGCAGCCAATACTCCGGGTCCATCGAATTCGGGCCGCTTAGCCTGCAACCCCGATGCCGTCGAGAAGCACCCCGCAGGCCGATCACCGCCGCCACGTCCTCCGGCCGCGGGCGTGTCCCACCCGTGGAACCACCACTGCAGCTCAAGCCACCGAAAGTCCTCTTCATGAAGGACCCTTGCCGCATCCTCGCGGTTGCGGACGGCATCCTCCTCGCTCGAGGCGTACATGATGCGGACGTCCAAATCTTGGACCTGGCCCCTGTTCGTCATGTCCTCAGGCCGTAGACCGACGTCGCGAAGAAGCACACGCCAGCCGAGCGGGCCCTCCCTCGGATCATGCAAGCTCCCGCCAATCTTTTTCAGATCCCGCGCGATTCCGGCCCTTGGATCCGGCACTGGTGCGTCAAAGAAGGTGAAGCTCGGGAGCACAGGGACGCCGTAATTGAAGACGTGGACGCGCCTCCAGTCCAGCACGTTGAGGGCGCGGGCGCCGCGGGGCGTGCACTTGAACCAGAGGCTTTTGAGATCCCTTGCGACGGTGGTTCGAAATACGTCAAGGGAGGGGCCTTCGGTGAAGGTGCGCTTGAGTAGCGATGGGTTGTGGACCGATGTCCGGTAGTCGGGTTCTTCTATAACTAGGTGCTGAAGGCCGCGGCCTTTCGGGTCGTGGGCGCGGAGGTCGTGGATGAAGTCAAAGAAGATAATGTGCAATTTCCCGTATGAGACTCGGAGAAAGTCCCAGTTCAGGTTCAAGTGGATGATGTACGTTCTTTCGCTTGGTTTATCTGGCCTGAAGCGACATGGCAGTTGCGTTGAGTAGAATGACAACATGGCGTCTCGAGCTTCCCTATTCACTCGCATGATATCGGGTAAAAGGGATCGTCGAGTATTGATGATAGCCTTGTAGTGATACCCAGTCACCCAACGGCCCAGTCTGTTGAGGAGACCGTTGCTTTCATCGTCATCTTGTCTCTGTTGTTTCTCATTCTTCTCAAGGATAATATGTATCATGCGATGACGCTGTAACGCATGCTTCCAAATCAAAAGACGAATTTCTACCGGGAACTGCGGAAACAACACAAAGCTGGATTCTGTGGTTACTACAGGGCCTGGATTGAACAGCTCGAGGTGCGGCCGCCTAGGCATCGTCGTCTCCATCTTGAGGTTGTGGTTGATACATGATACTTTATGAAGCCCGCGAAAATAGGTAAACGGAATGGAAGATGGTTGCAAAAGCTAAGCCAGTACGAACCATTTGTTTCCTGACGTAAGGTCAGACAGGAATGCGGAGGTCGTGGATGTGGCGTCCAACGATGTCTCAAATCGTCGAGGCGCAGCTGTCGTGCCGTCCTCATTTGGGGAACACGGTATTGTACGTCCATCTACGTCTTTCCCGATTAGGAAATTCGATGAACTGAGGTAGTTGCGATATGTCACGGAATCCACCTCGGTCGCTATGGCGGACCGTCCAGATCGCCGTTGGTTGGCTGGAATCGTTCCTGGGAAGTCATCATAGAAGACGTAGAAGATGTCGAAGTCGATGCTAGGCCGTCGCTACAGGCAATAAATACTTACCTTGCCTAGGACAGCAATCTAGACGTCACTTGCATATTCAATGAAGAATAGGCCGTTACTAGGCAAGGACGTCCGTTCACGCCTATTCATGTAGTCGGTCATTCGCCTCCCTTACCTGATACTAGAGATATAATAACAACACACTGAAGAAAGCCCTCGACTAATGTCTTGTGCATATCTCCCGAGACTCAATGAAGCGTTGAAGAGGTAAATAATGAAATGAATGTCGATCTTGAATTTATAACTCCTGGCTACCGTTCATCTGAGGCATACTAAATCTTCAATCCCGGACCCTCAAGCTTCTTCCAGACCTTCTCAGCATTCTCAGCCAGCCTGGGCAACACAACACCAACTCCACTAGGCGGCTCAGCACGGAAAAGAGGCACAATACGCGTAGCTCCCTTGGAAACCTCCAAGATCGTCCCATCGCCATACTACGGACTCTCGCAAAGCTCAAGCATAGCCCTCCAACCTCCTCCGGCTCAAGGAACAGCTCGACGCCCTCGCCCTGCGTCATGTGCTTCTTCCCCGGGTCCTCCAGCCACATTGGGGTCTGCAATCTCTCGTCAGCACCATCCCCCTCCTAGAATATCAACGTGAGAGTATGGGCGTTGACATAGAATACTGACAATCACGGCCCCAGGCGCAACATCACTACACCGAATCCCCAGCCGATCCCTCATCCCGGCCATACACCGCACAAACCTGTGCAACCCGTGCTTACTAGCAACATACAACGGCGACCCGATCCCCGCCGCATGGCCCGCGATACTGCTCACGTGCACCAAACACCCGCTTCTCCCCTCCTGCGTCCAGTACCCGATCGCAAGCTGGCTCAGTCGGGTCGGATGCGTCAAGTTCACGTCGAGGACAGCATACGTCCCCGGCTCCGCGTCCGCCGCGTCTCTCGATTCACTGTCCGGGTTTGAGGGCGTTTTGGGAGGGTGCCAGAAGGAACTCCATGCTGGTTCGAAGAGGCCTGCGCCGGGGACAACGATGTCGATTTGCGGGAAGAAGGAGAGGGCTTTGGACCAGAGGAGGTTAAGCTGGGCCAGGATGCTACGTTTTTTTTTTTTTTTTTTTTTGGAAGAGGGCCGAGGGGCGGTTGGTGTTGGTGTTGTTGCCGTTGGGCTGCTGGGAGTGAGGGTAGTGCGTGAGGAGCTGTTGTGCTTCGGGGCGGAGCGCGAGATCGCCTATCATGACGGAGCAATCATTCTCTAAGAGTAATCTTGCAAAGGCGAGGTTTATGCCTGCGAGGTGTTAGTCACGTGTGCTCTCGGCATATGTCGATGAAGGAAAGGGTGACCTGATCCCGCGCCGGTGATGACTGCGTACTTTCCCGCCACTGACAAGGACATGATGCCGCCGGGGTTTTGTTGATGGAGCTGAGGTGTTGAGTGAGATCCGGACGAAATGAACGCTTCACACTCGTGGGGATACCGGGCACCTGTGATGGTTAAGCAACCTGATATCGGTGCCGAGGTGTCCTAGACGGGGCATTAATGTCACCCCTCGTCCACTCGACTCTGCAGTGGATGGATATGTTGCCCATGGACGGGTACCTTCACCTGGCGTCACCATTCAACCTGTAGTTACTCGAAAGGGACTGGATGTTGCCGGGTTGGCAAGTGACTTGAGGGGTCACTTGGGGGTGGCGTGGGGGTGACCGTCGATTCAGAAACCCCACCTGTTCATTCGGATTTGGCATGTGTAAAGTATAGAGATTATTGGGGTTTCATTCATGTCACAATACGACATCAGTACAAGATGCTGGTGCTGATGTGAATGGAGAGTCGTACAGGCCACACGACTGATGCTAATCTACCACTAGGAGATAGATCCAACCCTCAACCCGTCTTGGACCCCGTTTCCTCATCAGGAACCCGTCTAGATGCCTCACCCGACGCAACTAACCCCTCCCGACGCCGATCATTCTCATCATCCTCCGGCTTCCCCTCCCGCGTCGCCCACCCATCAACATACCGCAACGTCTGCCGGCTCCAAATCCTGTTCATAAAGAACAGCCGCACAGGCACCAAGATAATGATAATAATAGGGAACCCGGGCGCGGCAACAGTCAAGGTGACGCCAAAGACGATACCCGTGAGCACAATCTGCGCCAGCGTGTAGCAATGGATTCCCATCCAGCTAGCGCCGTGAGGCAAAGCAGGCAGCTCCGAAATGGGCGTCAGGAGCTGCCAGATCCTCGTAAGGATAGGGTTCACGGACAACGACTGGAAGCCCATGAACATAAAGAGGCCCGCGAGGACCGAGGTCGGCGTGAAACCGAGCACGTGTTGGAAGGGCGGCGAGATGAAGAGCAAAATGCCCGCTGCCTGTAGGAAGGCAGAGTACCGCTGCTCGTGGACGCGTTGGACGGGCTTCGCGGGAGGTCCTTCGCCTGGCCCTTCTTCGACCTCGTCCACCGGCGGCGGGTCTTCGTAGACAGTGTACATGAGCGATTCTGAGTGAAGCGGTGCCTGCGGGAGGAGGCCGTTGGCGGGCGGGATGCCTAGGATGCCGCACATGATTGTCGTGATGCCGAGGAGCATGACGTCCCACGCGTACCCGCCCGGTTTCTGGGTACCGTATCTCTTAGCCGTGCAGATGATACTACTGATCTCGTGGTCAAAGTAGAAGAGGACGGTGATGATGATGCCGGGAATGATGGCGATGAAGATCCAGCCAATGGGGAGTTTCCAAAACTCGACAAAGAAATACTCGCGGCTCGGGGACGACGGCCGGAACGACTTTGAGACTTCCAGCCTGTTGTGATCAAGAGTCGCCAGGTCGCCAACGTACGGCATGCCGATGAAGAAAACGATGGAGATGGCGGCGGCGTACTCTGTCAGGCCCATGCGGACGTACCTGTGGAACAGTGGCTTCCACGACACTGCGGTCGACAAGGCGATGGCGAGGAGGCATGTGCCCGCGGCTCCGATGATGGAGTAGAGGAAGGCGGCGAGGGAGACGGCTGCTTTTGTGCGCTGGAGCTCTCGGAT
Organism: Colletotrichum godetiae; assembly: GCF_030913485.1. Classification (NCBI taxonomy): domain Eukaryota; kingdom Fungi; phylum Ascomycota; class Sordariomycetes; order Glomerellales; family Glomerellaceae; genus Colletotrichum; species Colletotrichum godetiae. The sequence goes on along the minus strand of NW_026851249.1, from coordinate 2,227,670 downwards.
GGCCTTATGAAAGTAGATTACGCTGTTGAGGAGGGAGAAGATGTCGGCGCTGAAGTCGGTGACGTATTGCATGGTGTAGTCGTGGGCGTTGAAGATGGCCAGGAGGAAGTGCATCCAGCCCGAGTGGATTAGGGACCATGCCATGAAGGGCAGGAAGGGGATCTATCATGGTTAGTTTTAGCCTTGGAGTTTTCTACATAGACAGCCACGGTACCTTGAATGAGTTCTCGCATAGCGTGTAAATGTTTTCCGCTAATACTGAGAACGGCCCCGTTACACCAAGAATCGTCAATGGTTGAGCCGAGAACCTGGAAAACTGTGTTAGAGCTGTAGTAATTCTCCAGAACAAGATTTCTACTCACAAGGCAAAGATGATGCCGCAGAGCCCGGTACTAAACACCACCTCAATCGTGCCCCACGACTCCCCAGTCAAGACATATAAATCGCTCGCAAACGTGATGCCAGGCAAGATATTTGTAAAGAAGACGTACACCGCGCTCGCCAGGACAAGCTGATTGAACACGGTCCAGTCAGAGAGATACCTCAATCTGAAGTTGCCAAAGTCCTCCTTGAGCAGCCTGAATGGCCTCAACTTGCCGTCTCTTTGGATGTAGCCGCGCCACCTGTGGCTGTTGCCGTTGCTGTTGTCCGTGTCATCATTTCCGTCTCCACTGTGTCGTTCACTGCGGCGCCCTTCCGGGCCCGCGTTATGGATCGAAACTTCCTCCCGGTCTTCTGCCTTTTCGGTAGACCTCCTCTCTGCCCGGTCGCTGATGAGGCCGTGCGACTCGCGGACCGGTGTTATGACATCGTCCTGGTGTCGAGGTGAAGTGGCCGAAGGTGGTCCGCGGTCACTGCCTGGCCTCGTGGGCGTGAGATTTGGTGACATGCGGGAAGGCGTTTCACGGCTATCAACACAGAACGAGTCTGTGTGTAGTCGTAGGATACACAAGAGATGTCGGCCCAGTCAGTGGGTTGGCAGTAAGAACAGCGTGCTAGGTCGGTCTACACAATATAAAAGTGACCAAGTACATGATCTTAAAGAGCCAGGACTGGACAGGAACTAGGTATCGTACTGGAAATAGAACGAGAAACTCTACATAAAAGCCAGAACGGTTAAACGGCAGAGGCGTAAAGAACTCAAACACTACAAAATCCCGCTAACGCAAACTTCTTGCCCATCCCAACGAACCCCATCTTGCAGCCCAAGGTCCATGGATTCCCTTGACTCGAACTCTTTCCCAGTAGCACTGCCAGGGCAAGCGTGGCTGCGTGGGCAAGCAAGGGCTTCTTAATAAAGAAGAAGGTTCGGGCCCGTTTCGACAAATCGACATCCCACCGTTCCCCACGTGCTCATTGGCCAGTCTTGGCAGAGCAAACCCCCACAGACGCCAAGGTACGCACGGTCCAGGCCGGGATAGCTATCGAGGCTGACGTCATGCTGGTCGGCGTCGGGGCCAGCAGATTGCCCCTCCTCCTTCAGGGATTATGTTTCTTCATAGCCAATCAGATGATGCGACCGCTGCGAGGCTATCGGACAATCGGCGCCAGGCTGAAGAAATTTTGACACGAACCAACTTTCATTCCCCCGAAATTACCAGCTTTCAACCACCTGCAAGCGTCAGCCCCCTTCCCATCCCAAACAGCTTTCTTCCAAGGAAGTCAATCACCCCTCCCAATGATGAGGAGGTAGTTGCCAGAAACGGATCCTTAGCACAAGGGTGCCCGCAAATTCCGCCAGCCGTTCCCGTCCCCGTCCCCGTCCCCGTCCCCCCTTTCGCAACCTCCTCCCCTCCCCCCCCCACCAGCCCCGGCGATGTTCCCGACCGCCGCGCGCCGGAGCGCGACCACCGCCTTCGCGCCCCGCCTCCGCTTCGACGTCTCCGAATCCATCCCCCGCTCCTACTACCTAGGCCACCACCACGCCGCCCTCCGTGAAATCTCCTCCCGCCTCTCCGACGTAGGCCTCGTCCTCGAGTGCCGCGACTACCGCGTCCCGCTAACCAGCTGGAACCCCGTCCTCGATCGCGCCATCGCAGGCCGCGAGCGCATCGTCGTCTACACCCACCACGACCTCGGCGCCGACAGCCCCGCCTCGGTAGAACACGCCCTCCGCCGCTTCCACAATGGCACCGGCCGTTCCCCCATCGGCGGCACCGGCGGCGGCGGCGGCAACCCTGCCACCACCTCTACAACCAGACAACGCGTCGTCTTCTGGCGCAAAGACGACCCCGCCGCCACGAAACAACTCCTCTCCGAAATTCGCAGCGTCGCCCGCTCCGTCGACAGCCTCACAGGCATGCGCGCCCTCGTCGTCGGCATGCCCAACGTGGGCAAAAGCACCCTCCTCAACAAGCTCCGCGTCCACGGCATGCACAAGAAACAATCCGTCGCAAAAGTCGGCGCCCAGCCAGGCGTGACGCGCAAGCTCTCCTCTCCCGTGCGCATCCTCGATTCCGAGAACAACAGCGCCAACAGCGACAGCAACAACAACAGCATGGGCCTCGGCGAAGGCGTCTTCGTCCTCGACACCCCGGGCGTCTTCATGCCCTTCGTCTCCGAAGCCGAAAACATGGTCAAGCTCGCCCTCGCCGGCTCCGTAAAAGACGATCGCATACCCATGGAGATCCTCGCCGACTACCTCCTCTACCGCCTCAACCTCACCGACCCGAGCGCCTACGCACGATACTCCGAGCCCACGAACGAGGTCAACGAGTTCCTGATGGGCGTCGCCCGCAGGACGGGCAAGCTCAAGAGCGGTGGGGAGACCAACGCCGACAGCGCCGCCGACTGGATCGTCAAGCAGTGGCGGGTCGGCAACCTGGGCAAGTTTGTGCTCGACGACATCACCGACGAGGCATTCAGGGACAAGGAGCTGGCGAGGGAGGGGCAGGGCCCGCTCAGCATGAACCAGGCGCGCAGGAAAGAAAAGGAGGCGAGAAAAGAGCGAGCCTTGAATAAGACGAAAGCAATTTAAGGGCACAAAAAGGAGTAGTAGATTGCCCGTGTGAGAATTATAGAAAGATACCCCACACCCTGTATCAAATACATGTAAAATATAAAGCCCGTCTCGTGGGAGAGCAATTTTGTACACCTTGTCCTTCAAAACATAGAAAACGAGTAGATCAGGTTGGACAATACTCGAGATAAAAACCAAACTCAACTGAACTTGGGTGCATCACTAACAACGTCGCCCGCAATCTTGGAGACTCGCAAGCGTCCGGGTATCCGACAACTCTCCTCGAACCTGACATTATCAACTGACAGTAGAACCGCACAACCAGTGCGTACATGGGCAACAACTCGTGATTGAACTGCCTTCAAGCCTTTTGTTCGAACAACATTTTCAACACCCCAAAACAGACCAAACGCCACGAATCATCAAACCGTATAGAGCCGCCAAATGCCGTCAGGGGCAGACTCTTGATATCGTACTTCGAAACGAAAGCAGCCATTCGGCTTCAAGTGAGCGACAATTCGCTTATATAAAGGGCAGCTACGGCCAATACAGGCCTGCTTACGACGCATATTGATTCTGCCATCGCAGCAGATCTCGCGTGAGGGCATCCATCATCTCTACACAATTCAATGCTTTGAAATCTTTCGACTCGGGCCCATTTCCGTCTGTTGCCGCAGTGCCGATAGGCGAGTTCTTTGCCATTGCGGAGTCGCCGTTGACGCTAATCTTTGGCGCATCTGGCGCAGCCGTTGCGCGAGGACTTTGTTGCTGGGAGCTGTTTTGGCTGCTCCTAGATCCCGGTAGTGCTTCGCCAGCCAATTCCACTTGTGTTTTGGAAATGAAGTCGAGGAACGCCGAAACCCTGCGTTTCATGTCGTTCATTGATACTTTGCTGTGGGCACTGTTTGCCTTTGTCCGGGTGTGCTTGGGATGATCGGAGTGGGAATGTTTGCTGGTACCAGCGCCAGTATGGTCGTCGTGATTGCGGCCGATATCTCTGGACATTGACCTTGCCGGTGTGTCTTCGTTATCGTCGCGGTCTTTCGTGTATTGATTTCGACCCTTGCCTCTCTTCTGGTTGTTACGGCTTGTCTTTTTGTGTGAGCTTCCGACCGGTACTTGATTCGCAGGCGGGGTATCTGGGGTCGGGGCAGAGGACGGGGGCGCCTCAACAGGCACCACAGGCTCAGTGGTCGGTTTGACAGCAGGCCGAGCTGTCGCAAGGGGGACCTCTTCTGACGGATCCGATTCTGCGCCCACGTGAGCTTCAGATTCCTTACCCGGATTTACAGGAGTCGTACCCTCAGCTCTCCTGCGATCTGCACGACCCTTTCGCCGATTGGCTGCTTCCGCCCGCTGGCGGTCGCGCTCTTCTCGGTCCGACTTTTCACGTTGTGTACGTGTACCGCGAGGCTTCTTGGGTTGGCCATTCCGACCGTTATTTTCCTCGTCTGTGTCGTCTTCAATGGCTTCGGTCTTCTCCGGAGGCGGCGACATCGATGGCGAGCTCGTACGCTGTCTCTTCAGGCTTGCCGAATTCCTACAACTGTTAGCGGGGGTAGCTCAGTGAACTGTTCTTTACTCACTCAATGCTATCACTGCGACCTCGCTTCGTTCGTCTTGAGGTAGTCTCCGTGGGTTCCGAAACGGTCTCTTCTTTACTGGCCTCGATGGCCCGTCGCAATTGTTCATCTTCGTCGTATGCGGCATCCCGGCTGTTCATTGTCGACCTCCGCTTTGAGGCCTGGGTAGCAGATGAAGCGCGGCCCCCATTCCTGCCCCCTTCCTTGGGCGACCTGGTGCCATCCTTGACCAAGGATGCGGCCCGGGACGTTGCGCGCGATGGTCGATTGAGAGGCAAGTAGTTCGAGTATCGTTGTCTGTGGGAGTAGAAAGGTTAGCATTGTCAGAGCACTAGAGACGTCGTCGATTGGGTCTCGCCGTATCCAGATTTGTGTTCTCCAATGACCTTGCCGCCGACCGACGATTGCCAGTCAATGGCGAGCTTGTGGACGACAAGACCCCGGAAGCTTCTGGACGGAACTGTGGATTGCCTACCCGTTGGCTGCTGCGTGAATTTTGTGTAAATCTTTGCGACACTTCTCGCAAAAGTACTCATCGGGAGAACTCTCCTCGGTGAAAATGCCGACGCAGGCACCATGTTGCCAGACTTTGCAGACGTCGCACTGGACGAAGAGACCAGAGACCTCATCGGACAGCTCGATGCTAGCGAAGAAGTCCGCCTCGGGATTGTGCTTTCCGTGCTTGGAGTCCTCCTCGAAGGGCGGAGGTCCCGGGTATTCGTCGAAACCACATACACAACGTACGGACTCGTCGTCCTCTTGGACGTCGTCACTGCCGGTGGCCATATCGTAGGGGTCGACACGAGGCTTGTCGCGAGCGTCTTCTTGGGCGCGGGTTCGCCGCCGCGAGGGGAGGGCGTCCTCAAGGTCTTCGGGTGGCTCCGAGGAGAGCGAGGCGCTCGGGGTGGACTTGGCGGAAGAGGTCTTGTTGAGGGATCTGGTCGTTCGCTCGCCGCGACTCGAAAGACTCGATGTGGTCGAGGATTGCTGTGACTGAGAGACTGTGTTGCCTCGGGCTCGTGAAGAACGTCGAGGGGAGGGTGGTGCCATTGAGGTAGCGTAGGGGGACGGCGGAGAGAGGAGGAGGACGAGGAAGAGTTCGGAAGAGCGAGGAGGAGGGGAGGAAGAGTCGGCGGCGGCGGCGTGTGAGTGACGCAGTACAGGATGTCGTAGTCGCAAGGGTGAAGCCAGAAGGCAGAGAGTAGAATTGGGATGTCGGGGCGAGGGGAAAGGTTGGTAAGGTAAGGTAACGAGAGTGTGGGCAGAGAGCAGGTCGGGTGGGTTGTTGTGGTTGTAGTGGGAGGGCAGTCGTGCGAGCGAGAGAGTAGCAGGAAATGGATGGGCGCGACTCGCAGTTCTGGCTAGTGAGAAGGGAGGACTCGGGTACTCCAGCAAGACTTTTGAGGGAATCGAACAGTTCGCATATCTGACAATCGAGTATAAGGTAGATTCATGTCGTGACGGGTCGGTAATGTGTAGAAGAGGAGAGAGAGGAGCCGGCGTGGGGAGGTGGAAAAGGTCAGAGAAAGAGTGCGCCGTGGGTAGAATGGTTCTCTGCTCTGGGTGAAGGAAACCGACAGGCGACGGATGGGACTGGAGTGGACTGGAGCAGCAGCACCGCACTTCTTTCGGGCTTGTAGAGTGTGGTGCGGCGCCTCTTTGGCTCTGGCGTGCAGGAGCTGCCGCTGCCCACTGCCCTCCGAGCAACGCACCCAGGGAAAAGAGCAGGGCAGCTTTGCGGGGCTGGCGGCCAGGTGGTGCCAGCGGGCTACGGTCTACACCAATGGCTACACAGGTGATTGTGCTGCATAAGTCGCTGCACAAAAGGAGAAAAAGGAAGGGATCCCGGAGCGGAGGTGGGATGGGAATTGGGTTGTGCGTCTTGTGCTGTGCGGCCATCGGAAAAACCAAGACGATGACAGGCTGTGTACTAGCGACTTTGGACGGCACTGTGCTTCTCCCACAAATTGCCCCCAAAAAAGGCAGAAAATCGGAGTACCTAAGACTAGTCAATCAAGGACCATCAGCCATTCTCTTCCGAGCCCGCCGCCTTCATTGCATCTCTCGAGCACACGCTGCACAGGTCTCCCCCGCCCAAAGCTACAGTCCATGACTTTCCCCTGCCAACGGTGCTCGTCTAATCTCGAAGCCCAATTTACCACCCGCTTTCTCGCTGTCTCTCCAATATCTGCATCCTGCGGCGAGTCACTTTTATGCACAGCACACAGTGTGTACATCTCTTCTCTTTCCACTTCCCATCTCAATCTAACCCTTCCGTGCTCCCTCGCTCCCTCGTCACTTTTGCCTGTCCGCCTTGAGCTTTGGGATCTGGAGCCATAAGGTAATTACCCCCTCCAAAGGCCCCAACCTCCCACCCCAGGCAGTCCATCCGCAGCGGAGCCCTGGCTTGCTTATCTAATGCGTTTCGAACGGCCCTCGTTGACCTACGTCTCCTAATCACACACCAGACATTATCAAATGCTGTCATTAGCAATCAAAGCTGGGGAATTCGATACCAACCTTGACTTTCCCACACACTCCGTTCAGAGCCCGACTAAACTTGCTGTCGCCTTTGCGTTTTACCTGAACGACGTCTTGCGCTTGACTGCATACTCTGCTTCTTTTTAGCTCCTGCGTGCCCATAGTCGAACACGGAGCAAACCCGGCCGAATTCTGGTGGACCGAGTTGGTATGCCCGCTCCCCTCTTCTGGCGAACAAGTAGAGGTCCGCTCGTACCTCACCTGAGCTTCGTTGCGCTGCGCTCCCTTGATTTGTTCAAGGGTAAGAGGAAATTATCGATCGGACCTGGTTGAACGTGCATCATGTGTTTGTCTGGCTTGTCGTTGGGCCAGCTATCTATTGCGGACATATGCTGATGGTTGGGCAAACTCAGGAATCAAGGGTTACAAGCTCCTCCCGCATTTAATACGGATCCATACCCCCCCCTTCCTTGCGAACCTCCCAACCCACCGAACAAGAGCCTTTTTTGCTCCAGCAACACCAACACGATCCCCCGTCGCACTGCTAGCAGCCTCAAGCTTCGTAACGTGAATCGCCCTGTCCGCGTTGGCCTGCCTTGCATGGCTTGTAGCATGAGGTGTTATGGGTATGCGTCGCTCTTCTCCAAGTTCAACTCCCGCCACCACCCTGCCATATCCACCTTCTCGACCACTGCTTTCGAAGGATGCTGCCACTATAGTCCTTCGCCGAATGTCAGGTGCTGCTGAGTCGGCGCTCGTGACTTTGGAGCTGGCTGTGGCGGCCGACTGCACAGGTCATGCGCCTTTGAAACTCACCGGCCTGAGGCTTTACTATTCGACCGAGAAGCTTGCTAACCTCGATGGTTCTTATGCGGAAGCAGGTCATAATCGAACAATGTCTCCCGAAAGCGTCTCCTCTCTATTCCCCCAGAGGCCGATTCGTCCCTTGCCGAAGCGTCGCTTGAGGGAACGCCTCTCTCCTGAGGTGGCGGACTCCATCGAGTACCCCCCCGCGAACCACAACAGTAGCCCTCTGTTCTACTACCCAAATATCGTGCGAGATGAGATGCTCTTGAGGACAGGAGGCTTGAAAGGTGCGAGTCGAGGCAGTGGAGGGCATGGGGGAGCACCTCGAGGGACACCGGCGATTGGAGAGAGTGACGAGGAGGAATTGGCGCTGAGCAGCAGCAAAGTTGTTCGGCGCTCGCATCCAGAGATCCTTAACCGCGTCTCAACGAAGCCTCCGAAACCGGAACACTCCAAGCACCCCAGCCCTCAGCCACCTCCCTCGACAACATCCTCAGCAGATGGGTACGAATCGTTCGAGAACACCAACAACAAGAAGAAGAGGAAGATTCCGACTGCCGGAGACTCGTCGCTATCTGGTGTACATTCCCTGGGTGACATCAATTCTATAGGTGTATCAACAGTGATGTCTCCGTCAAACGACCACGGTGACCTCGGCGGGTCAATATCGCCCCCATACTACGGGGCTGGAAGCTTTGTTGGAAACAACCAAGGTATCTCAGGACCGGGAAGAGGCAGATTCGGAAGATCAAGAAATGGCAGAAGTCCTCTCAGAGCTTTATCCGACGCAACAAACAACTGGGTGGGTAGGGGAGCGAAGATCCGGCCTCCTCAATTGGCCACGCCAAGTAAGTTCCCCTTGTGTCTAGGACAAAATCAGATGGGAGAGGCAGTAGAAGCCGAATGGGATGCTGCAGTGCTTGATGACAGTGGCGATTGCTGTTGGATGGAAAGGAAGGCAGCAGGTGCACCTCACAGCAGGTTGCTCTTGCACCCTTTGATTCCAAACGCAGGCATCCACGCCATTAGCTACAAACAGTGGCTCCTTTGCTTCCTCACCTCAGCTTATTCTACAGCAATCACAGCATCCTCCATTTTCGCGTATTTGTCACAGTTAGCTTCTTTCTTAGAATGTGCCGCTAATTCCTATACTTACAGACGAAAATCCCGGCATCATTTCCAGTGCCATCGCTAATGCAGAAAAGGCTCCTTCGGCTCCCGGCCAGGAAAACGTGAGCCTTCTTCATCGGCAATCCTCCAGCGTCAAATCTAGCCCTACTGCCACTCAATTCACTTTCACTTGCGATTCCCCAGTTCCAAAGCCTCACTGGCCTGGAACTGATCCTGCGATATCTCATCCCGGATACCCCAGACAAGCCAGACACGCCTCGATGGCGACACAGACTACGCCAGACGCCGCCGGCACGGATACTGGCTCAGGCGATTCTGTGCCTGCTGGCAAAAAAGCTCCCCGGCCCATGTCGAAGAAGAAGCGCCGTCAGCTTGCCGAGAAGGAACTGCGTAACGCAGCCAAGTCACGTCGTCAGGAAGCCGAGGAGAAATACTACAAAAATCCACCCAAGCTTGAAGATATGTGGATTTGCGAATTTTGCGAGTATGAGAGAATCTTTGGCTCGCCTCCTTACGCCTTGATTCGGCAATACGAGATCAAGGACAAGAAAGCCCGCGAAAAGGACGAAGAGCGCAAGCGGCTTTTGGAGAAGGCCAAAACCAAGGGCAGGAAGGCCAGGAAGCAAGCCAAGTCGCCTGCCAAGACGGCATCATCTCAGAACCACGCCGAGAGCCAAGGCACTCATGCTTCTGTGGGCCCTGACGAGAGCAACTCGACTCCTGGCGATGACTATCTCGACGACTATCCGAACGGCAACTATCACAACGACGAAGATTTTGAAGATACATACTCTCAAGACGATCCGCCCATGTTGCTCAGCGACGATCCAGATCAAGAGTGTACTTGCCCACATACAACCTGCAGCGATTGCGGCGGAGACCAGAATGAGGTGGATGATCCTGGTGAGGCAGTTGACTGAGGAGGTCCACTCGCAGGCTCCCTGGGGTGCACAGCACTGTGATTTTGGGTACCACCTATGGTCACCTTCGCTTGCCCATACTTCAATATACCCGTTATCGCATCGATCCGACAACAAATCGTTGGCCTCACAGGTCTCAGCGTTGGAGGCCGAGCATTGCCTGGATGGCAGGTGAGGGAAACACCAAGACACTTGGACATTGTTTGATGATCTTGGACGTATCTTGACCCACCAAGTTGGGTTTGGATAAAGGCCCTTTTCAACTACGGATTGGAACACGACCTCGTCATCAACAGGATTCTATCATCAGCCAGCAACATTGTCGGCAATGGAAGTTGGCAACAACCGAAAAAAAAAACAAAAAAAAAAAAACAAGGCAATACTCGGCTCAGAGAGTTTGAGTTCTATGCTATGATGATGGAATGCACTACGCGTTGCCCATGTGTTCGAAGTGAACACGAAGCAATGAATCAAGCTCTGTCCTTAGGGAAAGCTTTAGAGGCAGGCTTGGAATTATAATCAAGGGGCAGGGATGGATATCGGTTCAGCCAGGTCTAGACTTTTGAGGCTCGAGAGAGGGAGAAGACAGGTTGTCGAGTGTCTTGTAGAGGTTACCTGTCAAAGATGGATACACGCAGGCCTTATCCCCAGACTACAACAAGTCGTCCTAAGCAGAATTGACCATCCTTACCCGATGTTGCTACTATTGTATGTGATTTTCTCTACTCCGTACAGAATGCTGGTCAAAGGTATCATTGATAGACCTCCACTACCTTAATTGTAAGGTTCCTGGTAAAGACCCGTAGCTAGATGCACCTACCAAGTATGACGTCACGGACTGCTGTACTGACTAAGGTGGCATGCAGCGGTAGGTCTAGCCTCCTCCATCGCGACCCTACGAAGCTAACGACTCAATTACAGAATATTGCCTTATTAAGCGGGCTCCTTCAGACTATGTTCCCGTCATTATTCGGAGTTTTCCAATTCCTGCTAGTCCGCCTCACTCATACCGCCTGAACAACAGCTTGCTGTATAATTTTCCTCACGAGCCACGGAGAGTCAGTTAGTGAGATGGGGGATTTTGAAGGAGGGACATACTGTGTTGTAGAATGATCGCCCCATCCTTTGGCTCCGACATATTTAGAAGTGAGATAGGAATTAGAACAGAGATGACTTGGCCTACCGGCGGAGGTCGCAGCGTAAAGACCGGATTCGGCGCTACCGAAGGCTCTGACCGCGCTATCCGCTCGGGAATGTTTGGGCTTCAGGGGGACTTGTGATGTTTGGGAGACAGCTATCAAGGAAAATTGGGGAGATTTCCGTTTCTTCCGATTTACTGTGTGTTGTTGTGTGGCAGATCATTGCGGCTTGGGGGAGCATGCATGGACCTTGGAGGTTGATGATGTGTTTTGGGGGGTTGATGGTGGGTGTTATTGGGGTCGTCGGAGGGGCACTCACTCCGGAGAGTCACTCCGGATCGCAATGGTGCCAGCGAGTATGTTCTCTTCCATATCTCGAGTGTGAATACCAAGTTAATCTATCGCAAAGCCGCAATCTATGCGGCCCGTCCAAGAAAAAGAGAGAGCATAACAGACAGATCTGAGATCAAGCTTCTCACCATCCGCTAGAGCCGTTCCGCGCAAGCCGTCGGCGGGTTGCGCCGGAGAGCTTCCAAATCATAATACCTACGGAGCAGAGAGAGGGGAGACAGACAGAGAATTGGAAAGCTTCGCTGTCAGTCGGGCCAGGCCTGAAACAACCCTGTCCCATCCACCCACCGCAGCAAGCCCCAGGTGCCAGGGCCCCAGGCCAAAAGGTTCTGCGAGACGTCGATCAACTGCTCCACATGAGGTTCGGCACTCTGGAACTTTGACGTATCCGTCGGTGGGTTGTACTCACGTCGGGTGCTTTGTACACCCACAGGCGGTAGTGGTGGTGGTGGCACTTTCCTGCCGTTGGCTGAGCCGCCTCGCATGCGAACCATGCCTTATGAGAGAGAAGGGCTTTGGGGAGCGAAAGAAGAGAAGACCGGCTCCTCGGTTGGCTGCCGTGGCTGCTTCACCAAGGTCCTAAACAGCCGAGACTCGATTAGTTCATTCAGTAGGATCTGTCCATTCAAAGACATGAGACCTCTGGATTTCCCAGACACGACGGATGGATCATCGGGGGGTAGAGTGTAGACAAGGGGGGGGGGGACAATGGAAACGGGAGGATGTTGCGGATTGATGCGTGTTCCTTGAGCCATTGCTACACTATGCGATGTCTGGCGCGATGTCTCTGTACGTATAGGATACAGGTGTCAATACCGTCTCGACTATGTCTGTGTGTGGTGTTGTGTCTTGATGACGACGGCATTGTCAACCAACCCCCAAGCAGCATCTTGGGCCGAAGTTTTCTTCCTTTGGTCTTGTCTTTTCTCGGATAGGAGTGGACCAATGCCTGTGAGACACAGGGTGCCAGGTCATCGAAGCTGTCACAAAAACCTCGCAGTAGATCACCTCACAGATCAGGTAGCCAGCACCAGCGAGCAAGGGAAGTTGCCAGCAAGTTACCCAGCCGTAGTAACAAGCAACAAGTTCCCAGCCCAGCTACGTGCTGCAGTTGCATGCTGCCCAGCGCTATGCCAGCTCGACATGGGCATTGGGATTTTTAGCAGCAGGGCCCGTCGGATTGGCACCCTCTTGCTTTGAGACACTGGGCCAGACCCGGCATGGCGTCGTCCCAAAACAGAAAGGCGGCATGGCCGAAACAAGGGTGATTCCAGTAGAAAGAAGAAGCCTCCAGCCAGCAGCGGTAAGGTGCCGCTTTTGCATTGCATTTCGCTGTCAATCTGTGTCCATACTGCGTAAGGTAGTGGATAATGAATGTACTTCTGAATACCTATGTATCCGTAGGTGGACAGGAATGGAATGGGAGGAAAAAAAACGTGAAATGAAAGCAGCGCACAGAGCAGGGGGCCCCTCTCCCCACCCCCCATCGTGGCTGAATTCCGACTCACCTCTTCCGTCATCATCCCATCGCATCCCGTCCCATCCACGTCCCTCCAATCCACCGCTTCTCCCACCCCAGCTCCTCCATTTTCCTTCCTCCCCAGGGATAATATCACCATCTGCAGTCGTCCACCAACACCGACACCACCACCTTGAGCCTCTGTCGCTCGGCCTCCCCAGGACAAACTCCAACTCTCCAAAATCATCCAAGTCGCCCCCTTCCCTCCACACCCTGTGGCCTTTGTTCCTTAGTCTTCACTTTTACTTACTTTTCTTCCTGCGCTTCCGTATTTTCACCTTCACCTTGAATCCCATGCAACTTGCTACGAAATCATCTCAGGCCATGCGCCGTTGATCGATATTCCCGAACCCGAAGCAAACATGTTTGGAGGTTCGAGAAGGCACCGTCAGGCCAATCAGGTATGTCGTCATTATGCCGACTGATGCTTTTTCTGCCTATAGTTTCTCACCGCACCGGCGTGCTGCATGTTTGTTCTTCACCACCAAGGGCACTCTGACTCTCCCATGCGATTTGCGCTGCCTTCGTTCCTCGAGTCTGCGGTTCACAACTGACCCTGTTGCCGTCTAGCCATTGACCGCCGCAACCGCAAATCCTAACGCTGCTACCGCAGCTGCCTCGGCCTTTGCGCGACGCGCATCCAGCTCGTCTCTGTCATCTGCCGCCGCCGCCGCTGCCTTGCGATCGCGACCTACAACACCCATCAATGTCGCCGAAGTACAGACAAAGCGGACACAAAGGCGCAGTCGATCGGTCTCGTCGCAGCGAAGCCAGGACACTCAAAGGGACCTACACCGATCGCCTAGCCAGAGCTCCATGACCGAACGGACCTTCCGCTCACCTTCACCACACCGAACACCGATGGCTGCTGCCCCCGATGCGCCGCCAGTCCCGAATATTCCGGACGACATGCGATCCATCACGAGCCAGAGCTCTTCCCACAAGAGGTCAACGAGCCTACAGATGCAGCCGTTCCGCGTAGCGAGTCAGAGGAAACAAGATGGCGCCGGATCGTGGTTTGGAGCGGCGAACGAGGGCAATTTGGCCAACGTGAGAACGTCGGATGCCCCAATGCGCGTCGCCTCTCCAGAGTCTCGCCCGGGAGCTGTAAGCCCAACTTCTTCTATAAATTTTTCATATCCGAGGGTGCCAGGTGCATCGCCCCCGGCATCACCAACCGTCGAGAGCATGTCAATGACAAGTAGCCAGCGATTTGTCTCACCCCGCCGATCAGAGTCAGCAGCGTCGCGCCACACAACGGCGTCAGATACTCAGTCACTCGTGTATGATCCCAATTCGAGGAGGATGGTTCCTAGAGTGAATTTGTTGGTAAGCGAACAGAAAGTTCAGGATGCTGCTGAGAAGCCCGTCAAGAAGTCAAAACACCAGCAAGGGTTATCTAGAAGTGGTTCACACTTGGCCAAAGGTACGATGGGTAGAGCGCAAGGCACTGCAGTTGAAGAGCTCACGCCTGCGCCTCTCCCTGCACCGGCAACGGCGCCGAAGCAACAACCACAACTTCGAGTTCCTACCGGGGCTCCTGAGCAACAAAGCCAGCCTCAGACTGAGGAGACTGTACCGCCGAAGACTATACCGACACACCACCAGCAACCGTCTCCAGCACCTGTCGTAACCACTAAACAGTTTTCTCAACGTGAACCAGAAACCGCCCACACGCAACCGGCATCCAACCTCGAGGTAGAGCAGCCGGTTGTGCAGGATGTACGTAAGAGTGATGGTGCTACGATTCTGCCGCATTCGGAACCCCGCCAAGGCGCGCCCAGATTAGGAAGGAAACCTTCTATAGTACAGGAGGAATCCGAGGACGACCTCGAGGACTCCGACGAGGGCGAAGCCGCGCAGCCTCCGGTGCGCCACGATATTTCTGATGTTCTTGACGCCGTACCTGTGAGGTCTTCAGCACCCCCGAAGCAACCAACGCTGTCATCCGAAAGCACAGCTGTCGAAGCTCCAGCACAGATGTCGTCTCAAAGGCAACCTAGTCCTCCACAGCTTAAGCAGCATGGCAGTATCAGAAACGGACGTGCGCACTCGAGCAGTCCTGCAAGATCAGCACGCTTTGCATTAGGCGCAGATCAGTTAGCCATCAGGCACGAGCCTCCTCCACGATCCGTCTCGCCTCGAAAGTCCGCCATGAAACATTCAGTTAGCCCATCCCGCGGTGCCTCACCGTCAGATGAGGGCTCTGAAGCATCGGGGCCAAGCCGGTTTGGCAGCGAGGCCACCGCCGTGGAGGCGCCAGTGCCACGCAAAAAGAGTGTACGAGTCAGCTTTGACGATGAGAACACTAAGGTCGTAGGACAATCCGCTGCAAAGCCGGAGCTGGATTCACCTCTTCCCCTTAGTCCTCAAAACACGAAAAGACATTGGTACAACCACCTGGGCCGAAGCCGAAAGAAAGATGCAGTTGCCCTGGATGAAGACGAAGTCATGCAACCACGACCCGCCTTGCCCACATTCGGCAGCGTTCGTGAAAAGATGCCGCGGGACAGTGAGGAGGAGCGGCCACTCGTACGGCCCACTGAATCACCGACGACATCCGGCCCAGATACCCCAGATCGCACACCGGACCGGTCAATCCCACTTGGTCAGTCCAACGATCACAATGTTGGCTCGATTCTCCATCTTCAGGAGCAGACGGCTAGAAACCCTGCAAACATATCGAGATTCAGAGAGCCATTGCCGCCCGTGGTTACGTCGATGGAAGGTAGCGGCTATTATTCTCCCAGCAGCACGAGTTCGGAAGATGAAGACGAGGCAGAAGTTTTCCAGGACTCAGAGGTTATCCAGGAGCCCGCGCCAACCTTGCCTCCTGCGCAAGTCAAGGAGGAAATCATTGCCGATCATCCTGAGTTGGTCGACCAGCCGCAGTATTCGACAGATCCTGCTCACGAGAATAATACTGAACGGCAAGAGGATATCCTCCCTTCTATCTCCGTTATTCAACCGACACCAACTCCCAGGGAGGCAGTTAGCAATCACCCAGCCAGTCTGTCAGGTTCAAGCTACTTTGATGTTCCGGGAGGTTTCCCGAGCGACGACAGCGAGGATAATGTTCCGCACACCCGTGCGGTGCCCACCACAGATGTGACGAAGCATGATCCGCCGACATCGACGACAGTTCCCAACGGCGCCGCCAAATCTTTCGCAATTGCCGTTCCCAAATCCACTCCCACCGATGAATCTGCGTCCGAAGGCGACAGCATCTACAGTGACGCATACGAAGACCTCTCAGATATCGACGGAGACGGTTTCATGTCTCTCGACGCCGTCGTCGCATCGCCCGTTTCCGACAAGGTTTCTCAGAAGCTCTACAAGAAGGCTCTAGCAGATTCTCAAAAGGAGACCGCCCACGACGCTGATGTCTCAGGAACGCACGATGCGCCGGACGTTTCGCAGTTGTCAAATAGCTCGCGGCAACCAGAGGATGAGTGGGAGAAGGCCAAGCTCT
Organism: Colletotrichum godetiae; assembly: GCF_030913485.1. NCBI lineage: Eukaryota > Fungi > Ascomycota > Sordariomycetes > Glomerellales > Glomerellaceae > Colletotrichum > Colletotrichum godetiae. The sequence continues at coordinate 2,211,308 of NW_026851249.1, read as the reverse complement.
ACTGGAAAGGATTGACAAGTGACAAGCGGAAACAACTCGAGCAAGAGGCGCTGGAGGAAGCCGGGGCCGAAGGCGACCTCGAAGAGGTTGTCCAGCCTGTGAAGCCCAAGAGGAAGAAATCTGTTCGCAAGAGCGACCCTGTCGAACAACAGCAGGCTTCCACCAACCCAGAACGCATTTACCAAATCCAGCCTGGAACGAGAGCCGCCGATGAAGAGGATGAAGCAGAGCCGCCAGTCGCTATCCGGAAGACTATGCGAGGACGACACGCTCAGGAGGCAGCGCCAGCTAATGGAAGACTCCAGAAGACAATGCGTGGTGCACCTAATCAGTCAGCCGCGGCTACAAACTCCGGCATGCGAAGGTCGATGCGATCGGACAATCAAACTCCTCAAGGCTCTCACCAAGTACAAGCTGCGGCTCCTGGAGGCATGAGAAAGTCTATGAGACAGACTGGCTCGTCTCAACCAGGGGCTATTCCCCAACAAAGGGCGGCCCCCGCAACGTTGACAAGCCAGGATACTCGTTCTAAGCACCTCTCCATGGACAGCACAATGTCAAGCGTTGAAATGGCGAAAGCCATGCAAGCAGCGATGCAGTCGACACCTCGTCGACGAGGATCCGATTCCAGCGAGACCAGCTTTCGACGGTCTCGGCCAAAGCAGGAAGGATTTGGCTTCCGGAAATCGATGCGATCTAACGGGGAGGCCGAGCAGGCGGCGGCTGGTAGGAACTCGCGCTTCAGCCTCCGGTCAATGTCTCCACCCGCCTCGCCGTCTCAGCCACCGATCAGCATGGGCAACCGTACAACTATGCGAGGCACGCTGCGAAGTGATTCAAGTGATGGAAGCACGCGTCGCATGCGCCTACCGTCTTTTGGCAAGTCATCTTCCAAAAAGGTGGCGGGAAACCCGGCGACACCGGGGAAGAGCCGCTTTGGCGATTCGAGCGACGAAGACGATGCTGGGCCCTCTGGATTCCGCAGCCGCTTTGTCGACTCTAGCGACGAAGATGAAAAGACAGCGCCTGCATCCGCACCGCACAACATGCCGAAGAGCATGCGCGCATCAAGCTCCGCTGCGGCGGCTGCAATGAAGGTTCCCCCTCCTCGATACGACGAAAAGGCAGAAGATTCTCCCGACCTGCCTGACAGCAGCGACGAAGAGGCGCCGCCGCTGCCGGTTTTGCAAAAGCCCAAACTGTCTCCGAGAAAGGTCTCTGGCGCTAGCGGCCGCCTGGTGAAGTCTCAAACGGACGGTCATGGCTTGCCGTCCTCGGGGTCTCCTCGTGGAGGGCTTATGGAGTCATCCACGGCTCCTGTCGTCAACACCCGACCAAACCACGAACGCAGAGGCAGCTTCCTCTCTATTCTTCGGCGCAGAAAGGACTCTGATGCCGGGAAGATCTCTCGGCCCGCCGCTGGCGAGAGCGGTGCCAGGATGGACACGAAACTCGAGCGCAGCGCCTCGGAGATCTCGGCTCTCCGTGGCATAAACGGGTCGAAGCTCCAGAAGCTACCCATGGAGAACTGGCCCCTCGTTGAGGAGAACTTTGACGATGAGAAGCGCCCGATGACAGCTGATAACAACAAGCACGTGGACGCGTCCAGGCCGACGTTTATGAAGCGCCGTAGCACCAACCAGGTACTTACCTCAGGGTATCAAGAAGACCAAGAGAGCGTCCAGTTGGATCCCTCGGGCAAGAAGAAGAAGAAGTTTGGCACGCTCAGGCGCATGTTCAAGCTTGATGACTAGTCGTCCGGGGTATGCTGTTCAGTCAGCCTTCCTTACGCTACTTACTCATACTGGCCATCACACCGGCCGTCATTTTCGAATTTTGTGATTTTTCTCTTTTTTGGCATACGACACACACGACCCGCATTACAACGGAGTCGCCCGGCAAACTTACCTTTACTTAATACGGCGCAGTCGTCCACTTCAAGAGGCGTACTGGCTTTCTCACTCATTTACTACATCCAAAACCCACAAGTGGGAGCGGGCGTTTTGAAGGAGGCTTCTGGCATAGACACATGTGCAAAGGAGTCAAACTGGTACTTCCATACCACAACACACGCATGTTACAACACACACACACACTTAAGACAAGGCTTTAAGTTTCTTTACCTTTTTTTGTACGTTTATGAACAGTACCGCTTTACGAGAAGCGACTTCTGTTTCGAGGAACGGGAAAACACGATATGGGATACAGGAGTACCACACGCCAATGAGAGGTCCTCATTGAGCCCTTTGGAGGACAATGGAAGGCGGTGGAGAGAATGGATATATGTACAAGCACCAGGACTTTTTATCTTTTGTTACTTTTCTGTCTGTTATGATACCAAACACTAACTACGGGGTATTGTTCGAATGCAAAGATGTTGATTTCTTATTGAAACCATTTCATCCCATGGTGGTGATGTGTATTCCGTCCGGTTCGCTGTGATGAGGTGTGTGATAACTTCCCTTTCGATCTGATTTCGGTCTGAAGCCGACTTAATCTAGGCGGAATGAAGTAAGATCAACGGCACCTCAGCCGAGTGCAGATGAGAAGTGATGTTGAGGTTGTCCATCTTATTGGAAACTAACAGCCAAGGCTAGTTGACGGTGACGCATCTTCAACATGTACTATTGGGGTTTGTTCAATTCATTAAATAAGTGTCTCGGTGAGTGTGAGGAGAGTTTTAGGCCAGGTTTTACTTGGAATCACCTTCGCTGAGATACGGAAAGATGTCTCCTAGCTTACTAGATGTGATGGTGAATCCCCATGGCACTCGATGTCTAGTCCAAGTTGTTTCTTCCTCCTCTTCCTCCCAGCTACACCCAGCCTAGAACATTTTCAAACGAGCAGAAAGACTCGGAGAAGAAGGTAGGGAACCGTTTTGCAGCAATACCGTCTAGACAGCAGTTGACCATATGGTAAGAAGTCATTGGTCCAAGCTTCCCGCCCTTCCAGTTTCTATGCTCGTTGCGGTCAGTCTGCTGCTTCCTTTCCTCCGAGGTCCAAGCGGATGAAGGACTGAGGGCTGTGCCAGAGCTCACACCCTCCCCTTCCACGATGCCTCGGCCACGGAAGATTGCAACCTCAAAGTCTCGAGCGAGGTACATCGTTCTTTCAATCCTGCAGGTGCCCTCCATCTCCTCAATCATAGAGTGTAGGCTTCAGGGGCCCCTCTCCGCCCCGCCCACTACACTGCTGACACACAGCCTGACAATATCGGGAGGGAACGAGAGCTTCGGGTGGACAGTAAGAGCTTCGGGAGAGAGCCCATCTGTCAAGATCCAGCCTACGAGACAAGCAGAGCAGCAGTTGAGAAGCCGAGGATGCGGAGCAACTTGCTCGGCTCCTCCACCTCCTTCCCCCTTCCCGAAGAGACTTGCCGATCCGGAAATGTACATCAGGTACGTTGCGGACTCCCTCCTGAGAAAGCCGAGCCCAAAGTTCTCAGCCAGAGCAGAGACATCCGCAGCTGTCTGAGACCTTGAACCTCTTCCCCCATCACAAGAAGGCTTGTTCTTGACAGACGCGCTAGAAAACGGTCTGTCATCAACGGCCGATCCGTACGGGGGGGCCCGCGCTGCGAGAGAGAGAGAGGGGGGGAGAGAAAGAGATAGAGAGAACGACGGTCCGCATTGTTGCGCACAATAGCATTGTACCATTTCCCATCCCCCTTAAACCCCCGTCCCCCTGTCAGACGAGTGCTTCGAGAAGAAATCCAAACAACGTCATGGCGGGACAATACCCCAGAGTCCAAGCGGGCCTTGACGACTCATGGCTCAAACCCCCCTCATCGGTGTAGTAGCTTTACAGTCGGTGAGTGGCTTCTGAAGTAGTCATTGGCGTATTGATTCAAACCATCGTCCCACTCAATTCCACGTCGTTGAATGGGAACTCGCCTGACTGTATACTTGACTTGGCTTTTTCATTCCATCGCGTATCATCCGTCGGCCGGGAAAAGGCGGAGAAAAGAGACTATGTGTCCCAACGCTGTGCCTGCATCAGGCGGGCGTGTCGAAATTCGACTTCGTTAGCGTTACGTAGCGCAATGCTACTATTTGACAATGGTGTCAGGAAACTTCGGCTGTTGTCATATTTTACCTCATTCGGTGGTACAAAAGTTCATCTTTGGCTGGGTCAATGTCTTCCCACGAAACGGCCAACATGGGATGGGCTTGCCAGACGAGGAAATGAGGCGACAAAAGAGGTGATCTTCGTCCTCCATCATGATGTCGCGTGGGAGTGAGACGGGAACAGCGTTTCCACTCCCCCGAAAGTAGCAGCGGAGGGCACTTGTGTTCGGACTCTTCATCAAGTGATTAGCCAATGGCTCCATGTATTGTTGTTCTGGGGAGGAGTTGTGGTGTCGCAAGGTCGCGGCACCTGGTCACACGACGTGGTTCTCGGATGCTCCCCCGCATTGAATGAGATCAGAAGACCACGGGGACAAGGGGAAGTTGGGGAACGGAACGGGACCGCGAGGTCGGGAAAAGCAAGCTGCCCGGTCCGATATTGATTCCCCAGACTTTTTGTCTTAGCTACTCGGGCAGCGAGGCGCAATAGGGGCTGCAGAGCGCTTACAACAAGAGTCCTTTTGCATATGTAGTCTGGTGATGGAACATTCGCAGAGAGGCCTAAAATGCGGGTAAATGGAGCTCGCTGCAAAATTTTCTTTTGCACTTTTCTTTCCTTTGTCACCCACACACCTTCGATCCTTCGCAAAGATGGAGCTTGCGCCGGGAGCCGCCCCAGAGTCCCGCCAGCTGTCAGACATATCGACTCATGGCTAATGACCAGGTAGCGAGCGGTGAGAACACCGAGGACTTATCGGTGAACGGTTCGCCTCGGACGTCGAAGAACCATGACTGATACCCTGGGGTTTGGTGCACATTGTCTCGGCCAGCGCGAGGTTTGGACCAGTGGGAGATGCGCCGGCTCGCACGAGACCGAAATGATGGATTGCCGTGGCACCAGACAGCTCCATGGCAACTTTTGCTAGGGATAATCGTCCCTTGTCACTGCCATGGCAGACTGGGATACAGGGTATAGAAAGCCAAGTAAGGCACACCAAATCGAGACGGCGGCCGGAAATCGTCCCAACAAGATGGCCTGCGGGCTTGCTTCGGGATGGAAGGTTGACCGGAAGACGCAGTTGAGACAGCAAATCCAGGGCAGTGCTACGGGTACATAGCCCCCAAGTCACCGACACGAGCATGTCCAGCTCTGACCTAGACTGAGGTAGGCATCGTCTTTCTTTCTGTGTGCTGTCTCAAGCCGTGAGAAGCCGCGATCAGGGAAGAAATAGGAGCTCATGTGATATCCGCACGAATGGCTATTGGACTCGGCCGGTTCCTATCTGTCAATTCAGAATCAGAGAACAGGCAATCAACAGGTACAATTAAGCTGGGCCAGGGCTGGGGCTTGGGTGTGGCAGGTGGATGGTTGCCGGCTCCCAACCCCCAGGGGCGAACACCACCAGAGACGGACCAACTCACCAAGCCAAGGCACACACCAATTTGTTCTAGAACGCCATTTTCTGGGGACGTGGGGGCCGCATCCTTGCTGGGGTTATTTTCGCGGTTTAATCCCGGTGCGATGCGCTATTGCCCTATTCCTTGGGAGTGTCTGTAGACCGTAGGTGTAAGAGAGCTCCATACACAGTAAAGTGACTGCTGCAGGTCTACTCTGTTCGTCACTCAACGTGATGGATTATGGTGGCGAGCTGTGCCCGATGAGCGGTGCCTAGCAGTGAGGGGGAGGTCGATCAGATGGCGCCTCGTGAATATCATCTGCCAGTCGCCGAAAACGTGGTTATTGAAGACCGTGTCTGGTACTGTCCATCGTTGCAATGCCGTCCCGACTCCCGATGGCTCCTGTACGGGTATGGTGGCCAAGTTGCGCCGTCAGTGCTCACCGGGGAGCCTCGGTGTATTCGTTGCAAGCAGCTTAACGGAATTAAAACAGGCGCAGGTCGCAAGTTGCGGGTCGTAGCCGGGACGGTGCAGATAATCGCAGTCTCATCACAGGCGGTTGTGCGGCGAAAACATGGGTGGACCCGAGGACGATGAGATGTGAGATATCGTGGATGGCAGATGGAGAAGTTGATGGAGAACCAGATTTCACGGTCTAGAGCCTGATGGACCGAGGTACGTGTCCGATCTCTGATGTTGATGTGTCGACTTTTTGTTTAAGCTCTCGAATGCGCATGAAGTGTGGGCAAGAGGAGAGAGAGAAAGAGAGAAAGAGAAAAGCACATGCAGAAACGGGAGGTGTTGGTGGTTGTGGTGGTCGCTGTTTCGGGGAGGTACTTTTGGCAGAGGTTATCTCACACAGCATTGTCGGCAGAATTCGACATAGGCTCAAGTATCTAAAGTACCATCTCTACTCCGTACGGGCTACCTTGATTGCGGAACGGAACTAACGTCAGGTAACCTCCATCCACAACGGTGAGGCCGCGAACTAAGGTAGGAAGGCGGACGGACAGACAGATAGAGAAGCAACGCAATAACAGCCAGCAGGAGTATCGGCCCAAGTCACACCTGAATGGTGCGTAAGGAGCCTCGTGTAGCTTATCTTTTCCCTCCCTGCGCTTTATCAGTGCACCTGGTGTACCTTCCCGGTGGCTGTCTCTCACCAAAGATGCGTGGGTGCTAAGATCAAGGTACGTGGGACTGTAGTGGACTGGAATGCGCCGTTTGTTCCCGTTTTCCCGTTTTCTCCCTTGCCGTGCCCCCCTCCCAGCAGTTTAATCGGGTTCTACGAGGACCTAGAGCATCGTCCGTACGGATACAGTATGTGGTATCCGTACCCATTCACAACACCTTTTCCCGAACGGATTTTCCAGAGGAGAAGTATGGAACAAGGGGGGAGAGGGAATAGCAATCAACCATCGAGTCCACTCGGGAAATCACACCAAAATCCCAGCGTACAGGTAATGACCCGCTGCCTGTCGTCTCGCTAATAGACACCAGTGAGTCCTATCGCAGTGTCTCGGCCCCTTTACAGACTACCCTCCCTACTCCCTACAATGGCTGTTGATATGAAGTCTATGTTAAGGTACGAATATTCGTACTTCGAGTCTTTGGTCAACAACAGGGACTCGACACGAAAAAGGCCACAGTCTGTGCCATATAGGCCCAGGGCCCAGGCCATGCATGCAGTTCATATTTCATCCGAGAGAGAGCACCATGTAGTAAGGAAATAATGGCAGGGAGTCTGAAGTGCATCCATCCGTTCATCCCCAAGGTTATTTTGAGTTGCGTGGTTGTGCCGAGGCAGTCGAGCACTTCCTTCTGCTCAATGTTCATTCTTCAATATTCAAAGCAAGTGTCCGGACTCGGCGTTTCCTTGCCCTACCTCTGCGACTACTTCCATTTGAAAGTGAGTAAGGTAGTCCGTACTGTGTATGCGGAAATAATCCTTCACTTGCCATACGCAGCGTTCCTGTTCCTGTTCCTGTTTCCCCCCCGTCTGTCCCGACCCATGTTCAAGTACCCAACTCCAAGTCTCCAACTTCCCTTTCTCCTGGGGACCGGAAGTGAAGTGCCTGTTGCTGTGGCCCACTAAAGCTTAGACTTCAATGTCTTCTGCTGGCTCCACGAGGGTTTAATGGACGCCATAGATCACACAATGGACAATGAGCTTTCTGCCTTGCCCGACTCTGCGACTGGCAGAAGCAGGGACGTGTCTGGGATATGAGGCATCTGACTGAACCATGAACCATACAATACGGATACCTCACCTTGCTCCCAGCCTCTGAACCTTACACACCAAGTAGAAATGCGTATGGAGCAGTAGAGGATAGCTGGTCACTCCTCCTTGCTCTTAGTCCTTCCATCCCCGCCGGTGCCAGACAGGAACCAGTCGGGACGGAGCCATCGCAAGCACCAGCGCCGGCCCAAGCAGAGTCGGACGGAGACTTGTAGGGGGACGGGAACCACACTCTCACAGCCCTGAACGCCTGATGTGCTTGACTAGTGCAAAGGGCGGGCTCCCAGACTTTTCTTCCAGCCAGGGCACCTCACCTCACCCACCTCACGCGTCCATTCCTACGGTCTACCTACCCGTACACTGGTACCACGAAATATTCTAGCCCAGGCCAGGTACATTGGATAACACCATCCTCCTGTACTGGCCCCTGACCGCACACACACACACTGGACAGGCACTGCGACTGTGAATGTGGTCCAAGTCAGGCCAGGTACTTCAAGCTTAAGCCTCTCAAGTTCTCCTTCCAGGGCCCATTTCTTCCCATTCCGTCTCCGTCTTTTTGACTCTCTTCCCTGGCAAGCCCCTTCTCTCCCCTTTTCCGCCTATCTTCTGTTCTCAGGGTAATGTAAGGCGCGGCACCGTAATTCCAGTCATCCAGGGTACATTTACCATGCCTTAACCTCCGACTGGCCCTTCCCAACTTTGGAAGTCCCATCTGAGTCGGAAGCATTCCAATTTTTTTTCTCGCGCGTGCTCCATCCACGCCATCTCCCCTCATCCTCCTCCGCCTTTCGTCCTCTCTCTCGACTGGTGCCAATTCTCTCTCACACTCAGCATCAACAACAAAACAAGACATATTACGCCTTGACGCTCTTCACAGTCTCCGTAGGATAGACTCATAGTTGCTCTGCTCCGACCTACCAGCCCATTGGATCGCTCCGCGGACGCCAATTCGATAGCTGTGGTTCCCTCTCTCTGTCGACCTAGCTTCCTGGCAAACTTATCCTCCAACTCAGCCTACGTTACCATCCGCGGCTTGCATTTTCTATTGCCGGGCCCTTGACCCTACTTCACTTCACCTTGCCCGCTCTCACTCGGACTTGGAGACTCAAAGGCACCGTACCTCAACTCCCCGTATCTTGCCGATCGTCTCATCTCATCTCGTCATCGTCATCCAACGGCTGCTTGGGTTCGTATTTCTTTCCGCCGGCATCCCTTCCGGAGCCATACACGCGTTCCGACTCCTCTCGTTGTCGTTGACAAACGGACGGGCCACTGCCCGTATCACAACTAGTCCGCCATACCGTACCGCCCTCTCTTAACTCTGTTTCTCTTATGCCCTCTCACTCTCCACAACCCGACGACAAATCGAATCCGACCAAAACCCGCAATCCATGAAAACGGTCGTTTAGGGTCAGCCAACCCACAGCAACCTGGGGTTAACCGCTTCGTTCTTCACTCTCTCCAAGTCTTGATACACTTCTCATCACCGCCTTTCTCAACAAATCATCCGTCTGCCACACGCACGCAGACTACCGCAAACCGAGTAGCCAACCCAAGTTGCAGGTTGCCTCTCACTTGCAGCCATCTGCATCTTGTTTGCGTTCTTACACACTGGCCATCAAGCAAACCACATCCCAACCACGTCCGACTGAACCGTAGAGCAACGACCATGACCACCTCTCCTCGCTTCAGGTAAACTCACATCGTACCTAGCAAGATTGCCCTACACGGCGGGGCTATCTTTGCCTATCGTCAGTACCTCTGCGCACTCTCAACTTCTGTCATTTTCATCTCCAGCCGTCTTTGCCGTAGACCGTCTGGTCTCGGTAGAGAACACATTCGCTTCAAATGGATTTACCAAAGGGACTCGTCAAAGACGACAGGCGTATATATGAAGATGTTGCGGCCCTCACGCAGCCTCTTCCGCCGGATTTTATCATAAGAATGTGGCGTCGTAAGTAAACAGCCGCTCGCAGTGGCCTTTCACATGAAAATCTAACGTCACGTCATAGTCTACACCACAACAAACCTCAAGCTTGTTGATCCAACCGCACGTCGCTTAGAAAATTTGTGGTGGCATGTCATGGGCAGCGATAGAAGTCAATTGAAAGCTGCAACCGTGGCTAAGTTATGGGAGCACATCTCTTATGGCCCAACCTTTGTGCCTCTCAGAGGCTCACCAAACCGCTGGGAGGGACCTTCGGTATTTTAATGCCTCTCTCGACATGACTTGGCGCTGATTTTGCTGACTCTCTGCACAGACGCCTCGTTTTAACAGCCAGCACGAATCTGATCCGGTCCTCAGCGCTCAGCAGATGAATCAAGACATTAAGATGATCTCTGAACAATCGGCTCTGAAGGAGTTGTCTGCTTCGTCATCTCGACCCCCACCACCACACCCGATTCTCAAGAAACATAGAGGTGACTCGAAGTCGGGCCCTCGTCCGACAGCCCGGTTTGTGTCGCCTCACGAGTCTGCTGATGAAGACTACCAAACTAGTGATGAGACGTCGTCGGGAAGCACAGGCACCAGTGGCCTGGAGATGCGCACTTCATCGGCAGTGTCCCCAGCGAAATCGAGTAAGAAGAAACCCTCGACACCGACGAAGCGATTTGTTGCATCAGCGGCGAGCAAGAGAAGGCCAGTTCTACCAAGGAGAATGAGCTCGCAGTCGTCTACGAACTCCGACGTTGGAGTCAAGGAGACTGGTTCTGCCAACGGAGGGAAACACGTGGGAACGTACAACGTGATGCATCCTCATGCTGAAGAAAGTGCTATTATGAGCGTATCCGGGTCCGAAGGATTCGAGTTGCCGCCTCCTAGCGCCAAAGCCCTTGGAAAACGACCAGTCGAACGACCTATTTCAGAGTCTCCGAGATCGGTGGGTATTTCCCGACCCGCTGAAGAACGGCGGAAACCGGTTCTCGTACAAACAGCAAATCGGGCGCCAGCACCAGCGCCCTTGAGCAAATCGATCACCGATCAGACGAGTCGCGAAGTTGGCACAGTCAAAGCTGGCGGCCCCAGGACGCCTACGTATATACCAGCTGCATCACCCGCGCTCTCATCACCGAGAATTGGATCATTCTCTTCGGCACGTTCCGGCTTCTCGGCGCCGCGTATGGAACGGGTACCGTCGAATTCCGAGTCCTATCGACCGAGGGAGGCTAGCATTGGTCGTGGTTCTGCGCAGGGGCTCATATCGAGCGCTACTATGAGTACGTCGAACATTGCAGCCATGGGGCAGGTGACGATATCTGGTGAGCCGGATCGACGCGCTCTGGAGACCTTGGAAAGTTTCCAGGACGAAGCTGGACCCAGGGGCAACCCACGCCGGATTTCCTCTTCATCGCACTTCGCACCGACGATGCCAAGCTCCACTCCCGATGTGCCACTAGCGAGAACAAGAAGCCAGCTGACGCTACTGCTGGAGCGCGAGAAAGAGCGCACTGGGGACAGGCCAAGACACAGGTCGTGATCCCGATCGCTCAGAAAGAAAGAAAAAAGAAGTCTATTTTCATGGCTCTCCTATAATCCATGTACTAATTCGCGAGGTATCAACTGCATTAAAAGGGGCTTCTGGAGTTCATGGAACACAAAACGGGTGAAGCCATCCGGATGTGGATGTCTTGCTTTCGACAGAGTTTGCCGCTACAGGCGGTTGCGTCTGCCATTGGCAATTCCGCTTTTATTATCGTTTTCTTCTATTCTTTTCATCAACTCGACGAAGCCGACCATTCACAGGAAGAAAGTCGGCGCATTTGCATCGCACGAGGCGTTTTCATTACCGGCGGTCAGGGGACCTCTTTTGCAGGGGAAACGCCTGACATGCATTACAGGAGGGGATAGCGACCAAAAGGGGATCATTGTATGCGTTCACAGCGGTTCAACAGGAGGCGGCAGGACTATTTGAAGTTCAAAAAGACGAAAGACGAAAGGCTTGCTCTTGGTGCGCCGTCATTTTGCCAGCGACCCACCGAGCTCTTAGCGAGCCATTCTGAATGAGAAGATATTTGTTACCCAAACACTGAACTGACCTGATCATCCACGACGATACGAAGACAGGCGACTGATGGCGATGCGGCCGTCAAGCAGACGAGTGCGTCTTGCCCGGGCTGAAACATGACAGGGGATGATGAGTTTAGGTCCAAAGAGGATCTAAACTGCTTTCTCTCCGGACTTGCTCACTCGGCTTACTCTGACTCCACGACCTTGCTCGTAACTCTGGCTAAAGATATCACACAGTCCTTTGACTCGCTCTTGATCAGGCTCTAAGTGTCTTAAGCGTGGGCCCATTGCCCAAAAGCATCAGGAAGTCGACTGCTCAAGGTAGTTGTGAGGGGTCGAGGAGCCGTCAAAGGAGGGGAGGTGGCCAAGGTAAGGAAAAAGCAAAATCGCAAGTGATCACGAGGTCAGTTGTCTGGGACAAGGGAGGGGGCCAACTTGCAAGCGTGAGATGGCGTCGATATCGCAACCCGGAAAGCCATTACGCAATCCGAAATAAGGGGTCTATTGCTTAGGTTGGTGCGATGAGAGGGCCCCTTCAAACCACAGCCCCTGTCAGGAAAGGAGACGGAAGTGATCTGCAGACTTTTTGATGGTAAGCGAGAGATTTGGCGTGCGACTGGTGGAGGTCACACTCTTGTCGGAGATGGGACTGGAGAGAGTTGAGGCCCTCCCTACGGAGTGAGGGAAGTGAGGTAAGTCACAAAAGTAGCCTCCCCTCTTCCCCCCCCCCCCACGCCTTGGCCACGCGGACCTGCCGTGTCGAGCGCGAGGGGCAACGACAGGTTGGAAATGGGTGTAGGTGTGGGTGTGGGAGGGAAAAGCGGAAGCTGTCGAAGCTACCCTGGAGCTTCCTCTCTCGACAGGGGGGGAGCTGTGCGGGGTAGGTGTACTCAACCTTAAAGGGGAGGAGGTGAGGAAGAGGAGCTCAGAAGTTTGTGGGCAATGCGGTTACGGTTGTATTAGCCGTTGGAAACCGCTCGCTGACTAAGGTGAGTTGTACTCTCCCATCGTCCCCCCACGTCTGTACTATTTACCCTGTTCATTGTTACTCCGTAATCCGTACAAGTTTGGGCAAGAAGGAGGTGACCGGGCTTACACAGTGAGATCGCGTTAGATCACTATTCATCATGTGCCTAGGCCCCCGGCTTCGAATTTAATGACAGATTTTGCTGGGAGGAAGCCTAACTCGATACCTGCCTGGCAACAGAACGACCATGGACGGCACAAACCAGAGAGGATACCCCCCACACTAACGGGATAGGCGGCATCCACGACTAGACACCCTCCCACCCAGGTGAGATGGCAGATGGAGTCTTACATGGGATGGGACAAGAAGGAGGTGACGAGCGCAAGGTAAAGGAGAGTGATAGCTACGGTTTATGCTTATCGCTCACATAGTCCTCGCGAGCTTCGAAGCTGCGGTCTTATCCTCTTCTTTCTTCTTCTCCCTCTCCCGCCTTCTCCTCCTCCTCCTCCGCAACATGCAAGCGCCCCGGCAAGTCTCCCACGTGCGCTGACAACGGCGCCGGGTTCGAAAAGTACCAGGGGGCTTGCGGGATCCTTGTCTACTCTGAATCCTCTAGAAGCGTGGAAGCCTACTCCGTACTTCATACATCCTGTGCGTATAGTAGATAACCCATGCTGTCGTCCATAGCTTGGGTTCCATCGCGTGGTTTAGCCAGTTGAACACCAAGAAATTGTTGAGAGCTTCCCGGTGTGATTCAGTCAACATTGGCACCTCTTGGGCACTGAGGCACCAGGTAGGGTTGGAAGAAAAGGTTCAGTAATCACAACGGTAATACTATTCTCTGCCATGTCTGATGGCAGCCCCTGCGTGATTACTTCTTCCTTCCCATCTCCTTTCGGTGCTCCCGTTGATGTTGATCCCCGTCTGTCGAGCCGGCGGGATAGTTCCTATAGTCTCCTGCCTCTTATCCCATCTACCTCCTTGTATATCATATACGGATACACTCCGTATGTTTAGACACAAAATTCAACGGTCCGAAAAGAGCCTCCGTAATTTTGAGCCGCTTCGTCACATTTCCACTTGACATTGACCACCCGTTCGTGATATCTACTTCCCGTTTCTCGTAGGATGAGGCTGGTGGGTGAGTTTGTCTCATCATCTCCCACACCTACGGATACTACCTACCTCCCACCAACGCGAGAGCCACGAACACCGAATAGAAACAAACAAGTCCTATCCGGGGGCTAGACAAGACATATGCCTGCCTGCCTGCCCGCCTGCCTGCCTGCCAGCATACCTACCTACCTGCATAGAAGTACGGGGCATACATTCCTACCTACGGCCTACATATTTCGCCTTTCGCCTATCTTCTATATGCACCTCTCTTCGCCCGCCCAACCAAACAATCATACTGCAAGTCGCCCAAAACCACCAAGACACAAAAGTCTAGACTCTAGAACCCCCCCGTCCCCGGTTCTCACCAACACGCCGGTGCCGTCCGTCGCACAGCATGTACTCTACATGACAGACATGCACAAAACGCCAAATCAGACAGCTCCAGCGACCGCCTATTCCCTCCTCCCCCGCAAAATGCACGGCACGGCGTATGGACCTCCGATCGTGCAGTTTTTCCAGTCCTTTTCTCTCGGTGTGTCAGTGCATGTATGCTTGTACTGTACGTGTGGTAGGTAAGGAAGCACCAGTGCCGGGCCACCTTGTCGTTCATCCCCGTCACATATCCGTCATGCCTACCACGATTTGCCAACACCTAACCGCCTCCCATGAGAGTCCTAAAATATTCATGTCCCATGTCCGTCTTACAGAGCATTAGAGTGTCAGAAAACCCAAATACCAGGCCAGCCCTCGAGACGAGGGTAAGATATGGGAAAACCAGCGGGGTCGGATACGGGAATTCAGAATAGGGGAGACCCGGCGATACGAGAGATTGGATAACTGTCGGCGGTCCGTCCGGTGACCCTGTGCTGCGGGCTCCGTAACACTGCATGCCGTAGTGGTGGAAGACCTCGATCGGTGCCGACGAATGAGCCTCATCGAATATGCTGACCGGTGTAAAACTGCCTAGATTAGTCGCCCTTCACATGTCACTTGCATTGAGAGGGTCAGTTTCCCTCTTCGATTCTTTGAGTTCTTGTGTCACGGTTCGTTTGACTATTATCAATTTGTTGGCCTATCAACAATTGACCTTCTATGTCCCCGTAGCAAAAACGCCAATCAGTCCAGTGAAAATGCAAACTTTTGACCCTTCTCCTCCTTTGCTTCTCCAATCCAATTCAAGTTGAGGGCAAGTCGCGACTTATGTAACGGTGTAACCGCCGTCAACGCGGAGGTCCGCACCCGTAACGTAGAGAGAGGCATCAGACAGCAGGAAAGTGACGGGCCCCATCAGGTCCTTGGGCTGTCCCATCTTGCCCTGGGGAATCAGGGAAGTCCACTTCTGCTTGAGGTCTGGGTTGTCGTCGAGAATCTTCTCAGTTCTGCACATGTGCGTTAGTATTGACTGCCGGGAAACAAAGAGGTGCGTTATTAGACTTACAAGGCCGTGAGCATGTAGCCAGGAGAGATACAGTTAACGCGAATGCCCGCGCCAGCCCACTCGACAGCCAAGGAAGCAGCCAAGTGACGGACACCAGCCTTTGCGGCATTGTAAGGTCTGTTTAAATATATGTTAGCCAACCCGACACCTGTAAGAAGAGACAAGATTCGATGGAGCTTACGCCTGAGGCTGCGGGATGTTGACAATGGAGCCAGACATGCTGCCGATGAAGACCATGCTTCCGGGAGACTTGCGCTCCATAAGGTGCTTAGCAACGCCGATGGCGAAGAGGTATGTGCCGTCAACGTTGACGCCCCAGAGCTTGCGCATGCGCTCAATGGGGTAGTTGATTGCATCAAAGTTCTCAGTGAAGCCGGCCGACGTGACGAGGTTGTCAATCTTGCCGTGAGCAGCGAGGATCTCGGCGATACAGGCGTCGACAGAGGCGGGGTCTGAAACGTCTGCGTGGTGCGCAGTCACCTTGGGAACTCTATTGTACGTTATTTGACAATCAATTCCTCCCGAGATCAATTGGGTCGTCTGGGCACATACCTCTTGGCCTCTGGGTTCTCTCTCTTGAATGCCTCAAGCAAGTTCTTGGCTTGAAGCTCAGCCTCCTCCTCTATTCTAGTATCAGCACATTGTTCTCAAAGGAAGATGAAGCTTGCGGGCAGTCGGGATCCAAAACTCACTGTTCAAGTCGACAATGGCAAGGTCGCTACCGGAGTAGACCATGCCTTGGCCCATAACCAAGCCAAGACCGCGCGCGCCGCCAGTGACGACGCCAGTGTGGCCATCGAGAGAGAAGGAAGCAAGCGTGGGCTTGCCGATGCCACCGCCGTGGCCGCGGACCGGCTGACTGCTAGGCAGCTGGTCGTCCTCGGGGTACTCGACAGTGACATCGGGGTCGGTTCTCGAGTACTGGCCCGGGTGAGGCTTCTCTCTGACATTGGGACTTCCGCTGATGGATCTGGACTGTTGCTGCTGTTTGGGGCTAGTGGCTGCAATGCTAGCTTGAGCTGCAGAGGCGGAAGACTGAGAGGACTTGCCGCGGACCTGAGTGTGTCTCGCGATGGGACGAATGGTCCGCGCCAGTCGGGCGCTAAGGGGACGGAGCATTGTGAGTGTCTATGGGCGTGAAAGTGTCAGACGCGGTGTTGATGTGTTTGTGAATATGGACGTCTGAAAAGATTCGAAAGTCAAAGTCAAAGTCGATTCGAGGTTTTCCTTTTGAGCAAGGCAAAGTGTAAAAGCCAAACGACAATGGCGTTTGTTTCGGTTTTGGAGAACCGTTGGCTTTTGCAATTGACTTCAGCCGGATGATGTCACGGAACTAGTTTTTGTTGGGCGGCGACCTGTTTCGAGCAGGTGAAGCTAGCTGTCTCTGGCAGATGCGGAGTTGACGATCAAATCTGGCAGAGGACTGGCGGAATTCGAGGCGCCCAAGTTTGGGCAAAAGCAACGACGAGAGGAGCTATGGTGGGGTAGATGACGTGGGACGAGCGGATGGGTGGTGGTTGACTCTTGATCGTCTGGCTGTAAGTCTGAATCGGGAAGTACGTCTCGTAATTCGGGGTCGTTTGGACGTGGTTTGTTTGTTGTATGTGAGAAGTGTGGGTGTGAGGGAGGAAGACAGTCGCGGGTGGGAGGATTTGGCAGAAGGGGAAGAGCTTGGAACCTTGGAGAAAGTGCGGGAGGGAAGGAAGGGAGTTCCCGTTTATGAGGGTTGGAGCTTCCATTGGGAATGAAGGAACGACGGGACGGAAGGGAAGGAGGTTTAGGTAAGACACCCGTTGACACCGGCAAGTAGGGAAGGAAGGATCGTGGCGTGAGTTAATCAAGTGGTCAATTGGTTTACTTGGTTCACTTGGCAAGGGCAAACAAGGATTGGATGTGGAAGGAACCATGCAACTTGGTGGCAGCCAAAAAGAGAAAATGGCAAAAAGTTCACGATACTTTGGTCGTGTGGACGCGTCTCGCAGCTTCCCGGTCCAAAACCACGTCCCAACCGGTCAGGTCCCAAGTCGCAGGTTCCAGGCGCCGCATGTCGCAGGTCGTAGCCCGTCCGCCGCTCTCGCACTGCCTCGCGGGGAGTTGCCCCGGAACTAGGGCTGGACTCGTGGAGCCCGAGCGGACACTCATGGGCCATAAGAAGGATCGCTCCATGCCACCCACCGCCCACCGCCCACACTAGAACCACAACCCCGGGGCGGGGGTGGGCCATTTGCCCCCAAATCGATGGAAGGCCCTCTTCTGTCTCCTCCATCCCGGCATGCCCGGCAGCCGGCTATCAGGCCGAACGAATGATTCACTGTTTTTTGTTGGCCTCTACAACTACCACAGACACTGGACGTTGCGATACATTCGATGATGGCTGTCTTAGGTGACATGGGTTCATGTGGTTTTTAGTTTAGATTCCTAGATCAGACAGTTTCGACAGTGTAGATGCTGTAAGTGACTGACCTTGTCCATGAATATGCAATTTGTAGGAAGTCCTTATTAAGGGGACCATAGGCGCTGAAACTGGAGAGCCACCACCAACGAGCAGAACATGAGAGAAACAAAACGGAAACCACTTAAACCCTTGTCAAGGCCTCCATGTCTCCTGCTCATCATTCCGAGCTCCCCGTGTCCCTCGTGTCGCGAAAAGGACCCTGTGGGGTCAGGGAAAGAAACAACGAGAAATATTGACGGAGCTGGCGACCCAACCTTGCCAACGTACTGTGAGAAGCTCCAACTTTTTTTCTCCTCAAGAAACTCCCGGCGGTTTTGGGGTCCTTTGGGGCAAAACATTGGGCATCTCTCGAACGCCATTCTCCACATTTCACTCCAATTTTCCCTGCACGGGATGAGATTCTAGAATGCCCATGAAATTAGGGGTGCCATGGGTCTGGCCACCGGTGTTCATCCTCACAGACACATACCTCAGACCTCCGACGCAGACCAGACAGAAAATTACTGACCTCCGGTTCGGAGACCGCCTCGATCATGCATCCTGCCACACCGTCACGCTATCACGTTGAATAGGATGGCCATGCTGTTAGCTTGGCCCGTCATTTCGTTTACCCGCTTTGTTTCTTCTCATTCTTTGCAGAACACGAGGTCTTTGGCATCGAGGCCGACTGATTACTGGTTTCTAAGGATATCCTACCACCCACTGGCCACCGGCCTTGACCCTGACCCCCAAACACAACTCTCTGTCTCCTACCTCGCAATTTCTGAGCCATCTCAATGGGCTGGCGCCGGACTGCCGAAATCGGCCCTCCGCTTACACCTGCCGTCTGGGTTTTGACTCAACTTCTGAGAGACCCATGAAAAGTCAATGGCACTCTTCATTCTGACGATATCAGATGTAGCGTACATGACCCCTAATGATGTTCGTTCCCCCCACTGCTCTTGTTCGAATGCGTGAACGAAAAAACTCCAAGCATCGTCAGCTATTATGCTTCCGGCCAATGCCAAGTATAACAGGAACCACCGCGAGTCCCCTCCACCCTGCCTGAGAAGCAGAAAGAATGTCGTCACCTTTGACTGGAGCAAGTCTCTGATAGATAAGTCCAACAAAGTGAGACGTCCAGGCTCGCTCCCAGGCTTATGCAAGCGGTTCGAGGCCCTCGAAATGATGCCTTCACCCATCTTAGACAGACGCTCGCAGCTTCCCCTAACCACAACCTCGTCAAGCTTCTCGTGGTCAATCAGCTTTTCGAATGTCATTCTGATGATCAATCTTGGAATATTAATGACTATAGTTCGTCCCGCTTACATTTTGAAGCCTTGGCCGTCAATGGCTCCTGATGAGGGGCTGATACTATGCCGCCACCTTTCTTGAGTACAGATAACACTCTGGAGTTACCTTGACTTACAGCAAGGTTACAGGCCGTCAGGGACATATCGGAGGAAAGATACGGGAATTGACACCAGCGGCAGTCCGTGTCTTTCTTGGTGACCGCATTGACTTGGGCGTCATGAGCAAGCAAAATATCCGCCAATTCTACTGCCCACAAACAGTCTTTGCCCAGCGCGGCAACAAAATGCAGAGCTGTTGATCCGCATGAACAAGCCTCGTTGACGTTGGCGCCGTCACGGAGGAATCTCTGCACAATGCGGACAGGGCATCCTACAATGTCAAGATACCGCACAGCAAAGTAGATGACATTGAGAAAAATCTCGCCTTCGCTCCTCTTTTCGCACTAAACTTTGCCGGGAGACGGCAGGACGCGACGACAAAGCTTCTTCAACTTTGCCTGATTCGAAACCCAGCTGAGCGCCTTGGACAACATGTTCCCGAGTTCGATATTGGTGTCTTCGCTGTCCATGGTTTCCAAGACCATCGCCACGAACTCTTCATTTGGAGCTGCACAAATCAAGTGTCGTCGGGTCGCTCACCAGGATACTGCGGTGTGTAGATGAAACCAGGATTCGTAACCCGCTGCTTGCTACCTGTACATTGGTTCAAGTTCAAGTAATGAAATCCTCGAACGCCTCCAATACCACCGCTGAGAATGATAAACTTTGAGATATTGGGAGACCCACGACAACTCCCAGAGGGTCTTTCAAGAAGTGCCTGAAGCTTTCCGACAAGCCATTTCCTATCGCCTTCGGGGCACTCGTCAAGCCCATCAAGCATGCAGTAAAACGGGCCCAGGTCGGGACCGTTCAATACAAGAGCGGAGATATGCCACAGAGTACCGAGTGAGCCCAACGTGTACTCGATTCTCTCTCTGGGTACTAAGAATTTGGTAGCATGTTTGGCGAGAACCGGGTTCGTTGCCAAAATCTCGTGTAGCCAGGTTCGTAGGATCAATGTCGCTTTGTTCCTTCTCGGGTCGTGACGATTGCAAAAGTGGAAGACGAGAGTTCCGGATGAGCGTTGAGTGAGATACTTGAGCTCTTCGATGGGGAAGATGGAGAGCATCGTCTTCCCCATGCCGGGGGCACTGGAAATACGTAACATTACCGACTTTCCAGACTCCAGCCACGTTCGGCATTTGTCCTCAGATCGGATCCACTGGCAGTTTCCCTCAGCTATGCCTCCTGTTGAGTCGATGATATCTTGCATGTCGACATCCAAATTCGTGATGAAAAGGGCGTCGACGCATTTTCTCATTTCATCTTTAGCAAGGTCGCCTATTTGAGAGATGTCAGCCACATTGTCAACCTAAGATGACATGATTGCTTCCTACAATTGTAATTAAGCCATGCGCGGCATACATGTCACCAATGGATACCGACATGCTGGCCCTTGGCGGCGGGGGTGGTAGTGATGAGGGTCAATATGACAGTAGCCGAGTCAAGATGAGGCGAAAAGAGAAGTTGCGGCTCCTTTATGACAAGAGCTGCTTGAAAAGCTTTGAAAAATCGAGGAGAAAGATGGGTGAAGGTGAAAATGAAGGATCCTATGGCGAGAACACCGGGGTCTGCAGACAGGCGTCCGGTTTACCCTATGGCAGTTATGCGTGGGGTGTCCAAAGACCGGTGAAGGCATGTCTGGTAAGCCAGGCCGCATCAAGGTATCTTTTCCTAGACTAAAGAATAACTCCTAACTCTTTGTCATGGTCGAGAATCGAGACATCTACCTGCCTGCTGGGAGTCCGTGATACAAAAGGGGATGGCATTGCTGCCTTCTCGAAACCCAATCCTTCACTTCTACATCTCCACATCCCTCTCTTCATCTGCAGACACCATCAGACACTTCAACTGAAAAGATGGCTGAAGTACTCGAAACCACAAGTGCCGTAGTTGCCTTGGCAGTAACAGCTTTGCAAGGCATCAGAGGAGTAAAGGAGAAAATTGCCAACACCGAACGAGCCCCAGAGATGATTACCAACATCAAAAAGGAACTCCAAGATATCGAGTGTTTGATGAGGCACCTCAACATCTCGTTCCTATCAAACGAGACCGAGGTGATATCCGTCGCCGAAAATACCAAAGTGCAATCCGCACTCAAGGCCAGCAGCGCTTCGTCTTTAGCCTTGGACAACGAGGTCGGCAAGCTTCTCAAAAGCTCAAATGACGGACGGGTTCATTGGGTGGACAGAACCAAGATCGGACTATTCGGAAAAGACAAGCTCCAGGTTTTCGTGGACGAGCTCAGGATTTGCAAGCAGACTTTCAACTTGATTTTGACCGGCGCCAACTTGTGAGTACTGTTGTCAAGTCAGTTTCGACGGTGAATCTGATTTTTCCCTCTTACAGTTTGGCATCTCTCGAGCAATTCAAACAGCTTCAGACGATCATGAAGCGACGTGAGACCAATGCCGACGATCCTTACTCCGCAGCCAAGCTTCAGAAGTCGAATGATTTGATCAGAGGCTACGAGGAGTTTCAAGCATCTCTATTTGTACAGTTCAACGAGAGACGAAGCAAGCTGACAGTGGGCAAAGTCACGGTCTTGGAGTCGCAGGCCGTCATCGGCATCCACGGCGCGGACGGGACAGACGGAGAGCTGGACGTCCAGCTCGGTAGTGTGGAGGGCCAAGGATCCAACATGCTGGTGGGATATTCTAGGGGCATTGACCTGAACGCCGCCTTCTTTAAGAAAGATACTTAGGTACTTCCTGATTCTAGAATCCACGGAGCCATGTTAGAGTAATATGACAGGGGAAAATCATATGGAGAACATCGGTTGCAAAACAAGCATCGTTTGGACTGACAACTTGTTATCTTCGGGCTCTCTGTGGTGGTAACCTAATAGAAGAAATTTAACCACTGGAATTCTACATGCTTTTGCGGCGACTTCAAAGGCCCCGTCTTGATTCTTTACTTCTGAGATCCCAAAATGGCTCGCTCGTTATTTTTTGCCACATACATGCTACTTGTAGACTAATCATGCCAGGTGACCATATTCCTTATTAAAAGCCCTTCCAATAACCATTCTACGGATTTCCGAAGTTCCAGCACCAATCTCATACAATTTCGCACTGATGATAGTTAGTACAGAAAAGCTCGGAGGGACATCACATTGATCACTTACTCTCTCAACAGTCTCGAAGCTGGCATTTCCTCGACGTATCCCATTCCACCGAGGAGCTGGATGCTGTCCAGGGTGCACTCTGTCGCCCTCTCGGCAGCATACAAGATGGCACCGGCGCAGTCCTGTGTCTTGATCAACCCCTCCTCGTCGACAGCCTTAGCCGTGGCATATGTGTATGCACGAGAAGCCTGGAGTTTGGTGTACATATCTGCCAGCTTGCCCTGGATGAACTGGTTCTGAGCGATGGGGATGCCAAACTGCTTGCGCTGGTGGGTGAAGGGGAGAGCGACGTCCAGCGCGGCCTGCATGATACCAAGAGGTCCAGCGCTGAGAACGAGACGCTCAAGGTCCAGGCCCTCCATCAGGACTCTGACACCGCCATTGATCTTGCCGAGGATGTTCTCCTTGGGCACAAAGACGGAGTCGAAATTGAGCTCGCCAGTGTTGCTTCCGCGCATACCCATCTTGTCGAGCTTCCTTGCGCAGCTAAAGCCCTTGGTCTTCGTCTCGACAAGGAACGCCGTGACACCCTTGGAACCCTTCTCGGGCTCCGTCTTTGCGTAAACGACGATGACGTCGGCGTCGGGACCGTTGGTGATCCACATTTTGGAGCCATTCAGAACGTAGCCGCCATCAACGGCCGTCGCCGTCGTCCTCATGCTCACGACATCGCTACCAGCCCCAGACTCGGACATTGCGAGCGCGCCGACGCTTGTGCCGGCAATCAAACCGGGGAGATACTTCTGCTTCTGCTCCGGAGAACCATTGAGCTGAAGCTGGTTGACGCAAAGTTGAGAATGGGCGGCGTAGCTAAGACCAATTGAGCCAGATGCACGTGAGATCTCTTCCATGACAACGCAATGCGCCTGGTAACCCAGGGCCAGGCCACCGACGTCTTCATCGGCAGTCATGCCTAGGAAACCAGCCTCGCCCAGCTTTTGCCACATTTCGTTGGGGAAGGCATTGCTCTTGTCCGTGTTCGCGGCGACTTCTTCTGTGATCTCGCGCCTTGTGAACTCCTGCACACGCTCGCGCAGCTCGGTAAGGTCGGCTTGTGACGGTGCTTCGAATCCCTTGGGATGCTTAGAGGAGTGGTGTCGGGTCTGGAGGGTGGGGGCGGCGAGGGGTCGCAATTGACGCGCTGGCCGTGCCAACGACCTGAATGCTCTAACACTTGACATGGCTGTAGATTTTGCGACGAAATTGAGAAGTAAATGAGTTGAGAAGAGAGAGAATGAAGAACAACAACTTCTCCTATGATTGATGATCCAAGTTACCTTAGCTTGACGCCGAGCTGGAGGTCCAACCGGGACCAGAAGGTGCTCGGCTATGGGCGGCTTCCAGCGGGCCGAGGTGAGCGATTGGACGTCACTGGAATGGTATCCCGTCAGCAAGCGAGCGGCCCTCGAACCTCTCCTTCCCGTCTTCAAGGGCTTCGTCGGCACATGCAGTGCTCCTCCTTCATACTCTCGAACTGCCGCAACCTTGGGATCATCCTTTGCAAACGTCCAAAATATGTCTTTCTCACGGCCATCGAGAGATTTGCTGCTTCTGTCGCGTCAATTGACCCGGCCGGGGTTCAGGGCACCCCGCCTCCCGCGATCCGCCCGTACCGTTGCGACCTTCACGCCGCCGCACCAGGCGAGCGCCATCTCCCGAATCCAGACCAATGTCGATCCGACATCCGAGGAGTACAAGGAGAACGAGAAGCACATGGGGGATGTGATGAAGAAGATGCAGGACTTGACCCGGAAGGTGCACCTGGGTGGCTCAGCAAAGGCGAGGGAAAAGCACCTGGCGAGGAAGAAGATGCTGCCGCGCGACCGAGTTACTGCATTGATTGACCCTGGCACGACGTTCTTGGAGCTGTCGCCGCTGGCCGCCCATGAGCTTTACCCCGAGGCTGATGTTCCCGCGGGAGGCATCATAACAGGTGTTGGTGTCGTCGAGGGCGTAACGTGTGTGATCGTGGCCAACGACAGTACAGTAAAGGGCGGAACGTACTATCCAATTACCGTCAAGAAGCATCTGAGAGCACAAGCCGTGGCCCAGGAGAACAAGCTGCCGTAGGAAACCCATTATCTACCCTCCTCGGCTAATGATCACTGATACTGATAATGGCACAGTTGTATCTACATGGTTGACAGCGGTGGTGCTAACCTACCACACCAGGCGGACGTGTTTCCGGATCGCGACCACTTTGGACGCATCTTCTACAATCAAGCAAGGATGAGCTCCATGGGGATTCCCCAGATTTCAGTCGTAATGGGTCCGTGCACTGCGGGTGGTGCTTATGTGCCGGCAATGAGTGACGAGAGCATCATTGTCGAGAACCAGGGCCATATCTTCCTCGCTGGTCCGCCACTTGTCAAAGCTGCCACTGGCGAGGTGATTAGTGCGGAGGAGCTGGGAGGCGGCAAGATGCACTCATCTGTTTCAGGAGTGACGGATTATCTGGCAGTCGACGATGCTCATGCTATTACACTTGCAAGGCGGAGCATCAGCAACTTGAACTGGCCTACAAAATCACCTTCAACAGCGGCGCCCGTGAAGGACTACGCCGAGCCTCTATACTCGCCGGACGAGCTTTTGGGTATCGCCAGCACCAACCTCCGGAAGCCCCTGCCTATCAAGGAGGTCATTGCTCGCATTGTCGACGGATCCGAATTCTCCGAGTTCAAGCGTGACTTCGGTTCAACCCTGGTCACCGGATTTGCCCATATCCATGGTTACAAGGTTGGTATTGTGGCCAACGATGGTATCTTGTTTGCCGAATCCTCTGTGAAGGGCGCACACTTCATTGAACTCTGTGCTCAACGAGGCATCCCGCTAGTCTTCCTCCAGAACATATCCGGCTTCATGGTTGGCTCCGCCGCCGAGCGTGGTGGCATCGCCAAGCACGGCGCGAAGCTTGTTACTGCAGTTGCATGCGCCGATGTTCCCAAGTTTACCGTTGTTGTCGGAGGCAGCTATGGTGCCGGCAACTACGGAATGTGCGGTCGAGCTTACAGCCCCCGTTTCTTGTGGATGTGGCCGAACTCACGCATTGGTGTCATGGGCGGTGAGCAGCTTGCTGCTGTTATGGAGACTGTTGGCAAGGCCGATCCCGAACTAAAGGAGAGGATAGAACGGGAAAGCGACGCAACATACTCGTCAGCCAGATTATGGGTCAGTCATTGCGGTTCACACGCCACACAAATTTTGCTAACCATGCTCATAGGACGACGGCATTATCCCTCCCCAGCACACCCGTCAATATTTGGGCCTAGGCCTGAGAGCAGCAATGTCAGGCCGAAATGAAGTCAAGGCCGGTGATACCAAGTTTGGTGTGTTCCGAATGTAAAGAGCGTAGATTTTGGTCATTTAGAAACGGGAGCGCAAAACAAGCTATTTACTATTATTGCCTTCTGAACTTCGACACCTCTCCGTACAGTGTCTCCTAAGCTTGGCGATATAATAGGTAATCGGTAGTGAGTGCTAATTCTTTATCATTTATCCGCTCTGTGGCAAGAATGTATGATGACTGATGACCGATTGCCGATCCAAAGACCACAAACGAGCCATCAGCCCCCATATTACTTGCAATAGCTTACGTTTTATTAAGTGCACCTAGCTGGTTGACGAGGTTCTAGGTTCATTCGGGTGCCTTGCATGCATTCCCGCCGTTGCACTCAACGGCGTAGTGGAGAACTTTATTCGGGGCCCTGAAGATGGCAGTTTGGCAGACGATGAAATTTCCCACTCATATTCGCAAAACTCGCATCTTTCACGAAAGTAAACTCCCCGGCCGGAGCAGACTGCCAAACAAAGACAGACACGGCAGCATACGGGGAAGGTTTCTGCAACAGATTTGGAAGGAGCCAATGGCACGGAGCTCTCTCCGGAGACCCACCGGCCAAACCCTTGCCGAACGCCGGCGGTGAAAGCCCCGGACGTGTTGCACAACCAGCCTTAGGTTCTTCCCCTTTCCGTTGTCTCTTCAACCCATCACTCACATATCCCCATGTCTACGCATTTCATGACACCTCTCCACAACTCTTGCAGATCAATCGTCAGCAAAAACAAACGTGGCCACAGCTACGGCCGTCCACGTGCTCATATTCGTGTGACGTTTATACTGGGTCTCTGGTGTTCTACACGAGACGTCCTGATCACTTTTTCTTCAAGAATTGTTCATCGCTTATTCTACTGGCTTCGAGAAGCACGAAAGTACCCGACATAACCTGATAGGGTCTGACTGAGGTTGACAGTATGGGATAGATGGTGTTGTGGTGACACGCGACTAAACCTGCCTGAGAAAGAAACAGAGCCCGTCTCCGGCCACGGCAGCAAGGAGCCGATCTCATTCGCTTGTTAGTTTCAAGCCGAATATCTCACCACCCGGTCAGAGATGATTGATCATATTTCCTTCCGTTTCTTCTTACCCACGTGGTGTGCATCGTGCCTCTCTTATTTCCAAATAAGGCACCCTTCACTTTTACCTTCTCTCCCAGGGCAGACCGCGATTTGTGGGCAACCCATGCAGTACACTCACACCCCAGTCTCACCGATCGCTAACCCATGCCTCACCGGTATGCGCTCACCGGGCTAGGCCCTGCAGTTTGTTCTTTTCAACCTTTTTTTTATTGCTGTTGTCTTTAGGGCTACTAGTACGGATATGGGACCCGGATAGTGGGGTGAGTGTCTTGATGCCGGCTGCGGCGGGCGCAGCAGGTTTGCCTTTTTGGCACCCTTTCGAAGGCGGTCTCTTTTTCCTCTCTGTCAATTTCTCTCTCTCAAGCCTTGGCTCGAGGATGGCGATGTGCTACTGCATGAAACAGAACCGGTCAGTGACAGATGTTGGATGGTGCCCGGAGGCTTGGAAGAGATGTCAACGCCGAGAGGCCTGATGGAGGCAGACCGGTGGCTCGAGTGAGCGTTCTTGCCAGCAGGCTTTCGCGATACGATTCACCGCCATAAGATCAAGGGCGGGTATATGAAGAGGGAAGCCCTAGTCGGCGAATTGGCTTGATCTGATTTCGCCGACCCAGACTAAAGGCAGTTGCCGAGGAGAGTTCTTTGTTCTAGAAACAAGCCATCCCCAAACAAGACAACCTCATCCCTCTCTGGGCCGAGGATACACATCATCAACTACCTTCATTCTTCATCTTCTTACTTTCAATTTGTCTGTCACTTTAGCTCAAATCATCTGAAAATTCCCCATAGCCTTTTCATCACCACAAGTCGAGACAAAATGGCACCCTCTGCGTTACTGGAACAGCCCCAGATGTACGCATCAACTATCTCGGATATGGCACGCGGCCGCAAGTTCTACCCTTCCAACAAGTTCATCATCAGCTGCGGCACCGTCACAATCGACATGCGGGCACGGCGCGTACTCCTCATCTACAACAAGAGACACGCAATCTACCAGATGCCCAAGGGACGGAAAGATATCGGCGAAGACCTCCTCGCAGCGGCGCTACGCGAGACCCGCGAGGAGACGGGAGTCACGGTCAAGCCCATTACCTTGAGACTCAGCACGAGAGCGACACCTGCGGGTGGTCCCTCTGGTGCCCCGGAAGTGTCCGAGGAGATCACCGATACGGAACCGATTGCCGTGTGTCACTACCCAGACCCGGCCACCGGAGCTATGAAGATGGTGTTTTACTTTGTTGCGGAAGGAAACTGTAAACTTGGGCCGGAGGGTTGGACGGGAGAGGACAGGGTCAAGTTTGATGTCAGCTGGGTTGATGTCGATGAAGCTGCGGACAAGTTGGCTTTCAAGGAGGATGGCATGGTCGTCACCAAGGCCCTGGAGGATTTGAGAAAATCGGGGTATGATATCTGATTTCTTGGGGTGCTTTGTGTTTCTATTGGGTCGGAAAAGTTGGGCGTTGGCCACTGGAAAACGGGAGGCATTGACGATTTGCGTGGGGTAATTTGACTTGAGCACAACCACGGCGGCATCTGGTGTTGGTATTTGTCGGGATCCTCTCCTTTTTTGGGCCGGAAAACATCTGGATGCAAAGAATTTTGGACCAAATTGTTTACAGGAAGCAGTTTCCAATCGCAGTCTGTTTGTCTCGGTCACTTTGATGAATCTCAGTAGACCATTGAGCGCCATGAGAGCTACCAACCCGATGGCTCGAGGACCACCCCGAGGACCTTCTGACTCGTTGTCAACGAAGAAAAAAAAGTCTTAGTGGAAGAAAAGAGAAAACATGAGGAAACGGAACTTCGGCCGCGGACCAACTCCCGAACATAGCGGGAGTCTGACAGCTTGGCGGTGACAGGGGCTCCCCATCCATCCCGGATGCATTATCCAAGTCTCCCCGGCGACATAATTGCCCCCAAATTGCGATCGATTCCTTGGAAGAAAGTTCAATCTGACAAACCAGAACGCTGGGTCTTGCAGGACGGGCTGGACGGCGGTGGATGCAAGGCTGCGGCGGTCCAGCCCACCGCTGCCTGCGGCCGCTTCCCTGCCATTAAGACATCTGATGGAATAGAGACGTGCGGGAGAAAATGGCTGAGAACTGCCCAGTCTTATTGCATCCAATTTCGATTGATGATTGGTTTGCGTTCTATTCACCGCGTGTATGTCTCGTCGTGCCGTCCCTTGGCGTCTCTCATTTTCCATGAGTACGATTCATTCACCGCGATGAAATCGAGGAAAGACGAAAGGAATAGAGACAACATTGTTGGCCGAGAAAGATTAATTACCCAGCCGCATGAATCTTTTCTTTTGTGAGTCTTTCCTGACTAGCAAGCGCAATCGATGTCTCGGGTCGACCGCGACTGCCGAAACCAGACGGCCGAACTCGGGACCGGCGCCGGCAACCATCAACTTAGTGGGGCCGATCAGATCCACCACTGGCGGGGTCGACCTCATTGCCGAATGGAAGCAAGTGGTGACATCACCCCCACGAAGCCCCTCCCGAGTCCCAAGCTCCAGAGGGGACCCTCATTGCTACCCCTCCATGGAGACAGTCGAGGACCGCGGCTCCCCCCCCCTCTCTTGCCAATCGCGAACAATGAAATCGTCCAAACAGAAGGGGCGTAAAAAGCTTCTGTTAGCTTCTTCTGTACTGTAAACGTCAGCGAAACGGAGCAGCTCTCGACCCCGCCAAACGCAGCTTAATCCGTCATTGACTCTCCACTTCAAGGAGCCCGCACCGCAGCGTATTACCTCCACTTGACGTTTGAAGCATAATAAATCCGATGTCTTCCCACACTGCTAAGGCCGCGTGCTCCGCTTCCCAAGCTTTATCTAGATCGTCGTCCCTGATCCCCAAACAACCTCACTCCCTCACCCCTGCGATAGCTTCGCGATCAATAATCACAACAACTACAAAGAGCCTTGCGACTTGCTGCAGCTCAATCAACAAAACAACACCCCTCCCTCAGCAAGTTCACAAGCCGTTTTCGACGCAAGCCGCCAAGATGTCGACTATGCCCGCTCAGCACGGTCACAGCGAGGGATGCTGCAACATTCCTCCTGTCGTCTCTAAGGGCTACGATGCCAAGGGCAGCTACGAAGAGATTGGCGGGAAGAAGACCTGTAAGTCAATTTCCAGGCCTGGAGAGCCAATGCGTGACAAAGCTAACTCATTCGCTACAACAGACGTCACCGGTCCCACCGACGCAAAGAAGGCCATCGTCGTCACCTTTGATATCTTTGGATTCTTCCCCCAGACGCTCCAGGGAGCCGACATCCTGGCCACCAGCGGCGCCGAGAAGTACCGCGTCTTCATCCCGGACTGGTTCGCCGGCGAGCCCTGCCCCATCGAGTGGTTCCCCCCCAACACCGAAGAGAAGCAGAAGAACCTCGGCGGCTTCTTCCAGAAGTTCCCGCCTCCCAAGATTGCCGAGCAGACCCCCGACTACGTCAAGGCTATTCAGTCAAAGTACTCGTCCATTGAGTCCTTTGCCACCATTGGCGTAAGTCTCTTGTTTCTGGAGATAATTGGAGAACAAGAACTGACAAAATCGCAGTACTGCTGGGGCGGCAAGGTCGTCTCTCTCGTGGCCTCTGGTGACAAGAACCCCTTCAAGGTCGCTGCCGAGATCCACCCCGCCATGGTCGAGCCCGAGGACGCTAAGGGCATCAAGATCCCCCTTATTATGCTCGCTTCCCAGGATGAGCCCGAGGAGGACGTCAAGAAGTTCGAGGCAAACCTTAACGTAACTAAGCACGTTGAGACTTTTAAGGACCAGATCCATGGATGGATGGCCGCTCGGTCTGACTTGGAGGATTCCAGAGTCAAGGAGGAGTACACTCGTGGCTACAAGACAGTCCTTGAATTCTTTGAGAAAAACTTCTAAGATCACATGCAGATGGTAATAATCACGAATGAATGATGAACTAGGGCAAGGGTACATCTCAGCGTAACATCCATACCAGGTTCACTTTAAACCTGCTACTTGACCGTCTTGTTTGTCTTCGAGTGAGGAGAATGGCCTAAGTTTGTGCTTTAAAATTTGACTTCAAAGAAAAGAGAGCGATGCAGCCTCACAACAGCTGACCTTGGTAATAGGTCCAGGCTCCTGTATCCATTTTGTAGAATTTCCAAGGAGTCTTCGACATAATCTCCACCGTAAGACACTTATTCTGTCCCCAGATTGCGCCATGCTCTTTGAATAACATGAGAGCCAACAGATTCCCCTTCTCGGTCGCATACAGTATGAGACTCTTTCCATCAAATTTCTCATAGATGTTCATATCCTTACGGGTAAATAGATATTAAAAAATTCCAAGTGGACATTGATCGCGTAGTTCAAAGCTGTCAAACAGCCGGCGTATTCTCGGTGACAATGGCCCGGTTTGTCAGGGTCCTGCTTTCGTGGTCTTCGGCTCTAACATCCGCTCCCATGTCTATGAGTAGCTGAAGGACCGGTACAATGTTTTCCGCTACAGAACATGATCCAAGACATTGGAAAAGTATCGGCTCTTGCTCATTCAGCTCGCTCTCAATACAGGCTGAACATCTGATGAGCGCCTACAGAGCCATCCCATTGCCGGCCATGCCAGCCAATGATGCAATAACCTCCTCGTCTACAACCTGAGTGTCAATAGAAGCCTCATAGGCTAAGAGGAGTTTGACTATTGAGTGAAGTCCCAGAACAGCTGGTGCAATGAGATCCTTTCCTATGTTATTCGACATATCGAGGTTAGCCTCCAGGTTCAGCAGCACTCTCAGAGTCTCCGCAAGTCTTCGATCCAAGAGTGAGATCTCACAAGAGGTGAACTTTTCTCCACTGGCAAGGAGTGATAACAACCTATCAAGCATTAAATTCCGCCAAGCAGTACGTAGTCTATTTGCTGCGCCCAGGCCGTTGAAATAACTCGAAATCTCCCGTATCGAACATACGTAACTTGTGTGTGACTGGTAATTCCATTTCCTCAAGGAACCAAGGAGGATAAGAAGACTAGGGGGTACCACTTGGGATCATCATCCTCAACCTCTTGAACGGCTATGAAGTGGAGGACTGGCCTCCAACAGGCCTGTTTCAGGGCTTCGCCATATTTCTAGTATGCTTGCCAGGATTGAGAATCCGACTGGTGGAGTTTTTTCAACCACAGCATTGTTGACTTGTCGATGGGCTTTTGAAGAACGTGGGCCACATCATCCTGCTCAGGCTCAATGCTGAGCCTTCTTTTAGCGCAAAACCTGAGGAGCGCCTCGAAGGCCTCGAAGACAGCTGCGTGCGCCTCGTTTAGAGCCACTTGCATTAACGATCGAAGAGACTGAGATTGATTTTCCTTGGCTGAGAAGCTCCATTGGGCGATGGGAATACAAGCGGGGTGTGTTCGATGGCACCACTGTCAATGTAAAACTTAACAATATCCGGCCGACCTGCAAAGACAGCCCACCACAGTGCGGTTTTACCACTTTCGTCTGCCGAGTAAATTTCATTTTCCGGGAGAGTTTGGGTCGTAAACAGTCGGAGTAGGCCGAAATATGCTGCCACTTGTGTTGAAGTGCCAGGGAGAGACGGCACTCTCTTCAGTTGTTCCAGCACCGAGAGGGATCTCTCGCGCATGGCTTGATTTAGCAGAAATTCAACGACTTTTGTAGGGATAATAGAGCTTTCACGGGCGTGCTGCCCCCAGTAATTAGCCGCATAAGAGAAGAACGGAGCCGAGTCCTGGATATTAATCTTCTTTCCTTGCTGTGCGGAACTGCAAGAGGCAAGTTCTTTCGGGACATGTAAAATATTCTCAATGAGTAGATAGCTTGTGCATGCCGTCGCAAGTCGAGTGTCGATGTCGGGGAACAGTAGGTATCGTTTTCCTTCAAAGTATTCTTGCGTTGTCTGGTGTACAAGTCGCACCTCACCGCTTTGCTCGCTGACGGTGATAAGTCCAGCGCATACGGATACTATGGTTTCAACAGGTGAAATGTTGTCCTGGTCTAGCTCTAGCTCGCCTTCTTCGATGGCAAGAGCATGTTGCAGCTCTGCGACTTTCAAAGGTCTTTTTGCACCAGTAATCCAAGACAGAACATTCAACGCAAGCTCAATATGCTCAGAGGGTTGAGATCGAATCCGACTCATGGCCTCATCGTATACAGCTGAGTAGATATTTCCATCTTCTTTCGTTGAACCAAAAATTCCAACTGCCTTCTTAAGCTCTTTTGGGTTCAGCTTCTTGGACCAAGCATCGATGAGCAGTCTCGCCAACAAAAACCTGCCTATGTTAGAACCACTTTCCTGGAGAGGAATTTTGAGAAGAGACTTAAAACACACATGCCGTTGACTTTCTTCGCGATTGAGTCTCGGATTTCCTGCTGGATATCAAGGTTGCTACGCACAAAGCTCTGCATACGCGTCATACGGCCTGACACGTATCTCAGAACGTCCCCCTCAGTGGCTCGAATCTCTATGGGAACAGACTTCTCAAATTCTACTGCCTGGATGATCTCTGGGATATTCCTGGTAGTTGCAAAGATATTGACTTGAAATCTTTGCTGAAGACGGAATATTTCCGGAAGAAATGCTTGACGAGCGTTTTCATCACACTCATCCAAGGCATCAATGACGATGAACACTCTTTCGTAGCAGGAAGCTATTGTTTGTAGCAGATCAATAGTCTCTTGGTTTGATCTCAAGGTTTTGTGTCTCTGATGCGTATTGTAGAGCGCTTCGAGACTTTGAGGGAAGGGCGAGCGGGATTGCGCCAGCTGCTTCGTCAAGCTGGATAAGAGATCGTGACAAGTTTGATGTTCAGCCTCCTTGAAGTTGCAATAGATGTAGGCTATTCCGATGCTGGGCTGCTCGCGAAATTGGTGAATCAAATAGTCTATAACAACGGAAGTCATTATGGTCTTGCCGGCTCCTGGCATGCCCCTGCATAGCAGAGTCTGGCCTTTGTTAGATATCCATTCGAATTCCCTGGACTCTAGTAGCCAGGATGTAGTGCCTGGATGTCTTGCAGAGAAGTAATCTCGTTGTTGTGATGAATAATTGGATGGGGTCAGCCACTCCAAGATTTCATGTTGATGTTTACTGACTTGCTCTCGGTGTAACCACGCCACTGCTTGTTTTGTGCCTTGTATAGCTCGACTGTGGACCTTCATCAGCTACGGTGATAATCGGGAGCGCAGAGTTGTAAAATGACCTGTCTGACGCGTTTTTAAGGGTGTTCAGAAGCTGAATCTTGACGGAGAGACTAGATTGGATGCCATTGATCACCTTGGGATCGAGCTGGAACCGCTGCCAAAACTGCGACAGCTTCGCTTTGTCCCATTTCTGCTTATCTAATGGCTTGTTGAGTTCCTTGCAAGC
The DNA here is from genome assembly GCF_030913485.1 of Colletotrichum godetiae. Lineage (NCBI taxonomy): Eukaryota > Fungi > Ascomycota > Sordariomycetes > Glomerellales > Glomerellaceae > Colletotrichum > Colletotrichum godetiae. The sequence continues at coordinate 2,177,329 of NW_026851249.1, read as the reverse complement.
ATCTAAGATCTGTTTCAATCTCTTGAGGTCCGTGTATGAACCTTCGATGATGTGCCGTAAAATTTGTTGCTCCTTGTCATCGAGATGCTGCTGTGGCTGACGGGCTGCCTCGAGAAGTGGCTCGATGATCTCCACGCTTTTACGGGCTGTCAGTTAAGATTTTCCTCCTTCTTCTTCTTCTTTTTAAGAATATAAGTTAGGAGTCAATGCGGGATCGTACTTCCCGACAAGTGAAACGAACAGCTCAGGCGCCTCAGAGAATCTGTCGTGGCAATGTCTCAATTTGTCAATGACAGCAATGAAATCGCCAATGCCGAACCCGAAACTCATCGTTGACGAAATTATCCGTAGGTTCACATAGACAAATGATATCGAAGCAAAGGAAAAAAGGAGTATCATAAGAGTTCCGAGGGAATTACAGGGAGACACGAGAAATAGATGTCGCCGAAAAAGATACCTACCTACCTGACCTGGCGTGACATTGATGTTCAGCCGCACCAACCCAATCAGGCAGCTTATGCAATCGCTGCACTGCTCTCTAAAAGAGACGGAAGATCAAATTGGCTTGCCTGTACTGCGCCCTTTTTGTGGATATGTATGCAAGGCTATGCTAGACGGGCTACAGCAAAGTAGGTGTCGACACGCTTATTCCTGCCCAACGGTTCCTCCTCTGTTGAACGCGGAGTCTACATCGTGGCTGTCTGTCTGGCCGCCCAATACGACAATTCACTTCCGGTTCTCTTGCCATCGCCCACCGGCCTTTAGCCCTTACCTGAAGGAAAGCGCGCGAACAACTTTCTCATAACACCTGAAGAAGGGAAAGACCAAAGCTACGGAAGAGATTGGATGTCGCAAAAGCATGATGAAGAGGAAGAGAGTACATATTGTGTTTTCGATCTCTTCATAGTGCACCTTGGGGGCAAACCAAGGCTTGCACATAAACGGGACAATCTAGCCGGGCAAATGCCATTCGATACCGTATTTCCACGAAGTAGAGACTTCCAGCTGGTAAGAAGCTCAATGATCGGGTACGGAATTGCGTAAATTGCGATGTGGAAGAAGGACTTGAGCATAACCCATCGACCCTTTGCGGCCCTGACCGGCCTCTATACCCATGTTTTCTGCCGGCTACTCGATACACCAACAGAAATATAAAAGAGGCAGATGCATAATGTATCAAATCCCGGCTGGGCAACTTACTGTTCTTTCAAGTTGTGTTTTCGTAGCTATGACTTCCTGGTTTCATGCATGGATATACTTAAACGCTTAGACTTGCACAATAGCTCCTTTGTGCTCTGGGTTTGAAGACGTGGGAAGTTGAGAAAAAGAGTATTCATCTCTCAACCAGACATTCACCAAGTATCTCCATATCTAAGGTATCTTGGGTAGGACCATAGGTTTGGCAAAGTTTGCTCTATCCAAGCAAGTAGTTTCGGCGCTTCCCACCTCCGTGGCCGGGATATTCCATTATGAATAAAACAAGAGGTGCATTGAGAGCAATGAGGCAGAAAGACAAACAAATGAAACAAGAGGTGCCTGGTGTGCCCGCTCGGATACGACCTCTATAGATCAGCTAACATCAACACCAGGAGATTCCTCCGAGGCCCGCAAGGTGCGGCGCAAGCAACACTAGTAGAACGCTTGACCGAGCTCTATCAGTATGAGTTCGCGGCCAAGTACAGCAACTACCAAGCAAGACTTTGCAGGAGACTTTAAACCGAAGGGCGAGAATCTCGAACGAAGAACTCCGAGCGACTCCAAGGCTGAGAATCTATAATTAAGAGGAACTTCGGGTAGAGAGGCCGATTTGGCATCAATGGCGAGACTTCTAACCAATTCCTCCCGACCAAGTTCCTCCCAGCCAGGTTCCTCATAACCAGGCTCCTTCAAGACTATCCGGATGACGGATTGAATCAAAATTGATAAGGCATGAGATCCACTTGCCTACCCACTGATGTTGAGCCCTTTCTTTCTTGCTATCATTCATAGAGGCATACGCGTAAAAGGGTGGATTCAAGCTAGAGCGGTAGTCAAAATAGTCACGCTAGTCAAGACAGTCACAGTTAAAATACCAGACTCAGTCTACAATTCGAGCATAGCACCATCGCCCTTCAACCCATCGCCTCCTCCTCCTCGGCGAAACGACCTCAAACCCCTTCCCCTGAACCACCGTGATACCAGCCTCATACTTCAACAACACCCCAAGCAACCTCGCATCCTCCGCCCCCAAAGCATACCCAACAGCTGTCTCTCCCCTCCCATCCCTCCTGTTCACATCAACGCCTCCCCGTCCACACAAAAACTCCACGAGATCCGCAACCCCAGCCGCAGCAGCAAGATGCAACAACCCCCTTCCCTCTCCATCAACATCCTCAACCCTCACGCTCTCGTCCCCAAGCAGCACAAACAAGGTATCCGTATCAGGCACAAAGATCCGGCCGGATTTAATCCACGCACAGAGGGCATACCATAACGGCGCCCGTAGATCCCCGTCTCTGAGGTTCATGTCTACATCCGGGGCTGTCATAAGCAGACGGGCCATCGCTGGGTTGGTTGTTTCCGCGGCGTATGATATCGCTGTTCTACCACTTGCGTCTGGGAGGTTCACGTCGGCTTCGTGGGTAAGGAGTAAGTTGACCGCGTCTAGGTTTCCGCGCCGGGCGTGTTCGCAGAGGGGGATGGTTCCTTGGGCGGACATGGTGTTTGGGTTCGCACCCTGGCGGAGGAGGTTTCGTAGTTCGTCTAGGAACTTCCCATTGGTGATATCGTTTATTTTCATGTCCAGGACTGTCTCTGCGCTTGGGGCGCTCACGCGGACCGGTTTTTGCTTGATAGGTTCGGGATCTTGTGTATCAGGAGACGCCTCGGTCGTGGTGTTTGCGACGTCGACCCATCCCTGATCGATAGCTTCAGGGGACTTTGGATCCAACGAGGTACCCATATACGGTTCGTCGGAAGTGCTCGGTCTGTCATCGCTGACAATTTCCTGGACTTGTCGGTCCAAAATGGCATCTACCCCGGAACCGTATACCTCAGGCTTGATCTCCGGAGCAACCTCAGCCACCTCGCGCCGCCGTGCCTCCAGTTCCCAGGCCTCGGGCCTCGAATTGATCTCACGAACCATCGTCGGTGCTTTTGGTGGAAGGCCTAAAGTAGAATCGTCAGAAACCCAGCGATGAACGAGATCCACGCCCCAGAAGCTGGAAGCAGATGGCTTACCTGTTCCTGTTGTACTACTCTACCTCGGAATATACGCACTAAACGAAGGAATCAAACCCCAAGGGAAAACGGGAGTCCTGAGATGATTTCCCCAAAGCGACGTAAGCACGGATTTTGTTGGGCCGACAAAAGGCAGCCTTGTCAACGACTGAGACGCACACGCAAACCACACACACACCCACGACCCAACCCCATGGGACGCATATGCCCAGCCTATAACGAGGCAACCAAGACCAAATCCTCCAACACCTCTTCACACCTTTAAGGCTCGCAATTCGTCCATTCGCCGCGCTCTCAGCGTGTAGATCTCCTTTCTTTTAGGGGTGGCATGTGGTGGGTTACACACCAGGCAGCTATGAGCATTGCCTCTGCGTCACAAGGGCCACGCGCCAAGGGCTCATCCTACTGGTCCCAATTCAGAGAGGCTAGCCATCTTCACCTGCTCCTCTCTTCATCATTGCTTCAACCATGCTTACAATACAAAAAAGTCTTCTGTGAATCTGGGACAATTTTCATTCTTCTTTCATACATCAATTGGCTTTGAAAATGGCCAAGTGCTACCATTAGCTAAGTCATCTCATGCAACCATCTCTGTCTGCCGTTGTCGCATACACGCGACTAAATCAAACGCCAAAAACCTCGCCAGTCCCTGGTATGCTGCCGTCCCGGAATGAGAAGAAGTTGAGAAGAAAGAAGATAGTTACACAAGCAGCAAAAGAACCCCCCCCCTAATGCTCAAGATGTGAGAGAAAAAACGAAACCACAAGACCGAGTTTCACTTCCGCCGGCTTGTCATCTAGGCAACCAGGGGTTGGGGCTCGGACTTCTCGCAGGTAAAGAGATTGACGTGGTAGTCTCCACGAGCAGCGCAAGCCAGAATAGGCTTGTGCGGGTGGAAGGCAGTTGCTGCAATGGGAGAGCCCCTGTTCTGTTGGAGGAAACTTGAGTAAGGCTCGACTCGAGACAACTCTTGACCGTCAAAGTTGAAGACCTTGACGGCATGGGCAGAGGTACCACTGCAATTGGGGGTCAGTTTCAATATCGCGAAAGAAAGAGGAACCTGGATGATAACTTACACAGCAAACACTGGCAGGTGTTCATGCGTGCTGGCTGTTCGAAGCGTGTCTCGAGTTGTTTGGTAAACGTGAAGAGGTCGATCCATGCGGATATCCCACAGTTTGACCTTGCCGTTTCTGCTTGCGCTGAGCAGTTCCCGTTGTCCGCCACGCTGCAGATGGACGCTCTTGATCCATTGCCTATCCGTCTCGTCCTTCCACTTCTTGATCATGGAGTCCTGGGGTCTGATGCGGGTGTCGAAAACGCGAACAGCGCCATCACCAAACCCAGCTACAACTGTGTGTCCGGTCATCTGGTCAGACGTCAAAGACGTAACACAAGAGCCAGACCGGGCGGGAATGTCGATGACGCATTTTTCAGCACCAGCGGACCATACCCGAATGACACGCACATCACCAGCCACAAGTACGCGGCCGAGTGACTGCTGCCAGTCAAACACCATGCCAGAGTTGACATTACTGGGCACCATGTGCGTAAGGGCTCGCCAAGACGAGGCCAGGTTGATGGATCTGTCGGAATCGTAGTTTTGGTAGATTCTGAGTACCCCATCTGACGAGCCAGTCATCAAGAATGCCTGGTCATCTTCATTGATGAACTTCATGTCACTGATCCTCGAGCCTTCGGGGTTTCCGTTGGAAAACTTGCTCAGTCGGGCATGCTTCTTCCAATCCCAGACGCACACCGTGTTACCATCGTCTGCAACCGCGAGCTGGTCTTCAAACTGATGGAAAGTGAGTTTGGCGGGTTGCGAGCCATTGTTGGTGATGCCAAGCTGGTTATTCCACTTATGGCTACCAGCAAATTGCTTGAGTGGTTGTGTTTCTGTCAAGATGAAGTCGTTCCGGGATCTTCTCCACAGCCGTTCGTTGTACTCGGTACTGCCTGGTTCGTCTGACTCGCTCGGTTTCATCTGAGGCTCGCAGAAGTACTCGATAGACCATTCCAGGAAAGAACTTTGTAGTGGCATAGCTGGCACTTCGCCCAGCTTACGATCCTCGAAACCAGTGGAGACGGGCTCTTTGGCAATATGATAGTTGGCGTGAATAGCCGTTGGGTCGCTCTGTTCTGGTGGGGCTTCAGCAAGCTCAGGAGCCTTGATCTTCTGGGAACCAACCCTATGCAGGCCAGGCGAAGGTGCCGGAGAGGAGTAGTTCGGCTTCTCGTTGGCATCAGCCTTTCCGTCATTGCCAAACAGTGGCAGCTGGAAAAGCAAGCTCGCTGTGCGACGCAACAGGCCAGGAGATGGCAGTGGTGGAGTAGCCAAAGAGTTAGAAACGCCAATCGCATTGCTTCTTTGGCTCAAGTGCAAGTGGTTCTTTGTCGACGCACGCTTTGCCCTCTTTCGAATGTCATCAATGAGGCTTTGTGCATGCTCACCAACAGGTGAAGCCATCACAGCTTGGTGGACATGGTCCACAATCACTGTAGCGTCACGCTGAACCTCAGGATGAGGATCAACATTCAGCATCAGAGCATGCTTCCAGCAGGCTGAAAAGACAGTGTTGTGGGCGAAACCGTGAACATTGGGCTTGATGGTGCCGTCTGCGTTTCGGTTTTCTTTCCGTGCATAATGCAGGCCCATCTTGTGGTCCATGCCGTCCTGGCCTGGAGGGAACAATAGATATTCCCTTTCTTCTTGAAGCTGCTCATAAGCAGCGACAATGAACTTACTCTCAAAACGTAGAATGAATCTTGAGAGGAAGACAAGGAACTCGCGGCGAACCATTGGGCTGCCGTCATTGGCCATATCCAGAAGTGTCCAGGCGATGGACTCTTCGATCCGAGCGACCTCATCCGTCAGGTCGATGATGCCCAAAAAGGTAGTCATGGAATACACCATGGCAGCTCTCACTTCAGGAACGGGATCCTTGGTCAGGAACGACAACTTGGCCGGCGCATTCTCTCTAATACCACGCCATTTGGCCTCTGGAAGTTCCTGCCACAGCTGACTGATGCAGAGGCAAGACCACTGGCGCAGGAGTGGGTTCTCCTGGTTCTGCAGGTGCATTAAGCAGTAAGTCATTATGTCGGTTTGATTGCACACATGCTGCCCTGGCTTGTAATCCTTGCAAAGCATGGATAGAATGAAAGCGCACATCGCCTTATGCTCAGCTTCATTAACGACTGGCAAACCCTCGGATGGCTTCAAAATCTGGGCAAAGTAGTTGTACCCGCTGTCCTTGATAAGGTCCTGCTGGCAGGAAATATCCACAGCCAGAATACGGGTCCAGATGAAGATCATGACCGGTTTCAGTTCCGCAGCAGCGGACTGTAATAGCTTGAGGACATATGGGAAGATGCCTATGCTCAGAGCAAGCTGGACTGCCCATGGGCCCAGGTCAAGGAATCTTCCGAGCAAGATGAGCGCCCTAACTCTATGCTGTTGACTCAGAAGAACTTGTAGCACCACTGGGAGCTGCTCAGGGGGCCTCTGGGACAGGGCATCACCACGGGTGAGGTAGACGTCGAATGCTGTCAGTTGTTCGGTAAAGAAGGTCGAGTTCTGGTACTCGTACTCGAGGCCTTCGTTCTCCTTCCTTTCCAGCATAGGCAGCTGGGCCAATGCCATGTCCACGGCCAAGTCCCAGCTTGCCCACAACGGGTGCTGTCGGGTCTCGGGGAGCTCGGGGAAAGACTGTGGGTGGCACCCGTATACAGACATGATTCTCTGGGCCAGAAGAAAGTTGCGGAAAAGAGCGGCCACCATGAGATCCTGTCTGAAAAACTTCCGGAACAGGTGTCGGGGCAGGGTAGTCCAAGCGATTGTATCAGTAATAGCCGTGAAGATCCAGTTCAACTCGCCGAGTGGCGTTCTTCTCTCCTGTAGCCTGCCAGGCAGCTTTTTGGCGCGCTCTGGTGTGAGATTTGTCTTGAGAGGGTTCTGGAGAACGAAGAACCAGAGAGCCATCTCGATAGGGGTGGTGAGACATGCCGTGAACAGATCGGCTGGGAGGAGCGGGTTCGTAGGGAGATTCTCCTTGACGCCGCAGGCAGCCAAGTGGATGTAGGGCTGAAACACGGTCTTCTCATAATTGGGGTCTCTTGCGGCAGCTTCGTCCTCTTCTTGTTCGTGCTTCTCGACAAATCTGTGGTAGTTGTTGAGGATATTACCAGCTTCAGAACAGTCCCAGACGTAAATCGTAGGGGCATGAAGCCACTGTTGAAGATCGTAGAGCGACACTGGGATGTACTGGGTGTAGTTCTTATTAAACACCCAGATCTCGCCACTCGCAGTGGGTTTAGGCACTCCGTGGCCATTGTAATGAAGAAGAACCCGCTCATCCTTTGCGTTCCTACGCAGGGACTGACAGAACTTCTTCGTCTCTTCAACCGACGGATCGAGGTACTGCTTATATCTCGTGCGTATAGCCAGTGTCTCGTACTGCGCTTGGAGGGCTTTGCCGATGTTCTCGAGGGCCTTCTGAGGTGGTGGCGTTGTAGGGTCTGTCCATGCTTCCAGTTTGGCGCCCGGGTTCGTCTTAAGCTGGTCGGGAGGCTCGACTGAAATATTAAGGCAGACGGCCAACGCAGCAGACACTGTCTTGAGTCTATCTCGCATGCGCCAGTCCTGCAGCTTGTGTAATGTCGCCTTGGGCTTGCCTGTTGTCTCGTGTCGCTTGTCGGTCCAATACATGTACCAATTCTGGAGGAAGGAGTCAGCACGGTTCGAGTTGCGAGTGGAAACCAACGAGTCCCAACGGCGCAGGGAAGCGATGTCGTCGCACTCAGGCTCGTCTGTATCCAAGATTGCCGACGCGGCTATCGGCCCCATCCACCCGGGAGACTGCATCGTCTGAGAGGTCTAGATGGGGGAGGAATGTAGACTCGAGCCCTGGATACAGTCATGCCCCGCGTTGCCCCTCGGGATTGGATTCCGGACAACAAACTCCCAATATGGCGTGCAAGCCGGGAGAACAGAGCACCAAGTCTCCTTTCTTTGCGCGACGCGCGCTGACAGGAGACTATGGCTAGACCAGTCCGGCTGGCCAGCGCCGCCACAAGGCCGCCGCCAAGTGGGGAGGCGCAGAGCTCGAGGTGGGAAAAAGGAAGAAGGGCAAAAAGTGTAGATGGAGGCTATGGGGAAAGTTGCAACTCACATTTGCTATCTGGGCCAGTATTTCCGGCGACTCGTGATATTCATCGAAGCCGTGTCTGGCGCCCCAATGCGGAATGTCTTCTTCGGAGTGGTCAACCTCTTCAGGGCGGCTGACTCCAAATTCGCTCTTGGATCGCATCAGCAGCGGCTTCACGGATGGCCGCTTCGGTCGATCCGAATCCGATTGTTCGCCGGTAGAAAAACCAGCGACCAGGTTTTGATTATTACCCGGGGCACTTGATGGGCGTCTTGCGTTGCTGTCATCGTGGCTCGTGGATCGTTGAAGTGCTAGAGGAGGAGCAGCACCGGCGTAGGGTGAGGGTTGGGCTGTCGCATCGGGAAATGCGGAGGATCCGTTAGGACCCTGGGTCTGCGGCATGTTGTTGGGACTTCCATTAACTCCGAGCAGTGCAGTGCTGTTTGTCCTCCGCGAAATGCTGGCGTAATGTCGAGGTTGAGAAGTTGAGAGTGTTGGTTTGTTGGAGGAGCTCGACTGTCGAAGGTGACTGGCGGGCGAGGGGCGAGGATGGGTCTGATCTTGCGCAGCGGCAGCCGTCATCTTGACGGTGACACTGTCGTTGAAATTCGAAGTTGGCGCGCAAACCACCTAGAAATCGATTACTGCGACGACATCTCGGTCGTGAGGTGTCGGGCGGGATGAGGCGGATGAAGATATTGGGTAGGCGATTGCGTCGGTGACGCGAATTTGGAGTTTTTGGAGAGGTTGACGGGAGTGACAGGTCAGATCGGGTCAGGTTGGCAGCGCAGCGCAGCGGCTAACACCCGACTTCAGCTCAGCGTGGGCAGGTCGGCAGGCAGATCCACAGGGTGAGGTGCGGCAGAGGTACACCTGGCCCGCGGTACACAGTAGAAGAGACCAGCCAAAATTTAGGAATGGCACCTTGGGCTGAGGTCAGCTTCGGCCACCAGCCTATCAGGTGCCGGGAACAATCACCTGCCTTCTGCTTCGCTCGCTCCGAAAGCTTCTTCCGATGTTCCGATAAAGGTGTTTCTAATTGCCTGTTTCTAATTGCCTGTTTCTATTTGCCATATCTTTTGATACATTCGAGTCACTGTTGCTCAAAGAAAACAGGGGACGATTATATTCAATTTAGGAGCAGTGGTTCATCTCATCTCTCGAACTTCTACTCGGGCGCAGGTCACGTCCATCGACAACGAGAATAAGGTGCTGCGTATGTATGGGAAATGGCAAAATGAATCAGAAATGATGGATGGGAGGCAATTGATGACCCGACCCTGACCGCCTTTCAGCTCCACATCTCCGCATTTCGTCCAGTCTCCCGCGTCCACTCAGATCCGAATCGGGAATCGGGGGGAGATGAGGTAAGAAGGCCTCGGCCGGATGCACGGTCCAGGCCCGGCTCAGAGACATAAAGGCGCTAATCCGAAATGAGCAATCCAAGTTCCAACTCAATGCCTCTCTTGAATCTTCACATAGCTCCCTCTTGCGGCTTGCCTCGTGCAATCAGCAGAGCAGAGCCAAAGTTCATTCAGTCTCATTATGTCACAGACTTGGTTGGCAGCATGAACGAACGCTTCGGGCTCCGCGTTTGTCCTGCGAAAGTACTCGTGGACTGGTCTTTGCCAAAGACAGTACTTGCGAACGCTGAACTGGTTCAAGGCGGGAGGTCCTGTTAGATCGCCGCACCTGCCCTCTGTAGATGGACTTTTTGTGGTGGCAGGTGGTGAATTCCCGAGAAACCGCAGTGTGCCTGACAATCAATGTTTATCAATCTTGCGAAAGGCGCTACCTATGTGGCTACCTACCGTATCGCAGGCTCATTAACAGCACGAGCAAATCGGAGAAAACATTCCTCGCAACATCACTCAGGCACGGTGGGGAATGGGCTGGCGGAAGGCGGGCGCGTTAGAAACAATGTCTTGCCCCAAACGGCCGGCTCGCTCTCTGTTTTCCTTCCTCTCCTTTTTGCTTCCCTTCTTTCCGTTTATTTTGCGGGGACATCGTTATCGTTTTTTCTTTTCTTCTCTTCTTCTTTTTTATGGATCGTCGCATCCCTCTCCGTTGGCCTTGGGCACGTCATAACCGACATGTTGCGTATCGCCGACCCATTCACCTCTGTCTCTGGGTTTGTTGACCTGTGTACCTGGCTGCTACGATACGAGGTAGGATTCGCTTCAAGTTGTAAACTACATGTGGACTGTGTGTGGACTGTACTTGTGTTTCTTCTGAATGTCGGCTTGGCCGTTTCTGCCTTTATGCTGACGACGACGATCACGACGACGAGGGGGGCGCCCGCTTATGCTTGTAGCTCACCGCATGCCCTGCTTCAGGGTCATTCGTTGTTGAGACGGTTTATGCTTGGAGACCTTCCCGATCGCCGAATGCGGCTGCGCTCTTAAGACTCGAGACCTTATAAGATGGACTGGTCGGTTCGTCGTCGGCCGGTGCGTCCATGCGCGCCATCAGAGGCCATCGCGAGGGTCCATCCTGTTTGTCCTCTCGGCTCGAACCTGGACTGACCTTGTCTCGAACACGAGCCTCAATTCACATCGCGCTCGCTCATCGTCTCGCTCGCGCCGTCGACGATCAGAGTTGCACGCCAGCAGCCGCCGCCGCGTGGCCAGCTTTCCGTCTCCCGTCTGCTTCAGGCCAACGCTAATGCTCGCTCACCAGAATGAATGTCCGCATCTTACTCTCAGACGCGCCATCTCAGTACAGCATTCTTGCGCCGAATTTAGCAGGCAGGCTAAGCCGATAGCTTAATTTGCCAGAATTCCATGCCTTTTTCCATGAAAGTCTATCTCTGCGCCATCACCGCCCTCCCACTGCTCATGCGCCAGGAGTCTTCAGGCAGAGCCGGCGCACGCCCAATATGGCATGGTGAGATGCTCTCAACGTCTGTGGTGTGGAGCACGCTCCCTGTCGTGAGCCGTGGTTTGCACAGTGTACCTATTCGGATATGACAGACATCGCGAACAGTATCTATTTCCATACCGTGGGAGGAAACTAACAACATCCCTTCTCTCCCTTCGTCGCTCGTAGGACCTTCGTCCTCGGAAATCTTCCCGCCTTCTTGCTCTTACGCCGTCCAATTCTTTGCGGCCGCTGCCGAATTTCGAACCTTCAAAGAGAGTCCGTGTGCCAGGAAGGCTGCCGAATGGCGTTGAAGCTTTGGGAGACTTGAAACGCACCACCCCATGGCAGATAGACCCCCTGAAGGGAAATTATCCTCAACGTATCAATGGAACCGTCGCCCTCTTTGACTGCTACGGAGGAGACAACCCCCTGAAGCCACGAGTTTTACGGGCTACCAATGACCATTAACAACCTCTGCTATGCGCCAGAGCAGCATGGGAAGAATCTTCTCATTGCCACGAGCCTCATCGTCTTTTCCCTCTTGGATCTTCTGTCTTCCTTGGCGGATGGTCCGGGGGCCGGAACGAGGGCGGGAACAAGATGAGGATGTTCATGAAATCCTGTGGCATGGGCGCGCCGCCTCGGCTGCTTGTCAGACATGTATGTACGAGAAGTACATGCGTTAAGGGCATTTGTTTGAACACGCCGGGATGGGATCCTTTAATACGCTGTTTCTTGCCCAGCTTGCCCAGACTGGCGGCAGGGTGTTGGGGGCCGGAATGCCAGTGACTGGACGTCATGTGCTTCCATGTCTCATCCCGAGACCTGATGTTTGTCAAAGAAGAAATACATTACGAATACCTACCTTTCACCTGTCCAGTCCACGGGCATCAAATTGACTTTGAGGACCTGTTCGTGCCTCGGGTAGGTGGCATAGAATACGATGTTTCTGGGTGCGCGGACGTTCAGGCTTCAGCAATAAGTTGGCCAACAACATTAATTGCAGAACATCAGCAAGTACCAGAACGGACGTCGCCCGACTCGGACCTCAGGATCTGCAACCTTCCGTGGTATCGTGATGGGGGCAGCAGTTGGAGCAGTTGGAGCCTGTGATGGGGGGCGATGTCACGTTGATGATTGAGCTAGTTGTTGTTGAGGCATCCTGTCCCAAATGGGCAAGATTCCACAGTCGTTTTGACTGATGGGTACGCATGCCGGGGCCGAAGACTGGCAAGCCGCAAGGAACCTAGGAGGCATGTGTGCCCCTTGAAAGTTGAAAGGGGACGACGGAACAGCTGGCTCTGATTACAAGTTGTTCTAGAGGTCGGGAAGATCAGCGCCAGGAAGACTGATTTGACTCTGACTCAAAGTCGCACATGGCACTTGGCGCGCATCAGCTTTTGTCCAGACTGCACTGCAAAGGCAGCGAACGTCGAGGGCACGAAGCTTTCCACCCACCAGCCTCGCCTCAGAGTTGAAGAGGATGTTGAAAGAGACGTGTTCGAACAATGTGTGGGCGGAAGAGTGTGAGCCAAGCGCATTACTGCGTAGGTAACGGGTCGGTCAGCAGTCAGCAACCAGTGGACGGGACGGACGCCTCAGGTTGGGCTGGAGAAGTCCTTGATAGTAATAATAGAACAGCGAACCTTTAATCCTCATCGAGATGTTTGGATGGGATACGTAGATAGGTACTTTAGGGGTCCTAGCCAAGGTAAGCCAAAAGAAAGTACCTTTTTCGTACTTGATCCGACAGCGAACCAGTGACGGTCCCCTTTCTCGCTTCAGCGGTAGCCTGTCAGGCAAGGTACCTATCCGTACACACGTACGGCACGTTCAATGATACGGTGCAATTCGCAAGGCCTCGTCGTGTCCCCAGCTAGCCCGCCGTGCCCGCCCCTTTTGAAGGAAACGGGAAGCAGGTCACCGTGCATGATGATATACTGGTGAGTGACACCGTTTCAAAGGGTGGATCCCACGTGGCGACGAGTACTCTCAATGTCCCGCCTGATGTCCGAGAATCCTTCCTCCCATTCCCAAATCCCCCCCACCGTAACGAAAGCGCCTGCAGCCTCCCCGTGCTCCTCTCTGAAAAAGTTTCCCCTTCTGCTTGGATGCTGGGCTCTCCCCTACGCAGCCCTTGCACCCCCATCCACAAGCGAGCGGAAACTCAAGCTGCACGACATCCCATTGGTCCAACATCAGCTAAGAACAAGCCCCTGGCCCCCTCTAGGCGCAAGTGCAGAGTGCAGATGTGCAGGGCAGGTTGCAGGGCGGGCTAAAGCAGTCAAGTTGGTGGGTGGAGAACAGGCCAGCGCAGCGACCCGGCGGAGCCAGTCAGTGCAGGAACAGGAGCCCCCGAAACGATGGAGAGAGACTACGAGTGCCTAGGTACCTAAGGTGGTAGACTGTAGCCCAATGGCAGGACCAGGAGGTAAGGTACTTCGCAGCTAGCACTGGGCTGCAACATTTTTAGGTGCACTTTACCAGGTTCCGCTGTTACTCCTGCATTTTGGAGGTGAATTCCATCAGCCCAGCAGCATTGGATCCAATGTCTTCTTTTTTGCCCTCTGCCCCCTTCCCCATCGCTTCCCAATCCCTAGAGTGGCATTTCTTCCAAAAAAAAAAAAAAAAAAAAAAAAAAACCTCCTTTCTACAACGGCAAAGAGAGGCAGCGAAGTGACCGACACACTCTCGGAAAAGACCACTCTAGCCAGGCATTCTTTCCTCACGCTGCATCATCAGCTGTCTATCCAACTTCGACCTTCCTTCACTTTGCGATCGCCGTACCAGCAGCAACCTATTTGCGGTCTACCTGGCCCGAGAGCCTAAAGTAATAATAAACCGACCACGGACAGAAAAGATACGGCAATCCGAAGGGGAAAACGCCTAAGGAGAAGGGAAAAAAAAAAAAAAAAAAAAAAAAAAGAGTAATCAAACCCCTAAAAATCCGACGAGCCAACCCCCGTCAGCGACAGCTCTGCGTAAAGGTACGCGCGGAGTCGACATCGTCCCGTCTCGCCCAACACCCAGCCTCCTTTCGTTTCTCACCCCTCGCTCCCTTAGCACCTTACTCGCTTCACTGCGCCGACGAGGAGGACCGCAATAAAAAAAAAGACGAGGTTGAACATCGCAGGACGCTCCTCGCCTCAGCAACGCGCGCTACCCCGGGCACACTCCACCGATGTGAACCCAGCCATCCGCACACTCGAGCATCGACTCCCTTTCCCGTTCCTGCGTATCTGCTGCGTTCCTGCATCCGCTGCATCTCCATCGCGCCTCACCCGACTCGGCTTCCCAGCGACCTGGCGATAGCACCCGCTACCCGCATCATCGACTCTACGAGTAAAGTGCGACTTGAGCGACTTTTTTCATTATCGTGACGCCCCTAAACAACTTGTTCAACGAACGAACGAAACGATTTCAATTGATACCCCCCCAAAATCCCGGGCGCACTGGACACGACGTACGAGCAAGTCCATTTTCAACTGCCGCTCAGCGTGCAGGCCTCGATTTGATTCGCCATGGCTTTTCTTTTCAAGTCCAAGAAGAATCAGGATCGAGCTCTTGCAAGCCGCGATGGAAACTCCGGTGGCTCACAGGGCTCAATCCAAAGCCAGCGAGAGAGAATCGCGAGGGAAGAGAAGAACGGCACCCAGCGCTCGACACCGACCGGCAGCTTGAACTCAATCGATCGCGATGGGAGCGCCGGTGCTGGAAGCCCCGACCAAGGCTACACTCGCCAGCGAGGACCTAGTGTAGACCAAATACCGACACAAGCGCCTTCAAATGATTTGCCTGTAAGTTTATCCAGCTCACTGCGATGAGCTGGCGCTGCTGGAACACTGCTGATCCCCCTCCCAGCTTCGCAATGCTCCACCCGTATCCTCGCAAAACCAGATGCCTCCCCAACAACAAATGATGAACCCTAATGCGTCGCTATACCCCTGGTCGCAACGACGATTGACATATACATCATCACACCCGAGCCCATTCCCCCGTTATGGAGCGGCCGTCAATTCGGTCTCGTCCAAGGAGGGCGATATATACGTGATGGGAGGTTTAATCAATAGCTCCACCGTCAAGGGCGACTTGTGGATGATCGAGGCCGGACAGAACATGGCCTGCTATCCTTTGGCGACGACAGCCGAGGGACCTGGCCCGAGAGTCGGGCACGCAAGTTTGCTCGTTGGCAACGCCTTCATTGTTTACGGCGGTGACACCAAAGTAGATGAGATGGACGTCCTGGATGAGACGCTCTATCTCCTCAACACCTGTGAGTTTCATTTCGCCGTGCAGCGTGCACTGCCTCGTGGGAAGTTGAGTATTTGCTAATGAAGCACAGCAACGAGACAATGGTCGAGAGCATTGCCCGCTGGCACTCGGCCTTCCGGCCGTTACGGCCACTCCCTCAACATCCTCGGATCCAAGATTTATATCTTTGGTGGTCAGATCGAGGGCTACTTCATGAACGATATTGCTGCATTTGACCTGAACCAGCTCCAAATGCCCAACAACAGGTGGGAGATGTTGATCCAGAATACAGACAGTGGCGGACCACCCGTCGGGAAAATTCCAGCTGCCCGAACCAACCACTCTGTGGTTACTTATAATGACAAGATGTATCTGTATGTATTGCGTAAAGCCTCGCAGGTAACACTACTGATGCACCTCTAGCTTTGGTGGTACAAACGGTTATCAATGGTTCAATGACGTTTGGAGCTATGATCCTGCGACGAACGAATGGACGCAACATGACTGCATTGGCTACATCCCGGTTCCTCGTGAGGGTCACGCAGCATCAATTGTTGACGATGTCATGTACATTTTCGGAGGACGCACGGAAGAGGGCGTCGACCTCGGAGATCTCGCCGCCTTCAGAATTACTTCGCGCCGGTGGTACACCTTCCAGAACATGGGTCCGTCGCCCTCTCCCCGATCTGGTCACAGCATGACCACAGTTGGCAAGGCCGTGGTTGTCGTCGGAGGCGAACCCTCTTCATCCCCCGCCAGCGTTGGCGACCTTGGAATAGTCTACATGCTCGATACTACAAAGATTCGGTACCCGAACGATGCGGCAGCAGCACAACAACCTAATGGACCGCAAGCAAATGGACAGCAACGCCCACAGCAAGCGAGGCGGCCAAGTGCTGCGGCCGAGACAAGGAACATTCTATCAAGAGACGGTTCCCAGGGTCCTCCTGATCAAAAGCGACTAGTCGGGGCCCCTGGAGCACCTCGCGATGCCTCCGCCGTTAATAGTCCCACCAACGTGGTGCGAGGGTCTCCCAACGGAACAGACGCGAACCCGGCGGCAGTCAACAATATGTCGAAGCTCCCCAGATCTGCAGCGACTTCGCCCCCCGCTGGGCCCCCGCCTCAAGGACCGACGCCTGCAAAGCCTGGGGTTCAAACTGGAAACTTGGGAAGAGTTAGGGGACAGTCGTCGGAGAGAGATGGATCCGTTGGTGGCTCGCCGCAGATTGCTGCAGGCCAGTCTCCCGTCATTCGTGAGGTTAAAGAGCCCAAGGACGCGGAGAGTCCGGTCACCAATGGCCGACGGACTCCTCAGGGGGTCTTGAGATCTGGCTCCAAATCTGAATCTGCTCCTCCCGAGCCTTCCAAGACCAGGTCCAGGCAAGGCAGCAGGTCCCAAACCTCCGTGGATAGTACGACCGAGCCTGCTTTGAAGGCAATGCAGATTCAACAACAAGCCCAAGTTCAACCACCACCTCAGACGCAAGCACAACCGCCTATCCAACCGCCTGCCCCTGTCCAACCACCTGTTCAAGCACAGCCGCCGCCGCCAACCCAACAACAGTCGCCGCTTCAAGTGCAGCAACCCATCCGGCCGGCCTCGCCACCACCCCCCACTCGTCAGCCTAGCAATCCATTGTCTCGACGATCCTCGGGCCGCACTTCGCAGACTGTCGCTATACTGAAGGAGTTGGACACAGCTAGAAACCGCAATGCCTGGTATGCGTCAGAGCTTGAGCTGGCTCGCAAGGCTGGGTATGTTCCCAACGCAAGCCTCAGCCCTGTCCTAGACAGCAGGGCCGCGGAGACCTTCGACGATGAGGACAAACCCCTTATCGAGGCGCTCTTGGCTATGAGAACCGAGCTCGCCAATGTTCAGGCATCCGTTGACAAGCAAGCCATTCTTGCTGCGAAACAAATCGCCGAAGCGGAGAAGCAGCGAGACGCTGCAATCCAAGAGGCGGTGTATGCCAAGGCCAGAGTTGCAGCCCAGATGGGTGGAAGTGTTGCAAGCACTCCCCAGCTGGATGGCGAACGCGATGTTGACGACCGTTCCACCGAGATCAGCCGCAAGTTGGCTTCTGCCCTCAACTACCAAAAGGACCTCCAAGCCCAGCTTGAGATGATGAAATCTGAGCTTGAAGCTGAGAAACGTGCGCGCCTTTTGGCCGACGACACCACCAATGCCTCCCAGAAGCGCATGAGCGAACTCGAGTCTTACAAGACAATGACTTCCACCGAACTCGAGCAGCTCAAGGCCGAGCTGCACATGGTGCAGAAAGAAGCTCGGGAGCAGGCGGTCCAGTATACGGAGGCAATGGCAGCGATTCAGCTCATGACTGTCGAGAAGGAGGACTTTGAGAAGAAGTACAACGACTCCATCGGCAACTCCAAGGAGCAGAACGACACCTTCGACTCTCTTCGTACCGCCATGGCTGCTTCCGCAGAGATGAAGGCGCTCTTGGAGAGCAAGCTGGAGGAGGAGCGCTCGCAAAGGGAGCAACTCGAGTCCAAGTTCAACAAGCTCAAGGCGGAACACGAAGCACGCACTACGGAGCTTGTAGCTGCTACTCAGCGACTGCGTGACGCTGAGGAGATTGCCGAGAAGCATGCCAAGGAAGCAAAACTCCACCAACAAGCCGTACTGGCCGGATTCGACAAGGTCACTGCGAGGGATATTGGATCCGACGGAAAAGCCGACGAGGGGCGCGCCAAGGCATTGCAGGGTCAGCTCGTCGCTGCGAACGCGCTTGTCAAGAAGTATCAGCAAGAAGCTGATGCTGCGGCTGATAAGCTTCGTACTGCGGAAGAGCGCATTGCTGGATTGGAGGTGTACCAGGAGCAGTCCAGTCGCGAGGGTGTGGCAATCAGGAGACAGCTCCAGGCGGCTCTGAGGGACACCCAGTCTCTGCAAGCCAAGAACTCGGACCTGAAGCATCAACTTCAGAACCAACAGCTGGAGACCAACGCGATGACCGTGCAACACAACACCCTGAAGGACATTCTCGTTGAGCGTGGCATCAGTCCCACAGGCATGTCGCGGACCCGAAGCATTGGCAGCCCGCGAGTAAATACCCCTGAGGCGGCTCGCATCCGCGATCTTGAGGATCAGCTCAATGCTGCATTGACTGCCCACGAAGAGAATGCACAGCGCAGCACGGCTCAGCAGGAGGCGAGCGAAGCTGCGTACCGCGAAAAGCTTAGCCAACTGGAAAATGACTATCAGTCTGCTGTGCACTACGTCAAGGGTACGGAGAAAATGCTGAAGCAACTCAAGGAGCAGCTCGCTAGGTATAAAACCGAGAATGCCAAGCTCAAGAACGAGGTTATCGAGCTTGAGGATCGCGTGGAGGCATCTGCCGGCACTGACGGAAACGCCCCTGCCAACTGGGAAAGCGAACGCCACATTCTACAGGAGAAGATTGAGGCTCTCGAAGAAGACTTGCAGGGGTCCACCGAGCAGCTTGAATCTCAGCTTAACGCGGTCAGGAAGGAGTTGGAGGACAGCAAGAAGCATCGCGATGGCGCTCTCAAGGACGCCGAGGAAGCTTCCCGGAAACTGGCCGCCAACCGCCGAGACTTGGAGACCCTCCAGCAGGAGAACAACCTCCTGGAGCGTCGCGCCCAGGATGCCGAAGGAAAGGTCTCGCTGCTTCTCGACCAGGTTGAGAACTCCGTCGACAGCTACCGCCGACAAAGCAGACAAGCACCGAGTATGACCTCCGACCTGACCGAGAGGGGTACCAACGGAAACAGCGTGGGACATCGACGACAGGACAGCTCTGACGCGGACAGCACCTATGGGGCAGTCTCTGGCGGAGTCGACGGTCGCAATAGCACTGCGTTGGACAATCTGGCCGACGAACTCGAGACTCTACGCACCCATTGGGAAGCCACCAACAAGAACTACCGCCTGAGCAACACCTTTGACTTTGAGGGCGCGGCAACCCCTACTCGCAAGGACGAAGAAGTCGGACTCGGCCTCAGCGAAAGCCTGGCCGACTGGCGCAAGCGACTCGACGTGGACGAACAAGCCGAGAACGACCGAGCGAAGACGAAAAGCCGACCTGACCGGCCTTAGTCTGGCGTTCTGGGACGCATGAACTCTCGCTTCTCTACGTGACGACTTTCAAGCGTTCGTCACTACACTTTCTGTACATTCTTTGACTGCCCACGGTCCGCCGCGGTATGCAGTCCGCAGTTGGAAGGAGTTTTTCGGATTTTGGGGATTTGGTTTCGACGCGTGGGCTCTGTTCTTCGTTTCGCAATGATTCAACGTACTCATGACGAAACAACCTTCGCTTAATTCCCCCGCCCTTTTTTTTTATCGCGTTTCCTTTTCTTTTCCTTTCTGAGTCCATGGGTTTCTCTATTTTTGATGATACACTACACACAACCATGACCTCTGCTTGCTTGTTCTTCGCCGTGGACGTACGCGAGCAGGCCGGGCGCACAAGGGTCACTTCTATTCTTTGAGATGGGTGGATGACACTGTTGGAGAGATTGAGCACATGTGCCCAGTTGCCTTTTTCTTCCTTTCTTTTACCATAATGTACAATACTGTTGTTTTTTTCTGAGAAGCCTCACCTCGACGTTGAAGGGATTCGTTCCCTTGACGTCAAGAATATGGGGGCAAAAAATGAAGAGGGAGCGCGCGCAGGAACGTTTGATGACTGATCAACGAGCGGAGCGGAGCTGGCTCAGAAGGGCCAAAAGATAACGACAATAAGCGGCCGTCGAGGATTCTCTTTCTCGTACGGTTTTGATAACAAATCCTTTTATACACTGAAGAAGAGCCCCGTGATTCCTGGTGGCTTGTGATGACGGTCGGGGTTAAGGAGCGTGACTATTGTTGTCTACCTAGGGTTTGGTCAAATGATGAGACGAATATTACCCTTGCATGTGTCTGATGTTATGATGTGATATTCGTGTCTATGTGCATCCCGGGTCATGAATTGATGCTTACATGAAGAGCTTGCTCTCTCTTCTTGGCAGTAGCAGTAAGCTGGAGACATTGAGGAGCTCAGCATCATTGGTTGCCTCGACGGCGCATTTGACCTGAAGGCAGTGGGACTGGTCTGGGCTAGATGTGGCCGCCTTTCGCCACAAACGTGCGGCAGCATGTCCAGAATAGTTCAATGTCTACTTGGCCTTTTTCTTCGCACAGAATAGCTCGACGATGACGGAACATCCTAGGCCATGGTTGTCAACCGGAGGAGCGAGCCTCAAGGTCTCTGAACAGAGACCTCTTTCAGAGGCGGCTTACGCCGCATGTCCCCCTCCCCCCCTCCCCCCCCGTGATATGGTGTCGTTGTAGCAGTGAGTATTAAGTGTACTTCCTGGACGGCCCTCTAGCTCTCTCGCAGGCAGGCAATATGGCGGTTGAGTCTTGAACCCGTCTTGCAACAATGGCTGCTTCTGTCCTGACTTTTTTTCTTTTTGCAAACACCTGCTGACATGCAGCGATGAGCCTCTCTGTATGTTGGGGAAGTATAGTTGACAGACACTACTCGGGCGTTTAGATTCGCTTCCGTGGGTCCTGGGTCACATTCGCGTTGCTGTACTCTCACGAAGATGGCTACTAGATGTTTCTAAGGTTAGCCTAAGAGTGAAGTAATCGGCTTGCCAGAGCCCTCGATCCGATTTGTAGGGGTCACGGGCGTTCAAGTTCTGTGCGCTGGTCAAACTGGCCACAGACGAGGTAAAGGCCTGGTCACCTTAAGTTCCAAAGACCCAGGTCGCCGTCTTCGTTGTGGGAGCTGGAGGATGAGCGGGAGGTGACTTTGCGTCCTTGTCAATCATCCGCCGGCGTCGGAGTAGATGGTCCCAGAGCGCCATTCCCGACACTGACATCCAAGGCTCCTATTTACATGACTCCTCGGTTGTCGATACTGACTTTTTTGGGCTCAGCCCATCAGAACCTGCTCAGACGGTCGGTTCAGATCATTTTCTCGTCATTTTCGTGGCTCTCGTCATGAACTGCGCTGAGACATTGGGGAGGGCTAGCTAGTAGAGGATATTATCATCCAATATCTCTTGAGATGACCATCCCGTGTTGTAACCATATACATACTGGAATACCCCTGTGATAGCCAGGGGTTGTGAAGTCTACTTGTCCATGTGACTATCTTTACTAGCTACTATCTATTGAAACGAAGTGTTAGAATTTCTGGATCCGTAAAGGATCCAACGTCCATCAGCGACATGGCGCCATCAAGTCGTCACACCTCGCTGTGCTTGGTCTTAGACTCCCAGTATACCAAACTTGCAAAGTGAGATACAAGACCACGGATTGCCCCTTTCCTTCCTACCGGGTTTTATGCTAGTCGGCGACTCGGCATATCTCAGATAACCCATTCTAGGAAGAGTGGTAGGGCTCGGCAATGAAAGGAGCTAGAAAGCTGCTTTTAGTACTTTTGAGAAAAGACCATTTGGCACAAGTAAGTATACGTGTGTCTTTTTCGGGAGCAATTCCGTCTCAACTTCCATCGCATTGAGAGGCTCAAGGTCCTCATGCACAATCAAACATTGAGGCCAAAGCATAGTGAAAAGAGTTGAACTACTGAAACAATGAACTAAGTCGCACCCTCGAAACCAATCCAAGGTCTGTCTTGATTTCTACGGATGGAGGAGAGTCTTCCTTTTATTTTCCTTTTCTCGCCGTTGGAGGATTTCCTCTGTGAGTGCTAGCAAACTTACAGTCCCGGGTATGCGTAGCCCTGGGCGAGTCGTGGTGAATGGTCTCTTTCCCCTTCAGACTTCACTGTGCCAGTGACTCCTCGCCAAAGACCTCGTTGGATGAAAACATCGTCAAGGATGAGTTCTGAGTGCCCTTGCTGATAATGCCGAATCACCGTCGTGTGGTATCCGAGAGTAGACAGCAAACAGCCTGTAGCCTAACGCAAATCAAGCCAGTGAACTGATGGGAACGAACCATCAGTTTCGAACAACATCTAAAAATCTGAAACCCCGTCTACTCGTATAACTTAACTAGCATCCTATCTCTCAAGCCCATCACCACACACCTCCATCCATACTCACCTCCCACAGCCAAAGTCTTACCTCACTATGACTAAAAGAATACTCCCCTCCTCCCCACAAACCAGTCTCGGACCGTCATTCCACCGTACAACCGAACAAGACCCTAACGCGGGGCAACCCGGGGGAAAGTGCGTCGTGGAGTCAAGCGTGGAGCCGGGGGTCAAGATCAGGGTAAGGTGAAGATCGGGGTCGGGGGCGCTCTTGACATTGACAGATCAAACCATCAAACAGGGAAGTAGCCCGGAGCGGAGGGACTGAACCCACATCCTCTTTTTCGGCTCCGCAGCCCATCTCCCGGCAGCACGGGGTGACGGTTGAGTCAAGTCTCCATAGTCCGTGCTCTCACCGACGGATAACGGCCCTTTGCGACCCTTGGGGCCTCGAGACACACTGGATCCAAGATTCCAAGGCATACGCGGCATGAACCCCGCCATCTCGCCCGTTTCCCCGCCCCCCTTCCGCCCTTCCCCCTCTCTGTGCTACAGCCATTTCCTGTCATTCACTCACTGCCTTTGTGTAACCCCAGCCGGACAGTAGGAATTGAAGCAGGCTCACATCACAAGGCGTCCATGTCAGATGAAGTCATGTTGAAGCATAAAAGAGGTATCTCAGTTTATATCATCCGGTTGCAGAGCTCTAGGTATACCGACATCCAAAGTGATAGATCCTCTGAATTCCCCCAGTCCCAGGTCCTCCCGCGAAAAGAAAATCATGTGTCAACCGGCGCTCGTCCAGTTCTTTCAAAGACGCCGTTCTAGAACGCTTGGAAAATGGAATCCTTATCCCGCCCACAACGTCTGAAGATGCCCACAGTCAAGTAACCGTACGTTCAGTGTAAGCAAGAAAGATCCCAGTCATGCTCATAAATAAGATCCGCCTCTTCGCGTCGAAGCAACTTCGTAATATCCTTGGACTTTAGTCGGCCTCCAAAGTCTCCCTCATTAACCAGCGCATTAGGTCATGTATCCGTGCTGACGAGCGCTCTAGGAATCTGCGGTTCGTTTTAGATTCGGTTGAGAATCCACGTTGGATGCACCGCAGGTATCGCCGGCCTCGCATGCAGGATATCGAGTAAACAAAGCGTGTAGCCCAAATTATCTTTCTTCGTGTAGGCGGACCAAAATCAGAAGACCGCCGCGCAATGACCAGTAATCGTGGCCATGGTGGTATCAAACAAAATTCGTAAAAAATAACAGCCAGTAAAATCATGATGCGCCGTCACCATATCAAAAGTCAGATAGACCTCGGAACAGAAAATTAGCGTGCCACGACACCATCTCTATCGGTGAGTAGGATGAAAAGCAATCGTGGAGGGTCTCCGGAGCGAGGATTGTCGCTCGCCTGTATCGTCTGGTTGTTGCGTGAGGATAATTCACATCTCCTTACAGACTCATCGTAAGCCATTCCCACTCCTGTGGACCAGAAGCCGGGCCTCCTGGGTTCATCATCTGGCCATTCTGACCACCAGGCATCCCCATCATGCCAGTCCCCATCATTGGGCGTTGGGTCATTCCGAAGCCGTTAGCCAAGCCCAACGAGCCCGCCGTCGGCATGCTCGCAAGCCCAGTGGCAGATCCAAGTGACTTTGCAGCCTCGTTGGGAGACCCTGTCGAGGTCTCGGGGCTGTCCACGTCCATGCCTGCAAGACCCTCGCTGCCAGCACTCTTGCTGTGGCGACGCTGGCGCTTGGATGAGCCGGAAGAAGAGGATGTTCCTGCATTGCGTGACAGAGCTGCAGCACCGGGCCCAGGGGTGTTCTTGGGCGGAGCAGCCGCAATTGGCACTACACCCTTTCCTCCAGCAGCGGCGCCGGTGGAAGAACCCGTGCCGTAGCTTGTAGGAGTACTGCCGGCCGTGTTCCCGCCCGATGCGGCACCGCTGGCAGGGCTCTCTCCCTCGTTTGCACTACCGGCCCGAGTAGCAGCAGGAGGTGTAGTAACGTTATTCGCCGGAGTAGAGACCGCAAGCGTCGAGTTCTTACGGGAACCCGGGCCCGAGATGCTCGCCGCGTTCTTCTTCGATCTCGTACTTGTTCCCCCTACGGGCAAACTGGCTCCAGAACCACGATTTCTCTTCTTGATCACGTCCGTTTTCAAACTCAAAGGACGAACAACGCCATGCAACTTGAGGAATAAGCCACAGGCGTTGCAGAGTGGTTGACCCTCGGGATTGCGTCGCCATAATGGCGTAGTCTGGGTGAAGCAGTTGGTGCAAGTTGTCGGAGCGTTGCCTTCGCCTTGAGCACCGGCAGCAGCCTGTAGGTTGGTTGTAGAGCCCTGCTTGGAGCCGGGAGGGGAGGATGGCCGGCTGGGAGCGACAGAGGAGAAGCCAGATACCGTGCCGTTATTCTCCGGCGGGGAGTTGGGCGTGGATTGTGCCATTCGGTCAAAAGGGTTTCCGTTGCGGCCAAGATGACCGGCGGGCGTGGATGCCGTGCGCGGGACCTTGCCGCCCCTCCTGTCGGACCCTTGTCTGAAGGACTGCGACTGAGATCTTGGCAGGTTACCGCCTTCCCAATCGTTGTCAACGTAGTCGGTCGTGGTGCCGCCGATCGTGACCTGCTTTCGCGGGGGACCGCCGGGATAGCGCGCCGCTTGTGTGCTATACTGACCAGGCAGAGAAGGATCCCAGCCCAGTGAGTTGCTCTCGTCCATCGGTCCCGGGGAGAAGTCCTGGGACGACATGACCAGGTTGCGATCAGCAAAGGCGCCGCCATCCTCCTCGTCCGAATCGGCGCCAAAGGTGAACATGCCCTCATTGGGCAACGACATGCCAGGTGAGCGCACTGGATGGTCAGGCTGGAATACCTGTGTCGGGTCGATGTGCCCAAATGGGCTCGGTGCGCTGCTGGAGGCGAAAACAGACTCAGTGGTGGGCGCGGAAGCAGGGAACATGGGGTTGCCGTTGGAGTTGTTATTGTACATGAATTGCTGGTTCATTTGGCTTCCCATGCTCTGACCGCCTTGTCGGAATTGTTGTGACCTTTGGCCACGGATATCCATGGAGCCAAAGTAGAAGCCGTCGTTATCAGTCATGGCGTGCGGCGTGGTTACGGTGGAATGATAAGCCGATCCTGGGGGCGAATAGAAATCTGAGGGGTTCAGAGAAGAGGATTGAACCGAAGATCCGTTGTAAACACTGGAAAACGGGCCGTGGGGTATCATGGGTGAGGTGGACGGTGAGAAAGAGAAGTTCTGTTGGAAGGGCCCGGCGGAGGTGATGATAGGGTCATTTTCGATGTTGTAGGTATCTAGTGGGAAGGGAACACCATTCTGATGCGGGTTCTGCGACATGTTGTTCTGGTTGGCGTTATCGAGAGAGTATTCGTGAAGTTCTGAATCCGCATCCAAGTCATTGGTTGTTGTCGTGGTGCTGTTGACTGCGGGCACATGGGGAGAGAAGTCGGCCGGACGTTTACGGGTCTAAGTGCGAAACGGGGTCAGCTCAGTGAAGGCCAAAAATGCACTAACATGATATCGGGAGCGTGTCTCAATGTAGCACTGGGGGGGGTGCGCAAGATAGGAAGATAAAACAGAACGCCAAAAACAGTCGAACATGCGCGGAAAAAGACGATGCATCCGAACGAATAGTTTACAGCAAGAGTAAAAAGAAACAAAAAAGGGTATTTCGAAGGATGCAATGAAAATTTGGGCTCACCCGTCGCTCGTCAATGCTCGTTTTACGGTGATGGCGAGTAATGTAGTTGAACTCGTCATGGGTCTTTTGGTGGTGAGGAGGGAACGGGACCGATTGTGGGACAAAGTGCTGCTGGGCAGCCGAATCTTTGCGCGATTTGATGGGGATGGCGGATGCGAAGGAGGGATGCATCTGGTTCTTGTCTTCGTGGTGTTTTATTGTCGGTTGAGGCGAGGGGTTTGTGACTGGCGTTGCGATATTCTCGGAGAAAATGAAGTCATCGAGATTCATGGGTTCTGGGTGGTTCACGTTCTGTTCTGACGACTTGCGCAACTGGGCGATGCCGCTGGGTGGGTTGACATTGAATGTCGCAGCGGGCGTAGCAGCTGGTGGTGCAGGTGCCGGCGCAGATCGAGCGAGCCTGCATCATCCCACAATGGTTAGCCAGGTCCGTCAGCGGCATGGCGGTCGGTAAAACGACGCAAGAGCCGGGACAAGTGACAATTCGATAATTGAAGAAGAAAACAAAAAGACGAAAAAAAAAAGGGACAGGATTCAAAGGATTCGCAAGTGAGGTTATTGCTGACCTTGCTCTCTCCTCCTCCTGTTGCTTCTTGCGCAGATTCAGAGCCATCATCCTCCAAGTCAGGTTCTCCATGCGCTGCTGGTTGGGCAACATGTGCTTCGTTTTGCTGAAGAACTTCCACACCTGGGTGGCCAAGGGGTCCTCCTTTTGCATCTCCTCGGGGCTCTGGCTGGAGTCCATGGTTGCCTTTTGAAAAGGTGGAAAATCCGAGGTTTTCAAAAAGTCGTCTTGCGCATTCGGATAGAGGGCAGCAGAGAGATCGAGACGTAGATCCCGAAGACCGGCGGGCAGTTCGCTGGGGCTGGCCTTGGAATGCGCCCGCGTTTGCGTCTGGGTGTGCGCCTGGGCCTGGGCCTGGTGCGCGTGGGACTGTGACTGGGACTGGGAGTGCGACTGCGACGTGCTGGCGTAGTGGTCGTCAGGCCTCCGCGGGAAGCGAAAGTCGTGCTCTGTTGTTGTGGGATTCATCGAGGTGAATGGACTTGAAGTCGCAATGGGTGACTGAATGGTGGCAGCCATATGTGAAGAGGAGCAGCGGTGGTGAAGATGAGAGGAGTGTGTGAAGAGTGGTAGGTTCAGGAAAAGAGGAAGGAGAAGGAAAAAAAAAGCTTCCTAGAGAAAGGAAGTCAAGGTTTCGGTTTCGGCGAGTCGAGTACTGCGTACTGCGTAGAGGGTCACACAGGTAGGAATTTCCCCACGTTCGCCTGGCTGCAACTCTCTACCTCACTCGTTCTCTCTGACTGGGTGGCTTGAAGGGCACCAGCAGCTTGTCTCCGACTCGGACAGGCCTCAAGTTGGTCGGTACGGTACGTAGGTATGCGTGCGTATGTACTTCCGTATGTACGGACAGGTAGGTAGGTACCTTGTATTCGTGGGTAGCGCCACGAGAGGAGAGAAGAGACAGGCACACACTTTTAGTAACCGCGCTTGTGACGAAGGAATCCGTGTTCTGGATTTCCGTACGAAGTAGGTATGCGCCGGGAGTTGTAGCGGACGGGTGTCTGGAATGTCCAAAGAGGTTTAGAAAGTGTTTAGATGAAGAAGAGAGTTTCGATGGCTGGGCTACGGTGTCGATGTTGCGGCGTCGCCTGGGTTTTCCGGGTAACAGCGCAAGATGTTTAAAATCCAATAAAAAAAAAAGGCAGCATCCCAAGGCAAGGGGAGAGGGGAAAAGAACTACCTTAGACTAAGGTAGACGAGACGGGTAACAAGTCGTCACGCAGGTTCGGCGGCGGGAAGGGATCTCTTGACGCAGCAGTAGCCGGCGGAACAGTGGGCATTATTGCATAGGGAATCGACCGGCTGTTGCTGTCGTTTGCTTGGGACTGGGGGACTGGGACAAGACGGCCGTGGACGGACGAGGGAGTACGTAGTTGTGCCGTGCCTTCGTGCAGGGGCAGCCCGCGCAGGAGGGGAGGGGGGGGGAGGGTGAAGGGGAGGGTGAAGGAGAGGGTGAGGGGGAGGGAGGGGAGACCGTGGGAGGAGAGAAAG
The DNA here is from genome assembly GCF_030913485.1 of Colletotrichum godetiae. NCBI lineage: Eukaryota > Fungi > Ascomycota > Sordariomycetes > Glomerellales > Glomerellaceae > Colletotrichum > Colletotrichum godetiae. The sequence goes on along the minus strand of NW_026851249.1, from coordinate 2,149,090 downwards.
AGGGGAGAGTGTTGATGTGTGGTGGCCCTGGTAGGTGCGTGGGAGTTGGAGTCGGAGTGGGAGTGGGAGTGGGAGTGAAAGTGGGCGGAGGGTGTGGGACATCCATGGAACAGGGACCCGACCTAGTCCGTTCTTCTCCTCCTTTTTCGACCAGAGTCAGACAGACCTATCCATAGACACCCAGACTCGGAGAGAGCTCCTTCACTGCTCTTTCTCACGTCGCAGTCGAAGCACTGGAAGCCGCGCGCCGTGCAAATGCGAAATGCGGGAGGTGGGTGTGGAGTTGACTTCGCCCTTTACTCATCCCGACACTCGGTTCACTTTGAAGATGCTCTTGAGAATCACTACTCGATGCTCTCTCCCTCGAGCACGAGATCTAACCACTTGACCTGACTACCCACATATCCGTACACACGCTTACTGCCTAATCACAATGTAATCTTCCGTCTCTGGACTGAGATGCACCGAAACTTGCGGCCGATCTGTCCCAGAATTATTAAGTTGCTGCTGCTGCTGCTGCTGCTGCTGCTGTTGTTGCTCCCGCTGCTGCAATTGCTAGTGGGGGGACAATTTGAACGGGAGAAGATCGGGACACTAACGGGACGCCCTCCCTTCTTCATCTGCCAACATGCACGCAGGAGGCGCTACTGCTCCTGGGAACCTGGCGCCTCGGCCGGTCTTCATCCTCCAGACGCTGGCAACAGGAAGGGCCCCTCTTCAGGGACCACTGGGACCGCTACCTCGCAGGGAAGTGGAAGCCCAGTGTCCTTGGAAAGGCCACAGGCCGATCCCAGCCTGCGGTGACAGCAACCGACTACTCTTCCCGGCACCCTAGGGCCAAGGGCCTGTCCAGGACTGTATTCCAGTCACCAGTGTCTAAGTGGAAGATTACTTAGCCTCACGAATCGTTGGAGAAACTGGGCTTTCGTCCCCGACTCCCCGTAGTCTACTGCCGCGCTGGCTCGTCCCAAGCTGGGAGTATCCCTCTTTTGACCAAATATCCAATGCCGCTTCTTTCTATCCCCGATACTTGTCGGGCGGTTCTTCCGAGACGAGATGTTGCGTTGGCCCAGTTATTCGAGTATCGACTGCTCCTCCGACTCTCCGCTGCTCTGCGCAGTAATTCTTCATATGGGTTCCTCGTGAGCTATGTGTGAACTTTGAAGTGACTGTAAGAGCTGATGCTCCGCCTATTCCCCGAGACTACTCCAAGCCACAGCGGGTGCGAACCTATGAGCAACCAGTTCAGGAGACATTTGTCAGGCTGACAATGAGACGGCCGTGGACTGACGAGAACAAACAGGCAAAAAATACCGCTCGACCGTACGATGCCGCACTGCCTTTGCTGTGAAGGTTGCACCGAACCGGTCTGGTCTGCGTACCAGCGTGCCGGACAGCGGACGTTGAACTGGATTAGAAGAGGTGGAGGCCACTAAAATCGAGAGGCGGCAAGCCCAGAGACGAATGAGAGTCTCGGTGCCGGGTTTGTATGTGCCGCCTAAGCTCCGTATTGCGCTTCGGATTGTGGCCGGTCGGCATTCCTAGCTTGCCAGTACGTCGCAAGTTCTCGTTTCCCCTTCTCCTGGTGGGCTGGTCCCCAAGACAGACAAGCGCATACAAGTGCCCAGCTGCAAAACCCTTGCCCAGAAGCTGAAGAAGTGCAACAGTATCTTTTGCCTGACTCTGGTCGGCCCGTCCGCGTGTTGCAAACCCCCCCTCGGACATGGAGTGAGAAGCCTGGTAATGGATATACCAAACTCATGGGGAACCCCATCCGCTCTGTGATTTCTCTTCAGACTTTAGTTCAAAGGCCAATATACCGTCGACGGCGCCATGATCCAGGAATCCGTAGCTTACACGATCCCGCCGTCAGGTTAGATTTCAGGGTCCTGCCGGGAAACATGGGAGGGAACTTGCAACAAGCAAGGCACGGTCAGAAGCCCGCCCGCTCCTTCAAGTCCCATCTCGGCGGAACTCCACCCAAGGCTACTTCACCTCGCGCTAGAGAAGCAAGAGAGAGGATCAAATCGAGGCACCGCTGCACCAGCCGCGTCGGGCGGCGGTCCCTGACCATGCGTACCATGGTAGTGGCATGGCAGCGCCAACACGCGTGCCCAACGACGTCGCCTGTGGGACCTTTTTCTGACTCCAGAGCCACAGTGACTCTGATGCTGCGTCTTGGCCGTCTTTGCCTTCCACAATCCAGTCTTGGGTTTGGGTAGGTATTCGTGCCTCGGGTTGGTTATTTAGTTGGGTTGTTTGGTGGATGATGAGCGGGATCTCAAGTTACTACAGACAATGGAACACGGCCCCAGCAGCTGAATCCATCGTTGGTTCATCAGATCTTTCCCCATCCGTTTGCCTTCTCAAACCCCTCCAAATCGTGACCCGCATCCATCATCCACCGTACTCCGTACTACCTTGCTTTCGGGAATACGTGGGCTTTCTGTTGGCTTGCGCATGGTGAACGCGCATTCCAAAACACTGGGTTAATTTCAGGTCATTACGAATAGAGATCTGCTGTCCTTGAATGATCGCAGGCTGCGGTACCCGTCCATGCTAATTGGAACCCCATGGAGACGGAGGAGCTACACGTTGTTGATTCGGTCCAGGGTCCAGTCGTCTTTGACTGGCGGGCTCATTTCTCAGGGGCAGCTTGGAGTTTCTTCGGTACGTTTGGTGTTGTAAAACAAAGGCTCAAGTGCTATCCGGTACTTCTCGCAAAATAATGCGCTTCGGGCTGCCATCGGATCGGAGAGGGGGGTTAGGTCCAATTACGGGTGGCTGATGGTTCTTTAAGTGTGAGCGTTCGTGACCAGGTTAGGACGAGCTCATGCCAGGGTGTCGGTGGTGATGAATGATTGGTGCGCCCGCTGCGGCTTAGTGATGAGGCTGGTATGGCTGTAGCGTTAATGAGTGCATTGACAAGTTCGCAAGGAACTGCAAGTTGGAGGCTTCATCCAATGCTAATCACGGATCTGTTGCTTGGTTGATCCATGGGACACCCACCGAGAAGCGAGCGAGAATTCGGGCGTATTGGACCGTGGCAAGCGTGGCTTGCGACCGGTTCGAACCCCACCAGCTACCTTCACCTGCTTTCTTCCCTACCGATGCGCTTGGATCGTTGCCGCCAATGAAAGACGTCGGCATGCAATAGTCTCGAACGGGTCGGGGGTCGACGTAGCTCGTGCCGCGGCACTACTTTGCCCGTGGCCTCGTTGAAGCTGTCGAACGTCTAGAACCAGGCTTCTAGCCATCGAAAGGTACCGGTATTGGCGACAAAGGCCCCCTTGACCCGTCATCCCACGCTGCATGTCTGTGTCTGAGGCTTGAGCCAGTCCAAGGTGCTCTGACCATTGTGTGGAACGATGCCGCCCACGGCGAAATCGCTGCGACATAGGCAAACCGACCACCCGTGCTACCTTATTGCGGCAGCAGGTGAGGTTGGCTCGTTCTAGTGCATATACCCGCCGGTGGCAGCATCTTCACCCGTTCCATGACGAAGCTTGAGTGGAGTTCACACGTGCGGTAGACAGACCAAGATGGCAGCGGCCAGCCTCTTGCTCTCATCCCTTGGCGGCGGATACGCTATTGCGTAGATGCGCGGGTGGTATACTCCATAATACTTGGTACCCATACTCGCTTCTTTGTGGTGATGGGTCTCGTCAGCCTTAGGCTTGGAGAAGACGGGAAATATTTCGAATGTACCGCTGGACTCGCTGTGTTCCATGTTGAACACAGGGGAGGGGGAATAGGACAACGGTGGCACGGCTGTGACCTGGCCTGTCGACCCAGATTCACGTCCACCTCTGGTCCCCCACGCGGCAGGCAACGTCTGAGCAGTTGATGGTCATCCGATGGCAGGTTGTTGGAGAATGGAGATGGAGAGTTGGAGGGTAGCACGGACTCTAGCAGGGAGTCAACTCTGCTCGAAGGACTTGGCCAGCCCGCAGGACCGAGCACGAGTTTAGGCTAATGAGAGCCGCGTGTTTTGTGCGATATCCGTAGATCGTTCGTCCATGCTAATGGAGGCAATCTCACGGCAGGCGCAGGAGTGCAAGGTGGTAGGTAGGCCCAGGCTGCGAACCAGGGTAGGTGCCCATCAATGCAGAGTCGACTTGGGGCTCGGTAAAGTTGAATATGCCAGCGACTGCAAGAGGAAACGAGAGGGGAGTGAAGAGGCACCGGAAGAATACCGAGCTCTATTTTGGGTATGTGAAAGCCATGTCGGTTCGGATGCAGAGAATGAGGAGATGTCGAGGCAGCAGAAAGTGCCTCATAACTAGCTACCGTGGTTGATGATGGATGATGTTTGGGGGTGGGAGACTTGAACTAGGTATCCATAGACTCGAGAGTCACCGTCGCTTGGGTTCCGATGCTCCGATGCAGGTGTGCTGCAGCTCGCGAGACTGGGCCGGCATTGAGGGTTTGGGAGGAACAAAGGGCGTCGGCGTGCAGCAGAGGACGGAACGAGATGCAGGAAGATGCTAGGGGGCATAGTAAAGGTCGAAGGTGGTTGAAGGCTCTCTCGGCTGGCCGTTGAATATTCGACTCTTCGTACTACGTAGAGATTGACAGGTGAGGTGAGTGAGGGATCCGCAAGGTGAGGAAGGAAGACGGTCGGAAGGGGGGGGGGCAATGCAACAAACCTCGAGGTGTGGCACTGGATGATTGTACGGGATACCACCTCTTTTGCGGTTGCTGCATGTGCCGGGGAGGTATCCGGGACCGAAGACGCAAGGACCTTTGAACACTTGCAGTTAAGGTGCAGGGAGGCCATGTTGGAGGACCCCCACACGAGACTGGAAATGGCAGCAACGTCCAGTTCTACCTGAAGTACGGAGTAGCATTGGATAAATCCGGAAGCTGTTCGTAGTCGTACCTACCTTCCATCCATCCAACAGTAGGTGTTGGGACGGAACCGTTACTGCCTCGTCGTCACGGACTGAAAAAGGTACAAAGGTACGGCTGAGATGAGGAGGAAGGAGCAGCACATGGCGAGGAAGGCGTGAATCGTGATGTGTTTCTCTGGAGAAGGAGCCATGGGTTTGATTACCTGCCTACCTTACCTTAGAAGTCCGGATAGACGAAGCTGCCGATGAGGTCAAATTCAACATTGAGGACCGGAAATAAGTGCCCGTTCCTACATCCGCACCTTAAGGTATCCATACACCCCAGGGCAGTGTTTCTTCGTAACACTCTGTAGACTACTCCGTACCTATAATCTCTTCTTCAGATGGGAAAACACAGGAAATAAGAAACGAAGAAAGAAGTCTCCATTTACAGACGCATTTCCCGCCAGACGTCTCCGTTGCCTGCCCCATCTGCTCCATTCCCCATTCCCCCAACTCGTAAGGTATCTCTACGGAGTATTCTGCACGGAACCAATGCTACTGCTACCCCTACTGCGACTCCTCACTTTCTCCTTCCCATGCTCCATTCTCACTCGTCCCAAGCGGGCCTCCTCACCCCGTCTGCCTACAGTTCTCGACTCCTCCGACCTGACCTCTGGGCCTATTGCTCCTACCAGCAACACTCATTCACAAACCTCCCTGTCTCTCTTACCGAAATCTTTCCTGTCATCCAACATCACTCGTCTCCCCTTGGTCACATCCGTATCTCGACACTGACTGACTGCCCATACCCGTACCTCGGATCACTCACCAGCTACTTCTGCCTACCTTACGTGCCTCTGGATACTCCATAACGAAGCATCCTTCGTACTCATCTTCAACCGCTCAAAACCCGCTCGGAGCTGCTCCGCGACTCCTTGTCCTCGTTGCCATCAACCTGGATCATCAACAAGGCGTCTCAAGAATAGCTCCGCTTACAACTCGCCAACCCCTGCTGCAGTCGGTGAGCCAACGGCCCAACCCTCGATATAACATTGCAGAATACAGATACACGGTACGGATACGCACCGCCCACCCGGCCCTTCTCTGCTGTTGCGAGTCATTTTGGAACCACCCATGGCACACTTTACAGGGCCAACATGGGCTACATAGACCGAAATCACCCATTGCCTCGTGGCAGAAGGGTCCCATACGGGCATCTTCCTGGCCGTCACCTTGAGTCTGGCGGGCGCTCCTAACAAGGGTTCTTCTCGGAGAATTGTCATTGTAGTGTACGATTCAAGTTACTGGGAAGTTGCGAGCCCAACTAAACTCAACATGACAGCATTGTATGGCATCGCAGCAATCTGCTTGTTTATTCCGGATGCTCTTTCCAGTATTCGTACGGGTACTCCGAGCGTACGGCACGGCTGACATCCATTCTAATACGAACGCGTCGTCGATCCAAGGATATACCAACGAAGTTGGCAGGACGTGGAGACATGACGCCCGCAGCGTTATTTGTCTTTCCTCAAGCAGGCCAGCCTGGTTCCGCCGGGCTTATTATTGCCGTTCTACGTGTAAACCGAAGCTCAACGGCGATGTCTGCCCCATACTCGATGACATGGTTTCTATGGACGCTAGGGTGCTAAGAGAATACGGGGGCAGGCTTTCACCAATATCACGGGGCCGCATCGACTTGAAGCAGCCGGGCACGACCTCCGTGGTAGGCTCGCATGTCGACAAGACACAGCTCACGATATGCACACTCCTCTACTCTGCAAGCTGCAGACTGAGTGCGTGAAAATATTCACTTCTAGGAGGGCTTCTTCAATCGACTGTCACCTTTACGATAGAGATACTGCGGCCTTGCAAAGCCATGACGAAATTTTGTTTGTCCGTCAACGCCAGATGGTCCAGGTCGCTGCCGAGCCATTCAGGGCTCTCGGTTCCATGCAGGGTGCACTATGCAGTCTCGCCCCCAATAGACCGATCTCCTAGGACGACAGCGGCAGCGGCGCGCAGGGGCATATGCATCCGACTGCGCAGTTCTATCCTCAACTCGGTTCAACTCGCATCAACTGTGGACCGGACGGTCCTAGAGCTGCCGAGGGTTTGCGAATAGTGTACACCTCCGTGGTAGCAACAAAGATATCCATGCGATGGGCTTGAAACGTTGAGATCAAGTCGATTCTCCATTCCGACTCCCGACTCCCGACTCCTGTTGCCCCGTCTGTGGTCCTGTGGATGTTCGAATGTTAAGCCGCAGCGGCCGACCCGTTGCGTCAGTCCTCAGACACCAGGGTTCGACGAAAATGGAGCGGAAGACAAAGTGGCTTCCCAGCCTCCATGATCGGAGCCTGCAAGACATGCCTTGATGCCGCCCAGCGCCAGGCTCGAACTTGATCCTCAATGACTTGCGGAGCTACAAGGCCGTTCCGGAAACACTTCTTGACACACAGAACAGCATCCACATCGGGGCTCTTGCTGGGCCTTCCAGATTCAACACACGCTTTGGAAGGGGGTCCAGCAAGCTTTGTCCACCGCTAATCTCACTATACCACGTCGCACTTTGACTTCAGTGGACACCAGCTTCACATGTGATCCTACAGATGGAGGCCAAAGTCTGTAATGGAGGTGTTCGGCGATGTGGCACAGGATGTCGCAAGTGACGTCGTGTTCTAGAACGTCTAGTCCATACGATAATGATGCATGGTAGCATCTGCGCCGCCCGCTGCGTGGCTGAGGAGAAAGGGTTGGGACTGATGATGTGCATGAACGATTTGAAAGCCTGGGAGCAGACAACGAGCCCGCGAGCCGAAGGCATCGCCAGTACCCGTCCGCATGCCTTTAGACAACAACGGGAAGCTGAGAATGACCAGAGCCAACATCACTTCGCTTACGTTGCTTCGATCCGCTTCAATTTCTAGAAACCAATACGAACAACCTCTGTGCAAAGGATTACGCAGAAAATCGCCCAAGGGAAGCTCCAAAAGCTCACTGTTATAATCTGTGATGGCCGGTATCGCAAACGTATTTCACCGCACAAGCACCGCGGCGGCGGTTTCAACCTACCCAGCAGGTGTGGTAGCCACATGCCTACAGAGTAGCTCTACCGGTATATGCGAGAACGAGACTTCACAGGCTGACACTGCCTGTCAGCCTTCTCAAAGAAACGTCGGACCTGAGCCGATGCCTCTCTGCTAACACCGGCGCGATGTGCTCCGTAGTCTGAAAGTTAATGTGGATGGCGGTGAGTCGGAAGTGGACCTCAAAGTCCCCGGCAACGCCACCACAAAGTTGCCAGAAGACAACTGGGTCAGCATGGAGAGGCGGCACGAGTCGACTGCATTCGAATGGCAACGGCTCCCTGGCTTGCTTCCCTGCTGGCATGCACCTGCTAATCGACAGAGAAGTGAGCGTTTAGAACAAGGACCGGTCAGCCGTCGCCTATTGGTCCGGCGCATGTCTCTTATCGAGTCTACCCCCACATGGATATTTTAGGGCCCGGCAATCTCGGTCAAATTGCGTGCCCCCCACCGTCGCCAACCTGCGGGTTTTTGTCGTGTGCCTCTTTCAGGTCGTTGCTGATCAACGAAACCAACCAAACCGCTCTCAATTGTCATCCAGAGGAATCGCAGAGCTCTCGGCCGAGGATCGGTGCCTCTGTTCGTCACAAGTTGTGGAACAATCTTGTTGCGTCGCTCATGGGTGCCGTGTCCGATCCAGTGTGGTTCCCAGGGTCCATCGGGCAAAGTCGGCCGACCTGCGAGCTTCAGGCTTCAGTTGGCTGCTGGTTTTCAAAAATGTCGGATATTAACGACCATAGTTTTCGGAGGAGCGAAGAGCGACAAGCGCATGGTCGATCAAGTCTGAAAAGGGTTGCGTCCGCCGTGAAACCCTCGACTGCGCCGGTCAGGCTGCAGGCATGAAGGAGCCCCGCGTGGGGGTCTGATTCAATTCTGTTCTCATTTTGCTGACCCAAACAGGGCAGGGAGCATGCCAGCTGCGACCTCGATTCCTGTGGCGTGCGGCCGGTAGGGTGATCAACACCAGATCACCAGTTCGACTTCGCTCTACGGATGCTGAGGCGAAGTCATGGCCTCCATGGCCATGCTTCAGGGGCGCATGTCCTCCACCATGACGCCTACCACGGTTCCTGGGCGGTAAGAAAGACGGCAGTTGTCTCGTGACGTCCAAACAGGTTCGACTTCGGGCCAATTAACCCTTCTTGGGGTTGTGGTGAAGTGCTGGTCGAAGTCTCCTGTCCATCGCCTGTCCATCTGGGCGAACCTCTAATCCGGTTCCTAGCCCAAAGATCTCGAGAAGGGAGAACGAGACTTCAAGTCGGTTTCGTCGGAGTTTGTCGTCGTCAGATATTCGCACGTAAGGCTCGAAAGGACAGAGGAGGATACGGGGGAATGAAGACAGCTTATAAGTTGCCTCTTATCTGGTGCCAGATCTATCAAGGTGTAGGTTTGGCCAACGACTTGCTCAAATAGGGAGCTGACTCCTTTGCACCATTTTTCTAACAAATTAGCAATGCGATGCCGCCAGAGATCGGCTCGCGTGCGCAATCGTCACCCTGTCGCTGTATCACTGACTTATCTGCCTGTCTATCTCTCGTCTATCTTTCTCCTCGGACCTGCCCTATCTGCCAAAGATCAGGGCGTTGCTGTGTAAGAACCAGAAACGCTGCCCACGCTTCATTGGCCTCGCCATCCATTAATGTCAAGGCGTATCTACGAGGCACTCCCCCCTTATCTCCAGACCTCTTGGGATATTGGGGTCTTGGGGCCTCTGCTCGCGTGCCCACCCTTGCCGCACTCTGTTGCCCGCTGCAGGAAGGCGTTGGAGATGGCCTCCCCTTTGAAGATTCCTCCTTGCAGCGCGCACATGTACGATGTTATGCATGTTTGGCGGCGGGAAGGCGGAATGGTGGCACTTGGCCGTTGATTTTTGTTTCCTGTAAGTACCTATGCGCCTTCAAGTAGTTGTTCTTTATCTCTGCTGTGCGTGGGATTGTTTCAAGCGCACCTTCTTATCTAGAAAGATGGGCGGTCTGGGCGGGAACGAGGGGCGGCCCCCTTATCTCTTCTCCAGGTTTTCCTTCTCCTTTCCCCGGATATCGCTTGCCGGTGGGCTGTGTGTCTTGTTGAGATATAGATGCGATCTGCTGCTGCCTACCTGGACTAATTGCGACCCTTTGGCTCTTTGGGGTTTGTTCTCCCGTTACTTGACGCTATACCGATCCGACGCTTCTCGAACTCCCTACGAAACGATGATTTGAAACTCATTTCATCGAAAATGTGATTCCTTCCTGGTTGAGAGATGGATATTGGTCGATTACAATGTGACTTGGAGATCGATATACTAGGCCACGGCTTAGACTTGGAGCACCATCGAAAGTGGACGGGATACACGAGTAGTCGACGGTCATGAAGTGGTGCTCCTCTGACTGGAGTTACCCGTGGGCCCTTTCGGTATCGAGGACAACTTCAACTACGATGGCTCCATCCTGCTACTACATGGTCGGCCCGGACGAGCCGAAGGGGTAGTGGTGCCGATAGACGATGACCGGCCCGGGTAGTCTGTCGGGGAGCGGTGCTGGAAACTACAAAAGGGATGATGTCGTCGTCCCCATAGACATCGGCGCTTCTGCTGTTGTTGGCTTCTTGGGCTGACGAGATCTTGAGTGACCGACGCCCGTCCTAACCTACTCGGACCATCCTGGCTGGCTTCCACCCTGAAAAGGTCTTGGGGGTTTGTTCGGTGCATCACGACTCGTGGTACATGTCGTCACCCTCGCTTGCCATGCAATACTCTATAAGTACTACTAAACTAAGAAGACACTATCCGAGAACGATGCCGACGTCCATGAGAGCATCAAGGAGACGACGCCTCGAACGCCAAACTCGAAACCCGATATACGAAGCCTTGTTCACCGACCTATGATTCGAGACTAGAGTGTCACCGTACACGAGACTCCTTCAACATCAACAAAGCCATTCACTGGCTTTGACGACTGTCGACTCTTTGACTGGCGGGTTATGAGGAAGGATTGCGTTGGTACACGTACCTTGAGTCCCGGATACATGAGCAATGGACTCTAGCGCAACGATGGCTGTTCACTCGATATTAACGTGACAGATCACGGAAGGGAGGAACATGTTAGGATGCCCACAAGACCTAATATACGACGAGGGGAGTATTCGAGATAAGCCTGTCACGACGGAAGGAACAATGGTACAACTTGAACTCTATCCTTGGTCAGGCACCGATGGATGCGGTGGGCCGCCGTAGAGTCTCGGGGCAAAAGAAGGCTGGCAGTGTCCCTGGGCTTGTCATCGGATGATGTATACAGTCGTGACTAGCAAAGAGCATGGGAAAGGCGGAGAAGATATGTGAGTGATAGACAATAAAAGCTCAAACTACGACCACGCTGCTACATGAGAGCAGATACTTATGCATCACGTGGACATGCCTGATTCCATATTGGATCCAAATACCTGCTGGCAGTGTTCGCGTTTGACTTCTTTTGGAGAGAAAGTTCGAAGAGGATATGGAAATCGACGGGGAGGATCAAAATTGGCCAAACGACCGGGGCATCAGCAAGTTACTAGGAATAGAGCATTATTCCCTTCATAGGATGTCTATGTGTCGGTTCTTCGGGGCAGGAAGAAGTCGATAGTGAACCAATCGAGCGAGAGCCTAATGGAGAGAGTCGTAAGTGTACACGGGTACACAGACATACATAATACTCTAGCAGGATGAAGGCCGAGGCAGCACCGCGGTCCTTTATCTGATGAGATTACTACACAGAAATGGTTGCAAGGCCAAACCATATAGCCGGCCCAACAGGTTCGCGAGCACGCAGCACTCGAGGCCGGCCAGTTACCCTATGGCAAGGAAGACGATAGAATCAAGGACGACATTGAATTCCATACGTGGAAGTGAATCGTTTGACGATCTTGTTGGCTGTGATCTTTGTCTTGGATAAAATGTAGCCAGGAATTCTAGTCGATGATTCCGTCCATGATCGCGTGTTCCTGTTAGAATACGAACGACGTGTCGGCGAGCAATGTTGAAGCCAAGCACAACCTGTTTCCTAGTTACCCAGGATTCGACTACTATCAGAATCACCACCCCTCGAGACCGCTTTAGCCATATGCTACTTGAAATATGCGATAGACGGGAATTAGCGCCGTGGTGTGAAGAAGAAGCCGAAGCGCCGTTGTGTTTACCGGAAGGCACTTCTTCCAGACTGACTACGAAGTTCTCGCAGTACTTCTTGCGATGACAGGTGCCCATCTAGCCTCCGTCACCCGGTCAGTGGATTCGAATGCATGCCTTGTTCCTTGCAAAGAGTACCAAGGGAAAGAGTATATACTGTCAGACATGAGGAGTCTGTTTTCACTGGTCGGCTTGATGTAAGATCATTGCCACTTCTCTTAGGACATACGTGTTGAAATTGCCGAGTGGTATCCAAGGTACACGCAGCAAGTTTGAACACTTGTATGACAGACTCCAAGAACTGTCAGTAGAGTCGGGCTAGAGACACAAACTAGCATAGCGTACTCTTTCGCGACATCGATATTGACAGCGTTCTCCTCTACGTGATGTATAGATCCAGAGGATCGTGGATGGTCCTGCAGACGCCGCTTCACCATCTCGGGGTGATGCGCAGTCGCACCTGACAAGAGATAAGACTGACTACCTTAGGTACGAGATACGAGGCCAAATTGGAAATAGTCAAGTTTGCCTTGGAGCGAAATCAACCCTGACTACTTAGATTAAGGAGTAGGCGACCTCCGATCCTGCTAAAGGAACGGCCTTTTCAATTCGCTCGCGGTCATGATGTCGTATGGTGCCAGCCTGGTTGAAATTATTTGAGGCTATTCCGTGAGTTCATCCGAAGTTGCAGTGATGACTTAGTCCTTGTAGTTACTGTTAATGGGTATGGTTCCTCGCAGATATGCCGAAGAGACACGGATCGCAGAGAATTCACAGTTGGTTCTGCGCCGATGATCTCGGCGAATAGGCCGCATCTATTAACTTTCCAAGTGTACGTTCAGCACAGCAGCGCTGCTAGGTACCTAAGAAACAATTCGCTTCATCAGCGTGCGTTACAAGCATGAGCCGGGCCATCTCATCATCACGCAGTAGCAGGTCTCCACCTCGAACATCTTAAAGTTGCGCGAATAAAGTGAGTTGTCCTCGCCCTAGATAATACTAACGAGACGACAACTTCTGCAAGCTCGAGATAAGCCGCAAGCCGTCTGCCAGCCCAGCCTCCCAAACCCATCCCTGAGTTTCCGAGCTTGGGCTCTTCGTGAGCCTTTTTATACATGTTAATCCCATCTTACGTCTAGATCAATTCGAGGGTATCTTGATTGACTGATACCTGTCCCCCGAAACGCCAATAACACCTCATAACGACTGATCAAACCCTTTCGTACACCGCGGGCATTTAACCCACTATGCGCCAGCCGTGAGTTGCTTGTGTCTTTTCAAACAGCGAGCAAAGTCGAGCTTCTTACCCTCCTTGGGCATGTGCGTGCCGCTCGCAATGCAGAGCACGCGCATGCGAGGGTCATATCGAAGACCGGTAAGGAGCTTGGGCGTAATGAGGAAATACTGAGACGTATGCTCACGGCAGGCAATCTCCACCATACGCTCATGCACCATGCGCTCATTACGAGGGTCCATACCCTGATTGATCTCATCAACCACACGGAAGGGCGACTGCGCCATAGACTGCAGAGCCATCAGGTAAAAGATGGTCGAAACAGCACGCTCACCGCCGGACTGGCGGTGCTGGTTGAGCTGCTGGAGAGTCTCGTTTTCTCTGTGTTGTTGTCAGCAGCTGCTACTTTGCGACCGACGAAGATATTAAGGCTCCGCAATGGGGAAAAACAAGTATACCTGAACTTGACCATGATGTCCAGAGCCCACTGGTCAAAGTCTTCGTCCTTGTGAACTCGGATCTCGCCAGCGCAGTTGATCTGCTCAAAATTGTAACTAAAGGCGTCGTTGATCTTGCTGATGAGTTCATCAAGTTGAGGCTCCCATTTCTCACGAATCTTTGTGATTTGGCGGTTGAGATGATCGAGTTTAGCTGTGGTGGATTCCATCTTTGAGCGCAACTTCTCAATCTCCCGGGCTCGCATCTCGAATTCGCGTAGTGCTCCTGGATTGGCGACATGGATTTGCTCGATTGTATGTTGCTCGGCCGCAATCTCGTTCTCGACGTCTTCGACGCTCTTGTCCTTGGCCAGGGATTCAAGAAGGTCCTTCCTGGTCTCATCCTGGGCAAAAATCTCAATGACTTTGCCCTGAGCGTCTTCAGCTCGTTGCCTGGTACGCTGGGAGTCCTGGGACAAGGCGGCGATGTTGCGCTTCTCGTCCTCCAACATCTGTACAAGCTCGTTGTTTCTAGCTTTGAGACCCTGTACGTCAGATTTGGCTTCGATTTCGCGGATCTGGGCCTCGAGCAGTGCCTCCTGTGCTGCGCGAACCCCCGCAATAGCCGCGTGGTGCTGCATGGTGGCCTTGGCCTTGCTCAACGCGGCTTTATCGATCTCGAAACCCAGCTGTAAACTCGCCGACCGGGCTTCTTCGACCTCCGCCTTCTTTTGGTCCAAGGCTCTCTTCTCGCTTTCTAGAACAGGGTCAGCATCTTCGTCGATTATAATACGGCAAGCTACTTACCGAGCTTAACTGGGATCGCTTGGTAAGCGTTGTGGGCTCTCTGGAGCTCGTTCTTCCTTTCCTTGAGCATTTTCTACAACGGAGTTAGTATCAAGGCTTCAACCACTCGAAATGTGACTTACAAGATCGTCGTGTATCTCATTCCTTCTATCGTTGAAACCAGCTATCTGGGCTCGCACCTCGGTGTTTTGAGCTTTCAATGCGTCAAACTCTGCCTCAACCTCGCTGATCTTGCGTTTGATTTCGCTCTTCTCCGATTCGTCGACTGGTTGATCTGTCCAGAACATGCCTTGCTGAATGCCCCTGGTCATCGTTGAAACGGCTCCAGGGCCAAGATCCTTGCGTCGAGACACCCTGTAGAGCTGCCGACCTGTTGACCAGTTGTTGATCACCTCTCCTTGAACTATTCGATCATATTGGGCGTCATTGATGTCCTTAAGAGCGACACCTGAAGCATCGATCTTCTTTTCATTGCAAAGCATCGCGAGCACTGGCTCTGGCCCGGTGATCATGTCTAGTGCAAATGCGTCTAGTCCGAGGGTGTTTGCCTCCTCTCGACTCATCTTGGGACGGAACTCATGTAACGGCTTGAGGATTGACCGAACATTGACAGAAAGACTCATGACCTTGTACAGGTAGTGACTGAGCTTCTTGTGATCTTCGCGAGTCTGCGCCGTGAAGCACAGAAAGTCGTCGTTGTGTAGCAGCGCTTGGATTTGGTCCGAATACCGTTCATCCTTAACCGAGCAGCAGAGAGCGGGGGGGCCAAAGACCTCTTTTTCGAACTTGTCAGCATTCTCCTGAAGCCAAGCATAGCCCTTGGCAACATCGGGCCATTTCTTCTGGATGAAGCTGAGCATCTGACCCTGTTGAGAATGAAGACCTTCAAGCTCCCGGTTGAGGGCCTGCTTCATCTGCGTCTTGGCATGCCCTTGTTCCTTGATGTCCCGCAGCTTGCCTTCAGCTTGACGGGATTCGGCCTCAAGCTCTCGGAGTTGGTGCTCCTTCTCTCGCTGCGGGCCATGTCAGTGGACAATCCCAAAAGTCAGATTGCGAGACTTACGATTTGGGTGTTATGTTCTGTGGCGTTGAATTCCGCAGGCTTGTTTTTCTTTTGATTTTCCAAAAGCCCTATTTTGCTTCGAATCTTGCCCAG
Organism: Colletotrichum godetiae; assembly: GCF_030913485.1. Lineage (NCBI taxonomy): Eukaryota > Fungi > Ascomycota > Sordariomycetes > Glomerellales > Glomerellaceae > Colletotrichum > Colletotrichum godetiae. The sequence goes on along the minus strand of NW_026851249.1, from coordinate 2,133,391 downwards.
CTCTTGCTTTTTCGATTCGAATCCCTTTTTATTACTTTCGATATTGCCCTCTATTGTCTTGACCTGTTCGTCGACATCCTCAATCCGGCTGAGTGCCGCATCTGCCGCAGCCTCTGTGCGGCGTAGAGCTTCTTTCCGATTGCGAACCACAGCGGTCACCTTTTCGTGATACACTTGCTTCTCATTGACAGCTTGCAGGGACGGGGCAGCCTCGTGCTCAAGCTTTCGCAGGTTCTTCTGGGCAAGCTTTTCCTGTTGCCTCTTCTCCTTGTACAGGGCTTTAGACTCGAGATAATCCGCTACCGCTCGGGCATCAGTGAGGTCAACAATCTTCTGCTGAGCCTCCTCTCGCTCACGAAGTCGATCGACATCATGCTGCATGTAATTCTGTCTGTCCTCGAGTTGCTTTAAATGGTCGCCGGCGGACTCGGTCCCACGCTGAAGCTCCTTCCGGTCTTTGTGAAGATCCTGTAGACTCTTCTGCCAGTCCAGCATCTGCTGCGGTGCTGCAGCGCGCAAAGTTTCGTGAAGTAGGTCTATTGGCGTAGCGGAAGCAAACTCAACGACGCGGTCTTGGGGCAGAAACTGGCACAGATTGTCCACCTGAATCTTCAGGTCCCTCATCAACCCTTGAATAGCTTTATGTGATGAATCCTTACCGTTCAACCACCATTTCTGGCTATTCCTTTCGCGGTCGATTTGAACCCGAATGACGTGGTGTGATCTATCCTCCGGTCGGCGCTGTAATTCAATCTCGATGACAGCGGTAGGCTTTCCGTGCTTGACAAACTCCTTCACGTTTCCTGCGCGTCCCAAATGTTTCGGGCTGAAGCCAAGACCGAGGCAGATGGCACAGACGAGTGAACTCTTTCCCGTTCCATTAGGCCCAATCACCATGTTCAGGTTGGGACCAGGGAAAAATTCAGCCAGTTCGTATGTGACAAAGTTTTCGACTTTGACACGGCGGATAGCACCAGATGAAAAGCCATCTCCGTCGCCTCCGCTCGATGTGCTCTTTGACCCGTTTGTACGAGATCCGTTCGGTAATTCGTGGGCATCGTCGTCCTCAGAGTCGTTGGCGCGTCGGTTCAGGCGGGGGCGCTTGGGGCCTTCAGAGCCATCGGAACGCGGTTCTGAATCGTCGTCCTCAATGTTGCGTCGTCTGCGACGACTTGAGGGATGGGAGGGCATTTCGGGTCGATGTGGTGTAGCTAGCACCAGACATGTGGTAATGGGCTTGGTCGAGACGGTAAAGGGTGGTGCCGATTTGAGGGAGGCTACGGGTATCTCTCCTCGTTGGCGTTGGTGGATGTCGAGGGCGACGCGAAGTAATTAATTTAGACGCGTCGAATCTCACCCCGCGCGCACTCCCTGTACGCTGTAGGCTGCACCTCCCTTCGTCGTTGAGGTAGAAGCGTCTGATTACATAAAGATTGAGGAAGGCGCTTACCTAATACTCAGACTTGCAGCTGCCCGGCGGAAGGTGGTAACAGTGGTGGGGTTGGTGGGGCTGTCAGCTGCCGTGAGCTCCAGAGTCCAGCGTCCCGTCCGGTGCATCTTAGTGGGGCTGAAGTCCGCACGGATTCCAGTGCTGCGGGTGGCTGCCAACTTCATCCCTTGACATCAGCCGGTTGTTGATCCGTCGTCCGATGCGGCCAACGTCGTCTATCGCGCCCCGATGACCCACTTCTTAGGAATGTTCGCTGACACCTGATGAAACCCCTTCGTCAGTTTTCTTCGCAAGGTGTGGTGACACTTGTCAAGGATGCTCCGTAAGTGAGGTAAGGTATTGGTTTTGACTCCCCTCATTCATAGAACCGCCCACAATGTGATTGTAACTACACCAGAAGAAAGAAGTCGGCGTCACGTCTAAAAGAAAGGCATAGACCCTGAGTAAGTCTTCACTCAGAGACAAAGTGCGCTCTAAGTTCATTTGGCAGAATCAAGCTCTTGTAAGCCACGATTATCCACGATGATGGGAGTGACCAGAAACCACAATGACGTCCGAGGGAGGCAAGTGTAGTGGGTGACAGACTCAGAACAGAGCGCCATCAGCGCCTCGAGTTTGCCTGTTTCGTTCCTTCCCCAACGTCAGGTGAGATGTCTGGTGGCCGAATTCTAGAGCTCCGCCTTCATTCCAGTTGCCCTTGGCTACTTCGAAGCGTGAACCCCGGTGAAACCTTGCCGTTGCCGTATTCGTCCTTTCAACGGGCCTTGAGGTCGTTCCTTGGAAGGGGGCAACGTCTGTCTGCGGTCTCCCTTCGAACCTTCTATTTTCTGCCGATTGCCTCACCTGCCCCAGCACCCTGGCTCCCACTTGCATTCCCTTCTCCCACCACAACACCTTTGCTTTGAGTCTGCGCGTCTTGGGCTTTTTTCCCCGTCACCACTCGGAAATCCGCGCTGTCCTTCTTTTCTCCCACCTCCAAACACCATCACACACCACACTCTCGGTATCGTCTGGCTTTTTTTTGGCAATCAGTCTATCAAGAAATCCATCCATTCGTTTAGATCCTGGCCTTCATCACCTTCTCTTCTTCCTCACTCATTTAGTCCAGCCAGGATCCTTATCTCCTTTCCCAAACATCTCCCTTTTCAACTCCTTACAGACGGTAGACATCACCACTTGCCGCACTCGAAACTGACAATGTTCTGACCGCAACCCTGGAAATACCGCTGTGATGTCCGAGACTGGTCGGACGAGGGCCTCGGCCTCTCAAGCCCGGGCTCCTCTCGCGGATGCGACCGAACGCATCAATAACGCTTCATCCAAAATTCCCGTCAAGTCATCAAAGTCACGCGACAACAACACCGATCGCCAACGCCATGCAAACGACTATGACCCGCCGGTCACTGGAGCGAAAGCCGTGGCTACTTCAGCTGGACCTCCTAGCGCTCGCAACCCTGCCGTTGCAAGAGCGCGAGCATCCCATGATGTTGACCCGTCGAAGCGCATGTCCCAGGCATCTCAGGCCTCCACGACCACATCGAGCAAGAGAAGCAGCGGTTATGCTTACAAGACACACATTGGTCCCTGGTTGTTGGGCAGAACTCTCGGAAAGGGTTCATCGGCTCGCGTGAGACTCTGCAAGCACCGCCTGTCTGGCGAATTGGCCGCTGTCAAAATTGTGCCCAAGAAGACAGCCTACCTGATCCAAGCTGGTAGTCTTGCTGAACTTCACGACTACGACGACAGTTTACCCGAGAAGATCGATGGCGAGATGCGTGTGCCTCTTTCAATCGAGCGAGAAGTGGCCATCTTGAAGCTGGTCGATCACCCCAACGTTATGAAGGTGTATGATATTTGGGAGAATCGATCAGAGATGTTGGTTGCCGCTGTCGCATTGAGACAAGTCCCAAGCTAATTCTCTAACAGTTATCTGGTACTTGAGTATGTCGAACAAGGTGACTTATTCGACTACATCAACACCAACGGTCGGTTCACTGAGGAGGACGCTATGTTCCTCTTTCGGCAAATGATGAGCGCTCTTCAATATTGCCATTCCTTCAACATCTGCCACCGAGACCTCAAGCCCGAAAATATCCTGTTGACCCCCGACAACAAGGTCAAAATTGCCGACTTTGGTATGGCCGCCTTGCACCAATCTTCGGAGCATCGACTTGTGACGGCTTGCGGCAGTCCTCACTACGCTGCTCCTGAGCTGTTGAAGCACAAGCAGTATCGAGGAGATAAAGCCGACATCTGGTCCTTGGGAGTCATTCTCTATGCCCTTCTAGCCGCATGTCTGCCCTTCGATGACCCGGACATTGGTGCACTGCTTCAGAAAACCAAGAGAGGCATATACGAGATCCCAGACTTTCTGAGCCCTGAAGCCAAGGATCTTATCCGCCGTATGCTTGTGGCCAACCCTGACACAAGAATCAGCATCAAGGAGATGTGGCAGCATCCATTGATTCGGAAGTACGACTACCTCGACGACCTTGGCAGCAATTGCCAGCTCAACGACCTCCGCAAGGGCTTTCACTACACCCCGTTGAAGCCCCATGAAGTTGACCCTCATCTAGTTAGGCAACTTAGGTCATTGTGGCACATGCTCACCGAACATCAGATCAAGTTGAAGCTCATGGACTCTGCGTATGTATAACTTATGACCAGCTTCTTTTGGAAAGATACTAACTTGACCCAGGAAAAACGACCAGAAGCTATTCTACTGGCTTCTTCACAGCTACCGCCAGAAACAGCTAGAGAATTTTCTCCCAGAGTTGTCTCAGTCTCCCAGTGACTACCACCACCTCCATGAGCCTGTTTGGAAGAAGAGAGTATCAACCGTCGAATTCAACCAGCCCAGAGCAGACGGAACAGGCAGAAGCGTCTCGCGTTTCACAGTCATCTCTCATATTGCGGAGACAGATGATGGAACGATCCAGAGCTACGATCCTTATAACTCAAGCCGACCTATGCGAGGGCATTCTCAGGCCAGTCATGCAAAGATTGTTGTTCATCGTAATCGTCGCGGCTCCATGAAGCGAGATAGTACGCAGACATCACAGTTGCCACGCATCAAGACAACCTCGACACTGCGTCATTCCCGCGTAAACTCTCAGCGAACAGCAAACTCTGGCCGCTTCCAGTCCCCTCGCAGCTCGATGAATTCGCTCCATAGCAGCAGACAAGGAACTTCTTATAGCCGACCGGCTTCCCGCCATAAGCGAGGTATCGACTTTTCTCACATAAGAAAGAAGTCTACCGATGCTCATGCCGACAAGCGTCGCCGAGGTGTCCCGAACGCTATTGGAGAGGAGACCTACTTGGAGAGACCCCAATCCCCGACAAGTCCACCAAAGCGCATTTCAATGATGGACAGACCTAGACCAAAGCTGAAAATTGTGAAGCCTCGGGATCCGGCGGTCATGGTCAACGAGGAAGTTCGGCACTTCAGCAATAGCATCGCAAAGGACTGTGATGAAGCCTTCAACAGCTTCATATCTGCCGATGAGACAACAGAGCTGGTTTTAGAAGACAAGAGTGGTATCAAGAGAGAGTCTACGGGCCTGTCTTTGGGACCAGTGACATCCTCTCCCGAGACCTTGACCAACCCTTACCATCCATGGGATACTCGCCCCTTGCCGCCTTTGCCGCCTCCCAAATCGACGCCATCTTCGAGTCCGGAAGCTGAGAGGCTCAGCAAAAATTACGACCATCCCAAGGATGTGCAGCATTCTGGCCGTGTCGGAAAGTTTGTCGATCAAGTCAATCGTCTGGGCTTTCCTACTTTACTTCCTAAGCCAGACCGCCGTACTGTATCCGCGCCTACACATAGTCAAAACAAGATGACTGGTCGCTTGCCGGCAATCAACGAGAATGGAAGAGATTCAGAGTCTTCATCCCACTGGGGGGATGCTGATCGGAACAGGATTGTATCTGCCCCGCCAAAGACCCCCGGCGGTTACGCTGACCACGACGGTCTTGATTACCTGGTCCAAGCAGGAGAGACTATTCGTGTTGTCAACTCGCCAAGTGCAACGAGCCCGATCCCAAAGCCTCTGAACGTGCGAAAGAAGACTGCTGAGCGGCCGGCTTACGAGGACCAGGTCGAGGAGCGCTACGTCTATATGCATGGTGCATCGGGTACGGATGAACCTTCGACTCCATCTGCTGCTACTTATGGAAGTTCCACAACGAAGCAGAAGAAGTCCTCATGGTTCAAGCGGTACTCAAAGGATAGCACCTCTAGAGAGGGTAGCATCAATACCGAGGCAACCCAGGAAACCCAGGCTTACAGCATGACAACCCAGTCTACAGCCCCGAGCCGCTCGGAGACAAAGATTCACGAGCATCCTCCCCCAGTTGCAACCAAGAAGAAGGGCTTCGGTCTGCTTTTCTGGAAGAGCAGCAAGGCTAAGTCAGATGAAAAGATGGCGATCGCTGGTGAGTCATGGACTACGAAGGTTGGACTCATTGAGCATGCAACACTAACAGATGATCTAGGTCCGGAATATGATGACTCTCCCTCCCCCGACGACCGAAGAGTTACTGGGCACGAAACGAGCCGGAAATCAGTTAAGAACTGGGACGACTCTGAAAAGGGAGCTCGTACAATCGCGGTTCATCAAAACTGGCTGGCTCGCCTCTTCGGTGTCAAGCCCGCGACGAGCCACGTTTGCCTAGTTATGTCGCGGAAGCGAGCTCGGCAAGAAATGGTGATCCTCCTCAAAGACTGGCGACGTTATGGTATGAGAGATATCCAGGTCGAGAAGGAGAGAAACATTGTGTTTGCCCGAGTTGGGGCACAGAATTGTGAGTTGACTTGCATTGCTCCATAGCAAAACCCTGTCTTCTTCCCCTCTGCTAACGTTTGGCACAGACTTAGGCATGAAGGAAGTTGCATTTGCTGCGGAGATTATGACAGTGATCGAGCACGGGAAGAAGGGTCCCCTCTGCATTGTACGATTTACGCAAGAGCGCGGGGCGGCCAGCAGTTTCCACAAGGTTGTGGACACGGTCCGTACGGTCTTTGGATCGCGAGGGCTGGTTGTCGCCGACAAGTCCAAGGAGAAGATGATGATCAAAACGCTCAATTCCTGAGGATGGACGAGATTGCATTTGGCGTCAGAATGTGGACGGCGACGTTCGTTTTTGGGGCACCGGCTCGGGAGGTTGCTTGACTGAGGATCGACGGGTCCCCCACGGTTCTGCTTTTTCTTTTCTCACTTTTTCTTGCCAGTCACATACCTGGGATCAAGCATAGGCTGGGCATTTTCATTTCGGAGGATAAGACTTGATTCAATGCGAGCATGGCCTACAGCTCGACATCACGAGCCTTGGAGAGCACTGGAGGAACTGGGGGATGGATAATGAATATGGTTCGATGGCTTTCCCAGCATTGTAGCTGTGGTCTACATCCATATTACGACGGATCGGTGGCTTGGAGATTCTGTCTGATGATCGAGATCATTCCTCAATCATCAACAGTTTCTTTGTATGGCTGAAAAGGGAGAAGGCTATTGTTCATAGAGTCGAGCTGTATAGGTACCAAAAAGTTGATTGCTATTAGAGAAGAGGGCTGTCGTGTCATCAGTACTTTACATGGTGCGTGTAATTCTTGGTGTAATTGGAAAGTCGACGGCAAGGGCCGGAAAGTGTCGGCATCCACAAGGACGCTGATTGGGGTTCGCGGAGCTGGGGTAGCACGGGAAGCAGACCTCGGCAGCTCGGTGAATCGGATCTAGATGTGAGCTTGAGCCACGGGTAAGGATCCCTGTGTCCCGCGTCATGAGAGCTCGGCAAGTGGAGAGAGAGTGAGAGAACATTGGTTCTCGAAGTGTGCTAAGGTAGAGTCGAGTGCCGATTTGGTGATATGAAGGTTGCTGTCGTTGGTCACCCAACAATGCTTCCATTCAAGATCCCGAGGAGGAGTTGATGCGCAGTAAGCTCACCTTTTCGAAGAAGAAATGCATCCGTATGTGGACCTGCGGCAGACCCTTATTCTTTTTTACCTTACCCCAGAGACGAGCTTCAATTGCGGGCCTCGCCTCCGTCGAGTATGGCTTTCGCCGGCGGCGACAGTGTATTTTTTCTTATCGCGACCGGACCCGACTTCGGCCTGGGGAACTGGGGTTCTTGGGTGGGTACGTTGGGACACGGGGGTTGAGAAAGCACGCAAGGCCTTGACTTGGGGAGAAAGAATTTACACATACTTGCTCGATAGCATCGAGTAAGCGATTCAGTTAAGTGAGACGGTTGAAGGAGTTTTGTTAACGATGGCGGAGATGGGCGCTTTAGAACTAGTGACCACCTCAGTGTTGCTGTCGATTTTCTCTGCAAGTCTTATCGCAATCTGACCCCACCATGCAATGCCCATGTCACTTTCAACCCAATAAGACATGCCAGAGGCATTGCCATGAGGTCACTGGGAAGCAAGGCTCCTTGAGGGAAAGCAGGTGCGCGTGGTGCTGCATGGTTCACTGCTTCTTCGGATTAGAACCCGAGCTCGACTGGCATGGAAATTAATGTACCTATGGAAGGCAAGGGCCATAGGCGGTACTTGCTATGGAGCAAACTGGATGAGCACATGCAAAGTCACTGTCCTGGCTGTAGTGTGTGTGTAGACTTGGAGGTTTCCCTTCGGCTTCTTTTGGAGGTCTGGTTTCACTCTTCCCCACACTTTCACAAGCGTCTGGCGTCTCCTTTGACGAACCTCCCTTTGTAACCCGATCTCCAACATCAACCACAACGCATGGACGTCTCTTTCGAGGCTTTCCCCTCTCCTCTTCTCCCCGCGGTCCGGCTCTGAAGCTCTCCTTCCACCCGAATCAGCCCGATCACTGCCGACTCGAGTAGGTATGGTCGTAACTTGCTAGCTGCTTCTGGGTCCCTGACTAAACATTGATGATACTGTGCCAGTACACAAGATGGCAAGGCGTATGGACCTTTCCCTTCGGCTACAATTCCGCCAATTTCGGTGTACCTCGGGTGGATCCCGACAGGTTCCCCTTGGTCCCTCTTTTTGCCTCTTCCTCTCCTGGTCTGCTCGAGTAGGTATGCGCATGCATCATTCCTACCCTTGTCATGGATGGGCGCCGGCCAACCCCTCGCTCGACTCGTCTGTGCCGAGCTTGCGACGGCACTCGCCCATGTCCAACGCGCCGTCGGGAGCTGTATTCTTTAACAATTCCATGGTGCCTTGCATTCTTCGTCCTTTTACCAGCAAGCCTACTTCTTCCGTCTATTTCTTCCAGAACATCCAATCTCATACTTCCTCTACATCTTTCCCATCCCAATCCAATTGCTCTTGTTCTCCTTGAAAACTAAAGATACCCCGCGTGCTACGCTTACCATCACCGTCATCCTGTCTCAAGACGAAGCTTGTGCGCATTCCTCTAACACGTGAAAACCTTCCTGCGACAACCAACCTGCGTAGTCGCCGACCGGAAGATCCTACTATCAGTTGCGTACTACCGAACAGCAAACACCATCACCAAGTGTAGACATACACACATTTACACATACACAATGGCTACCACCGAAGCAATCCTTCAAGGCGTCAACGTCCTGGGCAATGTCACGGATGCCCAGCGCAAGATCCTCACCCCCGACGCCCTCGCCTTCCTCGCCCTGCTGCATCGCTCTTTCAATGCTACTCGCAAGTCACTGCTCGAGCGCCGCAAGCTCCGCCAGACCGAGCTTGACCGCGGCGTCTTGCCCGACTTCCTCCCCGAGACAAAGCACATCAGAGAGAACTCCACATGGAAAGGTGCCCCGCCGGCCCCTGGCCTGGTCGACCGTAGAGTAGAGATCACCGGCCCGACTGATCGCAAGATGGTCGTAAATGCTCTGAACTCAAATGTCTGGACTTACATGGCTGATTTCGAGGGTGAGTCTGAGCCACATCGGAAACATACCCAACCGTAATGGAACACTGTACTGACAATCCTATATTACAGACTCGAGCGCGCCAACATGGGAGAACATGGTCAACGGCCAAGTGAACCTGTACGACGCCAACCGCCGCAAGGTCGACTTCAAGCAGGGTTCCAAGGAATACAAGCTCCGCACCGACCGTACTCTACCCACTCTGATTGTCCGACCTCGCGGCTGGCACTTGGAGGAGAAGCATGTTACCGTTGACGGCGAGCCCATCTCTGGTTCCCTCTTCGATTTCGGCCTCTACTTCTACCATAATGCCCGCCAGACTATCGATATCGGCATTGGCCCGTACTTCTACCTCCCCAAGATGGAGTCTCACCTCGAGGCCCGCCTGTGGAACGACGCCTTCAACCTGGCTCAGGACTACGTCGGTGTCCCCCGCGGCACCATTCGCGGAACCGTCCTGATCGAGACTATTCTGGCTGCGTTTGAGATGGACGAGATCATTTACGAGCTGAGAGACCACAGCTCTGGCCTCAACTGCGGTCGCTGGGACTACATCTTCAGCACCATCAAGAAGTTCAGGAACAACTCCAACTTCGTCCTGCCCGACCGTAGCGCCGTCACCATGACGAGCCCCTTCATGGACGCCTACGTGAGTAACCCCGCGCCCTCCCGCGTGCTTGTATCGAGGAGAGACTAACCCTTGCCGCCAGGTCAAACTCCTCATCCAGACGTGCCACAAGAGAGGCGTTCACGCCATGGGCGGCATGGCTGCCCAGATCCCCATCAAGGACGACAAGGCCGCCAACGACAAGGCGATGGAAGGCGTCCGCGCCGACAAGCTGCGTGAAGTCCGCGCTGGTCACGACGGGTGAGTCTGCTGCCGTTCTGTTCTGTGCCATTGAATTAGCCACTAACACAATTTCAAAGCACCTGGGTCGCTCACCCTGCTCTGGCGGCCATTGCCTCTGAAATCTTCAACAAGAACATGCCCACGCCCAACCAGCTCTTTGTCCGTCGTGAGGATGTCAAGATTGGCCAGAACGACCTGTTGAACATGAACGTGCCGGGCAAGATTACCGAGGAGGGTATCAAGAAGAACCTCAACATTGGCCTCGGCTACATGGAGGCCTGGATCCGTGGCGTTGGCTGCGTTCCCATCAACTTCCTCATGTAAGTTCGCGTGCTACTAATCCCCCTCCCCATTCAAAAAAATCAGAGAAAACTCACACGTCGCGTGTAGGGAGGATGCCGCCACCGCCGAGGTCTCTCGCTCTCAGCTCTGGCAATGGGTGAAGCACGGCGTGTCCACTGCCGAGGGCAAGAAGGTCGACAAGGCCTACGCCCTCAAGCTCCTCAAGGAGTCCGCCGATGAGCTCGCCAGCAAGGCGCCCAAGGGTAACAAGTACCACCTCGCCGCGCAGTACTTTGCCGGCCAGGTTACTGGTGAAGATTATGCTGATTTCCTGACCACGTAAGTCTACCACCATTGCCACCACCACCACATCTCGCTCCTCGTCGGGGCTTTTCCTTTGCGCCCCGCGGCTTTTACCACTCGGTGATTGTTATCAAAGACTAAAGGTACTAACTTGACCAATAGTCTGCTGTACGATGAGATTACCGCCGTCGGCAGCGCACGCCCCGCTTCCAAGTTGTAGGTCAGGGAAGCTAGTCGATAGCTCGCTTCCGAAGCGAAGGAGGTCAGCGCAATGTCACGCGTAATGGATCTTGTGTCTGATGCCTCTGGCGGGATGAATATCAGGGACGTTTGAAGTGCTGTTTCACCGAACGGGTTGGGTCTCGGGGCAAAGGCATGATTTGGGTTGAAAATTTTGCCGGTTGAGATTTGGAAACTTGCCTTCATGTATTGAGGCTATGAATGTAAGAATGAATGAGATTGAAAATCGATTCTTATTTGATGAGTCACACACCCCCTCCATGCCACCATTACTTACGCCGTATCGTGACTTTCGGTTGATTTCGCACAGAAGGTCTCGGAGTTCTCCAGAGTCTACACGTCAACGATGGCGATAATGCGAGATGGTGGGCTTGGATAACGGATAAGAAGCACTGTTCGGTGTGCCTGAACCTGGACCTAGATCCGTGGCTTGACATACTCGCAATGAGTCAGGTTCGAGGCAAGGAAAGGCCGCAACCGAGATGTTGATGTCCGAAATATCATTGGTCCCAAGATTGTGCTCGTGAATCACCTGGCTCACAGCCACTTTCTTCCATTTTTGAACGCAGTCCCCGATTCGGCGAGACACGACTTCGAATATGGAATCTCGTCGTAGGATACAGTCGACTTTACGGAGAATGCTACCCGCATCAAGGGCCTCCGTCGTTGTTCTTCTCGACAGGGGTCTGTCCACGAAACCCACAGTTTGATCTTTTCTTCTTTTGCCTTACCCCTCCCAGGCCGTTGCTCATCGTATATGAAAACATGTACTTGCCGATGTATCGATAAATCCGGAGAACTGCTGGGCTGTGCGTTGTAAGGGGCGTGGGAGGTCTAAGCTGTGTCTAGATGGTCCACTTGCCGAGGGTTAGGGAAAAGAAGAAACGTGGGAGGCTTTTGATCTTGATGGTCGGGGCGGGGGCGGACCCTTCATGCAGGTTCATTGGAGATTCCAGCTCGCTTCGTGGGTCGAGGGGTGAGGGAAAGCCATCTCTTCGACGTCAATGACGTCTTACACATTGCAGTTGTTGTACTTGTGGTTGAAGTGGGTGCGCTGGGAAGTTTTGGAACCCCCACCTAGGGCAGATGTGGGATGTTTGACACTTCAACGGAGACGGAGGAAATGTGATGGAATAAAGAAACGTGTGAAGCAGCGCGGCTGGCTGTCGATGTTTGACATCTCTTATGGAGTCCTCTAGGGGCGGGCCGCGATGGTGCGGCGCGGTAAAGGGTGAAGGGATGGGAGTGGGAGAGGGGGGTATGGCCTTCTTGCTGGTTGGCTTGATCGCGAGCATGGCATAGTACGCACCTCTGAAGCCCCTCTGAAGCATAAGATGAATAATTCGCTTCCCTCCGGAGTCCGGTGTTGTCTATCATATCGACATGTCATAACTGGGTGTTTCAGCGGCATCTAGATAGTCGGGCAGATGTGCTGCTCAAATGTGGATACCGCGATGTTGTTGGGGCGGAGCGGGCCGTCGATGATGAGTGCATAAACTCAAAGACAACCTCGCCCTATCGCATCGTAGTTCAGGAAAGAAAGAGGGAGATGAAGGTCGACCACAGTCGGAAGGGTTCGTCTTTGCCGCCACTAACAGAGGGTATCAGTATCAGGTTCCGGAGGGACGGTTTGGCCGGTAGGGCAGATTCCTTTTCCCAGCTCCCGATTTGAGTCGGCTGACCCGTCGCCGCCATCAGAAATGGGAAACAAAGTCTGGATCTCGGGATGGAGGGAGTCTGGGCCACGTCGGACTGGAAAAGGCGCGCGATATCGGATCGCCGGCGTGAAGGATGGCGGTGATGCGCTTATTGGTTGGAAGTCGGCTTTCGCATCATGTACCCGGATTTGGGAATATGTTGAGTTGTTCCTTTGGCTGAGCAGTTTCTTATGCTTTGATCGGCCACCGAGATTCGGTGTGACTAGGATCGTCACGAAGAATTGTGATCAGTCGTTTTCTTCGTTTGTAAGATGACGAACGAGTAGGCTTACAAAAGTGATGATTCAATGATGGTTGGTCTCCCCTCTGAAACCCGCACCGGACGCTACTTGACGCCTATGTGGGATCTTCTGCTGGTTCCAAGGAAGGAGAGTGTGTCTTGGAACCTGGTCATTTAGGTGTTGGTAAAGTGTAAAGGTTTCTTTTACCTCGGCAACGCCCCTTCTCCTTCCAACTTTCATCATATATGATGGATTAGGGAAGTCACGAGATGGTATGGCGGGCCGGGAAAGGACGCCGGCGTCGGGCGATATGATGATTGGAAAAGAGTCTCATGTTGACCGACGAAATCCTACTTCCCGGAAAGAAAGTGGAAGGTGTCTCGAGCGTACCTTAATCTCACTTTCTGTCTCTGATCTGAACGCCACGATGTTCGCTAAGCAAGAAGACGACAGAGGGACGTTGGCTGGGGCCCCCACTGAGGTCGACCAATACATACCCACAAGGCAGAGTACGTTCATGAAAAGAAACCCTGCAATTGCTGTCTTGATTTGTTTGCCGCTCGTATGGGACTTGAGAAGATGTCCACCCCCGCCACGTTGATTAGATTAATGAGAACAGACATCAGGCGAACGGACAAGAGATCCTTGTCGAGCCTCTACCCTGGCCTGTCAGGGCAATTGTCCGACGGGAAGGCCTTGTCTTTCTTACCGACGGACGTGTTTTGAGCCGCAGGTATCATCAGAGGCGTACTTATCCTCAACGTACAAAATAGGTGACGTCTAGAGTATCACATCGGGAGTAATCGCCGAGACATCATGTATGAATTATCCGTAAATCAGATTGCACTCCCAAAAAGGATGTCCATCTTCGTATAAGTCGACTGTCTTACAGATGAGTTAGTAAGCGGCGTACGTGCAGCAAGGAGAGGCACTGCTGCCGACCTTCTCCGTGATCGCTCGTCGCAAGTGATACTTTGACTTGACGAGTACGAATAAGTCATTAAGTGTCCTTCATTGGCGGTGGCCAATCCCCTGTCCCCCCTAGCCGGCTAGCTAATCAGATCGTTGGGAACCCTGTAGCCGGTGAGCGAAAGAAGAAATATGGGCTTTCCGACGAGGGCTCAGTCGGTATCCATTCAACTGAATCGAATATGCCTTGCTTTTCGACGGGAGGCGAAGAATCCGCGAAGCTGGGTATGCAAGGAACAGTGCTTAAAGTTGAGAATGAGACTGAAAAGATTGCGCCTCGGAAATCTGTAGTTTTGACCACTGATTGAAGTATCGTGATTTCTTCTTGCGAGGGGGAAAAAGACCTGGTTGATGTTTATCCATTAACTTGACCAACACCTCCCTCACCCTTAACCCTTTGTGTGTTACTCACCGCTTCTGGTAAGGCCCCATCACCTGAGATGTCGAAAAATGATAGATTGAGTGGATTTGAGACTGGCGGCGGATCTCTTGCAGTTGATAATGCCGTGTAAAGTTGTCTTTGAGTCTTCACAAAAGCAATTCTGCGTCTCAGGCACTATCTTGGCCGATGACAATATCAAAAGGCGGCGTCATTATACGAACATCGATTTAGGTACCAACCGACGAAGCAACATCGTAGAACAATGGCTTCAGATATTTGACGGTGTTGGTTCGATGGATGTGGTATCTGAAACAACGGAGGTTGCCATCGACCTTTACACCTCAATGGACTATTGTCGGTTGGCCTCGTGAGGTTACCCTATTGATGCTCTAGTATGGCAGCAGCAGCAGCAGCAGCAGCAGCAGCGACATACCCAGGGAAAAGTCTTGGAAGACTGCGCCATTGAGGCGCCTGTGACAAGTTGGTATCAATTTGTATTCTGTCGTGTGCAGACTTATCCAGCTACGGAGGTCACTTGATCTCAAGATAACTGGATGTACTTTACTGAACCTAAGTCATACAAGAGCTGAATCTGGAACCTGAGGCTAATGGAAGAGGCCATCTCTGCACTTGATGTGTAGCCTCTTGCCTTGGTATGTGTTCCCTCGGGAGTGATCTTGCAAGACATGTGTTCGCGAGTTGACGACCATCGTGGACTAGATGCACGTATTCTTGACGAGGCAAAATTATCTTCCCTGCGTGAAAGATTTTGAGCAATAGCGCCAAAGGGCAGGCCAAAAGACCAAAATATGGATGTTCAAGAAGGTCAAGCATCTTGTCTGGAAGGGGCCGGACCAGAGGCTCGAGATCACGAGGCGCATATTATGACAGTAGAATCAAAACCCATCTCGGGTAGCAAAGGGGTCAGAACGCCTAGCAAATAGAATTACCGTAAACGGTATGCTTATCCGCTAGGTACTTTTGTTTCAAGAGGTTGAGCTTTCTTGAGTCTGTGTGGTTATCGAGAAGCCCCGAGGGCGCAAGGCGCAGTGGGACTTACGAGAGCTGCGTCTAGCTTCCTCGGATAGTGATAATAGGCTTAGATGAGCATATTTCACAGAGTTTCAGGCATATGCTGTTATTTCATTCGAAAGGTGGGCTGTTGTGTCATGCAAGGCCAACAGTCACATGACTTCGTTAGAAAGATGGAATGGGAGAGATACCTCACCGACTTGTTAGACAATCATGCATACAGGGCGAAGCCTTTCGAAGTAGACTCTGAAGGTGAAGCATAGCATGTCGGGTAACGTGAGGTCTCAAGACGAAAGAACGGGCTGGTGAGTGGAAGCCTCCATTGATCCGTGTCTATGACAATATGGTCCGACGAACGTTTGAAGGTGAAGGTATCAACAGATATGGATAGCCATTTAGCTAAACAGAAATTCGGGGCTTGTAACAAGGACGAGATTTGAGTCAAAAGAATCACGCAAAAGGTAGTAATCTGTTCGATCCTTCAGTTACTTGCAAGCTCATTAATTTGGTAAATCATGCTGGGTGGAGTTAAGGTAACTATAGCAGTGTTGGATCCCTAGACAAGCAAATAATATCCATCTATTTTCTATCTTTTGACTGGATCATCACAAGCTAGGGGACCATTCTGATAATTGGGTGATGAGACCACCTTGTAGAGTCCATGTGAGAGGCTGCTATGCCAGAGACACATTGCTCCAAGTCCAACATTGCTCGTTCGTGACGAGCCTGATACCTGCAAAGACTGACCGTGGTAGAGAATAGTTGAGAAAAGCTCTGAGTGTTCAAATCTCTCTAATTCTATGCTGAAATTGAGGCAACTTTATGAGTGGAAAAGTCGCATAGAGCATATTCGCCAAACTGGTTCGCACGGGAAAGCCGTGGCTAAGGTCCTTGGCAATAAACTTCGACAGGACAGATTGGAGGTAGATAGGGCTGAAGGGTAGTAATGCCATCTTAGCTGCATCAAAGTTTTCGGGCGCATTTCATAGGGAATCGCCAGATTTGCGGCGCAACAAAGTAGGTTTGAGGTCTGACGGCTGCCACGATTGCGGCGGCAGCGCCGTTGGGTTGGTGGCGTTCGTGCGAAGCTTGCGTCTAATTTGTCTCTCATTTTCTCTGTGTATCATGGTGCAGACCACTTGAGATATGACGAGGGCCTCTCGCTTGCAGAGACTGTTGTCGACGTATGTGGTAGAGTTGACCATGCCATTTTACACTTGGTGACTGGCACGAATGGATATAACAGTGTTGAATAGCATCGTCAGAGAGGCGATTCTGATTAGGGCAACAAGGGAGAGGTGTGAGCAGTTGAGATCCGCATTGGGTAATTCTCCGATGGACAGGCACGGGAAGGTAAAGTAGATAGTCTTTGATGGGCCAGACAATCAGGGCAAAGCAAGGGAGGTCAGGTCGTTGGTCCTAAAGGGATTGAACAAGGTCGAAACATGTACGGGCGGCCTGAGAGACCTGGAATGGGCGATGACAGACGGAATGGGGTGGATCAAGGCGAAGCTGGCGGAGCGGTTCGGGTAGTCTGGTGGAGTGTAAAAGGGAAAAGCCGTTGCTGCGTTGGGCCAAGTTTGACGAAAGCAAACGATCCACGGGTAGTTCCTGTAAGGTATGGTTGTTGTTGGTCGTTGGTTACCATATGGTAGGCGAGGAAGCCCGTGATTCATTGCGTTTTGCCTGAGGCGCCCACTCAACCCGACAGCTGGGTCACTAGCGGAGTTGGCCCGGGAAAGGTGCAACCTCAAGATGAGATGGCAGGCGGCCGCCGCAGCACGGGGCGTCAAGAGGCGTCGGATCCTCGAGGGGTCCAATGGCTCGGGTCGAGTGGCTTGCTTCAGTGTCTGCTCTCCGGAAAGTGACAGCCTAATGTCAGAACCACCTCTTTTCTGTCTAAGGCAAGAAGACCTATTTAGTCCGGCCTAACGGTAGCCTCTCTTGGTAAGGTACGACGGGGAGTGAGAAGCGGGGGGGGCCTCGGGTAATGGGCTATTCACTCCTGGTGCGGGCGTCCCTTTTGGAAGGTCAGAAAGGCGCGGGTGAAAAACGGTACTAGACTATGGATCATCAGTTAAAACGCAACAAGTACGGGAAAGCATTGGTTGATGTGGGCGAAGGATTCGGGTGGCCGGGACCGGACCCTGAGATGGGCAGCTTTGCCATGTAAAAAGTCTCTGTGAAGTGGTTGCCCACAAATGCCAAATTGCCCAGCGTCAGTGCGGCGTACCGAGTCATAGAAGCCGGAGGTTTGTGCGTTTAAGGAGGTTGGCCTCCTTTTTTGTTCAATGAGATAATTACGGATGCTTGTGGTGAGTATGGTGAATTAATGATGGAAGGGTAAGATAGAGAGAAAGACAGAGAGGAAACGCAAACAAACATGATGGAAGCCAAGGTGAGGAGACATTGAGGAGGCCTTTGCCTGCCCCAGACATGGCGCCAGGTTACCCGTGAAAGATCAAAGAAGGAGCTCCTGCCATAGGTGTTGCTGCACCGGGAGTGGGCCGGGATTTCCCATGCTCGGATTTAGAGTTGAAGCCATGACTCCTGGTTCGTCTGGAATGCCCCACAGGCACGCCCATGGCCCCTTCCACCTTTGGCTCTCTCCACTTACACTACTTACAGCCTTTGGTGTGGTAGTGGGCACTGAGTGGTGCCTTCCGTGCTTGCTTCCATCTGTTGGGTACGAAGTACGTAGCACTTCGTGCCTTATGTAAGACGGGTACGAACCTGTCCAATCCAATGGGACAAACTGAGGAAGTTGGAGGACGAGGATTGTCTCCTTCCCCTGCACGCTGCCATTCTGGGCGCTGCTGCCCATCCTTGCAGACCACTACTCCGTATGTTCAGGTTGGCCTCGACCTTCGTCAAACAGTTGCTCGAGACGCGACTTGTTCTGTTTCTTTTCACCTCCCTGCCTGTGCCTCATCGGCGGAGAAAACGCCTCCTGGGTTGAACCACCTCCAACATGATGGCACTTTTGCATCAATGGCTTGTTGACCGTTGCAGCCTCGACCAAACTCTCGGATCTCGATTCCATCCGCCTGGATACCTAGTGTACCCTGGCAAGTCTGGCTTTCAGTCGCCCCCAACTCAACTCTATCAAGCCTCCCACGACCATTCTTGAGCTTGTTCTGCCCTCCACTTTGTGAGACGCATCGACTGGCCACCACATCCATGTGACACCAAGCAGGAAGTTGGGAACCTCGTTGTCAAAGAACCACCTCCGCCTCGGCTAGTTAATACTACACGCACTACGGAGTACTGTGTATTACTCCACGCCATAATTGTCCGGGGAGGGGTTAGTCAGCCCTCTATCACGAATCAACTCTCATGGCAGTCAGGTTGTCCGTCTGTTGACTTATTACGGATACTGCGCGCCAAGATCTCAGACGTTCAATATGACAATCTCGTTCCCGATCTCGTCCGTCCCGCCCGGGTCTGGTCAAGCGTCACGATTTGCTGCAGCTGAAAGAAGTCCGCCGCTCAACCAGTAATCACCTGCCACTACCCGACGGCCCTGGTCTGTCGCACTCGCCGATAACTCGCAGCAAATATTGCAGCTGCTGTTCCAAGCTACCAGCTGTACACCACCTTGCCCATCGTCTTTTGCCAGCCCGGTCGAGACCCCCGGCTTTCCGGTAACGCAGGCTACGTCCTATCACAAATCACACCTCGCGTGCTGACCTGGTCTGCATCCTGTTTTCGATACCAACCCACTCGCTTCTGCCATCCGGCCACGGCCTTGCCTTATCACTGGCTATTATTCAGACGAATGCCGCTCAACCAGGTTGTCACGGAGCTAGCCCAGAAGCCATCCCGTTCGACCCCTGAAAAACGCCATCCTTGGGCACGGTCTATCAGGCGTCCTTGGTGGCGTTGATCCTCCACCCGCGAAGCCGAACCGCCTCCCAGGCGCCGCATCTTATTCTGCGTCTGGGGCCTGCCACTCTGCGGGAGACTTTTGTGTGAGAAACGACCTACCTACATGGCCCGCCGTCCATCTCTCTCTTTGTTGCGGCCGAAAACAGCCTGAACGGCTGTCTGTCATACCAGAAAACATTTCTAGTTGTCAACAAGCGTCCACATCACCCATCAGCCAGTTTTCTATGCGCGTCGACACGCAGGGGGAATGAAACGTCCAATACACAGTATTCATAGGTACGGATACAATAACCAAACGAGGACGATTCAATGGGTGCCCGAAAGGTCGGAAACCCTCTCATGGCATCCCCTGTCCGTGGCAGCTGGGAACCGCCATACGTCCGTATCCTTGGTGGGTGGTTGCCTACAGGTCAATGGCACCTCTGTCAGACCCCTTCAATTGGATGCGCCCACGCCCGAGTTGAAGCGTCTAAATCACGCCCGCTTGGGTGTCCTCGTTTCTACGATGTAGCACCTGTCGTACAGACGCCTCTCAGTAGCAGTCGAAAACACACAAAGGATCAAGACCATGAAACTGGTTTCGTAGCCGTCACGAGTTTGGGGGGGGGGGGGGGGGGGGGGTTAATTTTTTTTATACCAAACTCCAGGTCATATGGATCACAGCCTTGGTCTACGGAGTTCCTAGATCTCTGCGCCTTGGACGACCAACACTAAGTGCCTGAAAGACCCATAGCATATCACAACGCCCGTTCTAGATTAGTCGGGTGAGCGACGCAAGTCTCAATTTCCCGCTTCATTCCCCGAATACGCCGTCTGTTCGAGGTTGCCGGCTGACAAGTCGATCCGAGAGACTGGTCCGAGCAATCACCATTCGAATTTCTAGATGCTGTCCCGCAGACCTGCACATCATCCCAAACCACTTTTGCCTACTTTCAGAAAACGAAGAATTCGACAGCTTCGAAGGCTTTGGGCTACCCAATTGCCATATCGAGGGCGACTGCCACAGGTCTCACATTTTCTTTTCGTTTCTCAACCACTGTGGAGCGGTGAGGCATCAGCTAGAAGGTACTTCCAAGCAGCTCTTGGAGGCTCAGCCAAAGTAAACTCTCGCGGGATAAGGGGCTGGCTCATCGACCTGGCACACTAGGTACTACTCCAAGCGAGAAAATAGACCTCTTGGACGCGGCGCCCATCGCGGAGCGGCTGGTGGCGGATGGATTCCGCAGACTAGTACACTGCGAAAGTGATAGGGATCATTAGCCTCAAGGCTCACGGTCATAACGATCAGCTTGGTCTCAGAGATGGTGTGGCTCTTTAATGAGAAACGAAACCCTACCTCTTGAGCTACGACGGCCAAGAAGCTGTCAGTATGGCTTTGCAGCCTTGTCGATCTGCATAGAACCCACCAAAGGTAGTGTTTCAGGCTCGACGCGTTGGCGTCAAATGATGGCATCAGATCATGGAACTCCGCCTTCCGATATCCTTGATGCGACAACAGGCTCTTCGGGAATCGCAGGTGGGAGCTAGCTAGTGTAAACAGCAGTTTTCCATCTCGCCGGGAACCCGTTCGTGCCCAACCTTCAGCTTTGTGGGTGACCCATCGACTATAATGTGCGGAAGATGAAGCGCGGCTTTGGCCTCATTGGTCATCTCACCCGTCCATCCCGTTCAGCATTCTGTCCAACTGGCATCCGAGTCTGGGTTACACAAGATGGGGCACCAGACCGACGTAGCAAGATGGTTCGGTCCTTGTAGGTAGAAGGATTCCCAGGATCAGTCAACATCAGCATCACGCTAAAATTGGAAACAATACAGATATATGGATTGTAACATCGGTTTTGAAGACGCGATTAAATTGAAGTTCAACCAGTGCCGGCTTTCGCGGTGATCGTCACATGTACGGAGTACGGATACACAACCTAATATGAGGATGCCTAGCAGGCAATTCTCACGTCTCGTCAAAAATTCCCGAATAAAGTCAAGGCGATAGTCCGGCTCAAGACTTAGTACGGTTTAGGACTAGACTTCGAATACGTGACTTGCAATGGTTGATAATCTACTAGCTCGATGAGACGTGGGGAGTTGAGCATGGAGAGGGTGAGAGGAAAGCGTGAAAAGCACGCGGCGCCGTGGCAGCCCCAGTGCGGAACTGACACCCTGCACATGCAACCCCCGCTTCCCTCCCGTCTGGGAGAGCAGTGCGACTGGGAAGTTGGTCCAGGGATAATGCATGAGCCTGCCTTGCACAACCCACTGGCGCCACGGCGCGCGCGCGGAAGACTAGGACGAGTGAGAATCCCGATGACAGTGAGATATTGACGCCTCCCGCCTTGGATCTACGGTAACATCGACGAGGTTTTATAGCTTCTTATGGGGCATGCGAGATGATGGCATACAGCGCGCCGGACGATGCTCAAGCACGAGGAAAGACCTGGAAGAGATTAGCAACATCGTCCTCAACCAAATGGTCTCGGAAGAGCGACTCCTGCATCAAATAACACAAACGACTTGAGGAGCAACCCCTGCATACTGGGCGACGGGCTGCAGGCATAATCTGAGCCTCGAGCCCTGGCTGGTGACTGGTCAACTCGCTTTCAGACCGACCGCGGCACAGTTAAGGTATGGACTGTCGGTTGGTGTAGGCCCGAAGCATGCATCGAATGGACCGCTTACGCAACCTCCTTCTTTGTTCTCGAGACGCTGCCTAGTGGAGTGCGTGATGCGTCGTAGGTATCTTCAAAACAAGACCATCACACAAATTTGCTCGGAACGAAAGCATCTCGATAGAATCATTCTCGACTGGCACAACGAGATGAGGTCTCGCCCTGTCATGCCCTCTACAATAGTCACAGACGCGTATAAACGCTGCTCCCCCTTCCGCTGGCATCGTGGCACCGTGGCATATCCTTCAAGATGCTAAGCTGTATGCGTTCCCATGCAGCCGGACCATGCAGTAGCGGCGCACTTAGCAATCGGCTAGTGGATACACCTGGAAGAGAGGCTAGTGGAGCGAGACACGGCTGGACCCAGTGCAAGGAGATTCCTGGACGCAGCAAATGGAGCGCAGCACTCGCATCTTCGAAAGTGTTGCAGTGAAGGGCTTCAGCTGAGGGGTGTGGCGGTCTGGGACGCAATGGGCGGTCACCCTCTGGCTCAGAGAAATCGACGGATTGACCTAGGAAGCCAAGCCGAAAGAAAGAAGAACAAGAAATTTCGACAGACAAGCGACGACCACATTCTGGGAGAGAAGCTTGATGCATGCCGAGTCCAAGGGCAGACAGGGAGACAACAGCCTGGCCCAGCGCAGCACAGCACAGTAACCAATAACCAGCATATGAGGTCAGTTATGTGTGGGCGAGACAAGCTCGAGCAAATTTGGCGGCAGGCAACGAATGTCGGGAGAAAATTCATCGAAAAAAAAGAAGTAAGGAAGTGGTGAGGTTGTAAGGATTGTGACCGAAAGTCTAGACCGACAATCCCATAGCTCAGCCTACCTCTGGTATCCGAACTCTTTCTTTTTCCCACTTTGGCAAATGAAGACATCGTCTGTGCCAATCGGCAGTCGTTGAAGAGATATTCATAGCTACCTGATTCCTCAACTGGATACGGTACGGATACAGACTCCAAGCAGCACATGAGAGACTACTGCGCAACTTGGACCCTATATCACACGCGGCGGGTGCATAGAGCACATCGCGCGTCGTGTCATCGCGGTGCAAAGATTGAAAAAGTTGCAGCCCGCAGCGGGTGAGCGGGCTTGACAACCTGTCATGGACGCATGTACAATGGCCACGAGCCATTGCGCCCAGATCAGATGGCACCGTGCCGGACTGGGGGCTTGTAAGAATTGTCCGAGCTCTGGATCAGGAACGGAACTGTGGATCATTTTCGACTCTTGGGAACGGCGAACTTGCAAACCATCAAAAACTAAACGGACAGCGATCCGGCTTTATTCCTCTGCGCGGCACAACGAGTGGGCACTGGGCAGGCAGTGTTGGCAAACAAGCCCGGTACCCTGGCGCGAGCGCCATAAGAGATTCTTATATGTTTGGCACAGAGCCGGGGGCTCGAGGCAAGGATGCTTTTGGACAGGGTTGTTGCTAGAGCTCATCCCCGGCACGTTGGCGGGGGATTCGAGTGACCACGGCTTCATTCAAGGTACGGATACGGACTCACAGATACGGAGTCTCTGACAAGACCCATATTATCTTCCGTGCCGGTCTGCTCGGTGCTGGTCAATAATTAAGTGTCTGTAGACACCTCCCAGGTATTGGTAGGTCAGGTCACTTGGGCCTGGGCTGGGATTGCCTGTAATGGAGATGTATGGGGGGTTGTCACACGGCACGAACCTATTTGACCAGTCGGAATGTCCTGCTACTGACAACTGTGTGCGCAAGCTTCCTCCATCATGGAGACTAGACCCCAGGAGCGATGGGCCTGCACGAGCTACTCGTTGAAGCCCAGCAGATAATAGATCATCAGGTACGACGCCCTCCATGTCCTGCCCCCCTCCCTCTCTGCAAATGGATGAAAGGGAGACTTCACCCTCATGTCACGCGCCCTGAATACCTACCATAAGCAAGCAAGCCACTGGGCTGCGATGTCGAAACTGGAGGGACGCTGGACCATCAACATGTAAAGCACATTCGTACATCCGAGCACCAGAGTTTGGATGATCATCTCACGTTGGTCCCAGCCGCACGGACGATCTTCAGCGTCCCAGACTCCATAACCGCGTCTCAACGGCGCCCTTCCCCGGGGGCCCCTTCGTGGCCATCTGCAAGAGGCACAGATGGCATTTTGAAGACGTGCCTGGGCGTTCACCTTGCCAAGCGCAGCAAGGTTCATCGTCCGTCATGTCAATTCATACCGTCTCTTCTAGTGGTGGGGGCTCACGGGGGGCTTCGCATATGGGGTTGTAGCCCATCGATAAGTCGTTGAGATCGTGGCGGACAAGCATCTGGAGTCTCTACTTGCCGTCAAGATGGCCCTCATCGGGTAACACGCTATTAAGCTAGGTATGCGCGCGCACACACACACACACAAAGAAAAGCTCATTCATTCAGTCGGGAACCAGTAAGCATTGCATGAATTCTGGGGGTGGGAAGGGGGGAGGGCAGAGGGATGCTAACGGGAGAGCAACGCCGCAGTACAGATAGGCATCTGTTGGAGGCGAGCATCAACCATTGATCTCAAGTGGTATTCTGGTGGAGGGAATAAAAGGGTTGAGCTGATGCAGGACCAGGGTTTGAGCTAGCCCCGAGAAAGATGAGCGAGCACACAGTCTCGAGTACTCGAACCACACCCCCTAGCGGTGTCCGAGCTCTTTCACCCCAAAGAGAGAGAGAGAGAGAGAGAGTGTGTGTGTGTGTGTGAGGAAGACAGACAGACAGACGGACGCACGCTATTCGTACACACCCGACCCGACCCAACACTGGACTGGGCTGACTCTACCCTTGTTCGAAGCAGAAAAGCACATACGTACCGTACTATACTCTGGCGAACTCGCACAGGCACCACGCTCCTTGGATGGTCGCGCGCCCGGAGACAATAGCTCAGGGTGGAGCCTTGTAATAACATGGGCCCAAAGTGCGAATAAGCTGGAGGAGGTCCGCCGGAACAGCAATAACAGGGTGGGTTGTGCTGAATCCTGACCGTAGCTGACGGGTACTTCCCCAGCTCTCACCAGCTCACAACTCGGCACGAGGGTACAGCTACCGCGCATTTCATCGCTCCTGCGCAAGCTGCGCAAGCTGCGCAAAAGGGACAGGTCACCCGGCAGATAGAGTGGAGGGGAGTCTCCCTGCCGAGATCAAGAACACTTCTGGCGAGCGACATGACGTTTGGACGAGAATCGCGATTCCTGACCAAACGAACGCGACGTCGTCGCGATTCCGCGAACCGTGGGTCCGTCCCGCAAGGCCGACGTCAGTGCCAATCTCCAGCAGATCATCCCAAGTCTAGCGGTTCCCGGGGGAGAGGGTAAGAACGAGAAAGGTTTGGCTGAAGCAAGTCGTCTTGAAAGGACGGGTCCAAGCATTACGTCGCTTGGACAAAAGAGACTAACCTCGCTATCCTTAATCTGGCCCGTCGCGGGATGGGGTGTGGGTGAGCAAGGACCAGAAGCAGATGCCAGCAAGCAATCCAAAGCTTCCAAGCAAGTAGACAGGGCAAGAAAAGCACATGCGACTCGTTGTTGCTCGACTTGGAAAGAAGCCAATCTCAGGGGGCAAAGAATACGGGACCCAAGTGTCTGGTGCTGGTGCAAGGATGGGGATGGGATAGGATGGGATGGAGTGCGGTTTGGGGACTCTCACCTGCGCAGCAACGGAGTAAGAGCCAGACAGAGAGACGGGCCAGACAGGGTTCCAGCCTCTAGCCCAGTAGCCTCCCCGTTTCTCTGTATCTCGTCCTCTTTCAGTTTATCGCCCTCATTCACTTCAGTTGCCAGTGTCTCTCTGGTTTCTGTCTCTCCGTCTCGGGGCTCTGTCTCTCAATTTCACTGCCTCTCCCGCCCTGGCTACTTGGTACCTGGAAACATCTCCAAAGCATACCTACATCATCCTTCGTCTCTCCTTCGCTCACGCCGCCAATTGCTTCTTTCATCGTTTCTTTTCCGGCTGGCAGGTTGGCCCCCCTTCCTCTCCTCTCCTCCTCTCCTCCCCACCCCCTGACCTCGTTGAAATGGCCAACTGAATGATGACAGACCTGGCTGGAACACACAACTTCTCACTCCCAATCGCCATTCCCAATCCAGCTCGGGCTTCTAGGCCTACGACCACGCCCACGCCCCTGGATCGAGTACCTTTCTGTTTCTCTGCCCGCTCATCTCCTCTCACACCCTCCCCCCCTTCTTGTCCTCACACCTCTTCGTCTGTGTGCTTCCCCAAAGCAAGGAGCCTCGCCCGCTCCTGATACCTATTTGATCCACGCCAGCAAGAGAGGCTGTCTCCGGTCATGCTCATCCATCAATGAGGTAGGTATCAACCTTTAATCTCCATAGAGAAGAGAGCGAGAGAGCCAGCCAGCGGCTACCTTTGAGCAACCGCACCCCCTTCTTCAGGAGCCCCAAGCTCACCCGTCTCGGCAGCCTGCTTGTTTTTCCGCCTTGGACCTTAAACGCCCAGACCTTGTTGTCCCAAGCCCGAGGAGGGACAGTCAAAAGACGCCACTGTTACCCTTCTCCAAGGCAGGGAAAGACTCTACAGTCCTTTCTTGAGGTACCTCAACTATCTCACTACCTACCTACCTTACAGACAAACTGAGTGACTGAGTGACTGGCTACTGCTCTCCTCTCCTGCATCTTGATTCTTCTTCCGGCTGGGACTCGACGAATGTCGGGCGGGTACGGACTGGCACAGAGACAACAGAGAGAAGAGAGAGACAGGCTCTTCGGAGAGACACTGACGAGGAGAGAAAAGCACGAGTTTTTGTCACATCTCTCATCCTGCTTCTTTCTCTCACTCTCACACACTATCTCGAGACCGACCGCCTCTACTCCCTTTTGGCTCACCAGACATTCCAACAAGTCACTCTTATTGCAGCTAGCAGCATAACAGAGGGATCAGGAGCAGCAGACAGGACGGGACGAGACGGTTCAACACGAGCGTCCATTTGTCTGTCCATTCTGGCCGTGTTGTAGGGCAGGCGCTACTCCGTACCTCATCGACCATCTCTCCTGGATTGTCAGACACATAGCCCACCCCCGGTACTTGGAGCTGAGGCGCCCAGGGTCCTCCGGTAGCATTTGGTGTTGGACTTACCCATTCACAAGCCCCCTTCAGCCCTCCCGAGCTAGAGGGCTGGCTGGCTTTGACCTAAGCGCACCTGGCCTAGTGTCCCAAGTCCAAGTCCCGCACCATCAACGAGCTACATATATTCGACAGCCGCCTCTCCACACTGGCAAGGTAGACGGGACTGGACTGGCAACTAAGGTGATCGACGCACGATAACTCCTTTCGACATCTCGCTCGAAGGATAGCTTAAAAACCTGCACACAAAGCCTCCTTTCGACCCCGTCCGCCGGGCCTGCCATCTATTTACTCCGAACCCAATCCACCTTTTCCATCAAGCCTTACTCCCAGGGCAGCGTTCCTCTCCTCATCCTAGGGCCTGACTATCAGTACCATACTTGTATACCTGACACTACCCTTCCTGGTTATCTACCTATCCACCTTACCTACCTACCTACCTGGGCTATCTGAGCAGTCCTTCTCTCGTCAGCTTTGTCTAGTCTTGTCTTGTCTTGCCTTCTTCTCTCATTCCTGCCCCCAAGCCCAAAGTCACGACATTCCACCACCCACCTGATTTTGGACATCTGATTGCGCCGTGTTGGACTGTCACCGGTCATCGTCGTTGTCGAATCCAGTAGCGGCGGCATCCTCTCGTCTGTGGCATTCCTAAACACCGCGTTGAAGTTCCAGCTTTTTTCAGCTCCGACGCCGCATCCCTAGGACGGTCTCCGCCAACAGCAGTTGCTTCCGAGCTGTACAGAGAAGGAGATTAAGAGAGAGAAGAAGAAAAGGAGACCCAAGTGCCTTCTTCTGCTTGACATCCGCTGCGCCCTGCCGTCAAGGTTGGTAGCTCAGTCACGTCACCTCAGACTCTGTACTCCCGCTCCTGCTGCTCCTGCCGCTCCAGCTCCACCGATCTTCCGGCCAGGCACAAAGTACCGACAAAAGTCTGCCTGCTGGATTAGTCCGCCCAGCAGCAACGATCCAAAAACACCTAGTCCAAAAAGCAAGAGCTTGCCCGTGGCAGGAAAGAACGAGGAGGATTCGAAAAATCACCAAAACTCCAGACACCACAACCCCCACCCAAAATGGCAATGGAGACTTCTTCGAGCTTCACAGCTCGAAGACAAGCAACACAGGCGTTGCCCCCCTTTCATCTTCCGTCGACAAACCAAGATATACCGAGTATGAGTAGACATTCTCATCAGTACCCCTTCAGCTTTCACAATCAGCCTCTGCAGTCGCCATCATCGTGGCAAGCCCCCGCGATGGCTACGCCGTCGGCTCCCTCCTCTTCCTCCGCTGCCTCAAATACTCAACATTCTCCTCTAACCGCCAGCTCTGGTCTAACATCGCCTTCAGGAGTGCCAGGTGAAGGGCTTAGCCCGCTCTCTTCCGGTGTCAATACCACGAGCTCCCAGAGCTCCTACTATCCTGGAGGAAACGGCCACGGATCATGGCCTACGCCTTCGAGTTCATACCAGCTTAGTTCTGGGACACCTCAGGGGCTCGTCCAGACTTCTCAGTATGCCTCCCGCGGAAGCACCTACGATCAGCAATCCCCAATGTCCTACTCTCGCACTTCGCAATCACCCGCAACCGGCGAGGGCCTTCCTCCACCACCGTACGGGCAAACGCATCAGTCCTTCCAGGCCTACTCTCACGGAGGAGCGGGATCTACACCAGTCAGTTTGCCGTCTCAGGGCCCACCAACGCCCCAGGGTGGCATCCTTGGATCTCACGGCGCTGTCTCGACGCAACCTCCAACGCCCGGCGGTCTGCATTCCCACATTGATTCCTACCAATCTCGACCACCAGCGACTCCCGGCTACTACTCGACATCCTCTGCCCCCCAGCAGCCGTTCAATAGCTACCAACAATCCCACACCTCGCCCACCGCTCCCTCTCCAACAACTTCAGCGGGCCCCGGGAGAGGCCTTGCCGCTCTACAACACCCTTCCGCGATGGCACCTCCTGGCTCTTACCGCTACTCTGGTTATCATGTTCCATCGATGGGAGGACCGATCATGTCTAACCTTACTTCTCCTGGGCACCAAATGTCACTCGTCAACGGTATGGGCGTCCCCGGCGGTTATGGAGCGCACCATCTTGCACCATCAATGTACGGCCACACCCACGGGGGGCAGCCCAACCCGCAAGCCGAACGGCCTTTCAAGTGCGACCAGTGCCCACAGTCCTTCAACCGAAACCACGATCTGAAGAGACACAAGAGAATCCACCTCGCAGTTAAGCCCTTCCCCTGCAACTTTTGCGACAAGAGCTTTTCTCGCAAGGACGCCTTGAAGGTAAGCCATCAACATCTCAAGAAACACTTGCACTGCAAACTCCTGCTTTAGCAAAACAACAAAAGCTTACCAATATCGCAGAGACATCGTCTAGTCAAAGGGTGTGGTTCCAAGGAGGGTGATGGTCAAAACGAGAACGGGCGACGCTCCTCGCAAGATCACTCTGACGACGGAACTCCTCCACTCAAGCGAGAGTAGATGGTCATAGAGTGCCTTTCACGACCTTCAATATTCGACGATGCTTTGTTAATCACACGGCCTACATCACCCATGGTCTTTGGCACATCCCGACAGGGTCATCATCTACTCAGGTAGCCACATGTCAACTTGGCTTTCGACCGCGATGACAATGCCTTCGTACATGAAACTATCGAAACCACTGCGTGGGGATATCACGGATGCAATGAAAATTCGAAAGGCACCATTGGCCTTGCGGGGAATAATGCCTAGCGGCAGACGCTTCATTCAGAGAAAACCTTTCTTGAAAACTTATTTATAATTCGATGACGGGCCGTATCTCGTATCTTCTTTTCTACTACACGCACGGCTATACACGAAAATCCCGGCGTTATACCGATACCACGGAACATTAATGGAAAGAGACTACCAGGGTCATAGAGGGGGCCAGTCGGGACTATTGTCACTTTTGTTCCCAAAGCTTTCTTTCGCTACATGCTTTTCGGAAAATTCACTCGTGGGCACGAGAATCAGTTGACAGGACACATGGGGTCGGATTTGTTTTTACGGCGAATGGTTGCGGCATCGCCCTCGCTACATACGGATGCGGGATAGGGGCGATGCCAAACTGGGTACGGCTCCACGGAACACCTATACATCGGGAAAACGGAAACTGGCGCAGGCACTCACGAATCGGATGGATCACGATGACGGAGGGTTGCCTAAAACGAAGGTCAAGGTTGAGTCATTGATTCTGTCAAAGTTTGGACGGGCATCTGGGACGGTTGGGTTTTGTACGCAAGAGGTCGCAGGTTATCAAGGTGGGATAGTGGAGTTGGGCATCAGGGACTGCTTTGGAAGATACCAAGATTATCAAGAGACAGGAGACTGTACATTATTACAAACGCACGAGAGCATTTCCTGTGTCACTGACCAGGAGTGAAAATTTCGAGAGAAATGAGTAATGTTCTACACATATATTGAAGTATCGCGGACAGTGATGGGCCCCTCGGTTCTGAATGTGTCACAACGGCAGTCCATCGCCTTCTGAAAAACACCATGATGACGAGAAATTGGCAAATTGGCATGTGAAGAACAATTTCTTTTGCCCATAGCTTCAAAAGATCTAAGCTCGGTCGATAATGTTGACCGCGATGGTTTATCGTGTGCTCACGTCCTAATGAACACTCACAGAACAGAACACCACCTCGGCGAGTTAGAGGGAATAGACGTCCACAGAGCATGGCATATCCACACACTGTCAAATTAAGAACGTCAACAAGTGAACCGACAAGAAATCATCATCAGAGACACAGCTGTACGTAAGGATCCATCAAAACAGTAACCTAGACTTTTCTGTCAATGTTCGAAAATGGTCGAATCAAGTTCTTCTTCATCCCCTCCCCCCCTCACCCTCATCCGAACCAAAGGCAGATTAGAGCCCTGGCCTAGTGGAGGATTACGTGCAGAGACTAACGTGTGGGAAAAAAAAAAAAGGATGGCGTGAACGGAACGGACGAGGCTGGCGGGGAGGGCGTATGGGGGTGTGCCTTTCCCTTTTGGCTTTTTGGCTTTTTGGCTTTTTATTTTCTCGAATTCTCGTTTGCTCTCTGAAGCTTGGGCGTGAGGGAACGTGCTGGCGTGCGTGAACGGCCGCATTAGAGTAGAGCGAAGAGGATGGGATGGCAGGTGTCGGTCTCTCGCTCTCTGCAGTTGCAAAATAACATAAGGAAAAAAGAGGCGCTGGGCGCCGCCGGCGCCGCGCGCCATACTCAAAACATCAGATGACATTGGGGAAGCATTCATAATGCGCAGTACCTAGGTAGATCAGTTCTATCCCCCCCTTTATGCTCCTTTGGGTCAAGTTTGCTCTTCGAGACTCTCCTCTTTCAAAGAAGAATGAGAAAGATGGTATGCTTCTGACGAAAGGAGGACGTTGCTTGTGCGACCGTGTTGGGGATTCCTTAGTCGATCGTCGGGGAAGCAAACCACATGTTCGTCAGCCAGCCGTGTTTTCTCGGTATTAACCTCGTTCCGGCAGAAAAATTGTCCGAGAGGAAGCTGTTGAGCGGGAATGGATGGAAGGAGAAACACGGTGCAGTCGTGGTACGAGCAGTCTCTGCACTTTCCCCCTTCCTTCCGTATTCATGTTGCACACGAGTCGCCCGCCGTGTTCCAAGGCTGCAGTCACGAAGCTTAAGTCAGTATCTTTGTGATAGTGAGCATAAGTGCAGAGTGATCCTAGCGTTGTAGATGGTGAGCGTTTTGCTGGCCTGATGAGCGGAGTATCCGTGAGAGTTTGTTGCGCGTTATCCCGCTGTTGGATATCCCGCTGGGGATTCGTCAAAGATACGCAAAGTTGACCTAGAAGCTATATGCGATCAATACGGAAGAGTCTAGACTCCCTTGCATGTCGGTTATCTGCGGAAAGTGTGCAGCTTGATGGGCTCGGCCCCATCGCGCAACGAAGATTCAATGTACCAGAGAGATTGTCCCAGTCCGGAGCTGGTAAAGTATTGATTGCGTTCCAACTTTGGCTCATTCTGTCGTACACAGCCGTGATGGCCAGTTCGAAATGCTCCGGTCTGATGGAGAACAAAGCCAAGCAAGCGGGGGGGGATAGAGTAGCGGGGCTGGTGAAAGCGATCCGGCTGCGGAGCTGAATCGAGAACCTGACGTGAGGTGAGACACACACGCGCGAGAGGGTGGAATGAGAAGGGGGAGGAGAGGGAAAGGCTAGAGCAAGGTGGGGTGGTAGGGCGGAGCCCATGGACAAGCATTCCTATCACTCCCACGCGATGGGCTGGCGAAGGTGTGTGAGGCGCCTCCTCCCGGGGAACCTCTAGCCCTTCCCCTTTTCCCCCTTTCTCTCAGAGCCGGCGGCAACACTAGTGCATAGGTCAGAGAAGCCATTCCACTTTGAGCATGCGGATTCGATGAGAATCGGTTGTCGAGCTGCAGCCGGTTAACACACCTGAGAGCCCTGGTCAACCTCATGGAGTGCGCCGATTGTTTGACAAGGCCTGGTATCAACGCTACTGAAGATAGACTGTCAATTCATTTGACGCTTTAGAGAGGGTGGGAAACACCACTCAACGGAAACTGTCGAAGTGGCGAAGATTCGCCTACCAACCGCATTGACTCCTCTTGCCTTGCTTTGTCCTACTCACCAGGATACGTGAGGGTGGGTGTGCGGAAAGACATAGGCATCATCTCACCCAGCTTTCAATGGTTTGACCACCTGACTGGCCAAGCTTAGAGTGTTGCATATGTGCGTCCTCCTTGGCAATCGAGTCACTTGCTTGCCTGCACCAAAGATGCAAGCATCCTCAGCCGTACGTAGTTCGTCCACTTGGATAGAGAGAGGTGGGGGAGGAAGTCGGCAAATGAGTCCCGCCCAGTATGTCGGTCAGATGGCGGACGTTGATGGCGGACGGTCCTTGTGCTCTCTTCTATCATTCTTGCACTCCTCATTGTGGAATAGAAAAAGGCTTGTGTTCTCCAGCTGCGACGAATCTTGAGAAAGTGGGATGAACAAGGACGTTGTCAGCCTCCTTGGTACTACGTAAAGAGGGCATGTCTAGCCGCGCCACCTAAGCAATGCTCGTGTGGTAGGATGTAAATAGGTAGGAGGAGGTATCGGTGGGCTGAAGTGCAATCTCGTTTCTAATGGCCCCCAATGTGATTGATACCTAATCTTTTGAATGCTCCTTCGTAGATCAGCGCCCGAGCAGAACGCCTCAAGGCTGGTCTTCCGGTTCCTCTTCGAGCCTAGCGGCAGCCTCGAAGCGGCAACGGCTGAACATCTGGACGCAGACTAACGATTCCCACGACGACAATCTCGCATTCCGGTTTGCCGAAACAGCATGTCGCTTTCTAGTCTTGACAACATTCGGCCGGAATAGATTGTTCTGAATTCATTGGCGTGATGAGATTTCGTCGTTGCTGAAATTAATTGTAGCTGCGAATTCGACCTGGAAAGAGTTGTCAACAAATGCCTCCCTGTCCTTTCATAGGTGGCATCCATAGTAAGCAATCAAGACCACGTCTACTATGCATCCCTTTGCCGATTGGTCTGAAGTTTGACTGTTGTACAATGGTTCGACTTGTGAGTTGATCATGCGCAATGCTCTTCTAAGGCCAAGACCCATGTCCCTAGGCTCGAGCCGATTTGTGGAAGAGGACGCGGTTGCAGCAAGATCGCTGCCGTTAATATTACGCGACCTTGAGTACGGATATATTGGTTATCGTAAATCCCCTGTACCAAAATGCGGGACAGGCCAGGCGTCTACGGTATGTGGTCAAAACACACAGTGTCGAAGTAGTTCCCAAAGTTTGCGCCGGTGCTTCTGCCATGGGTAACGGTCGAGATAGTCGAGGATCGAATGCTAGGTAGTCGAGCTCCGCGCATACCACATGCGCTTGAGGGTGGCCATGCTCAAGTACATAGGCGAGCCAAACCCCACATGGGTCGCGGTTCCAGTATTTCGAACTGCTGATCGCGCAAATAGCTCGGTAGTCGCAATTGCTGTACGTCTCGAACGTCGCCTGTTTTCGCTAAATGTTTCCACGGCCAAAGGCGACTATGAAGAGACTATGAAGATTGATAGCCATGTGTCAAGGCCGGCTCTCGATGGCTAAGGTATGATTGATAACAGAGCAGACGTGGACTTTGATAATGGTGGAGGAGTTCGCAAGGGCGTCCGTTGCAAGTCGTCGAATTAGGCTCGGCAACTTGCGATGTCGCCCCTTGATCCCGGCCCGGCCCCGCGATTTGGGTTGGATGCAGCTTGGGGAATGCCCTGTGTCTTGTTCTTCGCCTTCAACCGTTCAATCTCCGTGGATGGTTTTGCGGCTTGGTGCAGATCATTTCCCCTTGACCAGGGGCAACGGAAGCCCCCAACCGAAGCATACCAGCCGATACGCATGTCGGTCAGGCCTCGGAGTCAACCTAGGCCGTAAACTTGGGCCAGACAGACCTCAGCGTTTGCTGGAATCGTCCGACGCTCACGGGCAGCTGCATGCCATCGTGGGACATTAACGTATATACTCAAAGGAGAAACAGACGCAGTCAAAAGCACTCTGTGCTGGCGAACGAGAACCATCGCAAGACTTCAACTAATCTCGATGTCGCTAGGGTTGCATTGGACTCGGGTCAATGATCACCGGTGACCCCTGCTTCTGAAGTTGCAGTCTCCACGCGCCCCCGCGGACGCGACCTCGCGCAAGCATTCAAGTTGCATTTCGAATCATGACAAGCATTGGACGAAGCCTCTCACTTCGCGATCTTGTTTCCGGAACGTATAGACT
The DNA here is from genome assembly GCF_030913485.1 of Colletotrichum godetiae. NCBI lineage: Eukaryota > Fungi > Ascomycota > Sordariomycetes > Glomerellales > Glomerellaceae > Colletotrichum > Colletotrichum godetiae. Next base: position 2,098,646 of record NW_026851249.1, on the reverse strand, counting down.
GCGATCCAGTGTTTGCTCGACACCTGGCTTGGATCCGGGAGCTCGAAGATCAAGCATGTCCGTTTTCTCCTTCCAACACTCGAAATCCGGGCTGCGAGGAATCTGACTCCATGGAATAGGAATATCTTGAGGCGTAAACAAATACTAGAGTGGTGGCAGCAAAACAGTATAGAAGAGTACAGCTTCTTGGCTCCAGAAGAGACGACCTTTCCGGCAAACTTCAAGTTTCCATCGACATGGTAGTTACTACCATTTCCACCGAAGAGGTCGAACATACTCGTGGAACCTGGCTGCAGTTACCTCTCAATATAGTTGAGTGGAACAATTCTAACCTTTACCTACCGGGAGATTTTGGCAATTGTGATACGATGAACCGACGCGGTCTGCGTTGAAAGTGGCTGCGGCAGACGGTTGAGTTGTGCCCAGACTTCTTGCACACCCTCTCCTCTGAGACACGGCATCCGGATCTCGAGGTTCCAAAGCACTGACATACTGACAGACGTCGTCCATTCCAAGGATCATTGCAGATCAACCCATTAGTTGCCGCCTAGAGTCGCATCTGACATCGATTGCAACGTATAGAAGCAGGCTGCTCTCAGGCGAAGACCTTTGCGAGTAACCGAAGTTCACAATCATCGATTATGTGCTGGTGATGTCGTGGTTCACGTCGTTGGGGGTTTCGATTCAACTTGCCGAATACTTGATACATCGAGTCATTGAGAGCGAGATAGTCAATGGACGACTTCTCCGGCTCATGAGCGTTACTGGGTTGGTCCGCCAGTCAACTAGGCATGCTCAACGCTTCAGGCCATGCTGATATTGACCTCTGGGAGTTTCTTGGTTTCTTTCGAATCAGTCAAAACGGCCTATACACTGAGGCATCGAGTTCGATGGAGCTGGCTTATCAAAGATAATACGAGGGTTATGAAACTCGGCTGAATGCTGGTGGACCTGAAAGAATCGTCGGCAATCGTGCTCAAGGAGCGGCAGGAACAGAGTGGCACGCGAGAAGTGGGGCGTGACGAAGTATCGGGGCGATGATGCGCAGGTCGAGCGCCAAACGTGCTCGCCCATCGGTGGATCAACCACATATTTGGGGTAATGAAGAGCAGAGATCGAAAGACTGCGGTTGCGATTGGCGGGCTCAGGGCGAGATTGTGGGAAGAGCTTCCCTGGTGGTGCTTTGGGATGGCCGAGAATAGGGTGGCCCGAGACGACTTCGGATGAATGTGATGAAATACCAAACTCTGGGCTCGGCAGCGACACTTGAGACAGCGTACTCAGCTCTTGTGGACAACATGAGCCGCAAGAGTCGTTTCGAACAGTCTTGGAGACGTATTGGGCTGAAGTCTTTTCTGCCAAGCACCATAGTTGAGGTGGCCGGCAAGGAGCTCCGTCTAAGACCGTCGAACCATCAACCCCTGTTCGGGAACTGCGATCGAGTACTAACAAAGACAAAGCCACGGCTGGCCTGGAACTTTCGCCCTCAGTGGCCCATGCTGCTGTCTCCGAATAATTACAGATATCGTGTCGAAGAGCTATATTTGGAAATAGAGAGGTGAGGCCGCCGGAGAATCCCGTGCTAGTAAGGCTCGGGGTGCGATTGACGGAAACAACGTCCAGATAAGGTAGGTAATTGCATTGGGCACAGGGTAGCCAGCAAACAACGTTCAACTCAACAACATTATTTCTTCTTTCGTCTCGTGATTCATTCGAAGTTTTGTTACGTGGGAGGCCGATAAAAGCAAAGGCGAGCAACACCGCAACGGGGGGAGAAAACGGCCGATGTCGAGACACGCGGTGAGCAGTTTGTTTGAGAGCAGAATAGATGGAAGTTGAGTTTGGGTGTCACTCTTGGAAGAAATTGTTAGCACGACAAGGTAACGATACTTCTTGCTCTTTTAGGCTATCGAAGCTAGAAAGGGATGGAGACCAATTAGAAGGAGCAGAGTGGAGAAGACCCCGCCTTGGCATCGTCGCAAACTCCACCCATGCGCAAGTTGCCGAAGGGGCGTTCCCTGATGTTCCCTGATGCCCAGTATCAGCTCCTTCTCCTGGCCTTAGCAGATTGTCTCGCGTGATGCCGCAACTTGGTGCTAACGCAGTCTTAGGTCAGAATGTGGCCGGTTGCCCGTCTCACCAGGGTGTAACCAAGCTTCCAGGCCCTCCGGCAGGAACAACAAAAAGTCACGACCGTCCGCCTCCTACATCTTGGCACGAGCCAAGTCGACTTCCCATTCATGCACAACATGCTCTCGTTTCGCCGCAGTATCGCGAAGACTTATTCGTAACACCCTCCCTGCTTGAAGCGTCTGAAGATCCCACGCAAACCTTCTCGCTGCCAGTCTATAACATCGCCCGTGCCGCCTTGTTCCCCTCATCTTGGCGAATCCATCTGAAGGACCACGACGCTCCCTCTTACTTCCTATATTAAGTAATAACTGACTCCACGGCCGGGACTGGAGCCTGGTAAAACCGTACATAATACGCACCGTCACTCCCTTAATATTCGATTGTTTGCCAGCTCTCATACGCCAGCGTCGACCGCTCCGCCACGATATCCGCAAATATGGACAGCTTTCTCATGGCAAGGCACGGTGGTGATGACCACGGAGCGACGGGGACTGCAACTGCTTCGGATGCCATGCCGGGAATGGATATGGGCTCCGGCACGATGAATGATACCCACGGCTCGACCGGCTCAAGCATGAGCATGATGATGATGACCATCTTCCAGACTAGTTTGAAGACTCCTCTTTACACCGAAGCCTGGACCCCCAACAGCGTTGGCACTTACGCCGCCACGTGCATCTTTCTCATTTTCCTCGCCTTCGGTCTTCGCAGCATGCTGGCTCTCAAGTCCATTCAGGAGAAGAGATGGTTGGACAAGGACTTCAAGCGCCGCTACGTCAGCGTCAATGGCAAGCTCGGCATGGCAGGCAAGATGTCAACGGACAGCATGGCAAAGCAAATGGTACTTTCTGAGAACGGCCTCGAGGAGAATGTCACCGTCGTCCAAAAGGGACACGGCATCTGGAGGCCTTGGAGATTCTCCGTTGATCCTGTCCGCGCCGTCATTGATACCGCTATCGCCGGAGTTGGATATCTTCTGTATGTGTTCTCTTTCCTGCTATCATGAAAAACATTACTAATAATTCACGCAGGATGTTGGCTGTCATGACAATGAATGTTGGATATCTCCTTTCGGTTCTCGGTGGTGTCTTCCTGGGCAGTCTCGCCGTTGGCCGCTTTGCCACGATGGGCGAGCACTAGTGAATTATCAGCAGCATCTACGGAGACAATATCGACTAGACTTTTCTCCCCAATTCACTTGTTATTGTACGATGCGGTGACTCCAGTGATGGACGGATGCTGGATCATGGCATATGGATACGATGAATGCGACCACGAAGGAATGGGCAACGCGACATCTCTCAGGCCTTGGACGACACGTCCTTTTTTTCAATTTTTTTTCCCTTCTTTGAATCGTATGCGAAGGAAATTGCCAGGCTACTTCCGGCTGGAGATTACACTCGCTGTATTGTGTCGCACGAAATAAATTGTACACTCAAGGGCAGCCTACGGTTGTCAAATTCAAAGCAGTGACGATTGATAATGAAGCTGTGTGTACAGATTCGGTACCCAATATCGAGTTCCCTCCTTCTCCTTCGGTCGTGTGGTGGTAGCGCAGCAAGTACATATACAAGGGGTCTAGCGCCCTTTCTGGCCCGTGCAGAAACCTTCTCAAACTCCCTCAGTCCGTCGCCTACCTGAGGTACGTCCTTCCTGCGAGATGAGACGTACCAAGCCACCGTGGAAGCCACCAAGCAAGCCTACCGTTGGTAGGTCCGGAGTAGGTGCCCATGGTGCCTTAGTCGCTGTGCCACATCGCCTAAGCCGTCCACTCATCCTCTTCCCACTTCTCCCAAGTCAAGTCTTCGAACATCAAATGGTTCGAATTAAAAAGGAGCCGCATGCCGAGTTGTCCGCATCACTCGGCCAAAGATACAATGGGAGGTGGCTAACGCTTGTCAGCCCACAAATTCTGTCCCTACGCAAGGGCATCACTAAGACAGACAGGCACGCAGGGTTCAATTTGAAGGGTAGCAACCCGTGCAACCCAAGACGAACGATAAGATCAGCAGCCTGTACATCTCTTCTAGGACTATTCGTACATCAACAGTCGAATGTACGCCCAATCACATGTTTTGCGAGTACGGATACGTTCTTATGGTGTATCAGCAGGCATCCTCCCTTCGCGCCCTGGCATCTCGAGTCGCGGTCCCAGAGGCGACGTCACCCAGCGTGGCATAGCAGCATGTGGAGTGTTTCCTCCAATTCCGCACTCTTGAAAGAACCCGTCCTTCCACGAAGCTTGTTTCTGCCCGTTTCATCTGAACAGCTCCCCTCCAGACGGACCTCGAAGTTTCACTCCTCCGATGCTCCGTTCCAGTCAAATTTCGTTCCTGGCCATCTTGCAGAGGGGTACGGCAACTTCCACATGGGACGGGCAAAATGTATCGACGCTCTATCTCGACGACCTCTTCTCTACGGCAGACCTTCGAATGGCCAACACAATTACGAGGTTGCCGCATGTTCACCGGCGTTGCTAGCACCAGTGTCAGAAACCGAGAGACAAGCAAGATATATCCGCACCACCTCCTTCGCCGGAAGACTATGTTTGGATGTCACGACGCAAGCTTGCATTGTCCGATACAGCATAAGCCGGTTGAACCCTGCCATCCGTAGCATCTTGACCGCCACGCTCCAATCGGGTCACAATTCGCTATGGAGACGACAACAGACGACGGGAGCGCCGTGGCTGTGCGGGGCTCTCGCTTTACCCGGAGTCCACGATATCTGTCCCTAACCCCGGAGATGGGCAATCATTGGCAATGAGACGCAGCTCAACTCCGAGCACTGTGCGATACAAAGCAATCATCTTCGAGCCTCGGGACTTTGTGGGCGTCTCTCCTCTCTGTACGTCTCGTAGAGGAGCAGTTGAGACGATGTAAAGTTCCTGGTTGTCCGGACTAACAAGGACTCAGCCTAGGCTCACTACGAGAAGACGAGTGCTATCGAGTACGAAACTCTACGCGGGGGAGAGCGCGGAGACCGCCCAAGACACCATCTCCTCAAACATTAGCAGGATCAGTCTATGTTTGCAATGTCCGACGATGCCAAAGAGCCCTAGACCACCAGAAAACAAACAAGATAAACTCACATATCAGCTGGAAGCTTGCTACGCTTCCTACTGGCCCAACCTGCGGCGATGTCTCCCGTATTCTAGGAATTGACCTCGGGACCGGCATCCAGCCCAGTCATGGTAATGGGCCCTTGGAACTCGGCATTTAACCATGTGTGAAGTGTCCAAGAGGTCGCCGACCCTGTCAACTCAAAATCAACCTCTTCCTTGCACATCCTTGTCGATGGACTACAGAGAGGGAGGGCTGGGCTGATACCCTATGCAGCCTTATATGCCGTTCCCGAGATTACACAGATGACACAAAACTACTGCATAGATGCTCGGCCCCGGAATATAGCAGACAAGGCAAAGGTTGGAGTAGCTCCAAAATTGTCCGGCTAGATCTAGATCTGATCATATTGAGACTGCAGCGGACCGGTTCGCCGCAAATCCCGTCAAGCCCGCCAGGCCCAAAAAGGCAACGAGCTGTCCCTGCTCACATCCAAATCCAGACAGGACCTTCCCCACCATGAACAGCAGACATACATTTGCCTGGCAGGAAACCTCACAGCTGGAAACGCGTCTTTCCAAAGATGTCGAATCTACCCCGCTGCAGAAAGGTCAAAAGAAAAGAGTTTAAGCTCACAGATGCGCATGTGACACGTCAGGATCTGATCAGTCTCACTCTCCCGACCAGTCGAATATGATTCTTCTGGCCAATTGCACACTGTATCACCAGAAACAAAACAAGTCAAGTCAAGTTCGACTGACGGGAGAGACCGACCACGATGACGAGATATACGTGAGCCTCTTCTTCTTTGACAGCCAAGAGGGTTATGCGTCGTTCTTCGCGCCATGTTTACGCGCTGCCCCCCTCCCTCTTCGACTTCTCCGCTGGACCCCCGCTAGCGGTCGCCGAAGCCGCGCTGCGGAGGTGCACCTCAGACAGCGCGCACCCTGTTAGTAACAGCGGCGAAACACGAGGGCGGGCAGTACCCGTAGGTCCACTGACAATGTCAGCCCGCGCCCAGCAGTTAGGTTGCGCCGGCCGTGCCACGAGCGGGTCTATCGTTCACCGAATCACAGCGCGCGAGAAGGCCAAAAGCAGCATTCGAATCTCTATCCTGCCCCTTGCATCCCGAGTTCCCGCCATTTAGAAGTCTGCAGTGAGTTTACGGATACTCGCCCATGAATGGAACCAGAGATCCGCTGTTTGACCTAATCAGGCAAGTTGTCGGCGGGCTATTCAACCGCATACCAACACGACGACAGCGTCTACTTTTGCTACACTGACAAGAACAAGAATAAGAGAGCGCATGTCGACAAATTAACCTCCCTCAATCAAGGGCGGTCTGGAACTTAGCCAGGTTCTCCCACCCCTCCCTCGGACGTCAAACTGTCAACAAGTCTACTAAGCAAGCAACCGGACGGTAGGGGTTGGCTCGTACTTGGTGCCCGCTCGAGCTTGCATTAATTAGGAAATTCCAAGGAGAAATGACACAACCCTTTTGTATGGACAGGACAGAAGCCAAAATCAGTTGTGAAAACCTTGCGCGCGCTTGACAATCGAGCCCACGCTACCTTATGCTGTCGGGCAGCTGTTAAAAAAACGACCGGGCTTGTCTTCCCACCTCCCCTCCCCTTTCCTTCTGGGTAGCGGGTAGGTAGGTTATTTGCCGGCACCCCTTTGTGTGTGTTTACTTTTTTCCCTTCTTTCGTGTCTCGCATTTCACCTTTAGAGTTCAATCACTTGTCATGTCACCATGACGGCACACCACACACTTCACGCATGCGCCACGGACACTGCGCACTGCCAAACCAAACCAAACCAAACCAAACCAAACCGAACGAGACCCGAGTCTAATTTTTGCTTGTTCGAGTCCGCAAACGGAATCGCGTCCACCGTCGAGGACGGACGGACGGACGGACGGACGCAGGCGGGGGAAGCGGAGGAACTTTGGAAGGAGTCGGGAGAAGATCTGGATGTGTAAGCAAAAGTCTCTCTCTCCTCTGGACTTGACGGAAACAACCTACCCAGTCAGCTGCTTACCTAGCTACCTACACGCCTCGAAATGTTGTCCAAATGTCACTTCGGATCAATTCACGCATGATTGGCCGGCCGTACGACCTACCTACCGGTAGACATCTCACCGCCCCATGATTTGCTGCTCTAGGAACCTGCATGCGCTTGTTTATTCTTGTACGAATCGTAGACTCTCTCCCATTAGCACTGCTTCATGAGCAAAGTACAACAGTGTAAAACGTTTTGAAAAGATTAGCAATTCGTCAGGTCCTGACTTTCTAGTAGTGGTAGTTCTGGGTACGAAGACGGTGAATGGGGGGAAGAACAATAATCGCAAGGGGGCGCGCACACGCGGATATACTATCATACAGGTTTGTAGAGACATTTCTTCTTCTCCGTATTCTTAGGACTCGTCTTTCGTTCTTCATCCCTTCCCTTCTTCACAACCGGCGCTCTCCGGGCCCTCGGTGTGTTTGATCCCCCCCCCTGTATCCCAGAAGACCAATGATAGTCTCTGAATAGAACGACGACGGTGATAGCAAAGAGGGGCGAGAATGGGTGCAGTGTGAATGTAGCTTTTTGTTGATTTGCCCAGGGCCGGGGGGTATCGTGCCGAGTCCTACGGAGTAAAAGAACCCAAAAGACATTTCCTCGCAGAGCAGCGTAGTGAGAGAAAAACGGGTTCTGGAGCGTACGAAATGGTCCTGCGGACGTCTCTCTGCTCCCTCGTTGATCATCGACTTTAATGAAATCATCACAGTCCATTCCAAAAAAAAAAAAGATGTGCCTGCCCCAGCCGTGAGATATCGTGCTCTCGTGCTGGAAAAGAACATTTCCCCCTCCCGCGCCGGAAACCCTCCCCCACCCTGCTTCCGCAAGACATAGCTTTCTCCAACCACACAACCCCCCCCCCCCCCCCTACCGCCACTGGAGAAGAAGGAAAAAATGAACGAAGACGAAAAATGGCCAACGATGCCATACAAACTCGCGTCCACAGACAGCACGCCGCCTGTCGCGAGGTACAGACATGCCGCGCTCAATGAGACCGCCGCCGTCGTAATGCCACCCATACCCCATGTCTCCTGATCGCATGCTCCTCAGTGTCGCCATGTCTCTCGTTATGTTCCCCGTGTTTCCCCAGCTAGACAGCATTAAAATCCGCTCCGCGATAACGGTATCGCACAATACTGTGTTCCTTGAAGATTCAAATTCAAGGATATCCGAGTTGCGAGATGCCGGCGGAGTCGTAGTAGCAAAAGGGAAATTGGGATCAAGAGAAATAAAAAGAAAACGTAGTGGAACGAGATGCAGCAATTGGTAGCACCGAACTGTAACGCCAAACTACCAGAGCCTCATCGCCGGGTGAAGAAAATGACGAATGCCGGCGAGCGAAGTCTGGAAGATGCAGGATGTGTGTCTGGTATCAACGGGAAATGCAAAAGTCATGATGAACTTGGCGATCATGACTGATGCGACGTGTGCTGGGGAAGACCAGACTGCGGCGGCATAGCGTAGCCACCACCCCGTTGTTGTTGCTGGACGTAACTCTGGTAGGCGAGCGCCTGAGAAGGATCCATGCCGACGTTGGGCATGTAGTTGGGAGGCATGTGAGATTGGGGCATACCCTGGCGTCCTGCTTGAGGGGGCAGGTGCTGTTGGGGAGGCTCCTCGGGGGAGTCAACCTGGTTCGAGTCGTCGACACCGTTCTCGCCGCCTTGGGAGGGCTCGGGTGCGTTCAGGCATGCCTGTATCAAGAGTCAGATTTGTCTTCTTTTGTTTCTTCCTTCAATTTGCGTTGGTTGAAGCAGAGAGCGCATACCTGAATCAAGTTCTTGCCCTCGGCCTTGGTGACAAGAGGTTGCAGCTTTGGTGTCGTAAAGGTGTAGACGAGACCCGTCTCGGAAACAACGAGGAGGAGCACTTGGGTTCCAGTGAGGACAGAGAGCTCATAGGCCTAGTGGATAAGCTGGTTAGCATTATGAACAGGTAAAAATTGGGCTGGTGCAGGCAGCAGGAGTCGCATGTCATCTTGCAGATTGCTTCTTCGACCTCGATGCAGATGGGGAGCGATTGGCAGTGTCAACGTACCTTCTTCATGATACCAGCCTTGCGCTTGGAAAATGTGATGTGGCGACGAGACTTGTCGTTGATGAACTTGATCTCAATCTTGCGACGCTCGCGACCGCCCTTCTCGTCATCGTCATCGTCGTCGTCGGCGGTGCTGGGACGTTGGCGCTTGACGCCTCTGTTCTCAGCGACGCTGCCGTTGCCAACCTGCGACTCGTCGAGGTCGGTAGGCGAGGTCTGGTCGTGTTGATCGGTGATGTCGGCCATTGTGGTCAAGTGCGAGGGTGGTTTGAATGGTATCACAAGGCAGTAAAAGGTAAAAACGGTGGAGAAACTGCTTTGAGCGTGGTGCCGATTGATCTATACTTGATCAGGGTGGATGAGCTCTTGCTGTGTGTAGCTTGGATGTTGTCGCAGAAGGAGGCAGGTCGGAACGGGAGGTAACCTGTATCGAGTCTGGTGCGGAGCGGATGCGGTGCCTTGCGTGTGGTGGAGGTGGGAAGGCAGGTAAGGTTGACTGATTGAGAAAGATGGCAGGTAGGAGTTGGTAAGGCAGGTGGTAGGTGGGTAGGTTACGCGGGCGACTGATAGCGCGGTTGCGTGTGTAGTAGTACCTTTTTTGTTTTTTTTTTTTCCCTGCCGACCAACGGAAGCGAGGAATTTGCTGATTTAATTTTTTATTTGCTTTGTTTGACTTTTGGAGCTTCCGTGCCTGACATGCACTTGTTGCTTGTCGGTAGCCACAGAGCGGACAGTGGACAGAGAGAAGATTTGTCCGAAATAGTCAATAGTCGACGGCGACTATTTTTTTTGACAGGAGGCGCGCGCGCGGTGGATGGTTGGCGGTGGTGGAAGGAAGCTGGTCTTTTTGGAGACAAGCACAAGGTAGCGTAACGGAAGCAGGTGGTGGATGGTGGATTGTGGTGGTGGTTTGTTCGCAGCGGAAGCGGGATGGCTTGGCCTGGCGAAACGAACTGGATGCGGTGCGGGTTATGAGCCGAGCGGATTTGTGTAGGTATTTCTGCGGAGGTGCGTGGTGCGTTGGGGTGGACCGTGGACCGCGCAGAAAAAGGAAAAACGCGACTCGAGTGAGAAACTTGGGTCGGGGGTAGTGGGAGAAGAAGTAGAGGTCACTCGGCGGTTTTTTTTGGGAGGATCCCTTTTTTGACGGGGGGAGAAGACCGAGTAGAGAGAGACTGGGGGGAACCTGAAGGGGGGGCAAGGAGGGAAGGGTAAGGCCGAGAGTCCAGAGCCAGAGAGAGACGTTGGACCAAGGGTCAGTTGTCAGGCCAGACCGGGTCAGGTCAGGTACCGGGTGGGTGAGGGTGAAGTGTGAAGGGTGAGATGGATGGGATGTCGTATCTCTCTCGTCCGGATTTCGATGGAATCCACGGAGCCGAAGAACGGGTTCTTGGACGCCCCCTAGAAAAGGAAAAAAAGGGGACAAGAAGCGACGGGTACGGATACAGATAGGTCGATTCGGTATCGGGGCGGCTTGGACGTATGTCGTTGGTGGTTCAAGCGATTTCCCCTGCTCCCAGAAACAAGCAACAAGTGTCAGTTGGGGAAAAGCAGCTCGATTGAGGATAAGGCGAAAGGGAACTGCGGAGTGAATGAAAAGAGGATAGTGAGGTGGTAGCACGGGCTGCGGCCATAACCAGACAGTTTAAGGAAAAACGAAAGGCGGGGGGGTGGCGGTCTTGGACTGCCTGGACCTCTCTACTCGAGTACGGAGTCCTCAGAGTCGCGACGGGGGCCCTTGGGGGTGCGACCAGGGTGTCAAGTGCTAGCTGGGTTGTAGAGTACAGTGCGCGCTACAAAGATACCTTTCATCTTTTCCACCTCGACTTGCCCGGGGCATGCCGCCATGGAGGGAAGGGGGGAGGGGAGGAGGAAGAAGAAGACGAAGAAGGACGACCGGGTGTGTAAAAGGTAGAGGGGGTGTGCGTGCATGGTTGGTGGGTGGGTGTGCCAATGTCGCGGTGTGCATAGGTACGGATACCCAAGGTGCCTACGGATACCTCAGAAGCTGTACCTACGGATACTGCGTAATAATGTGAGATGTTCCATGTATGGATGCCGACGGAGACTCCCTCAGGTGAAGCGGAGAGAAAGAAAGGGCAGATATGTGGGCTATTATCTTGGGATTCTACTCTGTAGGGACGGAACATCAACTGATGATATCTGGTTGTGCGGATACCTGAGTAAATCTTCACGCGCTCTCCCCCAAGGGAAGGCACCTTGGGATGCAAGTGCTTTCCCTTCTTACAGTTCTGTGAGGAAATCCGATCAGGTGGAATGCAGGGTGTGGCCGTAAATGGTAGGTATGGAAGGTACCTGATAAATTTTATGTGCGCGTGAGAGAGTTGCGAGAGGAAAGAGCACAAAAGTAAACGGGCGGGTGTAGAAGAGACAGGCGGAAAGACTGGACGGGAACTGTGTCAAGTCAAGCATGACAACCAACGACACCGAATTACACCTCAGACACCTCAGAAAGAGGAGTACCGCCAAGGTACCTACCTACCTTACCTTACGGATATGTCTCTTGAAAGACCACCTCAAGGTCCATTGTAAGAACGATGGTCTATGGAGCAGAAAGAACCCATCAGACTCCAGAGGAAGGCACGAAAAACGATTAGGTTAGCAATCGCGGGCAGGCACAGTCTACAGCAACTACTACTGCATACCCGTACTTCCTTCCATCGGCGGGGTTGGTTTGCTGACTTTTGGTTATGGCAGTCTGGTGGTCACTTCTAAACTGGTGGATGCCTGTCCAAAGAGGAGGAAAGTGGAGCCGTTCAAAGTGACTTCCACCCTTTCCTTCTCACGTTCTCCTCCTCCTGCTCCTCCTCCTCCTCCTTCTTAGGTGTCCTGCCCTAATAACGCAGTTCTATCTTTCCCGCGTCTCTATCTCATTACCTCATGGAGGTACATTACCTTGCCATTTATCACTCACGTAAGCCCAATTGAACCCGGGCAACATGCTCGCTCCTTCCTTCGTCCCTCTTCCTTTTCTCGCTTCATATATCCCTCCTCTAGCACATAAACGATGATGCTCGAAAAAGGCGCAGAGTGACGACAGTTGGTATCCAATCCCCCTTCCATTTACATACTCCCAGGCCCCCCCCAGCAGATAACTAAGGCACGAGAGATGAGAAAGATATACTAGCACACACCCACCTGCAGCCGACCAGGGAAGAAGGTTTGGCTTCCAGCAGCGCAAGCGCAAGTAGCCAAATATACTACGGATACACGACGCTTGCACCATCCTCGACCTCCGCCATAACCAACTTACCCACGTACACATCCCGCTACCTTACTGCATCGCCCCTCCCCGCCTACTACTCATCATCTCAGTGACATTGACAGTCCCCCCTCTCTCCGTAACTTGCTATCGTTCATCGGCATCGTCCACCCTCCAGCTCCTCTATCTGTAAGGATAGATGACTTGGATATCATCCATCCACTAGGACAATGTTAGCGACAGATATCCTTTCCCGCCAAGAGATAGCCCTGCACCCTGCTTGCAAGTCACACTGCTAGGTTGCGTCCCGCCCACGGCCGTGGGTCCTGTCGGTCAGGACGCGGCCGACCGGACCAGACCAGTGAGAACCTGGACTGCCACGCCTCCGGAGCTACAGTATGTGAGCCTGTAAGGTCTGCGGCCTGCCAGGTCTTCCACTCCGGTCGTTAGTTTCTGCACCTCGTGACTTGGCTTTGCCAGTATCTCCATGTCTCTCCTAGACTCGATTCCTCCTCCTCCTCCTCCATCGGTACGTACACTTGACAAATGTCGGGCTACAGCGGCTTTGCATCGTTGCAATAACAACTAGCATGCGACACTGCAGAAGTACAGATTGACATCTCTCTTCTTGGGCCCTGGCCTGCCTGTGCAATAACGGGTAGGCGATCCAGGACCAGGACCAACATCGTGGCCGTTGTCCTGGCCATTGCCGCAATAACCAACCGCCTGGTTCAATTGCTGAGTATCTTGGCGATCCCTTCTCTCTTCAATCTCGCTCCAGAACGTCTGCAGCTCATGTACCTGAACTTGTCCGGTTTGGGATACGCTGCTGTTCTCTACCGACAGCGTTGGATTGTTCTTGTTCTTTCGAGGGCCGAGCTAACGCATGGCAGAGCCTAGGCGTCGCCGTGGACGTCCTGTCAGAACTTAGAACCTTCGCACCGACGCTGTCAAAGCCTTCTTCGCTGCCTTCTATCGACTTGGTCTTCAGGGCTTTGAGGCTTGAGCCACTGCGTACCTCACGCCTCAGGAGGAGCACACGCTGCCTTCATCAGGGCGACTGTCAGCCTTTCTGGGCCAGTCCCTGCAGAACGAAGAATCTTGTCAGCAAACACCAGGCATTCCACTGGACCCCCGATCGCAAACGCCTTTCCCTTTCTCACTGCACTATGCCCCCTCAATTCTAGCTCCCTCATCCTAGGTCCGGGCTGCCAGTGGCATCCATGGGAAATAAGCGATCGAGGTATTCCACAGTGTAACACAGGTCGCCGAGCCATGGCTGACTAAACGGTGGTCAAAGCATTTTGGTTTGCGGCTTCCGGCTGCAATGCGAGATAGGGCGGGAAGAGAACCAGAAAAAAAAGGGGGGGTATATTGCTTACCACACGGGCCAAACGACGAATCACTTGGGGAGGCCAGAGGAGGGCCTAGGAAAGACCCTCTTTCGAATTTGACTCCCGCCCTTGATTGTCAAGACACGAGAAAGCACCACGCGTGCTGCGTGCTGCGTGCAATATCGAATGAGAGCGCCAACGAAAAATAATTAATGATTCTTGGGTCCTGTGGGGTGACTCCTGCCTTGATGGTTGGGACCCGTGGAGAATTGAGGGATCGGGAAAAGCGCCCAGTGCGACAAGTGTGCAGGGTACAAGATCGAACCCCTGCTGCTTACCGCGACTAGCGGTATCGAGGACCTCGGCTGGTCTTGGTTCAGTCTGCCCCGTCGCTTTTTGTCATCCTCGACCGGGCCGCTTGTTATTTGGCTGCGTTCAGCTAGTGAAGACACCTACTGTGTAGGTTCGACGATGAACCGAATGCCAACGCCGAGTTGTCGTGTCCCCAGTCGGCCTGTCGAACCACAACCTGCGCGTAAGGCTTCCGAGCGGCCCTTGGTGCAGCTGGCAACGGTGCTGGAGTCGTTGAATTACGCAGTACACAGCGCTTGCGCTGCACTGCACTCGGTTTGCAGGCGGGAGTGTGTGGAACATTGCAACGCGGTTTGGCTTAGCGTCTTCCTGCTGCGCTCGGTGTAGGGGTGTTCCTAGATGACCACTGGAAGCTGATTTCCTGGTTTGGAGAGCTGCAAGCCTGTGAATCGACCGAGCTCATCTGCGCCCATTCTTAAGCAGCGCTCTAGAAGACTGCCTCAATCAGCACTGGCATGCCGTCCATAAAGGGCAAGTAGCTCATAGTCCTTTGACCTCGAGGCAGACCGTCGCGCGCTTGAGGTCGCTGCTCAACGGTGACGGCACCGTGAAGCGCAGCCTTTTACATCAGCCGAGAGAGAGACGACAACTCAAACAACCACCAGGTCTTGCAGGATCGTAAGAGACTATTGACGTCGATTGCTACCCCCAAGGCTGGCCTCCTGTGAGTAGGGGCCACAGAGACATCCGATGCGCGCCATAATACGACTTTCATCATCTACCCAAGTTGGCATTGCAGGGCCAACCTAACCAATCAGCGATTGGCGGAAATTGGCAATGGATTGGTATTGTGTGCGTGTATTACTCGACGGTGGGCTCCCATTCTCCTGGGAATCGATAGTGCTGGCCAGACCCAGCCGCGACTAGGACTTGGGGGCATCGATGTGGTTGTTCTAACTTTGCGCGTGTCTTTCTCTCTGGACAGGTGGGTGTTCGTTCGTTCGCTTGCTCGGTCCAAGTGGATGCCCCACGCCGTCGCCGACCGAAATCAAACGACACGACACGGCGCGGGCATGGGAGTTGGGACAAGGGTATGGTTGGTGGTTTGCTGAAAGGTGGATGGGGAAAAGGCGCCGTCGCGTTGCGGCACAGCACACAGTGCTTCAGGCGCAGGCGCTCAATATGGGACGTGCTGTCGAGAACGTGGCCCTAGAGCGGAGACACACAGGGCGGGCTAAGGATGGATAGCGTGTGATTGCAGCGGCCACGGGCACGGAGCAAATGTCGTGAGCGTGGAGTCGTGGGTACTTGGTAGACTGTATCCGTCCGTACTGCGTAGAATACAAAGTACGTCTGGATATGTTACAGTCCCTGTCTGCTCGTTGATGGCTGCAATTCGAGACAGGGAAACACTGGGTCGATGCTGGTAGAGATTTCGGGGCTTCGGAGCGGATCTTGGAGGAGCACATGTTTGACGGGCAGACGGGGTTGTCAGGGCAGGCAAATGTCGGGTCGACGGTCGTAGATGCGTTTCTTTGCTCTGCTGCCGCGGCTATTGGACGGGTCCAAAGTGATTCTTTGTACGAAGAGTGGTGGCACTGGAGCTTTGTGCCTGCCCCAAGTTGGAGCGCGGCGATTCCGTTGCGTATGTCTCGGAGTTGGAGAAGAGCGTATTAAGGTATTTGTGAGGTTGCATTGCGTCGCGTTGGGTCACGGACCTGAAGGCGGCAGCCGAGACACGCGTGGGAACGAGAACCACGATTCTTTGCTGGAAGATGGATGAATCAACTGCCGTCGCATACGTACGAGACAACGCGTGCTTGTTCACACGTGGAGAGTATGCATTCAGCTCGAGTTGGTTGACGAGAAAGAGATCTCGAAAAGCAACGCCCCAAGATGGCCAAGAGTTGAGCGGTGGGAGGAAAAGAAACGATGGCAGACGGGTTGAATCTTGATATGCGAGCTTTGACAGGGGCTATCATTCACCGGTCTGGTTCCCTGCTTGGGCCTGGGGCAGGGCGCAGGGTGGGATACGGCTGCTGGACATGGTTCTCGCAAGTCGTTGCTGTCCGTCCTCGTCCTTTTGACGAAAGGCGAAGTGCGCGGCCATTGCGAAGTCGAGGATGCCGAGATGCGAAGTCAAGTATCCGTACGGATCAAGCCTTTTTGCGACGTTGGATTGAAGTTGAAGAGGCTGACACGGAAAGGGAACCAAGGGATTCGAGACCGAAAACAAGGTGGGATGTCAGGCCTGACAAGGAAAGGCGTGTTGAAATTGACTTTTGTGCTCCCGAAGGAGAGATCTAGACGTTGCTCGATTCGTCTTGACAGCTTTCGTGACAGCGTTTGGAGGACCAAGGACCTGGGGCAGATGGCTGGGCTTGCCAGGCTCGGCGGCGCGTGCTATGCTGGACGCGGACTGGGCTGGGCTGAGCTGGGTCGGATTTACCGGTTTACTGGGGGGCCCACGACGGACGGATGGTGATGGGGATTGGGACTCGGAGGGCTGGTGGCAGGTGCTCGTGAACCGAAGCCGTCCATTCAGATCAAACCCTGACACGCTTTGTTCCTTGACTTGGGAAGTTGGGACCTTGAACTCTAGTGTAGAGCGAGTGTCAAGACTCAAGAGTCAAAAGTCGATGTAAAAAAGAGTGTTGCTGCAGGCTGCAGCGGGCGAGCCCCTTCCCTTCCCCTCCGTTCTCCAGTGTTCCAATGTGCCCCCCATGAAGTGTGGGACTGTGGAACGAAGCGGGGAGCAAGGGGGCCGAGATTGGTCCAACCCCATCCAAAAGAGCAGAGAAATCGATACGGACGGGGACATGGAGACACAAGCGTGGTCCGGAACAGGGGAAGTACGTATTTTCACCTACCTGACTGGGCAGGCAGGACCTGCGGGTTTGCACGAAGAAAGGCAAGTGTCCACGGGAGGAGCAGGGAACGTATCCGCCACCTCGCAGGTAGGTATCTTATGGTTCATCGTGCAACTCCGGGCTCACTCATGGCGACATCAGGTAGGGTGGTACCTCATGAAGTCAACTGTCATAACGTATGTAGTAAGTTGGGCATACGGATACAAGGTATCTTTTAACCCCATGAGGTCGATAGGGTTTTAACCACACGATGGGCAACGCGACAATCGGCCATGGGTCTACGCTAGGTAAGGTAGCTAGCTTGCTGCCACTACCTTTTCACAGGAATCGACTAATACTACACAGAGTGACAGACAGTAATTGCTCATGATCGATTGCTGGAGGATCAAGAGTAGAATGAGGCAAGTGTGGACGCTATTCCCTGTTAGGAAGTTAAGACAATATGTCCCACACAGTGTATATCATCTCAGAAGGTACTTCATCCGCTACCCGTACGGGCACCCGACCGAGTCGAGGAAAAGAATGCAGGGTAAATGAGGGAATCAATGTTCAATGTATTGTGTGCCGGGCTGCAGTCTGCATGTAAGGTATTGCTCGCTCGGCCTGCAGATGCATGCGGGCTAAGCTACTGGATTGATTCGCCTTTGCGCCATGGAACTTACCGTTCAAGCCCATCAGTAAGGTGAGCGCGGAGCAGAGGCCACCAACATGTTTGGGAAGATGACATACGAATGAATGCCTCGAGACATGGCCAGATTATCTCCTTCACTAACACCAGAATTTCCATGAATACAATCTCCCAGGATCACGAGCAGGAGCCGCTTGCTCTTGCTCCTATCTTACGGAGTACTCTCTACCCCTGACACACCGCACGCGAGCAAGCTGACCTGGTCCACTGGATCGGTTTCTTTGATCAAACGAACTCGGACTCCGGAGCGCGCAACAGAAGAAGCGTGTTTGGTGTCAAGTCAGGGGGGACAAGGTCTGCTCCGTGGCCCGTTCATTATCGGGCCCGTTTCTTGTCGAACAAGTTGTTGTTCTGCAGCATCTCACGACAGTACGACTTCACACAAGACAAGTAAGGCATAGATTCGCTGGAAAGCCACACGAGATGAGCAGCAGCAACACAGCATCGTGCAGAAGACGAATGATGTACTTCTCGGTCGACGTCAGCGATTTTCTTTCCCTTTTACGAACATCGCGACAACAGACGACAGCACAGATACACGGGGGGGTGGCATGCAGCTCAGATGCCTTATGCTCGGCATCGGCGTCAGTCAGCAATGGAAATGCCAGAGTGAGAGTGAGTGTCAGATCCAAGTCCCGGGGAGAACTGGCGAGCGGGTGCCGATCGAAGAACGCCTCCCCTTACCCTACCGCTCCTTCCCTGCAATTCCCCAGTCATAACTTCCAAGTACTCCGTATATGTCGAGCCCAGTTGAACCGGATCTTTTCCGTGCACGTGACAGTCCGATCCTCATCCCGGTCCAACACTTGTCAGAGAAAACGGTGGCACTTGCTTCGCCTGATTCACTCACCACCTGCCTGCCTGCCTGCCTCCCTCCAGACTCAGGTATCCTTTTCTCCTTCCTGCACCGTGTGTAATATTCGTAGTTTCCGAGGCTTCGACTGACCTTGTCTGCTCCACCCCTCCAAACCGCTCTGCCCGGTGCACTCGGGGAGTCGGGACTGCAACTGACACGGCGTTTCGTTTCGTTCGACAAATTATCTGACCTCAACCGTCCTTTCTACCGACCTATTGGGCGCTTGTCGCTCACGCCCGGCTCTACCCTCCTCCTCGGGCTACTTGTACTCTCGCAACCGGATAACCCGTACGTGTTCGTTCGCATCCCGCCAAACTTGTCCGCAGGACGTTAGAGACCGTGCGTGCGGGATGAGTTCGCAGCGCCTCAAGCCGCGATTCACGCCCTCGACAGGCTCGCTTTGCAACCTGGGGCACATAGGATCACTGCCGCCGGTCTCCGCGCAATATGACGGGATGGTTCGCAAGAATCGAGTTCAACGGGGCAACCGATGCAGTCCAGCCTTGCGCTCGGCCCATGCCCTGAGCCCAAGTCAACCTCGTTTTTCGAATGCAATGTACTGGTACCTCAATGGGTGCCACTGGTGTTCGTGTCGCTCGGCGATCACTGATTTGACATGAACCGTATGCTGAAGGGTCATACTCAAGTCAATCAAGCTTGTTGATCTGCCTGAACTAAATCTTGCCGTATTGCTCGGACAGGCAATGGTCCTTGGCCGCTGGGCTGCCGAGGGCCAAGTTTGGGGAGTACTATATGGCTCCCAAGGCGGGTTCTCGTCATTACCGTTCTCTCTTTTCCTCGCGTGGCAGTCGATGCAAGAAGAATCTATCCAGAGGGACAAGCTGTTAGATGGCACGGCAGCTTCTGAGTGGCATGCTGACCCTGTCGTGCCTGGTTTCCTACGATTCGCCATTGCACGTACAAAACGGCTGGAGCCAGCAGTCACCGGCTAGAGCAAAGGCAAAGGGAACAACATTCCTCTCCCAACAGTTAAGGTGAGTTGGAAGAAAGGGGCTAGACCAACAACACTGAGAAAGGGCGCCAGTGCAAAGTTCGAGGCTCCCAGGTTGTTTTTCAGAGGGTAGATATTCTTCCCATTCCGTTTTTTTCAGAATATCCTTCTTACCTGTATAACGCAAACGCGGCTCAGAGCTCCACGGGTACAATGAGGACGGTTTTGCCCCTGCTATAAGCTGTACTCAGCTGCAAGAGGATATCCTCTGAATTGAAAGGGCATACCAGACATGTTGGGCTCGAAATCCATTGCGAAAGCTCAAAGTATACCCCAGCGACAAGGATTTTGAGGGTGGATGCTACTTAATACCGTACTAGGTATGCGTAGCGTATCACTTTCTATTTCGACTCGAAGGTTTGACTCAAGGTAGGTGAATATTCGGACTCCAAGCGGTTGATGAGCCCTGCGAAGCATCGCCGTCCGCTGACCATTCGATGGTCTCTACCCAACAAGGACGCTCTCGATGTCGTTGCATGTTCCTCGTCCAGTTCCAATATGGTTAGTGGCCGATCTCACGAACCCGGATTTCAGCGTCTATCGGCCGAACCACGTCCTCCAGTTCTGACCAGTCAAGCTTGGCATTCTGCCCTGTCCAACGTCTTTTGACTCCGAGCTAGACATTTTGGGAAGCAGAGGGGGAGGGCTAGCGAAGCGTGTGCACTGTCGTCCAAGAGAGCTTGCTGCTTGCGAGGATGCCGCTAGATAGGGACGTCAGCGAGGGCATGCTTGTTTTTTTGTCTTCTTTTTTCGAGAATGCTATACCTACGAAGTACTGCTTGTCATGAGCTACCGACTCGGCCTATTCCTCTCATTGCAGGCAGTCGACAAACGACTATTCGGTAAAATTACCGCGGTATCTAGACCAGCGCTCACAGGAACGACAAAGTGGGATTGAGCTTCCGGGCATCAAGATCGCTGCCGCCTTCATACGTAACCCACATCACGAAGCAGGTCCTGTCACCCCCCGCTGCCTAGGTAGGGACGAATAGAGTCCGCTCCACAAAGCTTTCTGCTCCAGCCTCCGAGCTTCAGGGGCCCCTCTCTCTCTCTCTGAGACTTCCGCCCGCCCCGGTGTGATGAGGAGAGATCCTGTTCAAACTGCACCATATCGCAAAGTCTTGGCTCGGCCTTCGCCTTCCGGCTTGCGGAGGGTAAACTAGCCGCGAGGAAAAGGGCTTGTGTGGAAGTATAGATTGGTAGGTTGGTTCCACGTTAACATTTTTGTATGCTGACAAACGTGATTTTGCTGGTTGGAAGGGGAGTCTTTTTAGCTTTCCAGGGGAGAGGGGCCGGCCCACGGTTGGTGCTGGGACCAGAAGGAAAACGCGTTCTTTCGTGAAGTTGCTCGCACGCGCTTCGCGTCGCGCCGGGATTTCCTATAGCAAGCCCAAGCCGCTCTGCGGATAGATGTTCTGGGCGTCCTCCGTCTACCTGATGAAGCCGGGACGGTTGAAGTGATCATGATAAGTACTCCGGGGCGGGAAAGGCATAGTATTTGGAGGCCTCACTTTCTCAGTCATGCCATGGGGTACTTTGGGTGAAAGATCGAAGCCTTCATCCTGTGATCGTTTTTTTTGCCATTTTTGCTTAAAGAGATACCCTGCAGATGTTCTATCTTCTCGTCATCTAAAGTTAGGATTTTGCCAACATAGAACTTGAACTCATCAAGAGCAAGTCGCCAGTCAACGCTTGTTACATTTATGATTAGAGCATTCTCCGGATCCGAGACCGGGCAGACAGCAACGGGGAATTGACTCAGGGCGGCAATGCATCCTCCCCTGCTATTTGTCTCACAGTGCTACAGTATTACCGATATCTGTAAGAAAGCCATGGACAGCGCGGTCCAGGTGTGGTCTAGACTCCAGGGGAGACATGGCATTTCGAGCCAGATCTCCCGTATTGATACCTACCCCCTCATCACCGGCGTCGGTCTTTGAGTTTTCTCTGGTTCCGCCTCGGATCCAACGTCAAATCCGAGAAATACCGCGGATCGCGTGTGCCGGGACAGGAGAGACTTCGTCACGCGGCGTGCTGTGTAGGTTTCCCGTGGTGGGATGTTGCTCAAGCCCGGTTGTCAGCTATCACATTTTTCTTTTGTTGCCCTTTTCTCTATTCGAGCTGTCTTTGGTAGACTCGATATAGTTCGATCTCGCACGGGATGAACCGTTTGTACATGTATGTATTCAGCCGTTGGCCCTATACACATCCTTGACTGAGCCAAGTCGGGTGGAAGAACCCGCAATCTAGGGATTTGAAACAAGTGCGGAGTGGAAAGACTTAATAATAATACGGTATATATGATTGGGATGTTGGCGCTCCAATAAGATCTTTCCTTTCATCTACCGGAAGGTGTCCTGTTTGCGCATTCAAAGTGGGAGTAAAGTCAAATGTCGAACCTTCTCGGTAACCTTATTTGCGTGCCATCGACACATACCCTGTATACTGCACGACGAGCAAGGAAACCCTAAGCGGCGAGTGTATTTGATCATACTAGGCAGACTTGAGCATGACTGTTTACGGGGACTAATTCTTTTCAGACTCTGATATGTCGATTTACTTGGTCAATATACACAACTCTAGTTGACACCCGCCGGCCATCAGACACTGTTAGACACACTCTCTAATCGAGTCTAGCAGTATGGCAGAGACGTGTCAGAGCAGCTCCCAGCAATGAACTTCTGGCCCGCCTTGGGCTTATCTGCTTCAAAGAGCTGCGCCGATGGATCAAGGACATGATCGATGATGTGAACGATGCCCTTGGACCAGATTTCCATTAGTACCGTTGCTCCGAACAGTCAAAGTTGTCAAGCTTTAGATCATCTTGCTTCAAAAAAAGAAAACGCACCTTGGTAACCCTCAAATCTCCCTCCGTCACCGCCGCAACATCATTCAACCACACCTGTCCATCCTTGACCCGCGTGCCAACGTACAAGTACGACCCCGTCTGGATCCTGGTCGCAGTCTCGTTGAAGACACTCGTGAGCAGCTGTGAATTAGGCACGTAGTGATGCTGTACCAGGTTGCCGAGCCACCACTTGCCCTTTGGTGTCGGCGTAAAGGTATTGAAGTACTGTCCCGTGTGTTTCTCAAACGCGGCGTTCGAGGGCGCGAAGAAGGTGAAGTCCCAGGTAGGGGTAGTGTCGAACGCATCCGTGAAGCCCGCGGACCCGTTGATGACCTTGGAGAGCGCTGTCAGGTCGCTCCTGGAGTTGATAAAGTCTAGGAGAGTTGTCGTGTTGGAGGTCTTTGGGGGTACGTAGGTACCCGCCGGTTTGGGTGCGTAGGAGAGCGGGTTCCTGTCTGCGGCGACCGCTGTTGACGTCGCCCCGAGGATAAGGATGTTCAAGAGGGTGATTAACTTCATTTCGAATGTGATCAATCAGGATTCTCGAACTGACATCGCGAGAAGGGGAAGCTAGATTCAACGACACGAGGAGCGGTAGTCTTATACCAGTAGATTCACATGGACCGAAGAACCACATGACATCGTGCACAGCACTCGCCATGTTCATTCTATCCAGATCCCCTGTGACCAACGATTGGTCACCGGGGTCTATCTCCCGGCCCGGCTCCGTGCCCCGATAGTCGTCCCGGGATGCGGGGAACACGATGGCAAGACCATCCCCCGCAGATCTCATCTTTCCCCGTATGGGGAAGCTGCAGCGAAAAGATCCTCCGGGAGAAGTCGAATTTCCACAGATGAGAAGAGTTCGTGCTTCCCACGAAAATTCCCTCAGCCGAGTGGAGGTCCTTCTTTAAAAAGAAACCATGTAGCCTCCCCAGCGTCTTGATTCTGACAATGTGTCCGTCTCCCAAATTTACCCTCAAAGCCAACATCATGCGATCTTTGACATTCCTCGCCATCCTCGCCGCAGTGCCCTCTGCCTTAGGGGCCAGCAAGCCACAAATGGGTGAGAAACTTTCCCGCCTCATAGAACTTCACCAAGACACAAAAGTCAATGTTTTACTCGCTTACATGTCCTCCCCCTGCAGGTTGGAACTCATGGAACACGTTCAAGCAGAACATCAATCAGACTCTCATCGAGAACATCGCAACGGCAATAGTGGAAAAGGGCCTAGCCAAGGCAGGATATAGCTACGTCGTCATGGATGAGGGCTGGCAGGCTCTCGAGCGAGCTGTCGACGGTCAGCAGCAGCATAATGCAACCCGTTTTCCGTCGGGTATCTCTGCTCTTGCAAAACACGTACATGCTCTAGGCCTCAAAATAGGCCTCTATAGGTACTTCCCCTCTTCCCATCATCCCATCATCCCTTGTTACTCCTGCCCCCTCTTACGCGGCTCTCTGCTGAGGAGATATTGAGCTAGAGAGCAGAAAGGAGTATCGCACACACGTGGAAACGAATACTTACGAAACCCTAGTGACTCGGGAATCTTTGGCTGCGGCTTCACCCCCGGCTCCTGGGGCTACGAAGAGCTCGACGCTCAGACCTACGCCGCCTGGGGCATCGACTACCTAAAGTATGACAACTGCGGTGGCTTTCACGCGGGCACGCACACCCAGCAGGAACGCTTCCAGACAATGTCGTCCGCCCTCCTGGCGACCGGCCGCGATATCCTCTACAGTCTGTGCCAGTGGGGCCACCAATTCCCCTGGTACTGGGCGGATCAGGTCGGCGCCGCTTCGTACCGCATGTCTGGCGACATTTACGCGCGGTTCGCCGAGGACAAGGCCAACATCTGCAAGACGGCGTACTGTCTCAACACCGGGTACGCCGGGGTGAGCGTGCTGACCATGATCCGGAAGATGAGGGAGGTCTCGCCGTTTCAGGCAAAGGAGAAGGCTAGTTGGGCGGACATGGATATGTTGGAGATTGGGGTCGGGTATAACCTTAGCGGAAAGATTGTGTACATGTCCGAGGTGGAGGAGCAGACGCACTTTTCATTTTGGGCGGCGCTCAAGTCGCCCCTCATCATCGGTGCTGACATCACGAAGATCCGGGAGTCGTCGTTGAAAATACTGCTCAACAAGGACATCATCGCGGTCTCGCAGGATGAGAGAGGCGAGGCTGCGAGATACTTGCCCGGGTTATCGAAGGAGGATGAGGTGCAGGTATGGGGAGGTGCCATCGAGACTGGGGGGTACCGCCACGTTGTCCTCGCTTTGAACTACGGGAAGAATGCCACGAGCATCGAGGTGCCGTGGAAGGAGATTGAGGGGTTAGAGGAGTGTCCCGGTGGAGGGTTGAAGGTGAGGGATATATGGGCTGATGAGGACTTGGGGATCGTGAAGGAGAAGATCACTTTGGACGGGGTGGCTGTTGGGCAGACCAAGGTTCTCTTGTTGTCTTGCTAGTTATGAAAAGAGGTATCACGGGAGTGAATCGTTTACCAGGAGACAAAACTTTTTGAATCGAGCTTTGGTCACCCAACTCTAGATATTACTAAACAGAGGGGATTATTCTACTGGTGCTTGTCATATGAAGGATGATGTCAGTTTCCAAGGTATCTCTAGCTTCTCTAGTCCTGGTTTAATGTCTGAATCTCGCTCGACGTGTGCTTATCTCGAACTGACTCCTATCAAGCTACACGAAGAGACAAAATGGGGGTCGAGATCTTACCAGAGGCGGTTCAAGAAAAACAACTCGATTCTCTTGGTTGAATCTCACTCTTAGAAGTCCCGGCAATGAAAGTTCGATCTTTGGGATAGAAAGCCAGATTCATCAGCTTTCACCATGGTCGGGAACACTAAGACCGAGAAATCCACTATTGGACAGGCACCAGCGGTAAGTCTCAATGGCCATTTCAGGAGAACATTCGCGTCCCTTCGATAATTGCGATAAAACAATCCTTTCAAGCAGGATCTTCGCTCATCTTTGCATCACAAGTGGCTTGGCGCCTCCGACCTCCCCCAGACCGGAGTGCGGAGCAAGTTCCGGACAACCCTCCGGCAACACCAACGCAACGCACAACATCCCACCGAGCAAGACAGATTGCTGTAAATCAACAGGTTATGCGGTCCGAAAGCTCTACCGCCGGGAGCCGACGAGTGGCCTGTCAAATTACAGACCGTGTTTCCATCGGGAAGGTTTGTCCGCGGGGATATTTTTCATGACTAAGGCGTTTTGTCTATGGGCATCAACCCCCGAGAAGCCGGAGGCCTGGGAGGCGAATAGGATGAATAGGAAAGAGATTACTTGAACTCGGTGCCCCAATTGATGAGGTTCCAGTTAGTCTGGTTCATCCGTTGCTCATATTCTTTGAAAAAGCGGACACTTCAACTTGTCATCGATTGCTCAGAGCCTGACCACTTTGTGAAGAAGCACGGTAGAGGGAAACCACGATCAAGTTAGAGCCAGCAACATGACGTCTGAAGCCATTATAGTCGAGGACATTCCGGTCAGCAGCTGTATAAACAAGAGATTGGTTGATGATGGCAACGATTCCAAGATGGGCGGAAACGCTTGCGTAAGTATAACCATGCCTCTCAACACCCATCACCATCGTCAATGCTAAGCCCACTCCATGCTAACACAAAGTGTCCATTAACAACAGAAGCGCAGCAAACACGGCCAGGAAAAGATGGAAACGGTAGCCGGGCTTACGACTCCTCCATTCTCTTCAGCAGAGATCATCAAGCAGGGAGAAAGGTCTCTGGCAGCCTCGCTATTCTCCCCGAAGGTCACGACCAAGATCTGGGGCGTGGCACAGCAAAGCTTCTCTTTGGTATGAGAGGTTATTTCCAACTTGATACCTCAAGTATCGAAACTTTTCATCGTCTGCTAACACATATTGTTCGTTGCGCAAAGTCTTCGCCACCGACCTTATTCCCGGAGTATACCAAACCAGGCGGCACCCAGTACGTCTATCGCGAACTCGACTTTTGGACCTCGGGTTTCTTCCCTGGTTGTCTCTACCTCCTCGTCGAGCGAAGACGTAAGCACCCACACCTCCTAAAACGGCTGGGGTGGTCAGCAGAGGAGGAGCCTCACTTACTACATCTCGAGTAACTCTCCCCATACAACCAGCATCCCAAAAAATCCGACTGACTGACCCGTGACTCAAGGTTTGCTTGTAAGTGGTGGACAGAAACCCTCCACCCCAACGCAGAGCTCAAGACGACGCATGATCTGGGCTTCATGATCTTTCCTTGGGCACGAACCGCATGGGAACTCTCAAATGACCGCAGATCCTTCGAGACGGCCATAACGGCGGCGAGGTCACTGTATAGCCGGTACGACGCCGTCGTGGGATCCATTCGGTCGTGGGACGTCTGCGTAACGAAGCGATACAAGTTTCTGGAACCGAGTAAAGACTTTCTCGTGATCATTGTAGGCACCATCCTACAACTACCGTCAATACCTTGAGGCATGATACTAACCGAAACCAGGACAACATGATGAACCTCGACGTGATCTTCTGGGCAGCTTCCCAGCTGGGAGACGAAGACATGTGGAACGCGGCTGTCAAGCACGCCGAAACGACACGAGAGCACCACATTCGTCCCGACTCTTCCACCTTTCACGTCGTCAACTTTGACCAGGCGACTGGTGTGCCAAAGGAAAAGATTACTAATCAGGGATACTCCGATACGTCCTCATGGTCGAGGGGGCAGGCGTGGGCCATCGCCGGATTCGCGCAGACGTACGGCTGGACACGGGACCAATCTTTCCTCGATACAGCCATCTCGTGTGCGGACTACTTTCTCGAACAGCTCCCTTCGAGCGGGATTCCGCCGTGGGACTTCGCTGCGCCGAAAGACGTTGCACAGCCTCCGGATGTTAGCGCAGCCATGATTGCGGCGTATGGCATGCTGCTCCTGCACGAGGCTCTGACGGCGCTTGGAAGGTCGTCGACGTACCTGAGAAGTTCCATCGCCCTAATTCGCGCTACCTGTAACAACCATCTCAACGGTGGCGGGAGCTATCTGAAGTCCCAAAGGTCGATCGATACTGTGGAGCACGGCACAGTGGTTGAAGAAGTAGGTTGGGAGGTGGACATGGAGGCCGAGCCGGAGACCATATTGAACGGGGCAACGATCAATAACTACGAGTTCGCGCCGCGAAGGTGGGCGAATCACGGACTGGTGTACGCTGACTACTTCTTCCTGCTAGTAGGGAACAAGCTTCTGGATATGGGCGTCGGAGAGTTGTTTGACGACAATCAGTCTTGAGCACTTGAACACGGAGAATAGCGTAGTTAAAAGAAACTCGTCTGATCAATTACTCGTAGATTATGTAAATACGCATTCCTAGGTCTAAGCTTCTGAAAGCAACGGCACATGGTATCTTCATCTTTCGTCTGGCAATGTATTGACTACTCTTTCTCTGCTGCCCCCGAGAACATGCTGATTCGCTGGTTCGGCAAGAAAGAGTAGTCCAAGTAAGCGTTGAGATCTTCGAAGTCTCCAGTCGGGTGGTGTGTGGTGCCATGGTTGTTTGAAACGCCGACGTCGAAGTGATCGTATCCATTCACGTGGCTTGGCGGTATCGCACCGCCGGGCATTGGCGAGGGCATGGCCGTCGGGCCTCTGCTTGCGCTTTGCGCATGGAACGCTATCGGGAGTGGAGGAAATGCCAGAGATATACTGTCAGGGGAAGCCTCTTGTTCAAAGTCCATGGTGGAAGTTCCAAGGCCGCCTAGAAAGGCCGATTCTTGGCCGGTGGCTTGACTCGGCGAGAATGCAATATCTCGATGGTTCGATCTGATACGAGACATCCCAGGAGTCTTCGGGTTATCTCCAGACGGTACGGAGATTGTATCTAGACGGGCATCGTCCGAGTAGACTGCTTGCCGTATGTCGAGCATTCCCCTGCCCTGATGCCGCGCTTGAATCAGCCGACCGGCGAATTTGGATGCCAGGTTGTCAGACACATCACCTAGGCCGTTCCATCTTTGAGCTATAACATTGAGGCTGTTTACTAGCGAATCAAAGCCATCCGGAAGAGCAACGTTGTAGTATGTTGAATGGGCCAGGAACATTCGTCCGCAGATGAATAGGCAAAATGCGAATTGTGGGCTGACCACTTGCTGCCAGTCTTGGAGAAATTTCTCGGCAATGATAGCCACCTCTATTGCTGCAGCCATGCATGTTTCCGCACTAGATGCTGACGGCAGTCGTATTCCGGTAGCCTGCCATTCGGGCAATGGATAGGCGACGCCCTGATGAAGCAGCACTACGCTTGAATTGTGCGTTAGGTGAGCGAGAGTGAGATTAGGGTCCATGATGCCGTCCAAATTAAGAACGCATGCCTCCCGCCACTGTTCGGGAAGGAAAATCTTCCACCTGTATGATGTCAGTCTCTCTCTTCAAGTCGATTGTCACTGGAAGACCCACTGTACCAGACGCAAGTCAAGTTGCTTGAACTTCATCAACCAGACTTGGATCTCGTGTGGCTTAGAAACATCGATGGCTTGCTGAAGGAAGAAGGACGTCACGAGACTGAGGCTCTCGGTAGCTTCGATGCAGTATGCAAAGCCTCCAAGTGAATCCTGAGCTGCCTCCTCCATACGTGCAGCAGGAAGGGTCCCACTGGAACCGCTGGACTGATCAGCTACACCAAAATATGGTGTTGGAGTCTGGAGCGGTTCTCCGTTCTCCCAAAGCGCCCCCTCGCAGGGTAGACGTCGTTTTACGTCTGCGCTGGTGAGAGAAAAGTTCCAACCTGTTGCGACGCTGCAGAACCTGTCCATCAGAAAGATATTCCAGAAGACCCGGCGCCTCTCTTCTCGTTCGCTCCAGCTTCGACAAAGCGGCAGGAATGCCATGCGCTTGATGAGATGCTTCGCAGCCGGTGGTTGGTCTTCGTCTTCAACACTGAGCTGTAATTGTTCGACCGTTCGGGTCATGCTTCCAACGATAGACTTAAAATATGTGAGTATGAGACCAATGTGAGGAGACGGGCCACTAACCCATGCTGATGGACCTCTGCCACTGCCGATCTGTCAAAATTGATCAGCTTTGTTATATCAAGACAAGTTGGATACAAACATGGGACTAGTCTTACGGTGTCAAAGGCAATTATTGTCAGAGCCTGAAGATTTTCCACTGAGAAGGACTCCATGCTGTTCAATATCACAGACTGCCGGCATCTTCTTGCCTTGCGTGTCTTTTCCTCGGGCGATCCCAGACGAGGATCCTGGGAGAATCTTGCGCACAAAGAAACTATGGCATGAAATATGGTGCTGAGATGGGGTCGTTGAGCTGGATCCTGCATCCTCTCCCGAAATTGGCGCACGTGGAGCATGGGAATCCAGGAATGGATATTGGAAAAGTAAATCTCGACAAGAGTATCCATGAGGTCGGGCTCTGGCAGTAGGTCCGCTTCGGTCACAGAGTCGAAATTGAGACTTATTCGCCTCCTCGTTTCCGCCGTCTTTCCCAGAGCGGCATTGCCATTTGTAGGAATGGTTGCAAGTGTTGTCAACGCAGGCTCTCCGCCTTCGGCCAGCGTTGCGAGGGTGTTTTTGAGCGAAGTTGTTCTCTCGTTGAGCGATACATTCGAAGAGCCGTCTTGGCTTGGGCTGGGAGCATTGTGGCTGGCTGTCGAGTTCAGACAATTGAAGACCTGTTGCCATAAGACGCCCTGGCCGAGAAACATGTTTTCGAGCGTGGCTTCACGCGGATATCAGCTGTATGACAACATTTTCAGAGACTCGCGAGATGCGTACCGACTCTCTGGCTGAGGTTTTCAACGGCGCCAGTGCGTAATCCTGGCTTGGATCTTCTGTCATCGTACACACATTCTACATCTGAAAAACTGGAATTAGGGGGCTTCTTCGCTGGTGTCAGAGTAGAGACTGACTGTATCGTACACAAGCCGAACAAGGCTGCCGCCTCGAGCATCTGGCTTTCTTCTTTCGACAGGATTGACAGCTTTAGACGTCGAATCAGCATGAACCGGCCATTTGGGCAGTCGTCAGTCTAGATGTTATCTCACGCGGGGCCTTCAGTATCAACGCCATTCGCTTGCGCACTTGAGTTTGTCCGTCTCTTCTTGGGTCGGGGTTGGTTGTCTTCCTCGCCACCAGAGCGACCGGACAGCGCCTCGTCGTCGTCTTCGAATACCATTGCGCATACAGTGACCGCAGAAAACCACGGTGAGAGATGAAGACGGAATTTTGGGGATGTAATGACGAGGATTTCTTTTCTTCACATTCTTTTCCAGGTCATGGCAGGAGCTATCTAACCAATTTGCCCACCTCCCGTCACTACCTATCCAAACCAAGCGAAGGCACCGCTGTCGCAAGCCACTTTTGGGGGTAATGTCGGGGTAAGACCTGAACGTGGAGAAGTTGCATGCGGGGAAGACTGGGCACCCATCACAATAACATGCCACTGGACCGCTAAAAGAAGCCGCTATGGAGGGGATCCTTGACTTGAGAGTCTGGTGATCGTCGCTGTAACCGTTCAACCGCACTAGAGTTTCTTTAGGAAAAATAGACTATATTCCCTCGTCTGAAGGCTTTCGAGACTGTAATGGCAGAGCCGCAGAGGCCGGATGAACGGCGTGACAATGAGCGTTTGACGGTTTGAAGGAAACACGATTATCCTTAGAAAACAATTTTAGCTCTACGTTGCCGCAATCTTCCTAATCAGACCAGAATTATCTAGTCAATCCTCACGGTAGTAAAAGCAATGGGCTAGAAGTCAATACAGGTGTGAAGTACGGAAGATGACTCCTTAAAAAGACGGATAAGCAAGTAACTGCAACAACCTCGGATACTAAAAATGAAAAGAGGAGGCCGGGGAGCTTAGCGTAACCCCGAATCTTGATCTGTGTGGTCTCAATCAGAGCCTTCTGTCGTATCACTACTGCTGCATAGCAACGCCCCCGGTCTCTGGACTGACGATCCGCCCATAAACCCCAGCTCCGGGCGCGGGCGAGGTACCGGAGGCTGCCCCGAGGAGACATTCCGCCCGCAACCTTCGCCCCGGATCACCATCAGTCCACGTTTTTGTCCTCTAGGAGCGTCTCTGACTCCGCTGTTCCGGGCTCGTGAAAACTGGGGTCCCCAGAGTTTCTATATTGATTGCATATAGAGGCTCACGATCCAGGGAAATCCGGGGTAAGCTATGATACATGATCAAGCAGCCTCGACTACATCAGGTCTGAAGATAAACAACTTCATTTCACTGCAGCAACCGGAGTGCCGTGCAGCATGAAGCAAGGACATACCGATAAGGAAATCGGCGACAATGCCATCGCCCCGGCACCGTCCAATGTGGCTTATGAGCACCAGGAGGGGGACAAGTCGGTGAGTTTGCCCTTTCAACACCACTGGCCCATGATTTCATGGATGCCGACTTTAACGTAGGAGTGGAGGATTCAAAGAGAATGCAGGACGCTCTAAAGAAATTCCGACTCTTGATTGCCGTGCATCTTTCAAGTGTGGGATAACATTTGGCTAACACACCTCACAGATCAACGCGTATGCCGATGCTCAGGCGATCTACGTTGACGACAAGACAAGCAGGAAGCTTTTCTGGACAGTCAACAGACGAATCCTCGCTTGTATGCTGGGAACATACTTCTGCCAGTCCCTCGACAAGGGCACCCTTGGCTTTGCCTCCATCATGAACATCAAGCAAGACGCCAACCTCGTGGGCCAACAGTTCAGGTAATGAAATACCTCTTATGCGCATAGGCGGAAAAGAAGTAACTAAATAGCAATGACTGACTTGCTTCCCATTAGCTGGCTTGGTACCATCCTGTACATGGGTGTTCTCGTTGGAGAGTACCCGACCAACTTGCTCCTCCAGAAGCTCCCCGTTGCAAAATATCTCGCCGCCAATGTTTTCTGCTGGGGTATTGTGATTGCATGCTCAGCTGCCGCGAAGAACTTCACAGCCTTGATGATTGTCAGGTTCTTGCTCGGAGTATTTGAGTCTTGTGTTCAGCCAGCGTTCATCATCATGTTTGTCAACTCTAGCCTCTGAATGGTAGACTATCCTGCTGACACAAAACCTCCAGGACTTCGATGTGGGTATGTTGTTACCCTATTTCTAGCTCACTAATCTCTCCTGATATGCTAACGAAGTGACTGAAACTAGTACACGAAGAGAGAACAGTCCATCCTGACCTCCCTCTGGTACTGCATGAGTGGAGTACAGCTCATGGCACGTCTGCCCCGTCTGAGCCTTGAAACCGCCTCCATGACACTCGACTAACAAACACCTGGCAGATCGGTGGCATCATCGCCTGGGGAGCGTCCCACTATAATGGCCACGACATCAAGTCGTGGCAGCTTCTCTTCCTCGTCCTCGGCGTCGCAACCTGCGCCTGGGGCCTCTTCATCGGCTGGTGGTTGCCCGACTCGCCCATGGCAGCCAAATGCTTCAACGAGGACGAGAAGCGCCTCATGATTGAGCGCGTGCGGGCCAACGAGACGGGCATCCAGAACAAGACGTACAAACGCTACCAGATGATTGAGACCCTCACCGACCCCGTGGTGTGGTGCTACGTCATGCTTCAGGTCACTTCCACCCTCATCATCGGCGGCCTCGGCGTATTCTCAAACCTCATCATCTCCTCGTTTGGGTTCACGTACCTACAGACACAGCTGTTAAACATTGCACAAGGTGCCGTTACCATCTTTGTCATGATTGGTAGCGCGACGTTGGCTACCTGGTCGAGGCAGACTGCCTGGGTCATGCATGTAAGTGATAGCCGCGAGATCTACCCGCTGTGTAAAGACGGTGCTAACTCTTCTCGCCTTTAGGGATGCACAATGTGAGGGATGATCCGACCCAAAGGAAAGACTATATGATATGCTAACATATAGAACAAGCCCCGCCATCATCGGCACAGCCATCATCTACAGCATCCCCCCCAATGCCAGCAACCGCATCGGCCTCCTCCTCGCCTTCTACTGCACTCAATTCTACCTCGCCGAGGGCAACCTCATCTTCTCCCTCATCTCGCGCAACGTCGCGGGCCAGACCAAGAAGTCGACGACGCTGGCCATGACCTTTATCGGCTGGGCCGCCGGCAACATGACGGCGCCCCAAATCTTCCAGGCTGCCGACGCGCC
Organism: Colletotrichum godetiae; assembly: GCF_030913485.1. Classification (NCBI taxonomy): domain Eukaryota; kingdom Fungi; phylum Ascomycota; class Sordariomycetes; order Glomerellales; family Glomerellaceae; genus Colletotrichum; species Colletotrichum godetiae. The sequence goes on along the minus strand of NW_026851249.1, from coordinate 2,065,059 downwards.
GCGCTACCGCAAGGGCTTCACGGCCCACTTCTGCCTCTACGTCCTCTTCAACCTCTTCCTCGTCCTCCTGCGCTTCCTCCTCGTCCGCCGCAATATGGCCAAGCGCAAGGCCGCTGCCGCCGCGGACCCGGCGAACCTGGCGGCCGAGGAGGTTGAGCAGGACGTCGGCAAAGGAGCGGCTGCCGAAGCTAATGACGAGAAGATTGAGCACTCGAATGCGTTTGCCGATATGACGGATAAGGAGAACCCCGACTTCAGATATGACTTCTGAGCAGTGTATCTACGCTTGAATTGGTTGGCCTTGCGAAGCCCTTGTTTCCGGATGGCAGGCTTTAGTCGGAGGGACTACCGCGAGATGCGTGGCTGGAGACGCAAATATGCTGGATGGTGAAGTGGGTGACATAATGATTTGCCGTTTAATATCTTACCTCTGTTTCTTCTACCACTGGTATCGTCATATTGGTTTCCTTGTTCACTTGAGGTAATTTTCTCTGTGTAATTCCCTTGAACATCGTACTTCAACGGCTACTGTAAGGGCATGGCAGGGGTGGGTATTGCTTATAAGAGGGGTAACAATTCTGTGCTGACCGGCACCCTATTTTGCTACCTAATTGACCGCTTAAGATGTGTTGCCACAGCAGAGATAACGCTGGGGTTAACGTTCCGTCGACCAAATGAAAGGTGGACTACAACAGGAGCATACCTATGATTCTTAACTCAGCATCCAATGCAACTCGCAATTGAAGCGCCACAAGCCGTTGGGATGTCTTAGCATCTGTTCCCGCTTTTGTGCCTCTTGACACCCCTGTCTCATGAGATGCCCTTAGTCGAGAAAATATCGCGGCCCACACCTCACTCACCAACTTGAGCACAATTCCCGCGATTCGTCACATCCAAGGACATCCACTTGGAGTACAATCTGCCCTGATGGTCTAGCGGTATGATTCTCCCTTAGGGTCTTCACAGACATGTCTGGGAGAGGTCCCAGGTTCGAATCCTGGTTAGGGCCCAATCCTTTTGCTGGTTTGGGAGATATCTCTTTAAAGTGATGGAATGCGAGATTTTGGCCAGTTTTTTGCAGCATGTGGTGGTTGGTGGTCGGTGTGTGACTAAGAGTGGCGCGTGCGCAATGAGTTATTGTCTTTTGCCACTGGGGGTTGATTAGGTTGCTATCTTAGGTTGTGTCTGCACATCTTCTTGTTTGCTTATCATCTAAGCACAACATCTTGAAGTGCCGGACTGCGCCGCTGCAGAACATGCAGTAGAATTTCCCAAATTTTCGGGCGCAGTGGTAATCTGAAAGGTGTTGGCTGATTAGATCGGCATCCTCAGCTCGCAGCACAGCTTGCGTCTCATCTACTCCGTATCCATACTACATCAGGAACAACCGGGAAGATGATCGCCTGGTAGCGAACCGTGACATCGAAACAATACGGAACAAAACAAGGATCGCAATTAGTGAATCATTTGCAGTTCAGTCGAGTCGACGAACGTAAGCCCCGGCTCTGAATTGCCGGACAATGGAAATGGAAACTGCATCGCTGTTTCCAGGCTCGCAGTCGCAGTGCGCACGTTTCCTGTTGATTGCACCCATGAATCGAAATGAAATACCAGACGACGCAGCGGAACGGAACGGCAGCGCAGGATGCACGAAACGACAGAGGGGCAAGGTTTCCTGTCAAGCGTCGAACACCACGGCAATGCTTCCACTCGGATAACATGCCTTCTCAGTGGACCCGGGGCTCTTTGTCGAAAGGCCAACAACACCAGACTGTCTGAGGTCTGCACTGTCCCTCAGAAGAAAGTCGGATCAGGACTGGAAGGTGTTCTCTTGACAGGTCTGGGCGTCCAAACAAGCGGGAATTCTGAAGAAGAAAAGTCCGAGAGTTATTCCATGCAATCCACATGTGCGTTGCGGGCATACCGGAACACAGATGTTGTGATGTGCTAGGTATGCATATGGATATAGAGATGCGCAAGGCGACAGAGCCTCATTATGTTAGGCAATTAATTCATGTGACAGCCGTAAAACCGAGATTGAATACGGATATCAAACTCTGGTGGAAAGAAGGAGGAAAGAAAAATAAAGGGAGGGTCCGAGACGACGTTAGCGCCTCAAGATCCCTGGCGTCGTTCCCGAGGAACCACAACTGTTCACAAGCACCGCCTGTCTTTTTTAGTCGCGCATCTCCGGATTACCTTATCACGAAAAGGGTTGGTGGGGAAGCGTTGAAGCGCCAGACATGGTTCGGCAGGCCAGCCAAGAGGTTGGAAATTGGCCGGTAGGCGGGCGGTAATGTGGTGCCACCGTACCACCGTAGGCCTGAGTCTATAGGGAAAAGGCGAGACCATCGGGCTGGAATCTGACTGGATCGTGCCACGACGGGGGCTCCTCTGAAAGTTCGAATTTCGCGGGCAGGGCTCACAGCCTCGGGCGGCGGGCCTGAAGCCTAGAGGGGACTGGAGGGGAGGGAAGGATTCTGAATCGGTAGAGTGCTCCGGTGCCCGGAGCTTGCCTTGCGCTTTCGTACGAGTGCCAAGTGGGAGCCGGCCGACCTTGCCTTTGAACAGGGCGTCTATCCGTTCAGTATAACCCATCACTGGTGAGTGGTGACTACGGTACGGAGTACTCTGTTAGCAGTCGGGCTGGCCGGCACACAATGTGGACACAAAGAGGCCATCGACGCGTGTTATAGTGGTATTCGCTATCGAGAGTTGTGACATGTCTCGCGTTGCCGCGTCCGCTTGGTGAGCGTTGGGGGGTGTTCCTGAATGCGTCTCCTGTTTGATGATGTAAGTCGAGGAGGCTTGAGTGTCTCGAAGTGCTTGGGAAGACACGCCGTTGGCCGCTGAAGTAAGCATAGCAATAAGGTATTCTTTCCTTGAGGTACCTGAAATGTCGCAGGCATGAGCCAAGCTTCACCACGTGAAGGGATGTAAGGGAAGGAAAGGCTACGTAATGTAGCGTTCCAGCTTGTGGCTGGTGGGCAGTGACTTCTTCCCCTTCCGACCTGGAAGTCTGGCAAGGGCCAAGCAAGGGCCAAGGAAGGTACACGCAGCCCTAAGCCATTGGCTCAAACGGACGACCACCCCAATCTGGCGACTCTTGGGCGATTCCAGCGCTGTAATTGGTCACAATCCCGGACACCAGCGCCTGCACGGCTCCTCGATTGGTGCGTGCCACAGCCGCCTGCATGAGGACGCCCCTCGATCCTGAAACGCAGTCCGTCAGGGAGTCGGATTCATCGCGACCTCCCTCAGCCCTCTTCTTCCCCCTTCACAGTTCTCTTTCTGCTGTTGTCTCCTTCTCTTCACACGGCTCCATCTCGCTGTCATGGGCACAAAAACAGGGCCTCCAAGGCACAGTGTGGATGAAGCGTGGGCTGGTCCCAAGGTGTTTCTGGTGCGTTTCTCATCCTCGCGTCTGCTGTTCGAGCCTTCCAAGACGGACGAGGGGCCCTGACCGCCCGCCAATACCTTGGACTAATGTACGGATACGTAACCACGTAACCACACACACTCTCTCTCGAGTGGCCTCGAGTCTCCAAGTCTCGATACAGCGCCCCCTCGCCTGACTGATTGAATCTGGCGATTCTCCTCTGGGATCTCCCTGGCCTCGTCCGAGACAGTATTGTGGACCCCCCTTACCGGCTGCTCTCCCGCTCCACCGCCCACGTCCCATTCTCCCAAGGACCCAGAGAGACTGCACTCAGACCTCGTCTCTGTTGCAGCACGAGGCACTAGACAGCATCTCTCTTCCTCTCCTCCCACTCCTCCGTGCTGCAGTCGGGTTTTCCATCTGGAGGGTGATTTTTCGGTCCATCTTCACGTTCTTCTGTACAATCGTTCACTCCAACCTTATTCCCTTCTTCGCGACGGCTTCGTCGACTTCTCTCTTTTCAAAACCCCTTTCTTCTCGTGTGCTCGTCCCCCGCTGGGTGGTGGAGGTTCCGTTTTATTTTTGCTGGTCGAAGACAGTCCTTACCCGCCGACACCAGCGAACACCGACGACACCGACGACGACGCAACCCCCCCGATCTTCCCTACCGATCAACAAAGTCTAGACAAAAAAGACGCCGGACGTCAAAATCAAACATCAATCTCTAAATCGCAAAATCTTAAAACTATTTCCAAAAAAGGAGGAGGAATTGCAGGACGAAGGAGCAGCCAAGTCTCTCCGAGCGACATCTTGGTTCTCGGGTCTCTAGGCTGCTCGGTTTAAACGAAAAGCTTCAGCCATGGCGAACAAAGTGCTGATGACCTTCGTGGTCGCCGACATCATCTTCGTCATCACCGGAGCCCTGCTTCTGGGTTTCACCCTCATCAACCAGAACCTCATCAAGGAGACGCCCACGGAAGGAAGCCAGGCTGTTATGCGCCTGCTCACGGCCCAATTTCCACTGACAGGTATGACGCCCTCGGAGGATGCCATTCATGTTATGGAAGTAGTGGAAGGAACAATTCGGACATCTTGACTGACTTTGACTAATAGCCGGTATTGCCAATGCTGTTTTCATCTTCGTTACCTTCCTCTCCACCATTCCCGGCATGATCACGCCGACTCGTGGCTGGCTCAAAATCTCAGGGTACCTGACGACTTTCTGCGGTCTCTTCAGTTTGGTTCTTGGCGTCTACCTTTGGGTTCTTACCCTCACCACCAAGAACGACTTTGGCAAGACGTGGAACGTCCAGGACCCTCGTGTTCAGGAACTCATGCAGACTGCTGTAAGTGAACTTTCAGTTCAAATACGAACGTCAGTTACTGACACTCGTCATCAGTTCAAATGCTGCGGTTACTTCAACAGCACTTCGCCCGCCTTCGTCACCGACGCCCAGTGCCCGAGTCCCGCCGCCGCCGCCCTGCAGCGCGGTTGCGCAACCCCGATCACGAGTTTCGCCAACATCTTTGTCGACAACATTTTCACCGCCGTCTTCGGTATGGTCGGCATTGACGCCATGCTCATTGTCAGCATCGCCATGCTGCTCAAGGATCGCAAGGAGCGCGAACGCTACCGCCACATTGACGAGAAGGCCGGGTACCGCGGTTTCTAAGACGGCGGTTCGGCATTGGTTCATCAGGGCATAAAAAGCCGCTGGCTCGATTTGGCGCCCAATCTCGTCGTCTCTCTTCGCTCGGAAAAACCAGCCTCTCGGGAACTCCTTTTCTCTTTTGCGTGTGGCAAATCGGAGCGAGCAACTGTTTGTGGTCTCCTTTCTTCTGGACCGGGGAGAAGACTGAATCGCCTTACCCCCGCCGCGGCCATTGATTGGTCTTAATCTTGTTCCGATTTTCTTTAGACAAAGTGGACAGGCAGAATCAATAACTTGACCCCCCCTTTTTTTTCTGCGTTCCGCAGAAGCCCTCCGTTACCGTACCTTTTCCATAAGGTGGCGACGGAGTGGTGTACGAATCTTAACGCATGGAAACGAATTTTCGGACGGAGATATTCGAAGCGACAGGTCTTTTTTGTGTGACGGCCAACATCTCTCTTACCTCTCTCTCTCTCAAAGCCTTCCCTACCGACGAGCCCCCTTCTTTCTTGTTTGTGCGGACACCATATATAGATTTTTAGTGTTGATTATCTCTGTTCTGTAAAAAAGGAGGGAACTTGCCCTGAAAGTAATAGCTGTTTTTTCAACCTTCTCTCTCTCTCTCATCTCGCTCGATGGGTGTTGACTGTGACTGTCTGTGTGTGTGGGCTTGAGTGATATCGATGGGAGGCCGTGAAGTGTATAAGAATAGGGGGCGGCTCTGCTCCTGATCATGGTAAAATGGCTTTGACCACTTTCATATTCCAGGACGGAGAGAGATGCCTATGCATATATATAACAATCTCGGTAGTCCATTCTAGTGTGAGTTACGCCGCCATGCGCCGGATCTATTTGTGACATGAATGATGTTATACATTGGAGGCCAAGGCCTTCATTCCCCGTCCCCCCCAATCTATTGGTTTACGGCCCCCAAAGATTGGAATAAACAAGATCGCCGAGTATGGTCAGGGAACCACAGATGGCAGGTGCCAGATTGACTGGCCTATGGATAGAATACACGAGTGAGCTTGAAATAGATGACTTTGGGATGTATAGTGTAAACACGCCAAGCGAAACCATGTTGAGAGATGATTGGGGGGCTGGAGCTTGTGTGGAGGAGAAAAGGAGGCCGGTTCGGATCTTGGGAGTTGAGTTTGAATGGGATAAATCACCTGGGAATGGTTGATGGGTGAGAGAGAGAGGCGGGTGGTATCTTTGGATGAGACTGATGGACGCGAGGAGAGGCGGGCTTAATGCGTTGGGTAAACCCCACAATGTAGATGGAACGAGATAAACGAGTTGGATCATCTACCCGGATCAACGACGGGCAGGGGGGCGGGGGCGGACGACCACCACCTCACCACCTTTGACAGTACCAGATCGATCTGACGCAGCTTGGAGCACTGCGTTACTTGCCGACATTCATCTCGATGATATTCGGCTAGTCGTGATGCTTTTTGTCTGTCTTTTTCGTTGCGGCGCCGAGTGTCCGAGTTTGTGCCACCAAAAAGAGAAGGGGTGCGGTGACTACCTTGGACGCATGACCTCTATGGATTTGTTGTCTCAACTAGAACCGACCCGGTCTGCTCAGTAGTTATCTTTGCGCTTTTGAATCCTCTTCTCGATGAGTGAGCCATTTTATGATTAGATCTAGAGCATCTGACAGATAGTTGGGTTTACGAGATTGGCTTTGAGCAGCCGGTAGAGAAGATCAGTCCAGGTCCAGAGTTAGCCTTGATCTACACCTCGCTCGAATGATGGCGATATCTCACTTTTGCGATGGCCCATTCAGCATATATAGAGGGTTCACATTCATATTCCATTGTTCATTTCTCATCTTATCGACTCGCCTTTAATCAAGTGTCAATACGTCAGAAAGTGACAATAGTGTCTAGTATTTCGACACACAGGTTGGCAGTCCTTCCCCATGACGTTGTAAGTCTACGAGTCAGGCTCGATGGCCTAAGAGTAGCTAAAGAGCCCCCCCAAAAGAAAGTTTACCTGCACCGTCGTTCTCCCGTCACAAGGGCGATAAATAGAGTGAGCGAGCCCGACTCTCTGACTCGGTCGACGGGGAAAACGGGCTACTGTAAGCCCTCCGTAAGTAAGGTAGGTTGAGAGAGAAGAATACGTAGAGTTCAAATTAGCTCGTCGTATAAGGTAAGAAGCACTTTGGTCAACAAGAACAAATCCCCAACCACGTACTTCATCGTACAGGACTCGTCATCAAGTCCATGCCCTCCACCAAGCCAAACCGAATGATAGGCCCTCTGACCACGGGCATGGCGTTATACGCGTTGGCTCGATCCTGAACTCTAGGCATGCTGACATCAACGGGCTCCACGGCCACAATAATCCGATGTTGACATGCCCCAAGGAGAGAGAGGAAGCACAAAACACAGGCAGAGTTTTCAACGTGACCTGCTTCAACCGTGCACCTCAAACGTGACAGCTGTCTTTTTTCCTCGACCACTCTCTTTGTCCTACTCATACTTCTTGTGAGGATTAGAACAGGGGTTTTAAACTCTGTAAAAGGACAAGGAGAAGAAAGCAATGAGTAATCGTCTGTGGTAGACAGCTGACCTCAACGAGAAATCACTTTGATCCAAGTCAAGTTCGACCATTGAATGTAGCCTTCTTCTGTCTAATGTCTCCATGCTTAAGGGGGTCACTGACTGGCATATGCTGATAACGCGTGCTTTCATTACTACATCAGACAAGCACACTACCCAAGGATCAGACATAACTCATACTGCTGGCAATTGACACATGTCTAAGTAAACGCTATCATGCTCACAAGAGAAGTAACGGTATTTTTGATAGAAAAAAGGAGAAAATGTTTAAAAAGGGAATAATGACATGACAAGTGTTCCGATACTCATACAAGCGAATCATCATTCGGCCGGCGGTCCCGCCCCCTATCCTGGGACCCATCGCGGCCGTCATTGCCTCCACTACCACCAATATCCCTCTCCCCTTCCCCTTGCCCCGTCGGCGGCAGAGGCTCGTCTCGGAATGCAGGCCATACACTACCACTCCCGCTGCTGCCCGGCGGATTGCTTGCGCCGTCGTCTCCCCTGTCGGACCGCCACCACTTGAGCTTCCAGATACCGCCCAATGCCTCCTGTAATGTTGGCTGACTACTACTCTGACTCTTGCGCCGACGGCGGGCCGTAAAACCCGGAAATCCCGTGGACTTACGTCGTCTCCTGCCCGGGCCGGGCCGGCGTGATGAAAGGGACTCGGAGCTGGGTCCCGCTTCTGAAGACGAAAAGAGAGGGTTACCGCTACCGCTACTTACGCCGCGGCGGTGCGGTAATAAGGACGTCGACTCGTTGAGTTCGCCAGGCATAGTGCTGGAGCGCCGGCGCGAGATGGGAGGGCTGGATGTATCGCGGTCTTCGAGCTCGCCCCAAATCTCGGCGCGCTCTTGCCATCTCCTGCCCGTCTTCTTCCGCTTGGATGTGGGTGTTAGCGGCGTTGTCTCGCCGCTGGCCACGTTAAATGTTGAGTAGGTTGTAGCTGGTAATGGGTCATCTTCTTCGTGGAGGCTGTAAAGGTCGTCGCCGCCCAGGAGGGACTCCTCTTCATCTTCCGTGTCCTCCACGAGACCAAGCCCTGGTGCCAAGGATGACTGGCCAACACCCGGTGTGTGCTGTTCGTCGCTGAGACGCCACGACAGTGCCAACACACCGGCAAGTAGGATGACTGTCCCAAGCGCGATGAGACATGCTCGCAAGGGGTTGATCTGGTCCGTCTGCTTGAAGTATATCAAACCGTCCAGGATCGCTATGATGTTGTAGATACAGAATACCATGGGGTATAAAACCGAGGTCGAGACGAGCTTCAGACCGCGGTGTAGGTAATATAATTGACTCAAGGCCAGGGTGACCAGCGCCAGCACGAGGACCCACGCCTGCCAGTGAACAAATTGGTTATTGCCGTCCGCGATCGTCTTAATGATCAGCTCGACGGCCGACTTGGCAACCAGCAGCGAATGCGCCGAGAGGATACCGCTTATGGCCCCGTACGCAAGGCCGCGGACGAAGCGGAATCTCGAGTTGAGTGACAGGCTCGTGAAGTGGTCGAGGCAGTCCACGCTGATGGCTATTGACAGGACGAGGAAAGCCTGCATGATCATCCATACCACAAAAGGCTTCCGACCGAGGAGCTCAAGCAGCTCCTGTAGGTTGTGTGCGGGCGCGGGAATGGCGCCAAAGATGGCGATCAGCACGGCGCCGGTGCAGACGAGTAGGGTGCCCCATAGTGACCACCTCGTGAAGGGTTCGTTAAGTATAAGGGTAGCGCATATCGAGTTGAAGACGAGGCCCGAGGCCTGAAGGGTCGAGAGTACAGGGAGAGGAAGTGTCGAGATCTGGACGGAGCTACCGAGCAGGTTTGCGGCGATGAACATTCCCATCCCCAGCTGCCATTTCCCCCTCCGATACGGTGGCCGGCGTATCTCGTGTGGGCCCTTTTCGTCTTCGAGGATGTGTGATTTTCGTTGGAGGGTGAGACCCAGGCTCTGGACGCTCGTGGACAAGAGACCTACGATGATTCCTATCTGCGCGAAGGGAAAATCACAAGGTTAGCGACAGCTTTTCGCTCGTTCATGCAGCGACAGAGGCGCAAAGGGAGGCAGATGCGTACGGCGATTGTCCCCCCAGGGGAGATGCCGCCGAGGGACCCCATTGCACGCGCAAGGAGCTAACCGTCGGTCATCTGGCGGCGGTCGAGGTTGAAGCAGCGGCGGTCAGTCTCATGGATTTATCGTCGTCCCTGGTTTTCTCAAATGTGTCTGCGCAACCGTATTGTCCCGACCGGTATCCTAGCGGCACGTTCGTTGGATGTGCAGCTTCCTTTTTCGCAACGAGGACCAGATGAAATCGACTCCGACGGCGGGACGGAGGGGGATCGAACGCTTCGACAATATGGAGGGGGCGGGAGGGGGGACGACGCAAAGAAGGCGTCTGCGAATTGCTTCGACGTTGTGGATTGGAGATGATGTGGTTAGGTAAAGTTGTCTGACGGGTTGTGTCTCGCCACGCTTGGGTAAATGGTGACTTTGCTGTCGCTTTCCCTCCAATAGCCGCCAAGAGAGAGCTTGCGGATGGGTTTCAAGTTCAGATGCGCGTCTAAATGGAAGTGATAAAGTTGGAACCTCAAAAGGTATTCCGTATCTCAGGCCGGCCGTCTTCTTCGACAAATTGCTGGTTGCGTATACCTGATCAATGCAGCGTTATAAAATACCGAGTTTCCACATGGCCGGAGTCGGTGAACAGGTCTCTGGTGTTCGATGATGGCTCAGCTCGAAACACCAGACAGACGTACGTTCGCTATGCACCGACGCAATGGCCGCTCTCTGTTCCCATCGGTGTAGAAGAGGGTCGGGGTGGTCTGGCCAGCACGGAACCAGGAAGGGGGAGATGCCGACTGCACCAAGCAACCAAGTCACCAAGCACAAGGTACGGTCAAGCATAATAGTGCAGCAGCAACCCACACCACACGCCCCAGTGATCTCAAGGTAGGTGCCTCGCCCGCAGCAACCAAGCAGCAAGGGACACCCGTCTCTCTCCACCTCTCCAGGTGCCGCCTGCATTGCATTATTCAATTCAGGTACTCCGCGTCTAGCCCCTTTGCGCCTTTGCAGTGCGTTGTCTTGGTAGGCGGTGAGGTAGCTCAGCTGGGTGCATGACTGTCTGTGGTGGGTGATGCGGCTGTTCCTCGGGCAATCGTCACCTGACGTGACCGGATTATCTTATCGCTCTTTTCCTTGGGGTGACGGGCCTGGGAGGGACTGATAGGCTTCGCCTGCCTCCGTGATGTCACACCTAGCCTGGGAAGGAAACGTGGCTGGAGAAGTGGACAAGTGCCAGCGGCGCCTGCGGGTGGCATTCGCACAGACCATGTGTGGCATAGCAGCCGTAACGCACCCACCCAAGCAATCTGTGGCTGACGGGGCGAATGGATACCTGCTATGTGGTTCCTGAAGCTGGGGGGGCCGAACGCCCAGTGATGCGCTTGCTGCGCGGCTCAGAGCACCCAAGGTAAGGTAGTAAATAGGCGTTGTCAAACAACAGCTTCCATTCAACCACCACAATCCGATTCCGATTCCCCCCTCCCCCCATCGCGAAACCTCCTCCCGACGGGCTCCCCACCAGCTCCTCTCTACATCCCACGCGATCTCATCATCGCCCGTCGTCCTTCTCACCTCCGATAGACCTAATTGAATCAACAAAAGTCGCTCACGCAAACCCCCCAAAACCGCCCATCATGTCTCACCAACCGTTGACGGACGACCAAGTAAGCTGCCCCCGACCTCTTTTCACATCGAGAGCCTCTTGAATCCGAGCCTTCCGTCCGATACACGCACACGCACACCCACGAGGGATAGGGTAGAGAGATGAAGAGAGACGCAGCCCGCTAATCAGACATGGCGTGCACCAAAAATAGGTTGGTCAGGAGCTCCGCAAGATGACGGCCTTCATAAAGCAAGAAGCAATGGAAAAGGCCCGCGAGATCGAGATCAAGGCCAACGAAGAGTTCGCAATCGAAAAGTCCAAGCTCGTCCGCCAGGAGACGGACGCCATCGACGGTCAGTACGAGAAGAAGTTCAAGCAGGCCCAAATGTCCCAGCAAATCACCCGCTCCACCGTCTCCAACAAGACACGGCTCAAGGTCCTCGGCGCCCGCCAGGAGCTCCTCGACAACATCTTTGAGGACGCCCGCAAGAAGCTCGCCAACGCCACCAAGGACAAGGGCAAGTACCAGGCTACCCTCAAGAACCTCATTCTCGAGGGCCTCTACGCCCTCGCCGAGCCCGAGGTCGTCGTCCGCGCGCGGAAAGCCGACTTTGATGCCGTCAAGAAGGCCATCGAGGAGGCTACCAAGGAGTACAAGAAGGAGACTAGCAAGGACACTTCGGCGAAGCTTGACGAGTCCGAGCCCCTGTCCGCAGAGAGGTACGTAATATATCTCCCGATATATCGTGGGAGAACATGCAAGATACAGATCATGGGTTCTAACAAAACTACGTAGCGCTGGAGGTGTTTTCGTCATCGGCGGAAAGGGCAAGATTGAAATCAACAATACATTCGAGGAGCGTCTAAACCTCCTTCAGGAGACCGGTCTGCCGGCCGTCCGAGAGACTCTGTTTGGCAAGAACCCCAACCGCAGATTCACTGACTAAACCACCGCCCCTTTCCCATAAGTGCGCCTTGCAAAAACCCTGTATAGCCCTCTTTATCTCCCTTGGGGCTGGACACACTAAACGCTGCATGAAGGACTCCCCCGGCGCTCACTCTGTTTCAAACTCCTTCCTGTGGTGTATCTTAGATGCTGTATGATGGTGGCCAACCCTTGGCGTATTAGGTAGTTATCGTTGCAACTACGAGTTCGTTTATCATCTTAACCTATTGCCGTAACGAAAGTCTCATCCTCGCTTGAAGCTGGCTCGTTATTGCTGTCCATCTCGGATGGCTTGTTCTTCCGAGAGTGCACGAATCTTTGCATAAAGTCTTGTTGACGTCTCTTTTTGGCCGAAGAGGGGCCTTGGTCTCCAAAGATGCTCTGTGTCGGCGGGCGTCTGGTTCTGACCGAGTATGTCAGACGCTCTCCAACCCACTCGAGCACGCTCTTGGCCTCTGTACGGGCCAGATTCGCAGCTCCAGTATCATTGATGCCTCGCCAGATAGCCTTGAGACGCTTCACCAGATCGTCAACGTCATTGTTGAACTCCTTTTCGTAATCCGAGTCCTCGTTATCATGCGCGAAGGCCCCGTCGTCCACCGCCATGTCAAGGAGTTGGACCAGGGCCTTCAGGTTCACATAGTCGGTTTTGTTGTTGATCTTGAAGTCGCTGTCTTTAACCCGAGCAATGACAAGGCGAAGGCTGATAATATCATCGGGGTGCTCGCTGGCCAGAACAGCGTCTCGGAGGAAGAAGGCGACTGCTAGGCGTCTACGAAGCTCATGGAGCTTCCGCGAAGTGACGGGCATGCAGATGAGTGGTAACATCCGTAGTGAGGTCTTGATAAATCCGTGATACAGAGACGAGCAGACTTCGGCGCACTTTGACAAGTCATGTTAGCAGTAGCTTTTACCCAACAATCAAAGGATAAACTTACAAACTCGTCCCAGGCCCTATCCTTGACAGTATCGACCAGAGCTGCCAAGGCATCCTGATGGCGCGTGAGAACGTCCACATTCTCGAGGACCACCTTGTCAGCTGCCATGCGCAAGAGCATCTTGACAGCATACGTAACTGTTGCATAGCTAAGATGATGTGCCACGTAGGTTAGCCATTCCAAAAACGACTGAAGAGGCTCCCATTCGTAATCGATGTAGATATCTCGACTTTCCCGTACAGGTCGTAGTACCTCGTCGCCGATGTGGTCCGCTGCGCCTAGTCTTTTCAGGCACTCTTCGAGCTGCTCAGGCGTGATTAGACGCTTGACCTGTTTGCCGTTGGCAGTGATGATCTTGCTGTATTCCTCCCGAAGAACACCGATTCTCTCAACAGTAACCATGTCCAAGACCCAGAGATATAATTCATCCGGAAACCTGACATTAACGGCAAGATTATTCGGCATTCCCGACATGATGTGTCGGTCTCTTGTTCCAGCCTTCTCGAGAAAAGACCAAGGACCCTTGGCAAACTTTTTCGGGAACGAAGGAGGTTCATCTAGGCCGCTGATCTCTTTTTTGAAGAAGTACCATCTCGTCCTCGAGGCACCGGCATCAGTTCGTTCCATCGCTCGGAGAGCCTTGTCCGCATCTTCCTCCGTCTTGACACCGGCAATCTCGATCAGTTTCTGGCGAGCTTTGCTAGGACTTTCTTCGATATCCGCCATAATCTCATCCTTGGGTGCAGGCTCAGCTGGTCGCCGTGGGCTCTCAAAGAGCACATCGTGTCTCCTCGAGTGGGCATCCAGCGTCTTGAAGTCAAATTTGTGCTTTGGCTGAATGGTGAGAGGCGACTTGTGTACCAATCTGGCCCGTCTCTTGGCCTTTGGCGTTCCATCAAGCCTGGGTCTGGTGGGGCCAAGCATGTCGAGATCCGGAAAGGAATCATCAGACAAAGAACCGTCATCGTCCTCGTCATCGGACCCTTTGATGACTGCGTTCCTCGTGAGAATTGGGCGCTTCTTCGAAGTTGGCGGAGAAGATGGAAGGGCTGGGGATCTTGGTAAACTTCGTAGTGACGGTAAGCTATTGGGAGACCCGTCGACTTTCGGCTTCCCTGATACATCGCGCTTCGGCGTGCGCTGCAGCTTGTCTCCCTGCAATGAGGGTAGGTCGGGCAGATCACTGGCTGGAGACGAGCCTCGTGGGCTCTCGCTGGCCGTCTTCCTCCCTGGACTCTGACCGAACAGCAACCGTCGTGGTGTCGTGGGCTCCTCTGGCTCAGGAGACACCCGAGTCGACGATGGTAAAGAGGAGAAGCGGACCTTTTGCGGTGAGCCGGTACTTCGACCTGACCGTAGGATTTTGGGACTTGAGGTTCCTTTCGGTGTGCCGGATCGTGACCGCTGTGATCTTTGCCGTATTGGCGTTAGGCGAATGACACGCCGCATAGCTGGAGAAAGAACTGGGGTGTCTTGAAGTTCAGATAAGGATGACATGGAGGTGTTGAGGTCGGATGCCGTAAGGGGAGGTCGTTGACTGGCATTTCCGACAGAGCCTCTAATAGTCGACTTGGCGACATGGATCGTGTTTTCGTCACGGGCTCTGTTAGATGGGAGACTTTTGTTCACGGTCGACTTCGTTTGAGCGCGGGCGGGCAGGAGCTCCTGGTTTGCTGCTGAGGACTGGGATGCGGAAGTTTGGGAAGCTTGTGAAGATGAAACGGCAGGTGCGGCCTTCGTAGCTGCACGGCTGGCACCGAAGAAACTCCTGATATCGCAGTTCTTGTTTGCACCTGCCTGGGCGGTGTTGGCTGATTTGCGAGCCATGGCGGATAAGAGCAGGCGCCTACAGCCTTGTGCACAAACCTGATCACGCAGATATTCCTGGCCTGGCTACCAAGAACCAGACGGGCTGAAGGCGAGTGTACCTTTCTTCAGGTTGAATAGAGAGTCGTGATAAATGGTTGGGTTACATAATTCACTGAGATTGAACAGCTGTGGTTGGGAGGCTCGGGAGTCCGACGCGTGAGGTGGGTGACGCTTTTCGCGTCGGGCGTGGTTCGGGGAGCATTTAGTGGGGACCACTTTAGCTATGTTCTTATCTTATCAATCCTTATGTCATCACCCTGATAGGAGAACAAGCGGCCGTAGCCGTTCTCGACGGAATATAGAATTGTATTGAAAGCATCAACTTGACGAGGAGAAAGAAAGGCAGCCTATTTGCGGGGTACTCTCATGCCTATCTCCTTT
Organism: Colletotrichum godetiae; assembly: GCF_030913485.1. NCBI lineage: Eukaryota > Fungi > Ascomycota > Sordariomycetes > Glomerellales > Glomerellaceae > Colletotrichum > Colletotrichum godetiae. The sequence continues at coordinate 2,049,652 of NW_026851249.1, read as the reverse complement.
GTACCAGAGTCATCCCCTTTGAGCAACCGTTACCATAACTATGGCAGTGAGATCTGCGTCCCGAGCCGCTCGCACTTGAGCAGTTGTTAGAGGCAATTGCGACGTTGCTTTTTGCTTTTGTTAGGTCACTGAAGGGCAAGTCAACGACTGACACCTGCCAGCAGGCATCTATGTGTCGCCATGGCAGTTTGCATTGTGTTGCTTCTTTTCTCTGCCAAAGCTTACCTTAGGTGCGGCGCATGCGAGGCCCGGCGATGACTCGACTCGGGTTAGTGTCGGACGAACAGAAGTTCGGCAACCGCGGCGGCGGAGATGATTGCGACGGCGGAAGCTACGGATAACGGAGTAAAAGGATTTCGGAGGTGCATCAAAAACGGATTTGATCATTCATCACCGCGCAGGAACGCGGGCAGCGGACTGCTTAGCAGTCCACAACCCTGGGCTGTCCACGAAGAGCGGCCAAGAGGACGACCCCGACGATCCCCAGCGCGAACCGTTGGAGACCGTACCTATCCCTCGAGTTTTTTTTCTTCTGTGGTTTCAGGGGTCAAAAAGGACTCCGGAATAGGGGCCATCGTGGTCCTGGGTCATCGTTGCGGTGCATGACTACTTAGTTTAGGAGTTCCTGGGCGACGTGAACAGGTAGGCGTTTGCCATGCTCTCGCCCCTCGTCCCCCCTCTTTTTCTCAATACATCCACGATGGCCAGGAAAGGTCATGGCCTGCAGCCGGTCCTTGGCCACGCTGCCCAGACGCTTGGAGAGCACTCGAAAACTTGCCGAGTTTGTCATCGGACCAAAAGTTGCTCAGGGAACCCATCTGTAAAGAAGGTGGTCCGGGTCAAAGGTGCATCGTTGAACCTGTTCCAGGACCTTGGGCCGCGATCAAAGCGATCATCCCAGAAGGTTAAATCAGCCTGCGTCCCGTGTAAGCCGTCTGGCCTCCGCTTGCACGTTTGGGAAGGGCTTGCATTGGAGGGGGCGTGGGAATTCCAGCGCGAAGCCACATCCTGTCTTCCGCCTCCCATCCGTTGTCCTCCGTCCGTTTCCTTGCGGGAAAAGATTGATTCTCAGTAAGGTGTTGGATTGGATGAGACCGGCTAACTTTCAGTCGACGTAGGTACGAAATCTGGGTGGTGGCTTCAACAGGTTCCGCAGAATCCTCGAGGCAGAATCTGTGCGACAAACACGGCTTGAGAGAGAAGATCCTCAGTAGCCATGGCTGTTAGCAATCACTCTGCCCTTCGCTCCCCCGGACCCCGAAGGAAAGGCCATCTGCCAAGCTGCTCGAGGTGTGGTGCTTGGCACGTTTTCTTGGGGTAATACTTTCTACGTGTGCCACCCAAGGGCGGCAGGGCGGCGTCCGCTTGTGAGAACGGCGCGCGAGAGTCTCACTCGTCCCACTCTCGTCGTCCTCGGCGTCAAAATGGGCACCGTCTGCGCCGTGAATGCAGCCTGCAGATGGCTGGTTGGTGAGTCCTGCAAGTCCCGCCCTCGCCCGTCCTACCTCCGAATGGACATATCGCAAGCCCCGAAGGCCCGACTCTACATCCCTCCACTTTCTGTCTATATCCCAATTGAGATGTATGCGGTATTAGTACGCTGGTTGCTAGTGGGTGCCCCCTTGGAACGAACCCCTTCAAGTGGAGCCTCACACGGAGATATACAGCGACTTGACTGCATAGTTCAAATGGCTGGATTGGTCAATGTGCTGACTGCTCACTGCTCAGTGACGAGCAGAGGATGAGCCTAGGGAACGAGGCTAGTTGACTGATGGGACGGATACCTAATGTTCGCCGGCCCGGGTTTAACGACTCTGTTGGTTGAAAATCAGAGAGACACTCGCAGGGAACACCCCCATGTGTTGACCAAACCTGCCGAGGTTGACGACGTCGGTGTTCCCTGGTGAGCACTGAGTAGTTCATGGTGGCATTATCTTCCATCCATCGGACTAGAAGAACACGGACAGATCTGTGGCAGAGGCGATCCCAGAAGAGGTTGCCAAGGTCAGGCGTAAAGAAGGTTGTCCCTGCCGAAGGTGCCAAAGGGGCACTGAGTGACTGATTGTGTGCCTCCGTAGCGGGCTGTAGATTTGTTTCAAGATGCAATTCCCGTGTGGCTAGGACGGTTTAGTCGAGCGGTGCGATCGGGACGGGATCGCCTCCTCGAGTGTCTCTTCTCCCATGGGTTTTCAGCCTTACGTTTGCACCAAACGGTTGGATCTTGGTGCGTGTTTGTGTGTGACTTTTCCCTTCTTCCATGCCATTGATATGTCGCAGTCTTGCGCCGTCGTAGTGGTGGTCTCCTACGAGTCCCACGCGAAGGAATTGAGCTTGGCTGGCGAGTTGTTTTCTGTAACTTGACACGACATACGGGAAAAGCTTGGCTCAGGTGAGGAGCACTAGCAGGCTTGCCCGAGCGCGCATCTCAATCCCGCATGCCTAACAGGCCCTAGTGCCACAGGCGCAAAGATTCGCGATCCGTCCGGGCGCCGTGGGTACGATGCAACCCTGAGACCCGTCGACCTCCTACTTCCATCACTGGGGGCCTGGCCGATGGAGTGTCGTCGCTTGCTATTTGAGGTGTAAATGAGATGGGATATGGAGCACACCGCGAACCGGGGCCAGTAAGCCCGGGATGGCATCGGTGGCTCGTAAATGAGGCGTCAGTTCTGGTGCTCCGCCGGCCATCAAGACAAGACTTGAACTGCCCCTCTGGGGACCGTCTGCGCGCTCCCCCCTGGCTGCCACATTCTTGGCCAATTTCTCCTTCGGGGGGCAGTTGGCAGCCAAGTATGGGTCGTTGTGAGAACCAGCATCTCTACACTAATTTCTGGCGAGAAGCGATACCTGCGCCTGGAACGGGCCCATCTTTCGAGTCCCTGTTAAGACACAGGAGAATGAGCATTGGATGGGCCAGGGTGACGACGATTGCTTCCCGTAATAAACGCGCCAACTGCTCAGCCTCAGAGCAATTGGAGGAGACAGGGCAATACTGTGACGCAGCAAATTGGTTTTGGTTGATCCCGGGCCACTGGCTGGGAGGCGGGAGGAATCGTCTTGTATCTGTAGGTATTCGCCTCGAGGTTGGGATTTGCCTGGTTGCGAGGAAGGAATGCTGACTGGAGCTCATCCGAGTGAGCCAGTAGCCGCCATGGTTGCTCTTCAGATCTACCTGCGGTCAGTGTGTAGCGTTGCCAGCACATGATTATTGGCCGTGGTCGATGTCAGCGAGCAATAGCAGTGGCTGGGCTGTGCAACAACTCATCCATACCTTTTCTTCCTTTCGTGCTTCTCTCTCCGAAGTTACCCACCACGTATAGGCCATGTACGGAGTACTTCCATACAATCTCGGCGAAAGCGGTGGACGGAAAGGGAGAAGCCTGGCGGAGGAGAGATGAGAGTTGTGCTATGCAGACACGGGAAGCCGGTAGTCGGTACAGGTGAGCGCTAATACGCAGTGCGCAGACGGACGTGACGCATCCGGAAGCAGAATAGACGGCGGATCATGGGCGCTGAGTATGCCGTATTAGTGGATGCATGGGAAGAATGACAGGCAGACTCTAGAGCGCTTGAAGCTGAAGTGAATTGGGTTGGCTCGGATCCGGATCGATTGGACGACTGGACGTGGTCGCAAACCTTGAGGTGAGGGTAGGTATTTTGCTTCATTAGGTTGCTGATGCAGCATTGCAGAAAAAGTACAACCGTTCGCTGGGAAGGGCGAGCACAAGGATGACCGTGGCATTCGTTGTCGTTCTTTACTAGAAATTGCCGATCAGGTAAGTATCTCCCTTCGGCGTGATTAGACAGGAAGGAGCTGTGGCTGGCGGGAGGCAGAAATGGCGAGGTACGTATCTCGGGACATGTACCTATGGGTATACCTGTACATACCCACAAGCTGGAAGTTGCTGACATTATCAACATCGAACAATGTTCCTTTCCTACACATCGATGCGGCCGGAGTACTTCTGGTCCGCCCCGAGGGTTTAGGTTCCATCGTGACAAACCAGAGTTATCAGGCTTGGGCTCACTGGTTTGACAGTAGGGCGTTGCATTGCAAGCCCAAGGCCCTATGGCCACGGCCCGTTCTGTGCCCGTTTGGCCTGGTCTTGTTGTGTTCGTGCTTGTTGCTCATGAACCACAGCCGTCATCAAGTTGTCTACCGATTAGGCTACGCGAGCTAGACGTAAAACGGGGGGAAGGGCAACATGTTGTGAGGTGAGATAGGTAGACGGCAGTTCTCGTCCCCTCACTGGTTGTTCATGTTTGGACGATGTAAGAAAGTATGGGTTGAAGAAGTCACGGACGACTGCTTGTATTTCCTTTTCATGTTCCTCATGCATGCCTCGCAGTTGCAGGCACATCAATTAGTTTTGAACTCTTACGACTATCACTCTTCGTAAGTAAGGTACGGTGTAGGTTGGCCATGTACTTTGTATGGGTACTTGGTAGCGGTCGGGTATTATATCACAAACGGGGTGGGAAAAAGAGGGCGAGGCCTGGTAAGTTGCAGGGTAGGTTGCATGGGAAATGGAATTCTCTAGAGCCGATGCTAGTGCAAAGGAGAAAACATGGACAGAGTGTCAATGTCCATGGCGGGCTCCATGCTTCAAGTCTTCTCGAATCTCCTGTCGCCGTGGTAGCGAGAGTGAGGGAGACAGGATGGGACTGGGCCATTGGTCAGGCCGGCGAGTGATTACCAATTGCACGCATCCATCAACCTCCATCATCCGCCGAGCAGCCGACTAGCGTCAAGGTGGTGACTTGTATCTGTGGTGGTTCATGATTGCTCATCGACTGTACGGAGTACAATAGTACATCGTACATCGTAGTGTACCGACCTATGCGTAAGGTACGGAGAACGGGGTAGGTATGGATACAGACAGAGATAGAGGCGCGGCTTTGAGCGTCGTACAAAGCAGACTAAGCGGCAATCGTCCTGTTCGCTGTGCTTGCTCAAGTAATGGAAAAAAGATGGGAATTGTGGCCTTCTGCAGCTTCTGCTACCAACGTTAGCCCAGTCGTCTGCAGGAGCACTGGAGCAGAGACGGACGTGGAGTTTTGCTAGTCCCCGGGCCATCCGGGCGGGCGGCCACTTGACGCGCCCATCCCTTGGTACTCTGCCATGTACCTGCGGCGCCACAACTCTGCGGGAGGGTGGTGTGCATCGGTGACGCGAGTGACCAGTTGACGGGCAGAGAGGGACTTGAGGGACCCCGACGGGGCCGTCTGGGTTTTACGGAGGAGTCGTGATCATGGTGGTGCATTCTTGCTTGTCGCTTGTTGGTTGTGGTGGTGCTGCCGCCATTCTGAGGTGCATCTACAACGATCCATCTGCGGGAAGGGAAAGAAAAAGAGGTGTGAGAGAGGTGGGGGGAGAATGGAAGCTGGGAACTGGCCCGGCCGACACGGCACCCGTACCACGGGGCTCGCGCTTTCGGTTGCTTGGTTGCTGCTTGCTTGGATTGCTCCTTTCTCCAATTCTTCTCCCTCTCTCTGAGTTCCTCCTCCGTCTCCCTCTCCTTCCTTTCCGCTATTCCCACTGTTCTCGAGTGTCCAACTCCGTTATCTGTCCTGTCTCCCTTTTCTCCTCTTTTCCCGGTATGCTGCCTCTCTGTGCCTCTCTCTTCCTCCGACTTATCTCCAGTGGTGCTGTGAGAAATTTGTTAGAAACGTGGAACTCTCACCCTTTGCACATATCTGAGCCATCAGGCCTTGGGGAATCAGAGGAAAAAGCACGATACAAGGGCAATTACAGACAGTACCTGTTCTGGACTGGTCAAGGTCCGTACCTAGTTAGGGTGTTTCCGCTACAGTCACCCACTCTAACGGTAGGGCGAGATACTTCCGCCGCCGTGCTCCCTTCAAGTACCTCCGATACGTACACTTGCTTACCCCTGCGCCATTGCACAGAGTGAGATCCACGAGGTGAGGTACTTTATCCAAGCGTGGATAACTTCCATGTCTTGACTCCCCTCTCCCCTCCCCCCCCCCCCCCCCCCGTGCCTCACAAACCCATCCACGCCGTCACGCCGTCTAAATGACCGAAGCACTGTCCATTTCATCTACTATTCTGCCGCCTGCTGCATTCTGCACAAACTGCGCGCACCGCTGCTCCCAGACTCCCAGACACACTGAAGGGGGGTGACTTGAGGTACCTTACCTTCACCTACCCACCCACCCCCGTCTGCCCCGGTACCCAGCTGCACTCTGCACTCTCTGCACTCCCCTCCCCCTTCACAGCGGGTTTTTGGACAACGCTGTCATCAAACACCGCGACAGCGCCTCCCGGCCCCTTCAGCCAAAATAATTCTTGCCCCCTTCCGACCACTCCCTTCCAATTCTGCTACTCCCTCGCACGAACCACACATCTCGCCCAAGTTCCAACCAACACCACAACACAACCTCGGACGGATATCGACAACGACGACGACGTTACGTTGAACACCCACGGTCGCTCGTTCTCCCTATCACAATCCATTCGACAACAATCTGCTTTATTCGACTTCTGCATTCGATCACCCCCCGTGCTGGAATACCACGCATCGCCGAGTCTCCCTTCCCCGTCTGGGACCATCGTTGCGGCCGGACGTGGCTATACTGGAGGACCACTCGGGTTGATCGGGCTGCTCGCCCGCACACCAAGAGACCACGATGGCGCCCACGAACGAAGAAGCGCCCAACGTGACCCTCGATCCTGCTGCTAACGATCCCGCCAACGATCCCGAGGGTCCCGCGTTGACAACATTGAGGACGAGATGGGCCACCCGCAAGATGACGATCAAGAGCAGCAACAAGAAGAGGCTTTCCATCATGCATCGCGCCGGCCACAAGAAACACAACAGCGAGAAGAGTCGCAACTCCGGCGGCACTGAATCTTTACAAACTGAGGCCAACAGACCCGCTGACCCTGAGGAAAGTAATGGCGGCAGGAAAATGCTCTTCAACCTCCCTTTGCCCGCGGAGCTTCTAGACGAGGAGGGTCACCCAAGTCAGCACTTCCCGAGAAACAAGATCCGCACAGCAAAGTATACGCCCTTAAGTTTTGTTCCCAAGAACCTATGGTTTCAATTCCAGAATATCGCCAACATCTTTTTCCTTTTCCTCGTAATCCTGGTGGTAAGTCGGACTCGAGGTCTTTTCCAATGCACGTTTGAACAGGTTCCAACCCTTGTGTAGTTTTTCCCCATTTTCGGCGGTACAAATCCAGGTCTCAACTCGGTACCTTTGATCTTCATCGTCACTGTCACGGCAATCAAGGATGCTATCGAAGACTACCGTCGCACCATTCTTGACATCGAGCTCAACAACGCCCCCGTACACCGCTTGCGCGGCTGGAACAACGTCAACGTCGAGGAGGATAACATTTCCCTGTGGAGGCGCACTAAGAAGGCCACCAGTCGCTTCTCTGGCCTTGTTTGGCATACAATCGAAAGCATCTGGTCCCCGAAGGCTAGGAAAGAATTGGCAATTCGCAAAAACCCAGAATCGTACGCCGATGCGCCGCGACCCTCGGTTGAAACCCACATTCCCCGAGATTCTATGAATCAACCCCGATCCAATCGAGACTCGTTTGTGTCCGCCCGAGAGGATATTCAGATGACGCCAGTTCCTTCTCCGCTTCCCCGACAGACTCTCGAGGTTCCGCAAGAAGACGACCACAAGCGCGCCGTACAGTTGATGCAACGTCAAGGGGACGTGCTAAACCGCAGCCTACCGGTTAACGGTGATGCCCGCTTCCACAAGGATCACTGGAAAGACTTGAGAGTTGGCGATTTTGTGCGAATTTACAACGACGACGAGCTGCCAGCTGACATTATTGTACTGTCCACATCTGACCCAGATGGCGCCTGCTACGTTGAAACCAAGAACTTGGACGGCGAGACGAATTTGAAGGTCAGACAAGCACTGAGATGTGGTAGATCACTGAAGCATGCGAGGGACTGCGAGCGAGCCCAGTTCTGGATCGAGAGTGAGCCGCCGCAGCCCAATCTTTACAAGTATAATGGTGCCATTCGGTGGCACCAAAAATTCGAAGACTCCCACGAGCCCGACTTGATGACTGAGGCTATTACGATTGACAACATGCTACTCCGTGGCTGCAATCTGAGGAACACGGAATGGGCCCTTGGAGTCGTCGTCTTCACGGGACATGACACCAAAATCATGATCAACTCTGGCATCACGCCCAGTAAGCGTCCCAGAATCGCCCGGGAAATGAACTTCAACGTCATTTACAACTTTGGTATTCTCTTCATCTTGTGTGTCTTAACTGGCATCGTCAACGGCGTCGCATGGGCGAAGACGGACGCATCTTTACATTTCTTCGACTTTGGATCCATTGGAGGAACGGCACCCATGTCCGGCTTCATCACATTCTGGGCCGCTCTCATCGTGTTCCAGAACTTGATTCCCATTGCTCTCTACATCACTCTCGAAATTGTCCGCCTACTGCAGGCAATTTTTATCTACAGCGACGTTGAGATGTATTACGAACCCCTCGACCAACCCTGTATCCCGAAGTCATGGAACATTTCCGACGACCTTGGCCAGATCGAATACATCTTCTCCGACAAGACCGGAACATTGACGCAAAACGTAATGGAGTTCAAGAAAGCAACTATCAACGGACAGCCGTACGGCGAAGCATACACTGAAGCTCAAGCTGGCATGCAGAAACGCCTTGGTGTCGACGTAGAGAAGGAGGCTGCCGAAGCTAGAGCCGGAATTGCGGATGCCAAAATACGCGCGATCGACAGTCTCAGGAACCTGCACGACAACCCTTACCTGCATGACTCCGATCTGACCTTTATTGCGCCTGACTATGTTTCTGACTTGGCGGGTGATTCTGGTGATGATCAGCAAGCGGCGAATGAGCACTTTATGCTCTGTCTCGCCCTGTGCCACACTGTCATCGCCGAGAAGATACCCGGATCACCGCCAAAGATGCTTTTCAAGGCGCAATCACCCGACGAAGCGGCGCTTGTCGCAACAGCCCGCGACATGGGCTTCACGGTGCTCGGCAGCTCTCAGGAGGGCATCAACTTGAATGTGATGGGCGAGGATCGATTCTATCCGATATTGAACACGATCGAATTCAACTCGAGCAGAAAGCGTATGAGTGCAATCGTCCGGATGCCTGACAACCGTATTCTTCTCATCTGCAAGGGAGCGGACAGTATCATCTACTCGCGTCTGAGGCGGGGCGAGCAGCAAGAGCTTCGCAAGCTTACAGCAGAGCACTTGGAGATGTTTGCCCGGGAAGGTTTGAGAACGCTCTGTATTGCGCAGCGAGAGCTCACCGAGGACCAATACGCCAACTGGCGCAAGGAGTACGACGCTGCCGCAGCGGCTCTTGAGAACCGAGAAGAGAAGATGGAGGAGGTCGCGGATCACCTCGAGCGAGAATTGACACTACTTGGAGGCACTGCTATCGAAGACAGACTGCAAGACGGCGTTCCCGACACCATCGCTCTGCTGGGTGACGCTGGAATCAAGCTTTGGGTTCTCACTGGCGACAAGGTCGAGACTGCTATCAACATTGGTTTCTCTTGCAACCTTCTGAACAACGACATGGAACTTATCCACCTGAAGGTTGACGAAGACGAGACTGGCGAGACACCTGACGAACATTTCCTCAACGTCCTGGAGCAGGAGCTCGACAAGTACCTACAGGACTTCGGCATGAAGGGCGACGACGAAGATTTGGCCAAGGCAAGGAAGAACCACGAACCACCTGGCCCGACCCACGGCCTGGTCATTGACGGCTTCTCTCTCAAGTGGGTTCTTCACGATGCCTTGAAGCAAAAGTTCTTGCTTCTCTGTAAGCAGTGCAAGTCGGTTCTTTGCTGCCGAGTCAGTCCTGCTCAGAAGGCTGCTGTGGTCAACATGGTGAAGAACGGTCTGGATGTCATGACTCTCTCCATTGGAGATGGCGCCAACGATGTTGCCATGATTCAAGAGGCAGATGTCGGCGTTGGTATCGCTGGTGAGGAAGGCCGACAAGCCGTCATGTCTTCAGACTATGCGATCGCCCAGTTCCGCTTCTTGTCACGGCTGGTACTCGTACACGGTCGGTGGTCATACCGTCGTCTCGCCGAGACGGTGGCCAACTTCTTCTACAAGAACGTGGTGTGGGTGTTTGGTATCTTCTGGTACCAAATTTATTGCGACTTCGACGTTACGTACATTTTCGAGTACACGTACATCTTACTGTTCAACCTCCTTTTTACTTCGGTTCCGGTAGTCGTCCTTGGTGTTCTTGACCAGGACGTTTCGGACAAGGTCTCCCTGGCTGTACCGCAGCTCTACCGCCGTGGTATCGAACGGGCGGAATGGACGCAGACCAAATTCTGGTACGTATGGTCACAGCAGTGGCCTTGATGCGATGCTAACTAGGTTCCAGGCTCTACATGCTTGACGGTGTCTACCAATCCGTCATGGTTTTCTACATTCCATACTTGACAGTGAGCAGCACGAGCTTCGTGACGAAGAACGGTTTGAACATTGAAGACCGAACGCGACTTGGCGCATACATTGTACACCCTGCCGTCTTCGTCATCAACGCGTATATCCTCATCAACACATACCGTTGGGACTGGATCATGATCTTGATTGTTGTCCTGAGTGACGTTATGATCTTCATCGTTACCGGCATTTATACGGCTACAGAAGGGTCAATGTTCTATTACCAAGCCGCCCCGCAGGTCTACGCACAAGCATCGTTTTGGGCAGTCTTTTTCATCGTCCCGGTGATTTGTCTCTTCCCACGATTCGCGATCAAGGCGATTCAGAAGGTCTACTTCCCATACGACGTCGACATCATCCGCGAGCAAGAGCGGCAAGGAAAATTCTCTCGTCTCACACAGGGCGACGACGCGACGGTTATGGGGGAGCAGACGGCGAGTAAGACCCCGTCGAACTCGTCGGTCAGCTCGCGCAAGGGTAAGCATATACACTATGCCAGTGTGGATGAGGACAGAAGGCCAATCTATCCACCTTCAGTTGCAACACACACGACGCACAACCCGCGCAGCCAAAACGGCAGCGATGGCACCAACTATACGGGCCACCGGCAATCGATGGATATGATGCAAACGCAGTCCCTCGACATGACGCCTCCGATGCGATCCTCCTTCGAACGACCACGTCCCTCCTACGACCGAGCCCGACCATCCTACGATCGAATGCGAGCTTCGATGGACCGCACGCGGGCCAGTTTCGAGGCCAGTAACGACTTCACCTCGGCCGCTCGCCTCTCTCGGATAGAGTCAAGCCAGTCTTACAGCGACCGATTCCATCCTAGACGACTACGAGGTCTGTCATTGACGAAGAGCGCCAACATGTAGCGGCTGCTCCAGACCTTGGACCGAATCGAATCGAACTTTCCTTGTATTATATCCCGGCCTGGCCCTCCCGACGGGGCCGAATTGTTTCTTTTTGCTGTTTTGTTGATATCCCCCCGATGCATCACGATCTGCATGAGCGATCTACGACATTCCAACCCTCGCACTCGAGCGACTCGATGCTTTGTCACCCACCACACACAAATACACACACACTCAGTCACTGCCTTTTTCTGTTTGGTTCGAAGTTTATTATGCTTTCTTGGTATTTTTATCGTATAGGGATTCCTACTGCGACGGCGTTTTAGGAGGACAAAGGATTGGAAGTCTCGGACGGCATTTTTGTGCAAGCTTTGGTGTGCATCCTAGAATTGAGAGGGGGGCGCCAGGAACCAGTCCATGCTGAGGGTGCTGGAAGTTCTTCGTCAGGCCCTAGGGCGTTGTGAGTCTGGGTGGACCAAACAAAGTGATGGCGCACAGCTTTCGCGCTGTCGACGCTTTTGTACATACGCGCGAGCGGGAGAAGGGAAAAGATGCAAAAAACAAAACATAATAGGGGGAAGCTTGGAGATAAGCCACAGAGACAGCAGCCAACTGGTATTTGAACTGTTAACAAGACCCATTTCAACTTTGAGTTCCCAAGGTTGTCATTTGTCGTTTTACTCCATATGCAAGATCAAGACTAGACGATTGAGGCGATGATATTCCTGAATATTGAAGTTGTTGGGAGACGGCCTACCTAGATTACTTTTGCCCTCCATCAGTCCATGGTAGGAATTGAGCACTTGGCGAGGACACTGAGAAGTTCAGGTACCATCTGTGTTGTACCTCAGCTGTTACCCCTGCAGCCAGCCCCCGCCCAAAGCCAGATGCAAGTCCCACCGCAGCGAGGGTCCTGGCAAGGAACTCGACCGGGGGGCAAGCTCCCCCGAGCTCTGCTGATTTTTGACCAAGAACATCCGATGCGCCGCGACCTCATGGATGGATCCGCTTGGAGGGGGCTCGGTGTTTGCACATAGCATTTCCACGATCTCGGTGCCCACGACGGCAGTTGCAGAAACTCTCAATAACAAGCCCAGTGTATATACTCAATTGGACCTGGGTAAATTCCCATCATGGACGCACAGCTCTTGGATGATGTCGCCGATAGGTTCAACGCGTACCTCGACGCCGTTCCGTAAGCTATTACTATCAGCCAAAAGTGGCGTCACATTTGTGCTCGAAATCCAGAGGCTAATTCTACATGCTCGCAACAGGGCCGGACTTCCTCAGTATATCCTCGCTGTGGCTGCTATTGCCATCAGTATATTCCTCGTGCGACTAGCGCAGATCTGGAACGAGGACAAGGCTGTCCCATACACCGTCCCTCCGCCGAAGATTCCGGACGAGCACTCCATTGTCGAGGAGACCAATGTGAAGGTACAGCATACTACGTTCCCCTGATCTCCAGAATCTTACTCAGCTTGAACAAATGGCTAACTAGGCTCTACATTCCAGATCTCCGGCACGACCGCAGTCCAATGCTACGCCCCGGCCACGGGACAGTTCCTCGGCTTCATCAACCCCTCCACCCCCGCCTCCATCGACCGCGCCGTCGACGCTGCCCACGCGGCGCAGGCGAAATGGAAGAAGACGACCTTCCGCGAGCGCCGTCAGGTGCTCCGCACGATGCTGCAACACGTGCTCGATAACCAGGAAGCCATCTGCCGCGCCGCCTGTCTCGACTCTGGCAAGACAATGGTGGACGCCCAGCTGGGCGAGATCCTCGTAACGGTTGAGAAGCTCACGTGGACGCTGAGCCACGGCGAGAAGGCCCTCCGCCCCAGCCCGCGGCCTACGAATCTGCTCATGGCATACAAACGGAACGAAGTGCGGTACGAACCACTCGGTGTCGTCGGTGCCTTGGTCAGCTGGAATTACCCGTTTCACAACCTTGTTGGGCCCATCATCTCGAGCATCTTCGCTGGTAATGGTGTGCTGGTCAAGGTCTCTGAGCAGACGGCTTGGAGTTCCCAATACTTTACCAGCATCGCAAGAGGGGCTCTCATTGCCCACGGCCACGATCCCGCTCTGGTTCAGACGGTTGTGTGCTGGCCCCAGACGGCAAACCACATCACTTCCCACCCAAAGATCTCTCACTTGACTTTCATCGGATCTCGCCCTGTCTGCCTAAAGGTAGCCGCCTCGGCCGCCAAGTCGCTCACACCTCTGATCGCGGAATTGGGCGGCAAGGACCCGTCCATCGTCCTCGACTCTGCCGCCAAGGATTTGAAGCGTATCGTTGAGATCCTCATGCGCGGTACGTTCCAAGCGTCCGGACAAAATTGCATTGGAATTGAGCGCATTATCGCTACGCCAAAGTTGTACGACCAACTTGTGGCCACCCTGGCGCCGAAGGTCCAGAGTCTTCGCCTGGGACCGACCGCAGATGTTGGTGCCATGATCTCCGATGCCGCGTTTGACCGCCTCGAATCCCTCGTCGATAAGGCTGTCAAACAAGGAGCCCGCTTGCTGGCCGGTGGCAAACGGTACATTCACCCAGAGCACCCTAAGGGCCACTACTTTGTTCCAACTCTCCTCGTCGACGTTACTCCTGAAATGGAAATTGCCAATGAAGAGTGCTTCGGCCCTGTCATGACCATCATGCGCGCTCCCGGCCCCGACGCAGACTCTGTTCTGTCGGTGGCCAACGCTCCAGAATTCGGGCTGGGTGCTTCCATCTTCGGCGGCGACAACGATCCTATCCTCCGCGCTGTCGTCGATGGCCTCAACACGGGCATGGTAGCCATTAACGACTTTGGCGCAACCTACGCCGTACAACTCCCCTTCGGTGGCGTCGGTGGGTCAGGCTACGGCCGGTTCGCAGGTGAGGAAGGACTCAGAGGCCTCTGCAACATCAAGAGCATATGCGTCGACCGCTTCGGCTGGTTGGGCGTCCGCACTGCCATTCCTCCACCCGTCAAGTATCCCGTCCCGGACCAGGAGCGCAGCTGGCGGTTCACTAGAGGTGTTGTGGGCGTGGGTTACGCGCAAAGTCTGGCGGGCAAGTTCAAGGGCATTCTCGACATTATGAAGAATGCTTGATCATCTTCATCGCACTCATGAACATTGAACGACGAAGAGCGGGGGGTTGCAGCCACCTTAGCCAGCTGTATCTTGTGTAATGATAATAATAGAGAAAGGGAAAGTGATGAGTTAGAAACATAGATACCAAATCGATCAAAAGCACCTCATTTAAACTCTCAATCACTCTTAGCATCTCTCCTATCGCGTTACTAGTTTCCCAGGGAAAACGAAGTTTGATTCGAAGGAGTCATAATTATATTAGGGAACTTGACAAACAGGCTCGACTTACTCTCCCCTGATGACTGGTTTCCAGCTAAGGACTTGATTCTGTAGCAACAGGCACGACAAATGTGGGATCTCAAGGACGATGTCAATAGATTAGAGACGTGAGGGTGGGTATCAAGAGATATATGATTCATTAGCTGCGATCCTATTCCATTCTGGCAAACTCCATCAAAGCATTCCGAATAGACCGCCCCAACTTCTCTCATCTATCCCTTCTATGGTTGACATATCCCGCAAAGAACCCAAACTTTGCCTCTGGAAATGCAGAAGGTAGTATCTAATTACCAAGAACCACCACCGCCAGAAGAAGCACCCCAAGCGGGAGCGGCCTCGGGCTCCTCCTGCTTGGTCTCGTTGCCGGCAGAGTCGCCGCCGCCACCCCAGGCACAGTCGCCTCCAGAGTCGCCTCCTGTTGCGCCCCAAGCACCATCACCTCCAGCATCATCGCCGCCGCCGCCGCCCTCGTTGGACCAGCCGCCGCCCTCACCACCCAGGTGAGCAATGCCTGCCTCCTCAGGGTCGAAGTCGCTCTCGGTCTCGAACTTCAGGTTCTCCAAGCCCTTACCAGTGGGCTTGAAAGGCTCAAGGAATTCAGGGACCTCCTGCTTGGTCTCCAAGAGGGTGCGGACGAGAACGCTAGCCATGGGCTCATCGCGGTCAGTGTAGAAGGAAGTGGCAATGCCACGCTGACCCATACGACCAGTGCGGCCTGATGTTGCGTTAGCAAGATGTCAAACCACAAGATAACAATAAGGGGGCATTTTGATACGCAGATCAAAGAAAACATGCAAGAGAAAGTAAAAGGTGCCAACAGCTATGCTTACCGATTCTGTGGGTATACTCCTCAATGCCACCGTGATCCAAGCTGGGCAGGTCGAAGTTGATGACGTGGTTGACATTCCTCACGTCAATGCCGCGAGCGCTGATGCCAGTGGCAATAAGGATGGGAGACTTTCCAGCACGGAAAGCGCGCATGGAAGCCTCACGCTCAAGCTGAGTGCGGTCAGCATGCATCGAAGTGCACGGGAAGCCAAGGTTGAACAAGAAGTCGTCCAAGTCATCGCAGGTACGCTTCTGGTTGACGAAGATGATGGTGCGGCAGGCAGGAAGAGAGTTGATCTGATCCTTAAGAGCCTCCTTCTTCTCGAAAGATTCATACTTGAAGACGCGCTGGAGAATGTTGGTGTGGGTGCTTCCAATTCGGCCGATGTTGATACGGACGCTAGATGAAGACAAGTTCTCCTTCGCGAGATCACGGAGCGGCTTGGGGAAGGTGGCTGAGAATAGCATGTACTTGATATTTCCCTCCTGCTGTTCTGAAGAAACTTTTAGTGGGATTCGAGACACGAACAGCGAAAGAGTAAAACTTACCACCACCAGTCATGATGACATCCATCTCCTCGCGCCAGTCATCGTGAAGCATCTCGTCGGCCTCGTCAAAGACCATGTATCTCAAGCGCTTGAGCGAGAGAACATCAGGCCGCTGGATGAAATCGACAAGGCGACCAGGAGAGGCGATAAGAACATCACAGCCCTTTCCGAGCTGCTGAATCTGGTCTCTCAAGGGACCACCACCGTAGGCGACACACGGGCGAAGCATGGTTCTATAACAGAACTTGCGGGCTTCGTTGAAGATTTGAATGGCCAACTCGCGAGTGGGACAGACGACAACCACCAGAGGCTCAGCACGAACCCACTGCTGTCCAAGAGCAAACTCGGAGGGGTTGGGGCGAGGGGCAGCGAGCTTTTTGGCCTTGCCCATGAGCTTGTTCAAGATGGGAATGAGGTAAGCAGCGGTCTTTCCGGAGCCTATCCAAGTACTTTAGTAACGTTGAGCAATATGCGAACAAAGGGATACTTACCGGTCTGAGCGATAGCCACAACATCGAGACCCATGTGAATGGCGGGAAGAGTGTACTTCTGGATGGGGGTAGGAGCCTCGTAGCCGCAAAGCTCGATGTTCTCTTCCATGACAGGGTGCAAGCCGGCGTCCTTGTAGGAGTGAACCGGCTCGACGCGGATCTCTCCCTCCTGGGTAACCTCGACAGAAGAGATGCTAGAAGCTGTCAGTCTTGTTCGATCAATTTCAAAGAGGAAACCTACACAGAGAAGTCGAGGCCAGAGTTGGAGGCAAGGCGAGAGTTGGAATCGCCGAAGAGGGCCTCCTCGAGCTCGGGGAATTTGGGACCAACATCGCCAAATTCCTTATCCCACTCGTAGACGGCACCGTTGCCAGCCCAGTCGTTTGCCACCTCGGGGCCCTGCTGGGCAAGCTGATCGTAATTGTAGGGCAGAGGCTCCGCCCACTTGGTACCATCGCTGTTGACAGCAGCGGCAGGGGCCTTCTTGCCATCGGCAAGAAGAGCCGACTGCATGTCGGCAGTGTCGAACGCAGACATCTTGGCGTGAGGAAGTCTTTCGTGTTGATTAGCTTCTGGATCAGTCGACGGCCAGCGGTTCGTGATGCTTACCTTGATTTGCTTGATGGAATAATGTTGCGATAATTGCAGGGAAGACTGCACGGGGCGAGAACCTTGGTGCTGGATTTTTCCGTTGAGTTAGTACGGCACGAAGGAAGAGGAAGGAAGCGAAGATGTGTATGAGAGAAGGAAACGGAAGCCACCGAAATCCGAGAACGGTTGATGTGGTTACAGCGGGAAGGGGAGTTTAGAGGTCTGTCAATTTTCCGAGATGAAATCTGGCAGGGAGCTTTGAAGAAGGGTTATCCTCGAAAAAGTTGCAGTATTTCCGATGGAAGAAGCAGACTGAGATCAGGGCTGGAAGGGAACGAGGCGAATTTGATTGCAAAGTGAAGAAAAGCCGGGGATTGAAGCCAACAAAATTGTGTTCATCAAAGCTGAGGCTGATGATGTTCAAATGAAGGGCCCCCGAGCAAAGGTTTGCGAAAAATACGTAGACTCCGACAGTGGGTGAATAGCAAAGAAAGATGGGAATGGAAATGGAAATGGGGATAATGGGAGAGCAGATCAAATGAAATGGAAAGTACTTACCTCGCAAACGAAAATTGAAGTCAAAAACTGATCTCTTGTTGGGGATCCTTTCTCGACGATCTGTGATGGGTGTGGAAGAGAATAGAGAAAAGGGAAGAAGTTGAGCAGCAGCAGGTGGGATACAAATATTCGTTAGTGGGAGGGCGCTCGCTGGAAGGCTCGAAGGCGGTAGGCTGTTCCATAGAGGGCAAAAAGGGCCGGAGGCAGAGGACAGGCACCGCTCTCAGAGGAAGCAAGACACGATGAATGAGGCAGGCAGGTCGGACGACTAAGCGGGGATGAGGGTGGAATTGTGACTGCCTCGTGAGACCTTCGAATCAGGTGGGAGAGTCTCCCTCCAGGCTTCACTTCCTGCCTTATCTCAGAAGGCTCAATTGGAACTTGAAAACACTAAACGAAATCTCATTGAAGCTTCGGACGAGAGAGAGACAAGGCCAGACGAATAGTTGCCTTCTTTGACATTACTCATCTATCATCACGTTGTCTTGTTGCCTTTGTAAGGTTGTTTAGATTAACTGCCTGCAGCAAGAAAGAAGACGAAAAGAAAGGCAAGTAATATGGATAGAGGCTGAAGAATACATAGGTGATCTTAAGAACAAAGAAAGACAATGGACTTTGAAGATACAGAATATTCTGCGTATGTCACCTTTGTGTCTGAGTCGACTCTGATGATTCTAATCGGAGCATTTCGCCAACAAATTGAAACATGTAAGATGTCGCTTGATAGCAGCTTGATACCATAGATGAAGCTAGACGAAGATGGTTCATGACTTTTCAGCTTTGAAGGCTCGCTGTATGACACCAAGGGATAGTTATAGACGAGAGGGATGTCCCTCGGTCTCTGTTCTCGGAGTATCTGAAGATCTTGGACAACAGGGGTCTCACCGAGGTGAGATGGGTATCATTAATATATCCATCTATGAATGCTACATACTATGAGGTAGCGGATGGCGACGCTCTTGGACGTTACTAAGCGGCTTGAATGGAACTTCACTTCGTCCGCCAAATCCAACCAGCCAAACGTATAGCCTTCTCGTGGTGAAGCATTGAATCTTTCCATCTCCCAAGAACCCCTCCGGCGCATCACTTTGCTCCGACAGGCAAGACGTAGTTGCCCAGGCACCTAGCTTCAGGCACCTAGCCTCAGCGGTGAAATCAGTGCCATCTGACCGGGACCTACAATACTGCGGAGGAGAGGTTGATGTGGGCAGGCGATCTTGTCTGGCGGGTTCCTAAGACCGCCAGAGATTGCAGATGATTTGAAATTTGGGGGCAGTATCCTTCACCACAAATCAAGGAGATCTTGAGGCTCAACAGCAGACGTTGCCTCATATCCACTCATACCCTCGGTCAATGCATGATCCAATGCAACGGCTGATCGACCGATGGTACCGCCCTCCTTCTTCGACTGCTCTACGCCTTTTTGAAACGAATTCAGGAACCTCCTATGGAACACCCGTTGCCGTGACTCGCGATCATTATACATCTCCGCTTCCTCGTCCCGACGGGTTCCGAACAGGTTGAGGTACGCAAATGGGTTCGGCGTCCGGGGCACTCGGTACATATTGTCCGCATAGGCGTTGGGGTTCTTCTGCGTCGCAACCTCGGGCTTGAGTCCCGCCTGCAGGAACCTAGCCAGCACGGCGACCTGCCTCGCGTGGGACTGCGCGTCCTTTGTGCGGAGGCCCGTCTTTGGCGCGGTCGACCACCCCGAGCTCGTCTTCACAGTCCAGCCCATCAATGCGCAGAAGCTGTTGAGTGTCTTCACCCAGCCGCCCGGGCAGCTGACGGTCTCATCTTCCGCGACATCCAGGAGCCACTCGAGAACGGAGAGCGAATCGTTGCTGATGTCGGCGGAGAGGTGGGTCATTCCTGCTCTGGTGTACATGATGCACTTTTCGGCGTGGTGTTTGACCTCCGCCTCGGGCAGGGCCCGGAACAGCTTCAGCAGCTGGCTGCGGACGGGTCCTGAGGCGTCCGAGATCAGAGGCAGAAGCTTGCTCAGCACTGTTGCGGTTCCGACGGGGTTGTTGTCCGCCAGCACCTGGCTTGTCAGATGGGCCAGGGACTCTTTGCGCTGTTTGTCTGCTCTTGATGTTGAGGCTAGTGAAAGGTTGTGCTTGAACTGGGTTGCGTTGTCAGGGGCTTCAGTCGAGAGTTTCTGGTGGCCCATGGCAATGGACTTTGCCTTGAAACTGGTGTCTGTGAAGTTGGTTGGCTTGACCTTGGCCTTTCCGACCTTGAACTTTGGTTTCTATGAGAACATGTGAGTATTGATATGAGATCTTATGAGAGGCAGCGATCCGCTTCACACTTCTCGCTGAGATATTCATACCGCAAAGTCCTTGGCCTTCTCCTTCTTCTTTCTGTTGCTGGAACCCATGATGTCTTATTTGTGGGATATTCTGGCTTAGTGTCGATTTGGAGTATCCGCGAAGTTTGTGAACGAGTTGTTGAAATTTCTACAGTATTTTGCGAGTATTGAGCGTTGAGTTCTTGGTCACTTCTCACATGAGATGGCTGGCACATTGAAGGTTGAGACCCCTGCAAAGTCTGGAGCCAGAACTTTTCGGCGGTCAGGTACGGCAGAATCTGGTCGAGCTCCAAGTCCCCTCCACTGGCAACTCAGCCCCACCACGACGTTGAGACGCTGTTACCCGGTGAATCCTAGCTCCAGTTATTGGGCACCTTAGCTTCCAACCCAGCCTTACAGACGAGACCCGACCTAGCTTTCGGGGACACTCATTTGTTTCCACGATCCAACGACGCTCGATTCTTTGTGAAAGTCCTCCTGCAACTTGGGACGCATCTAGACAAAGCATCGTCCGTATCTGTCTCTCGCTTGATAATCTCCCCATCTCCCAATTATGACCGACACAACACCCGTGAGCGACCTCGACCCCTCCTCCTCTTCAGCGATGGCGTCATAGCTAAACAAAGAATGTGTCCCCCCTTCCGCAGACCAACGGACCCGACGCGCTGGACGAGACCCTCAAGCGCCTCTCGAACAAACCTGGCGTTAAGGCGACCGTCATCCTCGACCGAATCACGGGTGCGATACTACGAACGAGCGGTCAGCTGTCGTCTTTCAACGCAGCAACGCTACAGACTTCCGGAGGAGGTTCCTTCTCGGGCGAGGGCGCCGCCGCGCAGCAGCAGCAGAACGGTGAGGAGCAACCGCAGGGCCTGGAGGACTTTGCCGCAAAGGTCTGGAACTGGGTGAATGCGTCGGGCGCCCTGGTGTTAGATCTAGATACCGAGGTAAGAAGAGGGATCCGGTCCCGTAGGCAGACTGCGGAGCGAGTCTTTACCCCTGAACGAAGTGCCGGGACTGACCATCGGGAACAGGATGAGCTGAAGCTACTGAGACTACGAACGAAGAAACAGGAGCTAGTCATTGTACCGGATCCGAAGTACCTACTCATCGTGGTACATGACACACCGCCGGCTTGAAGAATCTCAAGGTCTGACTCACGATTCTGGCATCGGTCGGCGTTTCACGGACATGTCCTCATTGGCTTCACCGAGCGGACGTCCTTTGGGAGGATTTGCATCTGCCAAGCCGAAGGGTAGAGGGCCAGGACTGGCATGCTCATTGGCCGGCCCCAAGACGATCGTATTTACACAATACGCAGGAAAGGGAAACCGAGAAACCCTCTTCAGGCTGCCAAGAGGCTGCCAAGCTCCAAGCTCTACGTACATACACACATGGAAAACAAACAAGGGGGGAAAAGAGATAGCTTGGCATGGACGGTCGAGGCTGGCGCGATTACGAATGATACCCTGATATTACCATCCGCCACGACCACCTAGCATATACTTCGTACGTCCGGAATGAAGCCGGAGCGGGTGTTCCGCGGGCGATCGCGGCCAGGGCCGCGGCCCTGCCGGATAGCTCAAGAAAAAAAATAAAATGCAAGAAATGAGATACAAGTGCAAACTCAAAATGATGTTCGAAGCCATCATCGTTTCGTGATATAGGACAAGGCGAACAGCCCAGCCCAGCCCCCCGCGGAAGCCATACCCGTCAGCTCCGGGAGCTGGGCGTTTCCCTGCTATCCGCGACGAACCGTCCGAGCCGAGGCGTCCGTTTCTCCCCTGCCTTGGGAAAATTAGCATTCTGACAACTTGGCACCACTACCACCACCACCAGCTCTGGAAGCTAGAAAGCTAGCCTCGCGAACCAGGTGTAACACCACGGACATGAGCTCAATGTCATCCGGAAGCTCAGTGGCTCGCAAACATATTGGTAAGCCCAAGCTCGGGGGCCTTGGGTGCGCCGGGAAACGTGGCGCGACACCGAGCGAACGGGAAGTGGGCTTGGGGGGGCTAGCTAAGGTAGGCCGGGATGAGGCGCCGGTTCGAATTTGGAAAGTCGAGTTCAAAACGTTGACGTGGGCAGAGTTGCAACCACACACAAACACACACACAGACACACGCACCCCGTCCCCTTGCCCACCCCAAACACCTGGGAATTAAATTAAAGGCCTTTCCCCTTGAAGAAACCACCACCACCATCCACGTCGCTTTCTCGCTTGAAAGTCGCTTGAAAGTCGCTTCAGGCTTCTCGACCAGTCGGCGGTTGAGGATTTGCTGCTTTGGCGACATTTCAAGTGGACGCTGGCGAGAAATTCGATGCGCCCACCACCCTTTTTTTCTTTTTTTTTTTCTTTTTTCACCTCTTTACTAGCGTACTTCTATGTATGAGCCTTGTTGTTTTGGAAATCTTTCCTCCTCTCGTTTCAGTAACTTGTGGCGAGGTCCTGCCTAGACTCCGGGGTGTGTGGTTCGCGAATATCTCTGCCTTACTGGGCATCTCCGGGCTTGCTTGCCTAGGCCCATCCTTCTCTTCTGTTCTGGCCCTTCTCGTGTAAACTTGTCGTAAAGGGAGATTGGGGCTCCTTTAGAGTTTCCTTTAACCTTTTTCTTGCGTCCTTCTGGACGTTCTCGCTTCCAGGTTGTCAATGTCATTGTCAACATGTCTACGCAACGCAGCAGGCCTCTGTTGTAACTTATTGGTGTAACCCTTTTCGTTTTGAAGTCACCTCGGCGGTGGGCTTTTATTTGAACTCTGTTGGGGGGTTTGCCATTTGACTGGCGTTATTGTCAGGGTTCAGAATTAGTCCGCGGGATGCAGCTCTCTTGTTCCCGAACTTGTCAACAGATGTCTTCTGATGATATGCCTTTTCTCCCCTCTCCGGGCCCCTCGCTGGAAGAAATGGAGCTCCAGCCTTCAGCTGAGAATCAACCCCTTTCTTTTTCGTCCTCTCCCGCCTGTCTCCTTACCCCAATGATATGAGACGAAGATGTTCGAGAACAATGGAGAGAAGGCCAGCTCTCTCACTACTCATCGTTCTCGTCGCGCCCACACCCCCGTGACATGTCGCCTCATGTCCATAGTCCAGGTGGATCTAGGTCCACCGACTGCCCAATGCTCATGCTCTTCGGCGGAGACCTTCTCCCAAACCACGACGGAGGCCCCCCCTTGTCAAAGAAAGTTGTCCCATGTTCATTCGGTCGTCGTCGCCGCGGCAGGAAAGGGTACAGAGCTGTCGTCTGCCGCGTGAGGCAGAATTCCCGTTGTCTTCGTTTCGAAATCGTTCTTGAAATAGGTCCATTACTTTCTTACTAGACCCTCTCTCCAGATTTCAGAATGGTTACGAGAAGGAGCCAAGTTGGGCTGTAGAGTTCAAGCTAGAGCTTCGAAGCCAGAAGTCCAAGGTCATCCTTGCTCCAGGGACTCGGTTCCAATTAAATCCCACCATTCATGGTCGGCTCAGCGTCGAATGCTGGTTCTTGCTAGACGTTCGAGAAGCAACAGCCGAAAGGAAGATCTTTAATGCCAAGGGAGGCGGGCGGGAAGAGGTTCAAGCCACACAGACAGACGCGGCATGGTCTGCAAAGTACACTACTTCTCTGCCGTCGGCCCTAAACCCATTGGTGGCACAATGCGTGCTTCGGCTTGCGAGAAAGGGATGTGCGATGACGGGCCCGGCAAATGGGTTGTGTTACTGACGATGGTGGCGTTCGAGTTCTGCAAGAAATGCCAAATTACACCATCTTTGCCGCACAAGCGTGGTCCTTGCTAATAATTCGAATTTGACCCTGCAAAGATTCTTTCTTGCACTGCCTGTACGGGCAGGTAATGTTCTTTTTCACTTTTTAGCGGCATATACGAATTTTGGTGGTATTCTTGCTTTTTGCCCTCTTTTCTACTGTGGTATGTGTATTCTTTTTTTCGGTCTTGCCCAACCGTATCCGGCATGAATGAGGGTCTTTCAGGGTCAGAATCCCACGATTCCGGTGAGCATTGAAATCATGGCTTCCGAGAAGAGCAAACAACGCAACATCAACCAGAAAGAATGTCCACCGCAGCTGCAACATGGAATCTCCAGGACTCCGCCCAGCTCGCCATCCATGAGACACAGTGACACCGTGATCCATCATCAATCCCCCCTCCCGTCTGATTCCCACTGCCCAGAGGGGTGGAGAGGAGGATGGTGTGGGCTTGCGGATCCCGAAACCACCTAATCAGAGATCTTCCCCAAAGAGACGAATGAGACCCCTGTCTTGGAGGGCCGCGAGCTGGGCGAGCATCGCAGCGGCTTAAGGCAGTTTGGGTGGATTTCACATGCACTTTCGATGAGCGAGCTGGACCAGCTGATGTGCTCGTTTTACGGATACCTGCTGTGTATTCTAATTCCTGGGTTTCTGAATCTGGCCTGTTGCAGATGTCTTTGCGTTTCGTAACTTCCTTCGTCTTTTTTCCTGTTCTCCATTACTTACACGAAAATACTTTTTCTTCATGATTTCTTATTCTTCTTCATCGCCAAGTCCATCTAGAAGAAACTCCACCAGTATGTTGGTGACGAGGGGGACCCCGAAAATGGTGTTTTGTTGCGGCCGTGATCATGGATCTGCTTCCCCTTACCCGCTGCGGCTGTCTGATGTGTGTGTGTGTGTGTGTCTGCTCATCTTTCTCTCTTGCCTCTCGTACCCCTGTCAAGATTCAAAAGGACATCTCTCGTTGGTGATGGACCTGCCGGAGACAATGCAAGACCAAAAAAGATGAGCGCCGGGCAGGACGCACGCTATCATGCAATCTGACATTAGCACCATTACCAATGACGATGTGAGGGAGGGTATAATTTACCTGGCGTTATACGGGGGACGAAATTGAAGAGAGAGAAAAAGCACAAGCCGCCAATTTCAAAAATTTGGACATTCCTCTCCTCTGTGCGCGCCGTGCGACCTTTCAGAATTGCCCATCGGAACCGGTCGTCATCTTGTTGATCTCTGTTTTTTTCTGCCCTGTTGCTTTATCATCATTACAACTTCGGTAACCCAAGGCCACGGGAAGACGAGAATGGCGAAGCCGCTACGCGGGAGTCCGGGTGGAGTACCTAAGATGGAGGTTTACATGGAACCGGGCTCTTAGTTTTCTTGCTGGGCTGAGCACTCTGATGAAGTCACAACGCAGCAAGTTACACGACGAGTGAGGGAGACAGAAAGAGTGCAAAACACACACACACTTAAAGTCCATGCCATGCCTGCAAGACGCGGAATGCCCACTCTGGCACTCACACCCCTTCCCCCCCTGGTCCATATCGATTATGGGGTGGGAGATGACGAACGAACGGGAAGCTGAAGCTCGCTCTGCTTCCATAGGGCGTTCTTTTTTCGTCTCTTCCTAGGTAATCTTGTATTCTTTTCTGATCTCCCCTCGGTGCTTTTCCCCCTCTGCTCGTCCCTGTCTCTGCCTTTTCCTCACCCGACATGGGAGCATTGAAGATCTGAGACTGCCGTTCGTTCTGCCCACCCTTTCTTTCTGTTAGCCCGGGGAGAAGAAGGGGAGGGGGGTCATCTTCCTCGCTTCCCTCCACCCCCAGAGCTCTCTTTCCCAGGGTATGCAGCTATATTCAGATACGTGAAAAGTAATAGGCGCGAGGACGCTTTTCTCTATCTCTTTCTGCCTTTCTCGCTCTCCTTGCCGTAGCGGACCAGACAGACACATTCCCCCCCCCCCCCCCCCCCGGTGCCTTGTTGCATGTCGCCTGCGGCTAGGACGAGGGGTACACCAACAAAGTGGACATGCCTTCGTCTGCGGCCCCCTCGCCCTGTCCTATCCCGTGGATGTCTTATCCCGTCACTGTCCACTGAACCAGTCAGAGGGGACCCCCTTCGTCGAAATGGTCAAGCCCAAAGGCCCCAGGTCCAGCCCAACACATGGACTGAGTGGGAAACTGGGAGTGAAGGGCAGAGGGAGAGAGAGAGCGTCCAGCAGCGCATAGAGGGGAGTGAGGAAAGCAAAAAAAAAAAAAAGAGAAAGAGTGGATGATAACAGATACAGATACGGATACAGAAAAGTGTTGTTGTTGTTGTCACTCCCCTCCAAGTCCAAGACCACCCCTGCCTTGGCAGACCATCGGCCGTGTGTCTGTCTGTCTCTCTTGTTGATTCGCATTCATTTCTTGTTTTAACATCCCGCCGCCTTGCCTCTCATTTGCTGTAAGACTGTGCGTTTCCCACTTCTTGCTTCTGATTCTCACCTTACAAGACTTGACCCCCATCCCCCTCTTCCTCTGTCTACTACGTCTCTTTTTTTTCCTGTTTATTTTCTTACCTACCTTACCTACGATCTCTCGAAGCTTGCCCGCCTATCGTTTAGTCGGACCTTCGTCCACCTACTGCAGGAAAACTTGACTCAACACTGCGCCTTGCGTTCCCGTTGCGACACATGAAAGGTTACCTTGCAGAAACCTGGACTTGCATCATTTCCATCGGCGATAAGACGTCGGACCTCCCCCTCCACCACCACCATCATCGCTACCAGCTCCTCCAACGACGCCACTTCTGAGCAGCCACCTTGGAAGATCAGGATTACCTGGCTGAAAACTTGTCGAAAGAGCAACAATACTACAAATTGAAAGAGATTGGGAAAGAAGTGTGGGAGAATAAGATAAGAAAGAGACTGGAGATTTTACTTCGCCGTGGGGGAGAACAGGGACGAAATTGAGACGAATGAGACGAACACGGCAGCAAACTTCATCCCAACCAACGACCAACACAACCCACGACTAGTATCTGTAGAAGCAGCAAAGATGCCGTCGTTATCACTGCTCAGACGGGGGTCTAAGCAACACGACCAGCGGCCATTATCCCCTTCGAAGCGCCAGCAACGACAACAAGAAGTTCGACCGCCGCTTTCGCCGCCACAGGAGAACGGAAGGGAGGCGTCGGCGGGCGGTTTAGGGATCGGAACGGGCGAACCGGAGCGGGAGCGCAAGTTCTCCAAACGGGACCTTTTTGGAGGGCTGTTGAGTCGCAGCAAAGGCCGGAGCACCAGCAGCAGCGCATCGACGCCGGCTTCGTCGACAAAGTCTGGGCGGGGTCCCGGTGCCGAGTCACCGACAAAGTTGCCCGTACGTTTCTCTCTTTTCGTCCATGTCTGTATATTATCCTTTCTACACCAAACGGTCCGTCTCCTTCAAAAAGTTTAGCTTCCCACAATTTTTCAATGCTTCGATCATGTCAGATCACGCGCGCTTCGTCGTTCTATTTTCCACCTCTTTTGTGGTACTCCCCCCAGTTCCCTTCTCAGGCAAGGTCCCTGAGATGGACGCTTCGAGTCTGGACCAGCTCCGACGCCCCGAAGTTCCGATTTCCCCTCCCCGATGTCCCCGGTGCCGAAAGCTGGAGATGAGAAAGTTGCTCAGAATAGCAGCAAGGCCGTACTGGGAAGATGCACGCAACGCAGCAGTGCTGCTTGGATCCAAACATACTGCGCATAGCTTACATGCTTTACACAAATCACACGCACCTTTCCTTCACTACCACCCACCACAAGTCTACAACCCCCTTCCGTGCTGTCACCCCCGCACTCTCAGACCAGGTCCGGTTCCCGCGTCGGTGTCGGTGGGTTTGTCTTGGCCAAGGCTGGACATTCCGTGCGCCGCAGACGGAGAAGTGAACACAGACAGTTGAAGGGAGAGACAGACACACGGCAGTGGCAGTGGCCAGTGGGCAGAGAGCGGCTCTCCAAGGCGTGGGTACCTCCTGCTCCCATCCCGTACCTGTGTTTCCATGCCTTCCTGGTTCCAAGCTCCCCGGCGCCTTCTCCCCACCTCACCGGGCTGGACCTAGACCCTCCCGTCTTCTGTCCTCCGTAAGGTACGGATACCTTGCTCTAGGTACCTTACGTAAGGTGCTGAGGGGACGTGGAAACGGTGGCAGTGACGGTACCTACTGCGTAGACGGCGCCACAGTCTGCAGCACGACGCACCACGACTGCACCACGACCTCATCCCCCTCTCCACCGTGTCACTCCCCCGCCATCGTCCTATGCAATCCATCAAATGGGAACTGCATCAGGCCACTTCTGGTCTGCCCTGTCTTGCAATTTCTGCTTGCCCATCCATCATCTCATTGCCCATCAGCCTGCTTGCTCATCAAGTTTGCTTGCAGTGACGTCCTTCGAGATGTCCATCTGCTGTTCCAGTGTTCCTTAATAATACTTTCTTTCCCAAGCCTCCGTACCTACCCCGATGCTCAGACTCTGACGATCTATACCTCCGCTACTCCCTTGCATAACCCGTCCCTTCTCTGCCGCGTGATCAGCTTCCGAGACTCCAATTCCCCCTCTTTACTTTTAGTCAATGTTACTTGTATAACACACCCCTTTCTTTCTCTTCATCGACAGCCTTTCTTTCCTCAAGTCTGCAAATTCCTTTACAGTCCATTGCTGTAATAATCGGTCCAGCCTTTTGAGCGGGTTAAAGACAAAGACGTCGTACCCCGTTTACACACAGAGAAAGCAGCCCGTCCTACCAACCATACCAACCCAACCACCTTGCCCTTTCCAGTCTCAGCAACACTGGCTCTTCTAATTACCCCAATTGGACCGCATCTCTTTGTTCAACCGTCGTAGAAGCCGTTGTGTCTCACCAGCAAACCCCAGGTTTCCCCTCCGCAAAGCAGTGCCGAGTCCCGTTCCTCTCGATCGCCGCCCCCTCTCAACCCCAATAAGCCACTGCCTTCCCCGCCTCCCTTCGCCTTCGACAGCGCCGACCAGAAAGCCAATGGCCCTTCCGCCAAACCAGTTCTGAAACTGACGAAAATCATGGCAACCCTCAGCGACGACGACGTTGAGAAGCTCTTCTCTGGAGCTCCTCAGTACTTTGCTCGCTCCGAAGGCCATTACACCGGCGCTCCGCACCCCTCTGTCGCCTTTCCCTGGGACGAGTCGCTCGAGATCCGCGACCTGACCGACCATGTCCAGATCGAAGACGCCGCCTGGAGCTGCATCACAGCTTGGCCTCACATAACAAGGGACATGAACTCCAATCCTGCTGCTATACGATGCGCCAAGGAAAGGAAGCGAGCCCATTTCTACCCGCGATGCCGAGAACGGCCTAATATGCTCAGTA
Source organism: Colletotrichum godetiae (assembly GCF_030913485.1). Taxonomy (NCBI): domain Eukaryota; kingdom Fungi; phylum Ascomycota; class Sordariomycetes; order Glomerellales; family Glomerellaceae; genus Colletotrichum; species Colletotrichum godetiae. The sequence goes on along the minus strand of NW_026851249.1, from coordinate 2,020,522 downwards.
TGCAAGGCTTGGAGAAGGGCACAATGGGATACCAGGCGGCTTTGGAGATGCCGGTTGGCGACGCGCTCCAGGAAGAGCAGTTTGGCTTCGACAGCATTGGACACAAGGCCAAAGCCATTGTTGAACAGCGCCAGAGAATGTTGGCTTCCAAAGACGGCCTCCGCCGCTTGGAAGAATCGTCCATCTTGGATCAGCTCATTAAGAATGGCGCCAGGTACAAGGAAAACAAGGTCCACAGAAAGATCCACAACACCCTGTACAATGAGCTATTCCTGGGCATCCTGCATCCGCCGACCCGTGTCATTGACCACTATGACCCTTACAGCCTCTCTGTACAAATCTCGGCGCTAGTCAAGGTCCTTGCTGCACCCAATGTCTGGATCGACTTCTCTCATGTGGAATGGAGAATCAGACTTGGCCAGATCCTCTGGGGCTCCTTCGAGGGCGACGAGCTCGAAACAGATGTTGAGATCGACGACGCTGACAGCAACGAGGAGCGCAAAGAGGAGAGATACTGGTTGTTGCTTCAGATTCTCCTGGCATGCGAGTTGCTCATCAGGCTAGATGCCATTACGGAGGGTGAAGAGCTTGGTATCGAGAGCATCAGACCCACCGAGATTAAGCGCTTCGAGAAAGATGCAAACTCAACAGTCAAGTGGTCATTGCACTTGGCACGCGCCTGGCTCGAGAACATTGAAATCATTGAGCGGAAGGTCGACCCGGCGAATACTCAAAAACGCAACTCCGGCGGATGGCTAGCATCTTTGACCGGGAAGATGAGCCTCCACCCCAACAACCACGTTCACTCACAGGGCGACGTTTCCGTGTATACCATCCAGGGACGATACAGCGAGAGACAAGTCAATGGACTTACGAACTTTGCAAGAAAGCTACGCTGGCCCGACATCGAATCAGACACATACGCCGAGCAGATCTCAGAGAAAGTCAACAAGGTGTCAGAGGCGACTCCGATTCACACGCCCGCGGAAACACCAATGAGCATTGACACGAAAAGATCGTCTTATTTCGGTGGCGGTCGAACTGAAGCGAGCGTTACTCGACATCCGTCTGGGAAGCACAAGATCTCGGCAGCTTTGCATCCGTCGGGATGGCTATCCAAATCTTACGTGTCCGGCCTCATGCTTCCGGGCGAAGGACTGTACCACTTGATCATGACCACTCTCTTGGAGAACGACAAGGAGGCAATGTCCAAGCTGGGCCCGATGGCGAATCTGTGCGGTGGTTTCGTGTATCGTGGAAAGAGTTTCTGGAGCACTGCTTGCATCATCGGCCGCGTTCTGGCTGCTGGTGCTGGCTCTGCTCAGTGTATGGGATGGATCTCGAGCGATATTACTCCCCAAGGACATGGTGATGGCTGGGTCAATATCGACGTTGCCGAAGTCTGTGGTAAGTAACCCTCTGACGAGCTCCCATTTGACCTAAACTAAACATATTTTGCAGATGACATGAAAAAGACAGGCAAGCAAGCCCGACTGTGGGGTAAGACTCACGTCGAGCGCGAGTCTTGTGTTCTAGGTGATGCGGATCCCAGCTCGGTGTTACCCGCGGATTTCATTATTCCCTATGAGAACAATTATGCGGAACCGCCTCCCAGCCTGAGCATCTCCTTGACGTCTCTCAATCTGTCCGCGCCTGTGGACTCGACTCGTACCACTCCGACCGAGGAGACGGTGATGACCCCCTTTTCGGACGTGACCCGATCTCACGAACTCTACACCTATCCGGCTTCCATCTCCTTTTCTGTCGGCCCCAACGGCGGCGAAGCAAAGGAGCACCAATTCTCACTGACAAAGGATATCCATTTCCTGACGGCTCATCCTTGTCACCCATCTTCCCACGTTAGGGTCTTGAGGTCCCCTTCGAGCCCCACTATCCAGCAGATCGACGTGGACGGTAGCGGCATCGGCGGTGTGAGCTCCAAGCCGGCCACCATCACGGGTAAGAAGAACCAACCCCCCCTCACATGGCCACGTAGACTGACAATTATAGGACATCCCCTGCATAAATTCTTCACATATACTGTTATCCATCTCTCAGAGCTTCTCGACAAGCCAGATGCCTCCTTGGATAGCTTGCTTCTCAACACGTCATCTGTCCGCCGTCCATCTCTCACACCCACCCCGAACACCACGCCTCGCGTTCTGGTTATTGACTGCATCACTGGCTTCAAGCGTCAGGCTCCGACGCAAGAGACCCCCACGTCACCCATTCTCGAACGTACCGCCAACGGCGCCAGCCTTGCGACAACCAACATGCACCTTGAGTCCCGGCGTCGCCAGTTTGGAAGTGACATGGAAGTCCTGGTGAGGGCGTTTTGCGCAGAGAAAGGCTGGAACGCCATCATCTCAAGACGCCGGCGGGGTTGCCTTGCGTGCGCCATCAGAGAAGCTGGCGCTCTGGCTTGGAAGGTCATCATCCGCGTGGACTAGACGTGCTTTTTCCTCCACTTTGTCTTGAAACTGTTTAATCTTCTCTTGTGTGTACATAGTTTGAGGACGATCGACAGAGATCACAGTCATCATTTTGGGCGTCGGGTTTTTTTTTTTGATATGGGATACCTGGGGTACACACGCACACGTGCACACACGAGAGGCATGCATAGCGTTTGATTTGTCTTGCGGGAACGACTGAATGGGGGACAAAAGGAAAGAGATGGAAATAGGATGTCTGCATTGTTACGTCTGAGAAAGCTGTAGTGCGAGATACCCCCACCCTGATATAATACGCTGTAATGATGAATATCCCCTCCTCGTTCTGTTTGCTGTTGTGTGGCTTAACTCTCGAGGTTCGCGATCTTAGAGCGTATGCATAAAGTGCCTGCATGATATTCAGACTTCGGCTGTTTAGCGAATATGTATCTCGCGCGGCCAAAGTCTTCATTAAATTAACAACGCCGGCTTGGGCAAAATTGGCATATAAATACTCATCAAATGACCGGCCTGAAAATGCATTGCAAACTAGCAAGCCCCTTTGAGGCCTATGGGGTCTGACCTTGTAAATGGTATCATACCAAAAAGAAAAGATTGGATCCCTCCCTTACGCAAATCATCAACTACCTTGTCATTGCAGGTAACATGCTCTCGACACACACATTCAAAGGTCCTTGCCGTCGAACCAGCTGTTGACGCTCCACTCCTTCCAGCCGCGCTTCTCGCCAGGGAGCTCAATGGACTCGTACTCCTCCTTGGTGACCTTCTGCCACTCCTCGAGGGGGATCCAGCCAATGTAGGCACGGTCACCGAAGCCGCCAATCCAGTAGACGGATGTGACGACGAAGCGAACCCACTCTGATTCGTGGACGGGGCTGCCGGGGAGCCAGTACTTGGAGTCCGGGTGCTTGTTGACGAAGCAGTGGGCGAGCTTGAGGGAGGAGACGGGGTCGGCGGGGATCTTCTCAAGGTAGCCGAGGAGAGAGAAGCGAGGGAGGTTGGCGGCGGAGTAGGGGACCGTGTCGGGGAGAGCGGTGGCCGCGTCGGCGTCGGAGGAGCCAAAAATTCTGTTCTTGAGCGAGGAGAAGAGGGAGATGCGCTTCGCGGGCGGGAAGGGCGGGACCCAGTGCATGGAGAGGGAGATGTTGGAGCCGGCGCGGACGTTCTTGAAGGACGTGGCGATGGTGATGGCCAGGATGGTGGGGTTGCCCTCGTCCTCGCAGTCGGCGACGTAGTCCATGAGACCGATGGGCATGCCGGAGAGGTCACCGCCCGAGGCAGAGTGAGCGCCGGTCGGGAAGACGGTCGCGAGCTCGGCCAGCTTGGTCACGGCGAGAATGCGGCGGCCCATCACTGCGGACTCATATGAAGTCGGAATGCGGTTTACGTCGGCACCGCCCTCGGGGTTGGAGAGGAGGTGCTGCGGCATGCCTGGCTCGAGAACGGCGGTGGCCGCGGAGGCGGCTAGGCCGGCGAGGATGGCGGATGTCTTCATCTTGTTTTCAGGTCGGACGAAGAGAGGATGTATGGGACTGCTCTGACGGTACGCGAGAGAGAGGATGTAGAAGGATGAGGATCGGCCGGGGGTCGGGCGTGTGCGAGGTTTTGTAGCAAAGTCCTCACTTGAGGTGTGTGTGTGGTGTCTGTCGGTCGGTCGGTCGGTCGGATAGGGTGGGATCGATCGATCGTACGAGCTGTTCGTGGTGTGAGGCGGTCTCGGAAGGGTTAGGAGGTAGGGCCAAGATATTTGGGAGGGAACTATTGACAGCGAGCACGGCGGGGACAATGTCTTCTTTGGGGAGGTTTCTTCGGCGTTGGGGATGGATTGAAGAACAAAGAGGATGGGATGGATCCGCCTGGGCAAACACGAGTACTGCGTAGAGGAGTCCCCCGTCCAACAACGTCGGTAACAGTCAGGAGAACGAGTCGGGTTTCGTAACGGGCGAGGACGGGAGGTCGATCTGCAACGGTGGTGGGCTGGGGGTCAGTCAGAAGGTTAGGTTACCTCGCGTTGGGTTTAGCTGGGCAACTCCGCAAGAGAGGAGATGGGCGCATGTGATGTCTGGGATGAGACGCTTGGAAAGTGGCCCGGGGTTAGATCTGATAAGCCAAACGGCGTTTAGCGCGACAATGTCCAAGCCTGGCTCTATCCACTCCGAGCCATGCGGGCATGGGCAGGGCTACTGGCTGCTGTACGGATACGTAAGGTGAAATTTCAAGTGGCTTTTCCCGAAGTTGTGGGTTGGCGAAAGGCTGTCTGCCTACAGGCACCTGGGTTGCATGATCATCTCCGGCGTCTGGAGGTGAGCAGATGAGCACATGTTGGCGTTTGTAACTGTAATCCCAAGGCCAAAAGGCGAGGGAACGGGATGAACAGCCGCCAATGTCCAGGTCTTCGGCTCAGCATTCCAATGCTATCGGCTTATCTGAAGAGGGGAAACAGTGCATAATCCAGCTTTCTTGTGCTTCATACTGCCAAAACACACTGTACGAGTTTTTCTAAGGTGGGGGAAGGAGCGAAGGTCCAAAAGGGTACTCGAGTGAGTGAAGGTACACGATTAGATGGCAGGAGGCACCCACTTGTGCTATGGTTTTTCGGGAAGGAAGTACCGGTCGCTCTGGAAGGGTCTTCTCATTGCCAAGTGCTGATTGGTGCGCGCAACTTGTCCGTTCGCACCTCAAGTCAAGTCCCGTTCTCCAAAGGAAAGGCGTAGGTCACCTCACAAAGACGACCAAGACGGCAATTACAACACCAAAACGCAGAAAGACCCAAGCCCTTCGTCAGACATAGGTGCCAGCGACAATAGCGAAGGCGCGCCTTTCTGCACACAAATTCAGAGCATACTAAGCCAGGAGGGCGCTTCGCTCAAGACGAGGCATTTCATTTGCCCCTCACTCACTCAACTGTCCAGTATCGACTTGAACAAGGGTCTAAGGTGAGCCCAGTCTCCATTCTTGCCCCGCTGAAAATTCACTCTCAACTTCCTTAGCATCGAGGGACTTGGGCGTCCACAGGTAAGACCGACCAACGCGGGTCTTCAACACCAACGTGCTTACATTATCTAACGCCGACTTCTCATTAGGCCTCACAGCTGATTGCCATGGAAGAGGAGACCAATATGGCAACATGGAATGGTTTGCCTGTTGAGCTCAAGGGCCTCATTCTTGAGCACCTTGCCCATGGAGCTGTCGCCGAAAGACGCTCAAAAACATCAAAGTCAAAGAGCAAGCGTCATGACATGGGCAGCTATGCTGTCGTGTGTCAACAGTGGCAGAGATTCATAGAAAAGATCAACTTCAGCACTCTCGAGATCAGTTCTGCCAAGGATCTCTCTCGCTTTGATGAGATTCTTCAAGACCCCATCCGTCGCTCTTATCTGCGCCGCATCTCACTCCGCATTGAGCTGGCTAAGTATGCCAACAAGCTGGCCAAGGTTCCCGAGACAGACCATGAGCAGAACGAAAATGAGATTGCATTCACTCAAGGAATCTGGAACCTTTTCGACATCCTCAGCAAGTGGACGCCTTCAGGCCAGAGTATGGAGTTGGAGCTCAGCGCCGCTTCGCCCAGCGATAAGAACAAGTACTTTGGGGAGCTGGGCTTGGATCAGGACGGCAACTCACGCTTCTTCGACCACGACCTCGACTTTTGCTTCATCACTGCTGCCTGTGAGCAGGTCGGACGACACGGTCTCCCCGAGGTCTCGGTCATCAATAGCTGCCAGATTCTGCGCCGCAACCACCGCAACATCTCATCTCGAGCCTTGCTCAGCATTATCTCGAGTCTGCCCAAGCTCGAGGAAGTCCGATTCGAGCCCTGGCATCAAGTTGACTTGGAAGCACAGTTGGAAGTCGACTCCGGTACGTCCCTTCTGCCTCGCTGAGGTCGTGTGCAATAGCCCAATACTGATTGGCTCTCTCAGACTATGCCCGTACCTTCCCTTTCTGGCCTTCCCACATCAAGCGAATCAGCATCTTTGAGCATTTCGATGCTTTCAACAATGGCCCGGAAGCCGAATGGGAGGATGCGGAGTCTGTCGACGACAATGATGCGGATCCAACCGGCGGTGATATCGCTCTTCCCATTCCTACCGACAGTGCGGAAGAAGCGGGAGATGTTGCTCGAACCTCATGCCCCAGTCTTGGTCACAATTTGGGCTTCCTCAGCCTGCAAGCCGAGGAAATGGCCGTCTCGAACGTCTCTGACGCGACTGCTTTCTTTCAAGGTCTCCTCGCACGCAAGCCCGTCTGGAACAACCTCCGCCGACTTGCGCTTACCTCTCATACCATGATTGATGGTATCGACCACGAGACCGTCAACGGTATCCTTCGTTCGATCGCCAGCGCCGCAAAGCACATGCCAGCATTGCAGATGCTGGAAATTTACAAGACCGACCAGTTTGGAGGCGCCGTCTTCCGCTACTCCGTCGAGATATTGTCGACGACGGCATCGTGGGAGAGCACCTGGGACTTTCAGATCGGAGCCGATGTGAAGGCTGCGTGGGCTGAAGTGGCTAAGAAGAACACTCCCCACAACATCACCTTCCTTCCTGAGATTCGCCAGAGCGACTACCGAGGACCCTACGTATTCTTGGACGAGAACCTGAAGACGAAGGATCTCATCATCCACCCGGCGTCGTTGGAGGATATGCTGTCGAAGAAGTTGGATAAGTGCTTGGCCTGCAATGGGTACTGCGCCGATCCTAAGAGCGAGGAACAGATGGGTGAAATCAACAATGCTTGAGTAACTGAGCAAGGTCGATGTATACACACGAGAACATGTCTAGATACCCTGTAGAGTACGAACGTTGGACGGCTGCAAAGATGGATAACGGAAAAGTTGGCGTAAACGATAAGCAAACATTGTCAACCATTGGTTGTTTAGTACAATAGGTTCTTCAATCAGTCATTGCGAAATCACTATTAGCAGTCTGAGTCACCATAAGGGCACTCAGCTATGCCTCCTAATTTCGAGTGCCCACCAGCGCTACTGGCAGCGAATGTAGTTCTGCTCGTTCGCCGATGATTCATCTCCCCGGCGCCTCTGCGAAAGCTCAGACCACCGAGCGACAAGCGTGGCGCAGTTTGTTATGAGATTAACCCCTAAGGCCGAATTCTCGCCCGGACCACCTCTTCCGAATTGGGGCGGAGGCAAATGCGGGAAGGTGACTGGTTCAATACAAAAGAAAAGGCAAGCCCCCTCGCCCGCCCTGTTCCATCCCCACTCGCTACACGTGACGCACAGAATTACGAACCGAACCCCCAAAATTGTCCAGGCCCGCAACCCTCCCACGCAATCCGACGCCCATTGCCCGCGCAGAAGACGACAAGCCCGCTTCTCGATTCCATCGACAACCAACTCACCGAAACACCACAGCAGCAACTCAAACCGCCACAATGGGAAAGGTTCACGGATCGTTGGCGCGTGCCGGAAAGGTCAAGTCTCAGACGTAAGTCTTTTTTCTTCTCTTTGAGAACAGCAAACATCCCCGTGCATCTGGGAATCGAGGGTGGCAAACCGACGAAAACTTTGGTCACCACGGACGACGATGAGGGGGAACGCCGGTCGGGAAAGAGAAGGGAAAACAACGCCATTCAATCAACGAACTACGACGGGGAAACGCATTTTCTATCGAAACGAGAAACGACCGGGCGATGGACTACATTGTTTTTGATGATGAAATAACGAATCACGATCGCTGACCACTGCAATAGCCCTAAGGTTGAGCCCCAGGAGAAGAAGAAGACCCCCAAGGGCCGCGCGAAGAAGAGACTCACATACACCCGCCGTTTCGTCAACGTCACCCTCACCGGAGGCAAGCGCAAGGTACGCTCTAGACAACAACTCTCGACTATCGATGACCTCGGATGACTAACTTGACCTCCTCTGTAGATGAACCCCAACCCTACCGCCTAAGCGCTTTCTACTTCCCATATGCATTCGATACGACTCTAGGAACGTCTGGGCCACTGGCATGAGGGTGGAATCGACGGGACAATCAAGTTCAAGGGTGGTTGGCGAAAATGGTGAAATTTGGGACAAAATGCCGTCGTGGTTTCGGAAATCTTATCACGCCCCTCATATCCCTCCGGTTTCCCTCCGCCTGTCGACGGCTTGAGGAATCCCCTACCGGTGTGGTTTACTTGGGTCCTTCTGTGTATAGATTGATCTCTCCCGACCCGACGAAAGCATAAGAGACAAACGAATGCGTAATGCAGAATTCGTAAAAACTATTTGGTTTTTTTCTGGCATTCAAATCGGAAATGGGGAATCTCGCTTTATCTTTGAACTGTCTTTGTCAAACTTTGATGAGCGCTCGCCCGTGCTTGGGGAGAAATATACGGATGTTTCTTCTGCCATCTACATGATGACTACTCAGGGACTGCCGTGATGACGAAGTTTCGACAAGATTCCTCCCGAGCGGTGTCGCAAGCAAATTATTCCAACCAAACGCTGAGTGACAACAGAGCACAGGATTACGGATGTTTACTAGGCTGATGTCCAATTCACTGTCCGCTTGATTAAGTTGTCCACTAAATGATATCATCCGAGGCCGACCTTCAAAGGACCTACCTACCTAGACTTCATTCACACCCCCGAGCAAGACTCTGATAGGCAAAGGGGCTGACCATGGCAGCTCCTAGCCAAACCAGCGTAACAACCTCGCCCATCGTATTATAATATAAGTCAAGATATCAGGGAGTCCTAGCCATGCATCCCTTGCGATGTAGAGCTCGGGGCCATAACCTGACATCGGGCCGCTACAGACTGTTCGTGTCATCATGACGCTGTAGATATCCGCGCTCTGGTGGTTTTTTGGTCCGAGGAGCCCCTTATTTGAGCATATGCTCGACCCATCTTCGGCGTGCAATATTCGGAGCAGACCCAAAACAGGGGATTGTTGGCATCGAAGAAACTAGGGTACGGGCGTTGGCCACCTTACACCTCCGTCAAGCCGTATGTCGTCCCGGACAGTGTAGCCACGGCCTACACGGCTTTTGATGGAATGGAGACATTTCTCTTCGCTGCAAGACATCAGGACAGTGAGAATTTCCTCATCATGACGCTCCTTATATGAAGTCGATCCCTGTCCAGATTGGCACGTTCTCAGTAGTTGATGAAGGAGGAGTGTAGACTTGACTGAGGATCTGGGCACACGCACATACTGGCGTTGAAGCGTGAGAAGATGCTGAGAAACGACGAGGTTGTATCTCGAGCCGTTCTTGTACCGTGAAGCATGATACGGTGAAGTTTTGAACGGGGGTGAACTTGGAAAGAGGGGTGGAAAGAAGGTGCTAAACTTGTCGTACATCTCCTATCTCAGTACTAGGTAGGAAGTAATTCTTGGTACAATGCCTTTTCATGCCGTGACATCATATGATGCACTGTTACAGGTTATTTAGCACATGGCTTGTGATTCTCGTCTCCCGCCAGAGGGGATATCAACGTGGAATAGTCGAACACCAAAGCAACCCAATGAAGCGTTGATCAAGATGATTTTGAGCGAGGACTGCGCCAAGGGTCTAGAAAAGTAGAGTGGCAGAGAACGAACGCATCAGCATGCCCTTTCACGAACACCACCATCACAATCATTCCCTCCTTGCGCTTCGTGTATATTCTTCACGGAGTATCTTCGATGGGGTGGGATCAGATGCAAGTCGAACCTGCCGCCGTACGATGTATGCCCTATTTGTTTATTGCAATGCCAAACACATCATGGGAAGCCAACAACACGAATAAGCCCACCATGCCGCCGAATTAAAGCCCTAGTGCATTCGGATCCCCTAACAACAAGACATATTGTTGAGAAGCTCTCTGAGGTGATGGTTTCTTCACAGCCAGCCCCGGTTCTGCTGCACGGTTGTATATCTCGTTGCATCTTGCAGCTTAGCTGGTCCGTACCTTACTCAGGCTGACAACTCAGTCAAAAGGCATCCACGCCAGAAAGCCAAGTCACGAACCGGCACGGTGATATTCCATAATTTGTCACAGCTTCGCGAGCCTTGAAATATTTAGGGCTGGAATTGATATTCGAAAAACGTTCTGCTTGAAGGATGAGCTTCTCTTGACTTGAAATGTGTAAAGGACGCCTCCCAGGAGAGACGTCTGTTTACTACGAGACTGAGAGGCAGCCAACTCAAAAGCATGATCGGTTTGTTTGCTACATATTACGTTCACAAATAGGTCCTAGTTGCGGCGATTTACCTGTACTAGAATGAGTACCCCTGACGTCAACCCATCTCTCCCTATTTCCAAAACTTAGAGCTCTTCTCGATCTTTCCTCTTCCCCCATATTCAGCCTCTTTGGCACCAGGAGGACGTTTCAGGGAAGTTTGCTTGCAAGAAATCCACTGTCCAAGACTACTAAATGTTCTTGATGTGGCTTACAGTCAACGAAACCCTAGGCAGATCGACCACCGCCCACGACATCGGGGCTCAACACGACTCCTTCTACCTCAAAGACAATCTCACAAGTTGAAAATTTCATCCGAGATTATATGACCGATAATCTCATCCCGTATAGAATATTCACATCAATTTAGATCATGATAAAAACCTCACTGACACTGTGAAAGTATAGACGGTTACGCCTCCGGGACCCAGCCGATGCATGTTAGAAGTTCGGACAAATCACTTGCTGAGTAAGAAATGGAACCCTGGCTGCGGATTCAAGTCGACCAACGCTCAAGGACTCATCCTGATTTCAAGCCGCCAAACCCGCTGCCGCCTATGCCCGCCCAAGTGTCGTTCAACCCGGAACGACGCACGTGCCCCCACCCGGCCTCCGAGACGTCACCGGGGCCGTGGGATGTGGAGCCACACAGACGCATGCCGCTTAATTACCTGTGCCAGAGGCATCCCGCGTTGCTGTAGCGGGAGGCGTCATAACAGTTGCGAATGAGTACATTAACACAAGTCTATCCTCAAGAAGCACATTGGATGTTTCCCAGGCCATTTGTGACACAACGATAAGGCTGCTAAAACGCCAAATACTCATTCAAATAAATGTGGCTGCTATCGCTATGCCAATTCCCTTAACACCGACTCATGCCATGGATCACCCATTCGAGCCAACCTTCCATCACTCGCAAACTCAGCAATACCGCCATTTCCCGGCCAAGTCTCAGTATCTCGATAGATAAACAAACCCAATAACGCTCAGATAAAATACATTGCAAAACACTACGGCAAGTCTGAGCTCCCAGCCCGCGAAGGTCGCCCTGCTGCCCCCGAGCCAAGGTCCTGCAACAGGCTCCGTAAACTCTCGACCAAGGGTGGTAGAGGTTCAGAAACCACAGGAAAGTTGTTCCGGAAAATGTCTCTCGCAATCGATAGAACCACACTCGGGTTTGATAACGATTCTACGCCTTCAGCAGGGTTTCCATTGATTGTGAGACCAGGCACTCCGCGGTCAAGTTGAAGAAAGGCCCTCGTTTCCCGGTTTTCGTCCGCATCCATCAACGTGTATCCCGAAGTAGACCTGTTGTTGCTCAAGCCGTTGCTGATTTCTTGGTCGGAGCCGTGTCTGGATGCGGAACAGGACAGCAGCCCGTATGCCCAAAGCGTGAGACATGCGTAGTACACTGCGATGGCGTTGAACTCACGTAGCGAAGCAGGTGGAAGCTGGCGAGCATGGTGGAAAATCTGACCAGCATGCCATATCGCGTAACGTGCCTCAGATGTCTTTACCCAGCTGTCTTCCAGGCTGGTGAACGTCCTACGGGCCTCATCCTCTCCCGATTTGCCAGCAAACGTCTGCAAGATGTCGGGAGAAACGTGTAGTAGCATCATGAGGACCTCCGACATGACTGCAAGCTGAGCCGTGGGCCGTTTTGATGTGAGGATCATGGTTGAAAAGTCGTTCAGGTCTCGGTAGAGCTCTTGGTACTGTGTTTTGAGCCACAGACGGTGGGTCGCATTTCTCTTGCTCGAGAGACCGTCGGCATAGAACTTGATGGCTTCGCGATACGCCGCTATCTGACCCCAGTAGCCATGCAATAAGGCCATGTAGCACAATTCTGTGTCAACCAATTGCTCGAATTCGTCCAGAATTTCGGTACAGTGCATCACTTCTGACACACGGGGAATAATACGGTCTGGGGCTGCGTTGGTTTTGGCAACATACACATTCCTCCATTGCTCGGCGGATCGTGCCCTCCATAGATCTCGAGAAGCAGGAAGACTGAAGTTTAGTTCCGTGTAAGACATGAGTGGGTTTTTGCAGAATGAGATAGAAGTCTGGATGTCGTGAAAGAACATGTGCAAAACAAGGCGTTTGTAGGATTCACGCTTCGCAAATTTGCGCCACTTGGAGTCCAGGACCTCGGGGGAGTCTGCCATTGTTGGGATCATGGCCGATGAATCTGGTGGGGCCGAGAAGTTTCCCGCACGTCTGAGCATAGTCATTGGAGGCTGTAGAAAGCTCTCCGCGATCTCCATCTTTCGCTTGAAACCACTCCAGATGCCAATATCCAGGTTGAGCATGAATGCTTGGAGAGCCGCAAGATCCCGTGTGAAAGAGTTTGAGCTTTCGAACTTGGGCATGTTAGTAAGGCAGTCTGCTACTGAGCGGATGGTCAAGGGGGTTATGGGCTTACCAAGTCTGCCAGTCCAAGCCGCAGCACTTCATGGAGTGAGAACCCGAACTGCCACACCGCAGGAATGGATATATATGTAGCACCGCTGGATAGAATGCCAGCAAGCAGTTCTGGAATCGCAGCAGCAGCATCGAACGTCGCCAGATGGATCCAACTGTCACTCTGATGCTCATCATGAATGAAATGGGCTTGCACGAGATAATTTAGGAGATCCAAAGAAGGAAAAGATGGTGTGCGTGTGCGGCCGCCCTTTTGGACTGTGCTAGCCACCACCATGGCCAGGAGACTGTCCCTCGAGAGGGACGTCATCTTTAGCTTCGTGCCCGGAGTATTGATGAGTTTATCAAAAGCGGGAGAATTGGCAAATGTACCGTTGTCAAGGATGAGCTGCTCCTTATCCTGCGGCGAAGCATGATGCAGCGCGTAATCCTTTGGCCCCGGCTCCCAGAGCCAAGGCGACCGTTTGAAGGCCGCGTGTGCCTTTGACGCATTTCGTGTGTTGGATTTAGACCGGCTTGTTGTAGTAGATTCGGGGGTCTGATTAATCTCGGGTTGCGGAATGGTTATGGCGTCGAAGTTTAGGTCCCATGAGGAAAAGTCCATGTCTTGGAAGTACGTGTGTACTGGATTGAAGTTGACGATATCATCCATCACCATGTCCATAACAGGGTTCGAAAAGCCATCTTCCATGTAGGAGGATGCGTCCAGATCATGGCTCATATCGGGATTTGGTGGCATCATGACCAGTTTTGAAGCCGTATAAACGGAGCCAGTGTCCATGCTACCGTTCATGTCGACGCTCATGTGCAGTGTTGATGTCTCGGATGGGCTGGAGGCGCCGTCGATTGACGTTCGATGAGGATGTGTGCGCTTTGAGGGGACTTCACATGGTAAGTTCTTGGATCGACAGCGAGAGCATGGCTTAGCATCCTGAATGTGTGTCAGTCTTCTGGTACTCTGGCACAGAACTATAGTTTTTCCGGCCGGGGTTTACCTCGCATTTTGACTTGGAAGCGGCACAGTTCAAGCACGCCTCGGCGGCTCGATCACTCCTCCGTATGAAGGTTCTACCCTTGCCCGTGTTATCCCGGTCGTGGGTTGTCTCGTGGCGGGTGAGGAGGTCGGCTCTATTGAATCGCTTGGGGCAGCGGGAGCACTGGTAGGGACGAGCATTCTCATGAGAGCGTAGATGCCTCGTTAGATGATCGGCCCGCTCGTACACTCGCTTGCATATGTGGCATACATGTGTCGAAGAGGGAGATGTGTCGGATGTGCTCAGTTTGCGTTTCCCGAGCTGTTGGGGTAAAGGTTGGGCCGGTTGTTTCGGCAGTTCCGGCGGGGAATAGAGGGGGTTCAGCATGTCAGAGCCGGCGGCATCGCAAAGGATGTCGATGCCGTTCATGTTATGTTTGGCGAAGGGCGGGCGGAAGGGAGGATGTAGATGGGGCCGGCGGTTAGATTGAGTTGGAGTTGATGATGAGCTACAGAGGCTCTTTGCGCAAGTCTTGCGACGGCGGCGGCATCAGGGAATTGGGCACCGGGAAGTGGCGGGGGGGAAGTTTACCTTAGGACGGCAGCAAAGTGGAGCAAGCGAGCTCATATTCTGGGGGAAGGCCCGCGGTGGGCAGGGCAAGAAACACTGAACGGGCATGGCCGCATGGCGGGCACGGTAATTGGTATGTCGCGGCGGCCGGGGAAAGGTAGCTCTCCGCACATATTGGTATGGGAGGGTACTTTGCCCGACCTCGACGCTCATCTGTACCTTTTTGCGGGGTTTTAGGCCCAAACCTAAGACAACCTGGAAGGGTGGTAAATAAATACCTTACGCCAATGGGGACCAGAGCCGTTGGATTTTGCCTCGCCGTGGTTGGCTGCGGAACCGGAACAGATGGCCAGGCTGAAGGACGGGACGGGAGTGTGAGGTTGATGCTCGATGCGCTCGCACGTCGTCAAGAGTCTAAATCTGACTGACGGTTCGTTGCAACTCGTTGCATCCGTGGGCCTCACACACCACTCCGTGTCGAGTCGGCCCATGGCTGTTTCCTCCTTGTGGGGTCGACAAGCCTAGTTCATGAATACGAGGCGGTTGAGACAGGAATAAGGAACAATTCGAGAACAAATACCTGGGACACGCTGAGGATATTGGAATACGGATAGACAGCCCTGCGATTGACATATCTGATGCATTACTGGGCATCGAAGACCAAGAGTCATGATGGGCCAAGTTCAAGAAGAAACGACTCCATTTGATGGGGACAGGTCTTGCTAAAACTGAGCCGCAGTGACAACCTTTAAAGAGCAACGACATCCTGGAGCACTAGGATAGGTCAAGTACTAGCTCCGAAACGGGCTATTGGTGACTTCCACACTTCCCTACGGGCAGGACTGGAGTGATGATGACATCTATGCGAGATGGGTGACCCAGATTTATGACTTGTTTCTGCTAGTCATCTATCTTCTTTTGCTTTTCTCAGGTCAACAACTTCCCTTGACTGAAAACCACCTTGAGCTTCGAAATCTCTTGTTTGACAGTGAGTGCTGAGATTATCCCAGAGAGAGCCCATGGGTCCACTCCCGTTCCGTCCAGAGTGGTTGCGGACCGCAATGATAAGGTTTGCGCATCTGCTCAAGGTAGGTAGGTACAGTAGGAGGACCCTGGCGGAGATGGGCTCCGTTGCCATAAATAAAGGTGACGGGGAAAACAAATGAGATATTTGTCAGGGTCCTGGGTCCCATTCTTATCTGAGTGTAATTTGATGTTGTTGTCGTTCCTGACTTCCTCGAGGTGTTTTAACTTCAAGTAATGCTCGGCCTTTCTATCGTGCGTGATTTCCCCATGGCCCGACGTCTGGCAATCTTGGAAGCAGCGAATTGGCGTATCCACTCGGGGGTTGACAACTCGCGTGAATCTTGCTCACATTTCATAATTCACTTGAAGAATGAATGAAGAAGTTGCGATTGAGAGTGAGGCAGGCAGGTGGAGACCGGTGCTTCAGATCGGAAAGTGAGGGAGGAGCACATTCAAGACGCGGGCCAATCAGGCAGTTGATACACCAGACAGCAACTGCCTCTCGGGAACACCTGCGCCCCTTCCCAAGTTTCCCAGAGGTGCCGTGGAAAGAAGTTGTCAATTCTCAACTTCTCAACCCAAGGCAGCCTCAGTCAAACCTTGCTTTTTCTTCCCTTTCTTCCACCACTTTTGGCCGCCATTGCTTCTGTCACTTTTCCACTCCTTCATCCTCTTCGCAACTTCACAGTGCTGAAGCCAGACGTCCCCCCCCTCCGAAACTAACGGTGAACATTGCCAAGCATCGTCTCTTCACACCGGTGTAGTAGCTACCCTTCTTTTCCTCCTCTTCCTCGTCCATCTCAGCTTGCCGACCCCTGAACAAATCACCAGCGCTTGCAGACATACCCTGCCTCGTCATATGATGCACCCAATCAATACCTTACTCTACTCATCGCTGCGATTCAGTAAACCGATTCGATCTCCATTCTCCGCACAGCCTGGCGCTATCCAACCTGGTGGGAGTCCTCACCGCGCAACAAGTCCATGGCATCTAGGCCAGGACTACCCGTGCCGTCACATATGACGGTTTTGTATGTCTTACGATGCGAGACATGACCGCCCATACAATCCTCATCTTTCCCTTGCCAACCCAGGTACTGGCATCTCCCGCAAGGCGGCTTTTTAGGGCTCCGTCACGATCCGTCAGAGACCCGGCAACCCACACACTTGCCATCTCGCCCACAGTCATTCCTGAGAGCAAGACTTGCTGGGACGCTACGAAGCTAGGGACATGGACCTGGATCTCAGCTGGAATGCGCCTTCCTGGATGCCGGCCTGCTTTTTGACAGGCCTCTGAACTCCCTGTCGAGTCTTGCAGGACGTCCACTCGTGCGTCCTGCACGCCGTTTGGTGTAACAAGTCTGACCCGGCTTGCAATTCCAAGCTACCTTACAGCTGTGTGTGTCAGTGGAACCGTGGGATCGGGACCGATTGGGCTGATAGGGGACCTGATCGCAACATAACCACCTGAACCCACGCAACGCCGAGGTCCGCCATGCATCACCGCTGTTTCCGTCCTCCACGCCGACCTCCCATCCCCGTTGTAGCCCGTCGGTCCGCAGCTACAGACACAGCTATGAGGACCCGCGCCGCAACCCATAAACGACTTGTCATCATTCAAAGGCCTGCACGAGATGCAGCTCGCAACCTTATGCTGAATATGGTCATTAGAATCGCCCTCACCTGCCAGGTTTTGATCCAACGCGATACTCTGTTCAGAGAGACTGCTACCTTAATCCGCACTGGATATCCAGTGCCAAAGTACCTCTTTGCTTTTCGACTCATCGTCTCTTTCCCCTTTCCAACTGCGATACCACCTCGATCTTGACCGATACACACCTCAGGGGATCGGTTTTCCCCCATGCAGCGACAGGCATTGCTGTGCCCATTCGTCGCAAAAACGGGCTCAGCAGCAGCCAATACCATACTCCCGGTGTTATCTCCGAGCAAGCCACCTCCCGCGTCCCGTCCGGCACTCTGTCGCGATCGGGGCCATGCGATGCGCTCCAGTCCATACAGGTGTCGCCGGTCTGTATCTAATACTCCGTTCTTAGTTCCGAGATCGAGTGTGGAACCTGTACCAAGGTACACACCACTCGAGTCCCGTCGCCATATCCATACCTCCTCTTACATCGATTCCGATTCGAAACAGGCAAGGTTCAAACGAGTTGCGGAAACGAACAAAGAACATGTATGGTGTCTGATTGAAGCATGTAGGCCGAAAGCGGCTACCATTACATTTCCAAACTCCCCCTCCAAGCCCGAAGCCCAAGCGCCAGTTGGTTTGCCCATGTTGTTCTTACCCCTCTGTTCATCCATCTCCCGCCCATTCTACCCCTCCAACTGTACATTCCGATCTGAAAATCGGACAGACATGGCTCGTTAACATTACAGGGCCAGTACCCAGATTGGCCCACTCATCGATTTTGATCTGCCCCTTTTTCCATTCCCTCCAATAAACCCAGAAAATGACGAAAAAAAAGGATGAAAAGAATTCCTCGTAATCGAACAAGCACAACCCCCTTTGGTCATCTCATTCTCGCTCCTCACACACAACCCCTCAATCTATAGCCCTTGTGTGTCGCCATTCGCCGTTGTCCCGGGGTATCGTAATTGTTTCGGTGGTTCCCAATATCGCATCGCAGTCCCAGCTTTATGACTCTTGATCGGGGGATTCAGTGCTGTACAAGAGTTAGCCTCACCGCCACATGTTGCAATGACGCGGGAAGAAGTTGGAGAACTCACATGAGCTGTCTTAGCCGCAGGGGGTGCCGCAGTAGCCGCACTCTTTTCCGGGTAGTACCCACACCTCTTTACCTGAGGCATGGCACGTAGGGCAGCGAATGCCTGGGAGAAGGTGCTGAGAAAAGAGAGTTAATTCGGGCCCTGTGTGGACGTGGGGTGCAGCCATGCACACTCACCTGTTTCGAGCCGCTCTTGGTGGACGACGATGGCTTCTGCTGGTTTCGGAAAGCGGTCTTGTCGACCTGGCAGTGGTTTGAGCAGACCATGTTGGCGAGATGTGATGGCGAACTTGGTTGGTTGTTGTGTGGTTCGTAGGATCTGGAATCGAAAAGGTGTGGTGGGGGTTGGCTGGCAGGCAGGCACTCGAAGTCGATGTTTGAAGTTGGTGTGGCGTCAAGCTGATGTCCTTTGACCTGTAAAATGTCCGATGATGGCGATCTGGACAAGGCGAGAGAACTCAAGGCGGCAACCGTCGATACTTATAGTTTGGCAGATTCCTTTGAAATCGCACGACAAGGACAAAGCACTCGCTAGCTGGGCCGTCGAGATGGGCAAGGACCAGGTAGGCACATCGAGGGAGACTTGCTCAAGGCGGGAGCGGGTGTTCCAAGTCCCTGTTCTGGTTACTAGTGCAAGAAGAAAATATGGCAGTGCCATCTGATAATAATCAAATCGGCGAGCAACCGGCGGAAGGCCGCCAGCAGAAAGTAGCAAGCAGCAAAAGAAACCAAACAGGCCGGTAGACCGGTACAGTGCAGATGGCACATATCACATTCTGGTGCGGGACTAGCAGAGACCCGGAGGCGTATCAGTGGCAGTTCAGCGATGAACGACGGTGGCGCGAACCAGGTTGCCAGGATAGGCATGGGCAAGGATTTGAATTCGATGGGGGATGTGGATGGATCCTTGGATCACTCTGTTCGAGGGGACAAGGTGGGGTGGACCAGGCCCCATGGTGATGGCTGAAGAATTGTTCATCGGGAACGACCGTAAGGTAGGTACTCGTTTGTATGTGTGTGTGTGTGCTTGGTGTGTGTATGTGTAGTGTGTGAGCATAGTTGCGTGTACATGCATCCGGGTGTCTCTGTTTCCTTTTCTTTGGGCTGTCTGTCTGTCTGCCTGCCTGTCTGTATGTATGTTTCCTTGGCTTGGCAGGACTAGGTAGATCTTTGGGGGGGGGGGGGGGGGGGGTTAAGGAAAAGAGAAGGGGGGATCGGGAGTTTGTGTGCGAGATGGTACTTTGCTCTACGGAAAACCAAAAAGCCATTCTTTTACTCTCATTTTCATTTTCCCTTGGTCGGGTCGTGGACTCGTGGTAAGACAAGACAGAGCCGAACCAGCTCAAGCATGAAAACCATGAAAGCTATGCCCTTCCGAGTCTCCAAACGGGGGACACGGCTCGGGCTTGCTGAGGCACGTTGCAACTCGCGGCTGGCGGCGGCTCCTCCGGGTGGTGTAAGGGAACGGACGGACGGAGGTAAAAAAGAGGTTGGCTGAATATTTGTTTTGTTTTGTTCTACCATGTTACTTCTTCGTTTTTTCTTAACTCCCGGATCCTCCTTGTTGGAATTAGATACCTTACCAGGGCACTCACAACATGGGAAGTAATGGAAAGAAAGGTGAGGCAGAGCGCTATGATGCCAACTGCTCATTCTTTTCTACGGATACCACACACACACACACCTCCCAGGGCTTTCTCTCTCAAAACCTTGTAAATCCGGATGCTCCCACCCTCTCCTCCCCAATCCTAATCCCAATTCCCCCCATGCCTCCCGGGGTTGCTCATTGGCCCCTGGCGGGCAGTCGATCGCGAGGCTAGTGCAGGCAGGGGTATTCGAGCAGGGAGCGAGCAGAAGAATAACCCAGATGAGTGGATGTTCCAGAGTTCTGTTCGATCTGCCCCGGGATTCCGCGCCGGGGAATTCCTTCTCTGGCTGTGACTTTGCAGCCAAAGTTGCAGCGAAGAAAGAGAGGAGTCGATTATGTAGGCACCTGGCAAGGTCTTAGTGTAGGCAGTGAAGCGCAAGGTAAGGTATCTTTCATGAAAGAGACCACCCCTGGTCATGGGCCCCTCCCCTCCCCATATCTTTTCTTTCGCTCTCTCTCTCTCTCTCTCCCAGTAACGCACGTATGAGCGGAGAAAGAAAGATTTTTGGGAAACTCTGTAATAGTGTAACCGTATACACTTCATACAATGACCCATGTTATTCCATGGGAGTAGACCCTCCCCGTGGATTCCTTTACTTTGAACTGCAAGTATCCGTGGCCAACGGGAAAACCCTGCAGAATTGTCGCCAACCCACCCCCTTCCAGAGCCGACGTGGAGGCTCAAACGGCTCTCTGGGCCCCCTCCCCTCCTTCTCTAAAGATACTCTCTTACCATGGTTCTTCTTCTTCCCTAGTGCTTCCTTTTTTGGGTGGTTTAGAGGGGAGATCGGTTCTGGAACTCCACACTCGCGATGGGGGTATGACGAAACAACCAACGAAAGCGAGAACGCGACTTTGCTTTGGTTTGGTACTAAGGGTGTAGCTCGGACAATATTTGAAATTTGACCTTTTTTTTTTTCTTTCTTACTTACCTTGTGTAGAGAAACATGGCAAGTTCAGGTAAGGGAGGAGGAGGGGGAGGGGCGGAAAAGAAAAGGCGTCGTGGAATTGGTGCTACTGGTACTCCATAGGTAGATCCCATCGCAAATACCTTTAGTATCGCGTGCGCCGTTTGCTTTGGTAAACGCCCCCCCAACGGGGACTAGGTTACTAGAGCGAGAGGGGGAAAAGGGAACGGACTTGGGGCTGGATTTATCTACGGCGCTATCAAAGGAGGGCCTCGTAATCCTGCAACAAGAGCAAAGAGCAAAAGTGTTGCAGTAGCAATGCAGGTTACCACCAGAGGCACAATAAAGTTTGGAGAATCTCTGGATTGCACGTTGTTGCGATACAATCTGATGGGATGCACGTAATAAGTCCCAACCTAGTTCCTGTTTTTAGCGGGTGCGAACTACTGCGTCGAGATGAATAAGGTAATGGAGATCCAATAAGAGACGACATATAGCTTCTGTGCGTTAGGTTGTGTATGGTTTGTTTGTGTGTTGCGTGCGTGCGTGTGTGTGTGTGAGTGGGAAGCCTGTAAGGCGAAAGGTCGAAGCCGTAGGTAGTGTCAAACGTCCAACGAGGGAAGATGCTTGCCGGGGAAGGGTTTGTATGGCTACCCGTAGAGAGAGCACTGACAGTCTGACTTGTTGCAAATGACTCCTTTTGATGGGTACGAGGTGATCTCATCCCAGGAAGAAAGCTGGACCGTATTATCACAAACTCTGTTTGCCAGCTATAAAAAATAAAAAATAAAAAATAAAAAATAAAAAAAGGTGACGAGTGTGATGACTGATCCTTTCGTTCATCTCTCGTCGGAGGAGTCAGGACGAAGGGGGAAGGGGGGTTGCAAAACGAAAGAGGGTTGTTGCTTTCCAAGTCCCAACAAAGTTCGAATACGTTCCTTTTCTGCAAGCCGGGATATTTCGATTCCTGGGATGGGGAGTTTGTGAGCAGTCGTAAAAACAAAAGTGTTTAGTAGTGTATGGATAGCATGTCGCAGAATAAAAAAAGATACCCAGACAAGAGTAAGGTACGGATACTCCGTAGAGACAGAGAGAGAGAGAGAGTTTGGGATAGCAGCAAAGCAATGAACGAGTGACAACGACCCTGGTCCTGTCTTGTTCGGATGACCCTATTGGTTCGTCCCGGGGTGGGAGGGGAGGGGGGTTATCGCGGCTGGTGAAGCCCCCGTCACCTTGACCGTGATTGTGTCCGGCGGCTGCCCGATTGGTGGCTTGCCCATAGGCTTGAGCGTGCGAGCACACACACACGCAAAGGGAGTTGCAAGCCATACACACCACCACTACCACCACCACCACCATCATGTCACCTTTTGCTGCATCCATGGATCTCGCTCAACATCTCCAACATCTCCTCACATATCGCACTTTGTTCTCCCCAATCACATAGGCTCTGGTTCAACTGACACGCACACACACGTACACATACACACACATGCCGGGATCTTCTTCTGTTTGACCCAGGCTGCATGCCTGATGAATCTTGCAACCGCTGCGGTTGTCGATGTAGAGGTTCCATGGTTGTGCGACCTCACCACACAGTCCACACTCCTAGTGGTCACTGTCTGGTAAGGAACAAGTGATCGTGGTGGTGGTGGTGGTGGTGGAGGAGGCGGAAGCCATCGCCCCTGCTTCCCTAGATCCCAGGGCTAAGATGATACCAGATCTGATACCCACCTTTTTTCCTTCACACTTCGACAATGTATCGGTTTGATCAATGGCCTTCCTTTTGCCTACCCTCCCAACTCCGTCACTCTTGCGCAACTCGCTTCCTGACTAATAGCTGCCTGCCACTTTTAGTTTTTGAGTTCCCGTGTTCTTTTTTGGGGATAGTCCTTGATTCGAGCTGAATCTCGAACCTCGACCCTATCTCACCATGCCTGTGACCTTAGACTCTCAGCCCAGCTCATCCCCATACCCACCCCCAGGTTCGAATTTCCCAGCCCTGTCTAGCTTTTTCTAATTTGGTTGATCATCATTCATTCCCGTCACATGGTGAAATCTGGACCGTCGTCTAAAAGCGCCGAGGCCCAGCTGCTAGGCGTCAGGGCTGAAGCTCCGATGCGCGGCAGCTCTCTGGCTCAGCTCAGCTCCTCTCTGATATGAGAATGAAACTAGGAACGTCGTCGTTGAAGCCCCCTCCCCCCAGTTCCTGCCCAGCCCTGCCCAGAATGCACTCAAGCGGGGTCAACACGTGTGTAGCAAGCGTAAAAGGGAGAAGCGATGAAAGAACCTTAGGGACCCCCGCGTCAAATCTCCAAAGAATTACAGGAGAGGGGTTTTCTTCTCTGCGCTTCATCCGCTTGGGAGCAAAAAAAGGAAGACGTACAGATATGCCGAGTGATTCTCTTGCATGTACATCTGGCAACCTCGATGGACGCATATCTTTACATTATGAAAGAAGGAAATACGGCATGCGTCTTCTCAAGAGTTACAACAGAGCTCCTGCTCCCCACGTCGCTTCCGTCAAGTATCTTGCAAAGGTCCAAGGGAAAGCGTGTGCGGATATGGGTGTACATACGTACCTTCATGTTCCAACTTCCAAGAATGTAAACCACGATCCGGGGTCGACTACGGAGTATCGACATCGAGGGCTTCTTCAGTTTTACCGAGATTTCCAAGCGTGGAATGTGGTTCCTTGCGTCAGGTGCTGCTTCTTTTCTTTACCTTGCGCTCCCTGCCCCCCCTCCTGCTCCTTTCCCTGATTGCGTGAGGAAACAGAGCTCTCCCCAAACCGCAATGGATCCAACCATGGCAGGAGAATGAGACTTCCAGCAAACATCGGTCCCCCATTTCCCCTGCATCATTTCTTGCCATTCAACGATACCAAAGCTTCTTATTTCGTTTGGTTTCTTTCCACTCCCTTACCTTACTATCCCTTCATTTCTTCCAACCTGAATACGTATGACCTTGGAAGTGTGTGCTATGTAGCCCACCCTCCTCCGAGTTTTTCGCAACGTTCTGCTGCAAACACCCGGCCGCCGCAACGCTTTGCTCTCTTCTCCCACAAGTCACATTTACTTTTCTGTCTCTTTTTTTTCTGATGGAATAATCCGTTCCATTCTTTCTTTTCCCTGGGGGCCCAAGGTTCGCGTTTGGTTCGAAACCCACTCAAATGTCTCCACTCGACGCACTCGTCCGCTTTCTTTTGTTAGTCCCTGCTCCACGGACCATGGACCTCCCTTGCCCATAATTGCTTTTCTCTTTTCCCTTCTCCTCAACCAAGACTCCTTAGCGTCCTGTTCTGCAACAACTCGGCTGCTGATCGATCGAAAATGGCGATGAGCTCTCGAGTCCCTCGTTGGACTTGGAGGGCAACGGTGTCCTCCACAGCTTTCCGCACCGTGCCCACCCCTCGTGGACTATCGTGAGTAAGGGTAAAGAGCAGCTCGGCTCGACGGAAGCGAGGGTCCCCTCGGTGGAAGTCTGTTGGGAATGTGAACATCTTGCGCCATCTCTGCTCGTCAACTACGAGATCAATTCGAGGCTAGCGGGATCTCGCTCGTCGCTCGCGATACGGCTGCTCCAGTGGATGGACTTACACCTCCAAACGTTGACAATCCTGACACACCCTCTCGAACGTCGACCACAATACCGGCCTGGCGCTGCCTGTTGTTGCACAGCTCACCGACTACTGCAAGAGGCAAGAGCCTAGCCTCATCCCAGCAAGCTGGTTCGAGGTGGTCGCACCGTGATCGGCCGCGTAGACTTTGACGTTCAGCCGTATCCGCCATCACATCCCGCGATCTACGGTGCGCACACGCTACATGTCGTTACCGCGGCGTGACGAGGCCGCAATACGAGACCGCAAAAAGGTGCATATGTGCCACAGCCCGCCCTTGGTCCAAGAGACGCCAACGAGGTTTGACACATGTGCCAAGGTTTGGTCACGATGTGACGTCGCAGTGGTCTTTTCCAACGTCTTTGCATCTCACCCCATAACACCAGCCCTGCCGAAAGACACGAGATCATACGTTTTCGGGCCTCCGGCCATCGTCCCGACTGTTCTCGCAGGCGTGCCGTCGTGTGTCTGAGGCAATGTCACCAGCACCTTGGTGCTTGGCACGAGTTTTGTCATAGGCTCGAGGTCGTCGTCGTTCGATGAGTATGGTGCCGCGGCTTGTCCCGCTCAGGCGAGGTGTGGCCCAATCCACACCAACCGATTCAATGGCAGGCGATCTTCAAATTGCATGCGGGCAGACTCACCGACAATCATCGAAGGGTCTGGATTCAGAAATTCCGATTCTATCGTCACCGAAATGTGAACCGACAATGTTAGCTAGCGCCGGCCCAGGAAGACCATAAGACAATCTCATGTCTCACACATCTTGGTTTCAAATACCAAACAGGCGAATCGACGTGTCGATTGTGCTCGGCGAAATACCATTATTGTCATTTGTGACCACCACTAGCGGAACACGCACGCTCTGAGCCTCCAACCAGTGTCAACAACTGGTCAGTGGCCACTACCTCTAGCGGACGTACCAACAACGTACCAATACACCTCCTGCGGCCTACATCTGGCAGTCAACACCTCCAACATTTGACCTGCATATTCGTGCAGACAGCTTTGTGCGTAATGCTATTCATTGTCAGATTCGGGGGCTGTTTGGGTGCTTCAATGCCCACCTCCTGCGTGGACGTCAAGCATACCAAGGAGTCGATGTGACCTGTCATCTCGTAGACGAGATGCGCGGTCGATCAATCAGTCTCTCATCGAAAATCGGCACATGCCCGGCATTGTTCCAGCCTCCGCTGCTAATTTCATTGAGGCTGCAATCGAACGGAAGAAAATGACCTGTCACATGGACTACATCTCCCGCCGCAAAGCTTCACTACTCGCCCATTCAAGACATCCTCTCCTCCGCTGTCGCTATTCGACAGCCATACGGTCTGGTCGTGCTCGAAATGTGGTGAAACCATGGAAAAGAGCGGCAATCTTCTCGCAAGGATGTAGCATCCGTAATCTGCGAAATTTCGAGAGGCTCTGCTATCGGGAATTTCGACCTTGATTGTCTGGGGCGAATCGCACTGGACCGAGAATGTCTAGGTCAAACACAATTGAGCTGCTCAATCTACCGCCCTTGATTCGGGAAACTTGACTGCACTAGCATTGCCTGTCAAAACATTCCGTTGTCGCTTCGGAGCTGGCATCAAGCGCGGGAACAAACAGGTTTTTCACAATTCTTTCGTGTGTTCCACGGCCGCATATCAATAACGACGAGTCCCTTGCGGTGAGGATGCTTGCATATATATGCAAGCACCCGGAGAGACGTAGTGTTTTGGCAGTCTCCAGTTTCGATGGGCTTATGTCTCATCAAAACACCAAACGCCAGTTGCCAGGATCCTCGACAGGGACTACGGCTGTTTCGTCTCCTTGTTGGGCTATTGTCGTTCATGGCCTGATTGATGGCTTACCGCTCCAAGTCTTGAAGTCGAGGTTTCTGACACATGGTAATCACCACTTTATGGGCATCGCCAAGAGAGTATGGAGTAATGATTGACGCAAGACTGGGATCCAAGTCTCAAGCCAGCCCCGTTTCGAAGCTCCGTCGGATCTGCGATCGATCTCTCCCTCAATCTCCTGACCATCTCCATGGACAACACCAAAACCTCGGTTACAAGTTCATGGACGACAGGCATACCTAGCTAGTCGACCAGACTGTCGGAACCGCCCGCAGCAACCCGGCCAGTGTACCACATGGCCAGTCACAAAATCAAGAGACAATGGCGGGTTATTGCATCTTGATCACTATCCAGTATCCAGAGGCTCAATCCCCGAAGGTACTTTTAGATTGAGAGAGATCTCGATGATGCCTCCGCCAAACGACTTTCCCAAATTACAGAACAAATGCATGTCTCACCTCCTGAACCCCCGCTCTCTGCATATCTAGGTATCTTGGACATCTTTGTCATGTCCAAGTTCTAGTATTGCTTGAGGTCTAGGCGCTTGGTAAAAGCCTTGTTACACCGCCCTAGTTCCCGCAACGCCAGGTAACCACCAATCACCTGTCTAAATCTCGTGCCATAGTACTCTCAACTCTAGTTTGTCGACATTTGTACCCGTTGCGGACGGGGAGACGGTCAACTTCCTATGGCTACAAGTTAAACAATCTAACCCTGGCGTCATCTTGACGGCCAAGGATGGTGTGTTGAGATGCCTACTCTAAACCTGCAGCCGAGGCTGCTTATTCTACGACGATCCCCCCTGGTCAGATCAGTCGCACCGGCAAATCTATCTTCGGTGATAACTGACAAGTTGTCTGCTGTCGGCCCGCGCCAGATAGCATCTAGTACGGCATTATGATTGCACATGACGGCGATTATTCCTTCTTGTCTTACAGACATGCAAGATGAAATGGCTTCATTGGAAAACTTTGGAACAGTCTTTCTTATTCTACGTTATGACTTGTCTCACAACCAACGGCCACACTGGAGACCTCACCTTTGGCCACAGCGTCACGACCGCCACAGCGGGTTGAGACTTCCTGGGGATCGACGCACTCCCGCTTAGCTTCGTCTGGTCTTTTCAGTAGCTTACTTCCTTATGCCGAGCCTGCAGCCCACAACTGGTGCCACCGGGTTAGGTATCCAGGCAGGAAGGGTTGCCAATCGTGCATCTTTCGGTGCCAAGCCGCAAGAGCCGGACAGGGCTGCAGCGTCGTCTGTTGAGCCCATACCGGGGCTGGGGTTGGGATTGTTGTGGGTGGATTCATGAGTGCCTTCATTTGTCGCAGACAACCAACGCATCACGGGCGGACGGAAGCAGTCTAGAACCTTGCCTTTACGAGCAAAAGTCCAGCTGCAGTCAAGCCCTCTTGGCACGGAAACGGGTGGTGGAGCCAGAGCCAGAGTCGTTACACGGCAGCTCAACGAGCCCGACTCCCGTCGAAGAAGCGGCAAAAAAGCGGCAGGAGGAAAGTATTCTTTTTTCCATCCGATGTCGACAACAGGGAATGGGTCTACCGGTGGTCGGATACGATGCCCCGTCAACTCGGAACCCTCCACCGTCATCTACCCTTTCTTTCCAGGTTACACACAGTCTCGATAATGACATCGTACTCCCTTGAGGGGAGATTGCCTTGGTCCGCGAGTCCATTGTCTTCCTTCCCGGCGTCGTACAACAAGAAGCATGTCTGCCCAGGTGCGACGTGAAGTAGGAAGAAGAATCTCATCCATGGTCCACGACAAGCTGATGGGAACCGACAGCTACCCTGATGGACATCACCATTGCAGAGAGACAATACAGAATAACACGGAGGAAAAGCGGTTGGTATGGGTCGACGATACGGCCGACATGTCATTGACGAGATGCATTGTCCGTCCTGTATGTCCCGAGCAAGGTTGGCAGGTATCCGCTCCCGTTGACTCTGCGTTTACGTGCAGTGACAATCTATCGTATTCTACTGCTACACAGCAATACAGAGGGAGAAGCCTGTACCACACGAAGGGATATCTTCACAAGTCATTTATCAATACTCACAAATGACGGATCTTTTTCCAGAGGCGGCGGTCAAGCCTCAAAGTGGCCGGCACATGTTCCTCCCAGATCAGGTCACGTTGGACAAGAATAAGACCGTTTAGGGAGGGAGATGTGGGAAGTCGGCCGTTAACGGAAGAGACAGAAGGTCACACGGAAGCGACGACATACACGGATTGGGTCTCTGGCCCCCAAAATCGAAGTCGAGATGTGTGTGGGTGAGATCCCTTGGGTGTTCTTTAACTTCTCTCCACTA
Organism: Colletotrichum godetiae; assembly: GCF_030913485.1. Classification (NCBI taxonomy): domain Eukaryota; kingdom Fungi; phylum Ascomycota; class Sordariomycetes; order Glomerellales; family Glomerellaceae; genus Colletotrichum; species Colletotrichum godetiae. Next base: position 1,991,811 of record NW_026851249.1, on the reverse strand, counting down.
CGTACGGTATTTGGGTTTCTCTTCCCGCCTCACGCTTCTCTGCGTCAAGATCGGCGCCCCACAGGTTTGTGTGTTTGTATGTGTGCTGTTCGTCCTTTTGCGCCCTGTCTTGTCTCTCTCTCTCTCCCTGCGTGTCTCATCCCGGTGACCTTGGTTTACTCAAAGGCTATCCTTTCTCACGTATAATAATCCTGTCTCCTGCTCACAGTCTTCTGACCTCATCAAAAGAAAGATTTTCCTTCTCTCAACCACCACTGCCTCCCTGAAAATAAGGAAATGACTCTTATGACTCTTGAGAACGACCTGCCTGTCTCTCATTGTTTTCCCTCCAAGTCTCAATTTTTGCCTTGTGCCTTGGAAAAAATAAAAAATAAAAAACTCCCCGAGACACACAGGAGCCTCTTCCAAAGTGCCGCGTATAGTGTATGCTCCGAAAAAGGAAATTAGAGAAAAGGAAACAAAATGTGGCTTGTTGGGAATAAAACCTGAAACTCTAGGCTGTAGTAGGGGAAATAGGTATCGCTCGCCTCGAGTAAAGGAGAAAGAAAATAAAAAAAGAAGAAGAAGAATTAAACGCCATGTCAAACGCCACAACCATTCGTGTAATGCAAAAAAAAGTATACCGGAGCCTCCTCCAATGGAAGCCCGCAGAACCGAGAAAAAAAGAAAAAGAATAAAAAGGGAAAAAAGGTTTTCCCTTGCTAGTATGTCTGCCACATCGCGCGCGTCACAGCTTTCTCGCTTCTGCCCATAGGCCGCGTACGGTATACGACGGGCGGACGGGACGGGACATCGGTTCTTTACCGCACCACCTTGTCGATCTTGACGAGCAGCTTGCCACCTTCAATCGGTCTGTTCTTGGTGTCCATGAGCCTGATGAAGCGGAAGCCGGGACGAAGACGGTCGAGGCGGATACATGCCCATGATAGAAGCTCGTCGCCGCCGAGGAGTGGGTCATCCTCAATCTTGAATCTGCGCGGCGAGACACGAGTTAGTGAAAATCATTCTTGCAACAAATCATCAAAGTTTCGTTTTTGGTCATGGCTGTTCGCAGGATGCAGAGAAGCGGGAGAAAAGAAGAACAACATTGCGGTGTGCGGCGGCCCGGACTGTCAACGCAGCAGCCCGCCTGGCAGGTGAGTATTGACGGGTACGGGTCAACGGTTCGTGAACGGGAAGGGGACGGTGGCACTGCGTGGAAGGGGGAGGAGCTCGACGACCCTGGTTCGTTCCACGAGCGTTCCCGTCTTGTGCCTATGACGAAGAGAGGCGACGGGTCCCGGCATGGCATCCGAATGTGAATCAGGCCATTCCCGGGGGTTGGGGAGCCGTCACGACTTCGGACAACGTTACACCGCCGGAAGCTGTTCTAGTCTTGCAGGTTGGACACGCCGGCGCGGAGCCGCGTACATCCTTTCACCGTCTTCTCGAGTCATAGTTTCGAAAGATCGTCGAGGCTCGTAAGCCCCAGACATGCATGCTGCTGCCTGAGGGAAAGCGGAATCAAAACCAAAAAAAAAGCAAGAAAACACGAAACGAAACTGTGAGCTTTCTTACCTGAGGAAACTCAACTCTTCCACCACCCTCGAGATCTTGGGGAACTTGAGTCGTGCTCCATTCTCCCAATCGGGGTGGTCAGTCTTTTTCGATCCCGTCTTGAGCTTGAAGTCGTCTTCGTCGGCAGCCTTTCCGTTCTGCGCCCCAATCTCGACGTGAAGCTCGCACTTGACAAATGGTCGGAGGTGCTTGCCGCGGCTGCTGTCGCTGGCAGAATCGTCGTCGACAAAGATATGCTGGCCGGCAATGATGGTGACAGTGAGCTCCAAATCGCCCTGCGGCGCGGCATCGACCTCTGTCAGCGTGTCCTTGTCAGAGCTCCGGTACCCAATGGGTTTGAGGACCCATCCCAGCTCGTCCGCGAACATGCCCTCGTTGAGCATCATTCCTTCGTCGAGATATTGCCAGTTGAGAGCAACCATCTGCACGCCCTTGCGCCAGAAGAGACTGGGGTCCGGGTTGGAGCTGTCGACGCGCGAGCCGTTGGGGAACGCCCGCATGAAGAAGTTTTTGTTGTGGGTGAACATCTCGCGGGCCTTGGTCGTATGCAGCTCCAGGATCCTGTTCTCACTTATCGAAAAGATGTGGCTCGGCTTCTTAGCCGCCGGCGTCTCAAAGCTCTTGAAGTGCTCGCTGTGGGTGTAGATGGCCAGACTGCTGAGTGCCTGGCAAATGGCCACCTTTGTGCTCTTCGGCGGCTCGTTTCCACTATGAACCTTGGCTGGGGCATCGAATTTAGGTGTAGAGGGCGGTTTCGACGTCTCTTGTTTCGGTGCCTCCCTGTTTTTTTCATCGTCGGAACCCCCTGAGGCGTCCTCGTCGTTGGCAAATACTTGCGAGAGGGCCGTTGTGCTGGGAGGCACCTCAATCTTATTCGGCGCCTTCTTAACCTTGACGAGGATCTTGCGCTTCAGCTCCTCGAGCTTGGGGAGGCGGAAACGGGGATCAATGCCCTCCCACGACTTATCGATCAACATGCCTTCCCACTCCTCTTTCATGATTCTGACCATCACCTCCTGCTGCTCCTTGTCGGCATGGACCTCGAGACTGACAATCAGGGGTAGCTCATTCGTCTCGAAAGCGGACTCGCGGACGGCCTTGCAGACCTCTCTGAAGCCGCAGGGAGTTGTCAGAGTCCAGCCGTGCGTGACAATCGGTTCATCCTTGGGATACGGCAGGCGATTCTTCATAGAGGGAGTCGGAGACGAGGGGCGTAGAGTCTTGCCGAGAGACTCGGTGGACTCGCTCGGTCCCAGTAGAGTGGCACTGTCGCGAGGATTCAGGGACTTGCTAGCACTACTGGTGTTTCTGTTGTGGCCATTGCCGTTCGTGCTGCGTTCGACTAGGAGATCTTCTACCGTCTCCTTGACGCTCGCAGCCACGTTGGGAAGAGAGGATCCAGAGAGATTCCTCGAATGGTCAGGTTTGGGAGAGCGGCTGCCCTCTTGCGTCGTGATAGGGGTGTCTCCGTTCCAGATATCGATTTCGATACAACGACATCCACGGCGAAGGACCTACGTTTCACGTGTCAGAAGCTATTTCTCTCTGCCGAGAAGATGCAAGCATAGGGCTACATACCGTTTTGTAAGCCTCAGGTGAACTCCTGGAGGCAAGCTGGTTGCCCTCCAGGTATGTGTTGTGACTGCTGCTGATGAAGTAGTTTGTGATGGGCCGGCCCAAGTCCTTGTCCTCTTCCTTTATTGGCCGAGTGGCATCCCAGCCGTAATTTCTCCACCATAGCTCCAGGAATTCGCCATAATTGTATCTTTGCTGATCCTCAGGCAGTACAGCCTCGACATCGGTCTCGCCCTGGGTACCCTCGAGGAATACGAGCAGTTGGTCGCGGGTAACAAAAGGCTCGCGGGACAATGAAGAGCGACGGGAGCGTAGGTCGTTGAATATCTTCTCGAAACGGTCGCGGATGGCCTGGCTGAGCAGGATCTCGTCGGGACTGGGCGAAACGACCGCCTCCTTGGGGTCCGAGTCAGCGGATGACGAGGATGAAGGGTCGGTGGCGCCGTCGACGTTTGTGATGTTGATCATGGGCATCGGTCGAGAGGCGGGCGGGAAGTGGAAGCCGTCTCGTGTAGGTGCCAGGAGGGTGGTGAGGCCAACCATCTTCTTGAGGGTGTTGGCGGAGGTCTTGTTGGAGGAGGACCATAGCGGCATCGTGAGGGTTCGCTTCTTCTGTGTCTTTTCGTCGGTCGGGGCGGTCCTACGGCGCCAGAACTGCCAAATTTGTTAGTCCGTGTCCGACAATTGACCACAGGCTGAAGGCCAGTGTCAAAAGGCTTTGGGAAAGTGTAGGAAAAGGCATCATATGCGGGCGTTGCCAATGCTGGAGCCTTGCATTGAGCGCAACCCCTACGGGATGTGTTGAGAGACGTACAGAGAGACACATGGCGGGCGAGCTGCAGCGGCTTTGATAGCCTGCCTCCGGGTTGAAGCCTCCTTTCCGATCCGTGTGTGCGTTGACCGAATCGGTTCTGCGTATGGCTGACGGATTGTTGTCGCGGGAAGGGGGGTAATTCTTTGCTCAATTAAGCCTACTCTGGTTCTAGGGGTCAGAGGGGTACGACTTCGGAGAGCGTATTGGATATGATCATTAGTCCATTGGACGGACAGGATAAGAAATGGTTAAGGAGACGAAGGAAACGGAAGTGTAAGAATACGGGTGGTAGTTGAACGAAAGTTTAGGATTACTTTGGAGAATTAGAGGAAATTCGAGGAATGAAGGCATTCGAGAGACCACAGCAAAAGGGTAATTTCAACGAGAGTGGGAAGCGTGGATATGCATGTCAGCATAGCTGAGGACATGGGTGGGCAGGGAAAGTCTGTGATCCAACGTGATGGCCCTGATGGGGTTCCCGTTGCATTAGCACTTGGGGTCTTGGAGCACTTGGAGAGCACCCGCTTGGAGAGGAGGGGACAGCCTCGTCCGATGGGTGTGCTGAACGATGCAAGTGGCCAATGGGAAGGGGCCAGCACTGCCCCCCGATGGTTTGGATCCCTGCTGGAGGTGGTCCCGACTGCCCTCAGTGCCCTGTCGATGGTGCTCTCTAGCGTGGTGTTCCTTACCTCGACTGCCTGTTGTGTCTCCCACAGAATCGAGACATTGAGGGACGGCCTCCTCGGGATCCACGTCCTTGGTTCCTCGAGCTGTGAACTCTGCATCTCAACTTGTTTCGTTTTGTTGTTGATCACGTCGGAGCTCGCGTCTCTTTCCATTCTCCCTTGACCCAAGAATGCCGGGTATTGGGCGACAGTGACGCGTACCGCATAGTTTCTCTCATAATTGTCTGTCTTGGGTACCGGATTTGCATGATGATAGTCAGACTGGAGAGTGCCACGCCCAGGGCACATTTACCCACACTCTTAATCTTCCTCGAATACTGAATAGTGATGCCTTGTTTTTTTGGAGGGGCGGAGTCTGCGCATAGGTGTGCCTGTCTCTCCATCCTCTTCTCCCTGCATCGCGAAGCGGAGCGTCACACTGAGTCCATCCGCAGAGGGCTAGTCTTGGCCCCCAATCGCAGTCTGCCCTGTCTGTCTTACGGGGTGCCTCTTTCGGAACCATTGGACGTGAGCCTCGATTAATCATTGAAAGACTGGTGTTGCCTTCGTAGGGCACACTGAGAGGCTCAATGCCCGACATCCTTTGGCAACGAAATGTGAGTACTCAGCCATTTTCGCCTGCCACGAGATGCATACTGCAGCACCTTAGCAATACAACTCATCATGCGTCGTTTGCTGTGCTGTGCTGTTCGCAGAACATCGAAGCATTGTTGATGTTGTCACAGGGCCCGGCAAAACGGCAGTACGGCTGATGCTTCGAGACAGTTGTCGCCTGCTAGCCAGCCTTGCCCCTATTATTCCATGTTGACGTTTCGCGATCCCCGTTCGAGATGCGCTAAACATAGCATCCGTAAAGCGGGTGGAAAACCTCAGTATACCTACCCTACTTAGGGTACGGAGTACTTACACCTTATGTCGTAACTAGTGGAGGCGTTGCCGCTTCGTATGGAGGGAGGGATGATCCCCATACAAAGTGATATCATGGGCATGCTAAGGCCGAGGGAACAGCTCTCCAGGCAGCCATTAAGGACACCGAAAAGGTGGGAAGAGCTGAACATGAGCGACAGAATGAGTGACAGAATGGCAGTCTCCAGGAGTCCAGAAACCCAAGCATTCCCAGGTGGTCTCCACATGGCCTGACAGAACCTTTGGGGCGGTCCTGTCCCGTCGAGCCGTCGTTTTGTTCCACCTCAATGCATAGGTCCAGCTGGGGGCCTCAAGCTTGTCACCCGCACGCCAGAGGTGAGTGAGCATGGTAGCACGGCGGGGCCCACGCCGGTGCTCCGTGTTTGTCTGCTTGCTTGCTGTTGCTGCTGCTGCTGGCCACCAACGCACGCATTTCCCACCGGCGCCTGTGCATCTCTTCTGCTCGGCCACTGCTGCTGCGCCTCCCGGAAACCACCGTCCTTTCAATTGCCACACGGCATCGGGGCACTCGGGGGCCAAGTGGGGGTCGAGCACCCAAAAGTCGGCCTCCCCCACACTGCAGCCGACTCTCGAGACTCGAGCACGCGGACCACCACCACATCTGGGCAGCCGAACCGGCGTTTTGAACAGTCGATACCGCCAACGAGCTCTGTTAGTGAGGTTTATCTCAACTCACTCTCACCAGCTCAGTCTCTCGAGAAAGCCCTGCTATCTGTCGGAGTCGCCGGCGAACAGCTCTCGGACCCGGTCGAGGACTTGACGTCTGATGTTCTCTGACGTAATCGCAAGTTTTCGCCCGTAGACCTCCGTCGCCCATGCCGCCACGCCACGAGCGAACTTCTGAACATTACGCACATTTACCCCTCAGCTTCAAGCCAACAATCGCCAAAAAGCTGCAGCCATGCCCAATAAGCCCAATTCCCAGCATAATAGCGAGTCCGAGGTTAGATCTTGGGGATTTCCCCATGTCTTTACTTGGACCGACGGACCGTACGTGATGTCCAACTGCCTTTTTTTCACTTTCCTTTTCGCCTCTCCCAAAGGGGGAGCCGAGTACGGAGTATGCACGAACTGACGATCAAAGCTCAGGAACGCGCACTACTCCCCGCATTCGCATCGTGGTCTGACGACCCATCTGATCCTGCGTGGGAACTTTACCATCACGTACCCCAAGGACAAGAGCCCCGACAAGGTTACTTATGGCGTCGGCGACCGTATCGATGTAGACGCCGGCCGGGTGCATGAAGTCTGGATTGGCGACGAGGGCTGTACCTATGTCATTGGAGAATGAGACGATAGCTTTGGTGACCGTTTCCTGCCTCTGCGGTCCTGCCAGATGATGGCTAATCCGCGAATCCGCGAATCCATTGTGCTGTATTTTCCTTCAACACTAGCCTCTTTCAAGTTACGCAGAGTCTGGGCAGGCTTACATGTCATTTCACCTAGTTTATCATCGGAAGAGGAAGAAAAATGGCCTGCCTCAGATAGACCGTAAACTTGTGGCAGGATAGGTAGAGCTTTCCACCACAGTCCAGTTACCTAGTGTCGACATCAAACGTGAACTGGGCCGATTTGACTTTGACTGGCAAAGGAATACCCCCTCAGGTGAGATTCATGCCCAACTTAGACCTCTGAACACCCGGTCAGAGCTTTGGTCCCCTTATTTGACTGTCTAGTACCGCATTAGACGCGATTCCAGATGTCATCGTGATCAAGAAGTAAAGTGCCCCCAATGTAATCGGTCTTAATGATATCTACCATAGTCAGCTTTCAATAACAAAGTCTGGAAGAGGATGACTCCTTCGCCGTATATGATGCGCCCACGTAGCCGATTTCCCTCAAGCGTCCTATGCCTAAGGTAAGACCAACCCCGTGGAAGCAGCAATTTCATCCAGTGGTGAAGTTGGTGCTTGGGATTGGGACAAGGGCAGGATAATAGAATTTGAGCACTCGTCGTGAAAGAAACGGCTTTGAAACATGGAGAAATCCTTTGCCCGTGCGCGATGGCCTCGAAGACTGCCCCGACCCGTTCAGGGGCATGGCGATCAAAACGTTCCGGAAGGCCATGGAACCCTCTCAACCTGCTTGGCCACGAGGCGGCTTCGTCTGTTCAATGTGGCACCTGACTCGACTTCTAGGTAGGTATATCCGCACGCTTATAAGACAGGTGCATGTTGTTAAGCTTCGGCGACGGCGTCCTCGGTTTGGATTCAGGAAGAGGCCGCTTCTTCAGGGACACTAGACGTGAACATGAGGCTTGGCTATAACGATATCGATTAGACGCCGCTCCATTGTTTCTCGATTCGAGTTGATGGTGGAATACTTGTTTTACAGTTAGATCTCCCGCTTCGCTGATAGATGACAAGCGCAAACCAACCCCAAAGCTGTCTTGTTGAGTCTGTTCCCGCTTTGATAGTAGGTGAGCGATCAAAGCTCTGCAGCCCAGCAGTCCGCATCTTCAGGCTGTCCGTGAGCGCTAGGACGCCCGAATTTCGTCCATCTATCTTCATCCCATGGCCTCCTTCCCGGCTGCTGGCAGCAGTATTTGCGACAGCAAATGTCTGGCCCCAAGCATGGGTTTGGACGATGGCTCCTAGAGACTCCAAAAGGCATCGAGCCATTACCGACCTCCTGCAAGGCTTGACTCGAGACCAGACGACCGAGGTGTGTTAGTCTGCGAGGTGATGCTTGAAATCGCTCAGTCGCTGGCGAAGGGGGGAAAACTACGAAAAGGTTCAGTCCTTTGATCATGGCTAGGTTGAGAGGGAGTGTGTGCGACGAGTCGCGGACTATGTGACGTGGACCACGCTTGTGCAAGTTTCGCATGAAGTTGAGAGTTTAGTAGTATGGTCATGTTTTCTTTTTTTCCGAGTAGCCGACGTATGTAGTGCGTCGGTCAACGCTGAGGTGTCCATATCGGCCTCCATGGTATGAGGAGGCGCGTGGATCAATCTGGCCCAAACAGTAACGGCTCGCGGTGCGGGCATTTTTCAAGTTGCATGATCATCGGGCCTTATTTTATGGAGCTTGCCGTGCCGACATCTGTAATGTGCTCCGAAGCTGCTCCGAAAAGGAACACATCCCGTCGGTACTGCTTGATCATCATAGTGGCTCCGACTTCTCGTGATTCGACGGGCAACAATCGAGTGTTTGAGGAAACTGCATTATTTTGGTCCAACGGGGAGGATTCCTTCGTGTGAGTTGGCAGTATCAGACGGTGAATGGCGGTTGAACATGTACAGTCCGTTCACCGAAGAACCCATTCTCACCTAACATCCTCGACCAGGAGGAAAGACGGATAATACTCCAGAGACTAGGATCGTGCCGATAAACGCCGCCGGAAAGAATCCGTGATCCAATCTAGAAGTCTCAGTGGTGCTGCGGGCTGGTGGGGTTCGGGTCGATAGCAGACGTGATAAGTTTGAACGGCGGAAACACCGCCCTTCACACAAGCTTGTTGAGGTAGTCGATACTTCGCTGGTAGCCGTCCTTTGCTCACTCGCGAACTGCCATGGCCCTTGGAGCGCCAGAGATCCAAGGGAATACCCGTCTGCTCCTTCGGCCGAACGAGAAAGAGTCAATGGCGTGTCGCCGGGGGGGGGGGGGGGGTTCGTGCTAACGCTCGACACGAAAATTTCAGCGAGTCGAGCGGCACAAGTACCGGTCCACGCTGGTACGGACGATAGAAAGGAAGCGGAGGAGTTGCAGTGCATAGCAGCAGCGCAGTGTCTCGTTCCTCGCCACGTCCGAGGCTGGTACTCCTGAGTCCTGAGTCCTGGCTAAGCAGGCCAGGCGTGCCAGGATCTGGTTACGGCGCCTAGATAGACCAAAAAAAAAAAAAAAAAAAAAAAAGGCGCGCGCACTTTTGGCGATTGCAACCGTGCAACGCCGCTAGGATTTTGTCCGCGAAAGTGTGAGCCGTCACCCTTGCTGTCAATCCGGCCATTCGGAAAATTGTTTGTAGGAGTATGCATTCGTACGGAATACGGATAGTTGTGCAGCCATTGCAAAACGAGAATGACCAATCTCGATCATGACTGTTGCCCGTGTCATCCAGCGGGCCACGTCGTAATTCAGCGTGGGCAGCCGAGCCCGAAAACAGGGCCTCTGTGTCTGCATGACGTTCCCAACACGTGGTTTGCAAAATGGGCCGGAGCATCCTTCGTCGACATTCTCCGTTTGATGTGGAGGGACGGTAACACTGGAAACTGGCGAGGCATATTGCATCTTCGGACCATGAGCTCTGTCTGTATGATGAAAGATTGACGAGTCGTCTTTTCTCTTTTGTCTCTCGGTCTCTGTGCTCTAATTGAGGAAGCAGCCAGAGTAGGAAGGGCAATTTCGCATGCCCCTGAACCTTGTTCGTCGGGGCAAAACACCAGAGCTAATTCAAAGTGGGGGAGATTGCCCGCCCTTGGTGTCTGGTGAGAGACCGTGAGACTATCTTGGGCGGGGATCAGGTTCTCCATCCCAGACTATTCGTCCACCGCCCGTATCGCAGGACCATTGGGGCTATCTTGTCTCGGTGTCTTGGGAGTTGCCGAATATGAGAGACAGAGTGCGAATGTCTCGGTCATCTGAGCAGAACAGAAGGGTGTTGGTGTACCAAATAGAGTGCTTCGATGCAGGCAGCGAATACGCTGCTTGACCCTCGTCTGAATGTCGACACCTAATTCCCCAAGTTTTGACTGCTATCGCAAGCGACACTACGGAGTAGGGCGAGAGTGACGACTCACGAGCCGGTGTCGGGGAGTGGGTGGTCTCAGATAGCGTTGTCCGACGTTGAAAGAGTGGCTGTTGGCGGCCGATGATCGACGACGGGCATCCCTTCGCATGCACGAACTGCATCGGGGATGTTGGAGAGTGGTGCTGGCCTGACCAAGCATGTTGCCTGAGTTGCGACGGAGCCGGGTATGATTGATGAGGATATGCTGGTCTTAGCAACTTCCGATTGACCCATCAAGTCAAGTGGCACAATCTGAAACGGGCACACTTTCTAAGAAGATCTGAGCCTCAGACGAGGGATATGGCATGCCGCACGAGGGATACTGCCACACTGCTGCTTACACTAGCGCTGCGTAAGGAATTCGTCAAGGTTGGGTTAAGTTCCATAGTGGTTGAGAGGGAGATGCATGCCGCGCAAGAGGGACAAGACAACCCGGACTGGGCTGAGATGGGACTACCTTACCTACCAGAGATGAACAGTTGACTTGTCGTGCTTGTCCACGGACACGCAAAGGACGTCAAGAGGAGTGAGTCTCCGTAGCAGCCAGCGTCTGTCTCTTGCTCTTGGTCTCCGTCTCTCCATGGTTGAGGGGAAGCATCCTTGTTGGCACCTGGCCATTGTAAGAGGTTGGCGTCGCAACCCCCGTACCCCGTAGGCCCGTACGAAAACGAGGGCACGGAAAGATGGCAAATGACCGGGCCAACTAACGCAAGATCTAGTATTGGTATGCTGCATCAAGGCAAAAAGGTAGCCGAGCCTCGATCCAGGCAGTTCTTATGTGATGTGATAGACAGCAGTTTGGAAGCGAGTCGGCATCGGAGGAATAGGTAGTAGATGTGATGGATGGGCTGGGAGGAAATGTCCGACCTTGGAAGAAGAGAACCCAAGGTGCCTGCCAGTTTGGTCACTGGACAATGGAAGCGAACCAGAGTGAAGAGCAATCTGGGCGAGGCAGGAACTCGATGGTAAGGTAAGGTGAGGTAGGCACGCAAGGAAGGATGAGGTTACGTTTAGAAGCACCTGCCTCAGCAACGTGGACATGGCACGCCACACACCGCATGTCACGACGAGCACCGGCAGGAGCAAGCAAGGTGTTTGGAGGAAGGCAGCTCGCACAAAACCAGGAACAGGAAGGAGCAGGAACAGGAACAGAAACAGCACCTCACGAGGGAGGCAGGAGCTTTGCAACGTGGTGGCTTGATCTAGAATTTGCCCATGTAAGCGGGGGAAAGAGCTTCTCTCCGCATTTGCCTACCGACACCTTGTCTACCAACCTTTTCGACTTTCTTCTTCTCTTGAATTCAATGTACTTGTTCCAATGCGGCTTCTTCAAAGACCTGAGACTGAAAATTGGAAAGAGAAACCCCCAGAATGGTGGCATGGCTGCATGTCCACTCAGTGACGGAGGTACATATCCGGCACTTGGGCCTTGATTTGCGCCTTCATCAAGTAACAAGGCCCATCTAGAATACCAGCCGGCATATGCCTCAGCTCAGATAACGACGCAGATAGCCTAGCTCGCGCCTTCACAGCTTGTCTACTGGACAATAGGATAGCTATGGCCACGAGAGATCACCACCCATTGCTGCCAGCTGGGCCTCTACTGCATGACAAGACGTCCTTCCGGGTCCCTAGCGGGCGGGAATCCACGAGAGACAGCTTACAATTTGGTAGCCCGAGCGATTGGCTTCCCGCTAAAAACAAGCCCAAGACGCCGTTCAGAGCAAGTCTGACGCCCCCAAATTCCCCATCCAAGCGGACCAAGTTTTTGAGATTGGGAGAATGGAAGCCTTGACAAGTTGAGAGGTACCTCTTGCCTCGTACGCCTCAGCAAGAAGAAGAATCCGTACCCGAGTACCTACCTGCCCACCTACATCCCATGAGAAGCCACGACGGGACAACCTTGGGCCTCATGGCGTGCGAAGCGGGCAAGCGGGGTCGACCCGGTTCTGGGATCCCGAGCTGGCTTGAAGGCGCCAAAGACGGGCAAGTGCCAGCCACTATGCAATTCAAGTGCTAGTTTCCTGTCTTCTCGTCTCAAAACGAACAGCTCATCAGCAACCACCAACGTGAACTGAAATGGTGATGACGACGAAGAGATGCACATTCCCAAGAACCAGGGTCTCTGCAGCAATGGCTAAAGCTTGCGATTCTCTCTATCGACGTCAACCTTGGCAGCTTAGGTACATCGTACGGATGTACGGATAATCATCGCAGGACAAGACAGAACCCCGATCCAGGCGTCACGTCGTCGATTAAACTCCAATCAACTCTACCGGATGCATCATCCACATGCGTCCGAGCCACAAGTGCCACACTCCCTCGTGCCGTGTTGGTTGTCCGTCCCTCTCTCTGTTCACTTACACTGACACTCCCTCCAGCTGAGCTTTTGCTTCTTGAGTTACCTACCCGCCCTAGCGCATCAAAGACATGGAATGACGCCTTGCCAGTCTTCTCGCATCATTCTCACCTCATATCCCATCTGCACTCTGTTCGTCGTGCCCGTTCCGCCCGTCTGCCTGCTGCATCTCGGACGCTCCTAATCAAACCCCACCCTAGCCTCGCTTGGTCAACCCGACCTGTGTCAGATCATTCCAGTCCGGATAGATCATTATTACAGCTTTCGTCCGCAGCGGAGGGGCTAGAGAGGGGCAGAGTATCCGTATTTACTACTGCGTCTGCATATTACAGCACAGCCAGCGGCGCAAAAGCCTTTCAGCAGACACAAAGACAGCTTCTCCGTGGACCGGACTGGACGGACGGCCGTGGCTGACTCCAGATAACAGGTACGGGTACGGAGTACTGCAATCGCAGTCTCCAAGACGCCGGACTGGTAAACGTTTTGCTGGTTGGACAAAACACCACTCAAAGATGGGGGGCTTGTGGATAGAGGCTGGACGCCCGGCGTGGAGTCTTTTCAACCGCAGGACAAGGGCAGTCTTTAGTCTCGTCTCCGCCAAGGTTGTAATACCCAGGCCCCGGCCAGACCGCAAAATGGCATCAATCAGACGAAATACCATACCTAATCATCCTCCATCCCGTCTGGATGTCCATCCACCATGGACCATCCACCATCTTGAACCGGGCCGCGCCCACAAGAAGAACTGTCACCGGTACACGGTACCTTTGGCTTCTTTTGCTGGTCTTGGTTTGGTCTCCCCTCACCTTAACCTTCACCTTACCTCAGCCATCCGGCATCGCCAATCATCGTCTCGTTCTGTTGGACTCTTGTGTCTCGCCTCCGCCTTTGCTGGGTCCTCGATGCAACTTGATGCCGCTACACCCTTGCGGATAGCCGTCCGACACCACTTGGCACTCTCCCTCCCTACCACACCAACGCACCTCTTCATCCACGTTCCGCCGGCCAAGACGCATGCCACTACAGCCCTGCATGGGCCAACAACGAGCCAGTCTTGGAACTTGGAACAGCCCTGCCCATTCGCTGCCGCAGGCGGTACTCTACCCTTTTCCGCCGTGCCCCAACCCACCTTGCGCGTCTCAAACCATGTACGTCGTCACCGTCAGTTCCACCTCCTGGTTTCCTGTCGGTGTCCATGTCCATTTCTCAGATGCCATCTGAGGCCCATTCCTGCTGCACTCGCACCGGCCCTTGACCGTCGCTGTCCGTCCAATACTCCCCAGACAGACACCTGTTCCCGCATACGAATGCCTGCCGCTGCTGTATAATCCTGCACAACTCGCCACTGACCCCGGCAACTGACTCTGTTAACAGACCAGGCATTCCCTTATGTGGAGTTGGCAAAATCGATAGACGCTTCGCTCGGTCTGGTCCGGTGGTAAATGCTCAGATCCATGCCACCTCTTCTTTAATTGCGCCTATCCCACCATTTACCACCGCCTTTCTCTCTTCGTGCTGGTCTCCGGTGGTGATCTATTAGACTCCTCGAGCCTCCCCCTTTTCCTTATTCACCTCACTGCTTGCGCCTGTCCATTGTCGCCTCAAGTTTTTCTGCTTGGTACGGAGCATTGTACGGAGCACAGCTCACAAAGTGTCGACAAATATCAGACCATCTCTCCATCCTCACTCACCACCGCAGAGAGTACTTCGAGGGCCACCCAACCTTTCTAGAACTCAATACCCACGAAGTAACGTCGATAATTCCAGAACGATTCGCGCGGCATGGCAGTTTCAACAGTGCCATCGTAACCAAATTCCCATCGGCTGGCCGTTTTCGAGTACCGCCATCCGCATCCCATTCCACCTCGAGGCGATTACCCGACTGCAAACCTTTGCCATCTGGTTGAGTACTAGGGGACCATCAAAATCCCACACTCCAACGTCAAGATGGGTAATGCACAATCTACCGAGACGCTCCATGATTCACATGTGCAAGGTGGAAGCAGCAACAAGAAGTCACCTCACAAATTATCAAAACCTAGAGTCGGCAATCATGCCTCTCAAACACCCCAATTACCGGCCCCCAGCCAACTAAGCATACAACGTGCTGCATCCGCTAGTCTGCCACCCTCTCGATCCAATTCGCGACTTATGCCCGAGCAAGCTTCGCCTGCACCATCACCGATTTCCGCACCCGCTGGATCCCAGCTTGGCGCAGTCGCCCGAGCACCCAGCACGTCTTCCATGGCGGAACCAGAAGCGAAACCTGCGAGGGATTGGAAGCGCAGAGCGAGCTTGTTTAGATCAAAGAGTTCTCAAGAGCCGAGGAGGCAGAAACGCAGGGAAAGTATGGTGCTGAGCCCGCCTGTTCCAGACAGAATGTCGAGGGCAAACTCAATGACCTGGGAGAGTCAGCAGGAGATGGACACTTCCAGGCAATTACAAGTTGAAAGGTATGAGCAAACCCCTCAGCATTTTTCTTCACAACCACTGACCAACCGTGACTTAGCTGGCATGTTCCCGGGAATCGCCAGTCCATCAACTACAACCTCATGTCATACGAATCGAGAAGGCTTCTCAACCTCAACGAAGATCTCACCGCATGCGAAGAAAACTCCATGGTGTCTGAAAGCAAGTTCGAGGTATCAGCGAATACTTGGAAAAGTTCACATCCGCTGCAGCCACAGCCAGCCGTTGCACAATCAGTCAGCGCACAGTTGCCCCTCCCTCGAGCCAATTCAGACCTGGCATTGTATGCACCCGTACGGCGACGTTCCATGATCCAAACTCCAGGTCTTGCGACCCGGATGCCATCAGAATACCCTTCATCTAGACGGTCGAGCGTGCGACACAGTATGCCTACCACGCCGGCAGGAGGGCGGTCGCGAATGAACTCATTATCGATCGACTCGAGCGCATATCCGATCCCGACGTTGGAAGAATACGTCGCTGAGCGATTCGCCTCGGAGCCCGAGTATCTATGTGAACCAGTGGTAGAACCTGTCGAAAGAGCCTTGACCCCTTCTGATATGGATTATCGGCCGCTTGGGGCCATGAAGTTTGGCTCGCTGCGGATCACGAACGGAGAGGCCAGCCCGCTTCCGAGCCCGGACTTTGAACCAGCTGTTCAGGTCAGCATAGCGGAAAAGTCACAGATGGTTGCTATTGAGGAGTATTTCAGGCACGAGAACGGATCGGGCGGGACGGGCTTTGAGAGCAAGGAAGTCGAAATCACGGTCTCAACAGTGCAAGCCAGTGCTACTTCGCAGACGCTCAGTCCGATCAAGACTTCGGTTCCAAGGGCGGAATCGCAGAGGCGTCGGTCAACTTCGTTAGTAGTCTCCCTTGCCAATTCGTGCAGACGGCGCCATGTTGTGTAAGGCACCATGAGACGGCTCACGCTGACTCAAATATAGGCCACTCAGTCCAGAGTTGAAAATATCATCCAAGCACACAGCTATGGAAGACGACCTTTTCGCGGAAGAAGATGAAGATGTGCAAATGGAGTACTCTGCCGAGGTTCTGACGGTCAGAAATGACCCGAACGCAAAGCCAAGTCTCGAGCAACTGAAAGCGGACCAGTCTCAGAAACATTCCCGAGCAATTGTTCGCGCCGACAGTGGAGTCGTTGCTAGCCCGACCACCGAGCACCAGCCCAAACCGCTCTCCAAGGCCGATTCCGGCTACAGTTCGAATGTCTCGCTGAGGTCGTTCCATGCCAAGCAACCTTCTGCAGGCAGCCGCCCAAGTGGCCGTGCCGCATCGGAGGATTCGAGCGATGAGCTGTCAGACTCAGCCGCATCCCCGACTGTAGTCGTCAGCGGCGGCAGGTTGCAACTCAGTGTTATTAATGCTGACAACCGCCCCGTTGATCCTCCACAATCTTCCCCCTCCGTTCCTCCGTCCCTGCCTCCGAAAGACATTTTCCTCGTCTCTCCGACTAGTAGCAACACAATGACGGTTACATCGCCCAAGTTCTTCTTCAACCTCAGCGCCGGTCATTCCTTCCGCAAGGACCGAAAGTCCCCGGCGCTGATTGACAGCACTCAAACGATCGAACATGGCCCCGCTTCTCCGGCGGGCGTTCGATCACCCGGGGCTACATCCGAAAAGTCCAATTCTTCATTGAGCATTGGCAACGGCTTGCAAAAACCTGGCAAATTGCAAAGACTTCTCAGCGGATCTGGAATGCGAGGCCCTCCGGCCGTTCACACAACGCATCCGTCCGACAAAGAGATTCCCTCGGTACCCCAGGATGTTCAGTCAAAGCTTGAGGAGCATTCTGGCCTGTTTCCCATCACAACCAAGCGTTTGACTTTACGTGCGCAAGCCAGCAAAGAGACTCTCAAGACGATTTTCAGTGTAGGAAGTTTCGATGCCGGTCATGCCGAGGACAAGCGCAGCTCCGTCCTCCTGGTCGACGCGCCTCAGGCCGTAAGGGATGTGATGGCAGAAACTTCTGGACCATATGAAAAGCCCAAGTCACCCTACCGCCGCTCTTTCCAGGCCATGCCGGCCTCATTCGCTCAGGCCGCCGTTTCTGTCATGCCACGACGTTCTATCCACCGCAAGCCAGTGCCTTCTGGCGGCGTGAGCAAGGCCGAGTTTGTCGGCGAAGCCAGAGCCGACGAGATCCAGGTCGGCTTCGAGTCCAGGATCACGGCCATCGACAATGTCGGTGAGAGTGTTGGCAAGAGTGCCTTTGACCAAGCTTTCATGGCGCTCCCTCGGGAGCAGCCTGTTCAGGGCCAACACAGTCGCACTTTGACAATGCCGGCGCACGTGGAACGTGAGATTGGGTTGCGATTCCGTCCCACCGAGCCTCTGCCTCCGACAAACCGCCACTCTGAATTTGCGTCACAGAACCTACAGGTTCCCGAGATGTCAGTGAAGAGGAAGACTTCTCCGCCAGTCAGTCTGCATACCCGCAGCAACACCAAAAGTCCCCGAAAGCCAGTCCCAGTGCGCCCACAGTCATCCTCATCCGGCGAGGCGAGCCGAAGACAGACCTTGTCGAGGCAGAATAGTCGTGAGACTATCCACAGCTACCCATCAGCTTTGACAGGAGCATCACTCGACGACGCTCTGGCTGTGCCGCCCATTCCACCAATGAGCCCTCGCAGGGGCATGACGATGCTTGAGCAGCAATACACCAAGCGCCGTATGACGGTTGAGGACAAGTGGCGCCCTACCAATGGGTCTTTCCCCGAGTTCGGCCACCCAGTCACGCGCAGCGCCTCGATCAACCCTACGGGTCATCATCAGCAGCAGCGACAACTTCGTCATCGATCAAGCTACGACAGTTACTCGCAGCACCGGGGTCCCGTTGCACGCGGGCATCCAGCCACCAACCAGAGCCCGAGCCAAAGCGGCAGCTACTACCAGCAGCAACTCTTGAACATTCAGCAGCAACAATGGGAACAGCAACAGTACCATTCCCCTGACGCCATTCAGCCGGGCCTTGCCAGAAGCCGGAGCCGGAGCCGCAGCGTTCACGCCAACGGTGACCAGCCCTACCGAGTCCTTCACAGCTACAACTCGCCAGCGTACCGCAACGCCCCAATCTGGGGATGAGTCAAACTCGTTGCATACCAAGCCTGGCAGCTTATCCATCACTTCGCTTCTCAAGATGGCCAGTCCTATCATACACACACACACCATTGCTCTCTCTGAGCGTCCGATACGACATCAACCCATTTGCACCGACCGCGCAAGCTGGCGCCGATTTTATTTACAAACTTTTCTATGTACAGGCTTGCAACATACGCATTCGACGACCGGGCTAGCGAAAGCGATCGTCTTAGCATGAACCTTGCGATTTACAGACTTCTGCAAAGAGGCGAAAATTTCCGCCGTTTTTCTTTGATACGCACACATACACAACCTCGGATATACCCAATGGTAAAAACAACACGGCCTGATGAAACACGGATAAACGGGCCAATGAACTTTCTTATACCCAGCACCGAGACAAGAAGGGGGGTTCTTCTTTCATAGCTTTGTGTTTCTGATTCTGGGAACGGGCGGTAACACAGTATACGTCATACCTGGGGGGGAGGTCTGCTTGAAGCTTGATTTTTGATTTTGTGCAGACGGGAGTTTGGGATACCCTCTTGAAATTGTCCACGATTGGAAATCATTCGGGGGAAGGCTGTAGCCCTCGGGGCACAGCTGGACAGGCCAGGACAAATATGGAACGGGAACGAAATACAAGGTTCTACAGGGGGTTTCGATACGTAGCTTATGGATAGCAAGCAGATTCGGAAGGCAAGCTTCGGTGAATACGAACATGTTTGTCCTTAAGTTGGCCATCGCTCGTCGTAAGGTTTTGTACATTTGAGGATAGTTGGGCCATATATGTTTAAGTTCCCTTTTGAGCAGCAGATCTCTGTTTACCCTCCCGCATTCGGCATTCGGTCCTCAAAGCCTCGGGGATAGGTGGACGTTGAGTCGTCAAACGTTGGACACTTCCGCCTGCCACGCCTCCCTCACCGAGAGCTGACGCCACACTTTCACCGAGGGATGACCCCGCAGACCAAAGGGGAGAATTCGTCAGAAAACGTGGGAGCCGTTACGTCGGTACACTGGGCACATCGGCTGCGGGAAACAGTGGGGACAAGCCGATGTACCGGAACTAACTTCAGAAGTATCCTCCTACCACACTTGCAAATGGAATTTCCCAATGCAGATAAGTTCACTTTTCTTTCCTAACAAACCTGACGAGATAAGTGGAATATTTATTCGACGGACGCATCGAATAATCTTGATCAGTATAATTAAGTTTTAACCGATAGATGATCTTTTTCTTCATCTGGCGATCTGAAAGTCTCCAAGCTCAGACAGCGTGAAGATTCGACCTTGTATCCCCCTCAAGTACTTACTCAACAGGGATGATACAAGGCTTCTCCACTATTTACAACGTCCCCCTTAACGCGTCGCGTCTTGGTGGAGGGAGTTAAGGTTATGGGGATGAAGATTGATTATGGGAGAGCACTCTACAATTCTATTCTTGGGTGACCAATTCTCTGGCATGTTCAAACGCCGTGATGGATTTCCCCGTAGTTGACCCAGTTCATCAGACTGAAGGGGAGCCCCGGGCGACTGAAGCTATCGCGACTCAGGCGGTCACCACTGAGCCTACCACCAACGACATTGAGACCACGGCCGGACCCAGTGGAACCGAAGACGCCGCAGCCGGCCACGAACACGATGATGACGCAGCATCCGTAGCCAGCAGCGCCCTCACAGAGAACTGGAAGCACTCCTTTGATGAAGACCTCAGCGACGCCCTCGCTGGCATCCAGACCCAGGGCACCTTTGCCTCGTTCCACCCCCTGAAGCGCGTGGACCCAGACCTCTCCGTCCAGGATGTTGGAGCCGTCAGCCTGCCGCTGTCAGAGTCGACGGTACGGCAGCTGATCGACAAGGCCATCCGCGCTCCGTTCGGTAAGGGGAGCGAGACCATTGTCGATACTGCTGTGCGCAACACGTGGGAGCTGGATCCTAGCCAATTCAAGCTCCGGAGTCCGCGCTGGGCAGCAGATTTGCAAAAGATTTGCGCTGTTGTGGCAAAAGATTTGGGCGTCACGTTGCCTGTGACAGCGGAGCTGTATAAGTTGTTGATATATGAAAAGGGGGCCATGTTCAAGGCTCATACCGAGTAGGTCTCCTGCGTGTGATGTCGTTCATTTGTGTGAGGACAACGAATGCAAGAGCTGTATCAAATGGCTGACCTTTTCGGGCCAATAACACCGAGAAATGTTCCGGCATGTTCGGAACTCTCGTCATCTGCCTTCCCTGTGGCCACAAGGGAGGCGACGTGGTAGTCAAGCACTGCGGTGAGACAAAGACCTTCAAGACTTCGGGAGCAGACCAGTCCTTTGCGTGCTGGTACTCGGACGTCCACCACTAAATTCTGCCCGTCACGGAGGGCTACCGCGTGGTGCTCACGTACAACCTCGCCGTCGACCCTGCGGCCTCGCGACCATCTGCGGGATTGCGGAGGCAAGAGACTCGCGGCCTACGCCACACCCTCCGGCGGTGGCTGAAGGACCCTGATGCTGGCGAGATCGATCATGTCTATTACGGCCTGGGCCACGAGTACACCGAGGCCAACATCTCGATGAATGCGCTCAAGGGGCGAGACGCGGCCATTGTGCAGACGCTTCAGGAGCTCTCCGCGGGGCTCGAGTTTGATGTGCTTCTTGCGCTGACGGAGAAGAAGGAGATTGGGCCGACAAAGTATGCGGGCAATCCACAGAAAAAGGTCAAGAAAACTCGGCGAAAACGCAAGCAGACGAAGAGATGGTCTGAAGCAGAGTTGCGGGAGGGAGCCGACTTATTTGACATGCGGGTGGAGGACTTTGAATCCAGCTCGGATGGGTTCGATTCAGATCCCAATGAGGCACAGATGTCTCACGAGACTGAGGTCCCGACTTATAAGTCTCTATCTGTCAAGGTGGTCGTAGACCTGAGCGGGAGTCCGATACTTCGTGATGTTGGGTTGGATTGGAACAATGTTCTTGATGCTATGGAGTTCTTTGGTGGCGCAGAACGACACGAAAAGTATGAAGGATATCAGGGCAACTGGGTAGGTCTACCATCTAGAGGGGTGGCAGGTACGCTCGCCATGCTGACAATAATGAACTGCAGGGACCGACAGCTACCCACTGGTACTGCACGACGGTAAGTTTGTTGTATATCCCCTTCCCACCGGCGCCTTGCCGCTGACGTCCTACTCAGGCCGTGCTCATCATTCGCCGGGACAAAATCTCTTCGTTCCTCAAAGGTAGAATGACGGACAAGTGGGATCCCGATGAGAACCACTCAGTACTGCTCGATTATCTGACAGACTCTGTTCTCAAGGCTTTGCAGAACCGCAAGTCGTCCTACGAGACCCTGAAGGACATATGGGGCACGTCGATCCTTCGCCCAGAAACGAGAGCCCACACCCTGAGCAGGATGTTGCGATCCGCCGTGGCGTTGAAGGATTTCGAATTTTTCGAAAAAGTCAGCGAGAGCAGAATCGACAAGGAAGGGGAGAGGCCCCTGCCCGCTAGCTACTATCAATTGCTTTACGACAAAGTCTCAGACGGCGAAGTAGCTTTTTCTCATATAAAAAAGGGGTACGTGTTCTATGCAGTTCTCTGTCCCATGCTTCCAACTTTCGTCCTCATTAACCACGTTACGGTCGTTTCCAGCTTGACTTCCACAGTCCTCAAGGGTCGACAATTCTTCGAGATCTGCGAGACGGTCTGGGCCTTTGCTCCTCCCGATCAACCCTTGTCTGACGAAATTCGGGAATGGGCACGAGCAACGCTCACCAAAGGTTTAAAGGACATTGCTGATGCAGCAATATTCATCCGGCAAGATGGTCTAGCTTTGGTGATGTGCGCCGAGAGGTATGCCGACTTTGAATGGCTTTCCTCAGTGTAAGATTATTCCAAGAAACCCCAAATCACCGCCAGACGTACATATCGCTGACTCTCGATTACAGTGTCATGCCCTTGATCGAGGAGCTACTTGTCAGCACACCAGCTTTTGCGCTAGAGTTCCTATCAGCGCTGCTCTCGGGTGCGAGACGCAAGGCTTTCCCGGTGACTCAGGCTGTCAACTTGTACAAGAGACTCGCCAGAGACCTCATCTCGATGCTCGACCTCGAAAAGGTCCACGGGCCCAGAGGCGATGACCCAGCCCACAGGGCGGCGAGAAACACATACGGCCGGACGGCGCCTCATGCCCCTGATCACCGCCTCGCCCTGACCCACGTCGCCGTAGCAGACCTCTTCTCCGGCCTCATTAAGCTCGCGTCCTCCCCTCCGCAAGAGGACCTCGTCCTACCGCTGGTCCTCAAAATCGTCAGCCACGCCCCCAAGATGCAGCCCCTCGACTTTCCTGTCCTCTGGATCCCGCTCCTACGCGAACTCCTCGCCATCCTGGAAGCCACCAAGACGCCCCTCGACACCCCGCGCTACCAACAACTCTTCGCCGCCGTCTTCGAAGCCTATCGTGACAACTACGTTGGCTCGAAACCAGTCCGTCCGCCATCAGGCCAGCTGGGAAGCGGTATGTACCTCGTGCAATTCTGCACCTGCGGCGACTGCAGCAAGCTCGACAACTTCCTCGCCAATCCGTCGCAAACGTCACTTCGCTTAATCATTGGCACCAAAAAGCAGCGGCATCACGTGCGCAGGGTCATCTATGATCACGGCATTCAAGTCACGCACGAGACTGAGAGGTTTGCGCCCGGAGGGCCTACGATGGTGATTACCAAGATGGGGCAGATGGATGTCGCGAAGCAACAGGCGAGGGCAAAGGAGGCCGAAGCGGTCTTCCAGGCGTTTGATCAGACCAATTTGGGGGTGTTGCTTGGTGAGGATTACCCGGCCATTGCGACGGTGTTGTGGCAACGGCCGGTGAATTTGGTGCCGGGGCGGGGCGGTGTGAGATATCCGCCGGCTCCGGTTGCGGCTCCGGTTGTAGCCGCTGTCCCCCCTCCTGTTCCCGCTCCGGGACCTGCTGCTGCGGATTACGTACCGCTGGGGCATACCATTGTGGCGGCAGTCGGGCCCGCATGGATTCCACCGCCCACGAATCGTCATCAGCCGATGATCGGATCTGAACGGGGCCCGCCGCCGGAGGATTTAGAATACAATACGACAGTAGAGGACTATTGGCGCGCTAGAAATCCTCGGTCCAGGAGCGGTCCACAGCCGATGAACGGACCGGTGCAAACGCCTACAGAAATGCAATCCGCGCCTAGGCCTTTTGCGCCGACGACAGGAAATGCTGGAGGACCGTTGCGGCCGCCACCGTCTGTTGCGAATGGGATGGGTTTGGATGCAGTTCCTGGGCCAAGTCGGGCTCCGCCGCCTATTGCTGGGACGAAACGGAAGGCTGAGCCGGAAATTATTGATTTGACGTAGGTTGCTAGGTATTGAAATTGAGTTAGAAATTTCTAAAATCCTCTCTTGGTATTTCATAATAGTTTGTGAGAGGATAGGTATAGTTATAAGATACTCATTAGTGAGTTGCTGAGGAAGTCGAGAACGGCAGTGAGACCGGATCACTAGAAATCGACCTCCATATACCGCACGCCGCGCCATCATCATGTAAGTCAAAGTGACCCCTACTCTTGTTTGCAGAGGACATGATGCATTCTGCGTAGAGAGAAGGGTTTGACGCTAAGGTGAGGTGGCCCACAGAAGCTGTATACGTGAAAGGGATTAGGATAGGCAATGTTCGGGCTTCTTGACCCAACGGATCTGGCAGGCTCTCTTGGAAGATTGGGAGGTTCAGCCTGATTATATCCGAGTATGAGAATTTGGACTTCTGAAGAACCTAAGAACAGAGTGGCTGGGGATGCTCAACGGAAGTCCCCACGTACATATAGTCTTGGTCTCTAGTCATTTCATGGACGGACAATACTTTAGATAAGATATTATGATACCAGTGCCTCTTGGAAGAATCTTCCTCCCGCTTCCACCATTCCTACATTCAACTAAGATAGCATATTGGAATCCATCCAACCGAGATCAGGGTGAACATCCCCAGCCTCCAAGGAGATAAAGCTCCATACATCGCCGTGCCTCATTGCTAGGTTCCCAATTTCCATGCTCTGAGCAGGACTAGTCAGCAGAACTTTCAACGGCCCGGACTCTCCCAGGTCCTCCCGTTTTGCTAAATGTTCGAAGGCCGTCGCTACCTGGTAAACATCTTGTTTCCAGGGATCCTGCTCATACCAAGAGATACCATCAATGATGCAGAATACAGTCATTTGAGGCGGAGCCTGCTTGATAATTTCAACGAAGATCTTGCAGAGAGTATAGCAATCTCCCAGACTGCAGGCCTCCAACATACTCTCTGATAGGAATCCTAAGTCTGGGGCAGGCAACTTCTGGATCTTCAGCAGCTGGGCTATAAGGCTCCTCATCATAGCTCTTGGCCCTGTGTTCTTGCCTTCCGGTGCCGCCACGTCAGTATGGAGCCCCGCGAAGAAGAAAACCACCGCTGAGTCCTCATCTTCGAGAAGAGCTGCGATTACCCCACTGCATATGGCGGAAAGTGGAGACACAATCGAATGGTCAAAGCAGCCATCCACGAGCAGTAAAGATGAACCACCTTGGCGAAACCATTGGCGGAACTCATCGGTCTCAAGCAGCCATTGTGCTCTCCCCTTCTCCTCTAGATCAAGAACTTCAGCCTCCTCCATGACAAAACCTATATCGCCTGCTGAGCCGCCTGCGGCGACTTTAAGAGCAGCCAGTAGATGTAGCGATCCAAAGGAACGAGTGTGTTCTCGTCGAAGACTGTTGTTGGATAGGCGACTGCGAAGTGTGGCATTCTCAACACTGAGATGGACGTTTTCTGTTCATATGTGGTTAGCCTCTTGTGGGAGAATATGTTGCTTATGGCTGTACTTACTTTCCTGCATGGCCCGGTAATGTTCTCTGTCTTTAGAGAAACTCGCCCGCTCATTTTGTAAAGACTGCCGCTCTTGCTCTAGCTGACTCTCTTTTTGCTCCAGCTGACTCTCTTTCCTTCTGAAGGCCTCCGTCTGCTCCTTTTTTCCCCTCATCAAATCCTCCAAGTGTTCCTTTGCTGTCGAAGCCAAATCCGCAGCGATCTCGTTCGTATAAGCCACCTCAAGTAAGAGAGCATTCTCGTTTTGGATACTCTGTAAGATGATGCCTTGCATAGCTTTGCTCTCTTCAAAAAGCATGCGAATTCCTAGCTCTGTAGCCTTAGATCGTTCACTTATATTTTTCAGATCCTGAGGAAATTGAGAAAGCATGGCTAGTTTCATCCGCTTCACGTGCTCCTCCAGACGCCCAACTTCCTGATTCCACCGTGTGAGGATTTGGTCAACCGTGGAAGTCTCAGGAATTCTGAGTAGAAGTTGTGCAACCACTTTGCGGTACCCTTGAAGATGCAAAATTAGCTAGAGCTCGTGAATTGATGTCTGTGTCAAACCTCGTCTTGGGGCTCTCACATGGCTCATTGCCTAAGAGGATTTTGATAAGAACGGGAAGATCTTCAAGAAGCATGCTGATTACTTCGGTACAGAGATTTTTGTCCACGGAAGCCGGCTTGAGGAGATCGAAGGCCATGTTGATTGTCAAGATGCTTTCGGGGATGGTTTCGAATGTCGCAAGTATCCGGCTTCTGTTGTCTTCGTGTGCCTTTGTTGCCTACGTATCATATGTCAGCAAGTACTTATGTTCCCTATCATATTAAATATCACATGAACTAGATTTGAGAAGATGAAGCTGCAATTCACCTCGAAAATGAGAGCAAGACCGCCTTTCAGAATCCAAATGCCGTACTCGTCCGGCAAGGCACTGGTAATTCCGGTCACTATATCGGCACTGGCAGCTATCTTTGAGCTAATTCCTGTTTTCTCATCATGCTGTTGCTTAGCAGCAGCCATTTGCTCAAAGACCTTGTTCCAGGAAATGTTCTCGACCCTATCGCTGGCTGGCAAATCTTCATCATGAGAGGCGATAATCTTCGCTAGGTCCCTACACACATGGTCTGAGTCTGCCGTCAGAAGGTGAATGCGGGCAAGTGGACACACTCTTTTCCCAAGTTGCTTTGAGAATGAAAAGTCTCTGTGTTCTCTTCGTACTGTAATGGTCGAACGCTGCCAAAGCGTTCCTGGAAGAATCTTTTGAACGTGTTCGGACTTGTTGACCTATTCCTGGTTTTCGATCGCTGTGAAGGTCGACGACGATGCAGGATTCCAGGAAACTTTTTGACTGGATCCATTGTCGAAGCCGTGTTGGGAGTCTAAGGGGGCATGTGAGAATCACGGACGTCGAACGAAAGCCGAAAGAGGCCAAGCAATGCTGCCGTGGTCGCAGTGCTGAAGTAAATGAGACGGTGTTACGATTTCTTCACCTTCACCAAGCTGGATCGCTCAAGAGTTGTCTAAAAGTTCGAATCACTTGGAAACTCAAGAAGATGAGATACCTGTTCCGGTCGACCTCGGGCAGGCTCGACCCTCAATGATGGTTGAACCGACAAGCTACGTACTCTGCGGGGTTGTCGCCCGATTTGATAACGCTCCTGCTTCTTAAAGTATCTGAACCCGATTTTAGGCCGCGAGTCTCGAGAATCATGTCACATTTTTCTCTTCATTCGTAACACCCGCTCCACTGGACAAGCGCTAAGCCCCAGCCTGCTCCTCAGCCTGCTGCAATATCGGATGACGACCGTTATGGCTGCAGCTGTGCGACCAAGAAATCTGCAATGCAACCATGGAAAGTCTGCAGAGGACTCTCGTTTAAGATCACATCGCTGCCATCTCTACGGCACGTGGCTATCTCAATGGGAAGGACCGACTTTAGACCTATCTGCAACCTTTGGCTCCCTGATAAGTATCTCTTCTATCAGTCCGATTCATCCTGGTCATATCACGCCCATCGTCGCACCCGAGCTCTAGGACCATTTTCCTGGCCTTTAACGAGGAGAAGTTCATATGATGGAAGAAGATCGCATCGCCTTTGAGGCGAACGCTCCAGCCGTCCTTCCAGATCCTGTGGGTGATGGTACGAAGAACGATATTTCAGATGGTGCAACGAAAGATCCTACAGAAAATGCCGTGCTTCCCAACACGGAGTTACCCAAAGACAACGCTGATGCTGGCAGGGGACCGCCAATTCCTGTTTACCTTCCCCCAGGAAGCAACGTTCTACCATTTGAAGAAAGGGTGGCAAAGCCTGGAGTCCGATACTACAACTACCAAGGCTTCTTGAACCGGCTGAATTCAGATGGAGGTGACTTTGGCATTGAAGTCCTCGTCGCAGGATCTGACTGGCATGAGGAGGTCTCAGTCGAGAGGCATAAGAGATGGGAACCGTCGCCCCCTCCTCCTCCACCGGTGTCGGCACAGCGTCCAGCAGTGACAAGACAACTGCCTAAACAGCCAACAGTCGATCCTCCGGACTCATCTCCCAAGCAACCACCACAGCCACCACCACTGTACATGGAGGCTCCGAGCACAGGCTATGTTCCGCCTTTAGTTCGAAACAGAGTATCTGAGTACCTTGCGGCCGATCCACTCGAAAGAAAGTACTCCTTCAGCGATAAAATCGAGTTTCCATCGGGCTCTGAGAACGTTCTCGAAGGACGTATCATGCGCATCAGAGTCCGAAGCCCGACAATCATAGCCGCTCTTGGAGCCGCCTCAGGTTGCAGGCATTTGTTAAGTGACAATCCAGTCTATGAGTTCGGTCGCCCGTTTCGAATCATTGAGGAGTTTCACGACGAGATTAAAAAGAAGCTGGCCGAGATGGAGAGCATACACTTGGAATCTGCTTCATCAAGCGACATAGCCCTAGTTGAGGATGTTACCTTGTCCAGTCAGGACACTGCTTCTCCAGCAGAGTCACTCAAAGCCACTGCTGAGCTGATTCCGGGCGAAGTAACGCCGGAAGGGAAAGAGGAAGGCTTACGATTTTCGACGGAGGATTTGGAGCATATGAGGCAGTACGTCGGCTTTGTGGAAAAAGCCATTCTTCCAATTCGTGGCACATTCCGAAACGTGGAACACAAGACGCCTCCACGCGTGTGTTTCGAAGACATACCATACCTTTTCAAACCAGGAGCGTTGGCTATCGTGTCAGAGAAAGAAATATCTGAGAAATCACTTCACCGGTCTGCCGTTCAACGTGTTTGGAGACTCGTGTCGTGCCAACCTTCTGATGTTCGAACAGCGCCGTTTCGCGATGAGGATGATGATAATGAAGAAGACGAATTCACAAACAGCACTACATGGAGCATGTACTGTCTCGACTATGATGGAGAGACACTGGTGCCTGTCTGGAAGACCATTCGTTTCCAACGATTTCACGGAGAACGGGATATTACTTCTTTGGAGTGCTACCCACTGGATTTTGACTTCAAGGGTGAAAAAGTCCTTGAAGAGCAAAAGGTCTCGGGTAAAAGATTCAAAACATGCTTGACTGGAAAGTGGAAGCACTTTTTCTACTTAGGATGGACTTTCATCACTGGCCTTCGTGCTGAAGCCCTAGAACATGAGAACGGCAACACTATCCAGCATCCGGAGTATATAGAGAGCGAGATTGTTGTTGACTTCAAGGAAGCGCTCCAGAGCTATCCTGGATGGGAAACCGAACGATTAACTCCATATATTGTGGATAATGCTTGGGATTGGATCGCATCAGCACAACTCCCACTGCGAATCTGGGAGGAAGACCGTAAAGGCTCTTACGGCAGACGGCGGTACCGAGGTGTGCGCTCCCCGGTCCTCATCGAAGAGAGTGAACTCTACAGACGGGAAGCAGACAAATGGGAAGATGAGGACATTTTCCTCTCCGGAAAAGCGGACTTCATGAGCAAGGATTGGTCTGATCAGGATTTAGCTCTTCTTCCCAAGAGGGTATTTGCCTATGTCTTACGAGAAAGGAGGTTTGCCCGCCTTGACGTTGGGGGCATCGAACTAGATGCGGAGCAAAGCACTGTGACTCTGGACGACATCCAGATGGATCGTAAACGCAGGCTGATGATCCGGTCGGCAGTATCGGCTCATTTCAGAGACAAAACCAAGCCCTCGACCTCTGAACTCGACATGTTTCGTGGCAAAGGAAAGGGTCTCATCATACTTCTTCACGGTGCCCCTGGAGTCGGTAAAACCGCTACAGCGGAGGCCGTTGCAGCTGAGAACAACAGACCGCTCTTTCCCATCACCTGTGGTGACTTAGGGTTCTCTCCAGGCGAGGTCGATAAGGCTCTTCGGGACATCTTTCGCTACGCTCACTTGTGGACTTGCATATTGCTTTTTGATGAGGCCGATGTATTCCTCACGCAAAGGGATCGCAGCGGTGGAAATCTTGAACGCAATGCTCTCGTAGGAGGTAGGTTTGTTTCATCCCTCACGTTCTTACTCTGCTAAACAGTGTCACATTAGTGTTCCTCAGAGTTCTGGACTACTACAGCGGAATTCTCTTCATGACAACCAACAGAGTTGGGGCTCTCGATGAAGCGTTTCAATCTCGAATGCATCTCAGTCTTTCTTACCCCAACCTGAGCTTAGGCGACACAATCGAGATTCTGAAATTCAATCTCAACCGGCTCCCAAGAATCAACAAAGCCGAGGGCAAGACGGCGCAAGGCGGGTACCTGAAGATTTTCGACAAACCCATCATAGAGTACGTCAGTAAAGAGTACGAGGACTATTCTGCAAGAACCAAAAAGAGTAGAGGGCCCTGGAATGGGAGGCAGATTCGTAATGTAGTTCAGGTCGCAGCAGGTCTTGCTCTCTACGAAAAGCAGACTGGATCAGGAGACAACAGCGATGAGGACGATCCACCGTATCTAACCGCTGAACACTTCCGAGCCGTCGCGGATATGACCTACGAATTTGAGGACTATCTGAGCCTTGCCGGAAAAGGTGACGCCCAGGTTCAAGCCGCGCGCCGCCGGGACCGTGCAGACCAGTTTCATGGAAGTCAAGATCATGACAACTCGGTTTTCCAAAGCTTCTCTGACTTGGAAAGAAGAAGATCAACGCCGGGGGGTCGACATGGAAGTTATCGGGGAGACGATACTCCCTCTAGAAGTGGCGGTCACGCATCAGGTGTAAGAGCTTCCGTCGGTCGAGCTCGTGGCTCAACGCCAAGATCACCCGGAGTGACTGGCCAAGATTTTGGCACAAATCCGAGGCCATCTCCCAGAAACTATGCTCGAGGGCCGGAGCGCTCTCGTCCGAGTGAAGTTCCCCACCGTTCTCAAGAACGTGATGAGGACAGCTATTTCAATGAGCCTGAGCAAAGGATGGACCACTATTCTGGCGACGAAAGCGAAGTCCACGGGGGCAAATACGGTTATGAGGAGCGTTCTCAATTTCAGTCATCCTTTTCCTAGGGAGTGGCCGGTGAGCAGAGTTTGCGGCAGGCCTGGCGTCGCTGCCAAGCGGGGCTTTAGGCGAATGTTAGGAGGAGTACATGCGGACATTTTTTTCATCTTAATCAGGATCGTTCCTTGGGAACACTTCGAAAAGAGATAAGTAGGAGATTTTCGCTTGGATTAGCTTCAACACATTCGTAGCTCCTTAAGTAGATATTCAACATATCTCATCAACTGCTAGATGGTGTCAGTACAAGGTGCGTACTTTGATAAAGGGAATAGCAAATAATCTCATAATCCGATCTTATTTCCTTTATATCCGCCTACGAATAATCTCGAAATAGAGCAAAGTTAGAGAAAGACTAGAGTCGGATGTAGTGACGGATGTAGTGACGCCATCCGGCAGTTAATGGGATACTTAGGATTCTTGCGTCTCACGTCCCTAGCATAAAGGCAACTTGAACGATAATTGCATGGAATCTAGAGACACTGCTCAAGTAAAGCTCATACTTCGAGCTGAACGTACTTAAAAGTGAGGTGCTGTGTCCAAGTACGTTGTTATCGAAAAGAGTGCTAATTTCCTTCATATTAACCCGTACCAAGTGAAGCATGACTGGCCAAGCTGAGGCAAGCACTGGCCCAAACTCTGTTCTCTTCAACGCAGATCTTCCCGCGCGTTCAGCGTAGGCGGACTACGGAGCTGTCCGTCACCGACTGCCTGACTCGAATGCATATTAAGTGACCGTGTAAGAGTTCGTATTTTGAATTCGGTACGGATTAAGGGGGATAAAGTCTCCTTGCCTCATATAAACATGAGATTCAAGTCCCTAAGAAAGTGAAGTGGCTTCCGCGGTCTTTCTCGTTACAATTTGTCACCAACTATTTACAATCCTTCCTCTAAATCACTCTAGAAACATGCGTGCCACACTTATGTTTGCGATTACGTCCTTCGCGACCAGCGCTATCGCAGCTAGGTCAATGGGCTACTGCCAAAACTCAGCAGGTGACGGCGGGAGCCTCGAAAAGACGAGGTTCTGCTGCGACTCGCAATTCGACTTCCGCTTTTCCGAGGTAAGTTCCAACAAATTTTCCCTCGTTCGCTGGCCACCAACACCGAAGACAATACTAACGTGGGAGAATGGTAGTCTGGCATATGTAACATCCCTGCGGACTCATGCCGGGGCATCAGCGCGTGCTGCGGGACTGGTTTCTACGTCTTCAACACTTGCCCCGACACTTTTCCTTGTGCGAACAGTGCGGTGGACAAGGTCTGTCCTCAGAGTTAGTCGTGGCTATGCCAATAAACTAGGAGGACTGAAGATGAATCTACATGATGTTGGCCACTTTAAATCTCGGCGCGAACCGCAACTCACTCATAATGGCGTAAGGCCGACTAGCCCGGCGGCGACCTCACCCTCGTCGAAAGCTTTTATGAATAGTAGAAATTACCAACAAGCAAGTAAAAAGGCCCTGGATTTCTTGCAAGAGGTTGTAGCTCGGCACCTGAGGATGATTTGCCATTTGCCCAACGCTGTTGTCGCCATGACAGCCCCAGATCCTTGATATTCAACTTACGCTTCTGAAGCCGACACATACGACCATACCCATTGGAAAACTCGGGATCCCGTCCGCTCTCCCATAGATAAGCCAATGAGGGCCGGATTAGTAGTTGGGTCGGTGACGACCAGCGAATACCCGGTGTTGTATGTTTTTGGGTCCGTTTTTGCCATCGTAAACGGACCCGTGGACCTACTCCGTACAACTCTCCGTAATGCTGCGCCTGTGGGGCCGGCGTCCGGGAGGCTGCCGCGCCTATCATTGTGGGAACCATCATGATGGAATGACACACAGGGGCTTACCAATGCCCAAATAGAAAGATGATATATATCGCACAAGGAATCAAACGGCCTCCTTCTCCTGTTTTCTTTTCCAGAACAAGCTTTGCTTGGGGATGTTTAAAAGGAGGAGGATACTTTAAGTGACATGATCGGAAGGAAACGCCAACCTCGCTATCCGTTACCCTAGAGTGATGCCATCATTTTGAATGCTCTGTCCTTACCGGTTGTTTCTGCCATAGTAAGGCGTGCGTACCTGCTGTCTAAACAAGGCGGAAAGCCCATGCCTTTTGTAAGTCACTCAGGCGGATCGTTGTAGGTTCCATGCTCTTGCCAGCTAGAAGAGCTTTGACATCAAGTTGTGTCTTCTTTACATGAATGCTGCCCTGCCACAACTGGGTTCTCGTAGGACTTGCGCTTGCTCAAGTGAGAGCAGACATAATCCAGGTGCGCCTGCGAAAATAGGAACATTGCGAACTACACCCCAGAGCCTTCCGTGTTGATGCACTCTTGCTTTCGCTGCTAGGGAAGCTACAGGTATAGATAATACTTCTGAGCTGGTGCTTAGCCCGTGTTCTGTCCCTGACATCTTCGTCTTCCCACTTCAATGCCATCATCTCCCAACGTCCATCTTCTTCTCCTCCAGCCTCTTCATCATTGGAAATCCATCTCGTTGTTCACCTCCATCGTCCATCGTCCGTCGTCCGTCGTCCGTCGTCTATCGTCCATCCTTTTCTCTTCTAGCTTCTCCTCCAGCTTCTCCTCCGTCATTGTAGTTCGATCTCGTCTTTCGTCCCCATCGTCGGGATGAACGTCATCCAGCCAGACCATCGTATTACCTTTCGGTTTCTTTGGCATGCGGTTCACTCAAGGTCTTTCGGCCGTTTGTTTGTATCCCCCCTTTTGCATTCTTTGCTGCCAACCTCAGCATCTAACCTCATGCTGCCTCGACTCTGAACACACTGAAGGCTTCCTCGTATAATGTTGTCTATTAATGACCGGGCCAGGTAAGGTTCCTAACATGTGCAGTCCTCCCATCTGCCACTCTTGGTGAAGCCGAGCTAATTCTGATTCTTTAAACCCGATGCTCATTCACAAATAAGCCATTCCCGACGGCCATCCTTTACAGCCTTCGTTGGACCATGTTGAGTCGAGGTCTTCCCAGCCAAGCGCTCCCACGCAATGGTATTACCAACGGCATTGATCCCGCGATCATGGTGTCTCGACAGAGACACAAACGGCCCCATGGAATAGGACACCAGTCCCGACCTCAGACCTTTTTAGGTTTTATCATCATTGGCCATAGGATATCCTATCCTCTATTGGTGAGGACCCCCAGTGATGACTGCCCTACGGGGCGTTACGACTTTTTCCGAGTTTCGACAATGAGGAATGTATCTCGTCTGAGGGGAGATGTAGCCCACTTAGCCTTTGGCTAACCCTATGGGATAGTATACCGGTCCCGACCTCAGACCTTTTCAGGTGTATCGTCATCGGCCATAGGATACCGTTGCCCTGCGGGGTGTTGCGACTTTTTCCGAGTTTCGATAACGAGGAAAGGAAAGTATCTCGTCTGAGGGGAGACGTAGCCCACTTGGACTCTGGCCAACCCTTACATGCGGGATAGATGATGCTCTAGCATGAGCCCTGCCGCTGTGTTGTGGGCGTCATCAAACTCGATTCGCAACTGCACTACGTGCAAGGAACATGACAGCTGACGACTTGCTGCTGGGGAGCTATCCCCATACACTCGTACAATATTACCGGCTTTCTGGTGTGTTGATGGGCCAGGTGGTTAAAAGCGGGAAGTAGAAGGAAAGTAGGAAATGCTTGTTTGTAAGGAAAAGCTCCGAGGCAGGGACAGAGTAAAAAAAGGGCACAGCACTAAATATACCTTTGAAGTTCTCGTTGCCGTATTGCTTTTGGGTCGACGCTTTCTTCTTTTTCGAACGATTTCAATTCATTCGTAATAGAAATGCTGATGGGAGCTGCTTCATCGAGCTAGACTATCCCCCGAGGCCGGATCCTGGCTTTCTTCTCGGACTGCAGAAAGGTCCATCCCGACGTGCGGATGGCTGTGATAGCAGAGAAGTCGGGGAAGCCGGCGGGTTAGAGGGAGACGTGCAGGACGACGGGGTAGTTCGCC
Organism: Colletotrichum godetiae; assembly: GCF_030913485.1. NCBI lineage: Eukaryota > Fungi > Ascomycota > Sordariomycetes > Glomerellales > Glomerellaceae > Colletotrichum > Colletotrichum godetiae. The sequence continues at coordinate 1,957,318 of NW_026851249.1, read as the reverse complement.
AGTTTGTAGAGGTGGGAGATGGCCGCCAGGAGGACGGAAGATGAATTCGTGACGACGACGAGTTTGCCGGCGCGCGACGGCGCGAAGACGGAGAGGAGCGTATCGGCATTGTGCCTGACGAGTAGATGTGAAATAATGAAAGAAAGAAAAAGGAATTGAGGCCGAGACAGAAATCGAAAAGGAGGAGGGCCTTTTATACACCAAGTGAGACTACCAAGGTATTGATTCCAACCTTTATGGCCTTCGGTCGGCTGGCCTTGTCGTAACGAGGGGCCTGAACGCTGGGCCATGCGCGTGAATTCGATTGAGTCTGCAAAGCCTTAATCGGCTGGCTTCGTGGGATTTCTTTCGGCTTGACCACGTGTGGGCTCGCCCTGAGGCCTTCAGACAGCGGGTTTCACGAACCGTCAATCGGCTGGACCACGAAGCCCTCGATCGGCCCGCTTCGTGGGCATCCGGCACACAGAAAGGCTGGCCGGGCTCTACAGACATAGGTCATTTAACCTGCGCGTCTGAGCATATTTTCATTCTGGGAGTAATCAACATTGACAGGCCTGAAAGCCTGGAGGCCAAGGGCTAAAAACGAAAGAAATCGAAGGTTGGGCGTGAAAAGGTCTGTTATCTCGATGTGTGTGTGACCGACTTCTTTGGCGACGGAGGCCCGCAAGGTCTGCAAGGCGATCATCTATCCGCAAGCCTGAGCTATCTCTGCCTGCAGAATGAACTTTATTCAGGTCACACCCTGCAGGTCACACCCTGGGGTAGAATTATCTGCTAGTGTCAAAGAACAAGTCGACGGGATCTCACCGTCTTAGACTGGATTTCATCGGTTATACTATGGCTTGCTCCGTCTGTTTTAAGGAACAGTGCCCACCGCTTTAGGTTGGCGAAGCCATCGTGAAAAAGGCCGCCTCAGCTCTATCTAGACGATACTAGTGAGGGCCGGATTAGTAGTTGGATCTGTGACGACCAGCGAATGCCTGGTGTTGTATGTTTTTGTTTTGCTTCGCTTCGCTTCGAAGGTGACCCAGTCTTTTGCTAGTAGATCGTGGGTGGTGGGCGGTTGTGATCGGGCATGACCCCGAGAACAAGCGTTGGAGATTTTGTTGTGCAGGCACTGTTTGATAGCTTAGTGTACTTGCTCTGCAAATGTCATTTTCTTCCCATACTCATAAAAACCACAGGGTATGGTATCTCTACCGTGAGCACCGGACCTTCAACCCCTGAGACAGCTGCTTAGGCTATCTTGCCCTTGCGGTCGTTGAAGCAGAGACGAGAACACAAGCAATTAACCCAAAGCCTAAAGCATTGGCAGTTCTTATTCCGAACTCATAGTTTGAGCACGTATCGTATGTGTTATTCACATTGCTAGGCCCCCAAAGAAGAGGCCTCTCAAGCATTTTCGCAGAAGGTGGCTAGGCTCATATTTAATGAGACGGAATACTATACTAATACGTTTTCTTTGCTAAAACAGGCCATGAATACAATTGACATCTGTGATTAATGCGAGAGTTTTGGAGATGCTTTTGGCTGGGATGTAGCAAACCATAGAGCCGCAAGCATCCGCGGGCTCACAGACCTTCGTCATTTCGGTTTTTTCTTTCTAAACTAACCTTCCCCTATATGAAGCCCCCTACAGCCGAACTAAACCAAATCACCTCGCCATCGCTGATGTCCATAGCTGTGGAGGGCTGACAATGGTGGTCTTCGACAGCTTGTCATCAATAGTGAATCTAAGATCCATGGATGTGCGCATGCTTCCGGCAAAACGGTACTGCACCTGGACCCTCTATCATTCAGGATACGCAATCTGCGAGAGAGACAACCGCCCATGTACTCTCTCCAACCAAGCTTTGAGGTTGTTGAAGCCAGGAGGTTTATTGTACTTCTGTCCTCGTATCAAAAGCTGGCAACAACTACAGACTGTTTATCCTATCTTGTTCTCCCCACCATCACGACCTCCCTGAAGAGATCACAAACATGAATTCTGTTAAAAGTCCGCTACAGTATTCACGCGTACTAGTACTGTCAATTGCTATTTGGGTCGGTAGACTCATCACGGATAGCGAGGAGAGTGTCGATAAGGTGATAGCAAGCGGTGACACAATAGTTTGCCGTATAACACAATATACCTTGGCTCTATAGATATTTCTCCTATTCCTATCATTATATTCAATAAAGATAATCAAAAGAAGGAGAAGAAGGAAAAGAACAATAAAATTGTTAGTACTAATAATTACAGGAATAATAGAGGTAGAGCCAGGGCATAGAGCGGCATCCCGTTTTGTCACCTACTTGGGTTGGAGAGTTACACGGAACCTTGAGCGGGCTGATCATGACCCACTCGCTGTCGGCATATTGACCATACTGAGCATGTCAACTTAGCAGGCTTGCTCTCATCCAGCTGCTCGAGGAGGACAAAGGCCTCACAATAACCCTTGAGGAATCCAAGAGCGCCTTCTGGCTGCGGGCGAGGTCGTCGGTGTTGACTCAGGCAGGGGCGCCCAGAGCGAGGGGCAGAATGCTGGCAACGGTGAGAAGAGAATATCGGAAACTGCATCTTGCACGAGTTGGGGAGGTTGGTTGGGAATGGTTTTGAGACCAGGTGTAGATTGGAACTGGGAATGTGTGATCGCGTTCGCGAAAATCGCCCTAATTAAACCACCTGGACTATATGTACTACGAATATGACAGGATGCAAAGTGTCCCTCGGCAAAATTTCAGTATGCCCCAGTCCGCTGACTCCAGCCCGGTGCCTCAACAACCTTGACCTCCTCCCGCCCCGTCGTCACTACCTCGCCGACATCGAGCCGGAAGTTCTGCACACGAGCCCCGCCCTTCTCGAGAGCCCAGACGGCTAGACCAATGTAATTGGTCCCCTGGTACCGGAGGATGCCCTCGGGCACGGGGAACCTGGTCTGCGGACCAATATTGCTCACGTACCGCCCGTACTGGAACCCATTCACGTAGAGGATGGCGCGATACGCTCCAGTACCGTTAGACGCTGCAATGTCGTCGAAAACGAACGATATAGGCACATCGAGATCCGAAGCAGGGACCTGTAGATCCAGTTTCGCGGCGTAGAATGCCACGCCGGGCGCATCTGTCCCTTCGAATGGCGAGCGAAGCAGGTTGAGCGCCGCTTCGGGCGGAGAGGGGAGGTGGTAGCCCTGACGCTCGACAAAGAGCCCTCCCTCGTTCAACGGGCCGCGGAACCTGTCGGCGTAGTTCTCGCCGCCGAGGTTCCCCGTAATCTTCCACGTCGTGACGTTCGTCTGGGCGCCGGAGGGTGACGTGATGCTGTAGTCCATGATCCCGCGCGGGTTCTTCATCACGTCCGCGGGGATGACAAAGTTCTCCTCGAGGCCGGTCGTGTCGACGAGCACGGTCAGGACGTACGTCGCGCCCGCGGTGAGGTTCGTCAGGGTATAGTTGGAGTTGTTATCGCCCGCGGTGTCGGGCCCGTTGGCAAAGGAGCCGAGAAAGGTGTCATTTAGCCAGACGGAGCTCGCAAAGGCGGAGCCGCCCTGGGTTGTGATGTTGAGCTTGTCTTCTGTGCCGTTTGAGGTGAAGTAGCCCCGGAAGACGAGCGTGCCGGTGTGGAAGCCGTAGTCTGAGGCGAAGAGGGAGACCGGTGTCGTGAGGTTGGAGATTGTGTTGTTTGTGGTTTTGTGGTCTGCGAGGGGCCAGGCGGAGTCGTCGTAGCCTGGGCGGACCTCGGGGAGGGAGTCGACAGAGGTCCAGTTGAGTGACTTGAGGTCTGGTACGGGGGGCGCGGCATCCGCGAGGGACGGTTTCGCGATCCAGTTGGTTAGGTTGTTCGTTGTGTGGTCTAGTTGCTTGCCATTGACTTCAAGCTTTGTGACTTCGGGTTCGACGCCGATGATCTCCAACTCAGTGGTACGGTTGAAGTCTGCTTGGACCCTGAGAGTGTCACCCTGTATTGAGATCGATCTTATCAAGTACCCGCCATTGATAATGAGCGAGTCTGGGTTCATAATGGACGTTCCATATGCTGATTCGCTTGCACCAGGTTTGTCCGGCACCCAGTAGTTGTATGCCGAATTGCGGTCTTCTTTGTGTTAGTTACAAAGTGGTACGAGCTAGCCGTTGTACTTACCTAAGATGTAAATAACCAGGTTGTCAACCTTGACTACCCGTCGAGTGCTGGATGTCTCCCATGCCAAGAGCAGGGTGTTGTTCACATAATTGTGGTCAACGCTGGTGCCCTCGACGAGGAAAGGCGTCACGGTCGATTTGATCGCAATTTCGTGCGTCTCGCCAGGTCCACTGTAGACGACAAGAACCGTCTGGTTCTTGTACTGTTTCCAAGTAAAAATCTCGACTGTTGAATACAGTAGTGTCGTGTTTCCAACCGGGTAATCCGTGACGACGATCTTGGAATCACGGCGGGTGAGCTGAAGCAGATCGCGGGACTGCGGGATCGTGATGGTTCCTTGCGACGTGGGTAGACGAAGCGTGTAATCGGTGGTAGCGACACTGGAGTAGTTGCTGTGCCGGACAACGAAGAACGACCCGGTACCATTACCTAGCAAAGGCGTGACTGTGATGTCGGGGGTCGCGCTATATACTCCAACGGTCAAGTTTGAGGGCGTTGTGTTCAGGTAGCTAGGTGAAACTTTCAGGAACTGTGCCTCGAGCTTCAGCTCAGAGTACTTTTCCCTCGAAACACTCCTCTCTTCCGTGATTGCCTTGCAAAGTTTTAGTAATTGTGAAACCATGGATCAGAAACTTCTAACTCACGGCGCCATAATCGTAGGACGTGTACCCTCCCGGATGCCCCAGATTGCCCCAATTAGTACCGCCGAATATCTACTTTTGTGTCAGTCTCTGCCTCTCGTTCCCAATTCCTCCCAGTGACTAACCATATAAAGATTATAAATAGTGACGCCAGCCCCAAAGTTGTTTTTGTAGAAAACACGCTCAAACTCGTGATTAAGCAATGCCGCGCACTTTTCGAAACCAGGTCCTGCGTAAGGGTCGAAAGATCCTCCTTGGAACTGTCACGAGTAAGCGCAAGCTCATGTCTCTCTATAGAGACCTGTTAGCCTACCTCTAATATCGAGTATGGCGTGCTCGGGCTCTGTTGCAAATGCAGTGCGTGATAATTGGTCGGTAGCTTGTTATCTGGCCACGTATTCGGGTTTGCCTATCCCTCAGCGGTCAGTTCCATTTGCCAGACCTTTTTTTTCTTTTTCTTTTAGGATGGATTGCAGAATACTACTTACACAGTCAAACCCAAGTGGGTAACCATCATGACCCTGTAGAAAGCCTTAGTCTCAAGTCTCTGCGGTAGCTTCAGAGTGACTTACATAAATGTCAACGGCGCCTACGCCCGTTCCAGGCGCATTGTGACCCGCTGGTCTGGCATCGTTGCTGATGAGGGGCACGACAACCCCAGCTTTGCGAGCCTGGTCGATGACATACTGGAAGTAGGGCCCATCGGGACTGCTGCCGGTATCAAAGTTGGTGTACTCGTTCTCCGGCTGCAGGAGAATGACTGGGCCGCCGTTCGTGATTTGGGCCTTGGCGATGATGCCGCACACCTTTGCCATATAGCTGAGTAAGTTTTCAGCGTCAGCCACTGATTCCACTTATAATGCTCCCAAGGTGTCAAACATCGTTACTTACTTATCCGTCGCGGAAAGGAACTCGGGATCCGAGGTCCTCAGCTTCGCCTTGAGCCTCGCCAACCAACCGGGAAACCCACCACCAGAGACCTCGGCGTTGATGTACGGACCGGGTCTTGCAATGAGGTAGATGCCCGCCTTGGTCGCGGCGTCAAAGAAGGGCTGGAGATCAAACACGCCCTCGGCGGTGAAGTCACCGGCTTTCCCCTCGAGCAGCGCCCAGTCGACGTAGAAGGAGACCGTATTGAGGCCCAGGGCTTTCACCTTCTGGAAGACGTCAAGGTACAGCGACGGCACGGGCAGGCGGAAGGGGTGAATCTCGCCCGAGAAGATCATGACCCGCTCGCCGCGGACGAAGAGCGAGTGCTCGTCCCATGTCACAATGTCCTGGAGCTGGTCTCTTGTGTCGATGACTGCGGGAAGAGGGGAACGAGCTCCGGCGAGGCTGCTGCTGCTCGCGGATACGGCGGAGCAGAGCCCGAGGCCTAGCGAGGCGATGGAGAAGAGAGACGGTCTCATTGTTTCTGACAGGTTACCCGGGGGTGGCGGCTGTCAAAAACGGGGGGGAGGAGGACGACGAGGAGGAGAAAGGACGAGACTAGGACACCCACCCGGGTGTGCCATCCGTTACATGATATAATCGTCAAAGTCACCAACCTCGGACATCTGCAGCCGCGCAAAACCCTGAGAGTCGTCCGGAGACCGATATCCTTCTAGGTGCTCTAGCGTCGTTCGACCCGCGCACATTAATGCGGTAGTCAATACTTTGAGGTGTGCGTAGTAATGGCCCATCGTTCATCTTTTCCCCTCCCCTCCCGAAGCTTCCTCCCCTCCCCTCCATTGCCGGGAAGATGCAGTAGCGGCACTAGAAGAAATGAATGGGCATGTCCGGAAGAACAGGTGTGATTAGCTTCGCATACGAAACGATCATCCGATGCCCGTGGGCTGAGAAAAAGCTTGGTCCGCGATATGCAAGCCATTCTTCTGCAGCCTTGAAAGTACGGGAAAAGAGGTTGGCTGGGTGGTGAGTTGATTAAGCTTCGTCGGCTTAGCCCGCAGGAGCCGTGCGGAGATGCGGGTGGTTGATCGTTGGAGCATGTGGAGGAAGCGGTTCCAACTACCCCCTTCTTGACGTACTCGGATACTTTTACCAGGAATGATCTCGGCCGATTGCGTGCGGAGGCAGATCTGACGGTGAATTGCGACAAAAGGGCGTCTGAACCAGTGTTGATCGTCGCCGGTACCTACTTCATTTTCAATTAACGCGATGCCCGTTTATTGTCCGCAGACCGGAGTTACGATATATCAAGTGCCGAAGACCGGAATATGTTTGATTGTGACTGTCTGGTCGCATTCAAGCTCGTATCCGTTGCTTGTTGGTGATGATCTGGCTGGCGCAATGTAACCTCGCTGCTCATCATGGGCAGTTGGTGCGGGCAAGCCATTGACTAATTAAATGTAATGAAGCCCATATGACGCCATTCAAACAAAAGTCCAATCCGACTCCTCATCGGCGCCGGGGCTCGAATCGACCGTCTGCTCCTCGAAGAAGCCGATTGTTTGCCCGTCCCTCTTCCAGACCTTGCCGTCCTTCATGACAAAGCCAACCTTTCTCAAGGCCCCCTCGTCTTCTCTCGGGTCCGTGTCCAAGGCAATGATATCGGCCCGGTATTCCTTCTCGATGGACCCAAAACGAAACCCGCTCTTCTCCTTGCCGCAGCTTTCCCAGCCTCCCATCAGGCACGCTTCCAGCACATCCACGACAGGAACCCCGGCCCGGATCATGAGTTCCATTTCAAGAGCACCTTCCCCGTGAGGAAACGTTCCGGTATCACCTCCAGCAGCAAGCCGCACGCCGAGATCGTGCGCTCTCTTGGTCTGCTTGGCGATGCTGCTATACTCTGGCAAAGTCTTCATGATCCCGAGCGTCGGGACGAAGATGGTGCCGCGGCGCGCCATCTCTCGAAAGACCTCATCGGTGGCCTCTTGGCAGTGCTCAACAGTATCAACGCCAGCCTTGATAGCCATGAGCGCGCCCTTGGCCGATCCCGCGTGGCACGCCACAGGCAGCTCGCCTAGCTTGGCTTCCTTGACGATTGCGTCCATCTCCTCTTGGTTGAACATAACCACAGTCGGATTGGGCTCCGAGGGAAGAAACGGGATCGGTTCCTTTGCATTCGGAAATCGCATCACCTTTCGCCGATAGTCCGCGTAGAACTTGATGATATCCGCCCCGTCGGCCGCACGGCGCCGGACAGCCTGCGTCACGCCCACCGGACCGTCGCAGGGGTCGGAAATGCGCGGCAGCTTGGCCCACGAGTTCTCGTGACGGACCTCGTAGGACCCGGTGCTGGCGAGACACTCGGTGGCCACGAAGAGACGCGGGCCGGGCAGGAGACCTCGGTTGACGCAGTCTCTCAGATTTGCGTCGAATGAGCGCAGCCCCTCGGTGCCCATGTCTCTGTAGGTGGTGTAACCGGACAAAAGGGCGGCGCGGAGATGATTTGTAGCACGAACGACTCGCTCGACGACACTTTCGTCGCGCATCTGGACCGTCGATGAAGCTTCACTAGGCATCGTTAGATGAGCAAAGGACCCTGTGCCATGTTTGATGAGGCTCACTCGTATGGATGAAGAAACACATGTGTATGGGCGTCGACAAATCCTGGCATCACAACCTTCCCCCGGAGATCTATGTCACGACTTTCCAACTCGACATTGTCGGCTCGTTTCCGTTCATACACATGTGCAATGGCACCGGTCGCTGGATCGACGACAATCGAGATGTTCTTGTCAAAAGCCTTGTTCCTTGGATTGAATAGCAATGATGTATGTACTGTAAATTGTCCATCGAGCAGTCCGCGACTCATTTTTGCGGTGTTGCGAGGACTTCTGACAGTATAAGCGTGTTCTGGATCAGGTAGTGTTTTCGGGTTGCGAGACTCGTGAAATAATATAGCCAAGTCGATAGATAATGCCTACGTAGACGGCAAGATGAAACACCTAGGTGATTGCTGTCTGATGATGTATTAACCTGCGGGCAAGACCCTAAGCTAGCTCTCATAGGCAGCTCAATTATCCCAGACTCCCGTTTGAAATGGGCAAAAGTTCAAGGAGAGGCATAAAAAGGGACTTTGGTAAATAGAACAATCTAGTCCCTAGGTATTTACCGCTGTATGGTTGGTCAATTGGATCGCTGTTTCGAGAGGCGAAGCGCACTTGTATGATTTAAGGTCCAGTACGTGGTTTGACATGCGTGGGCTGGAAGATGGAATGCACTGCTTACATCGTTGCACTATGCAAGTGTCCGTGAACATACGGGGCTTCTGGCGCCGAGAGCCGCGGAAGCAGGACCCGACGTCAGCTGCGGAAGGATTATTGTTCCGCCATCGGTTGCCTCTTACGCTCGGTACTGGAAGGTCTCCAGTCTCCATCGTGGAGTTTGGACCGACAATGTGCCGGGATGTGGGAAGAAGAGGAACCCATGATGAGGGCGCTCGGAAACAGAGCTTCGAATAAAGGGTACCCTAAACTGTAAAAGCTAGGCGAGAGGCACCCATTGGATTCTGAGTTTCCCTCAGACAACTGCTGGCTGAGTGGTTCGTCTGGAGGTTGCCCATTGCTCCCAACAAATGACGCACGGAGGCGCATCAGTTATGAGCCGACAATTTGGTTGATCAGATTTCTCGCTGGCATTCCAAGATGCTTCGGGCGCTGTCTGAATGGCACCTTATTGTCGACATCGTCATCCTGCAGGCTGTACCGTTACAGCAGTCCTGTTGACTGTTGTTGCAGGGGCCCTCGGTGGAGGGCGAAGACCTTCGAGCGCGGAAGTGACGTCGGCCGCCGCGGAAGGCAAATGTTATGGCCCAGTGAGGCGATGCCCGTCGCCTGAGAAATTCTTGACCCCTTCCCCATAGACCCCTCACATATCCAAGGGGGGTTGACCGTGTTGTCGACACTGTAAAGTGTAGGGCACGGCACCAGTGCGACGACGAATGCCGAGTTCTGGAAAAGCTATGGAATCCGGATTCTTGGACGGGGCCGGGGAGAATGACGAATGCTGGGAGGGGCCCGGGGGATGGTGGAGACGTGCTTGGAAGACCCTGAAGAAGAATTGGCCGGGCTAGGCACTCCAGGCTGGCGGAAGCGGAGGTGCTTGGAGCAAAGAGCGACGGGTCGATGCTGAAAATAGAGACAAGATCGGCCCTGAGCAGGCATGTTGCATTGCTGTGGATGGGGACAAGCAGTGGCTTCGATATTGGTGTTTTTGCATGGATCCATCGGTGCCAGCCGGCAACGCATGTGTGTGTTTTTGTATGCCACTATGCGTTCCTTTTCATGATGCTTGGTTTTAAGCATCTCTGAAGGGCTTGACCCAAGGACACATGCCACGAGATTGTCGCTCTTTTCCGTTCTGGGTCATTATCCGTAGACCGACAGAAAGCCTGGTTCCTATCCCGTCGTCATCGTCATCACTGTGTTTGTAGATGCTACTGCACCGGCGACTCCTGGTGTCCTGCATTCTGTTAGGTAGCGGTTTGTTGGTAGTGGTGTAGTCAACAAAGCCGCCTGTCAATAGATGTTCCTGACAATAGACAAACCATGGTTATTTTTGGGATGTTCATTGTCTGCTGATGAAAGAAAAAGCGCGCCATGCAAGATCGGATTGCTGCATTTGAGCGTTTGGGGCTTGCGGCTTGCAGAGAAAAAAGCTTCTGATGGCAAACAGTCGGTGCCAACCGGTGCAAGGAATGCGGCAAAGTCAGCGGTTACAGCGGACTGGGCCAGACTCTGGAGCCATCTGATGGGCTAGAAGGGGCCGTTCAAGCCGTTTTTACCAAGCACTCGGCCGCTAACGAGTGCTGACAGCTGGGGCTGCTTCCTTGGGGGGTATTCCACTGACCTCAGAGGCTCGGCGATATTCTCGGTTGTTGTCGACTCCTCGAGGCGGCGAACAGACAACGGGAAGTGACTGAGCGAAGGGTCGGGAGCAACGAAAAGGAGGCTGAGCCACTTCTGTCCGAATCTCGAGAGGTGAGGGAAGGAAAATAGCAGGTCAACGAAGGGTCTGAGAGTGAAGCCATTTCTCATTCGCCGAGAGCCGATGGGAAAGAGACGTAGCCTGCTCCGTTCTGAATGGCTGCAGCATTTCAGCATTGATCACCGTGTGCCACAATGCCCCGCGTCGAGCCCAGGGTTCAACTGGCCTAGCCAATGAACGATCGTCATCGCACGAGAAGCGGACAAATGTGAGATGGATAACCTGATGTCTTAGGCCGTAAGACCGCCACCACGTTGTCCCTTGCACCAAAATCTGGCAAGCATCCACAGCCACTGCCCCCGGTCGCTACCGGCTCGCTCTCCCACTTCAGTCTCCCTGCGCAACGTTGCTGGCGGGTTTTCTGCTTGGGGTTGCCAGTTGGTTCCCTTTTCTGACGCTTGTTGGCCCCAGGAAGAAGCCAAGAACAGCCACCACACGGGTCACGGACAGTGCGACGGAGGAAAGAAGAAGTGGCCCGGCCCTGCATCCCTTGGTACCTGCACCTGCCCTCAGCGCTCTATCCGTACCTTGCACAGTCCAGCACTGCAAAGCAGTACCTTCCATTCTACTCTGTAAAGTACGAAGTAGCCCACCGCCCACTTGGCAACCGGCACCCGCACCTGCACCTGCCTTTTCACACTGACCACCCTCTCACGCCGCTCCAGCTCGAATACGAGTCTTGTTTTTCTGACCTTCCCGCTCGTTCCACTCCAATGACCACCCCCCTCAAAACCTATCTCAACTCATCCCTCACTTCATAAAATCACTTCACTCGCTTTTCCCTATCGTCACTCTTAGTTCCTTCCTCTCGTTTTTCTCCGAGTGATTCCTGCATCACATTTAACAAAAATCGCCTTTCACCCTTTTAACCTACCGGTCGCTTCCGCCCTCCCACCTTGACCCGGTGCCGCTCTCCTATTTTTGTACCCACCAGGCACGCAAGAACTTTCCGAGAATTCCAGACGAACCGACTCGACTCACCTAAGGACCCTGTGTCTTTGACACCACCATCAAAGAATTCGTTTGTCGCCACGCAAACGATCCATCTTTGACTTATCTGACCGACCAAGAGAATTACTTCCTACAATCGGCCGACTTTGACATATCTATCCTCTGAAGCACCACCAGTATACTGGTAAACTTGTCATTCACCACAGACAAAATGCATCCCACACGCGCCATTCAGGTCCTCGCCCTCGCCTCGGTCGCTCAGGCGTCGTGGTTCAACTTCAACAAAGCCGAACCCCGCGATGGCCTTCTCAAGAGACAATCAGGAACCGCCAGCGGCGCTGAGACCACGTCGACTGCCGCTCAAACCACCACATCTGCTGCTGCCGTCACTACAACAACGACTGCTGCTCCGAGCACCAGCACCACCGTCGCCGTTGTGACTACCACGTCTGCCGCCGCCGCCGACCCGACCACGTCCGCTAATGCGCCTGCGTCAACCACAACACCGGGAGCCACAGCTGCCCCTACAACCCTGAAGACCAGCACCACATCTGCTGGTAGCAACAACGATGAGACCACCAGCGCAAGTGCCGCGTCTTCCACCCACTCAACTACCGCCGAACCCGTTACCTCCACCATCAAGACTATTATCACCACCACCAACTCCGCTGGTGTGGCTACTTCTTTCACCTCCGAGTCTACCGTCACGAGCACCCCCGGCCTTAACGAGGCCAACTCTGGAGATTCGTCATCTGGCATGTCATCCGAGACACGTAAGACTGTCATCGGTGTCGTTGTTGGTGTCGGTGGTGCCATTGTCCTCGGTGCTTTGGGCTTCGTCGCATGGAGAATTTGGGGCAAGAAGAAGCAGGCCGAGGAGAATGATGGCCTCATGGAGTACAACAACCAGTACGGCAACGAGCCCAAGAACGAGGTCGGTAGCGCCCAAGGGTCTGGTTCCGGCCGTACTCCCTTCCAGTCGACTCTCGAAAGCTACCACGCACCGAATGGACAAGTCAATGCATCATCCAACTTCTAAGAAGATGTATGTTGCGACTTTCAATGATTGTTTCTTGCGGCAGAAAGCGTTGATTCCCCGGTCCTTCCCAAACGGATACCACACTCCTTGATTTTCTCTTTTTACTCAATATTTGCGGCTGGCCTTTCCACCAGTCATGTGGAGTTTGGGGCCGCCAGATTACTATGGCAGGCATGGTTGCATATCGCAAGGTCTCCGGACTAATGGATAGAAATATGTACATAGAAGGCAGAAAACTACTCTTCTTTGTCGGCTGGGCTTAGGATGATCACTTCACTGGACTAGCGCGGGCTTCAAACGAGTCGCGCATCAGAACAGGGCATCGACACCAGCAAAGACACACGGCAGAGACCGCAACTAGCAAGTCTGATGGGCAGCCTTCTAGGCCCATAGGCTTGTACGTACGTTAAGATACAACTTTAATATCAGGACTGTCAACTTCCAAACAATTCAAACAATGAAAGGCAATGAAAGAAGCACATACCACATTCAAAATGACGCAAGTGAAGTCTGTTGGCTGAGGAGGCCGGGGTTTGGCTCTTGAGGGAGAAGACTGAGTTCAACCGATTGATTGCAGCCCACCCCTCCCTCTGAACTCTATTCCATTCTATCTTTTCCCGATATGATCAGCCGTCATCCAAGGGGGGCTCAACTGCCATCTGATGAAGTCCATGTCTCCATGCCAGCATGATCGCCCTTCTTCGGTTGCCCGTCCCGTCTGGGCAATATCACGTGGGCGCACCCGTGGCACCAAAGCTAGCCCATCCGTAATATGATTTCCCCGTCTCAGTGGTGTTTCGGGAGTGCTTTGTGGTGGTGTTGCATCCCAGCTTTTTGTGGGCGGGCGGTGGTTGGGATCTCTTTCCCGCGTTTCAGGTTCCCTTTCTTGCTGCAAGGCCCAATACCTATCTTTCCCCCCTCCCGTGCCGTGCATCTGTCGCAGCTGCGGGCGTCTGTTAGGTGTTAATCGGAAAAGCCCAGTCTGGTAAAGTTTAAGGGACGGACGTTTGGTTGTTCCTTTCTTTTTACTCCTCCAACGTCCTTTCGGTGTTACGTACGGTCTTCACATTGAGCGCTGCGCGTCGCCAACCTACAACACTCCTCCTGCGATTCGTTGACGACGCTATATACGATTCGACGAGGTTGAGCCTCGGATTACCATCACAAACGACATATTCCTAATATTTCAATTCGATGCGCTGGTGAAGGACGGAGCTGGGAGAACTTTATCTACGGCACGAAGTAGAGATATCAATTGGGTTACGGCCGCAATCACGGATACCGATACTCGACGAAAGCAACCGACGCGATCGATTAATCAATCGGAGGGAGAACAGATCCGATAATCACATCAAAGACGACGAAAGGACGAGCGGAAAACGGCCAGACCGCAGCCGGCCCCACAAAGATATCATAGAGAAAGCAATGAGGACATCAACACTCTTCAACGCCCTATCGGGGGCCGCCGTGGTGGTGGCGGGCGTGCTGGCGATGGACCTCGGCGACGAGATGCGCATGGGGTGGAAGTATGGCCTGCTGCCGCGGCAGACGGCGCAGAACTTGCAGACTTTTGATGGGAATTTGGGCGGTGTCCAGGCGTCAGCGGTATGTGGATTTGATCTCTGTCTCTCAAGATAATCTGTCTCCCGGCCCCCAACCAATACCCCGAGCAAGAGTCGAGACCCTTCATGGGTGTGAACGTTCTAGCTCGGGGAGGAGTTCGGTGTGGCGTTCAAAGGGTGGCGCTGTTTCAGGAGTAGGATGAGGGAAGAATCGAAGGAAGGAACATTGGTTGCTGACTTTTTGTGGCTTGGGATGCAGATTACCAAGTCAAATGACCCTAGTAGACCGTTCGAGGTTGACGGCGATACTTTTGTGAGTTTCTTCTACATGATATCCGACCTCTACACAGGAGAAGACGGAGAGGAATTGTGTGTGAGTGGCTAGGGGAAGCGTGCTAACGAGTGCTCGTTTGTAGCCCGACTTCAACACCGCCGCGGGCAGATCGTGCGATAACCAGAAGAACAAGTGCTCACAAGCAGCCAATAACGGACCGCAAAAGTTTGAGGTGACGAAGTGCGATGAGCAAGCTGGTGAGTCTAGATGCCTCTCCCATAGTGTTGGAACTTTCCTTTACAATTGATGGGGTTGAGTTGAGAGAAGATTACGATACTAATTCGGACCGGTAGAGCAATGCAAAAACACAATCGACTCGATCACAAAGCAGAGCTTTGGCGATCCCGTGTTTTCGGGCACGGTGGGTGACTTTGACATCTTTTGTGATCCTTGAGAGATCTGTCTGAGTTGGGTGGTGGAGTGAGATGTCTGTTGTCAGCGGCGGCGGCGGCGGTGGTGATGTAAGCGTTGCTGTGTAGGAGCTCTGTGAAAGGAGTTACCTACGACTTGTGTATATTGAGAGATGACGGAAAATGATTGATGGGTCGAGGGCCGTAAGCCAAAGTGTTTGGCAGAGGTGTTGAGGGGGGACTTGTGAGCTGTACATGTTAAAGCTTGGTTTGGTGTTATAGGCTCCTCGAAGTAGAGATCGAGGTTTGATGTCCGGCGGGCTTCACGCTTGGCTGTTGATGAGGCTGTGATTATTATTCTCCTTATTCCATGACTAATAAATCATGATGAAATTCAATGGTGATGAACTCCTTCGATGATGTTGAGAAGTGGCATTGTAGGATTGTTTGTAGTGTGATGTGGTTGTGTTTTCTCGGAATGCCTTCACTTGTGACTACAAACGACATCTCAGAAAGAACAGGTCTCCATCCTAGTAGTCGCCAGCCGTACCCGCATTTCATACTGCTTGGGTAAGGTACTAGACTTTCCTTGGACAAAAACATAGACCCAGGACAGAGTTATATCTTTCTTGGCCATCTGAACTTTTGCCTGAGCCAAGTCTTTCCGCCCGACTTTCGCAAGCGTGGACAACACATCCGAAAAAAAAGAAAAAGAAAAAAAAAAGATAATTTTTTCCCCCCATGAATCGAACTAATGTGTATTGTCCTTTCGTAGCAATGTCGACATAAAACCGAACCTCTTGATAAGGAATTCCACCAACTGGGGTCCAGACTCGACGGGGGACTCTCGAAATAAACCCACGGGCACTAAAGATCCGTTTGCTAATTAAACACGTCCCCCAGGTTCAACGCTGTTCCCGGGGAATTTCCAACCTGCCTTTGTTTTTGCCCCGAGCTTTTCGCGTTTTGTGGCTCAAAAGAGTAAGACAATGTATGTCTTGGGAAAACCACAATCCACAAATCGAAAATGCCATTTGTCGTCCCTGACTGGGGCGCGGGGCGAATGGAAAAGTTGAGGCATTGTTACCTTAGACTATGCAGACGACCAAACTGGTAGGACTTTGCCTGCCACCTGATGAGATGCAGAAGGTGTCCTCACGGATAGCTAGGAGGAAGGGATGGAACCGGTATCGAGGATGAGACGAGACGAATCGACGACACTCGGCTCTGATGATTGTCTGGAAATTCGGTACCTGCATATTTTTCAAGTTTAGACCGAAACTGCAGTAGTGTCGTCGAAGAAAACGTGCGTCCAAGGGGGATAGCACCAGCAATTTGACAAGTTGGGGCTCCCGTCATGCAGGTTTTCGAGCTGTCGAGTGGGTGGACGCTACTACATGGCAGGATGTAAAATAATAAGGCTTGTTATATCTTCCATGACTATTCCAGAAGTCTCCACGATATGAGGAGTGACGAAAAGACATGTTTGTTCCTTTGGCTCAAAACTTTGAGGTCGCGATATTGGTGGCATGGCGTTCTTAAAAGCAATAGACATGCCAGCACCAACTTTGATACCGGATTCAAACACCTGTAAACAAACGCAGCGTCTTCCTCTGATTTCACGAACCCATCTTCCAGAGCAGGCGGACACAAACTAGAAGCAATCTGAGCACGAGCGTCACGAGCCGGACATTCAAGCCATTGGTAAATACGACGTCGTCTAGGAATCCAAGCGGCGGGGCCTCTCATCCGGCGGGAAATCACCCATAGCTCCAGATGCGATGCAGCAGTAGGGGAGACGATGTCCGGGGGGGCATTTCAGTAGTGTAATGATAAGAGAGTACGTTGACACTTGCCTGCGTCTTCGTCACACCAAAGGTACCGTGATATCAACCAAACAAGGCGAGATTGGGCTGGTCATAGCTCGGCCCCGTGGTTTTTGGCGGCGGGGACTCTCATTAAAACAAAGCTGGGCCGCTGAGTGGCCATCGTCGTCTCTCGCCCGTGGTGTGTGGGAATCGTGGATTCGTGGATTGGACAGCCTGTCCCTGGCGACTCGCGCTCCCCCGGTCCATCCTATTGGAAAGCGGGCAGGGGGATACCCCCATCTCATCCAAGCTTGTCACTCGTGTCTGGCCCCGTTTTCCCAATGACATTCGTTCATGTGCCACTGCTCTCTCGCAAGTTAGGTTGGCTGGAAAAGAAGGGCCCCGAAGTATCGACCTGGAAGCAGAGAGAGGGTCAGAGGCAGAAAAGTGCCAGCTGTCTTTCGTGGAGTTGTAGCCCCAGTTTGAAGCCGTCCAATCTCATCGTGCCACTGGTGCCGGGCCACCGAACCTAGGCTCCACGACACTCGAACCCCGTAGCTTGAGGGATTCTAGGCGGAGGTATCCCTTCCTTTTCCTTTCGTCGAGGCTCCACGAATTCGTGCCGGTGCAGATGAGCTATCCTGTCGTGGTTGTCACTGCATTGGACGACTGGCAGACCTGACGGTTTTTGTTCAACAAAGGTGTACGGATACATAAAACTTTCAGGTAACTGAACCAAGAACAGTCTGCCAAGGTGCCTGTATATATACTCAGCAGGGTACCAAGGTACCTTACTAAGTAAGGTAATGTACCTTAGGTAGGTAAGTAAGGTAGCGAGACTAAGGCAGTCTGAGTGAGCTGTCCTCGGCTGGCCGTCGTGCCTTAGCTCTGCTGTACCTGCTCCTTCCCGTGCGCGTACCTGTACCTTGCCATTCCTGTCAAATCCCCGTTCCCAGTCTTGTGCATGTACGTAGTATGTACGGATACATCAAGTCCCTTTATTTTCCATCGCCTTCCTACCTTATGAACCATTAGTAGTGTACAATCAAGTCATGAACACCTAACCGGCCGGCACCATCTCCAACGATAACTTACTTGTAGGTCGGGAAGGGGAACTAGGCAAGAATTGTTACCTTAGCCTCCCATGTGTCCTTCCAGGTTGCCTTTTACCTCGCCGTCTTGTCCAGTCCTCACTGACTTTCCACCTTGCTCCTGATACATCACGTACCTACCGACATCTCTATCCCCCCTCTACTCGTCCTCTCAGTCTCTCCACCAAAGCCGACGGCATCCTGCCATATCGACGGAATCGCCATCATACGTGTAGCTCGACCTGTGATCCGATGCGTCCGGTAACCGCATGCTGCCTCTGCCTGCCTTCTTTCCTCATGTCGCTCCTTAGTCAATAATTTCCCTCTCCCAGTTCCTTTCTGCAACGGGCCCTCGTCCCTCTAATCCCTGCACCAGACCACCATCTGCAAAATAATACCTTATTTCTGCTGGCTATCCTTTTTTTTTTTCTCTCTCTTGACTAGGTCCCCTTCCCTGCCCGCCTAACAAAAAAAATACCTGGGCTACCTCACTTACGGATACGCGTCGCGACCAGAAAAACCACCCGTCGGCCCCAAATATACACACATCCATCCCCAATCACACGGGCCGCCTCTCCTCCACCCCCTTATTCCTGTCAACAACCTCGACAGCGCCCGTCCGTTCCCTTCGTTTTTTTCTCGCGGCCTGCTTCGTTGTGTGTGCATGCCGATTTTTGAGGGCTGTTGAATAAAGGGTCCTCGACGCGAATACACAGAGACTTGGCTGCAGACGATTCCCATCGTTTGCGCTGATCTCACCGTGGTAAGTCACAGCTCACCGCATCCTCACCTGACTACATTCCCGGCGTGCTACGGATACCTTGAACGTCTACCCAATACGCCACGTCTTCCCTTGGACCCATTCCTAATTGAAACAGAGTCCCACGAAGACGTCTTCTTCCCAGCAATCCGCATCTCCTCCTGCTGCATCCGCACAGGACGGCACAGGACCTCATCGTCCATCCTACAATTCTCCGCCAACGTCTCCCGCCCTCTCATCGACGTCCACAGCTGCCGACGGCGAGGACCTTGGGTCCTCCCCAATTTTGCCTTCGCTACCTGCGCCCAGACTCCCCGACCGAGCTCGGGAAATTCTGAGAAGTCAAAACCAGTCCAATCCGGAAGAAGAGGAGAGATACGTGACAGCTAGCTGGGGCTCGCCCTACTCAACTGAAGAGACAAACCTCATTCGCCGCGAGAGCATCGGCAGCGATCAATCCGAAGGCTCGCCCATCCATCACATTGCTATCAGCACTCCCTTTCTTCGACCTCCACCAGCGCTCTCGCTCGGACAGGACGAATCGCACGAGCCCTATCTCAGCGCTGCTCAAGTTCTAGCCAATCGCGCTCGGAGACCTGCGCGACGATTGACTGAAGATTGGATTCGCCAACACACGGCGGGGGATCATACTGAGAGTCGACATTGGTTCAGCGACGGAAGCGAGCACTCTTCACTGAGCGGCTCAGGATCTGGCGACGAAGCTGTTTGGCACGATAAGGAATCTCTGCGAACCCCGAGAGCCCGACCACGCTTAACGCGCGCATCGCTCACGGAACCTCGCTATCCTCGAACCCGATCCAGCGTCGAGACGCTCAAGCAAGAAGACGTGAAGCCTCGAGACGAGACTACAAACACGAAAATGGAGAGCCCCGATCTTTCAAAGGCCGACTTGGCCCGCGACCTGCCAGACCTCCCACCTATCCCCACAACGCCCAGACGAAGCGCGAGTGCCGCTGTTGGCAATATTGCGAGGACGCCAACCACACCGATGAGGAGTGCATCTGCAAGAGTGACGATCAAAGAACCCAGCATGACGCCTCGGGTGAAGAAGAAGATCCCGTGGAAGGGCAAGAATATTATGGTTCTTCTTCCCAAAGACGAGGAACGCGGACGCCAGGGCCATGCGCCCAAGCCATTGAACCAAAACGAAATCGAGGGCATGTTTAGATCGTGGGAGGAGCTTGGATACGACATCAGTGGCTTCGATTTGGATCTCGCAGAAGGCACGTACCAGGCCCCCACTGGATACTCCCAGAGTCGAGACGCCTGGCCTAGCCCCGAGGACCTTGTTCGAGAGCGTGCGCAACATACATACAAGGTCACATTGCCTGATTTGAATGGTAAGCCTGTGTTGAATGGACTGAAAGCAATAGGAATGCTAACTGTCGAATAGCTTGGAGAGACTACGTCAATGAGCTTAACGAAGCCAAGTTGCGAGCTCTTGGAGTGTCATTTGGCGACGACGACCCCCCTGCGCCTTCAATATCGCCTGCAGTATCACAGCCCAGCCGACAGGCCTCTGCGCAATATCCGCCTTTGCCATTCTCTCCGCCATTGCCTACATCGTCAGCATCGAGCAATCATGTGCAAGGCTACCCGTTTCCGCCTCAGTTCATACCCGGTGGACGTTCTTCTGCAGGCCACAGCCACAGCCCAAGCATGGCTTCTCCCATTGGCTTTGGAAGTCACCCTGCAAAGTACAATAATCGACAGTCGATTTCGGTTCCCATGGGCCACTCGCCTTTCCAGATGCCTGGTCAACCATCGCCCCTAGGCTGGCCCGGTCCGCACAGAACAGATTCGCCTGGGCTACTGAACGGGATCCTTTCTCCCGTCTCACCCTTCATGCCCGAAGGGTTTGCACCGACTGGCAGCCCTGCTTTCAATGCGCATCAACGTCACCAATCTTTGCAATACCCCATGATGCCCCATCAGTTCATGCAGCAGCAACAGCAACCTGCGCGCGCATCACCACGTCTGCAAGAGGTGCGAGAAGACGAAGAAGAAGAGGAGGAGGCACAAGAAGAGCTGTCTATCAAGCCCGTGGAGCCCGCACAAGTCAACGACGATGATCTCCAGGCAGAAATTGACGAGGCCGAGTACCACCTGGAGGAGCAGATGCGTAATGAGTTGGAGCACGAGGACTACAGCCCCCACAATGAGGAAGCCGCGGCGGAGCAACTGGCCAACTTCTCTCAACAGCAGCCTCTTGCACATGCCAGAGAGGCATCGGTTCAGTTCCAGGCACCCCAGCAGCTTCCTAAGCAGTTCGGTCCTCAAGGCGGCGATGGTCCTGTCCTTCACCACCCGCGCCCTCACAGCCGTGGCCACTCTTTGTCGCAAAACTTCTTCTCTCACCATGACGAGACCCGGCCTCGCGGCGACAGTTTGGCCGGGTGGCACGAGGTTGACGCACAGCGGATCGAAGAGGCCGCGGAGATCGAGACCAACCCAAGCAATCTCGGTACACCCGTGCAAGATTTCAGCCTCACGACGCTCTTGCAGCAGCACCAGCGATCGTTCTCCACAACAAGCAATCCTTGGAACGATGCTTCATCAATGTCAAGCAACTCTGGCATGCCGAGAAGACCCAGCCATGCCAGCAAGCCTTCGCTCTCTAAGCTCAACGTCAAGGCGCCCGAGTTCAAGTTTAACCCAGGTCACGAGTCCAAGACGAGCTTCACTTTCGGTGCCGGTAGCAACAGTATTCAGCCCTCGGTCTTCCAGGCCGGCGGTGGATCATTCGCCCCGTCAGTCACTTCTCCGTCAGCAGGCTCGTTTGGCGCAGGGTCCATGTCATCCAAGATTAATGCCGCTGCCCCTGTCTTCTCGCCTGGTCAGAGCGACTTTAGCTTTTCTGCCTCTGGTCCCAAGTTTCGACCGGATGCACCCGCCTTCACACCCTTTGGCAATGTTTCGGATTCCGTCACTAGCCCCGTGTCGGGCAGCGAGAGCGCTGGGAACCGAACTAGCTCGATTTTCGGCAACATTGATCTGAACCTTTCTGACATTGTCAAGCCTCCCAAGAAGTCAAAGGCCGTCCCAATTATCGCTCCCAGCCTCAGTGATAACAATCAGGATGAGTCTCAAGACGACCTTCCGGACGATGCAGATGGTCGCTTGATTGATGAATCTCGCTACAAGAGAGCAAAGGCGTCCAGAGGAGACGAGGATGATGTTCCTCTTTTCGCTGAGCCATCGCCTGAACCCACAACGTTGCAGTCACTCCAGCCAAGGAAAGAGGAGCAGGATGCCTCTGACGAGCAAGCTTACACGCCCGCCGATACTACGATGTCTTCCACCGTTGCTTCAGAGCACCCTGCCGACTCCAAGGCCGTTACAGCTACTAGCCCTTCGGATACTTCGCCTGACCAGCAGCACCACAACTGGGCACCCTTCGAATTCGACTCGAACAACGATGTCCAGAGCTTTGCCGAAGCCCGACCTTTCGGTATCGACTCGTACAAGAAGGGCCACAACAAGTCCCTTTCTGCCACTGCCAGAGCATTCATCCCTGGCGGCGGCTGGGCGCCTACTCCGGCAACTGAAACCGACGAGGACGAAGAGGATGAGCGCGACAGAGAAGACACCGTTGAGCCAATCCTGCCAAGCACCGAGGCGCCTGCCCCGGTCTCGCCACCTCGCGAGCCATCTACCAAGTTCGCCGCACCCAAGGGACTGGGCGCTTCTCGTTTCGCAAGCCCGCCTAAGACTAAGGGTCTTTCTGCGTCTCGCTTTGCAGCCTCTCCATCGCCTGCGCGCAACGCCGGAGAAGAAGACTACGAAGACTCCCTGGAAGAGGGAGAGATCCCCGAGGACTATGTTGTTTCTGAGGGAGAAGAGTATCTCGATGAGCCCAACGCCCACGAGTTCACATTCCCGGCACAGTCGGCAATTGATGCCAGTAACGAGCTTCATGAGCCAACTTTTGAGGAGATTGATGATATCATGAACCACCTCAACCAGAATGACCCGACATTTGGTGTCAACAAGGCCAACGACGAGGCCGCCAGATGGCACCAGCCCAGCCCCAACAGACAGATCCAGGTCGCAGGCGTCACCAATTTGTCGCCCTATAAGATGCAGGCCGGCAGCCAATATCGCAGCAGAACCTCCAGTCCAGTGCGCCAATACCACGGCCTTCCCGCCGACAACTCGGCAATGCCGACGACGGAGTTGGAGGATCCTTTCGTCGATCCTCCATTGAGTGCACAGTCATTCGACGCTCCGATTACCCACCTGGTTGGCCAAGAGAGTGCTGCGCAGAGCGACTGGGAAGGCGCCTTCAGCGACGAAGAGCAAGCCAAGCTGGAGCAGCGCGTCCAGTTCTTCGACGGTCGTGTCAACGAAGCCGTCGGCGATCTGCTCTCCGCTCGCTTGGGTCCCCTGGAGAAGACCCTGCTGTCCATCAAGCAGTCCCTCCGCGGCGACAGAAGAGCTTCATCTTCCGTCCGTCGCAGCGTCTCCGCCGAGATTCAACACAGCGACGCTGACGACGAAGATGAGGAGCCTGTGCCTCGTCGCTCGCTTAGTCCGCGCCGCGACAAGCGCATGGAACAGATCCGTGCCGCTGTACTCGATGCTTTCGCTGTCCAGCAGCGCGGCGCCGCTCCCGCGCCTCAACTTTTCGCACCTGCCGCCGATGAGCCTTCCAGCACTGCTGTTCTCAAGGCCCTGGAGGAGATGAGGGAGCAGTTCGGCGCTTCTATGCGCCTTGACTTCCGTGGCGAGGATCTGCGAAACATTGTGGAGGAAGCTGTTGAGAAGCGCATGCCAACACCGTCCCAGCAGCCAACCGCTGATCGTGATCATGACGAGGCCGTTAACAACAAGTTGAGTGAGCTCCAGGCCAAGGTCATGGACCTTGAGGAGCGTCTCTATGTCGAGCGTAGCAAGACTGAGAAGGAGGTCACCGATCGCCGCGCCGCTGAGGATCTCGCGGCAGAGCTCGACAGAAAACTCCAGGCCGCCGAAACTCGCGTTGAAGTCGAGATTATGAACAAGAGCATTTTCGACCATCGCGTTAGCGACCTGGAGGATAAGCTCCGACACCAGGAAGAGCGCACCCAAGCCGAGCTTGACGGTCGCAGAACAGCCGAAGATAGACTCTCGGAGGTTCAGCGTCTGCTCCGTATTGCTAGCGAAGAGGAGGTCCGCCTTCGTGAGGATGTTGAGGAGCGAGACCACAAGCTCAAGGCCTTTGAACAGGCCGCTTCCAAGCAGACGATGCGCATGGCACTCATGGAAGCCTCGCAGACGAATGCTACCCAGGCACAGACTGAACTCACCAACAAGATCAACGCCATGGAGGACGAGGTCCGAGGTGCCACCCACGAGGCTAACCGCTGGAGATCCGAGACGGAGCGCGTGGTTGAGACTGCCCGCAGACAGCAGATCGACCTCACCGAAACACTACAGGAGAACAAGGCTATGCAGAAGTTCATCGACACCCTTGGAACTCAGCTTCAGGAGAACGAGCGCGTCAGAGAAAGCTGGCGTGCCAAGTTTGTCTCTCTCCAAGAAGACATGGCCAAGGCTGCCCGCGACATCACTGAGGAGAATGCACGTCGCACCAAGCGGGAGCAGCAACTCGTCGCTCGTCAAGAGGTCTTGGATGCTAAGCTCCAAGCCGAGGCCCGTACGCGCGAACGAATTGAAGCCGAGATGGAGAGATTGGAGAATGGCGAACGCCAAGGCATGCGCGCCGTCAGCGAGTGCAAGCGCCTCGAGGGCCTGCTTGGCGAGATGAAGACCGAGAACCACAAGCTTCACCAGTCTGCCATGCGCTACCAGAGCGAATTCAAGGAAGCGAGAGAATCTGGCATTGCCGAGGTCCAGCGAACGCGCGTTTCTATGCAGCGCGAGATTGATGAAGCCAACCACCACGTCAATGCTGTTCGCGAAGAACTCGAGGAGCAGGTCGCTAAGCTCAGGGCCGAAGTGGACCAGGCCAACATGGACGTCGAGACTGCCAAGGCTCAGTCTGAGATGATGATGGAGGAGGCTCAGACCAGCAAGACTGATGCCATTGAAGAACTCAAGCGCAAGCACCAGAATGAGCTCGAGGACTTCCAGACCCGTTGGGAGCGCCAGCTGAGCAACGCCGTCGAAGATGGCCAGAAGACCGAGCAGCACCTCCTCGAGCGTCTCAGTCTGTCAACGTCCAAGACCGAACACCTCCAAGATCGTGTCGCACATCTGGAGGAGAAGCTCGAAGTTGCCAAGGAAGCTGCTCGTGCTGCCGCTCAAGCTGCCAGGTCTGCAGGTGTCGAACCAACCATTGTGCCCAATGCATCATTCCAACCCAAGGCTGCGGCACCTGCCGCACCCGTCGTGTCTAAGGCTGTGGACCTCCCAGAGAAGATCTCGCCCCAGGCGTTGCGGGAGTCCATCATGGTCTTGCAAGAGCAGTTGCAGGCACGCGAGCAGCGCATCGAAGAGCTCGAGTCTACTGTCGACAAGCTGGATCCCGAAGCCCCTACCAAGATTGCCAAGCGTGACGATGAGATCACTTGGTTGCGCGAGCTTCTTGCCGTGAGACATGGTGATTTGCAGGACATCATCCTTGCTGTCTCTGCTGAAGACTTTGACAGAGAAGCTGTCAAGGATGCGTCCATCCGCCTCAAGGCCAATCTCCAGATGGAGGAACAGGAACGCGAGCGTGCGATGAATGGCGGATCAGCAATCAATCTGCCCAACATTGCACAGTCGCTTCGGGATGCTGCATCGCCTCGTGTTGCTCAAGCCGTAGGCCCCCTGGCAGCAGCCTGGGGTAACTGGCGCAAATCGCAACAACCCATTTTCGCGTCAGGCGGACGAAGCGGCAGGCCCTCGACGGCCCGTCCTGCTGTCAACAGCAACCATACCCCGTCCCGATCTACCGCATCGGCTTCGTTTAGCAACAATCACAACGGACTGATGACTCCGCCGGCTTCTGGCCTCCGCCAGACCCCTCCTTCGAACGCTTCGCACGCGGAGGAACCTCAACCAACCGCGTTCCAGACCACCGGACGTCGGTACACAGCCCAGCAACTGCAGGCCAGGAATCGAGGACCGTCCATCACGGAAGTGCCATCCGAGCCGATGCCCCTCAAGAGTCCGCCCGCCCGCCGTCCTTCAAGCCGTTCCCAACAGCCCATGACGCCGCCGATGATGCGCTCAAGCGCCTACGACTCGGATGCTCACCCGGGCGACTTTGACGACACTGACTTCTTTGAAGACTAAGAAGAAGCAGTAATGAGTGGAAGGAAGTGTGGGAGCGTGTAGGATTTCCTTTGTCTTTCGCACCGCAGTCAATCTTTCTCTCTCTCTGTCTCTCACGCAGCATGCTTTTGAGCCCAAAAGAGTGGACACACTAGAATGATGATACCCCTTTTTCGCAAGACTACTACTTACTAAAAATACAACCCACTGAGGGTATTGGAGGAGGAATTTTCATATACAAAACACAACTCAGATGGTGGATTTTACTCCCTTGTCATCACACCCCCCTCGGGGGTTTGAGGATGAGAGGGCTAAATTTTAATTTCCTTTGTTTTTCTTGTTTTAAGGTCCGATGCATAGCGGGAAAGAAAATGACGATGAAATGGAAGGGGGGGTTTGAGAGGGAGGGGATGTTGCTTGCTGCTCTATGGCTTGCTTTTCTCCCTGTACCGGGCTGGGGTTATATTCCTGCGGCCCGCTCCTTGCTCTTACTACCTATTACACTACACCCAAGACAGTATATAGTAATAATTCGCAATGCCTGATTTGGCTTACCACTTGACTTTTGACTGTTTACTTTCTTTGGGCTGGTATTCATTGATTATGATTTCCTAATGGGACTCGTTTGAAAAGGCTTTTCTTGCATGGCGAATGTTGATGGTTTGTAAGAGGAACTATGGCAGACCACATCGAGGCTTTGATTCAAAGAAAGTTGGATTGTTGGGGGTGGTATCGTTGGTTCTCGCCACGGAACCCCCCGTTAAACTTGATTTCATTTCATCTCATTTCGTATTAAAAAAAAGGGTGATTTATAACAGATTTCACCCAAGAAGAAGCAACCACGTCTCCTATTTACCCTACCCCCTTTCCTCATCCTCTCTCTCTCTTCCATCTATGAGATGAAAAAAAAGAGAAAAAACAGGCTCCTCAACTCTAAGAACTGCTGAGGAGCTTCTCGACAGCCCACTTGACAGAAAAGTTGCGCAGGTCAGAGTAATGCTGGCCGACGCCGACAAAGAGCACGGGCACATTTGTGGCGTGTACGAGACTGACGAGGGTGCCAACCATGTTGCCGACGGTGTCGCATTTGGAAATGATGAAGCCGTCGAGGGTGCGGACAGAACCAAAGGCCGCGTTGAAGTTGCGGGCCTGGGCTACTGAGTCTGTGCCGACGAGGGCCTTTGGAGAGGGTTAGTTTTTGTTTCGTTACAAATGTGAATGGCGAGAAGGGGGAAAGCAGGGGAGGGGTCTTACTTCGCCAACCATGAGAATCTTGTCAGGCTGCGCAAACTTGGCAAACTTCTCCAGGGAGGACATGAGACGCTGGTCGTTATGTCTGCGTCCAGCGGTGTCAATGAGGACGACGTCGAAGCCGTCCTGCGCGGCGTGAGCCACGGCGTCGCGGGCGACGGTGGCAGCGTCCTTGCCATAGCCCTTTTGATACAGCTCGACGCGGCCGCCCTCACGAACTGTGAGCTCCTTGAGGTTGCGGACGTGCACGGCGAGCTGCTCGACGGCGCCGGAACGGAAGGTGTCGCCGGCAGCGATGAGGACCTTGTACTTGTTCTGCAGGAGGAAGAAGCAAATCTTGGACAGGTTGGTGGACTTGCCGACGCCGTTGACGCCGACGATGGAGATGACGTAGGGGCGGGCCTTGCGGAGGGAGGTCGCGGGCGGGGCGGTAATGGCGTCAATCTCGCGGAGGAGGTCGAGCGAGGATGTTGGGGTGAGCATCTTTGTGAGGGAGGCTTCCATGGCGGCTTGGATCTTTGCGTTGATGCTTTCGAAGCTGGCCGTCTTGGCGCCCAGGAGCTCCTTTTCGACGCCCTCGCAGAGCCGTACCGCGGCTTCGCGCGCGACGTTCTTCTTGAGGAGGTGCTCCTCCATGCCCTTCATCGCTTTGTCGAGGTCCTGCTTTGAGAGCGTCTTGCCGCCGACGACATTGCGGAAGAGGCCTCCAATCGTGCTCAGACCAGACCCGATTAGTCCGCCTGAGGCTTCCGTCTTGTTGGAGGAGTCGTTCTTGGCCTGCGCCGAGGCGAGGATGTTGTGTACCTCGTCGTCCAGGTCCTTCAGCACGAATTGGCCCTTTGACGTTTTAGACCCCCATGTCGTGTGATCGACGTGCTCGACGGCGGAGGAGCGGGCGGTTGTCTCGGCTTCCGAGTCGCTCGTCGCCGACTTCGGAGCAGCCGAGTAGTCGAGTACCACGTCGTCCTCCTCGTCCGCCATACCGTCTGCGTCCCATTTGCGGCCCTTCTTCGTGGATGATCTCGTCGCGGGCTTGGGCCTTCTGCCGGCGGACTCATCGCCAGAAGAAAGGGGCGCAGAGTTGCCCGCCTTGCGCGCGCGCCGCGACATCTTGGCGACGGGACCGGCCTTGCCTACCAACACGCCGCCGGTTCCGGGAGTCGAGGGTCGAGAGGTCGTGGGCGTCGCGATGGGGGTCGAATCATTCGAAGTTTCGTTTGCGCTGTTCAGACCGCGACCTGGGAGAGTGTTTGTTAGCTGCCTGCACACGATTTCACCTGTACAGCGCATTCGACCTACCCCTATAGTGAAGACCCGGAGGAAGAGGAGGATCATCGCCGAGGTTTCCAGACAGCGTATTCTCCTCCTTTGCGAAGTCGGCTTCTGAGACGTTGGAGTCGCCCTTTGATCCCGTGGTTTCCAGCTCTCTGACCTGCTGGTCAAAGTACTCGTCAAACTTGTGGCATTCGACCACTGTCGTGTGCGGCTTCGTCAACTGTTCTCCGTACAAGTCCACGAAGATGGTCTTGATGTTGTCGACAAGCTTGTCAATCCATGACAGGTGAAGTAGTGATCTGTAAACGGCCTGCTCGCACACCTCGTCAGTACCATGGCTATGCGGTGCGCGGCGCATTGGCTGCTGCTGGATTCCCATACCACAAAGATGACACCTAGCTCCTTGACAAACGTATACCGTAGTGTGTGCTGGTCGCGCTTGTATGGGGGGTTGCTGGCGGCGGACTGGCTGGAGGCAGCGCCGCCCTTTTCCTCGATGAAGACATCGGCAATGAAGTTGTTGATGACGGACGGGTTGACCGGCGCATAGGTTCTGGACCAGAGGACGACCCCAGAAGTGGTCAGGATCTCGAACGTGTCCAACATTGTGTACGCGATTTCGGTTTCGTGTTTTACGGCGACACAAAGATCGTGGAGCTCGGGGGATGGGCGGAAGAGGAGAGAGAAGGAGACTTGAGTTGGAGGCGACTTCCTCGATCCCAAAAGCTGGCCTGTGGCGCAAGACCCATGGTCAACGAAGTGGGCTGGACGCTCCTTTGGGGGGCAGGTGGGTGAACCCTTGGATCTGGGGCCCCTATCGATAAGCTCCGGAGACGCGGACTTTTTGTACGGTACCCGCACTGTTAATGCTTCTCACTAGTCACCGAAAATGTACAGTGCGGAGTGAAAAGCGCAGCTTACGTCTATGATTGAGATGCTTTCTTGAATCTTGGTTGCTGCTAGTATTCCACTTTCAAACTAAAAGCCTAGAGGTCGCCCTTAATATGACGATAACTATGATATCTATACGGGCTTAGTTTAATATTTAGCTTGATAAGTCTGACAAGCTATGCTCATTATATGTTAATAATAGCCTCTCTATCATGTAAATATGATATTTATGACTTAAGCCGGCGGTAGCTTTTTTTTAAAGTACGGATTATCACTCCTTATAAACAGAAGCGTAGGCGCCCCAGCCAGAAGTCTGTCGTGTAACAGGTAAGCAAGTCTGACCGGAAGATTTCCTTGACTGCGACTGAAAAGTCGCTAGCGAAGGGAAGAACCAAACGCATCGTCACTACGATACCCACGATCAGTAGACATCCCATATGTTTCTCACTCTTGACCGTCCGCCTCTGGCATATGGCTGGGGCAGAAAGCCAGGCGGCGCGACTTCAAGAGCCTGATCACATCTCTTTGAATTAGCTACATATCCAGCTTTCGGATACACGCACCACTCTCAAAGTGGGCGAATCCAGTAACCACAGACACTGAGCACGGAATAAAGAAGAACGATAACAAAATTTCCTCAATAAGCACTCGCTATATGTCCTAGACCAGAATGTTTTCATAACTAGGGCTGCCCTCGTGTGGCTCATGGGTGACCCTGATATGAGGGTGTGTCTTTATCCGCCGGTTACTGCTCACGCAATGCAGCGGGGAAGAGAAACGAAGCAAGCTCCGAAGACAAGCAAGCCATCCTACCGTGTCTACTTAGCTGTTTTCTGGCCTTATATCCCTTTAAGTAGATCCGTCTTGTATTTGATAGTTCGGCTTCTGCTTTCTGGGACGTGCTCCTCCGTATCACGAATCAGAAGACGCGCCCTACGTTCCTTACTGCTGTCCTTATCGCCGCAATTGCCGCTATTTTGGTCATCGAGATATCTACCTGTGATTTCCCAAGAGACTGCACTTCGAGGAACCTAAGAAGAATTTGATGAAAGAGGTGGTGGTGATGAGAAAGGGGAGTTGTCGAGCTTTACCGTCACATGGGTTGCTGATAAGCCAACAGGCAGTTGTCTGCCGGCTGGTGCCAGCCCTTCAAGCGGCTTAAAAAGGCCCGCGAAAGGGCTCGTGCTGGACTGGCCAAGGACAAGCTTTGAGCTAAACCTAATTTGGCGGTCGCTACCTGCCCTGGACAGCGTGGGACATTGATGGAAGTAAACACCTTTCCGTACCAGCTCCATCGCGGCCCGCCAAAGACGACGTGGACTCAGAGAACCTGGAAGGGAGGCATCCCAACACCCACGCCGCCGTCGAATCCAACATAGCTTCCCAATCTTTCGACAAACCCATCGAACGATTCTCACGAACACGATAAAAAACCACGAGCTTATTTACACATCATGCAGCGTCCACAAACCTACGGGCAGTCGCCCCCCTTGCACCACCCCGTACCCCAGCATGTCTCGACGGTTCCCCAGTTGCGCTCGCCCCCTCCTCCCGTGTCGCAATCGCAATCACAACAAGGCTACGGTGGCAGTCCTTACCAACAGCAAGGCGGTACGAGCGGGAACGTATTCGGCGCATACGGACAGTTCATGAACGATCCCACAGCACAAGTGGCGGCCCAGTTTGGCCAGACGGCCTTCAAACATGGCCAGGAGTACATGGAGCAAAACGTACGTCAAGTCTAGGGACGGGGAGGCAGACCCCGAAGCAACTCGTCGGTCAAACGTCGAGTTTCATCATATTTTTGCTGAAGCTAATTCTCTTAAAGTTCAACCGATATGTCAACGTCAACGCCTTGAAGCACTACTTCAACGTTTCCAACTCCTACGTCATCAACAAGATAGTCCTCGTCCTCTTCCCTTGGAGGCACAAGCCATGGTCGCGCAAGCAGGCCGTCGGGCCTAGCGGACAGGACGGATGGTACCTCCCTCCGCGAGACGATATCAACAGCCCCGATATGTACATACCCGTCATGGCTGTCGTGACCTACATCCTTCTCTCTACGCTCCTTGCTGGTCTCCGCGGCCAATTCCAGCCCGAACTTCTCGGATACACGGCGTCGACAGCCTTAGTAATAGTCATGGCGGAGATTCTCGGTCTCAAGCTGGGCTGCTATTTGTTGGGTATCTCGAACGATTCGCAGCTTTACGACCTGATCGCGTACTCTGGCTACAAATTTGTCGGCATCATCGTCACTGTCACTGTGGCCGAAATTCTGAATGGTGGCAAGGGTACCGGCGGGTGGATTGGCTGGGGTGTGTTCCTCTACACTTTCCTGGCCAACTCGTTGTTCTTGGTATGTTCTCCTGCAAATCACCACTTGATACAAATGACTAACATTTCCAATAGATGCGTTCGCTCAAGTACGTTTTGCTCCCTGAAAACGCAGCCAACGGTGCTGGCCCTATGCAGACTGGTGATTCCCGAGCCAAGCGAAACCAGAGGACCCAGTTCCTCTTCTTCTACTCCTACATTGTCCAGCTACTTTTCATGTGGATCCTGTCGAGGCCTTGAACCACCATCATCACGCTATAAAACTTACGCCAAGGGCCTCACTCTATAGAAAGGCCGATACGAGAAAAGAGTCCGGGAGTAGCTGGGAAGAGATGGCCGGTTGAAGTCAGCTTTTGGTGATGTGCGATTCATCGGACAATCAAGTTGAATTGCACGATACAACGACACGTCACTTTAGCCGCTTGCGTTGCTTGCTGTGTAGAGTCCCTAACATATTGGGGGGCCCGGTATACAGTACCCGAAGATGAGGAAGCTCTATCCCTGTAATATAGGACCAGTCGGAGCTTGTCACAAGGGGCAATCCACGACGATGAGTTGAGGCGATGAAGGGAACGCGAATCAAAACAAATGTTAGAAATCTGTATTGTAGTATCTACCTTACCAGTGCATTGAAGATTACAGTAGAACATCATGCAAGCGTTCTGCTGGCTGCGTATCATACACCCAATAAGGTTGCGCTAGTAGGCGCATCAAGGTTCTCTGTAGCGAATCAATTTTGCTGACGCTTCTGAAGATGGCAGCCTTCCCAGGCAATTCCCTCAGTATTTTCGACCTCTTATGAAGCACGATAGCTATGCTCATGCCCAATAAGACTCGCTCTTGTGAACCTCGATGCTTGTTGCCTATTGTGCCTGGAACCATGTAAGTGAGCTGCCACGTTGTCTAGCCTATTGGAGCTCTAGCTTGCTTTGAAGGGACAGCTGTCAGGAGCCCCACAAATCAGACATGTCATCAGTGATTCGCCGGTCCGAACTTGGACACCGGCCACCTCCACAAGCCGGGGTCGCTCCTCCCTCCACAGTCCACGACGAACCCCCGCCAGATCTTCCACCATCCGGCCCTGCATCCCGTGCAAACCTCAAACCTCTGCCGATTACAAATGCTTCAGCTTGGAAGGGTCAATGAACAGATTGCAATTTACATTCGACTCACTTTCTTTGCGCATTGCAGCATATAAATACTGACGTCTCAAGGCACCTATTTCCCATCAAGGCACTCTTATCTCTACCTAGGTATCTTCCTCTGCCTCAGCTTAAAGCCGCTTCGCAAGAATCCACCTGCCGTGGTTTACCCGACACGACAGTCTGCATCGCTCATTTCAACTCACCCATACCCGTTATTTCAGATCTTCAACAAATCAAAGTCAAGCTTGCATAGGTACTTGCTTACAAGTCACCATCATGGCGCTTCCTCCCATCGTCACTGCAACTTTGCAGTCCGCTGCCCTCAGCGGCACTTCGAACATACTGGCCCAAGTCCTCACGGCCTACCAGACCGATGTATGAATCTCCGAGACCCATGGACTCTACGCAAGGATATGTTGATCCTTCACATACCACTGCGCTGTTTTGATCATAACCTAAGATCCTCTTGCTAACACCATGGGCAGCAACAACTCGTCATCGACTGGGTCCCCGTCTTCCAGTTCATCATCTTCACTCTCCTCAGCACGCCGCCAAACTTCCTATGGTGGGTCTCCCAGCGAGCACTCGTCTTTCACCATCGCGGATCCCTCTTCTACCTGCATGCAAGATACGCGTCGTACCCGAGACCGTCGTCACTGACACATACCAGGCAAGGTTTCCTCGAAGAGAGCTTCCCGGCCTACCACGTCTCGCCCACCAAGAAGGCCATCGCCTCGGCCGCGGCCAACGACGAGAAAGCGCTCGACCGCGAGGCGCGCGAGGATAAGCTCGTAGAGCCCAAGCTCAACATCCGCAACACGCTCATCAAGCTGGTCCTCGACCAGACCGTCGGCGCCGCGCTCAACACCCTCGCGTTCAGCATGTTTATGCATAGTATCCAAACGGCCATGGTACGCCCGGAGCACCTTGCGGCCGCGCAGCACTCGGGCACGTTCTTGTTCTCGCGCGGTGCCGTTGACTATGGCAATGTTGACTGGCGGTCCGTCGTTCACAAGAGCCAGCTCGAGTTTGTGCCCATCTTCATTGCGGGCTTGAAGCTGTGGCCCATGGTCAGTCTGGTGAACTTTGCCTTTATTAAGAGCATTGAGGGAAGAAACTTGGTTGGTTCTCTTGCGGGTGTCGTTTGGGGTATTTACATGAGTCTGGTTGCTGCGCGATAAAGTGTTGCAATGGAGATGTAAGCCCGCACCATGGTGGGTAAATATCTCCATACTTTAGTGATGCTATGAAACTGATCACTAGACGGGGTCAAGATGGCAACCATTGGGTTGACAGTACGTTTTCACATTTTGGAGGAAGCGAGCGACTCGGACACAGTAAAGGGTAACGAGGAAGGAGGAAACAAGGCGCATGGAACCAAAATGGACATTTCATAGATGAAAAGGCTCTCCATGGTATTCGAAGCTTAGATACTTGGAGTGACAGCACGAACTACTTCACATGACACCTTGGTCATAGGAATTGTTCAAACCTTGACCACCACTCAAAGTGATTCTCCTCGAACCAAGTTGTAAAGACAACGGGATTCCAAATACATGGCCCCGCGTGCCTTGTTCACACCCCGTTATTTGCCCACCTCCTAGCACCTGGTATGTATCATATACCAGACGGGAAGAAGTTGGATGGCACTTTTACTTTTCGTTACAAATGAACTACTTCACACCCGCCATCTTCGCAACGCGCTTATAGAGCTTCGCCAACAAGGGAAATCTCAAAGTGACCTGCATGGTAATCTTACAGTATTCGAACAACCAGGCCCAAAAAGGGCCGTTAATCTCACCCACATTCTACGGGGATTGCTTTTTTGTGGCTGGCTGAAGGGCCAAAGCGGCTTGCTATTTGGCTATTAACGGTGAGAAGCGCCGCATGGCGTAATGACGTTGGAGGTCTTATAAAGTAAGACACTCGGCTACTATCCGTGCGACATCGTGTTCGCGTTGTGTATTGCTCCAGACGCTCGCATTGGATCACAGGTGGAATACGACTACATAGACAAGAACGCTGTCTCTCCACCGGTGGCCTTTTCGGTGAAGTGTTTTTGGCTTTCGACAAAGCTCAAAACTACTTACTTTTCTAAACTCGGCCGAGGGGTGTGGAGCATCGTCCATCTAGGTGCATCGCCGATCGGAATTCTATGCAACTTCTGCATCTTGTAATTCCGTATCCGCACTCTGTACCCATCCCTCGGAATCTGCAAGACCCAACCGACTGGTCTACTTTACTGTGTATAGTGTGGTTGTCTGGTGATTTTGCTCCGGAGCCTTCTCCTTCGTCGACTATTTTCGGGATTCTCATTGGCTGACTCGTAACGACGTCGGCGAGTGGCTTCTGATTGGCCAAACGGCGAAGAACTCGTTCCTTTTACTCCGGGAACGAGGATGATGCCGTTTGGAAGCGATGTGACGTCAGGGTTAATGCAGAGGCCACAACAACAACGACCCCCCAATCCGCGCTTACATCATGTGCATATCGGGAGCGCGGGAAGGGACGATCTGACATCCAGCAGTGCGCAGCCGCCAGGGACAAAACTCTCTTTTCCCCCTCAGCCTTCAGGAACAGGCCAGAAGTCTATTGAAGGAGCTTGGCCAGGAAAAAAAAAGGGGGAGGGAGGGAGAGGAGGTAAACAAACAGAAATGGGATGGAGTCTCGGAAACTAGCGACGTTGACTTTTTTGATGGTTGCAATTGAGGTGGGAAATGTGGCCGGGATGGGGGAAGCAAGGTGGCTGCGTTGGTGGTATTGGGGGTTGAGGACTTTTGGTGTTATTGGCGACTCCACGTGTGAAAGTCAGGATGACGTGGGGCCATAACGTCACTGGCAAATGAGCGGGCTGAACTATCTTTTTGGTCACTATCACCGCTCAGCGCGCCTTCTCAAAAGAACACTGGACCTCGAGGTAAAGAATGGAGGGGCCAATCCTCCACCAGAAGTTCAGTAGTCTCCAGAAGGTCTCAAGAACAAGATGCAGAGATGAATGGAGCAAGTGGAATGGTTGGAAGGCGCCATATCCGTAAAGAAGACGGAGAAGAAAGTCGATCCGATTTAGCACGGGTTGACAGGTCCTGTAGCGTCGAATCCGGGTCTCCATCGAAGCTTTTAGTGCAGCATTGTCGAGACGGTCCAGGGAGGCACGATGCAACCCTATCCACCCATGATTGGTTGTTGCTCTGTGAATTCCATCGCGAGCCGGGTGGAGTCGTGGACCTCTGTTTTCTCGGGGAAGGAAGTCGAGCTTCGGAGAGTGTTGGGCATTCCCACTTTTTGCCTGCCCCCCCGGTTGCTGGTTGGGGACCTTTTTTTCTTTCTCTCTCTCTCTCTCTCTCTCTCTCTCTCATTCTATGCTGCAGCAATTTCCCTGGCAGATGCAGAGATACATATGCGGACGACATGGTCTATTTGGCCCAATTCAGAACCTTTGCGATCGGATACCACGCGCGAGGTGACATTCTGGGAGTTGATCTCTTCTAAAATTGGTCTTCGGGGGCCGGATGATGGATCCCCAATCTCACTCAATATCACTAAACATCGGCATCTTAGGTTCAGTTTTGGAATCTTGGAATCCTTCTTGACCGCCTTCACCGGGCTCTCTCTCTTGCTCTCCCCTTTCCTCCCCCCCTACCAACATCAACATCATGCCGTGCCGTAGCGTAAGGTAGGAGGGGAGGAGCGAGAAGTTGTCCAATACCATGAGGGCGAGGGCTGAGACGCACGACTCAAAAGGGCATGGGACGGAAGCACTAAGAAATAAGCCATACTGAATCATTCTCTCGTTGCCGCCGCCTACAACCTATTAGTGCACCTTCCCACTTCTGCCGTCCGGTCGTCGTCTCGTCGACTTCCCCCCTCGTCGCCTAGGACTCTATCCATAGACTCCATTCGTACACTGTTGACTCCCGTCGAGAGAATCGCGTGCCGGGGTCACGATACCGTCGCAGGAAGGATCCTTCGTCATCGGATTCCGTTCCGCGTCCCCCCCCCGTCCCTTGTCTTTCCGCCTTCCCACCGCCCAGTCCTGGGTTGCCGCTTTCTAAACCTTACCTCCTTGCCAGCGTGACCTTGACTGCCCGGATAGGCACTTTTCGATTCCTCTTGCTTCCTCTCACAAGCCCGCCTACATGCACCATCTAGCATCACCAACCTGCCTGAACTCGCGACAAGGAAAAAGTCACTACTGTGTCCAGCTTCAGGTCAGCCCGAGGCCATTCCGCAAGGACAAAGGAGAGACTGACACGGCGTTGGCACCAAGAGTCCGAGTCTACTCTTTTTCTCTCTCTAAGAGACCGTCATCTGCATAGCAAGCCACATTGCGACGTCCGTCGTTCAGCCCCCCGACACTTGACCCCGGTCACCCATTGGAAAGGGTCGTCACATCATCCACCAGTGATCGTCCTCCTCTCTCACCTTCTGTTCTGACCTCCCAGCGTGCTCGTCTTGCCATCCCATCTTGTCTCTTCTTCACCTTGGAACACCTTCCCGAGGCAGATTTTACGGCGCATCTTGGCCTGCACGTCGAATCAAGGCTTCTTGCCTACGCTTGCGAATCCCCATTTCGATCCAATTCGCTGCCACGACCCAAAAGTCGGCCAAGGTCCGATGCGAGATACCCACCGCTGCAGATTTACACAACCACCTGGACAACGCATTCACGGCAAACATCCCGCGTCCTCCATCTAACAAGCTTGATTGGGGTCCTGCCGAATTCCATCAGGATTCAGGACGACTCTGTCAGCACCCAACCAGTCTCCAACTTGGTGGCCTGCTCACCGCGGACTGAGTTGCCGCCGCGTGCGCTCATCTCCACCCGGCAAGCAGAATCGCAACTTCCGAGCTCAACCACCCTCGTCTGCCTCATCCACTTTGGGCCACTATTGCACACATTACAACCCCGGCTCGCTTCTGCCGCTTTTTCTCTGCCTTCCCACTTGCGCCTGCACCTTTCTCGCATCTCCTTCACCTGCATCAAAACCCGCCCATCAGCCTCAAATCACCTCGCCCAGGGCCACAACGCGTGCGCGCGCATCTTGCCGACCCAGGCTTGATCTTCACCGGCGGGACCGACGACAACTTTCACCAGCCAGCCGCAAATCCAAGAGGAGGGACAGCGCCAAAAGGGTTGTGCATCTGGTCTGGCTGCAAGATCTCCCCTCTCTCTCTCTCCAGGCCAAGATTGGTTGAGAATGAGAGAGAAAACAGATACTGACAACGAGACCTGCCGATCCCTTGGCTGAGCGGACGACTCACACCCTGTCCACAGCCATGCATCCTCCCCCGCTCCTCGGTGTGGGCGTTGTTGATCTGCTCGAGTCCGATCCCCGACCGAGCTTCGTCGTTGCGCTACCAACTTCATTCAAGGACCCCGCGCTTGCCGAGGTTGTCTACAGCAATCCGGCTCTGGTGAGCAAGCCTGCTCTTTTCGAGGTCCTGGGGTCACTTTCGAGCCGCGACCATACAAGATTTTGGGACTGGATCACCGCCCAAGACGCCAACCCGCCACAATCTTTCTTGTATAACAACCATTTTTGGACACGAAACGCCCTGCTTTCCAGATGGGTCGTTGTGAGCTCCAACGATTTCCCAGTTTCCTCAGAGCCTCCGAGAAAGATTCGCCTGGATGGTTCGAGAGGCAGAGAGTCTAGCAGCGGTATCTTGCACCCGCACACTTCCACCGTGCCCTCGGTACCTTCGGCAGAGTCGTCCGCAGAAGACTTGTCCTATCCCCGGATCGTTCGAGCAACCACCGAGCCGCCGATAGTGTTACCAGATTTTATGCCAGACCAAGAGCCTTTTCTCGAAATGGTCGACAGTGTTGACTGGAGCGCAACTCCCCTGGGTGCCATGGACCGGTGGCCATCACTGCTTCACCAGTCTTATAGCCAGATATTGTGCAACTCTCAGCCCACAGCAATCTACTGGGGCAAGAAGCTCACGACAGTCTACAATGAGGCTTATGGAGAGATGATAGGAGCCCGACACCCCAACCTGATGGGCCATTCCGTGACCGAAGTCTTCCCTGAAATTACAGATCAGCTCAGAGATATGATGGAAAACCCTGGGCAAAGTCGTCGCGCGAGCAACGAGGAGGCATTCCGCTTTTTCCTCGAAAGACCTGACGGATCACCTCTCGAGACATACCTAAAGTGGTCGATCGTACCGGTCATGCAGAACGGCGAATGTCTTGGCTTCATTCACTTGATATCCGACACAACTCTATACCACCTTTTCCGTCGGCGGATTCAGATGCTCGTTGATATGGGCGAGGAGCTCGTCACAGCCAAAGATGTAAAATCCTATTGGAGCAAGCTGATCGAGGAGCTCTCGGAATGCGATCCCGCATACGACATACCCCTCGCGATGCTTTATTCGATTGAGTGTGATGGATCGTCACACTCTGGAAGCGAGTCGCGGCACGATTGTAATCACGTTTGTCGGCTCGAGGGCGCTCTTGGTGTTCCGGCAAACCATCCTATCATGCCTGAAACCCTGCAACTGAGGGACACCGATGCTGGTTTGGCGCCACAGTACCGAGCTGCTCTACGCAGCCATGAGCCGCTAATCATCAGCACATCAGATGGCAGTCTACCCAAAGAGTTACTGACTGGTCTGCAGTGGCGCGGATTTGGCGATCCCTGCGAAGCTGCTATTGTCCTGCCCATTAGACCCACGAAGGAGGAGGAAGTCATGGGACTGCTTGTGCTGGGGCTCAACCCTCGACGGCCCTATGATGATGCATACACCCTCTATATCCAACTGCTAGCGCAGAAGCTCACAACATCTCTGGCTTGTACAGTCTTATTAGAGGAGGAACGACGTCGAGGAAGGAACGCTGCTGAGCAAGCGGCATACGATCAGGCCATGCTGAAAGAGAAGCTCGCCTACCAGACCAAGGAAGCCACAGAGTACACCCGATTGTTCCAGACGGTTTCCGACTTCATCCCTAACGGATTTTCCCTTGGGGACCACCAAGGGAACTTTACATTCGCAAACGGCCTTTGGTACCGTATAACAGGACACCCTGACGAAGGCGGCTCGTTCTCTTGTGTATTGGAAGCAGACCGAGAAAAGATACGCGAGGCGTACAAAGAACTGCAGACAAAGGATGAAGTCGAATTTGAGTTCCGTGTCAAAGGGACAAAACATACAAACAGTGTGCTGGCAAGGAGATCACCCTTCAAAGCCGACGTGTACAGTGATCTTGATGATGAGTTGGAACGTTTTGTAATGGCCCAGGCAAAGGCTGAGCGAGCGACAGACGGAACGATCATTCGAACTTTCACTTGCCTGACAGATGTCACTGCACACAAGAGGACAGCCGACGAAGCGACCAGGAGGGCCCAACAGGCAGAGAATCTAAAGAGGATGGCCGAGCTGGCCACAGTTGGTATGTTCGATATGGACACCGGAGGACGTTTGCTTGGAGCAAACAACGTCTTTTTCGAGCTGTCGGGGATAGAAAAGGTGGATCCTTTGCAACACGAAGTCCGGCCATGGGAAGTTTCGGTCGTAGAAGACGACCTTCCAGCCTTGAGTGAGAGCGTGGCTCGGCTCGTATCGACGAAAAAGCCCCAATCGGCTGAGATACGCCTGAAGACCACATGGACTGCCGAGGATGCTGGAGGAAACCAAATCACGGCGCCCAGATGGGTACACACCACTCTGATGCCAGTGTGCAATTCAGACGGCATTGTTCAGTCGTTTACTGGCTGTGTCAGCGACGTCTCATTGCAAAAGTGGCAACTCGAATTGGAAACTCAACGCACCGAGGAGGCAATCGACTCGAAGCGGCAGCAGGATAACTTTATCGATATGACTTCTCACGAGATGCGAAACCCGCTCAGCGCTATCGTTCACTGCTCAGACGCCATCATTGCCTCTCTCGCACGATGTGAGGAGCTGGTCGACCGGCCTCTTACGCCCAAGGCAGCCAAGTCTGACGGCGAAAATAACGACAAATATTTTGATATCAAGCAGCTTCTTTCGGATAGCATCGAGAATGCGGAGACGATTGTTGCCTGCGCGCAGCATCAAAAGCGGATTGTGGACGACATCCTGACAATGTCCAAGTTGGACTCCAAGCTCCTGGCTGTCACTCCCTGCACAGTCAATCCTGTTCAAATTGGCGAGGAGGCCATCAAGATGTTCGACGTGGAGGCTCGTCGTGTTGATATTGACCTCAAAATGACTGTTGACAAGTCGTATCGGGAGCTGGGTCACGTTTATCTTGACCTTGACCCTTCCCGCGTCAAGCAGGTCCTCATCAACTTGCTTACCAACGCTCTCAAGTTCACAAAGTCTGGTTCAATCAGGAATGTGTCTGTTTGCATGAAGGCATCGCGACAACGGCCGACGGACGAGACGGCACCGGTCACCTTCATTCCCCGATCCTGCAAAGAAGAGTCGGAATACGAGCAGCCTGCTTTAGACAACCGTAGAGACCCAGTCTACATTATGTTCGAGGTCAAGGACACCGGCCAGGGCCTGTCGGAAGACGAAAAGTCAAATCTCTTCAACAGGTTCGTGCAGGCGAGCTCGCGAACTCATGTCAAGTACGGTGGAAGTGGACTGGGGCTGTTTATCTCGCGACGATTGACGGAGCTACAAAAGGGCGCTATCGGCGTGGCCAGCTTGCCGGGGGTGGGGTCCACGTTTGCGTTCTTCATTGAGGCATACGTGCCGACGGAAGCGTCGCGGAGGGAAGCCGAATCTGCGGCCGCGGATGTCAGGATGACGACTCTGGCCACTGCAGCAAACACGCCATCCACACTGCCGCGGATTAGAGCTCCCGCGAACGAACAGAGAACACCTGGCTCGCGGCCGAAACCTAAGAGTTACGACCCCCGGCTAGACGGGATCCTTGTCGTGGAGGACAACTTGATTAATCAGCAGATAACCCGTCGCGGTCTGCAGGATAGGGGATTCACTGTCGATGTGGCCAATCATGGAATCGAGGCTCTAGAAAGGCTCATGCAGTCCATGTCCTTGCAAAAGCAGGAAGACCCAGAGTACTTTACCCACAACAACTCAAGTTCCCAGGGATCTCCCGTGTCGATCAACCTCATCCTCATGGACATAGAGATGCCAGTGCAGGACGGGTTGACATGCACGCGGCGCATCCGGGAACTAGAGAAGGAAGGAAGAGTGTTCTGTGAGAGCGGTGGAAGAATCCCCATCATCGCCGTCAGCGCCAATGCAAGGCCGGAGCAGATGCAAGACGCCAAGAGCGCTGGGTGTGACGACGTGCTCGTCAAGCCTTATCGGATGCCGGAGCTAATCGAGAAGATGCAAGTGGTGGTCCGGCGGATGGGGGGCCTTTCACCCGGGTCGCCTATACCATAATGAAAGCTGCCTATCGGAGAGACGGAGGAGCGGCGGGAAAAGCATTATCGGTCACATGGAAAGCCAAGGGCTGGTGATCCTGCAGAGACGGGTACGGCGTTTAGGCAAAGGGGAGCTACAGCAGGACTGGGCTCGGGGAAGAGGACTGCTTCCGGAATTTAAGTCTAGACACACTTGGCTGTGTGTCGTGTGGTGGATGGACGAACAGAGATACCAAAAATGGCCTTGGAGGTGCTGGCGGACAGGAAGACTCCAGACGTTTGGATGTCACACGGGCGAGAGAGACTTGGCATTGGATGGCGTTGAGCGGCGGGTGGGCTAGCCAAGTCGATGAATTTGGGGAGAAAGACTGGCTCAATCCAGAGGGAAGTGAAAGGAGAATGTTTTCGTGGAATGAGAGGTTCCTCGGCAAGTCTGCTGCTAAGGGTGGTCCAGCAGTTAAAACACAGATGTAGATGGGCTAGATGGAGAGAAGGAATAATAACAGACAATTCACTACAAAACAATCAGCCTGGGTGTCAGGGATTGATTGCCTGCTGCTGTTCAAGGCCCAGGTAAAGGAAGGGTCACATACCATGTCTTTGTCACTATTCGTAGGTCCTTGCGTGCTGAATTGTAAAGACCGCCAGGTGAGGTTGTTGAAACCCCAAGAACCCGACCTGGCATCGCCAAGGTAAGAGTGAAGGGAAAAGGCATCAGACGAGACGGAGAAATTCATCATTGGTCGGGATTTTTGGGGGCCGCCGGCGATGCAGGGGGCCTGGAAGCGTTTGTGTCACGGCCCCACTATGGGCGCCGCGGGGCTTGGCCGGTGGTTCAGGGAAAGAAATCCCGGTTTGATGCCATCTGTACATCTTTTTACGCTTCGGAATGGGTTCTATGCAAGTAGGTGAGCACGCTAGTGCTACTATAGAGGAGATCTCGCTCTTCTCACTGGGGAGACTGAGGAACAATAGCTAGGAAGAAAGCTTGGAGAGGATGAGGTGCTCCATACATGGGAATGTAAATACAGGATGGCGCAACGTGAACGGGCAGCGGGGAGTGCGGGCCGACTCGGGCTTTGAGGTGTGAGAAGAGCTCGAAGTTGTGGAATCTAGAGTAAATGTAGGGTTTTTGATGCGTCCCTCGATTTTGCGTGGTACTCGGCAGGTTTAGCCCATCTCTTGGGAGCATAAGGTAGCATAAGGTACATAATAGTTGAGGGGACCGTGAAGTTGGCATGTGAGATGACAGTCCCGGCAGGGGGGGGGGGTCTTGTAATGCAAATGGAGCCTCTTGAGATGATTGAGCCAAGTTATGACCGATTTGCGTAGGGGCTTACACATATCATCTAAGCACTACATCCCCCTTTTTTTTCTAATCAATGAAATGCTTGTCTATAATCAGACGATGGACGGATGGGGGATTCTCTCGATTTCTCGAGGCCCGCTCGCGGAGGTTGGGGACGGGAGCTGTTCCTATGTGCTTGGGGAAGGTCCGTGGCTTGTTCCAATCTGAGGTTGCCCGAGCTTCCTTCCGTCGATTGTGAAGAACAATTGACAAAACTGCAAAATACGCATGTGATCTTCTTTCTTTCTTCCTTCTAGTTCCCTAAGACTTGACATGTTGTTCTCTGAAAACCTACTTTAGCGGGCAATACCTTAGCCGTCCCATCAGAGGTGGATATTGGCGCAAGTTCGATTTGTAGTGTAAAATCGGGGGAACGAGGGGGAAGTACCCCTCCCCCGCCAGGCCAGGTAGCTCCGCCAAGACTCACCCAAGGTACCTACTGCGTCGTGGGCAAAGCTCCTGCATGGCATGGCGCTATCCGCCCCCCCCCCCACCCCTTATCCAAGTGCAACAGACGGAGCTCCCACCCGAACCTCACTTCCTCACAAACACAAACAGTGCCCTGCGCAACGCCGTCTTCAACCGACCACCCGCATATACCGGACCTACCTGACCTTGCATACAGCTTACCTGCCAAGTACTTACTTACCTAGCCAACCGGACTACCGAATATAAACTCTCCGCAAGTCTCTCTCCCACCGACACATCTCTCTCTTCTCTGCCTTTTCTTACAAATGCCCCCGACTCCCACGCTCCTAACCTCACTCCAAAAGTTGCCCCGCCTTCGACTCCGGAATCCCATCCTCACCATCACCACCACCCCGCCATCGTCGTCACGGTCTCGCGCCTTTGTATCTCTGTGCTTACCTACTACACCGACGCCGACGACAACGACGACAACGACGACCCGTCGGGTAGCGATCTACGACACAGGACAACAACAGCAACACCGCCGATTAACAACCGGTGTTCGTCTCTGTACGAACAAAATCAACGGACGACGCAACGTCCTGCTGCTCGGGAAAG
This sequence comes from Colletotrichum godetiae, assembly GCF_030913485.1. Taxonomy (NCBI): domain Eukaryota; kingdom Fungi; phylum Ascomycota; class Sordariomycetes; order Glomerellales; family Glomerellaceae; genus Colletotrichum; species Colletotrichum godetiae. Next base: position 1,912,899 of record NW_026851249.1, on the reverse strand, counting down.
AAGTCGGCGTCGAGAGAATCACAGACGAAATGGCGGACCGGATTCACCGCGTGACCATGTTCAAGATTGCCGATGAGGGGCAGCAGAAGGAGCTGATTGAGCAGTATAAGATTTTGGGAGGGTCGCATAAGAAGGTGTGTCTCTTTTTTCTTCACCTTTCTTGTTGTTGCAGTCGTAACTTTTCCTGCGAAGCGAGGGACGGGATGAGGATGGGTGCGGAGGGGATGGGGAGCTTTCGTCCATCGGATCCCGGCACCCGGGGGTGTTCGGCCCCACTGTAGCTCATTGCGCCGACGTCGTCATGTTGGGATCGAAGAGACGGGGGGTTTTGGATTCACGTTTTCTATGACTTTGCTGTTCGTTTCGACATCACTTCATCAGACTGATACTAACGGAAATCCCACCAGGACGGAAAGCCGTACATCCTTTCCATGGTCGTCGGCCCGGCCGTCGACGACCCGCGCGCCCAGGGCTTCACTATTGTGGCCAAGACCGAGTTCGCCTCGCTCGAGGACATGAAGTACTACGACGACGAGTGCGCCGCCCACGGCGTCCTCAAGTCCTTTGTCAAGGGCAACCTTACCGTTGGCGGCGTCATGTCTGTCTACTTCAAGCCCGAGGCCATTTCCGTTTTGTAGACGTGTCTTGCGGCTGGGAGCAGAGCACCATAGGCCATGGGTCAATGAGAGTCCAGAGGGTGGTGTGGATCAAAGGGAATTCATCAAGACTTCACCAGAGAAACCGAGGTGATTGTAAGGCAGCTTTTTCTCCCCGTGTTTCTCTGGTGTAGAAAACCTCTTTCCAGAAAAATGTCAAATACTCCTTGTTGCCGGTTATGGACAGGTATCAAGCTACTTTGCATATATAGAAATTCCTCCTTCAATCCTGACACACAATCATGAAATTCACCCTCCTTTCCGGTTTGACCTTTGTTGCCTCGAACCATATTTTTGGACGTCTTTCTTTTTTTATTCCCCCCTTGCCCCCTTGTCGTGCAGAGCTAACGATTGACAACCGACTCTCCGATAAATAAACAAAAAACCACTTACAGCCCAGGATATGAGAAAAGGAAATAGAGCCGCATCACCGACAGATCGACAAGAGAAGTACACAACCACACACGCGCACACACTCATATGCTTACGAAGCAGCGGCAACAGCAGGCGCGGAAGCCGGAGCAGTCGCGGGCGCCGTAGTGGAAGCGGCAGTCGTAGCAGCAGTCGTGGCAGCCGCATCGGTAGCGGGAGCAGGGGGCTGCGTCAGGTTCCCCTCGGAGAAGTTCTTGAGCCCCTCCATCCAGGCGGCGAAGCCCGTCTCGAGCTGGCCGACCATGGTGAAGCGGAGGACCTGGGCGAGGGGCCCGTAAAAGGTCTCCCAGCAGCGGTACTCTGTGCCGTTGCCGTCCTCGGTCTCGAGGAACTCCTGGACGCGCTCCGACTTTAGGACAAAGGGGGGCACGAGGCCGCCCGTCTTCCAGCAGACGCGGTAGCCTTTGCGGCCGCGGTGGACGGGCTGGGTCTCGCCGTTTGCGACGGCGGTGGAGGGGGCGGCGTGGGTGTACTCTTCGAGTTTGGTTACGACGAGGGCCTGCTTTGTGGTTGTCTTTGCCGGGTCGAGCGTCATGTGGACTTCAAAGGTGACGTGGGTGCCCTCGAGGAGGAGTTCGCCCGGCTGGTTCTTGGCGACGGAGGAGTCGGCGAGCATGGGCGGGACGGCGAGGCCGGAGGGGCGGGAGACGGTGGCTTTGGGGACAAAAGTGTTCCAGGCTGGGTAGGTTGCCGGGTTGAGGACGGCGGCGAGGACGGCGGTGGGTTTGGCGGCGATGGGGGTCGCGCAGGCGATTGTGAGGACGGCGCCGATGTCGCCGTGGGACGGGGTCGCGAGGGGAGGGGAGACGGGGGTGGGCGTGAGGGAGGTGGGGATGGAGTCGGTGCCCTTGTCGAGGGCTTTGGGGGATTTGGGCTTGAGCTGGTCGGGGATCTGCTTGATCGAGTCCGGGATGGTGATTCTTTGGCGTATGGCCTCCATTGTTGATTACTGTTACTGAACGTTGACTGGACTTCTTCTTCTTGTTCTTCTTCTTCTTCTTCTTCTTCTGGGGGGGTATCTCTGGGTATAATGATGAATGTGACAAAAGACAGATGGATGTCGAAGGGAAGAAGAAGTTTTGCCGGATGGGTATTGATGTAAAGATGAAAGGTAAGGAGAGGAAAAGACGGCGAACGGAGAAAGGATGGAACGATGGAGGAGGAGGAGGGGGGCAGCAAGGGGGTAAGTAAAAGAGGAATAATACGGGGCCTGGAGCACAACTCAACTCAAAAGTAGGGCGAGAAGGCAAAGTAGAGGGCACACAGGTAATAGAAACGGGAGCGATTCAGGTCAGTTGTATCAAATGGACGGGATTGGGCTTTAGACTTCCTGGTCTCGTGAGGAGATGCGCGTCATGGGATGGGGGGAGGGATGGATGGAAGCCCGGCGGAGGAGGAGACGAGGAGGAAGATGAGGGGCTTGACGGTTGGCTGCCTGGGCTGGATGAGGTGTATCCAAGGTGTATCCGTAAGGTGTGTAAGGTGTAGGGGGAGGGCAGAGGACAGAGGGCAGGGGAGGAGGGGGGCTGTGAATCCGTGATCAAACGGTAGTGTCGTGAGCGTGATGTGAAGCTGTGGTATGAGGCTGGCCCGAGCAAACGGTCGGGAATAGAGGTGTGGTGTGTGGTCAATGGTGTGTCGATGAGTGAGATGTAATGTGTGTGTGGTGGTGGTTAGGTGTAGGTTGCCGACGATGATGAGATTGGCGACCGCCGACGGGCGATTTTTAGTGGGAACAACAGAAAACCGATGGAGAAAGTTGGGGGTTTGACGGCTGCCGCGGTCCGGATCTGTCCATTTTCGGATCCAGGCCGCCCCCCTCCCCGCTTTGAGTCCGGGGGACATGGGGGTATCGATGACTCCACCTCACAGGGATGAGGCGGGATGGGAGGGGTCTTTTTTTCGGCGATTAAACACGGAGATCCGAATCGGAGATGCTTTCTAAGTGCTTGCACTGATCAGATTGTTAGCTAGGTAGTTGAGGGGGCTACCCTTCTTCCGCACAACCTTTTCCGACACTGGATGGACAAGAATGAACATGGCTTAATGGATAGGTATCCGAACGAAAGCTCAGAATATCTTGCAATGAAATTCAAACGCGAAAAGGCGATCTTGATGCCCACCCGGCAACCCCTCAGCATGAAAAATACCAGTATATGCCCTGCTCGCAACGGGTCTGACACGTGTAAGTGCAATGGAGAACCCAAGCCAACTGGCTGAGGTGGAAAAAGCAAACCAACCCCCCTTTCGCCCAGCTCACCAACTTCAACCGGGAAGTAGCCTGCGCATCTTGCGCATGAATGATCGAAGCAGACCCAAAGAACCCGTCTCCACCGTTGGGCGCCGATTGTCGTTCGTTGGCAGAAACGGCTTTTCGCAATAAATGTGGAGGAGGGGATATAATAAGGCACTACTAATTCGATAAGAAGTGTCCCGTAGAGCGAAGCCAACGCCTGTGTCCCAGGAAGACGGCTCTGGAAGCTCGAGGCTGAAAGGGTTCGAGCGCTGGGACTCGAGTTTCGCCTCGTTTTCGTCCTTGGTCTTTGTTGGCTGATTTGCTCCATTGAGTTCCAGGGATAGGGGGTTGCAAATGTGAAATTTCACCAGCCGCACAGAGCAAAATGCGAGGTGAAGAAAGTGCCATAGCTCGAACGAAGATGGAGTAGGTAGGCATTACACAGAAAGGTAGGTGTTGGAGAGAGGGGGGGGGAAGTCGCCCCATCTTCAAACCCAATTGTTCCCCTCAGTCAAACTTCCAAGTTCGACGCTCTTTTCCGGTCGTTTCGTTGTCGACCTGGAAAAGCCATAACGTCCGAGCACGGCAGTCTGAGCCGATGATTTTGATGATTTTGATTCCATGTAGACTTCTTCGAAATGTTACTTTAGTTCTGTAAAAGTCAGACAAATCCATTTCGCTTTACATTCTGAGTAAGGGTCGAAAGATTAAAAATAGTCAGTCTTCGAATTTAATCATCCGTTAATTCTTCTCAACTCGCAAGCTTCTGCAACAAATCGTGCGCCCAACTCGAAAAGTAATAAGTTTCATACACAGAGACCGCGCGCAAGAACCATTGTCTCGGTTCCAAGTTCCAAGTTCCAAAATCCTCAGACCCCTCCCCTTTTACATCCCATCCCCCAAGCAACTCACTTGTCCAAGACAAGGTCTCAAAACCACGTCGTCCGCCCACGCGCCCAACCACACAACCGTCACACCGCTGCCACGAGCCGTGTCTTGGCCGCCTGGAAGAAATTTGCAAAAAGCACGAGGCAGAAGACGAGTTGTGCGCTCTGTCTGAAGATGAGGCGCGGTGAGTCATATCTCTGATCTCGATAGATGTGGGACAATGGCGGCTGGCCAGGGAGATGAGTATCAAATTCTTCTCTTTTAAGGACTACCTTATGCGACACTGTTGAATTAGTCATTCTAAATGCGAGATTCGCATCGCAAGACGCACATGCCTCGAAATCAGAACCGGTGGAGACAAGCTGCGTGTCTCTTGTCATTAGGCGCATCCACCCAAACCCGCTCGTGTCGGATCCATGGGAATTCTACTTATGATGAATGCTATCAATGCGATTAACCCGCATGGCGTATCATCACAAGAAGCACAAAAAGTATTGATAGTGAACAGTCTGTCTTTCGTCGAAACTTTGAACCGCCTTGAAGGAGGCGAAAACTACTTTACATACACCAGAAAGTTCCTAAGCCATGATGCAGTTGGACGCTTGCGACCAAGTCTGTCCGAAATGCTTACGAGAATAAGAGCGCATAGGAGCGCGAAAGCACAATACCTCCCAATTCCTGAGCCGATGCCACCCGGTTGACGCCTTGTAACTCCCTGAAAGAAGCAGATCCTGGTTTTCCGATTCCCTGAAATTGGATATCCCCATGAAGCTATATGAGCGTGTCGGACAATGCGTTGACTATGAAGTTTAGGCTGTGCGACCGTGGACCGCAGCCGAGGCGACGGAGCGACCGGAGCGAACACTGGCCATGTCGCTCATCTCGGTGCCATCGTGGTCGTTGCCTTCTTGCTGCAGGCGTGTCTTATTGGCTTGCTGCGCATGACCAGTGAGAAGGGTGATGGATCTGGGGTCCTTCTCCCAAGTAAAGACGGCGGCGACCACCATAATGGCGCAGACGCTGATCATGAAGATTGTCTGGTCTCTAAAGGAGTCGGCGTAGACATGCTTGACAAGGTTCAAGAGGTGCGAGTCCCACTCGGAAGATGTGGTCGGAGAGTGGGCCAGAGTCTCACGTTCAGCCGGAGAAAGACGATCGCTGAGAACCTCCAAGCGCGTATTGAACAGAGCAGTGCAGATAGCGACGCCAAGACAGCCACCGAGGGCGCGAGCTTGAGCGAGAATACCTTGGGCGACGGCGTGTTCCTTGGTCGATTCCGCTTCGACGCCAGAGAGAATGGTCGTGGAGCCGAAGTTGAGGCCGACGCCCAGTCCAAAGACGAGGGTGAATCCGTACGCAGGAGCAAAGTCAGCCTGAGCGCCGACGACCATAAGCATGAGACTAATACCGATGACTTGCGCAATTGAAGCGACAGTCATGACGAGAGCCACCTTGTTCGATTTGGAGTTCAACGCTCCAGCAACGAAAGATCCGACTGCGCAGGCTCCAAGCATAGGCAACAGGTACATGCCGGACTTCAGAGGGCTCTCCTGCGCAATCACCTGCATGCGTTCCGGGATAATGACTGTAAGGGCGACATAGGGAAGTCCGGTGAGGAAGGTAACGGCCAAGCCGCACATGAAAGGTCTGCGTCGAGCGAGGTGTACTGGAAAGACAGGCTCTGGGTGCGAGCATCGCAGATGATCGATTAAGAGGCAGCGCGTTCGGTAAAGGTAGTTCTCGAAGATGCTGAAGATGGCCCAGCAGGATCCAGAGCACACAAACATGACAATGACGGTCCAGTGGGCCCAACCGTAGTATGCGTATCCACCACGCTCGATAGCGACAACGAGGAAGACCGAACCAAAGAAGAGAGTGACCATACCAACCACGTCAAGCTTTTTGAACGCCGTCCAAGAGTAAAGCTTGAAGGCGTTTCGGTCTTTGGGGTAGGCCACAGCGAGGCAGGCCACGGCGAACAGTCCGATGGGGATGTTGAGTCCAAAGATCCAGCGCCAAGTAATCTTGGAGACAATGACACCGCCCAAGATGGGGCCAAGAAGGAAAGCCGCTGCGAGAGTGATGCCGATGATGCCTCCCATCAGAGCTGGGTTGTGGGCAGGGCCTTGCTCGAGCAGGCAGGTCTGGGCGAGGCTGTACAAGCCCGAGCCCCCGACGCCCTGAAAAGCGCGGCCAATGATCAAGAGAGTCATGCTGTTCGCGCCAGCACACAGAGCCGAAAAGAGAATGAAGATAGCCCAGCTGTAGAAGAGCATGGCTCGGCGACCGTAGATGTCACTGCACTTGGCAATTCCGACAGCGCAGCCCATATAGGTGAGGAGGTAGACGAGGAGGACGAAGGATGCGTGATGGTAATCGCCAATCTCCTCAGAGATGGCGATCAGGGAGGTGGCGATGATGGAAGTATCGAGCGTAGCGAGGAACAGGCCCACGAGAAGGCTACGTGGTCAGCTAGGTTCGCGAGAATGCTGCAAATTTCTTACCTGATAATGATCAAGATCTTCTCAATCTTGTGATGGCGAAGGCTCGCAGCAGAGTACTCAGCACCGCGGCGGCGAGGGGCAAAGTTCTCGACAGCGAAGCCAGCTGTATCGCCGAGAGACGGGTTGGGATAGGAGAGCTGTTCAGCCATCTCGCGATGAGGAGGAGACTGGGCGGCCATTGATGCAATGGTCTTAACGATGGTTGACGGCGGTCTTTGTTGGCGTGGGAGCAGAACGAAGCAAGGGTTTGCGATTTCCTTCTTCTCTCAGCGGCAGAAGATGGAGAGAGGCCCTCGAATCTTACCGATGGTAATATTCGGAGCTTGATTCCAGCTTGTCCTGAAGAGAGTTATGACGATGTGCCAGAGATTTTCTGAAGAGCAGAGGGGAAAAAGAGAGATTGTGTGGGTGTGGTGTGGCTGTGGTATGGGGAGAGAAGGTGTCTGGGTGGTGGAAACCTGGCTGAGGAAGGTCTCTGAGGATACCTGACTGCTCTCGCCTCGATGGACTTAAGGGCTGGCTTACTTTTCCTGATGGATAAGGAAAGGGAACTGGTAACAAGACAGTGCTCGGCCTTGTGCCTGCCTGTCCTTGGTGCCTTTGCAGAGTGGATCGAGGAAGGTAGACGTGGGCCTTGGCTGGTAGTTGAACTTTTGTTTACCTCGACGATGCAACAATGAGGCAGGTGGCGTGAGGAGAAGAGGAACACTTTGAGGGTACGTGTGTGCGTGTGTATGTGTGAACACACATCTCCCTTTGGTGTGAGGACTTCAGCGGCAGCAAGGAGCAAACGAGGTAAGCAGCTGCCCATCTTCTCCAACTTGGACAGTGGCTGCAACACATAGTTATACTGACCGAAGCTCTTTGCCATCATGTTGACAGTAGAAGAAGGGCATCAAATGCACCTATCCATGATGCCCGAGACAGTGGTTTTCCTAGAGGCTTGCGCATCCAGCCTAGGCCGGGGTGAGAATGAGATCTTCTCTGACAGTTCCACCTTGGCTAGGCGAAGACACGGACAATGACGGGTGCTGTGCCAGGTAGGACAAACAACTTGAAAGCGGCAAGACTGAGAAGCATAGTTGAAGTAGTTGTTCGCGAACCCTGTGCCCTGGCCTCGCTCGGTTGTGGTAACGAAGACACTATGTTCCGAGACAAAGGCTTTCTTGCTTGAGAATGGAGGCCGAGGAAAAGCCAGGGGCAAATTGATGACTGTGCATCTCATCAGAGGGGAGAAGGCAAGTCATTGGTAGGATGCGTCAGGCAAATGTCCCAGTTGTTGGTCTCTCAGAAATGGAAATACTGCCACTGGGGTCACAGGAACAGGTCCCGTTGTTGTACTGACCCCAAGACTCTTCAGCATTCGAGGCCGTGACATTTCGTAAATAGGCCACTCAAGTCCCCGGCTGGGGTGTGGAGGATATATATCAAGCGACACTGTTTGACTCTGAGCCGGTGCAACAGAAAATCGACTGGCTGTCTCCGGCTGATGCCAGAATCCGACAGTACCACCTTGTGTACATTCAGCTCTCTGCTTTAAGAGTAACAAGACGAAAAGAGAGAGGGAATCGCAGCAGGAAAACGAAGAGCCTACCGGATCTGTGTATCCCCGACCGACCTCCCGTCTGCACCACTAGCTCTGCACGCCCCATTTGGAACGTTGTGCTCTCAGATGCCTCGTGGTTGAGTCGCCATCGTCCTACCCACTTGGGTAGAAACAGATGCGCAGAGCGGCACTAGCACCCAACTCTGCATTTTCAAACGTTTTCTTTCATCCACCACGTCAAGAAATAGAGTCGAAGAAAAGTTGTTCGTTTAGAAGCTTGAGAGCTGCGAAGTGAGGTCATGGGCCACGCTGCTTAGCCGAACAACTCTTGGTCCGGCCCGTGTGCGACCTCGCCTCGGATTCCCTCAATGGTTGCTGCAGCGCTGGGCGACAATGTTTTCGGTGGCATGTCCTTGTCAGGAACTGGGGAATCTGAGCAGAGGGGCATCTTGAAGCGCTTTGGCCTGTCGAGATGGTGTGTATCACAGATCCCAGGGGCCGAACTTCCCTCGTCTCGATTGATGAGGGTTGTACACCTGCTTGTGGAACATGAAGTCGGTCCCAAAATGGTTCGATTGGCCAGACTGGGCAAAATGGTCTCGCTGTGTAAATTTCACCGTCTACTCAGCTCCATTTGGAATTGTCGTACAGGCTTTGAGTGTTTCGTCAATCGAAAAGGTGCAGCCTCTCCATGGACATTCAGCCACATGAGAGATCCTATGAGATCCCATGAGATGGTTGGATGTGAGTAGGTTTATTGAGCTTGGAAAAGAAAGGAACTAACAATGAGAAGACTGAATGGAGGCGCTTGGGCCATGAAATATCCCTGACATCGTGTGTGAAGTCGGAACGGAAAAAGTGTTCGGTCCGACATGCCATTAACTGAGCCTCTGAGGTGTGGTGTGGATTGAGCTGGACTTCATCCCAGTGGTGGAACTTGGCAAGCCTACGATACAGTTGGTGTGCTCGACTTACCTTTTCTCTTTGGGCACATTCCCTATACTTAAAGTCCCATATACAAGTCTTCTGAGGCTATTCGACAGGACGAGATGATTATCTTATCTTTCCCTATCCGTTCAGATGTTGTTTTTCTGGCATCATTTTATGTTTTGCTCTACGTCGCCATTTCAATCAATGTGAAAGAAAGTCTGTAGCCAACATGTCTCAAATGGGTTCCTGCATATGACAACATGCCACACTTACAACAGTGTCGGCCTAGCACATGTTAAGCACCATGGGCCCAGAGATCGGATTTCAACTTCGAGAGATCGGTGAAAGGCCAGGCCACTCAGAAGATTATTGAAACGGAGAGCAACACGAATCTGGCATCAAGTGGACGCCAAGTCTTCGGAATATCGGACCTCCATCTGTACGGTCGCGTCGGTGAGTACTGCACAATGTCCTCGGGCGAGCTACACTCCTGCCAATGCCACCAACCTTGTTCGACACGTCAACGTCCCCGTCCAACGAAAAGACCAGGAATAGCCGGTTACCTGCTCCATCGTGGTTTGTCAAAGCTGCCCAGTCTTGTCGTCCGAAATCAGATCATCCGGCCTCTTCTATCCAGTCTCATCCGCTTCTCTTCTTGTACTCGGGCCGAGACCGCGGAGCTTGCAATCCAGGCCCTCCTTGGGATTAGGCACCACTACGAGAAGACGGGTCGAACTGACTGTGATATGCACTATCTCTCCCCAGGTCATAACGTCAACTCTCCGTACAGGCCCCAGAGCAGAGCTCGATTGGCAATCAGGAGTCGTGGCAAACCGAGCACGAACATCGTGACAGGTTGCCACTGACTCAGGAGCTATCTTCTGGCCAAATCTCTTCCACCGGTTGTCCTACAACCATAATCAACCACTGGAACACACGCCGACCTGACACTGTATCGATCCAGAGAAGGAATGAGTGCTACCCCCCGTCATCCCCGCTACGATGGAGTCAGAGCATCGGTGCTCCTCAAAGTTCTGTTTGCAACATGCGGTAAGGAGATGACGCCGATGGGCCATGCCAGTGTCCAGCGGAAGGATTCCAGGATCGATCGTTGTTGCTCTCCTGCGTACACAAGTTCATGTCATGTTGAAGTTATTCTTGCGGTTCTCTGGGGCTGATTGCATGCCAAAGTGGACTGCGCCCCATCCCCGTTCTATTTCAAGCAACTAACTCTATCCTCTTCCCGTCTTCATGGCTTCCCTTGATTTATTCGTCGGTTTGATTGCAAGAAGCCGTTGAGATCCGTGGGCTATGCTTTTGAAGAACCACACTCCGAGGAGAGCAGCACGAGGAGGAGCTGTATCGGATGAAGTTGCCCTCATGATCTTGATTCTAATGGCCAATATTTCTATGTCAGACGGTGATTGCGTCTACTTCCCTAGCGTTGGCTCAATATACCCGAAGAAACAAAGGCCATTGATCACAACGAGTGACGTCCATGCAATCATATTGACAATCCTATCATACAAAGGGTCATTCCTGTACCAAAGGATCGATGTTGACCGCCAGGCGAAGTTCTAAGCTTCATGCCGTATGCTCCCGCTCCCGCATATGAGTGGAATAAGTGGATGGACTTGGCAGTGCCTCTGGCACCAAAGGCAACACGACTTCACCTTCAACCCATATTCACCTTTGAATATCAAGGCCGGGCCCCCTTGATCGCCCGCCGTCAGGTGTCTGGTGGCAGAAAAGATTTTCAACTACCCAACTTCACCTTGGTTCTTCAGAGATTTCTTTCCTACCCTTTCCATCCTGTTTTTTCTTTTCAGCCGTTCGATACTCTTTCCTTCTTCTGTACTCATCGATCCAGTAACGAAAGAGACAAAACCCTGTTGTCTGAGCTGCCCTCGTACAGTCAGATTTATTTCGCGCGTCTCCCTTCCTATCATCTCGTCTGTCGATACTTCCCACTGAAGGCAATACCTTGGTCGGGAATTTCGTCAAGGCGGCCAAGATGGAAGATATTGCCATCGTCGGTATGGCCTGCCGCTTCCCTGGCAACGCGACGTCTCCGGAGAAGCTTTGGGAGATGCTGGTTGCAAAGGAGTCGGCGTGGTCAGAATTCCCCAAGAACCGTCTCAACATCAATGGCTACTATCATCCAAGTGGTGATCGTCAAGGCAGTGTACGTCTTCATTTCATCTTGTCCGGATTATTTTGATACATCTCAAAACTAACCTGATATACCTAGATCTCGTTCCGAGGCGCTCATTTCATCAAGGATGATGTCGCAACTTTTGACGCGTCGGTAATTAGCCATCAGCGTCTTCCCGCTCAGAAGTATCATCTCTTCTAACCTTCCATAGTTTTTCTCAATTATGGCCGAGGACGCCAAGGCAATTGACCCTCAGCAGCGATTCCTCCTGGAGGTTTCTTACGAGGCACTGGAGAATGGTTTGTTGGCCCCCGACCTCTCAAACGAGTTTGTGCTAATCTGGAATAGCCGGCCTTCGCATGGAAGACCTCAAAGGCAGCCCAACAGCTGTATATGTGGGCTCGTTCGTAAAGGGTTCGTCGATACTTCGCTGCTTTTTCCATTTTGCCCTACTGATTGCCTCTAGATTATGAACAGATCTGCCTCAGAGATATGGACTGGCAGCCCCAGTATGCCGCCACGGGCACTGGAAATGCCATCATGTCTAACCGCGTGTCCTACACGTACGACTTCAAGGGGCCCAGCATGACGATTGATACTGGCTGTAGTGGAAGTCTTGTTGCAGTTCACCTCGCCGCTCAAGCTCTCCGAGCTGGCGACTGTTCAATGGTAAGACTATTCTATCGCCAATTTTGGAGTTCACAGACTGACTTATCAAGGCCCTCGCCGCCGGTGCTGGTCTTATACTCACACCCAACACAATGATGCCTATGACGGCACTCAACTTTCTCAGCCCAGACGGGAAATGTTTCGCCTTCGATTCTCGTGCGAATGGTTACGGTCGCGGGGAAGGCATCGGCTTCGTTGTCTTGAAGAAGCTCTCGGATGCCGTCCGAGACAATGATACGATTCGAGCTGTGATCCGTGGCACCCACGTAAATCAAGACGGCCTGACCACAGGTGAGTATTCCACGTTGCGAGGAAACTGGGGTACAGAATTCTGACGGTTTTATGAGGAATCACTCTTCCGAGCAAGGAGGCTCAAGTGGCCAACATCCGATCCCTCTACTCCAAGCACGATTTGGACATGAGACAAACAGCTTACGTCGAGTGTCACGGGACTGGAACCCAAGCTGGTGACCTGCGCGAGCTAAAGGCCATCTCCGAGACTCTGAGTGACGGAAGGCCGATCGAGAACCCGGTGTTTGTAGGTTCTGTGAAGACAAACATTGGTCATCTTGAGGGAGCCGCTGGGGTCGCTGGCCTGATCAAAGGCGTTCTTACCACCGAAAAGGGCAGGATACCCCCGAATATCAACTTCGAGCAGGGGAACCCCAACATCGACTTTGAAAACTGGAAAGTGAAGGTAAGAGTTCGACACTCTTATGTATGGTTCTCTCAATACATGCTGATGATTGTCGTAGGTTCCCACGGATCTCATCAAGTGGCCCATCCAAGGTGGTCGAAGAATCAGCGTCAACTGCTTTGGCTTTGGTGGAACCAACGCCCATGCCGTTCTTGACGAGCCAGCTGCGTATTTTGCCTCACGCGGCATCTCCGCCAACCACAATTCGATTGTTGACAGCAGCCAGTCACACCAAGATAACGCTAAAAATGAGATTCAGGGAGCCTTCTCAACTCCTCAACTCTTCGTTTTCTCTTCAAACGAGCGCAAGGGTGTATCTCGTTTGATGGACACGCACCTTGATCATGCCGAAAAGCTCGCAGATACTACCCAGAGAGGCGCCGACAACTATGCATACACCCTGGGATGTCGTCGCTCGGTAATGGAGTGGAAGGGTTTCGCCGTGGCCAACTCCTATGCCGATCTTAGCGCGAAGTTGACGACTAGAGACGAATCTGGCTTTACTCGATCTGGTCGTGAACCAACGCTGAAGCTCGGCTTCGTCTTCTGTGGCCAGGGTGCTCAATGGGCTCAGATGGGACGCGAGCTCATGTGCTTCGAAGTGTTCCGACAAAGCCTTGATGCGGCGACCCAGTACCTCAAGACGATCGATAACGACTTCGAACTCACCGAAGAAATCATGCGGCCCAAGCCAGAGTCACGCATTCAAGAGCCTCGGATTTCACAGCCGGCAACAACAACAATTCAGGTGGCGCTCGTCGACTTGCTGCGGTCATGCAATATCACTCCCAGCAGCGTCGTTAGTCACTCATCGGGAGAAATCGCAGCTGCGTATGCGTGCGGTGCCATCGCCCGCGAAGCGGCTTGGGCCTTGGCATACCACCGCGGCCAGAGCGCTGCACTTCTCAGAACCACTTCTCCGTTTCTTCAGGGAGCTATGTGTGCCGTCAGGTTGACCTACTCTGAAACTCAAGCGTACCTCGAGAGTCGACTGAATCTTGGCGATTTGGAGATTGCTTGCATCAACAGTCCGAATTCGATCACAATCTCTGGCGAGCTCGAGGACATTCTACACATGCGAGATGAACTCAAGTCGCGCCGGATTCTTTGCAAGGTGCTGGATGTGGACATCGCTTACCACTCGAGGCAGATGAAGCTGGTACAGGAGGATTACATGGAACGCATTAAATCCATCCGGCCGACAGACACCACTGGCGATATTCCATTCTTCTCGTCCGTACGGGGTAGGGTGCATCCACATACTCTCCTCCAAAAGTTCTACTGGGTCGAGAACTTGGTTTCGCCGGTGCAGTTCCTTTCCGCAGTCAAGTCGATGATGGAATCTCCGAACAGGCCTGATATCTTGATCGAGCTGAGTCCCCATGCAACGCTGGCGTCGGCGCTCTCGGAGATCATGGCCGAGCATAGCCCTGGCAATCAGCCGACGTATCTGTCGCTCATGCAGCGCGAAAAGGACTCTGCGGCCACGACGCTCCAGGTGATTGGAGAGCTTTGGGCTCGCGGCTGCCCTATTGACATGCTCAAGGTCATCTCCAAGTAAGCTGGTCTCTTCTTTATACTTCCTCCATCTTACTAACAGTACTTTACTAGGGGCTCTGACAATCCCACGTACAAGACGCTTGTCGATCTACCATCATACCCCTGGAATCATTCCAAGACTTTTTGGCACGAGTCGCACACCTGTACCGAGCATCGCTTCCGAAACTTTGGCCGCCAGGACCTGATCGGATCGCCCTCTCCAGATGCCACCACCTTTGAGCCGCGTTGGAGAGGTTTCTTTCGTATCTCCGAGAACCCTTGGATCCAAGACCACCGAGTCCAAAAGACCATTGTGTATCCGGCGGCAGGCATGGTCACCATGGCCCTTGAAGCCGCAAGCCAGCTTTCTCATGGCATGACGGACATTTTAGGATTCCATTTGACTGATCTGAAGATCGAGAGAGCAATGACCATTCCTTCTACGGCTTATGGACTCGAGTACTCGCTTAATCTGAAACAGTGCTCTGCGAACTTGGAGGCTGAACTAGTGTGGGAATTCTCCATCTATTCAAAGCAAGAGGATGGTCCTTGGATTCGACATGCGGACGGATGCATTAAAATTCGACAGAAGGCCGTCGGCCTCCCTTCACCCACTACGGGGAACGAGGCCAAGTTCAAAAATATTCAAAGTCTTTGCACCACAACAATGCCTCCGCGGCAGCTATACGAGATCCTGGATGTTGTCGGTCTCAACTACGGACCTTGTTTCCAGAATGTCGCGTCCATATCGACTCACCAGAACTCCTGTACCAGCAAGATTAAAATTCCCGATACGAAGTCGAAGATGCCTGCAAACTTTGAGTATCCTCACGTTATTCATCCCGCCACGTTAGATGCCATGTTTCAAACTCTCTTTGCCATCGACACCAAGCCAATGGTTCCTTCATCTATCGAAAGCATCTTCGTTTCAGCGAACACCCCTCACGGCGCCGGCTTCGAGTTCACAGGGTTCGCTACAGCCGAGAGGCACGGTCTTCGAGACGCAACTGGTTCTATTGTTATGGTGGATGATATCAGTGATTGGGAAAACCCGTCTATCGTTGTTGATGGTTTGCATTTCACTGCTCTTTCGACACCCTCGATTGAGGACGGTGGCTTCATCCCGAACCATCGTAATCTCTGTTCTAATGTCGTGTGGAAGGAGGACTACACCACGACGCTGTACGCAGACCTCACCCACATGCTGGAGCTGATGGCTCACAAGTACCCGTCTCTATCTGTCCTTCAATGTGGTGGAGATGAGCAGATGGCTCGACATATTCTAGAAACGCTCTCGAGTGGCGACAGGCTTCTCTTATCCCGCTTCACCATTACGGATGACAACACGCTGTCAAACACGCAGAAGATCTTCGAGAAATCACCGGCTATCAAAGTCCTGGAGTACCGTAGCTGGGAAGCAGTCAAGGAACACTCTGCTCGCTACAACCTGATCATCGCAGCGAGAGACTCAAGCGTGGATATGACCCAAGCAAGTCAGCTCCTCCTGCAAGATGGCCTTCTGCTCAATGAGGTCTCGCCGCCAATGACCCCGACCACCACCGACTCCTTGTCCGGATTTCAGCAGCTTTCCGATGAGCTCGCTTCGCTCCAAGTGGCTTATGAGCCCGACTTGAACGACGCTATTAGCTGCGACATGCTGGACCAGCATTTCGAGGTTCATCTCTTTGCCGACGCGTTGGACCCTGTTTCATCACCCGAAGTCGTCCTTATCTTGCCCGACACAGCCGACGCAACTCTCAAGAGCTTTGTCATGTCTCTCAAGGACCTCTTGTCCGACAAAGAATTCAAAGTAAGCACTGGCCTCTTGCATGAAGTCGACCCTGCTGGCAAGATCTGTATCGCGCTTCTCGAAGCGTGCGAGTCTTTTGTATTTAAATGGACCACCGAGCAGTTCAGTGACTTCCACAATCTTCAGAACACAGCCAAGAGCGTCTTGTGGATCACCCGCGGCGCAAATAGACGTCCTACCATCCCCCAGAACGCCCCTGTCATTGCGCTTGTACGCACGATTTTGTCCGAGGATCCGCAAAAGACGATCGTTACTCTCGACTTGGCCGAGGCTACCCATCTCACTTCATCTACCCTCCCCAAGACTGTGTGGTCTGTCCTGGCTTCGATCTTGGCTGGATCAGTGGAGGCAGAGTTTGCGGAAGAGGGGGGCGATCTGTACATCCCCAGACTGATGCCCCAGGAGGAGCTCAACAGCATGATCGAAAATGACTCTCGAATCGAGGTTGTCCAAAAGCCTATCTTTGATCAATCGTCGAGCATAGACAGCTACAAGATGGCCATTTCTCGGCCGGGCATTTCAAACGACAACTTCTACTTCGCCAAGACCTCGTATCCTACAAAGCTTGGTTCTCAAGAAGTCGAGATTCAGACTCTCAGCGCGGCCTTGCATCTTTCGGATCTCCACACCGCCATGGGACGAACTGATGAAGATTTACTGGGCATTGATGTTATGGGAATCATAAGCAAAGTCGGTCGCGATGTGAGAGATATTCGCTGCGGAGAACAGGTTGTGGCCCTTGTCCCCGGCGCCTTCAAGACGGTTCATCGAGTCGACCAGGGATTCGTCAAGCCCGCGCCACTGCCGTTTGAGTGTTGCCAGTACACTCCAAGTGCCCTCATCGCTGCGTATTATGCAATTTGCGGCGTCGGTAAACTTTCGAAGAAGAAGAAGATTCTGGTCCACGCCGGCGCAAGTTCCTACGGCCAAGCTGCGATTCGTATTGCAACCCTTATCGGTGCCGAGGTTTTTGCGACTGTCATGGGAAGCGACTCCAATGCCCAGCGTGCAACTCTCGTCAAAGCGCACTCTATTCCGAAGGATCACATCTTCGACGCAAATGGGGAGTCTTTCGTAGCTGCTGTTCTCCGATTTGGAACGGTCAATATCGTCTACAATCCCACTCAGGAGCATACTGCCGTCAGTTTCAAATGTGTCAAGCCAAGTAAGTCAGCATGTCTTTCCAACTGGTGCGGAGCTAACATTATTTAGACGGCTGCGTTTTTCAGCTCTCCGACAAAACTGGTAGAGCTGTTAGATCTCCAGTCGTTTCTTCCATGCTGTTCGTACGTTTCAACGTCGCCACCATCATGGAGGATGACCCTGAACTCGTCATGGAACTATTTACCATGGTAGACCAATTTGCCTTTGACTACTTGCGCAAGAGTTCGAGTTTACAGTGCCAGCCAGTCCACCGATTCGCCATGTCCAACTTCGAAGGAGCCTTCAAGCAGATTGAGAGAGCGCCCTATCACGGCCTTGTCACCATGACAGCTGACCGCGATACACTCGTTCCTGTAGCCACTGAGATGCGAACCAAGCCGCTTTCTGATGTCATCGACCCCAAAGGCACCTATGTACTTGCTGGCGGTCTAGGAGGCTTGGGAAGGAGCATCGCAAAGCTGCTTACAGACAACGGTGCAAAGAAGCTGGTATTCTTGTCAAGATCTGGCGGCAATCAAGATGCTCAAGACTTCCTTAATCATCTCGGCAAAGAAGGTGTCCAAGCCACGGCAGTCGCAGTGGATATCACAGATCTTCAAGCACTCAAGGCACTGGCTCCGACTCTAGGCAAGATCTCTGGCGTTGTTCAGTGCGCTGCAGTCATCCAGGTTAGTATCCTCACTCCCCTTGTCCTATACCCGAACATACACTGACAGACAGCAGGACGCTCTCTTCGAGAAGATGAGCTTTGCCGACTGGCTAGCCGCCTTCGCCCCCAAGGCAATTGGCGCCGTCAACCTCACGGAAGTCTTCGGTCAAGAGCCCGACCCCGACCCGGTCAGCTCCGCCACCCCTTGGTTCCTCTTCCTCTCGAGTGCCTCGGGAATAATCGGCAACCGGGGCCAAGCCAACTACGCGGCGGCCAACGCCGTCCAAGACGCACTCGCCCAGGCCCTTCCTCGCGCCGTCTCCCTGGCTCTCGGTCCTGTCCTCCAGGCCGGGATGCTGGTGGAGGACGAGGAGACCCTGGGGAAGCTCCGCGGTGCTGGGTTCTACGGAATCCGGCACCAGGACTTCCTGACGATGGTCGAGCGGGCCATCACGGGGGAGGTCACCCCCGGCGTTCAGACGAACCCCCAAATCGTCTCGGGCGTCGGAACCGGTGGCCTCATCCGCCAAAACAACCCC
Organism: Colletotrichum godetiae; assembly: GCF_030913485.1. Classification (NCBI taxonomy): domain Eukaryota; kingdom Fungi; phylum Ascomycota; class Sordariomycetes; order Glomerellales; family Glomerellaceae; genus Colletotrichum; species Colletotrichum godetiae. The sequence continues at coordinate 1,894,485 of NW_026851249.1, read as the reverse complement.
GGCGACCCCTTTTGGTCGCGCACGGCGCTCTATTCGTACATGAATATCGTCGACGTGCCGATCTCCTCTCCGGAGGGGGGCTGTGACGGTCCAGGCGAGGCCGACGTCAAGAAGATGCTCGCCGTGTGCTCCGGGGTGGAGGAGGCCGCGGTCATCATCTGCACCGGCCTGGTGCAGTTGATGGCCAAGGCCATGTCCCTCCTCCCGGAGGAGATTGATCCGGAGCGGGCGCCCAGCGCGTACGGCGTCGACTCCCTTGTTGCTGTAGGTGTTCGGAACTAGATATTCCGCAACGCCGGGGGAGTCGATGTCTCCGTCTTTGAGATCCTCGGAGAGACGTCTGTTTGGGGCCTGGCTGGTGTTGTTGCCAGCAGGGGCAAGTGGTGAGGGGCCAAGTTCCCCAAGAAGACTGGTGTGTGGCGGTCCGGAATGAAACGAAAAGGACCGGAGTGAGACGACCTGATTCAGTAGAACGGGATTGCAGCTGTTTGTGTGTGAATGGGAGGATACAAATGGGCGGAATGGTGTTTTTTTGTGGGGGAACGGATAGACCAACGCTTAAGACTTTTCTGGGCCGGCTTCGCGTTTTTAATCATTAATTGACTGTTCTATATTCATGCAAATTTAGGCCAAAGTGAGTGTGTTTCTACTTCTGACAGGTGTCACAGTGAGAGCAAGTTGCTAAGTGTTTGTAGCAAACAGCAGTCTCCATCCTGGCTGTCGGAAATGACATAAGAATGCCCTTGTATCAAATAGCGAGCGAGGCATGAGACGCTCATGAATGAGTAATTTGAGTAGGCATCTTCTCCTACCACCCATTGAGCTTGAGAATCGAGGTACGAAGCGACAGGTAGTTAAGACATCTAGGTGTGGTGATGTAGCAAGAACAATTCAAGCCACAGCTCAATAACAATACTCCACACGTCGGTGGCAGATCACATTGAATAACACAACCGCCTTCGGGTAACTTGGCCGAGGAGCGGCGGTAAAGAGCTCTTTCATTGAGGCGAGTGTGGTCAGGCTGTGTCGATTGAATTCCAATCATCTACCAGAGGGTAAGGCCGAGGCTTACTAACTGAGGAGGGTGTCTAGGAAGCGAGCATGCCGAAAGCCTGGCTGGGCAAAGTTGCAAGGCAGTAATCGGGCTAGGCATGTGCCTCAGCCTCCAAAGTACAAGGCATCTAGGGTAGGCATGCAGGCTAATGGCATGAGGCTCATGAATGGCAAGCAACCTAAGGTGACGAGGAAATTAATGGACAGAACGCGACGGTGTGATAGAACATCGGAGAGCAAACCAACCGCCTGTGCCTCATGCGAGCCCGGTGAGACGAGGAAAAAATGGAATGAGCAGAGTCGGTTGCAGCCTGGAGCTGACTGCAAGTATCCGGGTCACCGAGACATGTTTGAGTGAGCTCAAAAGTCGAAGGACTTGAGAGAGTAGTGAGATTGACCATAATTCAGGAGCCTTAGCGACTCCTTGAATCATGTGCATACTTATCTTAACGTGAGAAGGAACATGCTCTAAAGGAGGCTACCCAGCCCTTGTGTGTTGGTCTGAAGAGCCTCACGACGTCAGGTCTCAACTGCAAGAAGTACCTGAGACATAGATGTTGAAGTCATGGGCACACTGATTGGGTGCCTCGTTCAAAACGGTGAATCAAGACATTTTACTTAGGCCGATACAAGAGGGTGATGGAACAGATGGAAGACCTACACCGAAAATGCTGGGATGGGGCTCTCGAGGCAGTCATGGTAGGATTGGTGGAAGGGGCAAGTGCAATATGCATACGCGGGCCAAAAGTTTGGACCCTTGAGAATACTTACCAGCATCGTACTCCTCCGTACTTTCCCTAAAGGGTAGACACATGGGGGAAGGGGTCTCAGTACGTACCTACCTTGCTCTGTCGGTGCGGTAGGTACCTCTTGAAGTACACTGTAGATTTGGCCAGCAGATGCCACAGTGCCCCAAAGTCCATTGCGCGCTCCAATTAACGCGTCGCGCTATCCCAGGTGACGGACATGACATCAAATACTTTGGAGGAAGCTGCGATAAGATAAGCAAATAGCCACTGCAAGCAGGACCGTGAGAGTCTACCTCTGCCTAAAGGTACCATCTCCTTCATGCGACGGGATGATAATTATTACAGACCTTGTACATTACCCGACCAACACTCTCGTTTAGCAGACCAGGAACCCAACCCAACAAAGGTTGAGAAGGCAGCGACACCTTTGGCCCTTATTCCCAGTCGTTGGAGTCGAACTGTTCGTCCCTCTTTCAGTCTCTCCGACAACAATCTTTCCATTTCCATCACAACTCACTCTGCCGACTGAGATCGATTTCTTCCAGACGACTGCACAAGGTACTTCTACCACTTCGGCTCCCAACCCATCTCCGACAGCCTGCTGCAGCACGACATCAACCTCTCCAGCACCCAGCAGATGTTGCAGCACCGCGCCACACACCTTTTGACCTCGTCGCCTGCAGCTCGCCTCATTTGAGCGAGGAAAGGGAAACTTCGCCCCGCCACCGCCGTCTTGCCCAGCATCCCGACCGACCGACCGACACTGACACTGCGTTTGCGCAACCAACAAATATGGACGACGACCCGGCTGCCACCCAGGCCCGGGACAAGGAGGCACTCAGGAACCTCGCCAACGAACTACTGGACCTCGAGGGCGAACGGGACTTTCGACAAGCCATAGCCGAATCTCTCGCCGACGGGAACCCGAGAGACTACGAGAACGCTTTTCGAGAATACGAGTCGGCTGCAAAGACGATCGACGACAAGACACTCGAGAAACAGAGACTGGAACAACGGATTCGGGCAGCTAGGAACTCTGCGCGCCAGTCGACCAGAGACGCTACATTCGGAGAAGACGCAAACATGAGAGCGGCTAGGGACCGCTGGGGAGTCGGTATGTGGATATTTTGTTTTGCTGAGTTGTTGCAATGCCCCCCCCCCCCCCCCCCCCCCCCCCCCAAAACTGCCCGAGTTTTGTACTTATGACTTGTTTCGATCCCGGTCTTCGATTCTTCAAGTGAAGAAGTTAGCCATATCACACAAGCGACTAGTATGCTAGTTTTGGAAGTACGGCCTGGAGTCTGACCTATCTACCCATCATTGCGTGGTCATAGCGATCTTGGTGGTCGATGGGAATGACTGCATTGGGTTTGGTGTACTGAAAGGCCTTGTCTTCTGCAATGCTACTTGAGGCAATTGGCCGATTATCAGGATATTACCTTAACGAAGGCAAGGAGTTCTCATATCTATGAGGTGGTTGTCCACAGGCTGATGGCATAAGGCAGGCGGTACTCTCAGTGCCGCTCCTGAGGTGCCTTCCCAAAGCAACCCAGCCATGCCTTGCTCCTGCCTACCATAGGTGGTTGACGCCTGACACTTCCTCTTTCCTCTTCTTCCACCAGGTTATTTCCCACGCCTTCCACAGCCTCTGAAAATCATTCGAATTTCTCATATATCACCCCCTCACCCCTCTCATCTCTCTATCGATTGAAACCTCCCGCCTTAGGAATACCTGCTTTCCATCATCCTTTTCGTCACCGTCTCAATCATTCCAGACTATCCCTCACACCTACCCACTGCCAATCATGCTTTTGATCTAAGCATATTTCAGTCTGCTTGATTCATTAGTAGTGTTTTGAGACCCTAGTGAGTATCTCTGAAACTAACAGTCGTCCAGCCAACGTGCCTTACAGGCCGTCTTCCGGGTCTCAGAACGCAGTTGCCCCTCTAGGACCGTCGAATAACACGTACGCCATGCCCGACATGGGTTCCGCTCATGCCGGCTCGGCCTCCTGGAACCCCTTTGAACCGCCGCCGCTCAATCTAGGCAGCTCGGAAGGCCATGGAAATCCATTCAACAACAAGAGATCATTCGGCTCCGCCTATGAGTCTCTGGGACAGGCTACCTCAGGCCGCAACAAGTCTCAGCGCACAGCTGATGTGTCTGATGTCATCGACCTTACTGGGTAAGTACAGATTGTTTTGCTGCTGGGTTGGGCTCAGGTCCGGGCGTCAAACGACTATCATTTCCCAAGGACTAACGAATCTGGCAGGGACGATGATGATGTACACACCTCGTTCATGTCGCGCTCAAGGCAAGTGGAGGCACAGGAACGAGGTCGTAGAGCCGCTTCGTTGGCACGCGCTTCCCGTCAATTCTCTCAGAATCCTCACAACGCCAGACCTCCTGTGGTGCGTCCTATCCCAGGGACATATGGCATCGGATATGCCAACGGCCTACAAAATCCGAACAATGGTATTCACCAGGGATATGCCAGCCCGAGCTCTTCTTCGAGTTTGGCTTCAACTCCTGGCGGAGACTTCATACCCCGGATGCCTGGTTCTTTCATTAACGATGAAGATATGAACTTTGGTTTCACGCCGGCTAGCCAGATGATGAACCGTCAGCTAGCCAGCCGGAACGGATATCTTTCTACCAGTAGATCCTCTCTCAGCACCTCTGATGTGATCAACAGAGCCAACAACATGAACTTTATGGACCTTACCGACGGCTCCGGAAACCCGCTGGATGCTCGCGTTGTCTCTTTGATGGAGGACATTAACAATGACCCTCGCAGATCCAAAGAGGAAGTGGAGGCACTTCTACGCAATGTACACGCCGGCATGGATATCCCGGAGGAAGATCGAGAGGGAACTCCTGAAGCTATGAGATACCCCCTTTATTCGCACCAGAGGGTTGCGTTGACGTGGATGAAGCGCCAAGAGAAGGGTACCAACAAGGGAGGTATTTTGGCCGATGACATGGGCCTGGGAAAAACAATCTCTGTTCTCTCCCTCATGGTGTCACAAAAGTCGACCAAGCCAGGATGCAAGGTAAGATTGCTCTTTATCATTCTCAGACGATGCTAACTCACCCTCACAGACCACTTTGATCGTGGCTCCGCTGTCTCTGATTCGGCAGTGGGAGGATGAGATCAAGAAGAAGCTCAAGAGTGGCCCACCCCATGCTTTGACTGTATACGTCCATCACAGCACTCAGAAGGTCAAAGCCCAAGAGTTGATGAAGTACGATGTCGTCCTCACCACCTATGGTACTCTTGTCTCAGACAGGAAGAAATACGCGGCTTGGATCAAGGATTTGAACGGGCGTCAAATGTCGAGCAAGACCGACCCCAATTTGGCCAGCTCTGTCTCCCTATTCCACCCAGATTACTCAAAGTTCTATCGCATTGTTCTGGATGAGAGTCAACAGATCAAGAACCATAAGGCGCAAGCGGCTATGGCGGCTTCCTACCTGCAGAGCGATTATCGTTGGTGCCTATCTGGCACCCCGATGATGAACGGCGTCGATGAGCTCTTCTCTCTCTACAGATTCCTGAGGATCAAGCCATACAACGACTGGTCTAAGTTCCGCGGCGCTTTTGGAGTGCTCTTTGGGAAGAAAGGCGACCCTCAAGCCCAGGCAATGAGAAACTTGCAGGTTCTCCTCAAGGCGACTCTTTTACGCCGGACCAAGAGCTCGCAAATTGATGGAAAGCCCATTTTGCAACTTCCGGAGAAAACAGAGGAGGTGGTTTACGCAGAGTTGGACGAAGACGAGCGCAAGTTCTACACTGATTTGGAGACCAAGTCGCAGGTGCAGATCAACAAGTACCTGCGAAAGGGCACTCTGGGCAAGCACTACTCTCACGTATTGGTGTTACTTCTCCGCCTCCGCCAAACTTGTTGTCACCCGCATTTGCTTCTCGAAGCAGACGATGCAGTGCCTGAAGTCGATGACGATATGCTCAATCGCGTCAGAACCTTATCTATAGCTGTTGTTCAGCGCCTCACTGAGAAGTCCCGCGCACTCGTGAGTGCCGACGCCATCAATGAAGGCTTTGAGTGCCCAATCTGCTACGACATGATGCCCGACCCGACTATTCCACTGCCTTGTGGGCACGAACTCTGTGCCGGCTGTCTCAAGCAGCACGTTGACAATGCTAGGCGGGAGAACATTAGAAATGGCGAAGACGAAGGCCAGGTCAAGTGCGCTGTCTGCAGAGGCACGTTGGACCCGGCGAACGTTATCACTTTTTCAGCGTTCAAGAAGGTCTACATGCCTGATGACGCTGCTAGTGGAAGCTCTGAGGATGAAGAGTCTGACGGCTCCGTTTGGAGTAGCGACGATAACGAGGAAGAGGACGAGGACCAGGACCAGGATGACGCCGATGCAGACGACGCCGACAAGAACGGCAATCTCAAAGGCTTCGTCGTTCCTGATGGTTACGCTAACATTAGTGATGATGAGGACGAGCTGTCGGGGTCTCCAGCGCCAAAGCCCAAGGCGACCGAGCCAAAAGAGAAGAAGAAGAAGAAGAAGAAGTCGAAGGGCAAAATGAATGCTGTGAAGCCCTCCAGCAAGGAGTCGAAAAAGAGACTGAAGAAGATCAAGGGCAGCCAGTTGGCAACGCTTCGAAAGAATGCCAAGAAGAATGCTGGTGCCTGGCAGGACTACACAAAGTACCTGAGTCATCATTGGCTTGCTTCGTCCAAGACCAGGGCTTGCGTGGACCTTCTTAAGAAGATTCAGGAAACAGGCGAGAAGACAATTATTTTCTCCCAGTGGACGATGCTTCTGGATCTTTTGCAGGTCGCTATCAGAAAGGAAGGTCTCAACATCAAGCATTGCCGCTACACGGGAGAGATGTCGATGGCACAGCGTGACGACACCGCTTTCACTTTTTCGAACGATCCGAGCATGAAGGTCATGATGGTGTCGTTGCGCGCCGGAAACGCTGGTCTCAACCTTGTCGCGGCTTCACAGGTTATCATCATGGATCCTTTCTGGAATCCATACATTGAGATGCAAGCCGTCGATAGAGCGCACCGCATCGGCCAGCAAAAGCCTGTAAAGGTGCACCGAATCTTGACCCAACAGACGGTTGAAGATCGTATCGTTCAGCTTCAGGAAAAGAAGAGGGCGACTGTGGATGCCGCTTTGGATGAGCGCGAGGGTGCCAAGTTGGCTGGCCTCAGCTTGACTGAGCTGCGTTTCCTTTTCAACCTCTGAGGAAGGGCCCGACCGATCTACACTTGATTTCGAAGTCTAGTTCGGGATTTTGTTTATGGAGGTTCACGACACCACGATTTCTAACGATTGGGGTCGTGAGGTGACCTTTTCGGACCAGATTTGGTCATTTCTGGGAATTGAATCAAGCACTTTTAATGAATGGTATCGGGGGAGAGGTATTACGAATCGCTTATGACTAGCATTTTATTGCATCCGCATCACTACAGGGAACAGGAAACGATGGGAGTGTAGAAGCATACCCATAAAGAAGACATGGACACAGAAGAAAGGCTTCACAGCCAACACAACGGAAGGAGTGTCACTGGGGTGGAAAACGGGGAGAGGGGATATTAGGTGTCTGCCACTTCTCCTGTCACCCCATCTTCTTTCTCTTTTCTTTTGTCGTCACAGATTCCATGAGGCGTCTAAGGTACAGGGCCAGGATCAGGCTCGGGACGGTATGGCTGTCTTAGTCATGCCGAATTCGTTTTACGGAATCAAGAAAGGATCGCTAGATCGATAGAGATCTCCAATACAATTGCTTATCAGGAATCGTGTGTCCCTGCAATTGATAAGTATGTGATGTATCCAGGCTGCTACTGAATGTCTCGTTGGCTCACAAGACGAATTCGCTCGTCAGTCATGACGGTCTGTCGAGCAACATGGCTTACAGAAGTAGAGAAGCTTCTATGAGATTATGTATTGTGAATGACTTTTTAATTGATGATGGCGGGTAAGGCTAAACTACGTAGCCTTATCGTCACTTTACATCCTCTGCCTATCTACATCCCGGGGTGGATAAATGACGAGACTACTGGTAACACCAACGGTAGAAGGGCCTTTCCGATGTTCCCCAAACACAGGGGCACTTCGCTCGCTTTTCAAGACCAATCCTTCGTCTCCTCCTTGACCAGACGGTCCAGGCCAATCTCCTAGACATCCCTGGACTGGACGACAGCGGCAACAATGTCACTGACGGGGGGTTGCAACGATGATGATGAGGAATCGCCATCAGCAGCCCAAGACCAGCGCATGAGGCGAGATTTATCCCCCACACGCCAGGCGGCGCCAATCTGCAGCATCGGCCGGTTCTCGGGGCCGCTGTTGAGAATGTCGAAGCGGATTTCGCGCGTCTCCGTGTCGATGTCGCGGATGGCGGTGCCGCGGACGGATTTGACCCACTCCGCGGGGGCAGGTTCCGCAGGAGGTGCAGAGGGGTTGGAGGGCTGCTGCGGCGGGGGGATGAGGGACATTGCGTAGTCTGTGAGTGCGTGGGCCGCTGCGTTTGTGATGTAGAGCTGGACGGAGGCGATGTCTGGGTACGGGTCGCGGGAGGGCGGGTAGGAGGATTGGAGGGTGTTGGGCGGCGGTGCGGGGGGCTGCTCGCCATTCGATTGTTCGTTTCCTGCTGCTGCTGCTGCTGCTGCTGCTGCTGCTGCGTTGGGGAGGAGTTGGAGTTGGAATTGCGTTGTTGTCAGCGGGTTGAGGAATGTGCGGCCACGGATCTGGAGGCGGGAGGTCGGGGTCAGGGTCAGCTCGATTTGGAAGTCTGCTGAGGATGTGAGCATGTTTGTGAGTGCTTGTGAGGCGTTGGGCCGGTTGGAGGCACCGCCTGAGGTGTTTTTCAGCTCGGCGGTCGGGAAGGGAGGGGTGTTGAGGGTGAAAGAGGCGGCGTGGACGCCGCCTTGTCGTAGCACGCGGGTGAGGTCGCCCGCGAAACTGGTGACCTGCTCGATGGAGCGGTCGTAGAGAATTTTGGCGATGATGGGTCGGAGGAGGTGGTACTGGTTTTGTGTTTGGTTGCGACGTTGGTGAGGGGGCGTTGGCCGCAGTCGTTGTAGCTCGTTCAGGCGGTGAGCATGGCTCAGGAGGATGTGTAGACCTAGATGCGTTGCTTCGGCAAGGACGTTGTCGGGCGATGCGCCGACGGTGGCGGCGCTGTCCTCGAGGGTCTCAAGCTCCAGCGTCAAACTTGGTCCTGAGCTGGGGTGAAAGTTGATGGAGTTGTTGTCCGCGCGGACTCCGTATGAAGCGAGAGAGTGTGCTTCGCGATGGAGCTCATGCCAGAGTTCTTGTGCGAAGATGGTGTTTCGTGCCTTGAGAACACGGTCCGGTAGCAAAGCCGAGTCCGGTACGGAGGTCCCAACAGCGAGACGGCCGCTTGGCTCGCCTGATCTGCTGACGGTGATGGCGAGGCGTTGGCAGCCAGATCCGACGCGGCCGTGCTGGAGGAGCGCTGAGCCGTCATCTCCACGCCGCAATGGCGCGAGACTGCTATTCCTGAACTCAGGTGATGCTGTGCTTGGTTAGCCCTGTCTGACACTCGAGAAGAGGAAACGGGCACCTGCCTTCTGAGAAACCGAATCTGACGCCGAGGGTATGTCGCTCTGCGGGCAGCCTGCACATGGACCATCCGGCCTGTTGTACCGACAAAACCTCACCCCAGTACTTTGCTTCACGCTCCACTTCCTTGCTCAAATGGGTTGCTGCCTTGTCGGCCGACTCCTTTGTCTTCTCGATGTCGAGCAAAGCCCAACCCAGAGACACATCGCGGTTGTCTTTTGCCTTCTCAGCGTCCCTTTGCTTCTGTTCTTCGTTGTCTTCGCGCTTAGCGATACCCAGGGTACCAATGCCGGTCCAGTCGCGCAATTGCTGGGAGAGTGTGACACCTGCCTGGGCAGGGCTTTCTTTCGAGAGGAGTAATGAGATGAAGTCGAGGGTCATTAGGGCGGCGTTTTGCGCGGTACTGGCGGCTCACAGTCAGCCATCATTTCGGAGGAAAACATGTTCATATGGGGTAACCAACTCTATGTTTCTCAGCACTTCCATCCGCGCGGCGCCCGCATCTAGTGGTTCCTCGTCCTCGTCATCTCCATCGGCCATTGCCGTGTCTTCCTCCTTCACCTCGCCGACATCATTTTTCTTGTTCTCGACCTCCTCTTTCAGACTCTTCTCGGTTACATTTCGAAAGCCGCGCTCCGCTTGTACGCGGGCAATGAACTCGCCGAGGCTCTTTGGTTTGCGATCGCCCGTAGGTACGGGGTGGAGCGAAGAGAAGGGCATTGAGCTGCCCGACGCCATGGCGGGCAATTCGTCGGTCGCGGGGTCGCGCGTTGATCTTCGAGGGTTCGTATGGGGGATGGAAAGTTTGGAGGTCGGAAAGCTATAATGCGCAGGACGGCTGCATGGTGTGGAAGGAAGTCTGCGTCGCGAACGGTGGTGAGGCTGCAGTGCAAGGCTGGTGGTTGAATGAGAGCAGGAGCTATGGATTGGCTGGAGCCACCGAGCCGGTCCTAGCTCCACCGAGCAACCAAAAGGTGTGCATTTTCGGTGAAGTCACTATCTCACCGAGGGTCACCGATTTGAGATCACTTGCAACAACCCGTGTAGGCCGCAACTCTCCATTTCGTATCATGAAAACAAACTCATTTTCTTCTAAGGTAGCTACCGGTCTTGTTTGTGGGGATGCGTCAAGATCCAAACAGTGCCCGATGTCATAGCCTGTGCTTGCAAGCAGTCATGACAATCCTCATTGCCATCACATAGTCTTTGAGAGGATCGATCGGATAACGGGACCTCGGGGTCTCATGGCAGACGGCATCGAATCTGTAGGCATAAGACTTGAAGACACACCAATGACGGGAAGATCGGAAGCACGTCGCATCGACGATTCTACGCAACCATGGTTCGGTTGTCTCGGGGTGTTCGAACTGATCTGGAAAGTTTATTCAGAAGTCCCTGTCAGAACGGAACGCTGCATCTTGGACTCTAGTATGGCTTGTAAGTGCCTGCGATTGATGTCGACTCAGTCTGATGCTTGATAATTCTGAGTCGACAAGCACGACGATGAGACTTAACTCAATGCGGGCGATATCAAAATCGGCAACTCCACACCACTCATAACTGGAAGCCAATGATGACATCCAGTTCGCATCATCCATGGATGGAAGATACGGAAATGAGGTGGACGTGATCTTGCCTGATTCTCGGTTGTCCAGAGCCCAAAGTCCTTGTCATCTCACCACAGTTTTCAACGGTGACGTTTGTCGCCGTGGGAATAAGGGTTCGGCGGAACTGCTGCAAAGTGAGGCCGAGATGTCTCGATTTCGTCTTGATTATATCGTGATGTCTGTTGCACCACTTTGAATAAGTAGATGTGTCGGACGACTTGTGAGTTGATATGTTGATCTGGAAGATTCACCATCGTCGCCGTCGCCGGGACTTCGGAGGAACATCCTTGCATCCCTGCGAGAGACCGGCCCTCCACCGTGAGCGAGTCACTGGCGTATGGACCGAGTGACGATAGTGATTTGTGTAGTTCAGATAGAGCTTGAAACTTGGGCGCGTAGCCTAGCTAAGCCAGCATAAAGTGCCTTTATGAGTAAGCGGACACATGGGAAATGGGCCGGCTATGTCTGGAAACTGGCATGCAATAGTACACTGGTATGATTCTCTCTTTTATTTCTGATCGAATTAGCAGATGTCAAGAGAGAGGCGCGCGGAGCCTCCCTCACCAAAGCAGCTCAAGGCGCGCAGACAAACCAGCATCCACCTGGTGAATTGCCTGACATTCTCGTCGAGTCCTTGCACCGACCGCCGGCCAGCCCCGCACTGGAGCTTCAATGGAGGGGCATTTCTGGAGGGTTGGTAACTTGGTGCAAGTCTGGACCTGGCAACTGGGGTGGATTTTGGTGCGACTTGTGCAAGGAGCCCAGAATAAGCCCGAGATGGGACGCTGGAAGAGGCCGACTGAACCTTGCTTGGTGGTTTAAACCCCTCACCGGCGACCGGAGTAAGAGCGAGAAAAAACAACACGACGGAGACCAGTCACCAGTCAGTCGACTCGCAATATTCCTGGTATTTCCCTCACTCACCAATGGGTGTGGCGCGAAATAGCTTGACACACTGCTATTGTCGCAGCAAATGAGCGATTAAACCAACCATTCCAAGTTCCAAGACATTGGCCAGCACCAAATGCAGACGGTTGCGGTTGGAGAAGCTTCTGCAACACATCGCGGATCGACGACTCCCTCAGCAGGCTCAGCTGAAGAAAAATGTCCCGTCAAGGACCTGGGTCCACTGTAACCGGGCTGGCCAGTAAGACCGTTGCATCGTTCCTGATTCAGCAACGTGAAAGGTTTCCCATAGGCTCGCTGTGACACCGGTGCGTGCGGCGTGCCCTGCACCTGTGACGATGCTGTGCGGCCTCTGCGGCTTTTGGTCTGTCGAAGGTACCTATATTTCTGTGAGGTGGGCTTCCATGGCCGAAGCTCCCCCGCGCCAAGATAAGGAGCCGATAAGAGCTGGGCGGGCTACCTTTGAGGGCACTCAACGTCACTGCGCGGGCTCACTGTTGGGGGAGGATGGAGGGGTCGGATCATGGACGAGGGACAGAAGGAAAGATGTGGTGAGCTGAGGTCCAGTGAGGTAACTTGACCTACCCCCTCCCTTTCCGCGTGTAATTTTTCTGCTATTTTTTCGAGGTGCGGATGCTCCAAAGTGGCTCCGACAACTTGGTCCCCCGCCATTAAACCTGTCTGGTCTCTTCTGCCCGCGAAGTGCGAAGCGTGAGGTGTCCCACGCTATAATTATCTGGCACACCAGACGGCCTATTTTTTGCGGCGTCCCCCTCCGTCCCCAAGCCCGGTCAAGTGTGTCTCGCAGCTTCCCCCCCTCGACCTATTCCTGTTCCACGTCCAAGCTCCAACCACCACACAGCTTCTTCCAAGCACTTGGCGCCTGCCTCGTCTCGCCTGGAAACCTCATGATCTTTTCCTCCCTCACTCTTCCTCCCTCCCCATCTTCTTTACCTCGCATTCCTACTCCCTCTCCCTCCCTGATACCGTACACGGCCCGGTTGGCTCGTACCATCATCCCTTGAACATCTTACCTCCAGCTCCGTAGAGTATCCCCCTCCACGTCAGACCTCGACCGACGGACCTTTAGACCCTGTAATCGGTCCTCCGCCCTCCTCCGCCTCCCTCCCCCCATTGACCCCGAAGTTCCGACAACCTACGAACATCACCACCACCACTATTCTCCGCCGCAATCATGGCTCCCACGGCTGCCAAGAAGAAGATTGCCATCATGACCTCGGGAGGTGACTCCCCAGGCATGAACGGCGTAGTCCGCGCCGTAGTCCGAACCGCCCTCCACATGGGATGCGAACCCTACTGCATCTACGACGGATACGAAGGCTTGGTAGTAGGCGGGGACCAGATCAAAAAGGCAGAATGGGGTGATGTGCGCAACTACCTTGGCCAAGGCGGTACTCTGATTGGAACCCGCCGCTGCATGGCCTTTTACGAACGACCCGGCCGTTTGACTGCTGCCAAGAACATGATTCTCAACGGAATTGATGCCCTGATCATTTGCGGTGGTGACGGTTCCCTCACTGGTGCTGACAAGTTCCGCGCCGAATGGCCTTCTCTGATCGAGGAGCTTGTTTCCTCCGGCCAGCTCAAGAAGGAGCAGGTTGACCCTTACAGACACCTCAACATTGTCGGTTTGGTTGGATCCATTGACAATGACATGTCGGGCACCGATGCCACCATTGGATGTTACTCTGCCCTCGAGCGCATTTGCGAAATGGTCGATTACATTGAAGCCACGGCCTCGTCCCACTCAAGAGCCTTCGTTATCGAGGTCATGGGTCGCCACTGTGGCTGGCTGGCTCTCATGGCCGGTGTTGCGACAGGCGCCGACTTTATCTTCATTCCTGAGAAGCCTAGGGAGGAGAACTGGGAGGAGGAAATGTGTGATATTGTGAAGAGGGTAAGACCGGAAAACCTAGCACCAGTAGTAGCCAGGACGACGCTGACAGGCTATAGCACCGAAGCTTTGGAAAGCGCAAGACCATTGTCATCATTGCCGAGGGCGCCAACGACAGCAATGGCAAGAAGATCACATCCGATATGGTCAAGGACCTGCTCGCAGACAAGAACGGACTCGCTCTGGACACTCGAATCACAACACTCGGTCACGTCCAGCGTGGCGGTACCGCCGTTGCCTACGACAGAATGCTGGCTACCCTCCAGGGTGTGGAGGCCGTCAAGGCTGTTCTGGAGGCTACCCCCGAGACCGAGACCTGCTTTATTGCCATCAACGAAAACCAGATCTGCCGCAAGCCATTGATGCAGGCTGTCAAGGATACCAAAGAGGTCGCAAAGGCAGTTGACGAGAAGCAATTTGAAAAGGCAATGGGTCTCCGTGACACTGAGTTCGCCGAGATGTTCAGCTCTTACATGATGACCACAAACGTCAGAGTGGATGACCACCATCTGCCGGAGAAGGAGGTATGTCAACTCAGCTTCAGTTACAAGAGAGAACGGAAAACTGACAATCTCGCAGAGAATGAAGATTGGCTTCATCAACGTTGGCGCCCCTGCTGGTGGTATGAACGCTGCTGTGCGCGCTGGTGTTGCTTACTGTCTTTCGCGCGGCCATGAACCCGTCGCCATCCACAATGGCTTTGCCGGATTCGCTAGGCATCATGGCGATAAGCCCGTCGGAGCCGTGCGACCTTTCGACTGGCTGGAGGTTGACAGCTGGGCCAGCAAGGGAGGATCGGAAATCGGTACCAACCGAGAACTTCCTGCGGAGTCAGGCATGGAGCTCATCGCCAACCTGATTGAAAAGTACGAGTTTGACGGACTTTTCCTCGTCGGTGGCTTCGAGGCTTACCACGCTGTTTCGCAACTGCGCAAGGCCAGAGAGCTTTACCCCTCTCTGTGCATTCCCATGGTCCTCTTGCCAGCTACGATCTCCAACAACGTTCCTGGGTCAGAATACTCACTCGGCTCTGACACTTGCCTGAACGAGCTTGTACAGTACTGCGACAAGATCAAGCAGTCCGCTTCCGCCACGCGTCGTCGTGTATTTGTTGTCGAGACGCAAGGTGGTAAGTCTGGATATATCGCGACCCTTGCTGGCCTCAGTGTTGGCGCGAGCGCTGTTTACACACCAGAGGAGGGTATGGACCTCGAAATGTTGGCCGCAGACGTTCGCCATCTCCGCGAGATCTTCTCCAAGGATAAGGGCCAGTCTTCATCTGGACGCTTGATCCTCATCAATGAGAAGGCTGACGATGTGTTCAACGCCAAGCTCATCGCAGACATCATCCGCAAGGAGGCGCGCGGCCGATTCGAATCTCGTGACAGCATCCCCGGTCACGTCCAGCAGGGTGGCGTTCCCTCGCCCATGGACAGATGCCGTGCCGTCAGACTGGCAATCAAGTGCATGCAGCACCTCGAGGAGTTCCAGCCCAAGTCGCACAACAGGTGTAAGAGGGATCCCATGAGCGCCTCCGTCATTGGTATCAAGGGTGCCAGCGTCACATTCACGCCCATTTGGGATCTCGAGGACCACGAGACGGACTGGAAGAACCGCCGGCCCAAGAACGTCCATTGGGCGCACATGGGCGATGTGGTCAACATGCTGTCCGGCAGACCTCTTCACCACACGCCGGAGAAGCCGATTACCGGTCTCAAGGCAAAGGATGTCAAGAGAGGCCTCGACGACTAAGAACCGCCGCAAGAGGCAAGGTGCAAGCGAACAGGCGCTACTTTAATACAAGGAGAAAAATTAAATACAATGGGAAAGGAAAGGGTGCTACTTGGTTCAAGTTGGCGAGATGTGGCGCGTCGGGGTTTGGCTTTGATTACCTAGGGAAACTTGATGAAATGCATTTTCTATTAGACTAGACGACATCGCTTTCTCTCTGCACTGCGTGACTATGAGACTGACTGGAGCGGTTCTCGACCTTTTCCCCTTCCAAGCCTTTCCAAGGACCAGGGAATCTTTCTGCCCTTGTAACCCTGCCGAGAGAGTCGACCATTCAACCCTGTTCGGGGCAACATCTCCGACCCTGGGAACTGTGGTCTATAATCTCGCAGCCGTCCAGAGACTGGCTAGCCTCAACGGTCGCCGTCCCAAGTCCGAGTCGCGAAGAATCAGTCCGAAGATTGGTGTGTGCGTGTGGGTATACATCGTACAAGATATTCTATAGACAGGACGGGATATGGACGGCGAACAAAGTATGACCTGGCTCGGACGAACCACGAGCTCGTCCGCGCTTTTCTCGTCCCATGTCCCCCCCCAACTTTCGGACCCCGGATCCTGGGAACTTTGTAATGGCGAACTTCTAGGCCGAACGTTGATCCCTGCGAGCGATTTCCTTATGGAGGAACTGTGTGATGTATCCGTGCCGTCGTCTTTTTCCGCTAGAAAGATGCAGTGCAGTTAGGCTTCTAGTCCAGACCACCTCTACATTGGTCGAGGATGGCTCGTGAGCGATCCTGGGTCCTGATAGCCTATTCATCTGCTTACGTTCTTATCTGAATACAGTCTACATCGTCATCGCGAAGAGACATTGCCCCCCCCCCTGGAGCCGGAGGACACGAATGATATCCGTGCCGTCACAAACTTACAAGTTTGACATTGGCCACATAGCAGCCATCCTGTAGAGTCAATGACCCGAGACTCCGATGGACCAGTTGGACCTCCCTCACACACGCATCTCTAGTACCTTGGGGGAACGGACGGGGAGGGATCCTTCCCGTTTGGAAAAGGGCTGAAATCCGGATGGCATAATAGATAAGCTTACCTGGGTAAGTTAGTTGAATGCTGCGCTGGGCTGATGTCAGAAGAAGCGTGACAAGGGGGGAGGGAGAGGGGGTTTGTGGTGCGGCGAGTTGGTGTTGATGTGCTTCTTACTCAACGAGCAGCGATCAGCCGCTGCTGCTGAGAAGTAGTTCGTCTCTGACCATGGAATGCAAAAGTGTGTCAGAGGGGGGTTTTCCGGTTGTCACAGTCAGAATAGAATGAGAAGCCGAGAGAGCCAAAAAAGCAAAGATTGTCTCTACTTCGCCTCTCGCCGGTGAACAATTCAAGCTACTCCGCGGCTGAAAGGATTCGGTTTTGGGGGCCGTTGATTACTAGGCGTGAGGAGGCATGTGGCCAAAAGTTTGTCTGTGCCTTTCGTATGGGCAACTCGGGAAGAGACTCAGCATAATCGCTTTTCCCCGTCTTGAACTTCCAGTCTCGCCACGAACCCAGAAACCAAAGTTCCCTCAAGAGTCCGAAGAGATACCATATCGCACGACTGACTGCATCAGAATTGACGATATCCGTAGACGCCACAAGGTTTAGGGCGAACCCGGTCGTTCGCATGGCCAGAAGGAGTTGGTGGGGGGCGGGCGCTCAGTAAGCACCGCCTGGCGCCTGCGAGATGTAGTTTTTGGCCCCGTTTTTATGTGGTTTCCCCCTAGACTCAAAGTAGAGATTTGCGGATTGGGGTTGCAGCGCAGGCTTTAAGCTCGTTCCAAGGAGGTAAAGCGAAGCGAGAGACCATTGGAAAAAAGGCCTTTCTAGCCCCCAAACCTGGGCACTATTCCATGTTGACGGTCCCTGGCTCAACGCTCATGGCCCTCGGGGAGGTTGGGCCTGTTGTGCTGTGTCTGTTCGGGAGAGTTGTAGGGTTATCTTCGTTACCTTTCCTCAAGCCTTTTTAGCAAGTGCTATTTCCAGGGGACGAATCGATGAACGAGAAGGCCTGTTGGGTGTTTGTGCTGACGGGATAGTCGTCAGGGCTAGGCAGCCGCATATGACCCCCCCCTCTGGTTATCTCATCAATTGCCGTTGTCGTGATGAGCTGTATACGAGCGTTGACATCTAGTTGGCTCTGGATTAAGCAAACTGCAAGCACACCAAGCCCTACCGACAACGCCACAACCGAAGTCTTAAAAGCCAAACCCATGCGGACACCATCACACATTAGGCTTGGCTGGTATCTTTGCTCAAGACCCTTGATCGCGGCATAGGCCTTATTTGTCAATGTCTTCTTCATAAGCGTTGCCTGCCTGCCCAATGGCCGGTCTCCGCCCCCGAAAAGCCCCACGCGACTTCCCAGACCGATGGCTGTGTCAGCGACATGGGTAGATCAACAAACGGGCTGAAAATGTCTCTGAGCCAACGAGCTTTCAAGCCATCCGTGGAGGCAGAACGAAGGGGGACCCTTGGCCTTGTAGGCTCTCACGCTCTCTGGGGGTCGCGCTACTGCAAGTAAGGATGCTGCGGTTGAGCTTCCCGACTTGGGATTGAGATGCAACTGACCATCACGGAAGCCCGGTTCAATACATCCCCGCCGGGAAACTACATGGGGTGGATGGTGATAAACCCAGCGATCCCCGAGTCCGAACGGCGACTTGCACCTTCCCGTCTCGCTTTTCCGCCTGCGTCGACAATTCCCCACGACTATTAGGTCCCGGTCTATCGAGATTACCGAGTCTCCTCGTGCGAAGTTGAATCGCGTTTAGTAGGAACCCAGACCTTTCCCAGCAATAGCCTTGGCGGTGTGTTCGACGTAACCGTCTGTAATCACCGACTTCCATGCGGCATTCCTCACAATAATGGCGAGATCCTTTGGAATTCTCTTGGGGGTGCTGTTCGTTCTGTCCTCCCCAGTATCGTGTCTCACGGCATGGTGGACAGAACTGAGTCCCCATCTGGCGATGCAAGACCCTGCGACAGGCGATATTCTGTACACCGCTTGCAACAGCAACTCCACGCCCATCTTGCCAACAGATGGGCTCAACATCTTTCTTCTCCAGAGAAAGCCGAGACTTGGCACCTCGATTGCCGCTGCTGGATGGTACGATGTGCCGAAGAAGACGACGATCGTAAGTCTCTTCTGGCTTCACGTTGTGAAGCGTTGCAACTGACCTCTCCTTCTAGGCCTCGATTTTCTACCAGGCCGAGGACAACTCCATCGTAAACGGCTACTTCACCTGCAACTTCGATACGGGCCATTACGCCATCAAGGGCGAATACGTTATCTCCGCAACGGCCGGACTCGAGTCCATACACAACCAGACCGGCCTAGCCGTCGAGTTATTGGGCGCGGATGATGGATATCGTGTTTTCTTTCACGATGAAGCAAAGACGGTCAATGTTTTATCGTACACGACCAGGACCGATTGGCAGTTGAAGGGGGCAATTTCGCAAGACCCCGTAGGAGGTATGGCCTTGACGTCGGTACACTCGGGGCAGCTCAACATGTCTGTTGTCTTTCCCAAAGACTCGGAGAATGTCGAAATCTCGAGGTTTTTCAAGGATGAGACATGGCATCTTGGTCCGTTCCCTCCACTGTTGTTGCGAGTTATTCACTTGCTGACTGTCACAAAGCTACCCTGCCTCGCCCGCTCCGAGGGGACGCAAATGAGACGACGAAAGCAGCCGATATCCTCCTCGATTCGACGCTTACTCCGAACTTCACCATGCCGGCTTTCGCAAACAACCTGACTTCGCTAGGCGCAACGGTGGACAAAGCATATGTCCGCAGCATCTTCTACTTGGGAACAGATGCAAAGCTGCACCAGATGTCCAATATTGATTGGCAGTGGAAGCTCATGCCTGACCAGGATGCGCGTCTCTGGCCCGCTGCGGATGTTGAGAGTGGCTCCTTCGCGACAACAAGCAACTTTGACACCAGCGAAGCGTGGATTTGGTACCAATCAAACGGAAGCCTGGTTCAATTATACCATGGTGAAGATGGCCTTTGGAAACAAGCCGCGGTGGTCCCCAGTTTCAACGCAACAAAGGCGGTTGAAGAAGAACCTCAGGGAACAGCAACGCCTTCAGCTTCATCGACAGCCACGGCGAAACCAGTTGTTCTGTCATCCGGAGCTAAGGCCGGCATAGGAATCGGCGTTTCCTTCGGAGTTGTTGCGCTTGCCGGAGGAGTCATTCTCCTCCTGGTACGAAGGAGGCGACAACGAGCAGCGGAGGCGGCTGAGGCTGCTCGTCTGAAGGAAGCCGAAGCTGTTGCTCAAATGGGACCGTACGGCGACGGCGGAGTGGGCCCATATACGGAATTCGGAAACTTAGCGTGGGGTCTCGAGACGCCGACTGAGAAACACGGAACCGAGATACTCGAGGCAGATGCGGTGGGTACGACCGCACCACAAGAACTAGCCAATGGAGGCGAAAGATACGAACTCGTTGGCGAGGGGCATTGGAGAGAAATGGACGCAACAGGGCAGAATAAGGCGAGAAGAAGTATCGGAGGCTGGAGAGAGGCGCAACAGGCGCCCACAGAAAAGCAACGAGGCCGTGAATAACGAGGCCATGTAGTGATTAATGACCATAATGATTGAAGAGTTCACCAAACCGTGCCAAAGGCACCGTACCCGAGGAGAGCTACAGGTCTTTCAATGTTGTGTCTGGGCGTGGCAAATATGCATCGTTTTGAGCAAGTTCGTCTCAGTTCGTGTCTCTGTGTTGAATATGATGGCTGCCAGCTTAGACGACCAAAGTACTCTTGCTTGACTCTGGGACTCCCCAAACGCTTGACCATGTGTCTCGCGGTGCGCAAGTCGAGGGATGAAAAGCCGAGGAGGCATGGGAAACTTGCTGAGCTTGGTGTTTGGTCGGACGATTTGAAGTATGTAGAGCTCGTTGTAGTGAGAGAGTGTTCTTCGGTATTCGTATAACGTTGACACTGTGAATATGCTTTTTTGCGACAAGTCGGGCCCTTGGATGCAGCAAACGATGCTGAGCACTTGGTGGTCGACGTCCGGGGGTTTCAGAGCTTCAGAGTGGACGAAAGTGTTCGGTGCGATAGAGACTCGTGCCGAGTCAAGACGAAGCTCGCTGCTACCGGAGAAGGGTGGTATTCGAGGCCGATGAAGTCGTCCCGAAAGGGCAGAGATGGCATACGTGCTGTGTGAAGACCGGGTTATGTCTCATGATGGTGTGGGAGGCTACTCCATATCGGAGCACCGCGTGGACGGCCCGGGTGATGGCATGTCTCCCTCCAGGGTCTTCCGGGACGTCGGAACGGTCCAATCAGGGATGGCAGTTTGGGCATGTCTCCAACGTGGGCATTGAATGTTGAGGGTAGAAAGCGGGCGAATCAAAGACGACCTCCAGGCTTCCTTCAGACCGGGCTTCTGATGGGAGACTGGGCGAACATACAGATGCCTATTCGTATGTACTTCGTACCAGCTAGTCAGACTGTGGGAGTCCTTGGGTGTAACTGATGGGTCGGTCCTGACGATCAGGCTGTGACTGGAGCAGCGATATCCTAGCACAGTCGGTGAGAGCCGAACCCAGGCCTAACTGCGGAGAATTGGCGGGAACTACTTGATGACACATGGCTTGAACTATCCGGTTACCGAAGTGTTGCCCTGCGGTTAGAATATTGGATGGGTGGCAGCTGTTCCCGGATGTTCATTGGAGATGGCGATGGAGCCTCGAGAAGTGGTTGTATGTAATTCACTGTGGCTCCTAGGAGGTCTTACAAGACGAATGAATGCGACGTGATGATGGAAAGTGCCTGATTCAACAGGGACATTTTGGCCCAGAACAGGGTGAAGACGTGCTCCAGGGAGAAAGCCCGGCAGTTGTCGGGAATCCAGAAGTGGCATCGGACGGCAAGCACGAGTTGGAAGTGGTTCTTTGGTTGTGGCAGCTGCTCCAACGATGTCTCTGTCTTTACAATTGGTGTCCAAGAAATGCCTTGGCGTAAGAGGGAGAAGCAAAAGTGGGCAGAGAGGGCGGGGCGGGGCAGAGCCGACAGGAAGGTCAAGGTGAAAAGATGAAAGGTGAAATGCGGCAATGGCAATGCGGTAAGGTAAGGTAAACGAGTGGCTGGCCGGGGTTGATGCAGGATTGCGTCAGTGCCTTTTCTGGCGATGAGCTGGCTGAGATGGACGAGTTTTCAAAGCAGGTGCGAATGTGACGGGGCTGGGCACGGCGGATGGAGGGGGAAAAGAGGAGGGGGAGGGGAATGGTCGGAATGGATTCATGGAAGGAAGGTGGGAGGGGAGACACTGGTTGGACGGGCCTGCCAAATGCAGGGAAGGGGGCGAGCAGCTGTCAACTTGTCAAGAGCTTTCCCGTTCCCTCTTGCCTTTCAGAAGTCTTGAGTGTGCTTGTGACAGTGACACTGGCGGCGGGTGACTGCCCTGGCTGGCTTGGTGGTGACTAGTGACGAGGACAGGTGGATAGAAAGATGGAAGATGGGAAAGAATGATTGGAAAGACGGAGCGAGAAAAGTTGGACAACGGCCAGTCCAAGCTCCACTTTCCCATCGTCTTAGCTTCTTTCCGCCATTCTTCCACAATCAGGTCCTTTCCTTGGGTACTACTTTGTACACTAGTCTCCGGCTTTCACTCACATGGAGTCTCACTCACTCCCTCTAATCCCCTGTTTCAACCAGACCTCCCAAGCAATAGCAGAGATACGATATGATCTAAAATCAGGTCTTGGGCGTTCTCGAGCCAACTTCATGCGTACTTCGGCCGCGGGCTTTTCAGGGACACAAAGCTCCATCATTCTAAACTCGGGGTGACATTGAGAGACACGATGGAACGCTGGTGGAAGCAGCCGGACCAGGCTGTCTGTCTGCAATAAAGACCTAGGTAGGTCAGGTCGACTTACCTGCCTTTCTCTCTTGCCTACCTCACCGTACCTGGATATGTACGATACCAAGGTGAGATACCAAGAACCTTGGTTACGAAAGACGGGCGAAGCAGGAGCCCAGGTCATTCCTATCACATCGATTCCTGAATGTGACTCCTTCCACGACAGCCAACATGAACCTCTGAACCCAAGCCTTCCTCGTGCGGTCGCTCGCGCTGGGATTGGATGCGGGATATCAAGCTGCCTCTCTCTTTCTCTCTCTTTCTATCTCTGTAGTAAAGTATACTTACTTCCTGCACTCAGCCTGCAAGTCACAAGTCAAGCAGGCAGTCAGTCATTGGGCACCAGAGATCGGTGAGAGACCAGGCGCCCATTTGCCATCTTGTCAGCCCAATGACTGCCCAGGAAGCAACTCCTCAGCTTGCACCACTGCCACTGCCAGAGCCCAAGTGGATGCCTCCTGATGCAATCAAGTGGATGGTTGACGGCTTGACTGAATGAGAAGCCAGAACAAGACCCAAGATCGCCTTTCTCTGCATCTTCCATGCCTTTCCCTCGGCTTACCACCAGCTGCCCGTCATCCATCACCGTCCATTACCTGAGGTAAGGTACCTCATTCATGCTTCGCCCGCCCCTGGCTGCAAGTCGCAACCTATCGACATCTTTCCGTTTGCTTTTTCTGTTGGCCCAGCCCAACGTAGCTCAGCCTGCATCGTTGATTCCCGGATCGCTGGAGCCTTGTTCCATTTTCCCCATCTCCTCCCGTTTCTACCTTATTTGACTGGGCATTCGACGATCGTCAAGGGCTCACGATAGGGCACCCATTGTTACCGCCGCACATGTATGTAACTCCAAACACAAAGTTTGGCATCTGAACATCGTGGTCTGCAGAACACTGCCGTCCGCAAACTCTCAATTCCCAAATTCGGCCCAAATTACCCTACCTAAAGTGCACACACGCGGATCCCAACAGGGCCTCGACACCCTCCTCTGTCTTTGCGACGGCATCCCTACCGTCCCGCTTCCCGCAGCAACAAAGACAAAACGTCGGGAATACCCCTGCTCAGTGAAAGCGGTTCACCGCGCGGCGCTTGCCCACAGCTGGGACTGGCCTCGACTCGAGTACCTAGCGAACTTGACAGACCTCGACCGCACCCGCTAATAAGCCTGTGGTGAACAAGAACGGCTTCCATCTCTTGAGCCGGCCAACCCCTCCCATTTCCACTGCTCTCCCGTCCCTCTCTTGTCCCCCTCCACTCCCAGTCCTCCATCCACCAAGGCCAGAGATCCCCCACGAACCTCCAAGGACCACACACATACAGCCTGGTGGTGCCGCCCTATATCACCTGTCGGCTGTCTTAATTACATACCACCTTGCCTACTTGCCTACTTACGTCCTACATACATACATACCCGGCTCTCCTACTGTGGTATGACGACGTTGCTCCTACTCTGACTCTTTTCCCTCTCACCTCTCTCTCTTTCTCACTCACTCACCCTTCTCTTCACCCCCTCTTCCCCAGCCGGCTCAGCTCTAGGCTCGGCCTCACATTAAAGTACCTCCTCCACTACCCTCCGTCGTGTGTCGTTCATTCCCAGCGCTACAAGACACATTTGGTTCATCCTCTTTTCAGCGTCGCCTCTTCTGTTTGCGCAGGATTTTGGTGTATCATCTTGTCTAGTGTCCGTAACGCTCACGCTATCACCTGCGCTACACAATCACCACCGGCTTACTACCCCGCCATTCATCCCACCTGTTCAGATAAACTCACAAACAAACACTCACCGACGCCTCTCCGTCACACCTCTCCTAAACCGAAAAAGCCGTTTGAGTTTCGCCAACAAAACATGGCTTACCGGTCCAACGATTTTGAGGAGCGTTTCTACGACGCCCCCCGCCGCCAGCGCGCCGAAAGCCGGGTTGCTTTTGACGAAGTTGATGTCCGCGTCAAGGAGCGCGAGCGTGAGCGTGAAGGTGACCGCCTTCGCTTCCTGCGCGATGAGCGTCCTCCCGAAGCCGGAGCTCTTGTTCTGAGCCGCAGAGAGGTTGAATCAAGAGAGCTGTCACGGCCTCGCGCCCGCAGCCCTAGCCCTGTTTACCGTGAGCGTGTTGTACGCAGAGCCCGCAGCTTGACACCTCCGCACGTTCATCATGAGCAAGAGCTCGAGCGCTCCCGAGTCCGCGTCACCGAGCGCGAGCGAGAGATTCGCAGTCCATCCCGCGGCCCTCCTCCGGAAATGATCCGCGCTCGATACGTTGAGAGGCAGCGCTCGCCGTCTCCTCCCCCAGCCAGAGAACGCAGCCGCGTCGGCGTGCGCATCGTCGAGCGTGAGAGGGAAAGAGAGCGGGTTCCGTCACCCTCACCCTCACCGCCCCCACCACCGCCCCAACCTCAGGTCATTCGCGGCCCCACGATCGAAAGAGAAGTCATTACGCACTACAGAGACATCGATCATGGTGAGTACAAGGACAAACTGCAGGATATAAGACCCCCGAGAGGTCTAATGCATCCAGGTGTCACCCGCGTGCCCAGCCCGCCGCCTCCCCCTCGTCCTGCTCCCCGCCCGAAGACCCGCACCGAAGAGCGGGAGCTGGATATCGACATCACCACCTCTCGCAGAGGAACCGACATTGACATTCACCGCTCGCAAAGCCGCCACCGATCTCCTAGCAGGGAGCGCAGATCCCCCGCTTTCCAGGACAACAGAGAACTCGTCTTGAGTACCGACCGTCTCCGGATCGACGACCGTCACTACCACAGCGGATCACGCCGTAGAGCTCATTCTGCGGCCGCACGCACGCCCGTCGACGAGGAAGCTGAGTACATCACCTCCAAGATCGACTCACGCGGCAAGATGGGCGAGGCCTGGAACGGTGCCACCAAAGACTGGGCCATTGTCGATGTCCCGCCCGGCACCGAGCGTGTCCGTATGGATGGCGTTGGAGGTGGCTCTGCCGAGGTCACTTGGCAGCGTTACAACGGTGTGAGGCGAGCACAATTCATTCCCGAACGGGAGGGCGCTCCCATCTCGGCGCCGGCCCCACTTCCCGCCGAACCCTCGCCGCGCGAATCCCGAGACCGTCTCAGCCTCCAGGTTTATGACCGCGAGACTGAGATCGAGATTGAGAAGACAAAGGATCGCGCACCGCGCCGCGGACCTCCATCAAAGCGAAACGAGATGTGGACCGAGATCACAAAGGACTTGGTTATTCGCGATGCCATTATTCAACTTGGATATGATTTCGAGGAGACTGAATACTTTTTCTACATTATGCAATACCTCAAATACGTAAGTTTTGGTTATGTCTTCATTGGGTTGGTGACAAGTGCTAATAGAATGCAGGATGATGTGCTTGAGCTGGTGCAGGTATCAGATGATATCCGCCGCTTCCGCAAGCAGCGCGTTCGCGAGTATGAGAGAGAGTGGGTGCATGACGACTGGGACCGCCGGTCTCATCATCACCACCACCGCGGACCGAGCAGCAAGTACGATGATGAGCGAGTCTACGAGCGCGAGGTCGTCTACGATAGCCAAAGCCAACGTCCCCGACGTTATTAAGCATTGCATAGTATACAGCACAAGTGAGCCTAAGGAACATACAAATCGAATACCCAGCCGACGTTCGGCACTTTTGACGGAGGGGCCTGAGACAGGCACGCCTTCCATTTGGATTCGGACTACAGAACATATCATTTTCGGGATGGGATGTGCTGCATTAGAGAAGCCGGATCTGCCGGGCGGGCAAATGTGTGTCTTTACTTCACTTTTCTCAACCCAACATGTGGGGGTTTCTGCCTAGCACCATGTGTAACGATTTATGAATACAACATAGCGGCGGAGAAATAGGGCGGAGTTTAGATTGTATTAGGAGCAAATAACGAACTTATGACTCAAAAGTCCTGACTTTGGCTGCTTAAGTGAGCTGGACTTCGCCTGTGATCAAGCTGGAAGTTGGAAAGTCTCCTTGTTCTTTCACCTCAGCAACTCGATGCAAGCGAGATTCCTGTGTCCTCTCCCGACTCTTGGAGATGCAGTAATATGTCAGGGCCTTGATATGACCAACAGCCAGTCTTTCTCGAGGGTCTGAGCCACATGCTGGGTCAGACGACTGTCATATTGAGAGAAACAGACATGTACATGTAGCATATCGGAAGCCTTTCAGAGTCAAGTAAAGACGATTCGTATCAATACAATGTCGTCGGCTTGGCGGATAAACCGTGATAGGTATGATCTGAAAACAGAGGCCGAGGCCGAAGCCTTGATGGGCTCCCTTCCTCCTGTTACCTATAAATACACCAAAGTCCTACGTTGCAATCACTCATGGCCCCTCAACGCATTTTTGGCTTCTCCGGGGATCCCCAACCGTCGCGGCCATTGTATTGTAAGTAGAAGCTCATCGCCCAGAAGTAGAAAACAGCCTAGTCTAAGCTCGCTCGAGCGCTCCAAGTCACCTAGCCGCCTGGTACTGCGCCCTACACCTCTACATGCCTCTTGCTATGTATTCAGAAGTGAAGTAGAGGGTAACAAGTAGTGGACAATGAGACATCTAAAATGTACCTGAGGATATGAAGGGACGTTATGAGATGGGATGTGGATCTTCGAGAACGGACTAAGATACAGCGCTTCGAGAATATCTGATGTCAGAGTCCGGTATTAGCGAGATACACTTGCCCAACCAGTCTTGGATGCAAGAAGCACCCAGATCCATGACTTCTCGACCTTTTATAGCCATAGGCCATCGCATTTGAAGAAGGAAGCATGGCAAATCGCAGGGCAGTATCATTCAACTCCTAGAGCGCAGAGCGGATCTAGTACTTAAACGCAGCGCTGTAGTGTTACATAGAAACAATCAACAAAGGCAATGAGACGAAAAAGAGAAGATGCTCGAAAAAGTCGTAAATCTCTTCCTGACAAATGTTCCACCGCGCTCTTTGATAGTCTAGTACTTTTGACCTTCAAAATCTTCAAGACGGAGCCTCGAGCATAAGAGCAAATTCTTCGTCAATCTCATGTTTGCTCTAGCTGAGTATTCAAAAGTGAATAGACGGGGTGGGAGTAGTGAACAGTGAGACGTCGAAGACACTTGGCTTCTGCCAATTGAAGTAATTCATTTCATTACTAGCCTCGACAATGTACAACTCCGCGCGATAGACTCTGCGAGAAATCTGCACGGAGCAAGACACATGCTGGCTGGAGCCACATCCAACACACGTTGCTTGCTACTTATTCTTGACAGAGAAGACAGGAAGAATATCCTTTTATATCACAGCGAGAGATCGTGGACTAGGTTTCTTACCTACCTACTATCCTCTCTATACAGCCTCGCTGACGCATAGCTTGCCTTTTCATCTAGATAAGGAGAATCGACTTCTTCCATAGAAGCAATTTCTTCGCCCCATATTTTGACATGATGGCAACTCCCTCAAACAGAGTCTTGCTCGAGACTACAACCTGAACGCAAGCCCTAGAATAGCCAGTTCGAGACTGTGGTTTGCGTTCGATGGAGACAATACCCAGCCATAATAAGCATCATGTTTCCTCTCAAGCGGAGACCCTTTCCAACCAACACTAAAGGCGAGCCTCGGCTTCCCTATTATGATTCACTACCGCACCATGTCAAATTTGTCTTTTTGCTTTCATTGAAGCAAGCCTTCATTGGGAGTCTTCTGATGAGTTGAGTGTGCTGAAAGAAGCTTCGTCGATGAGTTCGTGGCGGCATGCTGCTTTTCATGTACTTCTAATCGACTTTCTTTCAAAGTCGTTCTCAGCTGGAATTGCCCAACTTCATATGCCGGTTCTCATGAAGAGAATCATCCGAGCAACAGTCACAGAACACCTAGCTATAGAGGGAGCCGATGACAATGTACAACATCTTATTCATCGACGCCTATTTGGCACTGATAGGCCTGAGCTTTCCACATCAACATGAAAACTGCTTTTCAGACCCTCAACAACTTTTGACGACACAAGACAAAGCAAATTGGAGTAATGTACAGCATCTTCGCTCTCAGGCGGGTAAGGTATGATTTTAGTCTCATCAGTAGGGTATGAACTTGAAAGAACAAACATTGAAACGACAAGACGGGAAGTAAGATATCTGCTGGCGATCGACTCCACAGCAGTTCGACATAATTATGCAGACAGCTTATGATACAAGTTGACTGGGGAGTATGGCCCAGGTCCGCCCTTAGCATGAGCAAGATTTACCTAGCAAAGTTAGCATTACATTTCGATATCGCGGGCTTCTCCCTGAGACTCACTTGCGGGAACGGCTGGCCCGCGTCGACTTGGGCCTCTCCGCCTCAGCACCCGGGGCAGCCTTCTTGCGGCCCTTGGGTGCCGCCTTGGCTGTCTTAAGCGCGGGTTTCTCCTCCTCCTCTTCCTCAGACTTGGGAGTCATCTCTGACGCGGGCTCGGCAGCAGAGGTCCCCTCCTCGCTCTCCTCGACCTTGGCCTTCTTGGCAGGGCCACGCTTGGGCTTGAGGGTCTTTTCCGCCGCCTCTTCGGCATCTGGTTCTTCCTTCTTGACGGCGGACTTACGAGTACCGCGCTTCGGCTTGGGAGCCTCCTCCTCGCTGACCTCTTCGTCCTTGACTTTGGGTGCCTCTACTTTCACATCCTCGGCGTCAGACTCCTCCTTCTTCACAGCAGACTTGCGAGCACCCCGCTTGGGCTTGGGAGCCTCCTCCTCGGCGCCGGACTCCTCCTTCTTGACGGCGGACTTGCGAGCACCACGCTTCGGCTTGGGCGCCTCTTCATCGGCGTCAGACTCCTCTTTCTTGACGGCGGCCTTGCCGCGCTTGGCCTTTGGCTTGGGCTTCTCTTCCTCTTCGTCCTCATCCTTGACCTCGGCCTTGACTGCGGCCTTCTTGGTGCGCTTGGCTTTGGGCTTCTCCTCTTCTTCGTCATCGGCGGCCTTGCGACTGCGTTTCTTGCCCTTGGCGGGGGCCTCTTCCTCCTGTGTTCAGGCGTCAGTATGTAAATCCGCACATGCACAGCGGGGAGACGAACATCTTCATCCTCGCCATCATCCCAGCCCTTGGGCTTCTTGCCGCGAATGCCACGCTGGCCGAGTTTATTCATCCAGGGATCACCATTGAAGTCCTCATCGGCTATGTGACCCTGCTCTATGGCCTCACGGATCTTCCGCTGAAGGTCGGGGTGGTCGCTTGACTTGTGTGTTAGCAGCATGTTCCAGTGGTGAGAGAGGAAGGGAAACAAACTGACATCAGCTCATCATAACCGTCAAAGGCGTCAAAGTCGAACTGTCCGTTCTTTTCACAAACTTCCTGGACATGCTTTATCACCTCTCCAGAGACACATCCCCTTGAACATATAACGTTAGCATGTCCATTTCTGGCTGGGATCACAGTAAAACGTGGCGACTGGGGTAGTGGATTGTGGCGGAGGGAGGAAAAGGGGTCAACATGCCAATGCTTCCACTTGAAGGACTCATGATCCATAATCTTGGTCCATGTGCCGAAGCGAAGGGAACCCTTCAAGCATTTGGCTGCGGCCTTCTTGCACACGCCATCGGAGCATCCAGCGCGGTTGTTGGGCGACACCTCTGCATTGAGGAAGAGTGAGTATTAGCATGCGTATATATGCGGGTGTTGGGCGAGCTTGGAGTGAACGTCTGAGATTGCAGTCTCGGTCGCCTATGACGTGAGGTCGGGATTTTGGGCGCGTCGCCGGGTATTTGCCAGACGCGACCGTAGCTCCAGACCAGCGGCCAAACCGAACGTCGAGATCACAGAAAATTGAAAACTTACCGATGCGGTAGTCAGGCATCTTAAAAATAGTTTTGATGAGCGATTGACTGCGGGAAACGGCCTTCTCGAAGAAAGGGAAAACAATGAGGGTGTCTGAGAGAAGAAGAAATTGGAGGGAGATGTGGTAATGACAGAATCTGGAAGAAGCACCTCAAGACGGAAAAAGGAAACAGTTGGGGAGCGTTGCTGGTTGCCCGGAAGGTGGCAGTGACAATTTCTCTCGTCTTCTGTCTCCCGGTCCCATTTTAGCTGCCCAAAGCTCCTGAGCTTCAGTGCCTCTATCCCCTAAACCCCTGCGCGGGAGCCTAATCGCTGCCAGGCAGCGGCCCCGAACTCTGGGGAGCTTCCCAACGTCCGAACACGTGGTGGCCGATAAGACGACCGAATGGAATGCAAGCGACTGATTTCATTATGAAGACAACACACCTACACATCAGATAGATGTCTCTCGTAGTAAATTAAGACAGCGAAGTGTTTGAGGGACAGCTTCTCTTATTATCTTTGATAGAACTTTAATAGTTACATGTACGTGAAAAGCACCTCATCATATCATATACATCCATTACACCACCGCCAACACCAATGTCCGTTCCCAAACCCCTTATTCATATCTCTGGTCGTCTCTCGACGCCATCCCTAGCCCATCATGATACCTTCTCATAGAATCTTCCTCAAAGACCCAAACTTACAAGAATGGGCACCACCCGATATACATAGCCGCGAGGTTCCTTGGATCAGCAGCTTGCTTGATCAATTCCTCCACCTGGCCCTCCACGCCCAACGGGATCGTGTCCTGCCCCATCAGCCCCTTGACTTTACGCTTAATGCTGTCAACTACAAGCTGAGGCTGCATCCTAGGCGCCCCGTCCTGCCGGCGGCTCGTCTTCTTCTCCTTCTGCAGATCCAGCGTGGGATCGTAGATAAACGCCTCGAGAATCGTCATCAACGTCTCCTCTTGTTGCCGCAGGATCCCCAACGTCAGCTCGCTGCAGTGCCGGAAGGGACCCTCGTATCCGTAAATGCCCATCGCCGCCACCATGTTGTGCGTCAGGCGAAACGGTACCCTCTCTGGCTGCGCAAACGTCAGGCCTTTGTCGAAGAGGCAGTTGAAGTCCACGTGGAAGATGCCGCCGTTGTCGCGCTCCAGCAGAACGTTCTCGCCGTGTCGGTCGCCGAGTCCGAGGATGGTGCCCACCATCGACATAACGGCGCAGGAGCGGGTGTACTTGAGCCTTGCGGAGAACCAAGTCGAAGGGTGAGGGAAACGCTGGACGAACCAATGCTGCAGCACGGGCGGGAACGTCCCCAAGACGCCTTCCGTGAACATCTTGATGTTGTTCGGTCCCGTCACCGCCTCAGCCATCATCCGCTTGATCTGGTTGTAGTCGGGGTGTACCTGGCGGGATTTATACTGATCCAGAAGAATCTCCCGTAGTGTCTTCAAACCATCAACCCATTCGATGATACCGCACTCCTCGTTCAGAGGGACAACGGCATATGTCTTTATGTACAACTGACGTCTGCTGGCCTCGGGATCCCTCTTCAGCGATCTATTGATCATACTGTTAAATTCCATCAGACGCTGGTCGGTGCGTAGATCGTCCTTCGGTTTGATCATAAGCATGTAGCTCTTTCCGTCCGTTCCGCGTGCGGTCAATCGTCGTGGCTTGGCCAAGGATCCCAGAACCAGTACCTCGTCCAGGAAGGAGTCGATGGTAATGACGTCTCGCGAGAAAGCCTTGTGATTTTTGACATTGTCAGTCAGCGTCGGCAAGGCAGCCGCTAGACATGACTCAATAGGCACCACCAGAGGGCAAGGCGTGCACTTGTGGTTGAAATTCAGATCGCGCGTGATGCTCGCCACGGTCGTCCTGTTGCTTTGGAAATCGCCGTTATTGCAAGCCAGCAGAAGCTGTTCTGCAAGCTTCTCGCCCATTCTTAATAGCTTGCTGAGGTCATAGCTGCTCCCTTCAACCTTCCTGGTGACCCCCCTCAGCGCCTGCAAGATCTGTTGACCCCTGACACGGCGTTCTGAAGCTTGTCTCGTCGTCATGATTCCAAACAAGCTCCAAAGAGCTTGCCGAGGGTGGGATTGCACGACCTTGATGACTATCTGCATCAACCGCTCATAGACGTCTTTATTTTGATGAGCAATCCTTGCTACAACTTGTGGGAGTGCCGTGTAGAATATGTAGGCCGGCAGCCGGGCAATGGATTTGTCAAGGAACCGGTGAAGGAGGTTCAACTGATCCGTTCGCCTCCTATGAAGCTCACGAGACAGTGAAACTTTGCCTTCGGGGGCCTTGTCAACTTGCGCTCCGAACTCAAGCCACAATGTGAGAATTCTTGGCATAGTCTGGTAGATGTATTTGGTGCCGTAGTTCAGAGACCGAAGGTAGTTTTCAACGACGAGTCTAGTATACTCGCCCTGAATGCAGGGATCTGTTTGATCGTCTGCCTTGAGTGTCTTCTCAGATTCCAGTACTTTCTTGTAGTAGCGCCCCAGGTAGTAATGGCCCTTTTCCCAAGTGCTGGCTGTGAGAGGGGGTTGTTGATATTTCTCACGCAGGGTATGATGGTTCGTCTGACCGGCAGCATCCAGCCATTTGGCGAGCATGAGTTGAGCTCTAGCCGTCAACTGCCTTTGCTGGGCATCCATGCCACGGACAGAAGAGGAACTGTTGGTCTGCGTCATGAAATTATTTGATTCAATGGCGCCCTGCAAGACTTGGATGGCCTTGCGCGTGTGGCCATCTTTCCACAGAAGCCGGGCATTCTCAATCACCGCAGCTCCGTCGCCAAGTTGGGAAGCATGTAGCACGGCATTGAATGACTGGTGGGTTGAGTTGGCTTTTCTCGCCAACCGAGCGCTAGAGAGCCACAAAGAAGATATGTCAAGATCCGAAAACTTGGGCCTGTGAAGGATTAGCTCAGGGTTGATTGATGGCAACGCTACACATACCGCGAAAGCTCCATGGCGGCTCTACGAATACCCAAAAGGTACTGCTTATCGCCTACGTACGCCCCAAGAACCTCAAGGCGACGGTTGAGCATGGTTAGCACCTCTTGATGTGCATCGCCCTCCGAAACTTGAGTTCCGGCAATAATCTCGAGGTCAGCAAGTACATGACACCTGAGTCTTAGGTCGTGGCAGGCCTGCAAAGATGACGTTGCCGCGTGTGTCATGGCGGAGGCGATCTTTTCTCTCATACTTTGCAGCATTTCAGGAAATGTATCGCTGCCGCCCCCCCTTTGCTGCAAAGCGTTGAACAATTTGGCGATGCTGACGTTGAAATCCTCCAGAGGACTGCCATGGAATCGGCTAGTGTACTTATTCAAAGTATCCCACCTCCTTGTAGCCCATGCTGCTTCAACTGCATATGGCACAATCCTGTTCTCCGTTGAAGGTTCTGTTCGCATACCTTCAACATAATTGAGCAGTACATCTAATCGTGTTAGCCTTTGTGCGTGACCCGTAGCTTGGTAACTTCTGTTCTTACCGTGTTGGCCGGATTGTTTCAAACAATTGAGCAGATCGATTTGCACATCAACATTGTCTGGCTCTTCTGCCAATTTGATTTCGTACCAAGTTTGGGCTGCAGTGTATCTGCCTGCCTTCTTGTGGCTGAGAATCTGCTGGTTGATATCTAAGACGTGCAGGTGAGCGGAAATCCCTTCCAGTCCGTCAGGTTCGTCAATCTGAGTATAAATGTCCTGCAGCTGCTCAAGCAGTAGAGTTTTCTGCCTTGGGTCGCTGTTCTCAACTTCCATCTGCTGGGCGTGCTGCTCAAGGTGGAAGAGCGCTCGCGGGTACTCTCTACAATCCATCGCACGTTGAGAGATGAGCACTGGCGGGATAGTATTCAGCAATTCCTGAACACGTGCTATCGCGGGCAGGTCATCGTCATTCTTCCGTCTTGCGTCCTTTTCTTGGAGCCATCTACTCGCGTAGTCGAGAGCTCTGAAGACAGCCTGTTTTGATTAGTGAATGCAGCTAATGTCGCGCGAAATCTTACTCACCTCGCAGTAGACCTTCATGTCTTCTCGTTCCGAATATGGCGCGTTTTCGTCAGGTTGGTGCTGAAGGATGCCAATGAGCTCTCCAATGACATTATCTCGGTCCTTTCGCGTGCTCCGGTGACCTAGAATTACATGAAGCACTAGATATGGCAGCAGGAACTCGGCAACAGCCAAGTCCTTTACCTTGATGGTGCGACACAGCGGCTCAAAAATGAGATCCGCGTGCCCATTTTGTCCCTTGCCCAAGAGATCCATGCTGAATGAACGCATCCAGTTTCCGTAGGGCTTTCCTGGGCGGAAGATGGGATACTCTACTGGAACCACGTTCATGGGTGTCAGGATGTATCGGGAGGTAAGGAAAGGTGATAGCACCGTCCGATCACTCTCCGATAATGTCAACCATTTTCTGTAGATGTCACCGCCATTCCGCATTCCGGTTTCTTTCATAGCCAACGCGGCCTTGATATCCACCCGGTCGAGCAGTTCTTGCATAGCAAAAGAAAGGAAGCCTTGAAGTTTAGTGTCTGTCGTGGACAGGAAAGCCTTGACGAGAATCTGTTCGAAGATGAACAACACGAAGTCGGTCGTCTCGTCTGCACTCTCAAAGTTGCTCAAAATGACCATTGACTTTTGCTCTCGTGGCGCCTCGACTCTGTTAGAATCGAGGCAGCCCACTAGGCCAATGCATTGAGTGCAAAGACTGGCAATGTCAAGCTGGTGCATAGCACTGTATTTTGCTCCACAGTCTAGCAAGGCTCGGAGCAACATGGGTACGACCGGGTCAGGCTGTTGACTGATGGCTGAAGTCTGGAGGAAGCCTCCGCTCTGCCTAAGGTAGGCCTCGAGTTCTCTCAGTGCCAGTAAAACGACACCCGAGTTCTCGTGAGCCGTGCGCTCAGCAAATAGAACAAACGCCTTCCTGTTGTCAAGGACTGGACGCGCCGCATTGAGTTCCGCTTCGATGTCTGCCAACTCTTTTATGTGACCTAAGGAAGGTAGCTTGGTGATGTATTCATTTAGGCTGTCACTGAAGTCCGTGATCAACTTTCTGATCATGGTTTTAGCCATGTGTCGAGAGGATTCACAAAAGAGCGGCCAGTAGTGACTGATAACGAAGAACGTAGTCTCAATCAAGACCTCAACGTCTTCAGGGTCGAGACATGTAAGCAGAGCCGTCCAGCAAGAGAATGCGGCTTCTCTGAGATCATCCTGAGCCAGGGATGACAGCAGGCATGCGGCAATCTAGGAAAGTCAATACGAAGAGCACCTACAAGAGCCAATAATTACTCACCTGTGGGCGTGCAATCCGAACGTAGCCTTTGCAATGTCTGATCATCTCCTCCAAGGCACGTATGCAGCGCCTCTGTTCTTCGGCTGGAGGGAATACAAGTGTCATGTCATTGATGACATCCGCAAGGCGAGCCATGAGACCAAGAATGTACGACTGTAGATACTTCCCAATAACGTTCTTCTTTGACTTTGACTCTTTGTTTGCGATCATCATCATCGAACAGAAGGATGCCAATGCCTCGATTATCTAGGACGAGTCAGCAGGCGAAGTAGCAAAGTAGGTACGAAGATAGTGAACTCACGCGGGGCTTACGTGCTTCATCGGCTTCCCCGGCAGCCTTGAAAAGCTCCAGGGCGATGGAACAAACTTCGGATTGCACGAGCTCAACCACGGTAAATGTCTCCAGGTGAGAGGACACCTCAACAAGCCTGGACATAACGAACTGCTCGATATTGCGAACATCTTGAATAAGCAACAGCGCAATGATGGGCCCAGCATTGGCTGCGTCCAGGATGGGGACCCAAATGTCCCTTTCCCCTCGCGCCTCGGCTATTTTCTGAATCACCTCCTTCTTTTTCATTAATACCAGCCAGGGCAATGCGTGGGTCTGGATTAGCAGGAGAAATTCGGTGACAGATATCTGCAACAGGTCGGCAATCGCGCGGCAAATCTGCGGTCGAGCTTGCATGTCCTTAACAGCGAAGTATGCAAGGTTCCTCCAAAATGGTTCAAATAGACGACGTGGTGTAGTGCTCAGGGCAGCTGCTAGGTTGAGAATCTATGGAGCACGTCAGCCACTGTCTGTTGCATTAACGCATAGGAGCTCTACCTCGTTGAAGGCACATGATGCGATCAGACTGTTGATACTACCCAGGTATTCAAGCAGCTTGTGCAGAACAAGGTTGAGCTCGTCTCCGGTCACGACTCTAATGTCGTTAGCGTTCCGCATGGAAGCAGATTTCAACTCGAGCTGCATGTACTTACCGTCCAAGTTGACCCCAGGCCAGGATTCCGCTTTCATGAAATATGACTGCGTCCTTCTCGAAAGCAGCTTTGAGCAGACTGAGCGCATTCTTTCGATTGCGAATAATCAAAGTCGAGTCAAGCGCCTCCAAATCGCTGTCTCTCAGGAATAGAGGAAGAGCGCGTCTGCAATCAGTCAGGTGCTGTTATTTGCCACAAATGAACCTTTGGCTTGAAGTAGAACATACCCAGAAGCAATCCTAAGCTCTCTGATCGAGCTATGCAAGCTTTGTAGACACCATTGTCCTAGAGGAGATGTTTCGAGGTCGATGAGTTCCGTGACATCGGCGTGATTGATGATTCGTCTAGCAGAGATCATCGCGACAATCCTCGGGCGCTTCGATTCCTTGAAGTTGGGTAGATGAATGAGCTTTGTGAAAATGGATTGAGCCTCTCTTTTCTCTTCGACTGTGGTGGCGTTGAGTCTCTCAGAGCCCCCAGGTTTCTGATCGCAGAATGCGCATCCCACGCTCTTGCGTTTGCCGATGCGTACATCGCCGTCAACAGTTGCTGTCGTATCCACTGCACAGCATATCCGGGATACAAGGTCGATAGCTCGACATTGGTTGTCTTCGCTGAGGTTGTTGTACTGGTTTCTGACAACATGTGAGCTAACGTATGAAACACATAGAGACGGGTGACACATACAAGAAAACATGTTCCAGCCCTCCGGTATCTTCAGTCTCATTCACTTGACAGACCGCATAGATGCGAGAGATTAGCGCTCGCAGTTTAGGAGCATTTGAAGACACCTTTAGGCGCTTTGAAGCGGGCTCTGCGTCGTCCGTGCCAAAATTCTCTAAACCAAGGTCTTCCACTGCCTGACGCAAGTCGGTGTCAATGAAAGAAGCGGGCTGTGTTTCGGAGTCGAGGCTTGTTGGTGCGATGGATCCGGATGCTTGCTTCAGAACTTGAATGGAACGCTGGAGGTATGTTAGTCAAGGCTCGATGTGGCATCATGTCCATTTAACGTACTATGAAATCAGGGGCTTCGACGAGTGAAGAAACCTCGTACTCCAAAGGACACACAATCTTCGGTGCTGCTAGTCTGCCGACTTCTCGATCTACAAGCGATGCATGCGCTAGTCGGATGAGCGCCAGCGAGACCGTCTTCCTCGCTGCCACGCTCGACTCATTTGCACCCTGTATTTCTTCGGAATGTGCTGCGAGCTCAGCACAGAGCACTGCCAGCACAGCATATGCCTTCTTTGTGTCGAAGGATTTGTGAGCAGGGCGTGGCTTGTCTGGGAGCAGGTTCAGAGCAATATTGAGCAAGTCGGCTCGAGGGCTTGGCACAATCGCCTGCCATGTGTTCTGTATAGCACGAAGGGAAAGCAAAGAATCAAGCAGCCAAAGTGTCAGCTGAGACAATGTTGGTCGCGAGACGAGACTCGGAGTTTTAGAAATTGACGGGTGCGCCAACGCCGAGATCAACGTGGTTGCTTGATGTATGCACTGAGAGACATGTTGGATGGTATATGTGGTCTGTTGGACAAAGATGGTGCCAGGCTTTCCTAACAAGAGCTCCAGTGTACCATCCGGGGGTAATGTCATGTGTACAGTAGCGTCATTTCTAGTTGAACTTGGTGCCATGTCTTGCAAATGTGTTAAGAGAGCTGCGAGAGTCAGAAGCTTGATCTTGAACATGCATCTGGGTTCGAAACTTACCCTTGCTGGTCTCACGCAAGTATAGCAACATGAACGGTAGCAGTTTCCACATAGATCCCGTACGAATCACTACGAGGATCACAAATTGGAAGAACCCCTCAAAGTCTCCCATCAACTCGAGGCAGCGAGAGTGGCCTAGTAACCGAAGGATCTTCGGGAAGACCCAAATCCAAAGAGGCTCCTCCCCACGGAAAACGAATTGTTTTCCATCTGTGGTATGGTTCAAGACATTCGGTGTCTCCTCGATTGTGACCTTCAAAAAATTTATCGCCTTCAGCGCCTCGTTTCGTAGGTGGTTTCGGTCGGCAAACGGATCGTCGAGCTTGATTCCTTCGAGGACAACGCGGGCGTAGACGTAGATGAGCATATGATTGTGGTCCGTCCTCTGCTCGGGAGTCTCCAGTAGCTCGGGCTTATTTTTGACCCTTTCGATTACGGCAAACAGCCTCTTCAGCTCGGCATTTTCGTCGGATCGCGTGGACTTTGTCGAAGCCGAAATGTTCTCGACTAATTGTGCGGCGAGTGTGGAGGGAGGCGGCGCGTTAGGAGCGGCAGCGGCAGCCGGCCTGCCATTGTAATCTGCAGCCATGGCTTCGTCCTCATCGTACGACCGGAGGACGTCAATCTGGTGCAAATCGCAGTCGTCCGCTGCTTGAAGGATCAACACTCTTAGGACGAATGTCCAGAGCTTGACGCGCCTGCGGGGGTGGGCCATCTATGGGATGCGCGCTGGACCAGGCGCGAGGTCACATGTTCAATTAAGTTT
This sequence comes from Colletotrichum godetiae, assembly GCF_030913485.1. Classification (NCBI taxonomy): domain Eukaryota; kingdom Fungi; phylum Ascomycota; class Sordariomycetes; order Glomerellales; family Glomerellaceae; genus Colletotrichum; species Colletotrichum godetiae. The sequence goes on along the minus strand of NW_026851249.1, from coordinate 1,855,484 downwards.
GCTTATGTAAGTGCAGACGGCTTGTGCACTGACCACCAAGAAGTCGACATCTCTAGATGCCTTCAACTTAAGGGTGGCCGTCCATCTTCGTTGCCGAATGGAATAGTCGACGACTTTTTGCGCGCCAACCTGCGCATTTACCGCCAAGTTCGGCTTCGGGTGGCTCGCTCGGTATTCTATTTCCTGCGCATGTATTGATGTGATGACAAATGCAACAAGCTGTCCCCTGCATATGGGGCCTTGGTTGCTTGCTGTCGTCCTCCCAACTTGCTGCTTACACAGTTCATGACTTGCTACAAATACAATTGATTATCGACTAGTCCTCTGTCCATTACTCTGAGGCTCATATACTATACTACCTCTGCCTTCCATCATGAACATCGCCCTCAAGGAAGCAATACCAGAGGCCCTCCTCATACAGGGGGGTGCTCCAAACAATCCGTCTTCCACCATGGAGATGCACCCATTGAAATCCCCAGCAAGCACATCAAAGCAAAGTTCCTCATTGCAAAAGCCCAAATCCCCTCCAAACGATGGAATCCCAACAGAGACAGAACCAGAACCCCCTCAAGGCTCCTCATCCCGTAACGTCTCCATAGCAAAAAGCATCACCGTAATCATCACCCTCGCCGGCATAAACTTCCTAAACACAATGGGCTCCGGCATCCTCATCGCCGCCCTCCCGCGCATAGCCCAAGACGTCGGCCTCGACGAGAGCCTCATCCTCTGGCCCGCCGCCGTCTACAACCTCGCCGCCGGCTGCCTCCTCCTCATCTTTGGCGCCGTCGCCGACGTCGTGGGCGCCAAGCTCATGTGGCTGACGGGCAGCTACCTCTGCGTCGTCTTCACCGTCGCCGTCGGCCTGTCCAGGACGGGGATCCAGATTATTCTCTTCCGCACCGCCGTCGGGGTTTCCATCTCGGCTTGTCTTCCCACGGCCATGGCTTTTATTACAAAGACGTTTCCCAAGGGTGGGTGGCGGAATGTTGCGTTTTCGATGAATGGGATTGGGTTCCCGCTTGGGTACGCGCTGGGTCTGGTTTTGGGAGGCATCTTCACCGATACCATCGGCTGGCGTTGGGCATATTACATGATGGCCATCATCAACTTTGCTCTGTCGACCGCGGCTGTATGGTCTCTGCCCTCGATTCACCAGCCGTCTGAAAAGAAGTGGACGCGCCGCTTGGCGGAGGATATTGACTGGATAGGAGCAGTCATCATGAGCGCCGCGCTAGGTTTGCTGCTTTATGTGCTGGCGATGACTACTTCTTCGTACACCAAGATTGCTGATCCTACTAATATTGCCCTCCTAACTGTAGCAGTAGCCTTGCTGGTCGCGTTTCCCGTTTGGATGAACCTTCAGACTAATAGGGGTCGTCCGGCGTTGATTCCGAATCGTCTATGGCGAAACGCCGCCTTTACATCGATTTGTGTGAGTGGAAATCCCAAAAGTAGACGCGAGACACCTCTGACATACCGGTAGGTGTCCATCTTTCTGTGCTGGGCTTCTCTCAATGCAATCCAGTATTTCGTCATGCTGTAGTAAGTGCCGATCGCTGAACTCGAGGAATCTTTCATGTTAACACCCTCATCAGTTTCCAAAAAGTCCAGAGCATCTCCGCACTGCAAAGCTCCCTTCGATTCCTGCCTCATGTCGTCATGGGCACTCTCGTCAACATAGCAGCAGCATGGCTCGTCTCGCGGATAAAGGTTCAGACTCTAGGCACCGTATCTGCAGTTATAACAGCCGCGGCGCCAATCCTCATGGCCACAGTCAGCCTCGATGAAAATTACTGGTTTGCGCCATTCTGGGCCATGGTCCTCTCGCCAGTGAATGCTGATGGTACGTCGACCTTCCCTCCTTTTTCCATGCAAAATTTCAAACCCCCGGATGCTCGTCTAATAACCCAATAGCCCTCTTCACCGTCTCAAACCTAATCATCTCCGACGCCTTCCCAGCAGACGTACAATCCCTCGCCGGCGGCGTCTTCAGCGAGATTGGACAGATCGGCAACGCGGTGGGCCTTGCCGTGACAGCGGCCATCGCAGCCTCCGTGACGGAGCACTCGGCTGTCGTCCACGACGATGCAAGGGAGGCGCGCATGGAAGGGTACCGCGCCGCATTCTGGACTATCTTCGCCGCCACGGTTGCGGTGCTCGTCATTGTGGTCGGAGGGCTTCGAAAGGGTGGTACGGTTGGGAAGAAGGACGACTAGACGACGCTGCGATTAGACATACCTAAAGTAGCGCGAGAACAGCTTGGAAACGGCTACACTTAGGTTTTGAGGGGGGCACCGCCGTTGCCGCCGTCTAGTACGGCTATGCACGTCTGGGACAGAGTATCGCTCAAATTAGCAACTTGTACAAACACAACTCCAGTCATCAGGCTGATATCAAATAAGGCTTAGATTGCTCTCGCACTTTAGTACGCTGAACACAATGGTTGCAAGGTGAGAAGAGAATGCGGTAGGCATCATTCGCAATCAGGGAGAAGTGCACCGACATCAGGGAGGCGTGTAATAGTGCAATAAAAAGCTGCGAAACCTGCTGCTTCAATCAACACCCGAGCAATGGTATTACTTCGATCAGTCCGCAAACGCAAATGCTTTCATTTAGTCCGATGTCGACCCAGTCGAAGGGTTTGAGTTTCTGGGAGTAATCAGAAGATCGAACTCAACTGATGTTTGAACTAAGCTTGCTGACTAGCACTTGGCAAATGATGAGTTGTTCCAAAGAGCCAAGATCAACGGTACGTGGTCCACGGCTTGGCTGGGGGCCGAGCCAAGCACTCAATCCGCGACTTCAATCACTCCTCTCCCAACGATGTCATATTACGTTGACGGATGGGAAGGTGGTTTTCGAAAAGGCTTGGGTAAAAGAACCCTCAGAGGCTCAGGAGTGTCAGGTTCATATCAAAGGTCCCGCGATTCTATGGGAACTTAGAGGATCCGGGGTCGATCCCGTGCCGACTTCCTTTACTTCTGTTGAGGCTGGGGATTCTTGACGGCATACTCACATTATCGTGGACTGGTCTCGTTCTGGTATCATCCGCAAACTTGGAGATTCTGTAGGAATTTCTGCAGTTTGATAGCACGTTTATTTTTGATGATCATTTCGCGAGCCGCGCAAATCCGCTCAATTTTGGATTTGGGAATGAAATTGGAAGGTCGAAGTAGTTGAAATGCGGTGCTAATGCGACACCCTCCCACAAACATCAGAGTTCGATAACCCTGGCGGGTTTTCGTCCTTGGCAGCTTGCGCAGCGGCAACGTCGATCTGGCGGTCTCGATTCCCCATCTTAGGCCCTTAAGGCAGAGGTAAACCCATTGCCGTTCACATCACACACCCTCTTGCGGCATTCAGAGGGAAATGGCGATCAGTTGGAGAACACCCTCCGTAGGTGCATGCCCATGCTACCATGCCGGGCGGCTCCAGATCCTTTCTCTCTGCCTCTATCTGCAAAGGGATTCTGATAAGGATCAAAGTGGTCGCGTGAGAGTGGTCTTGTGTCGTGTGCTCGTGTGCCACACATCCAGGCCCGTGTTCAAGCCACTATCTCCAAGAAATCTGGATTGGGTTGCATCTGGCGGTGTTGTTGATGTACCATCAAGTGAAACACTTACCAGTACCGTGCAGGTGTGGCTGCGGTGGTGGAGCGCCCAGACTTTTACTTGTCGACTGGTTTGGACTCCACGGTACGGGTACAGCTTCACATGTCTTCTGTAGAACATTAGTTTGTCAAGTTGCGGCGTTTGAGAGGACTCCGTGGTCGTCAAGGTCGCCTTCAGGAAGCCCCAATCTTCTGATGCCCCCCGCGAAATGCCCACTTGGTCCTGCGCGACAGCATCATATAGTTCCACAGTCGTCGGGGCCAAGTCGAAGCAGATGGCGTGCAGTCGTTGAACGGGTCGAGACGGCAACAGAGGGCGTTATTTCCGTAAGGCAGGACCGAGATGAGAAGTGAGGAAAACGGCCAGTGAACAAAGCGGGTGTACAGAGGAGTACAGAGTATTCGTAGGCGGTAGCAACTTGAGCAAGCGAGCAGGTTTTGGATGACTGCTGTAGGGCTGCCGGGTGAGGTCTGGTCGTCATAGTGGGTTGGCGGGCTACACGTAGCCCCAGTTAGCAACATGTTGAGGTTTTGATTGTCTCGCAACCTCCCACACCTGGATCCCGTCTGTAGGTATGTTCTGGGCCGTTAATACGGGTTGGTTTGCGTAACCTAACCATATTCGGGGCTGGAGAGACATAGTGATGTTGGTCGTTGGGGGCCGAGGGATCCTGTTGTCCGTCTCTGGATAGCGGAATGTGTGGATGGCTTTCTTTCTTGTGCCCTTTCAGATCGGGGATTTGGCTCAAGTTGGCGCCTTGGTGGGGTAGCGGCGGGGATCCGTGTCGTCCCGAAGGCTGGGCAAACTGATTCCTACGTACGGTGTAGGTAGAGCACCTCATTCTACCGTTGTCTCATCACATACTCGAATGCTGTCAAGGTGGGATCGCGGGATGGCAAGGTTTGGTTCCTGAAGCATGATTTTAATTACCATGTAGAGAGTGCCATATTCGGCCTCTTCCCGCTCTGTCTTGGCCAGAAGCTGTCACTGCCTTGCTGTTAGCTGTGAGTGGTTCTGTTTGTCTTCCATTCAAGATGTTCCCTTCATTGTGTTGAGGTCAAGAAGTCGCCGTGGTCTCGTTGCGCGATCCCTGTCCTGTTCCCAGATGGCTGGCGTGGTGGATTAACCCAAAGTTGCAACCACCAACTATCGCTACTTCTTCGATAGAGACAACAGAGTACGTTCCGAGTACTCTGGAATACAAATGGAAGGCACGTCGACTGTCTCCACAAAACTGGAGTCTCTCCGCAGACCGGTGTTTCCCCGCCAAGACTTCCAAAAGCACCTCGCAATCCATCGACTGGCTGGGAGGAACCGCAACGCGAAGAAGGAAACAAAACATCCGTAATCAAGTAGCCGGGGGGTCTCATGGTGGTACGCTTCCATCGTCTTATTCCCACGGGCCATAGCCAGCCAACGCAACCGTGCGTAAAGCAAGAATCAACCTATCCACCAAGAAAGACAGCAACTCACGGCAGAACACAACGACGGCAATACCTAACCAACCAGAACGTAGCGAGAAGCTACCCCTCTCGGCGGTCTCGGAGGACGTCGGCAACCGGTGGAGACTAGGGCACTTTCCCACGGGCTTTGAGGCTTTGGGAGGACGGGAAAGACGGCGCTGGGCTGGACCTGGACTGGACTGGGCTGTGCTTGCTTCCGCCAGAATGTAAACCGGCCCCATGCCACCCGCAGTCAAACAACCAGACGAACATGGAAGTGGAAGGTTCAAGTGGACCTTCTGTCAGTAACCCCGCGCTTACTGACGCCTTCTCACTTCTCAACTCTATTCACTCCATATCACCGTGGCAGGCCGGGGATATTCAATCCTGTTAGTCGGTACTTGTCTGAACGCACAATGAATCTTGTTTCCTCTCGTGTTCGTCTTGTTTCCACTTGGAAATAATTCCCTCTCTCTAGACTTTTTATCCTTCAAGTCTCCTGAAGCGGGCATTCGTCTATCATCTCCAGCATTTGCCTCCACTTAGACCTTGGGGCAATGCCCCATTTCTACGGCTTCTTTGCCGGTTTCCTCCCTTCGCCATCCCAGAAAGTCGGTCTTTTCCTTCAGTGACAGGCCGGAGGCGTTGTACTTACGATGGCTTATGCACCGTACCTGTCGTTCCCTCCCACTTTGGCCCAGCTTGTGCCAGCCTGAACCATATCGGAATCCTATTCCTAGCCATGGCCCCCCAAATACGCCGATTGATATCCATTTATTCCTCCACTCTGTCCACGCCCCCAGAGTCCCAAACGGGATGCTTTCCTGGCTAAACTGACAGATGCCCCATCGTCGTCAGCCAATGCTCGGCGACGGCACGTTTGCGCCAGGAACACGACGCCTCGGAGGCCACTTCTCCTCCGGCCTCTCCAGCTCGTTCAGGCCATGGCTGATGTCGTTGCTGTTTCCAGTCTTCTCCGTTCTTCTGCCCTGCTCGTTGCTTATCCTCAGCCCCTCCGCGGTGTGAGAGAGTCTCCATCGTCTTCGTCTATCAACTAATCTAGGTGAGAAAGCACTGGGCCAGGTCTTTTTTCTCTTCAATTTGGGTTGTACCTCCCTATCCTGATCTAGTATAAGGGGACCATCCACGCCCAACCTGCATGCCATCCATCCTCATCTGCTCGTCCCCCTTCTGTTGCCTCGACCCCTCACCCCTCCCTCTGCATCTCAAAGAGGAAAACGATACATCTGACCTGCATCGTCCTGCCTTCCCTTGCCTGTCCTCGACACCACACGCTGCACAGTAAAGAAGCCATCTTGTCCCCTGCTTCCGGCTGGGCTTCTGTTATCGTTCTAGTCCCTTACTCACGTGTCCTGCACCACCTACTTCGTTCAACCTGGAAGCACCAGGTAGTAGTTCTCGACCCTTGAGGCCCCTACGAATACAGTCTACACAAAGATACATTCGCACGAGAGGCTCACAATTACGCTACCGCTGCGCCAAGCTCCAACCTTCCACACACCCACCCCTCCATCACGCACACCACGCACCAAGGGCACCCACCTTTCGGGCAGAGGCATCCCAGTTCCCGCCGGCTCGGACTGGACTGCAGCCATCGCTGGGCTGCTTTATCCGTGGGCAGCGTCCACCTTGTCTCTCTCGCTTCGAGCGTGACCGACTTATTATTCCTCTCCCCTGACCTACTTGTCTTAGAACTTGGGTCTCGGAAGCCGTCATACACATCCTACACGCTCGTTTCCCAACCTGCTCAGGATTCTTACTATCTTCCTCTGCGCAAGTCAGAGTCGCACAGCAACATAACCCTGTCTAGGGATCTTCGCTTGATCTACCTGCTACGTTGATCCTCGAGCTGCGCTTGCGCAGTTATTTTGTAAGGCCGGATCCCCCTCCGCAACCAGATGGTCAACATTTATCCTTCTACTCTCCGCACTTTACCCTCGACCGGTTACTCCTGAACTTTGGAAGTTTTGCCTACCGCTTTACGCACTATTCCACCGAGGACCTTTTTTCCAATATGGCCGCTGCTGTAGCCGAACACCCGCGCTTCTTTTCTTCGCACCATGATGCGCTGAGCCACGATGACTTTGAAACGGCCTCGATCCGCTCAGCCGCACCGTCTTATTGTAAGTCATATCTTGTCACGAGCGCGTGTTGCGTGGGACGTCGGGATAGCTTCGTGGCTTCCGCACAGGGGGTCGTTCTGGCGCCTGATACGCCTGAGCTTCACCGACAAAGACATGCCGCAACATACCTCAGAATGGGAACGGTCAAGCTAATACCAAACAACAGTCTCAGACGCGCCCTCGTACCACTCGATCGCTCCGCACCCCGAGCCTATTCCTCCCTACTCCCCGCCCGCCAACAACAACAACAATGTGAACCGCACGGCCACCGGCTCCACTCAACACCCAACGTCCCTGCTGCCTGCCGTCCCGGCCCCGAGCCGCTCCGGGAACTCGACGCCTCAGCCCCACCGAACCACCGGTCTGCCCCCGATCCCCCCGGTGGCGGCCAGCGCCCCGCGACTCGATCAGTTTCGCATCCCAACGTGGTCAACAGTGCACACAAATCCGACACTGAACAACGTCGCCCGAAGACGCATGAACCAAGGTGCCGATCCCGTTGCCCACCTGCGTCGCTTTATGTCTGAGCGAATGGCCGAGGAGGAGGCGGCCCAAAGAGCTCGCGATTTCCGGCCGCTCGAGGATCCTTACTTGGTCGGCGAGGAGGCCGCTGCGAGTGCTCGCCGAGAGAGACTTGCGCGCGAGTCTGGCGAGGATATTCTCTGGGACGAGGATCGCCGTTGGAACCGCTTTCTCGGTAAGTCTTGATCTTCGCCCACCTTCAAGCTCAAGCCGAGCAAAAGTATGGTAGGCTAATTTCTATGACTACAGCACAAATGCAGACTTGGGAAGACCGCGATCGCAGCGGCTGGAGAAATCTGCGCCAACCCCCACCAACCCAGCGCAAGAAGCTGACCCGTCGCCTTGCGGGACGTCTGTGGTAGATCGCTTGACGCGACCATGATATTGATGCGCATGTGACATGACTTGAAAACGAACGGCTCGTCATGCATTAGGAAAAGGAGTCAATCGTTTTTTTGTTTTCTTTTATCATTCATCCATCGGCGTCTCTGCATAGAGCATTGGAAGCCGATGATTCCTCCTAGAAAGGAGATGATTCTTCCACTCTGATCTTCTTGTTTATGGGTTATGGACATGGCATTTGAGCCTTTTCTTTGCTGTCAGGACACTTTTGTCTTCCCCTCGGTGTCATTTGAGGATTTCTGGGGGAATTTTTCAACACTTTTGACATGGATTCTAGATTTCGAATCTAGATTTCAGGTGCATTGCGAGAACGGACTCGGTAAGGCCGAAGACACGATTTCGAGCTTGATTACGCTTCTGTGAATCAGCAATAGGGAAATAGGGCCTAAAGTCCTGGGGTTAAGGGTATGTGAAACCAAATTGAAGAAGATATTTCATCCATTCCTGGAACTGTGCCATGAGTGACTTGGTAATCTTGTTTGATGATTTGTATCTCGGCATTTGGGATCAGGTGATGGTAGCCTTCTGGTCTTGCCCTTCTCATCGTAGTTTGACAAATCAGCTCTATCATCCTCTAATGAGAAATGTGGAGGCTTCATGAGTACTAGATGGTTCACTTACTCAGGAGTGATTAATGTGCTTGCGAGAAAACAACTGGTTTCAATGCGTTAGCTTGAAATGGCTTTGTAGGAAGATCGACGTGTGACCTATAACAGTCGCTCCTTTCTTCCTTTCTTCCTTCGTCTCAGGATCGAGCCTCTTGTGTGCCAACTTTCAACCTCACCCTGTACTTGGCTAGTTCGCTAGCCATGCCTGCATTTCTGGTTTGCTCCTTCACGTCACCTGCCCAGCAACCAGCTCAGGCTAAGAAGGCTGCCATATCATCGGACTAGTGAATCCCTTAAAGTCGATTAGGTGGCTCAACTCGACTAAAGTCAGGAAGTAGAGGGACAATAGAGTGCGGTGACCCCAAAGTGTTCATTCTCAGATTACTTCCTTGTTATCCATCATCCTCACAAGTGCAGTATGCCGTATGGAAGAAAGTAGTTCTTCCAAACCTACCAATATAACGAGATCCTGCAAGTCTGGTGAGTGGGATACGAGCAAGTTCTTCCGACTGGCCTGGGCTTACAAGGATACATCCAAGCATATCACTCAGACGGCACCCATATACTCTGAAGTATCGCATGAATAAGGCAGTTCAACCCAATCTAGTCAATAAGTAGGTCAAGATCCGAGTTCTTATCATAAGTGTTTTCAGTACTAAACGGGATCCAAGTCAGAACAATGATTCATCAGCTTCTACGTCCGGCCCATACACCAGAATGTTTCAACTGAATACACCAAATCGCACGGAAAATACATCCCAGTCACTCGGGCAACCCTTTAGGCCCTTCCTTCCCAAAAACACAATGACGTGTACGTACCTTCCGTATATTCATCCCATCCCAACACAATACACCACGAGAGACGCCTCATACCGTTCATATACCCCTCCTACTCCATCCCCGTCACCAGCCAGCGGGCGCCCTCTAGGTCGGGGGTCAGGCCAAAACTGGCTGGGTGGTGGAGCGGTTCAAGGTCAACAATCAAACCACACCCACAGCCAACTCGACGACAGGCTCCGAGTTCGAATCCCAGCATGTGCACCCAGAGATGTAGCCCCCGTTCGGCACCGGGGGGGGGGTTGGACTCTTTTTGCTAGTTTTGGCCATTTTAAGAGGGTCCGTCAATTTACGAACAAGAGATTAAAGCACAACCTTTCGTTGGAGATTTTACTTGAAGGCCACGTACGTTGAGGCCGCTATCAAGCTTGCCAACTTCGCCGCGGGATAGTCTAGAGTCATTGATAATCCAGACTGGGATACATAGTCAACACTGCTACTAGATCTTGAGAGCTCGTGTTACACAAAACTTTCTACTGGGGAAGTAGCATTGATATCGCACATGGATTCCCTCCGGAGAGCTTTGGGGCGAGGCTCTAATAGAAATCCCTCCCTCCTAATCATAATGTCGAGCTACATTGCTACTTAACCAGCGCCAGGTCAACGAGTCCCGTACACCTACTCAAAGCTCAGTCACAGATTGATCTGTCTCACATATATCACTTATCACAGTTGATGGAAATTAAGTTGCGTTCGAAAAATTTCAAAGATACTGAACCCGGATGCCTATCATACCTTTCACAGCTCCCGAGACCTTCTTCTAGCCCGTCATACATAAAATCTACACGAGGGTCCTACTGTAACGCCGTGCCATATGCTGGTTTGGACCAGAAACCACCCATACACCTTCTCTTTTGATGTTTCTTCAACCTGACGTCCGGCGGTTTCCTGGCTTAATGTACAGTTTGTTTCGTTGAAGGGTGGTGTCAAGTTGTAGTTATTTATCGCCGTTTGAATTATTCGGAGAATCGGGAGGTTCTTAGCCCTTGGACTTGGTGTTCAGGATCAGAGCGACAATGAGACTGTATTGATTAGCAAATATGCACTTGAGGTCGTCCATAGCGTTGTGACATACCCGTAGAGACCCAGGACTTCGCCGAAAATAAGAATCAGGACCATGCCAACGAAGATGCGGGATTGCTCCATGTATGAGCGCACGCCCTTGTCACCAACGATACCGATTGTGTAGCCAGCCGCAAGGCCAGTGAAGCCAACGGACAGACCGCAGGCAAGATGCATGAAGCCGCTATTACCATGTCAGCGTAATGATCTTGTCGTTTGATTTGTGGGAAGTCGTGACTAACTTGAACAAACTGTAGTTGCTTCCAGCACCGGGAGGCACCAAATCTTGGGCGATGAGGACCGAAATAACCAAAGAGTAGACAGCAATGATACCGGACATGACGACAGGAATCAGACACTGCGACAGTATTAGCAGGCACTCTTCGACCGGGGTCTAACATTCGGATGGCATGCCTTCATGATGAGATCGGGCCTGAAAGTTCCGACACCAGCGATACCGATTCCTGATTTCGCGGTACCGTATGCGGCGCCGATGCCTATAGGAGAGTTTGTTTAGTATAGTTGTCGCGTCGGGGTGAAGGATGACCAGGTTTAGAAGGCGAACGTACATCCGAAGATCATGGCAGCCGCAATGCCGGCCTAGATTGGAAACATGTCAGCACAAGCTCGCAAGTAGATATCATAGCTATCCGTAGCTTGCTTGCTCGAGTGGCAGCAAGCAGGGCGTCGGAGGGCGAGAGCTTACCATTCCGATGAACGGCGCGAACTTGGGGGCGAGGACAGAGTCTTCGGCCATGGTGGGCAAAATCGTGGTCGGACTCGATGTGGGGGATACGTGTTGATGGCCGACAGAGGGGGGAGGGATATGCGTGTCGAGGATCCCGCGATGTTGGCTTCCTGGATACAGGACCTTGGAGCTTGGTGACGGTGACGAGGCCCAATCAGGACTGCACTGTGGACAGGCTGAGAAACCCGTGACACGGCACCATGCCGGCCCGACTCACCAGCCTCATTTCAACGGCCTTGTGGCTGGTGTTGTATCTGGATACGAGGAGCTTGTGGCTGGGCTGACAGGAAGTGGAGAAGGTGCTCGAGTGCGGCGCAGCGGCTGCAGCTGCGTTCTGAAGGTGGCCCGTGTCTGACGGGGGTCTGGATTCTCTTATCGATGCATAGCCTTATCGCGGCGCATCATCCGAGCAGTGGAATCCCTGGGCTTTTTTGCCAACTTTCACTTCCACCCCCTTCGACTGCAGGTCACAGCTCTATCTCATGTTTGGCGCATTTTGCGTTCTTCACTCGTAGCCAACAAGGAGGGGCGGGACGTGCCTTGGCGCGATGAATACAATCAACCTTTTGTCGCGTCTATCTAGCACTCCCGGTGAAGTAACTATTCCGGTTGGACAAAGAAGGGCGCAGAGCTTTCGAGGGACGCTGTCAATTCGAAGCCATCCCGAATCCCGACCGCGAAAGTCAAGCTGACCTCGAAACACGGGCGCATTGCAAACAACAGACAAACCGGGGGCCTCGTTACTGGCGTGCGGTTCTTGCATGAGGGAGCTCCATTTCTTCCGGCAGTCACGCTGCCCACCTCACGCGGCGTCAAGATGGGTTTCCAGTCTAGCCCCCCCCTGTTTCTAGCAAAGGTTCTTGAATAATGAAGAGCACGCTATCACAAGTCAGACATTGTTATTCTTAGATCTTGACATCGCCAGACCGCACGTTAGAGGAATGCCCAGGCCAGGCCAATCGACGCCTTTTAATGTTGGATGCAGAGAAGCAGGGCGCTGCGTCTAATTCACGGGCGGAAGGGAGACGGTGGATCGGGCCAAGTCACCCCAAGTCCCAAGTCTACCTGTCCTGGCGTGTCGGTGGATCGTCCAGCTTGCACCTTTTGGCGGTCGGCCGTCTCTTTTGACATTGACTGATTTGATTGATCTACCGTCCTAGCACATTCGCGACTTGTTGGCGTGCACCAGGCACGCCGCTTGCTCTGCGTGTGTATCTAAGGTACTCCGTACGGTACTGGATGTCTTTGGTTAGTAGCAGCAGCAGCAGCATCAACAGCGAATGGAACGAGATGGGCGCAAGTCGATCGCACAGCAGTTGTTGCCCTTTGTAAGCGTGACCGTCTGTGGCACTTTCCTGGCCAAGCAAAAGATAGGAAAAGAGAGAAACCCGAAGGCAGGATGTATCACCGTCCAACAGGCATAAGGTGCACCTTCAGGTAGTAGCATATCCAAAGACAGGCAAGCAAGCAAGCAGGCCGAGACAGGCCAGTAGGAATTAGATGAAGAAGTGAAAAGGTACCTTGCCTTGCCTTACATGCGCACCTCCCGCAGGAGAAAACGGCGCATCCAAAAAAGTACTCGTCCCGACCCTGACTAAGGTAAGGCGCCCTCCACCGACGAATACCTACGGATACACCAAGACGAGGTGGTTGGTCCCCTCCCAGCGGTATCCCGTCTTGTATCCAGACTCCGGGCTTGTCTGCAAGTTTTGGTGCCGTCCTATCAATCTATCCCCAGCTTTCGACGCCTGTCCCAACCAAGCACCTCCAGTCTCCAGTCCCCGACCCAGTTCTAGCCCAATGCCGATGACTTAGCACCAACGACGACCAGTGACCCAGCAGCACCCTCTTCCACCACCACCTCCTCCACCACGAACCACCACGGCCACCACCATCCTTCGACTTTTTGCCCGCAACATTTCCTAGCCGCCAGCAACAAGTTACTCAGCATTGCTATCGTCTGCCCGCACAACTGCGCTGCCTTGCCTTCACCCGACGCTCCTTTTCGCATCGTCTCGAGATAAACAAAAGTTGCCAGATTTGCCGTGGCTCGGTTTCTTTTTCGTCGTCTTCCCTGTTTCCTTTCTTCTTGACCCCCCCTTCGACAATCGCCCGGGTCAGGGCCCTGTGTCAAATCATAGGCCCATAACGTCACCCGGCCCATCCTAGAAAGGGGACGCAGAACACCTAGAACGAAGGGGAAACGGATAGCAACCACCAAAAAAAATCCTCCCCCACGCCGGCCACCGCCTCTCCGCCAAACCGACGACTGCCGCGTCGACCTCTGCCTTCAATCCCGCCAATTGTGCCCTTCGAGTGGTTTGGGCGGTCCTGTGTCTCCTCGCCATAGTCGGCGGCCGTTGAGGCCTCACGTTGTTAGTACTACACCTCTCTTTCCATTCATTCTCTTGTACCACATTTTTCTCCACCTTGGCACACTCGCCATCTCTCCCCTTTAAACCAACCCACGACCATAAGCTGATAAGGGCCTTGTCGCCGACTCCCAGTTTCCTCCATCGAATCCATCATGTCCGACTACCGCGGCGACCCGAGGGGTCACTCGTCCAACTACCAGCGCGAAGCCGCCTACTCTAACATTTTCGGCGCCAATCCCCCGCCGGGACGTTCCCAGACAATGACCTCTTCTTCGATGCCTCCCCAGATGATGCCACAACAGCAGGGAGGAAGGACACAGACAATGTCATCCTCCATGTCGTCTATGCAGCGACAGCCCCCTCCGAGGGTGCCTCCAGGCCAGTACATGGACCGCGACCCGGGCTCTCCGAGAGGTGCTCCCATGCAGCCGAATGGATACCCGGCTCAACAACGCTCAGCATCAGGCGGCTACCAAGTGCCCAACCCGCAAGCACAATACATGCAGCAGCAACAGGCTCGCCGCCCATACGGAGGACCTGCCGGGCCTATTCCCCAGCGTGATGGAAGGGGACCGCCGCCGGCCCAAGGGCAATACGGCCCGCCAAGAACGGCAGCACAGCGATTCTACCAAGGAGCAGGAGGCGCGGCGCCAGCTATGAATAACGATGCGTACCGCTCACAGTCTCTTGCATCCGCCCCGAGACCGAATATGTACCAGCCTCCTTCAAATGGATACGGCTCACAGCCGAGTCACCAAGCCCCGGCCAATGCTTTCCGCCATGCTCCGTACAATCCGAGCTCGTCTCGCACGACAGCACAAGGAAGGGTCGTTCCAGAACGCCAAGACGATCGAGCCATGTCAATGACTGGCTATCATCCGCAGGACCGCGATATGCACCAGTACCAGAACTCCCATCAGACTATGAGCGGTCGGGTTATTCCGAACAGAAGGGCGCCCGTAGAATTGCCGGCTACCAATGGAAGTTTCGGAGGAGGCTATACACCAGCGCCAGGTTCCCAGACGAGAACGATGAGTATGGCTTCTTCGACGGCCGGTGATCCGAACAATCAGAGGACGATGTCGATGGCGTCTACGGTGGCACCAACGATAACGCCTTCGGAGAGCGAGGCAACCCTGGCGCATAGACCTTCTATGAGCAAGTCTATCGACGGTGAACGACCTCCAACTGGCAAAATCCGACCCCCCTTGGTATATCCCGCACTGCTATCGCGAGTGGCCGACTGCTTCCGGCAGAAGATCATCACGGGCGACCGGACGAAGAACGAGCTCACGTATAAGAACGCCTTCAGTGGTGCCGAAGCTGTGGATGTCTTGTCGTATATTATTAGGACGACAGACAGGAATCTGGCGCTGCTATTGGGACGAGCTCTTGATGCCCAGAAGTTCTTCCACGACGTCACCTACGAACACCGCTTGCGAGACTCCACATCAGAAATGTACCAATTCCGGGAAACTCTCATGGAAGAAACGGAAGAGAGACCTGCCGTCGACGGTGTCTTTGTGCTACTTTCCGAGTGCTACTCACCGACTTGTACAAGAGATCAGCTCTGCTACTCCATTGCGTGCCCTCGTAGACTGGAGCAGGTATCTCGGCTGAACCTGAAGATTCAGCCTGGCCTGAAGAAGGAGTCTGAGAACGTCTCGAACGAAGACGACGTCGACCAGACCGATGAGCAGAAACTTTGGATCAATTCCGTTCCTAAGGAAGTGGCCGACAGCATCGGCGACCGAGAGAAAAAGAGGCAGGAAGTCATTTCAGAAATCTGCTACACAGAGCGAGATTTCGTCAAGGACTTGGAATATCTGCGCGACTTTTGGATTCTGCCTCTGCGCTCCAAGGCTTCTCCAATTCCTGCCAACAAAAGGGAGAAGGTTGTCAAGGCAATTTTCAGCAATATTGTGGACCACCCGAGTCTGCATGCTGTGAGCGCAAAATTTGCCAAGATGCTGACAGAGCGGCAACAAAAGAATCCGGTTGTTGGCGCTATTGGCGACATTTTCATGGAGTGTGTGCCTCAATTCGAGCCATTTATTTGGTATGGTTCCAAGCAATTGGAGGCCAAATTCGAATTTGAGAACGAACGTTCCGCCAATCCCTTCTTTGCGAAGTTTGTTGACGAAATTGAACGACGGAAGGAGTCGCGCAAGCTGGAACTCAACGGTTACCTCACCAAGCCGACAACCCGTCTGGCTCGTTACCCACTTTTGCTAGAAAACGTGCTCAAGTACACCGAGGACGGTAGTTCTGATAAGGAAGACATCCCCAAGGTACTCAAGTTGATCCGCGACCTCTTGACGAGAGTCAACGCCGAGTCAGGAAAGGCCGAGAACAGATTCAACCTGAGGCGACTCCATGAGCAACTACGCTTCCGGCCAAACGAGAGGGTGGATCTGCGACTGACGGAGGAAGGCAGAGAGTTGGTGTTCAAGAGTCAGTTGAAGAAGACACCGCAAGACGCGTCTGAGATCACTGCTTTCTTGTTTGACCACGCGGTCCTTCTGGTGAGAATCAAGCAGGCCGGCAAAGGGGAAGAGATTAAGGCATATAGGCGGCCGATTCCCTTGGAATTGCTTGCCATCCGCGAGATGGAAGAAGTTATCCCAGGTTCTGGTGCCATGAAGCGATCTTCGTCGAGCTTGCTTCCCGCGCTTCGAGCCAACACCAACGACAACAAGAAGGGCGAAGGCTGGCCAATCACGTTCAGGCATTTGGGTAAAGCCGGGTATGAATTGACGCTTTACGCGTCTAACCAGGCTGCACGTAAGAAGTGGCTCGAGTTCATTGACAGCGCCCAGCAACGTTTGAGAGCCCGCGCCGATTTCTTCAACACAAGCGTTATCTCCACAGGCTTCTTTGTGGGTACCAACCAAGTCAACTGCGTTACGCCGTATGATGGTGGCCGCAAGTTGCTGTACGGCACGGACAATGGCATCTACCTCTCTGATCGCAAGAGCAGAGACGCGATGCCCAAGCGCGTCATCGAGACGACGAGCGTCACCCAGCTCGACGTTCTTGAGGAATATGGCCTCCTTCTGGTGCTATCCAACAAGGCACTCTATTCGTACCCTCTTGGAGCATTGGATCCGAACGAGCCTGCTCTTTCCAAGCGACCCAAGAAAATCCAAAGTCACTGCAACTTCTTCAAGACAGGTATCTGCCTCGGCAGACATCTTGTGTGCTGCGTTAAGTCCTCAGCTCTCTCGACTACAATAAAGGTGTACGAACCCAACGATGCCATGTCGAAGGGTAAGAAGCAAAAGGGCTTCGGCAAGATGTTTGCTGGACAGGACGAGCTCAAGCCGTTCAAGGAGTTCTACATTCCCACTGAATCATCATCCGTACACTTCCTCAAGTCGAAGTTGTGTGTGGCATGTGCTCGTGGATTTGAGGTGGTGTCGCTTGAGACTCTGGAGACACAATCATTGCTCGACCAGGCAGACACGAGTCTTGACTTCGTTGCAAGGAAGGAGAATGTCAAGCCAATCCACATCGAGCGTCTCAACGGCGAGTTTCTTCTCAACTACTCCGAATTCTCGTTCTTCGTCAATCGTAATGGATGGCGCGCAAGACCTGAATGGCGGATCGACTGGGAGGGCACACCAGGAAGCTTTGCTCTCAGCTATCCGTGGATTCTGGCGTTCGAGCAGAACTTCATTGAGCTCAGGAACATTGAGAATGGTGCTGTGCATATTGTGCCACACAAGAACATTCGGATGCTGCACAGCAGCACGCACGAGGTAATCCTCTCTATCCGTCCCGTATCGCGCGCCCCACTAACAGGTTGTAGATCATCTTCGCCTATGAAGATGAGAAGGGAGAGGATGTTGTCGAAGCCATCGATTTCTGGAAGAGCAACAGGAGATCCGAAATCCCTTGATTCCACTCCACGACCCAGCTGCTTCTCATCAGTCTTCCGAGGGAAAACATGTTTTAAAGATCGATACCAGAGTGATTTCACTCAACAAATTCTTTTTCAGCCGCATCCGTGGCAGCCTTTTGGTCATGAAGGGGGTTGCGGTCTACCTGACGTACGTCATACTCCGGGGCCGACGGTGTCGGCGATAATGCTTCATGTAGAAGGGGTGACAGCAATTCTGCTTCGCCATCGATACGTGGTTCTATTTTGCATTGTTATATTTACTTGGATGAGGATTCTTGTTCGACTGGGAACTCAGCCCGTCCGCATGCCAAGGCTTGGATGTGGGAGGGATTGGCAAGGAGGTAGGATGGGATTGAGTGCGAGAATCTAGAGAGAGAGAGAGAGAGAGAGAGAGAGGCGAGCGGCTGGATGGAACAATTCGAGAGAAGCTGTTCCCATTCAAAGATGCTTGTGTATCGCGTGAACCGTGAGGAACGTGAGGCGACGACGATGAGGGTAGGAATGGGGGCATGGCGTGAGGGTATCATCTTACGCATTGTCGTTTGAGCTTTGGGTCTGACGTTGCATACAGTGGTGCGTGGGCGGTTGGATTATGTTCAAATCTTTGTAATTGCATGAGCCTGTTGAAGAATAAGATATGGACGTTTACTGGCATTGTACTGGTCCCTCTGCTGGTGCGATAAGTGACGATGTGTCCATGTGTTGAACGATGTTTAAGAAGGAAGAGGTGTGTTGTCCCGTCTACCTTTGAAAATCAAGCATCAAGCGGGAGGGAAGTGACATGGAGCTACTCGAGGGGAGAACATGAGAGGATGTGCGAGCCGAGCTACACGGTCCCGAGTCTTCATCAGAATCAAGTGACAGTAAGGCATGGCGGAAGGCCTGCTATGATGCGCAGTGCCGCAGCCAAGGATGCCCTGCATGACAGAATTCGGTGGTGTGGTAGTTGCGGAAGATGCGCTTCCTGAAGACAAACAAAACACGGCAAAGGCTTCGTATTTATATCTTGAATAGGCAGTTCACCTCCAGCAAGCCACCCCGTTCGGGAATTTCTAGTGCGAGTCACTATCAGTACTCTATGTTTTCGTGGAAATGTCGAGGCAGGCTTCAGTCCCGTGCATACTCTCGGCTGCTTGAGTTCAAGTGAGCGAGGAGGTGTGGTGTTAAACCTCGCCCGAGCAACCTCAGTTGATCGAGGCACGTTCTCACGGGCGCGGGTTAGACTGTAAGCTATCTAGCTATCGCAAAAAGAGGTTATTTCCGAGGATGATGTCTTCGGAGCCTGTCCTTGAATCTTGGTGGTCTTTGTCGGCTTTCCCCTAGGCCGTGGCTTTCCTATGGCCAGGCGCCTGTAGTCTGGCTCACAATAAGAGGAGGCAGCTCACACCCAGCTTCCAGGCATTCGGGGAAGAAGGCTTCATACTAAGCCAAGTAGGCTGAGTCCAAGGGCCTATTATCATCAGTAACTTATCAGTCATTATACATAGTAGTGTAGTCAACCTGTGGTAGTAGTGACAAGATTCATCGTGCCCAGTTATATGTTGTTCTCTGCGAGCACTACGTTCGCTTCACTGCGATGCTCATGCTCTTTTACCGCCTTGGGTCCTATATTGCAGCTCCAAATAAGCCTCATCTAAGTGTCACTACAAGAAACAACCCCCCCCTTGTTACCCCCTTTTCGTCTGAGAGATCGTTGTATTTTCTGAAATGACGAAACCTCAGAGCATACATTTGCCAGAGTATTGGATACTGAGTTGAGATTCCGGAGCGTTAGACAGACAACCCCAAAAACATTCTCAATATGATTAAGATAGGTATGCTATCCTCACTTCTGTTTTAATGTATCTGCCGAAAACCAGACGACTGCCAACAAAGCTCCAAAGACTCTGGTCAGGACTGGCGTTGTCAACCCGCAAAGTCAGGCCAGTCAACCCATGAGATACGAGTGATCATATAAGTCAACGAACTTGCCTGCGTGCTATATCATGAGACAGTCGCACTTAAATTTGGCAAAATATTTCTTTGGCTTTTCGGCACGACAAACGCAGATGCAGGGTAACTTGAATCGTTAGTAAAGTGCCTGCCTGCGATATCTTATTATATAGGAAGGACCTGGCCTCTATTCTCCCACGTTCCTTCCCGGCGAACTTTCACCGATGCCCTTGCCTTTTTATTGATAGCTCAGGCGGCCTCAACCCTCCGGGCTTTCTTTCCTTGCCGGGAAACTGACCATCCCCTTCTCGCTCTTCATCATTTTCTCATGCGGCAAAACGCTTCCACATCTTGATCTCATTCTTACTACGCGAATATCTCATACATACTCGCCACAGACCATCCACTTAACTCAGCCAACCCAACCGGTAAGGCTTGCACGATGGCTGAGGAGAATCATCGATGGCTGATTGAAACCGGCAGGTTGTCGGATTTCAAACTCATCTGCCAAGGCAAGGAGATCCACGTTCACAAGACTATGCTCGCCAGTCACTCCAAGTACTTTGAAACTCTTTTCAGCAGTGGCTTCAAGGTTGTACTTTCCGAATGGTTTGGAACATGTAACTAACACTGACACATCGGATAGGAGAATATAGATGGCGTGGTTGTTTTCGAAGACGTTGAATCAGAGCTTATGCGTCACCTCCTTGACTATTTCTATAAAGGCACCACCGAATGGAATGCCCCAAAGGCCGATTTGGAGCTACATGTCCGACTCTGGATCCTCGCCGATCTGTTGGAGGCTTCGACAGTCATGCTTACTATTGAGAAGCGAATGATGGACGCGCTGTCGTCTTACCAGAGCAAGCCCCAGGCCATCAAACTCATCGATCTGGTCTTCGCACACCAGGCTTGGGCAAGATCTGCTATAGGATACACTCTTAGCGAGGCCGCCTGGGTCTTGTACCTTGATAGGAATCGTCCTTTCCCCGCTAGCTGCGTCGAAAATGCGTTATGCAAGTACCACGACTTGGCTGTCATGACGAACTGGTGGTCTTCTCAATACGCCAGATTCAGCAATAAGAATGGCAAGGCCTTTCTATCAACCAGAAAAGAGCTTTTAAGAGACAGCACGATCGAAGTCAACTTCACGAAGACGTCTAGAGATTAGGTTGAGTAGAAGCTGGAGTCGGACATCTATAATGCCTTGCCGTCGACTCTTAGGGCTCATGTTGCTCCCAGCGTGGGAGCCATTTCTCATTGATCCACTTGACCCGTTCACGTCAACAGGACTCGGGAGATGAAGGCAGAAAGGTTACACGAGCAATCAACGAGAGGACAATTCAGAAACACTTTCATGATCAGAGCTGAGTTCGCAATCGTGCTCAGTGATCGCGTTTACATTTGCACGCTGTTTCGTGGACTTGTACTCCTGATTTGAGAATTATTAGATTCTAACATGGTATCGAGCTAAGAAAAACACAAGCGCCGTCATGCAAAACATGAAATCATCACCCCCTCCATCCCCGTTGCGACACAAAAAGCACCCAGCAACTCCTCTACTTCTTCGTACCGGCCAAGTGCCACTCAAACACCTTCCTAAACCTCTCCTTTCCATCACCCTGGATGGTATCTCCGTGGCAGGGAATGAGCGTATCAAAGTCCCACGCATCGATCCTCTGGATGCTCTCGTTGAAGCTCGGCCTATCCTTGCTGCTCATCACGTACCACTGGAAGCGCTTCACCCACTTGACGTCGCCCTCGGTAGTCTGCAGGCCGCCGAAAAGCTTGTTGCCGAAGCCGGAGGAGGTATCGCGCTCGCCCTCGGGCGCCTTGGAGTACTGCTCCCTCGGAGGCAGGTTGAAGAGCAAGTCAGCCTGAATGAGCACGCGCTCAGGCTTGAAGTAGAAGACGAGCTCCTTGTTGGCGTGCGCATCGACGTACTCATACTCGAAATCGGCATCAAACTCGGGGGTGATAGTGACGCTCCGCTTCTCCGCGCCATCTTTGAAAACGACAAAGAACTCGTCCGCCGTGTTAATCTTGGGATCGCCCGTCTGCTTGGCGCGCTTCTGCGGCAGGCCATCGGGGCCGATGATCTTGGCTTGCGGGTAGGCGGCCTTGTACTCGGAGATGAAGATGTGGTGCTCCATGTCGGGGGCGATGATGTAGGCGAGGTTCCCGCCCTTTTCGGCGATCTTGGCCTTGACTGCGTCGGTGAGGGCGACGGGGCTGAAGACGGCGAGGGCGCCGGATGTGAGGCGGACCAAGGTGGCGCGGCCGCCGATTTTGAGGGTGCCGAAGCGGGAGAAGGGGACGGAGAAGGTTGTGATGTTTGGGGTGAGGTCGCGGATGACCATCACGTCGGCCGGGTTTTGGGGGATGAGTTTTGAGGACATTGTGAGTTTGTCCTTGACGGATTTCAGAGCGTTGGTCTTGTGGTGGTTGTCTTTGAGTTGTTGTTCTGGCGAGTCGAGGGTGTGTTGGCCCTGGGTTGGTGACTGCGAATTGGTGTTGCTGTTGTTGGTTTGAGATGAGGTTCCTGCTGTTGATTCCTGTGCTTGGGACTGAGCTTGCGGGTTATGAGTTGCCGTGAACGCTCTGCGATGAATGCGCGAGGGGTTGAGGCTGCGGGCGTGGGCTGTTATAGCCGGGTATCTCAGTAGTCTCTATATGAGGGACGTTATTAGGAGTGCGAACGTGGTTGACGAAATGGACTGTGTGATCAGAGTGAGGAGGCGGGCGACTATATATGAGGTAATGGGGCGGCGTGCTGCTTGGATGAGGCAAGTTCACGAGCTAAAAAAGCACGTACCATTTCAAATTCAAAGTACCTTAAGGTAAGGGTCCAAGTCCGAGGGACGTCGTTCTAGAATTGGGAGGTGGGAGGGCGCGGGAGTGGTGGGGGATGCCGTCAGCAAATGGGCTTCGCCAATTTTTTCTGAACGTTACTTGGGAATGGTTTGATAGGTGATTGGGATGAGTTCCGCGCAGAGAGAGAGATCGTCCGGGTGTGGTCGGGAAATGGTGCTGAGTCGGGGAGACGACGTTTCATGGAATCCGATGGGGTGACCGGCGCATGGGAAATGAGATTAAATGCCTTGTTCGGGTCGGCCGAGCTTTTTCTTCTCAGCTGCTTATGGGACCTTTGGTAGGACCAGACCAAACCAGAACTCTTCTTCCCTATTCTCGTTGCGGCGAGCTTTACTCTTTGTCTGCTATCTTTGTTCTGCTTTCTGGCAATGTCTTACTGTATTTCTTTCGCTGTAGAACGATTGATGATGGCTGATGATCGGCCTCTGGCTGTTGCAAAAAGTCTCTGTACAGTAATTTGGACTGGCATTCGAGCACGAATATCTCAAATTGGTGGTCAATGTGGTGGTGGTGGTGGTCAGTTGTGTCTCCGGACCAGCCGTAGCGGGTGCTCCTGCAGCATGCTGTCAGTCAGAACGTTGTTTCCTTTCCCAGCCCACTGACAGGCGCTGGGCGTGGCACCCCCAAGTCATGACATCACTGGCCGGGTGGTGTGGGAACTGCATCAGAGTGACATCTTCCATTGCGCCTTACACTCCCGCGCAGTTACTAAGCCAGCGACAGCAGCATCTGCAATACCTAGGATATCAATGCCTTTACTAACTTCAAGCTCCAACTTCAAAAGAGCTCGACATTGCTCTGCTTGGTATCTCGCGGCCGAGGTAGAAACGGAGACGGCGGATCGTAGACACCGCTCAAGACCCCGAACGAATGGATTTCGATGAGTTGGTGCAAGTGCCGGGCCGAGTGACGGGATCCTCTCTTCCTTCAACTTGCTTGTCTTGGTAATCCAAAACGTCCCCAGCCCGCAGCGTGCTAGCGGTTCCGCGAAACATTTCCTCCGATTCCCTTTTATTTTTATGGGAACCGGGGATTCGAGTCGTTCCGTTCAGGGCAGAGGTTGCAGAACAGAACGATACTGGGGCCGAGGCACAGATGCCGGACTAGACCGAAAGTGGGAATCTTCTGGATAGTGGGGCTTCCGGGGCGCTAGTCCCTTTTCCGCCCCGTAAGTGCGGCTTCTTTCCATCTATTCTTCTCTCTTTTTTCATGGTGGCCCAGGGTCCCGGGACGGAACTGGAAACTGGATATGAATGACACGACAAGGGCCCGGTTCCCCGAATTCCAAATCATGCATCGGAGGGCTGAGCGGAGGTCAGGCATTCGTAGGTCAGTTAGTCAGTCACGCACGCAAGTCTGTCGTTTTCGTTTCCTGTCAAGGCCTTGTCAAGAGGGGACTCACGGATCGTCAACTGGCAAATGATGCCATGTTTCTCAAAATCTATTTGCATGCTATTTCCCAAAACAGTAGCCATCCGTACAAACAACCAATGCTCTCATTTATGAGGTATACAGTAAGCAATAATCAAACTAACTAGCTACAAATGCCGTTGAACTCCGTGGAACCCTAAATCGACGATCCGAACAATTGCTCCCTGCAGACTTCCCGGACACGCATACGCAATGCCGTTTATCGTTTATCCATCATCATCAGACGAAAAGCTTCTACCACACACACACACTTTGCTCACTGTCAAAATCTCCGTCCACTGACAGATCCCCCGCCAAGAAACCTCGGACGTCCTCCCGTCTCCCGCCTTCCGCCTCCCGCGCCTTCCACGGGCACATTCTCCAACCTCTACGTTTCTCTTTCTCATACTGCCGCCCCTTCGCCAGTAGTGAAAGGCACAGCAGGCTTAGTTGCAGAGAACCCAGCAAGCCTCATATCGATCCCGTCGATACCCCACCACCTCGATCGTTCCGGATGCAAAGCCCTCTCGATAAAGTACGCCCTCGTGACCCCGTTGGCCATGTCGTAGATCCTCTGCACGGCCCACGTCGCCGTGAGCGCCTGGTACAAGCAGTAGAACCAGTACAAGACGATCGTGTCCTTGATCACCAGCGCCGCGGGCTTGGGCTCCGGAAACGCTGGCCTGCTCGGCTTCCAGCTGCTGCCGGGCAGCGGATAGACGAGTAAGCAAACGAGGCCGCCGAGCGCAAAGTGTAACGCCTGCCGCCATGAGACGTAGTGAATGCGTATGCAGCTCCAGAAGGCGAGGAGAAGGCGGAAGAGGTAACTCGGGCGCGGGTGCGCGATTCGTTCTCTTGTGGCGCTGTCCATTTCCATGATGCCGGCTAGTCGCACCAGGAGAAGGCCGTCGTCTTCGGGGACCACCGTCTCCGTTCCGGACTCGGGTGCGGCGGTCGTGTTGCTTTTGTCCGTCTCGCTGTTGGACTTACGGCCACAGCATCTTTTGTATTGATCGTACACCTTGACGAGGTCGCTGACAACATGTTGCCTAGCAGCTGGAGTGGTCTGTTGTGAAGCCACCGACCTGTCTGATGAATCGCAGCCACCGAGACAGGGACAGCTACACTTTTTGCCATTTCCTGTCTGCTTCTTACCTGGCCCACGAGGACCACTGGCCGGTCTGCCGCAAGAGTCGCCGTTGGGACCCTCGCCGGGGTCATCGTCGTCATCATCGTCGTCGCCGGGATCACCACCAGGACCACCACCAGGTGCGCCTGCGCGCTGCTTCCCCTTCCCTTCCCCATCCCGCCCAGGCTTCTCTTCAAACGTTCCCTCTCCAGCAGCTTTCAAGTTCTTTTCATCTTGATCGATCATCATATCCACATGGTCACGAAGCTGCTGCTGCTGCTGCTTCTCCATCAGTGCTATCCTCGCCCTAGCGTGTTTGAGCTGCATCCTTTCGGCTTGCAACTCCAATTCGCAGAGACCGAGTCGCCGCCTTTGCGAAGACATGATATCTCTCATCTTAGACTGCTGAAGCTTGATGGAAATGTCTCGTTTAGCCAATCGGTCATCGTAGTTTTGCTTTTGCTGGGTGATTCGATGTTTGTGTTGATCATACAGCTTCGCCCACTGCCTCACCTGTTCGTTGATGATGTCAATCAAACCCTCCTCTCGCTCCGTCATCCCCTGTTCGGGGAATTCTTCGACCTCGTAATCGTCGATTGCGGATAGGTCCAGATGTAGAGCATGGGAGATGCGCTCCCTCATCCGAACAAGCTTTTGTGCGTCAGTTCCCGACGAGCCATCCGTGGTGATGTCCAGTGCCCGTTCCATGTCGGTTGTCAACGTCTTGCCCCTGTCCTCCAACTTTTCGTTGTCCTTCCGTAGCTGGTGGATCTCTCCTTGAAGATCTTTGATGGCCTCGATGGTCTCATCGAACAAGGCACTCTTCGACGACTGCTCCTCGGCAAGGTTCCCCTCCAGCTCCGAGATCCTGCGCGTCTTCTTTTCTATATCCTTCTTTTGCTCTCCGTAATAGTACACCGTCTCGCGGATCTGCTTGTCTACACCATCGTCGATGGCCTCTTGCCTGTCGTCCTCCATAGCGCTGATTTTCTGTTCCAGCTTTTCCTTAATCGTCTGCAAGGTCATTGCGTGGCTATTTGCACGGAAATATCTGGTTCTCATCTCTCCCTGTACTCCCACGGCTATCTTTCTGTAATCCTTGAGCTTCTTTTCCCACTCCTCGTTCTCTTTCTTGAGCCGCCGAGCCTCTTCGACGAGCTCGTTGTCCGACATGCCCACGAACTCGTCAGGTTCTCTTGCCTGGAGAACAGCGACTGTCGCATTGGCCTTCTCGAGGAGGATCTTGAGCTGCCGAGCTCTGCTGCGTAGCCACTCGTAGTTTTGGGAGTTGACGCCGTCGTGGATGAGGCTCTCAATCAAATAGTCGAGACGCTCAAGATTGCTATAAACATTTTCACAGCTCATGGACCACTCATTGAGGGGGTCCCAGATGCTTCGCGGGAGGTAGGAAGGCAGGATCCGGTCCGTGGCGTGAAGGGCGACAAAATCGCTGGAAGACTGCGAGGACAGTTCAGTTGTGAGGTCGTCAAAGGCGTTGTGGCTCTGGAACGCCCGCCGGGACTCGTCGCCTGGGCTATCTGGGATGGCTGGCTGCGTGGTAGTCGACGACGGTTCTGCCTGAGGAGATCCCGGGTCTTCTTGATCCGCGGGTGCGCTGGGGAGCGGATGTGCGGAAAGACTGGAGGACGCTGGCCCTGGCTGTTGACGGATGGGGTCATCAGCGACTTGCAGATTCCGCGTGGCCTCCATGATGTCATTTCGAGCGAAAATGCAAGCCCTTTGTTCCGCATATGTTTGCGTTAAAATCTCCCGGATGGCATGGACGCGTGCCTCCCAAGCAGTCCGCTTGGGTGAACTGTACCGATCAATGTCTCCATCAACGGAGCTGTCGCCTGAACTTCCTGGATCGCCGTCGTCAGGGAACCTGTAAGCCTTCTTCTTCCCTCTCCACTTGTCCAGGCCCTTTGCTAGATGGTTGAATGTAGAATCTGGGGGTAGCGGAGGGTCGGCGACATTGGGCTGGGCGCCGGCGGCTGAGCTTGGCCCGGCCACGGTGGCCTCCGAGTCATCTAGGTCTCCGACGGCCTGTGCCACGGCCTCTATTTCTCGTTGAATTTGTCGGGCTGGTTCGCACGGGTTGCCTATATCTTGATATATCTGGTTGAAAACCCCTCCGAAGTGATCGATAGTTGCGCGCAAAAGTTGCCCTTCTTCCTGCAGAGTCGACTCGGCTATGTTCTTCTTGCTCTCCAACGCGTCGATGGCTTTGCGGAGTTTCTTTGGGTCGTTACCTGGGTCCGGTCCGTCTTCATCAGAATCACTATCATCGTCGCCGCCAGAAGACGTTTCGTCACTGCTAGCGGTCTCCCAGTCACTGCCCCCGGACTGATCAGGTTGATTCTCACCACCACTCCCGCCGGCACCGTTTCCGACGCCGTCTTCATCGGCCGCCCCGTTGGCCGTCCTGTTCTCGATCATCACGAGTCTTTTCTTGTACTTATCAATCTTCTTCGTGAGTGCATATAGCCCCTCGGGGTAGTGCTCGAAGGTGACTTCAGCATGATGCTTCTTTTGCAAGGCCAGTTCTTGCATCTTAGTGCGAGCTTCGTGGAGGGCGTTACGCAGGTCTATCATGCGGTCAACCTGGTACTCGTTGGGATCTTCTGGGAGGTCCATATTCCCCAGCTTGTCGCACAAGCTCTTGAAGAAAGAATCAAGCTTGTTAGCAGTGGTTGACTGCATTTGTATCAGACTTTCAAACGTGTTTAAGAACTGCTGGTGTATGGCCCTCAACTCAGGAGGGGCGTGTTGATTGCCTGATGTCGTCCCCAAAGTCTCGTCGATAGGCATTTGGTAATCAAGAATTCGCGTCGAGTCTTCGACCGGCGATGTGTCGCAAGTCTGCGTGCCCTGATGAGAAGTCATGTTCCCTCTCGGCAACGTCATGCCCGACAAGACCCGTGTGATTTCTTCCTTCTCGGTTGTCAGAGACACGACTTGTTTTTCGAGTCCAGCCACCTCTGTTAGGCGTTTCTGCTCCATATCTATCAAAGTGAGCATCTTCAGATGGTCTCCTTTTTCAAGATTCCGAATCTCAAGCTTGAGGGCATCCACCGTCTTCTGATGTTCATCCTTGATCCTGGCCAGATCGGCATTGTCGTCAGCGGCTGGGTTTCGACTCTCTAGCTCTTGAACTCTGAGCTTTAGCTCATCTAGTGTTTTTTGGTGTTCAGCTGTGGGCTCCATCGGATCAGCACCATCGCAAGCAGCCGACTTGCGGCTCTCCAGGTCGCGAATCTTGAACTCGAGGCCATCCACTTCCTCCTGATGTGAAGTCTTGATCCTCTCCAGCTCAGCTTCGCCTACTTCGGCTCTTCTCGCCAATGCCTGAATGTCTTTCTTTAGCCCCTCAACAATTTTGTTGTGCTCCGCGATCCAATCTTCTCGCAGCTCTTTGTCTTCAGAAACAAGCTTGCCTTTAATCTCGTTTCTGAGGTGTTCGACACCCTTTTCCTCCAAGATAACGCGCCTCTTTTGCTCACTTTTGAACCTTTCCTCAGCAAAGCTCCATTTGTTACGGAAACCGAACACGCTCTCTTCAAGTCTGGCTATCTCCGCCTTGAGCGTGGCAATCCGTGGGTCATCGGACGGGCCAGTTTGCGAGTTCTTCAAGTCGGCGACCTGCTTCTTGAGGCGCTCGCCGTGCTCGTGGCATTCGTCGAGAGTCTTCTGCTTCGCTTTCAACTCCTCCTTCTTTTCTCTGAGTAAGAAGTCCTTTTCTCGTATCTCCCTGTTCTTCTTTTGGATTTCTTCGTCCTTGTTTTTGATCTCTTCAACCTTCTTTCGCATTTTCTGCTCAATATCTTGTAGTTGCTCCAGCAGTCTAACGTTTTGTCCTGCAACTTCGTCCGTAGAATCCATGTACGCCTTGAGATCTTCCTTTAACGCATCTTTCTGTTGGGCTAGTTCCACCTTTTCTTTTAAGAGCTTGTCTCTCTCAAGAGCCAGACTGTTTCTTTCGTCCCGGACATGCTTGGTATCCTCATCGAGGCCTGACACCATATCTTGGATCTCTTGAAGATCCCTGCGGCTCGCCACCTGGTTGCTCTCCGCCTTATCCACGCGGTCAATCAAGTCGGCCACTAGCTGAAGGTGCTCTCCTGGGTCGTCCGGCGAGCTCGACGTGGTGCTCGATGCGTCCGCTGTAGCCGCCTCTTGTGCCAACTTTTCTCGTGCCAGCTTCTCTCGCGCGCAGGCAAACGCAGCCTTTGCCTCAGCTTTGCCGAGTTTGTGGTGGACTGCGCTCAATTGCCCCTTGAGCTGCTCAGAGACCTGCGACATGAAAATGTCCCTCTTCTGGAATTTCTTGAGCTCCTTGGTCCGTTGCTTGAGCGTAGCTTCCAAGTCCTTGATCTTATTGTCGGCACCTTTGCGACTGGTCTCGGCTTCTTCTTCGTCGCGCGCCTGGATGGCCGGAATCCCGTTGGCATCTTCCCTCATTCGGCCGGCAATGGTTCCGCCCTCCTTGATGCTCTGCTCCAGCATGCGAGCGCTTGCTTTCAGCTCTGAATTCTCATCAACAAGCTTTTTGGCATCGTCTCTGAGTTCTTTGATCTTCTTGTCGGCTTCCTTGCGAAGATGTTGGCACTCCTTTAATGCATTCTGAGTACTGCGAAGCTCAAGAGAGACGTCCCCTTGGTCGATCTTGCTCCCCTGAGACTCCTGAACACTGGTTAGCATCGCTTCAAGAATGTAGGGGCCCGGACTTACCGCCGAAGACACTCTTTCAAGTCTGGCGAGTTCGTCCTCCAGTGTCTGTTGTGTTCGATTAGGGCTGCTCTGGTTTTCTTCCGGCTCCTGTGGAAACAATTAGTGTTCTCCTCCAGTCTCGAGAAATTCGATTCATCTTGCCATGGAGGACTGGCTGTTGCAGCCTTCGAGCTCATTCGCGAGGTTAAGTCTCCCCTCAGGCTCGCTCTCGGTCTGCGATGCGTGGGATTTCAACGCCACCGCCCCAGAACCTCGCTTGGGGGGCGAGAACAAATCATCAGACAGCGACTGCGAAGGCTTTTCGTCGGAAAGCACAACGGCGTGAGGGTATCTGTGGAAGCCATCGTTGCCATCGCACACCAAGTCCGATAATCTAGCTTCCTCTTCCCGCCAGTTGCTGTAGAGGTTGCTCACGGCATCCTCCATAGCGAGACTGTAGAAACCGACGAGCTCTCCCATGACCATGTCGCGCACATCGTCCATGGAAACGTTTTGATTTTGGGCAACGTCGCGATCAGTCTCTGCTTGAACGAGCCGCTTTTCCAAGTCTGATATCTCGCCCCTCGCATTATCGACGAGCTTACGAAATTTGGCAAGGGGAACGATCTTGTGATCGACGGTGAAAGCCATGTTTTCCGCCTCGATTTGGGCTTGGAAGGCTTTCCTGGTCTGCTCCACCAATTGCTTCTGATAGTTCTCGGTCAAAGCCTCCGCTTCCTTGACTTGCTTTTGGTAGGCCACCACCTGGTTTTCCATGTAATAAATATGGTCCTCATACCGCATCTCCTTGGCCTGCCATCTGCCCGTCTCCTCCTCAAGTTTGCGCTCCGCTGCCGCCTTGGCCGTGATTTCGTCCTCGAGCTTATCTCGGAGCTCGTAGATGTTGTTTTTCAATTCTTCCTCGTTCATGGGAGGAGCCATCTGCTGGCTGCGCATCTGGACCTCGTTGTGCTCGGCTGTGAGGTGCTGGAGGGCAATTTCCTTCTCGTTGAGCTCGTTCTCGGTCATCTTGAGCTTCTCTTGATTTGCTTGTAGGTCCGACTTGAATCTGTATCGCTCGGCCATACAGCTTTTGACCTGGTCACCAAGTTCTTGTGCCTTTTTCTCCAGTAAGCCGAATTCGCCCAGTTTGTCTGCTTGCTTCGCGACGATCTCTTGCAGTGCAGTCTTCTCGCCCTCAAGCTGCGCGTGTGCTTGAGACGAGGTCTCGAATTTTGAATTCTCGGCCTGAAGCTTTTTATGACTCGTACTGCATTCTTCAGAGACTTTTGAGGCAAAGTTCTTGAAGAGCGCCTCGCATGTTGTGGGTGCCGGCTCCTCGTTGACTAAGTGGAGAATGTCGTGTGATTCCGCGAGGCTTCTCAGAAACTTCCTCATCTCCACGAGCCTTTTTGACTCAGTCGACTCAATGGGATCTGTATCTAGAGCTGGGGCGCTGAGTTGCTTCTCCTGGCCTTCTTGTTGGACCAGCGGAGTCGAATCAGGCATAGTTGGAGCTGGACTATTAGGTCGGCTTGTCTGCCTTGTTTGTTGAATGGGCGTAGTGCTATTGCGAGATTTGGAATTGCGACCACTTCCCCTGGAAACCGAACCACCGCACTGGGAGACGCTTGAGCCCGAGGGAGCTGGACCTGATGGCACTGCTTCGTCTTCACCTCGACTGACTGGAAGCCCTGCTGGCGAAGCAGGACGACTGGAGAGTAGGTCCCGTATGGCCGATACAGGCGTGGCTGGTGTTGTGAGATCATCCTGCGAAGGGATCGCCACGCTCCGCATATCCAACTTTGCTCCAGTGGCACCCTTCCCGGCCATAACAGCCCAGGACAACCTGGAGGGATGGACTGTTGTTGGCGAGTCATCGTGAGGCGCTGATAACATAGACGCTCTGCTTTCACTTCGCCGTTGCTCCTCATTCGCTGGAGGCGGTTCGGAGCCCTGGTCCAACGAAGTCCTCACGTGCAATCCATCTTTCTCAGATGTTGTTGTGGCTGGAGGTTCCTCGCAAGAGCTTTTTCGGCCTCGGGAAACCTCTCTCTCTGGAAAATCCTCACCCTTCTCCCCGGCCATCTCGCTCGATGCCAAGTGTGTCAGTCTCTTCGCAAGGTGTACTTACAGTTTCTCTCGTATAATTTGTGGTGTCTGATAGCAAGGAAACAGAATAGAGAAAGATAACAGGAGGAATGAAAAAATAAAAGCTGCTCAAACGTCTTTGATCTGTGTGGACACGCCGTACTTATGCCATAGCTTATTTCCAGGATGTCGTATACTGATTGGGTCACGAGAAGCTCCAATGTAGTAAAGATACTCAAGGTAATACCATCGGCTTATTGAAAGAACTCGACCCCATCCCCGGGGTAGATTCTCCCAAGTCGAGGGAGATAACAATGCCTCCGTTTGCATACCAGACTGCCCTGCCGTCAGTGCAACTCCCATTCAACTTTCAACAAAGCTTCCAACACCGAATCTGAAGATAATGGTTCAAAGGATCATTGACGCATAAAGGAGCCTGAACCAAAAATGAGTACTCTAATATTAGGCAAGACTTGCGGACGTGCGCATCCCTCAGAGTTTTGGGCTGTCTTTGTGGACAGTTTCCCCTACCTCGCGCCCTCGCCTCATTGATCTCTTCGTACCTTACCTTATGACATGGCACATTGTTAGCAAGCGCATTCTGAAGTTCGGTAAGGTGGGGACGGTGCAGAGAATGATGCTGCAGAGGGCGTCAGTTGCCCCATTGATTCATTGCTAGGTAGGTCAAACAACTCCCCAATATTGGCGTCCATGGGAATATTCCTCCAATCCTCCGTTCTCTAATGCCTCCCCCAAAACTCCATTGCAACATCTTGACCTGGTATTCTATATCTCGTTCAGCACCGATGAACGATGGAACTGAAATGCAATGCCGGAACTCCAAATACGCCGTTTTGTCCTCTTCTAGCTGTACCATCCCCTAGCTCCGGGACCTTGCGCTGTTGCTTCTTTCCGATGGGTAATCATCGGCTCTTCGATCTCAAATGTGTCAATGATATCTTGCCATGTCTGCATATCCATGGAAAAGATTGCTTGCTGCTTCGCCGTCTCACGCTTGGCCATGCCGTCCTCATTTGCGTCTCCATTGCTGATGGGATCTGAAATCTAGTCAGTACATTTAAAGTGAGCTGTTAGATGAGGGCCGGCTTACTGAGAGAGGGATACTCGTCGCTGTCAAACTCGATGCCAACTTTTCCATCACGGATGAGGAAACTGACGTAGAACATGTTTTCGACCGTTTGGCCGAAGGACCTGGGGTTGACAACAAAGCGAAGGAGGTCAACACCGCCTGTATCCCGTAGACCATATTTCTGCATAAGTTGAATCTGCTCGGCGTCGTCCATTTCGGTGGTTTCGAATATTTCGGAGAGTTCGGTCTGAATGCTGCTTTGCACCTTGTCCAGCTGCTTCAGAATCTTACCGCAGATAGCGGTCAGATCGTTCTCCTTCTTGGCAAGGTCCTCAACATTCAACACCTCAGGTCTTGTCTCTTCCAGGTTGTTGGGTCTGAAAGGGGCGGTGCGCTTCGATATCTTGCGGACTTTCTTCTCCACGGACAATGGACCAAGCAGAAAACCGGGCAGGGCTGGCCGACGGACATTTGGTAATGATGCGAAGCGTCCGAGATGGCTCCAGTTGAATGCCTCATCGTTTCCTTCATCCTCATCATCGCGGGAGTTGCCATTGGTGCGGCGTCTCCGTCTTTGTGTACCCGATAGCTCTGGCGCCTCGTCGTCTGCGATTCCGCCGGCTTGCCGCATGTAGGTGCAGCACTTGGAGACGAACTCATCCACATCGACACCCTCAGTGGAGCTTCCCTGCATCAACCTTACGGTTTTGCGGTACGACATATCGACGGCACTGACAAGCAGGCGAGAGTCGATGGTCGCTTCCGTCGTTTGTTTCACGCCTTTGGCTACCCGCTGAGCCATCATCAAGGTATCCTTTAGACCCGTTGAGCCTGGCAGCATGTACTCCTCCATATTTTCGGTGATGCCCTTCTGAAGATCTCGCAGCTTTCGTTGAATCTCTCGACGCTCCTCCATCGGTTGGTCTGGGTCATAGATGTCTGAATCGTATTCTTCTTCTCTCTCAACGGAGCGCGTAGCTCGGCGACGGGAAGCATGGCCTCCATTTTCCGTGTCTGTACGTTTCCGCTTTCCAATGGGGACATCGTGACCTTTGCCTTTGTCTCTCACGGCGAGATGGCCGCGCGCAGGACGGGGCGCATCGTCTTCGCTCGATTCGGGGGAGGACGAGCCTCCTACTCTCGCCGGCATTCTCGATGTCGATGGGGTTGGTAGATGAGAAGATGCTGTGTGCTCGATACTATAGTCGTCGGGGATTTTGACGCGATATGAAGTCGAACCTGGCGTAGAACAAAAGAGCACGCCTTCTGTCCGGGGTTCGATGACGATTTCGGGTGGTTGTGCAGGATATCGCGCGTGAAATGCGACTGAGCATGGAAGACGCGACAAGCACTTCCCAGGCGACCCTTCCACTCAACGCGCTCAGCAGGGTCCAACAATCGTTATCGTAGGTACCTGTGAGTGCGTGGGGTGAATGTGGCTGAGTGTGACTATCGATAAGAGATAAGTACAGCGACATGTGGCTGAAGCGGGGCGGGTAGACGATAGAGGTCCACAGCTTGCCCGCCCACGCTAGGGTGTACTAATACGCTCCACTAGAGCTTCCTACAGTCAGCTGCCAGCTACCGGTGGCTATCCAGTCTGGGGCAGTCAGTGACCTCAACCTACCCTACTCAAACACATGCAACCACTGTCTGTCGCATTCGCCGAACGACATTCTGCAACTTGCCAGCTTCATTGCATGATGGACTCATAACCTCCTCAAACGAGCTCCTATCCTCACAATGGAGCCATTTTCATTTGCCAGCTCCGAGTCTCTAGACTACCCAGTCAGCATTCGCATGTATGCGCCTGTCCACTGCGTCGTTCCCAACCCGGATAATACGCGAGACTGACGCTGCCGTAATAGCATTAACCTAGAGGGCGACGAAACACCATTTCTGCATTCTACTTTATTGGAAAAGGCCGCCCTTAGACACATCGGTTCTAACACAAGGTGACACCCTCTGCGTGGCTGCTGATCGCCAACGCTGACTTGCTAGTTCTCACTCTGATCTCTACGTCACCGTCCAAGTATGGGCCGGCTCGAAGCCGTTGACCGTGCCTATCCAGACGGCATACAAATCGTTTCGCAATGAGAGGAGGTGAGATACTTCCCATAAGACTGGTTCTTGGTCCTAGATAAAGCCCTCTGACGCAGAGTGCGCATAGATGGAACGAATGGCTCACACTACCGATCAACTACAAAACCCTTCCTCTAAACTCCTGCTTAGCCATCACATTATGGGACTCGTCACCAGCTGGAGGAAAACAGGCAAGGGGCCATGCGATTCCCTTCGGTGGCACAACACTTCCACTGTTCGACCGAGACAACCAGGTGCAGAAGGGCCGGCAGAAATGCATGGTTCACCGACACAAGAATGCTGATGGGAATGACAATACCGCTACGCCTGCGGTTCCGCGCAAGAAACGGGACAGCTCGAGGAAAGGAGCAGCTCCAATTGTAGATAAGGATGCTGAAGAGCTGGAGCGCATGGAGAAGCTGTTCAAGAAGCACGAAATGGGCGAGATACCCAGAGTCGACTGGCTTGATCAGCTTGTCTTCCGTGGCTTTGAGAAGCGCGGAATACAGTCGGCAAAAGCATCACTCAAGACTATGCAACACCAGAGGACGACAAATGGAGATGCGTCAACCAAAAAGGAGGGAGTCTCAGACGACAAAGGCACTGTGAATACCGAATCCCATCCAGGGTTTTCCAAGTTTCAACTTAACGTTGAGTTGCCTCGATTTGACTTTCCAGTTGTTTTCGCCGACCTGGAGTACGACCCCCCGCCAATTTCGGCGCTTCAGCATGTGTCTGCTTCTCAGTCTAACGTAATGCTGAAGCCACCTCCTGAAGTGCAGTTTGGTCCTGGTATCGACGCGCTTGACGATTCAGCTGGGAGTCGATTGATGAAGGTGTATGATCCTGAGGTCGGTGCCCGTGACAACCCAGCCGAAAGCAAGCACAGGAGGCTCGTCAGAAGTCAGCATCGCCATGGGGTTCTCGATAAGGATCTTAAACCAAATGCGAAGGTCCGGGATGAGCTGAACCTCATCATGTCGTATTCGCCAACCCACACGTTGACCCCGGAAGAGAAGGATTTAATCTGGAAGTTCCGTTATCATCTCACTCGCGACAAACGGGCTGTCACCAAGTTTGTTAAATCAGTCAACTGGCAAGACCAAAGCGAAGCCAAGCAGGCGGTTCAAGTCTTGGGACGCTGGACCGAAATCGACGTCGACGACGCCTTAGAGTTGCTTGGCCCCACCTTCGACAACCAAGCTGTTCGGGCATATGCTGTGGAAAGGCTACGTAAGGCGGATGATCATGAGCTGCTCCTTTACCTGCTGCAGTTGGTGCAAGCCTTGAAGTACGAGCGCATCCAGGCCGACTCTTCCCAGGAGGCCATTCATGATTCGTCTCTAGCTCAATTCTTGATATCCCGAGCAGCTGGTAACTTCCTTCTTGGCAACTACTTCCATTGGTACCTGATGGTCGAATGCGACGATCATAGCCCTGAGCAGGGGTTAGATAACCGCAACATCTACAGAAAAGTGGCTTACGACTTCATGACTGAACTGGTGCAGCAACCGGATGGGGTTGAATCGAGAAAGACACTCCTGAGACAGGCCGAGTTGATTGCCATCTTATCCAAGATCTCTGGAGAAGTCAAAACGTCACACGAATCTATCGCCAAAAAGACTGACCGCGTCAAACACTTCTTAGCAGATCCAAAGAATGAGATTTTGACAATCGACCCGCCATTGCCTTTGCCGCTCGACCCTACCATGCTAGTTGTCGGAGTGGTTCCTGACGAGACAACGGTCTTCAAATCATCTCTTTGCCCGATCAAGGTTACCTTCAAAACCAGCACCGGCAAAAAGTACCCCATCATCTTCAAGACTGGTGACGACCTGCGCCAGGACCAGTTGGTCATTCAAATCATTACTCTCATGGATCAACTTCTGCAGAAAGAAAACTTGGATTTGAAACTATCTCCCTACAAAATCCTGGCCACCAGCACCACGGCAGGCGCTTCTCAATTTGTTCCATCCGTCAGCTTCCAAAGCATTGCTTCGAAATTCAGGAACAATCCGGCACTGACCTACTTGAAATCCAATAACCCAGACGACCGACAACCCCTAGGGTTACGTCAAGAAACTCTGGACACCTATATCAAGTCTTGTGCAGGATACTGCGTGATTACCTATATTCTAGGTGTCGGCGATCGGCACTTGGATAACCTTCTCCTCGCTCCGGATGGCCATTTCTTCCACGCTGACTTTGGGTTCATCCTCGGACGAGACCCAAAGCCATTTGCACCAGTCATGAAACTCTCCAAGGAAATGGTAGACTGTATGGGCGGTGTCAACTCAGAGCATTTCAAACAGTTCAAGCAGTACTGCTTCCTGGCATACACTGCTTTACGTAAATCCTCTAACCTAATACTCAACTTGTTCAGCCTCATGGTCGACGCGAACATTCCTGACATTCGACTCGAGCCCGACAAGGCGGTCCTAAAGGTTCGTGAGCGATTTCACCTGGAACTCACAGAGGAGGAGTCAATGCTGTTCTTCGAGAGGATCATTGAAGACACGCTCGGAGCCATTGCTCCGGTTGTCATTGACAAACTGCATGAGCTCGTGCAGGCTTTCCGAAACTAAAGGGCGGATGTCAGGCTTGGAGAGTCCGTATGCTTTAGAGTTTGAGGTCATAATGAACAGCAACGTTGACAAGTACCAAAAACTACAGTGTCTCGTGGGTCCACCTGATTCTAATTCTTTACTTTGGTGGAGATCCCTCATCGGAGATATCATGTATGTCGCTGCCGCTACCTTGATGGGAATCTCTACTGTCCGATGTGAGCAAGATCGGGAAGACTGCGACCTTAACAACGAGGGAAAAGAAGTGCCACGCAAGGCATTTTCATAGCGGATCAGTACATGATGATGTATATCCTGTGTGCGAGACTCTTCCGAATTGTGTGTGTCGTATACGGTCACTTGAGACACACGGCTCGGAAATGCATCACATTCCAACTATATCTTGCACCGGTTTGACTAAATTTTAGTGCCAGCCAGAGGCATAACCGGTCCCATCTCCGATACATAGTATCATATTGGGATCTTGGGAACTTACGAAAATATAGTATATATAAAGGTACTAGGCCCTTCCTTAGAAGTCCATTCTTTCTCAAACCAACAATTCCAACAAGTCAACCATAATCCACTCCTCTTCAAATCCCTCAATCTTCTATTCCGTCTCTTCGACTAAAGTACATCAAAATGGACGCGCATAACCTTCCCAGTGTTGAGGAGCGTCTTGAGCGACTTTGGGAAGTCCTCGACTTCCTCGGAGATACCGATCCTGCGAGCGTGACTCCTATGCTGCGTGAGCCCTTGAGAATATTGGGCTTTCGCGCTCATGCTTGCCGCGCACCATATATTGCAAACGTCGAAGAAGAAGTCGCAATGTGGAAGGACTTCCTCAACATCAGGGAGGAAATCCACAGAGTCACTAATTACCGCCGCTTCCTCTGTAGAGTGAAGGAAGTAGACACAAAGAACCTACTCGACACTTATCTCTCAGGTCGACGCTGGGCCCGAGGGTGGTTGCCGAACGGAGGTGCCGCTCGAAGGGCCTGTGAGCAATGCAAAAATTGGCTCCCTAGTCGTGAGCAAGAAACCGACTGCCAGTTCATCTCCGAGCCTCTGGTTACAATCTTCCAGAATTACCGCCGTGAACGAGCTCAGTTCAACAAGTGGCTTATCGATGCCGCGATGGAAAAAGCAAACGAGCCTCAGCCACCGTCCCCCGTACACGACTTCATTCTGCGGGCCACGAAATACAGCATGGAACACGACGTCTATGGAAGTAAATGGGATATGGAAGATGTCTACACTGTATTGTCACAGGCGCACAGCTATGCGAGGGGCGATGAGATCACTTGCCGCGACTTCCTCCCGATGGGTTGGAAAGCTACGATGAAGAGAATCAATTGGGACCAAAAGACCGTTCTCACTCGCGTCCGCGACACTCTCAAAGACGACGAGACCGAGGAGCTCACGGAGGCGATCCATTACGATGGCCTGATGTACTACGTCTCATCGTTCCATCTCGACAACGATGGCATATATGTCAACCAACAGCCCCGCCAATGGGTCATCGATGCTCTGGAAGCGAATCCGCGGCCGCGGGACATCTATCGTGGCATCCCGTTTTGCCGCATTCAGACCATCAGCAACGTCAGGCCCACATTCTACTTCACAGACGCTGGCGACATCACGATATTCTGCCAGTTCGCAGAGGATGGTGGCGAGTGGACGGGATGTTGGGTCGGCTTGCTCCGCCGAGCCCGGGATAATGATGAGGATGTACCGCAAGAGGATGGTGTATTATATGATGGGCGCCGTCGTAATTAACCTAACTTCAACGTCGGTCATGACGACGTGCCGGTGCACGATCCGGAGGATGATGACGGATCCGAAATTGATGACGGTGATGTCGTTGCTCCTCCCGGCGAAGAGGCACCGGGTCATGGAGTCCCTGGCGAGGAGGAGGGCAGTGGTCGGAATGAGGTGAGCCTTGACAATTTCGTCTCCGCTCTCACTTCCGCTGCTAGTGATGCAGCCCGTCGTGTTGCCGAGACACGACCCTTCGTCCAAGTCTACGAAGGAGTCCTCAGAGGAATAAAACGCACCGCGAGAACCACCCGCCCGATCCCGAACCGGCGCCGAAGCCGTTCTCTCGCTCTCACTTTCCAGGAATTGGCGGAGCATCTCGGAGACAGCATTGATGAGGATCAAGCGGCTGCGGAGGGTGGAAGTGAAGTTGAGAATGAGGAGGTGGGGGATGGAGCGGCTGCGGATGTCATCCATGATGAGATGTTGGATGAACGGCCGGGGATGTGAGACGTGGTGATGACGGAGCCATTGAGGCTAAGGGATTGCGGCGGTAGACAAAACTCATATAGTCTACTGTAATATACAGACCACATCCACATATTGTGCCTTTTGTGAAGACGTGTAGGCATGTTCGGCATCACAGGCGAGACAAACCAATACAGATACGTGTGACTGATGCTGGATAGTGGTAGGAAAAGCCTTTTTTCGCGTTCTACGAGTTCAACAAAATATCATGCTTTTTCAAGGCACTAGAAGTAACAGAAGCCATCCTTTCCATGAGGCATACCTTTACATCAGGCAGCAAGATTGAGGTTGACTCCTTCCTCGACAGCTACTAAATCCATGACCTCGTGCCTTC
Source organism: Colletotrichum godetiae (assembly GCF_030913485.1). Classification (NCBI taxonomy): domain Eukaryota; kingdom Fungi; phylum Ascomycota; class Sordariomycetes; order Glomerellales; family Glomerellaceae; genus Colletotrichum; species Colletotrichum godetiae. The sequence goes on along the minus strand of NW_026851249.1, from coordinate 1,815,327 downwards.
CTTTGTTTTTCGTTGGCCGCGCAAGTTTCTACACGGCGCGTGAGAAAGTTGCCTACCGCCAGAATCCCTCCTTCGGGCGCATCTCTCAGCCTTTCCCTCCTTTTCCCACACCCATGTTCACACTCACACCCTCACTTCACCTCCCCCTCATCACTGCCTTGATCTCGCACCGAAAATTCTTGTTTCCTCTACCACTCCACTCTCATCTCTCTTGGGCTTTTCAGTCGTCATACACAACTCTCTTGGGCCTCCCTCGAATTTCTTCATCAAGTCCATCAAAGACCAGTGCGGCGAGAATCGCCTCCGTGCCCTACATGGCGCCGCCAAAACTACCACAGTCTCGAGAAGAGGCGGATGCTGAGCTACAGACGCTCCTCCAAGAGCGAGGCATGACAGACGGACAAAGCTAAATATTCGCGAATAGACAATTGCGCAAAGCCCTAAAGATTCTCTCGAAAGATTTGTATAGCAAGTCGACTCATTTTATCTTGGAGCTTCTTCGAAATGCCGACGACAGCGATTACTCCAAAGCGATTCAGCAAAACTCTCGCCCCAGCTTTAGACTGAGCTTCGGGGGCGGTATCGACGGTGGAGGCAATCCTGTTCACTACTTGGAAACGGGATGCAACGAAAATGGCTTTTCTCTAAAGCAAATCGACGCCGTCTGCAGCATCGGAGAGAGCACAAAGAGCTTATCGAAAGAGGTTCACTCGGGATATATTGGAGAGAAGGGCATAGGCTTCAAGTCTGTTTTCACAGTTGCAGACGTTGTGCATATTTCGAGTGGATTCTACAGCTTCATACTCGACAAGACGAAGGACATGCTGGGGGTTCTACTGCCTCTACCCGCCACGTTCCCGAAACCTCTGAACGGGTCTGAAAGCACAAGTATGGTCCTCCAGCTACTTGGTGGCAGTGAATTCAAAAAGATTGCCACGGAGCTCGTCAAGATCATACCCGAAGTACTGCTCTTTCTTCGTCGACTCAAACGCATTGTTGTCCATGCACCGGACGAAGAGGTTGAGTACTTGGCTACATACACAAAACACGACAAAGATTTCCATGGCGAAACGCGGTCTGTTACAGTACGAGCGAGCACCTCGAAGTCAGCTACGGAGACTGAGTACGTCATCATCCGGAAGAAAGTGGAAGACATGCCAGAAGAATCTAAGAGGAAAGATTATTCACGTCTCAGAGGTTACTCTTGCGTTCCCCCTGGAGCAGGATGGCAAACCAAAGGCTCAAGAACAGCCGATTTTTGCGTTTCTGCCAGTTGGCCACTATCAGGTCACAGAAATGGCACAGTAAAGTGGCAACTATTCTGATCCGCTGCGAATCTTGGAAAGAAAAACTACGGCGCTTGCCACTTGTGCCAACGCTGGATGGAGACCTGGTACCCGCGCGCATGGCGGACCTATACCTGGCGTCGGAAGCAGACATCCAAGGTGCTCCTCAAGGCTTAGGTCTCTTCTTTGTCCTTACTGATGCGCGATCTGATGCTAAAAGAGCCACTCTCTTCGAATGGTTAGGGATCAAGAAGATTACGGCAAACGAGATTTGAAATCGGGTTCTTCAAGATCATAACAAGCGGAAGCACGGTTGGGACCCCCGGGGAACCAAGCGTCTCATCGAAGACGCGTCTTACGTATTCCACAATCAGCGTCCGCAAACTTCAATTTCAAAGATGAGACTTTGGGTTGCTACTTCGAACGGCAATGGCGTGTCCCGCGCCGATAACGTTTACCTCATCGACCCGAAGATCCAAGCCAATCTCATTAGCAAACACTCATCTGACCCTAAGGCTTGCATGAACGTTTTGCATCCTGATTACCTCCGCCGAGGCGAAATTGAAGGAGAATAAAAGGCCGTCGAGGGAGACGCTCTCATTAAGTGGTTGAAGAACGAACATGGAGTAGCAACATCCCTCAAGTTGCTCGTCCGTGATCAGTCCTCTTCGCAACTTGTTCTCAGTCGTGAGAGTCGCTGACTTCTGAAAAATGACGCCATAGGTTTTCTACGACTTTTACGAGATGAATGGCACCAAAGTTGGTGGTATTTTGAGCACGGCGGAGGTCTTTCAGCTCTGGGTCCATACATCAAGGCCATGATAGTGCCTTGCCGAGACGGGGTCCTGCGGAAACTCCAGGACACAGCGATACCAACCAAAGCTCTGCTCCGCAACTGTCCACATCTCGCATTTGGGAATTTTCCTGACCCAGAGAACTCGATTTGGCAGAGATTCGGAGCCTCTTCAGTCATTACAAAGCCCGATGTTGAGGCCTACATTACGGAACTCGGGGTGATGAAAGAATCGCCCATCAATGCGGATACTGTGAATGCTGCGGGTCACGTCTATCTGCATTTGTCCAACAAAAGCAATGAGATCTCGGATGATCAGTGATAAGGTTCTATTCTATTAGTTTTGGACGAGATAGCTGACCCAAGAAGTCGATCCTTGAAGCAGGCTAAGACGGTCTACCACCCAGTCCGTGGTTGGCTATCCCCGAGCGAATGCATCTAGAAGGCTCCTGCTTGCCTCAAAGACTTACGCCCCCTTGCTGAAATATATCCCTTGCGTGGAAAATTCTTCCAAGAGTTACTCCGAGTCCCGAATGGCGGCTACCAAGACATTATTAGGGAGTTGTAGCGGCTAGGAGGCCTATCAACGGACACTTCAAAGGCACATTTGATTAAGACGGTTCTCCTCTTCCTTTGCGGGTATCTTTCAATTGGGAAGATGCTGGAAGAATGCCTCAGTGTTCCGAGCAAGGAACACTGCAGTCTCTTAAGGTTTTCTCCATGCTGCTTAGTACGCACAACTCGGCGGATCTAGGCAACGCGAGTTTCTTGTCCCTCAATGATAGCCGGTACATTGCTGATCGCACGGCATTGCGAATCGCGTTCCATGGAAAGGTTCCTCTCCTTGACTTTGACGTCAAAGATATCGACAAGATCATGCCGTTAGTTGCATGGCGTCAACTCTCTCATCGGCTCAGCAACGCGGTAGAAGAGCACATTACTTACGTGAGCGCGCCTATGGCCCACCAACTTTGGTCCGAAAACATCCAGAAGAAAGCAAAGTACATCGCTCTGTAAGTCCTGTGCATTCGACGTCATTTTTCCTTACTGATCTGTTATAGCCTTGGGACCAAAGCCACGCAGAGTCTGGCCATGCCTATCTTCAAAGTTTCGCTAGCTTTGGGTATCTCAGTGCAAAGAAAGATTGGCAACATAGTGGGTGAGTCTCGTAAGGGCCACATCTCTATCACGGAAGAGAAAGATACCGTTCATGTAGTCGTCTTGCGGAACCCTCTCAAGAATACCAATCAAAGGGTTGACATCGAGCTCGCTGACTTGTTTAGTCGGCTATTTGCAATCCAGGACGTCGAACGCGGCCTTCTCATCTCGCACATTCTCAAAGGCAGCTTTTCCGATATGAGAGACATGTTGGAAGGAGTCAACATTCGGGTTCCCTTGGACAGCTTCGACCTCAACATCTCTAGAGGCGTGTCCAGCTCAGTGAACAACCTGACTGAAGATCCCGCCGCCATGTACAGAGAGTTGGCTAGTGCAAATGCGGTTCCTGGAGATGTTGCCAGGCAGTCGGTTCCGATGATGTCACACGCTCAGGTCTACGATACAGATTTTGAGGACTATGATTCAGACTACGACCCCCAATCATACAGGTTCGCGGAAGTCGGCTTTACGGCAGAAGATTTTGTATGTGGTGACTCCGTGACGCGATGAAAACATTGTTAACAAATTTGCTAAGTCAATTGCTACTTTTCTAAGGAAATACCGCGCTGAGAGCCAGAGAAGCATTGGACAAGCCATCTTCGAAAGAGATGTGGTTACTCGGACTTCCTCGGTGATGAGTCGACCACAGCTGATTTTACCTACACGAACGACGGAGGGGAATACATGCTCCCGCTACTTCACAATGTGGGCATCGTCGAGGAGACTTGGTTCCGCCGAACCATCACGTACCACATGGAAGTGAAGGGAACGGTTCGCGGACTCGAGGAGCCTTTCCAACTCAGTCAGAAGCAGATGAATTTGGTGAGTTCTGTTTGCTCCTGTCTTTGAGCTATCCTTCCTGGAGAGACGAACTAAGCTTACTGACTACTGTAGGTTCAAAAGTAGCGCTTGGATAAGAGCAAGATACCGAAGGATGTCTTCATTGTCATCCTAGTCTACGAAGTCGAGGGAGACAAGCCCAGCTTTCGTTTCTACCTCGACCCGTGGACTAAGATCTTCGATGGAGGACTGGTGCTGACATCGGATCATGGATACTGCGTCGCCCCTTCGGTCGCAAGATGGACCTGAGACACGAGGAGAAGAAGCTGGATAGCGTGTCTGTTGGAATAGTATGAGCATGCGACGGGCTGCTTAGCTGTAAGGATAGATGTAGACGATGTCGAACTGTCCTTTCTCCCAGTTGACTATGATGCTTACGACCACAGGTGAATGCTCGCATCATCAGCAGCTTGGTCGACCTTTGCCGTCCAAACAGACTAAACATTCATCGCATGCAGTCAAGAAATCAAAGCCTGACCCCGGAGAAATCGAGGCTTATTCAAATTCACCGGAGACTTTCCAACCCCAACCTGCGGAGCATCAACGATCGAGCGGCTTCATCGAGACATGACCAGCCGGGCGGAAAATGAGCAGATGTGACCTTCAACGGGACGAGCTTTCGCGTGTGAGCAATGAACATGAATTGTGGAGAAGGTCGGACATTGCCCAAGCAGTGTCGCCGGAAGAAAAACAAAGACGATTCATCGGTTGTTGATATTCCCACGACGGAATCATTGTGGGGACTAGGGAGTTGCACGTCACAAAACATGGGCTCAATAAGACGGGGATCAGAGCTCGTGTCGGGTGGGTTTATTGCCAGCGGGGATCGGCATATCAGCGCAAGGAAGATTTTCCAAGGAACAACCTTTTGTGAGTCGACCAGCGACTGGAGTTGGAGGTCCGAACGTTGGTACCGAAGCGAACTCCACGTTTATTTGGTAGCCGAAGCTCGGGGAAGCTTCCAAGTCGTCGAGCACTCGGATTGCTGTTATTAATATCGTTCGTGTTTTACTCCACGGGGTTACTACTGGGTTGCGTGTATGCAACACATGGCAACGTTGGCGGTCAGAAGAAACGACTTCGAAGCCGTTGTGCGTGGAGAGCGGCAGGATGTCTCTGAGAAGCGCGGGAGCGCCATCTTTCTTGTGATGAATAAACCAACCGAAATGAGCTTGAGTGACGAAAGAAAACCCCTCGCCTGATAAGGCAAGTCTAGAAGGTTCAATGTTTCTTTGCCTTTCTAACTAACCTTTTCTCTTTCCTTCTCAGTAAAATTAATCAGAAATTCTACAGTGCATACCCCAGTCTGTTCGGCCACAGAGTTACCAGAAGGCGCCTAGGCAAACTGCAGAATAGAGTAATTCATAGTTTCGTTGCTGCAAGGAACATATTGTCAGTGACAAACTCTAATGAAATTGGTCAAATCAGGTGTTTACCGTGGGGCTCTCTCTCTCTTTTCCCTCTTTACCACAGTCACCAGGACGGCAAAAACGGCCATTGGTCTCTTTGGTCATTGGGTTTCCCCGTGCGGTAAGTATCCTGACTGACCCCTGGCCCCTAGTCTGCTGGTCCCGCATGTCACCTCGCACGATGTCATGCCAGCCCGGCACTCAGGTCACAGAACCGGCCGGCCATCAACTCGCTCTTTTCGGGTCCTTTTTGCTACTCCCAAGACGGCGACGCGTAAGGTCTGTCGAGCCTCGACAACTCAACTTATCTCCATGTGGGCAGCTTGCCGGCGGCCGACCAGCTAAGGATAGTGAGAGCGGCAGACTCGGTGACTAACAGAATCAATCTTGGAGGGGGCACCGAGGGCAAAGCAGGACTGATGGGAATAAAAAGTGCCGACACAACAAGGCAGATCTTGGGCAAGTCGAGGCAATTCGATTCAATCCGATGGTTGTCTCAGCACAGCCAGCCGGCTCAACGCGGTTTTGGTTGGGCTCAAGCCACCTGCCATCCAATCAAAACGCACAGATGCCCGTATTTCGTCCATCTCTTCGGCAGCCACACTTTTCTTGAGGCTGGACGCTAAGCCAAGGTCGACGGGCAATCGAGAGTCAGGACACGAGCTAGACAGCTGAAGCGTGAGTTGGTAAGACAGCGTGGACCACCTAGATAGCTAGACAGCAAGATAGGTACGTAGCTGGACTATGGACGACCTCGCGGAAGAATCCAGCTCCTTGTGCGCCAGCCCGTTGCTCGAATGAGCTCGAAAAAGGGATACAGCAATTCGCTGACGTTCCATTGGAGCCAGAACGGTCAACTGGATGTCACCTCAATAACCAGCACCACAGGTCAGTTCACTCGCCCAGCTCAAGAATGACTGATTCCCCCGTCTTTCTCTTGCCCCTGCCAACCCTTTTCCACCCGGAGCCAACTTGCCATCCATTGACCATAGAGATCATGGTTGCATGTTCCTGGCCAGAACCCGGTCCGTAGCCTAGGGTCTAGCTATAGGTCGAATGGGTCCAGGTCCAGGTTCCAAAGTCCCAGTTCTTCGCAGTAGCTCGACGGCCCCAAAGTTCACACCCCCTTGCTCCCAGTCAAGGTCGCGTCGCCCCAGCAGAAAAGCGAAAAGCTAACGCCTCCCCAAGCGGAGCTAACGTAACCCTCCACCCTCCACGAGTCCACCCCAATGGATATTGGAGACGCCGCCGTCGCGCGCGCCCGCCGCTGCGCGGTGCGGATATTTGGGATAAGCTTTTTGCGAGCAGAGTGCAGAAGGGGAGAAGCTTCAGGTCAGGGCCAGGGGTCCCTTTCCTGCTTGCTCGCTCGTGTCGCTCTCTTGCCCGAAGGAACGTGGTGGCTGGCGGCACGCGTTGAACTCATATTTATGGCCCATCCCGTCACCTCGGGTCAACATTAAGTGCTTCCTCTTGACTCTTGTCTTGTTCAACTTCACGTCCACTAATCCCAACGTCGTCTACTCCGTCACGTCCTATATCTTACCGATATATCAACCTAATACCGTGTAATACTCACAACAGCCACATAACGTTCACAATGAAGTTCACCCTCGCCCTTGTTGCCGCCGGCCTTGTCGTCGCCCAGGACTTCTCTGGCCAGCCCCAGTGCGCCGTACGTCACAGTCCTCTTCCACCCCTATGACCCAAAACTGACATTCCTCCCCCTCAGATTCCCTGCCTTACGGATGCCATCCCCAAGGTCGGCTGCGCCCTGACCGACACCGCCTGCCAGTGCACCAAGGAGAAGCAGGAGGCCCTTGTCCCCGTCGCCGCCTCCTGCCTGCTCGCCGCCTGTAACTCGGCCGACCTCACCAAGGCCCAGTCCGCGGCCGCTGCCGCTTGCGCCGCCTACGCTGCCACGGCCGGCTCTGCCTCGGCCACTTCCGCCGCCGCTTCCGCTTCCGCTTCCGCTGCTGCTTCCTCGGCCGCCGTCTCTGTCTCTGCCTCCGTTTCCGGGGCCGTCTCCTCTGCTCTCGCTTCCGTCAGTGCCAGCGCGAGCGCCGCTCTGTCTTCTGCCTCTGCTTCCGCCTCTGCTATCGTCACCTCTGCCCGCAACGCCACTGCCTCTGTCAGCAGCGCTACTCTGTCCGCCTCCCGCACCGCCTCTACTGCCGTCACTGGCACTGGCACCGGTGCCAGCGCCACTGCTTCTTCCACTGGCAACGCTGCTCCCCAGAGCGGCGTCGCTGTTGGTGGTCTTGCTATTGCCGCCATTGCTGGTATCGTTGCTGCTCTGTAAGGAGTCGTCACTTGACGATGGTTATGGGAGAGGTCTACCCCCTTTAAAAAGGGTAGCATGTATGGACATACTGTGTCGATGAAACTACGCCATAGGAATTGGATGTGTAGGATGATTTAAGCAACGGGCACGTCTAGACTTAATGAGGATGGGCGGAGGAACTGGGAAGAAGAAAAAGTTCATGATCATGGCCTGTTTTGTTGCTGTTGGCGCAACTGTCTAGCAAAGACACAGGGTAACATACTTTTTAATCGAAAATACCAATTATACAAGATCAACAACACCGTTGCTTCCTCGTGGCACTGCCCACTGTCACAGCCATCGTTTTCGCTCCTCCTTCCGTGTAGGTATGACTTTGAGAGGAGACAATCTAGACTTTCATGACGCAGAATGGCTGGATCCAGGATCGGATGAAATTAGGCGATGCCAATGTCACAGGCAAAAGCTTCGCTGGTGACGCCATTACTGACGTTGGGTTTACCATATCAATCGGTGGTGCTAGAACCTTGCTTGTCCAATCGGACTCGTGATCAAGCCTTGCCACATCGTCTGTTGGTGAGCTCGCCAGCACTATTTTCCGTCTGCTCAATGAAGGATTTATGTCTCGAACTCGTTTGAAGCAAGAATAACGGTGTGAGAGATGACGTAGTTTTCGGCTTGTGTTAGAACTAGGTGAATGAACTCTAAGATGGGTAGGCGCGTTGAACAGATACTAATAGTTCTGTCCGTTTTGACCCAGGCAGGTGTTTATCCCATCAACCGCTAGATGGCGTCACTACATCCGCCTCTAGTCTTTCTTCAATTTTGCTCTATTTCCCTTATATCTGCCTATAAATAATATCGAATCAGATCAGAGTTAGAGAAAGACTGGAGACGAATGTAGTGACGCCATCTGGCAATTGAAGGGATACCACTCTAGATACGCGCTCTTCACTTGCGTGAGCAAGTACGAATCTGATGTTCGAAAGGCTTTGTAGAGTGAGCGTGGTTTATGTGGTTCACTATGCTGGTATACCTACCATGAAAATTCATCAATTGCATTCGCCCACATAAGTCCCATGGTAAGTACCTCAGTTACCATCAATGGCGTCGAGGATAAGGGGCATGAGATCCGGCCGAGTGGGGTCGGCCCCGACCCATGATGAATAACCCTTCCGGCAGTATTCAGCCTGGTCTCAGCCGTGTCACGTTTTCGTTGAGACTACCCATTTGCCAGTATGGCCAGTGATCCCTTATCCTCAACGAAAGAAGGAAATATTCCGCGACCTTACACGTCTGTGATGGGGGTGGGCTCTGTATGAGCGAGTTCGCAGCGTTGCCAGGATGCAGCCCACAGCAGATCACTGTACGCTGGTCAGACTTGCCAATCATGGATGTCATAGGTCGTTCGGCCCTTTCACACGGCAAGCTGCATGCCAACATCAGCGGAACGGGGTGAACGGTGCACTGAGTAAGGGTAGGTAATCAGTGTCTCATGTGTATCTGCCCTGTCCGCATAGCTGACGCTGTAGTCCTTGAAGTGAGAACAGCTGGTGATCAACTATGAAGAAGACCGGGATCTAAACGGTCAAGACCCCCTAGTAGTCGAATAACGAGTGAGAGTGTTTCATATGTAACATTATTGTAATCCGTGGAGGTATCTAAGGCACTGAGGTAATCGAGGTAAGGTAGTTCCGAGCGCTCCGACCCTACACGCACGTTCGGTCCGTTGCGGGGCCGGTTTCGGGATCAACAAACGACCGCCGCCTGCCGCTATGGGGACAACCTACGTACCTTTCCTTATCAAGGTAAGGTCGTCAGAAGAGGAGTTATCTTGAGGCCAGGAGCCACATTTTCACATCAGATCTTCTCGATCAGTCATATTTTACCGCTCCCAGCATGCAGCCTGAACTTTGCCATGAATCATCAGGTAGGGCGGTAGTCACAGCTCCTCTGGCATTTGAACTCCTATACTCACACGTCATCAGGCTTGATCTCATATGTCAGCCTAAATGAGGACACCGCGACGGTGTTGGCTCGCTTAAGTGTTCCTCATTTTGACGTGATCCATAGCATCCGGCCCGAAGTTTCCAACTCAAGATGGAAGGAGCGCAGTTTTGCAGCGGGTGTTACTGGCAGAGTGGCTGTACAGGCGTCGGCCAAATCCGAAAGTGCGTTAGCCCATGTTAGACCAGCTCAGACCTGTAAATGAACGGCAAGTATAGAAGCTTCCAACCTCGCCTTTCTTTCACCTTGTTACCTTGTGTGGACGGCTTCTTTGACTCCCTCCTTGCTCGGGTGAGCAGTAATGCGATCAGTTTTGCAAAATTTCTCTGTTCTCTTCCATCCCTTGATAACACAATGGCAAGTGATGTGTGTCCCTTCAACATCAGTTGCGAGGGTCCGCTCAAATGGGAATCGAATAGCGATATAGCAGGGATTGGGTAAAGTCTCACGCCTGGCGGAAGTCCGGTTGTTGTGTGCCATTGGCGATCTCTGCTAGCAACCGCTTACCTTTATATATCTCTCTTCAGGTTCTTATTGGCTTCATGAGCACAGCTTACATTGTTCTCTTAATCATGCTCGTTGTAGCTATAGTACCGACTGCGTTTTTTGATTGGGCTGTGGGCGATAAGAAGGAGTACGTGAAAGGTGCTGACAACTGAACTCCTGCAATCTGCTTTTTCCACTTGAAATGCGCCATGCATCTTTACCGAAAGCTGGAAACTCGAACGCACACACCATATACTCAGACGCCCGCCTTTGTGGAAATGCTCATATCACAAGGTTCCATCCTCGTCGGGTTTCTAGCAAGGACATTCAGGCTTTCGACGCGCCTATCTGAACGATTGCACCGTAACCTTCTTATACCTTTGGCTACTGCTCTTCTTCAACACCTGCATACACTTGGAGTCTTATTGGACCCTGAAAGAAACGCAACCATCAGGGCATCAGCTAGACTAGACTTTAGCTCGGCGCGTTACGGATTAGTTCTGAGGCCCGTATTGGCAGTAGCAGTACTGGTCCGCACGCAAGCTGACTTGTCCAACTCTATGCTGGGAGAAGTAAGCCGCCTAATACATCTTCCTTCTGAACATTTAACCAACCTTGATGATGTGAGTAGGCATTTTGGCTCTGGGTCATCTTGCTCTGTGTACTTCGAAACTTGCGAGCGTCACCCTTTACGAGGGGATGAATGGATGGGAATTTGGGGACGGTTCTCAGGATACCCGATGGCAGTTTGGTCAAGTATTCACAGTAAGACTCCTTGCAGCACCTTTGACGACCTTTTTTTGGCCCATTAGTCTCAAAGCCCGACCATTTGAATTGCCAGGTTCACAACATGCGCGAAACGCCGGTTTCTGATCGCAACTTCTGCAGTGCGCACAACAATCATCGTCACTCGGACGAAGCTTCAAATTTGATGCCAACGTCATCGTTAGCAGCGAGAGAGACTGGTAGGGAGAGATGGCAACCAGACGCGGGCATCATTGGCGACGAGGGCGGCACGGATCGAGCTGGCCATCAACCCCGCATACATATAGCGTCTGCTGTCGCAGGAGGCAAGTTTTCTGGGGTTCAATGGATATTGCCTTATCTTACTTCAAGCCTTCTTGTAATTGGGATATACGTCGCTTTTCTCTTTCGATACGGATCTGACATTTTCTTTGCCTGTGTTTATATGGCAAAGACTTCAATGTCGATCCTACTTGGCTGTATCCATACTGGTCGCCTATGGATTATATGTTCAACGACGGCGGCGTCTTCTATCTGATTATGTTGAGCTATTTTGTCACAGGCCACGCTACCATCTTGTTCGGCCTGACGGTGTCAGACTGGGCAAGGCACCCGACTTGGACTCTCTTCTATCACTTACGACTCGGACTATGTTGGCTTTTTCCCGTTGTATTGCATGGCTTATACGCCTGGTTTACCTACTGGTTTGACTTAAGCTTCGGCTTGAGGATCCAGTTGGTCGTTTACGTCACGGTGGGATTCTACGGGCTCTATGTTATGGGATGTTTCTTCCTTCGCTATACATCTCGTAGACAGGGGCGCGCGGGATGTGAGTTTGGGCTGAATCTTTAAAGCGTGTGACAAAGTTGTTATCAGCCACGGAGCTGACTGTTAGAGAGCTAGTACGCTTGTAGGTAGTGATCTGCCATGCAAAGTATCTGACTTCATTGATGGTCGGCTGATTTTAGGTTTTTCAGTCGTCTTACGTAGGTATTTGGATAAACCACGCAGAAATTCAGAGCGGGGCCGTCAGTCCCAGTGGCGCACGATGTTGCTAGAGTTACGGAAGGCCGTGATGTTGAGATGAAGCTAGCTGCGAAGTAACTGAGCTCGTAGTAACTTGTAGCACCCAAGTTCCCCTTTCCCAAGACTTCTTCAGGATCTGAGCTCGATCAATGGTAGATGCTTCGCAAAGAGTAAGAGGAAGTAAGTTGATAAACGCACAGATTCTCTCGTCTCGCTAAACGCATGTAAGATTGGTGTCAGATCTAGCTGAGGCATCCTGAGGTAAGGTAAGGCAAGGAACCTTACTAAGGCAATTTTTGGTGACCACACGTTCCTCTGGTTCCAGAGCGCAAGTTTATTCGTAGACTGCCTAAATAGGCCCTCGTCAACTTCAGCCACCGCTAGCTGCAATCCCGCGATGGCGATAAACTCGGGATTCAGAGCTTGTAGAGCTTCGGAGGGACTTAAGTGTTGGTCAGGTCCCCGACGCCGAGCCCGCGGTTGCCACCCACCGCAACACCCCGCAAGTGGGGCCGAAGGCCGGAGCCCATCTTGACGTCGGCGGGTACGGTCCGTCTATTTGTTCTCTACACTCTACCACTTTAAATTGCTGGGTTGGCTTGGCTTAACATGTACGAAATGATATAACTTTTGGCTACGCTCAATCTGGCTCCAAACGGAGTGGGTGTTACGCATGCAGAACGCCGTACAGCTCACGATATACAGAGCGGCACAGGCTGGTAGTGATAGGTCAGCCTGATCTAAATCAGTTCGCTGCGACTGCCACCGCGTTAGTACAGAATGATCCTCTAGGCAATGTTACAATTCTCTGTCAGAAAATGGATGGTTTTAATTCGCGAAATGGGAAGGGAAGTTGGCCTGTGGGTGTACGATGATGCAAAGGAGCCAGTGTGCCCTACATCATCACCGTTAGGAATGCTACGTAATACTCGCCCTCAACTACCAGTGTTGCCATTTTCGAAGAGATAGAAAGAACGCGTTCCGCCCATGGTTGATCGCGATTTCGGCAATCTCAACTAAGCATCACTCTAGGCAGAAAACGACTTCACGGGAGCCAGATTCTCAGGACCAGAGAAATAAAGACGATTTACAATCACAGTCTGGGGATGTCGCAATCTGTTTGTCCAACTAAATTCAACTGCGAGTCAGCTGACGCTTGGGAGCCGAACAGCGATATAGCTGGGTTGGGGGTGAGTTTTTGAACCCATCGTGGTTGTGGGCACGCAAGCCTGCAGTGACTGAAACCGACCTTACATTAGATGATTCGCTGATAAAATCTCTTTCAGGTTCTTATTGGGTTCGTAGGGACAGGATATCTTGTCTTCGCCCTCCTCGTAGTTCACTACTTGGTAGCATACGAGCCAGAGCTTCCTCCACCGCAGCAGACACCGGATAACGAAAGAATAAGCCAAGCAGCGAGTCGGGAGCACCTGACGGGGAATCTGTCAGAGATTTCCGTTGCAGGTGTCGATACTGCCACAGATCCAATGTACTGGGAGCCAAATCCTATCGACGTGAACCTTCTGGCTTGGGTCAGATCATGGACAGCGAAGCTCTTGGGTTTTCTAGGAGCGTCACTTCCGCTCGTCGGCCAGGCCACTTCCAATCATATTAGCCGATGCTTCAGCATGGTGTGTAATGGAAAAGCTCACCCCAGTTCTCAACGATAACGAAAGTATCAACTAACTTAGTACGCCTACGGTAGTGTATTATCGCCATGTGCGATGTTCAAATAGTTACGGGCATGAGCATCCTTATAGGCGGCTTCGTTTGTTTAGATGAACGTCTATCGGCTTTACACTGGCAAATAATCACCTACCTCGCTTGGTTCTCCTGTGTCACGCATCTATCGGGTCTAACGATCTTGAGGAGATACTTCCAAACACACCCAAGGGAGAAGTCCCTCAGAGTTACTCTCATGTTTGTCTTGCTAGTGATTCTCATTGTCGCTATTGTTCCATCCGGGTTCTTCAATTGGAGATCACCAAGGGCAGACTCTTCTGCAATTCAGGCAACTGCAGCTTCAGCCAAAACGTCCGCGGCATGTTTCTATAATCTATCCTGCGCGAAAAGACTCTACCAAGATTCTCTGTGGATGAACTGTACGACATCTTGTAGTCAGTCATTCGATGCACCAGAAACTCTAGAGAGCTGTGAGCTTCGCACTAAACCTGAAACTACCGGATATTTCGACTGTCGTTGGTTGACGCAGTCTTCTGCAATGCAAGAAATGATAGTGTCGACGGTTCTACTTGTCTTCGGGTTTATATCAAGGACGATCAAGCTATCGGCTCACGTTTCGAGCACAATTAGCCGGAGATTGACCTTGCCAGTGGGCACTTTTACCCTTTACTGTTTCGCCAAATTACAAGACCTGGTAGCAGCACCTGATGCACGCGCCACGACAAGGTGGCACGCACGTACACTTCTCTTTGAAGCATGGCGAGGCTTCGTTGTGAGACCTTTGCTTGCAGTTGTCATTTTCGTGTCGGCACACATCGACCTTTTCAATTCCATGCTAGGCGAAGTAAGGCATCGTTTCTTCTTTCCTGCACTTTAACTGACCCTCGAATAGCTGAGCTGGCTGTTGGCCATTCTTCTCTGGGGAACATCGAAAGTCTTGTCACCACATTACGATGAGGAATATTACGCGAATGATCACACGGACAAGAGACAGCAAACGAAAGAAGAACACTCAACAAGGTGGGAGTTCGGCCAGGTTTTGCCAGTCTTACTCCTGGCCGCCCCCCTAGTCGCTGTGCTCGGGACGTTTGCTTCAGCTGAGAAGCCTGGCGAAACGAACCAGTCAGGAGACCGTGTCGAAGTACCAAGAACGAACTTTGGGAACATTGCCAATGGCTACGGCCGCCCTCGACAGTCCGACGGCGACACCTTGGAAATGACAACTCTGTCGACAACCGGGAGTAGATCGATTGTTGGAAGACAACATGAAGATGACGTTATTCACGATGACACCAGCTATGTGGAACCTTCAATTTCCCCATAGTCAAAACCAAAACAGTGTTCGTCGCAACCTCTTCGCACGAGACTACTACAGCGAAGCTCTGTGGATGCCGCCTTGGATCATTATTAGCTTCATGATGATTTGGGTTCACGTCTTCTTCCTCTTTTGGTTTGCGACAGATGTTTTCCTGGTTGTGGATCCATATGACTCGAATGTGGCGGGGAAGATGTCAGACTCTTTGGACTATCTCTTCGATCCTTCCTACGGCGTATTCTATCTGATAACTGCTTCCTATTCTGCCGTAGGCCACTCATTCATCCTATTAGGACTCGCAGTTGACGAATGGACAAGCGCGCCGCAAACTCCTGTGCGTCGTTTACGTCGAAGCGTGTTGTATTGGTTATG
This sequence comes from Colletotrichum godetiae, assembly GCF_030913485.1. Taxonomy (NCBI): domain Eukaryota; kingdom Fungi; phylum Ascomycota; class Sordariomycetes; order Glomerellales; family Glomerellaceae; genus Colletotrichum; species Colletotrichum godetiae. The sequence goes on along the minus strand of NW_026851249.1, from coordinate 1,799,930 downwards.
GGCACTTGGAACCAACGCTGCTTTTTCTACCTTCACCTATTTGTTTGCTGACGTGGGAAAGTACTATCAAGGGGACGCTCCGTATTGGGGAGGTTACCAGTATTTTGGAGTTATCGCTGGTGGATTATACAGTTTACATGTCTCGGCGTGCTTGATTCATTCAGCAACAAGTTGGATAATGCTGGTTGTAAAAAAAGTCCTTGAATTGGCGTCCATAGAGTAAGGGAGACGGACCTAAGACAGGTTGGCATGTGTCATGGAGCACGAAAATGTAGTTATCCCATCTTTAAGTCATATCTTATGACTAAGGTAGTAGAGTCTTCAAGCATTACCCCTCCACTCCCTCGTACGAATATCTACACGTAGAACGAGGATTTGCAGTACCATACCTAATATGCCTGAGCCATTATAGCTCAGCGTCCTGTGATATTAGTGATGGAGAGTTGGAGGATTGCAGAACTTCGGAAGGAATCAAGAGTTGATCATACCCCCGCCGCCGAGCCCGCGGTTGCCGCCCACTGCAGCACCCCACCAACGCATCCCAAAAGGACGCCAACACGGGCCATGTGAAGCCCAGATCCCGGGCAAGTGCGCTAACAGACGGGGATCAGGACCCCCAAAAAGGGACGTCTTGGCCGGCGCGCCGTCCACTGAGAGGGAAGGCGGTGGCCCGGTGGCTAGGAAAATCGGCCGGTACCGCCATGTTGGGCCGGTTGCGGTGCAGCAGTGGTGCAGCGGTGGTTGAGAGCCGGACCAGTCAGGCGAGCGGGAGCGTCACATGAAGAAGGAAACTGGCGGGTCTTCCCACCCCCGTGGCCCCCCCCTCATGGCTTGTGGCGACTGCGATAGCTCCCCACTGCTGCATCCCGACCACCACCACCTTTCCTAGGGCGAAAGTGCAGCTGAAGTTTTTTTCTCTTTCTTTTCTGCTGTTGGGTTGATACCGACTGGGATGTTGCCGCGATAAAATTCCAACCGTCTCGTCGCATTCTTCATCTTCCTTCTTCCCCTCCCTCTCTTGCGACAGCTCGAAGCAAAGTTTTGCGCCGGTACCAAATCGCCTTCATCACGCGCTGCCGACCAAGAGGCATCGGAAAACCATTCCAACACCCTCGACGGTAATCATATGTTGCGCGCCGCCTCGACCAACTTCTTCGCACACCACTTCCCGGCGCATCGTCCATGTGCCGTGCTATCGTAAGATAGACAAAACAGCGAGCGACTTGAGTCTTTGCGCTTGCTGCCAGGGGACGAGAAAGACCAGAGCAGTTAATACTACCACACCTATATACCAATAACCACACATCGCGACAACAGAACTCGACCGAGAGTTGAGATCGTTTCGCGAAGACGCTATACCGTCTGAATACACTCGTGTGCGGACCAAGGTATGTCGAACGAATCCAGCAAACAAGATGATCTCCACACATCTACGTGTGACAAAGACGGCAGACGGCTGACCTTACCCCAGATCGCTGTATGCCCAGCATCGCATCCCGCCGACTCGAGTCCATTCTGTCGCTACCGCTGCAGCTGCCGCGCCTACCCTTCACCAGGACCGCAGACACCAACGCCGACCCCGGCCACGCCTACGAACCGCTGCCCACCATGGCCGCCGACGACGACACCACCAAGAACCTCAACACCTCGCCAGTGACGACGACGCAAATCACCGCAGGCCATGACGAGTCCGAGCTCGTGGGCCAAGGGCTGCACGACATCGAGGCCCGGAAGGTGCACTGGTGGAGCTACTTCACCACCGTTGACTTCTGGATCGTCCTCATCATCGGCCAGATCCTTGCTCTGTGCATCACCTCGACAAACACCTTCACTTCCTTCCTCGCCAACAATGGAGTCTCAATCCCGGCCTTCCAAACCGTTTTCAACTACATCTTGCTGTTCCTCATCTACTTCCCCGTCACCATCTACAAGTACGGCTTCAAGAAGTGGGGCAAGATCGTCCTCCGCGATGGTTGGAAGTACTTCATCCTCTCCTTCCTCGATGTCGAAGGCAACTACTTCACCGTCCTAGCCTACCGCTACACCAACATCCTCTCAGCCCAGCTCCTCAACTTCTGGGCCATCGTCGTCGTCATCATCCTCTCCTTCTTCCTCCTCCGCGTCCGCTACAAGGTCTTCCAAATCGTCGGCATCATCGTCGCCATCGGCGGCTGCGGCGTCCTCCTGGCCAGCGACCACATCACCGGCTCCAACGGCGGACCCGGAATCGACATGGTCAAGGGCGACCTCTTCGCCCTCCTCGGCGCGACTCTGTACGGCGTCACCAACGTCGCGGAGGAGTGGTTCGTCAGCCGCCGGCCCGTCTACGAGGTGCTCTCCTTCATGGGCATGTGGGGCATGTGCATCAACGGCGTCCAGGCCGCCATCTTTGACCGCGAGTCCTTCCGCGAGGCCACCTGGAACGGCCCCGCCATCGGCTACCTCCTCGGCTACACGTTCGCGCTCTGCCTCTTCTACAGCTTGGTGCCGTTGCTCCTGCGCATGGCCAGCGCCGCGTTTTACAACATTTCGCTGCTGACGGGCAACTTTTGGGGTATCATTATCGGTGTCAACGTCTTTGGCTACTCCATTCACTGGATGTATCCCATCGCCTTCGTGCTCATCATCCTCGGCCAGGTCGCGTACTTCCTCGCGGGCAGCATGCTGGGCGATTCCAAGAAGCCGTGGCTGGGTGATAACCAGGAGAACGGCGTTGCTGGTCTCGGGACAGCCAAGTTGAAGGCCATCAACGCGGCGCGGAAGAGGCAGATGGCTGCTGCCGAGCCTCCTGCGTACGCCTGAAAGGGCCGTAATGGTCAAGACTGTACACGATTTTGTAGTTTTTTCGATCGAAGTGGGGGGAAGTATGAAGGATTCATGTTGACTTCTTCATCCGAGTACTCAGCACAGAAGAGTCGTCATCGTGGCTTACTACGCTTATCAAAGCAAGCCCCCCCATTTCCCTGGAAATCTCACCAAATCTTTCTTTCTCCCAAATATACACTAAAGTAATATCAATACACTATTGGATACCAACACTCGCTAGTTCCCGCTTAAGCTGCCGCTGCCGCGTCTCTGCCGCGTCATGACCGTGAAAACTAGTCAAACCCTGGCTCTTATTCAGGCTTTCCAAATGATAAGACTCGTCTCGACCACGGGAGGCTTGCTTGACGTCTCTTGGTCGGTAGCAAACTTCTGGAAGGACTAAGAGAGATGCAGTAGATACAGGAGAGACGCAGAGGAGGATGAACGGAGAGAGCCGCACGGCCCTAATCGACGACGTCAGGTCCGGTCTAACCGTCCTTAACCGTCTACCGACGGGGCGCGTATGGCACCGGTCGTATGGTGGCCCCAAGCAAATCATTGCGCCTCGCTTGAGAAGTTGAGACCCAGCGGCCTGGAGTCGGGTCCTTCTTCATAGATTCTATGATTCGTTATGCGTAAATGCGAGGAGCGTCAAGATGCGACAGGTCTCGAATCGGGGCAGATGGGGGGGGGGGGGGCTTTGACGCCATGGAAGGACAGGACGGCGATTGCATCTTGCGACTGTCGTCTTTCCGTTCAATTTCATTCTTCTCTCTTCCAGTTGCAAAGCATCTCTCAAAGTTACGAGGTATCATCGCGGGTGCGTCCAAGTCGTGGACTAGCAAGCCCCACGCTTCATACCTTCGATACCTTCCCTCCGGTAAGGTAAGGTATTACCTCACAGACTTACCCAGATAATTCTGCTCCAAAATAACTGCATGTTCGACACTCCGTACTCGGTATGAACAGCGCAAAAAGGAAAAAAAGGAACCCCGAGGGCAGTGCAAAAACCACAACTTTTTCCGCCCCTGCTATGCCATGTTAGAAGCACCCACCAACCCAAAGACTGCCGACGGGAGCGCACACTCGCTTCACACGCTGCACGACGTCGTTCATGACTTCATGTTAGAAGAGCAAGGATAACGTGCGGCGCAGAACTATCTGTCGTGCGCAGGCCCGCCGCCCGCAGGATGCAGTTGCGACTTGCATTGGCGTCGCACCCATCACGGCACTCAACAGAAGGAGGGAGGGAGGGAGATACGCGCACTTCCCGTCCCTCCCACTCCGTCCGCGTCCAGGTCCAGGTCCAGGTCCAGGTCCAGGTCCAGGTCCAGGGATCGAGGGTTGATTCTCTGGCGATTCTGCGAAACCGCCCCAATAGCCCCTTACCTGGGCCCCCCCCAAGAGTTCTCTTGCAGCTATCTTTACCTCAAGTGCAACATCTATGGCTTATCTACCAGTCTCTCTTCTGCATCATCAACTAATAGCAATGCCAGCAAGGGACCGTGACACAGAATCATGGAATCATACACAGTAGATAACCACGTAACCTCCCGAGAAAAAAAAAGGAAAAAAAAAAAAAGGAAAAAAAAAACCTCTCTTCGGCGCCGGCACAGACACCATCCACCCCGTTACGGATAGTCGACCTACCTAACCTCAGCTTTCATTGGTCCCGATCCCGATAGGCGTTCCTAGTCAGGGCACTCGGGGCCAAAAAGAGGGTTTCTTGGCAGTCCCGTCTACCATTTGCCAAGTCTCACCAATCTCTATGAGGAGGCCCTAGGTACACTAATTCGTATCGTAGCAGAAAAAGTTTAGAAAAATAGACAAGAGGAAGAGAGGGAAGAGAAAGCGAAAGAGACCGTTCACGTTTTTCGGACATGAATTTACAGTGTCGAATAAGTCGGGGCAACATGACTAACCGCCTTCGTCACTCGTACGTCTTGGGGTGTTTCTTGGATGTAAGCAGCGGCTACCTGCCTAGCCGCAACTCTCCCACCTTGCTCTGTCGCCGATAAGAGGAAAAGGGAAGTAGGCAATAAAAAGAGACAGGGCACTAAAAGGAAGCCCTCGGGATTGGATGCGTGGCCCAAGAAAACGGGCATACGAAGTACGCCTTTCTAGAGAACACGACTGCAAAAAGTCGCGCGCGATTGGAGGCGGCGGGACTTAGGAATTGCGTCGTCGCCCTCTTGCGCCTCTTTTGAGTCCACGTCAAGGGTCAAAAGGCAGCCGCCCGATTGGCCACGCCATTTCCCAGACCCAAGCTCTCGCCCGGCTCGAGTATTACACGTGTATCCATCCGTACGATTGTTACTTTTCGTGAGGCCTCGAGGCCATGTTCGACAACCTCGAAAAGTGTTTGTGTATCCCAAGACTCGTCGCCCGGGTTGTGCTATCCGGTCCAAATCTTACCCGCAGCCTCCCGCCGTCCTTGCTTGCTCACTTGCAGCGATCAAATCTCCTTGGCCCTTATCCCAAGCACCTCAACTCTCTGGATGATTGGCAAGTTGCTCGATAGTATCGAACCCAAAGATGGATGCCTTGCTACGCGAACTGCGCGGCCCTGTTCGCCCCCAATTAGTGGGCACAATCAAACAACCTTTTTCCTTCCTTCTTCCGCCCACGCCGTCCACGTAAAATGTCCTAATTTACCGCCTAGTCCTGCCATCCCTACGCTGGGACGCCGAGCCTCGAAGATCATTTCAGTTCCAAAAGTTTGGTTGTCTCTGAGTTTGCTGCTCTGCTGGCAATCGCCGGGCTGTCCGGACCGCCAAGACTTTCCCGCACAATTCATACGCCAGAACCTCCCCCCTGACTTCGTCTCAGAATTCTGCGTTGACCTTTGACGAGGGTTCTTAACTCTCTTCGTCCCGTCTCTGTGCTTCTTCTTTCTCCACGATTATTATGCTTCTGGCCTTGCCCAATCTTTTTGCCTCTTCTTCTGTACCGGGATTGGCTTGTGAGAAAAGAGAGTTGCGCAGCGGGCGATTCCATCAACGACCAAAATAAGTGCCCGCCCTTTGCCGCCCCGGCCACCGCCCCCTGGGTTGCGCCGGCGAGAAAAGGCAGCTTACGAGTCGTCGCAACAAAACACAAAGTCTATTTTCGTTCTCGCCCAACCCACTTGTGTCCACAGATCGCAAGAGTTGTTTACTCACCCTGCCAGAAAGGAGGAGGTCTGAGCTCAACGGCCGGTTCGAGCGTCATCTGATATAGCGCGGGGTGTTCGCTCAAGTTCCTGCCGTCCTATTCACCTGTATTCATACCGAAAGGGCCGTTGAAGGGTTCCTGGATTTATACCTTTTCACCCTTCTTGTCAACTCATCCCTCTCACAACATCAGCACGAGGAACAAGCGGGAAAAGCAGAAGAGATTGGAAACTTACCGGAAGCCAAAGGACCATGGGTCCGACACACGACCACACCATGATCGCAAACCAATCTCGATGGGCAGTACTGAGGAATGGCTCCTCTCGCCGGTCAAAAGTGCTCGTCGGCGCCTTGCTCATTTTCCTGTTATCCGCGATCTTGGTACTGCAGCCACACTGGCACGTCGCCAGCTCCGGGCTACCAGTGCCTAGCTTACACCGACCTACACCAGAATCTACACCGAAGGCGCCGGCCGGAAGCGATGGTGGCGATAACGGGGCCGGCTCACGTACAGCTATTTTGACCCCTGACGCCGACGGGGTTCTGTTGTCTGCGGGAACGCCCATTTTCACATCCCCTAGCGGTCGTCATGCTCTCGTTTTGCAGGATGATGGCGATCTGGTTCTCAATAGGGTTGATGACGACGGCACCTCACATGCTGTGTGGTGGACCGCGACAGGTGATTTGCACAAGGGCGGGCGCACAGTCGTTCTTGAGAATAAAAAAGGCCATGTTCGTGTCGTCTTAAACGCCATGTTGAAAAACACTTGGACGACGGTTTGGCATAGCGACCTCGAACCGGCCTGCAAGAAGACGAATGGAGGCGTTATGGGACGTAGCGAGGACGACGAGTCGGAAACAATCGCCATGGCAAAGAGAAGCTCTGGTCAACTTGAGCTGTCGGATACAGGGAGACTCGCAATTCCCGGGCTATGCGATTTGTACGTGCCACCGAGTGAGCGCGAAAAGGAGCGCAGCCTGGCTGTCATCATTGCCGGGTTGTACAGGACCAACCATGTCACCTGCAAGACGCACATGTCGGAACTTATCGCCGACCACCCGGCTTTTTCAAGAATCGACGTCTTCGCCTACATGCTCTACGAGCCCGGCGATGTAGATGTGTTCAACCGAACTAAGGAATCCATCGAAGCGAGCCTCCGGGAGTGCTATGGCTCACACTTGCGGTCGGTTGACGTTCTGCCTGTAAGCGAGACAGAGGTGGAATACCCCGGCGGCAAGGAGGCGATGATGGCGACGCCGTGTGGTGAAAGGCTGGGCAGATTGAACAATCAGCTGAAAACTGTGTCGCTGGCGGCGGAACGGTGGTGGGCCTGGAGTATCGCCAACGGATATACCCACGATACAGTACTGCGGATTCGGCCGGATACGTCGTTGTGGGCGAGACTTCAGTTCAAAACGCTGGAGGAGCTGGGTCCAAACACGCTCATTCTGCCACACCCGCGAGGTGAACACTACTTCTACTGCGCCCGTATGAGCGGACGCGTCGGCGTTGGTAAGTGAATCTCCACGAGGCGTTCGCATCACGGCGTAGGATGATAGCTGACCTGATCACTTGAATAGGACCAACCGACCAAATCGCGTACGGAAGCGCGGCGGCCATGGGCCATTGGCTGTACATGTACGATCGGTTCCAACAGATGGTCGACCTTGCAGCGAATCCCTCTCGACCGGCGCTCCGTGACTTCTCCGGATGCGAGGTTATGCCATCAGGACCCTTGGCAAGCGACTGCTCAACGCCGGCGCCTTGCTCAATTGAGTGTCTCGTAGCGTGGTACCTCGAGGCCCGCGGTGTGGACTTCCACATCGAGTGGGGATGGGAGCAGAACCCTCTGAGGTGGAAGGATATTGGCCAGCTTGGCGCAGAGGAAGAGAGGCTGGCCGATCACGACGATGAGGACGATGGAATGACGTGGGGATAAGGGGATCTGAGGTGAGGCTGTAGGAGAGGTGGTTTATTTTCCTTTGTTGTTTTGTTTGGGAAAGCGTGGTGTTTGGGTGATTTGGGAAGCTCTTGGATTCAAGTGCCAGGTTCGAAATGTGTAAGCGAAGGAAGGAGTGACGGATGGTTGTGCATGTGACTTGCATTGGGTATTTTCTTCGCCTGAAGAATCGGAAAGAACAAGATGAAAGCGAAAGCGGGAGAAACCGCGATAGCATGAGGAAGGGCTCATAAAGGGCACAGCTCAACCCCAAAAACGAAACAAGTTGAAAAGAAGTATTAAAACTGTAGTCCAAGTTTGAGTCGTGAATCGCGTCTGCGTCCCAGATAACCTGTCCAAGGCAACATTCTTTTGCGCTCCCGTCCCTTGCGAGGTCTTGACGATGGGCCAACTGCACTAAAGACGTAAGATCTTGGGATTCTCTGCTGAGCATGGCGTCTTCTGGTGGTAAGTCTTCGACTTTGGATCTAATGGTCACTAATGCTCGTGAGATGAAGTTGAAGGAGCAAGCGAGATCTGTCGACAGGGGTTGAGGACATCCGGGTGGTAAAGGATCGGGCGGGGTAGGTGGAATGTGGGTCGTTCTTGTCTCTTCCTCCCGTCCTCCTCTTGCCTTTTTCGGACAACACCGAGGCCAACTTCAATAGGTATTGTAACGACCTTGTGTTTTCCATGTTCATCTACCTTAATGTTTACAGCAGCTAATGCTACTTACCATTCAAATCTTTTTCAGAGTCTAATCTAACTTCAGAAACAGAAAGATTGATGACCTTCATTGCTCTAAGTGCAATGAGTTGGATAAGAGGTGCGAAACCACAGCAGGGCACTTGCCAGGTCACCCACACGCCTAGAACGAGCATGTTGTGAAGGAAACGAAGTATAGAGATATGCCTCTTTCCATGCCAATCATATGACTGGATGTTGGGATTTTGGTTCAACTGTACCGGGTACACCAAATCTTGATTATTCTCAGGGATTCGCATCCGCCTTCTATACAGTACTATAAAGGGCCGACCCAGTGACATGGGGATCGGACGTGTTCCCGTCTGCCACCCGTTGATGGGCGCTGTCATGGAGCCCTTAGTCCTCTTGATGTTCTTGGCGCATGAAACAAAAGATGCTCGACGGCCTCCAAACCACCACGAGGGCAAGACACGTGCCAGCAATCCAAGCTTTAGAACAGAAAGAGCGAGGGAAGTGCCTTCAGTGCCACGCAACGTCATCGACAGGTGTATTCGGGGCTTGACTATCCAAGATTAAAAAGAGCGCGTTTGATGAGAGGTGTGGTGAAAGTCGATTTGGGAGGGTATGAAAAGGACTTTGGTGCTGGTAGCTTACCAAAGTCCCAAAATATTGTGGATGGTGTGGACGGTGTGCCGCCTCTCTGCAGCCACCAATTTCCCATCTTCCACCGTTCGGTCGGTAAGGCGCATCCCACGGCCTACCACGATGGATAACTACAACGTGATTCTACGGGGAAACTAGAACTACGCTGGTCTAGCTGAGGTGTAGCTGGACTTGTGGCTTTGTTCCTCCTAAATTTACTCCGTACATAGGTACGGATAGGAGTCAGTGTTTCTGGGGCTAGAAAGAAGTCACTTTCGTCACATGTATGCGACCTCATGTAAGTAGTCTCGCTCGCGGCCCAATCCTATCACAAACAAATGAGAATTTTCCACAAACTCACGCACCTTCCTCGGGGAAATCCACAGACATATCCGCATAGATGCTGTCTTGGATCTCAACTCAACTGGCTTCTCTGAGGTAATTAGTGTGCCAGACCAGAGTGATCAAGGGCTCACAACCAGCAGGCGGCAAGACTACCACGGCATCTCCATCATCGAGACCCAGCGTAGCGGGATATTTCCTCATGATCTCTCCACCAACTGGGCTGAGAATATGACTAGTAAAAAGGACGGCTCCAAGACCGGAACGTCGGCCAGCTTCTGTCGTCGATGCAACCAAGCCCCGAAGGCCCAGAGCTGTGGGTTGCAGGTCCAACCATGGTTGAAGTCTGCATTGGCGCCGCTGACAGGCAGTAGTTCCACCTAATTCAGGGGACACAGCGAATCAGATACGCGAGACAACCCCTATTCACACGTCGCTTGGTCGACGCTAGTCCTGTTCCTGGCCGTTCAGCAGCCTTCATTGGAGCCGACCGGCGTATTGTCGTGCGCCGGACAGCAAGAGCCACCACCTACGCCTGGACCGCCGCCCGAGAAGGCGCCCACTGGAGAAACGCTTGCCTATTGGGGAAGTCGTGCCTCCGGTGTGTGCCCACAGCCGCCCACTTTTGGAACCTCGTCTCTTCCATCGTCACCTCTTCAACTCCGCTCACCACAACGCCGTCGCCCGCATTGTCTACACACCCACCCGCTAATACATGCATCCCACATCGTCGCCGTTGCGGCCTGCGCCGCTCGTGGGCGTCAACGCCTATTCGTACCTCTTGAGTAGTCCTCACGAGGGAGGAAATTGGTCCACAACACACCTCACCATGGCTTACACCCACAAGTCAATTCGCCTCTACGCAATTTTCTTCAACCGTCCCCCAATGTAGTTAGTCACTACATCGTCGCGCCGCTCCGTGGAGAGCGGCAGTGGTTCAGTTATGAATGAGAGCCTTCTCCCCCCGTCCCAAGTAATCCTCGTTTGCTCCCTTTCCTGATTTCCTCACTCCATCTCTGTTCCTGTCGAGAAGCTAGAGACGGTGTGTGCTCACCATCTTGCAAACATTCGTGTTTGCGTCCTTTCTTTGATCTTAGATCACATCTACACTCTTTCCACGGCCTCGGCCACCTTACGATCGTTGCGAATTACGTACAAAAACACTTAATTCTCTAATTCTATCACTACAAACATGCTCTTCAGCAAGTCATTCATTGCCGCCGCCGCGGCCATCAGCCCGGCCCTGGCTCATTCTTCTTCACAGACAACCACAAGTGCCTCGCCACTCCTTGGACTCAACCTGTACTGGGGACAGTATGGCCAGCCTACCGACCGCCTCTCAACCTACTGTGACGCTCCCGGCGTCACCTCCGTCTCTCTGTCCTTCGTCACATACTCCCCCAAGAACAGCGCTGGATACCCCGGTACCAACTTCGCCGGCCACTGCGGCGGCGAAGTCTACTACAAGAATCCCAAGACTGGCGAAGACACCAAGTTGATCATGAACTGTGACTACGTCAAGAAGGATATTCAGTACTGTCAGGCTAAGGGCGTCAAGATTCTCCTTGCTATTGGTGGCTACTGCCCTACCGGAGGTCCCTGCAGCTACGACATTGATAGCGAGCAGGACGGTCATGAGTTCGGTGATTTGTTGCACAAGACTTTTGGTCCTTACGATCAAAGCTGGAATGGACCTCGTCCTTTTGATATCAGCGAGACCGAGCACATTGCTGTCGATGGTTTCGACTTTGACCTTGAGTTCAAGTACCGTATGTTGATAAGCCTGCACCCCTTTTTATGATGGATGATGATATTGACCTCAACCATAGCCGACCAAAAGCCCTGGATCAAGATGGTTGAGAAGCTCCGCAGCTGTGGAATCTACCACATTTCTGCTGCTCCTCAGTGCCCGACGTCAGACACCTGGTTCCAGCTCAAGGAGCTCATCTACAACGCCCAGTTCGATTCCCTCTTCATCCAGTTCTACAACAACCCGGGCTGCCAAGTCACCGACACCCCCAACTACGACGACTGGGAGACGGTCATTTCTCAGACCTCCAAGAGCAAGGATGCGAAGCTCTACATTGGCGTCCTCGCCAGCGTCGAGTCCGGATGGAACGGTTATGCTCCTCCTTCCACCATCAAGGATTTGATCTGCAAGTACCAGAGCAAGCCGCACTTTGGAGGTGTTTCTATCTGGGATGCTACCCGTGGCGCCATCAACCAGATCAACGGCCAGTCGTTCCACGAGGCCATTGCTGATGCTCTCAAGTACGGTTGCAACCCCATCCCTGCCAAGACCTCCACCATCAGCGTCTCGACTTCGACTTCGTCCTTGATGTCTTCCACCAGCACCTCTTCTGCCATCGTTTCCACCACTTCGACAAGCTCCAGCTCCAGCTCCGCGTCCTCGAGCTCCAGCCAGTCCGCGTCGGCATCCGTTTCTGCTTCTGCCTCAGCCTCTGCTTCCGCGTCGGCCACTGGCTCAGCATCAGCGTCTGCATCAGTCTCTGCCTCCGCCTCTGTCTCCGCTTCTGGCTCCGCTTCTGGCTCAGTATCAGCGTCGGTGTCGGCATCAGCATCGGCATCTGGCTCGGGATCTGCATCCGCTTCTATCTCAGCGTCTGCTTCCATGTCCGTATCCTCCTCGGCCTCGGCCTCAGCTTCTCTCACCTTCTTTGGCAACTCTTCGGCGTCCGCCACCGGATCTGCTTCGTCTCGCATCATAACATCCTTGAGCGCCAACGCCACTGCCACTGCCAGCGCTTCGGCGACCAAGTCTGCTACTGTCTCCGACACTTGCGACGAGGACGACGAGGACTTCCCCACTACCACGATGGGCAACTCCCATACTGCCACTGCCACTGCCACTGGCTCAGCAGATGCAACCAAGACTGCCTCGGGAAGCATCACCGACAAGGCCACTGGCCCTGCCACTGGTTCTGCTACCGGGCCCGCTCAGAACTCCTTGACGGTTTCCATCTCAGACAAGCCCAGCGGCAGCAAATCAGCTATCGAGTCCGCCAAGAACACACTCAGTGCCCCCGAGCAGCTGACCACGAGCACGGTTTTCACCACCAAGATCACCACCGTCACTTCTTGCAAGCCCGATGTGCCCTGCACTAAGGGCGCGGTTGTGACGGAGACCATCCCGTGGTATACCACTGTCTGCCCCGTCACGGCAACGTCGTCCGCCGTTGCCGTACCCACGATCAGCCCTCCCCCTCAATGGGTCACCAGCACAGTCTATACTACCAATACCTACACCATCACATCCTGCGCTCCTGATGTGCCCAACTGCCCTGTCGGCCAAGTCACGACTAAGGTCGTCCCTGCCTACACCACCGTCTGCCCGTACACTGAGACGACCCCCGGTGGTACTAAGCCTTCCGGCGACATTCCTCAGCCTCCTAAGCCGACAGGCGATGTTCCCAGGCCTACTAGCGGTCAAGGAGGAAACAAGCCCTCTGGCGATATTCCCCAGCCTCCCAAGCCCTCTGGTAGCCAAGAAGAGAGTAAGCCCTCGGGCGACGTGCCTCAGCCTTCTAAGCCTACGGGTAACCAGGGTGGCAGTAAACCTTCTGGCAACATTGTTCCCCTCAAGCCTACCGTAACCCCCGTTGTACCTGGCAAGGAGGACGATTCGACGACCTTCATCTACAAGACCCTGACGGTCCCTGTCACAATTGGTAAATACAACTCCACACTCGCGGGTACCGGCTCCAACTACAAGCCCACCTCCACGGGCGGGTTCCCCAGCTACACAACGGCTGCTGCCGTCCCCAGCAAGCCTGTACAGGCTGGAGCTGCCAAGATTGGGGCTTTCGGAGTCGGTGGCTTCGCCGCCCTTGCCGCCGCTCTTCTTCTATGAAGTTTGTGAGAGATTGATGATTGGTCAACACGGATATGGCATTTATTTCTTTGATTCTGTTCACGAGATGTATTAAACACGACTAATCTTTCCTTTGTATATGGTACTGTAATCGGGGCATGTAAAAGCAAGCCTTGGTGTACGGGAGCCTCGTGATAGGGCACTTGGCGCATTGGGTACTAGAGCATATAGTTGCGAAAACGTGATGTTATGTATATGCAAACAATGCAAGCAGCCCGTTGCTGGAAACGTATTATTGTTCCTTGAACAACCCGATGTTTGACTTTGGGAGTTGTCCATGCGCTTTTGCCGCCAAGGTTCTCTGTCGTTCGGCCGAACAAGCGTGCCCGGGCCTGAATAATTTGATCTCGGGGCGGCAAGAACATCCAAATGGCTTGCTGACTGATACCGGCCCGGTTCCAAAGGGCCGCCCGGCAGAGAATTGCGCGCCGTTTCCAGAAAACATCTCAGTGAGGAGCGACCATGGTCAATCAGTCCCTGATGCGGTTGGTTTACGGAGTGCGACTAAAGGTAGTTCTTCAGCTCTTGTGTGTGGCTCAAACAACGGGCGCCACAGGCACCCGGCGACCTGTGCCTGTTTATGGTAAAGTAAGGTACCTATTCGTAAGGCAAGGCAAAACAAGATGGACGACCGGTATTTTTTATTATTATTTTACCTTGGTAGGTAACCTTAGCATTTACCTTGCGGGTACAGATTACCCCTCTGCATCCCACCGTGTTCCCCCCAAAAAGGGACCAAAAAGGGTGTCATCATCGGGTGGCATTAAAAGGGTATTAGGGTGTATCGCCTAATTAAGTCCGTTTCCATGGAAGACTAGACTGGCCGGGTAGGATATGATAACATGATTGGTCGGTGTTCACGGGTGGGATGGAGCCCTGAGTGGTTTCGTCACCCCTTGACCCCCCATCTCCAAGGACGGGAACGTCATTTCTGAATTTCTGGATTGCTGCAGGGAACCTGGAAAGGGAGAGGGAGAGAGCCTGAGAGGGGAGGGGGTGAGCAAAATGAGGGGCGCATCACAGCAGGCCAAGGATTGGATTTGCGATGGCCTTGTTGCACAAAATCACACTAGGCGCCTTTCTGGACAGTCGTCGAGGTTCTATCGTGTTCATCAATGGGGCTATGCTGGAATAGCGTCGGGACCTTGGTTGCTTGGGTTCTTTATTACAACCTGAGCTGAGGTGGTTACCTTATGTAATTTAAGGCGCAGATAGACTCGGGACGAGGAGAGATGGAGATATCCGTACCCGTGGACGAACAGTCGAGAAGAAAGAAAGAGACATATCAGCCAGCTCCATCTATCTACCGATCCATCCGTCCAACCAACCATCCCACCTTGCTTCTACACTACCTTACACTACACTGCATCCTCAGCTCGCTTTCGTTCTCGTGCGACTTGCAGGAAACTTGGCAGCAGTAACAGCACCGTCATCCTTCACGAACGACAGCGACTTTCAACGTTGGATTCTTCTCTTTCGTGGGATAATTCGTGCTTGATTGGTTCCAACCTGCGCCGCTCACTCACCTTGATACATATCCATCTCTATCATCGGATATTCATCACAGCCAGCGTCCACAGCTCTATCCTTACGCATTATTCAACCCACCCCACCATTGTCTGTGGTTTGTCCGTTGTCGCCGACCGAAGCGTCTCACATTCCCCTCAACCGAACCGACATCCACGTCCCTCAATCATCATCCTCCACCAATTCTCCTCCTCATCCAAACCCCCCCGCCGACCTATCAGCAGGTCCGAGTACCCAGTATTCCTGCGAGCATAAGCCATAAACAACTGCCTTACCTTTTCTTTACCCATCTTTTTTGGCTCCGGAGTACGACGAACACAGCCTGTGGATAACCAGCCCGTCCCTTGTGCTTGACCTCCAGCTGCTCCATTCTTTACCTTACATTACCTCCCCACGACACGGAGTACGGGATCCAGGACACGCTCATATAAACTCAGACTATCTTACGAGGAAGTGGGGAACCCAACCTTGGCTGGCCCGCGTTCCAGAGGTGTCCATAATAGCATCCTTTTACGGATACCGTTGCTCTCCAGCTCTGTGCGTGTGTGTGTGAGTGAAGCCGAGCTTCCTCACTGCTCTGCAACATGTCGGACGCTGGCGATAGGTACGTGATGATCCACCTCAACCTGCTCCCGTTTTCTCCACGCCTGTGGCATTCCAGCTGCTATGCACACAATCTCCCTTCCCTCCTGTCATCATCCTCCCGTTCTCATTATACTGTCATCGGTGCATGGCTCCAGGCGCCTGCCCACACATTTTCCCAGCCCGCCTGCAGCAGCAAACGACAGTAGCAGCAGCACCTTCCGCATCCTGACCTTGGCGGCAGCAAAGCTAACCCTCTCCTGATTCTCCAGCACCCACAAGCGGTCAAAGTCGGCCGCTGCCCTCTCACTCCTCCGAAGAAACCACTCCCGCAGCGAAGAAGATCCATCCACCATGGATGACGGAGCGCCGCTGACGTCGCCACCTTCTACAGCGGCTTCCGCGACAAACATCTCCATGGCTCAAAACGTCCCCCGCGGCAACACGGCCAACAGGCTCTCCATCTCCCCTTCCATGGGCCGAACCCCTTCTCACAACAGCCCGCCCTCCGCAACCGCATCTACATCCGCTTCCAAGATGAGCGTCGCAGGTAGCGAAAAGGGCGTATCCCTCGAGCAGTCTGTTCGCAAGTTCCGTATCGTCGAGGCCCTGCGAAGCGGCGACACTGCCTCCATTTCCAAGGCCATCAGGGATACCGCCGAGGGCGGCCCCCGCACGAGCATCTCCTCCATCAACACCCTCAGCGGCACCGGTCTCGACGACACCACCGTCCTTCACCTTGCGATCCAATGCGCCGAGTACCCCGTTGTCGAGTACGTCCTGTCTGACGGCGCTGGAACCATCGATATCAACGCGAGAGACAAGGACGGCAATACCCCGCTACACGTAGCTGCCGTCCAGGGTCGAACCCAGGTCGTCAAGCTCTTGCTCGACCAAAAGGAGATCAACGATGCCGTCGCCAACTATCAGGGCCGACTGCCCATCGACGTCGCTCGAAACCCCGACATTTTCCAGCTTCTCCAGCTGTCGCGCTCCATCTTCGCCGAGAACAAGGTCAGACAGATCCAGGGCTTGATTGCACAGAACGACTACAAGGCCTTGGAGACTGTCTTGGAGGAGTCACGTCTCAAGCAGATTCTCGACATCAACAGCACCGAATTCGTTACCGAACCAACGACCCTGCAGGCCGGCGGAAACCTTCTCCACGAAGCCGCCCGCAAGAAGAATACCCAGCTCATCCAGGTCCTCCTGCTCCACGGAGCCGACCCCTTCCGTCGAGACCGCAAGGGCAAGCTCCCGCAGGATGTTACAAAGGACGATACCACACGCGCCATGCTTAAGCGATCTCCCGCTGCCGTCGCGGCTCAGAGAGGCATCCAGGAGAAAGCGGTTCTCGGCCAGGCGGCTTCACAGGGTGCCGGCGCTGCGGCCTCTGCCGATCCTGTGGCCGGAAAGGAGGCAAGAGAGATGAAGGGCTACCTGAAGAAGTGGACCAACTACCGCAAGGGATACCAGCTTCGATGGTTCGTTCTCGAGGACGGCGTTCTGAGCTACTACAAGCATCAGGACGATGCCGGTTCCGCTTGCCGTGGCGCCATCAACACGCGCATTGCCAAGCTGCACATGAGCGCCGACGAGAAGACAAAGTTCGAAATTATCGGCAAGTCTTCTGTCAAGTACACCCTCAAGGCCAACCACGAGGTCGAGGCGAAGCGCTGGTTCTGGGCTCTCAACAACTCTATTCAGTGGACAAAGGATCAGGCAAAAGAAGAGGAGCGACAGCGCGCTCGCGGCGCCGAGCTTTTGAGACAGGCAAAGGCTGAGCAGTCTGGAAAGTCGCCAGAGCTGTCCATCAACGAGGCTCAGAGCGAGAGCGCCAGCGTGGCCGATGGAAGAAGCAGTGTTCAGATCCCCAGGACTATGTCGCACAGCAAGATGTCCGTCCCCAAAAGCGACTTTGCTGGCGCAAGCACCGTCGCTAGCAACGACGATGACTTCGCCGATGCCGCGACAGATGCAGGCCAGTCTCGTGTGACCAGAGGGCATCACGGACCAGACGATGACGATGATGATGACGACTTTGAGGATGTCAGTAGCCGTGAAGAGCCCTCTGTCAGCAAGGACGCTTTCAGCATCACAGCTCAGTCAGCCAAGCTACAACTCGACACCATTTCTGCTGTCAATGCTGCGATGCTCTCCGAGGCCTCTAAGAACCCGAATACGGTCGTCTCTGACGCCAAGGTCACTCAAGCTCTTACAACCTACGACGCAGCTGTGAGGAGTCTGACGGGACTTATCGGAGACCTGATGCGGATTTCTAAGGATCGCGATGCCTACTGGCAGTACCGGCTGGATCGCGAAATCGACATGCGCCGCATGTGGGAGGAGAGCATGGCCAAGGTTGCCAAGGAACAAGAAATTCTTGAGGAGCGCGTCGATCAGGCCGAGCAGAAGCGCAAGGCGGCCAAGCGTGCGCTGCGCGAAGTTATGAACGAGCAGCCGACGGCCGCCAGCCAGGATCTCGAGGGTGACAGAAAGGTGGATGGCACCGCAACTGTCGAGGCTGCTGTCGGCGCCGACGACACGAATATCGCAGCCCCGCCTGCGCCCGAGAGGACTTTGACAAGGAAGAAGACGGTTCTGGATTCGCTTGAGCTGTCTGACTCTGAGTCGGACGATGAGGATGAGTTCTTTGACGCAGTTGATGCTGGAGAGGTTGAGGTCAGCCACTTGCCTCATGCTGATGCGGTGCCTACTCCCCACGAGGAGAAGGAAGAGCAGCAACTTGTTGTCTCTGGCGGTACGGATCTCAGCAGCTCCTTCAAGGGTTACGAAAATGGCATCAGAAGTCGTCTCAAGATGGATGCTGATGATCGGCCCAAGATCTCACTTTGGGTAAGTTACCCGGTTCCAAGTGCTATCTTTGCCCGGTTTACTAATACGTTTGCAGGGTATCCTGAAGTCCATGATTGGCAAAGACATGACAAAGATGACTTTGCCTGTGTCATTCAATGAGCCCACTTCACTGTTATACCGCGCCGGTGAGGATATGGAATACGTCGACCTTTTGGACCAAGCTGTGGAGCGATCCGACTCTATTGAACGTCTCATCTATGTGGCTGCCTTTGCCGCTAGTGAGTACGCCTCTACAGTCGGTCGTGTGGCGAAACCCTTCAACCCGCTTCTTGGAGAGACTTTTGAATACGTCCGGCCTGACAAGAACTACCGCTTCTTTATTGAGCAGGTTTCTCACCATCCTCCGGTGGGTGCTGCCTGGGCTGAATCACCCAACTGGACCTACTGGGGTGAATCGGCTGTGAAGACCAAGTTCTACGGCAAATCCTTTGATGCCAACCCTCTTGGAACGTGGTTCTTGAAGCTTCGACCCAAGTCTGGAGGCAAAGAGGACCTCTACACATGGAGAAAGGTTACGACATCCGTCATTGGTATCATCACCGGTAACCCCACCGTTGACAACTATGGACCCATGGAAGTTAAGAACTGGACCACTGGCGAGGTGTGCCAGATCGAGTTCCAGCCGCGTGGCTGGAAGGCGTCTAGCGCATACAAGATCTCTGGCAAGGTCCTCGACTCTGATGGAAGAGTCCGATACAGCATGGGTGGCCGATGGAACTCTAAGCTTTACGCTCGTCTCACGCCTGGATACGAAGCCACAGTCGAGGATCCCGGTGACTCGGCTTCGCTTCACAAGGGCAGTATCACTGACCCCAACAAGGCATTCCTCATCTGGCAAGCCAACCCCCGCCCGCCCGGCATTCCCTTCAACCTCACCCCCTTCGTGCTCACCTTCAACCACATCGACGATAAGCTCAAGCCTTGGCTGCCACCCACAGACTCTCGTCTGCGTCCTGATCAGCGCGCCATGGAGGATGGGGAGTACGACTTTGCCGCCGACGAGAAGAACCGTCTGGAGGAGGCGCAGCGGGCGAGAAGAAAGATGCGTGAGGAGAAGGGTGTCGAGTTCCGCCCCGCATGGTTCGAGAAGACGACGTGTGAGATTACCGGCGAGGATTACTGGAAGTTCAATGGCAAGTACTGGCAGCAGAGAGAGAAGGCCGGTCCCGAGGGAAGCCCGCAGCAGGCTTGGGAGGGTCTGGAGCCCATCTACGAGGACGTGAAATAGGAGTCTCTCGTCGCTCTGAGAGGTGTTCGTGCTGTGAGTGGCGGGGTCGGCGGTGGTAGTGGTAACAGGTATGAGGTTGCTGTGCCGGACAAGAAGCTGAAGCAGGTGCGTCTGGTGCATAGGCCGAGCGGCTTTCGGCGGACTGGTGTCGGAAACAGGTAGATCCCACCTGCACTGCGTGTCGGAAAGCCAGGATGCATACGATGTAACATAGATGATATTGAAATAAGCAATCGCTCGTTCTCGGCATGTGTGTGCGTGGTACTGGTCACTGTGCAGTTGGAAGAGGGTTTGGCTCAGGCTGCTGGAGAAGGCGATGGCTTGATTTGAGTGTGTTTTGACGAATCCAATTGAGGAACAGCTTGACTTTAGCAATGTGAGAGGCTCGCGATGTGTGGATGGTGTCTTGCTCGTTAAAGAGGAAGCCGAGAAAGGTCTGATAAGGAAGGGAATTACTATGGTGAAAGTGCGGAGAGTATGTTGCCTTGGGAAATTGGCCTTGGGTATTTGGACGGACGCGCCTGGAAATCTGCTTAATGGGTTCAGGGTACTTTCCTAGCACCTAAAGGTTGCGGAAGGCAGGCACGACTGGGTGGAGCCTCACCTACTCTCCTCGCCGGCAAAGGTATATAAAGCAACCCGTTACTCGCCTCTAGATAGGTCTCGTCCAGGCGAGGTCATGAGGTCTACATCTTGTGCTCCGATTCCTTCTCCTAACCCTCCATGACCTGGTGCATCTCATGGCAGATGGGAGCGCAGGATGTCTTTGATTGTGGCTTTTCTTTCCTGACCTTGTACTGTGGGAGTAAATGCTGCCTGCTGGCGGGCTTGGTTCCCTCTCATGTATTCGGTTATGGATATGTGAGGAAGGATGAGATACGATTGTCTGGGGTGTCTGGCTGACTGTATATAAGCTATAGCCTCGATTTGTAAATATCTTCTATGAGGAGACGCCAGTATTAACTCTTGGTACTACGATAAAGACGGAGCGAAAATACGTGGATATGACCAAGCTAGGGAGGTGTCGGCGGGTCATAGTGTCTGGTTATCTTACTGCGTCGGTTGCCGCGATGGCCTTTATAGCCTACTTCATTAAGACACCGCGCGGGGTTGATGTGTTTGGCTCGGTATACAAACAACCTAGAGCTTACCGAAAGACTCATTTCTTCAATTCGGTTTACTGTCCAAAATGGGACGCCTGTACCTTCGTCCTTTGCTAAGTCTTTAACCGTGTCCAGTGCCATCGGTCTGGGCGATGTGAAGAGTAGAGATTGTTTGGTTTGCGCCCTTTTTCTGCCCGATCGAATTAAGGAAGCTACCTCGTATCGTGCCGACCATCTTCGCACATCTGTTCGCCCTCAAATACGCAAGAGAGAAGGCCTAGGGCGAATGAGTAACATTGACTTATCGTTTTTTGGCGCAATGTACTTGCCTTAAGCATGCTCAAGGCATGATAGGACTTGGCGAGCAACAAATCGGACTTGACACGGCACGCGGTGTTTCCTCATCGAACAAATTCAGCTCGCTGGCTTCCTAATGCTGTGCTACCTTATGTATGTATGCCTGGTAATGTCCATGTATACCTCTTGCCAAAGGAAGACCTTGACCTGTGCTTATACCTAATATCGAGACGACAAGCATCTGCCCTACTAGCATAAGGCCGTGTATCGTCGAACACCTACTGATAGATTATGTTCCAAGCACATGAAGCTTGAGCTGTTGTCTACTACCTTAAAGATCAATGCCCTGACTCCGTTGGCTGCAACTCTTGCAGTTGAATTTCCAAGACATCAGGGAAGGCGGCAGGCATGAGACACAACTTCTAGTCACTAAACACGATTGTATCTCGTTGTCTTGCTTGCGGTTGGCAGGTTGAAGGCTCACTGCCGAGGCAAGCAGCGGCACGGGGCGATTAGTGAACCTGGGGAATGCCGGAAGCGCTTCCGCAGACGCGCTTCGTTCGGGGGGAAATCAAACTGCCGTCAGATTGTCTGTAATTCAAGCCGTCAGGAGCATGCTGTACCTTATTGCACAGTCATTGGTAGAACGTGCAGTTGAGAGCTATGGAGTGATGTGTGAGAGAGTTTATCTACGGCCATCAGTGGAGGATGTCGTACGTCGCGGAGTTGCCACTTTGGGTATTTGTACGCCCCCTGAGAATGTAATTATCTGCCTCTCCGCAGTATCTACAGCGCAGTCTTGAGTGAGGCTTCCCCCACAGGTGCAGCTGAGCCTGTTGGGCGCCTGCCTCGCCAAGAAGCTTGTGATACCGGTCGGAGCTCGGAGTGGAGGGCGGCGTGTGCACCGGCGCCCGTGGGAGGTGGGACTCTTAGGGAGCCACTCACCGAATCCCGGGAGCACCTCGGTGAGCTCGGGTGGAGAGCGGCACGTTTCCTGCAGGTGCTGGCGGTGCTGCAGACCTCGCAGCTGCCCACGACTCGCCACGGTCCGTGATCCCCTGACCGCAGCAGTGACATCCAATCAAAAAACGCTCCGCTTTTGGACCTCGGTACTTTTCCCCCCTTGCTTGACCAGTGACCACGACCCAATTGATGTCACATTTAGGGGACCTGGTCGCGCATCTCAATCCGGGCTCTTGGGTTCACAAGCGAGTCCTTTCTCGTCCCTCTTGTGTCAGTATCTTTCTTCGCTCTTCATACTATCCCTTTTCCCTCAATTTGCTTCACGGCGTCAAGACGAGTAGATTGAGAGACGCGCAACGCACAGAGGCGGTCGGTCGTGTTTGACTTTGCGAAACGCCAAGACTCGGTGATTAGAGGAGATTTCTGTCGGGCTTAAAGGCGAGCTCATCAACATTATCATCAAAAAACGATAGACAGCAGTCGATTCAGAGTCAGAATCTGGGTGCAGAGAGAATACCGGCACAATGGCATCAGGTAGATCAACAATCATCCGGCCCCCACCGGATGACCCGAACAAGAGTCCGATGGAGAACGTATTGGAGGTGACGGAGCTCGGCGTCCTTGGTCCGGTGAGTGAATCCCACCCGAAGCCGTCGGACAAATGTCCCCCCTAACGACACGGCCGTACATGTCACAGGAGAATGCAGACTGACTCCGTAAACAGGATATCTTCACTAACACGCGCACGCCATGGCACCCGCCCGGCGCCCGCGGCATCTTTGGCGGCGCCGTCATCGCGCAGTGCCTCGCCTCCGCGCAGAAGACGGTGCCCAACGACTTCTTCGTCCACTCGTGCCACTGCTACTTCCTCCTCGCGGGCTCCTCCGAGATCCCCATCCTCTTCCACGTGGAGCGCGTCCGCGACGGCCGTTCCTTCGCTACGCGCACCGTGCAGGCCCGCCAGCGCGGGCGATGCATCTTCACGACGACCGTCTCGTTCGTCAAGGAGGGCAGCGGTGGCGAGAAGCAGGTCCGGCACGCGGCGCCCTTGCCTGACGGTGTGAGGGCGCCTGCCGACAACTGGAAGGGCGAGCCCGAGTGGAGCACGCACTCCCCGTTCCAGACGCACCGGATCTCCATCGTCGGGGACAAGAATAAGGGCAAGCGGCTCGACGAGCTGAAGTCGCGCAACTGGGTGCGCGCGCGGGGCCGCATCTCGGTGAGCGGCGGACACCAGGCGCACCTGAACGCGCTGGCGTACATGTCGGACAGCTACTTCATCGGCACCGTCGGGCGCATCCACAGGCTGTGGCGGTTCCCCTTCAAGCCCGAGGAGTTTGACGACCTTCCGCCCGAGCTGCGGGAGCAGGTCGAGCGGCTCAACGAGTTCGAGGGCAACACCGAGGCCGGCGGGATCGAGTACTGGAAGACGAGGCCGCATTTGGGTATGATGGTCAGCTTGGACCACTCCATCTACTTCCACGAGCCGAGGCGGGTGAGGGCGGACGAGTGGATGTTTACCGAGATGGAGAGCCCTTGGAGCGGCGACGGGAGAGGCGTGGTGCTGCAGAAGATTTTTGCGAGCGATGGCACGCTTTTGGCGACTTGTGTTCAGGAGGTGAGTTACCTCTTCATTGCTGCTGGCTTTTGTTCTTGTCTTCCCCCTTAAGATGTGATGTGTGCTGACTTTGTCTGATACAGGGTGTTATTCGGCTGAAGCAGCAGGAGGAAGATGACGAGAAGGAGCCAAAGTCCAAGCTGTAGAGTGCGATTCTGGCGTGTATGAATGTGTAGAAGGTAGTGTACTAGCTCAGAGTCTGCTTTAATCTTCTCATTATCCACGAACCGTGTTTATCATTGGGATGCTTTCATCACAAGGTCTTCCCGCTCATGGAGCGATAGGGATGGCAACGCCCTTGATGAAAGCATCCTAATGATAAACGCGGTTCTTGCATGTCGAGGAGAGTCACATATTAACGCCATTTACGACGAGAATGATCGATATGTCCGAGTAACTCTCATATGGGAGTGTGAAGATTGCGATACCAGCGAGCCTTCACACTTGGGTGTCCTCCGTGATGACCAGTAGAGTTCTGTTGCAGAAGCCGAGACTCGTTTAGGGAACCTGTTACCAATCGCCCATCACGAATACGCGTCCGCACTACCGACTGACGTACGTCACATACTTTCCAGGAATAATGCCCCTCAAAGCGTCTGAGAGGGCGGTGCGGGAAGCCGATCGAGGGGGTGTCGAGGGTGTGTGTGTGTGTGTGTGTGTGTGTGTGTGTGGTCGCTTTGGGGAAGTCCAGGAAAACCCAACCGTACTTTCAAACTTGAAAAGCCTGAAGAACCATGAAACATGTGGGTGGGATAAACAAGCTCAAGCTTCAGATTCAGCCTTTCCATTTCCAAAAGCTTCAGACTCAAGCTCCCGAGGGAAACCAGAACGAACGCAAAAAAAGTTGGGATTGCAAATTAGAGAGGCTTCATTGGACAGGAAAGTGCCGACTCTCAAAGCTCCCCTTCGCAACGGACCATCCTGATTGATCACTCAACAAACATGCAGCACAGAAAGGTACACACGATAAAATCAAGCTTACATCCTGGAGCTGTAGGGAGGGTTGCTCTAGAAGAAGAGAAATCGCTAGGTATCTCCCCCCGCCCGTCCCGTCCCTTTGCATATCACAGCTCGGTTTGTGACGCAGACGCACATACCTGGCTTGTCAAATGCCATCCGGGCCACCCGGGCAGAAATCTCGTCTGATCAAGACCAACAATAACACACGATACTACTCTCATCTACAGGAGTCCGATGGGGATTGTCTATACGCGCACGCGCGCAGCTTCCTTGATGGCATATTGGCCCTCCGTGAAACTCGTTCGTATCACAAAACATAACTCTGTGTGTAAGAATCATGAGGCCATAAGCCTGGACATGGGAACGATGTTCCCTTGCGTCGTCTCGCAGGAAACGAGAAGCATCATTGATCTTTGGTCACTGCGTCATCCATCAGACGGTCTGGATCGGTGCGGTCTCTTGGGAAGTGTAATATAATAACATCTTCTTACCTCCAACAGTAAAGCGCTGCAAATCACTGACAACGTAGGCTTCAAAGATCTGGGCCTCAAAACATTTACATAAGCATTCATCATACTTCCGTTCTCGCCAACTTTAAGCAGAGAGGAAAACTCGCCATCATGTCCGGCCCTCCTCCTAACCTTGGTCCCACGCGAGTGATTCTCCACGTGAAGGGAGACGTGCCAGACTGGAAGGAGGAGTTCAAGCAGTTCCTGTTGACTGTGAAAGATTCGGAAGGATACTTCCGCTACCGATGGGGTCCTTGGGAGGAGGACCACAGCAAACTGGAGATCCTCGCGAGTATGTTTCTCCTGCTTTCCTCCCTGACTTAAACACCGCAACCTCCTAACCAAGACCTGAATTGAAATTGACCAATATTTTCGTTCCCCAGCCTGGGCCCCAGTCGAGCACCGCGAAGCCTTCGGCCGCTGTCCCCACCACCAAAAGGCCATCGATGCCCTTATGCCCGTCCTCAAAGCTGTCCCCTCCAAGTGTCCACGCGTCGACTTTGACGTCAGCACCATTGTCCCACCGCCACCGCAGCTCATCAACAGTCCCATGTGCGAGATCATCACCATTACGCACTTTACGGGTGACAAGGACGCCGCGGCAGCCATGATTAAGAAAGTGGAGGTGAATGCCGGGTGTCTGGCGTCCCACTCTGGTATCACGGCGACGGATACGCCTGACAACGGGACCGTGTGGCTGGGCTTTGTGGGCTGGCAGGATTATGCGTCTAGTAAAGCGTCGGACAAGAGTGCGTATATACCGGCTGGGGTGGGTAAGGTTGAGTCGCATCATATCAACTTCAATTTTCCCATCAAGGGGTTCTCTGTTACCAATCCTGGTAGATAAGGTACCAGTTAGCTGGATGAATGAGAAGAGTTTGACTCCGAGCTGAGCTTCCTGCTGGATTCGAGCTGTGATGACGGCTCGCCACGTTATATCGCGAGCCAAAGTCTGTTTCGAGCCTCTGATGAACCATGACGCCGGTTCAATTCTGGTGTAACCTCTGCGCCGGTGGGTGCGAATGGGGAGTCTCTCGGCGTGTTGGTGTGCTTGGGTATAGATGCCATCACTGAGGTAACGTTGAGGCTTTCCGCCAAGAAAGATGGAAGTTTACTATGTCTAGATCTTAAAGGCTGGTCAGCTCATCTCTTACAACTTCCGCATCGAGCAGTTTTCACAAGATCACAGCTACATAGCACATCTGACGCTTGTATTCCTGACCCTAGTACTTTTCCGCTCTGGTGTTCACCATAGATCTCCACGGGCGTCAACATGGCTGACTCAAGTAATTCAATGTGATGCCCCAGAATCAACAATTACAAATGTAAACAAGGCCGATTGAACTATTTGAGGCCTTGGCTACTGCTGTATCTTCTCAGTTGAACCTTCCGACTCCTTAGAATATATTGGCTGCCGCGGCATGGACCGATGGGATGTGTCAACCCAAGGAAACTTAGAGTCCGACGTGTCCATTCAGAATGTTGGAACCTTGTGCGTACAACCAGAGCCGCGGTAAGTCATCTGTATCATATAATTGGTGCTGGAGTAAATCGGATGACAGCTGAAGAGAGAGTGTGTGCGAACGGCTTTCCAGAAATAGTTAGACGATGAACCTGGCACATGACTAGTGACGGCAGGGCTGGAATACTGGAGGTCCGCTATGTCATGTTGCGCGATGTATTCCAACCGGATGAGAGACCCTAAATGGTTACATCAAGCAGTGGACTATCGGAGGTTCAAATGATGGTACAGCGAGGGGAATTCCGTACAGACTAGATAGGGGCCATATCGAGTAAAGACCGTCTTGTTTCAACTGTCCGTAGATACGGTTGATGGAACTATGTACTGGAGTGTTCAACTTCTAGCATGGACCATCACGTCGGTAGTTGTCAAAGTGCTCTCGGTCTTCCGTTCACAGTACCCATCGTCCCGTTTCATTACGTCGATCAGGTAAATATTATGAAGACCCATGCAGACTTGTATTCCTATCTTAGAGTAGTTAATAGGCTTGAATCAGCCAATGTACTTCTTTCCCATCACCCAAGCATCCTTGTCGTAACACTTTGGCCAGACACCGCCTCTTCCGGGAGCCAGAATGCCATTGGGATCCAGGGTGTCGTGAATCTCCTCATGCATCTTCCATAGGGCGCCGTTGTTGAAGTCATAGGCATCTGCAACTTGATCCATGAGGCCTACGTGAGTCCTAAAGACGCTCCAGCCGCGAGCCTTCCACTCCTTGATCAGGGTCCGGCCCAGCCACTGTGCGCGGCCGCGCATGTCCTTGTCCTTTCTGTCATACGGGATGATGCATACGTTGTCTGAAAGTGCGATGTCAGTTCATGTGAATCAGTCTTTCGATGGTACGATCAAGGGCATGCTTACGCATAGTCCGGAAGTATGCAACATAGTGGCTGATGTAGTCGATGCCCGCCTTGGCGAAGAGCTCCTTTGCCAAAGAGTACTGCTCCCACACGGCCTTACCCTCAAGTCTGGAAATAGCCGCGACCATGATGACGGAGCAGTTAGGCAGCCACTGCTTCATCCAGGCGAATTCTCCCATGGACGAGATACCTTGGAGGTAGGTGGCTCTGACACGAACCAGGTTCTGCTCGCCGGGGCACTCGTCGAGCGTTGCCCACTTACTGCCCGGGACCTTTGTCAACTCCTTTTTGATGTCCTCGATGAGAGCCGCGCGGACTTTATCGGAACCGAATACGGCGCCAATGTAGCGCCACCGGCCCGTGTTGAGCTTCTTGGCCATCTTCTCAAAGTCCTCTTCGGGGATGACTTCTTTGTGAGAGGCATTGGTGTAGCTGGACCTAGGGCCATAGTGGGCAGCCTCGAGCGTGAGGTTACGCAGACTGACGGAACTCTGAAGTGTGCCATTCTTTGTAGAATTAGAGTTAGCTTGGCACAGTCACTTGAATCCTGGGCTATGGACTTACCAGATCAAGGGGTTGAATGCAGTCAACCAAGGCGGCCAGATCGGCCTCCCTCTCAAAAGTGACTGAGAACGGCGTCATGCCCTGAGGAGCAGGCATCAACTATGATGAGCATTATCAGCAAACCATTTCTTACGATGTGGTCGTACTGAGCCCGGTTTCATTGGACAGTGCATCTCACCCAGAATCCCATCTTCGTGACAATGCCGGCATTGCCCTGCGAGAACAGACCATCGTTCATTGGACCCCAACCGTACGGAAACAGAGCAAAACACTCATTCAGCTTCTGATCGGCCGGGTGAACGCCTTGCTCCGCCTGTTTGCGGCCCTCCGGGTCCTGGATCGCGCCCATGCCCATCCTGGCGACCTCACCGTTGGGCAGGACGACCTCCATTCCGCTGTGTTTTCCCCATCTGTCACCATACAAGGAAGCACCACCTCCGCGGTCCAGGGCGTTGCCAATCATGGATCCCCACCCGAGACCTGACGAGTCTACCCGGATCTTGTCCAAGAGACCGCGGTCGCGCAGATAACTTTTTTTGTGGCAAACTTGTCAGTCTCTCGGTTTCTGAGAATCTTGATGGGATGACCGCAACCTACTCGCTCATTTGCATGAAAGTGACACCCGGCTCGACGATGCAGACACACGCTGTCTCATCCAAGTGCAAGATGCGGTTCATATGCGTGCTCAAGATCATGACCAGCGATCCAGGAACCTTGAGATAGAGTCAGTCTATCATATCGGGAGCTGTTTAATACACGTTATTGTGCTTACTCTCGGTGCCGAGCCACCGTACGCGAGGTTTCGTCCCGTGCTGATGGGCCATACGGGGACTTTTGTCTCGTTGCAAGCAGCAAGAACAGCCTGAATGTCTTGTACACTTCGCGGATGACACAGAGCTGAGCCCACCAACTCGCACTCATCGTCAAAGGAGCGGTAGTAGTCGTGGGTACGGCAGTTGCGGCCAAAGTCATCATCTTCGTAGCCCTCAAAGTCACAGTCAGCCGTGATGACGGTAAAGTTCTCGTCTCCCCCCACCGCTTGGATTACTCGGCGAGCGAATTTGGAGAATCCGGCCTGCGTCACTCCAGGAGGAAGAATCTTGGGGACTTCCACATCTTGTTGCTGCTGTTGTTGCGCCGGCGCTCCGTTCTTGGCTCCGTTGCCGGCACCGAGCCAGAAGTGGCCGCTGCTGAGGTTAGGGGGAACAGCGGCAGTGGTCATGTTCACGATCTGAGTTGATAAGTGTATTGAATGTACAGGAAAGTAGATGGAAAAGATGTCAAGTTGAATGGAGTGGCAGCGGCAACGATGGTAGCAATGTCCTTGTTGATACTCGAGATAAGTTGTTGGGCGAGGAAGTTTACTCGCGCACATCTTATTTTATATCTTCTCTCTGTAAAGATCTAAATCCCTTCAATGTCCGAGTCCTACCCACATCACCGTTCACAATCAGTCCACGCCCCCTCCTCGACATCACGGACTTCAGGTAAATGCCTTTATGGGAAATCATTGCTTATGGGGTCTCCCCCGCGAAGAAAGAGGCCAGGGACGGGAACCCAATTTCCGTCCCCCCAGTCAAGTATCTTTTCCATGGATTAACGATACTTTGATGGGGACAAAGATACAAAGTGTCAACTTTCCAATATGTAGGAAGATACTGCTAGCTTTGCCCTGCACGGAGCTCGATTCCGCCTA
Organism: Colletotrichum godetiae; assembly: GCF_030913485.1. Classification (NCBI taxonomy): domain Eukaryota; kingdom Fungi; phylum Ascomycota; class Sordariomycetes; order Glomerellales; family Glomerellaceae; genus Colletotrichum; species Colletotrichum godetiae. Next base: position 1,770,146 of record NW_026851249.1, on the reverse strand, counting down.
CGGTCTAAGTGCAGGAGTGACATCTACGCGTATGTCAATCGCGGACGTGCCTGCGGGCCGAAGTGTAATCACTTCCGACTGTACACATTGGCCACTGTATTTCTACTTAGTTTTGGTCCAATGTTCCATGCTTTCCACGCGCTCCGCCATGGCGCTAGCGACCTCCTCGCAATGTCTATCAATGCCGTACGTTGCTTTTCCTGTCTCCCCTTAAAGCTTCTTTTGTTGTACTGAAACGTCGTTGAAGATACCAATACTCGTTTAAGTAGAGTAAATCTTGTGAGTTCTGGTGTGCACAACCTTTGCCGTTAAGCTCCACGGAAATGGAGACGGCCAACCCAGATCGCCTCGGACCCGGCCCCGAGAAGGTTGCAAGCAAGACATTTCAGGTCGGCGTAGGCGATCGAAGATGATCAGCAGGCATGATGGACATACCCGCGGACAACGTGAACCCGCAGTTGACTTTGAACTACCATCCCCAAGTCCGGAAGCTGCGAAGAGTTACTTAGTCTATACACAGCCCCACCACATAGTTTTACTTCAAAACCTTGGCAGCAGTCAGCCAGTATCACGGTCGACGACATGCTCACCGAATTGGATCATCACCATGGATATTTTGATCTTTACAATATGTATCTTGCCTGTCACAAGACGTGTAACGGCCGATGGCCTTTCGGATTCAAGGCGGAACCAAACGTAAGCAAGGCGGAAACTACAGTCTACGCCACGGACTCGCAGTTTTATCCTAATGCATTTTGACCGCAGCATGTCCTTCAAGCGCTCCAGGGCGGTTTTAGAGTGCGATTAGATACTACATTGGGCTCGGTCCGATACCCTCGTAATAGAATCCTATCAACGATCCTCTCGGTGGAGAAACAAAAGTTCCCTGCAGACTGCAGACTGATGTAGCTGTTTTGGTACCAACAGACTTGCGGGAGACATAAGTAAGTAACTTGACCTGTCCTTTTTTCACAGCATCATATACATCTCACATGTGTCAACCTTTCCCAGATCTTTCTTCATACGAACTATTACCATCAAGTCTACATTCACAATGTCTCATTCTTCAGTTGCCGCAGCACCCTTCTCCCTTCATCCTGCTCTATCATCTACCCCCAAAGGACACCAGACTCGTAACAATGACTTGTTGCCACAACGTACCCATGGGGTTCGCGAAAAGATGCTGCTGCAGCTCCACGGGCAACAAATTCGCATTCCCGACCTAGGACGGCTGATGGAAGATTGGCCGAGGGACCAGAACCCACACCTTGATGCTGTAGATAGCAAGATTCTCCAGATCATCGAGAGGTAAGAGGATGAGATAATGATAGCTGGAAGTCCACTAACAGCAATGTTCTAGTCACGCAGTCAATGATGCCGTTCGCGGACGTCTAACAAAAGCCATGCTTTCGAAGCAACTGACGGGCTGGTACCCATATGCATCCTGCGATAGAATCGAAGCCCTCACTTCCTTCCAGGCCTGGATGTTCATTGTCGACGACATGCTGGACCAGTACTCGCTCATACACAAGTTCGACTTCGCGTCTTTGCATGTTCTTCTGGCCGACTGTCGGGACTTTATTGACCGCAGCCTCGGACTCCTCACTACCTCTGAGACCGGTCAACCGCAGTACCGAGACCACGACGCCGTCGTATCATTTGCAGAGTATGCTCAAGCCGTTATGAAGGCAAATGGAGACAATTACAGCTATCGACAACGCATCGCCAAAGAAGCTACTGCCACGCTTGACGGCTATCGACAAGAAGCCGTGAACCGGTATGCTGGCAGAGCTACGTCGCTCCAAGAGTACCTCGGATACCGCGAGGCATCGTCCTGTATCATGCAGGTGGCAGTCAACCTCGAGTTCGCCAACGGCATCAACCTTCCCGAGGAGGTCATGGCATCCCCTGAGATGCGTGAGCTGTACCGCGCTGCAGTTGCCATCGTCTGGGTAGTTAACGACATCGTAAGTCTACGAAAAGAGCTCAAGGAAGGATTTGTCGAGAACCTTGTCGTCTTGCTAGCCAATGGCGATGCTCAAAAGGGGCTTGACGGCGCCGTGGCTCGCCTGGAGCACGAGGTCTCTGCGCTCAACGACGCCGTTGAGGCTTCTGCTCGCCGCTTCGACGACACGCCTTACAAGAGTCACGTCAATCTACTGGCGAAAAATTGCAAGAACATGTGTATGGCAAATTGGCTGTGGAGGTAAGCAAAAGTCAAGTTATCAATCCCGGTGCTCGGGTCTGACCGCATCATCAAACAGTATGAAGACGCCCCGGTACTGTCTTTCTGATATCAAGCCTGATGCCGAAGGTGGGTATACTTTTACGGTTGATTCCACGCCGGAGGAGGACTGAAACCTCTATCGAATAAAGGCTCCTGTAGCTCGCCGCCATGATGAACATGAAGAAACATATAACGCATTGGTCGCCTTGAGCTATTGCAAATTAGGAAGCTGGGCTGATTGATGATTCTAGACTGAGAGCCCGGTCGCTCCGTACGGTAGAACTTCATCTTCACCAAAACCTCAAATCGAATTGAGATACATGTTACCGGTACCGTTGAAGTTGCTCTACTAGGTGCATCGTCCACTGATGGCGAGGCCTTCGGATGTCTCATCACCAACCTTCGCAAGATTGTGTGGCTCAATGGTTCACCTGTGAAACCTTTGGCCACCATCGACTATAAGGTTGAGCGTGGGTATCGGTCAGCTCAGCATAATCTTCCCATCTCCAATTGGGCGTGATATGATTCGCGTTATCTAATGTAACACACAGTTTGTACCCCTTCGGTCGGTTCTTCACTCAGTGGGTCGTTCGCTTTCGCCTTTCACATGTATCGTGGTGTTCACCCTTCCTCCGTTTTGAATGCGGCTTCATATGCTGTAGCATTGTAAGGTCTACCTCGTCAGGCTTGTTTGTAAGCGGACCGCCTTTTATAAGGCCCGCCGGCCCGGTGGTTCGCCCGGAGCGTCCGGTGGTCCCGGTGTTCCAGACCCAACTTGAGCAACTGACGCACGGAGTGGAGAGGTGTGGGTGACACCCACACATTTAGATTAGTCTTTGGCTGATTTCCCCAATCGTAACTGTAGTCGATCTTCATAGGGCGGGTGTGCTCCAGCGGCAAGGATTCAGGATCTTGCCCTTAGCTTGGTGGGGTGTTGCTCGTCGGAAAAGGCTCAAAGTGTAATGAAATAGGTATTCAGATAACCAAACTTGCTGCTGTTAAGTGCTAGACAAGAGCTGTGTATGCAGAGACATAGGAACATAATTCACACAGTAGATTAACGACCCATATGTCATGAAAGCATACGGGCATGAAGGAAACACCCTTGCGAAAACATAGTAATCTGCTTACACGGATAAGATCTGCAACAGTATTTAGGAGAATACCGAGGACTAAACGGGTGGCACGGGCCGTGACGGGTGAAGCAACGAGCAAATTGACTCTATTCAAGTCGAGCAACTATCGGCACAGGGTAGATCCATCAGGGTACTCGAATCTGAAGTCGCAATCGAAGCAGGTCGCATCGTTCGCAGCATATCTCTTGCAGTTGTTGTAGAACTCATTTCCATCAATCTGGCCACTGATCGCCTTGAGCTGTTGTCATAAGTCAGTCATGCCGTTGCCGTTGAGCACGGATTGAGGCGGAATTGGACTTACAAACCGCCCTTGGAACCTCGGCCCCGAACCAGACGACCGACCAATCCAGAACTGTCCTGAGTTTTGACCTAAAAGTTGTAAGCTGGCTGACTCCAGTTGGCAAGAACAAGGCCTACCATAGGTGTAGCTATTTCTGCGGTCACCGGCCAACAAATCAGTGGCGGCATAGTCGACGGCTGAGTTGGTTTTATACTGACATGCGCAGTAGTCGTGCATGTCGGCCATGGACAGACCCCTGGCGATCGTCAGCGACATGAGCTCAAGATTCATTAGGTAGGAACACTAGGGACATACAAGAAAAGAGTCATGACGGGGAGAACGGAGAAACGCATGTTGGAAGTTGACTGTGGCTGACAAAGATGTTGGCTTGGATCAAAGAGGATAGTGAACGTGGTTAAAGAGCGTAGTTGTCTTGAAATGAATGAAGCGATGCACCAAAAGTTACAGGTCAGACCTCAAGTAAACAGCGACTTGGAACTTATATGCCTGGCTACAGGGGCCTGAACCATTTACACCAGGAATAGTAAGGCCCGCGGGTTCCGTTCGCAAGCAGTCGCTGTACTGAGCCTAAGTTTGATTGCGTTCTCGTGATCATTTAAGAGAGTCGGTTTTGAGCTCTGAGTTCTGAACTAAGAGTTCTGAAGAGTCCACTGAAAATAGCCACTACTCCCGTTAGGAAAGGTAGAAGAAGTAAAGATTCTGGAATAGATGAGCTCACGCCAAAAGTAATCAAGCTTTTTGACAATTAACAACTCAAGTCAAGTCATATGCCTTTAGCTGTGTTATGAGCCCCATATCCCAGCCGGGCAGCATCGGGGAGAATTGTGAATATTCTACGCCGAAAACCCCGAAAGTCATATATTGAATTTGAGACGTAAGATCACGAAGGTGTTGTTCCGCGCGCACAAGCCGAACTCCATCATGTCTGTTCAGCTAGATATATAGCGGTGCACTCAAGTTCCCAGATCTTGTCAAATCTTCAGAGAAATTTCGCCAGCTCGACATTCAAGCCCAACTCACACCTTTTTTCTTACACATACAAGACACTCCTTACATCCAACACTCAACATGCTTTGGTTCATTGCCTTATTCATCACTCTCGCTTCATGCTCTCCAGTTCTCCAGCCTCTGGTGCAGGAGCGAGGCCTGACATGTGTCGGTTACCGTGGCGCCCCAGCGGAACTCCCCGCCATCAGCATCGACCTTCGCGGCGACATCGAAGCCCACGTATTTGATGGCGCAAACCCCAGTCTTTCACAGCTTCCTCTGAATACTTGGGCCGGTTCGGACCGTAATCACCGCCTGGAGTACCGTGCCTGGAGAAGCACCGGCAGTAACGGTATCTTCAACGTCCATCTCGAGGTTCAGGTTACCGGCTACGCCAACGTCTTCGTCAACTTTAGCGCACAATCTGACCGCGGTAACGGCGATCCGGGTCTGTCTCGTGTTGATAACGGCTTGGCTGTTGGTTCTGGCTCAAACCCTTACCCGAGGCGAACTTTCTTCAGCATGGCTCTTGGAACCATTCACCGCAACATCAACTACAACTTAGCTGAAAATTGGAGTAAGGATCCTACCTTTACTATGATTATTTACTACCCTAAAAGTTTTCTGACTATTTTTAGGGCTCTGAGTGTTCTCTTTTCATGTGACCCTTGGGACTTGAGGGGTCTGCCGGTCTGGCAGCAAGCTCATGGGCAATCGCCTTCCCCATACTTATCCCAACGACATCACTCTGCCTATTCGCGAAATTGTCGTACTTTCCAAGTTCTAGGAGATTTCTTGGTTATCAGTACTATGGGCTTTGAGTGGATAGGAACTAAGTCAAGTTGCCAGAGACCGGAAGGGGCCAAGCATACGTACACACCTACTTGTCTCCACTAGAAGCTTGAAATGAGATGGGTCCTGATGGAGAGATAAAATCACAGGTTTAGATCGACTGGTTACTCGCATGAAACATTCTTGTCTGTATAGCGAAGTCTGCATGTTGCCTGGAAAGTCACAACACAGCATGTGACAACTGCCTATAATACAGAAGGTCTAACATCAAAAGGACCACACCACGAGCAAAACAAAACATACAACACCAGGTATTCGCTGGTCGTCACCGACCCAACTACTAATCCGGCCCTCATTGGCTTATCTATGGGAGAGCGGACGGGATCCCGAGTTTTCCAATGGGTATGGTCGTATGTGGTGGATGAGGCCTCTCCAGCGATACATGTTGGTGAGAATGACAGCCACCATCGTGACAACTACAATAACGCCCATCACCGTGGGCTTTTACAGCCTACTGGCTTAGCGAAAAAGATTGTTTCAATCGTTTCTTCAAAAACAAATCTAAAAAGAAATCTGGCTGTGAGTCTGAAGGGAACGATCCTTGACGTGTGGTGTTTGTTGTGGTAAAGACTGGATGGACTCTTGGGACCCGAGGCATCCTTTCAATCAGGGGTACGCCAACTGGAACGATGTTCAATTGTATATACGCATGGATGATAATTACATGTGTTCTTGAAAAGTTCTAGAGCAATTGAGGTTCTGTAGTTCCCAAAACTGAAAGCAGAGGACCGCGGTGCTTGTCGCAGGCTTGAGCCCTGTTACTAAAGTTGCGCCGCAGAAGCACCTTTCGAAAACTCCCAACTCCCAATAACCCTAGAAAGTCTTTAGACATCTTAAAACTACGTCTCTCAAAATTCAAGTCGCTTCGCCGAAGTGGATCGCATTGCATAAATCTACCAACGGTGTTGATGGTGTGCCCGCAACACGGCCTATTCTATCAACTGCAAGATAGCGTCAATACACATCCACATACTTTTATGAGGGGAAATAAGGAATCGTTCATCAATGCGACCTTATCACCTTTGTATCCGTCTATGAACAATTTCAAAAGAGAGCAGAATTAGAGAAAGACTGGAGACGGATGTACTGACGCCATCTGGCAGTTGATGGAATAGAGCCTGCTCTTGTGGCCATTGACTGGAAACAGCTTAGACCCGGCGGGCGTTCGTTATCAGGTCGAGCCTGACGCACCTGGCAAGGATATGTAAGATTTACCCATCAAACCCGCGGCTGTTCCTCTTCAGAAGCCGCTTACAGTCCTCATTCGTGGATAAGGTACTGCAAATTCAGTGATCCCTGCACGTACTGAGCCTCATCCATGCATGTAGTCTGTCCCTCATGAGCAACTCAAGATCAGGCTCTGTAGAGTCTTCTGCTTACTTTTATACTCAGCGAAAGCGATTTATCCTTCTGACAGAACGATGGAAAACTAGAGGCAACAAAACGTGTCGAACTCGTAATGAGCTTCAGTTTGATAGAAGCACCCATCCACAAACTCGACTTGTCAACCCACTGTTCCCCAAACCAACATTCAACGTCGTCATCGTCGCACATGCGCGCTTCTCAGTCGAACCTAAGGTACTTCCTATTTCGCAATGAGTATCTTGTGGAGCCCGATAGACGGCTCTTTTGATCGTCGCAACGATTCGTCGAGACCTCCTCGTACACTTGAGACTGAAGAAGATATCGCCCTTGATACCGAGTTGTCGGGGAATCTCTTGCATGATCGACAAAACAAACATGATAGACAGAACATGGCCACTGTAACTTCCGATGCCCACATCCACCAGCTTTCTGGAGATGTATCTCTGTTGGGACGGCCAGCAATCAAGAAGAGTATCTACAAGTCGGATGTAGCTGCGGCGGCTACGTCGATGGTTTGCCTCGCTCTTGGTATCCTGGCTGTTTCTCATGAGTCCATCTCTTGGCGCCTTGGTGTCGGGAACAACCAGCTCATTGTTGTCGGCTTCCTGCTAAGTGCTATGAGTCTATGTCTGGCTAGTGTCACGCCGACGTTGTTCATACTTGTGGAAGCCCGGTATGGCGAATCCACCATACAAAACTACGATGCTATTCTGCGCAACAAACCTTTGGCCTCAAAACTCGGTGTTCCTTGGCGGATTGTTTTAATTCTCACTTTGGCACTTCCCATTGGACTCAGCGTCGCGTACAAAATATTCACAGGGGGCGAGAGCAGAATGAAAGTCAACAGCATGGACTACATCCCGAATATCACTTACTACGGCATGTTTCAGCCTCCAGGCACCACTTCATTCAGTGGTATATCGATATTTTTCAACGCAACTACAGCGTTCCGAGAAGATACCGCATTAGAGTCGGATGGATCTGAGTCGCCTTTACCAGCGCTGCCGCACGCATACGGCTACAACGTCCTGCTGTTGAATACTACAAGCGTCGCGGCTCTTGACACGTTGCACTCCGAATTTTTGGAAGCAATACAGCAGCTTCTCGCAGTCGGCGAATCATGGACTATTACTGCGCCAGTGCTCGGTACCGTTGCCACTTTCAATGAGTCGAGCAGCAGAGATCGGCCTGCCTTGGCGAAGGCTTTCCTAGCCGCCTGTCAGGATGCCGAAGGAAATAGGAATCAATGGTCACAAGGCAAACAAGACATGTTGAACTGGTGGGCTTTGTCTCTTACGAACCATTACTCGCTGTCAGACCAATCCCTACAATATCTTGGAATAGCACCACAGAACCCAGAGTGCGAGGGGTTTTCACATTATGTTTATCTTTACAACATCTACCGGCAGCGGTGCTGGGGAACTTGGTCGGTCACTAGAGGTAGCTCCCAGCTCCTGAACGGTTCATGCGAGGAAGCTATCTTGTCGCGGGTCAAGCAATTGCCGATAACTTACAACAACCTTGCGCTTGATTCGTGGTACATATCTCCCTTGATGGAGATGCTAAGCACGTTTAGCGGAACTGGTGAAAGAGGCAATCTGTCTCACTGGATGACTCCATACATGGCCACGTCCGTGGCTACAATGTTGTGGTCTCGAATTGCTGTTCTACAGAACGCACGAATCCCGAGTTTAGATCACTTCAACATGAGTTCAAAAGGCTGGATCTGGGAAAATGGAACCGAAGTCTCACATAGAGAAGTTGAAGTCATCTATTCAGTCGATCAAGCCGATCAAAGCATATTCTATAAGCGGCCCACATTACAGAAATCGCCATGGCTGTATCTGGTGCTTGCGATCCAGCCACTCTTGATAGTCATCATCCTCGGACTGACTGTCATGCTTCACTCAGAGCCCCTGGGTAGGGGGTTCGGCCTCGTCTCAATCTTATCGGGAATTGACCGCCAGAGTCTCAACAGCTTGGCGGGAGCATCGCTTTCAGGAGAGCTTTCGCAGCCTGTCAAGCTGACAATGTCTCCCGTTCAAAATGGTGACACCAACACCATTCAGTATCGTACAGCAACATCCTCTAAGGGGTTAAAGAGGAATGGGAAGCTATCTAGGAACGTTCTTTATCACTGAAATGGAGGTAGCTGATAGGGGTTTGCGGGTACATATGTTTTCCAGCGTTATTAAGCCACCAGCTTTTGTCAGTCAAGCTTATCAGGAGTAGAGCATATCACAGTAATCATATAAATTCTGGAAATGGGCACCTCAAATCGTTCTTGTCTATGGTAACTTTCATCGTATAGTCCATGTGAAGAGGGTCGTCGAGCGAAGACGTAACCAAGAAAGCATCACACACCGCAGCTAGTGATAACTCATCGAAATAGCCCCAGAATATCAAGTCTCTGCTCAAAAGATCAGAAGCAAGATGAATGGTAGTGCAACAGGAATAGCCAGACATGCCGCTGACTAGAAGGCCTCATTCCCTTCTTTGATATCGGACCTGAACCTGCAGGGCGAGAAAGCCAGGCCAGAACCAAGCCTCTTCCACAGTGCCACAGTAGTCTTCGACAAAGTTCCATCCTCGCCAAGCCTCAAGTTAAGCTCGCAAAGGCAGGCATCCGCAAAGACTCGGCCGTCTGACGTATCTTTCTTGGCCAGACCAGACTAGACAAGACCAAGTCCTCGACTCTGCAGCTTCCCGCCGGCCAACACTACGCCACGTGTTTCCGGACAGCAATTCACCCGTTCAGAAAACTCTTATCCAGGTTTTTGAAACAGAAAAACCCTCGTCGGGCACTCGCATCCAAGCACGACACAGCCGTCGTCGCTGGTCGTAGGCAGTCGAATCGGAGGATTTGATCCTGAGCCCTACATCCCCTGAAGCTGAAGGAAGCGGCCAGAGGCCTGGCCCGGCACTTTTGCTGTTAGTATCTCATTGGTGAGTGTGATATACCGGCGGCGGCCAAGTGAGGTGACTGAGATACGTGGTGTGGCACGTCAGGGCCTCATTCTCTTGACCAACATATGGCGTGCCACGGTACGTGGGATGGCGAACTTGGTCCTGGCAATTTCACATCAGCGTATTCGGGTTGAGTTTGCCATGGGCGAGCAAGTGGTGCTTCACTGCATGCTTGGAGTCGAGGCGGCAAAGTGCAGATGACTGAAGGCTGCTCTTGGTCTCCAAGCCCAACCAGCAGATAGTAACGGGCCATACCGCCAGCAGTCGAATCCTGAGCCGTAGGTCTCGCGACGAACGACAGCCAATGAAGCCAATATCGCAACGAGCCGGATCAATGGACATCCGTGACCTTGCTGAATGATCTTCGTTGCATTAGGATGCAGTAGGCAAAGTCTGGGGGGCCGCGTTGGGGGGACCTGAACTCATTTCAACGTCCTCGAGAATCGCAAAAGGGAAGGGGGTGTATCGAAGATAGAGAGACAGAGCAGGGTTGACGACGACCTGTCGTTTGAGTGTGGTCCCGGAATTGGTTCTTCGCGTAACGGCAGGGCGGTACTGCAACATCGACAACACCCCAGTTCACAGCAAGGTCCCCGCCAGACCGGAGAATTTGGGCCGCCCTTTGGTCTGGGATCTGGGACCGTCTCATTGGAAACCACAGATTGACGACCATGCTTCTGTCCCAAGTTGAAGGATTTCGCGGGACGCGTTTCGGTCTTACCCCAGGAACTTCACGAAATCTCGACAAGTGTTCGCCACACCAGCAAAGTCAAGTCAGGAATCCAGATCGCCATTTGAGGACGCGAGCTGATGTCGTTGCCAACTTTGGAGGGTTCGGCATGTACAGGCACAGCACAGCCACGACACATTAGTGAAAAGGAAACTGACAAGCAAGCATTTTTGACAGGCCAAAGTCTCCTCACTAATAATAAAGAAAGCCGGAGCAGGGATGTCATGCGCCATCTGGTGGCTTGTTTACCAGCGCCGCACGGAATGGACGATGTATCCGTACGGATACAACGGTTGTGCCATTCGCCGATCCACCTTGGAGATCTCCTTTCTCACATCTAGCCGGACTAGAGGTTCAGGCACCACTTGGTTGATGGTTCTACCGAGTCTTTAGGTTCTACATTGGATTTGTTTGCTGGCACTTGCGTAATTCGCTCCTAGTCCAGGCGAATTACAAGTGCGTCGACGCTCGAGGGAAGACAAAACGCCTAGAGCCCTCAGCGACCGGGTCACGACTGATATATTGGAGATGAGAAGCAAAGGTTGAACTAGAACCATCCGGCAAATGTGCCCTTTCCCCTAAGGTGCGAAAGCAGCTTGAATATTGCTTGCTGAGTAGCCCTCACTGCAAGCATATCAACCCATACGATGCAAGACTAAGGAGATAGGCAGACATAGGCGCTGCTGTGGGAAAGCTCAATGTTCCGTTCGGTGCGAGCGGTGGTCGATCAGTGTCCCGCCAATTTTATGACAAGGGTTATTAATTGAGGCGACAGGTAGCCAATAACACCGAGTCAACGCTCATCTCTGGCCTGTCTGACTCTAATCATCTAATGATCGATCCATAGACATTTCAGCTGAGCAGCACACTCGACTTGAGGCCGCGGTGAAGGTGGTTCCGCCCACGGTCCAGCATTGCATTGAGAAATTGCGTTGTGCGAAGGCCGCAACGCAGCCGCCAAGGAATACAGGCGCGTACTCGTATTGCCGAAATGCGTTAACGGCTGGCTGCAGACAAGATGCTGATTCTCAGCCTCAACCCCCTTTCGCGATGTCTTGCTTTTTCTTTGCCGTAGCCGCTCATGCGAACTGAGGAACGGCTCTGAGCATAAAAGGAATCGAACGACCGGCGTTGGCTGGGTTTGATAACGGCTTTCGGTTGCAATGAACGCGCGAGACCGTGTCTTGGCTAAGCAGCTCGTGGCGTTGTTCCCGAAGAAGCCGCCCGTTTCTGGGTCTTTGGGAGGAGCGTTAAGAGGACAGCTAATATAGACGAGGATCCATGATTGTGGCGCGGCCTGTCGCCCTAAGAGGTTACGTTCAGCGTCCGTGAGTAGCATTCGGTGCGTCATCCATCAACAAGGTCAACTTTTTAATAGAGATTGGTCAGGGGGCAAGGTAGCTCTCAGCAAAACGAGTTCGCGTGCCTTTGAGAGCGGGTTTCTCCCGGGAGAAGTGGGGGAAACAACGGTGTTCTGGGCTTTGAGATATGAGTCGGCCGCGCCGCGAGCTCAAGAGCATCGAGCAAAAGACGATTGGTCATTCAAAGATTTCGAGAGCGATTGAGAAGACAAGTCCAGTGCGGCGTTGGAAAAGTTTGCAAGGACCTGGACAGCTGAAGATTTGACATCCCGAGAGAAAAGTTGGCCCCTGAGTCTTCCCGTCGCGGAGCTCACCAACGACTAGCATGGGCTAGCGTCCTGTCTGTCTCTCCAAAAATCGAGCCGCTCGAGTCAAGAAGAAGAGGGAGGTGGCACAGACGATGATTTGACGGGTGCCAATATGACGAATTGCTGATGACAAGACCAGTGCAGCTGAAGGATTGCTGCTAAGAGCCTGGGACCACGACCACGGAGGGCTTTCCCTAGCCTAGCCAGGTGCCAGTGGAGGACAGGCCAGGATGGCGAGTCTCGGGGGGCCATATCAAGCTGTGTCTAACTTTGGTGCTAAGGTAACTCGGCTGCAGGGATGTGCGGCACACCTTTTCAAGCACCGCACCACAACTTGGCATCTTGGATGGTCTCTTGCTAATTTCCCTTCCAAGGTTGAGATGCAGCAACACACATGGCCGGGAAAACAACCGAATCCTGATGTTGCCTTGGGGCTGCAGAATGCCTGCACGTCAGCCTGCTCTCCTATCCGAGGCGTCTTTGGGCCTTTGGTCGCGAAGTATCCGTACGGAGTAGCTTGTTGCGATTGTCATCCATTGATGCCCCCTGGTAAATGAAATCGGCCAAAGTTCATCTTCGCAAGTCCGTCAGGCCTAGGAACCTGTCGGGAGCGCATGCAGGGGAGCTTGAAAAGACATTTGATTTGCAATCCCGCGGCCGGGCTCGCCAGGCACGCCGACAGCCAGGGGTATAATTGACAAATGGGGCAGCCTGATTCATCTTTTGCCGGGGCTCCGGATCGCATTTCTTTGGTATCTTCTTTGCTCTTGCCGACAACCTGTATTCGTACAAGGTGGTGCGGTTGCCATCCGAAAGACGCGGCGAGCAGCCATAGACACGCGTATATTGATATTCGTGATACGCCTCATCCTTGCTTGGCGACTTCTGCTGTGCCTCCGTTCTGCGACCGTATTTTGCTGATGTGCGGTCGAGAGGCCCGAAGACACATAGATAACAGTGGGGGGGGGGGCCATGGTATATTATTGTTGCTGCATTGTAACATGGCCCGTATCAAGGCAGAGCAACAAGGGGATGCATGGTACCTTGTGCGACCTCTGTTGCGCCCTGATAGTATAACCGGGTCTTGGCGACATCGACATGAGAAAGGCGCATGCGGAGCCTACAGAGACAAGTTGCGGTGGTTGGCGTTGAGGCTGGTGATGTAGTTTGTGCTCATCATATTCGGAATAAACAGCGGTTGTGGGAATGTGGAAGGGCCCAGGGGGATTGTTGATGGAGTTCTTTTTTCTCTTGGGGTGCGACGTACCTATTTGAGGCGCCACTTTTGACTTGCAAGGAGTGGAGCGGAGTCTAAGTGCAATGGTCCATGGATGGGCATTGCAATTGGGATGGAACGATGGGCGATCGAAGATCCAACAATGCTGGTGCAGCCGAATTCTGATTCTGGGCCTGAGCAGCAGCAGCAGGATGCAAATCTGTTAAGCGAATCTTCGCCAGCCTAAAAGGCTGCTTTGTAATTTGTTTGCGCGAAACGCATAGCCAGTGCGGCGCAAGATAAAGCTGGGGTGAAGCGACAGCAACTTGTAACCTGCTGATTCTTCAATGTCCCTTTCCGTCCTCCTGTCGGATGGCTGAGCACCTCAGCAGGCGGAGGCAAGCGGATCCAAATTCTTCATCCATAACTTCGGGCCTGGTATCCGAGCAACGGCATGACCTCCGGATGTTTTAGGTGGACGTTGATGGCATATGGAATGTCAGTTGACAACAACAGCTGGCGTCGATTGCTGATACGTCGTCAATAAGTCGTCATGTGCTCGACAATAGTGCTGGAGTGTCTTACGGATACTCTGGGATGCATCTTCATCTCGTCTGTATTCCAGGTGTCGTGGTGTTGTGTAACTTTGGTCTATCAACGGGGATGAATGCCGTCGAAGGTCTTCGGCCGTGTTTCCAGTACCTGTGATATCCACCTTTATTGTGCATCCCGTTGGCAGTCTTGGCAGCCAAGTGGGACCGTGCAAGGAATGGGACGCCAGCAACAGGCACCGCCAGGCGGGATGGGGAATTGGAGTCTTTGGAGATGGGGATTTCGCTCCACCAGTCCATGCCGGTAGGGTCGCAAGCAGGCGGGCATCTGTGGTCCCTCCAGGCTGGCTTCGGCCGTCGTCTCATGCAAAAGAGGGAAAACCATGGCAGAGGCGATAGAAAATAGTGGGACAGGTCGTGCTTGCGGCTTGCCAGCTTGGTTAGACAGGCGCTCCCGTCGATAGATCATGGCAGCACGTCCGAAGGTCCGGCCGATGTGCAGAAAGGAGTGGTTGAAGAGAAAATACCTGTTTCGTGCTTGACCCAATTGAGCCATGATGTGGACGGATCGAATGCCATAGGTAATTAGCGAGCAAGATACGTATCGGCAGTCTCTGCTATTCCCGCTGAATCAGATGTGTTGACACTTGATATTGCTGAGGTGTCGTCGTGAGGAATCCGAGCTGGCTGGCCATAGACTGGCATGTGGATGACCGATGATGAGCTGGGGGTGGGTAACTAGTACAGAGTACTCCGCACTGGGACTGTGACTTTGTAAATGTTGGAACAGTGGATGCTGGACCGTCCCCAAGATGTCGGACGGACCGTGGACGTTGGATGGCACCGTTTTTGATGCAGTACAGCGCCGCAGCGCTACATAGGAGATGAGATGATGACGGGAAAGGGTATTATGGAGATTCGCCGGTCCGTTTTTAATGTCCTCGAGTAAGGTGCTTCAGCCTATGAAGTATCTAGGTACTGTCCCCAAGACTGGGACACCGGTCGCAACTGCCTCCCCGATAGTTAGAGAGAACTTGGGAAGGAGATACGAAACATGACGATTAATTGGCAACGTCTTGTCGTGGTTCGGACGGAAAGAGCCCCCCATCATGTTCGTTGAACTTCTGACTTGCTTCAGCCTTCCTCATCTATGAAACCTTGGGGTGCGACTGGCCAAGCAGTCGCCTTCCCAGTTCATCCGTTCTCTCAGACACCTCAGGTTGATTGAGGAGTGGATTCGCCTTCTGGAAGGAACAACCTGAGCAAGTGCCTTCACGTATTCGTACATACCTCTCCCAAGGCGTAAGTATTCCATTTGAGACCCGACTTCCAATGCCTCCCATGGTAAAAACACCCTCCCAAGCATGGAAAATCTGGACAAGCTCAACCATCGCCTCGATATTCCTGTCTCCTTGATCCAATCTGTTCTGACAAGATGCCGCTGCCTGATTACCCGGTCCACATCAGGTACGCGAAATTTCTCTTGCCAAGCAAACTCAATTCAAAGAAAACCAAAAGGGGTGGCCCGAGACATCGTTCTTCCGTCTGTAAAACTGACAAAGTTATAGGCATTCAGGATTGGTCTCTGGCTTAACCGCCTTTGGTGCTGTTTTTCCCGATGCATCGGTTTCCCACGGAGTCCCGGATCCCGCCGGGTCCGCCAGGCCTTCTCAACGGTCCCGTCCCGCCTGCCGATTGACGTGGGAAGTATCTGCATCGTCAAGCAATCCTGCACGCCGCCGACGGGTACGCGCCTGAGACTTTGAGGTTGGCTACCAAGCTGCCTTCTACAGACACGCTACCTGTCCCGTCAAACGCATCGACCTTTGATCTCTCTAACGATCCATACTGCGTAGACCCAACTTGTCTGACGGTCTGCCTGTCAATCTATCTGCCATCTATCTGCTTGCTTCCGGAGATCAACAGTTTGCCAAGTCCGTACCGTACTGCGCAGACCCTCGCCCTCGCCCTCCCCACCTCAAAGAATCCAACCAGAAGGTTGCGGGCTCGTGGTTCCACGCTAAAGAGGACACAGCCACAGGGGAAGCACGATTTTGACGTGTTCCCGTGTCCTGAGAGTGCGTTGACTGCGTCGTATACCTTTGTTCTGCCCCACCTTAGAATACCAGAATACGGCCCCTCTGCCCAACCCCTGAGCAGTGAGCACGCCAGTGGCCGCGACACGAACATTGAGGCATGAGGTGGTGTCGTCGCATTGGCAGTCGCTGTTGACAGCTATTGGTCGTGCCTCAACACGCAAGTCTGCGGGTTCCGTCGATTGTTTTTCCTCTTTTCTTTTTGGCCAAAGAACGCACCGATTGCTGGCCTTGCCGGGGACAGACAGACTACTGCGTACAGTACCTCAGATCTGCGGGAATCAAGCCATGCTACGAATATGGCGGGTGGATGACATCCCCTTCTCAACTTTGTAAGACATGCGGCGAACCCCGTCACTGCAAAGGTTGGCCGTTGCCTTGTTCTGGCTCGGACTTCCGGCGCGCAAGCAACTTGCAAGATAGTCAGAAGAGTTACCGAAGCCATGCCACGACATGCACGACAACACACACATCAGCGACAGAGGATGGGGGACCGGCGGGATAGTGATCAACATCTGCCAGGCGTGCCCTATCATCAACGCTCGGGCACCGAGCTAACATCCTGGTGACGAGCAGAGGTGGGATTTTGACCGTCTCTTTGCTTACAGGTCTCCGGCGTCTGTTCCCTCACCTGCAAACGAAATGGGATGGGGAAGGGGATTGCCTTATTGCATTTTCTTACTGACTTAGCTGCAGCAGTCTGAGGGCTGCCGTTGTCTGCCGTACCCTTACCAAGCTGGAGCATAGGGATACCGCAGCGTTGTGCTTGGACATTTCTTTTCTTTCTTCATGGGCATCCCAACTTCCGACTCGCCCGCCCTGTTTGCCCGGCTCTTGCGCTGCAAGGCCTTGCTTCTGCATTGCATCACAGCAAATGGAACCTCGCAACTAAATATGCGCTGTGGCCCTGTAGTGCTGCGTCGCTCTGTCACTCTAACTTGGCTCGTCAGATTCGCCCCTTGTAGCCTGCCCTGCCAGGCTCGACAGCAGCGACTTCGGAAGTACGGATGCATGCCATCTTTTTCGTATCCAACCCGTCCTCAGGTGCTGGCTGCCCACAAACTGCCTGCTTCAACCTCTGTTGCTTCAAACGAGCCATTGGGTCCCAATTGCCGGTCCTGCGTTCTCTCGGGCACACATCGTCTTCAATCCTCTTTCCTTCTCCCTCGGGCCTCACTTGATGATCCAGTTGGTAACATTCGGGCCGTCGGGTTTAGACGGGGGTTGAATCATTCCTTATCGCCCGGTGCAAATTTCATAAGCCCTTTATTTTCTTGTTGCTTACTTGTATGATCCAATCTAGCCTAGTCTGACCACAGGAGTGACCAAACAGGGGGGACATGTCCGATCCAGTCAACAACTCACCACCATGTAGACCCCCAAGCCAGTAGTGGAAGATCCCGCGCGCGCTCGCCGGCGGTGTCGTTACTCGAGTACCTATCCGTACGTAGACCGCCAAGGAGGGATAGCGCGATGAGATGCTCCTTGGAAGGTCGCTACAATGTGTAGATGTATGGGACTACTCCGTATAGGTTCCTTCAATACCTTTAAAACCCCCCAAGCCGGACCAAGTACTTGTCATGCAAATACTGCTATTAGGACACTCTGTGATCGGAGATTTTGGTACAGGGAAGGGGCCTTTCTGCGAATGCAGCAAGGAGGTACTCGGTAGACTGTATCCGTAGCACATCTCAACTGTTGGCTAACATACCCATGGGGGCACAAAATGCCTCCCGAGTTCCCGGGGAGGAGAAAAGAACAAAACGGAGCCAGTGTCTGTACTATCTGCCCGGGTCGGTACGTATCTGACTAGTGTTGGATGGGTACCAACGTTTGGTGGGATGCAGTACGTAGTACTCCGTACAGATAGGAGGAGAGGTGAGGCATCTCCCCAAAGTACCTACATCTCTATTGGTCCTACGGCAAGAAGGTAAAGACGTTGGCGAGGGAAAATCAAACACGCGGGAAACCATCGGCAATTCTTTCTCTTTCGTTTCTCCCTCGACTTTCCTCCGAGGTATGCATTTGTCGATAGACGCGCAGCGCAGCCTAGAAACGAGGTGCAGGAAACTTACGGTTAGGCCTGTGGCAATGGTGACAGGACTTGGAGGCAGACAGACTGCCTGTCAGTTGGCAGCAGATAGGACAGACAGGCACGGAGATTTGAGAGAGATTGAGAAGGCCTGCCATACTGCCCCAATTCAATATGTACCAGGTCCCGGTCAGTTTAGTTTGGTTAAGTCCAGTCCAGTCCATCCCAATTGCAACCCACTTTCGATCCGATTGCCATCCCATCCCATTCCATCCGTTCTCCCCGTCCCCATTTTCTCCCATCCGTCCACGTTTAGAACGGTGAACTGGTGCCTGACTGACTGGGAAGGGAGTCTGTCTGTGAGGAACTAAAGCCACCCAACCCGGCCTGTCCCATCTCTCTTTCCAATCCTCCCTGAGACAGACGCCCAGAAATGTCAACATTTGTCTCCATCTCGTTCTCTTTTTACTTGAGGGTTGTTTTTCGCGGTCTAATTCAGCCTGATTCTCTCTCCTTCTTTCTGCTAAGATACTTTAAGTGCCTGGCTGTGTGTCTGGTTCTGTCTCAGTGAATTTGTTTACGTATACCGAATTGGACGCCAGTCAATTGGAAGTACTTTGGTAGTTTGTCAAGCATCTGTGCCTAAGGTACCTACCGCAAGAGACAATCCTCTCATCGCCGGCGCCTACATTCACGGTCCACGCCCGTCCTCCCTGAACCCCCCTGTCCCTCCCGTCCTTCTCCTGCCTTCCGCAGACGCCGCCCACCTCATCCTCCATCTCCCCCAAATTCACCCACGTACGTCGTACGCACTACTTCGTACCCACGGCACGGCCACACTGGAGACTCTTTTTTTTTTTTTTTTTTTTTTTTTTTTTTTTTTTTTTTTTCTTTCTTTCTTCCTCTGCTGCTCCTGCTCCTGCTTGCTGGCACCGCGTGGCTCTCTCCTCATCCCATCATCCCAACTCTGTCACCGCACCTCCCTACGACCCTCCCCTACCTCTCTGTTACCCGGTCGTGACTTCCTTCGCTGGCATCCGCAGAGTTGTCTTTGCCCGAAACACACCACGCTTCTTACGCACCTCCCGCACAGCCCGAGGTACCCCCTTGGTACCTGCCTCTCCTACTTTACTTTTAGACGCCTCCTCCAGCCATTGCCGCTCTCCACCACCTTTGGCTCACTCACCCTCCTTCTATCATCCCGTCCCATTCTCTAACCACTCTGCCCTCTCTACCTTACCTCTTCCCTCCATATCCTCCTCGTTGTTTATTCGCACCGAGCGAGACTGTGTTTATCCTACGAAAAGAACGACAGACAGCTCAATCCTAACCCGTCTCCTTTTCCTTCTTGTAATCCTAAATCTCGTCACCTCCTTTTGACGATCACGCACCCCCGTTCGCTGTCCTCCCCAAGACCGGCCAGTCTTCGAAACACGACACCACCTCGGGGCAGCCAATCCATTCGTTACATAGACAGAAAGTTGCTTGCACATTCACACTCCCACACATTCACCTTGCCGCAAGCTGTCGACAAGTACCAATTCGACCTCGCATCATCCACCCTCTTGACTGTGCTCCAAGCCAGCTGCTATCGTTGTTGTTGTTGCATCGTCTCGCCGTTTCCAAGGGCCCATTCAGTTAGCCCACTTCAGCTTGACCAGCCGCCCCCGACTTCGACTAGCCACTACAGGCGACACGTTCGTTAATTCTGCTGAATCGAGAGAAGCCTTGGTTTTCGATCCTGCGCCACCAGACTACCAGAACCAAGAGACACTGACGACCCGTCGCCGAATCGCTTCATTTTCTCGTCGCCCCAAATCCACGCCCCGATACGCTTGCCAGCGTCGAATGGGTCTGACGCCCGACGCACCCACAGACGCGCCCACCTGCCGACCTGCTGTCGCCTACGCCTAGTAGGGGGATTTGGAACACAGGAAGCCGGAAAGGAATAATCAACCACTTGTGCGTGTGCGATACACAGGTCGCTACACCTAATTCAACTTCAATCGACGATTGAACGAAGCCACACGCTGGTTGCTGTTCCATTCGCCGTCGTTGTACAAGGCCCCAGAAGCTGTCTGCGTTGTCGCGAAAAAGAGGTGTACAGAGGGTACAGCAGGCGACCACTTGGCCCAGCCCACCAGCTAATCCACAATTGGGCCCATCATGGCACCCATGACGCCCCGGCTCAAGATCCTCTCAGGTGCGTCCCATTTCTTTCCTGGCTTCCAGTCTTCCCGCCCGCTCGCTCCAGTAATTGCTTCTTCTTGCATCAGTGCGACGGTGTGGATCGGAATTTTGTGTCCCTTTATCTCTATCCGTCAGCCCGGCTTTTCTCCTCCCCCATTACACCTTTCCCATCGCAGACCACACTCGTTTTTCTTCCCCTCTCTTTTTTTCCCTTCGTAATATACACAGTACTCGTCAATACAGGGACCGGTGCTCTTGCATCGTGTCGAGTGCAATTCAGCATGGCCGACGACAGCGAGCTAATGAAGACTTGTGTAGTGGGAGGGAATCCAGTTTCTGCCTTTCTGTCATGGAGATTACAAGCGACAAATGCTTGCGACGTTACACTGGTGTGGAAGTCGGGATTCGATCACGTTGCGCAATACGGAATTTCCTTCAAGTACGTCGCCTGTTCTCTCCTGCGACCTGCGGGCGCGCGTCTAATCAAGCATTGGCAGGTCTCCCATATTTGGCAACGAAAGATTTAAGCCGCGACATGGTAAGCTCCCAATCGACAGTGGTCGAGAACGATATAAGGTTGCTGACAGTCTGAACCCATAGTCGTACGCGTTCCCGAAGAAGCCGCACACGGCGGTGGCCCATTCGACTATGTAATCCTTTGCATCAAGGCTCTGCCCGACGTTTACGACCTTGCCGCCGTCATTGACGCCGTCGTCACCCCTCAGCACACGTGCATTCTCGTCAACACGACGCACACTCTCGGTGTTGAGGCCGCTATTGAGGAGCGATTCCCTACCAACGTTGTGCTTTCGCTGGTTTCCAATGCTGAACTCTCCCAACTCGGCCAAAGCGAGTTCGAACACAAGGGATCAACAGAAATCTGGGTTGGACCGTCTTGCAAAAATGAAAACATTCCCGGCGCGATCCAGGGGGATATGGCCGAGGCATTGGCAATGACGTTGAACACGGCTCAGGTTGACTGCAAAGTTTCCCAAAACATCCGTCAGCAGCAATATGAGCGGGTCATTGGGTAAGTCCTAGTATGGATGGATCTTGTTCGGCAGACTTGCTAACTTGTCGACAGACCTATTGCTTTCCATCCCGCCAGCGTCATCTTTGAGACAGCGAGCCACGCTCAACTGCTTGAGAAAATTGGTGTGAAGGATATGGTAACTGGCGTAATTGACGAGTTGCTTGCCTTGGCAGACGCACACGGCTGCAAGTTGTCTCCCGACTTCAAACAAAAGACCATTGACGAAATGACGAAACCCACGAACCCCGAGAGCATCATGTGGCAGGACTACATCGCCAAGCGACCGATGGAAGTCGAGACGTATTTGGGCTCACCGATAAAATTGGCCAAAGAGGCCCGCGTCCCTGTCCCTCGCATCGAATCGCTTTACGCTATTCTGCATAACCTTAATATTGTCAACCGCCAGAAACCGCCCAAGCCTATCGATGTAACAATGGCACCTCCCGGCTCGCCCACATCTCAGTCACCCCTCCCAAGGATGTCCTCGTCAAACGGTGCCCGACCCATGATGAATGGCAATGGCATGCCACCGAACCGAGGACCTCGCCCGCGCAACTCATCAAATTTGGGCCCAGGACCACCACCCGGTATGCGCCGACCTCCCATGAATGGCGGCCCTCCCAACGGCTTCCCTCGTGGCCCCCCTCCTCCGGGATCTAGAGCTGCTTCGAGACGAGGGTCTATGGAAGGGAACGACTTGGAGGAGTTCTCACATCTCATGATGTATGATGATATTCCGGAAGGTGGAGAACCTGGCTACAGTCATGGCCCTGAGGGCTCCGAATTGGCGATCCGCGAGCGTGAAATGGAATTGCGTCAGAGAGAGCTGGCACTGAGAGAGCGCGAGATGCGAATGAGATCGAGAGGTCCTCCCCCAAGGCGAGGCCCTCACCCGATGCGCAACAGCGCTCAGGTTTTCGACGAGGAGGATGATGACGACGACTACTTCGACCCCAACTCTGGACCGCCAGCCCCGATGATTGACCCAGACAACTTCGACATGATGAGCGTTACGTCACGGAAGAACCGGAAGGCCGCAGCCGCAGCACCGCCCAGCCGTGCTCAGTACCACAAGAACGAGATTTACGATGCTGGAGGGGCACCGCCTGCCAGATCCTCCCGATTCCGCCCCAACTTTGGACGCAATCGTTCGAGCCAGATTGCTAGTATCCCTGCTGCGAATGAGAACATCCTGGACGATCCCCTCTTCTCCTACTCATCGAATCGATACGGTGCCGTTGACAGAGGTACGATGCAGGCAGGCTCGAGAGCCAACTCGCTGACGGCCTCACGTCTGGACGAGATGCAAATGGGCGGAGGCCCCATGGCCATGGGCATGAACGGAGCCTTTCCGCGACGAGCTAGCCAGTCTCCCGGAAACCCCTACAGTCCCTCGATCCGAGGTGGCAGCGGCCGACCGTCGCCGCCTAACGGATACCACGGCCCTCCGATGAACGGTCGTCCCTCTCCTCCCGACGGCATGCGTCAGCCCGTGCCCCGATACCCTCCCGGCCATGGTAACGCAGTCGCGCCCCAGCAGGTTGAGCAACATATCGGGGTGAGCGGTCTTGTCCCTCCACCTAAGCAGAAGAATATGAGAAGTCTGACTGGTAGTGCGAGCGCCAGCGCGGGCAGTGGTGAATCACAGAATGACACCGAGCCTTCGGCCCACAGCAGCCAAAGTAGTCTCGGACCGAGACCGGCCATAGGAGTTCGTTAAATTTCGCTCACGAGGCTGCTTTAATTGCGCTATTGCATTGACGACGGCACGGCCGGCGACACGGAACGACATCGACTTGCCTTGGCCCAATTGCGATCCGAAACGAACTCTACGACTACGTCCTCCGTCTTTCTACATACTCATAGACCCAGGCTTGCTCGTGCATCCCGTTGGTCTCAAGAGGCCACTCCTCGGGAGTTCCTCACATATCGATGCGCAGCAACACGATGACGACACGAAACGATTAGACAGGAATCGGTCTATCATTCGCGGCACAACACATAGTTAATTCGACGACTTTTTCTTTTTTCTCAATCGGACGCAAGTCCAGTACATACGGCATTGTGACGATGGGGGCAAATTCTCTTCGACTTCTGGTAATAGCAGCAGCATTGGCGTGGACAACATCTATGTTCTCGTTCGACAATGGGAAACCAGCGTTGGGGGTTGGATAGCAGACGACGTACCGGCAACCCGATGGCTTCGGACTCGTCACTCGCACCGAGGCCTGGATCAGAGACAAAGGGGGAACGTGAGATCTGACCATCCTTGAGCCATCTTGGGCGCAGCGAGAAGTTGGATGTGTATAAAACGGAACGCCCCTCCTCCGGGCAGTTTCCTTTTCTTTTGTGTCTGTCCTTAACGAAAAAAACATTTCTTTTGAAGCCAAGGCACAGCCACGGCTAGGAACGTCGAGGGGATTACAAGTTACGAGCATAGACAGGGGGGAGCCGGAGGAGGCTTTGATCCGGCAATACAAAGATGGGCAATATTATTGCATGGTAGCAAACAACGATTGGGGGACATGCTCAGACCGAAGCCTCTCTTCATAAGGGATTTTGGCTTTCCATAATTTTTAGTTCCCCGACGATGAGAGAAGGGCGATGAGGGGCGCAACCCATGGGGATGAGGAGGAAAGGGGTGTATGGATGTAAAAGTTTTAAGGGGCAGGCAAGTAGGCAGCCCCTTTAGGGAAGATCAATTGAATGCAATGGAAGCCAGAAAGGTGCGATACTTGGTACCGTGAAAACAAACGTGGTGTCTAGCAAGCTTTTCCACCATGAGTGTGTGCACTACACTTTGGCTCCTATTTGAGGTAGGTACGTCGCCAGACGAGGTAAGGTAAGCAAGAGGTGAAGGGTTTCTTCACAATTGCAGATCTACGGATACGCCCAGGAGTCCGTCGCCCAGGAGTCCGTCGCCCAGGAGTCCGTCGCCCAGGCCGAGGCTTGTGGCGGGCTTGGGCTTGGGGTCAGGCGCGACTGATGAGACGCTGGCATGTTGGTGATTCAGAACTAAGGTGAGGTAAGACGTCGTCGCTGACCTGAGGGGGGGAAGGGGGGTAAGGGGGTAAAAACGCGCCAGGCAAAGCCACCACCGATCAAATCTGACACGCCCGCGTCCCCGAAGCCGAAGCAAAGAAAGGAGGAGAAGAACGGACGCTTGAGGAAGAGAGACTGCGCGGTTGACACGTGACTTGAGTGTTCTGGGATCCACGCGACATGATCTGATGATATGATGTGATGCATGTAGTTTGCCCCATGATATGATGTGATATTCCTTTGCATAGTAGGTTACGGTAGGCAGGCAGGGTCCTCACCGCTCACCGAGGGAGCGATGGTTGAATGTTCGGTATGGAGGGCGTTTCTTTCCCGGGAGGGGCTTTTGCTGTTCTTCCCTTTGAGGGATGTTAGCCGTGCCGGGGATCCGGGAAAGTTTAGGCCTGCCCTGGGCGGACATGCATGGAAGCGAACAGCCACCCCGAGACTCTTTTTTTTATGTGTACTTACCTTCCTTGAGATGTTGGTTGCCCTTGCAGCAAGCGTCAGGTGTCGTGGGCGTGGGTGACGGGAGGTGGTGGGTGAGGTGCCAGATTTGACCTGCCTTATCTTATCGGGCACCGCGGGAGGAGGCAGTCGCGCAAGGCCGTGCACGGATCACATCTCGTATGGCACCTGGCACCTGCCTCCAAGAACTCAATGACGCATCCGCGAATTAAAACTCGATGTTTTGTTTACTTTCTGCGGGGGTAAATTCAAGCCCCCACTTCCGTCGTCCGACGACATCCCAAACAATTTCAAGCATTTGGATATGAGAGGCATGAATTAACGGCCGTCTGTTAAGATATCCTGCCCCCCACCACCACCAACTTTCCCGCCCGCAGAAAAGAAAAGGTGTTTGGACGAAAGAGTGAGAGAAGGGAGGAACAGCAGAAGAAAAAAAATAAGCAGCAAGGTTGCATGAACCGCCTGAAGAGTTGTTGATTACTACTCTTCTTTTTTTTTATTTTGGTCTTGGCGGCTACCCACTTTTATCTGAAGTACTTTACCTGCCGACGGACTTTTCCTGAGTTGGTGTTGAGGCTCTGCTGATTGTTGTTTCGGATTTTTGACGACAAGCGATACGAGGTAAGTGTGGTTTTTGTGGTTGCTTTTCGTTGTGAGGAAGGCGGCGCTAGATGAGAATCGACCGCGAGCTTGAGTACGAGTTATGTTTTCAGCGAGATGAGGATGATCGGGGGGTTTTGTGGCGTGCTTTTTTTTTTTTCATTCTCAAGATTGTTAGCTAATTTAGACGTGTTAGCACCGACTTAAAAGTGTTCACTGTCGGCACTTTGCTGTACTCTCGAGGGTGTCTCTTGTCAGTCCACAATAATAGCTACGAGCCCGAAAAGATGGCGTCGAGGAATATCAGCATGGGTCAGACGACGAGGCCGTCCATGTCGTCTAGCTCTGGCAACGCGATGAAGACGCGGCAGTTGGTGAGTTTCTCTTTACCTTGTGTTTGTCACTGCCTCTCAGAGATGGGACGGCATGGAAGGCAGAGGAGGGGCTCGAGGAGGGCGATGAGAGGCTCAGCGGAGGGGAGATTGGCTCTGAGATGGACCTCGTTTATGCTGACTGGGGCTGGTATCGCAGACACATCTTCATTCTCAGCTGGCGCAACTTTCTGCCAACCTCTCTGATACGGAGAACCTGGTTCGTATGACGAGCGTCCAGGCTGAGAGTATGCGCGGGTTGGGGGCGTGGCATGGTGGCATGTGAGTTGTCCTTCCCTACTTCCTCTTCGTCTGCCTTCCTCTCAGTTTTATATGCGGTCTTTGCCATGTCTTCCTGATGCTCGGCCCGAGCGGCCCGCGACTTGGATTTCGGGTGTGGGTGCTCGACAAATGATTATGTTCCGATTGCTGACGAGATGCGATGGTAGGTTCATGGCTGCGAGTAAGGTGCTCGGGGAAGAGGCCATCAACCGCGATGCAGCGGCACAGGCGAAGGGTGGCCAGAGATGATTGATGTCCTCGGGGACTTGAGGAGAGAAACATGAACCGAAGCTGAGAGGTTGTGGCTCAACGCCGCTAGCCTGTCAAAGGCTTTCTCATGCGTCGTTGCCGGAATGGGAAGACGCTATTTGGCTGGGTTACTTACTTGACGATCAATGAATTTTGAGCATGACACAGTATGTGCCCACTTCATGCAGGACGTGCGATGTTCCACATTGATGTTATTGGGTACACGACGACGTCTCATTCTCATTTTTTTACGCTCGGTGCTTGCGGAACATGGACTACCAGCCAGGAATGCTTCGAAGTTCAGCCCTTGCCAGGAAGTCTCTATCGAGTTACCTGAGAGGATGCTTGTG
The DNA here is from genome assembly GCF_030913485.1 of Colletotrichum godetiae. NCBI lineage: Eukaryota > Fungi > Ascomycota > Sordariomycetes > Glomerellales > Glomerellaceae > Colletotrichum > Colletotrichum godetiae. Next base: position 1,743,435 of record NW_026851249.1, on the reverse strand, counting down.
AGAAAAGGAGGAGATACCGGGATGTTCCTCCGTGAGCATGGCTTGGGTGGTCGGTGCCGGGCTTCGGTTTGGTCGAGAAGATTCCGGGTGTCATTGCCTGCGATATGTTGCTTGCAGGATATCGCGGTACATCGATCGTAATCATTTTAAGGACCGGCCAAGCAATTGAGTACTCCCTACAAGGTCTGAGCTACGATGCTGCCACGAAATCATCGAGGCTTGCGAGCATAGCGGGGAGCATCATCAGCGAAGAGAGTAGGTCCGCCCGCCATGAGGACTCCCGATGTCTCAACATGAGTCGAAGCCTTGCTTCTTGCAGAAGACACGGGTGGTGTTTTTGGAAAATTTTCGGTGCTATGAAATGCTAGCGAGCGAGGAAGGCTTCGCTGGACCTCTATACTCTTGCCGTATGCAACAATGACATAGGCGGCCTGCAGCCCTGGCTTCGGGTGGCAATTCACCGCCGAGTACTTACGTGCTTGGTATGGCAGTATATACGTTGGTACTTTCTCAAAGGTATATAAGACAAGTACGTCGCCATCTGAGTGCAAGTTACCAGGGCCAACGTAGTTTCTTCTGGACGTTCTTGCGGCGGGAATCGTGGGTCTCCGGGTCGATGTCACTTCGAGGCGACCGGGAGACTCCGGGTCAGGTAGTGAGTTTATAAGAAATCGCGACACACCATATAATTTAATCAATATTAGTAGGCTCTCCTTAGCATCTCATGTGTATTCGAGCATGTATCAACTGCGAGTTGTGACACCCAGTGGTGCCATACAGAGTGTAGAGCGTGACAACAAGCTACCTATGGAGAAAGAGCCGGGCCTGGCTTCAGCCGGCATCGAGAACATACAACCGAACGAGGTGAGATCTTTAGGTTATCCATTGGGAAAGGTCTGTAATAGGCAGGCATGTGTGACCTTTCGGTCTCCTTTCTCCCTAATGATACTTTTGCTTGTTTTATGAGGACATTGTCGTCATGACATAAAACAGGTCGCCTACCTCTACGCCGCTCGCCCATACGCCCAGCCGCAATCTGACTGAGTACTCCAAGCCATACCATTGATCCCATTAAATCAGGCGCAAGAATGACAGCGTGTGCGCGACTGGGTTGATAGACGGCGGCGACCTTGCGCAATAGTCGAGATTAGACCTATTCATTCTATGCATGTATAGAAGCATGTACTAGACCGTGAGCAAAGACGCGTGAGTTAAATTGAAGTTCTTGATGTCATTTCCTTCACTATCATTGAGCTTTTTCGTGGAGGATCGTAGGTTGTAGACCTCAGTGGCATCTTTGGTAGAAGATGTTGCCAAGAGAATTCGCTTCCTTGCGTGTTGACAGCCTTTTCAATTCTTTTGCGAGGCGAGAATGAATCTGCGCATCGAGTGTTAACTATAATTCCCGCTACCGCGGCAAGGCCAGCCTACCAATCAAGCCCACTTGACGTTAGCTTTTCCTCACTAGATGTATAAGTTCCTCTGTCTGCTTCCATGCCGTCCCGCGAGCCAGGTACCTGGAAATCAGGCTCTTAAACGATGGTAGATGGGCGGCACACTGCCAAAGAACGCTATTCCTCGAGAGCTCCAGCGTTCCGCCAGGTTTTCAAAGTGCCGGTTATTTCATTGATCGTTTGCCGTAGCTCGATTCTGTTCTTTATGGGATGAACGCAGCCTTCATGCCACCGCGCTCCTCTCCTCGCCTAGAAGCAACGTGCTAAGGCCAACTATAGACGTTTGTATGGAGGCTTCTTAGTGTAGGATCTATGGTGTACAGGTTCTATCGCGGCTTGTGACTTTCGAGCCAACTGACAGATCTGAGAACAATCAAGACACCCATGATTGTTCTGGGAGGTATGCTATGGATCGCAGCAGCTTACATCAGAGGCTAGCTCCTGTCTATGCGAGTCGGGAGAGGGGGAGGCGAGGGTAGAGGTGGTGCGAGCTAATCTAATAGTCAGTCGGAAAATAAGTATGTATACCTATAGAAAGAAGGTTACCTTCTTGGCTTTGTGACAGGGCTCGCTGGTTCCTCTTTGGGGACTCCATACATTGTTACCTTATTTATACCAAGATAGTTCAGGTACGTTCGCTCTCGCAAGTTTGTAGTGTTAGCAAGGTAGGTAACATGGAACAGTCTCAATAAGGACGAAGGTAAAGAAGACATGGACAATAGTCCCTAGCTCATAATATCGTCCCATACATAGTCCACAAAGGATACGTTAAAGGGCTAGTAAGGAGGCAGGTGAGCACAGCCTTGTATGAGTATGGTGATGTGAGGCGTGAAGCGGTAACAACCCGAAGCACTCGTTTACAACCTGCCGCCGGCCGACCTCAAATTCCCGTTCAACTGGGTCTTGAGGTAAGTCTCTTAGCAAGCCTTAAGAAACGTTACGTTTATACTTGGTGTGTTTATACTTGGCTAAGTAGATGGAAAAGCTGTTTGCATTTTCGTCGTTTTTGAGTGACTTAAGTGAGAGCGAGGATATATTGTCTACTATCTCATCGAGCCAAATATCGTAGCTCAAGGCTCACCATGAGAGATACAATGCGCTTTGATCTTATTCTACCGACTGGAGTACAGGCAAGCAAGGATTTCTCCGTTGGCGACAACCGCTGATTGATCCCAGATCTCACCAATGCCATTGTATTTGTGAGCAACAAAACCATTGAAGAGTTAGTAAGTACGCGGGCGAGCATGACCAATAAGGATTCTAAATAATCTGACGACGAGAAGTTTGACGTGGTGTCTATATAATACCCAAAAGATGCTACCGTAACCTAATCATTACACCAATACCCTCAATATCCAGCTCAGCAAACCCACGGTTGTACAGTAGGCCAGAAGATGAAGTAAATCAAAGCCAAGACAAACCCAAAAGATAAGACAGCAACCTCCTCGGAGCCAAAGTGGAATCCGTATCGCACGTTATCCAGCTTCATATTTCCTGGCGACTGGCTCTGCGGCTTCAAAATACCGTCGAAGCCCCTAGCCCAGGGTACCTCCAGGCCGCGGTCATCGAGGATCTGCTCCGCCGTGATCTTGGCGCCAGCCATAACGATTGGCACGCCAGTACCGGGATGCGTGCTGGCGCCAACGAAGTACGCGTTCTCCAAACCCTCGGCACGCGTACGCGGGCGGAAGGCGAGGACGTTGAAAATACCATGCGTCAAGCCCAAAATGGCGCCCTTATCGAGGTTGAACTTATCTTCCCACGTCAGGGGCGTGTTGACAATCTCATGCGTAACGGAATCAGTCAGCGGCGCGCAGCCCGTTCTGGCGCTCACAATCTCCACGACGGCGGCACGGGCGCGGGCGACGATGTCGTCCCAGTGCTTCGGGTCCGACGTCAAACCCGGACCATCGCCCTTTGACTCTTGGAGATGGCCAACAGGGACCAGGACGATGACGGTGTCTTTTCCTTCAGGCGCTGCTGAGGGATCGATCCTACTGGGCACGTTGACGTAGAAGCTGGGCTGGTTGGGGAGGGAATGCTTCTTGAAGATTGCGTCAAAGGACTCCTGGTACTCTTCGGCGAGGAAGATGTTGTGGACGGAGAGCTCGGGAATCTTGCGGTCCATGCACCAGTAAAAGGAGATGGAACTACAGCTGGCCTCCCTCTTGCGCAGAGACTTTGTGTAGTCCATGATGGCTGGGGTCTTGGGGAGGAGGTTGCCGTAGGCGTAGACGAGGTCAGCGTTGACGATGACAACATCCGCCGTGAGGGACTCTCCGGACTCGAGCTCCACGCCAGTCGCCTTCTGGCCATCTGTCAGGACGCGGGAGACGGGCGTGTTGAGGCGGTAGTCGACGCCCATCCGCTCGCCGATGCGCACCAGCGCCGCCACGACCTGGTGGAAGCCGCCGCGGGGGTACCAGATGCCCTCCGCAAACTCGGTGTACTGAAGTAAAGAGTACGTCGCGGGGGCGTCAAAGGGTGACATGCCCATGTACATGACGGCGAACGTAAAAACCCTCCGCAGCCTCTCAGTCCAGAAGTACCTACTCGCGCGGCTCCAGATGCTCTCCAGCGGGTGCAGATTCACAACGTGCCTCACGAATCCGGGCCTCGCAAGATCGAGAAACTTGCCGAAATTCCGGTGCAGCACGTCCTTGACGGAGATCTCATAATGCGTATGGGCCTCCCGGAGCCACTTGAGATACCGCTCAAAGCCGTCTTTACCCTCCCAGCGCTCAATCTGTGTCTTCATGGCGGCGAGGTCGGACGAGTGCTTGAAGAGCTCGCCGTCGTGGAACCAAATGTTGTAGTTTGTCTCGCAGCGCAGTAGGTCGACGCCGGCGTCGGCCATGGTGGTATCCAGGTCCCGGAAGGTCTCGTGGAAGAGCTGGGGGAGGAGGAATAGAGAGGGGCCCTGGTCGAAGCGGTGGCCTTCGTGGTGCATTAGGGAGCAGCGGCCGCCCGTGAAAGAGTTCTTCTCGAGGACGGTGACGGAGAAGCCTGCCTTTGCGAGGCGAGCGGCGAGGGCTACGCCGCCGGCGCCTGCGCCGACGATGATGGCCTTCTTGGGCTTTTCCCCGAGTTGAGGCATTGCTTATGGAGTGAGTGAGACTATATGGTGGATTATCTCTTGGGTAGATGGGATGAGATGGGTCGCTGCACTGAGTATAAGGCAATGAGTGATAGTCGTGAAGTTGTCGCGAGATTGTACAGATGAGATCAAGTGCCCAATGAGATTATCGCCAACACACAGAGCAATCAATGAACTTGATCAAGTAGAGAGAAGATTGACGCAAGGGAAGATGATTAACATTCATACTAGAATAATTGTCCCGTCATTCCAGCAAGCATGTGAAGAGAGACGCGGCGGCCAATTGTCCCTCGCATGCCATGGGATCCACAAAAGCATCGGAGCGGCAAGTGCAGGGGGTGGGAATGGAATCGCACGAGGATGAGCTCCGCACCGGCCGGTTCGGGGGTGAGAGTTGAGAGAGTGATGACACCTCGACTTCGGAGGAAGCTCCTGGCTGACGAACGTTGCAGAGACAAGACGGGCGGACGGCGCACAAACTTCACCCCAACTTTTTTGTGCAGCATCTTTCCTAAGCTGCAGCCTGCCACTGGCTTGGGGTGGTATAAGGCGTACGAAGCAAGGGGCGTGCCGCATGAGAGCTCATGCACAAACAAGCTAGCTACAGGTACAACCAAACAAAACGGTCATTGAGACATTGATATCGTATTCGCAGATCGCGATCGTTTTATCTCGCTTCATCGGCTATTGCTTTAGATTGAGGCAGGTTTAAAGCGAAGCTTCGCGGACTCGGACATTTGTAGCAGTTTAGTTTTCCAGCTCGCCATTTGCCGTGAAATTTGATAAGTGTCCTGTGAGTAAGTGGATAAATTCATCCATTAGACGTTTGGTGATGAATCACCTTGAACCTCATTCATCTGGCCCGGCCTCCAAACAACCCGGGCGTTCCAGATAGGTAGTAGCCACCGTGGGATCTTCCAGTCTGAAAGGCATACCGGCACCTGGCATCCATCCCGCCTTGTCTTACTCACCCCTTCTCACCACGTTTGACATATGGCCGTATCTCTCTATCTTTGAGCTCTCTTTTCAAGAAAACATTTAGTGCCTCCTCTCCCACCTGGCTAAGAAGACCACTAGATCCGCGCCCGCTTACTACCCGTTCATCAACCCCTGATCCGACCAGAACCTGAAAGTGGGCTGGTTGTATGCAAAATCCCATGTTGGGACGCGCATATGGTCGTCATAGACTTTGCAATTCCCCTCGGACTCGGCCAACCAACCACGCCGGGCCGGACCAGCCACCATTGAAGTTGGAGCTTTCGAATCAATCAACGTGTAGTTTACACCAAGACGCCAGAGGGAGAGCTGCAGCTACATCTTGGATCCTCAACAATCCCATTCCCAATCTTAGCTCCATCCCTGCCTCTCTTTGCAGGCATAGCTCCTCCCCACCTGGTCCAGCGCACTGTCTTGCCGGATCCGGAAAGAAGCTCTGTCTACGGGATGCTCGCAAGCGCCACCACGTCCATCTTACACCACAGTCCGTCGGCGTCTTCGTTGCCTTCGTCTGGAATCTCTGAACTTCAGAAAAGTCCGAGCCCCGAGCAAAAAAACAGCGCATGAAAACACGGCCGGAGCAACGTTCCCGCAAAACAACGACTAACCCGGATTTCTATCCCACTCCACTCGGGACAATTCACCATTCCTCCCACCGGGAACTACCCGATCGGCCCCCGTTATTATCTTGGAGTCACAAAGTCCAGCCAGCAACGGTGCATAGTCCGTCTTTAACAGAACAATCAAAAGGGACGATAAAACGGCAGTGGCAGGTTTGCGTGCAAGTCGCAACGCTGCAACGCCGACGTGGGGTCTTACCTCACTTCTCTTCACCTTACTTGGCTACCTTACCTGACGCTAACCTCTCCGTCATCATTGCGTTAACACCCGCCCGGTCTAATCCCACCTCACCTTTCCTCTCTCTCTTTCTCACACACACACACGCCCCAAGGTACCGTCCATCTCTTGTGCAACCTAGCCGCAGGAACAGCTTGCAATCTGGCCTGCTTCGGAGTCGGACGGACTCTAAACAGGGCGAGCGCTGCTGGCAGGAGCCGCCGAAAGAACAAGCCTCAATTCTTATCAACCCTCAACGTCGCCGAGACTGCGTACTTTTCCTTCAGCACCCTATGAGAATCTGCTCATTTTTGTGATTCTTCACGGCCTTCAGAAATTGCAGCCTTCCCAAGATGGGCTACGACTACGCGTTGGTGTAAGTGATCTTACCGCTCAGCTCTTTTTCAACAGCACTTACTCATCCCTTGCTAGGCACGTCAAGTACACCATCCCTCTGGCGGGACTGCTCACGTTTATCTCATACCCTCTCTTCACGCGCCTCGATGTCGTGAGGACTCTCTTCATTGTGACAATCGCCTTTACAGCCACGATCCCCTGGGATTCGTATCTGATCAGAACCGGCATCTGGACGTATCCCCCAAACGCAGTATTGGGACCGACCCTCTATGACATCCCAATTGAGGAGCTACTCTTCTTCGTCATACAAACGTACATCACCGCTCAGCTCTACATTATCCTCAATAAGCCTGTACTTCATGCCCAGTACCTCAATTCCCCTGCCACGCTACCGAAATGGATAAAAACTGCGAAGCCTCTCGGCCAGCTAGCGCTCTTCAGCAGTGTCGCCCTCGGCGCATGGCTGATTGTGAAGGAAGGTGAAGGCACCTACCTGGGCCTGATTTTGGTTTGGGCATGCTCTTTTGCGCTCCTCACCTGGACCATTACGGCGCAATTCCTCCTGGCTCTGCCATTAGCTTGCACTGCTCTACCCATCTTACTGCCGACGGTTTACCTATGGGTCGTTGACGAGATGGCCTTGGGCCGTGGCACCTGGGCCATTGAAAGTGGCACAAAGCTCGAGTTCAAGCTCTTTGGCAGCCTCGAGATAGAAGAGGCGACCTTCTTCCTCGTCACCAACATGCTCATAGTCTTTGGCGTGGCTGCCTTTGACAAGGCCGTTGCGGTCTGCGATGCATTCCCAGACAGGTTTGACAAGCCAGCCGACGCATTGTCCATGTCACTACTCCGAGCCCGCGTTTTCCCCTCATCTCAATACGACATGGAGCGCATCTTGGGCATTCGCCAGGCGGTCACCAGACTGGCCAGGAAGAGTCGTAGCTTCCATCTCGCCAGCTCCGTCTTCCCAGGCCGCCTGCGGATCGACCTGACGCTGCTGTAAGTAGAGTTCCAGCGCCCTAAACCTAAACGCAACACCGTGTCGCTAACTATCTCCTCACCTCTGCAGCTACTCATACTGCCGTCTAGCCGACGATCTTGTCGACGATGCCGAGACCCCTAACGAGGCCGCCTCCTGGATCTCCAAACTCGACCGCCATCTAAATCTGCTCTACAAAGACCCCGATGCGACCTCGGCGCCCCTCGCCGCAAAATACGCTGCCGAAAACTTTCCGGAATCCGCCCTCTCAGCTTTGGACCTCCTCCCCGCATCGCTCATACCCCGCGAGCCCCTCGCTGAGCTCCTCAAGGGTTTCGAGATGGACCTCTGCTTCAGCAAAGATACCTTCCCGATCACGGACCCCGAGGACCTAGAGCTCTACGCTGCCCGCGTCGCCAGCACCGTCGGACAGGCCTGTCTGGAGCTAGTCTTCCGCCACTGCCAGCACGGTCTGCCTGACTACATGCAAGCCTACCTCCGCAATACAGCGCGCCAGATGGGCCTCGCGTTGCAGTTCGTCAACATTGCCCGCGACATTGCCGTAGACGCCAAAATCGGGCGAGTCTATCTGCCCACAACCTGGCTCAAGGAGGAAGGCCTGACGCCCAAGGATGTTCTCGCGAACCCCAACAGCGAAGGCGCCGGCAATGTGCGGCGTCGCATCCTCGCCAAGGCCTTTGACCACTACGGCGAGGCGAGGGACTCTATGAAGTGGATTCCATCAGAGGCGCGCGGCCCCATGGTCGTCGCCGTGGAGAGCTACATGGAAATTGGCCGGGTACTCATGCGCAACGGCGGCGCTGCGGCGGACGGGAGTGGGCGAGCGACGGTGCCCAAGACGCGTCGCATCTGGGTCGCCTGGAGCACGTTGATGGCCGCGTAGATTTAGTTCTAGGCTTGGATTGAGCCAAGGGGGTTTGTATTTTCTTCTTAGATCCCTTTCGTCTTTCCATTCTCCTTTGGGAGTGTTTCTCCCCCTCTCTCCCCCTCCCCTCAAGCCCCTCCAATGGCATTGATAGAGGCATTACGAATAGACAGCATGGCGTCCGTAGGAGTGGTAGCCGTATGACATAGACGTGACCCTGATACAAAAGGCGGATCCCCGCTGCTTTCTTCGATACCAGGTTCACGATGAGATGCCTTTGTTTCGTGTTCCCCACAGAGATCGATCCATCCGATCGAACTGTCGCAGCAGTGACATCACGTCAAGCTCCGTGGTCCCATCCAAATTGCTCCAGGAGCTATGTAAGCGAGGGTCCGTGCACGACCTGCAAGGGGAGAGCTGGTCCAAGCTTTTTTACCGAGCTCAACCAATTCACCGAGTCGCTGTGAAGGTTCACCGAAACTGGGCGACCAAACGAAGATGGGTCTCCACCAAAAGTTGAGCCTCCATCGACAGCTGCTCAAAGAGCCAAGTTTCCACCTTCACCCACCTCGGCCCATCACGGGGGAGAAGAACCACCACGCCTTCAGCCCAATCAAAGCGGTAGCGCGAAGAGCTCACTGTCAACTATACGGAACCGAATGCGCCAATTGTAGATACCCGACAGACAAGCACAACCTTCAAGATGATACCCAGAGCGCCCGCCCGCCGTCTCCTCCGGGACATCCTCCCCGCGCACCGCATCGCACCGCGACCCTTCCTCCGACCCTTTGCCTCAACGCCCTCCTCCCGTCTCCAAGCGCAGCGCCCGCCGCCGCCGCCTCCGACCGCTCAATCACCCCTCCAAACCCAACAACAACAAGCCGCCGCCAACGCAGCCCTCTCGAACCTCTCCCACCTCACCCCGGCACAAATCACAGCCCTCCTCTCGACGACACCACCGCCAACACTACCTGGAGGAGCAGGAGGCATCCCCGGGGCCCCGATCCCCCCTCCCGGTTCACCAGCCGGAGCAGCAGCAGCAGCAGGCCCCGGCGTCGGCCCCTCCCGCCGCTCAGTCCTCCTCCGCCGCACCCTCTGGGCCCTCTTCTTCTTCGCCCTAGGCTACAAGCTCACCGACGACCAAATCGCAAACATCCGCTTCACAGCCCCCTTCCTCTACCCGCCCGTCGAGGCAGACGAGCAGCAGATCCCCCTCTTCCGCGCCCACGCCACCTTCCAAGCCATCGAGGACTACCCCATCCTCCAGTCCCTCGTCCCCACCATGCCCCCCGGCAGCGCCCCCATCCCAGGCGTCGCGACGCCGCAATTACCCCTATCGGACTGGGAGAACTGGGAACCCTACCAAGACTTCTCCCCCGAGCGCAAAGCGCACCACCTCTGCGCAGGCCCCACGCTGAATAACCCCAACGGCCTGGGCCTCGTCAACATCGTGTTCAGGCACAAGTACACGGGCGAACTCATCCTCGCCATCATGTTCGGGCAGGGAACGTCCGGGTGGCCGTCCGTCGTGCACGGCGGGATGCTGTCGACCATCATGGACGAGGCCATGGGCCGCCTCGCGGCGCTGAATTTCACTGCCAACACGGCTGTTACGGCCAAGTTGGCCATGGATTTCAAGGTGCCTGTCACGCCGGGCATGCTTTACATTGTTCGTGTGGGGAAGGCGCTGCCTGAGTGGCAGAAGGAGAGGCCTGATGAGGAGGATAAGACGGATCGCAAGTTGTGGATCATCGGACGGATGGAGGATCCGGATGGGGCTACTGTTGTTGAGGCAAAGGGGCTTTTTGTGGTGCCCAAGGGGATTGAGGTGCAGCCTCTTGGTGGGAAGTTCTGAGAAGGTGAGGGTTTGACACGCGAGGTTGGCTATCGAAAAGGAGGAGATGGTAAAATAGGGGAAAGTTGAAGTGCATTCCATGGCGTTGCAAAGGGGATCTGTGGTATTCCAATCGTCTCTGAACTAACAACTGAGGCAGGAAAAAGAAGGGGGGGGGGGGGGGGCGGAGGTCACTAAAAGTGCCATGTACCGATGGATGTGGGTTCATAAAAAAAGAAGAAGCAATAGACAAAACTCGTGATACCTCCAAAATCAGGAAAACACAACAAACATACCATTCAGCCAGAAAAAAAAGTTTGACACCATCAGTGAGATCTACAGCGAGACACTTTGATTCAACCACGCAAATCCTGCTCACAACGGTAGGGCTTGATATAAGGTCGGGTTTAGCTGTTTTGTTGCCTCCGGGAGAAAAGCGAGTGTTAGTCTCAATTTAAGGAGAGCCTAGATCAATTTCTGTACTTGAGTCAAATTGGGTTTCTAGGAGTGACCTAACCTAGCCTAATATGATCAGTCTGACTATGTATACCGCTCATTGCCTACCCGTCTTTGCTTGATCGCGTGTGACACCGGCGTTATGTTCATGAGTACAACCACAAGACACTAGAAGCTTCAAAGTTACAAAGGCTTCGGAGCCCAACAGGTGTTCATCGTACCCAGATCATTTGTAGACTGTGACTGCTGAGGTAGACTAATCACGCATCAGGATCATCTTCGCACATAATTCACTTACTGGACTGGACACTAGTGGGAAAGGCACAGATGTAAACTTCAACGCAAGTGACGAAGTAAAATGCTCATTTTTATACCAAGATTAAGAAAGCGCTAGGCACATTTCGTGCGTGCGTATGATACATTGCCTGAAGAGGCCGACCGCTCGGAATGACTGCAATACCCCCTAGTGCGCAACCAAACTTCCAATCACGCCAGTTGTGACATTGACTTTATCCTTCGTTGGCGAGTCGTGGCCTGGCCACAACAACGCATCCCACATCCAAAATCGGAGCCGTCTGTAAATGCGGCGACTTTGTCATCATTGATTGTGTCCCGCACCCGATATATACCGAGGTGGGCGACTGAAAACTGTAATGGAACCGTGCTGTAGATGACTGCAGTCAATGAACATCCAACGGGCTGAATGCCATGGTTGGCAATGATAAGGCGTGTGCTCCCAACGAGGTAGTCGATAGTTGCCATAGGAGTTCCTTTCGCAATGACAGCGGACGTAAAAGTGAGACCATGGATAAGCCCATGGTACGCAACGTTCCGGAGTGTGTGTATAACGAGGCAGCAAATGGTTGCCCAAACCCTTCATTGTACAACAACAGATGTCCTACGTCTGAGGACCAGAGGTTGCAGTTGTCCATTGCGGACGAGGCTGGTTGTTGGGATGGGAGCTCGGCATGTAGTAAGTGTTGAAGCCCCCTCCCCTGCCACCGCTAAATGTCCCTCGACCGCCACGGTAGCCACCTCCACTCCCGCCGCCGCTCCCACCGCCTCCACCTCGGCCACCGCGTCCGCCACGATAGCCACCACGGAAGTCGCCACGGTACCCTCCGTTTCCTCCGTTGGTACGATATCCCTGAGGGCCGTTGGGTGGGGATCTAGATGAAGAGTGACCTGTCGAACCTTGGTCTGAAGCAGCACCGTTGGGGTGTCCATAACCACCGTTGGAGCTACCCGATCCCGGTGGAGGTCCCCTGGAAGGTCCACCGTTAGAGCCATTGCTCTGGTGAGAATTGCCTCGGCCTCTTCGGCGGTTGTTATACTGCCGTCTGCCAGTTCTGGGTTTCCCTTCTACCGAGAAGTCGATCTTCTTGATAGGATCTGTGATCATAATGTTGTTGTTCAGACCGAGACGTTCTAACTCATCCGCGGGTGTGGTCCATAGTTGGAACACATTCTCCATCTTTCCGACTTTACGAGTTTCAACAACCCAAGCTTTGACATATTCTCCGTCCTTGTCGTAGTCGAAAGCTTGTTTGACAGGGTTGAAGATTCTGTTGTCGCCACGAGGGTCATTGCCTACACCAGCGACATACTGCCAGTTGGACCAATTTGAGCTCACGTCGTAATCGACGAGAAGGTACTCGTACCATTCGGCTCCGTACCGCCAGTCGATACCAAGATGCTTAGTCAAGAATGAAGCTACGTTCTGGCGAGCTCTGTTAGAAGTGTAACCAGTGTGGTAAAGTTCGCGTTGCGAAGCGTCGATCAGACCCATGCCAGTGGTTCCCTCGAGGAACCTGTTCAGTGTCTTTTGGATATGGTCGGGCGATGCGCCGAGGTTATCGTCAGAAACCACATGCTCAGGATCTGCTGACTTCCACTTGGGTGTCTTATCGGCCTTGAAGCCAGTGACGTGGAAGAGCTGTCCTCTAAACTTCTTCGTGCAGAGTCGCATGTAGTCACGCCAAAGTAGTTCGAACCGCACAGCCTTGGTTCCGTCATTTTCTCCCTTGCCGTACCCGGGCGTATCTTTGTATTTTGCGTCTTGTCCATCCTCAAACTTGACCATGGCCTCATGGATTTGACGAGACGTCAAGCATCCTAGTGAAAGGTAGGCTGACAGCTTGGTGCTAAAATCAACTCCGAGGAGACCATTGCGAGTATCCTTGTAACTAGACATGGATCCAGTCTTGACGAGGTGGTCAAGACGCTCGATGCCAACATCCTCGCCACCACTGAATGGATGAACAGAGGTGGCTTTCTCAGGGAATTTGGGCTCTTGCTCGAACGGACACTTCAATGGCTTGAGAAGACCTGCCTCTAGAGCATCGTAGGTGGATGGGATCTCGAATGGTGATTGCTGAGGAGGGATAGCGGACTGCTCAGGGTAAGGTGGGAGGGAACCCTTCGCAGGGCGTGACAGTGTAGGCCTTGGTTTCTCGCGGAGCGGCTCCTGGGTTTTCCTGAATGCTGTGAAGACGTCTGCAAGATCGCTGGGAACTTTGAAGCCGAGGTCGCGACTATTGAAAGGAGGGTTGTTAGATCGAAAACATCGCGTCAACTTAGATGCACTTACTCGTCGATGAAGTATTTCTCGTCCAGCCAAGTCTTGAACTGGACCCCATGCTTTTCGCAGGCTTTGGCCACTGCCTTTTCGTCCTTCTTCTCTTCAATGGCTTCCTCCTCGACCATCCAAACTGCGCCAACCTTTTGGCGCTTGTCTGCAAAACCTTGGAGAAGGTCGCTAACGACGTCACCAAACCTGCCTGCACGTAGAGCCATACCACTTCCGACGCCTTCGAGAGAATCTTTGACGTTCCATACAGATTGAGCAATGAACCTTGTTCGATGAGGTCCACACCGCCAGAACTTGCCAATCTCGCTGCGAGCCTCTGGATAGGGAGACTTGCTTCCTTCGCGTAAGAGGCCGGAAATCTCGATCTGATGTGCTGGGAATACGTAGACAGGGAGAACGTGTGTGAAGCCGTGGTCAGACGCGGTTGTGAGATGGTGGAGGATAGGATTGTCCGCAATGCGAAGATCATGCCGGAGCAGGTAGATGAGGATATTGGATGCCGCCATCGTGGATAGATATTGTTTGGTTTGTGCTTTCTAGTAAAAGCAGTGTAGAGACAATGCTTAGTTCGTTTGCTGCAGTGCCTCACTGGCACGGTGTTTGAAGTTGATGGAGTGTTCGACTGTGTTCAGACAACGGTTCGCTGGCAGGATAGAGAATAAAGAGTGATACCCCAAGTTGGGAGTTCTGAGAGCGAGGGAGTGGGTTAAGACAAGTTTGTGTTGGTAGGACTCTAAACCAAAGTCATGGCGTAAGAGAAGCCGTTAGATCTGCTTTAGCTCCCGACCAGCTGGGAAAAAGACTAGTCTTGGAGTCGCCACAAAAATTGCAATGATGATTTGCGAGCGGGATACAGGTAGTAGAAGGGGGCGAGGTTGAGTGGAAGGGAAGGAGAGGTAGGCGAGGAGCGGGAGACAGGGTTCCCCTTAGGGCAAGGAACAAGCTAGGAGGAACCTTGGACTCTGGGTCTTTGAAGGAGAAGGGGGGGGGTCCTGGAGCGGAAGGGAAGGGTGAGGTTAGGTTGGGGCCGAAGAGAATGACGCAGTAGCCGCTAGCCCAGGGGTCTTGCCGCGATGCGATGGTTGTGTGGTCGGATGATGAGGCTGCAAGAAAGCTACGGCATCGACTTTTAGCTTAGATGATCGGGGGAGAGATGGGAAAATATGAAGAGGCGAGGAAGAGAGAAGGGGAAGGACGATCTGTCTCTTTGTAGCCGGACTAGGCACGAATAAGATGGGAGCCGCCCTTTGATGCGGGTAAGAAGGGCAGAGTTTTTGTCTAGAGGAGCAACAAAGTCCCGGGGCGTTTTGCTTAGCAGTTCTAGCTGGCTGGAGCACTGCAGAGAGTCGTTTACGCAGTTCCTGGTGAACACTGGGACACATGCAGGGTCAAGCCGCCGTCCCAACTGAGCTGAACCGGGAAGGTTCGCGATGCAAGCTCGCTGAAGGGGTGGAGTACTATGCAGTGAGATAGGCACCGCGTTCTGGGAAGAAAGTTGATGGTTGACTTGGCCGTAGGATATTATTATTCCGAGATTTGATTCAACGAGACGGAACAACAGACTGACTGGAGGATGAGAGGTTGTACGCAGTCATGTATGGATGGAATGGAGGTTGTTAGAGAAGAGAATGATAGAAGTGTCCAATCAGTTTGCACGGACAAACCGCCGATGGCTTAGAGTAGTCATGACGCCTCCTCCTACTGTTCACGTCCTCGAATGGTAAGCAGAGACACCAAGTCACATTGGACCCTGAAATTTCATGATCCTTCCGGGTCTGGGCCCCCCCGGCCACCCCCCTTCCCAGTCTGTTCGGGTGGCCGCCAAATTTGGATTTGCCATGCACACGGAGTACCCAAGAGACAGGTGAGGTTCGGCAAGAATTGGTACATACAGACTGGCACGTTGTCCTTGCTAAATGAGGCAAGGAGGACGGCCATGGCGGTTACCGGGGCCAGCTCCGCGACCATAGACAGGGCTCGGCACCATGGCCGACGAGATACCTGGAATCTGACAGTAAGAAAGAGAGGGGGCAATTTCCATGTCGAAGAGGCCGAGACGTGTGGCACGGGTGGAATGCGTGGGTAGCAAGGAGCAGGAGAAAGGGCCGCAAGATTGCATGGCGATGGTGAGGGCATGGGAAAGATGGATAGCAGTGCACCGAGATCGAGAGGTACTTCTGATGCAGAGATAAAGTCCGGGGTTCCAGAGATCGAGTCCACCCGGACGGATCCCATGGCACTAGTTTAGTGGAGAACACCACAGGGAAGCTGGAACGTACCTCACCACCCTGCCACCTTACCTAAGGCAGTTGTCTTGGGTACGTACCTGCTGCCCTACCGGGGGACCACACAACCCTCAGGCCGCCGATAATGGAAGCCCCCAGTACCCCTACGGACTCTACCAAGTAACCACTTGCTTACGTGCTTACCTCACGCACTTACGGATACATCCTACTACACCGTACGGAGTGCTCGTCTTTTGTCACATCTCCGATTCATCGGATTCTGCTTTCCTCGACCAGCAATGGGATACGAACACTCCCGACTGCCTTGCCCTGGGCCCTGGCATGGCACTGCAGGAGAAAGCGCCATCAAGGCCGCCGAAAAGAGCTTACCGAATTCAACACCCTTGACCATCTCGCTGTGCTCGCCGACACAGATTCCCATCCACGATATCCCCTGAACCATCGTACCCCATCGCGAAAAAAATAACCACCCGATCGATGCCATCGTCGTGTGTCAAGCTGCAGCGACCGAGCATCGCGGGCAGAGCGCAAACTCATTTTCAACCCACCTCCCTGCCTGTCAATGCAGGTCGCAATGAAGTTGGAGCTCGGGGCGGATTGCGGCTTCCACCGGGGAATATGATGAATCATCGAGCACCACCAAACGTTCCCGCTTTGTTCCCAGACTCTGTCTTTGGCTTTGGTGCCGCCGCCGCCCCTACGACCAAGTACATGCCCACACGCCGCAGCCACTCGGCCGACCCATTGATGGATTGGGAATGACAGCTCGGTATCCGTAAACTACCTACGTCCCTACGGAGCACGAGAGCAGAGCCTCCAGACTCCAGACTCAAGAGTCCTCGCAAGCTTCAGCGCCTTCGTAACGCTATCGAGTCAGTCTCCGGTTTAACTCGCCGTATCGACACTGCAGTCTGCGCGGCACTTATTTCGCGCACAACTTATTTGGAAGCTTTGACAATTTCCTACTCTACGCCCCCTCCCTATATGTCTCCCTCCAGACAACCCAACTGAGAAGAGACGGATCGTTGGCCACTTCGAAATCCTACTTTTAGGTAGCTCAGCTGAATGGTTGTGCAGCTGGGCACCCTGTCTCGACAAGCTTCAACAGCTAAAAGATGGACTGTTATTCGTCAACAACACACCAACTCCCAGCTGAACCAGGGTTCTAGCTCCAGTATTTTCTGAGCTAAAACTCACTGGCGTGTCATGCTTTCCGACAAGACTCTTTAGACTCATTCTCCAAGGTGCACATTGTTCCCAACTCGCCAATTGATCGAGCTATGATCGAGTATATGGAGTCGCCATTCGGGTTGCAAAACACCGGTCGTAGTCAGATTGAGTTGCGGGCAGGAAAAAGAAAGTCAGCCGTCTTGGGAGGGAGACTCCAAATCCCATCTGCTAATTCGAAAGCCGCACTTCGCGGCATCTCTCAAGCAGTACCCGGCCTTCGTTCCCGCGTGCATCAAAGGCTAAAGTTGCCTCGCCTTACTCACACATCACTTCCAATCAAATAGCACGGGGCTGATACACAACTCGATACCGGAACTCGAAGCCCTGGCCAGGGCGACGACTTCCTTCAACTCGATCTGCGTTCAGAGCTTCGCCGCTCAGCATCACAGCTCCAGGAAGATGCGGGCTTGCTGAAGCTCTGGCGAACGGAGAGTAAGGTAATTGTGATAGACAATGGACAAAACCAACCGCGCTCTTTCAGTCTGGCCGACAGTGCTGCGCCGAAACCCACAGACTGCTGAACCAATGACGTCTGTCCGCGCCAAACCTCGATCTGCGGGCTCGATGCTCAGAGAGCCATGCTGATGGATCAGACCGGGTGTCTGCGTTGGTGGCCCTGTGGTGGACATGCCACGCTCTGCTTGGTTACGGCTTTTCCGACGGCACCGACTTGTGCTCCCATTCTGGGCCCTTGATCCTGAACCGGCAATCGCGTCGGAGAATCCACCACCACAAAACGTGCGTTGGCTTAGTGCTTGGCTCTTAAGCAAACGGCGCCCCGCCGTCAGACCTGCGAACACCTGTAGTTGCACTGCAGTCGTGGGTTTCACATTCAACAACGTGGATGTGGTTTCTTCTTCCAGAACTTTGAATGCGACGAGGGGGCGCGCTACAGCGTGCCTCGCGATGCAAAATGAGTAGCGGCAAGGCTGTTATCGGAAGCCCACATTCGACACCTTATGCTGCACGAGGTCTAGACTCTCGAGTCTAAGGGAGGAATTGCCTGTGCGGATGAAGCTCACCTCGAATCGGCTCTATGCATCGTACCTTGCTCACAGAACACGGCACCTGGGCTATGCCGTCGATCGAGGCGCTCTATTGCATTCTTGACCATCGGATGTATCCGACCGGTGTTGCTCCGCCGGGCCGCAGCTTGTCGAACGAGGTCTCATTCCCGTCCCGAAATTCTAGGCCCGCCCAAAACCGGTGACACCCGGGTAAGGTATCGGACTCGGACACACCGTCCCACATTTCATCGACATCCGGATCGGGGTTGCGAAGCCGACCTGGGAAATATCGTTGTCTTACATTTTCCAACGACAACGACTTTCATTCCATACCTACTTCAAATTCTCCATGCCACGCACGTCACTGCGTGCTCACCACGCTACAAAGTTTTTTCCAGAGCCTGATTGCTTCCACCGACTGCGTGCTTAATTATCCCTGTCTGCAGGTCTTAGACTCAACGCCGCTGCAAGGACTCGCGCGTGCCTGGCATGCGAACAGGCCAGAATAAGAAGCCTCGACCGTAACCGATTCTACCACACACACGTCATTGGCGCAGGTCTCTAGCCTTTAGTCATCCGCATATGGTCCGGCCGGGCTTCACTTTTTATTAGCCTGGTAGTTGCGATCATGATACCTCATCCAGCTCGATAAAACTGCCTGTTTACCCTTCGCGAATCTCAGACACACATCTCTTGTAGTATCCAGGGACTGACTCGCCCATCTCCTCTCTGCGTATCTACTAACAACGCCTCCGCACGACTTATTCGCGATGCATCTGAGAGATTGCTACGTGGTGTCTACCCCCCATGCCTACTAGATTGATAATTCAGCTTGACACGACTAAAAAGGTCGATGATGGGTCTAGACCCCAGATGGGCATGTCCGGAGAAAAAGAAAAGACACGAAGGAGAAGGATCGCCCCCGACGATCATCACCTAACCGTCCTATGGCATCATCGGGTTCAATTCACCTACGAACCAGGCCTCTGGAGTCTGGGCAAATGCAGCCGCCATCTTGTAGCCGATGCCAATCAGATGCAGTATTATGAATACCCATAGCATTCTTCTGCTATTTCCGGATCGCCATGTGACCGCTCTATCTCTGAAAAGTCTGGGCAATCTCGATCAACGAGAAGTCAGTGTGCACTCATCGCTCAGACGTGTGTTCCAACTCCTCGGAGGCATTCGTGGTTGAGCGATCTTCTCCCTGCGCGGCCGTTGAACCGTGTCAGCTTCACTGGCTTTTGTCTGGTCTGGCTGATGTTGAGAAGCAGCGCATTGATTCCGTGGAAGAGTTGTTATGGATATGGATACAGCCGGTTCCCCGCTGCAACATGGGAAAATCTCCGCGCGGTCGAGTGACGTCTTGGTCAAGTGGCGATTACTGCGTATGGGCTTCTCGGCTACAAAATGCACTAAAACTCCACTCTTCTGGGCCAATCTTTTCCCAGCGGTGGTCAGTGGCGGCCCCGGAGCCGAAGGGGAGTTCCAATTGGGACTTCATGGCACGCATGGCTGAGTGACGACATCACAAAAGGCCGCACTAGGTAGAATCCAAGGGGGAAAGGTCTCGCGGCATGCTCTACGAGCGGCAGCAAGGGCCGGCCCGGTGTCTTTCGATAGCTTTAACGTTTCGAGATCTTGTCTGGAAGGAGTGAGTTATGAATCGGCAGGGTCCGATGATCGCTTAGCGGACGAGAATTCGGCGTAGGTAGTCAAGGTACGATATATACCCTCTGCGGTGCCAGGCTGTCGTGGCTGTGACAGGCCTCATTTAGAGTCGGCAGATGCGAGAGGGATGACAAGCACTATAGGGCCGCGATTCTCTGCACATGCTGGGGTTCTGTTTGTTTCAGTATTGCTTGGGCTGCGATCGCGGGGCCAGTTACCCTGCCCGCGAAGATGACATGGTGCGGCATAGGAAACTCTGCTGCGATATTTACGGGCGCCTGGATGTGGTATGATGATGCTAATAATTGTCATGTTCAACAGTAGGCGGCAGGATCCATACTTGCACTGCTTAAGAGTGTGGTCTTGTCAAGGAGGAGCTGGCTGGCTCAACGCAGGCCGTCTCTAGATGCCGTAGTTCAGGTAGAGCCCTGCCCGTCGTTGTGACATGCTACATGGATGGTCTGCACTTTCCTCATGACAGTTCAGCCTACAGGATCGTAAGGAAAAGGGATTATGTCTACACCACGAAGTGGTTTGATTAGCAGGCCCCTGTCTCGGTCAAACTATCCCATCAACTGCTATATGGCGTCAGTACATCTCTCTCCAGAGTTTTCTATTCTGCCTTATGTCGAGGTTTATGATAGGTGGATATGAGGAAATAAGACGAGATGAATATGCAACTCGTCATTACTTCTCGTAAAGTCCATGTGATTTTGTTGATGCTATGTGATAGTTGATGAGATAGGTCTTTGCTAATGTGAAGGCCTGCGGCTCGCCACTGATTTGACTACCGAAGGATGAGAAATTTGTCATCCACGTAAGGTATCCCTTGCCCATCTGGTGCTGCTAGAAAATTATTCACATTGTCAAATGAGCTTGCCTTGATGCTGTGTACATAGCCGCTATCGCGCTCAGCTTGTGCAGCAGGGAGACGCAGCTCGGTCGTGAACACAAATCATGACGACCGCTGATCCCGTATACAGTGGATTGAGGTTACAGTCGTTTCTCCTTTCTCAGTCTTGGACCTCGCGAGGCACCTGAAGCGTACTCTAAAACGTACTCTAAAAACACACAATTATCGGGGTCAAGGCTATAGATGAGTTCCATATGGGTATATCAAGACTTCACTAGAGTAGACATCAAGATATCCAGTGATGCCAGTGTATCGAGGACGCTGGAACCGAGTTCGTAATGCTCGAGCATAAAGGTATCTAAGAAGCAGCTCATGGCCGCTACTCATCTTTGACTTGGCTTGGGTGGTCTATGATTCGATGGTCTGACGGTACTATGTAGGTATTCCGGCTAGTCCATTATCTATTCATACCCCCATAGTTATAGAAAACAAGAGAATTTGGGTATAAAGTTGTTGAGGGAGTGGCGTGGGGGGCTTGAGGAAACGAAAACATAGATAAGTGCTATGCACCCCCCCCCCCCCCCCCCACTTAACCACTTAACCACTACGACGACTGTTGACTCAAAGGCACCTCGGGACGCAACCAGTCAAACGTATCAAGCAAATCAAAGTTGAAATCAAGCTGCGTGGAGAAATCCCAGTCCATGGGGATATCCAACACCCCGGGCAACCCGCCGTCGACTGCAGACGAGGCCGACGCCGCGGGGCTGTTGAGAGCCTGGTCGAGGACGCGCTGGATGATGATTTTGCAGTCTGCGCAGAGGTCGCCGTTGGGCGCCGTGGGGCTGACCCAATCTAGGAAGCCGACGAGGAGGCTCAACTTCTGGATGATGCTCGAGCGGGAGACCTGGGGGTTCTGTGGGTGGTGGCCGCCGTGGAGGGTGGGTTTTAGGAGCTCGAGGCAGAGGATGCCGCCTCCTGGGGCGGCGTAAGCCATTACCTAGTGACTGTAAGTCTTCTTCGTGTTCTGAAGATAGTCCTTGCGCAAGAGATACTGAATGAAGGAGGAAACTTCGGGGTTTGAGTACGTACGAGCCATTCAAAGTCTCCATTCATGCAAGACAGGCGGTCCATGTTTGTCCAAAACATGAGGGTTTTGGAAACCATCTCGAAGCTGACAGACAGCAAGGCGCCATCGTCGTGTCCCCTTTTCGCGAGCAGCCGCTGGATAAAGAACATGTTTTGAAGGTGTTCCAGCTTCATGATTAGTCGAGTGTATAGCAACGATATGTCAAGTTTCCTATTCTGTATGTCTTCTTCTTTCAAAATCATAACATCAGGGAACCCGGCAACTGTCCGAAGTTGCCTTTCTTTGATTTCTCTAGACAATGGAAATTTAGTAACGCCTTTCATGTCTTCAATGGGAGTTCGGAATAGCAACTGCTTGCTATTCTAGTCACTTACAGCAAT
The DNA here is from genome assembly GCF_030913485.1 of Colletotrichum godetiae. NCBI lineage: Eukaryota > Fungi > Ascomycota > Sordariomycetes > Glomerellales > Glomerellaceae > Colletotrichum > Colletotrichum godetiae. The sequence goes on along the minus strand of NW_026851249.1, from coordinate 1,721,472 downwards.
GCCTCCACCAGCGTCACGGAACCCTGACCAAGCGCGATCTCGAATATCTCGTCCCGGATTTGTGCCAGCATCACCCGGGCCCGGATAATAGTGGCCGAGTAGAGCCCGCCCTCGGTGTTCCACCCGTTCTCGTCGAGTGCGGCCACGTGGCGCGCCAGCGTGGCCTCATCGGAGAGGAGGTGGTCGTCCTTTAGATCCAGCGGGGGCGGCGTGCGTGCGTACCGGCGGCTGATGAGGGGCGGTCGGCCGGCGAACGAGGCGAGGACTTTGTCTACGTAGAAGATGTAGCAGAAGATCTTGCGCTTGATCTCGGAGCAGACGGTCGGCTTGTAGCCTACCCCCGGCGCCGCTGCGACTTCGTCGTGGAAGCCGAGGAAGGTGGATAGGGCTACTGTCTCTGCGTGGAGTTGCCAGCAAGCGAAGCCTAAGACGAATCGTCAGTTGGCATTTACACTGAGATTAATAAAACTGCTTCGTTCCATGAACATAGACGATAGCAGCCTAAAAAAAAAAAAAAAAAAGATGCGACTTACTAGCATCGCCCGAGAAGAGCGACTCGATAATTGTCCGCTTCGAACACATGAAAAGGAGCAGTGTATTCCCCCCACTCCCAGCAGCCTTGGTCAACTCTATACAAGCGCCAAGGCAATACCGATACTGCATAACCACCTTCGTCCCTTCATCGACAGACTGAAATCGGGAGCCGACGTCAGGCCGGTACGGTCCGAGATATCGAGCCGCCAGCTCCCAGTACGCAAACATCACGCCCAACGACTCCCACCGTAAATTGGTGCCGATGAACTGCGCCATCCACTTGGCCGGGTCCGATTCTTCGTCAGACACGCACTTTGCAGTGTTACCACAGATGGTGCGAGCGAGGGCGGTAATCTGGGCGTCATCCGGCCGTCGCTCATGTTCGTTGGCAGAAAAGTACTGCGGAAACGTGTCGTACAGCGATATCATCATGTGTTTTGCCGCCAGGCGGATCCACCCATCGCTCGGGTTCAAGTGGCTGTCGAACAGCTTGAGCCCCGTCTCGCGGTCCGGGACGTGGCGGAGGATAGTCAGGCATGTCTCGAGCGCCTGGGCCGTCAGGGGCGGAGAGCACTCGAGCCCGCAGTACGCGGTGGTCCCGATCTCGCCGATGGGCGCCGCGGTGGACGGCTGGAGCTGCTTTAGACTTGATCTGGTCTCTTCGTAGATGCCGCAGAAGGAGGTGAAGCCGAGGTAGCCGATGCCGAGGACTGCGGGCGTGACTGCGGGCGTGGCTGCCGTGCTGGCCGAGTCCGGGCTGGTGGGGAGACTTGCGGGGAGTGAGGGGCGGTGCCGGGTGGTGGATGTTGCGGGCGATGTTGTGGATGTAGCCGTTGATGCCGTCTGTGATACCACAGCGGGCCCGGGTCCTAGTTGCGAGAATGATGTTGGGGTAGGCTGAAGGGTTGAAGCTAGGGGAACAGACGGCGCCCTCGAAGCACGCCGTTGCTCCCGCGGCCGAGTCTGTCTTGGGGTTTCTCTTGATGCTGCCGGACTGTCGCTGAGAATGTACTCGCACACATCCCCGGAGCGCTTCGACTTTCTGCATCTGTTGCATACTGGTTGTGCATGATCGCAGGCGACTTTGCGTTTTCGGCACGGCTCACACGCCTGCGGTCGCCCGTTCTTTCGAAATAAGAGCCGGGGCGGTGTTTGTGTTGAATCCATACTTGGGAACACAACTCTTCTCTCTACTCAGTCAATCAAAGAAAAGTCCACTATGTTCCCCGTATTACAAGGTTGAAAATTCGAGCCGTTGTTTCGTAAGAGAAACCTCGGGAAGTGAATTGGAAAATCCCATCAACACGTCGTCGGCTCGACCGTTGACCGCGTGAAGTTGGTGATTGAAGGTCTCGGCTTCGGCTTCGGGGACACGGGCGGTTGGGGTCGGCTTCGGAAGTGGATCCTGGCCGTCCGCTGGTCCCCATTCTTTTCAGCCGTCATCCTATTATTACTAAATTCTCATCGTTTGACTCCTCCACCTCTCTAACCCGACTCGACTGACCGAACAAAACTCCAAGTTGAAATTAGTCAGACTGGTCGTGCAGGTCTAGCCCAAATCGACTGGCCGTACAAGCCTTCTCGCCAAGAGCACTCACCAACCAGCCGATGCGACTTTCAGCCCGAGGATTGGGAACGAGGCGTGATTGGTTTTAGGAATCCTCCTCCTAGGTCGGAGAGCCGGCGGGCACCTCCACTTCGGCAACGATCCCCCCGTCTTACCCCCAGTCGGAAACAGACACTAGCATTGACAAGACTTGTACCAAAGTGAACTTTTTCAGACCTACGACTCACAACCGCGCCCTTTGACATGATGCCATGTACATTGGACGTGCATTCGTGCCATTTCGTGAGTCAACTGGGGACTAAGCCTGCCGAAGCCGCGTTTGCATTGGAAATCAACATCAGGCTCGTGATATATAAAAGACCCGCCCATGACCTCCTTACCGGAACCTTAGATCTAGGCCGTATATAATCAAGCACGACATTCAGTACATTACAAATCCATTGACAATACTTCAAAGAGCCATTAAGTCAACAAGCCAATAACTACCTCTCCATTCTACTCCTCCTCCTCCACATGAGTTCCATCGAATCCCAACAATATCTCAAGACCATCCTCAAGGACAAGACAGACAGTAGCAAGAAAAGTAACAGCAAGACAAACACCAATACAATGTCGGGCTCCTTCTACGAATCAGCCTTCATCATCCCTCACATGCAGGCTTCTGCCATGCCTCGTAGGCCCCGCCAGCCTGCTCCGGCACCGCGAGCAACTGTCGGCGCCATGTCTTCAGAGTCAACCCTCGTTGACAAGGAGGGCGTTCCTGTGATATCCAAGGAGAAGAACGAAGCCAATGGCGACATCTCTGGTAAGCTATCTCAATCCCTACAGTCCATTCTCCATCGAACCCATATCCCATCATCCTCGGCCTTATATGGTTGACCGGCAACTCGGAACCGCCTGGCTTCCGAAAATAACAAAGACGGAGATTGCTAACGTTTTTTCCACAGGTTCGTCGTCATCGAGCAAGAATCTACTCAAGCGTCTTTTAAAGAAGGCTTGATTGTTCCTGCAGATACGAAAGACCCATCTGGGCATACAATTTACGCTCTACTGCATCACATGGGACCTTCAGAGTCCCGGGCTGGCGTCAGCCTTTTGCTGATCCTTCTGCTTTATTACGACGACTACTGCGAATCATCTTAGCGCTTATACCCGCAACGGGCGTATGGCTACAGACCTTACATCGGTCTATATGATCTGGCCATGCTTCATTGCCATGAGAATGCCAACCGCACTTGCTCGGTTATCAGGGCCATTGGCCCCATTTCACGACAACAAACCGTCCCTGCCCCGCGACATAATAATCGTTCATACACATACACTCTTTGAATTATACTTCCAGATCCATCTCTGCGCAATTCGAGATTATATGTGCCCTTGATCGCGGGTCGGCTCGGAATTGTTCCAGTCTCTGTCATATAATTTTTCGGAGACGCAGATGACATAGTTGGGCTGAGCGGAACTGAACACGACGGCTCTTGAAGGAGAATACAACCCTGGGGGTTGAAAGTCAGCTTGCAACAAACGGAAGGTTCGAGTCTGAAAGACCACAAGGGTTGGAAACCGTGGTTTGGCTTGAGCCTCTAAAGCCCTAGTTTTCGCATAACGACCCGCAAACTCTGTGTTTGCACCTTGTCTTCCATGGCAGTTTAGACTCTTTCAAATTCAGAAATCAGATAGCGGAAAATTCTATTCAACATATTAATCTAAACCCCATGAGGGTCCCTAAGTGTGAAAAGTTCCAAGTCGCAACATTCATTCCTGCGTACCATTCACTCCTTTGATCACATCGCAGGTCATTATCTTCAACAACCACCGCAACAGTCTGACCAGTCGCCCGAGACATACATACACGCACACCATGATCTTCCATACCATGATGCTCCCTATCTTTGGCATGGCGTCGCTTGTCGGCGTCGCACTTGCCCAAGCATCTGAGCGTTCTTCCCTGAATATCGCAAGGGACCCGCTCAACTGGTGCGGCCAGGGTGATAAAGCTCATGGAATTGGAAGAGAAGACGACTTGGCCGCTCTTGAGGCATTCTCCAAGCGCTCCTTGAACACAGAGCAGGACTCTATTCACGTACCTGTTAAGGTCTTCCTGGTCGGAACGGAAGAACAGCGAAAGTCGGTCAAAAACGTAAGTATCCCACCACTGGCTCATTAGCAAGACCATGTCTTTCAGTCTATATGCGCACCTACGTACTGACTTGGTATTCTCAATCAGAGACACGAAATCCAGCGGATCGGGACCACCCTCGAGGAAGGCTACGCCAAGCACGGCATCATCTTCGGCCCCATCGAGACGTACGAGGTCGCCAACGACGCATACGCCGACATGAACCACATGGAGGACCGATATACCCAAACTCGGATTATGCAGCAATCGCTTCGCATCGGCGGACCCGAGACTTTGAATCTGTACATTGTGCCGAAGTTGAATATCGGCCTCCTCGGGTACGCCTCTTTTCCTGATTTATTGACAGGCGCCATCGTTGTCCCGGGAGCCCAAGGAACATCGCTTGGTGGGGACGGCGTCGTCATTGGCTATAGCGCTATGGACGGTCCTCTGTTCAACAAGGCGGTAGTTCACGAGATAGGACACTGGTTGGGGCTCTTCCACCCGTTTCAGGGCGGCTGCGCCGTCCCCGACGGTGACTATGTCCCGGACACGCCGCAGTCCCGACACGAAAACTTCGCATGCAAGCGTAAGGACACGTGCCCTGGCTTTCCGGGCGAAGATCTGGTCTGGAATTACATGGCGTACTCGATGTGGTGGGTTGAACCTCTTTTTGTGCGAGCTGCGTATGTGATAGACGGCTATACTGACGAATTTCCAGTGACAAGGACCTCTCCTTCACAGCTGGTCAAGTGTAAGTGGAATCAAATCTTGTCTCTACGTCCCTATCTTTGACTAACACTTTTCCCGCAGCCTTTTCATGCGTCAATCTTGGCATAGTTACCGCGAACCCAAGACCAGAGACCTTCCTGCAGACGCGAATGTCCCTATTCGGACAACATCTAGTAAGGACATGATTGTCCGTCCGAGATTCTCACAGTAAACAGTCCCTCCGAGCCTCATAATTCTGTGACGGTGGGAACCGCGGCTGGAATTTGGGGTATCGATTTCGATGAATTGATATGACTTTCCAAGTCAAGCAGTACGCGTAATGAGCTGGGATTCGTGACTCGTTGTAGTGTTGATGGCCTTGAAGTTTTTCTCAGGAACGAACCTGGCTGGGAAGTACACGAATCCAAGCGCTTTTTAGAATCTAAGGTAAGAACCAGATATACTCTGATATGAGGCTAGTCATATTTAAGTTCGTTACCTCGCGATGCTTCTGTTCGCTCTCGACTTAGTTTCAATCATCAGTTGGCATTCCAGTTCGATACCTTAACGTGAGCCTTAGTTGGCTGCGCCATACGGCCCCACTCCGGCGCCGGCCCGGTTCCTTTAGGCCGGAGCGACATCGGAGGTAACTTCAAGTCGACAAACTCACTGTCGCTTCAGTAGCATGGGGGAGGGTTTTTCTGTCTCTTATCGGTGCTGCATGTTGACAAGTCATGCGGTGTTAAGGTCACCTCATTGCCTTTGGGTACAAATGAACTATTGGCGACATGCACTCAAACAGCGCGAACGTCTCGATCCCCTTGGTCCGGACTGAGCCTATCTCTGACCAGCGTAGCTTTTCATTTAAATCCGTAGTAAAAATTCCATTATTAATTTCCCTGCACCTCAGTCAAGTGTCAAAGTTTACTTATCAAGCAATCATACCAATGTCTCCAAGGGATGCACTTTAAGAGATTGAAATGCCTTTTTGCAACGAGATGGTTCTTACAGTATTATACGTATGGCTTCGGGGTCACAGTATTGAAGTCTTAACTGACCTTAGAAAGTCGACACCAGTCGGTAATTACATGTAGCTTTCTTATGCCAGTGTTTCTCCACACCTGTCTTGCATATGCCTCAAACCTTTCTGGCCGAGGTTACACTGTGGCCGTTGTTGAACTTGAGCGAGGTCAGGTCATTGTTCGACTTGAAAGAACAAGATGCAAGCAAGCCACACTGGCATGCATACCTTTTGGGTGGTTGTGAAGGTTGTGGCCGTTGTGAAGATTTCCCGCAGTCGGCTTGGTGGTGGGATCACCAATCGCAAGGGCGTGGTTCTAGCCAGACCTGGGGACTTGCTAACCCCGCCAGGGGATGTCCCACTCAGCCCCGCGAATCTGCCATGAGTCCCCCCACGTCAAGTCGAGCCTTTTCAGCTTCACTTGCATTCGTTACCTCAGATAGCGACTTATTTCACTTCTCATAAGGACTCGAAAGTCAAGTCCTCGGTCATATTTAAAGAGTCTGAGTGTTGGTGTCCTAGCTGAAACGCAGGTCACCGAGCGACTACTACAACCTCATCTCATCCACCTGGAAGCAACCTCGACTCTCTATTTTTTGACTCATCCTTCACCCGCGCTTCCTCACTTTCATCGCGCAGCCCAATATGGCTGATCTCATTGTAACCCAACACGGCTCGGAAAAGGACGTCAGGTTCGCCTCCGCAACGCCCGCCCAGCGTGAGGCCGCATGGCGCCTCAACGGCGTCTCATGGGCCCCGCCAATGTCCCTTGAGAACTACATGGCCCGCGAGGTCGCGCTCTCCAAGACGGCGCTTTCATCTCAGTGCAACTACTACGTCCTTTTCAACCCGGCCGACCCAGAGCACATCATCTCATCCTGCGAAGCAACCGCAAAGACTCTCCTCATCCGCGATGCCTCTTCCTCAACGCTCCGCGAGGACAAGGCCTACGCCATCGCCTCCGTTTACACCAACCCGACCTACCGTAGCCACGGCATGGCAACGCTACTACTGAACCGCCTAAAGGAAGCCATGGACGTCGACTCCAAGGCAAGCGCGCTCTACAGCGACATCGGTCTCACCTACTACGCCCGCCTCGGCTGGTCCGTCTATCCGTCCCTGCAAGTCTCCCTCATCCCCGATGATCCCTCCGTCCTGCGCAAGCCCGACGGTGTACGATACCTTGAGGAAAACGAGGTCCCCGCCTACTGCGAAAAGGACGTCGAACTCTTAAAGAAGAAGCTCGCCAATCTGCCCGAGGACGGAAAGACGCACGTCGCCTTTGCGCCCTCGGCCGACCAGATGCTCTGGCACTTTACGCGGGACAGCTTCATGGCCAAGCAGCTTTCCGGACGCAAAGTGACGCACCGTGGGGCGGCTACCGTCGACGGCAAGGCGTGGGTGTACTGGGACCACGACTTCCGCGAGAAGAAGCTCAAAGTCCTCCGCGTGGCTGGCGACCCTGAGGCGGATGTCACTGCGCTGCTGCAGGCCGCGGTGATTGAGGCCGCCGAATGGGGGCTCGTAAAGGTGCTGGTCTGGAACCCTGATGAGGGCGTCTCGGCTTCGGCGAAGAGGGTGAGTGACAGGACCGAGGGTGCCGTGCGGGTTGTCTTTGACGAGAGACTTGATGGCAGCATTCCCAGTCTGCGGTGGAAGGGTGAAGGTGAGGTCGTGTGGGAGGATAATGAGTATTATGCTTGGTGCTAGATGGCTACGGAAAAGCGTATCAATGATGATCTCATTAAGTTACAGATTCCCTCTAAATACTCATAAATCAACGCAGAAGCCCTTTTATTCCTCCGTCTCTTGCAATGCCAGCGCTTGAATCAGACCCGCAAACCCTAGTTCAATGGCATTCGTCATCCCGTCAGCGACCAAGTCCTGATTCTCAGAGAACGAATCTCTCCATCGCCCGCCCTCACCAAAATATGCGTCAACAAGAGGGAAAGAAAGGCCTTTTAGGCTTTCCTCATCATTGGAACCTTCGTTATGATAGTCTTCGAGTATCGCAACTACAAGCTCCTCTACTTCTCCACAAAATATCTTCGCCGTTCCCGGCTTGATGGCTTCCTGAACGTCAACCCATATTGCCTCCCGTTGGGTAAACGTTAGTTGCGAGCCGAGCTCCTTATCTTGCTCAAACGCCAGTAATATCAAATTACACTCCAACCGCTTTTCCCTGTCGGGTGGAAGATGAATGTCGACAATGTCAATGTACCGCTGGATCTGCTCCCGAATGTTATTTATCGACCAGGAGGCTGCTGTCCACTTTCCTACCACAGCGACCCATCTCTTGGAACCCCCGTCTGGCAAAGCCGATTGGCCTCTCACTGGCGCTTCGTGGGCAGCCTTGTTTTCTGCGACGTGTATCACCTCTATAACTTGTGTGAGGGCAATGCCAATGACGGCGTATCGCACCTCCCGCCAGACCGTCTCCCACAAAAGACTTCGGATCGTGTCCGAGATCTTCCTTTGGGAGTTCGTTTCTAGAAGTAGCACATGGTGCATCGTGTCCGTCGTCGTAAGTCGCGGATGAATATCGTACTTGTCATCAAGGTCCACGACATCATCTGTCCTTGCAAGGTTGTCGTTGAACGGATGAATGAGTGTCACGTTGACAGGCGGTCCCTCGGTCCCTTCCAGCTCTTCGCCATACGTACAAACTTTCCGACGATGGCAAACTCCTGTTCGCCGACGGATCCGATGGTGATATAATTCATGCAACCCCAGAGAACTGTAGTAAGGTAGAGGAAGAACTTCCAGAGAGCCGCCACTTTGTTCTTGGCCTCTTTGAACTGCTCCAAATCAATCCCAGCGTCTATCATGACCTCCGGCTTTTGGACTAGTATCTGATCCACGAGTGATGCTATCGCCGATTGTGCTGTCATCCCGCGTGTCCAGATTAAATACGCTGACAGGACGTGCTGCTTCTTCTAGACCAGGGAATGCTGCGGATCCGGGGCGTCGCACTCTGCCTGTATCACTTTTGTCTCGTGAGAGTATCTTGAGGGAACGTATTTCTGCTCCATTTTGAACCACTCGATCCACGCTTTTGACGTGGTGACCTCGTACGTGGCTTGCAACTCTTGGTGGAATCCGGCCTGGACTTCGAAGTTCTTGAACAAATTCTTCCGTATCGCTTTGAACAAGTCTGCTGTGGGGTTCTCAGAGACGGCTGCGACACGTCAGCGGGTTTCCTTCCATCTTTCTCAGATGCCACCCTGCGTACACTTGAAAGCTTGGTGCACCGTGTGCCTCTGAAGCGGTAGTGTTATCTGATATCTGTCTATTGCGTGATGTACCATTGCCTGCCTGATATGGAAGCATAGCTCTACGTCCTCGCGGATGCGTCTTTCCGTTTTCTTCATCTTGGCCACAAGTTCTCCATATCGGACCTCAAAGGGCTGTAGAAAGTCCGTCATCGCACGCTCTATGATTTGGTTAGTTGTGGTATAGCGCATGAAAGCTGGTTTAAGATCATACATATGATATTCTTCTCTGCATTCTTCGCGTCTTTGATGACCTTCTCCAGAAATTCAACTATCGCTGCATATAGTTCGGCCGAGAACTCGAGCATTCGCGGAGTTTGATACAGCGCAGTGTACCCTCGTATTCTTTCCAGATCCCGCCCAATCTCTATCATCACGTCGATTACTTTGGAAAGTACATGAGAATCCTTCTTCGTCACCTGTCATTCAATAAGTAAGACTGCCATCAGAGTATGAGAGAGGTGACTACCTACTAAGAGTACAAACTTCAGACCACCCCAGATTGACGATAGACCTGAGAACTCCGCCTGCGACAGAATGTCAAATACTCCCTGGTAGCGATCCAACCACTCGATAAGCTTCTTAGTCTTTTCCTCCCCTAGATTCGCCTCTTTGGTTCGTTGTATATCCCAAGCAATCCGATGAAGTTCTGGTTTGGGCACTCTGTTTACCAACGGTGCCTTTCTGTGGTACTGTCGCAACTTCATCCTTATTGAGATGAGACTGGAGTGACTTGATAACGTTTTTGTATGCCACTTCAGCTTTTCCATAATATCTCTGAGCAAGTGATCACCGCGAGATCGCCGTGGCGGGTATAGGTGTGCTGCAAGAGCCCACATCTTCGGACGGACGGGTACCTTCCAGGATCTGACTTACTCGAATGTCGTCCGGTCAAACCCACCCTATTTATCCGTTGCGTCATCGGAGAAGCGTCGAAAGACCTCGTTATGCGGGTTCCAGCGGATGATTGGACTGGACGCACTCTTCGGGCTCCCATGTTCACGACTCCAAAATGGCGCCCGAAACACGACGCTGGTGTTCAAGGAAGGAAATCGGCGCATGGCGCTGGAAAATGTCGGCGAGTCTCGGATTCGAAATCGGTCTTATCAAGGTAGCTAAAGCTCTGAAAGATGTTCTTGCGACGTAGTACGAATATTTAAACGCACACTACTTGACTGTGAAGTATATAGCAGATGGGATCCCGTCGAGAGTCTTGACTCTTCTCATGATCACCAAGGAGAGACTTGACGCAACGGAACCTCGCTCTCCTTTGCACGAGATTCGAAAGCATAGTGCCACCATGACTGTTCAGGGGTATCTCGGAGACCCTGGCAGGATCCTCCAGCTGCAGCTGTCTGCCTCCGAATCACATTTGCAGGACCTGGTGTATCATAAGACGAGGGGGTGTGAGACAAAAAGGGGAGAGTGAGCGTATGCAAACTTGCTTTTTTATCCAACGCCACCAATCAGTACGAGCACAGCTTCAGCGGTTTCAAAGGTGGCGCCGACTTGTGTCACGAACAAGATACATGCCTTTTCATGAAAGCCTGAGAGTCTAAGACTGGTACTTTTCAACTGTCGAGGCCTCTGACCATGGACTATCAGCGGTCCGGATACAGTAGAAGTCTCAAGCTGAAGTCGTATTCCCAGCTGAGGACTTGTGGTGTTACGAACTACCACTATTGATACAAGACTTCCCGAAATAATGATCTTGGAGACGAGCTCCAACGCCTTTACTGAGACGCGTCTGTGACCCCATTTCTTTTCTCGATACAAGCACAGTATGAGGAAGGTGATGCAAAGCGCCACTATCATCACGGCACACAAGGATGCCGATACTGCCGAGCATGGAGTTGCTCAGCTTCCTGACACACAGCTTCGATATGGTTCATTGAATGCACAAAATTTACTGGCGCATATTTCAGCCGAATCAGACCTACTAGAGAAGTGGCTTCTGCCGTGCGATTGATCTCCTGATTCTTGAAGCATTTATGTGCTGGTAGAGAGGCCTGAAGGGTGGGAAATAAAGTAACCGGCATCCCGAAAGAAGACTTGCCGAGTGATAACTCAGAACTCTGAAAGACAAAGTCACGCCAATGGTGCTCTACGCAGAACCCATGTCCATGAGACAATGATTCAGTGTCAAGAAGCGCGCTCAGAGAACTGAATCAAACGGAGAAAAGTCATAGAATGAGTAGACGATCGAATATTGGCCCATAGTCCGAGGAAGAGCCCCGAGAATAGAGCTCATTTTAGCCTGCGCGCCAAGTGGGTCATGCGGACCGGAGCCACGCCGTGCTCGGTCCCGTTTCCAGACTGACGGGCCAGTGACAGGCCGAGAAATGGACCCTGAATACGGGGGGTATGCAGCCAAGCGGAGTCCCACGTGACTTTATCGCGGCGATAAGCCAGGGTTGCCATCAAGGTGGTCCGTCCCAGGGGTTCGAGTCCCAGTAGCGATTTTGGGATCCAGAGAAATTAAGGGAAAGAATTGTTCGGCTCGGCGTTTACTTCAAAGAAGAAGAGGCTACGTCGCACAAACATCGCGGTCCATGACCAAGTAACGACCTATACTTCGCCTTTGCCCTCCGGCAACCCCCGTCAGAACATGTCGATACGCCGTCCCAGCGCAAGGTCCCGGGCGGACCGCGACAACACTAGCCTCCTTGCCCCCGATACGTACGACGACGACGCCTCATCCCTCCACAGCACACGAAGCGACCAGGACAGCGATAGCGACGATGACCAGCTGCAATTGCGTGCCCGGAACAGCCGCGAGCTGCGCGCAGCCGACAGTCTAGTCTTCATGGAAGAAGAAGAGATCGAGACACTAGTCGAGGAGACGCGCAAGAAAAAGGAGCTCCAACGCCGAGGATCTGGACTCGCTGTCCCGAACCCCTTAAAGTTATTCGGCCGAGGCCCAGACGGCCAGCGGCCCGGATCCAGAGATGGCTCGTCCGAGGATCTCCTCAACGAAAAGGACAGACGCCAACAGCGCCGCACGAGGAGGAAACAGAAGAAGGAGCGGCTGCTGGAGAAGGCGACCTACGGCGAGGACGGCGAGCTGATGTATGAGATGGAAGAAGGGGCCATGAAGGAGGGGAGCTCGACCGGCGATAGCAGCGAAAGGGACGACAGCGACGAACTCGACAGACAGAGGCTCAAGATAGTGACCAATGCGAAGAGCGATAAGAAGAGGAGCTGGCGCCGTTGGATGGTCATACACAGCATGATTGCCGTCGGTTTCGCGATCCTCTTCCTAGTGGCGTGGAAGTTATCACTCAGCAGCAGGTCGGCGCACAAGGCCGACTTCGTCAGCAATGGCACGGCGCTCTTCGCGCCGACGACGATCATCATCAGTCTCGATGGCTTCCGCGCCGACTTTTTGCAGCGCGGGATCACGCCGAGGTTGAACGCTTTCGTGAAGGAGGGTGTTTCGCCAAAGTACATGCTCCCGGCCTTCCCGTCTGTAACATTCCCGAATCACTATACGCTGGCGACAGGTCTTCACCCCGAGAGTCACGGTATCGTCGGAAACACCTTCTGGGATCCCGATATGCAGGCTGAGTTCTACTATACCGATCCGGCGCGAAGTCTCGATGCGAAGTGGTGGAGCGGAGAGCCGTTCTGGGTAACGGCCGAGAGGCAGGGAATCCGCTCGGCGATCCACATGTGGCCGGGCAGCGAAGCCCACATCCTTGGTGTTGAGCCGACCTTTCTCGATAAGTTCAACGGGAAGGAAATTCTTGACAACAAGGTCAGCAGAATTCTGGAGTTCCTTGACAAGCCGGGCATGGAGGACAAGACTGCCAAGGTCGAAGACATGCGGCCCCAGCTCATCGCTGCCTATGTGCCCAACGTCGACGCGGACGGCCATAGATACGGGCCGAACAGCACGGAGATCCGGGTTTCTATCGAGTCGGCCGATGCTATGATGGATCAGCTCTTCCTGGCCCTCGAGCACCGCAACCTTACCAACATTGTCAACGTCATCGTTGTATCCGATCACGGCATGGCCACGACAGATACGGCACGCCTGCTGCAGCTCGAGGATCTCGTCGATACCTCCAAGATTGAGCACACCGATGGCTGGCCTCTGTACGGTCTCCGACCGAAGAACCCCGACGATCTTCAGGGGTTATATGATGGCCTGGTTGAGAAGTCCAAGACGAACCCCAACTTTGAGGTCTACCTCCGCGACGTCAACATGCCCGAGCGCTACCACTTCTCCAAGAACAAGCGCATTGCGCCGCTGTGGATCGTGCCTAAGGCCGGATGGGCCATTGTCACGAAGGAAGAGATGGATGTCGAGAAGGCGCTGAAGGATGGTACGGTGTACAACCCCCGCGGGTTGCATGGATATGATCATGAGCATCCTCTCATGCGCGCCATCTTCATTGCCCGCGGACCGGCTTTCCCCCATCCGCCAAACAGCCAGATCGACAATTTCCGTAAGTGTGCCCCTTTATCTCATACCTTGCCATGGGTCCAGACTAACGTCAATAGAAAACATCAATGTGTACAATATTCTGTGCGACTCCGTCGGTCTCATCCCAGAGCCCAACAACGGCACACTGCGCCTGCCGCTCACCACTATGGGTACTCACAAGTCTGAGGATACGCCTCCAGAGCCCGAGGACCCTGTGCCTCCGTACACGACAACCCAGATTCCCGCTCCTGCCAGCACACCACCAGCGGGACAGTCGGCAACCCCCGACAAGTCCATCCAGGTGGACCCCGTTCCCCAGCCGACGCCTTCCGCGCCGGCGTCGAACAATGACGAGAAAGGAGATGATGATGAAGAGAGCGAAGGAGCTGATGAAGACGCCATACACAAGGGCAAGGAAGCCATGATTGGAGTTTGGGATTGGCTCAAGGATAAGTTTGGAAAGGTTTGGGACAAGATCAAGGGATCAAAGGGGGATAAGGAATCGGAAGAGAAGGAGGGGTCGGAATGATTTCCTGTGTAGAATTAGGTACATGATTTGGCGTTCACGGGTGGGAGGCATATTGTGATTTTCATTTGATACTCCCGGCGATTTTCTGTATTCTCTGTAGACTGAACCCCCCAAGGTTGTTGTTTCTTCTCATTGATTGCTCGTTTTTCTCGCCAACCGACTCATCCCGCCTCGCATGCAGCTGCTCATTCGCTGTAGGCAAGTCTTAATTCCCTCGCCCTCGCTGCCAACCTTGATTGTCAGTTCAGGAACCTCAGGTATGCATCGAATCAGACTTACCAGAGCTAAGACGTCGTCTCCTCTGAAGATATCTTTAGCATAAACGATATTCCGCGTAGTCCACTACTTAGGACATCTCACTTGCGCTTTGCTTTATCGCGACGCGATCGTTGACGCAGTTGTCTGTCTTTTGATAGGCGAAGTCCATAAAATCGCGATGAATGGTACTAGAGTCAGACGGTGAAATGTTAAAGCCTATTTCAGTATCGAAATAGGCTTCTTTGACATTGATCAGATCCGGAAGAGGGTTGCTCATCTCTTCGCACATCAGCATTTCGCCCTCGAGGAATGCAGTGGCCCCGAAAAGCTTCTCTACCCTGTCAAACTCAGGCTCGCCGCTGACCCAGTCCTTGGTGACGCGTATTCCGATGCGGAGAAGCTGCCACGGAACAGCGATTTGAGGATGATCGCCGTCAAACATGTTGACCGGCCCATTGATTGTCATCGTGAGGGGTGTGATGATAGCCCACTCGTTGGTACCGCGCCCACCGGTTTTCTGGTCTAGATGAAGCCAAGCCATGGTGTTTTTCTTCACTTCTCTTAAGGGATAGACGTTTGGATGGAAGAGAAATGCGAGCGATGCTTTCTCCTTGGTCCAGTCCTCCTTCAGCTGGACGGCAACGATCTTCTCAGTTGCCATGATGGGAGTCGAGATTGTGCTTCGGCTTGTCGTAGCTGTGAATCGGTCAGCTTGTGTTAATAAGATATGGCGCTGGAGATTTTAATGCTTACTCTGAATCTTTCCCAGGGTTTAATTTGGCAGGAGGATATTGCGTGTTGAACAAGGTCGGGGGCAGAATCAGAGTGTAGGTGGTCAGCAGAGATATTCCTCCCTGCCGCTCAGAAAGATGGAAGAAGGAATCCAAAGTCCTATTGAAGCACCAGCGCCTGCTTAGAGGCTGCCTACGAAGACTGCGTGGGTGTCTTAGGTAGGTACGAACACAAGTGAAGAAGGAGGCATATGGAATTAGGAAGGTCACGTGGACCACACCACGAAGCGTTTATTAGAGACGAGCACATGTATATTCCCGAATGTGCTACCAAGTTAATCAGGTCTATCTCCATTCGTCATCTGCACCTTCCATCAGTGTGACTGTCTAAGACTCCTCCACGCTCCTGGTTGACCAAACTTCGGCGCAACTTCCTCCCCGGTCGTGCCCCTGATCGAGTCTCGGATTGCAAATTAAGCCAGGGTACACATTTGCCAATTACAGTTAGAACAGTCTCCATCCGTGTCCAAGAATCAACTTCACTTACCGAGAATGTCAATACTGACCTATGACCAAGCGCTGAACTATTTCTTGACAGTCACAGGACCGTCCATCTGCAAGCCATATTCGAAAGAGTCGCGAGGAGTAGCTTGCTCGGCGCCATATACGTAATATCCCCCTGGATGTTTAGCAGGGCTGATGCCAAGCTTCTTGATCAAGATAATGTCGGGCACGTCAATGGCAAAGTGGTTGTAGACGGCCATATCCCCAGCCTTGAAAGACTCGTTCTCGGACTGAGAGGTATTGGTGTTGGTCTTGGTGTTAGTCTTGGTGCTAGTCTTGAGCGCCATGTTGTCAAACTCCGGAACACCGGATCCAAAAGCCTTGACAATGCGAACGCCAATGCGGAGGGACCGGGCCGGGACGTCAACCCCGGCATCGACCCAGGGAAGCACGTAGGTAAGGCCGGTCTTGGTATGCTGAACGGGCTGTATGGTGATGAGGGGGTTAACCAATGGGCCTTCGGACTTCTGATTTAAGTTGACAAGGGCTGTGGTGCCTGACTTGAGGAGAAGGAAGGGCTTTGTGGTAGGATGGACGAGGAAGGCGAACATGGCCTCGGCTTCGGTCCAATCGTGCTTGAGCTGAACGGAGACTCGTGTAGCAATTTCCAGGATGGCTCTGGGGTTCTCCCCGATAGGAGTTGATTTATGAGGAGGCTGATCTGAGGTGGAAGGCATCTTCGACGTGTTGGTCTTGTTGAGGGTCGTCGTAGGAGAAGGTCTGTCGGCGGGCGACCACATCTTCAATGTGAAGACAGACGTGAGTGTGAGTGGAGAGCGTTTGTGAGCGATTGCGGTGTCAATGGGTGAGAGAGATGTGGGAGATGATAATTGTATCTGGCTTTGGGTAGTTCTGATTCAATACTTATGGGAGACCTTCTGCGGTTGCCTGCCAGGCAATTCGATTCTGAAGAGAGAGCCGGTCTCACTTACGCTGTCTTTACGGGTGAAAGGAAGTCTATTTATAAATAAGACAAAGGAATAAATCATTAGAGACCATAAAAAAAGAGTTCATCACCGCTGTGGCTACATCTCTTGGTGCCCATACTGGGATTCGAACTCGGGTACTCGCTAAGCCTTTTGTCGAGTAGACTGGTTGGCGTTAGATGTTGACCTTACATCACTCCACCATCCAGCCAGTTTGACCTGACCCCCGACCTAGAGGGCGCCTGCTGGCTGGTGACGAGAATGGAGTTGAGGGGGATATTAAAGGCATCTTCCTGTGTGTATTCCATTCAGGTGGTGGAAGTAGGGTGTCACGTGTGGAAAGTCCGGTGGTGCCTTGAGGATCGGTATGAGGTCTACAGTTCGGGCATCAAAGACTTCAAGTGAGGTTCGACTGACTTTAACATGAGCGTAGTAAAAGCTGCTGCCTGTAGTCACCTTTGACCACCACTCGCAGAAGAGCAGAGGAAAGCTGCATCATCTTACCAAACAGAGACACGGGTTTAGCCAGGCCTTTAGCATCTTGCAAACGCCTGTGATGCCAACTCGCGAGACGTACGCAATATGAAGCGGTTCAGTGATCATGTCTAGCAGAGAAGTGCAAATCCATTAGTCACAAGTTTTTTGGGAATCGCAGCTGTAATTCAAACTAGTTCTACGGTACAGGGAGGCCTGGTGTTCTGTTGATGTATCCTGCTGCAGAAGCTGCGAGAGCTATAACCCGCCTGGCCTGCGAAGGTTTCTTGTTCTCGACTTCGTTTTGCTTCCTAAACATCCCTTGGAAAGTGCAGTCATTGCCAACTCTATCGCTGTCAGCTTCCTACTCTGATCCATTAGCCCGAGAATACAGCTTACCGAGCCAAACGTACATAGATGCCATCGTCAATCTGGAATAGTTCAGAGACTATTTCAAAGCTTCGGACCAAAGGTTCGGTTCTTCGGGCCGGGTGGGATCCCATATCTCACAAAGCTGTAAGGAATGAGACAGTGTCTTCTTTGTCCATCGGCGGTCCGATCAGCACCGCGGACTCTGAGAATCGTGGGAGGGCACATGGAGAATTCCTCGTGCGTGGCTACGTCGCCTTTCAGAAAGATGCCTACCTCTCCATGAGGGTGCTGGGCGACGAGAGTATCGTATTCGGGTACTCCAGGCACGAAATCTCGAAAAACAAAGACTTCGGCGCTGAGATAAGAGACCGGAACCTGTGCCAGGCGAATATCATTCGGGTAGTAGTAGTCTTCCAAGGAATCCCAAAGAACACTCCCGCTTCTATTTGAATCCAAGAGAACCGGTGAAGACGGGTAGTAGAGCGCGATGGCAACCCATTCGCGATAGTCCCCGGGTGTCCGGGATGGTTCTTGTCTTGGAAGCCAGGCAACGAAACCTTTTTGCAGGATGATAGGTTTTGGGATGAAAGGTCCCCCAGAGCCGTCGGAACGGAAACTTCTGCAAATCCGATTTTCGGGAGTCCAGTCGCGCTTCAGAACCAGAACGATACCAGAGGGGAACCCCATTGCGCTGTGTGAGGTCAAGTATTGCTTGGTGCGTTCCTGAGATAAATGTTGCGAGGGCCTCGGTGCGAAGTGATCGTATGCAAACTGTTTCAACGTAACGCCGTTTGCGTCCGGAAAGATGCGGAATTGATGCAATAGACAGAGATGATGCTTAGTGCAGGCAGAATACCTGTCGTTGTTTCATGAAGATGGTTTACTGGGGAGGGAATGTGTAGCATTTCTTTCCAGGGGGTTCCAAGTTCAACACTGGAAGTGACGTTGAGGGAAGTGCTTCGGAAAGAATGTTTGGACAACTGCTGCCTGTTGTGTCCTAACAGGAGCAAGAGGCAGGAGGTGGACGCAGATGTTTCCTCGCCTATACTCGTACTTCATCCTCGTCGTTCCTCGCTAGTTATATATCAGGAGTCTGAGTAGGCAGGCACTCCTTTGCGTGAAAGGTCCCGTTCGGTTTGACGACTTTGCCGACCGTCAACACCACAACATCTACCAGAACACGTTCCACGATCACACCATGGTAGTCCAGAGTGCAATAGTCGTTCATTTCTGCGCAGACTGGACTAGCGAGCTCATAACAATGTATAAGAGCATTGAAGCATCGTACTTGCCCACGCGACCACTCCCGAAAGGCACCAAAACATTCTTCTTTCCACGAGATCAGCTACCGGGCATGGACGCCATCATTGCTCCTTACAGTATACCGGGCGGAGGTCGTGCCGAAACGAACTGGCCATTCAGTCCCGACGCCATGCTTCCTCGACACCACTTGACCGCCAAGATTGTTTTCAAGAAGGATTGGGGCCTCAACGACCGAGCGTATCGTCGAGTGAAAGGCCGGGGAGACTGTTTGCGATCTTTCAAAGTTGGCGATACTGCCATGACTGAGTTGTTATACACCCCAGGCAATCTTCCCCTGACGTTCAACGTCGTCCGCATCGGAGTCGACGGCCACTGACCGGGGACACAATGCAGCGCGGTCTAGGTTCACCGCGACTGGATCAAGTACGGCGTTAGCTAGACTGGAGGTGTCAGTCCGGATTGCCCCTTTCGTGAGCAGGTGAGGATATCGTGTAAGTCTCTCGTAAGAAAACTGTCCTGAGGCAGTTGTAGTATGTCCATGTACTGACATCAAAGACAGAGTAGGACGTGTACAAGTAAACGATTAAAACCATCCGATACCATCATCTTATGCTGCTGGAGAAGGTGAGACATGCGCTGGACGTTGAATCGGGTGGAGGTGTGACTGCTAGGAGAAATACGACAATGACGGCGTTGGCAACTTTTTGTGACAGACATCAGGTAGACATCGTAACTCAGCATTGGGGCCCCCTGTTCGCTGGTAAAGTTGTGCCTGCTAAGTGACATCTAACGGCTCTCTTTAGTGCGCCCGACCCGACATATGTAACACTTAGCCTGAGAGCCGCGGGAGAGATTTGTGCCAGTGCTCAAAGTGTTCGGAGGATTGCCTGGCGTTCGAGTTGTGATCAAAGATGGAAGAAGAATTCACTTTCTATCCCGCAGGAACCGCTGCCCTGACAAGAAGGTGTTCAATTATGGAGCCAAGGACCCAACAGGAACGACGCCAGAGGTTCTAAGTAAGAGAGAGAGAGAGAGAGCATGCTCGGAAGCTGCCATAAGAGTCCCGGCTGGCGATGCCGATGAGGAAGAACAATTCCAAACATGCAACATGTCTTATGTCTTCGTAACTTGTGACCCTATGAACTAGAAACCCTCATCTTTTGCCGTTGTCATTCGTCCCATATGTTCCATCCTCATACCTCTCCTCTGATACTTTCCCATTATAATGATACTTTCCCATTATAAGACCTTAGTTCAAGCTCATCTTCATACGAGAGCCAAGTGGAAACGAAATAGCATGGAAGTGCAATCCACGATAGCATTCGCGCGTGTAAGCAAGAAGTAGATGTCCTTAAAGGGCACACTAGCTCCATCTACGACTTAACTTCATGCGCGGAAAGTCCTCTCGCAGCAATAATAGCACAGAAATCTATCCGAGAGGAGTCTAGGCAGCCCAAAAAGGTAGGCTCCATTATATCTTTATGTCCCTTCTTGTGGATTCTCGAAATCGGCCGATGTTTCGTACGTTAACTTGCCCTGAACACAGCAGGCGTATAAGTTGCACAGGCGGAACATCGTGTTCGGATGACCGATAAGCATCGGCAGCAGGTGAAATTGTTCTTATCCGAAATGCTCTGTAAGGGATTGTCGATTGGGTCGAGACCCTCACGGTATCGCTGGAGTCGCTTTACTGGGGTAGACAGCTTCGAAGCTGTTGTTCCTCAACTCGGCCCCAAAGGTCTCCGGTCAATTTCTGTCATGTCAGTCCAATGAAAGCGGAAGAGAGACTGTCTTCGTAAAAGAGCCATCTCGGAATCCATCCACCATCTTGCGACTCGCTGGCGAGCTATCCTGCTGTCGTCGCCTGCCCCGCGGGTCTTCGTCGGATGACGTCGAGTGAGATCATGTGACTTCCTCTCCGGCCTGGTGGGGCCGGCGATTTCCGACGTCGTCCATCGCCACCGCCGTCGTCTCTGTTCCCAATTAAGAAATTTTAGAAATGGCCAGCGATCGCCGCAAAGAAGATGCGCAACTATTGACGTGGGATATGGGCTGGTTTAAACAACATTCATGAAGGATGGAAGAGCTTCATCACGTGACGCTAGATTTTTTTCTGTCTCGGAGTTCAGCCCCTTATCGCAAGCGCAAAAAGCATGGAGGGGCATGGAATACCCCTCATTCTGCTCTCATTTTTTTTTTCTTTCTCTTGTGGCTCGGCGGCGCTTCGTGTGAGGGAGGGGCCTTGCGCCTGGGCTGGGGCGGGCGATCGCACTCGTCTGGGTCTTGTTTGGTCTCGCGCCCCTCTCTCTCTCTCCGTGGCTCCCCTCCTCCTACGTGTCCCTGCACCGCACCGCGTTGTCCGTTCATGCTGCGAATCTGGCCGCCCGATAGATTCTCACTCTAGGTATTTCGGGAAGAGAGATGCCAACGCGATGGCAAATATGCATGCAGCCGCGATACTACCTCGCTGTCTGGGAAATCTCGCTCTGCGAGAATGCGAGAGGATGAGAATAATTGTCCCTTGACGGGCGGCGCAGGCGCTTAGAACGATTTGTTCAGGTACCTTTCACCTGCACGTCACCCTTGAGGCCAGGATCTGTCGGACACCCATGTCCGTAGTACGGCTTTTTTTTTTTTTTTTTTGCCTCTTCTCTTTCTGAGATCAGATTTTTTCCAACCCCGCACCCCGTCAGAATGCCGCATCAGCCACAATTCTTTTCGGAGTTAATGCACCGACAGTTTGTGACAATAATTGAGAGAGTATGTTAGCGCAGGACCCGCTTGGGTTGGCATTCCCTTTGCCCAAGAAAAGAATCAAGCAACACAAGACGAAATCATAATGCCCCTCGATGATCGATAATTCCTACGGAAACCAAAGCAGACAAGGACAAGCCCCGCGGAGGAGCCTTGGTTTCGAGGTGGGATGGACCAAGGCTACGGCGACGGCGACCACGGCCCCAAACCAAAAACTACGACGGAGGGGCCCCCAAGCACCGAAAAGGTATGCAGGAGAAGGCTGGAGCTGTGCCAGAGAGAAAGATGCCAGATACGTGACTCATGCCGAACGAATGGATTGATTGGGCTTACACTCTGACGGTCTGACGGTCAAAAAAAAAAAAAAAAAAAAAAAAACCTGGGCGGCGTCGTCGAGGGGCAAGGAGGGGCCCAGGTTGGGCTGCGCGGCAACCTACCTTGTGTGTCTGACAGGGATTGGGCGGGGTGGAGGGGCAGAGTTCGAAGCTGTGGATGTCTTATCGTTGGCAAAGTAGATCGAGGTCACTCGGAACAAAGCGCTCCCTCTGGTGAAAATTTCGTGTGTGCCAAACGGCGCTGTGTGTCTGTCTGTGTCTGGCCGGTAGGGTACCTATGTGTGGTCGGTAAAGCATGGAGGGATGGGACGAAAAGCCAGAGGCACACTTGAGACGCGGCCGATGGTCTGCCTCGGGGTGGACTCCAACAGAAAAAAAAAAACGAGGTGAAGTGGCCCGACAACGAGGGGGAGGACTCAGGAAGGTCCATATTGCCCCTCATTTCCTTCCCAAAAAGAAGGCGGCTAGCTAGTGCCCGAGGGAAAATTTGATCGTGATGAATGCGTTTGTTATTGTTCATTATTTTAGCTGGGCTGGCGATTCGACGAATTGACATCACTGGGATCTGCAGCAATAAGGCCTGGAGCTTCCACGGTGGGGTTGACAAGGCCAGGATCGTTTGCAGCGCCCCCGCGACACAGAGAGCGCGGTGAGAGCTGCAGAGTGCCCCTCCATCCCCCCTTACCTGTGACATCAACATGCCATCCATCCTGTTGCCTCAACTCCTGCTGCCGCAACAAGAGCTGGGTTAACGTACAATATGCTCTTTTGAAATCTAGAGACAGTGATTGAAAGTCAAGAATAGTAATATGGTCAATAGAGACAAAAATAAATGAATATCGCATAGGCAGCTGGAACAGTGTGATCATGGATAGCGACGATGAGCGTTACCGCCCGTCGCATGCCGCAGGAAGGAGACTAAAGGAGGGGTGATACGATACGTACCTGCCTTGAGCGGCCCCGCTTAGTTCGTGCCGTGGCGAGCCTGAGCCAAGGTACAACGCGCTACTTGTCCGTGGCCACGATCTGCTAAGAAGCCATCTACACTTGGAATAAACAACAACCACCCAACCAACCACGAAAAAACTGAGCCTGTGAGTGAAAAATTCTACCTTAGGGCATCCAAAGCAAGAGCCTTTGACCCCACCTTCCTGCCTTCTCATCCCTGCAGCCTGTGTAGACACTGGCCCACTCCCCCTCCCACCTCTACTCAGCCCACTTCGACCCTCTCACACTCACACTCCACCACCCAACTTTTCCACTCACAAACATACAAAAGCCTCGCCCGCCCACCAAAGCAAAGCTTTTCCTTCCCTCTTCTGCTCTTCGTCGTACATACCGAATCCAAATTTACGGATCACCTGTGCAGTGAGTATTTATTTTACCGCACTTGATTCTCCTCATCGGGATCTCGTCACTAACTCATCCCCCTCACCTAGCTTTTACCTTTCAAATACACAACTCGATCACATCCCACCGCCAAAATGGGTAAGGAAGAGAAGAACCACATCAACGTCGTCGTTATCGGCCACGTCGATTCCGGCAAGTCGACCACCACTGGTCACTTGATCTACCAGTGCGGTGGTATCGACAAGCGTACCATCGAGAAGTTCGAGAAGGAGGGTAAGCACACTTCCCCAATCAATCTCATAATGCTGAACAACAAACTAACACTGCGACAGCTGCTGAGCTGGTATTTGAACACTCTGTAGATGATTTTTTCACTCGATTTCTAACACATTTTACAGGGCAAGGGCTCCTTCAAGTATGCGTGGGTTCTTGACAAGCTCAAGGCCGAGCGTGAGCGTGGTATCACCATCGACATTGCTCTCTGGAAGTTCGAGACTCCCAAGTACTATGTCACCGTCATTGGTAAGTTGTTTTCGCTCGTCGTCCCTCTCATTTCGAGCAGCTCCTGCTTCGATTTGACGAGTGCGATGAAAAGTAATTCTTCGTTTCACTCGCTTACTTTTGCCTTCCAGACGCCCCCGGTCACCGTGATTTCATCAAGAACATGATTACCGGTACCTCCCAGGCCGACTGCGCTGTTCTTATCATCGCTGCCGGTGTTGGTGAGTTCGAGGCTGGTATCTCCAAGGATGGCCAGACCCGTGAGCACGCTCTGCTCGCCTACACTCTCGGTGTCAAGCAGCTCATCGTCGCCATCAACAAGATGGACACCACCAAGTGGTCCGAGGCCCGTTACGAGGAGATCATCAAGGAGACCTCCGGTTTCATCAAGAAGGTCGGCTACAACCCCAAGACCGTTGCCTTCGTCCCCATCTCCGGCTTCCACGGCGACAACATGCTTGCCCCCACCACCAACGCTCCTTGGTACAAGGGTTGGGAGAAGGAGACCAAGGCTGGCAAGTCCACCGGCAAGACCCTTCTCGAGGCCATTGACGCCATCGATACCCCCAAGCGTCCCACCGACAAGCCCCTCCGTCTTCCCCTCCAGGATGTCTACAAGATCGGTGGTATTGGAACAGTGCCCGTCGGCCGTATCGAGACTGGTGTCCTCAAGCCCGGCATGGTCGTCACCTTCGCCCCTGCCAACGTCACCACTGAAGTCAAGTCCGTCGAGATGCACCACGAGCAGCTTACTGAGGGTCTCCCTGGTGACAACGTTGGCTTCAACGTGAAGAACGTCTCCGTCAAGGATATCCGCCGTGGCAACGTCGCCGGTGACTCCAAGAACGACCCCCCCTTGGGCGCCGCTTCCTTCAACGCCCAGGTCATCGTCCTTAACCACCCCGGTCAGGTCGGTGCTGGATACGCCCCGGTTCTCGACTGCCACACTGCCCACATTGCCTGCAAGTTCTCCGAGATCCTCGAGAAGATTGACAGACGTACCGGAAAGTCCGTTGAGAACAACCCCAAGTTCATCAAGTCTGGTGACGCCGCCATCGTCAAGATGGTTCCCTCCAAGCCCATGTGCGTTGAGGCCTTCACCGACTACCCCCCTCTGGGACGTTTCGCCGTCCGTGACATGCGCCAGACCGTCGCCGTCGGTGTCATCAAGTCCGTCGAGAAGTCCGCTGGTAACGCTGGCAAGGTATGTTCATCCAACTCACACCCCTCTCATGTGTCTTCGTCATCTAACATGCTCGTCACCAGGTCACCAAGTCCGCTGCCAAGGCCGGCAAGAAATAAGCGATTCACCTCACCAGGGTTGGTTGCTGAGTTCGCCCATGGCTTCACCGCCGTGGCTCACTCACTTCTACGGCTTTACGAATTCCCTTTGCGTAGCATGAGGACATTATGATATGGCGGAAAGCACGAATATCGAGAGGAAGGTTGGACCGGATGATTCTACGTCAAAAAAGCTTCTCATGATACGTGCCTAGTAGCACAAAAATAGAGTCCTAGAAGTGATTCCCAAGTTAAAAACAACGTCCCCCAATGCCGTGACATGATGCTTTCATGATGTGATGTCCCTTCTCAAAATCGTTTACCCCAGGGACGTGACTTCTTATTTTTGTTGTTTCAATAACCAGCCCTGTTACGTTTACCTTATCGGATTTTTGTGGCGAGAATGAGGCAGCTACGTGTCTTCCCACGATGTGTCAAGCCCGCGTAAGGTAGTTCGGTTCCGAGGCTTTCGGTTGCCTCTCCACAAGCCAAGGTTTGATGGTGGACCTTGATGTGGACCTGGTCTGGTACTTGAGCGCGGCGAATGATGCTCAAACTTCAGTGGATATCTAAGTCTGTTTGGAGTCGTGCCACTCATGCCTCGATGGACGTTTGGATTGGACAAAAGTAGGTAATCTTACTGACAAATCTCGGGGTGACCAGCCACCTTTTCTACCTCAGCGTCCAGACTAAGAGAGAAGGGCATTCGTACCTTGATCTTGACCAATGACATCCAGCTCATCACGTCCTCAGTGACCTATGCCATATTTTTGATCAAATAGCGTTGAGTGATTAAACGTATTATATATCGGTGATAGTACAATTGATCTACAAGTATTTGCTACATGGTCTTACAAGTCATCCTTCTTTAGCGTCTCAGCCTCGTCGCCCATAGAGGTCTTAACACCACTGTTCACAGAAGTCTCAACATCGCTGTCCCCTGAAGTCTCGGCTTTTACCTCCTCTGCGGCGTCCGGCTGCTCCTCAGCAAGATCAAGCTCACTTTCACCAAAAGCCTGCTCCTCTCCAACTTCCCCAACCTCAATCTCCTCAGCCGCAGCCGCCGTCGTCTCTTCAACTTGCGCGAACTCTCTAGCAATATCCCGCTCTCCAGTCCACTGTACAACACCTCCTCTCACAAAGTTTTCCGCGATTTCAAGGTACTTCCTCACATACGCCTTCTGTTCGTATTTTGACAGCTTTGCGTCGGCCGGAGCCGGCACAGCCTCAAGGTTCATCTGAGAGCGGCGACCGCCGTGCAGACCGGCCTCGATGCTCGCGTACTGGATCTTGTGGCCCTCATAACTCACCTCGAGAGTCCGACGCATCTCGAGACCGGCAAACATGTACTTCACGGGCCCGGAGACGCTGCCGTCGTCGTTGACGGAAGGCAGACTCGACAGCTCCACCTCGGGAGGCGGGCGCAGGCGTCCTTCGAGGAGGTCGAGCTTCGCGGCCTCAATATACTCGCGGAACGCAGATGAGTCGAGGGCATCTGGAGACATGGTGGATACCAACGGCTGTGAGAGGCGCAGGTCGACGGGTTCCGAGGGGTACGTAACGTCGGTGAAGGTCTGGCTGAGGGTGGCGACGAGACGTTTGGGAGTGGCATCCCACGCCAGGGGGCCATCCGGTAGGTCATCCGGGACGGTCAAGTGGAGTTCGAGGAGATCTGGAAGGCTGCGGGTTGTTTCCTTGGTCACGGAAGGGTGAGTTCGGAAGCCGAGGACGAGAGTAGTTATGATGGCGCTTTCAGGGTTCGCAGAAGTGACTGACTCCACGATGGGTGCGAGACCTGCGGGCGGCGGAGAGGCGGGTGAGAAGATGTGGTTCTTGGCTTTAGCTGCCTTGGCGATTGTGAAGCTTCCTTCATCGTATTTGTGGAGAATTTGGCCAAACGAGGCGGTTGTCGAGACGTACGGCTTGCTCCACGGAGTTTCTGAACCCACGGCCTGGGCCTCGGTGGTCAGAGGCAAAGGCAGGATGTCGCCCTCCGTAATGGTGAAGGCCCTGTCGAGAGAAGTTTCTCGACTGCCTTGCTTCACCCAGCGAGACCACTGTGTGAGCCTCTCCTTCCACGAAAGCTTCTCGTTACCGCGAGGCTCGGCAACAAGTCTTGCCTTCTTCACGTTTGGCTCATGCTTCAGGATGATAGACTGCTCTCTCGGAAAGAGGGCAGAGTGTAGCAGACGCTGAACGATATGACCTAGCTGTTCACCCGTGTCGTCTTGGTCTACTTGTTCACCGATGGCAACTTCCGTGTTTCCGTTTTTGATCCACGACACTTCAATCTGCTTCGCTATTAGACATGGCCATCCCGTGATACAGGAAGTCCAACGCACCTCTTGACGCTTTTTGCGGTCGATGAAAGTATTGGTGAGCTGGCCCAAGTTCCAGAGTAACTTGCCATCGACGTTGCTGTCAGCAAGCCAATCGGCTTTGAAGTTCTTCACGACGATAGCCTTGGAAGCTTCGTCCAGTCTCTGAAGGATCGCCTGTGTCTTGGCCTTGGTGGCGTTGATCTTTATTATCGAATCCGAGATATCAATACTTTCGCCCGGATCAAGATAGGACTCCCTGATGGCGTCCAGTCGCTGTTCTTCGTCTGCTTTTGTGTTAGATAACATTTCCATTACCGGGTCCCATTACTCACTCGTAAGCAGGGCAAAGAAACGCTCATCAATACGCCCGCTCAAGTAACCCTGGCCTTCGACAATTTCCCTCATGGTCAAGCGCCATGCCTCCAGCATGAGAGTCAATCCCAACCTTTCCTTAGCCGAGCCATCGATCTCGACACTGGCCGAGGGGGTCCAGGGTGTCAACACTTCTACAGAATCGTAGAGCTGCTGCTGCTGCTGCTGCTGCTGCTGCTTCTCCTTCGCCGCAATCGCAGCCCTTGCGTTCGCGCGGCTCAGATATGCCCTAAGCTGGGCAACTGTGAAGCCATTGATGAGGACATCCAGCAGCGTATAAAAGTCATCGTACGCGACAATGGGGTCCCAGGGCCGGATCTCGTCAAGGTTCGATAGTGCCTCCTCCATCGTCAGATCCTTCTCTTCAGCCTCAAGGCTTTGGCTGATGTCGATTGTATCGGGGATAATCTCGTGAATGGGCAATTGCTTAACGTTCTGGTTGCTGCCTCTCATGTCGCGCATTACGATCGCTTGTCCTTTTTCTCCCAGTATGTTGATGCCCAGTGCCTCGGAATGGACGTATACGCTACGATTGCCTACGCGGCGTCTCGAGAGGCGGTCGAGAGGGTCTTCGCCAATGTAGTATCTCTTCAAGAGAGGACCGCTTCGCTTTATGGGACCACCGGACAAGGTAGGAGCTGTCGGTTCGGTTTCGATCGATGCGCCATCTTGTTTTACTGTCGTGGAAGACGTCTGAGAAGGTTGTTCATTGATAGGCAAGACATCCCTCTCAGGCACTTTTCTGGTTGACGAATATTCATCCTTTCCTTCTGAAGTTCTGGTAAGGCGCTCCCATGCCGACTCGGAACTATACGTCCTTCGCTGGAGGAATTCGGTTCGAAAAGGGGCGAATCGAGGTGAGCTGTGAGCTCTCGGTCGGTCGAGGATTCGTAATTGGCATCGCAGGCACACACCACGAGCAAATACTGCTCGCGAAATCATTTGAAGGAAAGAAACGCAGATTAACGCTGTATGAGCACTCACATGCCTTTGCGAACATACAACCATGTCACTCAAACCAGAGCTCCCAAATTTTTGCGACGGGAGCTGTTGGCGATAAGATAAGAGATAAGATAAAGAAGCGCGAACTTCCCGCAGGTGCGAAGGGCCTAAAGTGGCACCGCCAAAAGCGCGTCGCGTCGCTCCAGACTGCAAATCCATTGAACTTTAGCTGCCTATTTACTTTATTCAGGTGAATAGCCTACACTTTTACATTCTACTACATGTAAAATACGAAACTTGAGTCTTCGAGATTGTCCCGTCAGAATCAAATTCCTTTCCATCCACCCAGAACCACTATGCCCCCTTCACAAAGACGGAGACGACCCGTATGCCCCGCGCCGAATCCTCAAAGGTCGCCTTCGAGACTGACAGCACCTAGGTTGATGATGAAGACTCAGAGGAGGAACCGAGACATCCTCGACAACGGCGAAATCAGGACGAATCCGCAGAAGAAGAAGGATCCGAACACGGCGCGGTAGACGCAGAGGCGAGCGCAGAAGATCAGCTGGCCAAAAAGCTGGTTCGATATGCTCTTGCCTGCGAATTTTCCCGGACGCCTATCCGTCGAGATGGTATCAAGGAGCGAGGTACTGAGCTACAATCGACTCGGAGCACAGTGAACATTACTGACGACCGCTTCAGTACTTGGAGATCAGGGTAGAGCCTTCAGAAAAGTCTTCGACCTGGCGCAACAGCAGCTCCGCCTCGTCTGGGGCATGGAGCTGCGGGAACTGGCAGTGAGGGAAAAGTTCACAATGGCGGAGAAGCGACAAGGCAAGTCTCCGACTCGAGATCATCTGGCGGCCCCCCGCTAACAACATGCAGCATTAAAGTCCGGCTCGCAAGCAAAGACCAGCTCAGGCGTCTACGTTCTTTCCTCGACCCTTCCCTCCGAATACCGTGCCCCGGCCATCCTTGCCCCCTCAAAAGCACCGAGCGCCGACGCCGAAGCCTCCTACGTAGGCTTCTACACCATGATCGTGACCATCATCTTCCTCAGCGGCGGCGAGCTGTCTGAGCAGAAGTTGCGGCGGCACCTGAATCGCCTCAACGCCGAGGCCAACGTGGCAGTGGAGAGGACAGAGGATGTGTTGAAGCGCATGCAGACACAAGGCTACGTCGTGCGGAAAGTTCAGAAGAACGCAGCGACGCAGGCGCAGGACGGCAGCGAGGACATTACATGGCTCATTGGACCGCGCGGGCTCGAGGAGATTGGCGCCGAGGGGGCGGCGGGCATGGTGCGTTCTGTCTGGGATGAGCAGGCTGATGCGGAGTTGGAGAAGAAGATTGGGGCGAGTTTTGGAATTCGTCCGGCTGAGGAT
This sequence comes from Colletotrichum godetiae, assembly GCF_030913485.1. Classification (NCBI taxonomy): domain Eukaryota; kingdom Fungi; phylum Ascomycota; class Sordariomycetes; order Glomerellales; family Glomerellaceae; genus Colletotrichum; species Colletotrichum godetiae. Next base: position 1,691,464 of record NW_026851249.1, on the reverse strand, counting down.
GGGGATGGCGATGTGGATATGTCACAGGCCGAAGCTGGGCCATCGCATTGAGGTAGGCGTGGCGGCATAGAGACAGAGAGAAGGTCCAAGGTTAGGGACGCAATGTTCGGTGGAACGGGATACCCAAGAAGTAGCAAGCATTCCAAGCGTATGCATTTACGAACAGCCAATGATGGCGAATGGATTTCTGAGGGTGTCTAACCCTCCATTACTGATTCTCGACCACAATATCCCCAACGCCAGTGCCCTTGCAAACCCCGATGTTTCTTCCAAGATCCATGCTTCGGTAGTCTTCGCTGATCGTTAATCTTCGCGTTGTGGTGGTGGGCCAGCGGGTTGCATCATTTTCTAGAAGCAGTCAGCAAGCGCGTCTCGGATCGCCTGGGGCACGTAGGTAGGCTGGAATATACCCTGATTAACCTCGCACGCAAGAGCTGTGTGGGCTCATTCTCGGCCAGCGCCATGTACGACAGCATAGGGGGGTGGCCGGCGATGGATGAGTACGTGTCGCGGTAAATGTTGGTCTTCCACTCCCAACTCGTCGTATCGGGGTGTCCTGTACCAACATACTTGGCCTGAAGGCGCTCGAGTTCTTGCTGGTTGCGGAGTTTATCGGCCTACATATCACTACCGTTAGACACTTCCCAAGTTTCTTACGAACATGTCTACATACCATGTTGTCTTGTGTTGCTGAGCAGAAATGTGGATGTTGTTTGCGATATCGAAAAGCTTCAATCCACAGCATTGTCTTCCATGGATGCGCCGGCTGAAGCTCGGCAGACGTTCACCGAACAAAGCTGGAAGGGACGTGCACGTCCAAGCTAGGTGCCTTCACCTTGGAGACCCACTCCTTTCCAACTCAACCACGGACTTCTCAGTCTCCTTCATCTACCTTACATCTCAACGTAAACAAAAGGAACTCTATCAAATAGACAATCTTGCATCTCATTGCAATTCTATACTACTCTCATTATCCAATCAGTTTGGGGGGGTTGAAATCCTATTACTTTCCCAATCGACACCTTCGTTGCCTACGACAACCACGACAACGACGCCACGATGAGCAAGACCCAGATCCAGCAGAGGGCTCTGCAGGCCAAGCGGAAACAGCAGAAAAATGAGGCCGAATCCATCGAAAAATTGAAGACCAAGTGCGCGGAGGAGCATAGTAAGGCCCACGTTGCCCACTGCAAGGACTGTTACGGGGAGGTTGTGGAGACGATGAGAAGCAGATATGCTGATTCCAAGGATGAGTGGTTCTCCGACAACAAGGCCTTCCTAAGTGATCTCGATGGCTTATTCGCCAAGCTGAAAGACTTTACGGAAGACCTCAAGTCCATCGAGGCTCGGATCGACAAGGAAAAGCAGAGACATTACCGCGAAACTCTGCCCAAATCGGTAGCGGGACAGATCGCTGAGGCCTCGATTGGTAAAGACGAATTCCAGGCTTCGTTGGAGGACGAGCAAAAATCCACCGCTGCTGTTATTGAAGATGTTCGAAAAGTAGTCGGTAGAGGAGTCAACAGCGCACCGGGTTTGGAGGAGCTTGCACCGAAATTCGACGACCTGCCGCCAGAGAAGGCAACCGACGTCGTCATTGACGTCTTCTTCCGCAACCCGAGCACGGGCGAAATTCCGGCATCATGCAGTAAGTACGTGGAGAAGCTGCGGTCCGGAGCATCCATCGACGAAGTGATGGGGGCCATGCAGGCCGACAAGTCGGCTAGGTCCAATGCTGCCGGGAACATGGACAGGCACAAGCGAACACTGAATGAGCTCAAGAGGGCGCAAGCAGCACACGAGCAGGATAAGCTCCTGAAATCTCAGAAGCGGCAGCAGCCCCCGCCTCAGGGGCCGCAAGTCAACAAGGAATTGTACGATCTGCCGCCGTGCCTCGCATGCTCCGGCAAGGTCTCATCGGACGTGATCGCGTGCCCTCTGTGTTTGATCTTTGCCGAGTTGAGCCTCACTAAGAGGACAGTCTTCGACTCGGAAAAGTGTTACGAGGCGGCATACGTAAGTCATTTTCTACCACTGCACCATTTCATCGCAGGCTAACATGTGATGCAGGATGAACACGTCAACACGGCGCACAGCTGTGCGGCAGGGAAGGGATGCATCCAGCTCAAGGAGGAAGATGAGGAGATGGGCGGTAGCGGCGAGGGGCCTGTGATCTGTGAAGAATGCGCAGAACAGCTGGGACAGAGTATAGTGTATTGTTCATCCCGCTGCGCCAGCTCAGATTTCCAGCCTCATCGTGAAGGGGTTCACATCCCGAATTGGAAGGGACTCGGCATCGATATCGGCACTCAGGGGGAGCACTTGGTCTACGACAACGATGAGAAGACCAAGTATCACGTCAACGACATCTCCAAGTTTGTGTGGCGGCTTGACGACGCGTTTGATCGCGTCTTCAAGGGGAGCAATCCTGATATCAAAGATGTACAGCGCTAAGGAAGTGCTCACCAACATGACTCCTTCGAAGACTTTCAGTAGAGTTGGTACAGCGCGACATTTCTTACGAGGCGAATCTTGCCCGTGAGGTCGGCTTATGATAACAAATACATCCCATTCAAATAACAAAGCATTATCCTACCAAACCTTCCAACTCAAATAAGCGTATCCGTGAGTGGTTGACGAGGCTCATGGTGACGTTTCAGAAAGCCACGCTGGCACTCGAAGACTCCGATGTAGTTCGGAACTTATCGTCAGCACCAAGGCCAAAGCCACAACCACGGTCCACGGCAGCTCCAGCACCTAAGCCGGTTCGGTAAAGCATCCAAACTTCCAAAAAAGACCCCTGGAATCCGCCCTAAGAGCGGAGCCGCTTAGCCTGACGCATGCAGTTCTCTCAAGACACCGGCCAATCAACAACATCCGAAGGTCGCCGGAGGACTCGTTCGACTCATTCGCCGCCCTTTTCCTCAACCCATGTCTCTCTCACCCCGCGAAACTGCCAAAGTGCCGGATGATTTGGTTCTTGTGGAATTACACCCAACTCACTCCCCCCTCCCCCATCCGCTCACCTGCAAGACATCCAAGGCGCCAGCTGAGCTCTGAGCTGATCAGATAACGCTCTCATTCCATCGGCTCCACCATCTTCTCTTAGCTTGGCGTAGCTTCGTAGGCAGTGGATCTCGACTTTACTCTCCCAGCTCGTCCAGACACGGGAGGTCGCCGACCACTTCCTCTTCGTCTCTCTCTCACTCTCTGCCAAGCTCTTCTGCAAACATAATCAGCACTCGTGCCTATCACATCACTCTTTTCCGGGCCGAATACCCGAGTATCCCATAGTCCCGATCCGTCACTCCGCTTCGCCAACGCATCATGGAGCCCGGTACCGATCCTGACGCCGGCGCCAACCCGCGGCAGAGGGTGACCAATGCCTGTGAAGCGTGCAGGGCAGCCAAGGTCAAGTGCCAGACCAGTGTGCAGCTGGGAATATGTCGAAGGTTTGTTGTGTGTGGCCACCCTTAAGCCGGGCGGTACTCCCCGAGCTGCCCCGGCGTATAAGTCGATCCGTCCGTATGCTCACCAACCGACCAACCGACCCAGATGTCTCGACTTCAAGAGAGAATGCATCTTCCGCACCGGGCCCAGGACCCGTCGTCCACGGCAGTCCAAGCAGTAAGCTCTCTCGATCTTCTCCGTTCTCTCTACCTCCTATTGGATGGCGAATCAACTTCCTACTGGGTTTACCGCCTCACCTACTATACTCACATGTACACTGCTCCAGGAATCAGGACACCCCTAGACCACCCCCTCCACCGGGGCCCTCAAAGACATTCAGCATCGACTTTGAGATGCCCCAAGCAGAAGAAGCCGACGACCTTGAAACCCTCGCCGCGCGCCACGACAAGTACTTGGAGGAATTTCTGCCTCCAGAGTCCGACCTAGAGTCCATAGACATGATGTTCGGCCTCGACGCCGGCTCCGGCAGCGGTCCCCACTCGGCCATCTCGTCTCCACCGTCCTCGGGCCCGTCCGTCTCGGTATCGAGCTTCGGTCTCAAACCGCAGTTCAACCTAGACTCGGCCGAAAAGCTGCTGTCGACCTTCCGCGTCATGCTCAAGCATTTCCCATGCGTGGCACTTCCGCCCGACGCAACAGTCACGTCCTTGTCAAAGACGAAACCGTTCATGCTCCTCGCCATTCTATCGACGGCGTCTGCTACTAGTGCATTGCAGGGTCACACCCTCTACGATGAAGAGTTCCGCAAGATCCTCGGTCTCAAGTTCGTGGCCGGCGGCGAGCGGACGCTGGAGCTCCTCCAAGGCCTGCTCATTTACACTGCATGGTAAGTTACGTCACCTTTGACTCGTTCTAGCAAGAACTCCTCCTCTTACAAACAGAATCCAGGTACCCCTTTCATCTCCGCCCAAAGAACAAGCAAGCCTTCCAATATGTGCGCATGGCGGCCGAGATCCTCCACGATCTCGAGCTGAACCATCCACCTCAAGGCGTAGGCTCACAAGCTGGTTGTGGGGCGGCGTCATCGTCGTCGTCGTTCTCTACGCCAGATCAAATGGACGGTATCCGTGCCTACATGTCCTGCTACTATCTGGTCTCAGCGCACGTACTGCCCTTTCTGCAGTATTTCCGCCGCACGACTCTGACCGATGCTAGATTCGCAATGGCCTGGGCCAAGATGGCGATCCTGGCCCTCGACTACACATCGTGGACGGCCACCTGCTGCGATCTGCTCGAGCACAACTCTGCGCTCAAGGGAGACCACACTCTCGCGTGGCTCGCTAGGCTGGTTCACATTACCGAGGAATCGGCTGCCATCTCAAAGACTATCCCACAAGGGGAGCAGGCGAAGCAGCAGGTTCATTTCATGTTTCTCGGGCTCGAGAGCCAGCTGAGGGAGTGGCAAGGCCGTATACCAAGCAGCCTCGGCGACATCAGTCAGTCTTTATTCTCTCATCCACCTGGCAACTCACACTCACTTTCATACTAACTCACACGTCGCAGACTCCCTTACGCTAGCAAATCTCTTCACCGAAATGTTCCTCCTCGCTGGGCCGATCTACACCCTCCGCTCAACAGCAAAAATAGGCGACAGCGACCTTGGCCCTCCCATCCCCGGCCCCCGCCTCGACAAATGCCTAACCCTCCTCCGCACCCTCTTCGACTTCATGACCAACCTCCCCGCCGCCGCCTTTGTCGAGCTCAGCTCCATCGACTGGGGCCGCTTCATCCAGGCCGTCATCCTCGCCATCCGCCTCTCTTTCCCGATGCCGCTCTGTCCGGAGTGGGATCACGCCCGCGCCCGCGAGCAGCTGCAGTTCGACTCGTATCTCGCCCGCCTGTGCGCCAACAGCGAGGCTCTGACGTTGACGCCCGCGACGAAGAGTACCATGGACGTCTTGTCGGCTGGAAAGGTTGTCTTTGCGGTCGTTAAGCGTAAGTACGAGGCTCGCGTCGCCAATATCGAGACGCCAGTGAATAAGTTGCCGCGGACGATTCGCGGGTGTCCGATGTTTGACGGGAGTCTGGATCAGTATTTCCCGATTTGGGACCAGGATCTGAGTAGGGATGGCACGCATGGGCTAGTCACACCGGCGCCGAATGGGACGCCTGTGATGGTGAATGGACAGCCTGTTTATAATGACCTGTGGGCAACGATGGCCATGAATTGGCCTGATGGAATGGCTGGTGCCGCTACACCGGGGTTTGATTTGGGACAGGTCCAGGATCCGACGATGAACCTCGATCCCTCGTTTCAGGGGGTCATGAATCTTGGGCCTTCCCCTAGTGGTAGCGGGTAGTGGGTTTAATTGGTTCGCAGCATTCGGCGCTCGATTTGCTACTAGTGTTCTATTGAGCAGCGACAGCGAACCTTTTGCTTTGAAATTGGCGTTTAGTTCCGGGTCTCTTTTTTTTTTTTTAGAAGGCGGGCGAGATGTTAGCTTCATCATTGATTTCGGAGTACGGGGTGTTACAATCTGGTAGAAGAATATCATCACTATTGCTTCTAGATTGTCATCGTCGTCTGACCCCTGACCTCATTGACACATACATTGTGGAGTACAAGAGAAAGACCAATTGGCTACTGCCTTGGGCCTGCTCATCGCGGAGTGTAAAAGGCGCCTCGGTGGAAGGCAAGCAGCCGGCAATTGCCCCGGGAAGTAGCAGGATCAGAGTGCCCCTACGTTGTTGATGAGAGCCAGGGGGGCTTGAGGGCGTACCCAATTAACCGCAGTGATCAGAGCTAGTAAAGTGGTAGAAAGGAAAAAGCTCTCTACTAGAGAGACAAAGGCTCTGCGTTTGTTCACTTCTCGTTACCCCGCTTGTATTCGTCTTGCACTCATAATAAATATCACGATAGTAACAAAGCAGGAGGGATAAAGCTCTCGACTAGGGAGATAAAGCCTTGATATATATTTACTTCCCGTTACCTTATTTGCATTTGTCTTATGCTTATAATACATATTCTCCATAGCTTCACGTGTGTGGTATAGACTCGAGATGTTTGGGGCAAGGCTGGTTGAGGTGGACCAGCGTCTCAATGAATAATCAATTCAGAGAAGGCGAAGGGGGAAGCCTTCTATTGGAACGGCCCTATTATGAAGTTTCAAAGACCTATGACAGCGGTAGAAAGCAAACAGCCGACACAACCAATCACAGGCATTCGTGAGGGCCATCAAAGCCATGGGGGGGCATTTCGGCCACAGCGCAATCTGAGTCTTTGGCATCATATATTTAGACATAGATTTGAGATATTAAAAAGTCAAAAAGGAAAGATACAAAGCTTCAAACTAGTGAGATAAAGGCTCGGTGTTCGTGCACTTTCTGTGATCCTATTCAGATTCGTCTCCCGCTTACGACGAATAATATGACAATAACCCAGTGAAATGTTGCGGCTGGCATTTAGATCTCGGATTATAGAAAGATACAAGAGCACCAAGAACATATACCTACACATGCACACACTCTACCGCAACTCACTCGGCAACAATGACCTGCGGATTGGACAGAAAGGAGCATCGCTTCCAGAACATGTGTGGCAAGAATTGTGGCGAGTAGACTCGGCCTTCAGACTTAGATAGTCAGTGAGGTTGGCAGTGGTGCTATTTAGCTGCCTTGCTGAGGGTAATTATACTGGTAGCCTTGCAGTGTGAATCTGTGGATAGTATTATCCCTAGTAAACGAGCATTGCCTGAAGAACGAGACTGACAAAATAGTAAAGGATCGACTTGGATTAAAGTCCACACGTGGATTGCGAGGGTTTGCCACGGAGGCCTTTGTATTTTCACAGGGCAATGGCAAAGGTACGTGAAGCAAGCAAGCGAGAAAGTCAAAACTTGAGTCTGGTTCAGGACTTATATTGAGCTTCTTGTAGTAACCTTAGATCGTTGAGGAACTTGTCTATCATATTCAGAGAAATCGACACACCACTCTTTGGGCGAAACGAGATAGACAGGAACATGGAGGTTCAGCTCATTCTTCAGAACTCCATCACAACCTTGAGATCATGAGAGAGCTATCGGGGAACTCTGGATCGCCTGCTCATAGGGGACAATAGACGCAGTAGTACTGCAAGTGCCCACTTCGAGAGAGATGTCAAAAGTGACTTCCCAACATCAAGACTCTATTCTCGAATATGTTCATAGCAAATATTTTTTTGCTTCTAGAGGGACTACATCCGCAACTCTCCCATCCATGTTTCGACTGGGAACCTATCTAGATAAACACATGGCATGGGCTCCTTTATATCGGCCTCCCTTCATCTTCACCTTCCGCATGCCAGCTACTGCTCGAGGTAGGATCTTCAAGCAAGATTGAATTCATCAGCTAAGGGAGTCTGCCGCATTGTCCTGATATCTGACATTATATTAAAGGGGACTAAGGCCCGCTGATATCTCTGCCTTACCTAGATCTCTCCCTCTCGGCCACTTGATCTGACTACGTTCAGTTGATATACCCTTGGCCCTCACCGTAACCCAAACACATAGTGATCACGCCAGACAACCACTCACCTCCCCCCTCGAACAGACCTCGTTAGAATCGAAAACACATCCCCAATCCACCCAGTCCACCCCCTAACATACTCAACCGTATTCATCACCCGAATCCACCTCCACACAAAGGCCTCGCAATCCTTATAATCCTCCGCGTACACATCCCACACAGCAACCTTTTCCCCCTTCTTGCCTTCCTCACCTCCCTCCATCAACCCCAAAGCATCAACCTCCGGCCCAACAAGCAGCGCCCTCCCAACAACCCCCTCATCAGCAACAAGCCTCGTCGCAGCATCAACCACATCTCTCCCCTGCGCCCCGCCCGCCCCGCCCCCAAGCAACGCCGCCTCCGCCGCCCCAGGAAACATCTGGCTCCCGCTCACAAAGTACGGACACACCATATTCATCCGCACCCGGTGCCTCATATACGCCGTCCCGCGCATCGCCCGGAACAGCCCCGTCACGGCGTGCTTCGACATGGTATACGGCGCCTGGCCCGGGAAATGCCCCACGCCGGCAACGGAGCCCACGAGTAACAGGCACCTGTCGCGGGCAGAACCAGAACCAGAACCACCGGCACCGTTCCCGTTCCGTGGAAGCCAGAAGAGGGCAAGGTGCGTCGTATACGACAACCCTGTAATATTGACGTCGATGATCTTGTTCGACGGCTCCCGCGGCGCGTCAGGGTCCGTCCTCGAAGCCTGCGGCATCTCAAAGCGCCCGTTTGCGCCAGGCTCGTTGACGCCCGCGTTGGCCACGACGACGTCAATGACGCCGCTCGGCGAGAGGCGCGCACCGTCTTTGAAGAAGTTTACCTGGGACTCCCAGGAGGTAACATCGCAGGTGACAAAGTGGTGCGATCCTCCTCCTTCTCCTCCTCCTCCTTCTACTCCTTCGCCCCCCCGCTTCGGATACGCAGCGCGAAGCTCGGCGACAAGAGCCTCGCCCGCGGCCGGGTTAATATCACCAACGATAACATTAGCCCCGTGCGAGGCCCACTCCCTCGCAAATGCCGCGCCGAGGCCGAGTGCGCCGCCGGTGATGAGGACGGTCTTGCCGGCGAGGGTGGAGGTGTCGTAGGGCTGCGTTGTGTCGACGGGTGGCGAGAGGTTCGTTACGGGGATGAGGTTGTGGTAACCTTGTGCGACTGTCATGATGGAAACGTGGGAGGACGGAACGGCGCAGGCGCAGGCGCGTGAGAGCGGTGAGCGGCGAGTGAGTGAGTGAGTGAGTGAGGGGAGGATGAGTGACACGCGGCTGTAACTACGCTGTTGTGAGACGTTGTGATTTTTTGTTGAGATGCGGGAGGTTGCAGTAGTCGATGAGCAACGTCCCGGGGTGACTTTTGTGATGAGTGAAGCAGTTCAAATGAAGAACAGTAGTAGGTAAGGTTTTCAAATGTATTTGATTTTCATGTATGTAGCAGAAAAAGGGGATCATTTGAAGAGGCAGTTTTATTAGTATTACACATTCTTAGAATAAACGACCAGCCAGGTGTTCAGATTACATATGTCAAATCATCCCTAACAAGCCACGCGATGCGAGGGCTGGAAACGACAGAAAAGAAGTGGACTTGGAACTGGGACTGACGCGGCCAAAGTGCCCCGTCAGGTAAGAATCTGACAGCGCCGCCAGGTCACTCTGTAAGGTGTAAGGTAAGCACCGTATACCGTAGCGCGCTGCGGCTGAACTACAAGACCCGAGCCATGTGTCGCCTCGGCTGGCAGGATTCCCGTCCCTGCATCAAGTTGCGCGCGAAAGGAGAAAAGAAAATGAGGGCTGGAGGGCCGGAGGAGGCGGGGGAGGAGGCACAGTTCGTCTTGCAAAGATAACGGCGGATCTTTCATCAAAGGAGGTTTTCGTCTCCGCCCCGGTGACCGGCGCGATGTTCCAGGATTACATTCGGTCGGGCAGAGAAATAAACACGGAGCGGGGCGCCGGAGCTTCACTGAAAGGTGCTCCCCCGATCCGTTGGACTTGTGGGGGAACGTTTGAGGAAACTCTTTTGATATGAACAACTTCGAGTCAGGGGAAACAAAATAGCACCTCATGCAACTCTCGCCGGAGCCGCTTGACCTAGACGGGCAAATAGGTACGCGGCGGCGGGGGCCCAGCGGGCGTCGAGCCCGTGTTCGGAGCCTGTATTCGGGCTGAGTAGGTATCCTTACTCTGTATCTGTATGCCCATAGTCATTATTCGTAGTCAGCCACATGCTTAAAGATTGAAGCACCTGCACGTCGACAAGCAGGACGAGGTTTAAAAAGCTGACCCTGGAGATAAAACCCCAGACGCAGTGCGGCATGGGGCTCTGTGGGCTCCGTGCCAGGCTTGTCGCGCACACCCCCTTAACACCAAACCTGCCCCCCTCTACCCCCGCCTAATGTTTCGGTTGTCTCGGGGCCTGCATATAGTTGCTGCTGCCCGTGAAGTCTCCCAAAAGTGTGTGGTCCAAATTTAGACTCGATGGGAAGGAGAGCGAGGAGGGTGTATGGTTGCGGCGACATTCGGATGAGTGGTGTTTGGTGTGCTGCAGCTCGCACGCTTGTTGATGATAGAAAAAAGAAAGAAAACAAGCTTGGGGAAGGCATATTTTTGCTCTCAAAGGCACATATTTTTGTCGTTGGCTTGCTTTGACCTTCCTCTCACTTACAGAATACAGACCCAATCCTCGAGATAAGCCGCCTGAGCAAAAAGCAAGACTTTCTGACGGCCGGGCAACCCTGTCTGCCCAAGACCGCGGAAGCCCCCCGAGTGGTTGACTGGCAAGGGGACAGAGATTCCCACAGAGGTCAGATGACCTCGACTTTGAGCGGGCAAAGTTGGCCGCGCCTCTATTACCGTGGCTCCATGGGCACCCGGGAGTGCTTTCTACGCCGGCAGTGAATCGTGGTGGTTCGACCAGCCACTTGGGCTTTTGGAAGCGCGGCGGCCCATAATCACATAACAGACGCGCTCCGATTGTCTTGCGCATACCACCGTTCGGAACCTGGAGTATTCATGTCGGGCTGACCTGTGATCGGGCAGGATCTGTCATGATAACGCAGGCTCTGCTCTGCGCAAACAAATACCGTCCAGCCTGGGCCTGGCGGCGGCTCGGCGCTTCGGCCACCCGAACGCCTGTCTTGTCCAATGTTGAGAGATGATGGGGGGTTGTTCGCTTCAGTTCCCAAATACTCCAAACTCTTTCCAACATGCTTGAGAATTAGCTCTTCCGATCCTTTGCAAGACAACGCAAGCAATAGCATTGGCTTCTAAACACACCTGCCAAACTTCAGCCAGCCACATTCTGCTGTTGGCTCGTTTGCTCGCATATCTCTTACGGTTCGAGTGGGTCTCACCTCGAATCTCATGTTTCAATCGAAAGCCCGGCCGATATCAGTGGCACGAGAAGGACATGGAACCGGAAAACGAGAGAACAGGTCCCGTAGGATATCAGCGGGTTTCCGTAGGCTTTCCAACGTCGGCAGTCATCTGGGCAAGTTCGTGAGAAACGACAGCGCCAAGCTTTCCCAAGAACCCCGCAGACCCCTCTTGTGAACGGTGGGACAGGCGACTCCATCGTATCGGAAGTCTTCCTGGCAGACACCCTCCCCGTTGGGTGGTCCTGACTCTCCATTCCTTCGTCTTCGGCCGCTTTCAGTCCAGTCGACCCCGCCATCATTCAATCTTAGCGCTTCTGCTTGGTCGAATGCCCCCTCATGAATGTGCTCATACTCCGTCATTGTTCGCAATGTCTCGCACCTTCAGCATCTGGAGTTAAAAGCCGGAGAAAAAATCGCTGCTGTGACAACCCTTCTCGTCATGCTGACAGTTGTGAGTGGTTACTAATTGCAACCTCTCGCATCTCCATATCTCCTCGGCAAATTGAGCTCGAGCTAATACAACGGCCATAGAAGGTGACTATCACGTCTGAGAATCTAGTTAGTAAAAATGTGACAACGTGACGGTCAACTGCGTGCCACGAGAGAATCGAGGCTGCTTTACCTGGCCTTCAAAAGACCCAGGATTCACGACCTGTATGGAGATTGTGATTTCAGATCGCATATACAGAGGCAATAGCCAGCGTTCAGCGTCAGTTTGTGAGTACCCCGCTGCGGATAGAGATGCGCCGTTGCGGATCATTCACAAGTGACAGATGTCAGACCGAGCCTCCAAGGCCCAGGTCTGACGGTGTAGCTGGTTTAGCCGGAGCCGGACACATGCCGACAGCATATCGTTGTTGGTCTCGGTAGTGAAGAGATGTCATGATTGGCAGACCTCCCCACCCTCAAGTTCCTCAACCAGCCACGACGGCCTGGTGTCTTTTCATGAGGTTACGAGTTACCGAGTCAAACTGGGGCTTGCTTACGGATATTCCTCATCCTGTCCATGTCGTCCTAGACAGCACCCAGGCCGCTAGACCAAGTTGGAATAGGGTTACTCAGAAGACATTAGAATGCGCCGGTATGCTCTGCCCGCAAAGTTTGGACCCATATCTCCAAACGCTGAGCGCTTGAATTCGTCCCAACATTGCATCTTCCTTGCTAGTTTCAGGATTCTGCATCCGGAAGTGACTGGCCATGGCATCCGTACAGTAGACCCATGCACGACAAGTGGTACTTTCCAGGGTTGCCGGCCAATGAGACTTTACTTTCTTGAAGTCATCTCTGCTGTGCGTGATTTGACTTTTCAACGGTTGGCTGACGAACAAAGGACGTACTCGGTCGTTCAGGGAACAGAAAGATACTAGAATGGGTGACACATGAGAAAGTGGCTTACCCTGATTATCTTTTGGACTTAGTACTTGTGTGAAGATGAAATGTTGGACCTGACTCCTCGTACGCTGTCGACGCACCTCACACGTCTGTTGACAGCTTAGGATCTATCGTCGATGCCGCCTTGATGAGGAATATCAAATTCACTCTGTCGAAGCAATGAAGGTTAGTTGCAAAAAAGACGGGTCAAAACCCGCGGCGCTTGAACTTTAAGTTCAGAGGGAAAAGCACAAAAGGCGAACTCATGCAAGGCTGGAGTTCCTCGAACGTTCCCTGCGCATGGTTAACCGCGAAGTCTGTTCTTTTGCGTAACACCAACCAGACAAAACAGTACACAAGATGAGCCTCAACGAGGTGAACTGTCGAAAATTCGCCCGCTCTACGCAGGTGCCTTCAGAAATAAGGGGTGAATCGACAGCCTCTGGAAATAGATGGTTTACAAGAACAACTAAGCTTCTGGTATGTAATTGTCGTTTGCATTCGTATCTGTAACCGCACTGGGCCATGGAGAAGGATAGTCAGTACGTCTTGAGAGCTCGCGCTCTCTCTTGAGTCTTTGACTACCACTAGCTAGTACTCAAATTGATGAATAGCTGATTGCCCGAAGAAAGCATGGGTGCCCTTTGTTACTTCGATACAACCTAAGAATTGTTGGTGTGCATTTCGAGGCCCTCCGCAAGTAGGGAACGTAGAGCGGCACATGCTGAAGCGTGCAGGGGGAAGCTCGGCAAAGATAGCATGGATCCCTTTCCATAGATAAATGCGGTACCCGAGCCTTTGGAAGGTTGATTCGTTTGTGACACAAAGTTCTATTCCCAGCCTCATGTCTCTGACGTGCTGGATCCTCCGGTATTGCTGTATTCAGAGCGTTCGCCAATCTTGTGAAAGGGCGAAAACGAGGTGGCTCTCGGATTTGTTCTGGTTAAAACCTATCCTTCCATCCAACTAATCGTACTCTCTGTCGGGGTAGGATGGTCCTTCAAGTTCTTAACGCGATGGCGAGCTGGTGACGGGCCAAACCAGATGTCAGTAAAGAGCATCAGATCGCAGACGTGACAACCGGGCCGCGGCAAGACGTAAATTCAAGCACCAAAGGTAACTATGTAGAGTGTTTAAGACATATCGCGGAGTACTACTAAGAAAGAGAGTGCGAAGGCAAGGCGTTGCAATGTGATAAAGTCCTTATATAATACTGATAAATACCTTGCAGGCGTCCGGGGGAGTCTGGAGAAAGACGCTGTTAGGAAGCCGTGGTTTCGGACACGCCAAGACAAAGATCTAGAAATCAAGTGAGGGAGGAACTCTCATAGAGTCTTCAGTGTTGCAGTGTCTACCTCGCGCGGCAGTTGAAGCAGCTTATACCCGTGAGTTTGATGGTTGGTGTCATGGGGAAGAGGTCAGCGCGAGACTTCAAGTTGCAACTTGACTATTTTGACAAGATGCAAAAATTGCCCGCTTTCGACAGTTGCGAGAGTATTTTATGAAGATGGTCAAGTCGACAGAGTGTGTCAATAGCACGCCAAACTGACACAACGACCTGACGAGCCGGCCATACTCGTCTGTCCGTGAGCAAGCAACCGCTGGAGGAGGGCAACAAGTGTTGTAGCAATGCCACAAGTTCGTTGCTTAAAGATATCGGTAGTAGCCCCTGCTCTCATTCTGTCTTCCTTGTGAGGGCGAACCAACAGATAATGGTGAGAGCAGTCGGGTAGCCTCCAGCGTTGGCCTGAAAGAGTTTTCTCTTCACAATAGCTCACCCCAGAGTGTAACCCCCCGGACTGACCGGATACGGATAAGCGCGGACCGGAGAGCGGCTTTGATGTCGAGCGAGCTAGGGAGCGAGAACCTACGGCTGCACTGGGCAAGGAAGGTCCTGTCGTGCAAATCGTCTTTGGCAACCCAGCGCAGAGGGGATTATCTGGCTGTCAACGTCTAGCAAAAGTAGGAGAGCCTGTGAACCCACCAACTTGACCCAGAGTGATGCCAGGGGGTCTGAGTACGCACGCGTGCACCTTGCGCCTTGCACCCGCTTGAAGTCTCTCCACCTTCAGGTGCAAGATGTGCCCGTACAAGCCTGCAGGTCATCGGCTGGCTGAGAGCATGTGCTTGCGAGATGAGGAGCTCTTTGAAATTCTTCGGACTTTCGACTGTATCAGCGGCGAGCAGAGTTGCAGAACAACAAGGGTCTGAAGATGCCTAATGAAAGGCGCACTGCCATTCCAGGGAGGAGCCATGTTTGATAAGTTGGCGGGGTCGAGACTGGACGAGTTGCGTCGGGGCAAAGACCGACCCATTGGTTTCTGTCCGGCATGGCCAGAGGCAACCCCCGGGCCGGAAGGGTTCAGAAAAAGAGTGGCATCGTGTTGAGAGCCGGAAAATCGGAGCTTACTCGGCAATCCAATGAGCAGCCATAGTCTTGCTCTAGTGTCAGGGTGGGAGGCTGGCCATGGTGTGGGTGACCAGGCACGAGAACCGGTCGGTCAGCATTGCCGGGGGACTCTGTCAAAGTAAACGCAACAATCTAAAGCAAAGAAAGTGTCCAAGGAGGAGGGGAATGATGCCACAACCCTCTGGGCCGATCTGCAGGTTGAGAAAAGTAAGGGATAAGCTGTGCTGTCCTTGACGTGGATTCAGGGCCCAAAGCTGTCATACCTTCTCGAAACCGCTCCATCTGTAGCTTGCCAGTTCCCTTGCTAGATGGTGTCAGGCGTATTGCTTTGCAGTCCAATCAGGTTTCTCCGTCTTCGAGCGTGATGGATAGAGACACGCTTCCCATAGCCCCCTTTCAACTTTGGCCGGCTCTGAAGCCACCCCCACACTCAAGCGACAACCTGGCAGCCTTGATGACAAGTCGGCCAGCATCGCGATTGGTAGGTGGCATCCACTCGTTCAACCTCCTGGCTGGGCTACTATCACGTCTACTCTGGCCGTAGCAGAACCTCGAGGTGCCAAAGTCTCAACCGCATATCATACCTGTTACCAAAGGATGCGCCCATGTAGATATCTTGCCTGCAGGTATATGTGTGGTCTGCTAAAGGGTTTCGGGGGGTCTCACCGCAGAAGTTTGATTATCTGCATTTGACGGCACCAGCAGGCTTGCGCCTCGGCGCATGCAGAATGTGAATGTGTGAGGGGGGAACGGGTGAAGGATGTTTTGACTGCCGGCAGGAGGGCTGGTGATGTCTAGACGCGGCACAGACTCAACTCCCCAGAACTCAAATTATACAATGTTGTCGGGTCAGAGCATGAAAAATGTCCATAGGTGAGAGGGCAGTCCGAATGTCGTCGGCGTCTCCAAGGATCTTGGCAGTCGAGCCCCAAGGGCAATGAGCGACAAAGTGCATGTATCCTCTAGCCGTGACCAGACACGGCCTGCGGGTACCTAGCCAGCAGCCCCCCCCCCCCCAACCAAGACTCCGATATGGAGAGTATTTTGCACTTCCTTACGGTGGATGCACGATGACGGCTCATGATGTAGCGGTGCAGTTGACAAGAGCAAGGGGTTTCATCGAAAGAAGTGTACGAAGAGGTGACAGGGCTGGCGTCGACACCATCTTTTGTCTGCGTCGCAGAAAGTTGTTGGCCTTGTCCGCAGGTTGACACTTGGAGGGAGAACTTGGAATCCGTTGGAGAGAGAGCCCTACAGAAACGAAGTGAATACTCCGTGTGGGCAGCAGCCCATGTCCAGGTCCTGGTTCACGCTATCGCAGCTCCGCACGGGCGTAAGGGTCTGGTCGGGTCCCTTGCTTCGCGGATGCGGATGCGGTGTTCCTTGCCCCATGCTGCTGGGCTGATGGATAAGCACACGAGGTATCCGTAGGTACTTGGAGACGGAATTGCTGTCGATAATGGTGGGTGCTGCTACGTACGAGTACCGGGTCCGGTCTGGTAAGGCAAGGCGAGTGGGTTAGTAGGCTAACGTTCTATGCAGCTTGGTTTGGTTTCCGCCAACTGACCGGCGTGATGGGCACATGGCCTCATCTGGTCTGTGGTCTCGCGTGGTAGATCAGGGCCGACAGATTTGTTGGAGCCAAGGTGTCGTGGGTGCCTGTCTGTGACTCTGTCCAACACTCGGCGTGCGAAGGCGCACAGAAGAGGCAGAACAATAAGGTATTCGTAGTCCCGTAAAAGTCGATGTCAGAGGCGAGAGGCGCGAGGCGCGAGGTGCAGAGTGCGCGCAGCACATACTGCGAAGGTATCCCACCCGACATTTGAGGCCGTCCTCCCGAGCGGTTGCAAAGGCGCATCGAAGGCGAGGCACACACTTGTCTAGCTCCATGCAATGACCCCGTTCCCAATCCTCCCAAGTTTCAGCGGCGGCAGCTTACGATGCATGCCGGGCTGCTACGGCGAACTCGAGAGGTTTCTTCATCCTTTGGATTGGTTCTTCAGGGACAATACTGGTGATGCGTGCGCCGGCATCTACATGGTAGCGAGATGCATCGAGCATCTTCAAAGTATCAGCATTCGTGCAATCAGAACACGGGCAAAAGGGGGGGAGGGGATGCGGCTGATCGAATTTACCTTATCTTCCACACGTGCATCCACAGCTGCTCCTCCTCCAACTACTGCTTGACGCAAACAGCAAAAAGCACAAAAAAAAAAAAAACACATAATAATAAAAAAATTTGATGACAAAAATAAAACTTGCCGAGAAACAGACGAAGATGTCAGTCGAGGTATCTGTAAGGCACGGTACATTGCTCAGGGCTTGAATATGCGTAGGGACGTGAAAGGAGGAAGATGCAGCTACAACTTGCACAAGGCACATGTGGACAGTGTTGCAGATATGGCTCCCGTACAGTGCAACGATCCCTGGCTCGTCTAATGCCTTCTTTCCATTTAGGTCCCATTCAGGAATTGGCTAAGGTACGGGCATTTAGCTCCCTGTTGCTGATGGCAGGTGCTTCAGGGAGGGAAGGAAGGTGAATCTGCAATCTGCGTTGTTCCTTCTTTTCCTGTTTCGAAAAGGCCGACTCCACCCTGTCGTTGCTGCCTCCCACGTCAAACTCAGATTGGCGAGGGCAGGAAGGTACCATGCAGTGATGTGGTGCTGGCAGGTAGGAATACTCGCAGGGCAAGAGCACCACCTCAACACACGGAAGGTAGGTACCGTACTTATTTATTCGTGGGTACAGAGTATGGGGGCAGGAAGAACACTCGAATCTCAAGGAAAGTGCGACGGTACATCATTTTTGCTGGCCAATTCATTCCTACTTTCGTACCTACTTACTTCCAGCTTACTGCGTAGGTCTTCCGTCTTCCCGTTGCCCACAGTGTCTGGACATTCCCGTCCCAGTCCTCCTCTCCTTCACCTTATTGATGCTCCTGCCCTCGCCCAACCGAATCGCTTGACCGAGAATCCTGTACAGGTTCTGTTGCTCCTTCCCTCCGTCACTCAGATACCGTTTGGAGTCACCAGCAGATCCACGTTGATATTTCGTATCTCCTCTTCATTTCCCACTTCACCAGATTCCCATCCTCATTCCTTCTTCCGTCCCTCGACGTTACCTCTGGCAGACGTAGGCATATGTCGCGCTCGTACTCCTTACAACTACCTCCACACCTCGGACAAAGACAAAGAAACCGGGCAGACACCTTCGGCCCGCACGGTTCTTACACACGCATTTCCAGTTTACGCGCACTTTACACGCACACACGCACAGACAATAGCACACGCGCAGCCCTTCCACGGTTCTACTCTGTACCCCCAAAGACACGGACGGACAGACTGGCAAGACAAGAGACAGGCGACAGCCCCCGTCGACACGCAAAAGAGAGACACCACAGTCTACCACACGCGCCTCCTGGCAAGCACCAGCCCTCAAACGGTGCCAACGATCGCCGAAAGTCTACAAGACCCCTGAGCCCGGTCGCACTGCTACCACCACCTTGGACCAATCCGCACCCTCTCCTGACGCCGTTATCCCCTCTAAAGCCTGTGCCACCAAGAAAACCGGCCTAACAGGAAGACGTACCGGCAGGGGCCTCCCTTCTCTTGTCTCTCTCGCTCGCACGCCCGCCCGCTAGCCTGCGTCCCGCCCTCCAGTTTATTCCGTCGCCCACCACCTCCACGGTCCACCTCACGCAAAAGTTGGATCCCCTCGACCTCGACCTCGACCGAGAACCACCGTCACCACCGCTTGCCTACCCTACCATACCATTACCACGACCGCGACCTGCCTCTGCTGCTACGGCATTCAAAGACATACCGGTACCTACCTCCACGAGCAAGCAACCCTTACAACCCTTACTACCTGCGCATACCTACCATAGGACAGCCTACACGTATCACCTCCGCACTCTC
Organism: Colletotrichum godetiae; assembly: GCF_030913485.1. Taxonomy (NCBI): domain Eukaryota; kingdom Fungi; phylum Ascomycota; class Sordariomycetes; order Glomerellales; family Glomerellaceae; genus Colletotrichum; species Colletotrichum godetiae. Next base: position 1,672,439 of record NW_026851249.1, on the reverse strand, counting down.
CTATTCCCGCTTCTCATCTGCGGCTTGCTCCCCACGACTCCCACAACTCTCAGTCTCTTTGGAAAGACACTGGCGCACTTCATCCCACCCATACCAACTTCACTCGCTGCACACACCCCCGACAGAGCGCCACGGCAAGAGCACAGACGCACAAGCCGTCGACGCAATTCGCCGACTGCTCTCGATATCAAACGTTTTTCTGTAAAGGAACAGCGTCGAGCCGGTGACGGTCACTCACAGGGTCCTCGGGGCGAGGCAGAGATAACGCAATCGCTGTCTGTCTGTACGAATACCGCATTCTCGACAACTGCGACTGCGACAGGCTAGCCACTTACACAGAACCTTCGTCAGGGTGGTTGCACCTCCCCACCAGGCAAAGTAGACACAAAGTATACTTCCAGGTTGTGCCTTAGCATTGCCTTAGCCCACACCAAACGCTTTCCCACCTTACGCGATCGGCTTCTGATTGGTACGATACGTCCCTCCCGAGTGCTCCAGCGGCGGCGCAATTAGACCTCCACAGCACGAGCATCCCTTGTCCATCCCTTCCACTCCCACTTTCTCGAGTCCAGAAGTCCAAACGCGACTGGAGTGGTGGACTGGACTGGACCACAATCCAAAAGAGCTCGAACAAGGGCCACCACTTTGAGAAGAACCACCGTCGACGCCCCTAGGCCCAACAGCCACCGCGACCGACCAAGTCTGCTTTCACACACCCTCTCAGGGCCGCAGCTGCAGCCTTTCCGCTGCACTGGCTTTTCGATACTAGCCGGGTACTTCACGTCTGTACTTCCCTTCTCCCTCCACGTCGCCAGATTCCCATCATCAAGCGAACTCCCTGGGTTTCCTTAGGTACAGACCCAACAGACTTTGGCTACAAGCCACCTTTTCTCGATACTTTGCGCCGCCAAACCCCACGATAAACCGACGACATTGACGCCGTCCTGCAACATCTTTCCGCACTTCCGCCCGCTTTTTAACAACCCCCCTCTTCTCTCGCCCATGCTGGACACTTTCGCGCAGGCTCACAAACAAAATTGTGCCCCTAGCTTCTTCTGTCCTGCCGACCAGGACCCAAGCAGTCCAAGTCCAGAGGGACCCCCCGTCACGGTAGTCGTGCTGTCGAGTTTGGCTTAGTCGTTTTCCGACTCTAATCATCGAGTCAACCCACCCGTGGATGTAGTCCTATTGGATACCTGTCACCATCAAGCTTCGAGAGGCCCCGGCAAGTCGACCTACTCTAGCCTGTCATCTGCTGCGCGTGCCTACCGCTTGCCGGTACCCAAGTCTCAGTCACCTCGTCCCAGTTTCCCAGAAGCTACAGATACCCGACTGTCGAACGCAACCAGCCCAGCAATTCACACACTGCTCCCGAGTTCCCCCCCATGCTCTTGGAGCGAAGCAGGCCAGCCAGGAGCCCGTCCCTTCCCTCCTCCATACCCGCTGTCCTGACGCACCGCACCGCGCCGCACTCAACCCAACTCAACTCAACCCATCAAGGCGCGCACACCATTCCTCCTGGCCGTCTCTCTCACTTTAACCACTTCATACTTCGCCCACCACACACACACACACAAACACACTTCCCACCATCACACCTTGCCTTTGCATCCATTTCTCTGCCATCAGTGCCACTACTCCCTCCCGGTACCTTTATACCCTGCTCAATTTCTCTCCTCCTCCCCGAACTTTAAGGCACGATACATACATAACCTTGCGACAACTCCTCGCGCACGCTCCATTTCCTTCCCCCCCTTCTCCCAAAACCTGTCCAACCCCCCCAACTTTTCGACATCACCCTCTGCAACATTCTTTCGTCGCCCTGTATCCTCCCGTCGCGCATTCGAAAAACGACATCAACACCCGATAATTTCACCGCGTCTTGGCCCATTTTCCCGCATTCTTGTTCACACGCGCTTCCAACAGTTCTCACCTGAGCAGCGCGACTGTGGCTGTTCTCCCTCTCTTTGTCGCACTTCCGAGGCAATCCAAGGCACCTCGCGCGAGCGCATGCACCGCATCACCGGCGGATGACAGGCGAGCAAAGGTGAACCAGGCGCATCTACAGTCTCATCAGCCGCACTCGACCTTCTGGGATGACAACGAGTCGCGACAACCCTCCTACATCAACAACGACAAATATCAACCAACTAAACAATTACTGCCATGGCTGCGCCGGCTTTTCTACAACAATCGCAACCCTTTAGGTCCTCAAACACCCAGGCCCCATTCCTCTCGTCCGTCAACCCCTTTGAGCGCGATGCGGCTATGCCTGTCGGAACGCCATACACCAACCCGTCCTCTGTGGCCGCCTCTGTCCTGATTCGTCGCCTCCCGCTGAACACCTCGGAGGAATCGCTTCGACTCATGGTGGTTTGGTCCAAAGAGCTTGTCGATGTCGAGGTGCTTCCCATAGATCAATCAGAAGACAAGGGATTCCGCTCGGCCATCTTGAAGTTCCGGACCACGAATGGGGCAATCGAAACAAAGAACATGCTTAATGGGAAATCCAACATTTCCAACGACGCAAATATGATTGTCGAGATTCTCGGAGGTAGCCCAACCACATCAAGAAGATACGCCGAAGCCCCAGGAACCGGATCGTCGAGTACTGCATCCTCCGCAGCGTCGTCAGCCCCATCCTCGCGACAGCCATCACGATTCAACGGCGCATTCCAGTCTCTCGAAAAGATCTCGCCGCCTATGAATGGCATATACGGCTCCAGCGAATTGCCCAACCCAGAGTCCAGCGCGCACTATCAGAACCTGTTTTCGCCTCAGTCTCCCATCGGAAATCACCTCACCGAACGGACGCGCATTTCTGGAAAATCGTTAATTAACAATGATGCCGCCGATGATGACGAGACCGGCGAGCTATTGAAGGATCCAGTCGCCTACGCGGAAAATGGAGCTACAGCTCAGAGAAGAGCCACGGCCCCACAGCTACCCATATCGCGTTTGGCGAGCCTGTCCCTCAATACCACCAGTACATCACCCAGCCCGTCCTCCCTCCCGCAGTACGGTCAACAAGGAATGTCAGCGATGTCGGCTCACCCAGTCATGTCACCCACTGTGATGGGTGGGGGCCCACATACTGTACCCTTCCACATGGGGACCGGTCCTTACGGCCGTCATAACTTTCCGCCGGTCAACCCTGCCGACCAGAACCCGCCTTGCAATACCCTCTACGTGGGCAACCTCCCCATCGATACGTCTGAGGAGGAATTGAAGGCCATGTTCTCCAAGCAACGGGGTTACAAGAGGCTTTGCTTCCGAACCAAGCAGAACGGGCCCATGTGTTTCGTGGAGTTTGAGGATGTTTCCTTTGCTACGAAGGCTCTCCATGAGCTTTATGGCCACCCACTTCACAACAGCGTCAAGGGCGGGATCCGCCTCAGTTTTTCGAAGAACCCCTTGGGAGTCAGATCGGGTCAGACCCCAGGTCAATCAACGTCTCCAATGAGTGGCATGATGACAGGTTCCACAAATGGGTTCAAGACTACCAACGGTCCGCCTCCAGGACTTTCGGCGCCACCTGGACTCGGTTCTGGGCGATTCAATAACGGCTCTTCCGGCACTCCACCTTACACCGTTGCTGGCTTCCCAGCAAGCGGCAATAACAACGTGTGGAACGGGTACAACAGCAGCACCATGACTGCTGGTGGGCCTGGTTCTATGATGAATGGAAACAACTCGAATTATCTGCCACCACACATGCTTGGCAGGTAAGGCATACAGCTACGTAAGGATCCCCATTTGGCTGCCAGAGGCAGTGTGGCGAGAGTCCTGGCGTTACGGTGTTAAGTGCGGATACACGGCAATAAGGCAGAGCCAGAAGATACTTGGGCAGCATCGAGGAAGGCGCTGTTTGAAGATCTCGGCGCATACGCATTTTCATCGGCATTTGATTTTCCCGGCATCAGTCATTTAACTTGATTTTTCCCCCTTCCAATGTCACATGATTCTCACTCGCCCTTTTCCCACGGGCCTGATTATACTGGTCTGCCACAGCCATCAATGCTGGAGTGGTGTTGGTCACTTCGTTCATGTTCTCATCGGAGTTCAGGAACAAATCATCAGTGGGCGTTCGTTCTGATGACTTCGGACACCAGACTACAGTTCGGTTGAGGCTTTCTCTTGGCCTTGTCTTTCCTTCGTTTACCAATCAATTTCGGTTTGGGTTTCTTTATTTTCATTCAGCACGGCGCGTGGAACGGACATTTACTATGGTAGACGAACTTTGGGGAATCTGGTCTCATGCCCTTCGGACAACAAATACCCAGTGCCGACGACTCAAGGATGGAGTTCTTAGGTTCGGCATTTTCGGAGATGCCTTCGCGAGGCGTCCTGACGATTTGGGGCTACGGGTTCGAGGTTCTCGCGAGAGAATGGGATATTTACTGGCACAGCGACTAGCGATTGATGTATGGGAAGGGAACGTTGTATTGAGTCTTGGGAGCATGGCATGAGTTCACCCCAAAAGAGAAAACGCCCAAAAGCACAGAAGAGAGCGCGAATGGACTCGGTTGATCTCGCAGCACTCGCCAACCAAAACGAAAAAACATGGCATGGAAGTCCAGGAGAACTCTTTCGTTTGTTTCACTCAACGCATGTACGAGATATAAAAGGCACGCTCCACCAGAAGATGGAAGGTGGAGTAGGGAGAACCGCCGCGGGCATGGGGCCATGGGAGAGCCACCTGGCAGCGACACTTTCTGGTCACGTCAGAACCTTTCGTTGGGCCAGGTGAGGACCATCACTGGATGGATGGTTTATGGAGGTCAGGCTGCATCGAGCTGTTACGCACAAACTTTACGGATACGCATCATCGGGGTTATCGTTCGGCATCAAGACGGAAGGGACCTCATCATCACACATCCAAGGGTTTGGTAGGGACACAAATGGGGGTTCAGGAAACTGGAAAGGATTGTTCCAGTCCTGGTCCTCGAGGGGCATTGTCATGTTTCATTTGATTTCATTTTCTTCTCTGATTTGTTTTCCCCCTTCCCAACCCGTCAGTTTTCCCTATCTATCCCCCCCTTTCCCTACACTGACTGGGACCGAACTTTGACTAGCACATTGTGGGAGCGAACATACCCCCTTATGGGATTCTCATAGGCCAAAGAAAGGAGTTTTTGATTTGCTGATGACATAACCTGCCCTTCTTTTCTTGCCACTTTTCGATTGGCTAATTGAGGATAAAGTGAATGACGATCTTGAGCGACCAGGTGGCCAGGTACGCAGTACATAGGGTCGGTGGGCATGTGGACAATCATGAGCCCCGCTGATTGACAGGCACGAACCACGTCAGGTCCGGTGTCACAGTGTCGGCGGAGACCGGGGTGTCTAGAGCCTTGTGGGGCCATCTGCTTATGAGCGTGTACTTTGTACTCCGTACAGAGGATCCCTACATATTATACTTGTATCTGCAGAGATATGTCCGCTCTCATGCCTCATGGTTCAATATTCGCGATGGAAGCCGGTGGTGGGCTTTCCTCGAAGGAGAGATGCCGAGCTTCGGTGTAAAGGGGACGAAGGCGCCGAGGCGCGAGGCGGGGGAAGAAGAAGGATGCGCCACTTTGAACCCCAGTCGATCCACGTGAAGACATCAAAACTTCGGCATAAGGTGGAACCCCAGTCCTTGTCCTTTGCTCATAGGGGAGGGAGGCTGCCGGTACACTATTGCATCTGCGACATCATTTGGATACGGCAGATGCTCTCTATCAAGAGCAACGTGCGGCTTCTTTCACTTGGGAGTTTATCCAGCATAACTCTCATCAGTTGTGGGTTTCGGAGGACAGGGGGCTGGACACCGGATGGACGGGAACAATTTTCACCAACATTTTCCCACAGCAGTAAGGTTGTATTTCCTAGACGGCAATAGGAATCGGGCGAAGTAGTCAAATACCAATGGTTCTTGAGTAAATCAAGAAAGAAATCGTTGCCGACCGAGGTGGTTTGCGCTTGTGAGGCGTGATGTGATGCAGAGGTAAAGCCGGATGCCGGAGCTGCCTCCGAAGCGTTTGGCTCAGGCGGGGTTGGGCCCATACGTCCGAGGAATCGTGTGATTGATCACAACCTCGCATCCCGTAAACCGCCGTTTGAAGACACACAATATGCATTCGTTGTTTCGAACATTTTCTCACCGGTAAAATCTGCAGTCCCGCGGCAAATTACCTTGCAGCCTGCGCGCGGTAAGGTCCAACGTCTTCCCTCGCTGGCAGTAACGACTTTGGAAAAGGGCTGTACGTCGTATGCATCGAGTGCCCCGACGACATTGCCAGTCCTCGCAACATGGCATTTCGAAGGGTTGCAAAAGAAGCGTGTCTCGGAAACCCGTTCTGTGGTCGACACCCATCCACAAAGAATGGCTTGCGATGATCGTGGCGTCCGAGACAACCCACGTTGAATTAATTTGGGATGATGATGGTGATCCAGCATTCTTGAAGGGTGCGCCATACATGTATGTAGTGGTACCATACTTGCTCATTGGATGGAACCCTACCTCCTGCTGCCAATCATTGGTTGCCAGGGGCCTGGCTGGTGGTGTGGAGGCTACCATCAACCTGAAGCGTGGGAGTCGCAAGTTGGTGGTGATGGGATGAAAGTGATGGTGGTGCCAGTTGGACTTTGGAAGTCTTGGGCCATCGCCCTGATGGGACTTTATTTGCTGTGCCTCGCGGCGCGCGCGCGTATAGGTAAAATCGATGTTTTGAGAGGATTGGATTGTGGGATGCCGGCAATTGCACGACCCGAGGTTCTCAACGTTCTGCAGCCTCTGGCAGAGGTTCAGATGATTACGTGGGATATTGAGATATCGAGAAACGCTTTCCGTGGGGGAGAGATGTGAGGAGGATGAAATCAGAATCAGAGGTCGAGTCATCATCGAGGGCTTTGCTCCGGATCATGCGACAGCCATGAAAGTGAAACGCGATGCCTGTGCCAGTGAGCAGAGACAGTTCATCGATAAGCAATGCATCTCAGGATGGGAAAAGTGCAAGACGCAACAGCAGGCTGCGAGTGCATATCTGTGAATGAACCTACAGAACCTGTTATCCTGCGGCACAGACGCCATGGGACGCGGGCGCGCTCGCGCTACCTTGGCCCGTTCTGACGTGTTCTAGGCCAAAATATCCCCGGTGTGGCACGCAAACATTACGGACGAATGAGGGCGTGACAGCGACATTGTCGATTATTTGTTGTATCGTGTGGTGTGCAAGACGAAGGCCAGTCAGAAGTACTGTATAGATGCAGAGGAGAAGGGGAAGATTGGAGAAAGCGTTTGTGAAGGATGGGTAGAGGGCACCAACGCCAGGACTAGCGACGGCGCGGCGGTAGGGGACGGCTCTTCTCCCTAACGCTCCCGACACGACCCTTTAACTGCTCCGGTCAAAGTGCTAGATGGGCCAAGTATCGTACCAAGAGTCTTGCGGGAGGGTGGCATTCGTGTCATCCAGGTGCAGTGGTGATGGTGGTGACCAGCTGTTAGTCGGCGAGGACGGACTGTGGCTGGCGGGATGGGCTTCACCGGTGAGGGGCGGCGTCTAGGGACGGGACGGGACCGGTGAGGGCAGGTGAGTGAGATTCGAGAAGGAAGAGGTCGACGTTTATTTCGTGCGCACAAGTTGGGCGGTACTGGTGGTAGAGGTTGAGGAGGGGGGTAAGCTGGAACCGAGGCCCGGCCGCTAAGGCAGGATGAAGTGGCAAGGGGTAAAGATGTGTGAGAGGCGATGGGAGGGAGGGAGGAAACTGTCACGTTGTGATTACCCCGGGGAGCAATCACTGTCAGTTGTTCGATTTCCGGCGTTGAAGAGTAAATCTGTCATCTGCAAGTTGCTTGAAAGGGGATGTTTGACGAGAAGGCTGCTGAAGAATGGGAAAGAAAAGAGATGATGTTGGCATGGTCGTGTGGACGCCCTTACCTCTGGCGCCTTCAAATGTTTGGTTCGCTTAAAAATCATGGAGGGTGTCGAGATAGGAGGGAACGCGGAGGTGGCGGCGATCGGTCTGGACTTTTTGCCCAGAGAGGCTGCTTGCCCTCGTCTCATCTTGCTTCTGTTCCGATCAGGAGGGAAGTGACCAACAATCCCACTGCGCGCGCCAATATCTCGGCGATCCGGGCCCGGGACCGATGGGTGGTGGGGCCGGTGTGGGCGTAACCTCCACCGGTGCGGGCCCCGACAACCGCCATGTGACCACCTCTCTGATTGTTACGCCTCCACAGCGTGTCGAACAAGATTGTAAGCGGACACGACTGTCGCCGCGGTGTAACCTGATGGTTGGAAGATGTGGGGATGAGGTATTGTCACGCCGTAAGATGGTTTTCGGTAAGGTATCTTGGCTTGAGATGGGGCTGAAGCCTGATATGACACGACTTGATCAGCTGGGAGAATTGAGGTGGGACAGCAGATATCTATAAGGAGACACATTTTATATGATCCTGGAGCATGGGGGTAAGCGGAAAGCATCGGCTTGGTTTATATCCTGATGGATGGTTTCGGTCTGAAATATTATGGTTGAAAGAAGATTTCTCTCGCGCACATGACTATGGTTGTTTCATATGGGATGATGTATCATACAGGCTTAGGGTTTTTATTCATAGTATACCAAGGTCCACATCAAAGCAGACGAAGTCTAGTGAGTGTAGGGTACGGTGTTGCAATAGCAAGAAGCTAGAAACTTCTTTAGTCAACGAGCATCATGTTCAAGCCCAAACTCATAGTTTCCATTCTAAGTAGTTCCTCTGTGGCACAGCGTCCAGTATCCTCTTCGCTCGCTTCATTCTCGGGGCGGACATTTCCTCGACTGAGTAAGGCAATCTACAGCCATGGAGGTAATGGTAAGGCACTCTCCAAACACCGCAAAAGGGGCGAATTTTTGTTCAACCATCTCAATTATATGTCCAATAATAACGTTTTACGTTCACACTTAGCCTAAGTAGATTCCTATGATAAGAAAAGAAGTGAGCCATTCAGGTACCTCAGCTCAGTTGGGATGTTTTCCACTCGACTATCAAAGTCTTCAAATGCTCTTGGCGTCTCGTTCACTATGCTTTGCTAGTTCGACCCTAGACACAGTCAAACACCGATTTGGAGATGGACTATTGTGCACTTCAGCTCGTTCCCATCGCCCTTCTAGACTTGTACTTGATTCATCGCTAAGATTGAAACTGATTCAGCTCATTTCACTGGAATTGTAACAATCGTATGGCTCTTGGACTTGTGAGATCGTGGACTTGAGACAATTTGAACTTGGCTGTGAAAACAGAACCCCAACATGCCGAATCATAGTGGCTCACGTATGCCACTTACCACTCTTATCACAGGGGCTTTGCCTACTTGTAGCATACAATTTTGAATACCGAGTTTTCATGCGCGCGTTACATCGTCTCCCTTTCTATCTCAAAGTAAGTATGAGGATAAACGAGCTGAGATCTAAAAGTATACAACTCCTACCTGAAAAATGACACACGTACTGCAGTATTACGATTATCAAATACGATCCTCTTAGCAGACACACGAGATCAATGGTATGAGAGCAGCGGCATGTCTTGGTCCGCTCTCTGACCAAACTTTACTGCTATCACATACCAAGGTTGCCACTTATAATGAGTATCTATACTGCGGAAACGATACCGAGCACTGCCTAGCGCCTGAGGAACCAGCGTTTGAGCAGACTTAAAATTAAATACTAAGGTTGCCTCCCATCTGCCGGCGAGATTCGCGCAGCCTGGCCATGTCCTCGTTCACTGCCAACGCGTCAGCCGAGTACATGTCACTGGCTTTCTCGCGCTGCTCGCGGCGGTGTTACGCAAACGCATGTCTTACTGTCTCGGCGATGCTGGTGAGGTAACCAGTCTCATGTCGTCGTCGAGATGGGACCATCACGTTATGAATAGATAACGTCGTGTACCGCGGTAGCCGTCGTCGTCCTTGGTCTGATTCAGGGGGAATATGCAGGGGGACGCGAGGTGTATCGAGGGAAGATACTCGCGTTTGTCGTCATTTCTGGTCGACTCTTATGGCATTGAAACTTCACCCTTTCCAGCCAAGCAAGAAGATCAAGTCCGCCATCCAGAAAGGGAGCGCTAAGCCGACCATGGTGAAGCTTACTAGGGCGGAGACCGACGACATCTTGCATTGATCCTCGCATATCACACGCTCAGTATAGAGAGACAACACCCAGTGAGGGTGTTCAAGTCGCACAATTAGATGGTGAGTTCCTAACTCAAAAGTTAATAGACCCTTTTCTTGTAGTGATCATTGCCATATTAAACCACGCTCTCCATACCTGGGCGTTGATAAGTGGTCAGAGGGGCTGGAGAATCCTCACATATATCTGCAATGATACTTTGGTCAAAATGTCGGAGTAGTATCCGTATACAGCGGCAATCTGGTCTTGAAGTGGCTGTGGGGGAGCATGACCTGCATGACTTCGTGCGCGCCTGCCGAGGTTACCAATATCCAAAAAAAATATATACGTGCCCATGAAGCAGACACATACAAGTAGGCAAACCCAAAGTGGCAACAGTTATCATTCTCGTGGTTGCCCATGCTATTTGCGATCAACACAGGCATAGTCCCACAAAGACGCTACACCAGCAGCGAGCCACAGAGAAGAAGCTTAGAGAACCATGGATTAGAGCGTACAAAAGTGGATAGAAAAGAGCGAGACATCATCAGCCTTAATGCATAGGAGGAGAGTACTCGGAAAGGACGAAAAGGCTTAACTTTCAACCGAGACAACAGACTCGACATGGATGGATTAATCAAGTATGACCGTGACCTTGAAGTCAATCCTTGGTAACCTGTATTTTACAATGGTTCGGAAGTAAATAGCTTGTTCCTAGCCAGCCCTACGTACCATAGCAGTTACCGACACTGATAATCAGTAACATAGACGTAACTCGTCCTCGCGGAGAAGGCATCTCCTCACCCTTCATTTTTGAGTCCCAGGGTCCACCAAACTGATCCGTCGCCTAGCCAAGCTTCCCTTCATGAACTTGCTGGTCTCTGGTTATCGGATGTAATTGTACACTCACTGATAGGCTCTCGACTTACTCCCTTAAGCTATATCATGCTCAGGTCTCATTTCCGAACAAGATTTCAGAGGTCTATCCATGCACGACCTTCCTTCAAACGGCTCATCTCATGGAAGCGACGGGTCATTGCTACAACATCAGAACTGACAGCTCGCAAATCCTCCTCATCAAAAGGCACACAAGTACGGCCGAGTCTGACAACTCCCATTTCCGGCTTTGGCTTTCCCGACTCTACCAGGCTGAAAAGTAAGTCTCGCCGCACAAATCCAAGCCAAGGGCAAAACAAAAGCATAACCAACACATCACATCGCCGCAATGAGCAAAAAGATGGACGATCTGGGAATCGAACCCAGGACCTACCGCATGCTAAGCGGTCATTATACCACTAAACCAATCGCCCATTGGATGATCTAGCCCGGACTTGAACCGGAGACCTTCAGTGTGCTCAGTTCGAGTTGCCCCGAATCTGTTAGACTGACGTGATAACCAACTACACCACCAGACCAGTTATTGTTGAAGGAAATCGGCGTAATAGCGCTTTATCAATGCAAGCAATCGAGTTGTGCGCGGTGAACGGCGGGACCCGCTTGGTTGCGGAAGCGGGGCCCTAAGGCACGCTGCAGAAAAGTCTGGTTCATGCCGGATGTGGTGGGTCGTTTGATGCAGGCCCAATCAGTACCGGCCCGATGTCTCGTCAGAGAAACTCCCACTATCCACCGAATCGAATTCTGGGATCATGGTTGTGATCTCGCTTGAGCAAGGTACCTGCAATGTGATTTCATGTTTCGTTTCCGACCCCGTCGTCTGGCTAGGGCGAGGGAAGAGTCGGGGGCGCTGCAACCTCTAAAGTCGATAATGGTGACAATCGTGATGCAGAAAATTGACCAGACCGTTCGGGGAAGGTAGTAAGGAGGTCTGGGTTTTCCTCATCTTGGTAGATGCCCGGCCTGATAAGACGATATCTTGAATGGTGCCGTATATCCAGACAACTTTGCTTCTCGGTAATGCCAACCCCCCACGCTGCCTTTCGTCAATTTTCTCGCAATATTCTCCGAAAGCTGTCCAAAGTCCGGCCATGACGACGACCTGCATGCAGCTGCGGCGTGGGGTGCTACAAAAGTAGGGCACGCGTGAGCCGCATTGGAATAGACGACACACCGATCCATGGGGGCGTCTTACACGCAGCAACGGCAACGCACTGAGGGGCTCTCATGTGCTTGCCAGTCGTACAAACGACCAGCTCCCTGCTCCGTTGGAAGTTTTCTCCAGTCAATGAGCTATGTGGATTCATGATGTCTCCGGACAGACGAGGAGGTGACATGGCGAAAGCTGGTGTGGCTTCCAAGTCGTGTGCCCGAATGCCTAGGTATCGAGACCTAGTGTCCTCAGTGCAGTCCTCGAGAACATCTGCCGTCCGCGATAGCTCTGATCTCGTACTCGGGCTGAGACGTCAACTGACGGAGGTGTTCACCTGAAGTTCCGCGCCTCCCGAAACATGTGAAAGCATGCCATGGGACAGTCTGCTATACCTTCAACATACTTGGGGCAACTTCATGACTGCTTCGTCCTCGCATTCGGAGCATGTGGCAGCGGAATGTCACTGCTCGGGCCTCAAAAAGCCCAATATAGCCACATTGGTCAGTGCGTTGCAGTATGGCAGCAGCGAGCTAGATACGCACTCGACAAATTCGAGAGTTCGGCATTGCAAAGCGTGTTCGGCTGGAGATCCCGTCAAGGACCAGATGATTTGTCCATGTTGCTCATGCGGGTGCAGATCCTCCACATACTGTCGCTGGGAAATCCATGGAATGAATGGCCTGGCGTTTCTTTTGCTGGGCCTGTGCTTGCAGCGTCCTAAGTAATCGTTGGTGGGACATCTCAATCCAAGTAAGATAGGTAGAATGCCTCTTGATGAGCAAGGAAACCAGGATGCCTCAAGCCTTTGCTCTGGGCCATCAAAGACCGAGCAAGACCGTACTATCAAGAGATATCGCCGGGCATCCAAGACGATTTTTTAAGGAAAACATAGTACTGCATCAATATCGAAATGAAGCCCCAGGATATTAAACCGAAGACTTGGGGACCGAGCATTTATTAGCAACTGTGACTAGCACCGGCCGCATTGACTTGGTCGTGGAAGGCTTGCACGAGTTGGCAACCAGAGAATTTAGAGTTCCTGCCTGAAACTCAAAGGTGGACTGACACAACTGGTTAGCGTGGTGATGGTGCAGTCCATCTCATCTTAGCCACGTGGAAAGGTGAGATGGCGGAGATGTGGTCAGAGCGCCTAGGTGTGAAGAGTCTCCTCGTCTATCCGTACCTCTTGACTCTGTAGTGTAAGAGACTTTTCTATGGGTATGATTTGTTGAGATATCTCCACGTAGCTATTGGGGCAGCCACTGAGAACATCAAGCCGACGATTATCGTACCAGAGTCGTTGGATATGCTCCATAGACTATACTGCAATGACCGAGACGGGGGATCGGGCAGGGGATCATCCAGGAAGCGAAGTTGACAGCTCACATTGGAAGAGGTGGAATAGACCAGGCCCTAGACGTCGTTTGTCGAGTATGGAACCTAGCAGATTGGTTCTCCGGTTTGAGCAAAGGCTGTTCTTCAGAAGCTGCCAACTCGGAGATAGGGAGGGGATAGGAATGATCCTTGGGGCCAATAATCTCTGGCTTGGCCTGGTCTGCAAGGTCTGAAGGAGCTGGCGATCTGGGCGACCATGGGCTGCGGGAGTGACGTTTTGACGACAACGACGCGGCCCGAGGACATGGTTGACGATCGGTCGCTGCATCGAGCACTCAATCACACATGCCGGATTCGGGTCAGCTACCAAAGTAGGAGATCAAGTCGGATGCAACGTAAAGAAAACGACAGGGAAGGCGCCGAGAACCAGACCGTCTAGACGAGGCATAAGAGTTTAGTTTTGCGAGCCCCCCTTCAGGCTTCATCGTCATGGGATGAGTCCGCCACGCGTAGTGGTGTCCTTGGCTGTATCGGGAACAGGAACTCGAACTTGAATGGGAGGGGCGCGCGAGCAACGAAGTGTCTATTAGTACACTCGCATCTGCGGCTAGCATCCATCCTGGGGACCCCGGAATCCCACCAGTCGGTTCTCAGGTACAAGATGCAGGGGCGCATGCTCGGTCGTCAGTAGTCGAGATCAGGCTATTCTGGAGAGGGAAGAATTTTCTCTATCCCCTCGCGAACCGAGGTGACGGGTGAGGCGAGGGAATTGGACGCCATGATTGGCGAAGTAACGACCGACCACGAGTTGTCTCTAGTTGGAGTAATTTTGTGGCGGTGTTGGTTTGCCTCGGATGAACTCAAGTAAGGTAGTCGACCGCGTATATCCAGGACGAGGCACTGGGATGGTTGGCTGTCATGGAAGCGGAATTTCAGCAACGGTTGCGACGTTGCAATGGCTAGATAGAGAGGTTAGCTGCTAAGCAGCGTCCCTGGCCAGTGTCTCGGCTCCGGGCCTCGGTCGATGACCGTATCCAACCCGCAGATCGTTTGTGGCCCTTGCTGCACTTTATCTGAAGCTCTGTGGTGCCGAGAGACCGTGTAAAGCTTGTGCTAGTCGAGATTGGAGTGTAGAGTCTCTGGTCACTGGGTACCTAGCTATTGGGAGGGTCGTGGCGGATCGTTCGGGAACACATCGTTGGGTATCGACTATCGAGGACGGAACGTGGCCTTGAAGCTTTGTGAAAAAGAGAAGGATTATCGGAACAACCCCTCATTGCTTGCGCGGACGAAGAGCAAAAGTCTAGTAGATGGAAGACGATTCTTCTCGATGAAGTGCATAGTGGCCTGCCCTGGGTTGACAGGGACAGGCCGCAATGCAGGAGAAGTCGAGACAATGTGGGCAGAGTGGATGCGTCTAGAAGAGTTGAGAGATTTTTTTTAAAAAAAAAACCGAGTCTAAGGCAAGGTACAGAGACTGGGAGACTGGCATCGATGCAGGTTGCAGGTCGCAGGATGTATTCCTCAATGGTATGGCACCTGCATGTAGTCGAGAGCTTGAGTGCGGCGGTGCTTCATGGTGTCGTCTTGGAAGTTGGGCCAAGTTCCAACACTGATCCCATCGCGGCGTCGCCTAGACTTACCTGCCAGGATGACAGCCTTGCAGCAACGAGGAAGGATCGAGCAGTAAGAGCTAAGGTGGTTGAAGCTGCGTGATACTCTGTACAGGCAAAGTCAAAGTTCGAGGTTGGAAAGCTCACTGCTGTGGGGTACGAGGGACCTTGAGTGGAGATATTTGCCTGGGTACCTTCTCATGTGCCTCCCCAATCCAACTGACACTTGTAGCAAACTGGAAGTTTCCAAGTGAGTCCTGGGTCAAGGCCGTGGATTATATCTAAGAGAATAGGGGTGAAGGAGCATCACGGCTGAAGCAAGCAGGTGCAACTAAACATGGTCACATAAGACGACGAGTAGTGAAGTGAGTTGTTCAGAAAGGAAAGTGAGGTACTTGAGGTATGCATTTGTATCAAGTCTATGACGCAGTGACTACCACATGAACTCGGGCCGTCGAAATGGAATCCAATGTAAATCTATCAAGTAAAGTAGCGACGGGAAGTTCATGTTGGGAAAGAATGAGACGGAGACAGCCCAGGAAGGCATGGATGATGATGGTGATGGCATGTACACTGTGGGATGCCTGGAAAAGGAAACGGCAGGGAAGGCATGGCGCGGCATGGGAAAGGAAGGAAGGACGCAAAGAAAAGGAGAAGGAAAGAACGACAGCCGCATGTCTCCATGTCCCTTCCATGTTGGGGCCGGGGGGATCGCGCGCCTGCCTCAGTCATAGTGAGAAATGAGAAACTGTGAGGGTACACTGCGGATAGTGTATAAGGAAGGCAGTGGCAGTCTGGCAGAAAACCAGGAAGGTGAGGCAAGAGAGACTGGGGACTCGGGGATAAACCACGAGCTGGTTGCTTCCCTGTCCCAAGACACCACGTTGAAGGGTAAGGTACGAATACCTGACACTGACAGTCCGTATCTCAAGCCTCAAGGTAAGCAATGGGGCAAGCATCCATCCATCCATCCATCTGCATCTTTGCTCTTGCACCTGCAGCTGTCCACCTGCGCTTTCGGTACCCACTATCTCCCATGCACGCAGTTCCTAGCACGCAGCAAGACTCCATCCGCGGAACGAACGAACATGGGAACATGGGATGGAAGCAGAAACGGAAACATCACGGAGCGCGCTAAAACATGCCTTCTCGGCAATCCACTGCGACCTGAAATCCACAGGACCAGGGCACCACACGTCCTGTCAACTTTTGCTCGACACTGCCCGGGGAGGGGCTCGAGAGCCCGTCTGCGCATGGCGGCCATGGCCTTGCTTGCCCGTGAGAGGCCCGGCGACTATCCAGAGCCCACACAAACTGCCCGCCTCGACTGTTCGTACATACGCACTACCTATGGCACACTGCCACCTCCGTTGCGGCGTTGCGGCGTCGCGGCGTCGCGGCGTCGCCCCCTCTCTCCCCTTAGCCCTGGAGACACATGGGAAGAGAGGAACCTCACCACATGGGACGGGTGGGACAAGACTGGAGAGTCCCACCTAGGTATGCAGGAGCTGTGTTCGTGCGCGCTGCACCCAACTGGAGTCTTGCTCTGGCTAAACGGCAGACAAACCCTGACTCAGCTACATTGGGACAGAGACCCGTTCCCATGCTGAACCCACGGACTCTGAGCCTGTCGACAGCTCAAAAAGTGCCGGCCGAAAAGAGGTTGCTTTACAGACTGCCATGGTCTATGCTATGCATACGGATACGCATACGTACAGACTACGGGAGTATTCGTACCCTACCTATCCGGCCACTATTCCATAGTATCCAGTCTACTGTCAATCTGAAGATGTATCCCGAGGTGTCATGTCTCCTCTATCCGTACTCTACCTACGTAAGCCATGGCTTGTTGGAAGCTGGTCACAGAAACAAAGTACCTACCAACCTACCTTACTTGAGCCAAATACCACTCTACTTGGATCCCGTCGGCCTCGGCCAAAAAGGCAGCCAAGAGACGGCACGGCATCGCATCCTCTTTTCCCGCCTCCGCCTCCGCGAAGAGACAAGCCAGAAGCCAAAAGTCAGAGGCCAGCAAGCACCTCATCCTCAGGACCTTCCTCAATAATCCCCGCCGCCGCTGTCGTGTGAGCGGGATGCCACGCCGCCCCACCCAATCATTGACATGGCAAAGTGTCGCTTGCCGGGGGGGGCCAATTGGAACCCTACCTCGACTACTTCGACACCCATTGGATCTTGCCTTGCGCCGCTGTGCCTCACACCAAAAGGGCACAGTTCCATTTCAGGAAAGAAGGAAGACGGCAAAGATTGGAGTTGGAGTGGACGGGGAAATCAACAGAAAAAAAGAGTCTCCAAAAGATGGACGTCGCAACACAACCGCTCCCGACCTTAGATACCTTACTATTGTAAGGTAATGAGTGTACTTCATACGTTTGCACTTAGTTGACCAACGTTGTCCGGCCGCAGGCCCCCGGATCAACATGACGCTCAAGCACCACACCACCACACCCAACTCCCTATACTGTAACACGCCAATGATGACCGCCAACCTCGACTTCAGCTAAAACCCATTCCTTTGAAGCCCTGCGACAAAGTCATCAAAGCTCCGTCCCCGGTTCTCTGCCCTAAATAGCGACGACGTTGAAGCTACCGCGCAAGCGTCCGACAGTAGTGTCAGCCTCTCCGTTATTTCGAGACAGGAGGCTTCCAATCTGTGAGACAATTCCACATGCTTCTCTTACTCTCCATCCTATCCATCCTCCTGCTCCTCTTCCGCCTTCATACCTAATACCTTACGTAGTACGTGGGGATTTTCTCCAAGGGTACAGCACTACAGCCCGGCATCTAGGTAGTCTGTCCCGTTTGTATTCTCACAATGCACAGCCAATTCTCATCCTCAGGTTGGCGGTAAAATCTGGTTCTCTGGCTGTCTTGCATGGTCCCTCCCGTCGACCCGTCGAATCGACCAGTCGTCAGCATCAACTGGCCTGGCAAAGCCTCTCTCTTCACTCGCCCATTCACCTGCCAGTCATCAGTCACATCACCTACATCGCATCGCATCGCGTCCCGTCACGCACCTTGCCTGCTCGCGTCACCTCCATTACGTCCTGTCTTTCTACTCGCCGCAAATCGCTTCTCACCTCCGACTAGTCGTTTGACTTCCTAGGTTTGCGCGCTCGACTAGACACCCTGGTCAAAAACGGTATGTCACCCGGCGGCTGTGTCTATCAGCGTGCACCCACATCCAATTCCACATATTTCATCACCATCTCTCAATCTCGTTGCCGCTCGTCTGAGATTCAACATCGAGTGCGACCTGAAGAGAGTTCTTCTCCTGCTTGGGATGCTGAACCCACTCTGAATGAGTCAGATTTGCTCTTTTGTTGCTTTTCTTCTCTCCAAATGCCTACGTCCGATGGCCAGTGTCATCCATCTCGGCAGCCGGCAAGCGGAATTAACCTTAGTTGACCAGAGTTATCGAACCAGATCAGCCAGCCACCAACCTGACCTCATCAGCCTCTCGGTGCTGTTGATTGTTCATCGCAAGGCGAAGCTGCAACAGTGATCGACGGCCATTGACCAGTACTGGCCTCCCTTGCCTTTTTGTCTGCCTCTAGATATCCCCACCCTCATCAAACGGGGACCATACTCTGTACTGCAACTGGCCTTCTCGTGCAGTTCAGTATTCGTACTGACGTAGCCTGGCACCCAGTATCCGTGAACCTTCATCTCCCTTACGCTCCCGTCGTCTTGCTCAGCTCCGACTGTGCTATACCTGAAGGCTGTACGTACCCGCTCAGGACCTCAGCCAGCTACCTTACCCAACCCGACTACCCGACTTTACCTCACCAGATTCGTCCACGGGGCGCCAACAACAGGCTGCTGCGACGGAGTTATCTACGGGGGGATCCTCCAGACGCCCAGGTCACCAAGTACCCCAGCAAGGTACCTCTCACCTACCCTACCTTGCCTTAGCTATCCTCTCCTCAATTTAGCGCAGCTGGCTCGCGAGAGGCCCTTGCAGACGACAGAACGACCAAAAACTGCTGCACCAACACCCTTTATTTGTTTTTAATTGGGCAGCTGGCGTGTGAGAGGAAGAGAGCTGGTTGGTGACTTTGACTCTTCTTTTTTTTTCTTGTCCTGGCCTGGCTCGTCGTTGTCTGTTTCTTCTTCTTTTACTTTCCCATTCTTGTTCTTCGTCTTTGAAAACTTCCAGGATTTCCATATTCTTCGTGTCCGTTCTCTTATCCTCTCCTATTACTTCCCTTCTCGCCTCCCCTCTACCCATCTCTCTCTCTTTCCCTCTCTGCATCCAGTCAGTCTGCTTTTGCATTTTTCCCATTCCCCTGCTCGTCCCCCGTTCCCCGTCAACTTGCCCCCTCCCCTCGGGCCCCTTTAAAGCACCCCTCCTTGGTCTCCTGTGGTCCCCACTCTTCCAATCAATTCGGACGGGCCAGACCCAGAGCTCCCTGACCCGAGCCCCCGACTTTCAAACTTCGACACTCCTGTGCTCCAACTACAATTGCATCCGGACCCCCCCCGCCATTCTCCTTCGTCCCTTCCAGGTACCTTGTTGCGTTCTCTGGAAATCGCGCCCATCCACTCCCGATATAGAGTGATTTGCACGGCAATCCGCAGCCTCGATTCCGCTACCTGGCTTTCGGACCTCACCACTTCTCCGCCAAACCAAACCCTCCGCCTCGCCGACAATCTATTTAACCTTGCTGTCGTCCCTTGCCGCATGACGCGCCGATTGTGAAGTACTCAGCCCGGCGGCCCTTCCTCAAAGGAAGACGACCAGCTGTTGAAGCCTTTCCAACACACCCATTCGTCCCGGCTCTTTTCTGTCATCTGAATTGAGCTGCTCAGACATCTTTCTCGCAAGGACACACACCAAACCAACAGCAACGAGGTCGCAGCTTGGCCAGCAAAGACGCCATGTCACGCCACAACAGGCATCATCAGTCATGGTATGCTCCGTAACAATGCCGGCCCAACTTTGAGGTAGAGAGTTATAGGGAGCGCAAGCTGATTATGTGTAGTCGTGAGCTCCATGTCGTGGTGCTGGGTGCCGGTGAGTCCCTGTTGTGAATTACGTCTGTCACGTGCGCGGCCCACTGACCCTGCATTTAGGAGGTGTTGGAAAGAGTTGCTTAACAGGTGAGCGCCGCGTAGCGCAATGCTCGTGTCAAATGTGCAGTTCAGCTAACCAATGCAAAAGCTCAATTCGTTCACAATGAGTGGATCGAGAGTTACGACCCGACAATTGAAGACACCTACCGGACACAACTACAGGTTGATGTGAGTTGATCTTGGGCGGGTACTACTTGTTGCGGCGAATCACTGACTCGATTCATTCCAGGGACGGCAAGTGGTCTTGGAAATGTGAGTAACGAGGGCACGTTTTAGCTGCCGTGAGACCATCCATCTAACAATAGACCAGCCTTGACACCGCAGGCACAGAGCAGTTCGGTAAGCAACTTTTGTATCATTTAGTTCCTCTAAGCCCCTGGCTGACCGTCAATCCAGTTGCTATGCGTGATCTTTACATGAAATCTGGTCAAGGCTTCATACTGGTCTTCAGCATCACGTCATCCTCGTCAATGAACGAGATTGAGATGCTCCGAGAGGAAATCACCCGTATCAAGGACGACGACAATGTCCCCATCGTTATTGTTGGCAATAAGGCCGACTTGGAAGAGCAGCGGTCTGTACCTAGACAAAGGGCTTTTGCATGCTCTCAGATGTGGGATGCGCCTTACTACGAGACGAGTGCAAGGACACGAAGTAAGCCGATAGCGAGGTATTTAGACAAGATGGTGCTAACCAGACTCATCAGCCAACGTCGACGCTGTATTTATAGACATTTGCCGCCAGCTTCTCATGAAGGACGAGAAGTTTCAGAACCAAGCCGCTCACGAAGACGACGATCACGAGTACGAGAAAAACCCAGGCCTCATGGGTTTTGCCAAGCGGAAGCACCGAAGACGCAGACGCCCTGACGGTCACCGATGCGTCATCCTCTGAGTTGCCGATCATGCCCTTCTATCGACTACATGTACAACGCCGAGACGCCCACTAACCACGGATCTCCCCTACAAGTGGAAGTACCTGGCGTTGTTTATTGTCAGCATCCACGGATCAAACGGTTCACATTCAAATTCGACGTATTCCGCAGCCGGCATTCATATGCCTCAACCCCGACAAAGGAAAGGGACACACTCATTCAGGCCCTTCATGTTTCTTTTTTCATTTATCTTTCGCGCTCAAGACGACATTGTCTCATCGGCACAACATACCCTCTCATGAAATTTCGACATCAAATTCGCGGCAATGAAGTTTTACACCTGTTTCCGACACGGCCTTTTGTACGCTTTACGACTTCATTTCAAACTTCCATCGAGGACAGCTGGATGATAGCACAGGGGA
This sequence comes from Colletotrichum godetiae, assembly GCF_030913485.1. Lineage (NCBI taxonomy): Eukaryota > Fungi > Ascomycota > Sordariomycetes > Glomerellales > Glomerellaceae > Colletotrichum > Colletotrichum godetiae. The sequence goes on along the minus strand of NW_026851249.1, from coordinate 1,650,923 downwards.
TCAATTTCGATTCATCTTTGAGCATCGCAGCAGCAAGATTCCCGACTGCAGAAAGACTTGCAATTTTTTCATTTTCTTTTTACGACGGGACGAACTTTGGACAAAGACCCATCACCCACATCACATAGCTTACTTCATTTCATTTCATTTTCGTCATTGATTCTCTCTTCTATTTTCATCTTCCGTTTTTTCTCGTCATACCTTTAGGGAAGGAGACAAAACAAAACAGTAGGGCAAAGGGATGGAGTTTTACTTACCAAAAAAACAAGATTTTTGGGCGGGATACGGCTTCATCGGGCGTTGGGAAAAACAAACTGGGTGTGTCCTACAAAAGTAGCGAGCGAGGCTGACAGCAGCTGTGTGGGGTCCATTAAGGGAGTTGGGGATTTGCTCGCTTTCAGCCCCCTCCCCTCCCCCCCATATGGGCCAGAATTGATGGCATTTCTTGGCCGCATGCTTTGAATAAGCTGTAAAGCTCTATCGGGCGAACTGTCCGATTTGTGACAAGTGATAATGGTACGTGACGATCGTTGACGAGCAGGCTGGCTGGCCCACGTTCGAAAGCATGTGACTGCTGCAGCCTTCACTGCCCACATTCCGTCTCTCCCTGGTATGCTGGTGCAGGTTACATGAGGCTCTGTCGTTACGCGTCAACTGAGTCTACCGAGGCTTCGGGTTCGGATTGGTCGTTAAGCAGCTGACTTTCAATGTCGGAGATTTCGCATCTCGTGTCGTCCGCTGCATGTGTCTCTATGCTTGAATGATTACGAGAAGGTGATATCCTCTCCCTGTATTGATACGCCGTAATCGAAAACGGCCCATCTCAAAGAGGGTAGATGGTTCGGGCAACTTGATAATGAGGACTCAATCTACGACCAACAGTCAACAATGACCGACAAGCAAGACTCCAAGAAAGGTCCACAGCGAATTTCATTTCGTAGGCTGAGAGTTAATCATGACCAAACCATGAGAAGTACCTGACGATGAAACACAACTTTAGAACAACGGACAATAAACACAGCGTGATCACGAGCGTCACCATGGGGAATAGGCGCAATTGATTCCTTGGACTTTGAAGTCTGTAGCTCGTGTCAGTTTGCACCTACGGGAAGAACCAGGAGACAGCACCACCACCTACCTGCATCAGCTTCGATGTCCCGCTCCCATCTATCTTCTTGGCCGAGAGCCGTCAAGGGAGCAAGAGTGTCTCCCCGTTCGATGGGCTTGCTAGAAAGAGACCAATTCCCCTGCAAAGGACTGCCAAGATGTCAACCAACCTGACTGTTCCTACACCGTCGATGCATGTGAGACATCCTTCCTACTTGCCACCTATGGGTAAGGTGCCCCATAAAGAGTGTCGCAGTAACTGACATATCGAAAGTACGAATGTAGAAAGCAGCATTGCGTCATGGACTAGTTGTCAGGCATTCCGAAGAGTCTGTTTGCTTCAGTTGTGGCGAATGGTGTATGAACCAAAGGAAGACCTAGCAGCGAAAGATATTGTCGACTTGAGGAGAGGTACCAAGCGAGAGCGTCATGTCTTCATTTACGAGTTGCTTGGCCTGAACCAAGATAACTTGAGACGCAGAGAGCTTCTCACAAACCGCCCCGCAGTCACGAAAGTAGCTTCATTGTCTCCTGTCTCTGGGTTCTACCTCTCCCGTATTAGGCGAATATACCCTCGACAGCAGACCACTAAAGATGACGAATTGGTTATTGTACCACGGACTTGCGCGTTATGAAGTTCTAGTTCGCCTATGCGGAGAGATCGATCCAGTCCGTTCCGCCAGGTTGAAGCCGCGAAACGCCTTCGTCAGAGTGTTGGTATGTGGATGCGCAGGACTGACACTCGCTCGGGCAATTCATGCTTGTCATAGATTTCTCGCCCTTGCTCTTTGGGCCATCGACATGACCCCACAAAATGCTCCGTGAAATGCCAAAGCTGATGTCAGATCTGGTCCTTCAGTTGGCCGGCTAGTGTTTATCCCCCCTTCCTCTATCACATCCCCATAATCAACTGCTTTGTGAAACGAGAAGCAGGAGACTCTCCATTGGCAAGTAGCCGCCATCACAACTTATAAAAGTCAGGCCTTGGAGTCGAAGTACTCCACGAATGGGAGAAGTCGACACGGCAAAATCTACAAGCATAATACGACTATTAGACCAATCAAGCAAAGCGCGAAGCGAGCCTACACTCTCACACACATAGCAGTCTTCTTGAACCTCCATAGCTACTCAGACTTAAACCAAGACACAACCCAAACGAATAGTATTCAGTTCCAACGCGCTACCAGTACGTAAAGTTCCTCCTTCCCCGTCGGTAGGCACAAAAGCAGAGAGCAAGTCGGACCAAGCCCCTACCCCCCTTTCGTCTTCCTTGCCTCATTCTCGTGCTGCCGGGAAAAACACTGAGGACAGAAAGGCTGGAGCAGCGGAGCGGGCGATAGTAGCACTCTCTCCGCGCAGACAGTCAACGTCTCGGAGGGAAGAAAAGTAATTGATGTTTCTATTCCCAACTGATATCTTCCCACTCTCGGTATTTTCTGATGCGCAGTCTGGATACCTTTCATCCCCGAACATACCAAAAGAGAAAGCGTCCTAGATTGGAATTCCATAAGTCGTGTATTCATCAAAGAGACATCAGAACAACAGAAAACAAGCATAAGTCGCAGCAGTACTACATTTTTCAGAATTCGATCTCTTCCACGTTTGTTTGACTTTTGAGTGTTCAGTATGCCAAGTGGTAGTGAAGTAAACAACAGGGAAAACTTGTCCATGGGAGAAGGAAGGGAACATGAACAAAAGGGAAACAACAGCAGCCTTCAGTAAGCTGCGACTATTCTGGTATCCATGATGCTGGCTCACCGGGCTAGAAGGGGCCGCCAAGTCTCGAATATCCATCTCCCTCGTTTCTCATCCAATGGACAGCAGGCGACGGTGCTTAGATCACAATACCCAAACTTAGCAACAGGACTCATTCACATGGTAAGAAGGAAAGCATCTTTCACCGTCTTCACCGTACAGTTCATGAGGTCCCCCAAAGGAAGAGGACCAAGAGTACTTCCATTCAAAATCCTTTGAACAAGTAAACGCTTGATGTCATTTCAATCTCATTGGGCAGCCGCTCTTCAGCAAAGCCACAGCTTTCGTCTATTGGTGGGTCCAAGATCAAGAATACACGTCGCCAGTGTTTCTCAATCCTCCGCGAATCCGTTCCTCAAGTCAACTTTTTACTCCAAAATCGTGTGTTTCCAAGGAGGGAAAAAGAAGAAATGTAAAGAAAAGGGAAAAAAGACATTAAACGTCGCTTCCTCGTAGTCGTCCTCCCCTCTTCTGGCATCGATCCATCCTCCACCTGCGTAAGCGACGCTCAATTAATCAAAGTTGTCCAAAGTCAAGCAAAGTTGGCCAAGACTAAGTTTGCGTGGTGTTATAATGAACACATAAGAAAAGAAGAAAAAGAGTGAGAGAATATGTTGGAATAAATAAGTTGGGTATCGGTGAAGTTGTATCGCCCTATTGGGAGGAAATTGTCCGGGAACTGGAGGGCGGCATGGCAGTAACGAGCTACGCATAAATATCGTGGGAACGGAGCGCGTGCCACTCGCAGAAGTGTCTGCAAATTAAAAGAGCCTCGGCGGTCCGTTAGACGGAGGCGGCTTGTCATCCTTTTGGTTGACCTTGACAATGCCCACCAGCACACCCACAATCAATGCGATCAGGAACACCAAGACAGCGCAGAGTACGCCAGCGAGAATACCAAGCTTCATCTTTCTCTTCTTCCTCGCTTGCGCCACCGGGCCAAGTTGTCCTGGACTATTGCCATACGCCGGCATCCCACCCGTCATCGATTGCAAATAGGCGCGTGGCCCGCTCCGTTCCCCTTGTCCCGGCGCCGCGTCGCTTACGTGAGCTGCCGCCGGTGAGGGAGCTTGTTGTGGAGTACTGGCGTAGTTACTCTGAGGTTGCGGGGCGTGCGCCGCATTCTGCTGCTGCTGTCCGCTGAGAAGGGCACTCTCTGACGGGTTTGGTGATATCGGATCACGGGGCGTCGAGGGGTTGGTGGTCCCCGTGCCTGGCCTCGAGGGGTCGTACGGCGGTGGCGGCGGGAGGTTAGGGTTCGCGGCGGACATGCCATCCGGGGTCCACGGTGCTATGGGCCCACGAGCGGGAGAGTACAACGGATCGTGGTTCGGCGGCTGGTTCCAACCTGGCGACTGCTGGAAAGGTGCTGGAGCATTGGTTGGGTAGGGCGGAAACTGCGCTTGTGCTTGTGTACTGCCGCTGCTGTTGGCGGCGCCGGGACCGGCATTGCGATTGTTGTTGTAGGATTGGGAGTAACGGGCATTAGGCATAGCGAGCTTATCGTCGGTGGGCATCGTCGGGTCAGACGGCCGGTAGGCTGAGTCTGAAGGGTAGGCGGCATTGCTGATGGAGTTGGAGGGGTGGCCGCCGGGTTGGTAGCTCGAGTCTCCGGGATATGCGGCGTTGTCAATTGAGTTTGACGGGTGGTGATGCTGGTTGTAGTCCATGATGGGCGGGTTTGTTGACGGCGTGGAAGATATGTCTACGTTGTCTGGGGATTTGTGGAAGTACGACTTGAGATGATTTCGAGATGGGATGAAGTTGAACTCTGGGGGAGGGGAACGTCGAGGTTCAACCGCTTAGAGTGCGAGTCCAAACCGGATCCGGACACAAAGCCTTGCGCGGAGAAGATAAAAGGGATCCAACAGTGTACCGTCGAGTCAGCTAGGCCAGGCGACGCCAGAAGCGTGACTGTGATATCTGCGCGCGTCGAGGAACGGCCCACGTAAGAACGACTGGCGTCGTCTGAATGCGATGAGCAATCCAAGATGAGCATGAGCCAAAAGAGGAACGGACAGCTGAATTCGCAAGAGGAGCGAGTAGATTGTATAGGTGGGTAGCAAGGAAGAACAGAACAAAAGCGGGAAACCTTTTCCTCCCTTCGATGGAGAGCGACTGACTAGGTAGACGGGTAAAGGAGCGAATAAGGTTGAAAAGTCAGGCGAAGGGAAAGAAAGGATGGCCCATGAGAGGAGCAATTTTGGGGGAGGAGGTGAGGAGTGAGAGGAAGAGGATGAGGAAGAGAAAGTAAGTAAGCCAAGCTAAGGAACAAGAAGGTAAGGTAAAGTGAGATGGCGGCAGATTGAGAGCGAGGGAGAAAGCAAGGAAGGGGTCATCCAGGATGAGCAGCCAACCCACTTGTGAGCCAAAAAGCAAAAGCCCAGTCCAGTTGCCGTCCCCGACTGGTGTCTCTTTGCCTCTTCTTCTTCCTCGTCCTGCTGCTCCAAGGCCAGGCCCAACAGGGCGCGGCCGGGATTAGAGTAATGATGCTGCAGCCATCAGCGGCATCCGCTGGCGCCAAGTGGGCTCTGTTGCTATTCATTGCTACTCTCAGGACCCAAGTGCGTTCTGCAGATGTGGGTGTGTCTCTTGCAAAGTAAGTACTCTCTGGGGATCATCTACGCTAAACGGTACCTGCTTCTCCGTACGAAGTAGTGTTCTTGACCGTTTCTCCTCCCTCTCTTGACAGTCTGGACTGGACTCCTGGAGAATGGTCCGTCCTCTCCACAGCCTCAATGGGCGGCTTAGCTGGCCCTTCTTAGCAAGGGGGGGGGAGAGCCACGAAGTGGATGGTGGGCATGGCGGGATGGGAGGGACGGGCGAGTCTACCTTATTTTCCGTTGGATGCGTGCTATGTGATGCAGGTAAGCCGACGTGGTAACGCGCGCCGGACTGCGACACGATGGCAGTAGTCGCGTTCTTTGCATCTTGCGCAAAGCCTCCTCTGTCACTCTGATAGCTGCTTCTGCTGTGTGCGTACTACGAGGACGAGGGAGGCTGTGTGGCTGTATCTGGCATGCCTCTCTATGAGAGGTCACCGTTCTCCTACGAAATCTGACAGATAAGTTCAGGGGGTTCGGGACGGTCCAGAACGGATGATGGGTTTCAAGATAACCCGACGAACACCTTTTTGGCTGACACTTCAGTCCGGACTTTTGGACTTTGAGGAACATCGTTCCAGTCCTTATTCCCACATTTTGTCCTTCTTTCCCCTCCTCCTCTGTGGGACACCGGACAAACAGCCCGCCCATGGTGCCGCAATCACCCTTGAGCCGATTCCCTCATCTACTGTGAGAAATCCACTCTGGTCCCCCCAAGGCTCAAGCGAACGGCATCTGCAACCAAGCAGGTTGGCAGGCATCGCCGCAGGGCACGCAGGTGGAGGAGATGGAGGAGGGGGGCACGGGGGGAGAACTTGGGAAGGGAAGGATTGGCACCGATGCAGGAACCCTTGCTCTGGCACGCCTGCGCCTGGAAAGGGGGTCGAGAAATCGCAGGGGTGTTTTGGTGGAGAAGGGGGGGGGGGGGATGATCTGTTAGTGCGTGGGAAAAGTGAGAGTGAGAGTGAGAGAGCGCAGAGCCACAGACTGAGAGAGAGAGAGAGTGTGTGTGAGAGACTCCTATCCACTCAGGAATACGGAGTAGATGTTGGAAGAACGGCACCCGGAGCATTCTAGCAGAGACAGACGACAGTACTCCATACTCCGTACATGCCCATGGTCGAGGAAACCTCCCCTGAGGGATTCTGGGCTCTCCCCCGCGCTACCAACTACTACCGCCGTTGATGGAGACCATGTTTCCTTGCCCTGAGATAACCGGGCTGGGCACTTCAAGTTTCGCCATTCTCGACCCTGCTGTGGCTGGCCCCCGGCAGACGAGGAGTCCAGGACCACAATGTGGGTGAGCATCGAGACTCAGAGATTCCCAGCGGGGACGCGAAAATAAAAGGCGGACTCTCCGCGGGCCAGCATACGGGTAAAGCGGAATGCACCTACCTACATTTTGCTATTAAAAACAAGATAGTCAAGAGTTCAGAACGAAAAAGAGAGAGACATCGAGAAAACGCTCAGGCCACCACGAAAGGATATCAAACTTCAACCCGCCAAGAAAGACCAACTTTTCTGCACATACCCACCTGCAACTGACTACCTACATAAATAGCGAAGTTTCTCGGAAAGAAACTCAACAAGACACTTGCCCATGCTCAATCCATCCCAGCGCAAAGCTCCCGCCCATCTCAACCTCCGGCGACTTGGCAAAAACCTTGAAAGAAGCCCCGTATCTTTGGTCGTCAAGACTCTACCTCAGTCTCAAGAAGTCAAGGACTCAAGGCAACGTTGTGGATTACTTTGTTGAACGTGGCACAACAGCAACTTGGTAAATTATCAGTTTGTTTACAATGGTCGTACAGTGTACACAACCTTCCTTCAATCTTGCATCCTTACGGATACTCATGCCAAATCAACATGCTGGGGAAACACAAAAACGCAAAAAAAAAAAAAAAAAAAAAAAAAAAAAAAAGGAAGAAAGAAAGAAAGAAAGAAAGGGTATCCCACCCCTTCCGATACCTCTCTTCTTAAAACGCTTCATTCAATTAACCTGAGGGAGGGAAAACGGCGCGCTGGTCAATTGCAGAAAAGAAACCAACGTGCCTTTGAAAGCTTCAATTGTGGGACCCACGGCCTGTCTTCACCTCTATGCGCGACTTTCTCTCTCAACCGTGAAAAAAAAGACTGCATTAAGCTTCTAGTTACCAAAAGTCCGGGTACTGAACCACCTATTGACTCATGTGGCTTTCAACTCTCGGAACTAGGACTAAGCCTCTTGGACATTGCGAAGAAGAGCAACTCAAAGTGAACCGCACAAAGTCCGCCGATTTCCATTCCTTGGTTCACTGGGATTAAACCCTCCGCGGCGATCCCGACGATCTACCATGACATCCCATCGGGTGTTCCACACTTCCAGAAGTGCACCGTCGACATCGTGACCAGTAACCAACGTGCCAACCCAGTTTGTCATATTTACCTCCAATATTATATCTCAGACACGGCGATATTTATCTTGATACTTCGATTCATTACTTCACCAACAAGTGTAGTCACATGTGTACACGTGATTATGTCTTGATTGATATCAGTGGTATCTGCATAGCTCCTTCGACTACCCTTCTCAGTCACAACGCCCTCGCTTACTTACTCGTACACGACGAGATGCTATGCGTGCCAAAATTTCCTCCGCTCGTAGAAATAAGAAAAAGAACCAGAATCTTTTTATACAACATGGTCGGCCGGCGTGCCTACACATCTCTCATACCGCCCGGGTCCCCTACCGAAGAGAAGGAGCACCGAGTCACCTCATTAAGCGTCATATCTATGTACATTTTTTTTTCCACGTACGCCTCGGCACGCCGTCAACGACCATCGTGCGGTTACTTGTTGTTGATTTTTGTGTGTTGGTCTCTCAGCTGCTCTTGCGGCCAACTTGAATGCCTCCTGGAATGGTGATGAGGAAATTGACCAGATCCACTGAGTTGCCTCCGCCAAGTGTCACGTTCAATGCCTGGGCAGGGGTAACCCCGCCGCTTTGCTGCCGAGTGCCTTGATCCGCAGTCGTGAAGAAACGCTGCAAAACCGTCTGCGCCGTTGTCGCCGCCATCAAGGTTTGCCGCTCGAGGATGAGAAGAATCGAGACACGGGCAAAGTCCAAAGTCTCCTCGGTTACTGTAAAGGTCGGGCTAGGTGCCGGTGCAGAAGACGCTGGTACCGAGGGAACCAGAGGGGTCTCAGACGTGGTTGTCGTTGGTATCGTCGTAGGCGGGACCGTAGTGGCCGGCGGGGCTGCAGAGGATGTCGTCTCGGGGGTTGATGTTGGTGAAGGCACCATGGGAATAGTAGCCCACATGGTCGAGCTAGACGCATGGATGGTTGTGACACGGAAGGGACCTGTCAGTGTTGTGAATCCACCAACGATATCTGGCGAGGGGAGGATCACGCCTCCCGGTGCGTTGACATCAATTGTGATGGTTGCCGCCTGCCCTGGGAGGATAGTGATGATCTGAACAGGAATGCCACCCTTAGCGTTGAGATCCGTGTCTGAAATGACAGTTCCAGTGCGAGTTGAACGTCCGTCAAACGTAACGAGCGAGTTCTGCGCAATGCATGACAGGCTTTCCGTGTTGAACTTTGCGAGAATGTCGGTACCATCCAAAGGGACTGTAAAGTTTGTTTGCGATTGCTGTAGTAGCCGCGGAACCGCCTGACCGAGAGTGACATTACTAAAATTAGTCGAGGTAGAGTTCCCCGAGAGGTTGGTAGTGGTGCAGCCTGTGGCTCCGGCCACGGTGCAGGTCTGCCCCGTGAACCCATTTATACAAATGCAGGAGCAGACATTTTGTGATACGACGTTAGTTCCGCCATTCTCACACTTGAGCTGATTCTGGCACTGGGTCAGAGCCGGCTCCGCCGCTGGAGGGGTCGCAGACCGGTTCTTGCGGAATACGAAGAATTCGAGGGGGACGATGATGGCGGCGGCAATGATTCCCAGAATGAGGAAGACGATGAGAATGAAGGCCCACAACGGCAGGCCGCAACACTTTCTACGCCGCTTAGTCGAAGACTCGCCGTCGTTAGATTCAAGCCTGGCCAGCGGAGATCCTCTTGCCGCCATCGCTCTAGTCACAGGCTGTGGAGTGCTGCCCCTACTGCCCGGTGCCAGTGGCCATGAAGCATTGGAAGCTCGTCTGAACCAGCTTCCGCGGTTTGGGGGGTTTGGTGTCGTAGCCGCAGGTGGCGGAAATGCGGCTAGCATGTCAGACAGGCCTGATTGGTGCTTGTCACCAGCTGTAAAACAGTTAGTTAATACTATCGTGGTGAGCATCGGGAGGTCAACTTACAAGACACGCCAGATATCTGCTGCTCCCCCTCTCGCCCAAATGCCTTCTCGTCCGGCCACGTACCGTCATCCATCTCGAATCTGCTGGCAGGTCTCCGTCCCCGATCAATCAAAGCAGCCAGGCGGGTTGCTCGTTTGATGAGATCCGGCAAGCTCGTCATGCTACCCCTGGATTCCATTTGCCTGACTGAATCCATGTCGAGTCCGAGTTTTGGCGGTCGTCGAATGGCTGAAAGGCGGTTGTACGGTCGAGGTGACGGCGTAACCTTCCTCAATTCTGCAGGGTCCGTCGCACTGGCAGCAGCAAAAGCACCTAACATTGCATTGGCCGAGATTGATGGAGTCGTGGCGAAGGCTGCTGTGGTAGGGGCCGTCCCTGAGGAGCTGGAAGGCTCGTAATAAGCTGTTTGAGCGTCAAAAGGACTGACGGGAAGCTGAAAGGGGACTGGCGACGGTCGCGGTGATTCTTGTTCGTCAAGAACATCTTGCGGCATTGGGTCTCCGTTGCTCGGGGCTCGGTTCATCACGATTGAAGGCTTCGACATCTTGCCCAAACTGGCACTCCTAACCAACTTGCTCTCGTCTCCTGCATCGCCATACGGTGACCCTGTACCACGGCTCATTTGGCTGTTTTCGTCCTCGGTTGAGTACGCGTCGTCCTCGTAAAAGTCGTCTGGATACCCTGGGCTAAATCCTGGTGATTGACTGCCCCAACTCTCGGGCATAGCGGCGCTTGAAGCAAAAGAGGTGTGAGACCTCGATCGAGGACTCTCTTCAGGAATCGGTGAAACGAATGAAGCATTCGAATAAAATGATGAGTCGCCTCGACGGGAGGACGGCGGCGGTCCAAGAGTCACGCTCCTCCTTGGTGGTACTACAGGTTGTGGCACGGCGACGGGTGGCATAGTCGACGGCAAAGGGAAGTCTGGAATCGATCCGACTGAAGAAAGTGATGATTGCGTGTGTCTTGACGACGGGGTAAGCGGTGCGGATGATACATCTTGGCTCAGCGTTGATTCTCGCCCGCTTTGTGGGGTATATTGAAAAACGGGAGTGTGATCCTGAACCCGGGAACTATCCAACATGGAGGGAACTCTACTTGGGCGCGGAGGTCGCTGCGGCGGCGGTCCACGACCCGGAGGAGGTCGGTAGGGTTCCGCATCGGGGTTGTTCACGGGTGACGGAATCGGTCCTGGCAGCGGCCACTGTGGAATCTGTGTCGGTCTCGAGATGGCCAGCCCGGGGCTGCCATCTTTATTTTGCAGGCCATTCGGTAGTTGAAGTCTCGGTATCCGTGATGGTGTCGGCTCGACAATTTGACGTCGGTCTGAGACATCCGTGGGGCTGTCTGGATCTTCTTCCATTATCGGAAATCTCGTGGCGCTCGGCGGAGAATACTGTTCCCTGGGGAAGCCGGCTTGAGCCCGCTCTCTCGCCCGCTTGACGGATCCTGCAACTGGCGGTCGATCCATATCTCTTCCATATTGGGGTTGACTCATTTAGTACTCGTGAATTCGGTCCAGCGACATCAGAGTTTCGTTTTCTTCCTGACTTCCAGTTTGATTTTTTTTCTTTCCAGAATGCCTGCGCGTCCAGGCACGACAATTAGACCATTCGCTCTGCGGTATCACCTAGGTGCAGCTTCTATAACCGTGGTTCCTGCGGGTCGCCGATGGTAGGTTGATGCGGTGGCGTAGCTGAAAATGCCCGGGGAGACGCTCGTATAGGCTCGCGGTGGCAATGTTACTTGCTGGCAGACGACGCAGGTTCGCGGAAAGAAAGGAGCGGCTGAGATTTAGATCAAACAATTGGCCGCTCAGCTCTAATGCGAGGCGGTGTAACTGCGTGAGGTTGAAAACAGGGCCCAGGCCTATTAGGAAGAATCGAAGTCTAGGGCGACGCTGAAGTGCGGTCGGGTGGCGAGTTGCCCGAGGAAAAGAATGGAACGGGAAAAAGAGCGAAGGAATGAACTGCGTACGCTGAGGTAGCAGGATAGCAGATTGCTAAATGGATTAATTAGGTTGGAACGGAATGAAAAGACGCAGTGGACGATCTATCGTGCAAAAGTCCAGGTCAGCACCGAAGAGACATGAGGGAATCTGGAAGGAAGAGAGACAGAGTGGAAGAAAGAGTAGAAGCAGCACGGCCACAGAGGCAAACTGGCCCCCCAGTCACAGGTACAGAGGATTTCCGGTGGTTCGGGAGGGTTGCCTCAAGTCGGCCGCACCCTTCCAAGCAAGGAACACCTGAACAGCCGGGCCACGGGTAGGGGGAGTCCCAAAGGGGATCACGTACATTTGGTGTTTCGAGACTTGGCCTTTGTTGGACGTGATTCGCCCAACAGGCAAGATTTGTGGTTGCTTTTGATAGAGAGATATAGAGATGAGATGGGATGCAATTGTGATGGCCGTGTATAGCAGACGGATTTGTTGATTGAGTGAGTGAGTGAGTGACTACGGCGGTGATGAGAATGACTGCGAGGTGATGGCATCGACCTCGGAGCAAGAGCGCGTCTTAGCAGCAGATGCTTCGACAAACAGACGGGCCAACGCAGTCGTCGGCGCAACAGCAACAGCAACAGCAGAGTGCAACTCTGGTGGCGGGCGGGAGAAGAGAAATCGAGTGGGTGAGACGAGCGCGGAGGAGTGCACGACACACGATGGGTCTTGCGGTGCTGTAGAAAGGACTGAGAGTGTTTCAGACGGGCGGAACGGACAGGGTGTGTCCGGCGTCGGGGAGGCAGGTCGTCTCCGGGGGGAACCTAGTGACTGACGTCTGAAGATTTGGAGATCAAGAGACAATCAGGCGAAGAAGCAGGTCCGTGGTGGATTCGATGGGTGATATGATGTGCGAACTGACAGGCGAGGTCGCGTGGGGTAACGGAGCGTCGATGTTATGGGTTTACTTCAAGGCTGAGCGATGAATCCCGTGGCGATGGTCCGGTGAGAGAGAGAGATCGAGTGAGGGAGAGAAATGAGGGTCAGAGAGGTTAATGACGCAGACCTTGTCGAGGTTCTCGGACGGGTTGCGGCAGTTAGTCTTCAAGACAAAAACTTATATCCGGTTGGCGGCGGCAAAAAGGAAGAAAAGACCAATGGCGGTCGATCAAGTCGACGAGATTGGAAGAAGAAAAGAAGGTCGAGAAGTGAAAGGTGTGCTGTGTTGGGCGTGTGAGTGTGTGCGTATGCGTATGAGTGTGTGGTGAGTGTGTGTGAGCCGGGTCTGTGTCTGTGTGTATTGGTTGGTTGGCGAACACACAGATGTACGTATTGTGACGGGATCTGATCTGTCGAGGGACAAGCAGAACAGACGGGCCGCGTGCCTGGCTGGACAACCCGTATGTGACAGCTACAAGCGACGACCTACAAGAACCAGTGTCGGAGGCTTGACTCGACTGCTGGTCTGCGGGAACAAGTCACAACCGCACGGAAAGGTTGATGGAGGTGGTCCCGAGACGGAAGTGAAGAAGAAGAGAGGACGGGACAGGAGGGGATAGAGAAGAAGCGAGGAGGGATCCCCAGAGATCAAAAACGAGTGGAAGCAGACTGCCAGAAGAGGGCCGGGCTGGGTCTGAATCCCAATCTAGAGTCTAGAGACGGACGGGGGTGGGATTTTGGGTCTTTGGGACGTGGATTGGGGATGGTCTGGCCTGAGAGACAGCCCATTCAGCAGAATCGGTACAAGCTCGAACGACTCCACCATCCACCGGCATGGAACTTGAAGTAGGAGAGGGAGAGACCAGGGGTGGTAGTTGATATTTTGTGAGTCTGTGACCCTATTCCCCCTTCGGTGTTGCTGCTCGTCTAGTCCTTCACTGCAAATTTCGTCCTCTTTTTTTTTTTTTTTTTTTTTGTCTTCTTCGTCTGCAGGTCCAGGTCGAGTCCGGATAATGCGCCGAAAGCGAAGGTGATGGTGCTAAGTATCCGTACTCCGTACTGCGTACCCCTACGAAGTGTCCGTACGTGTACTATCTAAAGAAGCGCAGTAAGCATGTAAAGTACCTTGAAATGGATATCTCACCGTAACATGGTCACGTACCTTGCAGCTGCAGCAAGCACAAGCACAAACGTGGGGCACTGGGACGGGATTGCGCAAACGACTTGTCCAAAGATATCTGGAGGATGGAGGCCAAAAACGGAGTACACCACCTATGGATAGGTATGGTGAATGTGCAGGGAAATGACGGGTGGGGGTGTGGCCGTCGTAGAGTGACGCCAACACGCCCAGCTTTGCCCAAGTTGGTCGAGAGTCAAGAGACCGTTGAAAATGTCTCGTCTCAGTCAGTATCAACGTCCGGTGCTATCGTCCCCCCTTGCGGCTTGCGTTGATTACTCTTTGCTTTGCACGTGCCTTGTGTGGTAAGTACTAATAAGTGAGGTAAAGTAAGGTAAGAGGCGGGTAGCACGAAAGCAGTTTGGCACCATAGGTAAAGCAGGAAAGGACACGAGTGAGGCGTCAATAGTCAGGCAAAGCCAAGTCGCCCGTCGCCCCAAAGGTTGATGGCATGTCTTCAAGGGCAGCCCCTGGCTTCAGACTGGATTCAATTTTTGGGACAACGAGATCCCGAAGTGGCAGATGGGTAAGGATTTCAACGAGGCACGGCTTGTCCTGGGGACTGTGGCTGGACACTAACACGACCGTTCGGGTTCCTGGTCCTTCCTGGTTGTTACTGTCATCCTAGTCGCAGATGGCAGGGGTGATAGGAGTGGTAGGAGTGGCAGGGGAGGAAGGAGTGGCAGGGGAGGAAGGAGGAGGAGGAGGTCTTGACTTGCACCGGTCCGTTCTTGCCAGTCTCTCGCTTCACACTTTGCCGTCTCAAACGCAGGTAGGTGTTAGTCCCAACGCTCCTGCTTCGACTCTTTCCTTCTCCTCCGGGTCTTTCCCCCCTCCTCCTCTGGACCTCTGCTGCGCGCCTTCCCTGGGTCTGCCCCGGCTGGAGGGGTCACTCTCCGTCCAATCCCTGCTCTCTGCAGTTCCCATGTGGGTCAATCTGGTCTGGTGTGGGCCAATGATGAGCGTATCAGGCTTAACCAGAAACACTAGCGCAGGCACGCACCTCAAGATCCTTTCAATCCCTGCAAGAGCGGTCCAGATGGCCCGATCTGGGGGGAAACCTCAACCCACGCTCTACCTACTTGTAAGTGTATTCGTACCTACTTACCCAGGCAGTCACAGACTCCAGGATCTAGAAAACTCCAAGTGGTCCATCTTGCCAAGGTAAGGTACCTCGATGCAAGCTTTTGTGTGTGGAAGCTGCCAACTACTTGCCTATCCGTACAAAGTAAAAGAATCAAAAGACTCGAGAGTCGTGACATCCTGGACGAACTTCCTTTTGAAAGACTCGTTCGTCGAACGCAAGGACCGATTGGACAAGAAAACCGCCCGACTCGGCATCGCAACAACATCGTTCGAACCATCCGCCGCGGCGCATCCCTCGACGCAACCTTCTCTTCCAAAGTTCCTGCAAACTGCGGCATGTTCGGTCTTACTCATTGTTTCCTCTGCACCTGTCAGAGCTGCCGTTGGTGTGCACCCTTCGAAGAAAAAAGCAAAATCGAACCGACCTGCAACTGGAAGAAAACACTTGTACCTCGGTATCTGGCATGCCACCCTAATGCTCAGCTCTGAGGAAGTATCCCCAAAACTCACGCCAAAGACATTCGCCGCTTCGACCTGCAAGTTGCCATTTTCAACTCTTCGCGCTCGTTTCCTGAATATTCTGCCAATGCCTACCTCCGTCCGGCTTGTCTTTGATAGCATTCGAGGGACCATCCCAACGCCAGATTCATCAACGCGGACGGCCACTCCCTACTGCTACTTACTACCGCCACCCCAATCAAGGAGACGGGACGAATTGAAACGTCACGTTCCTTAAGCTGATGTCTGTCACATAACAAAATGAGAGGAAAATACCCCGAAGCTGCCATAGGGCCTGACTGCGGCCCTTGAAGGATGGGCCTATCGGCAACTCTCCGTTCTAATGATGGCCAACTTGCAAGAACAATCCCATTCCTGTGTCGTCGAACACTTGGTATCAAGATGACGACTCCTGTCCCAAACTCATCTTGAGCAGCATCACGATGAAAACAAAGCTTGCCGTTAATACGCCCGCGCAACCAGCGGAAGAATGGATATTCAATTGTCCTTGCCCTATGCTGTCGCCCTGCATCTTGGAGCCCCAGGCCCCTGGCACGAGAACGCTGATCAGCATTACCTTAAAGGCAACTGAGCGGGGGCCTGCCTGCGGTGTGCAGCTTCAGAGTTCCTGCAATTATTCCGCCTGCAGGAACACCTTCTACGCGACCCGTCGACCGCGTGCTGTTCTTTGCGCCGGCATCTCTGTACCGAAAACGCCATTCTGCGACCTGCCTAGTCTTGGCCTACCTTATGGCCACCGCACCGCTGCCACTGAATGCGCAGAACTGCAGACCAAGGGGTCGAACAAACACATCGGTCGCCTCCTGTTGCAAGCCCCAGGCACGTATCGAGATAACCCTTAGTCCTGGATCGATTCGTCCAACCAGTGGTGCAGCGACAAGAGAGGCACAAAGACCACACCACGTTGGCACGCGGCGCGGTGCCTAATTCCGATTTGGTTCCCACCGCCCGCAGATGCAGTTCCTTTTTTGCTCTGCAGACCACAGCGGTGCAGACTGCAGGTTCAACGTCGAGTTCTAGACGCGTTTCAGCTGTCGCATCCACGCTGCAGACATGGAACAGGGCCCAGGGTCAGATCTCTTTATCCGTCACAATAGTCTCAATTGGCCCAAATTAGTCCAAATGCCAGCAAGAGAAGGCGCAATTGCCTGGAGTCATGGACCCTTTGCGAACCTTTGGCAAGGAGCGACGCCGCTTGCAAGAGAAGGCAGGTCATTGGCACGCGTATCTTTGGTGCATTCGGCTCGATCTTGTCAGCTTGTCAACATCTACTACGGGTCTCTTACGAGCATGCGCTGAGGGGGTCGGTAAAGCACTGTTGCCTCTTTGACCCCAGACGAGCCCTCTGGCATAGGATTCAGGCACGCAGAGCACGGAAGTGTACGACGGCAAGGCCGCATGAGAGAAACTTCAGGCACACGACGGCATTGTCCATACACCTCTCTCCCGCGCGGCTTGAGCTCAGGGTCTATGCCTCCTCCCATCTGCTACCGAGGCAGCCATTTCGAGATACCTTCTGCTTCACATCAGCGGAAGAGGAAAACTCAATGACTGCTTCCACTGCCCGTGTCTCCGCAGAATTTGAATAGCCGTCCTCGACTCCTCAACCACACGTGGAACCTTGGGACGAAACGAAACAATGCGCCGACAGTCACGCGGGTAGCCATAATTTCCCATGGTGAGAAAGATTTCGGCCTGCATGTCAGGCGATCCGTTCTCCAATCTTGACCTCATGTTCGGTCGCACCTATCTGACCGGCACGTCATCTCCGACAAAAGCCGCCAGAAACGAACTGCGTTCTTTCCGAGGGCAAACCATCCAAGCGCCAGCGCGATGATGGCAGTTTGAAGTCTGAAATCAACAACCCTTCAATTCCGAGCCAGCCTCTAATTGGCAGCTCGCTAGCTCCCGCGCCCGATTGTCAACGTCAAACCGTCCGGCCCCACGGCGCCGACTAGCCTCCGATGTGGAGACAATTTTCTGCAAGGCTCGGGATCTTCACCTCGATATCACGGTGGGTAGCACGTTATTTATTCGCAACGTGACACACAGATTCCAAGAGTATTTGCTCCCTTTGAACAGTACCCATTGGCTTGCTCCAAGCTGCGATGACAAGCTCTCCCATCCCTCAACTCGCCAGCAAAGCCTGGCAACCTGATTTTGTTTGCTATTGTAAAGGATATTGAAGGGGCTTCAAATGTCACACTACCAGGTATGGATGATGTACATCTCTTCCGGATTCCGAACTGGTGGCATCCACATGCCGGTCCCCGAATCTCATATCCAGCCTAGGCGAACATTCCAACGAAGTGTCGATCATGTCGAGCGTCAGGCTAATCAGCTTGCGTGCCACCGTGCTTGACTATAATCTTCTAGAAAACTCAATCTCTGAGCTTGAGTCGCATTTGGGTCTCCTTACCGTACTACGCACTAAGTTTTGTGCATGCGCAAACGGGGTCTGGATTTCTGATTGCCATTTGCACAAACAGACCGATATCAAGACACCCAGAGGCTGACTGTTCTCTCCCTCCCTTGAAAAATCTTTGCTAAAACGAACAGCAATTGCCCATCAATCAAAGTTCTTGACAACTGATACCATGGCGGCTCTTGGCGCGTGCAAAACTCAAAAGTAATATTACTCGGAAATTTTGTCGCTATGCAAGCTATTATCTCTGCGTGGGTCTGGCAACGTGATCATCCTAATCGTACGATGAAGTATGGTCGTCGTCGACAACTGTGTCCAAATTCTGTCGCCATTCATGTTGGATACTGTCCGGAGACGGTGTTCAGCGATGACGAAGGAAAATTGCGATTTGGTTTAGAACCTGCCGCTGAAATGTCGACGGCATTACATCAAGAAGACGGGAGAAGGCGGTCACTAAGATGTTTTCACAGCGTGGCCGGTTGGGATATGACATCATTGAGGCTTGTTCCCAGCTCTTGAAATATGTCTTCAGCGCTGTATCTGTCCTTTTCGTGTTGCTGGTTTGCTCTCCGGGCGTTTCCGTTCCAAAGAGACCATGGCAAGATTTCCTAAAACAACGTTTTGCGGATTTTCCTGTCCTCAGCCACCGGGTATCTGATGCTTAATCATATGGCTGTGAGACACCCGTGATCTTCCCCGAACCCGTTACGGCTGTAGTTGTATCCCTTTAGTAATTGGCTCGGGGTAGTGACAGGTTTGTATTGGTACTGACCTGGTGAGATGAGAGATCATACGCGGTTCGTCGCTCTCACCTCCTTTATGACGCGCGCGAGTAGAAAGGTCAAGTTCTGTCCATGACCTCGAAAACAGGATGTTTTCCTACCTACCTTAGCTGCGTTGTCTTTGACGACCTAGTACACGACGGGTGAAGGCATGTTCTAAATGCGTCCCGAGGAACACTCGGAGATGGGTATCGAGGAGGTTTCGCGCCCTTTGCCCAGGTACAACACAAGCCAGCGCCGGCACCGGTCATTGACAGTACTTTGACAAAGCTCATTCAAAGAATCGTCGCCGGATCCGAGGGCAGCATTTCGGCGTGTATTCAAACTCTGTGGTGTGCTCGACTGGGACCCATGAAGTTTGGCACAAGTTTGCTCAGCATGCTACGACTGTGTTCTCAGTCTAACATCAGCCTGGGCCTAGTCCAAGGCAGAGCACACCATTGCCGCCGGGGTTTTTTTCTATTATGCCGGCCAAATGTGCATTTATATTTTGTTGTGAGATGTTGCCTACCAGAGTGAGGCTATCCAGGACTTACACACTGCTGCATTGCTAGTCCCTGACGAGATTATGATGATAGAGACTTCACCAGCCAGTCGAGCTCGAAAGCTGACTGGGAGTACTTCTCATTGACCAAATTACAGCTGTACTATCGCCATTTGATGCCTTGAGCCTGCGAGGGTAGATGCACACTTGGGCGAATCGTGACTCTCGTCGTATTGAGTCTCCTTGGCAATCTCGGCATACACTTCCACAACATACCCCATATTCTGAGCGTTGGCTACCCCGGGCTCTGAGATGGAGACAGTGCTCACTTGGTTGAACTAGATTTTAACTGTGGCCGAAGTCTTCTTTTCCTTTCTCTCGGGTCTGACGATCAACTATCTAGCCACTTTCCCGGATATTTGGTCATGATCGCAGACGAGGTCAAGTGCTTGATGCTGATTCTGGCACAAGGGACTTGGAGGAGGATGAGGCCGATGCAAAGAATAGGAGAGACGAAATGACCTTGAACTTTCTGCTTCTCTATTTGAACTTCCCGTGAGGTCGAGTAATCAATAATGAGATTTGTTGACAAATCGAACGGTATGGAACTTGCCAATATCCGATTTTATTTCCATAGACTCAAGAAAATTCTCACTAATTTTCAAGGACTACTTTTGATCAGGGGAGTTATACTAGGTATAAAGCAAGAAGCAAACACGGCCTATCCGTGGACGTATGCCTTATGAGGTGACTCCTCTTGAGCGTGGAAAGCCCGCATCCAGCAATACATTACGCGGGTTCGAGCTTATGAAATCACTACGGCAAGGCAGATAGATCAAGCGGGCCAGTTATTATCTACGCCTCGCCTGTTTCATGAGCGAAACCGAGACGAGTGCGACTATTTATTGCTTTTCTGCCTTGCCTACCTGCCTACGAATGCACCCAAAGCGGAAGTTGCCCGGCGGAGACGGCGGGAAAACGCACACCGGAGCGGAGAGACGGTACAGTCCGGAGAGCGGGAATTGCGTGATGTGCAATTTCCGGCGATCCCGGTGCGGCCGGCCTGGAAACTCTTCGGAGGCCGATATGCGGCGGAAGGGCTGCGCTTACTCTCAGTTTACGAGGACAAGTCCTTTCGTATTTAGGGATCTACGCTAGTAGCCATGTAGCAAATGCCCACAAGAGTCCAAGGCTGTCACTGTTGAAAACCTGGGGAGTACTACACTAGGCTGGGGGGCAGCCTTCAACGGCCAGACCGAACCATTGAGGCCAACATGAACCATTTTTCAAGGCCAACAATCCACCCGTTCGGAACAGCACAGCCCGAAGACAGTCGTTTCTATTCTGGCGGCGTAGGGGTATTCATTATTCAAGGCAAAAAAGGAAAGTGAAAAAGGGGGGCTAGCTAGGTCTTTTGGAGTGGGCTTTGGGTGGCTTTCTGTATCACGATGATACGGCGACGGAGTTTCAGACCCGGACGAGACCCCTTGCTCTGAGGCGCCGGAGGGCTTTGGCTGAGGAGTGAGCGGTGCAACGATGGAAAATCAATAGCACCGTCCTTTCGCTGTCTCCTCGAGCAGAACCAGGAAAACCAGCACCAAGTCACTCATTCACCTGCCTAGACGCCTGCCTGTGTCTTCGGTCCGTCTTACTCGAATTAAAGACCAAATATTCAAGTGTGGCAAAGGAGGACCCGAGCACACGCCGTAGACGTCATGAAGGCAGCTACCATGGTGCTCAGTGCTCGTGCTGAGGCCTGTCATTATGAAGATGGAAGGGAGCAAGTGGTCTTAGTGCAGGGATAGCAGCGGCGCGCTTAGCTTTTGATGCGTCAAGGACACCAGGCACAGAAAAATAAGGTCGGCGAAAACTCAAAGAGATGGAAAAGAAAGGAGCAATCGGAGCTCTGGGGGGGGGCGAAGGAGGGCGATTGATTGTACTGTACGTTTTCTGTACAGGTGAGTCTGCACGGACGACGCTCATGCCATGCCATGCGATACGTGTATTGGAAGTCTTAGGAGGTTGCCCGTTGCCGCGTAAAAGTGGTCCGGCACGGAGGCGGCGGAAAGTGGAAGAGGAAGAGAAAAGTGGAGATGCACGACAGGTGTGCAAGGTGAGTGGACGACGGACGAGTGCGAGGTGAAGGCCCGGTGAGATGTGCCTGGCACTGAGCAGGCCCAATCGACCTTTCGCGGTGTTTCTATGAAGGAAAGAGAGAGGCACAGAAGAGGACTTTGCGAGAAAAGGAGTGGGCGAATGACATAATCGGGCTGAGGGATGTGCAGCGCTACTGCCCATGTCATGACCCTTGTTGGCCTCAGGCATCAAAAGGCTCCTGGAAAGCTTGCAAGCACCGAGGAAAGTTCCCCATTCGTCTCCGCAGGTTCCGGATAAGTCACTCACCACCCGCCGGCACACGCAATCGCCCGCGAATCCCCCGTCCATGGAGACAGGCCAGTCACCTGTCTGCCCTGTGTCGTCCCGGCGTCCGTCCCTTAGCGCGTCCCAAGCTGTCCCCGATTGCCCCTCTCTGGGTCTTTCCCCCCCGAGCACCCACGCATCCAGCAGACTAACGCCACTTGCAGCACCTGATCTCCATCTTTTTGCTGGGTAAAGGCCCGTACGACTGGGCTGCGTCAGCGCATACCTGCCCTGCGTTGCCTGCGTACCGTGGTTACGAAGTGACCGACACACGCTACGAGTCTGCCTGCTGCTGCTCAGGTCTCTTTTTACTCCACCTTAACCCATTGACTTGACACTCACCACGGCACTCATGTCATTGCACCTCTCCTCCCACTCCATCTTCAAAACCAAAGCCTCCCTTCTCCTTACCCTACCCATCGACCAACTTCGACTGTACCTTCTGTCGAAACAAACCACTTCATCACCAAACAGAACCAATCGACACATTCCCCTACATCATCAAAACCAACCAACAGATTGAACGATACAGCCCCCCGTCAAGATGTTGTTGAAATCCCTCGCCGCCGCCGGCCTGGCGATTACGGCCACGCAAGCCTTCGTCATCGTCCCCGAGATCTCCGAAGCCGACAACGAGATCGTCACGACCCTTCCCTTCGTGGAGGCTTCCTCAGAGGTTGGCCTCGCGAGCCACCGTGTCAAGGTCGATTGCCCCGGCTGCCCCTTGACGATGCGCCAACATGATGGCCGCTACCACACAATGACCGATCTCGACAACCACCTCGAGCTCACTTTCTCCATCGAAACCGACACCACCGGAGTCGACCACCTCCTCGTCAATGACTTTGAGCTTTACCCCAAGCCTGCCTCGTGGTACAAGGCCCTCCGTGCTCCTCAGGTTCCCGACTTCGCAGAGGCCGCTACCAAGCACCCTCAAAACGCCGACCCCAACACCCCTCAGCTGGGCTACAGCCTAGGCGTCCGCCCCGTCGCCAGGGACACGGAGCAGGAGCTCGAGCTTGTAGAAGTGGACCTCCAAATCATCGAGGTCGGAAACAGCTTCGTCGCCGACGTTCCCAACGTCAAGGTCAAGCTCATCAAGTCCCCTACCGGAAGCCTCATGATTGGCAATGTCGAGCAAACCGAGACCTCCGTCCCGTCCCACAAGGAAGAGGAGGACCACGAGCCGCCTGCCGAGGACTGCACCACCTTCTACTGCAGATGGCGCGCCGCCATCTTGAGAAACATGCGTGGAATGAAGTGTGGAGGCCGCAAGCACGGAAGCATGCGCGGCCAGCACCGTCACGGACACCACTCTCACAACGCCGGCCAGATGAGACACCACCACCACACCTGGGGTCAGCTGGCTAAGAACATCACCTCCCACATCCTGCTCCCGATCTTCATCGGCATTGTTGCTGGCGTCAGTGTTAGCATGTAAGTAATCCATTTCCCCATATCCCTCTTGATCGTGTGACCCCCTTTCCAATGGATCCACTAACACGACATTTCAGCATTGGCATGATGGTCGGAACCTTCGTCGTCTGCCTCTGGCGCGTCTTCGTCCGCCGCCAGGCCCCCTTCGCTCGCCGTCACTGCCGCCGTCGTGCTCGCAAGAACACGCACCGCGAGGCCGGTGCCGTCGAGGAGAAGTCCGAACTCATGGCCGAATCCGCCGACCTTCCTCCTTACAAGGACGACGAGGAGGATGTTTCCAAGACCGAGACCGCTCAGGTCTAGGAGAGCGACATCATATTGGAACTGAAACTCAAAATCAACTTTCGTGCGACACTGATGATACCACTTTTCCTTTTACCCCTTTTCGTTTTTGCTTTGCAGAGAAAATAACCCACACAAGAAATCACGGACCGAACCATCAAAAATTGGACAAGAGAGGAAACCACACATCTCATAAAGAAGCGGCGTTTTTGTTTTTGATTTTTCCTAGGAATGGGATTGGCAAAAACCAGGAACCTTCTCCCAACACGCATCGAGCGTCGTATCGGATGCTCATGATGTGCCCCATTTGGAGACGGATAGTGTGCTGGACGTCTACACATACACTCTCATTTTTCCCACCAAGCGTTATTGTTATCAAATGGACGCCATGATAGCTGTAAAGGAAAGCATTGGGGACTCGAAATTGTATTCATAGGCTTCTCAAAAACCTACATTCCTTGAATTGATTCCTCTTAGCGAGCTACCAAGGTGTCATACCCTTCTCGTAACATCTGACCGAGCTCCGAATGAAGTTTCCATGACTGGACGGACAATATGACGTAACTCCCTTTCTGCTTACACCAGTCCTACGCTACACATTGTTTCTCTAGTCCAAGCTCTCTGGGAATCTCTTTTCAGCCGTCGAACGGGAATATTTCGTCCCGAGGTAACGCATGATGGGGGTGGGAGTGAAGGCCTTGGGATGGAAAACTCTACCGGATGTTTATTTGTGTGTCTGGGACGTTGGGCGTCCGCATGTTATCTCCTGGTCGACCCGATTGCTGACCACCATCTTTTATTTCGGCATCAAAGCCAGTTCGAGATAGGGTTATTACTGTCGTTCATCACACGTTTGCCGTTGCGATATCTCCGCGGGGGTTGGGGGTTGGAGTAGAGTTTGACGGAAGGGTCAATTTTGAACATTACCGCCAGGCTATGCGATGCACAAGGGGGGCGTCTACTATACCCAGCCACAACAATTGAAGAAAGAGGTATTGAGAAAAGAGGAGCAAAGAAAAGGAAAGAGATCACCACCGGTATGGCTACATCTCTTGGTGCTCGTGCTGGGATTCGAACTTGGGGTAACTCTCGTGTGCGCTGAGCCTGTCGTCGAGTAAGGCTGGTAGGCGAATTGAATTATTGACCTTGAAACCGCTCCGGCATCCAGCCCATTTTGACCTGATCCGTCGACCTAGACGGACGCCTGCGTTGCTGGTGACGGGCTTACCTTTCCTTCCCTTAGCCCAGCACCGTCAATATTCGCATAAGACGGCTGCTCCGAGTTGAACGAGAAGGACCGACTTATTTTTTCCCTCACGATATATAGTTAGCATTCTATCAATCGCAGTCTCCAATTACGGTAGGCCAAGACCATCCGACGTGTCGACAGACTTGTACGAGGAACAGACTTTGGCCAGGATTTACGCTTATGTACATTTCAGCACACGTCTTCATCATCTTCTCCGCCTTATGGATCTCAAGACGAACATTGCAGCATGGCTAAACCATAAGATGTGCGTGAGAAGGTTAATTTGACTTCTTGGATTATTCCGCCAGTCTATGTCTTTTATCATTCAAATTTGTTTGCCCTGGATACATTTATATGAGACTCTTTGGTTCAGGCCACTCATCCCATGGTCTGCATATCAGGGAACGGTGCTCAGGATATTATGTCCCTTCGGAAAAACGCGAGCACCAGGTATATAGTAAGAAAGTGAGGAAAAAATAAAAACGCCTCCATCCTACGCAGCAAGTGCCGGCATCAGTCGTGCCTTGCCCCCTCAAAAAGCCAGCAATGAGTCCTGAGGCCTGATGGAATAGTAAATCGTCAGGTAAGCGCCCTTCTTCTCGGAATAGGCGAATGAGATGTAAGAGTGCGTGCCTGTGGTCTTGCTCAGGTCCGAACGCGGGCTAATCAAAGTTGTCAGTCTCCAATTCGTGGCAGGTACGGGAGTTCACTTACAAGCAACGAGCCATGTCGTCTTGGTACTTCTCAGCGACGGCCCAGCCTCTGGATCGGAAGGCCTGGGCCAGATTTGCGGAGATGACTGCGTCGCTGTCGGCGTACTGCCAGAGCGGCACGTATGCCTTCACCTCGGGCCACTTCGCGCCGGGCTTGAGCTCGAAGCCGTAGCAGATGCCCTTGTGGAGAGTATTCACCACCTTTGGCTCCTTGTTCCAATCATCGTCATGGGGTTCTGCCTCATTGTGAAGCAGATGCCAAATGCCCTGAAGAATCTCGAGGCCTTTGAGCGTCGCCTCGTCCTTGATCTGGCCGCCGAGAGTCACCACGTTGCGGACGACGTTGAAGGCATTTGACCGTGTGCGAGCGTACACCTTGACGCGGGCCCCTTCGGCAGGGTCGATGCAATCCAGGGCAATCATCTCTACCGGAATGGCGAATGGGCAATTCTTGAAGTACTCCTCCGTAGCGTTGGCAGACTGGGAGAGGTCGGAGCCCCGTGGTGACAGAGTGCGGATCGCGTCAAACGTAACGTCTTCGGTCGAGGCACCGGTTGCGATGTGTTTGAGAACTGGGAAGAAGTATGCCTTAAACACAGCCTTGCCGCCATCCAGGTCAAATGCGAGGAACGACGTTGGCGCACGAGCCCCCTTCGGCAGTCTGGAAAGAGCCATCTCTGACTCGGCCTCCGTCAGGAACAGAGCTGACATGAACTGCTCAAACCACCGCGTGTCCACGCCATGAGATACCATACGTAAAGCAGGAAGGACGGCGGGGATGATCTTCTGTGCAAATGGGTCTGATGCTGAGCCCCCATGGCGACCCATGGGCTCGAATGAGAAGCGAATCGAAGAGGAGCCCGAGTCGGTGATGTTCCACGATGGCTCGAACGGAGAGCCGTCGGCGGTGAGTAGAGGTTTGGTCGGAGCCGTGGCCGGGTGAGGACCCATACACGGGACGATGATCTCCGAGAGAAGCTGGAGGTGGGCGGCACGCTGAGCCGGCGTGTAAGAGCCGGCGGCCTGCATGAAGGCGTCCAGAGTCTCGGCGCAACGAACATTCCAAAAGTCTTGGTCGGGCTTGTGAATGTAGATGGAGCCTTGTGCTGGGAGACACAGGTCCTTTTCCTGTTTAGCCATGGCCCGAGGGGACAGGACTTCAGACTGACTGAAGGTCATGGGTGACCTCGGTGACCTCAGAGCTCTAGGAGAGAGTTGCAGAGGGAAGGGTGACCTGGGAGTGGCCGTGTATGCGGACGCTGCCATAGTGGGAGCCATTGTTTTGTTGAGCTAATGCAGATATGGTATTAGAGAAGTGTTTGCGAGATGAGATTATTCTTCGGTAACCCAAAATCAGAGAATGGGGAGACCGTCCAGGACATTATATCTCTGGTGCGGTACCTCCAACTCATCAGAGCAACACATTCAGCTGTGATTGCCTCAAGCGGTTCTCCCAAGGCTGATCCTGAAACCGTCTGTCATCGCGCAGGTGGCTGGGTCGTTACGGCCTGCCGGTGCTCTGCAGGGACAACGGTAATCCAAGACTTTGGTGAAGACAGGATGGGGCCAACATCAGGACCCTGCCGAGGGCGTGGCAGTCCGGGGACGCATGGCTGCCAGTTGCGAGTGAACACTCCCTACCGAGTGAGGCCAGCCGTCTGGTAAGGTCGACGGGGAGGTTGTCCGCTGTCAAGAGCAAGTGAATCAAAGGGGGTTCCCAGGCCGCCGGCCAGTTGCATTGAGGATACGGACACTCTCTTCCATGGTTCCCCCTCTGCCGGACTGCCATATTGGGCAACCAAACGAGAGGAACCTACTTCAAATCCGGTGGTGTGGTCCGGAGGCGTCAATCGGGACGTGAACTTGTCGACGACCATTTTGCGAGGAGAGAACGGGCCTCTGAGGGGCCCGGGTCTCCTGGTGATATTTCGCATTCGTTCTTCAACCGGATAAGGTGTCTTTTCTGGCGCTACTACCGAATAAAAGTGGCTAAAGATGGCAGCATGCGTTTTATGACGAAGTACGCGGACGGAAACCATGGAACCCAACAATGACACTGTCAAACAAATCAGTCAAAATGCAAGCTGCGGGCTGCGGCTGCACATGGTAACTTACAGATGCATGCTGGTGACTCTACGGGAAGCACAGCTGCTGTCATAACCAGCAGGACCCGAGGCCAAGGCCGCAGTGTCGGTGTGCCGGTGAGGCGCAGATAGGAGAGAAACACCGTTTAACGCCGTCCTACGCAGTAGGAGCTTGGTGTGGTCTTGGCAGGTACCAGACATTGAGATAGACTCTTGAGCTTTGATCGCATCTTTCCTTGTTGAGCAACTAAGCTAAGAAATCTTACCGGACACCCGGAGGAAGGAAAACAAAATGGAAGATGCTTTTTTGAGACGAGGGGTGTGTGAGAAGCTTCGAAACCTGGCTTCCCTGGAAGAATGGAAGATGAGATGAAAAGTCCACCCTCGGGCATCTCCCTACTGAGAAGGAAGGACATGGCTCGAGAAAGTCTGGCCTCTAGCTTCCGCAGAGGGGCGCACCAGACAAGGCGATCGGTTCAACCTGCAAAAAGAATGCAACCTGATGACAGCTTTCGGGAGACTCATGCGGGAAGAACTCAATGCGGAAGATACAGCTGTTGTTGGGGATGACCGGTGGCCTCGAATTCGGGAAAGCAAGCGAAAGGTTGCATCCAATGCCCGTTGAGCAGTCGGACTATTATCTTGGAAACTGTGTAAATCGAATGGATGGGTTACGGAAAATTGTTTCGGCCGGTCGGATTTTCGTGGAATGCAGATTATACCTCTCCTTCGCGAGAACTTTCTGTGTCAGGAGGAGGGATAGTTCGGCTTAAGTCAACGACAGAAATCCAATGCAAGGCGGCCTGCCAACTTGCTTTCTCTCGTGTGGCTTCATGGAGTTCAGAAACCAATATCTGGAGAGAGCTGCTTGGCCGGCTCGTTGTCCTGTGCATGGAATTCAGTGGGAGAAGGAGAAACGCAAGCGCACTTGCCCACGGCCCGGGGCCGCGCGGGAGACAAGGGCGAGGAAGTGCCATATTTGCTCGAAGCTACTAAGTCGGAAAATGCTTGTGATCCTCTTTCTCTACCCAACGTCTCAATCCGAGCCCAGTGTGTTCGTATTTTGAACCCATGAGGATATAGTATAGTCCCATTTAGGTAAGAAGCCAGACGTGCGGAAGAGATGTGATATGCTATCCATTACAACGAAGTAGATTTTGCAG
The DNA here is from genome assembly GCF_030913485.1 of Colletotrichum godetiae. NCBI lineage: Eukaryota > Fungi > Ascomycota > Sordariomycetes > Glomerellales > Glomerellaceae > Colletotrichum > Colletotrichum godetiae. The sequence goes on along the minus strand of NW_026851249.1, from coordinate 1,622,469 downwards.
AGTTACCTAGCCTGGAGAAGAATATCAAATCAAGTGCCCGGATGAGCATAATTTCTTTGAATCTGCCTGCCGAGAAAAAGTCCAGCAGTTCGTGGCCGAGGTCTCCTGCAGACCTGTAGAGCGCGAGCTTACGCTCTGAGAATATTGTCTGCGGGTTTCTGCGGTGACATCACGCCGCAGCGTCGTCTTCTATGCTTGGGTAGGAGGGACGCTCTGGTTACTGAGATGGAAGCCTTCTATGCTATGACTTGTCTGTGGCTGTATCGTCTCATACTTCTCGTGTTCCTTCTTCTATAGAAGCAGAGAAGTGGGCTGTGGGCTGGGATAGAACTCGAATGGGCAGAGTGCTGCGTCTTGAAGATTTCATCACGTTGCACCGAAGTCCAGACCAACCGTCCGAGCTCGTGTCAAAGATGTTGTTCTGGTGGAGTGGGGGGCTGCGAGGGATACTGCTGACTAAAAAAAAATCGAAAGGCAATGCCGACGCTGTGTGGCCGTTCAACTTCCTTCGACGTCCATTCGTGGGACGCTTTCGCCTTCAAAAGAACCGTCTTTTCCGACCATCATATAGCAGTCCGAGGAATCCCCCGGGCCGCATGTTGCGATACATCTAGTTATGCCGGAATCATCCATGGTATCCTAGGGCGACCCAATCGTAGTATTAGTCCCAGATATTGGCCAGTTGTAAGTAAGCATGTGGTCACTGTGTCTCATTACGTTGGAGCCAAGGCGTGCAACCCAATTTTGAACTCCAGATCAAGCATTTTTGATTACTCGGCCAAAGAATCTCATCTCAGCGCTACATACACTGCTCGATTCTCAAATCGACCTAGCCTCGATCCTTCAAACGATAGAGCAATTACACGAAGCAAGAGGCTTGGATTTGCCATCGTTTCACAGGCGGCACAAGAATGTAAGGTCCGAATGTCAGGAATGTTGACGCCAAGATCTCCAGTTAGCATAAGGATGTCTGACAGTTGAACTCTCAACAACGGGCTTAAATTCCTGAGTAATTGATGAGCCGCTCTAGACCCAATCACACCTCTATGCGAGAACGTATCTAAACTGGATCCATGGTATTTGGGCTGAAAGGCAGAGACAGCCACGCCGCCTCATTGTCATCTCACATCTGAATTTGCGTGCCATACCTGCCCCTTCTCCCTCTGACCAAGCTGGGCACTGGTGATGATGGTAAGCTAGTGAATAAGCCTCATGGTTTCAACAGAGTGAAACTCTTGGTTCACTCAAATAATTAACAACACTGTCCACACGATTCCATTGCAATCAGAATCATAATCTTTGCTTCTTTTGTTTGGATATATGTAAATTCCAAGCTCCCATCGCTTGCTATGCTGCAAGTGCTCCCATTATCTTTTTTGAGCCATCCTGCAGACGGAACTGTCCATTAACGATGCCCTCTTTTCGGCTAACGGTCTTCTTCGCCCTCAGCTATGCCTCCAACGGCGTGCTCTGTCAGGGAACTGCATACAATGTTCCGCCCATGGCGTACCGGGGATGCGGTATGCTATATAATACCGCGGCGATTATTGTAGCGCGAAACGGGACCGGCAATGGGCCAAATGTTTGCCAAAATTTATGCCTAGCTAGTACAAGGGAGTTCGCTCTCCTTCGCGATACATATTGCTACTGCTCCATAAACGGGCTCGACGTCAGATTCGTTGACACGGTTGGCGTTGTTGATAGCAACTGCAACTATATCTGCGACGAGGCTCCTCCCTCGGGTTCTCCGAATGCAAACTGTGGTGGAAATACGGGAAATCAACTTTTGTATTCTGTTTATGGCACGAGAGCGGTGCCCGTCGGCTTGACGTCTCCTTCCTCGTCGACCACCTCTACCACGTCCTCAACCTCATCTTCATCGTCCACATCTTCCTCAACCGACACCACCTCGTCTACGACCATATCCACCTCGTCTACGACCTCACCCACCTCGTCTACCTCATCTTCATCCACCTCATCCTCAACAGACTCGACCTCGTCCTCGTCTACTTCATCGGTGTCCACCTCATCCTCATCGTCCACAACCTCCCCTTCGTCCTCATCCACCTCGACGACATCAAGCTCATTCGACTCTTCCACGTCCACTACTACGTCTACCTCATCTTCGTCATTGTCGTCATCATCCTCCACCTCTTCTTCAACGTCATCCTCATCATCATCCTCACCCTCTTCTTCCTCGACAACATCCTCGACAACTTCCTCGACAACATCCTCGACAACATCCTCGACAACATCCTCGACAACATCCTCGACAACATCCTCGACGTCCCTTTCCTCTACGTCCTCCTCGCCAACATCAGGCACTCCGCTTACATCACCTTCGACAACGGTATCCTCGTCACTATCAACATCATCCACACCCTCATCCTCACCGACTGGGACCACTTCATCTTCCTCCCCCTCTTCCTCCAGCACTACATCCTTGAGCACCTCGCCTACAGGTTCGCTTAGCAGCAATTCAGCTTCTAACACTGCGACATTAAGTTCGTCATCAAGTACCTCAGTCACAACGCCAGTGACCTCAAACACCATCCCAGGTTCATCAAGCACCAGCAATTCTTCTACCAGTCTTACAACACCTAGTCCTGTTTCCACCAACGCATCAGGAAGTCTCTCAACTTCGACTTCTACTTCACCAACCCGATCATCATCTCCGAGCTCCACCTCCTCGTCAATAAGTCAAATCTCGACAACTAGTTCCTCAACGAATAGCCAAGCCACCAGTTCCATCAGCACCCCGAGTGAAACTGCAACAACCTTTCCATTTAGCTCAGTAGGATCGCAGACACAATCGGGCACAACCAGCACCTCATCTTCCTCAATATCATCATCAACCTCGAGTGCATCTACAACAAGCTCTCCTGTTCTGAGAGAGCTCTTTCTTCTCACTGTCTTGCCGCCATCTACTACGTCTACCGTATGAAGTTCGCACGGCTCTCTAGTAGCATTTAGGGGAAGATAGCTGGGCGGTCTTTTCGTAGTGAGTTTCGACGGGACAGATTGTCCTAGGCCTGGAGATGTTTGGCGCAGGTCCGTCAGGTTTGGCGCATCATTCGTGATGATCGCCAAATATTGGACACTATCAATCGTGTGTGACTCATTAATGATATGCAAAGATATGGCCAGGCACTAGCTTACATGGCATCTTGAAAAACAAGAAGCAAACAACTCCTCTTTCAATATCGTGCTCCTACAGTGGCCCACCCGTCGTCCTCCACCAAGGTACGATGAGAAGAGGCACGAACATGCCGGATGAACTCACCAGACTCTGGTATCATGAGATACCACATGTACTTGTATTTCCTGCCGCCAGATCGCCAAATCCTTGATCGCAACATGTCTCAAGAGCAAGGGTGTGAACAATGGCTCTCGAATCTGACGGCTGACTAAATCCCGCATGTGGATCGTCGTTGGCCCTTACTAGCGCAAGCGAGCCCGCACATCGTGGGTACATATTGGCTATTTTTTGCCAACTTGAACATAAGCATCTGTAGTGTAGTGGTTATCATCCTTGCCTTCCATTCTTCAGACTGAATAGCAAGGGACCCGATTTCGATTATCGGCGGATGCATACAGACCACATTTCTCTTTTGTCTCTGGACGGTTTGTTTTCGTATTTTGAGTTGAGTCTAAAGAGACAAGTAAACACCTACGGTAACCTTTTGTCTTCCATGCAGTCTGGAAATACATCAAGAGTGCTCTCAAAGGACTTTCTAGATGTACGTGACAACGTGTGGCATCGTATTGCTCTCCAAGGTCCACGCATCTCCCGTGTCGCCCACCATTCTGGTAGACTCATCACTCATCCATGGTTTACCCCTTTGTGCTTCACCACTAACTAACCTGTCTTGACAGTACCCTAACAAGATCAGTGCTCCATCAAGGTAGCATGTATACAGTTCTGCTGGACAACAGACTGGAAAATATTGAACATGGATTGAAGAGCCGTCCCCTTTTATTCCTGGACAGCTCTGCCAGCTACATAGAAGCTAATTAAGCTATATTAGCTCCAGACTAGCTGCTGTTGCAGCTGTGCTGGGCTTAGACAGAGCCGCAACTACGCTTTTGCGACTTCGACTCTGACTTGACACAGGTTCAACTCATCAACCAGAAGGCAACTTTGAAGCTGCGGTATCTTTTCGTCTCTTGTTGCTGTAGCCAGTGTATTAGGTACTTGGGGGGAAGCACATCAATGGGTGTACTGAGTTATTCCCTCTCCAAAGAGCTTCTGTTAGACGTGAAAGGCCCATACCCATCGATATGAGCAGCACCGAGAAACGATCTAGAGCTCTCCGGCCCGGATCCAATACCATTCGCACGTAGCGATATGGCGCGCTGCTATGAGTGTGACCAGTCATCTTTATCGCCTATGCTCAGAGACGAGAACTCGGACGATGGGCTCCCAGATTGTCGTCGAGAGCCTCGACGACCAAAGACACCAGGGCCAGGGCTCCGTAAAGCCAAAGAGCTGTAGAAACGTCGCCGTGGCTGGGGCCGTGACATTCAGCTAACCCCTCAGTCAAGGCTGACAGGAACCATAATCGCGGTCCCTAAACTCGTGGCGAAAGGTTCAAGAGATAGCATGCTTAAGCCACCCTGGCCACTCCCAAATGTACCAGTCCTGCTCCCTGTCTCTCTGATTTGACAAGTACGTAGGCTCGTGCCGTTCAACGATGCCGGACCCGTCTCTATTGCCTACGCCAGCCCGATTCCGCAGGCCAGTCATGGAATAGCTCCAACCAGACTCTGGAAAGAGAGAACACTGACGCCCGCAACTGCCACTGCTATTACATCTGAACCCTTGTAAAAGAGTCCACCCCAAATCGCAAGCTCCGCATGCCTAAAACCAACACTTGCAAAAAAAAAACTAAAAAGAAAATCCGAATGTCTGCTTCTATTCAGGAAGTGTGACCAAAGCTTCTTACTAGAAGCAACCGTGTACGACGAATCAAGGTCATAATAGCTGCCCCAAGACCCTGCCTGATGTACCCTCATGAAGCTGATTTCATCACTGCTTCGAAGAGCAAAACCTGGGCTAGACAATCCACCAACATGTTCGGCCTGGCCTTTATGATATCGCCAACCCAACTTGAAGCATTTTACACGAAAACATCATTTTGTATCCTGGGTCAAAAAATCACACATCCTCCCCCAGTCTACAGCCTCATCCCCCCCTCTCGGCTGACGCTAAAGTGTCTGCTAGCTACAGAAGGTTCCGAGCCACGATCATGCAGAGAAGTCCGCCCTCGGAATTATTGCCAAGGAGATCCAGCAGTTGACTCGGGTCAAATTATTGACTCCTTGGCTTTTTAGGAAGGAAAGTAGCCCACCGAGGCATATCCCAGCTCATCCGGACCGTAAAGGAAATTATAGCGCATCCAGTGTCCGTATCCGTACCTACTCGACTCGGCAATGTGGGATACCGAGATAAGTATTCAGCATGACTAGTTATGCCGGACCCATTTGCCAAGACTAAAGTAATCCCTTAAGGTTGCTTGGAGGTTGCTTGAAGAAGGCAACTACTTCTGGCCTTTTTGTTACATACCCACCGTTTCGATCAGAGACTGAACAAGATATTGACATGACATTCGAACTAAGCCGGAGGAACAGGAACACAGGATGCTAGAAAAGCAGAATGGGGAGAAAACAACGCTTTTTGTGCACCAAGTCTTCGTCTCTGCATTGCTAACCAAATCCAGTGCATTTGTCTTCATGAGCCTACCAATCCGTATGCCGATACACAGTCACGCGGACCAGAGTCACCCATGCAAGACAAAGCTGAACGCCGCAACGGAAACCACGCAGCCAAGCGAAGTCTCCTTGTCCCGCCGCCGTAGGACAGCAGGCCGTCTTACTGAAAGGGAAACGTGGAGAACGCTCTCGCCGCCACCGAAATGTCGTCAAACTTCGGAAGTGCGTCCAGCAACGGGCTTGTTCCCCCCCACACCGTCCGGAAGGTCGGAAGCGGGTTCGCGTTCCCGCCCCCACAATCCCGGATGAGCACTCGGGAGCGGGTTGGATGGGCTGGGCTAGAAATGGTAAGCTGCGCCAAGCCGTCAGCCGTTGTGTTTCTCTGCCCACATTCCCTCTCCTGTCAGCCAGGATTCTCAGCTGTGCGTCCTCCGGGTTCGCAAAGTCGTTGAACATTGGAAAGTCTTTCTCATTTTTCATCCAATGAAAGCAAGCCCTGAACACATGTCGAGGAAGGACGTGCTTCAGCCTTCGGAAAAATTCCCAGCACCCTAACCCCACGGCATTAGGGCTGATACCTCGATCAAGGTATAGCGGCTGCGATTACAGAACCTTCTCTCTGTCTTTTTCCCTTTCGCATCACCCTACCGCCCGCTGTAGCCTGCTCTTTACGGGGAGGGCGGAGCGGACACAAGGAGCGGCATACTTTGGTTGTTTAGCCTATCTGTGAGCTCTGAGTAAATCAACATGCGATAGACGCTCCATGAGGGAAGCGGCTGAAGCGGCTACGGCCGGCTTCCCCGTTCCAGCACTTACACCCGATGGAATATGCGAGGCCTGAGCTGCACCCTTGAATCCCACGATAAGCCCTACGGTAGGGCTGTCACTGGCTATGCGGGCGCCATGTCGGCGGCAGCCAGCCCTTGGGTATTCCCAGGGCCAATCAGTGATGTGCGGTAGTCTTCTAAATCCCACGACGGCGGAGGAATGTTGTTGGACCGAAGCTGGGGCTGAGCTAGAGGTTCCAACGGGGTGTGATTCTGTGGCTGACTGCGCCTGATGCGGCCACCCTGGAGCGTGTTTTCCCGGCAACTTGCAGCACTTACGCTTGCTTGAGAGATAAACTCATGCGATCCAAGTGTGGTCGGGTCAGTATTCTTCTTGTGAGGCTCGATGATTGTCGTTGGAATCCAAAGCGACAGGAATATCCGTAGCGGTCTTCAGTGCCTTTGGACGGCATTGCTGGCCCGACAGGGAATTTTCAAGCTCCAAGGTTCCGTATGCCCATTGACGGCACTGCAGATGAGAAACATTCCCAAAGGTGCTTTGGGATCACAAGATCGACAACATCCACAGACAGGCAGTCGTAAGCCTTTGTCAGCGATCTCTATTTTTATGTGAGAAGTGTATAAGCTTAAAGCGACGCGGGGGGTTTCCTGAAGGACGAATCGATACGTTCGGGATTAGGCGCGATCCTTTTGCCACTGAGCTCATGGCCTCTCTTCGTCGTTGTTTCGAGCTGTCGATCATGGTGAGAGGGTTGGGAGACGAACATCCGAGGACCTTCGATGTATTTTTTTTTTCTCCCGCATAGCCGCTCGCCTTCTGAGCCGCATAGTTTGATCTCTGATCGGTTGTCCGTCGGGAGGCATACGACGTTGATGATGCTACCATGGCTGACTGAGAACAGTGCTCAGATGCGAAGCCACAGGATGAGCCTGCGAGCCTGGCTGATCGTTCGATTACGATAGAAAGTTCTGGCAGGTTCATCCCTCGAGACGGCATTCGACCTGCCGTCCAGTGTACCGTGCCCACCCCGCGTGCAACGAGCCGAGACCCGGTCAATCAGTGAATCGAGGGGTGGCTTTGTGCCATTGATACTGTGTAGTCGGAGATACAGCCCGGTCTACAATGATGATTAGAGTTTGGAGGTCGCCGTTTCAATGGGTTGTCCAACACCGACGAGCCTGTGTCAGATTTTCTGGTTACCAACAGAGTTTTGCTGAGCAGCCGCCTTCGGCACTACCGCGGCCAAATCAATCGACGTTGCTCACGTCTGGGCTGTGGACATCGCATGAATATGCATTGGCATTGTGCGTGTGTCCAGTGACTTCAGCCTTACGCGAGCCGCTTGGATTCATTGGCGACAACACGGGTGTTTGCACCCCCGCTGTCACGCTGGATTCTCTTTGTAGATGTCCTTGGAACGGTCTGTGATGCTGGGATAATTATCATGGGAAAAGCATCGACCACACGAATCCAAGCCAGCCAGTAGCGGTGAAATCTTTGGTTGCATTGCTGAAGGAGTCGTTCGAGACAGGGGAGCTGGATCGGGACATGTACAATGTAAGCTTTGCTAGGTTCAGTCCTGGATCCAGCGTCTGAGCTATGCGCAACAGACCCTCGGACGAGACGAATGAGACAAGACGTTCTGCTCTTGGAGAAGATCTGACTAGGGAATTGGTAATTTTTTTTTGGTGGTGCAGGAGTTTGACGACTAGCAAGGGCATTTGTGCTTCCACCATGTCGTTAGAAGTGATGCTGCTACTCCAAATATCACTTTTCTGTGTATGAGTGTGCGTGGGTGAGGGTGCCAATCGAGACAGAATAAGTGGGAGAACGGCGAGAAAGCTGTGGCATATTCTGGTTTCGAACAGTGGCCTCCGCCATTCGTACAAATCGAGCCTCGTCCGCCATAGCTGCAGGCACCCAGCAGTGCTTCTTCTGGGCATTTGCTTGGAATGCCTGAGCTGGGCTACAAGAAGCACCGATGAAGTGAGTGTATCGCTGAATATCTGTTGGCCTCGCAGTATGCAACGAATCCAGGATGTGCGAGGAGCAGATACGGTGGTGGAAGGGATCACTGGGCCGGGGTTGAGGCCTCAGCCGCCATAGACTCTTGTAGATCATTTCCAGCAATGGGGTTTGGTAGATGCCCATGGTGAAGTTTGAATAGCAGGAGCGGTGAATCGTCCAATGTTTCCGATGGGCGTTGCTCATTTCTTCGGCTGATCTGGCCGTGGAGCCACAGCCTGCCTTCCAGAAAGAGATGACACAGCGGTCTTGAGTCAGGAGGTTTGACGGCATAGTTGACTACCTACTTCAAGTGTCCAGATAGAGTCCAGACTTGGGTTCACGAAAACGAGGCCAAGACACAGACGAGGCGAGACTGAGAGGAGAGGGGGTCATCGTATGTGCGTGTTGCGGTAAAACGGAGGGAGGGTGGCCGGCGGACGGCTAAGACGGCTGGGTACGGGTTCCTGTGAAGGCAACACTTCCATGCAACGGGAAGCTCGAGACGCGGTTGATGCCCCCAGGGATGTTGGAGATTTGCTTGCGCTGGCACACTGCGGAGTCTCTGGATGCGGAGTGGAGTTGCTGTCCGCCGGGGATCCGTCTCGGTGCCCTGGTGTGTCCGTACGGACCTATCTAAGTTTCTGAGAAAATAGATTAGGTCGCCGAAAGAAATGGCATAGTGATAGTAGATGGCCAAGAACAATCAGCCTGGCACGTCTGAGCTGGATTGCGGGAGAGGCCTGTGACGAGGTTGGAGATAGTGGGTAGCAGCAAATCCATCGCAAGAAGAGATGACGAAGATGATGGTCACCGAGGCCTGGGTAAACTCTGATTAGCCTGGAAGATGCAGTAGGGCAGTTCATTTCGGATGTTGCTCGACAGGCAACGTCAACATGATGAGTTGAGGCATAAGACGGCAGGTTACAGGTGTAAGTTGGTGAGGGGAAAAGGACGGGGAGGTACCCCAAGGCGCAACGCTGTCGTCGTAGGGAGCCCATAGTTGCTGGGAAATAGCTGTGTGACCTGAGTCTGTGAGTCTGTAAGGTGCGGTAGGTTCGGTCAGGTTGCATTTGCTCGCGCAGGCGGCGCAGCCATAGGGCCATTGGATTTAACGTTTCTCGGTGGGCAGAGGCAGAGCTGCATACATGACCGGTGAGGAGGGAGGATACCCTTGCCGGAGGTCATGCAGAAACGGGAAACGAACGCCGTGGACCTGAAGCCCCCCGTGGTCCCCCGTGGCACCCCCCGGACGAAGTGTTTGTCTGGAAGATCGATGCGATGCGATGCAGTGCAGTGCAGTGCTGAGCTGCAAGGCTGGTGCCGGTGCCGGTTGCCAGTGCACCAACGTCTCGAGAAGGGGGTACGTGAGCAACAGGTAGATGAAGGAGCTCGCAACGGATGGAGACAGGGAAGGGGGAAATCAATCAAGGTGTTGCGAAGAGAAGAAAGCACAACAATGGAAGAAGTGTCGTAAGTTGTAAGCGTACACGCATACGGATAGAGGGGTGTAGGCACTCGGTACTGTGTTGAATGAGCGAGGGAGTTGAGGCTGTCTCGGAGAGAGCATCCGTCCCCACGCACTTGGGCAGGAGTGGAAAGGTCCCATCTACTTCAGGGCTCGGTACGGAGCCAGCCAAGCCGGAATGTACCTTAACTCGCCCTGTCTTGGATCTGGACCTTGTTGGCCCTGTCAGCTGCTGCCTATCTCAGACCTGCCAGGCCCAGGTGGCAGGAGGAAGAGGAGGAGGAGGAGGAGGAGGAGCGCCAGACGGCATGGCCCGCTGCGAAACCCAAGGGGCGCCTCAGACTACATTCTTCGCACCTTACATAGGTACGGAGTACATAGGGAAGAAGACTACTGGTAGGTAAGTACCTACTACACAGTAGGGTTGAACACTCGAGGATACGCTTCCCATGTGCCTGCTGCTTCATGTTTCTTTGCTTGGTGTAGGTATCTCGCTTGAAGCTCGAACAACCTAATCCAAAGGGAGGAGGAACCAGGAGATGCTCAATTGCTGTGTGTTGATGAGGCAAGCACGGGACGTATTTGCTCCCGGCCACCACTCCTCTCAATCTCTCCTGCGGTGTGCGGCAAGGTACTTTACGGATTATGGATCACGAAGCTTTAGACTTTAGACTTTGACGCCTCCATCATTCACATCCCCGGCGTCTCGTTGGCACCCTGGCATCACGGAGTCACGGAGTCACGGATCAGCTACGGAGGTGCGTCTCAATAGTCCTTGCAGTCGCTGCCAAGCCCCAGACCCACAATTACTGCCCATCTGAACCAATAAGAGCCTAGGGATTGATCTTGACCCACTTTACTTACTTTCCCCCCAGCACTGCCCATAGCAACGATTTTACCCCATACACCGCCATTACGATACTACCACTAATCCTACGATAATATCAAAACCGCCAAATCGCTACTTACTACGCTGCTCTTTTTTCCTCAGTATGGATCCTGAGATGCCGACAAAGAAGAAGCTAGATCCAGGCGTCAGGGCAGTGATTCTTGCTCTACGAAGTCGACTTGTTGGGTGGACTGCTGAACAGGTCTCTCAGGCTCTAGAAATTCCAGTTCGAACTGTTTACGACGTTCTTGCCCGCGCAAAAAAGAACGGATTCGACCCAACTGCTCCTACCTTCTCGATTGAGCCCGCCTATTACGAAGATGCCCCCCGAAGTGGCCGTCCAACCAAATAGACGAAAGAGGTCAACGATGCCGTCATCCGCAAGGTCTGCCGCGACCGGTATGGGCGTGAAAAGAACTGTATTGATATTGCTGGGGACCTATTAAGGGACGAGGGCGTTGACGTATCTGTAATGACTGTTTGGCGAATCCTTCGTCGCTATGGCTTCCACAAGACTAAACCAACCCGCAAGCCAGGCTTAACGAAAAGGATGCGGCAAGAGCGACTTAAGTGGTGCCTCGACCACCAATACTGGACCCTCGACGATTGGAAGCGGGTTATATGGTCAGACGAGACCGCGGTTGCCCTCAACCACCGCCGCGGTAGCTATAAGCTCTGGCGTCGCCCAGACGAGGCCTACTCTAGGCAGTACATACGAGAGAGGTGGAAGGGTTATTCCGAATTCATGTTTTGGGGGTCTTTCTCATACGATTCGAAAGGGCCGTGCCACTGTTGGATTCCCGAGACTGCTGCTGAGAGGAAGGCTGCCGACGCAGTGATTACCGAGCTTAACGCAGAGCTCGAGCCCGTTCGACGTCAACAGTGGGAGCTCGAGAGTGGTATGGAGCGAATGGGCTTACGGAACCAACCGGGCCGTAAGCCCCAATTCAATTGGAATGCGAAGTCGGGCAAGTTAATACGGAACGGCAAGGGCGGAATTGACTGGTACAGATACCGCAAAGAGATCCTATTACCCAAATTATTCCCTTATATCAAAGGATTACCTGGTAATCCAATCGTACAAGAGGATAAGGCACCCGCTCACGACCATCACTTCACCCACTATACGTATAGCCTTTTCGAGATTACGAAGCTTCTCTGGCCGGGTAATTCGCCCGACCTCAATCCCATTGAACCTTGCTGGCCGTGGATGAAGAGATGGACCACCAGGAAGGGGGCGCCTTCGTCACGGGCCGAAGCAGTACGTCGCTGGCAAGAGTGCTGGAAAGCATTACCGCAAGAGGAGATCCAGAAATGGATAGAAAGGGTACCTCACCACATCCAACAGATAATTGCCCTAGAGGGCGGCAATGAATACAAAGAGGGTCGTCGGGCTGGATTATACCGTCAAACGACCACTAATTGACCTCAATTGACGACTTTTTACCGCTGAATTGACGATAATTACAGTGGGTGGAAGTGGCCGAATTCTGCCGCTTGTACACACCCTAGCCAGCCCCTTGTCGACTCCCCTGTCTATGGCAGGGGTTGGTCTTGGCAGCAACTGCAAGGACTATTGAGACGCACCTCCGTACAGACACCAGCTAATACGGATCCCAATTTCTACGAATACTTTTCCTTGAACAGGCATCGAATCGATAGATCGGTCTGGATCAACACATCAATTTCTGCCCAACAAATTATTCCGCTTGGCCCGGTCTCATTTCCATCTACCTGATCCCATCGTCGCCATCTAGTCCCAAGTGTCATCTATTCATGCCTAGTGTACGGAGTAGGTAAACAACAAATGACTGGTTCACACAGTCCACACTGAGTACTGCGTCAGTTTGTCGACACTCGACAGGAAAACGTCCCTTACTCTTAGTCTTGGACTTGAACCGACTGATCAGGCCAGTTCCACCAACAAGTGCCAACTCTGTCCAGGGATCGGCCATCTGTCAATACTCTGCTCCAACCAACAAACTTGGATTCGGGCTTTGTTTGCTTCATCGACAGCAACCTTATCCCCGCTGTCACTCCAAGTTAGCCTTTGGCGGAATACCCTGACATACCCCGAGCAGTCTCGCCCCCCGCCCCCCTCGCGTCTGTGGAAGCATCTCGTCCAGCCTGGCCAGTGCCCTTGAGAATTCTCCTTGGTCGAGGGGTGAGAGGGAGAGCTGGAGCCAGACCCTTCGTCTCTCAACTCAGACGAGTCACGAACGACGTCAAGGAGTCCCCCAAGCTTTCTGGAGACTGACTGCCCGGACCACGTGCAGCCACCAGAAAGAAGCCTGAAGGTACCTACAGATGGTGATTCTGTACGAATGGACAAATAGAGTCTGAGATGTTGCTCAATACCATCGGCTTGTCCAACCTATTGGATGGCCCTCTCCCTCGTACACCCACTTCCGATTCGGTTTGACCTCGCCGGACAGCTACCTTATGCTGGCTGCTCTCCAGACTGGGACCAACCTCCTTAGGTTTGGTTATATTACACCTCGACTCGTCCCGACCTGGGTTTCCCATCTTCATGACATCAGAAGAGAAGCCTGATAAATCAAACGCAAAAAGATTGCCCTGAGTCTGAGTCTGAGTCTGCCTACATTGCTGTGTGTAGGTATCCATCTATCCTTACTTTGAACACATGCCCCGGCGGACTTTCAGCCAGCACCAGCACTCCGGCCACACAAGGTCCATCCAGTCTCGAAAGCGATACCTTAACAACTAAGACTGACCAGTTCACTTGGCAAAGACGCGCGAACGCAGACTGCCATTGCTTTTCATCCGGACATCGTTGCTCGTCCTATCTATCTCAAGTCCCTGAGGTCACCGCACTTGTTGATCGTCACCACATATGCCTCTGGTGCCAATAACCCTTTAAAAGAGGCATCCCTAGACACCCGACGTCTATCGTCCCGTACCTGTCTATATCCGTACCTACCAACCTTCTTATTCGATCTGCAAGTCCACAACCACCATCTTCCGTTTGGCATTTGCACCACACCGGGCATACCTACACGCAAAAGATCCAAAACCGACTCTCATCCACTGCACGCTAGCGGCACTGAGACAAGCCCTCGAAACTTGCGCCACCGGTTTGTCGTGCCAGACCCTGTCCCGTTCTTGTCTCTGGTCTTGTCTGGCCCTGCAACCCGCACTGCAGCTTGCAGCATTCCTTGACGTCCCGCACGTCCACCAACGCCCTCTTGGAGTCTCGCTGCTCCAGGCACGGCACGCCGCACGCCGCACGCCCAAAAGTGCGTGGGGACACTCGAGAGCACCAGCATCTTCGCCAACCCCGGTCTTCTCGGCTCCTCCTGCGTTGTCCATCATCAAAGAGTCCTGCTCTAACCTGCTGAGCCTTAGCGTCTGGAACCAACTCCAGTCTCCACGTCTTTCGCCCTGGCCCATCCTGGCCTGTGCTCTCTCGCACCTTACTCGACGTCTTCTGGACTCTGGAGAACATACGAACCATAAGAGACTCTTCCTCCTCGTTGTACACCACCACCCACACTCTCTTACCTGAGTCTTGGCGAGCAACACAACCATAGGACGAGAACCCTTTGGTAACTAGGCTTGCTTACGCCTTCGATCCTCTTCCGCCCGCCTTCTCCCACTCTCATTCTCATCTTCATCCTCATTCTATCTTATTCTTTCTCTCTCTATCTTCTCTCCTCTGCCTCTTGCAAACAACAATTGCAGATTGCTCCCATCACCCTACTTACGCCCGAGCCACCAGTGCCACCCCCGTCCACCCAACTCGTCCCATCCTCTAAACAGTGCCATCTCGCCTTGTTGCCCCGGGGCGCTAGCCTGGTGTGGACGCTACTGGCGCTTGTCTCCCGGCACCTCAACCTGCCTATCCTTACGGAGTACGGCTACACAGTAGGAGAGACCTCGATCCTCTCCAATCTGCGCCGCCCCCCTCCTCCTCCTGCTCCTCACCCCCCTCCCCCCCCCTCTACCTAGTACACCTGAACTGGGACCTGGCTCTGGACCCTCATCAGGACACGCCTATCCGCTTCCCACTTCTCTTCTACTATTTTCCCAATTCTTTCTATACCTTCAACAACAAAGTCGTCCAACACACGTTGAAAGTAGGATCGCGACCATGGACTTCTCTCACCAGTATTTCGCGCAAGCACAGCCGTACCAGTTCATGGGCATCCCACCCCTAACGCCATCCCATTCAAACTCGGCAGGTTCAGACGACTTCAACACAACATCTCCACCGGTAAGTCGAATCCAAACGGGCATTCCTTTCCCGACTCGAGCCCCGAATACCCACAGGTCACTGGTGGATTGCTGCTTAGCGTACTGCGACATGCACTTACACAATTATGACCGATCAGGATGTCTACGCCGAATATCCCAACGACCAGCAGCATTTCAATAACTTTGATAACTACGCTGCTGCCCAGCAGTTCAACCCCCAGCATACATCATTCCCCGGCCCTCCTGGCCCTCCGACACCACCGAACCATGGCCTACCTGTGCAGCAGCCCGTACAACAACAACGGACGCAACACAATGGGATGAGCGCTCCCCCAGTCCAGCAGATCAAGGCTCAGCCTGATGCCCTCGTTCACAAGCAGGAGCCCCTCGACGATCATTCTCGTCGGGGGCAATCGAATTCGGACGATGAAGAAAACATGACGCCCGCGCAATCGAGGAGGAAAGCACAAAACCGCGCCGCGTACGTTGTTACTCTGCCTTCCGTGTTCATCGTGTCAGGCGGCACGGTATTTCGCACTGCTCGTCGTCACTAACAAGGGACTCACAGGCAACGCGCATTCCGGGAACGAAAAGAGAGGCATGTCAAGGACCTAGAGGCCAAGCTTGCGAACCTAGAGGCGGAAGCTCAACAAAAGTCGACGGAGAACGAACGGCTCAACCGTGAGATGCAAAAGATCAGCACCGAAAACGAGATTCTCCGTGCAACCTCGTCGATGAATGGCCACCACAGCTCTGCATCACCAGAACCCCGGACAACAGGTCCCATGCACTACAATCCGAAAGACTTCTACACAGACCTGCTAGCGCCGCACAACAACAAGACGCCGAGTCATAGAGTCGCCATTTCATCCGACGGAGAACGCTTGCTGGCGGCGGGTGCTACGTGGGATTTCATTATCAGTCACCCGCTGTTCAAGAGAGGTCTGGTGGACGTCGGCGACGTGAGCGAAAGACTCAAGAATCAAGCACGATGCGACGGCCAGGGCCCCGTATTTTCGGAGCGCTGCATCATCGAAGCCATCGAAGGCAGCGTTGCGAGCGGGAGTGACGAATTGCTCTAGAGTCTCTATTGTCTAGGCGGCAGAGAATCCCAACAGCGGGGCCCGAGGGGTGCGCTTCGTAAGCGACGTGCAGCACCAAGGTGCAACGGACACAACACCGCGGCCCGCCTGTGCATCGGGGCTAGGTTCGGCGTTTAGGTTCCATTTGGTTAAACGGAGTCGAACAAACGGAAGGGGGAACGAAACGCCTACTAAAACGACGTACGATATCAGGGCTCGAACTGTTTTTGCATCATGGCCATCCATTCTTCGTGACGCTATTCGACGGGCAGTACCGACAGCATGAAGTGTATGACGTGGCGAAGCATTTCTACTAGACGACATGGCGTCTTTTTACACGGGGAATCACAAACGACGCTGCATGACGACGACCACGACCTAGGCAACAAAGATGTCGTCGCCGGCACGGCTTATGGGCTTTGGAGCATGTTGGATATCATCGGTAACGCCAGAAGAAGCGCGCATGATCTATCTTAGGCAGCACATGCTGCCTCGTCGGTATGCTCGGAATCTTCGTGGTTTTCTTTCTTGGAGCAAATTGCATGCTATGTTGGGTTTACTCTGGTCTGATTTCCCAAGGCGATTTCCAAGCGATGGAAAAAAGGCGACTGAACTGCTTGCCTGAGGTGGACAAGAAGGATCTGGCTTCAGATTATTCTCTCTTGTCAGGATGATGTGATGGGGTTCCTTTGGAAGCGAGTATACTTCGTCATCGAGATATCGTTGAGAAAGAAATATGACATTTTCTTGATATATTTGGCATTCCCACCCCACGTGCTTCTACTAGCCCAAGATGATGCCACGGTTCGTGCACATTCTTATTCGCAGGTAGATTATGACAGAGACCATCTTGCATCGATGCCTACCTGACCTAGGCTCACCTCGGATTTCGGGGTGAGCGGCGAAGAAGGCGGCGACAGGCGGGGTTCCGCCTGCGCTGTGTGAGATGCCGCCAATGAGGATGGATCTCTCTATACCTAACCGTTTAATGACCGTCTACCTGGCTGGGTATGACCGTCCTCATCACTCAATTCCCCCGATCCCCTTTTCGACCCATGATTACCTACCTAGAAGTAAGGCCCTACCCCTTCCCCGGGGTCCCTTTATCGGGGCTTTTTTTTTTCACTTTCCAATTCCTTTTGTCTCTTACATTACTCGCAAAATCGCCGAAACCGAGAGGCTCGGGAAATAATTCATGAACCTAACGTAAGCCGAGGTTCAACTTTTATTGCTTTTTGTCTTGGACACTGAACCATGGTACTACATGAGTGCTGGGCACCTCTTACGAATCAAAGGGATGAAATTGTTATGTTACTTAGCTGATATGTTTCTCCATGTAGAAGAGGTGTAAATATTGGGAAAATGGAAAGAGAAGCTGGTTAGGAGGGTTATCTCTTTCTCTCTCTCTCCGTCTATCTAAGCTTGCTTAACACAGATACTAGAGTAGAGGCGGGAAAAGACACAACTACTAGAAACTTTGGACCCCGAGACTTTATGAGAGAAAAGTGGCAAAAAAACAAAAACAACGAGTCCCCATATCGGGAACTAATAGCCGAACCGTTTGAAGAATCATATGAAGAGAGAGAGAGAGAGAGAGAGAGAGAGAGAGAGAGAGAGAGAAGATTACGGTTCTCCCTCGCCTTCTCCCGCCTTTACTGATGTAATGCAATTATCCCATCCACACACACCCCGAACTCCTCGAGGATGCCCAGAAATGGAATGGAACTCATAGAGAAATAACAAGACACGCCGCATGAAGTACTCTGCCATTCGAAAACAGGAGAAAGCACAAAACCCCCAGAAGACAACATGGTTGAGAAAACAAAAGACTTCCCATCAAATCGTTACTTTTCCCGCACCTCCCCCCGTCCATCCGTTCAGTCAGTCAGTCCCGTCCCAAGACTAACTAACGCAAAGGCAAAGAGAGAAAAACCGCCACCCAGGGTCCTTTTCCCGCCTGTCATCATCGTCTGTCATGTTCCGTGTATTGTTTACCCTCCCCCCCTACCCGTCCATCCCTCTTCCCCCGGTCCGTCAAAGTTATCATTATAGTTGTTGTTCGTTGGGAGGTCGTCCGAGTCAAGCATCTCGTGCCGATGCCCAAGAAAAAAATAAAAAGAAAGATTGAGAGGGCAAAATGAAAAGAAACTTTGCGCAACACCGGCGACACCAAGGTTTACGTCTCTTTTTTACGCTGTTCTCTTTCTGTAAAAAGGTCGAAAATGGATCCGAGCGTAACCAAAGGGGCTTGCAGCCTTTTCTGGTCCCGTCAAATCTTCATTCTTCAATCTTAACCTCCAACTCTCCCGCCGGCTGCAAATCTGCGACCAAATATCGGGTGGAGAACTTGATTTGGTCTGTGTCTGGTCATTCGGAGCCTCAAACCATGCCATACGCAAATGAGGCTGGCAAAAGACTGCAAATCTGTAGGTCACCTTTACTGTGACTTTTTGCCGGCAACCTGGGCGCTGCCGTTGCTCTCCTTGCCCTCGACCCACGGGTGCTTGATGGTCAGGCACCAAATGTCAAGGTAATCGCAGATGGTGACAATAACATCCACCACGAAGCTGCCGTACACACCAACAGCCATGCCGAGCATCGAGAACATGAAGGCGACCTGGTACACGCCATCGCCGAGGGCGCTAGGCCAGCCGAAGCCAAAGTTGTTCTGCAGGACGGGACCCAAGGCATCGCCGACACCAAAGGCGAGCGGCAAGCCGAGGACGTTCCAGTAGGGGAAGTCGAGCTTGACGAGGTGGGCAGTGATCATCTGGCCGACCGAGTAGGCGTTGACGACGCCGGCGAACATGACAAAGGGCACGAGATGGGCGTGCAGGATGGCCGGGTTGAGGAGCAGGTACGAGATGATGAGAACCCACATGCTGAAGAAGGGGAGGAGACCCAGCAGCGCGCCGCGGGAGCGGTCGCCGCGTGCGCGACGGGCCTGGATGACGTTGCGCGCCGACTCGATCGTGTTGAGGACGAGAACGAAAGAGCCCTGGACCATGTACCACTGCGTAAAGGACAGCTCGTAGAGAGCGGCGGGGACGCCCAGCTTCTCAGAGACACCAAAGGTGCGGAGCATGGACTGCTGCCAGAAGGAGGCACCGCCCATGTAGCCGGTCAGGGCGTAGACACCGACAAGGATGAGGACGCCCTCGACGGGGCCGTTGACGATGCCGAGGGTCAGGGTCTTTGTGTGGTACTCGTCCCAGGTCTGGACGTAGAAGGTGAGGAGGGCTGTGGGGAATTTGTGTTAGTCTCTGCTTTTCGGCTTCACGGGCTCGACCTAGACAGAAAATACGTACAAGAGAAGAGGACGGCAACCGTCATCCAGCCCTGTCCCATGTTTTGCGACGCGGCGAAGACGAGGACCTCGAGGGATGTGTTGAGCGCGTCAACACCGTGGTCAAAGAGCTCGCCGAGCGGTCCGGACTGGTGGGTTCGTCGACTATTTTGCAAATATTCCACGTTAGCTTTCCGTTGTCTTGTCAAGGAATTCCTAAACCCGAAGATGGGAACTGTAGGAAAAGAACTACTCACGCCTGCGATCCGTCCACGGCATCAAAAGTCTGGTACAAAAACAGGCCGATGGCCCACGAGTAGTACACCCAGCTGGGGCAGTCCTGGTCGAGGGTCGGGTTGTACCAGAGCAGCGTCAGGACGTTTGCAATGACAAAGGTGAAGCCCGTCAGCGTGATGAGGTTCGGCGCCATGCTCATGGGGAACATCTTGATCACGACATTCGTGTAAAAGGGCTTCAGGATGTACTTTGACGTCAGCGAGTGGTCGACGGCAGAGTATTTGTACTCCTTGAGCGCCGGTAGGCGTTCCTGGCGCACGTAGACCATCTTGGGCGGGTGTTGCTTTCGGTAACTATCTTGAGATTTTTGAGCGACAGAGTGATGGTATTTCTGGCCCCTACGTGTGGTGTAGTTGAAAAAAGATGTGCTGAGAGCCGGGGGGGTTTTATTTGCTGTCGTGTTGTTCCTTTTGTTGTCGGAAAGCTCTTTTTTTTCTTTCGCTGTTGTCTGGCGGATCGGACTCCACGCGGGTCCCGGGGAAGACAAGCAAGAGCGCCGTAGAACCAGTGAATGGGTCCGAAGAGGTATCCGTACGTCGGTCCAGTCCTCAAGCGGTGACGATGGCTTCAAACCGGGGTTGGTCGAGGACTCGGTTTCGGCGGGGTGGTGGACAAGGTTTGTGCGGTGGGCAGGGCGGAAGGGGGGGGAAAGCTTCAAAAGAGCATGTGGAGACGAGCGAGCTAGACTTGTAAAGAAGACTTTCGTTCGCCAAAGATGGTCAGAATTATGCCGAGACAAGCGACGAGGTAACTTCAATAGAAAGATTGACAAGAGTCAAGTTGCGTTGAGCAGAGGTTGAGAAGCCGGAGAACGAAGTTGACATGTGGTAACAGCGGAAAGGTCGCGTGGCCGTCGTGTCGCGCCGAAAGGACCAAGCTATTTTTTTTTTACTATCCTTCCTTGGACAGCTCAGCTTGAACGCACACGCAGAGAACTCCGTCACCGAACGTCATTCTGTCCCGGCCCCGAGCTCTCGAATTTCAACCAGTCCTCTTCGGGATTAGCCTACTGGCCCGTGCCACACGTGTCAAGCCCCCCCCCCCCAAAAGTAGGTATTAATCGTCAAGCCCAAGTTCAGCGCCAACACCAGCTCCGCTCTGCGTCGATCAACTGACATGCGCCTTGAGGCTTGACCGTTCCGATTTGACAAGCAGCTGGATACTGGCAGGGTTTGGGCGTCGAGCTACCTACCTTACCCATCTACACAGTACAACTATTCACAGTACCTTGGTTTGGCCGACTCGCAGCATGAATGACCTTGTCTTGGTCGGTCTCACACACAAATACATCCCACTTCACACATTAATCTATCAGTACTTCGTGATGCTTTTTCATGTCTTCATTCTAGTATACGCAAGCCGCCAGTCCTTTTACGCGCACGCTGATGCGCTCCAACTCCTGCTTGACACCCCCCAAAGCTGCTATGGTGGCGGCTGCTGCTTGGTTGAGTACCTCGGGCTATAATCAAAGTCCTCGTATCTTTGTGCTGCCGTACGTGCGTCTTTGCTTGGAATATCCGACCATGTATCGATCCCACAAAACTCCGAACAACTCTCTTCCTTAAGCAACTGACGCAACAACAAGCGACGCTACGCCCTCTTCCTCGCTGCGGACCGTAATCTTGGTCGTCACACCAGACTTGGACGAGTATGCCATCCGGACATTGGCCACCACCCTGCCACCGCCAACAGTCTTTCCGAGCAACTTGAGGGTATGTGTCGTTTGGTTGACGGGCACATCCGTACCCTCCAGGGGTTGCAGCGACAAGACCTTTGCCAATTCTTCCGTTGCCTCTGTGTTTCATGGTTAGCTCTATTCATGACAAATCCACCCGACAAGTACTCACCTGCTATGCTCTTCATGCTGCTGAGCTGCAAAGTCTCCTCGGCCTCCTCGCCGGCCGCGCCCACCTGCTCCCAAATGTGGTTGAAGTTGCTGGCGAATGTCGGAATGACATAGTCGCTTCCTGACAGGTCGAACTCGGCAACCTCGTACTCGTCGTCGTAGCCAGTGTCCTCTGGCTCGTTTGTCGTTGGGTCGATCTCCTTGCTCGTGAACTTGAGAACGTTGGAGATGCTGCTAACGGGCATGGAGCCCTCACCGTTGACCTTCTTGAAGGCCACGTACAGCTTGCCCGGCTCATTCGTGGGAAGCTTGTCGGCCTGGATGATGAAGACTTCCTCGAGCTCCTCCTCTTCGGAAGGCGTCGCCACGATGGAGACGTTTTCAAGAACGGTCGCATCCAGCGTGTTCTTAACCTCGTACTGGAAGACAATGTGCTCCTTGAAAATGTGCTTGACGACGGTAACGACGTACTCCATCTCTGACTCGGTAAGCTCGACAACGGGCGATGACTTGAGCACGCTGCCAAACTCCTTCATCTCGGGGATCTGCATCAGCTCCTGCGCGTAACGCTGAGAAGCCGCAGTTGCCGATGCAGCAGCCTCCGCGCCACCTGCAGCGGCCTTTGTAGGACCGACCTTGGGAGGCTTGAGAGACGGGGCAGTTGCCGTGAGCTTCTTTGTCCGGTCCTCTGCGTCTGCCTGCTCGCGAGTAACGACAGGGATCTGAGAGATGTCGAAGGGGCTGTCGAATGCGGACTTATCCTCCGAGGTGACGTACATGACGAGCTGGTGCTCAAAGTACGGCAGAGAGAACATGCTATCTGTAAGGCTGTTAGGAAGGAGTGCTACGTAACTTTCCACATCATACGTACCATTTTTAACGAACTTCTCCGAGATCTCATCCTCCTGGTGCATGAGTCTGAGGTTAAGGGCTGCACGATCTCTGACTTCATCATCCACGTCATCCAGACATCTTGTAAGGAGAACCTCAACACTACGCTTGACTTCGGGATCCTTCTGGCCGACACCAAACTTGGCAAGAGCAGTGACAGCGGCGGCACGCACGATGGCGTTCTCCAGAACCACTCTGTTGTAGATGTAGCGGATGTACTTGGTGGGCTGAGAGGTCTTGGGTCCCTCGAGACCGAGCAGATGAAGGATTCTAACCGCCAGCTTGGTGAACTCGCAGTCCTCAATAAACTCGCAAAGGTGGGCAAGAGCATCCTCCTTGGATTCCGGTACAAACTTGATCAAATCGAACATGCTCTCGACGACGGCGCGCTTGAATTCGTAACCACCCTCGTCCCGGAGGATGCCACTCAGGAAGGCAAGCATACCCGCCTGCTTGCTGGGGAACTTCAAGCAGAGCGTGCGGATGGCCTCGACGATGGTGATCTTGAACTCGTCCGTGATCTCAGACATGAAGCCAGAGATCTGCTTCATCAAGCGATCAACGCTAGCCTCGTTACCGGTCTTGAGCAAGGTGGTGATGGCAAAGGTGGCAATGGATCGGTTGCTGTTGGAGATCAGGAGCTCGATGTCAGGGTTGCAGACGTTGACGGCGTTGGGCTTGAAGGAGGCGAAGTTGTGGAGGATTCGGAGAGCAGCGAACTTTGTGACGGCACGAGGGGAGGTTAGGAAGAGCTGGAGAACGTGAACAGCTTGGGAGACTTCGGCGTCGGTAACATCTCGCATATCGCAGATGGCCTTGGCAGCCTCGAAGTTGACCATCTCGCTCTTGTGGCGCAACCAGCCATCCAGCAGCTGCATCATGGGCTTTCTGAGCGACGGGTCCTCCTCGGCGAGCTGGGCAGCCAGACGGACGAGCATGACGATCGCCGCAGAGCTCTTGACCGCACCGGCGGCACCGAACTGCTGCACCATCTTGACGAGCGCCATGCGGTCGTGCATGCGCATCGAGTATAGCAGACCAATGGCGTGGTATTGGGGCATGGTGGAGTTGTTGGCGGGCAATTGGCCGCTCGAGGAGGAGAAGCCTAGGGAGAAGCCGCTCGAGGACTTGGTGGAGGCCGCAGCTTCCTGCGTCTCGCTCTGCCAGCGGCGGACGACATCCTTGGCGATCGGGAGGAGGTGGTAGGAGGAAATGAGGGCTGCGGAAGATACAGAGGGGTTCTTGTCGACGATTGCCGTCTTCATCACACGCTCAATGGACTGAACTGTGGTCGCCTGGAAGCTAGTTAGCAGACTGCCCTCTCCTTTCTGTATAGCTCAGAGCTTCGGCGTACATCGATAATGCGGCACAGGGCCCTGATGGCATTGGGTCGGAAGATGGCATCGGTGCTGCCTCCTGTATCCTTCATGATGGTGCTGGTGACCATGATAATATCCTCGGCCGAGTGAGCCAACTCCTTGATGACAAGGTGGACCATCTGTCGCAAGCTGGCATCTTTATTCTGGAACAGCTTCGAGATACCGAAGAAGAGGGTCGTCGCTTCGTTCGTGGGGAACTTCTCACCCGTGTAGAGCAGAAGGGCGATCTTGGTAAGGAGAATTCGACATCTTCGCGGCTGGATAGGGGAGCTGTTGAATAGTCGTGCTGTTCACTCCATTTTAGCCAGCTTGTTCGCCGCCAGTGCTCGAAGGGGTTCCAGAGGGATGGAGAGAATCGGGGTGCAATTCCGTCAAAACTCACCTTCTTGGAAAACCTGGGTCCTGTCCACCTTCACCAGGCCCAAATCCGCATCTTCGTCTTTCTTGCCGTAGCTCATGTTGGGCAGCGGTTTTTTGGCGGACTGCTTGAGGTCGGCGTCGGTGACTTCGAATGGGACAGTTGGCTGCTCCTGATGGCCGGTGGGTAGCGTTGCGAACATGGGTGTGGGGTCTCTGCACGTGACATGGAGCCACACTTCACTTCCACGTCGCGTCTATCTTATCTGGCTTCAAGGGCACCCAGCTCTTTGGAACTCTTCTCCGAACAGTCGAACTATACATGCTCCATTGAAATGACCAAGTCATGATCTCCAGAATTCACTTGATGCCAATGTTCCATAAGATTAAAATCGCCATCCTGGAAAGTGGGAGCAATGTGAAGATACCTTAACTTTGAGTGCCTATCTGAGAGTAATAAAGTGGGAAAGACTGATAACCCACCCCATTGCTGTCCTGTGTAACCGCCAGAATTCAATCAAACACCCCCTGAACAGCTTGCTTCGTGTCCCCTCTAAGCTATGTTTTGGGGGGTTGCTGCTCTGTTGAATATCGTCCCTAATCCCAAGATCTTTCCCCAGGTAATCCACACAAAGGATCTCAAACCAGGTCCCCATCCAACCTACTGTGCTAACGAAGCAGAAGATGACTGACGAAAACCTCCACGAAATTTACTCATCACCGTCTAAAAACTGATCGAAGACCCTGAGCAGACGTGTCAACCATGTGTGGCTCTGGGTCTTCCCACTGATGGAATTGAGGGTGATCGTGAACTCCCTCCTGGTGGTTCACCAGGGCAGAATAGGCCATGGCAAGGAAGGGCTCTGTCGCCTCTGAGTCCGTCATCTTGTCAAGCCGATCATCCTTGATGGGCGGGTATTCAGTCTTCTCAGCCTTGGCCTTGGGTCGTCGGTCACCAATGACACCAACCTGGCGCTTGAAGTCGCGGAATTCCTTTTCCTGGATAACAGCCATCATCGATTTGCCAAGCGCACCCGAGCCTGCATGAAATAGCTGGTTGATTCTCTCGTTGTGTTTCTGAAGCGCATCGTCTGTCATGGTCCACGTACCCTCCGTCCAGGGAGGCCGAACGGCCTTGGGGTAGTCGGCCGGCCAGTCATCGCCAGAGACAACGGGCATGGCGGATGCAGCCTGAGCACGGCTTGTAGCTTCGTTCATGTTCTGTCCAAGCTTGATATACTCAAGAACCTTTTCCATTTGTTGATCAGACATTCTGCTCGCTTGGTCGACGACGTCTTGGTAGCAGTCGTCTGTGTCGGGTGTAGAGCCACATAGAAGGGAATCAAGCCGGCTTTTAAGATGAACGGGTGTCTCTGTGCCTGAGAACCTCATAGTTTCGTGCGTCTTATGCTTTTGCAGGTCCAAGGTTGCTTGGCCGAATATGGGTCCGTCGAGTGGCATCTCTTTGGGGCCGTTGTTGAGGGCCTTGACCGTGTTCTCAAACGTTGATGTCCGATACTGTCGGTGGCCCGGAGGGCCTGCAGTCAAGGGGCGAGGAGCACCTGGGCCAGTTGCAAGAGTAGACTTGTACGCTGCTTGCGGGAGATCTCTCTGGATGTTGGCAGCTGGGAAGAGACCCGGAGGCGGGGATGTGCAGTTGATGCGCCAAGAGTTATCAGGGTCGTGGCCTGATCTATCGGCTCTCATCTTGAGGATGTCGTTCGGGTCGGTCTTGGCAGAACGGAACAGGACAGGAGAGTGTGAGCCATCATTTCCCATATCGAAACCCTCAAAGGTCTGGGTTCCGTAGGGCGGAGTGGCCGTGCGGCTGATGTTGCCAGCAGATGGAGCCGGCGTGGTACCCGGCCGAGCACGAAGAAGGGCCTTCTGAGCTCTCTTCTGGTTCGGGTTGGGGTACGAGGCCAGATTGTGGAGAGACTTGGCAGTCAGGCCACGGAGAGGATTCTCGCCAAAGCTCTCATCGTCTCCATCGTCGCTTGAGTTGGCATCGACACGCTTGTTCAGGACAGACGTGGGCATGGCAGCAGCAACAGGCGAGGCTTGGTTGCTATCCATGCTGTAAGATGGCATGATAGAGGAAGACGAAATACTTCCGACGTCCAATTCATTCGGAGACTCGAGGCTGTAGTCGGTGAGAGGGCTGACGGCGCGGTCGTAGTTCTGCTGAAGAGGCGAGTACTTGGGGATTTGGGGTGGGCGAGGACTGGTGGGTGTAGTGACGAGATTCTGTGACTTGAGAGGCAAGCCAGCAAGAACTGACTTGGGAAAGAGAGACAGCTCAGAAGCCGCGACTCCCTGGGCAGACCACTTGAGGGTGCGGCCGCGGCGAACGGGAGGCTGGAGCTGCTGGGCGTTGCTGGGGTTGTATATGGTACCGGCAGTCGTGTAAGTTTGCCTAGGAACATCCTGTTGGAAGGTGCTGACAGATTGCTGGGTATAGGTCGTAGTGCCCGCCGCCGCCGACGAGGAAGAAGATAGATGATCCATGTTGAGATTCAGAGGCATCCGTAATACTTGGAAGCATCCAACAAAAATCGGAAA
This sequence comes from Colletotrichum godetiae, assembly GCF_030913485.1. Taxonomy (NCBI): domain Eukaryota; kingdom Fungi; phylum Ascomycota; class Sordariomycetes; order Glomerellales; family Glomerellaceae; genus Colletotrichum; species Colletotrichum godetiae. The sequence continues at coordinate 1,595,692 of NW_026851249.1, read as the reverse complement.
CCCTGATATGGATAAGCGTTGGCCAAAGACGAATTTCTTTTCTCTTGATCCAGTTGGGGGGGTCTTGCTCAGACGGGGAGCATCCCAAGGACTGTTGTGCTGCTGATGTTGCTGTGGCGGATGAAGGAATGACTGATGATGAGACTGAGGAAGGAATCAAGAAAAGGATGATGCCAACTGCTCTGGATGTAAAAGCTTCAGGTCATCTCGTCTGGAAGTCGAGACGGGAGGTGAAGCTGTCACGAAGCGGCTGTTGACGAAAATTGCAAGTTGAAGGGTGGAAATGGATGGGTTGGAAGATAGATGGCGGGAGGACGAGAGGAAGGGGAGTGGAGAGAGAGTGTCAAGGGGAGGGGCTGGGGGTTGGTTCCGTGCAGGGCAGGAATCAGATGTGCGTTGAAGGGACGGGAGGGAAGGTCGTAGTCTGAAGGTCTGATGGAAAGCGCGTTCGTGAGTGGTTTCCAGACCGGGAAGGAACGAGGCGTGAGGTGGGTGGAAGGTACAGGCAGCCTTGCAGGTGAGGTGAAGGTGAAGTGGGAAGGCAAGAGCCTCGTAGAGGCAGCGGACCAACCCAGGGCGGTCCTTCCTTCCACCTTGGAAAAGATGTATGCAGATGGTGTAGATAAGACAAAGATAATGAAGGGGGGAATCGAGGCAGGATGGGAGTGGAGTATAAGTCTTCAGATCAGTCCCTACTTCTCAGCCTTGCTCTCCTCAGTCTCTTCTACGGCAGAGCAACCCAGAACTTTCGGCGCCGAAGAAGACGTTTCCAGCAAGGTTACAAGACAGCCCGGTGGAAAAGTCAAAGCCCTAAACGCCAACGCTCTGCGCAGCCGATGCGAAATATATCAAGAATGATCTAGTAAGAAGCTTGTATGCGAACTCGCAGGATGTCTGTCATCCTCTCTAACAATTCTGAAGGGACCCCTTTCCCGAAGCCACTCAGTCTGATTCTGAAGTTGCTAGAACCATTCGGAACGAAAAGATTCTCCTCGAGGACAGGGAGAACGACTGGCGGAGAGTCAAACACCCACAGGTGATATCGACAAAATTCCCCCTCGGTCGTCGTCGTTCTGTTGGATGGGTGCCCAGGGCTATCGCGTGGGATCGTGGCAAAGCAGACGATGTAATGAGCATGCTTTTCGAGGTTCATTCTTTCGATGAGGTGCTTGGGAGAACGTACAATGCCGGTGGCATACATATTGTCGTCGAATCTCGGAATACGAGATGAAGACAGATCAAAGATCAGAGTGAATGGGAATGATCCGACGAAAGAGCGCTTGGGACGAAAAGTTATCTGATTCAAGGTCAGCTTTGATCCATCTCTTCAAAGTATGCGAGGCCCTCAAGTCTTATACCTGAAGAACCCTTTCAGCATGTTGACCTCGATGTCCTCGATCCACCGGATGGCTGTGACTCTTCACTCCACAACCCACACGCGCTCCTATCCTCCTCCTTATCCGAACGAAGCGTATCGAAAGATCTAATGAGCCATCCACCTTCCACCATCGCCAACGGTCAAAACCGCTACCGCCCTACAAAGGTTCAACGCTCCAGCGAAACACACAATAGGTCCGCATATGCAACAGCCATATATCCACAACGATCAAAGGTTAGGTTCTCAGGCGTGGGCATGTCGGGTTACACGATCCCCGAGCGCCCCCTTACCTCTCCACCATCTCCCTTCGTTCCCCGGCCCAATGAGCAAGTATGATTCTCTCTCACTAGTATCACATCAATCGGAATAGAGGAAAGCCTCTCCTCTCTTCGAGTATCACGGAGCGTCAGCCAATCATCTCGGAGAGTACGCCACGGAAAATCTACGCCAGGCGAGCGAAACGTCGACAGAACGAAGACCTCGAAACGTAGAACTAAAAGGGCCTCTCAAGTCAGAATTCGCTGCACTTGGCTATTGCTTCCCTTAGCTGCCTTGCTCGACCGGTCAATCTCACGGAAGGGCTTCCATGTCCGGCTCAGGATTCGAGAAATAAGGTTAGTGGTGGCTTGCTACCTCTCCCCCAGAGGTCCTGTGTCACTGATCTAGGGCTTCAACCTTACCCCCTAACAATGTGACAGGTTACCTAAGGCTACAATTTGACATCCGGGGCAATCCACCTCCAAGCTTGGACTTGCCCACATCTCGCTTCTTGCACCACGAGACTAAGCCTGACCAAGCAGTCATCCAAGTGTCCGAAGGGTGGAGAGGAAGGAGGCGTTCGTCGGTCCCCCGCCTCCCCGTCTCCCCGCCCTCGCCACCTCCGTAGTAACGTTAACTCTTGACCAAAGAGGTAAGAGGGACCTCAGGTCAATGTCGGGCCGTAGGCAGCCATTCAAGCTGGAAGGCTGTTTCAGCCTAGAACATCTTCGATCTTGAGGGCGCTTGTTACCCCATCGTCCCAGCCTAAACTCTATCGTGGTCGCCTTCGTCCGTAAGATGGCCTGATGTTGCAGATCTCGAGGCGACGCCTAGTAGCCTTATCCGTTGTTAACACACATAGTAAGTTAATTGTTGGCCCGGGCTAGACACTAACTGATTCGGCCCGTATATTGCTCGTAAGCTCAGTAAAGAACTGCCAAGACTTTACAAGGTGAGTAAAGGAGCTGAACGTCAGCTCTGCCAACATGTTCCGGATGACTAGGCTGGTTGTGAGCTCAAGCCCGAGAGCCTCTAGACTACAACGGCGCATTCTTCATGACTACAGTTCTCATTAGTGACAGGGCAGTCGTACGGTGTTGGTGAGAGCACATGCATGGAGGTCACTGTACACGGCATAGCGCAAAGGAGTAGTGTAATCTCTCGTATTCTCTCTGACACCATCATTCACACCTGTGGTCTCGCACGCACTCTCAGCGAACGACGCGTGTCAAGCACCAAGCCGCGGCGAGACCCAGCTTTCCTCCAGCAATATCTCCTTCGTCACATGCAAGATAGTTGGAGGGCGGTCTCAAAGAGCCAAGCCGACGATCCTGAAACCATTTGTTTTTTTAATCATATCCACACACGCCACCATGAAACCGCTCATCAAAAAAAGGTCGTAATCAACCGCGACCACATAGCCTACACATGCTTCAACAGTATTCTATCATATACCGCATGCTTTGTTCCAGGATCGTTGAGCTTGAGAAGTCAGACATGATCCAAGAGTTGGCTGCCCTAGTAGGCAACAGTGTCGGGGGAGCCATGGCATGCAACTCTGAATCATCTAAAAGAGAAAAAAGACCAAAGGGCCCGTGTGTTTGTAGTAAACGACTCAGGAAAAGGTTTGGTGAATGCTAGAGTCGAAACTCTTTTCCATCCACACTGCTTCAAGGCGATGGTGAAGCATTTGAAAGAAGAGGACGCCCGTTTTGAAGAAATTCACGAGTCCGATGTATGTACTGGGCGGACGAGAATTGAATGCTGCTTGGGGTATCGGCTGAAGGACATGACTGTAAAAACATCATGGGCCTGTGCTGAGACTCGAAAATTGCGACTCGTGTTGTTCAAGGAAGGTTGAGAAATAAAATGCCAGGCATCCCACGATTGGTGTATATACTTGGCGAGTTGACTCGACTGACGAGAAAGAACCAATTACGGTCGAGTGAAAAGGGAAGAATTTGTAATTAGAGGCCTTGCGGGTATGCACTGCCGGGTATCATGCCGGTGCCTCCTGCTCGGGATGGGGGGCCGAGCCGAGTACCCGGAAGCTCAAAGTCGGGGTTGTTGTTCAAGAGCATGTCTTGCCTTCGCTGTTGGACGGGCCGTCGGGGCGGCATTGGCTGACCGTAACCTGGCATTGGCGGCGCAGGATTCCACCTCGGGTTTACCCCTCTTTGGGATATCGAGGTGAAGTTGGAAAGATCAGACTCGGCGCCAGGACTACGTGCACCGGCATCCGCATGAGCGTCATCATACATATTGGGCGCGGGTAGAGGTACCTGAAGGCCAGGCGGGGGACCTGCTCTTTGAGCTGGTGCCGGTGCTGGCGCGTCCGCGAAGCGCGGATCGACATCTTCGTAATAATCGCTGGCTGCTGGCGCAGGCGAGCTTCGGTTGAGCATCTCAGCAGAGCGTTGCTGTTGTAGCGGAGAGGCCGTTCGTGATGAGCCCTGGTTCTGGTTCCAAGCCTGACGAGGCGGGACGTAGGCACTAAGATTTCCGAGTCAGCGTAGCCCTCTTCTGGTTCCAAGATTCAAAAACTTACTCGTCTTGGCTGTACCTGCTTGCCTCGCTCATGTATGTGTCATGCCTCTGAGGGTGAGCCCTGTTTCCGCCACTTTGCTGCTGCTGAAGTCCGACCATGCCGGCAATGTCAGCGTCACTGTCACGGAACTGACCAAAGCCCGGAGGCGGGTGAGCGGGGCTTCCTGTAGCTGCGTCCATCTCAACCGCTTGGCCGACCATTGGTGGTCCGTCTTGGCCAGGGAGAGGCGGGGGTGATTCAGCTCTCGGCAAGCTCTGACGCTGAGGGTTGTAGGCTTCATATCCTTGCTCTTGTTGAGGGATAGATGGGAGGGAAGGGTTTGTACTGTTGTTCGCAGTAGTGTATCCCGGAGCCATGTCCATGGAACGACGTCCGTAGGGGCCACCGGGAGGAGGACCGCCGTAGCCGTTGGCTGGGCTTGGCCGACGGTCGTAAGGTCCAGGACCTCCGGGACCGCCAGGTCCGGGTTGATAGCCTGGCGGAGGTGGACGGCCTCCTCTCATGCCGTTTGGTCCGAAGCCGCCACGAGGCGGTGGCGGGCCATATCCGCCCCGACCGCCAGGTGGGGGACCATAGCCTCCTCGTCCGGGAGGACCTCCATAGCCACCTCTTCCTGGAGGCGGAGGGCCGTAGCCACCATATCCGCCTCTACCACCGTAGCCACCACCGCGTCCTCTGAATCCTCCAGGAGGCATACCGCCCCTACCTCTCATGCGCTCCTGCGAAGGGCCTCTTCTTGGGCCAAACCCATCTTGAGGCGGTAGCGGGTTTCCGTAAGGATCTCTTTGGATAGGCGGGACAGAGCCGGATCGCGAAGGAGGAGCATCGCTAGCAGTCATGACGCCTTGAGAGCCATTGACGGGGCTTCTTGCTGTGAGAGGGATGCGTTCATCGCTGACCTGGTCATTGTTCTTCTGAGATTCGAATGAGGCAAAGGTTGGCATCTTGTCAATGCCGTTTCCACCGCTGACAACGGGAACGGTAGGCTGGGAGGCGACTGAAGCAGCAGTCTTTACTTGAGCTTCGCGGTTGTAGTAATTCTCTCCGCTCATCTCGGCGTTCTCAGCGATTCTCTTCTTCCTGGCCTTTCTGCTCACCAACATACGGCGCATGGCACATGAGACCAGACCACTCATTCCGACGAGGATGGTGGCAGCAAGAACGATGTATGAGCCCCATGCCATGTGAGGGACAAAGAGGAGAACATCCACGAGGAAGGCCAGGAGACAGATGAGGAAGTCGATGAAGGAGAAGATGAAGAGGGCGAGAAGATATCTCGCAGAATGAGAGGGTGAGTGAAGGTGAGCGACGGCAGCCATGATAAACATGATGAGAGTGGCGAGAGCAGCGACAGGATGTACGATCAGGATAGCTGACAGAGTGTTTCGCGCAGAGTCTGGGAGGTCAAAGGCCCCCTTGCTGTCCGCGGCTCCAAAAACTCGTGCTGTAGAGAGTGTCAGCAACAGTCCTCCATTTCAATAATCAGCAGTGAACCACCACAGACTACTTACTCGTGTCATAACCAATCTCAGGACCTTCGCAAGTGCCGTCTGCCTTGCAGACGCCAAAGACTCCAAAGTTGGCTCCCTTAAAACTACCCAGCGGAATAGCCTTAATAATCGGGGTCGATAGGGTAGACAGCAGGAGCAAGGCGAAGGCCGCAAAGAGCAGCACCGTCATGGGAGTTGCCGGTCGCAACATGATGGCGGTTTGTCGTCGAAGAAACCTGCTTCCAAAGGGGTGTGTGGCGAGCCGGCGTCGTCAAGACGCGGCGAGTAAAAGGGTGCGTTGCGCCCGAGAGATTCGGGTGTCGTCGTCGAGAAGTTGTTCGAGGTGGGCTAGTGTAAGATGAGGTCGTTGCGCGGCATCGTCTACTGGTTGGCAAAAGTCGTGGTCGAAAATAGTGACATGAATGAGAGTAACGAAGTGCCGATGAGAGCGTATTGCAATAGAATCCTGTCTCTTTCTTTCCTGCTAATCCTCTTGCTCGATTGTCCCCAAAGTCTGCTCAGTCGGTATCCTGACGGGTGCTGCTGGTATTGGTCCTGAAACAATGTCGCAAGGAGACGGTATTCCGGTCGACGGGTTTAAATCAAATCGATTCGGACGAGGTCGGAGTGAGTCGTGAAATATTTTTCGTGTCCTAAATGCAAGGCTGCATCCAGGGCAATTGGGTTGAGGTTGTGCGAAGTGAATAGGATCGAGTTCCTCCTGTTCGACCTTGAGAAGGGAAGAGGGAGAAAGAGACAAAGGTACGCACGATCTGGGGAGGAAGACGATGTGGGCGAGCGAGTGGGAGAGTGGGCGACTTGTGTGGAGGGAGCGAAGATGAAAAAGTGGGCCCTGGCCGTGGGTGCAGTAGGAGTGGGCAGTTTTGGGCCACACGGCAGGGGAGCCAAGGGGATTCGGGAACAGGGGGGTGTGGTCAAGTCTGGGAGAGAGGGGTGTGGCGAGAAGGGAGAGGCAGGAAGGAAAGACGTTTACCACCACTACAAGTGCCACTGGGAGTGAGGTTCCCAAGATAGATAGCCACATAATAGCGCAGGTTTGGTGCAGGATTCCAGTGTAATAGCGTGAGGCGTTGGGCAGGTTGCGTAGCTAGATGTGGCTGGGGTACTGGCCAAGCTGCCAGTCAACATGCCTCTTCATCCAATTACCTCGAATTAGAACTGCAACCAGCCAGCTTTTCATTTGCATGGCCTGCTTTGCAAGGCTGATGGATGATTGACCATATGAGTTCCTGTTTTGCAGACAGCAGTTCGCTTGTATCGATTGAGCCTCGAGGGCGAATTGCGCCGCTCGTGATGCTGTTCGGTGGTATCTGCACCCCCCGGGGTAGAGTCTGGACTCAGTGTGCCTTCCCTGGAGGGATGGATAAGATACGTACCGTTTAGTCCAGCGATGAGTATGCAAGTAAAATGGAAGTGCACAGCCCACCTGGCAAACGGCTTGCAGGCACCAAGCAACGCAGATTGGCAGAGAGTCCAGAGGCAGGCACGCCGCAAGCCGCACGACAGGGTCGGGTCGAGAGCGACAAGATTGGAGTGCGCGAGAAACGGAGACTGGCCTGCATCTCCATGCAGTCAGACACCAAGAGCCACGAGAGCCTGGAATCCAAATGCCCCCAAGTGGGCTCTCTGCAGCGGACGTTGTGCCCGCTAACTCGTTGGTTCGAATCAATATCCTTCCCCCGCCGCCGAGATGCAGCACAGGTTGCCCCCAATGTCGATGGGGGGCAGGCACGAAGCCTCGACGAGGACTGACACCAAATGGCAGGTACCTGAACAATGTATCGGTCTTAGCGCGAGACTCAAGGTGCCTTATTCTTTGTTCCTCAACGCGTGCTCAACTGTCCCCCGGCAGCCACACCATTCCACCTCTCACTCTTCCCAAGACATGCTGCACCGACTGCGTGGCTTTCCTAAAAGGACGTCTTCTCCGAGCTCAACAGGACAAAGCCCTTGTTTTTGCGGAAGTCTGGTCCGGCCTCCATTCTGACGAGTGACATTGATTGCCAGTATTAGGCTTCAACACAGGATACCGTTTTTCTGTTTTTTGAGGTAGCTCCGGCCAATAGGAGCGACTTGCGAATTATCTCAGTACGAAGTACGCCTCGTCTACCTTACTTCTTTCATGCAGTTGACAAGCCATCCTTGAGAACATAGTGCACCTTATCAACATGCGGTATGCGGTATACCGATACAGACGGGACGAATAATTACACGCAAAAAAGCCAATAGATCCTTTGTTCCCCAAGCCAGGCACAAACGACTGCGGCTAAGGTTCCCATCGACCACACTAATTTGACCCCAGGAAGCCGGGACCGAGTCCACTACCAGTACTTCGTACCATCAGCTTAGTAGCACCACAGGACCCGACTCGAACCTCTGACCAACGAAAAATAAGTCGAGTGACGACCATGTCGTCTCTAATTTCCCAAATTACGACCGATATCACCCCGACGAAGACAGAGAGTGTGAGAAAAAACTCAATTCATCCCCGTCTAGTCAGGTCCCGGTCGATTCTAGTCCGGCCTATCTGCAATCGACTGCACGCAATCGCGTGCTTTCCCGGCGGGCCCTACTTATCATTTCGGCATTCAACCCCGTGTGAGCCTTTCATTCCTTTGAAGGCCCATGGGAGACCATTGATTGATCAAGCCACAAATTCACAATACATCTGCAGAGTTCTACTTTTCTGAACCCTGGACATCGTCTGGAAGCTCAGAGCCCCTCTCAAGCCTCGACTATGGCACGCACAATCTTGCCCCGATCAAGCAGGTCGAGATCCAGTGCTCGCGAGTCTGTGACCCCCTGGGATTCAACAAAGCTTAGCAGGATGAGGAGTGGGATGGCGATGGATGCACCGTGCCGGAAAGCCCTCATCCTTCTCGTCCGCTGTAATCCCCCGGCCGCTCAAAGATCCTAGTTGGGTCAACTCCACCAATCATCTGTTTCGATGATCCGAATTAGCCAGACAGTGTTGAGCTTCCAAAGTTCCAATCACTCTGTGGACGCTGCATCTCTCATGACCGCACCAAATCCCAAGGTCTTCATCGTTGCGGGATTCTTGAGCTTACCTCCATTGCGGCTTTCCAACCAGGCTTCTGCAAACTTGCAAGCAGTCCCAGACTCCTCCGTGGTCAAACGGACGACGCAAAGGCATAACATCGTGAATTAAGGCCCCCTTGTCGGGATGGGGCACCAGACACTCTCTCGGCATCCAGGGCCCAGGGGTCTACGCAACGCCGTTGTCGGTCGCATCCCTACACTGCAATTACAAGCATCCACTCTGCCGTCGATAAGTTCCAAGCAACTACTGTAGCGACTTGAGAACCGTGGATCGCCCGCGTAGCAGATACATGCGACCACCGCTGTGCTCCACGTCAATCGGCGGTAAGCGTTCATTTGCCATCATTCTCAATGACTTTGCACCGTTTCTCTGACGTTTGGAGCCTTCTACAGATATGTACTTCACGTATTGAACCGCCGGATTCGCGAAGCATAATGACGAGGAGAAACGCCAACGTCGTGGCACCTAGGCTGTGTCAATCAACTTGGTTCCAGTAACAGGTCCTTGTCAGTATAGACGTCAAGAGATTCAGGCGTATCGGAAATGCGAGAAGCAGCCCCCGGTGCCCAAGACCACGACGGCAACGGCCATATTCTGGGTCGAAGGTCGAAACCGAACCGCTCCGCTGACCAAGACAGCTAGCCCGCCGCCGCAACGACGCATTGTCGGGCGCTAGCATCGCTACCCCGGGCTATTTCAGGCTGTCCAAGCTTTGGCCGTGCTCCCTCAGTCAGTGTGGGAAGAAGCCCGTCAGAGAGATGGGAATAAGAATATCGGGTCGCTAAGAAGACGACCTTCGCCCAGAGCTTCTTCCATCTGTTTCCATGGCGTCTTTGGCCGAAGTGCATCGCGCGTGATGTCTGCCGTGATGCCGTCGTTGTGGCTGTGGTTTTCATTTCTTCAGATGAGGACAATCTTGAGGCAACTGGCTAACAACAGGCGACTCTGTGACACGGGCGCTTCGCCGTCTCAGATTCTGAGGCAGGCTCCCAGGTTGTTCGCCCTGCGTCTCCCGCGGGCTTCCATGCCAAAACCCCCACAGTCCACTCTGCCGCCAGCTTTCAGTCGACACGGAACGCAACAGCCCATGCCGCCCGCCGTATAACCCGTCAATTATGAACGAGAAGCGAAGGCATCTTGATAAACTCTCTCAGTCTTGACTCTTGAGCGAGTCGAGATACAAACCGCTCGTCGATCGCCGGCTTGTTCTGGGCCCCTTTGATCATTCCGGTGCTTACCCCCTGGCTGGTTCCATCGTTCGACGCATAGTCACGTCGGCGTCATTGCCTTCCGTCTTGAACCTCCAGTCTCCACGACGTGCCAGATGGACTCACATCGAATACCTGCCTAGGCTGGATACATTACCTAGCTACCAATGACATGCGGCTGTCCGGGTCAGGCTATGTCTATGCAAAGACGCCACTCCGAAAGTTGGGTTTTGTGGCCAAGCTTCTGCCGATTGCTACGTCGAGTCTTTAGACGATGCTTCATCTGTCCTCCTCCTACCCTAAAGATACCCGGCCAAACCTTGCCAAGTATAGTCATTGGCAGCCATGGCCTCCTCAATCATCTGTAGAGCGCATCGCCAAGGCCCTCAGCTCATGTTGGGGCATTCGGAGAATAGATTGCCCACGGTAAACAGGCTGGGCTCTGCGTCCAATGTCGAGACATGTCTCGGTATATGGACACAGTAGGAGGCTCCTGCACGACAGTCGAGGCGTCGCACCACGGTGGGTGAGGCCAGACGGTCCATCGAAACCTGGCCCAAATTATCAAACCTCATTGTTCCCTGACTCAAATGTTTCCGTAGGCAACTTACAACTTTTACATTGCCTAGAATGGCAGAAGACTGGAACTTCTCCGCTAGCAATGGAATGGCGCCCATCCCATCAAACGTTCTATGATTGCCTCTGGTCATACTGAAGCCACGCGAACCTTGTAGATCTGATGGGTGTGCAGGGACACTTGGTTCATGCACTCATTCTTGCCAGACCCTTTAAGCTCAAACCAAAACGTCACGTCTGTCGACGACTTGCGTCATGGTCAACCCGAGCGATGCTGCATCTTCTTTTCGCACGTCGAATCGGGTCGCAATGCCCCTAGGTAGGTAGTGGTGTGCAACCTCGGTTTCTGCCACAACAAGCAAGCACCCTCCTCTCACCAGCAATGAGAAATTCAGACGAAGGAATGGCCGACATGCCTTACATCGAGGGGACCGAAACCCGCTGAGCCGCTGGTTGCGGGAATGGCCGCCGCCTAACTGCATGAGGTGCCGGTCAACCTTTTTTTTTTTTTTTTCTTGTGTGCTTCCCGCCGTGACTACTCCATCCTCCTCCCCCTTCGTCACGACATTTGGCTTGTGGTGCCTGCCAAAGGCTCAAGTGGCTGAAGCTGCTGCGTCGTTCAAGCTTTGCCCATGAAATCGGCCCACAACCTCACTTTTGTTTCACTTAATCTCAGTCACCGGACGCCGTCGATCCCCAATGCTTCAGAACGCGGCACTTCAGATGGAGCCGCGACCAACCCTGTCAGTCAGCCGGCGGGAAAGGGGCGGCGGCGGCTCTGACTGTACGGTGTGCCACGTCGTCAACCTTGAATCAGGCGCTGCCCAGTTATAGAACTCTAGACTAGGAGGTGAAGGCATCGAGGGGCAGAAAGTGGTTGATGCGCAGTGCTGCCAGAGATCTCATTGGTTATTGGGCTTAGGTCGGTGACTATCGTGATCTAGGCCATACACATAGGTTTATTTAAACATTCTACTTGAACGTGTCAATTAGATAAGCGACGAGATGTGTCTTCTTCTAAGTCTGATGTCAACTACTTCCTACCGAGAAACCTCTTCCGGCTCTACACCAAAATCCGGGCGGTCTCGGACGTACGACTGGAGGGTAAAATAAGTGAGTTACGGATCGGGACTATCTAACAGTGTTGAATGTTGCCGCCGGAGCGATTCGGCAAACTCATTCAATATTACTCCGTTATATTCTCTGGTGACTGAAGGTTGACACGCAAGGAAATACGCGAGCTTATACTGCTGCTACTGCTGCTGCTGCGGAACAGTACTGAACACGCTCGATGATTATTGAGTAATAACGTCAGGCAGGGGTTCGTGAGATTTCCTGCTTGAGTTCGTCAAACAAGGCAAAAGGCCTGGTGCCGCTATTTTGAACCTTGATTAGAATAGAACGGGATATCAGCGAAACTTGGAGTCACGCCTAAGGTCTATTCATCAGACGTTAAACAAGTGTTTCCCATCCTGCTTGAGACCACTTACACGGAAACTAAACCAATTCACAAGTCATCCTTCAATGTCGTGGCCCAGCGCCAGGTCCGAGGTGGGCACCTACAATCCGGTGCCGAAAGCGATCGGGCGGGGCCGGGGATAAGCGGATGCAACGGACGCAGCGGACACATCGGTGCTTGATTCGCCGACGGAGATTTCCTTTTGGTGTGGACGCTGATCGCTGGCGCTGGCGTGCCTACCTCGGTGGCCTGGCCCTCGTTATCGTCATTGATCTGACCTGCCCCGTGGCGCCAACGACAGATCCGGACGGCCGTGCCGAACCCGATTGACCTCTGATGGGACTTTTGCAACTTTTTCACCCTCAACCTCAACCTTTCTTTCCCCCCCCTCTCTCTCTCTCTCCGTTTTGTCACATTCACCCTGAGACTCGAGGACAAGGTAATGGGAGCCTCTGACTTCCGCCTTCATTCCCTCTTCACACATCCTCGCCATCACCAGCTATGTTACGTCAGAGCATAGCTGGTCTCTCCGCCGCGAGATCACCAGCGCAGCGATGTCTCTTCTCTACCTCCGCGGCCGCCGCGGGGCGTCATCACCTGCTGCGTAGCTCGAAATCGATACCGATAAAGGCCACAGCGACAACGACAGCGGCGAATACCACGAAGACAACGACATCACGACTCCTCCCCCACACCACAACAGCACGCAGCATCCACACGAGCAGCGCCCGCCGCGCCCTCATCCCCCCTTCGCCAGAATCCCTCGGCGCACCAAAGAAGGCGCGCACATACAAGCGCAGCTCCAAATGGCTGCGCCGGCTCGTCATCTTCTCCGCCGTCGGCGGCACGCTCTACCTCGCCGACCGACAAATCTACGCCTCCGGCCTCGCCCGCTCCCTCCGCACCTTCGGGACGGGCCTCCTTGTCGCCCTCGACTACAAGCTCAACTTCCGCCCCGAGCCGCTGACGGGCGGCTCCGTGCAGGACCTGCACGTCCGCAACGCCGAGCGCCTGTTTGACCTGCTGCGTCACAACGGCGGGCTCTACCTCAAGATCGGCCAGGCCATTGCCATGCAGAGCGCCGTGCTGCCGCCCGAGTTCCAAAAGATGTTTGCGCGCATGTTTGACGACGCGCCGCAGGACGAGTGGAGCGACGTCGAGGCCGTCATCCGCGAGGACTTTGGCGGGCGGAGCGTCGAGGAGGTGTTTGGCGTCAGCTTCCGCGGGGAGGAAGGAAAGGGCGTTATGGAGAGGCGGGCGCGAGCGAGCGCCAGCGTCGCGCAGGTACACTGGGCGCGACTGCCCGACGGCCGCGAGGTGGCGGTCAAGATCCAGAAGCGGGAGATTGCGAAGCAGATCACGTGGGACCTGTGGGCGTTCAAGACGGTCGCGTGGATCTACAGCAAGTGGTTCGATCTCCCGCTGTACAGCTTCGTGCCCTTCATCACGGAGCGGCTGGAGCTCGAGACGGACTTTTTGAACGAGGCCAAGAACTCGGAGACGATGCGGGACCTGATCAACTCGGAGAAGGGCCTCCGGGGCAGGGTGTACGTGCCCAAGGTCTACCCGGAGCTCTCGACGCGGCGCGTCATGGTGACGGAGTGGATCGAGGGCACGCGGTTGTGGGATAAGCAAGGGATCAACGGACGGTGGATGGGCGGGTACGGCAAGGGTTCGCCGGGCGTCCAGGGCGCGCAGCTGCTGCCGCCGGACATGGCCACCGTCCGCCGCGAGCTCCGCGACCGGCCGTACGCCGAGCAGTTCAAGCCGGAGCGCAGCGAGTGGAAGGGCCGTCGCGGGCGCGGCGGCCTGGGCCTGTCGAGCAAAGAGGTCATGACGACCATGATTGACCTCTTTTCCGCGCAGATTTTCAAATGGGGCGTCGTCCACTGCGACCCGCACCCGGGCAACATCTTTATCCGGCGGCTGCCCAACGGGCGCGCGGAGCTGGTGCTCATCGACCACGGGCTGTACGTCTACATGTCGCCGGAATTCCGGCACCAGTATGGCGTCTTCTGGAAGGCGCTCATGACGTTTGACAACAAGACGATTGAGCAGGTGACGACGGAGTGGGGTATCAAGGCGGCGGACCTTTTTGCGAGCGCGACGCTGATGAGGCCGTACGAGGGCGGCGACGAGCGGACGCGTAACGGCATCATGAAGGAGCTCGAGGGCAAGACGCCGGCGGAGCGGCACTACGAGATGCAGCAGCGGATGAAGCAAGGGATCCGGGACATGCTGGCCGACGAGGAGAAGTGGCCCAAGGAGCTGATCTTCATCGGGCGCAATATGCGCATCGTGCAGGGGAATAATCAGTACCTCGGCAGCCCCGTGAACCGGGTCAAGATGATGGGGGAGTGGGCGAGCCGCAGCCTGTTTGAGGACCCAAATCTGCCGTGGGCCAAGAGGGCGGATAATGCCTGGCGGCATTTGCTGTTTAAGGGCGTGTTGGCGCTGACGGATGTAGCGTTTTACTTTTTCAAGGTGAAGCAGTTGCTTGGGTTCGGGGGCGGAATGGAGGACGAGATGGAGAAGAGGATGAAGGATATTGCGCAGGATTTCGGGGTTGAGCTGCAGCATGAGGTGTTTGAGGGTTAGACGGTGACGATGTGAATAAGGGTGCAGAAGATGATGAGTCTAGAGTTGAAGAAGTAGACAAGATCATTAGATTCGCGTTTATGGTGTTTGGGGGCTCGGTAAGAACCTTATAGAGGCATTTGATATAGGAAAGATACCACTCTTCTGTTTAACATCCGGACCCAGGACTAGACCTCACGCGTGGCATTGAACTGTCTCTCACACTCTAGTTGCCCGGAGCTGACATCTTTGGAGCAGGTCTCATATCGAGAGAAAGAATTGGGGTTCCAAGCAATGGGGGAGAACAAGAGCTCTTTTCAACCACGGGATGAACCTCACTCACTCTATGTCTGTTGACTTTCAGTTTCCCATCTCACAAGTCTAGTCTTCAACCTGACATGACGGGGAGCCATCTCTACAATCGGACGCGCCAACGTTCCTCGTCGATTCTCCACGATCAGCAAGTCATATTGGTTTGAAGACTGCGCGTGAGGGATTTCCCTCACCATTGTGAACCAAGCAAGTCCCGCGGAGAAGCGGCGTCGACGGTGGTCGTGCCGTCTGTCGTTTCGCGTGATCATGCTTCACGAAGTGGGCAGCAACGCAGTAAAACATAGCCCCCCAGGCCCTATCAGTCTGGCGGTTTTTTTTTGGACTTTCCATCTCTAAGCGTTCACAGAGTCCAGAGATTGAAACCTCAAGCAACGTAGCAGCCGCGGCTTCGCCTGTGCCTCGGAAGCTTGTTTCTCAAGAGCCTCGACCAAACCGGTGTCTCGTCCAGTTAAACCACACAGTCGGTATTAACTCGTCCCAGTCGTCGAAACAGTTTCCAAACCCATAGACTAGTACACCGACCGGTCTTGTGATTTCACCACGACAAAAGTTAGGTTCTGATTAAGCCAACGTCCCCGAAGATTTCTCTCGGGTAGCAAAAAAATGGAATGAACAGGTCATCCTGTCGTCCGTGGATATCAACCTTTGATGTAGATAACGAGCGGTTGACGGTGCTTCGTCCCGATAGATATCGTAGTCGAGGGCCATGTCTCCCTGCTAGATATGGATTTAGTATTAAATAGCGCTATTGCCGCAGCCTTGTATGATGGGTCAGGCCAGAACGCGATTGCCATGTGCTTTGTTCCCACTTATCGTCATACAGAGCGTACTAAGTGGTGCCCAAGTGGTTTAACCTAGTCATGCATTCTCACACTTTCGCCCTACATGTTCGAATCATGATAATCACCTCAACTTTCTAGATTCTCCTCGCTTATTATTCTGATGGGAATAGTAGAGAGATATTATGGAGAAAGAGCAAAGTATCTTCTCTCTTTCCCACTCTTGTTATCTTTTGAGCTGGTGGTACCTTGGAGTTATCGGCGACGAGGACGTCAATCAGTCGACTTTTCAATTATCATTTCAAGCACACCGATAGGACTCCGGAACATTGCGGTATAATCAGTTCAAGTACTGGCGAATATATAGTGATGTATAGGGAAAACGAGAAGACGGAAACTCCCAGTTACAGGACACCATGTCAAGGTTACAGCTAATTGTTATATCGAGGGTCCAGAGGAATCGATTGCAAAGGTCGAAGGCCCGTCCAACGAGATGTTCCATATAGCCTTTCAGGGACGGACCAACGCCGACTACCTGTTGTTGAACTCGCTTTGGCAAAATCAATGGAGGCATGTCGTTCGCTGTAGAACGCCTAATTAAACATGTGAGTACGCATCCCAGCAGTACCATACTTAGCATGTATTCTACTGTGCTTGCCGACTCGAAGCAGCATTTGGCTCCATCCTACTAAACAGTAAGAAGACCCATTGCCTCTGCGAATATCAGATCGTCCATCAACGTGTAGCGTAGTCCGGTTCTGAACTGTCGTTCCCTGGCATCGATACTTGGCTAGTCGCTTCCGGTCGTAGTGTGATCTAATTCTCATCGCTACCAAGTCCTCGATATCTCAATGAGTCTTGCCTAGAAAGCTTAAAATGGTATCGAACCTACAGTGCCGTACCATCTACATGCTTGGCACTAACCCGCGAACCATCCCTAGTCTTGGGTATATCCCAACACGTATACGTAACACTGCGTGGCTGGATTCGAGTAGAGCTGCTGTGTGCTGTATGCTGAATGGCTTAGGTCTCGTTGTTCCGACAATCAATTTACCGCCTGCATGGGTGGACATGTGTCCTGCGGCTAACTTGGCGAAGAAAAGCAAGATGTCCGAGTGAATGCAACTGCCGCGAGGGGACTGGCCTTTTGATAAAGCATGCCTTTCAGACTTCTCCGTCACACTCACTGCCTGAGGTAGACTTCTGCCTCTCGCAACCCAAGAGGAAGAAGCCTCGCCTACTCACGAATGCCAGCGACATCTTCAGAAAAAGGTAGTGTGTATGCCAAGGCAATGGAAACAGGCAAGACACCCATACTACGATATAGGGTTTAAAAGCAGTCCTCTCCTCCTTTCCAGAAGTAAGCCCCATCACAGATATCACAGTCCCATCTCTCAACATCGCCAGGCCCCCTTGTAGACTCGCCAGCCGTACAAACATCCGACTAAGGTCAATAGACGTATTTGAAAGCCCTCGGAAGTTGGAACTTCAGTCCTGGGCGTAAGAGAAAGGGTAAATGTTTGACAAGTGCAGCAACCTAACCGAGTACCGTCGGCTCACTCGGTTGCGGTGTAAGGCTGATGCAAACATGAACACCCACTGTCCAGGTAACCTTGTTTCTGGCTACCCTGGCCCGGCTGGTCTGTTGGTGTCCATCTGTGGGATGCGAATCAAGCCTTGTTGGAATGTCGGCCACTTGCTAGTAAACTTGTTGATGGGGAAGGGAGACTATCTTACCATGCCGAGAAAGGGCACGGAGTCTCTGCTGAGGTATGACGACTGTCGAGCTTTATGTCTACGACCCTCGATGGGCTGGTTCATGGTCGAAGAGCCTAAAGCCAACAACGACGCAGGATCCGGGACCTCACAAGATATGAACTTAACCAGTCCCTGGGCCTAGAGGCTCGACTCGGTATGATGCATTGCATGGGAGCGGGAGAGGCATGAGCCAGCGGGCCGACGGGGGGCGCCACCCGAGCGAGCAAGGCGTCAGGGAGCTGGACACCTGGGGTACGGAAGCTGTTTCCGCGATATTGCGGCTCACGGGGATCTTCCTAGACCTGGTTGAATGAGACGCCAGGGTTGGTAGGTTCACACGAAACCATCGGTTCCTATAAGCCGCTCGATAAAATGAGGGGAATATTGATATTCGCTGTGGTTCATGTCTTGAATTGCATGAAGTCGAGTTAAGCTTAGGGCTATGAGAGGTGACCAGCAGATATTAGTGTGCCCTTTATGTAGTAGTCTTGTCTCGGTATCTGCCACTTGAAAAGACTGCCGACTTGTCTCACATCCACACATTCGAGATGAAGTTATGGGTGGTGTGAAAGGAAGGAAGTCTAGACTGGATGGTATCCGTACCTCGTACGAATACTCCCTCCCAGACCAGCAGCAAGGGCGGAAATGAGAATGAGAAAAAAAAAAAAAAAACAAGCAACACAAGTTGGACCCCTGGAATGCGGTTGTGCTTTGTTCCACAAGCTAAAAGCACTGTAAAATTGGAGCGCCGATCGATCTCGGACAATTTGAGAGGAATTTTTGGGATGAGATGGCATGAAGGAGCGCGTGGTTAATGTGAAACAAGGGCCATTTCGGCGTCGGAAGCCCCACAGTTCATGGGGACGGGAGCCGAGAGGAAAGAGGGGCCGTGGATGGGGAGCGAGATTGGCTGGTTATGGGGGCTCGAGACTCGAGTGAGAGGTGACAAGGCAGTTGGGGGTCCATTAGAGTTTTGGGGAGAACCGTGAACGAGAGCATTTTGACAGTTGCGTGATGGTTGCTGTTGGTACTTGTTAGTGGGTGTGTAGGGCAGGATGACGGCAGTCCAGCGGCAGTTGTGTGTTGCAATACCAGATCGTCGTCCACATCTGGACTTGTCAGTGAGGTAGCATGTCGACGATCTTCCGGTGGGCATTCGGGAGGAAACGAGTCGGGTCGACCAGCGCACAAGGCGGCCAGCGAGAGCATAGACGTTTCCATCCGTGCCACGAGCCCTGCAGGCCACGGCATGCCGCAAGCAAGGTATCCGTAGAGTCAACCCGCCATTGCAGTGATTGCTGCGGTACCACTTGGTACGATGGCGGGCTACACGAAGCTCAATCAATTGAGTTGGCGTCGGGGAGCGATGCTGTAGGACGCCGAGCGGCTGTATGTGTGTGTGTGTGTGTGTAAGGAAGTGTAAGTAGGTAAACGTGAGGTGCCAAAGACGTCTCTGTCCCCCTTCGAATGTTCGATGACCAGTCGAAGGTTAGGGGAAGTTACGCTTTATCTAAGCTCTAGGTAAAGAAGCAAAGCGCAACCTTCGCAGAAAAACACGCGTGACAGACGCGCGGGAAGCATGATGGACGGGAACCGACACTCAAGTATTGAGTTGGCTGAAGGTGATTGGTCAGGGGATGAAGTTGGCGAGATGCGGGTGGGTAGGGAACCTGGGAGTTGCGAGTTGCAAGCTGCAATCACTGGATGCAATCTTAAGGGGCAGCCTGGGCCTGAGTCACATTTCCTGGAATGTTCTTGCTGGGAAGGCAGGTTTGTGACTTTTCTGTCGCGGTTGCTTCAGGGAATGTCCCTTTGGATGGGAGTCTGGGACGGGCTTCCTCTTACCTTCCGTTACATCTGAAAGCGCTCGAAACTCAGTCTTGGGAAGGCGCTTATCCGTGTAAGCGAGTACGGTCCCTGCCTTACCTTGGGTACCTTACACTGGGTAAGGTACCTGGCCTTCCCCCAAGTACAGAGCATTTCGTCCCATTGTGCAGACAGACTTACGCGGCTAAATGGAATGGCGAGATGACTTTTGCTGGTGTCCGAGACGGTAAGTAAGTTGATGACGAAAAAGCAAGCTCTTCTTCAGGCGGAGAAAATGTTCCCATGTGCCGGTCTCAACGGTCCGTAACGTCATCCTCAGTGTTCCAGACTCCCAGCCTTGTGTGTTAATTGGATTGGAAGGGGAAAGAGAAAAAAAAAGGGGGAGAAAGCCGATGAGGTAAATTCTTGTATCGGGGACTAAGGTGGTGTTGGTTTAGTGGGATCCCATCATGCATGAACACGGTGTAGAGACTGCGTTACTGAGATTACCGCTGCCACCGGCCGAAGTTCATCAGCTCAACGCCATGCAATTCGGGAAACATGCATCGGAAGACAACGGGATACCGCATCTGCTGAACCGTCAAAGTCTATGGAATGCAGTCATTCCGAATCTGATACGTTTGATGCCGATTCAGCTAACAGGACTTACTGGTTAAGACTTGAAGGCAGAGATAAGCAGCCAACTGCAGAGTTCAAACGGTGTTTCTGCCATCGGGGGAGGGGGATCCATTCCCTCGTGGTGGGCGCGCGGGCGGGCGAGACCTTTTTGGGTGCTTTGGGCCTTGGGCAGCTCTAGGTGGCCCCAATGGCGTTATTAGCTCTCATTAGTGGCTCTGGGGGGCCCCTGGGCTGGGTTAGCGAGCTGTTAGAGCCTGGCTGCGTTACACGCCATGCGGAGGTTGGAGGTGTTTTCTCGTGGAGCATCCAAGCATCCAAGGAGGAGACGACTGGATTCCTGGAAGACTAAGGCGAGTACGGTATCCGCACTCCGTAGGGGTGAAGTGAGGAACAAGAATAAGCTCGGGTGAAGGGTAAAGGGTGAAGGGTGAAGGGTGAAGGGGGACCACTTCAGGAGAGGACCATTGGGCATGAGAGCTCACCTCACCAGGTACTCCGTACTCCGTACCAGCGTGGCAGTCTCTCAGACGAGACAAGCGACGGGTACCTCGACCTCTTCCCAGTTTAGCGTGGCCCCGTCGGTACCTGCGTCGGGGGAATTTCTTGCTGCAGGGTGCGGAGCGCGGATTGGATAGGATTGCCATTTGATCTGGCCAATAGAAGCCACGAATTGCTGTTGCTTCAGTGCGCCTTCCTGACTGCGTATCGGTGCCGCCCCTCCCAGCTCTCAAATTGGATGGGACATTGGATCCATGGGGACGCTCTTTCCCTCTTGCCCCCATGAGAAGAAGTCAGGAGCAAGGAGCGGGCTGTTCATGCCATGCCTTCCCTTCTTGTGTAAGGTAACCTAGACGTTCTCACGGCTCAGGAACACAGGTATCTACTCCCTACTCCGCGTACTGACCAAGGAATCCCCCATTCTGATGCGCTTCTCTCACGCGCTCCCCGTCTCTACTGCGCCCCTCGATACGGAGTAAACCTGCCTCACCTATCTCTACTCCGTACCATTTACTGAATTTGTAGACTGCTAAACGCCCCCTTCTCGAATTGTCTTCATCTCTTCACACACCTCGCACCATTCAGCAACCATCACCATCACTACCTGGCTTTGCGCCATCGAACCTGGCAAGAATAGAAACAATCTCCTGTCGGCGCAACTACAGAGTAGCAAATCTCGAATTGCATTACACTGCGCACTGCACTGCACTGCACTGACCTCATCCCGATCCCCCGCCCATCTCACCTTCACCTCCACTGGCATAATCACATATTACGGATACAATACACTCTTGTCACGGTCCCAAGTCCACCCATCCATCCAATCCACGACTGCCCAGCCCAGCTCCAGGACAAGACTCAACATAAGCTCAATCGTTTGGCACGTCCAGCTTGTAATCATTCGCACCACTTGCACTCCCACTTGCAATTGCTGCCCGCGACGCACCAGTGTTATTCCCTGCTTCTTTCCCAGTCCACGACCCGCATCTGGCCCTTTCTCTGCTCGTCCCGCCCGGGTCCTTTCTCACCCTCACTTAATTACACCATCCCCTCTTCTCGTCGACATTTCGGCCAAAATCCTACCGTCGCCCGTTCAGTCCTTCCTGTCTTCGTCCTTGTCCTTAGACTTGCCCGGGCCACGGACACAAGACCCTCCCTCCACTGTACTGTCCAGTACCTTACCTCCCCACGCGGCCACGCCTCTTCGTCCGATCTCACTTCACCACCGCCCGACTGGAAACTCTTCCTTCCGTTCGACCATCCGTCCGACGTTTGGCTTGCGGTCCTCCCATTCCATTTCTCCTCCGTCTGTAGGAAAGGATCCTGCGCCTGCTTTTCTTTTCGACTACGCCTGCGTCTGCGTCTGCGCCTACTACCTACGACTACGCCTTTTCACTACCTACCTTACTACCGCTGCCGTTCCACCAGAATAGCAACGACGCATCTACACTAGCTCCAGCCATCGGCTCGGCATTCCATTGGTAAGTGCATATAACGGCGACGATCCTGCGTCCACCTCATCACTGCCCTCTTCCTGCCCCTATTTGCTGCGAGACCGCCCCTCCTTTTGCACTGCACCCTCTGCAGACGGCAGATCTCCTGCCTCGACGTCTGCCGTTGTATCGCAGCCAACCAGACGACGGGGACAACTCGCTGGGGACACCCACGTCTCCAGAATTTCGACTTGGGGAGCCGCCTTTCGCATTGGTTCCTGTTCTGCTCTCGTTTGGTCTGACGCGACTTTGGCTTCTTCCCTCCGTCCCCAAACCTCTTCCTGACTGCCATTTCCCTGTCACATCGTGCAGGCGCCGCCCAGCACAAGACTTGCTCCTCTCCGTTTCGCCGCGCTGCACACTCTGCGGTTGGCTCAGGAGGGCGTTTGAGCGGCTGGCAATTGCGGCCGACCCGGGTTGTCGTTGCTTGGTAGCTAACCTCAATTTACCAGACACTCTTTTCCGTCATCGTCCCATTCTCCCATCATTTCCCCCCTTTCCACTCTTTCCGGGGACGTACCGATTCTCATTCTTTTACCACTTACAACGAGCACACAAACAAGACTCAGCCCAGGCAAGATCGAAGGCCAGTCCGGAGAAATCGATTGCCAACTAGCTGTTCTCCCCTTCAAATTCCGACATCTCAGCCACCGTGCTATTCGACGTCCTCGCGATAAGCGGTCCACACCTCCGCCGTTTCCACGCAAGCTACTTACGCAAAGGGTCTCCCCCATAAACCGAACAAGCGAAACGGGCAGCTAGCATTGTGGTCGCATATGCTATACGCCCACTCCGTTTGCGGCTTCCGACTCTGAAACCTTTATTTTATGCTGAGGACCCCAGATAATGAGCCAGCCCCGTCGCTCTAGCTTCGGTATGCTTCTCAGACGTTCCAAGTCCGGCGACCTGGGGAAGGGTGGTAAGAAAGCCCAAGCCCTTCGCGAACAGCAGGAACGCGAACTCGAGCGTCAGCGTCAGGCTGCAATCTCCAGAACTCCCCCCAAGCTCCCCGAGTTCTACAAGGCCAATGACCAGCTCTCCAACTCCATCCCCTCTGACATGCGTGCTGAGGAGGCCTCAATCATGTCGGATCACACCATAGGTACTGCCTACTCGACCCGGCCCTCCATGGAGCCCAGCCGCAGTGTCGCGGGATCCGTGCCGCCTATGCCTCCCATTCCCGCGAATGCCTACGATCCCTATGCTCGCACCGAGAGCATGACGCACCGTGGTCGCTACAGCTATGCTAGCAGCGCAATCAGCACTGTCAACAGCCCTAGAAGGGTTCGGAGAAGAAAGGATCCCACTCCCTTCAAGTAAGTCAACAGCCGAGACATTGTCATGCCAGCCCTTCCTCTACAGCCCGCTAACCCTCTTTGCGTAGTGTTCTCGTCATTGGCACCCGAGGCGCTGGAAAGACGTCTTTCCTCGAATTCCTAAAGACTGCTCTGGCTCTCCCGCCGAAGAAGCGATCCCGCAAGACTGAGGCGGAGGAGGAACCCGCTCCTAGATCTCCCCCTTCCGGCAATTTCATCCCTCACTACCTCGAGACGGAGATTGACGGCGAGCGAATTGGCCTCACACTTTGGGATTCGGAAGGCTTGGAGAAGAATGTTGTCGATCTCCAACTTAGGGAGATGTCGGCCTTCCTGGAGAGCAAGTTCGAAGAGACCTTCACCGAGGAAATGAAGGTGATTCGATCGCCTGGCGTACAAGATACCCACATTCATGCCGTCTTCATGGTTCTCGACCCAGCTCGTCTCGACCGCAACCTGGCGTCAGTCAAGGGCGGGGTATCGAACGGGCACAACGGCAAATATGCTCCTCCAGCTCGCATTTCGGGAGGTCTTGACGAGGATCTGGATCTTCAAGTGCTCCGTACCCTCCAGGGTAAGACTACAGTCATCCCCGTCATTTCCAAGTCGGACACGATCACGACCAAGCACATGAATATCCTCAAGAAGACCGTGTGGGAAACCGTCAAGAAATCAGGACTGGACCCGCTTGAGGCACTTGGCCTTGACGAGGACGACGACTCAACCAGGATCGCAGAGGAAGAAGAGGCAGTGTCTGACGAAGAGCACGCCGATTCCCACGATGAGGACGATTTCCCAATCCAAGGACGGGAAGGTGTACCCTCCTCTCCCGGCTCGAAACGACTTTCTGGGTCCTCCATCCGTCAGCACAAGGCTAAGCAGGAAGCCAAGGAGGAGGAAGTGCCCTTCCTTCCGCTCTCAGTCATTAGCCCTGATTTGTACGAACCCGAGGTTTTAGGACGTCAATTCCCATGGGGTTTTGCGGACCCATACAACGAGGAGCATTGTGACTTCACGAGACTCAAGGACGCCGTCTTCAGCGAGTGGAGGGCCGAACTCCGTGAGGCCAGCAGAGAGCAGTGGTACGAGGGCTGGCGAACTTCGCGACTTAAGAACAGCCCGAATGCTCGTCGCCGATAGACCCCTTCGGAGTTGGTCCATGGGCTTTACTTTTGAACCGTCGATACCCTTACCTTTCTGAACCACACAGCCCTTTTCGATGGCTGGCTTTACACCTGATTTCTGCACTTGTCGATGAGATTTGAGAGCACCGCGCAGCATACCCCCTTTTCCTCTGTCACATACCAATTCTTATGAACTCCTATGGTTGGAGGGCGCCCAAAATACGGCGAAATGACAGCATCATCAGCCCAACTTCGCATGACGAAACTCCTTGATATCCCTGTTGCTTCCTTGCCTCGACGATGGCTCAGGCAAGATGACGACGTATACCAGCATTTCCGACTCGAGCAATCGGGTGACACTAGCATCGCCAAGACGCCTGTTTCGCACGAGAAGGATGCAAGACTTAGTTTATTGTACTTTTGGCACCGAAAATACGTTTCCCGACTTCTTCACTGGCAGCGACCACACCTCGCTTTACCAGACTTTCTTTTCTTGTTCTTTTTACTTCACTTCTTTTAACGACATTCAAGATTCTGGGGACGAAAGGGTAGACTGAGTTTAGCGGCGGTTGTAATCAGTCACAGTTGGTTGGAGAGCAGGTGGATAGAGAAGGCCTGCGATTCGATTCAGACGGGCACGAGAGATACAGGTTGGAACCGACTATGGTGGTTACCCGGGAGGGTCAGCCGATAGCTGTAGGGCAGTCTTGATAGGGACCGGTTTTCTATTCACGAATTTTGATTTGTCTTCTTCATGACGAGACTGATTGACCTGCTACGTCGTGGATGCTTGACATGTGAGACTGTCCGGCCTGCTACCGAGTACGTGCCAATGAGACTACGTTTAAGGAAAAATAGGGTCTACATTCGAGTATCCTATATCCATCCATGAACGCCATGAAGCATGCTTATCGCATGCTTCTAAAAACACCAATAGCCAAGAATAACCCTGCGAGCCAATCCTCAGCACCAGTAATGAATTCGCATAGGCCACCGACTGGCTCCCTTTTTCGTCATCCCATGGCTGTTCCTTGCTAGTTCTTACACTTCAAGCCCCTCTGGATGATATATAGCTAGCCATGAAAGATAAGGTGACAGAAAAGAATGCAAGTTTGTCGAGTTAATGGCTGCTGCGCCAGGCCAGCCAGCCTTGTTGTTTTTTCTTCTTCTTCTTCTTCTTCTTCTTTTTTTACAACTCATCGTCCTCGTCGTCGCTTTCCAACTCTACGTATTCGGTATGCGTGGGCTCGCCCGTCGCCTCGTCGACGTCGGCCTCCTTACGGTCTGGGTTCCTGCCGCGACTGATGAGAGCCAGGCGTTCCTTTTTGCCGAGGGCGATGCCGTCGAAGCCGGGGTAGAGGTTCAAGTCGGCTCTGTTTATTATTCATGATTAGTTTCGTCCTGGGTGTTTGCTTTTTTGATCGAACCAAGGGAAGAAGGGGAGACGAGTACAGGGAAGAGGGCAAAAAGGGAGGGGGGAGCAAACATACTTTAACAAATCAACCTTGAGATTCCGCGCCTTGTCGCGGATAGCTTGCTGGTCCCGCGGGTGATCCAGGATACAGTCCTCCCTCTCCTCAAAGGTGTCGCCGCCGCCGCCGCCGCCTCCATCGCTGCGGGCGGCGTGCTGGCGTTTCGCGATGAGCGCCCAGAGGCAGTTGTGGTGCTCTATGAGGCGGATGAGGCGATGGGTGTCCCTGTCGGACCAGGGGACGCGCTGTTGTGGGCCGGCGCGGGAGGCTGGGCGGCGGTTCATCTCGTTTATCTCGCGGAAGGAGGCGACTGTGCTGGCTGTGCTGGAGACGCTGCTTCGGGGGGAAGGGGGAGGGGCTGAGGAGGCTGGGGCGCCGTTGGGGAGGGAGGAGCGGGGGCGTCTTTGGAGGGAGGTTGTCGAGGTGGAGGCTGAAGAAGAGGGTGGTGCTGATCGGGGTGGTGGTGCTGTGGAGGGGAGGGTTCTGCGTTTTGAGGGGGGAGGGGGCATGTCGCGGCGGTCGCGGGCGAGTTGGGCCCTTCGTTGGGGATTCGGGTCGCGGCTATCTTCTTCGAAGGGGTCGTCTGACTCTTGAGATTGTTGAGATAGGGAGACGGAGGCTTCGCGGGGTCGTTTCTTGCTGTTGTTGACGGCGGTGAAGCCGGAGGAGCGAGGGGGCCCGGTGGTGGCGGCGGTGCTGGCGCCGGCTTTGGCGGAGGAAGAAGGTTGCGTGCTGCGGATGATTGCGGTGCTGGGGAGGCCTGCGATGATGGCTGAGAGGTCGCTCGACGCTGGGGAGGGGTTGCGGCGGCGGTCTTCTTCTTCGTAGTAATCACCGCCGATGCCTCCGTTGATGATGGACTCCACGATGGCTCCGCGCTGAGATCCGCGTTGGGAGTTTGCCAGTGACGGAGATGGGCGTATGCGCGAGGGGTTCTCGCGGGAGAGCTTTGCTAGGAGTTGCACGTTTGATCGAGACAAGATATCTTCGCGTCTGTAGTCGAGTCAGTATGTGAGTTGCGTATAGACAGCTTGGAGAGCATCTGGAGGAGGTCGTACACGTCGTTGCGGACAATATCCTGTGGTGCGCTCGAGGGGAGGGAGTCTGTCGGAGAGGATTCCCTCGATCCCTGCGGGGGGTCCTTCAAAATAACACTGAGCTGGTCAATCATTGTACTGCACCAGGAGGAAATCTTGCTGATGAAGTCGATCGATTTGTCATCGGCCCCGTTCTGTGGCTGGTCAGGCGATCCCTCGAGCGGGAACGTCTCGTCCAGGGCCTGAATGGCATCGTCCGCGCTCTTGTCCAAGATGGCGTCGTGGATTTGTTTTGCCCTCTCTGCGAAACGCTCCGTCATGCGGCCGTTGATGCCCCTGAACGGTCCATTCTGCAGTGCCTCCTCTGCATCGACAGAGGACTCTAGGGGCATGCAGAAAAGCTCCGCCGCGATGTCGGCCGGGTTATATTGGTCGTCTGACAATGTCTTGAGACTCATGATCAGCCGGTGCGTGCGGATGTCGAGGGCGAGCTCAATATCGTCTTCGGTAACATGATCGGCGTAGTCATCGTACGGGCACAAGGGTGCGGGAAAGTCCTCATCGAGGCGCTGGAAGATCTTCCAGACTCTATCAAAGTTGTTCTCCTTGCGGAGCTCGGCGTCGGATATGACATTGAGCAGCGACGTGGCGTTGGCGCCGATGATGACGGCCCGCGCCTTCATCTGTTGCCTTTCGCTAATGTCCTCGATGCTGGCGAGGAGGTCGATGAATAGCGCGTCGGTCTCTGCAAAGAACTCGCGGGTACGGAGCCAGTTGCCCCGGAAGACGGGTAGCAGCCGCCGCCAGGATTTACTACCTGGCTTTGGGTTCCGAAGCAGCCTCGCCAGAGCTTCGGATTCGTGCCATAAGGAGTCGAGCGCGTTCTCCTTGAGTTCCGCCTCGACGACATCCTGGGATGCGTCATCGTCGCCTTCACCCAACCCCAACTCGTCATCGCTGCCGTCGTCCTCTTTT
Organism: Colletotrichum godetiae; assembly: GCF_030913485.1. Classification (NCBI taxonomy): domain Eukaryota; kingdom Fungi; phylum Ascomycota; class Sordariomycetes; order Glomerellales; family Glomerellaceae; genus Colletotrichum; species Colletotrichum godetiae. The sequence goes on along the minus strand of NW_026851249.1, from coordinate 1,567,886 downwards.
CCCGGTAGTTGTACGCGTCCTTTTGCTTTTGTCAGTAATTTGTCTCCCGAACGCGCAAGACGCGGGTCGCACCTTGTGATCCTCGAGGTGCCGATGACCCTGGTGCTTCTGTAAACACGATTAGCATAACGCGTTCTTGCAAGGAAGCAAAACAAACGCAATGTTGGCAGACTTGAGAAAATTGTGTATGCAGCACTCATGAAAGCCGGGGTCGCGTTCCTCTGTGTGCCCGAAACACTTTGCGATCCCATTTCTAAGGGCGGCTATCAGTCTCGAACTTCAGATAGCCCCATCACGAACACACATAACAAGACTTACCGCTGTCGTTGTCCTGTGGGTTGATGTCCCTGACAATGTCCTTCGCATTGAACCGCGCGACCGGTTCATTTCTGTAGAGGTCTTCCTCTTCCTGCTCTTCCACGTCATCCTCCTCCTCGTCTCGTTCTTCCGCCATCTCTCGCAACGTGGTGCTCGTCGGGACGATCTTAGCTTTCCCTTTGCCTCGCGTTTTTGACCGAGCTGCAGCAGAGGCGGCAGCGGTGGTGGCTTCGCCGCGTTCCGTCATGCTTGTGCCGCCTGCTCGACGTCGTGTCAACCGAGCAGAACGAGCATCTTCAATATTGTTCCCCGGAGACTCCGGGGCACCGCGGCCCGTTCTTGTACGGGCCATGCTGTTTGACTCGGTGTTGTTTCTTGGAATGACTGGGGCTGCCGGGAGACGCGTTTTTGCTGGGGTTAGGTAGGGATGTTGAGTTTGCTGCTAACCGGATTCTCTAACCCTAACCCCGACGATGATCGGAACACGATACGTTAATCGAGTGGTGCTTGAGTACGAGTTCACACTGTGTCTTAGTTGCCTAAGGCGTCATGCGCGAGCACCCGCGTCGCCTCTTTAACGGAAACAACAAGGTTTAAATATCCCCCTCTCCAACATAATAATATTGGGTTGATTGCTGAATGAGGAGCTGCGCCATAGTACCTAATCATTTGGCAGACTCTCAGATAACCTTTTCAGAAGGAGTTTCTGTGGGATTTTCGTTGCTTTACGTCGTCATTTTGGGCATGATCTAAGACTAGGGGCTAAGGCACCTAGGGTACATGATCAAAGGAACCCTGCAGTTCCATCACGAAGCGCAAGTCTTCAGCGTCTTGCCTCGCTGCAGACATTCTCGGCCCATCATTTAGCCTCCGATGAATCTCTTTCAAGATGTTGTTTACCCACTCCTTGTTTCTGGCAGCGACAATTTGGCTTTAGTTGCACGTGTCTGTGCGGGGGGATAGAAGCTGTCGCCTCTTGCTGCCTATGCCACCTTGGCTTGCCCACCGGGCCATCTCACCTGAATATACTTTGATGAAGATTGGGGCAGAGAAACCAAAACAAATACTTTGACGAAGTTCATGACAGGTAAATCCTTCTTTGATGTTTCTATCTTCAAGTTAATGTGCTAGTTACTGTGATTCGGAGGTCACTAGCGTTGGGTGTTTTGGACACTGGTTGTGCTTGGGGGCTCATTTGGCGACGAATCGTGTAAGTGAGCTTTCCGCCTCCCAGCCCCGGGTAGACATAGATACGGCAGGAGAGAGCGCTCTCTCCGCTGTTTTGATTTAAATCATATGTCTTCAGGGCTGTAAGCGCAAGAAAAACAACGTAAGGCAGGAAATTGGGTTTTTCACATGAAATTAGCATAATCTGTTCCAGCAGACTCGAGCTGAGACCATCAATTGTAGCTACGATCATTGCAGAGGCTCAAGACTGGCTGGAGAGGGGGGTACTGGGTCCAGGTCGCATCATTGCTGCTTCTTTTCCAACTGCTTGAGAGGAGCATCCTTTCCGAAGAGGCCCAATAGGTATGACGTTCTGGTCAGACAGAGAAGGGCCTTTGATGTGTTAGCATAGCGTCATAGCTCGAACGAGAAGGGTGGTCGCACCGTGACTCCCACGTTGCCCCAGGCCATGGAGTTCCAGCTTGCCACGTCGAGGAAGCGATCGAGGCCCATAACATGGTAGCATACGTAAATGTGACCAAGGTCGGCTATCCAAAGAGCAACGAGGTACCCGCGCACGACTTTCAGCTCACTGGTGAGGTTAAGTACGGCCAGCCCGACCATGGCCATGAGCAGGTAGATGTTCCCGAGCTGGAGGGCCACGAGACGGGCATTATCAGATTCTGGAGTCGGCACGGCGGCCGAGATGGCGCCCTGCACGATCTGCTCGGATATGAACCAATCCGGGTTGATAACGGCACCTAGGAAACCGCCGACACTTTGTGAGACAGAAACGCATCAGCTCAGTGGCGGCTGGGGACTGTCAGGGTGGCGAGAGAGAGTGAACGTACAGTGAGATGGGCTCGAAGACGGTGAAGACTAGTCGGGGGAAGGTTGGAAGAGCCGCAGCTGCCGCCATGACGAGAGTAGGTAGAGGCCGTTGGTACCGGCCTGCTAGTGGGAAGCGGGGGAGGGGGATTGAAAGCGGTGCAACAACAAAGGTAGTCACCGAACCCTTGCTGATGATGAATGGAAAGGACAGGTGGTTTCTCGAAGCCGGACGAGCGGTTTGACAGGCAGGCAGGACAGGCGAATTCGAGGCCAGAATGGTTCAGAAGAAGGCGACAAAGGTGGCAGGGAGGGGCAGTAGGCAACGCAATTGATCAGACCGACAAGCTGTGAGATGTTCTTTCAGCTTTGGTGGAGGGTTTGTGGTGTGTGGTGACTGTGGTGTGTGTCATGCAGGAATTCGGAGAGGCGGAGGCGGAGGCGGAGGCGGAGACTACGGACAGCTGTAAACTGGAGCGAGAGACATGTCTTGGGTACATGAGGTAAGATACACCGTAAGGTACTGCCCTGTTAACCTACCGTACGGAATGACAGTAAGCAACCAGATGACCTGGAGCACAGGTGCCAGTGGTGCTAAGATGCCCTCCAAGGTTGCCGAGCTTCGCACCGAGTTGGGTTGAAGTTACGCAGTTACGCAGGCTGGCAGGACCCAATTCAGGCTCAGGGAAGGGAGATCCATCATCCAGTGAACCTAAGGTGGGACGAGAGGTGTGCACGGTGAGCCATCCAGTCAGTGCCAGTCTTGCCAATGTCTGTCAAGGGTAATTGACCCCATTGCCTGGTGGCAGGTTGCTTAAGTTGGGCAGCCATCAATTATTTCGCCTTCTCAACTCCATAGGGCAAGTGTACCTGTAGTGTCCGACCTTGGTGCATCAAGTTGTCTCCAGTGTCTGTAAGGTACATCTTCACATATCGACGGAGTACCCAGGCATCTTTTGTCCTGAAGAAGGAGGAGGAAGACTGAGAGAGAGGCAAAGACACCCAGAATGACAGAGGAAGCTGCGTGCCGGCGCGGAGAAGAAGAAACGGGCATCGCTGGGCAGCAGCCAATGATAATCACAAAGTATTAAAGTTACTTGGCACACCCGCCAGCGCCGCTGGTTGGTATCAGCAAATACCGCAGGCCCAACCACGCTAGTCTCATTTGCCGCTTCTACGGTGGAGAATCTTCACGTGGAACTTCCATCGTTGGGCGAATCTTCCAGGAGGAGCCCTGCAGCCACTAATCACTTTGGCAAGCTGTGGTGACCACTGGTGAGCCCGTCTGCCTGTCAGACCGGGCCCTGAAATGCTGCAAGCCAATCCTTAGCTGCTTGAGCCTGCTTCACGCTCACACGCTTGACTTTTTACTGATACCCTTACCTCTATGCTCCGAGTCCCCTCCGCCTTTCGGTCAGTCACTGCCAGTCTTTGCTCCCTGAGCAAACTCGTTGAAGACTCGAGTCCAAGTCTTCCATCCTCCTTCTCCTCCTCCTCCTCACCATCCTGCCCGCACGCCGCCGACCTTACACCATCCATCCCGCGCCCAATTGTCTCTCCTTCTTCCCTTCGCCTCTCCCCTTCACTTCTCTTCTCTTCGTCTGTGTTGTTTCCTACCTCAAATTTTAAACCAAATGCCCACTCCGACTTCTCTAGCCCACGATGGCCTACATCGAGCCACGCCTCATCCACCTGCTGAACGATTCCACTACGCCACAGCTCGCTCACGCTGATCTACCGCCTCTCCGCCTAGCCTTTTCTCGTCCCTCCGAGAGGCCTTTCCCACTCGAGCCTGAGACCACCCATCGCGAAGAAAACTCCAAAGGGCCCTCGCTTGCCACCAGCCACGGAGCCCCACCACAGAATGCCGGCACCCTCGACGACAGCTTCTCCGCACGAGATTCACGAAAGGATGACGAAGCACCAATTGATCGGGGAGCAGTCAACAGCACCGCGCATTTACAATTGAGACTGCTGTTGGGCGAGGACCGAGATAATGCAGACTCCTCCTTTTCTCTTAGCAAGATCCTTGACGAGGTGCCCGAGAACAAAGATGATTCCGCAACGAAGAAGAGGCACCGCAACGTTGCCACCAAGGACGATTTCGTGCAGCTACCACAGCCCGTCAAGAAACAAAAGCCAATCCAGCCCCAGGTCATGCCGACTATGCCGCCCATCATCAATGGCTTACACGAACCTCCTCCCGATGCCGCGCTGTTCCCACCCATTGCCTCCAATGACTTCAACGAACCCGAAAGCAACCAGCTAAAGCCACTCCGAGATTTCGCGCCTGTGCCCGAGGAAAAGGATATAGAGATCGAGGCTGAGAAGCCCGCTGAGACTGACTCGACAACAACCAAGAATTCCAAATTAAGTGGTGGCAAAACAAGGAAGAAGGCGATGAAGCCGAGGAGGAAGTGGTCGGAAGCTGAGACAAACCACTTACTACTAGGTGTCAACCGTCATGGCGTTGGAAAGTGGACGGATATCCTTGCAGATCCCGACTTCAACTTCAATGACCGAACTGCGGGTGACTTGAAGGATCGGTTTCGCACCTGTTGTCCGAACGAGTTGCGCAGGACGAACAGTGAACCGAAGATTGCAACTGCTGCTGCTGCGGCGCCGCCAACGACCCCGACCGAACCAAAGCCCAAAGCGAAAACAGGACTACTGTCCGAAAATATACTCATAGCCCAAGATGAGACTATGGCGAGCGAACAGTCCCAGTTGACCCAGGCTGAACTGGACGCCTTTCCTAAAATGAAGAGGAGCAGGGCGCACCGCAAGAAGCTGGAGGATCTAGCCGAGCTAGGAATCCACGGTCCATTCAAGAAGTCACACAGACGAGAAAGACGACCTTTTACCGACCAAGACGACAAGCAAATTCTCGAAGGGCTGGATAAATATGGACCAGCCTGGACCAAAATCCAGAGAGATCCACGCTTTAGTCTGTCTGGACGACAACCGACAGACCTCAGAGACAGGGTTCGGAACAAGTACCCCAGTGTTTATGCCAAGATTGAAAAGGGATTGTTCCAACCCCAGGACGGGCGAGGGGGCGATACCCTCGAACCGACGATTAGCATGAGCATCTCAAATACTCTGCAGCCCAACAGGCCACCTCCCATGGAGGCGGCATTGAATAGAAGCAATTCCAAGGAGGACCTTCCTAGGTGGCCTCTATCTGTCATTGACAACGGAGAGCTACCTGCCAGCCAGCAGGCCTTCGACTTTGGCGAAACGACCACGGCGACTTTCATGGGAAGTGCGGGAGAGATGGATATATCTCGCCTACTGCTGGACGACTCACAGGTCGCTAGCTCGACTGCGATATACGCACCCGATCAGACGTCTGAATCAACGTCACCTTAACGTACCATTGGGTGTTGAAGTCTCAACAGCCCTTCGACAGCCGGATACTCATCCTGCTGCGTCATTTGACAACGGTCTAGCATATCTGCTAGGTTCCGACCTGTCACCGTGTGTGCGAGAATTTGTATCGAACATTAGAATCAAAAGTGCTGCGTATTGTTTGCTTGCGTGGCGTATGTGGAGAAATGGGGCGCTTCGCTGCCCGAACGGTCGTTTCTGGACATAAACTTATACCAAACTGGTTTTCCGTAATCACATTTTGGAGATACGGCGCATGGTCAGATATCTTTGGCCAAGGATGGACAAGGGCTTTGGAGTGAATTAGATGGACTACGATCGTTTCTGCGCAAGAACGAGATAGTGTTCAGGACAGGCTACTTTGAGCCATCAACCGACTACCTCAGTAGAGTGTCGAGACCTGGGCACTGTGAGCTAGAAAGCACCAATCGCTAGATGATTGTACTGAATTCAGTGCACATGACCGATGCGTACTTATGAGTCTGGAAAATTTACACGGTTCGACATGCCAATGATGGAATTTGAATGGTCTCGAAGAAGAGACAGCTAGCTGCCTCTGCGTCTGCGTACTAACATTCGGATACCGTTATTGTCCTTTGGGTGGGGCCGCTGTCATCGATCCTACCCGACAAGCCCGTGTTGCCATGTGCCGGTCGTGAACGGGACCCACAACCGCCGAATCAACGGAGCACGAGAGCCAAGTGGAGAGGGTTTACACGGACCACCTCGCTTAATCCAGTTGACCACTGACCACCACCGGATTATCGAAGCCCCGCCCCTCCTTTTGACCGCCCAGAGACACAAGTGTAGGGTTCGAAAAACCTACGCCTCACAGAAAATTTCCAGCCCGATCGCTCTGTACTCCACGTCCCGTTGTTGAATCTGAGTATCTCGACTTCGACCTTCACACCCACCGACCAGATACCCCCATAGACTAATCGGCAGTCAGACAAAATGGGCAAGGGACTGTAAGTGCTTGATACCCAATCCTCAATTCCTAGGTTATTGTCGTCGTCGATGCCATTCGGATTTTTATTTGGTTCTCGAGCAAGTTTGACTTGCCCATCGCGATGAGTTGAAGAAAAATTCCGACGACAACATTCGAGACCTTCATCAAGGACGTCCGCGATACTCCGCGATACGAACAAACATTCTAACAATGCCCTCACAGCAAGAAGCACCAGAAGCGCCTTAGCGCGCCTTCGCACTGGCTCCTGGACAAGCTGTCCGGAACCTACGCTCCCCGCCCCTCGGCCGGTCCTCACAAGCTCCGCGACTGCTTGCCGTTGATCGTCTTCCTCCGCAACCGCCTCAAGTACGCCCTCAACTTCCGCGAGACCCGCTCCATCCTCATGCAGCGCCTCATCAAGGTCGACGGCAAGGTCCGCACCGACATGACCTACCCCGCCGGCTTCATGGACGTCATCACCATCGACAAGACTGGCGAGAACTTCCGTCTTATCTACGACACCAAGGGCCGCTTCACCGTCCACCGCATCCAGGCCGAGGAGGCCGAGTACAAGCTCGGCAAGGTCAAGCGCGTTCAGCTTGGCCGCGGTGGAATCCCATTCTTGGTCACGCACGATGCGAGAACGTGAGTTTGCACACTCTGCACTGGTTCTGTCAGACATCATTCAGCCGTTGGATCAAGCTTTGGTCGATTCGTCATCACCCAAAATGCTCTCTTGTTCAATTCCTGGAATAAGACTTCCCAATCATACAAAATCCCCTTCCCTTTTGAAGTGGGAGGGAGGCGGAATTGCAACGTCAAAAAGAAGAATATTGGCCGATTACGAAGGAAAGAGATTGGAGCTATATCCGACGGCTGTAATGTATCACCCCACCCGAACCCTCTTTGCTGACTATGCTCTTCCTCTACAGCATCCGCTACCCCGACCCCCTCGTCAAGGTCAACGACACCGTCAAGATCAACCTCGCCACCGGCAAGATTGAGGACTTCATCAAGTTCGACACCGGCTCCATCGCCATGGTCACCGGCGGTCGCAACATGGGTCGTGTCGGTGTCATCACCCACCGTGAGCGCCACGACGGAGGTTTCAACATCGTCCACATCAAGGACGCCATTGACAACACCTTCGCCACCCGTGAGTCCAACGTCTTCGTCATCGGCTCCGAGAAGCCCTGGATCTCCCTGCCCAAGGGCAAGGGTGTCAAGCTCACCATCGCCGAGGAGCGTGACCGCCGTCGCGCCAACAACCTCGCCGGCAACTAAGCGATCATTCTTCCTCTTCTCCTACGAAATGATGAAGGTTGCGCGTGAGTCTGCTGCGTGTGTTGCTGCAGTGTCGGGGTTGTTGTTCCGGAAGGTGACGCCTCCGCTGCATTGCTACACACTTTCGTGAATGTCTCTCGGGATGGACACGGGTTATTTGGGTCGGGCAAATGGGATTGAGCATGATCAAACAAAAATTACGGAGTCTAGGGCTGATTTTAGAGTTGTCGGCTTTGACTACCCGGCAGATAGCTGCGGCCAATACCAAGCCATTGAAGGTCACTCTTCCGCCCAATCTTGAGTTCCCATATGCTTCGCTTGTGATATCGTCCTGTGAAAGCCACCGTATCCCCACTTCGCTGTTAGGACACCTCGACGTCATCATATGTTGTGATACAATGTCATGTTATTGCCGCCCACGATACTTTCCATCTGCTCCATAAAAGAATGTCCACTGAGAAGTAGGATTTGTTCAACGCATATCTAGATCTAGAACATTGCCCTGCGTTTAGTGATAACTGTGGCTACCTCTACGTCCCAAGACATGATGAGCCTTTAACTCATCATCTTCACGAGGCCCCACCCTGGGAATTGTGAAAGACTTTCGTCACATTGCTCGACCCTAGAGGAACAATTTGCTCCAGTCCAATAGCCATGAACCCCCATTGCCTTCCACCAGCACCACATCCTCACTTCGACCTGTCAACCACAAGCCATTCATCCGCCAAGCCGTGCCTACCCTCTAGTTCTCACCCCAACACCTACATCACACCCCTTCCCACAAACAGTTCCCAAGGGTAGGGAGGGCAGGTGCTTCATCAAGGCACACAGCCACCGAGAGGGAAAACGCAGCGTGCGAAGGACAGAAAAGGGCTATAGTTACATCGGCATGTACTCAAGGGCCCAACCCACTCACTCACTCACTCATTCATTCCCACACGGAAAACCACCACACAGTAAACAGTCTCGTGCCCTCTGCTGCATGCTTATATGACGCAGGCTCACTCGGCAGTCCGCGTCGGCCTGGAGCCACGAATATGGTTCATGACATACTGTGCAGGCATTCTTACACACACCCATATTCTCTGGGGTACGTTTGTGTGCCTACTCGTACCTGCCATGAATGACTGTGGGTGAGGGGAAGGAGGTGGAGGAGAGGGACCTTTCCACGGGCAGCAGGATGCTAGTAGGGCATCTGAGGTAGTGTTGTCTACCCCGAGGAAGTTCTCACCGTAACCCCCAATCGATTGGTCATTGCATTACGAAATACGAAAGGGGGCACTTCCTCTTCGTTCTTGCAGCCGAGGAGAGGGGGCCTCCCCGAATAGGGAGGGGGAAATGCGAGATTCTCGTCCTGGTTGAGATTCCGATACCCCGACTTTTGGTCCTGATCCTGATTCTGGGGTAAAAAGGCGCCCCGGTACTTCCTTACCGGCGTATTGTAGGCACAAGAATGGTGAACTTGACGCTTCATGGAATCTTTCATCACAACTCACAATCGCTTTGTGCGTTCCCCTTAGGGGCGAAACATTTCGAACAAGGCGGCTTGTGCCTGAGCAGGTCGCTAGCAGCTGATCCCAAATCATCCCACGGACGCGGTTTTGCCAATTTCTGTATTTGAGAGGTGAACAGCCCCAGCCTCGTCTCCACGGATTTTCGACCCCTGGAAGTAAGAAAGGTCCTGACTATATCCTGTACGGATATCAATACAGGTGTATCGTGTCTTAAATTTCTATGGACCTTGACCAGACGGGCACTCAGGTATCCGTAGCTGCTCTCGGCTACCTCTTCTCGTGTCCAGACTTTGTGGAGGTGGGACATTTCCCCGCCACCAGGTTGTGGTCGCCCACAAACCCCGCCGTAACACCCGTACTGCGGTACTGCGAGAATCCACAAGCAGAAACTGGTGTCGGGAGACGATGTGCTATGTGGTACGTCGGGTGTTAATGAACGAAACCCCCCATCTGCCATGTCCATCAAAGACTCTAAAGAATAACATAAACATTCCGATCTATAGCCAAGTGGAACGTGTTGAAGGTTCAAGAGGAGGCATAGGCGTCGTTGACTCAAAGTCAAATTTGTTCAGCTTCCGGACGCAAGGAGAAGAACTTGACTGAACACGCCCGGCCAGGCTTTGACAATAAAACAAACGAACTCCATACGAGCACATCAACAACCAGGCGACGGCGAACATGCCTTCGGCGACTCTGCCGCCGAATGTAGGTAAGACACGAGCAGCCAGTCGGGGCGCGCGGGGAGCACAATGCAGTTGCCCCGGCACAGGGCATTATTTCTCTGCTTTGTTCCAGAATCCGCATGTTTGTCACTGCGGAGACTCCACGGCTTATGGATCAAGTAAGGCAGTCAGTCATGCATTTTCGTGGTTGGTGGCAGCTCCGGACAGCGTTTGGGGATACCATGGTACATCCAAATTGGTTATTCCCTTGGACAATGGGGAGGAAATCGTAGTTGAGAGCCAGGTGCGGCAAACCAGCTACTGGCTGGCGTTGAAGATTCCGTACCTGAGGATCTTTGACGATACTGGTTGATTCGAGGACGGACAGAGGAACAGCTACAGCCCAAAGGAAGTCCTGCGAGCGGCTTTCCTGTTCTGCGCTGGGGGGCTATCCGACTTCCGATCCCGACCTGAGTACCTGGAAATCCATGCAGCATCCAAGCTACCTTGGCTTAGAATCGATGATCGAATCTCATCGATTATTGGGGTCGCATGGCTAGCAGCAAGGGGTGGGTTGCGTTGCAGGCTTGCGGCGTGGGAGGTACGCATCTAATCATGCACTGAAAATCCTTTGGGCAGGTCGACAGGAGGGCTGAGCGGGCTTTGAGAGAGGGGCGTTTTTGTCATCGGAAGCCGCACACTTCTGGGGTGAGAAGTGGTGTCAGATTGCCTTCCTCGTAATGGACAGCGATGCCACTGCCTGACAAGAGAACAGGATGTTCAATCTGCCTTGAGCGCGTGCGATGGTTCCACAGAGCCCGACTCTCACAGCGTGTGACGTCCAGTCTGGGGAACGGCGTAACAGTGGTGAACCTCGGACACATCGCTGACAAAACTCAAATTCCCGATGATGGTGTTTCCTAAAGGTAATTGTCAGGGTCAATGTAATTGCTTACCACCTTCGCCCGCAATAGAAATCCAAGAAACAGGTGAGCTTATGCCACACTGTCCTCTGGGAGTCAGACGACAGCGACATCTTTTACTGCAGATGGAGCAAGAGACTTAGCTGCTTTGCTTGGTTGCTTCGGCCTTTGTCGTATATCTGCTGTGGGTTCTGTTATCTTGACCTCGGAAAACCTCCGTGTCGGCGCTGCCATCGGGAGCGGACTTCCGGGGGCGCATTCAGTTGGTGAGATAGCCAGCACCCAAGGTCCTCATCTCGGAACACTCCTCTTCGTTGAATTTCCGCTGGCAGACTGTCAAACCCCGTGCCCACCCTTGATCCACCAGGCAAGTGCGATCTCGCAGTGGATGATCTCTGTGAGAGGATGCTCAGAAACCTGCAGTCATATCCACAGACGAGAAGACATGTTCCAGCCGGCAAGCGGCACCCTCACGAACGTCTTGTTTGGCTGGCCCCGGAGGCCAACGGCCTGCGTCCTCGGCGGTCACCGTGGGCCACCGTTACCCCTCGTGCGAGCCCCACCGCGGACTCTACACCGACCAGGCCGGTGCGCGGGGGTTCGTCAGAAATCAGGGCCCTTTTGTCGCTCACAAGAGGCTGGAAAATCGTGGTCATGGGAAGAGATTGAAATTTTCTCGGCCCCCTGTACCCATGCTCTTAGTTGGGGGTACGCCGGTACGCCTACAGTTTCTCGTCAATGGCATTTTGAGTCTGCCAGACTTCGTCAGTCTTGTCTTGCCCCGTCTCACCGTCGTACAACTCAACGGTAGCAGGGCCATCTTCGGACACGAGGTCCGTCAGCTTTCCGAACTCGACACTCGATTCGCTTCTCAGTCGTAATTTACGGCTGGCATTGCCGCGAACTTGATCACGTCGGTGAGAAGTCCAACTCAAAGGGTGGGATGCCGTTGGTAATCAGACTTCCAGTAGACCAACTGCGGAAGGTTGTTGCTGCCCCCCATTCATTATAGCTTCAGCCACCCCACGAAACGGGGGTCACACCTGCATCACAACCCAGCATCAGTCCCTACTGATGACGTGAAATGCTCTATCTTAGTTCATCATCCGCATCGTGTCCATGCTCACTCGGACCTTCGAAGCTGGCCACATTTTCCGCGTCGACTCCGATGCCCCTGTTTCTGTTCTTGATTTGTTGGTTTCCAAGCCGTCACCCAGCGTCGCCGAGAAACGCTGAGCTACAGCAAACCCGGAGAGGTCGCGAATTGATATCGAATCTGTTCGTCTATCCTCGCTGTATCGCTCCACGGGGAAATGTTCCATTCACCGAGAACATCGACGACTTCGGATTGTTTCATCTTCGGCATCTTCCCCGCCTGTGCCCCAGATCCAGGCCCGATGTCGTCCTCTTTGTTTTGTCTCTGGCAACATGGCAAATCCACGCTCGCTGCTCCACATGGAAAGCTTGCCCGGACTGGTGCTAGTCAGGCGAGGTATTGCAAAGTACCTCATCGTGGAAAAGTCCAGAGTCTCACCCCCGCTGACAACTCAGGGCTACTACCTTTGCTCATTCGCTAGCCATGCTTTCGTCTTTCTAACCCGCCGGCTCTTGACTTCTTGACTTTTTAGGCCTGTATTCCCCTTCTTCAGTGTCATGATTGGTTGCAAGAAAGTCTTCTATGCACCCACTCCCTCTGCCTTGTCTGCACCTTGTTCCCAAAGCGGGATGCGGTACGCCCAGGTACTTGAGATTCGGGTCATGCTCTCAACTTCTTCCACAAAAAAAGGCAGAGAGGCATCGTTGTTAAAGGCGAAGGGCCCCATTGTCATCCACCATATCCACTTGCCCCAACACTCAGCTTCTTAGCTTGCTTCGTGGGCGATTGCGACATTGGCCGTGGATTGGGATATGTGGTCGACGATTTCGCTCGCTTCCTGGATATAAACACATCGTCTTCCTCTTTCTGCTAGGTTCATCGTCCCGGCTTTGGTTGTCACGGACTCGTTTCCGCGCTGTACACCGACGCTTTTTGGCAAAGGGCCTTTCGTTAGCCCTCTACATCATCGTCATTCGGGAGACCGACAACTGGCCGACTTTTGCATCGTCCTGTACTCCCGATCGTAGGAATTGCCATCCGCACCTCTTCGTTGGATTCGACGCTTCCGGCAAAAAATCAGAAGCAGCGCAGACCAATATCAACCTCGAACGCCGACGCAACCCACCACTAAACCCTGTCGATTCCAGCATCTTACCCTGGTCGTCTTCTTGGCCAATAGCAGACTTTCTCCTCGAGGAATCGGATTTGTGTCCGTGTAAATGGCCCTCATCCCCTGCATGTCGGCCAAACTCTCTGCGAGGCCCCTTTTGGGCCATAGCTTAAGGGGCCGACTCGCTGGGCCCGCTCTCCGCGCCGGTCGGAGCTTTTCGGCCACGACCACCCGGCGAAGCAGCCCCCGGGCCAGCTCCGAAGGTTCGACCAACACCGCACAAAGCGGCTGGCATGGAAAGTCGGTCTGGGGTGTTGCTTTGGCCGCCGGTACTGTTGGCTGGGGTCTTGCTAGCTCGATAAAGGACAATTCTACCAGCGCTGGCTTCCTTCCTCTTGGCAGCGCTCTGCTTTCTCCGGACGGTTTGTCCCGCCCTGTGACTTATGCAAGCATGGCCGAGATGGAGCAGGTATTCTGACCCCATCGAGCGAAAGAGTGCCACTTCTAACTCCGCGTGTAGGCCTTGAAGGAGATTCGAAAGGAGCTAGGGGGCGAGGATATCATTTCCACGGACCCCGACGATTTGCATGCTCATGGGTATTCCGAATGGTCGTCGACCAACCCTGATGGACTTCCCGTTGCTGTTGCATACCCGCGATCAACAGAGCAAGTGGCGACAATCGCACGAGTATGCTTCAAGTACAACGTCCCCATTATTCCTTACTCGGGTGGTTCCAGTCTGGAAGGAAACTTCTCGGCACCCTACGGGGGAATCAGCGTCGATTTCGCCTTTATGGACCAGATCCTCTCCTTTAACAAGGATGATATGGACATTGTTGTTCAGCCGAGTATCGGATGGCAAGACTTGAACGAAAAACTGGCGAAGATGGAGAGCGGCCTCTTCTTCCCCATCGACCCGGGTAAGCTGAGATCAACGAAGTGTTTGCCATAAACGAGATTTCGGGAACTGAACATAAGACAGGCCCAAGCGCAAAGATTGGTGGAATGATCGGTACAAACTGCTCGGGAACCAACGCCGTTAGATACGGAACGATGAAGGATTGGGTGATCAACCTCACCGTTGTTTTGGCAGATGGAACTGTGGTCAAGACTCGCAGACGGCCAAGAAAGTCTTCTGCCGGCTACAACCTGAACGGGTTGTTCGTAGGATCTGAGGGAACACTAGGCCTTGTAACCGAAGGTGAGTAGGACTACGCAGATGGTCTGGCTCCAGCTCGTCACCGCTTCCTTGAGTGTTTACTAACATTTTTCAGCAACCCTGAAGCTCACTGTTGTGCCCGAAGACTTTTCAGTTGCCGTGGTTACATTCCCTAGTATTAGAGACGCTGCTGCGGCCGCAGCCGAAGTCATGCGCAATGGTATCCCTGTGGCGGCCATGGAAATCATGGACGAAGTCCAAATGAAGGTAGTCAATCTGGGTGGTGCAACAGCGCCTCGTGTCTGGCAGGAACTCCCGACCCTGTTTTTCAAGTTCTCTGGTACCAGGGCCGGTGTCAAGGAGAACATTGGCCTCGTTCAGAAGATCACCAAGAACCACAAGGGCGGCAACTTTGAGTTCGCAAAGGACGCGCTCGAGCAAAAGCTGCTATGGTCTGCCCGAAAAGAATCATTATGGTCGATGTTGGCCCTCCGCAAGGACGGTGAAGAAGTTTGTGAGTAACTCGTTATCTGGCTTGGCCAATAGGGGAACTTATGGACTAACAATGCGTAGGGAGTACTGATGTCGCTGTCCCCTTCAGCCGTCTGGCTGAACTCATCGAGATTAGCAAGAAGGAGATGGATGACATGGGGTTGTTTGCAAGTATCCTCGGACATATCGGCGACGGCAACTTCCACGAAAGCATTATTTACAACCGGACAATCCCCGAAGAGAGAGAGAAGGTCGAGAAGTGCGTCCACAACATGGTAAAGCGAGCAATAGAGATGGACGGGACGTGTACGGGCGAGCATTCGATCGGCTGGGGCAAGAAAGAATCGCTGCTTCTTGAGGTCGGCTCCGATACCCTCGACGTAATGAAGTCGATCAAACGCGCGCTGGATCCGAAATGGATCATGAACCCTGGAAAAATCATGGACATTCCTGAGGGCTCAAGGACGAACCAAGATTACTCCGTATAGACCTATAGTCGTTTGATATGGGGCAGACATGAATGATGTGGAATGCAATCAAGAGCGGTGGATGCCACTGAGAGTCGGGTCGTCTCGTCGACTAATGACTGAATAGGGCTTCGGAAGGACATGATGAAAGATCTCGCCATTACACAGGCATGTGGGGTTGGATTGATTGGCATTGTTCAAAGATCTGGTGTCTAAAATGGGTTGCTTAGGTGCTTGCAACAATCAGAAAGGGGACCATACCTAGCACAAAGTCGAAAAGGCTGTAGAGTAATGGTCTTTAAAATTGAGTCCTTTGCGTTCGACAGACAATTTTGCAGGGAGGGTTCCGTTCTTCCACTTGATACAGACTGACTTCAAGGCTGTGTTCTGCGATTCATAAGAAACTGTTCATTCCTTACCGTTGTGTTGATCTTCTAGTCCATGAGCAGCGAAGAACGGACAGCTCGGTAGCGGCGAGACACCGGTATCAATGTAAAACTTGAGATGAGATTCAAAGGTGAGAGTAGATCGACTGGACGATGATGATGTGCAGAGTCTGAAGTAAGCAAACGAGTAGGAGATGGTACGAGGGCAATCGATCTAAGATTCAATATTGTAGCGGGTAGCTGCATGCAAAGTGCTTGGGCAAAGAAAATTTGAACCCAAGCAAGTTCAATCCAGAAACACTTGATCGAAGGCAAGAAGGAGCCACTTACTTATTCCTTGCTCCTTCCTTCATAAACAACACCTTGGTCTCTACCTTCCTCACCTTGACTTCACCTCCAACCCCGTCCACATCCTCCTGCTTGCCCCTCTTCCAACCTCCAACCTTCCATTCTCCAACCTTCCCATCTACCTTCTCCAAAGGCAGTCCACCCCGATCACTTTTTGTACATGCCAACTCGTCCCAATACATATTCACCTGAATCATAGGTGTGTAAAATACAGCCTCGGATGCTTCTTTTCAATAATTCTTTCATGAGGAATGAAAATGAGTTCTACTGACTTTGGCTTCTAGCAGCCGTCCCACGCCATGGATATGGCAGGTGAGCCTTGGCGTACATGGCCGGAACTCTCACTCAAGATTCATGGCCTCCCTGAGGCCGTCGATTTAGCTGAGCTATACGAATCCTTCAAGCAATATGGCGATATTTCTTCGCTAGAGATCGGAGAGAACAAAGATGGCCAACGTGATGGATACGCCCGGGTTCGCTTTGAGCCTCCGCCCAGAGTCAATTTCTGGTCATCAGGATCCCACACCGTCCAATACCAGGGAGGCAAGAGCGCTTTTGTCACTCTCAGGACGTTCCGACCAGCCCATGAAAGTCACTCCAAGTTGACCAAGAGTCCCTCGAACCCCAACATCTGGTTCGATTCCCAGATGATGCTTGAAGCGGAACGCATGGACTTTGGCACACGGCTCCACGAGAAGGAGATGATGGTTTTCAAAACCGTCCAGAAAGGTGTGCGAATCGATATGAGTTTGACGAAGAAGAACCTTACCATCCACTTCGACACTTGTCCTTTGGACCTATTAGAAGACCAGAACGGTAACGAGGACAAGGAGGTATTTCACCACAAGTGCGGAATCGAGTTCGCCCGCCTGACCAACATCTATCGAGTCGATCGAGGTGAAGACACACTTCTAGTCATACCGCTGGGCCTTCCACCTATGTTCTGGACCAAGGCAAGCAAGAGGATGCGAAGCAAGATGGCCGTGAGCAAAACTTCATGGGGCATTACGGACATGTGGGAAAGGCGCACAGTCATACTGCACAATGATCAACTGCCAAAAGACTTCCCAATCACGCTCCAGTCAGAATTCGCAGATCCTGACTTCATCAATACCGGTCGCTGGACCACTTACAGATTCTCGATTCCCAAGACCGGACAAGATATTCTGGAGAAATTCCTGCAGGCCTTAGAGGCCCACAACATCACGACGACTACTGCAGAATTCTTTGTGGCTACCTCTCCGCGACCTCCTCTGCTCGGTACTTTTTTCAGGGCCCAAACCCCCGAGAGTCAGTTGCGATCTTTTGACTCTGATTCCCATGACCACCAACTGCCCTTCGAGATCCACTACCAGCTTGAGGTCTGTATTTCTCGGGGCATTATATCTGAGTACTCCATCACTCAGGCATTCATCGACCGACTGTGTCAGATGGACAAGGACCGAGCGAAGTGGATGCTCGAGTACTTTGCGGATCAAGGGAAGATGGAATGGAACCCGATGGAGATGTTCGAGAATGAAGAGGCTGCTCTTTATTTTCCTGGTGTGAGCATGCCATACTACTGCACCACGATCCGGAAGGTCATTGTCACACCATCAACCATGCACTTTTGCTCGCCAAGCGTCGAATCCTCCAACAGGGTACTGCGAAAGTACAATTCTTACCAAGACCGCTTCTTGAGAGTCCAATTCACGGACGAGCTGTACAGAGGCAGGATCTATAGCGATGCAGGGAACGAAATCCATCACCGCATCTACCGTGCCCTGAAACAAGGCATCAAGATTGGAAACCGCACTTACGAATTTCTCGCCTTTGGAAACTCGCAAATCCGGGAGTGCGCTGTCTACTTCTTCTGTCCGACCGATCATCTTTCATGCGATCAGATCCGTGACTGGATGGGACATTTCAATCACATCAAGAATGTCGCCAAATACGCTGCTCGCATCGGTCAGTGCTTTTCTACAACACGAGAGATCCGAGGTGTCACTGTTCCTCAAATCGTACGGATGCAAGACATCGAGCGCGGCGGCTATTGCTTCAGCGATGGTGTCGGCAAAATTTCGAAGCTATTGGCCGAAATGGTAGTCCACGAGATGGGCCAAGATACCATTGGAATACCCTCTGCTTTTCAGTTTCGCATGGGTGGCTGCAAAGGCATGCTGGCTGTCTGGCCTGACGCAAAGGGTCTTAATGTCCACATCCGACCTTCCCAAGAAAAGTTCAGGGCCCAGTTCAATGGCCTAGAAATCATCAAGTTCGCACAGTTCTCACCAGCCACGCTGAATCGACAAACCATAACCATTCTTACGACGCTTGGTGTCAAGGATGGTCCGATCTTGTATCTTGCTGAGCAACAAATCCAGGGCTATGAGAAGGCTATGAAAGACCGAGTCGCCGCTGCGAGCTTACTGGGGCAATATATTGACGAGAACATGACATCCCTAACCATCAAAGACCTCATCTGCTGGGGCTTCATGGATGCAGAGGTTCAAGAGCCGTTCGTGCTGACAATTCTGGACCTCTGGCGTATCTGGTCTATGAAGCTGTTGAAGGAAAAGGCGCGCGTCGTCGTCGACCAAAGCGCTTTCCTTCTCGGTTGCCTGGATGAGACAGGCACGTTGAGAGGCCACAGCCAGGCAACTGAGGAGAAGAATACTAACAATATCGAGGACTTGCCGCAGATCTTTGTTCGAATCGCGAATCCACAGGATGGCAAATTTTACTGCGTCACCGGCGTATGCATTGTGGGACGAAACCCTTCACTTCATCCGGGTGATATTCGGGTTGTGGAAGCGGTCGATATCCCTGACCTCCACCACCTGCAGAACGTCGTGGTGTTTCCGAGCACCGGTGATCGAGATGTCCCCAGCATGTGTTCGGGGGGTGACCTTGACGGAGATGACTTTTTCGTCATCTGGAACCCAGACCTCATTCCCAAGAACTGGCACCACCCACCTATGAACTACATCGCACCCAAAGCACCGAAACTAAGGCGGGATGTCAAAGTATCAGACCTGAGAACATTCTTCGTTCGTTACATTCAAAACGACTGTGTGGCAAAGGTTGCACTTGCGCATCTGGCTCATGCCGATTACTCCAGAAAAGGGGCAAACGATTCAAAATGTGAGTGAAATACCAGTGAGTGATGGTGGACAAATATTGACACAGATTCTGTAGGCTTGAGGCTGGCAGCGCTGCACTCCAAGGCGGTAGACTATGTCAAAACTGCAGATCCAGCGGAGTATCCTGACGAACTCGAACCTAAAAAGTGGCCGCACTTTATGAATCGCAAGTACAAACCATATAAATCTACGACTGCGCTTGGCAAGATCTTCGACAGAATCGTAGAGCAGGATCTTAACCCTCTCTACGAGAAGAAATTCGACGGAAGGGTGCTGAAAAGGTTTAAACTGCCCGAGGAATTTCTACAAAAGGCTCGCAGGGTCAAAGGTCAATACGATACTGCTCTGCGTCGTCTGATGAGTCACCGTGACGTTCACACCGAGTTCGAAGCATGGACAGGTTTCATTCTGTCGAGACCCCGGGTTGGCAGCGGCTACAAGCAACAAGAGGACATTGGCCGAGAATCAGCGGCACTCAAGCAAAGATTCCGAGAGATTTGCTATACAGAGGCTGGTAGCAGACGGTTCGAAGACTTCGCCCCTTTCGTGGCTGCGATGTATCAGGTCACTGAGCAGGAGGTCAATGCAGCGCTTGCAGAGGAATACGAAGACGAGGATCACAAGCGACAATCGATGCCCCTGATCAGCTTCCCGTGGATCTTCCACTGGATTATGGGTCGCATCGCCACCGGCCACGTCAAGATCAAGCCTACCGTCGACCCCGAAGCCAAAGCGATACCGATGAGGTCGTACCCTATTAGTTGGGTCGAGCAAGATAACACAGGCACCCAACAGGAGACTCAGCTTGACGACGGCAGAGTGGTGCACCACGGTGACCTATTGGAGGTATTTGAGAACACCACGAAGGAGGCTTCCGGAGTCTCACCATCACCCGAGAACCGCGGTGCTACTACTGGTCAGGAGGACGAGATACACGTTGAAGAGGAAGACACTGCCATGGACGCCATGGAACGACTGATGGAGAGTGCCTTGATCACAGGTTAATGCGGCGCCGGAAATGGCTTGTTTCTGCTGCGACACGGGCGTTTGACAGGTCATTCCCGTAACGGGAGTCATTAATCATCGACAGCGGAGGAGCCGGCGAAGCGATAACGGAGGCAAAGAGAGAGGGCTTTTCAGTGTTTCACGGTTGGGCTTCGATGTTTCCAACACCCCTCCCTCAGGCAACCCTTCTCTTCACTTTTTGACTTCTTCCCGACATGCAGATAGGTAGACACGTAGGCCGGCAATGAGAATAGGGTACAACAATAACCAGTCTCGCTTCTTGACGCACAAATCGCCTGTTTTCCCAAATGCCATTGCGACCCTCAGGGGGAGCGGGAGTCCCGGTCCCGGCTCGTGTCTATCTTCGGTACGGATAGATCCTTGATTTCCCGTACCGATGGAGGGTGGTGGTGGGTGAGTAAGTGAGTGAGTGAAAATGGGTGTGGGTTGGTTCATGGTTCACGTTGCGTTGCGTTGCGTTACCGCGGGAAAGTAGCCAGGGGATGCAAGTGAGTTGGGAATGTAGCCCTACTTTCCTGGTGGCCGTTCGGGGAGCCAACGGGAAGTTAGCCGGATGTGCGTGCGTTCCATTGCTTCTATGCCTTCGATAGCCCGAAGAAACATGCCTACCTAGAAAAAGGAGGGGGGGGGGGGGGATGGAAATAGAAGGGGTCGTGGTGGCAGGTGTTTCCGGTGGTATCAGCAGCAGCAAGTCCAGGTGGCACGCAGAACAAACGTAAACGTATTCGTACCTACCTTACCTTACTTCGTAGCAGGCAGCATGGTAAGAAAAGGGGTGCTGTCATCTGCGTTATTGCCCTGGTGACCCAGCCAATCCAGACTCGTGCAAATCAGTTCAAAAAGGAAGTATCAGGCGGCAGGGCGGCGCCGGTGTAGGCACAGGATTTGCGTAGGAGGATGGGGAATGGGGGCACACACGAGGACCAAGAGAAAGAAGGGCCGTATAGACGGCCTTTCCCGGATTGTCAATGTCATCACTTTTTTTTTTAATTTTTTTTTTTATGAAAAGGCCCGGGGACATCTACTTGGCACACGCGATGTCAAGACCATTTTCACTCTTTGGTTGGGGGAGAGTGTTCCTGGTGTCCTGTTGACTAAAGTGTCCAAAGGTATTGAATTGTCGAGTTGCGATTGGGGCATCAGATTTACTCAGTCTCCTCCTCCCGCCGGTAATCCTCCGGTACAAGTTGTCCCATATTCGTAGCCATTGCCTTTCTCCTTCATCTCTCCACCATTGCCTGTATGACCTACATGTCTCCAACGTTCTTCCCACTTGTTCTAGCCAAGCCCGACGACGACGACGACGACCAACCGCCTGGACAGAACTTGTCTACTCTGTTCTGTTCTGCCCACGGTCTGTCCACAGAACAATCGTCGATCAAACGGCAACCTAATCGGGCGCAGCATGCATACAGCGAGATCACTTGACCCAGAGGCCAGCGCACTGTCGGAGTTGTGTGGTCCCACTTCTACCAGCGTATGCAACATCATATTCCCACTTCTCCATACGATCCAGCAATATCTGATCAAATAAGAGGGGAGGCAACAGTAGGATCCCGCGACGATTCCGTAGTCGGACGGGGCCAATCTGTCTTGGGACCAGGAAGGGACTTTCTCAGTGTGGCGTGGCGATGATTGGTACCAAGGCAGTGGACTGGGGAACGGGGAGACGGGCAATGACGGGGGAAGGGGAGCGCAAAAGAAACCGAGAACGGCATGTGCCTCTTCAGCTTTCGCGGTTGCTCCACGTCCGAGCGGGCACAAAAAGAAGACAAAAAAGGCGGATCGGGAGAAAGAAGAAGTAGAAGGAGAAGCAGAAGCAGAATAAGGCAGGGGAGTAAGGATGTTGCTTGATGGGTGCTGATCGCAAATCCCTCTCTCACGCTCTCACCCCGCTCCCCTTCTTTCTTCACTTCCTGATGCAAAGGTCCGTTCTAAGCACCCATTTCTCGCCTGCGCTGACCTCGCGCCCCTCGTGCTGTTGATAAGTGGAACATGTGTCAGTCTGCAGTGACCTTTGCTGCGACCAGGTATGGTGAAAATATCAAGGGACAGGTGTGTAGGCGGGAGGGATGCAGGGGTCCTCTTCTGCTACTCAGGTTGCCAGGTGGTACCGTAGTGCAGAGTGTGCATATCGAGTTTGGTGGTTGGGAGGGGAACTTTGCAGTGATGGGATTGGGGCACAGCAAGAGAGCGTGAGAAAGGAAGAAAAAGAGAGATGGAGAAGTGAGGCCGCAGCTGAGGTGGCCGTGGTTGGGTCCTCGTTTCGCGCCACTAAAAGCAATGAAAAAAAGGTACATGAGAGCGAATTGCCAACGAATACATCGTGGTGGCAAGGGTTAATGTTGCACAAAAAACGACAGGTTCAGGTACATCTGGCTATGGCCATGGTTCGTTCGGGGATCAGGGGAGGACGCATAGAGTTTTTGGAAGTATGAAAGGCTGAGAAATTTCTGAACAGAAGAGACTTACCAGCATGCAGTCGTCGCCGTGCTTGTGTAAGAGGAGCA
Source organism: Colletotrichum godetiae (assembly GCF_030913485.1). NCBI lineage: Eukaryota > Fungi > Ascomycota > Sordariomycetes > Glomerellales > Glomerellaceae > Colletotrichum > Colletotrichum godetiae. Next base: position 1,545,134 of record NW_026851249.1, on the reverse strand, counting down.
TACCCGTTTCGAGGGCGACCGGGATCTCCTCCTTGGCGGAGCGGCGGTCGTTGGGGAAGAAAACGGTCTCGCCGCCAACACAGCCCTCGGTGGAAGAGGTGAGATAGAGGAGCAGCGTCCAGGTTGTCTTGCATGTGACGGGTCCGGAGGAGGGGTTGAGGTTGAGTGATACGTTGTTAGAATCGTCGTCTGTAAGTGGGGGTCCACTGGTCAGCCTAGGTCGATCCTGAAGCTGGAGATGATGAGGAAGCCTGCACGGAAGACAAGTGAAAGGACACAGAAGAAAGAGTCAGAGCTCAAAAAGAACACCATAGGGTCTCCGGAATACAAGGCATGGCGGTCCTGGTTCTCTCAGTGCCGAGTTTTTTGTTTGGATAGGAAAATGCGAGATGTCGAGGGGTATCGCTGGATCGGACTCGCAGGCTCCCGGACTCATCTTCCTACATCATCCAGGGGGAGATAACGCCATGAAGCGGATCGGGATGGAACGATCCGCAGGGTTGTGGCTTCTGGGACAAATCGCTGGGTCTCTGGTGCTCGGATGGAAGATCGTGATGACTAGGAAAGTGCAAACAAAAGAGGACTGAGCGGAGGAGACAAGATATCATATATCATTTATGATCATCTGAAGGGCAGATCGCTGGTCCAGACACTTGTTGTGGGTCCCAACATCGTCTTCAAGGGCTAGCGGTTCAACGAATTCACATCTTTCAGCAGGTTTCTCATGCAGACTCGTAAGTCACGACCTGCTTCGTAGACACTGGTCTTGGATTCGACGTTGTTGAGACATGCATAGTAAGGGAACCGTGGTTAAACAAAGTGTCCACTCCACTGGAATGGGTCGATGAAGGTAATTGTCATGGGAAAGGGAAAACGTATGGACCGAGCATGACCAAATCCTCGTACAGTCTGCTTAGTGACGGGCATTGTGGGATGTCCACTCGGACCTGGGCAGTGGTTTTGCAACGGTCTCTGCAACCCATTTTCGGGAGCCCAGAACTGTCGATGTGTGGAGAGAGCTCTTCGTTGATGTCATGAGAAATAGCATGGCCATGCCCTCAAGACAAAAAGACTTGTGGAGCTCTGGCACATCGAAGTCTTTCGACGAGTGACAAATATGTGCAGCCTATGGCAATCGCGCGAGGACCTCAGAGCACTTGGCCACTGGCCTAGTTGCATAGAGGGGCGGGAATCTTGTTGGTTGACTGGCAGAGTGCCTAGTGCTCTCGGCGCCTGTGGCGTTGAATGACAAGAAAATGATTTGACTATGAGACTTACAATGTGCATCGAAGTACTGGCCCTTGGAGTAACGATAGATGCGAATATTGGGATTTAGACCGACGACTTCACCGCCCCTAGAGCGATCGATCCATGTAAGTAAGTCTCATGGCAAGCCCTCAGCAAAAAGACCTCGACGCAGGCGGTTTCTTCTTCTGTGTGGGTTTCATGTTTGTTATAACTGTTTTTGGACGCATTTGATTGTGCGCAGACGCTGGCGGATCTAGCCGGAAGCGCGTGGGATGCGTTGTTCGTGGCCAGGGTTTAATTCGGAGGGCCAGGGGATGGAATGAGTAGGGAGTCAGGGACTAGGGGAGTTGGAACAGAAGACAGTGGACTCACCATAAACCCTGAATGTCTTCTTGAGCAAGCGATTCGCGCAGCCCAGTCTCCGTCCACAGGCGTTGAGCAAAGGCAGCATCCTGCACTTGAAAACGGTCGTTCACTCTAACCGCTTCTCCCCGCTTAGGCCGACCAGGGGTAGTGATCAGCGGTAAACCCCTCAGAAAAGTGACATAAGAACTGCAGAGGGATTTTGGCCAAAAGTTGCGAATCAGGAGGACCTTGTCGGGGCAAGATGCGAGCTGGTCGGCAGCCAGGTCGGTGACAGGTAGCGGCGGCTTGAACTGAGGCCAAGCGGGCGGCGCGGCGGGAACTGAAGCTGCGGTCAACTTTGCATTGCCGCCATTGTTAGTTCCAGAGCCGGCCTTTGTCTTCCCGGCGGTTGTGTTTTTGGGTTTCCCCATGGTAAGGAGTACAGATAGGGTTCGTGCTGTGCCGTACAGAAAGAATGGAACGTGTTTCTCGGGATGATGTGCAGCGGGCCAAGTAATATCAGGTGGCTTATGGTTCCTGACGGCTGTCTGGGACACGACTGAGGCTCCCGCTAATATGTAGCAAAGTGGCGTGGCAGAGTCGGAGGCGTGGACGCCGACAGGCTGGTCTTTGCGAGAAACGTTGGGCAGGGGTTGACTGGTATGTATGTCGAGCGGTTGATTGGCTGTTGAATATTGGCCGAATCGAGTGTGCAAATCGTTGTTGCGCTTGTTTTGTGCTCCGAGATGTCGTTGGAGCCCTGAATATCAACCCACGTGAGAGTTGGCGTGGATAAACCAGGATGAGGGATGCTGGGAGTGGAATCGCGATTCGTTGGCTGGCTGAACCCTTTGATTATGACGTCCAATCTCTCGGCAAGTTGGGGGTTTCGTGCGTAGGGAGAAATGCGACTTTGTGGGCAGCAGAAAGAAAATAGAATGATGTTGACGTTGAGTGGTTCGTGATGGATAGAAGTGGGTTTGAATGATGAAGTGCAGGCGCTAAGGTCAATCAATGTACTCCGTAGCCTTGTGTGGCGGCGTGGCAGGTGGTGGTAAGGTACTGTGTGCGGCTCACAGTGTGGACGGTGCTTTTTTTTTTTTTTTTTTTTTAAGGCGTGTGCCAACCTGGGAAGCCGCGCCTTACCCGACCGCCGCCGCTTTCCTTCAGATCCCCGGTGGACCCATGCCAAAGTAGACCCATTTCTCCGGGGGCCCGGGGGAGACGCCGCCGGGACCAGGGCCTGGATGGATGGGCAGCGCTAAGCATTGGTCTCGCTCGATCTTGTGAGAATCGCCTTTTCTTCCCAGTCACAGTCACGGACTCACAGTAAAGTGAACCCTCCCTGTCTTTCCCTGCCTTTCGTCACATCTCAAGCAGCCAGCCTCCGTCTCTGTGTCTGCTTTTTCATCAGAAAGTGACAATTGACCAAAATCCCATTTCCCCTCTGCCATGTCCGGGTTTTCCTTGACATCTTCGGTACTCGTGACTAAAGCCTGCAGCCTGGCGTGCTCCTAGCAATTACGACTAAGATTCACACGCATCCCTTTCCTCTCTGTCGGATTTCAGTCTGTGCGCAGCGTCCCGTCGCTTTGGCGCCATTACCTGTCGGCTCTCGCGACCTGGAGCTTGCTAAATTTGACCACAACGCTGAATTGGAAGAGTCGATGGGGGTAAAGGGCAGCGGTTACGAACTAGGGATCTTTACACAGTAGTGTATAGAGGGTAGGGTGCTACGCGAGAGACCCACGACGGTTATTAGCAAACTTTCGGTAACGCGGTTGCTCCCGTCGCCCCTTCGAACCTTCTGTCGTACAATGCTAAGTTGCTTGTTTTTGGGGTGGCCTGTTGGGGCAATCGGCTCATTGCATGTCAAACGGCACTTGTTGATAGCTGATAGGCAAACGTTGAACTTGGCCGTCACGGCACATAGCACAGCACGGCCGCATTGGCCCATCTAATCAATCTGACAATAACACGATGCAATCTGGCAATCTGATCCGTGACCCAGTGTTGTGGTAAAGGAACCGTGGCACCCCAGGTTGGAAAAGTACGATAAACTCGCGCCTCGGCGATCGCGGAGATTCGCACCTGCACTGCACTGCACTGCATGTCGAAAAATCTGGTTCGTTGCTAAAATCCCTCATCAACAGTAGCAACTCAGAACTGGGATTTACCAAGAGAAATATTCTGCTGTGGATAGGCCTCACTTTTGGCTGGATCCTCGACGTAATTGGGTGCTGACTTCGTGACTATTGCCTTTCCTGGCTGAGGCGCTAGATCTCGTAGGAAGTGATATATGACGGGACCCGAGAAGTCGTAGGTCTGTCGCGTCACAAAACCTGCCAACCTCCTGATTGATCGCTGCACATCTGACCTCGTCAGTCGCTTTGACCTTGAAGAACAGGACTCATCCTTGTTCATCGCAGGAGAGTTGTCTCGCGCTGTAAGTCATCTCCCCCATGATGTGAGACTGCAGGTATCCTTCTTTGATCATGAAGAAGACAATCAATTTGTGATGAAACCGAGTTTGACCTGAGACAATCCGGTCAATTTGGAACTCGTCAGTAACCGTGAGCCAACACATGTCTCCCATCGAAATCGATTGTGGCTTCTTTGTCTTGAAATGTTTGTCGAACCAGGTGCCCGACTGTCGGGACGCCGTTCTCCTTGATCCAGCGTATCCATATGCTGGAGGAAGGGGAACTCTGCTGCAGTCTCCACAGACAACGACTGACAACGCACCCCGCTGATGATGCTTTTTTGCGATGGGCTACCTTCTCTTTTGCGACTCGACCCGAAATCACATCTCACGAACGTGAATGCGATAGCTTCACCCACTTTGCATCGTCCGCAATCCACCTCATGAGCACATGATGCCTCGACCCAGTGTTTTCGTCATTTTGCGGATTCTCAACCTGATGCGCCCGTTCAGCACCTAGATCGCTCTGGTTCTGCACGAAGACCACGATCATAATCTACCCGGTCCTTTGTCATCGTAGCGCCATTGACGACAACGTGACAGCGGTATTCTTGCTTTCGGTTTTGCGTGAAGTGAGGTCTGCCCAAGCAAGGGTCATTGAGCTAGGCAAAAGATGGTATTCCGCAAGCGAATGGACTGTTGTAAGTTTGCTGTGGTGACATCGCATCGGGTATCAGCAGGATCAAGTGCTTGTGATCCCTAGCATAGATGAAGAACTTGGTTTTTCAACGGTGGTTAATTAGAAGAAGTGTTGTCAATGAACGATCGCGTTTGGTGTTTGGCCATTTGCCGAGCCTGCATTGTGCGCCTTTACCAGACATATCGCGCATGCGCTGGGGAACCCAGCAGCTTGGTGCAACCAAAAACCGACAGAGTGTCACGAAATCGTCAAAATCCATCAGCGATCCAGCAATCAAGATCTCGGACAATCGATCGCTGCCGAGACAAGCATGTCTTCAGGTCTGTTTGCAGTTGGCGAATGAAGGCCTCCGAGCTGGGGGCATGAATCGTAAAACAAGTAGGCCCGTGAGGTGTCGATGGCGTGTAAGTGCAGGTAATTGAGAAACGACACTTGATCTGTCATTTTGACGGTCTCGAACAGAGACTTGTCGCTGAAAAGCCTCCCAGTATCCAGTGGACAAGTTGAATAGACGGCGGGGTCTAGGCATCTCGCCAGATGCAGCCATCAGCGAAGCTGGGCAAGCCCCGGGGAAAGCATCCGGCCATCTGACTGGCATGTCATCTGCAGGTGATTTCGACTGATGGGAGCAGCCGTTGCAAGGTGGGCTGTCGTCCCAAGATGGGGTGAAAGGCAAAATTGGTCGTATCTTGCGGGCCATGTTGATTGGGCATCGTAATCATGGGGAGCGCTGTGTGCCAATGCTTGACAAGGGCTTTAGCGCAGCCATCTATTCCGTAGCGCCAAGGAGCATGTTTGACCACTGCGATTGCCAGCAGGTCATCTGCAAAGGCCGGAGGGGGAGGCCGGATGGCTTTCGCGGACGCAATCTCGAGGTCCCCGCCCTTCTTCTTATGCCGTCCACGCTGTGGCTTGGCTGCCGCAGTCGTAGTTACAGTCGCAGTGTACCTGGCAAGTCTGGATGTGTGGCTTCTGGAAGATGTGTTGTGTTGACAGTGGGCCACCGTGCATTTCGTCCGTAGCGAACGGTAGCATTTCGTCAGTTGCCAGCATGCCGCGAAATTGCAAGATACAGATACGAGGCAAAGTAGGGTGTGTTGACAAGATAAAAATTTCTAAATTTGAGTTGGGCGAGTCCGTTTGCGTCATTAGCATCTTCTTCAGTGACTGCGAGGTGCATTATGCTGTTGAGAAGACGTGGAAGCAAAACACCACATAAGGGGAGGAGATGAGCTGGTAAGCCAGGAGCATCGCTGTAACCTGGAAGAAACTCCAGGTCTCTTGCCAATTGGAAACCTTGACCGGCACTGAAGCCGATCTGTTCCGGCTTACGTACCAGCCTTACATAATACACCCAGCATGTTGCTAGCTTACCGGATTAGCAGTGGTGTATGCACAAGACGGGACGCCAAGTCTGCTTTGTTGCATATCCAGGTACAGGGCCCGAAAATTTTAGTGGCGGGAACTTCCTTTCCCCGACTTCCAATTCAGAGGAGCTCCCAAGTCAGTCTGTCCCGCAAGAGCTCCGCTTTACCTCCCCAGTCCGTCAACACCAACCGCGCAAGGGACTCCATCGACACCCGTCTCGATCAATTGAACCGGCAGATGCCGCTCTAAGCTTGGTGAGTTACTCCGAGAAAGCCACGATGGTCTGTTTTATCTGACAACAGCTTCAATAAAGGGGGAAAATCCGATGCTCGCGCAACTCTCCCCGATCGCAATGGCTTCCCAGAATGAGTCGCCTGACACTCGCCCGACGCGGTCGCAGGCCCAGTCAACATCCTCGCCTTTCCAATCGAGGGCTGCGAAACAACTCGGCCTCTTCTTTGCCGGAGCCGGCTTCTTCGTCTTTTCGGCAATGGTTACCCGACGCTCCGTAGCCCGCAAACAACTCGCTGCCTTCCCGAAATTCTATCAACCCAGCCACTATGCCGCTGGCAAACAAGGAAACCCCGAGGGTGGCATGATTGCCGTCGAGGCTCTGAATCTGGCAACACTGAACGTCATGAGCTTCGCGATCATGATGACTGGGGGCGCTGCTTGGGCATTTGATGTATCTTCGGTCGACGACTTGAGAGAGATGGCTAGGAGAAGCATCCGCGGAGCGGCTGGCCAGACGGACGAGGCGGCCGAGAAGGAGTTCGAGGAATGGGCTGCAAATATTTTGACAAAATTCGGCAAGATGCCGGAAGAGGGCAAAACACAAGACGACACCAAGACCGAGGCCAATCCAAAGACAAGCAAGTAAGGACGGCGAAGTGGCTACTTCTAGACCATGCTTATGCTTAACCCCTCGTCGCGAACTGTTGAAGCTCCCTGGGAAGGCCTCGCATTTGGATGCTACCAGCTCGTTCCCGCCGCGGCGCAATGTACAATTGATAAGGCGAATATCGCCCCTTAAGACACATCTCACCATCAAGCGCTTGAACAGCTAGCACTGCCCGCCCTGAGCTAGCATTGCTGCCAGCACTCCTGTGGCACTCGTGAGCATACGAGACCGGAGGGGGTTGTCGAAATGGTGAAGCCACCAAGGCGGCGGTATTGACCGTGGTCTCAGCCTGTGGCGGCGATTCGGTGGCCTCGGTCCAAGTTTACAAAGGGGCTCTGGGTTCTGCATCGCGGCGTTCCTGGCATCATACGGATAGGGCGATCAGTTATGCTGTCTTAGAGCTGCCTCAGAACCGCAATTTGTGGACCGCAGAGACTCGATAACTTCATGGAGAAAAGGGGTTTAAGTCCATGTTCGACTTAAATCCTGGCGGGGTCACCGCTTAGAAGCTAGTGGCTGAGGAGGTTTTGCAGGCGTCCGGCTACTCCACGTCTGCGCAGTCTGGATGGTGTTCCGGCATGGTCAAACAACCAATGGCGTGTCTCGCCCTATCACTTCTCAGAATTTCGCGTTCCATGTTCATGACATTTCTTTTGAAATGAGTCTCTCTCTGCCTGCACCGAACAAGCGCCATGCTACGCTGCCGCGAAGGATTTCTTGCTATTCAGACGGCGTCAATGGCGTCAAAAAGGTGTAACATTTGGATATAGTTGTCGCAGATGATGCCTTTTTCCCGCTCCCGAGACGTTTGACTCGAAGCTCTTTCTCATGTCGACTACCAGCAATGTTCCAAGTCCAAGTGGCCAATGACGAGAGAGGTGGAAGATACGAACTGGCTGAAAGCCATGTTCCGATACAAACTGGTGCTTGGTACGCAATTGCGAAGGCACTGGCTGGCATACCTATACAACCACACAAGCCGGTGCAAAGCAGCAAGGTCTCGAGGGTGGAGAAAGGGTCCGAGACAGCCATGGCCTTCCTATACAAATCACCCCCCCAGTCGTCCCGGCCTGCCCCGTCATAATCCCTGGTCTGTCGTCGACAAGGATTCATACCTTACGGCCCTAGGTACCCAGCAGATCGCCCTCTAGTGCATCCTGGGATTTCTTCCACGTACTTCGTACACGCCCTTACCCCTTGTCCCCAAGGTACGTCCGCAAGAGATGGGAGGGTGTCGACTAGGATTGCGTACGAGTTCATACAGGCGGATGTGCGACGAGGCTTCCGCTGCAGCTCCTCCATGACCCATGGTATGGGTATCGGACCCGAATCGATGCCAAGTCGCATATGGTACCGTCAAGTGCCCTAGGCGTATGCGTTCACGCTTCTCTCATATTCCGATTTGTGTTATAAAATTCGTCACTTCCTCGTCAGCACTTCTGGTCACCGCTCCTCCATGTTTCTTCACCTATATCACTCTGCCTGATATTGACACTTCGACGTTGTCTTTGCACATCACCTACTACTCTATATTCACAGCGTGGCCCGGTTTCGACACATCCACCAACGTAACGTCGACTCTTACCAAGCTATGAGCCACACCCATATCTATTTAACCTCGTGGTGGTGTTGATATCTGCGTCTCGCGGCTTGCCCCCTTCTTTCTTTCTTTCTTCCTTTTCATCCGACCAGCAGTCTTCCTTGTAAGACGACATGGCAAATACTACGCTTCTGGATAGCGATCCAGCCAACACAAACATGCAGCCAGCGCATGGCACCCTCGTTCATGATGGGCGATCCCTCGACGGCCAGGAGTACCAACGAGGTGATCCGGTGGCCATCATCGAGAACGGCACGGGAGAGGACCTTTCAGATGCGCTTCATATTCTCAACCTCCGGACTAATCAGTGTATGCTCATGCCTTTGAAGGTTGTCTGTTGGGTTCCGACTCACACTGAACAACGATCTGGAACCACTTTCCTGCTTACATTGTACGGGCCGAGCCTGGATTTCCGTCGTTCCGCCTCGGAGCGCCCTCAGATGGGATATCGTGGCATCGCAACGCTCTATGGCTCGTGCGTCTACGTTGGACGCGAAGTCATGCTGGAGGGCAATGCATCGAGAGTCAACCTGGAGCCCGCCAACAGAGTCTCCTTATTTACGGCCCAGTGGGATGCACTCTCTCTCAGCGTGGATGTGCAACAGCCTGCATTGACTCCTTCAGCGTCGTCTTGCGCATCGTCTCGAAGCCCTTCTGAATCAGGGGACGATGTTCCGCCTCCTCGATTCTACCGCGTTCAAGGACGTCGAGACTCTGCCATTGAAATTCGAGACCCTGATTCTCCCATTTACAAGTCTTCTGTGGGACGAATGGTGAGCACTCTACTTTGAAAGCCACGACTGTCCAGAACTTCAGCTGACCACTCTTGATCTTGAACAGTCCACCTCACCTAAGCCGTTCCACATTCCCACCGCATCATTTGCAACGAAGCAAAACACACGTGTTGTCGCTGAAGCACCAAAAGTCCGACCATATGGAAGCAACCCTTGGTCAGATCTGGAATCTGATGACGAGTTCAGCTTCGACATTGATCCATCTTTCAGCCTCGATCCTGCCTTTGCTGACAACCTGGACCTATGCATTGGCGAGCATCAAATGGACGGTATGATTGCAGACGCTGATCTGCAAGTCAACTTTGTTTTCATGCCGCAGAACGAGAGTAGCAACTACGTACCTGGACAACATGACCAGCAAAGGCCGGGTGCCAACGCCCAGGAGCCTATGTGGGCCACACAAGGCCTCAACGCAGATAACGGCAATGCTTGGGATACTTTGCAGATGCCACAACACCACGTCCCGGAAATGCGGCAACCACAGTTGCCAATGCCTCAGCGACAACAGGCGCTGCCCTCGAGGACAGTCAGCCATGCCGATTACTACGAACAGTATCGCCTTGCGGAGGAGCAAGGCAGCTCTCACAACCATAATGGACCTGTGGGGCACCATTCTCAGCAACCGGAAGCTGTTCACATGCACAATGACCCTCGCGCGGGCTACTTGCCATCTCAGATTCCTCCTTCAAACGCTTCGCAGCCCCTCCAAGATTTCCAAATACACCCACGGTATCCGGAACAGTCGAGTAGACTCCCGATCCCAGGCACCTCGTTCCCTGCGCCTCAAGAGGTTCACGTCATTCAGAGCAACCGCTCCGCACCCCGACCATCATACCCCCTTCCGTCGAGCTCTTACAGCCCGGTACAGGAAGGCAGTTTGCCTTCGACTTCACAAAACCAACAGCCAAGGCGAAGCCCGCGTCCTGACGATTCTCGACCTTCGAGCACACGCGGGACGCCAGTAATAGCTCGCCGAGCACCGGCTCAACCCGTTCATACGTTTACACCGAGTAGAATTATCGACTCCTTCCGACAGAGCACACAAGCTCACATCAGTTCCTTAGAGGGCCATTACGAGCAATTACAGCAGAGCCAAGCTAGTGATGATCAACTTCGCCCAGCGAACGAGTCGCTTCAGGCTGCTCAAAGGAACATTGATGAGGCTTTGCAGCTTCTCAGCCTGCTTCAGCCGATCACTGGTATCCCATTAAAAGGAACAGAGAAGAGGCTTCAGTCGATCGCTGATCAGATCGTCGATGCAATCAAGAGTCTGCTTCCTGACGGCCCCGAGAGTTCTAACAAGAGCATCGAACAGCTGAGCCAAAAGGTACAAAGCCTCAAGGAATTCATCGAGTACGTTGAGGGAGTTCACCCCGAAGTGGTCAAGCGCGCACAGGACCCCGCGGCAGCGTCTACGGACAAGAGCCAAAAGGTACCAGTCACGACTACGAACCGAGTACCCTCTGCTCCCGCGTCCGTTTCTTCTCACACTGCGGATGAGTCTGACTCCTGTCGCTGGGTGGACGGCCAAGCTACACCACCGCCGGATCGCTCTGCAGCAATGGCCTTGAACCGAGACCGCTCCCGCATGTTCCGGGACATGACTACTGCTCACGGCCGTCGTCCTGAGCCTCGCATCAACACCGCCCCAGAGTACTATGCTCCCACCAGCTACAGCCAGCCGTCATCCCGAATTCATTCGCCGTTGGCTACACACTCTGCGCCCGCCGAGCCTCCACATGCTGTCGGCCATGGCTTCTTCCAGCAACCTCTCCCGACACAAATGCAGCAGACGATGCCCATCACCGACTTTGGTGCCCCGATGCAAGATCGAGCAATGCACGCGTACCCGCCTCCTACCTCAGTCGAGATGATGCGGCCGATGCAACCTGTGTCGAGCCTCCCACCTCAGCACTACACGACACAGCAGGAGAGCAACTTCTACCTCCGGCCACCGCCACCAAACTGCCTGTACCCAACGACGGGAGCCGAGATGTCCCAGGCTGCGTACGCTCCGCGGTCGCCAGTCGGTTTCCAGCCGGGCCAGGGTCCAGCGCAGACGAACTACTACCCGGACATGCGGTCTGGTCTTCCGGACCGGCGAACGGTTCGCCAGGAGCGGCCCGCTCCTTACTCCCTCAACTACAGGGATCAACGGCGACGACGGGGAAGCCACTGAAGGGCCTCTCCTATTCCACACAAAAGATTTTAGACACGTACATAGATTGGTTTCTGACTGGCTTTTTTCCCCTTTTGCCATTCAACTGTGTTGATGGCTCATCTTTATTTGTTTTCTTTTCTGGTTCAAGCTAGCGAGCATTTGATATCCTGCATCTCTTTATGGCGAGGCGTTCTCGGAGCGAGATCGATTGTATTCTCGGGACGAACTGGCTGCTGGAAGATGTATTTCAAACATTACGGCCCTTTAATTTCTAACTCTTAAGCATATTTCAAAATTGTTACGAGGCTTTTATTGTTTCTGCGGGAGTTGGTGAAGGGCTTGGAGACGGAGGGGTGACGAGGACATTGGGTACACGAAAGACATGTCCACGTGAACGAAGGGGGACTGTTTGATATGGGGTTACTCGGGGCTGGCCATGTAAAAAGCTTATGATGTTTATAGAATGAATGACAAAAGACTGAATCAACAACCTGACTGTCCTTCAATTACGTGATGTACCGATGTCCCGCAGAATGGGGACCGAGTGTGCGAACAAGACATGACAAACCATACCACCCGACCGCCCGACTTCCTCGGGCTCCGAGGGCCCATACAGGCTACTTTTCACATGCATACTGACAAGCACAACCACCGAACCGGCCGGCGGACAGATATCAGGTAAAGCAGGTATCACTGGTCTACCGGACCGGGGGGGTTTCGGTGGCCTAGCACGGACCCGCCCCCGTCCGGGGTTCATTTGCTCCACTAGCGGGAAGCCGGGATCTGCCCGGCTACGACAGCAACTGACGCAAGCTAGCGACCCGAATTGGTATATGCTCCGTCGCCGAGCATCTGACTACAGCCGAATCGTCAGAGAACGTCCTGCCGCCTGGTTCTTACGTTTCGCAGACCAAGGAATAGGAGAGAGAGAGAGGGGAAACAGCTCTCGGTACCGGTCGTTGATTGGGGGCCCTGGAACACTTGGAATTCATGCCTCGGCAGGATCGTAGTTAGCGTGCTAAGGGGGCTTATGCATACGGTTCGGTCTCCGTTGAAGATAGTGAAGATCAGTGGAATGTGAACCCCTCTTTCTCTCTATTCACTAGTGACTACGTAGTCCTCGTTCCCCGACTTGCTTTCTGTCGGTGAGGCGATTGACGACGTATCCATTCGCCTGTCCTGTGGTTTGATGCGATAGGTGAAGGAAAGCCCGGATGACGATTGATGTGGGTTCCCATTCGTAGGGGCCCCATACGGAGAATTCACCTCCCATGCGGAGCTGGCTTCTGTTCCCGGTGACGGACGGGACGGGTGTCCTTGCTCCGCCTCCTTTCATCGGCATAATGAGACGTCGATGCGCCGAGGCAGAGACGGCGATGACTTCCCCTGTTGGAAAGGGACCGAGTTCTGGACGTCTATATAAGACTCACGGCCTTCACGACCAACAACGTTCCCTACGAACCCATCTACGGAGACTTTGAGCGACAACCTTAATCATCTGACGCCAAATAACATCTTTACCTCTACCGTAAGACCTTTACAGATTATACAATATGGCCATCACCAGAATCGGACTCATTGCCCTCGCCGACGGCCCTCAGCAAGATGAGGCAGTGAAGAGGTTCAGCAACTTTGTCAATGACTGCAAAAAGGTAAGTTCAAGTCTCATGCTTGACTTCACCGCCATGAACACCTGTAAGACATGTTTGCTGACTTGTTGTTCTCTTTGGGAACGTTAGGAGGACGGCTCAACGTACCTCGTTGCCTCAAAGGCTAGCAAGTGCAAGGTTCTCACAGACGTCCCGGGATCCCAGGCATGGTCCGTCGTTTACGAGATCACCTTTGCCAATGACGCGTATGTACATCCTTCCATTTTTTTCGCTTCCTCTTAGAGTGAAATCGTCAGACCATGCGCATCAAATTGCGAAATATCTTACTGACGATGACGGGCATGATTAGGGATATGGAGTACTACCAGACAAAGGATCCAATTTACCAGGAGCTGATGAAGCAAGCGGCCGAGGGCAAGGCAACGGGCTTCATTGCTGTGTCTGCAGAGTTCTAGATGCTGGTTGTGTAGACATCCGATGAAACTTTAGCACGAATTTATGAAGCATGTTTCAGTAGAGTAGCGCGCGTGTAGTCCATCTCTGTGACAAGAGCGAAGCCTGGAGATTTGGTGCAATACGGCATCACGTTTTTCATGTAGTGGGATTACTGCAAAGAGTGCTGCTTCTGTTGAAATATGTCGTGACTATCGCCATTGATTGCCTGTTAGCAATGAGCTGGATGAATGCATACGGAGATTCTGTGAGCATGAAACTATTGATTAGGGTGGCCGCAAGACTAACGCCTCGTAGATTCAGCGAAGAAATACTCATACCTGACGACTACAAACGGCACCGATACTAGATGTAAAGTCATCGGACAAACGTGACTCATTCTGAATTCCCTTGAAGCTTTCAACCCTCTCTCTCCCTCTCTCCCTCTCTCTCTCTCTCTCTCTCTCTCACACACACAAACACACACACACACATATTGCAGCAAACCGATCCGTTGGGTTACGAGGTGCAAAAGACTGTCTGCAAGGGCCAGTAAGGCAGCTCATGTGCATATGCGTCATATCTTGCTTGGTGATGGTCCTGATAGCCTTCTAGTATACTTGATCACCTAGAACTAAGAACTCTAATTTCATTCGAATCCTCTAGATAGGAAATAACGTGTATATATTGCGAAGTCTTCGATGTGCTTATAGATAAAGTCGCCTTATAGTTCTGCTATAAGGGGCGTAGAGCCAAACCCTTTTTATGTGGTCTGATGATTACTTTACGCATAGATGGTCAGGCAAGCCGCTTAAGATACTCCCGCTTTCTGGAAGGCTAACGAAAGAGACGATTTCGACATTTGATATTCGAGCCTACTATAAGTCTGAAGTATCTCACGATGAGACGGCAGGGGATCTTTAACAGGCGGGCCCCTGTCTCCAATACGGGTTAGATAGTTATTCATTCGAATAGTCTGCCATGCCCGAAGACATGACGACGCTTCGGGCATGACGGCGATGTGAGAAGATGTTATTCGAGAGTCACATATGACACCATAGGTCTTTGGGGAAGACACTTGGAGAGACGTCTCAATACTCATCATGGCCAACTGCAACAATCTGAGCTGGGGGACCTCAGATTACATGAATGGGAATGCAAGAGCGCTTGCGAGTCTCTGTCTGCTGCTTTTATGAGATACTCAGCTCATGCTCCAATCTGATTAGACATCCAACTCAGACGAGGGACTCAAGACGACCGGCAAATGGTGACTCGTCTTTAGCTACGCGAGAAAAGAAAACCACCCATATTTCTGCCTTAACCTCAAGAAAAGCCTCACTCACAGTAGCGTCCCGCCGGTATATTTATTTATGTAACGTCGACATCCGTGGCGGCTAGCGTGCCGCGGCATTCGACCTCGAAAGATGGCAGGACTATGCCAACGACCAAGACAGACTCTGTGCCAGGTAAGACCGTGGCTCCTCCGGTGTTTTTGCTGCTGCTAGACCTCTCTCGAGCGTTTGTCCACGACCATTATCCATGACCTTTGCTCTACAAGGACCTGATAATGAGGAATAGTGGCAATATGATGCGCCTCTTTGAAAAAGGTACTGTTATCTGGACACTCGCACCTTTATCTCCAAGTCAAAGCTTTGAAGCAGCCCTTGATAGGCTGGCGAGATAGAGATCAACGACTCAATGGGCGTGTCAAGGCGAAGTGTCCGCAGGTCGATTACCTTCCAATCCTTGCGATACATCCGCAACCGAAATGAGAAGGGCAACCATATTCTCTCATCAGTGGTCGTGACTGTTCTACGGAGCCCGATATTGCAAAACAATTCCCTCAACTCGACCCAAGCTCATCCGTCACGGGCAGATCTCCACACAGAAATCTCAAAAGTGGTAACAAAATGTGCACTACAACCTCAGAACCCAAGTTCGAGGCTAAGAGAGGCTTCGAGATCCGGTACCCCCTCCACCTTGACTGTACCCAAACCCACCCCTCAGAACTAACCCACATTCCACCAAGGCGTCCTTCATGAGGAAAAAGGGCTCGGAAAAACAACCAAGAGACCAACGACGTGCGGGAACGTCATCAACGGACTATCATACTTGCGTCTCAACCGTCCGTATGCCAAAATGTCCGTCATTCGTCTCATCACAAGGACCGCTGCTATTCTTCGCCTTTCTCCCAAAGACCGTTCGCCCCATTTCTCTCAGCTTAACCACTTACACCACGACAATCATCACCGGCACTAAGCAACTCACTAAATGAACTTTCTGCCACAGTTCAAGTACACACGATAAAACCTTGGAAAGGTATCGGAAAGTATCCAATAGCCATACCCTTTATCCTCGGCGAAGTCGAGAAACTTAACATTGACGGGACGCAAAGAGATCCTTCCGCCTCGCCGTCAAAGACAAGAGACATCGCAGGGGTGAGAGGAGTGAGGGCGGTGATGCCTCGAAGCAAAAGCAAAACGAGACGATTACTTACAAAAAAAGCAACACCATTAGGGAGAACTCGAATAACCTCCGCCGCCAATACGGTGGCCCAAGCTACCTCAATCCCGCCGGCGTGTAAGCACCAAGGTAAGATTAATCTACAGAGCTTTCCCTCACCTCACCTTTGCCCCTACGCCCCCTTCCAAAGGTGAAAGACAGCCGAGGTCCCTGCCAAAAACAGTAATCGATTCGTCGCCGACAGACAGAAAAAAAACAACAGCAAACATCGCCGTCCAGAATTGAGCAAGGCCCGCCACAATGCCAGTGTCTAAACAAAAACTTCGCACACACCCCAGCCCTTAGCATTTAAAGTTACTCCCGACTTACGACGAACCTTCAAGCTCCAATCAAAACATGGTTTGCGAGTGTTTAGTGAACACCCGAGCAGTTCATGCCACCACCTTACCCTCCCTCCCCAATCTGCACAGCTTCTTCCCCCTCGGACTTGGACCTTCATGAGCCGAGGCCGTCAAGGAGAAAAATAAAACAGAAAGACACAAGCTCTAACCAACGCCCTCAACTCTCCTCTCCTCTCACTCTAAATGTGACGAACCTTTCTTCACATAGATCCTACAACCTCGGTGATTTGAAACGCAGATGGCTCCCAATTCCGAGGTCCGTCTCAAGGTAAGAAAAGTCCATGATTTAGACTTTCTGTGATGCTCTCTCTCCCACCGGCTCCGCGGGGGTTTCCCACCAACACACTTACCCGGAGCAAGGTGCCCGGACTTTGTAGAATCAAATCGCCGATCCGGTTGCCCGCGGGTCTCCGCGCGGCAAGTGTCATCCGGACGAGAAAGACGGGCGTTGTCGTTCGACGCGGCCGTGTTACTCAGTCAAGAGTCCGTCCTGAACAGGACACAGGGTCATCCTTCGCCCCGGGAAGTCAGCTCCGCGACAATACTAGACCGTGGTCTTCGAAATACTTGAAGAAAAGGACGCGGCGTTTCCTCTAACTTTTGCCGCATTACATTAGGGGTCCAACATGCAGAACCCTATTGTGTGTGTGTGTCTGTGTACCTGTGTGCGCGGACAAAAGTATCGCGCGCAGCCGCGGCGACCTCAAAAGCAGGCAGCCCGGTAGCCTAGAGACTGTGAGCCCGTCGGGGACATTGATCAAATTCTGCCTTGCAAACACTTGTTCGCGAACAGAACGAGTTGAGTTCGGTCCATCATGGGGTCATCCATGGCTGTCCGTGCCTTTGCGCACGATCGCGGTAAAACGCAGAGGTTAATCTTGACACTTGCAGCGCTTATAGGCACCACTCCGGGAAAGGAGACGTTAGACGAATGTACTCACTCCAGTGAAGTCGGACTTGTCTTTCGAGGGCGCAAGACATCTTCGCGGGAATCGTTCTCGAGAATGAGTCGGGCGAATACTGAATCGCCCGACGATGTAGACTCTCTCTCGGCCCACAAGTTGGAGCATTTGCCAAATCCGACACGCCGATTCCGCCGGTTTCGGCATGAGAAGACGGGCTTTCTTCAGAGACAATCCCGATGAAACTGGCAGGTCGCGCCATCACCGCCGTCCGAGTCCCGAACGCATCTCGATCATTAAACCGGCCGTGGCAATAACGATTCCGGTTGCCAGCCATGCGTTTGACTGGGGTCACTGCGTCGCCAGCCCGGGTGCCAGTCACCGCTCTACCGCTCTGCCGCTTTCAGATGCCGGGAGAAGACCGGCGTGGGCATCGGCAGGATGCACTGTGGGGGCCCCACTCCTCCGTGACGGCGGGATGACTGATCGGGGTTCATCGTACGACGACTTTTTGGTTGCAAATCAAGCCGCCCTACCCATCCCCACTGCAAGACAAATCACCAATGACCTCCACTGTAATTTTAATTTTTTTTGCAGTCTCACGATAGTAACACTGGAGCGCGCACACCATGGGCGTCCCTCTCGGCATCAGTGGGGCGGACTTTGGTCGGAAGACGTTCGGGCAGGTGGTGACCGTTTCCTTCTCTAGATCGCGGCGCGCTTGAGCCACGGAAGTGACCAGCATACAGTAGTGAATAAAGGGTTTCGTGCTCATCTTTGGGCCTGTCCGGCGATACATTGCCATTCTCGTAACTTATGAGGTAATGGTAGCGATGAGGTATTTCTGTGTACGGGAGGCTGGTTGCTGCACTGCTCCAACCAACGCTGGCATTTTTGAAGCTGTGATAAGAGAATTCGATATCGTGTGGAGTCTGAACGCACTTCGTGATCGCAAATTCGACATGTTTGACTCGTGCGAACGTGGACTGCCTTGGCAGCCACCGACTTTTTGCTGCTGATGACTGTTAAACATCCGCAAATCATTTTGTAGTGTGACGGAACAGGAAACCAAACTGACACATGATTTCTAACCAGGTACGAGAGAGAAAAGCTTGGCAAGCTATCATTGCAGATCCGAGATCTGTTTCCCACCGTTGCAGCGGCTGACTGACAGGCTCTGGCCGAACTTGACCAAGGCAGAGGCCCATGCGCTCCCTGGATCATGATGCTTGGGGCTTAGCTAGGCGTGGATGTGTGTACGATGCGGATAGGCCAACAACCCATACCTGACTGACCGACAGGTCCCTAGGCCAGCGAAACCATATCAGTGCATGCATGCGAATCGTTCAGGCCTTGTTGCTCGTGGTACTATCGCTTCTCGACCCTTGGCGGATGGCCCACCTGAAAGAGACCAGTTTAATTGCCGAGTCGTAAGAGACTTCTGTTCTTGTGTCGCAGGTCTCCTGAAAGTCTTTGCATAGATGTCCATGGAATTCTCAGATTCAGCCCGGAGATAGTAACGGGGGTCCAGATCCACTCCCCCGAATATTTTGCAGACAGGGGCCGGTGGCGTGACTCGACAGTCCAACCGCTCTTCACTGTCGCCCGGGCGTAGGCGAGTCTGCTCCGCAACCAGCCATTCAGCTGCCTTCCAAACATACCCAGGATGAACGATTGAGGAACGATTGAGGAACGTTGTAGATCGAGATTTAGGACCCCCTGGATGCAGAGTCGGCCAAGAAAAAGAAGACGTAAACATGGCAGCGGGCTCGCGCATAGAGTCAGTCGGACCACTTGTTCCGATCATGTCTCAAGCTTTCCCGTTCGCCGAAAGAGTCAACCGTAACTTGATCCTGTTGGAAATTGTTTTCCGTTCGTGGGGATCCACACCACAACGGCCTCAACTCTGGTGCACTTTGTGAACAGGTCCTCCGGGTACGTGGGTACCATCAAGAGACGCCGCTCCGGGACCCGCTGCCGGGCGCCAAGACCACATCGGCATCCGTGTATCTTCAATTCCGCAATCCCGCTCGCGAGTCTTCCCGGGCCCGAGGTCTACTCTCACCTGCGTACGGAGTAGCAAAGAAACACAATAACGGAAAACTCTTTTACTAGCGAACCCCACAAGCCTCGGTTGCTGGAGAACTCAGCTTGTCGATTTTGAGTGTAAACAGCGCGATCATGCGCCCCAACAATCCACCAGGGACGGGAAGACGTGCAACCCCGGTGCGTATCAGCTATCAGACGGCGGTGCTGCAGACGTCGTTCGGTATTCACGAGCTTGTCCTGGGTGGTGCGGAATCGTCAGAAGGGGTGCCCATGTGAAGGGATGCTGCCTAGCATGATGATGGTTCCTTAGTTCCTGAGCCGGTGTTCAGCATCTGAAATCCACGACCCTTGCGATATTCCAAGTTTGTGCGTTGTCAAGGTAGGTGTAGATACGGGCCGACAGAGGACTGTAAATGTTCCGCCGGTATGCACAGAGGTCAAGGCTCAAGCCTCTAGCTAGAGCTTCGTGCGCTTAGATGACGTCGCTTGCATCCCAACTTCTCCTAGATACGAAGGGGAGGTTTTGCGCATGTCATCGTGGCATGATAGTCTAGTTTGCCGATGACCATTTTCATGGCGCGAAGTTGCCTGTCCAAACCGATTTGGAAGCCTTGATACGTTGAGGAGACTCGATTGGAAATCCTTCAGACCGACAAAGGTCGAGAACCAACACCAAATCAAAGTAGGTATCGCGTAGCGGGACAGTTCCAACGCCGCGCCGACAAGCAATGAGGCTCCAATGCGACCACACGTCATGCAGCCAGTCGTGGTGGAGTCGAACCTCGGCCGAACTGGAAATTAGCAGAAGCCGAAGTCCGCTTCTGAGTAGAACCGTACCGATGGCCCTACGTATACATAGGGAAGCTGGTAGGGCAGCTGGCGCCTAGAAGACAGTGGGTACAAGGGTAGAATAATCGGTGGACTATCCGATACTGATGATATCCCTGCTTCAGGGCCTGGTCTGTAGGTGGTAGCCGAAAATGTATGTAGAGCAGTGTACTTCGTACCTTCCTCCACCCGTGTTCAGGTGCGTTGGTATCGTGATGGCGGGGAAAGGAGGCGAATAGTCTAAGAGAGCCATTTTCAAGATTCCGGCTTCTCCCTAATATGGGCCTTGATGGAAGACCCTGAAAGAGATGATTTAGGGGGTCATGAGGAGGTATCCGCGGGACGGGGACCAGGGGAGCCCAAAGCCTTGGATCCCGATCTCGTGGTGTATGGAGAGGGAAGTTTCGATGTCGCGATTGTATCTGTACTACGTACGGATACTCCGTACCGAATGGAAGATTTGCGGCGCAGCCAGCAGACCGGGTTCAACTTGTCTAGGTCGTACCGTCGTAGACGGTAGGAGAAAAATGAAATAGGAGGGCCAGGGTTGGGGTAGCTCTGTTCGGTGGTTGAGAGTATAAGTCGGAGGCCGAAAGGCCGCTTTCGTTGCCGAGAGATGGCTGGTGCTGGCTGATGCAATTAGCCCATGATCGCCCAGGATAACTTTATGAAAGCTAATGCAAATCCAGACGGGGAGCGGGAGGCATCCGCTGGCCTGGGCGGGCTGCGCTACCTGGCGGATACTGATCCGAGCCAACCCTACTGTATAGTATTAGTGTAGGTAGCCCCGTGTTACGGATTGGGCGTGGCGGACTTAAGATTATTGATAACATGTGGCCCTTGATGACAGCGGGCAGGCGGCGTCATCAACAACAGACCAGACGGGGAAGATTCAGGAGAAACAGGGCGATCGATGCCTCGTGAAAGATCTGGGTTGATTTGACGACGCAAACGGGCGGGCGTTGATCAAGAATCATACCTCGGAAGTAGGTAGGCAGTTGATAGCAGACCGTGCTGAGCAGAATTGGCCGGAGTATATCGTGAAAACCCAGACCGATGCGATTCCCGGGCGGGATTCAACGGCGGAGGAAATCCCCGATGGTCAGGCGACATGAAGAAGCTGCGCGAAGATAAACAAAGATTGAGATTCTGGAAGATGATGCATGGAGATGGATGGTAGTTTCAATGGGACGGGACAGTAGAGGTACTCGGAGAATACAGCATTCAACGTATTCTTGAAAAGGTACGTACTCATAGATCAGTGTTGAACTGCAACTACGCGTGTGAGCGGCACTTTCCTGAATGGGGTCAAGTGGATGCGGCACTTGACAGCAGTGCAGCCGATTAGTCAGTTGAGCTAGAATACACGCTAAGTCTAATATAGACGCGGAGATGACCCATCGGCATTTGTGCGGTGGAGGGGAAGAACCGTCTTCTAGAAAAATTCAACAGTCCCACGATGATTCCACCCATTATCGTGATGGGGGGTGTATGCGAGCGAGGATGAGGTCACGACCGACGGGCTATGTTCCGCTCTTTGGTAGTGCTTCCGTTGCACATCCTGTGTTTCGTAGCGTACACGAAATGGGGGTTGATGGAAAGGTACATGCAAGTAGTAGACGATGGTGGGTGGGTGGGATGCGGCTGCTATAGTATTCTCCGTACTAGGTACTAATACTAGGTAACAGTCGGTTTCTCGATGCTGTGTAATCAATGGTTAGGATGATTGGTTGTCTCTCCTTCAAACCATCCATCCCACCCAGTCCGGCGATTAACTAAGCTTTTCCTGCTCCTCCGCCGTGAGATTTCTAATTCGTCCCATGTTAAGGCCGATTGGAGTCGGCGACGGCGCCAGCCACAGGCCGATGAGACAGCCCAAAGCTGTTGACTGTTGGCTTTTTGTTACCGCCGCGCACAAAGTGGTGTTGACGGCTCGCTATGAGTTCTAGGTAGATAGGATGCTCCCTGATGGTACCACCATGATATCATTTTCAGAGGTACATGGCAGCTTCCTTGGGCTGAAGCCATGCTTCTCTCTGCGTACACTATCCCGGTCGAACCCTGATGGCTCTGTTTGCAACGGACGCCGCAGATGGCGAAGGGTGTGTCAAAACCGATCGCGATGAGCTAGAAAATCAGCTGGATGGGTGCCGTGGCATTCGGTGAGTCCCCGTAGGTATCATTGTGTCTGTGGTAGACCCTAGCGTGATTGTCGGTAAGCAACCACTTACACGGAGTTGTTATCTCCGCTCCGTGGATCTATGCCCAGGCCCGATCGGCATGGGGTAACGGAAGACAACACAATGATGCCAACGTTACGTGCAATTATCATACCTGACAGGAGCATTTGTCTCACCCCCCGGAGACAGAGCCATGCAGTGTTCCAATAAGTATCCGGGGTCATGATTGGGGGTTGTCTAGATGAGTCACAACGAGCATGCCATGCGGTTATAGTGACTGAGCAACGGACGTGAGCGAGAAGAATGAGGTGCAGCAAAACTAGCAAAAGTGATAGTTGTGAGGGGCATGTCCACTATTTCGTTGAAAGCATCCATCGCGCTTGTGGTCAGGAAGGAAGAATCTGCCAGTTAAATCCGGCGGGAATACCTCGCCGATTACATGAGCGTTATCTTGTCGAGACCCACACGGGACCCACCACCGCACACCTTTACCCTCAAGTGGGGCACTGGAGCGTGCCTGATCCTCCCCGGCCTGCTGGCACCCACGCACCCACGCACCGCACCTCATCCACGCCCGCGGTTGTTTCCCGCTTTGCATCTCCACGACAAAGTAGCCTAATTTTGCCCTAGCTTACGGTTTACCCTGGGCACCTGGGGCTTTTGGTCCGGTCAAAAATGATCTCCATTGCTTATTCTCGCCCTCCTCCGCCCGGGCACCGTTTCGGGAACCGATGCGGCCAACCTCACAAGAGCAAGGGACCGACAGCTTGGACGCAGGCACGCCGGTGACCACACGCCGCACAAGACAATACATCGTACTCGTACGGATACGAATGCAGCTACCCCAGATGCGAACGAGGTGCTGTGTAAGGTATCCATACCTACACACTCCAGGTCCCAAACCAGCTGAGAAGCACACACCAAGATATTCGTACACGGAACCCTCGATGCTTGGCACGCGGGCCAGGGCTGGAACAACATGGCAGCTGGCGCAGGGCAAAGACGCAGGGAAGTAAGCAAGTGGGTGTTGGCCCTCCACCGCCCACGGTCTCAGACATCAGAAAGAACCCCAAGATCCCAGAAGCCAGGATCCCAAGAAGGAAGCAGCCATGGTGTAGCTCTCTCGAATGGGTAGTGGCGGTTGACCGTCATTGGGACTTGGGGCAGCTGTCTCTGACAGACATTGGATCTCACATTCCACATGGAAAGGATGGATTATGGCAAACACTAAGAATACCAGCCTACCACTACCTACCTTACCTACCACTCCTGTGCCTCGACTTTGGTTCAGCTTGATGCATTGCAACTTGATCCGCCACAGATACATCATCACCACTGCTTCTTACCATCGCCGACCATCTCCGCATAAATCTTGACTGCATGCCGACGCCCTTCAGCTCAAACCAACCCTTGATCACCTCGAGCTGACCTTGCGAGCCTCTGCCCCGTGCGGTACAGCGTTACACCTCTCTCGAGTCCCTCCTCCTCACGGCACGGCACTTTGCCTCACGAGACCTGTCTTGGCGGCTTGTCAATGGTTGACCGTGAACCTACCTACCGCCGGCGGAGGAGCGGGCCAGAGAGCGGCCTCGCTATCTCAAATCTTGTCCGTGCTCCGCAATCCCTCCGCGCACCGTCGGCGAATAGGCTATCACCCTCCGTTCCAACTCCCAACTCTCCCCTCATCGCCGCCGGACTTCGTGTCAGTCCACCTGCCCGACCCTTCCCTTCACGATCGATCAACGAACCATTGGCTCCGCCTGCCGCCGTGGGAAGCGGCCGAGGCATGCTCGGCAGGGAAACATTATCGCGGCTCTTAAATGTTGACTTTGAAATAAAGTTTGCTGCTCGAAACTACACGCCATGACGTCTTTACACTTTTTTCACCCTCGGACGGTGTCATGGTATCAGACGGGTTTGATGGTGGACTCAATCCGACTGCACGCTCCCGCCGCACAGAGTGCTGCGCTGGCCAGAAGTTTGGCCTGAAGCATCTCCTCGTGTTGCCGTCAGTCGACCTTGAACGACCTGCCTTGAGCCGCACCGCCCGTGAGCTCTCACAGAGTTCGCGGTCAGGGACTACCTGCCTTCTATGCAGCTCGCCGAAGCATCATGAACCTTGGCCTACTACGGAGTAGTACCTGTCGCTCTTGGCGCATATCAGACTTTGCACGCACCGACAGCATGGGATCTTTCACGATGGAGTGAATTAGGATGACACAAAAGTCCGCCCGCGGCGACCATCCCACACGAGGCTGTCGGCACCGTTGGCCTCAACGAGGAAGTCCCTGCATGGATGAGAGCTCGAACGTCTTCCACTGTCTGTTCTCCGAACCTGTCTCGCAGGCAGTCGACTCTACAACTGACACGCTCGAGCCCTATGGACAAGGGACGTTTTCGCTCCTCACAAAGATGAGCTGTTTTCTCCCGGCGGCACCTTGTCAACTACCCGTCGGGCATACAAGAGCCATTGGACCAATTTAGGCACCGGATAGGAGAACAGGAGAGCATTGAGACCGTGGTAGTGCCTGTAAGGCGTATCTGGGTAATGCGACAAATTTGGTCAGATTTTGGCCCAGCCCAATGGTTATGGTCTTTCATGATTCATCGACCCTGGCACCCTGTCGATTTTGCCCAAATTGGCATTCCACTCAGGGACCAACCAGGCATTGCAATGCCAGTTGGCAGACTCGGTCTCTGGCGTCATCAATTCAATCATGCCTTGTTGTCTTGTCTCCATTTGCGTCCAGAACCTCTTGAGTCTCGAGGGTTGCACAGCATCGCGGCTCCGAGCTACTGATCTAGAATAGTAGAATCGCGGTATCGTCGATGATGAACGCGCAGCCAAAGTCAAGACCCCGCCCTCGGCGCCGGCCTCGTCAACAGGCCGGTTTCTTGGCGTACGGGGTTGCAGTTCACCCTGATCGCCCCGTCAGCGGCCCCGTCAGATTCCGCCGCATGCAAATGTCGAGAAATTTAGGATTATGAACAACCCGGTGTTGGTCATCGGACTCACTGCATTGAACCTTGACCAGGTGTCCTGCTCGATGGCGTCCGCGGCTCAGCGAGTTGGCATGGTACGGCGCAAGGGAAGGTACACAACTACACGTTCACTCCGAAAACGGCCAGATCAAATCTACGGATCTGAGACAAGAGAGAGAAGAGACGTTTGGTGTCGACCTTGCTTCACCGTCCCGAACGGACGAGTGGGGTTGCAAACAGAGAGCACAGAGACACTCGAAAGAGAGAGAGAGCGGGTGATTTTTTTTTTGTCAGTCTCGGAGCGATTTGTCTGCCTGAGTGTCTCTCGCATGTCTTCGTCGACTGGTAGGTATTTCGTTCCATTCTTTGGGCCCATCACCCATGCAGAGCTTACTCAGGTCGTCGGGGACTTAGCAACCTCCACTCCCGAAGTATTGTCATGTACCGATCAGTCACAGGAGCGGACCCGCTCAACCTGCCTTACCTACCCCTTGAAAGTTGACAGCACCATTATGGACCTTGTCCTCGTGCAACCCACTTTCATGAGGCGTATACTCGGCTTGGTTCCTAGCAAGTAGTGTTCC
Organism: Colletotrichum godetiae; assembly: GCF_030913485.1. Lineage (NCBI taxonomy): Eukaryota > Fungi > Ascomycota > Sordariomycetes > Glomerellales > Glomerellaceae > Colletotrichum > Colletotrichum godetiae. The sequence continues at coordinate 1,519,164 of NW_026851249.1, read as the reverse complement.
GTTCACGATTTGTCGAGTGTTCCCCGAGACAAATGGTCCAGACTCGGCCCGTGCCAACATGCTCGCAGCATCATGTCATCTTTTGTTCATGACCAAGCCTCATTGCTTGGAAAGATCCCATCTGTTGATCCCGGCAGAGTTGTGGATAACCCTGCTACCTGAATATAAGATGTGGTCGGCTGTCCCGTCTGATTGGGATCCCCCTACAACGGAGTCAGAAGCTATTCATGTTTCGAATCGGGGACCTTGATCACCATCACAGTTCCAACTCCGCCGACCTGACGTCGATACCTTCAGCTTCAGTGATCTGATGTAAAAGGATTTTTATTTTATTTTAAAAGACCGTCTCGACCCAGAAACATTTAATTGATTCAGACTGCTACCTACCTCCAAGGCAACAACATTACTTCGAAACAAATAAAAGCCCCTAGGTCTTATCTTACACACCAAAATTGAAGAGAATCATATCTTGCCACACCAAGAAGCAGCCTAAACAGACAAGCCATCCACCACACATCGTCCCGCATCCACCCGCCCGCAATTCATCAAGGACTTTGGTGACGAATAGAGAAAAGGGGGACCAAGAAAGAACGAAAGACCCAAGACCCTGGAACAGCACAGCAGGCTCGGCAACAAGATCCGCTCGAGAGACGTCCGCGGTTCTGCAGTCAGCAATCCGCCGTATCAACAACGGAAAGCAGCAAGAAATAAGCCGTACTTTGCACAAGCAGCAGCCGGCTTGCAAATCAAATCCCAATCCCTATCCAAAGTCCTATCCTCGCCGTCCTCTGAACTCCGCAGCGGACTTTTCCTTCTCGCGGCTAGCTCTTTGGGACCAAAAAAGGCTGCTAGCGCGCTGCTACGACCAGCTACATCCCACAACTTGGCTACGTACCCGACGTACTTTTGATACACGACCCGACAGTTACCTCACTGGCGTGACTGGCACACATTCTCGATTGAGCGAGCACAAAACGGAACTAGGATCCCTATTGAGGCCCGTCTCATTTTCACAAACTAACTGGGCCCGCCCGCGCACTCGGACATAAAGACGTCGCCGACCGTTAATGCCACCCGCAGCAAGACCAGGCCAGCAAACCCACACCACACGCCCTGCACCACCACCTATTCGTAAGGTACCTGGACAACATTGGAACACCCGCATCCGCACCGCATCCGCACTCGCTCCAGCTCCAGCAGACCAGACATCCCCTACAGGCTACGAATACCTAGTCTGCCCTGCCCTCCTCCACTGTACTCGTCGTACCGCCGTACTAGCATCGTAAAGAGGTACGGTTTCCAAGAGGTACCTACCTTACCGCACCAAAGCAACCCAGCATCAGCACCAGCAACCGCAACCTCGTCCTCCAACTCCACGCCGCACGCCGCTCCTCGTGCCCGCACACTCACACACACTCCTCACACCCACCCCCCCCGGCCTGCTGCCCTGTCCTCTCCTCTCCTCCTCGACCTCCACAGTCCACTGCTTGCTTGCTCTGCCCTCCTTAGCATTGCGAGCGACCGAACTCTATCAACCCCCAAAAGCTTCCGAGGCCTTTTCCCTGCGCATCACATAATCTCGCGCGCCCACATTAGACGCACCCCGTCTACTCCCCGTCGTCTCCCCGTTGCTGCTCGACATTAATAATTTGCCTACGCCCTCCATCCCAGTACCTTGCCGTGCTTACTGTCCCGCCCTCTTGACCCTAGCGCCGCGGACTCTTGGCTGTGTCATCCCGACTCTTTTACCTTTTTGGTTGATTCTTCCCTTTAACTGGGTCGACTTCGTTCTCGCTATCATATATAGTTCACTTACACGGCTCTCACCTCCCTTCACCCAGACTTATACGCAGTTTGCCCCTCGCTCTACATCAACAACATCTTCCTCTTCCACACATCGCCACACCTTATCCTTCCTCACTGCCACCTACCTACTACCCCAATAACTAGTAATCATTCATCACAATGGGAAGCGGTCTACCCACACCTCCCTTGGAGGATCAAAAATCCAGAAAGAGCTCTTCCAGCTCCAAGTCCATCAAGCCCAACCGCCACACTGGCAAGCGCGCCAGCCCTCACAACGCGACACAACATCACGATCATAACTCTCAAGCCATGTCTGCCGATGGGCGTCACAAGAGAGTATGGAAGGCTTGCGAACGGTGTCGTATGAAGAAGACCAAGGTAAGCACCACCACCACACCCAACCTTCTAGTTACGCCAATCTGACTCGGAATTTTACTCAGTGCGACGGAGAATTCCCCTGCAAAAGGTGTAAGGACGACGGTCTCGTCTGCACCGCCGGCGTTCGCAAGAAGACCGAGTACAAGCAGCTGCCCAGAGGGTACGCTGAGGTTCTCGAGCACACACAATTCGCCCTTATTGCCACCGTCCACAAGTTGTACTCCATGGTTAGGAACCAACAACAATGGGACCTTGGTGAGCCCGAGCTCAACGACAGAGGACAACCCGTCATCCACAACATTGCCCAGAAGCTTGGATGTATCCGCCCCAACAGCGACATCGACTTGCCAGTTCACTCAGTATTCCCTGAGGACGAGGCAGGCTTGGCCGAGCTGGCACGCCAATTGGAGGAACAGCAGAAGGAACGCGACGTCGAAAAGGCCATGAAGGTTGAGGTCGATTCTAACTCAAGTTGCGAGCGTTCAGACCGCGCAAGCTCTTCCGACATCGATCACTCCGAATTCGAGGCCGACTACCGCAAAGCCGTCTTTGGCAGCCACAACAACCCGATGACCATGTCTCCACAAAGCTTCTCTACAGGGTACACTGAGTTCGATGTCGACTCAGTCGCCTCACCCATCGATCCGACCGCCGCCATGTTCCAACAAAACCAGTCCCCGCCCATGAACGCCTACCAACAATGGAATATGCCCAGGCAATCAGCACCCTCTTCAATGGACCTCGCTCAGCAATTCTTCCAACATCCCGGCGCCCTCACCAACATGGATATGCTCAACCAAGGCCTGATCGAGTCAGAATTCGGAACTATTAAGCCCCACGTCCTCAACTGTCCGAATCCGGAAGTCATGATGGGAATGGGCGACCCGATGATCTACGGAGGCTACGACGGCGAGCCAATGCGACTGTAACCCAATCATTAAAAGCCACTGAGCATTTCGAGTACGGATTACGAGTTATAGAATTGGGCTTCGGTCGGGCTTCGATCATTAGGCGCACAGAAGACATGGGGTCAAGGGTTTTGCGAATTCTGGGTTTCGATGATACACCGCGAAGGCGTTGCTTTTTCTAGGAAAGGGACCCCCATCTCGCGAGAGAGAGAAAAGGCGTATGACTGTTTTTTTTGGGGGGGGGGTGGTTTATTTGTTCTTCATTTTGGTCAACTCGGATGAGGTTAATCGCCACCGTTCAAAGTGATGGAGATAGTGGGCGGGTAACGGCCTTTGGGAGAAGAAGGAGATTATTAGCATTGAGGCGACGATTTTCATGTTACGACGACACAAAAATCGAAACCATTGTATCAAATTTTTCTTGACCGTGTCTATTATTTCCTATTCGTGTGTAACGGCCGATGACGCTGAGTCCAGCAGCTTTTCCTACAATTTTTAGAGAGAAAAAGGTTTATCTTACCGCCCACCCCTCCTTCACAAGAGTTGGGACGGAAGGACAAGCTTGCATAAAGCTGTACTGGGGGGAGGGAGTTTGGGAGAGGTCAAAGTACCAGGATACATACAAAACAAAACCACCACTCTTCGAAGCATACTCTGTACCAAGAGTTTCTCCAGCCAATGTCTGGCTCGTTTTCAATGGCGTGCAATTTCTACCTAATTTGGATTGTAAGACACATAGTCCGTGAGCTTTTCAAACCCAGCAGCCCCAGGTCGGCGAATCATTTTATTTTTTTATTTTTTTTAGGCTCTCCTGCCTGTCGTTGTAGTGTGCAGCGAGAGAGGCAAGCTCTATTGACTTTAGCCGACTGCTCCCCCTGCTGTAACCTCCCAGGTTTGACCTGAAGCGTACTCTGGTAATGGGAGAGGGCATGACGCTACAAAAAAGACGGTGACAAGACTCGAAACAAAAAAGTCTACTTATTTGTGTGTCTCACACTCTGTCTGGCGACCTACCTACCTGTTCCCCGGAAATGGAACGAACTGCTATACAATTCCTCTCTCCTAAAACCCAAAAGAGAAGGATGGAATCGGCGACGGCATACTACGCTACCGTATCAGCGGGCACCCTACCTGCCCTGCCCTGTGCCACCACGCCCGGCTTACCCTCTCTTCACTAGGCCCGCAGCCCAGAGGAAAATCTTAAAAGAGGAACTTGGGTTCTTTTTTTCCTTACCAGGAGCCAGCTCCGTCAGTCAAAGTCGGCCCCCTCCCAAAATTGCCCTGCGAGCATGGCAGCATGCCAATTTGTTGCTCTCAGGGTTACCAACGCTGCGACCGACGCCCCGGAGGGTTTGGAGCGAATGCGACGCTCAGAGTTGCCAAGGGGATGAGCCACGGGGTCTCCACGTCACGACTTATAACTCTCACCAGGGGGGGAAGGTCGGCGGCGGAGGAATGTAAAAAGATCGTTTCTCGCCGTCGCCGAAGGGGACGGACGAGCAACAATAAGACAGTTGCAGGGCCTAAGATTCCGCAGGGAGACAACTGTCAGAAGCCTGTCGCGCTGTTTTAGTCAGTGTCACGCAAGGTAGCATTCATTGAGAGATGAAGATGGCCTCACCGTACCCATCGGCGACCTCCCAGCGAGCTCCTAACACGATTGCGGACCGCGAAATTCCCACCGCGACGTGATACTTTCTTCAAGCTTCTGGTGGCCCCCCACTTGGTGATTTGATCGACCGTACAGCTCAGCAGCCGTGCCAGCATCTCTCATGAGATTTGGGGGCCGAAATGACAGCGATGGTGCAACATGGCATGACTAGACAAAGCTCCCATGCTGCCAAACGTAGACTGCCGACCTCGCCTTGGTTTCCTGCCATGTGAGATGAGCCGCTTTCTGGTCGTATATCGCACCACCACACGCAACGATCAACAGGTTCGAGTTGGCGCGGACCAAATGTATCTTCCAAGTCCGCCGAGAAGGCGGGCGAGCAGTCGGTCAGGCGTCGTCACGCCCCTCATCTCTAAGCCACTTGGTAGAGTCTTGGTCAATTCTAGTTCTGGACAAAGGTCCCCCTGGAGCATCCGTGATCCTTGTTGGTCGATCAAGGGGTGACAGGGGGAGGGTGTGTGGTTGCGCCAGCAGTTGTCGATGGTTCTGCATCTGCGGCGGCGGGCTGGTAAGTGGCAGGGCGCAAAAGCCAACGGTCTGCGCAAAGACGCACACAACGCATATACCGCACACACACCCAGATTTGTAGACGCGGATCCAATTCTGGCGGGTAAAGGCTTACAGGTGCAGGATGAAGCAGGGTTGGTCTCGCGACAAACAAGCAGAGACAAGAGAAAGAAAAACTTTCCAAAACACACGACGGAAAACCATCTGAATGCGTCCGCCCTACGATCTCCTTCGATCCCAAGAGCCCACGCCGCGGCGACCCACAGTGCTTGTTCCACTAAACGCGGGAAGCTCAGGGCGCTGTTCATGCGATGATGCTGCGTTTGGGCATGCCAGGCGGGTTGTGGCGCGGGTCGAGGGGTGGTGGTTTAGGTTGACCGTTAAACGGCGTTGCTGTTAATTGTGCATCACATTACTCCGTGGTGTACATGGTGATTACGGAGTATAGCACTTTGCGCGTTAGAAGGGGGGCCGCTAAGTGGTTGGAAATCGAATTATGATCTCGGCGTTTGTGACGGAGGGCGGGACGGGAAGTTGTAAACCCCGCGGTCCGATAGTGGATGACCCATGATGAGTCGATTTTTTTTGTGAAAAACTAGTTCCATCGTCTTTGTTCGGGTCCGAAGATTGAGTAAGGTGGACTTTTGCTTTGGTTTTCCATTTCTGCTCCAGGTAAGCCCGGGGGGCATTTTGCTGTTCACGGACATCAAACACGGCCGATGACAATGTCTGAAGGGGCTCGGGCAGGTGTTGGCAATGACACCTTGTGAGTTCACGTGTTGGGCTGGGCGGATAGTCTAAGTTGGGTTGACGATGCTGGGAAAACCTTGGTTGCTGGTTTGGGCGTTGCTTTGGGGTTCAAGGCGCTTTGTCAGCGGGCCTTTTGCTTTTGAATGGACCAAAGCTCCTTCTCTTCAGGCCGACAGGAAATAAGCCTGGACGAAAGTTTTCGTTGACTTTCAGTGGTGGACATGATCGACTGCCATCAAAGTAGACTGCCCAACATGGGAAGCTTATACAATGGTCGAGACCCAGGGCCAGGCCTTGGGTGGGACACGTCGTAAATGCTTCTCTCATCTGTGTGAGGAAAGCAGAAAGCAGTATGTGTTTCCGTACGGGTCGGATTAAAGCGAGGATGAGAAACCTCTCGGCCGCAGATTTCGGGTTTCTCGCATTCGGGTTTCCTCCTCCAGACTTTTCTCCCCTCAGTCTCTGATGATTCTATCGACGTGCAGAATATTGTGTCCATATGGGACGGGGGCATGCATTGCCTAGCAGTGTCCAGGCGGTGGGTTAGCTCCGCTGTCAGTAGAAGGCCGAAACGCAGTGGTGCGGGATGTTGGCTGTTCCAGTGATATTGTTCCCTCCTTTTCTGTCCTTCTCGATTTGTTCTTCTCTTTACTCCATACGCAAGCAGCCAGTCGGACTGCAACACTGTCTCGCCCCGTCCCACTCTGTCCACATCGTCGGGATCGGAGAGAAATGGGTACTTCGTACGGGCTATTGATGACCAACCGCCAACGTGGTTGGTGGTCCCCTGACAAAGGGTCCCGTATTTTAGGCAGGTGATCGTAAAGGATCGGCCGCTTGTAGTTGAAATTATGAAATGAACGCGGCTTTTGTGCAAGCCTCGGCAGCTCACGGTGCCGAGCTGGGGGTCCATCGGCCCCTAGTGCAAGTATACGCCGTATCGCCATCGCCGCCGTGGAGCGGCCGGGGTGTGGAGGGCCGGCAAGGACTTTGAATTTGCGCATGAACCCATCATCTTGGACCCATCAGTTGGGGGGCTATTAGGGTTCGAGGTAAACGACATGATGTTGGGCAGATTTGGGGGCAGAAACAAGGTGAAGGCTTCTGCGCCCAGTGGATTGGTATTTTGAAATAAGGCGCGCTTGTTTGCAGAATGTAGAATGGATATGCGTTTGATTGGCGCTTGTCTTGGCTTGCTTGGTATTCTTGGAATCGCAGTCCGCGGCCTCGGGGCGCCGGTGCGTGAGGACGACCGAGTGCCAGAGAGTCGGTGTCCTCTGGGGTCCTTTGTGCCAGCGGCTTGGCATCAAATTCCGTCCGTCGAGGACACATCTTTGAAATGGCATCTGCGATCGCCCACTAATCCCCAAGTGTCAACCGCCAATCGGTCAAGACTCAACAGCAGCCATTGACGACGGTGGAGTATCCGTAAGGTATCCGGAGTACCGTACGAACATAACTCGTAAGGTCCCAATAGTAAAGGGGCTGTGGCGGGTGGTTGCGGGAGTGCACGTGGACTGCGTTTTCCCGGGGGTTTTTCTTCACGCGTACGGAGTACATTGACCAAGGAATCAAGGATCTGTCAGGGCCGCATTTCGCATGTCGTCTCCACGTCAACTCCGGTGTCGTCTGCATGCTTTGCCAAACGGATAGTCGCTGCCTGGCGGGGTCTCGTTTGTTGATGTTGATAGGTAGACGATCCGATGGGCTGATGAAGTTCTGAAGTTGTGATGGAGGGTTAATGGCAGGTTGACTTCGCAGGGACGGATGTTCCTCGGGTCCGAGGAATTAGGGAAGGAAGGGGCGGCGGTAGGTTGCGCTGCGTGCAGTCTGTACTTCGTAGTTCGTACGTACACTGCATACTGCAGGTGGGATCATGGAGGAGGTGCTTTGGTTGCTCTGGAGGTGGAGGGAAGTTGCTCCTGTTCCTATTCCTATCCCTAGTCCTGCTCCTCGTCGTAAGCTCATATTCCTCCGTCGATCCGCCCGGGATTCAGCTGCTGGTTTCGCCCGCAAAGGGACACTGGACCCTGGAACAGCTGGCTCGCTCTTGACCCATGGTGGTTAGGTGAGGAGGTGATTGTGCGCGTATTCCCGCATTAGTAGCCGTAGGTTGGAGGAGCAGAGGACCATCCTGCACTTCTCGTACTTTCCGAAACCGTCCAGCGTAAATACCTCATGTTGGTAGGTAGACCGTAGGTGGTGTCGAGGCATGGGAACTTTGGAGTTGCATCTAAAGAGACGAGGTTTGGACTATGGGAATACGCAGGATGCAGTAAAGCTCCACGATTGGCCCGGGAAGGTCCAATTCATAGCAACACCACAGGTACGTACTTGCTTCGTGCCAGTTGCTGTGCTGTGCTACCTGGGTACATTCACCTCAATCAACGACCAAGGACTGTCCTGGCAACCTCGTCGTTCACAGCTCATTCCCCATGGCTTCTTCGACTCGTACTTCGTAACTTCGCTCTCTGAGGCGCCACGGCCCACACTCTACCAAAACGTCGTCTCCAACTGGCAAATAGGTTCAGTTCGGTGAAAAGTGGCTGAGCTGTGGCCCTATCCGCTTCCCCGCAACTCAACACGCGTATTGGCGTATCTGCCCATGCCTGTTCTGCCCTAGAAACTTGGGAACGCCTCACCTATCTCGCATTTCTCGCATAGACCTCGCCCGCCCTCGTTTTCGCTCTCGTGGTGCGACTGACCGTGGTTTCTCTGCAAAGCTGCGACCGATGCCATCGCTGGCAGTGTTAGGCTATCAGCAAAGCCATGCCGAGCAGCCGTTCTCACCAACCATTGCACGATGCGAAGTTTACGAAACTTGTCGAGGGGTCCTTTGCCCAGCCAAGGCACGGATTAGCTGCTTGCAGAGTGAAGACTATCTCATTGTGGCCCTACTCAGGTTGGCACCCCAGAAAACCAGCCCCAAGCAATACCTACTAGCTGGGCGAGCATGTTTTAACCTTGATTAGATATTGTCGAATGAAATGCCCCTCGCCGACTCCATTTCAACGTCTTGGCCTCCCATCTGCCCCGAATCGGGTGGCCGTGTCTCTCTTGGCGCCCTGCACACGCCGTATTGGCATCTCGTCATTCACCAGAGCACTGAGAGCAGACATCGTTATGCTTTTTGCTGTCAAACCACACCACGGCCACCCTGTCATGCCAACCTCTAAACCCCGCCCTAAGCCTTGTAACTGGAGGGGGTCTGGGAAATTGCACCTCTCTTGCGGTCTTGGGTTGGTCTAGGCTCATGCCAATGCCGTTGGCGCAGCATCTGGGTTGACCAAGGAATGATGATACCTGAGTCGACTTCGAGTGACTTTACCCAAGTTCTCTCAAGTCTCTTCATGTTACTCCCATGTATGGCACCTCTCTGCAACCGAATAAACCCCCATCGTGGATCTCCCCAAGGCTTAGCGCGATGGGCTCCGTTTGACAGTGTCACCACCGCCAAGGACGGTAGCGGAACTTGATGTCGATAAACCGACATCTGAAAGGTGCCATCCTCAGTGGACCACCAATCAGCCTCAGCTCAGTATTCTTCTTCACCCGACTATCAGATGACGGCCACCAAAAGTATCGCGCACTGCCCTGGAACATGGGAAACTCTGCTGCCCTACCGTCTTCATACCAGAAACCTCCAGAAACCTTAACGCGGGCTTTGCGATCATCGCAATATTGGGCTCCAGGCGGCCTATACACGCTAGGCGCTGTACCTCGACGAATACATCCCAATGAGAGTTGACCCCAGTCTCAATAATCACGCCGCCGTTACGGAGTAATAATCTAATAATTAACATTATGACAGGGGCTTCTAACCAGGCAGATGCCGCGGACTACTCTGTATCAATTACAGCTTTGGCCACACGGCGTTCGCAAATCGGAATTTTCATTCCAAATATTACCTGATGTAGCCAGACCCGACGCGCCACTGTCAGTCTGACAGACGAGTATGTCTGCCTTCTCACATGAGAATTGAGTCAGGTGGCGTAGGGCACAAAATTCTGCCTAGTCGTCATCTCACAAGAAACGACAATCTGTCGAATTGAAGAGTTGAACACTTGCAATTGCCTAGTCCGGGATTAGCATCGAACAATCTTACGCTGAACGCTGGAAGATCGGCATCGCGATGTGCCGCTTCTCTCGGCCATTGACAGAACCGGGGCGTGCTGATAGACATAGGTTTGGTATCCGTACACTTTGCAAGGGACACTCCAAAAGACCCGACGTCGTGTTGGCAAACTCAATGCCAGTCGTTTGGGTCACGCTAAGCCACAATTACCATTCGCCATCAGCACCTTAATCATCATTCTACAGTTGCAATTTGCCCAAAAATAACGTTCGCTGTTGATAGACAGAGAGTGTGTGCGACCTTTGCATCGCGAAGCCTGTCAGCTTACCAGCAGCAAGCAGTGAAATGAGGCTAATGCAGATCGTCTGCCCAAGTCTCACTGACAGCTGTACAGAGATTACCCGCCGGACGGATTACGCGATTACTCAACCTATGGTGTCTGTACTGTCGTCCAGTCACCGGTGATAAAACTCTCCATCTTGACCATAGGAGTGAACCAAACAGAGATTGGGGCTCGCTCAATCCCACGTCAGCAGCAGAGAAGCCCCCTGAACATAGGACCACGAGTTTGATAAGAGCATCAGCTTGATGGCGGCATCGTTCCTTCAACCACAGACTCATAGGCTATTTGGCATCCCTAGGCTGCACAAACGACACCGCTCACCAACGCCCGCTTCTTGTCGTGCGTGTCAGCAGGTTGGAGATTGATCACAGTGGGGAGGTCCAGGCCTAGCCACGATGTTTTGGAGGCAAGTATGCTCCTCTACCAACGGGGAATGTCGTTTGATCTGGAGAAGATGTGGGCTAATTATTGGTCTAACCCTATGCCAACCTCTGAGAAAGCTTATTGACTCGCATATAGGCCTTTTAATCTGTCGATAATCTCACCCTTGCAGAGAGAGGAAAGTCAAATTTCAGACGAAGTTGGGGGCTACGGATACAGCCCGCCTATCTGACATCGAAGATCGAAGACCGGACCTGCTTCCGTGAAGGAAAGTGGGCGAAAGCGGTGACTGGGACTCAAAAAGGAGTCCAGTAGGCTTTGAAAAAAAAAGTCTATTCACGATGTTTGGGATTGGGCGCGCGCGAGTCGCGGTTCATCCTTTCTTGGCACGGCAAAACAGAAGTGCGAAAGATTGGCCACCCCGGTCACAACGAAATGGCCGGCGCACCGCCGTCTCCATGGTACGGGACGCGTCAAAAAGGGGTGATGGGGTGGAAGAAATAAGGTTAAGCGGCAGCGATTGGGGATGCGACGTCGTCCACAGGGATAGATGCTGGCACCAAGCGCGAGGCTGTTTGACAAGCGTTCGTTTGGGTTTGGATGTGGTTTATTTACATGGACCACGGTAGGGAGGGGTTCTTCGCCGCTTACATGGTTTCACGGCCTTCATCTTGTCCTATCCCCGGCCCGCGGGCTTGGCCGGGGTCCGGGGTCCGGACAGTAGGGTTTGGCTTTTACTCCGCTTTTCCCATCCGCGATGGGCGCGGAGCTTCGGTTTCGGGCGTGTATCCGAAGCCAAAAAAGCATTCAATTCATCAAGGTAACAAGGCAAAGAGGGTAGAGGGGGCGCGCGGGAAGGTCCAAGGCGTAGAGATTTTTGCTTCGACTACATTGGCGCTGGGCGGAAGTTTGGCGGGCGTCTCGCGCGGCGTGGAGCCTGTGAAGTTATTCCGAACCTCATGGAAAAGCCGCCGAGTGGTGGTTCATTCTTGCATGGTAAGCACAACGTGAACTACAACATTCGTCCGAGCGATGGACGACTAATCGGCGCCGGTGCAATCCGGCGAAAACGCGGATTTGTCATCTCACCGTCGCCGATGTGGATGACTGTTACGGACTTTCCCACCCCAATAGTCACTCACGGGGCTCCCTGCAAAGCCCGTAAGGGCTACAGTCTTCTGATGTGATCGAGTTCGTCGTACCTTACGGTCTTTGTCTACCTTGGCACTTCGGGGTCTGGGAACGAACGGAAAGCTTGATAACGAAGGGGGAGAAAAAGTTGGGATGATTGACGGGTTCCTCTCTCTTCCTCTTCCCCCCTTTGGAATCCCGCTCCGGCGGCTACGCCCGTTGATCAACGGGCTCCCCTTCTCGGAGGACGTGAAGTCAAGAACCCACAAAGCACGGGGCAATTCTTGGGTATCCCCCTCCCTCTTCCCGTCGCCTGCGTAATAGATGCCGTTATGCCGAGTCATTACCTCTTTTGGGTCTGGAAATCGCCAGAGGGAAACCGAGGGTATGGAACCAGTCTCCTGGGCCAGGGGCGCGGGATGGCGACTTCTTTGCATGGTGGTGAGCTTTCTTTTTCGGTGATGGGCAAGGTGAGTGTGTGTTGGATTACACCGCCCACTCGTTCCCCCACACACCCTTACGGGGACCATCTTGTGTGTTTCCTCACACACCACTACCCCCATCACACCGGAGAGAGAGACCCTGAGTTTTTTGGGTGAGACTGGGGGGGTTAGGGTAGGCGCTTTATCGCTCACTTTCTTGGTCTCACGGCTTTGAACCCCTTTTGAGGATTAGGCTGGATGCTGTTGCGAGGCTTCAACCAGCTCTTTGGGTGAGTTCTAGCGTGTCTTGAGCTGAACAGGCTTTTCTGTCTGACCGAAGTGCGGTGGTATGATACCAGATGGCTGACTGGAACAACGACTGCGGCGGCCGTGCCCGTTCTCGGTTTCGGTAAGTGCCAACCACAATCGTGTGCTCAACGTTCTGCCCCCTTTTCCCCCTTCTCCATATCCGCATCTTGGAGAATCTCTTGTCACTGTACTTGGGATCTACATCCTCGCCATTCCTGATGATTTGATGATCTGATGCTATGGTGTAGTTGCTCCCGCGACAGCGGTGAGCGAAGTGACAGTGACAGTGGCATACACCCCTCCAAGGGCCCTACGAGGACGATGATGGAGGGAAGGGAGCCCCTCCTTCGGGACTTCCAGAGGCGCCAGGACGATCTGCCTTACCTCTTGCCCCCCCCCGCCCCCTTCCCCCTCGTTTTTGCCCTTCAATGGCAGGGTGGTCTTTCTTATGGGGTTCTTTGAGCTTGTTTTTGGGGGTTTGCTGCGGCCCTATAGTCCCTCACCGGTTCATCGGGTGGTTGGGATTAGGTTTTTCTCTTTCTCGTTGCTCGGGGCTGTGTCACACTGTCACTGTCTGACTGTCACTCTTGTCAGGCGGGGTAAGAAGGGATCCTCTTCTTTGACTCTCTGCTGTCTTCTGCTAGACATCTACGCTTAGGCTAGACGGGCCGGGCGGGTATGGCGGGTATAGGACTGGTCTGGACCGGGCTTCGACTTCGTACTTGACTCCATGGAAAAACGGTGATGGTAACGGTAACGGAAATTGAGAGTTTACGGAGCCCGCTGGCTTGAATTGGTTTTTGGTGGTGATGTGTGGAAGACGACGGGGAGGGTGAGGAGGTACCCTTTTGTGGAAATAGACTATGAATGGGAATAACTTGGGTAGAGAGGTCTAACAAAATAGAAAAATTCCGGGTCGTCTCCATTGGCCATATTGGCTTGTTAGACATCAACAGATAGCTTTGACCACAGCTCCTAGTCATCGTCGTGCTGATCGATAGACTTACACGCTCAAGCACGTTTGTACGTTCCCTACGGACCTTCGGCTTCTTGCAATGATATAGTAAGAACTCAAAGACGGTGCCCGGACTTCCTACTTCGCTGCACGGGTTACTGCCATGGCGTATTATACACGTTCCATCCTTCCACTTTCGGATGTTCTTGCTGACGATATCGTGTTAGATACTTGTGACCTCGCTCCCTCTGACACTCAGACAGATAACCGCTTCTCATATATCATGATTGTGGCTTTGTTCAAAATCACAATTGAGTTCTTGTTGAGCAAATAGATTGTCCACTTCGGTCTGTTTGAAAACTTGTGTCTGATTCACTTCACCTTGCACTTGCAGTAAAATTATGTACTTGCTATGAAGCTGCGCTGCCGCGTCAAAGACTAGGATCCATTTAATGACTTCCTACAGTGTTTATATGAAAAGAAACTACGTGTTGACAAGAAAGTATGACAGTTACACTTGGGGTTGTCAACAAGTGGCATCCAGACTCGGACGTGTACAAACTCTGATACAGGGCATCTGACGTGTCATCGACGTTGACTCCCAAAACAGCAGCATATTGTCTTAAGACAACCAGTCCTGTGACCTTAGGTACTGTAGTTGCTTTTCTGAGGTCTTGTGATACTTTGGCTCACTCTGCATTCCTCCCTATTGAGAACTATAGCATTTTATGCTGCCCTGGGCCCAGAATCTTGCCACGTATGATCCAAAGGGCCTTTCTGTCGTCGACATGAAGTAGAACGCCTTTTCCGAGGGGTTAAAAGGCTTGAATAGGAACAAAATACACTAAATTAGCCTATACGCGCCGTTTCATCATTTTAAGTGCCAATTCTATAGGTCAGGCTGAGCTAGTATCGCGGTAGGTGTACGCCATTCACGCATGGACTTGAGCTGAGTTCTGCTACGATAATAATGTAATGGGGCTCAGAAATCTGACTCCTTTCAACTATCTCTTCGTGATCTTGAAACGTTCAGGGAATTGAAGCTGTCTTGCTTGATTTAAAGGATGCCCTGAATTGTAGTAGACAGTGATTAGACTGTTCCCGAGAGCTTCCGAACTAAAGTATCCTCTCTCGAAGCACTATAGGCCCGGCGCATTCACACACCTCATTCTCAGAAAGAGACGTTCTGAAATAGAATACTTATTCTTCGGTACCAGGTAAATTAGAAGAACCCCTTGAGGCTCTAGTGAGCCTCGCATCAAGAGAGCAAGAGCCCTTTCTGCTGGATGTTCCTTGCACCAAGTGGACTTCTAACCACCGAAGAGCCATGCTTCTTATCACGATTTACACTCGAAACGCGCCCATAGCCAAAGAACCACACGCTTACGAGTACCCATCATACTCTGAAAGCTATGCATGTGCGTCCATGTGTGAAGAGGAGTATCACCGCTGTGGTACTCACAAAAGGTCACTGAAGGACCTGCAACCTGGGTAGCGTAGCTGGGCCCCGAAAAATGAGGGCACGGCATGATCTCGAGTCTTTACTTTTGATCTGCTGGCGACTATGTAGCTCTCATTTAGAATACCATCTCCTCCTCGTATGATCATCATGTATCACAACGTGCAAAAAACGATTCATCAATCTTGGCGCTACCCACCCTGGGTTGACGCCTAGAATCCACTGGTCAAGAGCCTCAACGAGCCCAATAGTTCAATCCCTCGATATCACAGTGGGCCCAGGCGATGGAACTTGTCCAAAGCTGTCTACTGCTTCAGGTCTTGGAAGAGCGAATGGGGCCTACGACTTAGTTTGAAGGTTATCCCTCCTGGGACCACATCCACGTTCAGCGACTGCAGACCCCGCTTGAGACGAGATGCTTTCGCCTTACTCAGTTCTTGCCGCAAAGTCACTACCATGCATACTAACTTTTTAAAAACCTTCAACACTTGGAGGATACCCTCTTCCACTCCAAAGACCTTGCAGATTTCTGCTGTGATATACTCTGGATGGCTTGGTCTCGTCCCCCGCGTGAGCAACTGTGTTTTTCCCTATGATGTTTAACCCGGATATAAGTCTAGGATTCAGACCCATACCGACTGTTCTTAACACGACACGGCCAATAATCTTACAATATCATTCAGCGTTATAGGCGTCGACTGATGCCAGGACATTGGAAAGACTCAGCTAGTGACGATCCGAGAGGTCTCTAGCTGGATCAGAATTGTTCGTAGCAATTGGTGAGACTCTATGAATATAGGGCTTTCAATCAATCTTCTTAATAGTTTACCACTCCTCTCCTGATGCCAAGGACCGCCGCTCCTCCTCCCTAATCCCTTTTCAGCTGTGTGGCAAGGCCTATTATATCTAAGGTCTTCAGTCGACCTTATTGTTGATAAGTATGTATGTTCTTTGTATCTACTCACAGGCTTCGTCCTTACTAGGTCAAGCCCCTAGGAAATCCTTAACAAGTGAGGTGAAAGTTCCCGTCACGATGACGTCCGCTCGATGTGGACGACCGTCAATGTCACGAATCATGCTCTCTCTACACACAACGTTTGGGTGTAGGGAGACTGAGGAAGCATGGGTTATATAAAGTTGACACCTCCTTCTTCTCGAGTCGGCCGCGTGAGTACCTCAAGCAGAGGATCTCAGCTCTCATATTCAGCGAAACCGTACCCATGGATGTATGTGGTAGGTAAGGGGGGATGAGGGCAACTAGCTTTCCAAAAATGTGCTATTTTGATGAAAGTAGAAGCATCGACTACCTCTTTTTCGGCGTGACGGAAGCTGCGCAACATAATCCCTCGCCGGTCTTGTTGTTATTAAGGCGGTCGATCGCAATTGGGCGGGCGCGAAAGTAGCCTTGTTCACGATGAAGTGATCATCCACGACATCGAGAAGAATTTCCATTTCGATAGAGGTTAAAAAAAGCACCTACGAGAATAGCTAGACATCTCCAAAGAGTACGCTTGCTGTCAAAACCATGCGAATGTACTTGGGTAGTGGACATGAAGGCACATCAAGAGGAGAACATAGTGGAAGGGGAGTTCAGTCTCCTTCCAACACGCAAACTGAACTCATCTATACCCAAAAAGGCAAAAGAATACAAAAATGAAACTTCAACCCAAATGACAAAAGAGTTCACCCCCCCGGTGTCGAACGGGGGCTACATCTCTTGGTGCACATGCCGGGAAAATCTGCCGTAATCCAATAGGGGGTCCAGGTGAGGTAGGTTGTCGTCGATTCGTGTACGTATACGTATGTGCTTGCGGGATTCGAACCCCGGTGGTTCATCGTTTGCGACCATGGCGACCCCAGACACAGTTTGTCCTGACCACATCGCGCCGGATGGGACGCCTTCTGTCTGCTGGTGACGGTATGAACAAAATTGTTCCCCAAGTAGGATATCGGGTGTCCCGTCTCATTGTGGCTCACGGTGGCTTACATGGAGAGGACGCCCGGGTTGTTGTGATTCATGGGATGGGAAGGTGAGGGCGGAAGGTGCGCAGTCGTGTGTGTGGCTGCGCCAGCCTCAGTTGGTGATTGTTGATGGCCATCTCCCCGGCAACGACATTTGGCGGCCACTACCTTACATCGCTCTTGCTGCGAGGACCTACTTAACTAAGAAATTTTGAGGCTTAGGGAGAGACTTTTCGCTGCCTGGCCTGAATAAGCGCCCACTATCACTGCCCCTCCTCCGCTTCGTTTCTCTTGCGACGTTGTCCCAGTCATGCAATTGACATCCTTGGATTAGCTACTCATACGAACCAAAGTATGGTCTCCTAGCTTCTGCTACGACGAGCACTGCTACGGCCTTTCCATTCTCACGTTCCCTTGATGCAACTTCACACCACTGATGCTACTGCGATATCGAGAGGCCCATTTTCAGGTGTGCAGATAGTTTCGAACACTAGGACTTACGGCGAAGGCACTATTTTGACTCTGCTGTCTGGATATCTTACCTGTGTGCCACTACTAGTCAGACTTATGGCCTTTAGTTGCCTGGTAGGTCATATCTAACAAATTAAATTGCACTAATTGACGAATCAACCATAGTCGCAGCTCACGGTCGCAAGTATACATTCGTATTGAGATAACTATAATTGCATAGCCATATTCACTCTCGATATACCTGCTTCATCCCTACCGGTAGTAGCAGAAGTCCATTCGCGGTGTCGTGAGATGAAAGTAGTAGTGATGGTGGTAGTAGTAGGCCTGGCTAACAGTATTTCACAAACAATACAGCTAGGTAGCTAGACAGCGCAGTCAAAATAGTCAAAATACCGATTTCCTTACGGTTCACCTTTGGGCAGATACTAGGAGCAGTGTATGGGAAGGAATCAGGCCATACATCGACCGCGGTTGCCTCATTCTGGGGTTTATCTTCAGGTCCATGGCCTCATTCATCAACCAGGCCCAATCGATCTCCATAGTCGAGCGTTATAACGCCCTGGTCCATTAGTGCAGAACTTGGTATAAAATCCCAAGAAGTCAACGGATGGAGGATTTCGTCAGGGTTCAGTTCGAATTCCGGACTGGGCACCTGAGGTTTCCCCCCCCCTTTTGATAATTCACAATTGCCATCTCCACCGCGTCTGAGTATCGAGGCTTTGGTAATTGCTATACAGCTTCGACAAGGAATTTTGAAAGTGAAAGGCCTGACGCGGGAACTTGTATGGACCATGAGGTATCTGGTAGATAGCGAATTACCCGAGTCTAGCACAACGGAACATCTACTTATTCTTGAAGATGATTTCATCTTGAGCAAATCCAAGGAGCAATGACCTGAGCACCTGATGCCGGGCCTCTACGGTCGCCTGTATCGATTCGCAAGACCAACAATTCACATAAAACTTTCACTTCGCACCTGCAATATTGAGTTTCGATATGAAGTGACCTTGATCGTGGTCTGGGGAAGGGAAGTTGAAGTTGGCTTCCGTTCCGCAGCCGATGATCCCCCGATTTTCGGGCTAGCCTATGGCCCTCTTGCGTCACAGAGGCCCCCCCTGTCAGGTACTCCATCCGTACCGGCGGACCCATTCCCGTCTGCAGCTGCGGGGCCCACGTTCTTCTCGAAGCTGTCAGCATGAATAATCCAATCCTAAGCAGCGCATTTGCTAGAAAAATCATCCAGTCATCGCACGCGGTGGCGCCCCCCTTAGGTACCCGCTTAGACAGCTTCACCAGGGGCATGTGTAAGACCCTCGCTGTAGATCGTCCAGATCCAGATGGACGCCATGGCACATATAAGCTTGCCCGCGAGATTTGCAAATGCTGAACAACAATCCTCAAACCAGATCGATCCCTGATTCTCGACCATACTAGCTCTATCCATCTTTCTTCGTGAGGGACACTCGAGCATCCGAGTATATATGCCTCGCATCGTGACCCTTTCTGCGATTTTCGCTGTCTTCATTTCCATCATCATCTTCAACACGCAGCTCAAGAGCTTCTTCACAGACATCACCTCTCAACTCACCACAAACACAACAAACAGTACAAACCTGTATTCGCCATCAACCCCAGACTCACCTGACTCTTCCATGCTCAACGCCGTCAAAAACAACATGTCAAAGACTCTCCACCACGCAAAGATCACGCCGCACCGCAGCGGCACCCGCGGCCACTCAGACCACGGCTGGCTCAACACCTACCACAGCTTCTCCTTTGCAAACTGGTACGACCCGCGCTTCAACAACTTTGGCAGCCTGCGCGTCCTCAACGAGGACCGCGTGAAGGCCAACTCGGGCTTCCCCACCCACCCGCACCGCGACTTTGAAATCTTTAGCTACATCCTCTCGGGCGAGCTCACGCACCGCGACTCGATGCTGCAAAAGGGCGCCGAGGGCGGGCAGAGCGACAAGTTTTACCGCATGCACCGCGGCGACGTCCAGTTCACCACAGGCGGCACGGGCATCGCGCACTCCGAGTTCAACGAGCACAACAAGGACACGGTGCATTTTCTCCAGATTTGGGCCGTCCCGTGGAAGCGGGGCCTGCCGCCCACGTACCACACGCGCCATTTCGCCGATGAGGATAAGCGCAAGGGTTTTGTGACTATCTTGTCGCCGCTCAAGGCCGGGCCCGAAGCGTCGGCGGCGGAGGAGAAGGCTGCGGAGCCGAGGATCCCGAATACGATTCCCATTCACGCCGATTTCGTCATGGGCGCGGGCATCATCGCGCCCGGGGCCGGTGGTGGGTTTGAGTGGGTTGTCGGCGGCAAGGCGACGGAGCAGACGAAGCGCAAGGTGTTTGTGCACCTGCCCATGACGAAGAGCGGCAAGGCCAAGATTATGATTGATGGCCGCGAGGATGCCGTCTTGTCTGAGGGTGACGGTGCATTTGTCGACGCGGTCAACGCTGGGGATAAGTTGAAGGTTGAGAGCATCGGTGAGGCCGAGGCTGAGGTTGTTGTTTTGGATACGGCATAAAGGAAATTTTGACAACGAAAGGGAATACCATGTGCTAGATTACATTTGTTTATGAGCGAACAAAATATATCCAAATATACTTGCCTGATAGTCTCATTTTGATTGGAAATTACGTCGATCCGGGGAACCTCGCCATCCTGGTAACCTCTTCTAGGGCCCATGACGATGCTGCTGGTCTAGAAATAGACGGATCTCATATCCCTGAGAGGTAATCTGGGGTACAGGAACTTGGCATTCAAGGCGTCAGACGACCACGGTATATCGGTCTCGGCGCTGCAATTCTGCGAGAAAGCGAAGAAGCGGGAAGGGAGTGAATGTTTCTCACTCCCCACTGGAGTTTCTCTCATATTGTGATTGTTGCTATAATTGGCTGCCGGCCGAGATCAATCCTGCTCAAGGCACTTGGTTCGGAGCCAGGTCAAGATGCCGTCAAAATACACACAGCCGGCTGGTCTCCAAATGTAATATCGCTCGTCCGCTAAGAATATCCGTTAAATTCAATAAATCACGATGATTGATGGAACTTGAACAGTGGTAAGCGGGAACGATGTGAAGTGAAGGTGTTGTGGACCACCTCAGGGCGATTGAGTGGCCTTAGTGGCGTACTGTACTAATACTGCCGATCACTGTATGGAAGCCAACAAGTTGGGCGCGCATCTAACAGTGCGAAGAGTTGTAACGTGCGGGGGATCTGGTTGTAAATCAACTCCCAAATTTTCATACTTTGTCATCCAATCTCAACATCACATCACCCTATCGAGATATCTCCGTCACCTCAGCATACCTAAACCCCAAAGAGTACGACGGTAGAGGATTTCTGGAGCCCTCTCTTATATCACCTCTATCATGCATCTTCAACCCATCGACAACACTGAAATCGAGCCATTCACCAGCGCCATGGACGACCCGCGCATCACTATCCTGCCAGAGGCAGAGGCGCAAGAGACCTTTGACGACGTCTGGGGCTCGGAGCCAGGCTCGCCAACCGACAGCCACAACTTTGCCCGAGACGTGAGCGCGCCCATGGGAACGCACCCGGGCGACATGCCGCGCCTGCAGGCCGAGCACACCAACGCCGGCTACCGCGAGGGCATATCCGCCGCCAAAGCCCACAGCATCCAGGCGGGCTTCGACGAGGGCTTCAGCCTCGGCGCCGAGGTCGGTTCCGTCGCGGGCCAGATTGTCGGCCTTCTCGAGGGCATCGCCGCCGCACTGGACGGCCACGGCGAGGATTCAGCCGCAAAAAAGGCCCGCAAGACGCTGGACGACGCCAAAGCGGAGCTGAAGCTTGACTCCGTCTTTGGACCCGCGTACTGGAACACCGACGGGACCTGGAAGTTTGACGTTGAGGGCACCAATGGTGGTGACGAGATCCTCTTCGCCGACGTGGCTCGTGCCCACCCCCTCATTCGCAAATGGCAAAAGGTGGCCGACGCCGAGATTGAGCAATGGAGCATCGTCCTCGAGGCCATTGGCGATGCGCAGGAGCACGAGAGGCAGCCGAGCCCGGAGCGGGCGCCGAGCTCCGCGGTGCCGCAGACCAAGAAACCTCTCGACTGGTGAGGTTTGCTTTCTGCCAGCGGTTGCCGCTGTGTGTGGCACACAAGGAAGCACCGCCATCGCGCTGCTCGCGGCAATTGAATTTTCACCAGGTCCTCATGCAAGCGAGGCTTCGGGCCGAGCTGGCGCTCTCGCTGAGAGAGGCAAAGAGAGACATTTCACTTACAGTACTGCCCGGGCCCTATAAATGTGGAATGCGCAAGAGCCATCACCAGTTTCCAGTAAGTTGCTAGTCAATGTGCTATGCCAGGTGGGGAGGGGACTTGACTAAACTGAACCACACAGCTGATCCGATCAAATTGCATTGATATTACAAGCTGATATTACTTTGGCTATTTGGGTTTCCCGCGGACGACGAAGGAACGGGAACCCCCCGACTTCTCTACTCGCTAGAGTAGAGTTAAAATCGGACTTTGACCAAGAACCCCATTTCGCAAGACCTTCCCCTCCTTGTCTTGCCAACATGTGGCGAGTATATGACATACCAGCCGGAGCTGGATATGAGCCGCAAAATTTTGACGACACCCTCAAGCCTTCCTGTGGCTCGTTTACAGTTCATGACGAGGCGAACCATCCAAGCTAGCCGTTGCTCATGACTCTTTTGTGCCGGTTTCCTATTTTTGACAGGACGTGGACGGGAAGGGGAGGCAGCCAAGCAACAATGTTTAGACGGAATGCGGTCATGACCACCTGTCAAACTCGACACCGACAAGGGAGGACGTTGCCGGGTTGTAATGCTTTTTCATGACCAAATGTCATTGAGGACAATTGTTGGACATGGTCTCACATATCCAGAAACTGGATGAATCTCGATACTACCTACCTTACTCTCTGCATAAAGGAGATAAACCTGCATGAAAGATTCCCACACCGTGAAGATGGGCCATATGTACACCACCCGACAGCCATGAGGCTGAGGACCATTAGAAGATCCGTCTTAAGCGCCGAAGCTATGGTCGATTCCACTGCCACCAATAGATACACGCAGGTGGGCAAGGCTTGAGAGCTTCGGAGGCGGAGGGGAGGCCACCAGCAAACCCTCACTGACGTCAACCCACAACAACCACACCATACCAGCGACCACTATGCAATAAATTCCCACACTTTTTTCCGCTTCTTCTCGGAGTTCGCGAAGGAGAGAAAGTGGCTGTCACACCTACTCTGCACATTCAATTGCCTTTGCATGCTTTGACCCCCCTTGGAAATTGGCCAAGTTCATGGGATCACCAAGGGTGATGGTGTTTCGAAAGTTCGGATGATGGGCTGTGCTGCCTCATAATTGGAGGGGTCAGCCCATCTCGAGTTGAGTCCGAGTCCAAAGGTCTCTTTAAGCTCAACACCATTCGAGACGATTTCTGCAGGGATGTACGATTAGCGTAGAGCGGCATTACCCCTGGTTGTCGGACTAGGTGACATCGTCTTCCCCCCCCTCCCCCCAGGCTCCTCCTCCTTAAGCCTCTCCCGAGTTTCCTTGGAGGTATATCTTTGGTGAAGAAGACTGAAAAAGGCTTTTGCTCTATATAGGGATTTTGGGTGATTCTATCTGCCGAAGTATGCTTCGTCCCTGTATCAAAGGGTCATGTAGAGGAGCAGCTGCGTCTATCTCTATGTATCTCTCTCTATCTTTGGCCGGCCGCTGCTCTTTAACCACTCCTTGTCTCTGTTCTTTTCCGAATGGGGAGGTGGAAAGCTGGGAAAAATAAGGCCCTTCCAAGCCCCTCTGCCCGTATCCGTACCTGTCGTCCCATTCTTGATCGCAACGTAATTTTAGCAAACGCCCATCCGAAGCTTGGGATCCCGTCCTTGTGATCGTTTTTCTCCCCCCCCCCCCTGGATCTTCATCAAGAGACGGGCTAACCAATCACGGAGATCTTCGACATGCGATGGAGGCCTGCGGGGCGATGCTTCTTTTTCAGCCCCTTTAGATGGGGCGTCCAAAGGAGGCCTTTCTCTCCAAGGTACGGATACTACTATGTATGGCGGAAAAAAAAATGACATGACGTCTAATCAAATTAGCTTGTCCCATTGGCGACCTACCCAAGGTACACCCGTGAGTCTATTCGCGATGTTGGGCTTAGCGGCTTTGCCCCTGGCCACTCCCTCCCCCGATGTCTGCGCCATCGTCACTTAAACCCCCTGTATGAGATTCCCGCGATGGAGAGAAGAAGGCTAGAAAAGGAAGAGCTCTTCGCCCTGTTTCTCATCTTTCCCTTTCCCTCTTCTTCTCTTCAGTATCTCTGATACCAATTACTTTCGCTAATACCTCCAATACCGCCCCTCGTCTCGTTTACTCTCCCACTCTATACACTCCCCCCTTACTTGATAGTAAACATTCACTCTTTCTTCTATCCAGAGTAAACCGTATCCCTAACACACACACACAATACAATGCGCTGCTCAACTCTCACACTCCTCGGCCTCGCAGCCGTCACCCGCGCAACATGGGACGGCCAATTCAGCTACCCACCAGGCATCGAGCCCCTCGGCCTCGCCAACGGCAACGTAGACTTCAACATCAAGACCTTTGGCCCCCTCACAGGTCCCCCCTCAGACTGCATCTCCGTCTGGCACCCTCCCCACCCAGACGTCTACATTGACGACTGCGACAGCGACAAGGAGCACGGCTGGCACTGGATCCACCCAGGCAAGCCCAAATGGGGCGGCGGCGACAAAGACAAGGGCGGCCACAAGTGGAAGAAGCCCAAGCACACAAAGAAGCCCGGCTGCGACAAGTGCGAGCAGCCCACCGAGACCGAGACCGCCCCCTCGGCCCCGGAACCCACAGAAACCCCCGACCAGCCCGACCAGCCGGAGCAGCCCGAGCCCACCACCACGCCGCAGTCATGGAAGTGGACCACCTCCACAATCACCCAGACCGCCGTCTCCACAATCTACAGCTGCCCGCCCAGCGTCCCCAACTGCCCCGGCAACGGCGGCGGCACAATGTACGAGACCGTCACCGTCCCCGCCGTCGTGACAATCTGCCCCGTCCCCGTCGAGCCCAACCCAGGCCCGACCACCGCACCTGCAGTACCCGTCGCTCCCCCGGCCACCACCGCGCCCGCAGAACAGCCCGCGCCCAGCAACCCTTCCCCTCCCGAGACCCTCTCCTCCGTCGTCATCCCGCCCGTCTCATCAAGCCCCCCCGAGGTTCCCGTCCCTCCCGTCTCCTCCGCTCCCCCCGCCGCCACAACGACCAAGCCCGATTCAGTCGGCACGGTCACCAGACCCAACCCGACCGCGACCACAAGCCGCGCCGTCGTCACTGCCGGCGCCGTGCAGAATGTTCAGCGCGCTGGTGGTGTCGTGGTCGCTGTGGTGGCTGCCGCTGCTGCCTTCATCTGAATGAAGCACTCTTGCTTTCTTGCTTTTCATCATGTTACTAGAGAGAAAGACAGTATGTTTGCAATTTGGTTGTGTTTTCAGGCATAGAGGGTGATATACCATGGGAATTTTGGGTACAATGGGACAAAATAGGGGTTAATGACTGGGAAATCAACGAACGGAAATTTGGGGGGGGGGGGGGGGGGGGGGGTTTCACTCGGACAGGATGGGGTTGGCTCCTCGGGCTTCGCAACTTTGGGCGAAGGAGGATATTGACTCTGGCGTCTGAGAAACCCAACTTAATTAGTTAAGGCTAATATAATGGGTTGCGTACTTTTGTTTGAAAATACTTGTTCCATGATCTCTACTCCTACTAGGTGCAACCAGTGACAGAATCTTGGAATCGATTTCTCGCAACCAAGCTCAATACCTCAGGCTATCATGACGACAGCGAGTATCCGTCGCAGATACAGAAGCCTTGTGCTCATCCAAGACGCGTTGCTCTGGCTGCCGTAATTTTGTCGCATGGCTCTGTTCGGGTGCTGCGGATCAACGGCAGATCTTCAGTTCGCGGGGTACCTTGAGTCGATCTGTTCTTGACATGACCCCCTCTACTGCTTCTACCATTGACTCGCAGTGAAAAGTCACTCTTGATGCATTGTCGATTGAGTTGCGGAGCGAATCTGTGGCTGCATAACCTCACAGATTGAACGCAATATGCTTGTATTTGCGTTCAGGCCAGGTTGCGGATGGCTCGGAGGGCCGCGCATGAGTCGAGCGGATACAAGTGGTATTCCGGTGCTGACGGCTGACAGTACAGGCTCTCATTTGCGCGGACTTTTTCTGGCCCGGGTGCCTTCAGCTGAGATCCATCCCGCAGGGTCTTCGTTGAAGGCCGTGGATATAGTTCCTGAACGAGCCTGTTTCGACATTGTTGCATATCGTCGCCAGACGACAAGTCTTTGATCCATGCGTCCGTTTCCACGTCAGCATCTTTGTCGTGTCTGGTTCAGTTCCTCAAGATGCTGCCAGCCGCTTTGCGACATCTTCCACGCGACGGCTGTCACCCAGCAGATCTCTTGTGGTCTCTCGATCACGTCCCGTCATGCCAAGAATGACGAGCTTTTGAATCTGCCCGTCTTCGCTCATGACCAATCTGCCCGCTCTGCCATCGGCCCATTCAATGCTGATCTGCTTGGCCTCGATGTCGGCAGCAACAATGCTTGTGACTGCCTGCTCTGAGTCGTCTCCCCCGCTGCCGGAGCCGACCAGCCCAGCCGCCCTTTGCAGATCGCGAATCACGGCAGTGCGATTATGGTATCTCACAATTTCCCTCCTCAGCGTTCGTACGAAGCGAGATAGATCCTGGAACTTCTGATCTTCGGCGTCGGCAGGCTTGGGTGCAGGGAGATGACGAGCGGCCAGTGCAGCAAGCGGAATGCATGGAGGCACCGTATGACGGTGAACTCGCAGATGTCGCGATTCTTTGTACGGTCGATTGAGCATGACATAGTATGGTCGTCGAAACTTGGCGTCGGACATGATTTCGATGCGAATGCCAAGGACGCTGCCTCGATCGACAGCACTGGGGTCGGGGTCTTTAACCTTGAACGTCGTTATGGTTGCGCAGGTTCTGTACAGACATTGCTGGTCATGCGCGTCTTGGGCTTTGGATCGGGAGAGGACTTGGTTGCGGACGACCTTGGATTCTGAGGGGAGTGTAATCGCGCTGCGTTTCTCATTGTCTTCTTTGAGGGCGTTCCGTACCGAATCGGATGAGATGAGGGATGTGGCCTGGATCTTCAATTCCTTCTTCAACGAGGCGGCTGGGCGCATCGCGAGTTAGTAGCTGGGCAACAACAGTCTCGGGGAATGACTACCTTTAGCTCGAAGGTCCTTGATCTCCTGTTCCAGAGCCTCTGCGACAGCATCTGGGAGTTCACCAGACATTTTTCCTGTCGCGGATGTGAAAAAGAGAGGGAAGTATTGTTTCTTTGGCGGGGAGAGCGCAATTGTCGTAGTCGTCGACGACGTGATGGGGATCTTCGACGCGGTTGACGCGTCTTGGTGAAGTTGACAGTGGTATGGTTGCCAAGCAGCGCAGTGCAAGACACTTGAACCCAGTCAACAAAGATGCGCGCAAAGTACGCAAGGTATGCAAGGTACCTACTCCGTTCTCTGTACTCCGTACCGACAGCGCGGAATGCGACCCGCGGGGAAGCTTATCTAAGCTGTTATCTTATCAGCAATGGAGGGCGCCAAATGAGGCATGGAGCCAGGGGTCCCAAGGGAGCTCGCCGGGCGGCGGGTGGCTTTCCCACTCGAGTGGAGCGCGTCTGAACCTGGATAAGCTTCTTTGAATCTTCTCCCCCAACTTCGCTTCACCCCCGAGGTATCGTCGCAACAGAAACACCTTTTCTTGTGGTCTTGATCTGCTTCTGTCAAATTCACTACTTCTCGGTCCACTTGGGACTTGAGTTCTTTTTCTTGTCATATCTCATTCTTATCTATCCTTTCCATCATTTTCCAGACCCGCGTAACGACCAACTCGACCACTGTTCATTCCCTCTTTGCCACTGGCGTGGTTCTCAAAAAGTGTCAAAGGCCACGGTTGCGATTCCACTCTTCCCGGAACATCGTCCTTTTCCACCCTTTCTTCTACCAACCAAACCCGCGCGCTCAAAAACAAGCTCTCGGTCGCTTGGGTGCCTAGCGCTTAACCAACTGTCATTGGTCTAAGCTATTGTTTAAGACAGCGCGTCGCCTTGACTGCCACGGACTCTGCTCCACCCCACCCTCGACCCTGTCTACCTTAAGTGGTCCTCGCTGGACAGACAAAGAACCTTTTCCTTTGCTCACGACTCCCGACTTGTCGCATAAAGTCTTTTTTTCTTTCTTCCAAACAACCTCCCACGTTTCGATACAACCGCTCTCAACCGAGGCCTCGAAAACCTTTGCATACTAGCATTGCGCCGCAAGCTCCAACCGAGACATCCCTCAACTACAAGCCAAGCACAAATGAGCGTCCGAACACGCCGAAACAAGTCCGTCAAGCGAAAAGCTTTGGCCGATCTAGCTGTAGACACAGACGGCACGAACGGTCACGCCAACGGCGCGATGAACCAGAACAACGTTGAGTTCCGGCGGAAGGCGACGACTCCCGGCTCCGACACCGTAACTGCGAACCTCATGTCGCGCGAATCCTTCACCCTCGACGACCCCGTTCCGAAGACTCCCATCGCCAATAACCATGGCTTCTTCGAGTTGCCGTTGCAGGACCAGAGGAACTTCCTCTTGCTGGTGCTCCTGTACTTCCTGCAGGGTGTGCCCATGGGTCTCGCTGGTGGTTCGGTGCCCTTCCTAATGAAGGACCACATGTCATACAGCGAGATTGGAATCTTTAGTTTAGCTTCATACCCATACTCGCTGAAGCTTCTCTGGAGTCCCATCGTTGATGCGGTCTGGAGCCCCAAGGTCGGACGCAGAAAGAGCTGGATTCTCCCCATCCAGCTGCTTTCAGGACTGGGTATGCTCTGGCTTGGGTCTACAGTCGAGAACATGATGGCCAACACCGGCAAGCCCGGAGGTCCTACCGTGTGGAACTTCACCGGCTGGTGGTTCTTCCTTGTCTTTATGTGCGCCACTCAAGATATCGCCGTAGACGGCTGGGCTTTGACTCTCCTGACGCCCGGCAATGTGTCTTATGCCTCCACTGCGCAGACCGTCGGCCTCACTGCCGGTCACTTCTTGTCCTACACAGTCTTTTTGGCCTTCAACTCCAAGGACTTTGCAAACCGCTACTTCCGCAGCTCTCCCCTGGACCATGGTCTCATGTCCCTTGGCGGATACCTGACTTTCTGGGGCTGGGCGTACATTGCCATCACCCTCGGGCTCTCTCTCTTCAAGCGTGAGGAGAGAACCAAGAATGAGGACGGCATCTGGGATGTGTACAAGATCATGTGGGGTGTTCTCAAGTTGAAGAACATCCAGACCATTATCATTGTTCATCTTATTGCCAAGATTGGATTCCAGGCCAACGATGCGGTCACCAATCTGAAGCTCATTGACAAGGGATTCGGCCAGGAGAACATGGCGCTGACGGTTCTCATCGATTTCCCCTTTGAAATTGCTCTTGGCTACTACGCGGGCAAATGGTCTCAGGAATACACGCCCATGCGCCTATGGTGCTGGGGTTTCATGGGCCGCCTCGTCGCTGCTCTCATTGCCCAGTTCACTGTTACCATTTTCCCGGCTGGCGGCGTTACTTCTTGGTACATGCTCGTCGTCATTGGTGAGCATGTCTTTTCGACCTTTACAAACACGGTCATGTTTGTCGCCGTCTCTGCTTTCCACGCTAGAATCGCAGATCCCGTCATCGGCGGCACTTATATGACTCTCTTGGCTACGTAAGTTTTTCCATGGGCACCTTTTCACCTGATCCTCCTTGCTAATTCGTTCACCGCAGCGTCTGCAACCTTGGCGGTACTTTCCCGCGCTTCTTCGTGTTGCGTCTTGTCGACTACTTCACCGTCGCGACCTGCAAACCCGGCAACCCCGCGGACCTAAACGCTCTCAAGGGCCCCGTTATCACCGACCCCTTTTCTTGCTCCCTACAGCCAGAAAAGGAGAAGTGTGTCAACGGTGGCGGCACGTGTGAGATGGTGCGCGACGGATACTACTTTGTCAACATCATCTGCGTCATCTTCGGCGTGGTCACGTTCTTGCTTTACATCCGACCGAGGGTCCTGCATTTGCAGTCACTCCCCATGAGAGCTTGGCGTTTGGCGCCGTCGTCCAAATAAGGTAAAAAAGCTTGCGCTGTGCAGAAAACCCAGGGGGGGTGTACATGTATCATATAAAGCATCACGAAGCGCGCACGGT
Source organism: Colletotrichum godetiae (assembly GCF_030913485.1). Taxonomy (NCBI): domain Eukaryota; kingdom Fungi; phylum Ascomycota; class Sordariomycetes; order Glomerellales; family Glomerellaceae; genus Colletotrichum; species Colletotrichum godetiae. The sequence goes on along the minus strand of NW_026851249.1, from coordinate 1,489,330 downwards.
TTGGAGGACCTTTCATAGAGAGCGAGACAGAGAGAAAAGAGAGAGAAGCAATTGTACTTGATACACTTTTTTTATTACCATTTGATGCGCGCTATGCCGTTACATACGTGACGCTTGCCAAAACGTCTTTGCCAGAAACCCTGAAACCATTGCTCCCGTCGCTGACACACACACACACTCTCTCTCTCTTTCTGCCTCTACTCCTACAGCGACTCAATGTGCTGCGAATGCAAATCCTGCACAGCAGGGATGATCAAGCTCTCAATCTCCATCTCGGGGTCACTCTCCGGCAGCGCGCTGGGGTCAAGCGGCTTATCCTCCCAGGTACCACCACTACTCTCATCACCGCCGCCGGGCGTCTTGCGCTGGACGCTCGGCACGCGAACCCAGCGGTCCGCCCGACCGGGCGCGACGAAGACGACCTCCCACTTGCGCGTGGACAGCAGGTTGCCGATGACGAGGTGGTGCTGGTACCGCTCGAGGGAGTACTTGGCCTTGTGCACGAGGATGGCCGGGTCCGTCTCGAGCTTGAAGCTGACGACCATGCCCTGCGGGGCCCAGCCGTCGACGAGGTTCTGGAGGAATTTGGGGACGGGGTCGAGGTCAATTACGAGGGATTTGGATTTTGCTACTTTGGTAGAGTCAAAGTTGTCGAAAGCTTCTTCGTCTTCTGCGTTGGAGGTGTTGCCGTTGCTGTCGCCGTTGCTGGTGCTGGTTCCGGCGGTTTTGGCTGTGGTAGTCGCTGTAGCTGATCCTGCTCCAGCTCCAGCCCCAGAGAAAGAGTCCGTGGCGTTGGTGGACTGGATCTTGTGCTCGGCCATCCTATCTTGAGGCAGGAAGAAGTCAGACACCGCGGCGGCAAGGTAGAGGAGCGCCGACGGGCCCAGGGGCCTCAACAAGCCCGCAATGGCGCGCAGCTCAAACATGTAATCCGTAATCGTAGTAAACGGCAGCATCAGCAACATATTACCCCTCTTGGCGGCGGTATACTTGCGCAGCACAGCACGCATGCGTTCCTGATGCGCAGCGTTCGCGACAACAGTACCATCCTCGCCCTCGGCCAAGAAATCCAAAAAGCAATCCGTTGCGTGGGAGTAGTGGCGCGAGTACGGCTGCAGCGAGAACTGACGATGCAAAAAGATGACGGCGTAGCCGGCCTCGAGAAAGTACTCGGCCGAGGTGGCGCCGCGGGTGCCCGCGGAGAAGTTGTCGATGAAGCGGACCGTCTGCTTCTCGAGGGGCACGGTGGTGCCGCCCGAGGTGACGAGGACGATGCGTCGGCTGGAGGCGGCGTGATGGTCTATGAAGGAGCGGGCGGCGGCGACGTGGGATTCGAGGTTTTTGGGGGGCGGTTGGGAGGAGAAGTAGGCGTCTTCTTGGCGTTCTGCCGTTTCCGTGGGGAGCGACATTTTGGAGTTGTGTTGCGATGAAGAGGTGATGTGAAGGAAACCTCCCGGGCGAGTAGCCGCGCTGTTTATGTGTTGAGTGATATGTGGTGGTGAGATTTATATGAGACCTCGGTGACAGGGAGAATTGGTTGGTGTGATAAGGGCGATCCTGACGTATGAGTAAGACCTGGGAAGTGTTAGTAGGTAACTTTATAGACAAGTTTGTTATCTCCGGTAGCCATATTCATCCTCATTGATGTCCAAACGTAGGGCGTATAAGGCGTATGAGAGATAAGAGCCCATCTCCTTTACTCAGCCCATAACCTCCGCCGGACCTCGGTTCTCCGGCGCCCACTCTTCCATATGACGTGTCTTACACGTAAAACTCACCTTAGAAATTCAGGGTCTCTGTAAGTTCAAAGAGTACAGTCTCGAAGCGTGTATGAGAGGAATGTGTCGAAACGTTCTATCTCCGAAGCTTTTGTACCACAAAGATTATTGAAAAGAAATAAAAAACACCACAAACGACGAAGAGGAGGGAACGCAGCGAGGGTTTTAAACCGTCGTTTCCAGGCGCCGGTTCGGTTCCTCCGCACGGGCCGAAGGAGGCCCGTGCCCTACCGACCCGCACCTCCGGGATGGAATCTGCTGCGGATTTCTGGGAACGTACTTGCTTCGGGGCTTCGCAACGACGTCCCGTCGGCCTTCACGTCGTTCCAACCGCGGTTCAAATCTCAAATCTCAACACAAGTGACTCAGAACTGGTATCATTCGATTTTTTTTTATTTTTTTTTTCATTCGGCACCGATAGCCGAGTATCAGAGCTTCCCGTTCGGGATGGGACAACTAATCAGCCAAATGTGAGGTAAGCTTACATCATTACAATTTACTTCGTGTCTAGCTTCATTATATGTACAATTCTCATCATAGTTGCCTTTTTGATATGCCATCCCTTCTTATGTGCCAAGACCTGGGATTTTTCGTTGCTCCAAAGTACGCCGATCCCCCTCTCTTTCTCTTTCTTTCCTTCGTCTAAAAATTGGCCCAAATATTCTTTCCAACGCACACAAACTTGGCAGCCATGAGCGCCACCAAGGCCAAAACATAAATCAGCCCGGTGAAGATGATGAGACCCCAATACTTGCCCCCCGTCGCCGTGACAATCTCGCCACCAATGGGGATACCAATCAGACACGCGACCGAGACGGCGGTATACGTCGTCGAATAATACCGCCCGTAATGCTGCGTCTTGCACAACCGCCCAACGCACACGGGACTGATACTGATATTGTTCCCACTCGCGAACCCAAACAGCACGGCGAAAACCACCACGCCCGCCGCCGTCGAACCCGCGGGCAACCAGACCGCCAGACACGCAATAATGGACAACACAATAGCAGCCATGTTGCTATTAAACGGCCCAGCCCTATCAGCCCACCACCCGGGCAGCGCCCTACCGAGGACGCTGCCAGCATTGAGGATAGGCAGGATGGAAAACGCAAAGGACTCGCTGAACCCTTCGCTGAGCGTGTAACTCGAGATATACGTCAGCGGGATAAACAGCGCAAACTCCATGAGAAAGATGCCCGCCGTCGTGAGACTAAACGCCGCGCTGCGAAAGATGCGCGGGTCCGGGTGCGGGCTTGCGTTGCGGGCGGGCGGGAGGCGCGAACGTATCAGAAAATTGGAGGCGCCGCAGAGGGCGAGGCAGATGAAGCCGACGGCGCGGATGGTCCAGCCCCAGCCGATGACGGGAAAGAGGGACTTCATCATGAGGGGAAAGACGATGCCGCCGATGGAGCCGCCGGTGGAGGCCATGCCTGTGGCGAAGCCGCGGCGGCGCTTGAACCAGTGGCCTACGGCTGCGATGGAGGGGGTGAAGACGAGGGAGCTGCCGAGGCCGCAGAGGATGCCGAAGGCGAGCATGAAGTGCCAGTATACTTGTGAGGGGATGTGTTAGCGCGCGTCTTTATGTTTTGGGTCCTCTCTTTCAGGGATGTGGTTCGAAGGTGGTCTGTCTGGGTGGGAGGAGTGATGTGATGAGGCAGCATGGTTGGTGTTGTGAGTGTGTGTGTGTGTGTGACTTACCAGTGCAGATGCTCAGCAACATAACGCCGATAACGAGACACACCGTCCCAGCGAGAACAAGCCACCGCGGCCCATACTGGTCAAACACGGGCCCGATATAAATACCTCCAAAGAAGCAGAGGAACGTATACACGGAAAAGATCCACCCAATCGTTCCCTCGCTGTACCCCTTGAGCTGGTGCGTCGCAACGTACGTCTGGAAGATGGCGATGCTGTTCATGATGCCCAGGGCCGAGAACAGCGCCAGCCAGGACCCCAGAACGACAGACCACGCCCGGAGCCCGCCCTCGGGATAGGTCTCTTCCTCTGCTATCGTCGAGGCACCGCCCGCGGTGTCGGTGCGGTGGATGTAGTTGCCGTCGTCGTCGGTTGTGTCACCGACGCCCCGTTCTCCTTCTCCTCTGACTTCCTTGCTGTAGGCGGCATTGTCATTCTTGTTGTTGAAGTCATTGTTGCGTTGTTGGTGGTAGTTGGCGCCGCCTGCGCCAGCGACGGCGTTGGAGACGGAGGGAATCAGGTCGTTGCCTATGACTGCCGCGGCGCCGTCGTGGGCTGCGCTCTCTGTCTTGCTGGGGAGCGGGTAGTCATAGTTGCTGTAGTCCGGTTCGGGAGCAATGTGCTCGCCTTGGCGGGTTGTGGAAGCCTTTTCTGGGTCCATGTGGGATGGATGGACGGCTGGATGAAGTGAGGACAGAAGAGGAGAGAGAGGGAGAATAAGAGAGCGAGGCTCCGTATTGTGTATCGTGCTGGCCTGTTTCTTTTGGGTAATTCCCCCCTCGATCTTCAGATCTTCTTCTTCCCTCTTTCTGGTTTGACTTTCGCCTTGCAGTCTTGCAATTCTGCTGGCCACGTTTTTCCCTCCTGCTTCCGTTGACTTGTCTTTGCCTCGGGTTGCTGTCTTGTACACGGTGCTCTGATCCTCTGTTCTCCGTACACAACCTTCAGTCCGAGCCTTCAAAAGCCTCTCAGTCCTTTCAAGCGAGACCCGATGTGCAAAAGTACTGGCGGTAACGAGGTTGTCGAAGCTTTAACAGATGCCAGTCTCTTATAAAACAGGCTCTTCTCTGGAGGAGAAAGAGTGTCGACTAATACCAACACTACCCTCCGCGGGCCGTTGCGAGGGAAAGCGGATCAACGAACCTACTTGTACTTTTTCTTACTAGTTCCCTTTCGCCTCTTCGCTCTTTCGGCTAGAGATGGGCCTGTGTCTGGAGGAGTGGGTGGGTAAGTAGTAGGGGTTCGCTCGTTCGTTTGGGTGTGTGTAGACGAGGTGTGTTGTTGGGTTAGGTGATTTGATGCAATTATCCAGTCATTTCCAAACCAATCAAGAGATCAAGCAACCAAGGTACGCACACGGACTTTGCTTCAAAAGGACCATGGAATCATTCTCGGAAGAGGCAAAGTGTACAAGTCATGTAGTCATGCAATGCAAAGAGCGGCAGGAACGCTAGAGGGAAGGGGAGGGAAAACTTTTTTCTTTACCCCAGGTTTGCCTCCCAGGGGTCCTGCGAACAACGGGGGATGAATAACCGATAGCCGCTCGTTGTGTGAATAAGGTAGGTTCCCGGCTTCCTTTACTAGGCCGGGATGTGGCACATGGACCTAACTAACTAGCTCTTTGGGTTTCGTAAGGCATTAGCATATTACAAGAGAGAAAGACTTCGCGGTTTCGCGTTCTTTACACAGGATTATTTGATGTGGGTAATTTGACCGAACCATCCTACCCCGGTCAGCCTCTCTTTTCCCTCTCATCTTTTCCGCATGTCTTTCAACATCGACAAGACCTTTTACGCATCCCTCATGCCGTGCGCCGCTTTCTCCCTTTTGGGCGTTATAGAATCAATGCTATTAGCGTAATATTGGTGGGAATAAAGTGAAGCAACCCCCGGGGAAATGGTCATGTTGTCTGTTGACTGTGCCCTTCACTGACAAGTTCATGTTAGTCAAGGGCGTCGGGGCGGCTCAAGGCGAAAGTCGCGAGTCGAAAACCGACCAATGGCGTATTTCAATTAGTCGTTGAAAACCTCGCCCCGGGAAGGTCTGGACTCTGGGCCGATTCTCGGCCTCTAAGAACTCCACCACCGAAACCAAACAATGGTAAGAAATCATGAATCATTTTTTGGCCCAGCAGACCACATCCGAACCCATGACATCTTTACTCCAACACCGAACTTGCCTGAGTCTGTAAGACAGCGCAGATCAGCAGACACATACTCGGAACACTCTCTCCTGGGTGCTGGATGTATGGAGAGCCGCATAATGCAAGAAGGTCTGACAAAGACGACTGCCTACCCCTCTAAAGGGGGGGAAACTTGCCTTATAGAGCATATGCGGTATACCGCACTATCGAGATTTCTCTGGTTCCCCTACGGATATTCCCCCGCCTAACTGCCTAGTCTTCCGGCTCCCGCTTCTCCACACAAAAAATCACCAACCACAGATTATCGAACAACGCAATCATGACATTATCTCGAAGTGCTTTGGAAGGAATATTCCTCTGATCTTCCAATAATGCTGCCCCCTCAACAACATGTCTTTCTACGATCGAGATCTGGAGAGACACAAAATGCGCATCTTTACTCGAATCAGAAGAAGTCCGTGACGCCGTCAACCATATAACAGCAACAATTGAAAAGAGTGGTGATTTCACCGTGACTGAATCACCGAATCCATGACTGCTCGAAAACGAAACAGTATGACTGCCAATACCTCGCATACCAGATTATCCATACCTAGTGAGATGCACATATGAGAACGGAAAAGAGTCATCAAGCACTAATGACCTAGACACTCGGCATCCGGCCGGTAGCGGAACCACACTCTTTCAAAAGTTCTGACTGCTCAACACCCCCCGAACGGTTCGGTTCCCGCCAACCGCCGACGCTTCACAGCATCCCTTGCAATCCTCGCATGTCCCGTCTCCCACGCCGGCTCCGGCCGCTTTCAACCCTCGGAAACGACCCCCATCGCTCAAAGTACGTACCTTATGCCACAGTAATTCTCCCGCCGCACTCTGGTACAATACTTCAAGCCTCAAGCCTCCAGCCTCATTTGCTTACATTATACGGATACAACCGCTCAAATCTGGTCTGTGCATAAATTAGGTATTACCTGGTACTCCATACTCTGTATCCGTACTATGATGGCGGCTCACCCGAGGTACTTCACCCACGCGCCCACCCGCAACCAGATCTCATCAAGTTACGGATTACCCCAAACTTCCCAAAGTACCTTTTCGAATGCTGGTACCTTCCACGTGCCTCTCGAACGCTTTTCCTCTCTAATATAGACAAGGTGACAAGATCCTGGCCAGCTTCCATATTACCCTGGCACGTGCCAGCCAGCCTCGTCTCGTCCATCTCACATCCACATCACCCTCAGCACGGAGAATCCCGCGCCAAAAAAGCCGCCGCATGTTCTGTGACTTGTCTCCTCCACGTCCCCGCCATCACTTCCTCTCAGGTCTCTCCCTCACCTTTCCTTTCCCACGTTCCCCTCTTACTTTCCCTTTAGTACTAAACCGCACCTGCCAACCTAGCCGGCCCCAATCCTCTTTAGGACGAAACCGGAAAAGTGGAGCACCACCAAACGTGTACCTTCAATATCCGTGAGGGTAGGTATCCGTCCAATTCCATAGCCAGGCAAAAAGCTCAAGGGGAAAAGCCTGCAATTGGTTCTTTGAGAGGAACAGGTAATCTCACATCGCACACGCACACACGTGCGCGGAAGAACATCCGATCATTAACCCAGAATGTAGAGCAATAACCAAACCTGGACCAAGCCGCCAAAAGAAGAACGCAACATGGGTGACGAAAGAACTTGATGGGTTCGGGTTGCTGTCGCATTGCAGACTCGCAAGTTGTCGGGCCCATCGCAAACCCGTCGAACCGATATTTAGTCTTCTTCTCGGTCTTTTTCATGGCAATCTGGCAAACCTTCCTTTTCTCTAAGCTCTGAGGCTCCCAAAAGTCTAACTGACCATGCTCAAAGTTCAGGGAACATGGACCTTGGAACTTTTTCGGAACCGGAAGTCGGAACCGATAACCACGTCGGCCGAAGACTGACCGACCGACCGCTCGCTCCCGTGACTGGTCCTGTCGCTACTGCTGCTAGCTGGCTGCTGCCGCAAACAACAAACGGATTAAAAAGTGCATCGTGATCCTCCTTTTCCCTCTCTCCGCTCTTAGACACGCGCGCCGTCTGAAAGAGATCTTGGCCCTCGAGGTTCATCGCTCTGATGGTCCCCCCATGTGTCTCTCTTTTTCTCCTTTCCCCAGCCACCATTCTCTTACCGCCCTTTGTTGTTTTTTTCCCTCGCCTGCAGCTGGTTTAGTTGCCTGCCGGCACCTAGCCTTGTGTAGGTACCCATATTCAAAGGAACCGTCCGTACTGTGGTACTCCGTACGCCTTCATGGAATCAATCTTCCCCTTTCCGAAAAGACATCACGTGCCACAGACTCTCAGTCCTCAATGGCGTTGACGCTGCATCAGGAATTACACTCTCGCCTGATTACTTATCGATTTATCGTGTCTCTCTGTCCAATATTCTCTCCCCTATCGGCCAACCGTGATTAACATCTGACCATTAGAGGTAAGAGGCAAGGGCACGTTTACAATGCAGCACTCGGCCCGAGGCGTCGTACGCCTGCACGCCCGGTAGGGCTAGAAAGGCTGGGAACATGAGATATCGTCCGTCACCCTTGAGCGACCGCTGGAGAAGGGAAAAAGGCACACCGTAGACCGGAGGGGAATAGAACAAAATATAACAAAAATTAGCCCAGAAAGAGGACCCCGTAGTTTGGCACGGATACCTCATTCTTCACTAGGTACCAACGTACAAGGGACAAACACCCCTGAACTACCTTAGTGCTCCGGCATGGACCACACCCTCCCATCAGTGCGCATCATGACGTTTTGATCGAGACATTCGCATTCATTTGACGTACAGCCGGAAGAGGCTGAAAAGAAAGCCAGCCCATCTCATCCCAGTAGACCTTTTTGTAGGGTGATACTGTCACAGGGCTCGACTTGACAGCTTAAAGCTCAGTTCTTGGTGTGTAAGCTGAAAGGTCGGTCACATGCTTAAGTCTAAAGAAGTATTCACCCTAAGCCGAACGAACCACTGAATAATGTCGTTCTGTATTCCAGAGTAGGCTCACTGTTCCTTTTGTGTAATGCGAAGCGACTCGGCAAATACCTTATAACTCGAGTTCGTTAAAATATCACGATACCTTAAATTCGTCAAGAGATTCGTCTTGTTGGCTCTTTTCTTTTGCATGCTGCCCCTCTCCCGGGCATAGCAAATCTCCGAAAGGCATATTTGGTGTCCGCAGATGCGACGTCGTGCTCCCTTTCTGCCCGTGCAGCCGCTGAACATGAACTTCGGCATTCGATGCCTCCCGCACCCGTCTTTCCAACTTCCTCGTCCCGTTGTGGAACCTTGAACGAGCCATGATGTGTCAGGGCCGGCGTCGCTGCTTGTGCAAAGTTGTACAGCCGTGATACTCCCAATGGCTCGTGATCTCCGGATACCATGCAGAGTACCGTCGTCGAAGTAAGACTATCGCCATGGGCAGGACCTAGACCCATCGTGCCGCTGAGTAATACGCAGCCAATATGTAGATATTGCCGTCTCAAGCGTTGCTGATTAGTTTTTGAAAACGCCTTCGTCATGCGAGCCCAACTGCTTCGCCCATTCGTAAGCATCGTCCGTCATACCTGCCATGCAAAGACGTGTCGGCCTTCCATAACATGCATCGTGCATCATCTCGGTTTCGTCGTATCATCGTTTAGTAGTCGCTTGAGAGGTACCCCTGACTCATGGCGGTGCACGCCATCGACGCCGTCCTGTAGTTCTCCATCCACAGCACCATCCATCTCCCCATCCACCAGCCCTACCATCTTGATCGACTCAGCGGGGCCAGACTGACTACGCTCGATAGAGATGAAGGCCTCGATTTGAAGTCTTATCGTATCAAGAAAGGCCAAGCGAGCCGTTGCGTCGAGTTTGGAAACCGCCGATTTTCTGATATCTTGGGGTCAGCCAGTGCCACGGGGAATGGAGAAGCCATGAGGCTGAGTGTGATATACAATAGCTCGAGTAGGGAGGAAAGATCTTCTGCGGGAGGGTCTTGGTGGTTCGTGCCAGAACCTGGTGCCCCCGATGCAGGGGGTTCAGCTTGTGCAGAAGCCAGCTGGATGAGCAGGTCGGCGTTTTTGATGAACTTAACCAGGTCGTCCAGATCAGTTTCCATATTCAGAGTCCGCATCCGCCTAATAATTTCGACGGATTCCGGCTCGGAGCGCTTAGATAGGAGGCGGAAGAGCTCTTCAAAGAGAGAAAGGCGGCGTTGAAGCTCCTCGTGTTTTGTTTTCAGGGCAGCGAAGCGTGTGACGTCGGGACCGGCATCGTACTCGCAGCGGGTGCGACCCATGCCCGCGCACAAGGAACACACAGGACGTTGACCATCGCATTTCGATTTCCTGCGGCGACATGAGGTGCAGGCAATTTTTGTCTGGGGACGTCGTCTTGGTGCAGAAGACGTGGTACCAGTGGCAGATTGCGGGGTTGCCTCCCGTTCCGATGAGGCGCTGCTGGCTGCTGTTGGGCCCGCAGGTAAAAGCTCGCGCTGTGGTTTCATCGTGAGCGTTGCCACAGGACCATGGGCAGGCCTGGTAGGCAACCGAGATGGCCACAAACAGTGGAAAAGGAGGCGTAGATATGATGGGCGTAGGCGTGTAGCTGATACGGCGAGGTCTGCGTATTCGTCGTAGCAATTGAAATGGCGCGGGTGGACGAATTGAGTGAGGGCACAGCCAGAGCCAGAGCCAGAGCGGGCCTCAACCGCCAGAGCAGATCCGCCCGCCGCGTCGCTTGGTAAGTCTCAGTCGTTTTGATGGTGCGTGTCATACTGCCCACCCGCTGGCCATGTTGGAAGTGATTGTATCGTTCTCGTTATCGTCGTGGTGTTATTTTGCTGTTGCAGGTGTTTGGGAGTGCTGACAAGACCCGTCCCGTCGAGTAGTTTCTCAATTTCTTGGGAGCTCGTGAGGTAGACAGGTATGACGAAATGGATGGACAAGACGGTGGCCCTCAGGCCAAATCCCCGTGCCCGTTGCTGGCTGGGCCACTTGGATTGTTCCGATGCCGGGAAAGCTGCCGCGATTCCCCCTAGGCAAATAAGAAAACCAAAAAGGGAAGAAATGAAAAATAATATTAATAAACGAAAACCACATAAAAGAGGTTAAGTTTGGCTCGCAAAGCTCCCCAAAGCCATGGAATCGTCTGGCCATGGCCAGGCTAGCCCATTAGCAAGGTAGAGGCTGCTGCTGCGCGATCCATCCATCCACAGAAGGGACAGAAATGCAAGGATGTCGTAGGTGCGAGTGGCCGCTGTGGCTATCGAGAGTTTGCTGGCGCATCGGACCCCAGCTCAGCTGTCGGTTCGTGTCAGCAGCCCGGCCAGAAATTAGGATTAGACACTCCCGACAATCTGCACACTTTGCTTATGGCTGCTAAAACCCAAGCCTGGTGCACCCGGGCGACAACGGATAATGAATCAGTAACTTACGACTGCTTTCGATGAAATTCCGCCGAAGGGAATAAAGCGGGGAGACACGAAAAGGCGTGAAGAAAGAAGAAAAGAAAACAGTTGAGCGTAGGAGATCATTCGGTTGCACAAAGACCCTGGTGGCGCCAGTTGTAATGCAACCCGCCAGCAGGTCGAGATACATGCGGCACTGCTAATCGGGTCGTCTTGGCGTCTGGAACTGGCTCAGGCGGCCGTTGATTGGCGGGGGGTGGTTCCGAGATGTTAAGCCCAACCGGGGCGTCTTTGGGGTGGGGGTTTTTCTGCCCCCTCAGAGCGCGCTTCTCCAAATTGTACTTGTGGTTGGCTGACTGCATCGCAACATTGCAGCAGAGATTTATGGAGAGAACATGGCACAAACCCGCCATGGTCAGTGCAATATGCCTACAGCAGTAGTTAGCTTGTGTCTAGTAAGAGGAGGGGGAGGTCTGAATAGTATCGAGAGAATAGCCGCGTCCAAGATGGTGGGAATTTCGGGAAGAATGCAAAGTAAACAGACTCTGGCCAAGGTCTCGAACATAGAGCTTGTTGCTCTGCCTCTGGAGAGAGAAGAAGAAGTGGAGGAGGAGGAGGAGTGCTTGGAGCAAAGAATGAAGGAAAGCCTACCTTAATTCACATATCGTGTAGATGTGAGGCTAGCATCAAGAGTCTTTTGCTATACCTGATATTCAAGACCTCGATCTTGTTCGAACTTCGGGCGTTGTATCCGTCCAACAGCGAAAGACAGGATGAGTAAATGTTGCCCTTGTATTCTCTCGCTACGCCAACTAGCATTCTCCAGGAAGCCCGATGCTGATATTATTAGCTGTTCTTGCAATGTATCCTCGGATTATCTCGCAGTCGCAGTCTCCGTGTTCAAGAATCTGGCTTCTCAGGACTAGAATCTCGTTTTTGAGTGCTGCTACATAAGCATCCAGATACATTCGCTCTTGTGTAACTTGCTTTTCTTGAGCAGTGAGATCTAGTTCATGTTGTTTTGTCTTCTCGCGGCATCGCTTTGCGGCGGCTCGGTTTTTGACGCGATACGTCTTTTTCCCTTCCGGTCTTGGTGAAGAGCAGGTTTCGTGGTCACTTTGCTGGTGCGTGTTGGCGGCCTCGGTGCACTTGGCGTCTGCGTCGTAAGAAACCGTGTCCATCCGTGAGGCGTGCTCTCTGGCCACGAGACGTGCTTTCTTCATGGGTGGTTGACGCATCGATTCCGGGTTTCGACCGTAAGCCATCCTCGGCGTTTGGCGTGTTGACGTTCTTCCCGGGTTCAAATCAGCCTGGAGTTGATTGTCGGACAAATGTTGCCAGTGTTGGCCTAGAGTAGGGGTAGTGTTAACGGGATTTGGCCACGGATGAGGTAGGTTGTTTATAACGGAATCAGGTGGCTGGAAGTCCAACTGCTGGTACGTTGGCCATACCTCGCATCGAGGTGCCCATTTAGCCGTTGGAAAGTCCGACGGAGTCGCTGACGCCGAGTTGAACATCTGACAGGCCTGAATATCAACCTCCTGGTATACGGAGGCCATCGAAGAGGCCGGAGTACCCGGAGAGACTGCCGGGTCAGTCGCGTAGCAATCGCATCCGGACCACCGCTGGCACTGCTGACACTCGTTTATGGGCGATAGGAGCGGTTGCTGTGGTGTAGTATACATTGGCAACAACTCGGGGTAGACTGACTGAGCCGTCATATTGCCTTCTGCATGGGCATCAGATGGCTCTCATTCTGGGTTAGCTAGGCCTGGTAGGTTCGGCGAGTAGGGAGATTGTCTTGACGGCGTTGATGGCGAGATCTGAAGAAAAACTCGAAGGCTTTGCTGGATAGCAGCTAGCATCTGAATTTGAGAGGCTATGAGTATCAAAGCCGCAAGAAGATGCTGACAGAAGATGGTTGCGAATGAAAATAAAATAAAATAAAAGATTAGTTTTGGAAACCAGGGGTGGAGGAGGAAGAACTCCTGTTTGCTGGCTTCGGGTCGGGCGTATGTTTGGTGCAAAGTCTACGACAGGATACGGGCAACAAAGTGACTGGGGCTGAAGTGCCATGCCGATGAATGGGGGCGCGACAGGATATTTGAGCGGGCCCCCCAATGAAGGACGTGGGAGAAGGGCTGCGAATATGCGCGTCGGGGGTTTCTACCGGGGCTGGAACTGACAGGGGATGAAGTGAGAGAATAGATTTACAGCTGTTCCACCCAATGTGTGTCTTTTTACATCAGGCGACTTAAGTTGCCAGATGTCTCAAACAACGGACAGGAAAGACAGCCGGTGCGTTCACACCTACATGGGGTGGCGTACATGGAGCGAAGACGTAGGTACTGCTATGAGATGAACAGGGCTCGCACAGTCGTCACATTCGGCGTTGTGTGTATCGAAGCAACAAAAACGAGCGGGAGGGTGGATAGACACAAGGGCGACAACTGAGGGGTTGTACGTAGAAGCGGAACTGGGGGCCTGAATGCAATGCTTTGATGGTAAGAAGGCGCCAGAGTCGAAATGTGAGGATATTGAGAAGTGGTTTGCTAAGGTAGAGTAAGACGGCCGAGGATGAGGTCGCATAGTGCAGACGGGACCAAAAGTCAAGGAGCGCAATGGGGTTGAAGTCGGAGCCGAAAATGGAGTTTGTCTGAGAGTCAAGTTTGGGGGAGTATCCGTGGGCTCAAGGGAAAGGCCAGCCATTGCGAGAGGTGACAGGGTCGAGTGGCGTATGGGTCTTGGTGGACAATGTACAATGCCCAGACAACAGTAGGAGGACGAGGACGAGGACGAGGAGGAAGTAGAAGAGGAGACGCCGGTGCCAAGTGGTAGCGACGGTGGTGGTGGTGGTGGTGGTGGTGGTGTTGGTGGAAGAAGACGAGGAGGTGAGGGTAGCGAAACTGAACAGCAAGTGACTTTGGACCAAGGACCAGCCAGCAGCATCGGCTGCGCGAGGGAAAGCGAGGGAGAGCGAGGGAGAGCGATGGACGGACGGCTTACGGGAATGTATGGGATGTGCAAGATTTGAGAGCGAAATGAAGGCCAGAAGGTAAGTGATTCTTTCTGTATCTTGATAGGTTGGGCAGGTGGTTTCCGGAAGATTATGGAGAGTCGACCAGTGATGGATGCCCAACGTCACGGAACTCAATCCGGTGGAAACAATGCTGCTGATTGGCCGCCGGATCAAACTCCGGCAGGGGAAGGCGCTAGGTGGCAAATCCAGGTAGGTGGCAGGCGCTGGGCCCTTCGCGAGTCGCCTGAGGTGAGGTAATAATCCGTCGTCTTAGGGAGGTACCTTGCCTTCCATCAAACGGCCTAGGTTGCTCCTCCCATGTCCCTTTCCAGGTTGGCTTCTTTCCAAGGTTCACTTCCCGGGTCCTCTCATCGACGCCTTCCCAAGTGCCCGGCGCCTCCCCTCCCCTCCCCTCAGTAGTTCGTTCCCCAGTCCCCCAATCTTTACTACTTCTGGCACAACATTGTCTTGCTGCATGACACTCAATGGGCACTGACAACTTGCAGACGCACCTGCGCCTTGTGAACGCTAACGGTTTCTTTCAGTTACCCTTTCTGGGTAGGTATCCTGGGCTCTGCTTCCCCACAGTCGCCGCGACAGCATTCGTCAAGCCTCATCATCGCGTCTTTGCCACACGCCCCTAACTCCATCTCAAGGTAAAGGTGACGGTGCCTGGTATTACCTAGCTCTGCTAATCTTGATAGAGCAAAAGGATGACTTGCGTCGCCCATCCCCGAGATGCCTTACGTGGCTTACCAAGTTGACTAAGGTGTATTATGTCTTGGCCGCACCTGCTGACTACCTTTGAACGGTGGATACTGGAGAAGCATCTTCTTGGTCTACATATCCTTGGCTGTGGGAAGGTCCAGCCCTCCATTGAAATCCTGCATAATAACCGGCTCCAACGTGCGTCTGTCGGTGCTGTACGGTTATTCTGCACCTTTCGTACCGTTTATCACAGTGTGCTAAGCATGGCTTCCATGGGAACCTGCAGTGCCAACTCCGTACTTACCTTCCTCAAGGCACCGTGTTGAGATCAAGTCCCCACCGACGTATCGGTACCCTTTCAGCTTTTCGTCGCACTTTCCCTTACCTTAACGTACCTACCAGGGTGGTCAAGGAGAAGAAAAATTCATAGCCAATCGGTTCCAACTCCTTCCAATCATTTCTTCATGCTCATCACATGCAATCATGACCTGATGCCTGTGCGGTTTCCAGTAATGCCCATTCATCATCAACATCTCAAAGATCGCCATCGCCATCGCCATCGCCATCGCACCTCAGAGTGCTCCAAGACACGCACGACACGTACGCTTTCACTCCCAACATAACCTCTCACCTGCATCTCATCCTCCAGCTCCGCATCTCGGCCAGCCCCTTTCCATTCTGTCTCCGGTATCAACTCATGATGCTTCGCAGATATCCTCGTCTTCATTGATGGCCCTCGGCAATGTTTCAAATCACTGATTGCAGGACATAGGCACCTCTTACTGCGAGCGAACAGAATCTAGAACCCAATTCCTTGCAGCCAATTCGCCAGACGGCCCAGATTCGAATTCATCCCCGCCATAGAGTCAACGATCCGACTCATTGCCACGACGATCTCGATGACACTGCTCCCACCCAAGGTACCTTGCCTGCTACCCTGCGCAGCATCGAAACGCCTCACGCTTAAGTTACATGGATAATACTCCACCATACACCATCGCCATTGACCAATATTAAATCCGATCTCCATGCACCACGTCTCGAGTATCACAACATTCCTCATTCGTGTGATTTTAGAAGTGAAATCATTGTAAGAAATTGGCCAACTACGTATTGTATCCTATACCGTCGATTATCTCTCCAAGAAGGTCGAAATCGGCTGCACCTATACCGCACATCGGGGATAAGGGGTATCTCGATTTTCGACGGCCGAGACTCTCATCACTTTGCATGGCTCCCTCAAAGTACTGGAATATCTCCGAAACCAACGCAACCGTTTCTCCCGACTCTACTCTAAAGGCCAGAGATACGAGCGCCTGAGCGAATCAATCCTGGATGTCACGCGCCAGCCGTGGGGTAGGGGAGGTGGTACGGAGTACACATCCAAAGATCAACTGTTGGAGTAACGCATTGTTGCGAAAACACGGCTGCCACTACATCACTCTATATCATGTCACTTTCATCAGTGACCATATGCAAATGGTATGCTATTATTTATCCCGGATCAAACGCCAGACTTCCATACCTCCAACAACAACATGCTGAAGCCCTGATGCTGAACGTCACACATGCGGATCATGTAACAGAGACCCGGAAAGATACATGCACGCCAGAATCTTCCCGTTTTTACATTCCAGTGGTACCCGACACGACTTGGAATGACCCTTCGGACTTTCAAACGGTTAAGGTAATCGGGTCCGGATAGCAGATGGAAAATGCAAGTTCGCAAGGTAAACTGACAACACCCCCTTTACCGTTTACGCACTCCCATGCAGCTTGTGAGCTGAGTGAGCGTCTGAGAACTGCCGAAGACGAAAGTAAAACGCCACGGACGAAAATACACATTCAACATCGATGATTTATCGACCTGGCCACCTGGCCTAGGTCGGGGAGTCTTAGGATCCCAATATTGCAGCCGTGTCTCACCATTCTGTTCCACGGGATTCAGCACTTTGCCTCGAGTTATGCCTTGATTAACCACTGTTAGAAAATCCTTCTAGGCCTTGAAATGCGGCCAATGCAACCCGAGGTCCATTGAGCGTGCCAAACCAGAGAGGCTCTGATTACAGATAACATCGGTTGGCGAGGACAACCCGACCAAGCGTACCAGGAATGGCACCAAAAGTACCAGCAGATTCTTTCCCGCTTCTCAGCGATCAATCAAACTTATCACGATAGATACAGATGTCTGTTGAAGGCGTCCTCTAGGGTGTTGACACGCTACTGCGTGGGTGAACTGGCCTCTGCTCACTTCCTGCGTGCAGAGTTGCATGCATGTCCTGGAAAGGATCTCGGTACAGGTTTATGGGTCCCGTCGAATCCTACTTGCCCGGTGACATCTCCGATCAGAGGCCAGCTTCTCATATGGCTTTGAAACAGGAACAACTTCAACAGCCAGCCTAATGGCGTTCCTAAGCCTGCTGATTTCTTACTATGGCTTCTATCGTTGGCACTTCCGAGACACCGGCTTGGCCTCCCGATCGAAAGCTGATTGATAGCATTCATTGGAACTTTTCGACTTCTGACCGCAGTGGGGGCTTTCACGTCCACAGACGTGGTGAAGTTGGTGTGCGCATGGTGCGGAAGAATTGTTGAACGGCTTATGGCGTGGCCAACTAAAGTATGACGGAACATCGAATGGCAGGAACGGCAGCCAATCAGGGCTTTTGTAAGTCGATACAGGGGGGTGTACACCCCCTTGGGATGAGCGACAATTGGGGGATGGGGTTCTTGAGACGACTGCTCCTGCTTGTGAATGGCAGAGTGTTCTGTTTCGGTCTCTGAACTATATGCGTCGTCGGCTATTACCCTCAGGTATGTCAATCTGAACATCTTGAAGATGTTAATTGGTCAATAGCAAAGGTAAAAGCTCTCATTCTTTCCAGTCCTGAAGCCACTTCCGTGGATTTTATTAGCTCGGTGTTTGCAAAACATTTGGGGTTTGCGGTGATGCTTCTGACTTTAGAGGTGACCAAATTTCTTAGATGGCTTGTGTTCCGGGCCACTGTTCATCACCTCAGGATATGTGAAAAGCCCAACCACATTCGCTGTCGGCGGAGCATCACGCCTTCATGACCAAAGATAACTTGCCTACATGTTGTAACAATACATGTTGACTGTCGCAAGTACCTCGACCTAGTCGAGCGTCGGAAGGGCAAGCATCGCCCGATGATGATAGGCAGAATCAATGTCCTGCCATATTCCCGTACTAAGCCCGAGCCACAATTCTTCGAGGACGAGATTCGAACCTTCCTGAGCCCATCTTCTGAGTATTTTTGATGCGTTGAGGGACGGGAAGTCTGCCCCTCGTATGGGTCAGTCTAGATGACTGTTTTCGCTGAATTTTGGATAAGGATGAGTAGAAATCAGTACGACTCTTGGAGAAGTGAAATTTTATATGCGATTCTAGGCAGCTTCGAAGCGGTTCTTTCGTATCAAGGGTGAATCCTTCACTACTTTTTTTCGTGTACAATTTTACCCCTTTATGGTAGGTAGCCCCTATTCTCGCCCCCCCTCTCTTTGGGCGAGAAAGCCTAGAAGGGCCATGTTATAGATGCTGTTCATCAATCTAAGCGCCAGGGAAGCCGTTCATAAAATCCACAGAGATGGAAAGACTGGTGCATGTGTACTCTTCTCCCAAGGAAGCTTCTCTTGGTACGTTGCCTACCAAGTAGGGTGGCACAACAGTTTACCGCTTCATACATTTTCTCTATCTCTCTTATTTACATTATTACCATCACTTTGTTACTCCCATTATGGTTATTATTCTGGCTGTCATCATTACTACTATTATTCTATCTATTCTTTATATACTGCTGATATAATACCCTTCAGAGAGTGTGGTAAGGTGATTATGATAATGGAAGCCACAACTAAAAGGCAGCTAGCTAGTCGTGCGTTGATTGGCATCATATGCTGTCTGCCACCCACTTGCCTAATACCTTATTCCCGCTCGCTCTTCAAGGGCCCAAAAGCAACATGAACACTACTCGGGTGCAGAATCTCTGCTCGCTGGTGGTCGTTTCGCCACCTCAGAATGAACGATGATCTGACGCTGGTCTAGAACATGTCATTGTCACTCTTATATCATTTAAAACCGTAGAGCTGAGGAAAAGGTTGGTGGCGGAGGTGATATGTGGAAATGGTAAGAGGGGGTCAAAGTTCTGTTCGGGGAGTTAGAGATTTTGGAAGCAGATCTTTGCATCTGAGGGGACGGAGAGATCACCAACTCCGAGAGGTAGATTACTTCACCCTTCATGGACTCATCGTTGTGGATGCTCGGCACCTGAATGTTCTTCTTACTCCTTATATCACAATTATCGAACGCCTTGGACGTTCTGCATGTCCACAGCGGAAAGGTCCTTTTAGAGCTGACCAACAGAAATGTGAATGTCGACGGCCCTGTCGCTCATACATAAATCTCCTGCCGGGAGAAGATAACTACACTGCCCCATTGAGTAACGAGACACTGTAAGCGTCCATATCAAAAAGAGGAAGAGGAGTTGTAGGCGCCCGGGAGACCGTTGATGGTTGACCTACCTACCTTGCTGATTGAAAGGGGGTTAGGATGTCGATGGCTGGCGACCTTGACACCGTAACTTTGCCATCCAACATAGAAACGTCTGGACTGCCAATTCCGCATGTCATAGTTATAGAAAAGCAGGATACACGTGATGAATCTTGTTTATTAAGCCTTGGAGATGGCCGGATACCCTATCTTATAAAGATACTGTTGCTCGTGAATGAGACAGAAAGCGGCTTCGCACAAAAGCAACGACTGAGATGGACGCATCGAATCATTCATTGGTCGTGGCCGTCTCACAAGACGTGATATCTGGGGGCCTCCATGTAGCGCAATCTCAGAGTCGCAAAACTGACGCACCGAGTGCAGAGCCCGGTTGTCTGTCCAAGCTTCTGTTCTGTACTTGTGTACTCTGGCAGTGAAGCCACAGCGGACTATAGGGTTCTGTTCTGTGAACATCGTTCACCCCTCTGCTATCCTCATTCTAGTTCACGCGTGCCGCGTATCCGAGGCCTCGCAACCTTCTGGTGGATTGTGCCCTCGCCGTCCGCTTCATCAATAGTCCCCCCTCCCTGGAGCTGTGGGCGTGCGAGTGGGCTACCAGCCGCAACAGTCCTCGTTGCTCTGCGTAACATATGGCAGCTGAGAGCAATGGAGACTGACTTGTCGGACCCGTGGCCATGATCAAGGCTTGTATTGTCGTTGACATTCTGAACCATACGGCCCCACTCAGACGTCCTCATCCTCCGCATCCTCCACCATAACCTGGTGGGGTTTAGTGCTCTCTGATTCTCCGAGAGATGCATTTGTCGGAAGGTAGCCCTCCTGCTCCAGCCGGTCCGCCTCTTCAGGCTCCATCAGACCGCCTTGGCCCTTGCCCTTGTCCAGTTTCATCTTGACGTGCGTAGGCACGAAGGCCGTGACAGCTTCCTTTGTCAAATTCCGGACCATCGGCTTCGCCTCGTATACGGTCTTTGGCTCTGGCGCGGGGGCCTTTGCCTCCTTCTCCTTCTTCTCTCGCTCCTCCGGCGGTTCCCTCTCTGCCTTTTCTGCTTGCCACCTAGCGCGTCTTTTTGCATGCCACTTGTCCATCAGTTCTTTCGGGATCGGCGGCGGTGTGTCTCGCGGCATGGGGATCCGCTTCACGTCGTCGGGGACGTCGTCGTCGCTCGTCAATTCGTCGTTTTCTCGCCTTCGCTTTCCGAGAACTCCACCGGAAGAATCGCCATCGCGGTTGTTGTATCCTCCTCCGCGGCTAAACGTGGGTGCTTTGTCGCCGAGCGCTTCGCGCGCCTTGTTCACTGCGCGTAGCTCTTTCTCGAGGCCTTCGAGGACCTGCTCTTCATGGCGCGAGAGCTTGCCTCCGTTTGTTGTAATGCCTTTGAGGTCGTCTATTTGTTTCTGGAGTCTTTCGGGGTTGCGGCGTGCGAGTTTCTCGTTGCGACGGCCTTGGACTTCGGCCTTGCCTGGAAGAGTGGTTGGTTAGTGGCAGCTTCACTTGCTAATGCCTTGCAAGTTGGAGGCTTTACCTTTCTTGATAGCTTTCGCTTTGTCGGCCTTGCGCTGAGCATTGACTGGGTTGTAGTTCTTTTCTTTCGGCATTTTGGGCGTTCGTATGGGCGTGATGGGGTTTGTTGTAGGAGGTTGAATGTCAATATCACAAGAAAGCTTCAAGCCAACCTTGGCAGATCAATTGCTCTGATAGCGATAAGATGATTTGGGGTTGCTGTCGTTATCGATCGCCTTATCGCATCACGTGCAGACTTCAGCTGGACAGGGGCCTGATTGTTGCCCCTGCAACATTGTTGACTTGATGCCCCGCAGTACCCAATAACACTGTCGCTTTGTTCCCTTGTTCCCCCTAATACGCAAATGCCCACCTAGCGATCGACTGTGCAGTGGTCAGCCTCCGTAGGTCGGGTAGATCTTGGGCAGTCTGTCTCCATCCATCGCCCTGGCACGCCTGGATTCCTACCCAAGTCAACCCCACGGCGGAGAAGATAACAACATAATAACCCGCGTTGGTTACGCTTTATCTCGAGCACGCAACTCTATTCGTACCTTGCAGTGCTTTTCGATCCTCCCCAAACATCTTTCTCGATTACCCCTCCACGCATATTGGTTGATCGTTTGGTCGCTACCTTTACGTTTCGCCCCCCCCGCCCGCATCCTCCCTCAATCCAAGCCCCGATCTGTTTGTTGGGCGACATCATCAACAATGTCGGGCTTCATGGCCAATTTGTTCCCTGGAGGAACCAGGGACAACAATGCAGCATCGCGACCCGAGACGCCTACGAGAAACAGCTTCATCAACCCAGCCAGCACACCCCAAGGCAGCCCAAGCAAGAGGACGAACCCCCCCGGCGCCCACGAATTGCCCGAGTCCTTCGACAATGCGCTCAAGTTGAGCACGCCTGTTCTGGAGAGACCCAGACTCGATCGCCCATTGAGTGTGATCACGACCCCGCAGTCCTCGGGAAGAGGCAACGAATACAGCCCCAACGTCGAGGACAGCGTCTTGCACAAGGGGGCGACTTCAGCTGGCAGCCCCTTGAAGAAGTCCCATGGACAGGAGAACACGCCTCCCACGCGCCTGGGGGGCAACGACTCGCCATACCAACAGAGCCATGCAGCCATCTCCCGCCACGAGCTCTACCAGCCCAAAGAGAAGGCTGTAACTCCTAGGAACAAGTTCAACACCCAGAGAGCGCTGACTCCTGAAGAGCTGGAGATCCTGCAGCGCCCTAATGTGCGAAGACTCGTCAACGTGACGCAGCTCTGTATGTTGAACTCCGTCAAACTTGGTATTTGCAAAACTGATCAATAGCAGACTTCCTCGACTACTATTTCGACCTTCTTACCTATGTCGGCTCTAGACAGAACCGCCTGAATAACTTCCAGTCGGAGATTCCGCCTCCACCAGAGACTGATGAAGCGACGTACAACCAAATGTGGCAGAAGTACAAGGGACGAGAGCGTGCAAACCTCAGAAAGAGACGAGTCAGACTTCGCCAGGGTGATTTCCAGATCCTCACCCAGGTTGGACAGGGAGGCTATGGCCAGGTCTTCCTGGCGCAGAAGAAGGATACTCGGGAGGTCTGCGCATTGAAGGTGATGAGCAAGAAGTTGCTGTTCAAGCTTGACGAAGTTCGCCACGTGTTGACAGAGCGCGACATTCTGACCACTGCCAAGAGTGATTGGCTTGTGCGGCTTCTTTACTCATTCCAAGATGACAAGAGTATCTATCTTGCCATGGAGTATGTGCCAGGAGGAGATTTCCGTACCCTACTCAACAACACGGGCGTTCTGAGCAACCGTCATGCTCGTTTCTATATCGCCGAGATGTTCTGCTCCGTTGATGCTCTTCACCAGCTTGGTTACATTCACCGAGACTTGAAGCCGGAGAACTTCCTGGTCGATTCTACCGGACACGTCAAGCTCACAGACTTTGGACTAGCTGCTGGTATGCTTGCACCGGCCAAGATCGAATCTATGAGAGTCCGTCTCGAAAAGGCATCCGAGACCTCGGTGCCTTTCGGAAAGCCCATGGACAAGCGAACGGTGGCTGAGCGAAGGGAAGGGTACCAAACAATGCGCGCAAAGGATATGAACTACGCCAAGTCCATCGTTGGCTCGCCCGATTACATGGCGCCCGAAGTTCTTCGAGGTGACGAATATGACTACACGGTGGACTACTGGAGTTTAGGTTGCATGCTGTTCGAGGCTCTGACAGGATTCCCTCCCTTTGCGGGCTCCACACCTGACGAGACTTGGAGAAACTTGAAGCACTGGCGCGAGGTGCTCAAGCGTCCCGTTTGGGAGGACCCTAACTACTTCCTCAGCAACCGCACTTGGAACTTCATCACGACGTAAGTGGGCCCTGTCACGGTTGACATGTTTTGTGACATCATCTAACACCACGCTTTAGTTGCATCAACTCTCGGTCCAAGCGCTTTTCCAACTTCAAGGAGATCAACTCTCACCACTACTTTGCCGAGGTTGACTGGGACACGCTTCGAACCACTAAGGCTCCATTCGTGCCTGAGCTCGATTCAGAGACGGACGCCGGGTACTTCGATGACTTCAGTAACGAGGCAGACATGGCCAAGTACAAGGAGGTGCATGACAAGCAGCAGGCCCTCGAGACTATGGCGGACCGTGATGACGAGATGGGCAAGAGCCTCTTTGTCGGCTTCACATTCCGACACCGGAAGACTACGGACGACGCAAGTCCGCGCAAACCCATTCCCTTCAAGGAGGAGGAGGACACCTTCGGCACGATGCTGTAGGGCAGACCTGTGTGGAAATGGACGCAATTTAGTCGGCCAACAATCCGGAGAGGCTTCCTCTGAGAGTGGAACTCAAAGATTCTAATTACGATGATGATGAGACGGACGTCATTGGGGGAGCATAAGGCGGTGTTCGATGGGGGCGAGGGACTACTTGTATGAGTTTGGGACTGGACTGCCCTGCAGCAACGGCATGTTTGAGATGAGATTTCGGGCATTTCTTTTTGCGTTGGAGTTTGCAGATGGACAGGTTCAGGTTGACAGGCCTGCTAACACAGCATCAAGCAAGCAGGGTCTTTACTTTTCGGTTGGGATTAATTCTAGGGGATGGGACGGCGTTGCAGACGGCCGAACATCCGACACACACGTGGGACTAGAGACGATAGACACGCACAGAAACAATTGACATTTTCTTCCTATCACACATCCGGTCAGCTTACTTACCGACAATGGAGTGTCAACGCCGTCCGCGTCATCTTTTGAGGCTTGCGCGAAGCCCCGCGAGAGTACCTGCCTTAGTTGAAGCAGATATGACCAGCCTCGCCTCTCGGCATGACGGCAGCTAAGCCAACGATCGGGGCTGCCAAAAGCCTGACGGCGACGGTCTGTTTTTGGTGGTGGTGGTGGTGGTGGTGGTGGTGTGTCGATCAGCCGGCTCCGAGCGAGCAGCATAAGCACATACTCTGAAACAAATGCGATTGAGTGCGCTTCGACCCAGCTCGGTGGTCACGTTCCCTTTCGGCGCAAAGACAGTAATCATCATTCATCCTTTTTTTCTCTCTCTCTTTTTTTTTTTTTTTTATTTTTTTATTTTTTTGCTGACGCCGTTTTGGTTTGTTTCGTTTCTTCTCTTTCCTCGTCCCGATTCGAAGGTGCAGTGCAGTGTGCAGTGCGCGCGCTGCTCCCAACGAGCTGGGTCCGTTTGCAGCAGGAAGCAGAGGCAACCCATTCGGACGAAGAGAAGATGTCCAAGTGGCATACATCAGCCCTTTTTGTTTGTTTTATGACTCTTCGAAAACCCCGAATGGGTGGGAAACGTAGGCTTACGCTTTCTCGCAGGAAAGTACCTACGCCCAGAGAAACAATCAAGACGAGGAGGATTACCCTTCTCGCCGTTTGGTGTTTCCTCACTAAAGGTACCTTACCTTACCATACCTTACCTTATCCTTCTGATGGAGTTACCCGGGGGACCGAGAGCCAATGCGGTTGAAACGGAGGTTGGTGTTGATTGGCTTGGACTTACATGACGGATCGCCGAGCCGAACGCTAGCGGTGGTGGACCGGTGTTCCCCAAACCCCATCCCGGACGACTAATCCTTTTCCCTGTTGTGTCACATCACACATTTTACCTAGGTAGGTACTCCAACGCCCTTGACGACGATGCGCGACGACGACGACCCCCGTTGAAGCTAAGAGCTAAGCATACTTGCCGAACGAGCACACTAGTCTTTTGTCCGACTGCTGCAGCAGCTAAAGTCTGACTTTTTGTGGGCAAGAAGGCTCCTTGTGTCCATGAGGCAAACGCACCGCACACACTCGTGTAACTCACTGTTGTTCCCTCCTCCTCCTTTTTCTTCCTGGTGACACCGCCCGGGGCATCCTGCCATGTAGGGCCGCGCGGTTGGGCTTTGACCAAGGGATGGACAGGGCGAGAGACATGCGCAAGCTGAGGCTGTTCGGGATGTCGGTAAGGTAAGCAGACAAAGTTGTGAGATGGAGGGACACGGCTTTGGGAGGTGTGCAGCACTGAAAGAAATCCGAACACTAGGGTAGCCTGTGCATCCCGTGGGATCTGCGGAGGTTCCAAGACCTAGGTCACAACTGCGGTGTCCGTGGACTGTGGACGAAGGCGGCTCCTCGCCTCCACTCACATAGGAGGCACCAAGAAGGGGAGGAAACGATGCGCCAAGACCATGTCATTGCTTTTTGCCATGCGGCTGCTCGGGACCGAAGCTGTCTGTTTCTCCCCATGCCATGACCCATCAGCAGTACCTCATACGGCATTTGAAGTAAGACTAGCGGAGTAAGGCAAAGTGGTCGAAGGGGGGTGCGCGGGCGTGTGTGTGGAGGGCGAAGCAGAGAGAAGGCGGTCATGTCGTTTTCCATGAAATATAAAGACAAAGTCGTTGCTTCCGTTCGTCCATTGTCTGAAAGCTGTTTTGAACCATCACATCGGGATTGCATCTCATCTTCCTTCTTCCATCGCAACAAACATCAGCCAAACTCATATATACACACATTTAGAAACTGCAGGCGCAGGGATCCTTTTCTTCTCAAACTCTCACAACAAAAACAATCAAATCAATCAAAATGAAGGCCACTTTCGTTGCTGCTGCTTTGGCCCAGGGCGCCGCCGCTGTCGCCAACCCCTTCGGCCCCGGAAACGGCGGCTTTGGTAACGGTGCCGGCTGGGGTGGATTCGCCTACGGCGGTGGATTCGGCGGCTTCGGCCCCGGTGGATTCGGCAACGGCGTCGCATCATGCGCTGTAAGTCTAAGCTTTTGCGTTTTTCCCACTGTTCATCCCAACCTCTCGGTCCCAGCTTTACAGAAACTTCCGTCTCAAATCTCGTGAACTCTACCTACCTCTGAATTTCTTGGCTGACACACTTTCACCAGAGCTCCTGCTTCTCATCCCACTTCGCTACGGCAACCCCCACCCCCGCCGCCTTCTGCACCGACGCCCCGCAGCTCAACGACTGCGTAAAGTCCGCCTGCACCTCCGACGCCGCCGCCCTCTCCACCTACACCTCCGTCTCCTCCTCCGTCTGCAACGCCTTCACCTCGTGCGCTAGCACCAGCACCTTCACCTACAGCGGGGGCTGGTGGGGCGGTGCCTCCAAGACCGGCGACGCCGCCGCCGTTACTATCACCGGCTGCCCCGTCGACGGCTGGTGGGGACCCGGCGGTGCCTGGGGCGGCATGGGTCCCGGCTGGGCTTACAAGACCGACACCGTCACCCTCACCCGCACCGTTAATGGCGTCGCCACCACCGGCCCTGCCACCGTCGCCCAGGCCGTGTCTGGCAGCAGCACGCTGCTCACGACCTTCACTGGTGCTTTCGCCGCCCAGGCCACGAGTGGTTCCGGATCTGGGTCGAGCAATGCCGCTGCCCCTGCTGATGCCAACCGTGGTGTCTTGGCTGCCGGCGCAGCTTTGGGTGCTTTCGTTGCCGCTGTCGGCTTGATGTAAACAAGCTCACATTGAGTTTGTCACAGACGACATTTCCCTTGTACCTTATACCATAACCCCCCTTCCCTTTTGTTGTGTTTTTACAACCGGGATCTGCAAAAAAAGATGAATCGGAGAAAATAAGGGGGATGGGACAAGGTTTTTTATTCTTATGTCATCCCTTAATGACCTGGAGTTAATGATGGGGAGGATTGTTGATAAGGCTGGATACCTTTGTAACGTATATGATAACGGCATGTCTCTTGATGATGATGGGAGACGTCTACAGTCCTTACTTAGAACATAGTATAAGTCATGACCGGGTACGATGATTAAACATTATACCGAATCTGCAGGTTTTTGATTCTCAAACATAGGTGAAATAAACCTAGGATTTATCATCGCCTTTTCACCGCTCTGGTTGTACTTCATGAGTGCAACTTCCCAACCGATTATGATTTTCAATTATTCGCCGTGCGTATTGCTGTGCTCATCAATACCCAAACTCTGACCAATGCTGGAAGCCATTTGTTAGAAACGGCTCCGGACAGCCCCAGTTCTTCCGAAGATACGGTACATGTACCAGTTCTTTCTCCAGTTCTATCAGGTAGCAACCGTAGCACTGTGAGAATTCGCGTAGTGTTTCTTCTGCCATTTCCAAACGCTTGCAATTCCTCCCTGCTCCTGTGTCGATTTCTCCAAAATAAAACGGTCCAGCATCATCTGTAATTTGGTACGAACCGTAGGATGGAGGAGCGTAAAATACAGCATGCTTCAATTGCTTATGGATCGAGTGTTGCGGGGATAGGGAAGTCGTCTTAACAACATTCCTATCCTGGATTTGACGTTCTGATGCATCGTTGCCTATCTTAAATTAAGTACTTGGCACTAATCTGTCAACAAAATTGGATTCTGCTTACCACCAAAAGAGAATATGTTCGAAGAAGCGCGCAGAAAGGCATCACGTGTGACTGCTATCTGTCGCTTGTTGCAAGACGAGCTAAATTGGAATCCGTTAGACGAAACTTAAGATGGGATCCTTGCTACGGCCGCTTTCGTGTTGCTCCAACTTCGAGAAGTAAAACCGAAACTCTCTAAAAGAACACATCGAGACGCTGAGAGGACGGCTGGAAAAGATGATTGCATACTTACCAGAGAGCGTATTCGTTCAGATCGTCACAGACCATTTCGCTGCCACAATCTGTGCAAGTGTTGGTGATGACGGACATTTGAATGGTCATACCGTCCTTCACACAGCAAGACCAAGACTCTTGGGCGAAGAATCCAGAAGGGGTTCTTGAGTCAGCAACGCAGTAAAACCCGTTCGCAACAAGATTCTCCCCTGGGCAGCCTCGGAACCACACTTGGATCGTCTTATTGGAATCCTAGTTTTAATGTACTCTGTAAGTTTTTTTCACTCTCCTCTCTCCAACATCAAAAAAGCGGAAGGATGTTGATAATTGCTTACGTCCCAAGACCTTCCACATTCGTACGGTAGAGTTGACTTTCGCCCCAAAGCATCTATGAGTTTGATCCCACTTTGCAACGGAGATCGGATAACAACAAAGTTAATCTTTTTGAAACCGTAAGAGCGATCCTTTGATATCATTTGACCATCGCTAATGATAGTAGGCATCTGGGTTTGATCAGTGTCAGAGATGGCTGTAGAATTTTGAGATAGACGAGAAGGTTTCTTACATAGCAGCTCTCAAGATACCTCCCAGCCCCGTCGCAACTTGCTGACTGTGCTGGAGAATAGATGATAAAAGCTCCAGATCAAGACGATTCTCGATTGTCGTATCTTTGGTGTTTGGCAAAGACTTTGACCAGGATGCTAGCTGTCTGAGGTGCTCATCTTGTACTTCAGACTGGGTCTGTATGATTTCGAGGATAGGGGGAATCCTCATAACCTGTTCATGGTAGCCATCCAACTTGTTTACACGGGACTCAAAGAGCTGAAGGATATTTTTGATTTCTTGATTCGGGTTGTATGATTGCAACTGCGCCTTCATGGTATGTTCCATCTGACGCTGAAAATCCGATGGTAATTTGGCGCAAATAAGTCTGCGGTCAATATATAAGCCTCAAGCCTTTCAATCCAGAACATTCTAGTATTTAGCTACGCACAAGATGTAGTTCATTAATTTGATCTGCAACGTCGATAACTCAGGGCCGATCTTTGCGCGGAGGCACTGGACCTTCTTCGAAGCTGAGAGCGCGTACTGTATCTTGCGTGCCAGGGCTGTGGCCTTGCTGGATGTCGAGGAGGGGCTCAAAGACTCCCCATAGTCTTTCCGCATGGCTTCTAGAAACTGACCGATTTCTTTTTGAAGATGTTCAACGTGGTTGCTGACACCCTGGAGAAGCTCCGGGTGTGGGGATGTGGTCTGAATGCCGTCGAGTGTCCGGAGCATTTGAAGCGTAGTCAACGCTTGATCAAGGAACGTAGTGGCATCTTGATAGTCGATTTTGGAGCCCCCAGAGTCTTTAAGAGCGATGCGGACCTTGTTGAGTAGTTGAAGTGCTGCAACGATGTCTCCGGCGGACCAGCCAAAAGACATTTTGGCAATGAGCCCTGGTCGCGGGCTCTGATCTTCTCGAGTGTCGGGCGACTGTAAAGATTTGTCCATGCCAACTTTTGTTCCAATAACTACTTCTACAAAACATCCCTGGTCTTTCGGGACCAGATGTCTTCATTTTTTTTGATGTACAACCCCCCAAGTCTCTATCAATACAACAGCCAGGCACTCTAGGAAGCCGAGCACGAGCGTACACATCTCACCTCCGGTTCGTACCAGAAACAAGCAAAACGACACTCCCCAACTGCCTCCTCAAATCCTCCTTCTCAACGTCATGCGTATCCTCCACCTCACCCCACGACCCAGTCTGCCACGTAACCTCCAAACTCAACGCCGTAGCAGCCTCCTCGACACCAAACTTGCCAACCTCCTTACCCGCATTCCGATCGCGACACTCCCCAACAGGACCCTCACTCCACTCCACAACCAGCCTCGCCGCCCCCAAAAGACTCTTCCCCGCCAACACAGCCCTCTCCAACCCGGTAAGCTCCCATGCATCAAGCCCCATAACCCACCCCTGCACAACCTCCCGCACCCCCTCCGCCTGCCTCTGCGGCACGATGCTATGCCCGTCCAGCACCGGCTTAATCTCGATGCCCGGCCACACCCGCCCCGTCATGGCGCCCACCACCGCATCCGCCGTCCGCTTCTGCACGTCACGCAGCGATTCGCCGGCGTCGTTACGCGTGTCCGTCGCGCCCGCGGGCGGCGCCCAACAGAGCACCGCATCCGTGTCGAGGTACCGCATCAGCATGGTCGTCACGGTCTCGCGGATTTTCCCGTCGTTGGCGGCGTCGTCGGCGGCGATGTCGATGGCGCGGCAGATGAGCGAGGTCAAGGGGATCAGATGCTGCTTCGTCGCCTGCTCGGCTGAGGTGATGAAGTCCCATTCGATGGCGAGGGCTGAGGCGAGGTGTTGCTTCGAGGGCGGGAGGCGGATAATTTCCTTGGTGTTGGGGTGGCGAAGGGGACGGGAGTCGAGGTGGACTTGGAGGGCGCCTGTCATACTGTCGTGAGCTTCGTGTCTCCGAGCAACTCAAACGCACTAGATATCAAGACGCGAATGTAGAGACATACCATCAACCTCCTGCACACTAACATCATTCCAAAACCTCCTCTTCAAAGCACCCGGCTTACTCGACTTGGCCTCCGCCGACGTCCGGATCCGCTTGGCGTGCTTAAGCATCTCAGCCTGCTTCCTCCTCCTCTCGACACGGATTCGCGCCGCGGCGGCCCGGTCCTCGGCAGCGATGTCAGCAATGGGCGGTTCCGGCGGCGGGCCGGTGCCGACCACGGGCGCGACCTCGGCGGGCTTGAGGGGCGTCGTCGAGATGGCGCGCGCACCGAGGGCGCAGGACCGTCTGGCTGACGAAGCCAATGGCGACGAAGCCGTCGCCGTGAAGAGACGAAGGGGAATGCGTGTTGACGGCTTCATTGTGATAGTAGTTGCAGCCCCTTTCGTTGGTTGTCACAAAAACGACGTTGCGTGAATGTGGTGGATTGGAGCTATGGGAGCGAGCTGCAGCCATAGATTACAAGTGGTCGTTGATTTAATTTTTGGGAGCTTCGCGGCTAGCCCCGGTTGGTTATACAGGGGTTTGATTGGCCTATGCCTAGCGTGACATCAGAGTGCGGAACGGTCTCGGGAGGTGAGCTCGGTGAAGGCTCGGTGTACGAGGTTAAAAAATTCAGGGGTCCTCACACGTTCTGAAAAGTGACCAGTAACTTGTTAGATCTCTCAAGAATTGTTGTCTTAAACTGTCAGAACTCGGCTACGCGCCTCGCTATACATCTACGCCAAGTTGTACCAATACAAACTTTTCAATCCCTCGCCCAAATCCATTAGTAAGGCGGCTTCGTGACGTTCCCTAAACTGAGCTCTCCTGCTCTGCTGTCAATCCCATTAATAAGGTCGTGTAAATCCATCCCTCCTCCAGACACCATTGACATGGTCCCATCTCCTCTCGTGGAACCGTGGTATAAACTGTCGCCACCGCGACTGCTAAGCGCTCGTTTCGCTGGCTTCACTGCGTAATCCTGGATAGAAACCGAGGACGTCAGACCGCCAATGTGACCGGGCAGTGGCGGCACTGGTGGAACGTCCTCGTCTTCGTTGTGCTCGTACAAAGGGTTGGAGTTGAGGGGCCCACCCTTGCGTGATGCCGATGAAGACCTCTGCCGTCCAAGAGAGGCTCCGTCGCTGTTTTCTGGCTGAGATGTCGCCGGGTTGAAGCTGAGCTCTGAAGGGGTAAAGTCGTAGCTGACCATGCTGTCGCTATCGCTGTCATGGCGCACGCCAGCTGACGTGCCAATGGGCGTCGCCGGCACCTGGCCCGTCAAGACCATCTTGAGTTGATCAATGGACGTAACTACACCTCGGCTTGAGTCTGACGGTGAGGGCGAAACGCCACTTCGGACACTGGATTTGCGCAGCTTGCTCATGGGAGACAAGCCCCCGGGAACCTGGGAAGAGTTCGGACGAAGATTCCGCTGGCTGCCAAGCGGTGAGGACTCTCCCGTTTGTCCATGCCCGTTAGCGCCATTAACAGTCAGGTGGTGTCGGTTGGTTCCCATAGTGCCACTTTTCGAACCAGCTAGCGATTCTGACTTGCTTCCCGCCTGCAAGGCTAGCATAGCCGCATCTCTCGACCAGTCTGTCAGCATGTGCTCACGGAACGCAGTTGGTAGCTCCGAGCCGGGCGCCGCGGGCATTGTTGAAATCGAGGTGCTCAGAATGGGATGAGAAAAGTTCCGCCCGGGAGATTGAGGAGGACTGCTCGGTGGTGAGATACTGGTGTCTGCATAACTCACGGCGATGCTCTCTACAAACGATGCGCGGTCGTCGAAGGGCAGCAACGCTTCACTCTCAACTTCTGTGGCGGGCAGCTTGGTCTGCAACTTGGGAACTCCGGGCGTTCCAAGAAGCTCTAGAGCAGGCGGAGGGATGGCCACGCCTTCGGTCCAGAAATGCTTGCTGCGTCTTCGGATGACTTCGTTTGTGATGGCACGTCCCACAGCAGAGTTCTCGATGTCGAACTTCTCGGTCACAGCCCAGAAGTAGCCGTGGCAAAGACTGCCAAGGCGAACCTTTTGCACTGGCAGCTCTGCGTCTGGAATATCCTCCTGAAGACGAAAGACCATCGGTAATCCGTACTGGACTGCATTGACACCCAGCTGGGATACCAGTTTGGTAAGCAACACATGGAGAAGAACGATATCCGGGTCATAGTCGACGTATTGCAAGGCATTGTCGTAAATTGCAATGTGCAGAAGTTGGAGGAAGTGCGAGCGGTGTCTCGATGGTTTCTCGCGGTTGGATGCGTTTGATGCGGCTCGTTGAGCAACATTGGCAGGTTGAAGCTCGCGGCTATTCTTGAGAGAAGACCGGTGGTGCTGTGCGCTTTCGTCTCGCGCCTTCCAGTCGGCCGCTGTTGTCTCGCGGTCCAGCCAGGTTAGAAGCGCATCGGCGTAGGCTTTCCTGACCTCGCCATCTGGATCCCGCAAAAGCCAGTGTGTGTTCTCCCAAACTCGGATAGGAACTTTGTTTCTCGACAGGTTCAGGTTGCCGGACATCTGCGCACGCGGATTCGCAACCAAGAGGATGTATTTGATGGCCTTCAGGGCAGCCGTCTTACCCACATTACGGGAAAGGTACGTTTCCAGCTGAGGCTGGCTGGCAGCCATATCGTCGGAGGAGGGCTGCTCAGAGGTTTCGGCCTGTGGCGATGAGCTAGTACTCGAGGATTTGGACGGCTTGAGTCGGAGAAGGATCGTTGAAATCATGTCCGAAATCTGGTCTGCGTAGTAGACGTGTGTCGCCAGGTCGCCAATGCAGAGCTGAATTCGCTCGAGGAGTTCTCTTCGTTGGGCGAACACGTCACCAGATCCTTGAAGAGTAGAGAGTGCTTCTTCGGGCTCTCCCTCAGTTCTTCCAAAGCCTCCGGGTAGCTGTATCAGCTTCTTCATGTGCTGAACAAGGCCGAGCAAAACGTCCATGGCGCTCAGCCCAATCAAGTTGACGTCGGACCGCAGCAGGGACCCAATCATGGCCGTTAGAGATAGATGAAGCTTGAGGTTGTCGTCCTTGACGGGTGCTTTCGACAGGTGATCCATAGCCGTCACCAGAATGACATAGCGGTCCTGCACAGGCGCCCATCTCGCGATTGCGCTGTACATGCTTATTGCCCATCCGTGGTCCTGGCCTAGTTTCTCGTCCGGCTTCACAACTGTATTTCCGTTCGCGATGCGATCCTCGATGAATTGGATAAGAGCCCCGGTCGCGGAGTGGATCTGTGGCCGATTTGGTGCCACAAAGATCTGCTTCAGGCACTGCATGGCAAGCACACCGACGTCCTCTTCCGCCAGTCTATCCACATCGTGAGCAGTGCCTGTAAGAGCGATGGGGTTGGCGTCGCCAGTATCATTGGTTTCCACAGTTGCGGCACTCGTCCTACGGCGAAGCTTCTCTGCTTGTACTTTTTCTTCCATTTGTATCCGCGACAGCAAGGTGTCGAGCAACTCGTCGTCATCCCACCATAGGTTGTCCAGAATAACGGGAACGATCACGTCGAACTGGCGGCCAGTGACAGTCGATAGAGCTTCCGAAGAGGAAACGCTCCTGATTGCTTCGAGACCAGCGTTCCTCCATCGCATCAGCACAGGCTTGCTAGAAGCTCCTTTCCCAGGGTTTTCGCGGGTCGAGGCAAGTGAAGCGTATGTGCGGACGATCGATTCGTATTGAGCGAGATAAGCCTGGTCTGCGAAGGAAGAGGAGGCATCGTGGTTTTCGCAAAAGGCCTCAAAGGTAGGAATAGAGGATTCGACCATGGTGATATCCTTGGATCCGAGGATGAGGTCGAGAATTTTGAGCACATTAGGAGCTACAAGCGGCAGATCCTTGGGGGCCTTTTCGATCAGTGCCGTAAGGATTCGAAGGGTGACTTGCACATTTCTGAAAGACGTTTGGTAAGCAAGGCGATCTCTCGATAGCTAGGGGGCTTCACAAACCCGATGCGCTGCCGCCAGACATCGCTTGCCGTCTTCTTCTCCAAGAAGGCGCCAATTTTCTGGATCTTGGAACGGCGGGAGGTAGCGTAGAACAGCAGGTAGCTCAGCTCGCTAGAATTCGGTTTGACATCAACAGCGCCTTTGTTGGTCCTTGGGTAACACTTGAGGACCAGCACTTGGTGCTTCGGTCGACATTTTTGCTGGATCGCGTTCATGGCGCCGGGGTTATCGGGGCCCGATGAGCGAGGGAAGTCGGAGGACTACCTGTTGGCGGGTAGTAGATGATGGGAACGAAAAAGCATCGAGGTTGGAGAAAGGAAGTGAAAGGCGTCGCGTCAGGTTTGGAAAATTAGTCGCCGTCTTCGTCGGTTTGAATCGCGAAAAGCAAGGAAAGAGTGAGGCATTGGACAAAGTCAAAAAAGAAAGGGAGCAGGCGTAACGGAGAAGCCAGCGAGCAGTAATTTGGGTGTGGCAGACAAGAGACCCGACAGAAACAGATTCCAGTCAAGGCCCGGCCAGGCTAAGCCAGCACGGGGGGCTTCGACGGGGGGGTCAGCGTGGACGTGCTCCGTCAGGTACCTTTACCGCGAGGGTTAATTGAGAATTTGAGATGGGTACCTTACCATGTGTGTACCGCACAATCATCCATGCCAATGGAGAAAGCTGGGCCTGTGAGAATCTTGTACTTTTCCAGGCTGGGTTACTGCCTAGGTTTGCCCACCAACCTCCCAGCTCCTCTCTTGGGCTGGCTCTACTTCCACTATTCCCAATACTATCATCGTTACCTATTTTACTATTGTCATCATTATGATTTTTCCGTACTGCACTCTTGTAAGCATATACTACATGGAGTATACTCGAAATAGAAAGTAGTGAAAGTAATAGTAGTAGTAGAGATAGCAGTAGTGATAATGATGGCAGTCGGAACAGTTGTAATAGAACCAAAGTGCTTTACGTTGAGCGGCAAACTATTGTGTCTGGGTGCTTGACTGGCTCGAGGAGTAAGTGGTGCAACTGCGACGGGACTTGATCGTTGTGAAATGGGCCGAAATTGCTGTCTGCACCGCACCACCTTCTCACTTTATTGCCAACCTGCTGCGGACTGCATCGTCTTCATCATTTTTTACCCAATCCATCCACCCGGCCTTCGCCATGTGGCCTTACGACCCATCCCGAGAACGAGGGCAATGCAACTCGATGAAATACCAGTGTCGCTGCCTCTGGGTGAGAGTTCATATTCGAAGACGACTAGAACATGGTTTCTGCTCGCTGGAAGTTCGTACAAGTCGAGATAACATCAAAATTGAGCAATCTGCTGGGATTGCCAGACACACGTGGAAGAGGAAAATGCGATGAGAGATGAGATTACGAACCCAAGAGGGACAAGTTCCTGTGTGAATAGGGAAATGGCAATCTCGGGGGAACCGCCCCAGGTCCGACAGACCGGCTCCCAGCGGGATACGCGTTTGCTGTTTGTTTGGTGCGATTTGCAGGAGTGAGGTGGCTGGGATTCTCACCTAGGTATCCGTAAGATATACGCCGCCTGGCCTGAGCTCTCGAGTCCCCCTGCAGCCCTGTGGTGAAGGAGGGGCAAAAGGGGCTTGTATCGATTTTATACAGTATCCATGTACCATCCTCATGGTGTTCGTACAGGGCAAAAGCTCGACGGCACCCCAATACATGTGATACTATTAAACGTCTACTGAGGAATGGTCGATTGTCGCCGCGTTAGTCCACCCAGGTATGAAAGCATGCTTCTCATCAAATTTAAAGACACGAGGAAAATCTGGCATCAAAGACACAACAAATGCCGTCCGGCACTGACACGATTGTTCAAGCTTTATTTACCTTCCCGCAATGCGCCAACACAACCTAAACGCGGGACATGTGCATCTCACGAATGCAAGCCCTGTATTCGAGTTGAACAGCAATCAATGAAGCTGCTGTCAAGCGAGGCATTCGCAGATGAATGAAGCCAGCGCGGTGCCTTGATTGTTTCTTCATAATTCATGCAGACGCACTTGTCATTGGACGCATGTTTCACATGCCATTCATCCCCCAAGTCCCTGAATGCCCTATCCATACCCTGGTATATACTGAGACCTGCGGCGGGCGAACTCACGATGCCGCAGCTCCCAGACACTGACTGACTGGGCCAAAACAAAACAGCGATCTCCCCCGTCTATTTTGGTCTTTTTTGCGTCGCTTTGGAAGACGGGAGAATGCGGTCCACCGTCCACTCAGGGTTGTCTTTGCGGTGTTTGGGACGGACAGGTGCCTGGGATGATCCCGCCCCCTCGGAGAGTTCCAACAAGGTGCTCGGACACTTGCACACAGGCCCCAATCATGCCCGCCTATCTGCACGTCTGGGAAACCTGGAAACCTTGTCTAGCTGACTTCAGGCAAGGCGAGAAATCGACAGCAGTGCTACCCAGCCAGCTCCCATGAGTCGAGCGTCGAAACTCGTCAAGATTTCTTCATGTGCTCGATCATCTGGGCCCAAGTGAGGAGTAATAACTGGACGGAAGAAACAGAGGCATGTGGAAGAAGGTCAAAATTCACTTGTTCAAGAATCCGTACATTTCGCGTCATTTCCTAGGTTCTGACGGCCTTACCTAACAAATACGTCTTTTTGACCCATCCAGCTCAGTCGTCACCGCCGCCGTCCCATCCGTCTGATGTCGTCAGCACTGCACCCCTTCTAGCTTTCCTGCATGCTCAGGTCCACCGTCGTTCAATCTGTCCATGTGGGACACCTTGACTCCGATTTCATCCTCACGCCCGACCTCACGATCGGAGCCTGCTCAAGGGGCGGTGCCTTGGCAGTAGTCGCCTCGCAGGCTCACGTCAAGTTTCGCTCCTCAACCGAAATGCACGCTCTCGCTTCCACGCTTCCAACGAAATTTTCTCACAGAATTTCTCTGTATCTGCCAGCTCAGCAAAAAAGGCCTCCACCTTGGATCCAGATTCACGAACCGTCCGGGAATAGCCTCCTCCAACCCGTCGTACATAAAGTGGGAATAGCTCCCCATATCCAGTTCGTCCGTGGACAGCCCGCCGCCTACACCACTTTGGGCTGTCACTTGCATGTAGGTAGGTGCCAACGCTGCCCTAATAGGACGGGCTGTCAAGCAGAATGACGGATTCTTCAAGCTGGCCTGCCAAGGTACTTTGCGATAGGTGTGCACCCTTCGCCCACGACCAATCACGATGCAGCCCGTCCGCATTACGTGCCGCTGCTCCGCATCCCCCGTGATGGCCGGAGTCTTTCGAGTCCGAGAATCCCGAGGCGGCCCATCCTATGACCGGCATCACCTGCAGTATGGCATGGGACCTTCCGGCCCTTCGAGGCTTCGTAAGCATCTCACCAGGAACGTTGACCCTGGACGCAGATGAATATCACTGGTGTTTGGAGCCCTGCCGCAGCGTCACAGAATACTGGCAACATTCGCAAGCACTTGAACAGCTACATGTTCCAAGATGTATCGAGCGAAGAGTAGTACACAATGGGATAATTATCCAGTCTGTCGCAGCGCCCTTGGTGTCGTTGGGCGTAAGAGTCAGTGTTCATGTTTATAAGCGTCCATCTCTTTCAGTATCCGCACCCACGGACACTGGCAGAATCGAGGGGGGTCATCTGTCGCTAACGTCAAACAAGTGTTTGGATACGACGTCACACCTGTCTAGAGAGAGGTAGTTGGGTTGTCAGTCGATGATTGGTCCTCAAGCAAGTGCAACGCACCCCAGACAACTCAACCTTGCTGGTGGAGCTCGTTCGACGATCACAGATCTGAAGATGACAGTGAAGCTCACCGAGCTACACCGATGACATCCGTAGAACATGATAGGAAAGAGTATGCGAGCCAATCTTATATATATTCGTTTCTCTTCTTACAGTCAGCTTAGCTTCTTTTGCGATGACGTAGCCGAACGGTGTTTACCGCGAGAAATGAGGTGGCTTTCTGAACCCGTCTCTATCATCCAAGTCCGGGAGGCTCAAGTAGCCACATGTCGGACCCATCTTGAGCTGAGAGAACCGACCCGGCGGTAGATACCGCTGCACTGCTCTATTGAGGAACTTCATCCTCTCACCTCGAAAGATGCTAGTGTCAAGATTCTATGGCTGCAAGAGGTGACAAACTAGCAAATTGAAAACGAGAATCCCATGCCTTTTCCAGCCAAACAAGGCTTTTGAAGCATTGATATTGAGATGTTCATCCAGAGCAAAGTTGCCAAGATATCTACCTTAGTGGCCCATTAAGCAATGGGAGATCCAGCAAAGCGGGAACCATGCGCCGGCCGGGCCGTTAGTCGCCGGCTTCGGGGCAATGTCTCACATTTCCAGAGAGCGCGGTCTCCGTGCCTTTGACCGAATTCCTGCGACTAAGGAAGGATTGACGATCATTTCTTCAAGCAAATATTCAACTACCATAACATCATCATAGTCGCAATTTTGATTCCAAGTCTACCAGTGGTCTCGCGAGTCGTTGGCCAGAACCTCACGTGGAAGTCCACATGGGAAGAAAACCTAGGCCCCAGGAAAGAGGTCGCATGCAGCAAGCAAGCTGGTCCATTGCCCGTTTTCTTTGTGTAACTCTAGCCAGCTGGAGTAAGCCAGGGTGGAGATTGAAGAACATCCAGAGACTTTGCCACGCGTGCTGAGGTACCGGCCATGGAATCTAGCCAAGGAACCGGAAGTCGGGATGAAGATGTTGGTGTTGAGCCTACCGCAAGCAGAGTGCTGTAGTAGGGGACGGCAAATGGAGGAGAGACATGTTCCTCTTTATGAGGTCGTCTTCTTTGAGCCCCAACCAACGCCAACGCCAGCTAGCGCGTGTGCATGCAGCAAGACTCAAGACACTCAAGACTCTCATGGAGCCTTCACTTCTCTTGCGCTCCTTCCTCGAATGGCTCTGCCACGGATACCTCTGGTTAGTACCTACTCAAAAAGTCGAATCCACCAACTCATCCCCAGAAGCGACCACGACCTGGACCGGGACCGGGACCCACCAAGGTCAAGCCGGAGCTGCTCTGCCTTACACTAACGACCTAGAAGCTGGAGATTCCGTGTAGCTTTCTTTTTCCACACCTTACCTTCCTCACCTTACACCCACTTCCTTCCTTCTTTTTATCCGCTGGGTATCCCCAATCCACGGAGCCTCATCTCTTTTTCCCCCTTCTTCAAGGTTCTCTTCAGCTTCAACAATCCTTTTTTCGGGACCTTCCCACCTTTACCTTCTTTACCCTTTCTTCTTCAGTATCTCATCGCTGGGTTTATTGCATCTCATTCAAGCCTAACAATACCACAACGAGGGCACCGGAAGCTGCTCAAGATGAAGTCTGGAATCTTCATCGCCTTCACTGCCGCTGGCGCGGCTGTGAGCTCCGTCACGGCCTTGTCCTTCCCTCGCGCTGCTGAAGGCCAGGGATTCATCGCCATGCCGGTCAGACAGGTCAGACCCGACTACAGTCACCTTAGCAAGCGAGAGGCCATCGAGGTCACCCTCAAGAATCAGCAGTTTTACTACTCGACTGACAGTGAGTAATTTTTTTTCTGCTGCTTCTTACCCCTTTGAGCGAACTGACACGAAAAAAAATAGTCTCGATCGGCACTCCTGCCCAGCAGGTGACTATCCTGCTCGATACCGGCTCCTCTGAGCTCTGGGTCAACCCGGACTGTTCCACCGCTCCTTCTGCCGCCCAGGCAAAGGAGTGCAGCAGCGCTGGCATGTACAACCCGTCCAGGAGCCGCACTCCGGCCGTTGGCCCTATTGGAGCTCGAAGACTCTTCTACGGAGACGCTTCGGACCCCAATACTCAGACTAGCGCCGAGATCGCTTACTACGTTGACACCATCACTATGGGCGCTGGTGCCATTGTCAACCAAACCTTTGGCGTTGTCACCAAGAGCGATGGTATCTCTACCGGCATCATGGGCCTGGCTCCCGATCTCAAGGCTGGCTACGAAAAGGGCAAGCCCTATAGTCTGATCCTCAACACTTTGGCTGATCAGGACGTCATCGGCAGCCGTGCCTTTTCGCTTGATCTCCGTCACGCTACTTCTGACTCTGGAGCGCTCATCTACGGCGGTCTCGACAAGGGCAAGTTCATCGGAGAGCTTCTGCAGGTCCCCATGGTTAATGGCATGAAAGGCGAGCCTCGGTAAGTGAAGGCCTCTGGCTCCTGTCTTGTTGATTGAAGATACAACCAGGCCCTCGTACTGACTTACAACTCCAGTCTCGCAGCTGAGCTTTCCTCTGTCGGTATGACTCTGCCCAACCAACCTACCAAGTTTTACGACATCAGCGCGGCCGACACGAACGTTATGCTCGATTCGGGTACTACTCTGACACGCCTTCATCCTGCCCTCGCGCGTCCTATTCTCGCGGACCTCAAGGCAGTGAGTGACAACAACGGATACTGGATCGCCGACTGCTCCTACCGCACCCCGAGCCTCGCCAACGGCGGCAGCGACTCCTACATGAGCTTCACCTTTGGCAAGAAGACGATCCGCGTGCCCTTCAGCGACTTCATACTCGACATGGGCCCCTCTGATGGCCAGTGCTACGTCGGTCTCGTCGTTACCACCGACCAGCAGATCCTCGGCGACAGCATGATGCAGGCCGGCTACTTCGTCTTCGACTGGGACAACAAGGCGATCCACATGGCTCAGGCCGCTAACTGCGGCAAGGAGGAGATCATCGCCATCACCAACGGCGAGAACGCCGTCCCCAGCGGCATCGTTGGACTCTGCAACGGACCTGCCACCCCGGACGGCAGCGTCGCGCCCGCGCCTGGTGCAGTGAGTTCTGCAGCTCCTTCTTCTTCTGCTACTACCACTTCCCCGTGGCTGTTCCCCGACGCGCCGACTGGCTCGACTTACACAAACCCCCCCGTTCCGACCCCGATGATTTTGACTCTCTCTGATTACGACTCATTGACGTCCTCCATTCAGTCGTCCCCCTCCGCGACCGGTAACACGATGCCCGCTTCGTCTCCTACCTCCGCTGCGGCCACTGGCGGCGGTGGCTCCCCGACGACTACCGGCACGACGACCGCTGCCCCGACCGCGGCCGAGCCTTCCTCGTCGAGCTCCTCCGATTCTCACAATGCCGCCCCGTCCCTTTTGGGCAGCGACCAGGTCTTCATGGGCTTGTTCATGAGCATCTTGGCCATCTTGGCCACCACGGCTGCGTTCTAAGTCTGACTTTGAATAATTTTGGGAACACAACAGGAAAAGGCTAAGGATACGATACCCCTTTTGTTCAGGTTTCAGGTTTCGGGAGGCATTCTTTGGGGAATTCCCATTACTACTTTTGCATTCACAAGAACGGCATGGAACATTTGGGGATGGGAAGGAATTAATGGAAACCTCCTTCTCTTCTTGTTCTGTCTCATCTGTCACGGACGAGACACACACACAGAGAGAGAGAGAGAGAGAGAGAGAGAGAGAGAGAGAGAGAGAGAGAGAGAGAGAGAGAGAGAGAGAGAGAGAGAGAGAGGTATGAATTTTCCCTAGCTAGCTGGCCAAGAGCTTTGAAAAACGGAACTTTCAAAGCTGGGAGGTGTGGCTGGAGTCTAGCTAGGACGTTACTGATGACCCGTTATGATACCAATGACAAAAGGCC
The DNA here is from genome assembly GCF_030913485.1 of Colletotrichum godetiae. NCBI lineage: Eukaryota > Fungi > Ascomycota > Sordariomycetes > Glomerellales > Glomerellaceae > Colletotrichum > Colletotrichum godetiae. The sequence goes on along the minus strand of NW_026851249.1, from coordinate 1,447,388 downwards.
TCTTCTGTCTTCTTTCGGGGTTTTTTGTCTTCTTCTCATTAGGAGGAGATTTCAAGACCAAAAACAAACCGGAGGGGCCTAAACTTTTTCCAATTCAGGAAAGTTGCACAACCACCTACTCCTTGCCTGTTTCCCCCCAATTGTTTCTTTACTAGACTGTGACTGCGACCTGGGAGTGGCAACACAAAAACGTACATATTTCATCACACCGGCCTGGAATATGTCTGTGTTCAGTCAATTTTGTGTGACGAGCCTTCACCACAGAGACAAGCACTAGAAACCGGGGGGCGTTGGCCGACTACTACTGTGTAGCCGAATAGAACTGCGTCGGGACTAACTCCGGGAAACGCCGTTGACCTTGGAGTGTGCCTACCTATCTACCCATCCTCTCTCTCTCTCTCTCTCTCTCTCTCTCCCAAGCTCGCTCTTTGCTCTGACGTAGCTGTCTCTAATGTTTTCTCTGTCTGGGTGTGCCAACCTCAAGTGCCAAGCTAATTGAGCATCCCGGTCCTAGGCCCCCCTCCGTTTGTATGACCGCAACCCGGTGAGACATCCATCCCAGACCACATCCGGCTCTTCTCAATGCTTACCTATGCGCCGTTCCGGGACCCGAAGATGTGGATGACAAGCATGGCAAGCTATCCAAGCACGCAAGTTGAGGTAAGCCACAATTCATAAAAATGAACCCCCGGAAGCAGAATACACCGTCCGTCAAATGTCTCACTCCCCCATTACGGGAAAAGTGCCAGTACGTAAGGCAAAGCCATCAAATCCAGGGCTCAGGTCTCCCTTCTACTACCGTCTTCTTCCCTATTTCCCGCCGGTGGCACCATTTCCTCAAGTCCAGTTGCAGAAAAAAGGCGTTTGTGCGAGTTCAAAAGTAGTTCAACCCCGAACGCCCCTAAAATTCCCGAGATGCTGGACGGTGGAAGCTCTTCTTATTCGTCAATCCCCGAGTCGAGACACGTGTCTCAATCCCCGGGGAGGGAGAGAGCTCACCACCTTTCTTGGCCTGTCTGCCTCGCACGCAGCTTGAAGCCAATAACCCCATCGAGATCCGTTACGAAAGTGCGAACTTGCTTTCGGCGAGTACGCCGCGATTTTGCAGACGGTCTTTGAAAGGCTTCACATCAGAATGGTAAACAACATGAGACTGTAAACTGGGGGAAATTTTCCACTATGGACTTAGTAACTGCTCTATGTGCAAACAATCAATGCCAAATCATCAAGACTGCCGAAACAGCCGCGCTGTTCCCAAATTGCCCTTGGGTAAAGAGCGAAATTACCCCTCTGATGTCTTTCCAGCCTCGCCGTCGCTGGAAGCTTCACGGTTTCTTCTTGAAGCCGGGAAACCATGAAGCATTGAAAATTGAGAAAAAAAAAAAAAAGCAAAGACGATCGCGCCCCCAGTCTCCCCAGCGAGCTCTCGGAAATCAGCAGGTTCCGCAGAAGAACACCATGAATCTAAGGTTATATGCCCCAGTATCATCTCCTTCGATGATAGAAAAACGCAAAGTTGAAAAAGTACTGTTGTCCGTCTGGACGGAATGCTGTAAATGGCTAGGCTTTGGTTCTGCGCTTCTTGACAGCGCGAGTGTGAGGAGCCTCACTGTAGGAATCGTCGCTATCGGCCACAGAGCGCTTTGTGGTACGCGAGCGTGTGATACGGTGCTTGGGAATATCGCTCTTTTCTGCAGGGGTTTTGGCTCCAGGCAAGGGGCTGGCGGGAGCAGTTGTCGTCATGGCTCTGCCACCTGCGACAGTCTTGGTCTTGTTCTTGCTTCTGACCACACAATTTCGAGCCTCAGCCGGTTGCTTGAGATCCGTAGTCAAGCAGATTCTGCAAAACTTTGTCTGGATCTCTTTACTGTCGTCGGGCTTGGGGTAGTCCCAGACCTGTGATACCGACGGAATGGTGCTCTTCTCGATAGCGTCATCTCGGGCTTGAGGAGTGAAACTCGGGTGCGTGAGGTCGATGTTTCTACAAGTCAGAGCGAAGCGACGCTTTCCCTTTGGGTCGACCTTGTGCTGCTGTAATGTTAGAACCTGTGCTCAAAGTGATCTTAGACGCACTTACCAGATATTTCTCATGAATGCGGGAGCCATGCATGACCACGATGTCACCATGGTACAGAGGGAACTTGAGAACCACCGGCCGGTACTCCTCATCCTTCTTCGTCTTCTTTGTTCTCTTCGCATTCTTTGTCTTCTTGGCAAAGAACATGATGGCCGGGCTTCCCAAAGAAAGTGTGGCTACCGTAGGGCCCAGGGTATCTTCGCCATCATCATGAAACTGTAAAAGTCAGCTTTAAGTCCACAAAGATTTCAGAGAGATACTAACGCCAATCTTGTCTTCCTCCATATAACCGATTGACAACAGCTCATTGAAGTTGGTGAAGTCGGCAGTGATAGACGGGTCCCGAGTCAGCTCGGTGTGTCGAGCGCGGCGGTCAACAGTTCCCAGGACTTCGTTCGACATCTCAATCGATACTCGACCAGCCCACTCCATCCGCTTGAGGGCTCCGATGAATGCCTCAGGGGCCTCTGAGAATGGCTTGGAGTCCACCGCGACAACGAACTTGTAAGGGGCACCCCAGTTCTGGAGGAAGTTTCTCGTCAACTTCTCTGTGGGTACTAAAACATGTTAGCAACGAGCTTTGTGGAAGAGCTTTGAGTGAGAACCCACATCCGGCATGAACCACGGAGTTTCTGGATAGATCGAAGGTTTCAACAGACTCGTTAGAGATCTTCCACATCTCATCAGGACCGCCAGGCTGGGCATTGATCTCTTGGTTCGTGCGGATGATGCTGACCGAGCCAATGATTTTACTGGAGTCGCTGGGATCCGGAAGAAGAAACTGTTCAACGGGACAGCCATTGATCTGGGCATGGTGCTGCAAAATTCCCGCATCGAAGAGTCTAGACCCTTGGCCCAGGATCCTCTTGACACGAGCCTCCTCTTGGAGGACATTCTGCAGAGGGAATGCAGCCGGCTTAGCCATCAAGACAAAGTTGCACACTGGGTTCTCATAGGCCCAATGTGTCCAGTCAATTCGTCTCGAGCAGCCGTGGCACTGAGGACAGACAATGCCCTTCCGCATCTCACTTTCAGTGCCCAGACAGCCTTCCATGGATGGAAGGTCAGGTCGAAGAGGCTGCTCGGGGAGTTGAAATGAAGTTCTCTCCTGGAGAAAGCTCTCTGAGTAGTCCAGGCAAGCAACATCCACTCCAGCTGGAAACGTAAAGAACTTCTTGCACTTGCGGTTCAGACAGGTCCATCCGGCAGAGAAGACTGTCTTGCAGTGCTGGTGGCAGTCGATGCACCAAGCGAGGGTTGCGGAATAGTGAGAAGCGGCTGCAAGTTCCATGATGTCAATGTCCGAAGAGAAGGTGAATGAATCTTCGCAGCGAGCATTCAGGCAGGTCCAGCTCTGGATGAAGTGCTGCTTGGACATTCTCAAGCACTTGCCACAGGTTTGGCGAATGTCACTGAACTCCCGAGGGTTGACAGTGTGTTGGACTTCAGCCTTTGCCTGCCACCAAGATGGTGTAGAACGGTCGATCTTCTCAAGTCGAATCTTGTGAAAGAGCTGTCCATTGGCGTCCTTCTCGGACCAAAGGTCAGTGATGGTGAAGAACGCCATGACGTTGTACTTGTGCTCCGTGGCAATGGACAAGTCGGGGTACTTGTCATCTACTTGTGAATGAGTACGACGTCCGAATAGTGTTCATGCAAAGGATTGACTTACCTAAGATGACGCCGACGGGCATTGCTTCCATCATGGAAGCTTCGGCAGAGGACCAGTTTCTCTCTTTGCTCTCCCTGACTCGGATCATGTTGCCATCAGCACCACGCTCTCTACCGCCACCACTGTCATAGATTAGAAATTGTTAAGCGAAAGGAACTTGGGAATCACCTACAGCGTAGTGATGATGACCTCTGTATCCATGCGGTCTCGAACTGTAGGAAAGCCGCCGAGGAGGAATCCCACCACGGTATTTTTGTTAGTGTGGGCACTGCTCTGGTGGGCCTTGTAGTAAGGCAGGGCATCACAAAGAGCCTGCCGGGTTCCAGCCCAAACGGGGGGTTTTCCAAGAGACTCAGGCTTCTTGTTGATGTCGGCCATCTTGCTTGCCGGGTACTTGAATTGATAGAACGGAGGGGATACTGCTATCGATCGTGAAGTCACGTGGGTTGAAGAACGATCGCAGCCTTGAAGTGAATTTCAAGATGGGCTTTGGACAAAGAAGGTCCGAATGGTGATTCTAGGTAAAGTAAAAGGAGGCAGAAAACGGTTGGAGGGAGTTTACTTTGTACGAAGAAGGGCTTGAGAAGACATGGGAGAAGTATGAGGAATTAGAAGATTGTAACTGGCGATCAGGCTGTGTTAGATAAAGAGGCCGTGCTCTTGGACAGCGAGACTATGTGTGGTTGGTTATGGATGAGAGATGTGAGTATGTGTGAGGGAAAAGTTGGATAGTGTGTGAGGGAGAGAAGTGGAAGTACCTTATGCGTGGGGGAGAAGTGGAAGTGTGGATGTGTGTGTGTGTGTGTGTGTGTGTGTGTGTGTGTGGGAGAAGTGAGAGTGTGTGCAAGAGAGCAGTGCGATTGCGGAAGAAAGCCTCTCTCAAATACCCTCCGGGGCGTAGCAGGGCAACTATAAGAAGGAACGAAGAAGTAGTGGGAAGTCCAAAGGCAGGATCGCAGTATGAAGAAGAAGGAGCGGGGAACAGACCGCAGAGCTAAAGGCAGAATCGCACAGCGAACTGAAGAAGGTGCGAAGAAGGGACCGCAGGCCTCAAGGCAAGATCACAATGCGAACTGAAAAAGGAGCTAAGAAGGGTTCGAAAGTTCGAAGACAGCAGAAAAGCAATGTGAGGAAGGAGTCAAGGAGAAGCAGCAGGTTCCAGTGGGCCACGAGGGCAATTTATCGAACAGCAAGGAAGGACCAGCTGGTCCCAATGGTTGCAAATGATTCACGATGGGAAAGAACGAAGAACGCTAGCGTCGCAACTTTGGAAGGTGCGAATGTTTCACTGCCTGGGGCAAATTTTTCTTCATCTCAGTCATGTGGAAGGAACTGAATAGAAGGAGCGACCAGTTGTATTCATGTAAGACAGATGAGGAGTGCCATGAATGGTTCTATGTCTTTCGTCGTTTCTAGCATATAATTGTTTCATCTCGAAATTATCTATGTTTTATCCCCTTTTTCTGAGAGCGAGTACAAAAATCAGGCATCCTTCAAGTCTGTCAATTGTGAAGTTGAAAGGGGAAATGCAGAGGAGTCGAATCTACACGAGACATCCCGTGCTTCTTATTAGGGGATATGGCATAGCATGGAGTACGTAAGTGTCGGCTAATATGAGAGAGACCAGCTCAGTCACCCAGGGCATTCAGAATACCACTGTGTAGCCACTATAGTTCAGTAAAAGCGAGGAACGATAATTCGTAATCGTGGCATTCAGGAAACTACTTACCATCAATATTGAGTGGAAGAAATCTCGATGGCACAAGCATTGCCCATGCTACCATGTCGACAGTCATGGTGGCTGGCAATAGGAATAATGAGTCAATAGATGCCATTACTCCCTGTGGACTTCTCATTCTCGACAGATAGGGACAACCCTGGGGACAGTTATAGTGTCACAGAGCCGTCATGGAACCGGAAACAGTGAATTCCACCATTTTAGAAGTGTTGGCGTAGGTACTGCGAAGGAGGAGGGCGCATGCAGCTCTGGGATAACATCAAGGTAGCAGGGGGTCTGTAGACTATTACGAGACTCGGAACCCAGGCATCGAGGCCCAAATATACGAAGAAGTTGTACAATATATACCTATGAGAAATGTGCTCTGTCGATAAAATGAGCTACGTCAAATCAGGGGCCGGTTATGAGATATACCGGCGATGAGGCAGAGTAGGCTCGCAATCTACCTTACCCAGAGTCAATAGACCAGTCCTCTATACGCTTAGATTGAGTGGGGACGAAAGAAATGTAGAATGAATGCAACTTCAGATGTGAAGAAGGGATGAATTCTGGTCAGTCTCTCATTCCTACGTCGCTTTCGCGAAAGGAACGTTATTCTTCCATGGAGACATAGGGTATATCTTGAAGATCCAGGTTCGAGTAAAAAGTCCAGGAGAAAGGCCGGCACTCTTCAAGCACACAAGGTAAAGATATAGTTGAGATCGCCTCAGAGATTTGACAAAGCCTAGAAGCAGTTGGGGCAATGAAGACCACACCCTTGAGGGTCATTGTAGGTACCTGGCCTGGAGAAAACTGGAGTCATCCGAAAGCAATTGCTGGGTAGGCGGCGTGCAGCAAAGCAGGTCCCAATTAGCTTGGCGAGGGCACTGCATCATCGTGCAGTGACATCACTTCTAATAAGCAGCAATTGCGGCTGGAAACAATGATATCCCGCCACGAAAAGAAATAGCACATGTATGTTGCGTGAAAGAAATGAAGCCATCAGGTCAGGCTTGCAAAAATCGGCGAAGTCCCAGCAGTTTTGTGGAAGCCAAACTTCGACTCAACCACCTTAACAACAGCCTTTTTACTGTCCCGCTCTTGGCTACCTGTGCAACGTCGTCACCCAAGCTGTTCCGCGATATTATTTCTCGAGAGGAATGTAAGATTGTCAGGCGAGGTTTTGAGGCAGTCAAGCGCTGAGAGAGGAACCATTGCCGGTCCGAGTCACAATGGAAGAATCACCATGGTCGTTTGGCGCGGAGGTCGGCGGATGACAGAGGGCACGACCCACTCTGTGGCATTCGGTGGAGGTTGAGGATCCGGGGCGGGAGTGAGATTCCGCGCCGGAGATCTAATGAATTGACTTCCGGGGTGCGACTGGGGCTGCGGGCCCAAAAGACCTGGCCAACCTGAGGTGGTCGGCAAAGATGAGTGTTTGCTTTGTCATCGGAAGAATTTCGGTTGGTCGGAATTGTTTTTACCTTGGTAATTCGGTTCTCTGGTGGCTGACATAATGAAACGGGCGACACACCAAAAACCCAATCGCCAACCAAGGCGCAGGAGCCGGCTAGCCCTCTCACCTTCTGCAGCCGGTAAATCCACAGCCACTGGCTGCTCGGCCAAATTCTGGGCCCTGGACCCCTTGAAATCGACGGGGGTCGTGAGTAGCGAAGGTTCGGCGACGTGAAGCTCAGAGAATGGGCGAGCCAATCTAGCGACTGGGGCAAGGTGTGAGCGCTACCACCATCGGCTGCTGGCAACGGATCTTGTCCAAGGTCAGCCACAGTTAACGTCCTAACAGTTCGGGGACCTGATGCTCATCGCAGGATCTACACCAAATGACGCTGGCGGGTACGCGGAATGACTCGACCTCCTGGAGAGTGCGGGAAGATACCGCACTATCTGTTGCCTCTGCCGAGGTGTGACAAGTACGTGGGGAGAAATGCGGAGAAGTGGGGGAAGCTATGCTTCTCCAAGTCTTGGTTCTTGCTGCTTCTGGCTGTGAGGAGGAGCAGAGTGGCAGAGCAGCAGGGACGACGAGACCAGGGGGGGGGGGGGGGGGGGGGGGGGCCGTCACCGGGGGCACAGAGGCGCAACGCAATAGAGAGATCTAAACTCTGTTCCCGCCCCGGTCGGTCCCCTTTGCTGTCATTTTCCTTTCAAACCAAACCGCTTGCTCGGCAATTGAGCTACAAGCTATCCACCGGGCCTCGTGCGCAACTTGACATCATTCAAAAGTCCGAACCTCCCCCGAACCTTTTTTCTGAGTAACGCTTCGCACTTCACATCTCAACGACGAACCTACTGCGCGCGTTATAGCTTCTAGACACGATTCTGAACGCGTGAACACGGAGCTTCTCACTTGCTATCCCCATTCGTCTCTCCTTCTTCGTCGCTCAAGATGGTATTCACTTCGCCAAACTGGGTTCCTCAATTGCCCATCGGTAGGATACTCCCTTCGGGCCCTCGGGCCCTCGCCAAACGTTTTGCCGTGACCAGCGCTCACTGAAACAACACAGATCCTCCGGATTCAATCACAATTCAAGAGTTCATGAGCAACGAGAAGTACGGTCGCCATGCCCTCAAGGAATCCAGAAGCCCGTACACCTGCGGCCTCACCGGCAAGTCATACTCGGCATCCGAGGTGAGGGAGCGAACAGACCTACTGGCGAGAGGAATTTCCAAGAAGCTCGAGTTTGGCCCAAACGAGGGTACTGAGTGGGAGAAGGTCGTCTGCCTCTACTCCCTAAACACAGTGAGTAGCATTCGCGCCCCAAATACCCCAATTTCCACAGGACTAAAAGAATGCATAGATCGACTACATCCCCTTCACCCATGCCATTCACCGTTTGTCGGGTATCGTTACCCCCGCCAGTGCCGCGTACTCAGCTCAAGAGTTGGAGCATCAGCTGCTGTCGTCCAATTCGAAAGCTCTCTTTACCTGCATTCCGCTGCTTGAAACCGCGCTCAAGGCCGCGAAGGCCGCAAAAATCCCCAACGACCGCATCTTCCTGCTGCCAGTACCGGGCGCCGATCAAAAAACACCCTATGTTACTGTCGACGACTTGATCCAAGAGGGCAAGGCTCTGCCGGAGCTGGAACCTCTCAAGTGGGTCAAGGGACAGGGAGCACGCCAGGTTGCTTACCTGTGTTACTCAAGCGGCACTTCGGGTCTACCTGTGAGTACTTCTCATTCCTAGTGGCCGATGGGCCCGTATACGGAGGTTTGCTGACTGACATGTCTGCAGAAAGCTGTAATGATCTCACACAGGAACGTTATCGCCAACGTCCTGCAATTCACAACATACGAAACCGTCGCGAGGAGAAAGCTTGGTGTAAGGACACAAGCGACCCTCGGTCTTCTTCCCTTCAGTCATATTTACGGCCTGGTTGTCATTGCTCACTGCGGCACTTGGCGCGGCGACGGGATCATTGTCCTGCCCAAGTTTGAGCTGAAGCAGTTCCTCGATGCCGTACAGCGCTTCAAGATCAACTGCCTCCCGGTTGTAAGTTCCTATTTGCGGTATTGCGAGCATGACACACCCTCTAACGCACGCAGGTCCCGCCAATTGTCATCCAAGTCATCCGCAACCAAGATCTTTGCAACAAATACGACCTTACCAATGTGCGCTGGGTATACACAGGTGCGGCGCCGCTTGGCGCGGAAACTGTGGAGGATCTTAAGAAGCAATATCCCAAGTGGCACGTTGGCCAAGGATACGGTGAGTTTTTCGTTTCCATCAATTTCTTGGCAATGTTTACTAAGAAACTCTAGGCATGACCGAGACTAGCACAGTCGTCTGCACAACCTCCGAGATCGACATCGACGTCGGATCATCAGGCTCCCTCGTCCCCGGCGCACGCGGCAAGATTGTCGATCCCACGACGGGCGTTGAGATCACAGAGTACAATACCCCCGGCGAGCTCTTGGTGCAGTCACCCTCCGTCGTGCTGGGCTACCTGCACAACGAAAAGGCCAACGCCGAGACATTTGTATGGCATGACGATGGCCGCTGGATCAAGACTGGCGATGAGGTCCTCGTCCGCAAGTCGGCAGAGGGCAACGAGCACCTCGTTATTGTTGATCGTATCAAGGAGCTCATCAAGGTCAAGGGCCACCAGGTCGCCCCTGCTGAGCTCGAGGCCCACTTGCTCACCCACCCGGCCGTGTCCGACACGGCTGTCATCCAGGTCCCCGATGAACGCGCCGGCGAGGTGCCCAAGGCGTACGTGGTCCGCGCCGCGGTCTATGCCTCCAAACCCGAGGCTGAGGTGTCAGCCGAGATTTGCAAGTACGTCGAGGAGCACAAGGCGCGGCACAAGTGGCTCAAGGGCGGCGTCGAATTTGTCGATGTCATCCCCAAGAGCCCCAGCGGCAAGATTCTGCGCCGTCTCCTCCGCGACCGCGAAAAGGAGGCCAGGAGATCTAAGGGTGCCAAGCTTTGAAGTATATAATGTGCTTGCGTGTGCTTTTACGGACTAGGGGAGTACGACATTTGGTCTTGTGTTTAGAAGGGTTGGATTGATGTGATGCTGGGTATTAGATGATCGTTCGGGATGTGCGTTATGCTACGGAAATGCACGAAATGCTTATATTTAGCGTCTTCTGTACATCAATCAGGATGCTGGTTATTTTTGCTGAATACGAGTTCAGATAGGTTGGCTCCGAAACGAGTGACGTCTGAGCCCCTGCTGTCGTCCTTGTGAAAGTCTAACGCGAAGTGAACAAGTGTCGAAGAAACATGTATCATTTTGGCTTCCGTCCTAAGTTGCTTGACTACGAACCCCCCGATTTCGAAAGCATGCCGTTCAACCTACTTAATATTCTTCAGTGTCTGCTGCAAACTTACGGGGTATAAGGAGCGCCAATCAGGTGTCCCTCGTACCTAGACAGGCTGCCAAAGTCCTAGAGTCAATGATCCTGACTTGCCAAACCGGAACTCTCATCGGCTAACACCCCTGAAGAGCCTCAATGCTTAGTCGCTGAGCATCTCTTAGCGCAACCAGGGATCCAAAACAACCAAGCCTCTCAACGTCGCAGAAACCCCATCGAACAAAGCCCTTCGCCTCTGGTAACTTGCAAGTGGATCTAGAACTGGAACTTTTTGGAAATTCCCATGGAAGCATTTCACCGTGGCAAAACAATTTCCTCTAATTCGCTGTCGCACGCGGGAAGATCAGGAAAAGAATCTGTAATTCATGGCTCCTCCCGAGTGGGAGACGACCACCCCTCCCCTTCCCCCCGGACCGGGGTCTGAGGCGACAGCCCGAGCGGTTGTGCCTTGCGGCTCGCAGGGGTGGACCCGGCGCCCGGGGTCGGTTTCGAGTTTCGCTTGTAGGTTCTGGACGACCACTGACCAGAAACCTCAAACGCTCTGCGACACCTTGTTGCACAGCTTGCGCCCTGGATCGCTCTGCTCCCGAGTCGGGAGAGACAGCGCCAAGCGAAACAGTCGTCGAGCTTCTCACTGGCAATCCCTCCCTTCTCATACACACCTTAGGTGGCTGCGTAACTTGCGTATGCCCAGAGAGGCGCTCTTTTGGTGCTATTGTCACCGGACAACCTAGTTCCATGTCGAAGGCAACTGACCAGTCATGTTGTTCCCCCTTTTCTCCCCTAGCAAGTCGAAGATCGAAAGCCACTCCCGTCCTTTTAAGTCTTTGACTAATGAGACTACACGTCTACAAAGCCAGAAGGGGCGATCAGACCCAGACTGACTTGTCCCAACTCTCACACACAACCGAGTCCAGGCGAAACAGAGACAACACAAGCTTATCCCCTCCCTTCTTTTTCATCTCTCCATCTTGCAAGTCTTGAGATGGTTCGCTTCGCGGGTGGCCTGTATGGCCCCGCTGGCTGGCTGGCTGGCTAATGGACTCGTCTTTTCCCCATGTTCAGTCTGAAGACGGGGGGCTTCGCTCGAACCCCATGCAGAGAGCCCAAAAGGAGACGGGATAGAGCCAGTCACGATGGCTGGCCAGTGCAGAAGCGAAGGCGAAAGGGCAGGGGGGAGAAGCCGTTGGTTGTCATTTCGGACGGCGAGACCGCGAGTGAGAGGAAATGTATTGATACCCATGACCATTGATGGGATGGTCGATGCTTATGCAGCAAACGGTTCTTTAAGATAAACCTAACCTGCCACCCCATCCCTTCCTTTTGGGTTTTCTTCCTCCCCTTTCCTCTCCTGCTTCCCCGGGTTTCTGGGAAATTCCGAATTCTGTTTCTTTACCAAGAATTTCTTCCAAGACATTTTTGATCTTCGTGGGAGAGCGACGCGCCGCAAGCTTGGCAGCTATACCTTCCATTCTCTAATTTTCCGTCTTTAATATCGACTCTTCTTTCTTCTTCTTTCCTTCCCTTTTGACCTCAGGATGTTGACCGTCCGCTCCCCCGTCGCCGCCCTCGCGGTGGTCCTCAGCTTGCTGAGCGTCGTCCACGGCGCACCTCAGCCCCAAAACAGAAAAGGAAACGGAAACCGAGGCGGGAACGGAAACGGCCGCGCCAACAGGCAGACATCGCAGCAGCAGGCCGCGGCAGTGCCACAGGGTATCTCGCAAGCGACTGACGGATCGATGATTCTGGACATGACCGCCAACGTCAAGTAAGTCCCTCGCTACTCTCGACTCATATATTCTACTCGTGGGAGTTATGAACTAACACGGCACTCACAGCGGCCTCGATCTCCGCTTCAAAATCAGCGGCCCAGCCGAACAATTCACCGCCGCCTCCGGCGTCCCCGGCGCCGCAGCCCAACCAGGCGCCCAGGGCACCCTCGGCCTCAACGTCCTCCTCCACGGTGATGGCGGCCAATCCTTCTTCGACATGCCCAACCAGGGCGTCCAACAGAACCTAGCCGGCGTCGCCGTCCTCGCTCCGGACCCGAACCTCTTCTGGGGCGGCGGCCAAGGGCTCCAGCGCACCGACGGCGTAGCCCACTCCCAGGCCGTCAACGACCTCGTCCAGAAGACGCTGCCGCAGATGATGGCCTTTAACCAGTCCAACGTCTTCTTCACCGGCGTCTCGGGCGGGTCGCTGATGCTTTCGGGTTTCTTCATGCCCGCGCACATGCAGAATTTTGCGGGCAATGGTGTGCTGCTTAACTGTGGTGGCTTGCCCCCGCAGGTTGATGTTGTCGACGCCAAGGCTGTCGCGGGAACGAGGATTCATTTCCAGAGCACGCTGCAGGAACTCTCCAACCTGCAAGAGGCGATCCCGGCGTCCGTCAAGGCGTACGAGAAGATTGCGACGGATGCCGGGCTCAGCACCGACCAGGTGAACGCCAAGCAGACGGTCAACAACTCGCCCAATGGCGGGCACTGCGCTTTCGACGAGCAGGGGTTCGTGTCGGGTATTCAGCTTGTTGCGAATAACTACGCGGCCATTATGCAGGGCGGTAACGGCGAGGTGCAGGGGATTGGTAATGTCTTGACTGGTGTAACTGGCAATGAGAACTTGCAGTTCACTGGATCGAGCAGGATGAGGCGGAACATGATCGGTTGAGAAGGACTGCATCTAGTTCTGGCGGCCGTATTGGGGAAAGCATGATGTTGATACCACGCCCTCTCAGGAAACATATATCAAAAACTGAGATTCAATTTCAGCTCCTACTTTGCCGAAAAACTGAGGAGACCTTCGTTGGTATGATTGGATTCTCGTATCAAATATGAAATGGTTGAAAACAAAAACCTTATTCATCCAAGAACTGGGCTCTCTGGTCTCGCAGAGCTATTCTTCTCCGTTACCCCTTCAACATGCTGACTACCCGGGACCGAGAGCTCTTGAGCAGGAACTTCGTTTGCAGTCATCTCGGACGCAGGGCTCATAGGCAGTGGCGAAATCGGGTACGATCCTTCGAGCTCCATGATGATTCGATGCGGGATACAATCCGAATGGAGCTGTGGCTTTTCATATTCCTCTTGGCCGTAACCCCCGCGGCCAGTACCACCAGTACTAACATCATTCGCCATTGACTCCTCTTTATCAACCACCCGCTGCCTCCGTCGCCTCAGAAACCAAAGCGCGCCAAGGACGAGCATGATGGCTGTGATCACGCCAATGACTGGTCCCGCTATCCATGCCGAGTTCCCTGGTATTGGTCCTGTTTCTCACTTATTTAGCGTCGCCATCGTGTGAATAAGGGTCTTTTCAAAAGGCACAAACCTGTATCTCCTGTTCCAGTTCCAATTGACGTCTCTGACGGAACCCCCCAGGTTGACGTGCTACCCGTAGCAGTGCTGTATGTACCCTTGAACTCCGTCGCCGTGATCGTCTGGATGTTCCCCGGCACCACGTTACCATACCAATCTGTAAGGGATCCCCAGTACGCGCGGGTGACGGTAGTCAGTTGTGACGGTGCGTACGTCCAGTCTGAAGGTCTGCCGCTGCAATAGTCACGATAGTCTTTGAATTTTGGCTCAATCTCCTCGGGTATGTAGGTTTTTGCAATGTCTAGTGTGTCGTATAAACAATCTATACACGCTTCGTACTCTGTCTGAAAGTACGCGTCTTTGTGGCAGATCAGTGGCTGTTTGCCGACTGCCTGTATATAAAGATAGAGGGCTTCTAAGACGCAGTTGTGGTCAGTCGCTGGCCGCAATTCCACTCCGATAGATCGAGAAACTCGGTTCAAGGGATGCGTACCGAAACGTTTGAAGCAAGGTTCTGCTGGATCTGACATGTAAAACCCATTGCTAGAGCGGGTCGCCGTCATTGATTCCGTATTAATTAACCAGAGAGTCGTCACAGACCTCGACGCTATCGTTGAAGCTGACATGTCCAGTCGAGTAAAAGTGCCCGATTAAATCAGGTCATTGGCGTTTCTTCTTTGGCGTGATGTAACTTATGATGGTTCCTCCCCCGCAAAAAGGAGCGTCAGACGTGGAAGATGCTGACAAGCGTCAATGTACGGGAGCCATTGGGCTGGCTTTATATGGCCGCGAACGGCACGCCATGCCAGAGTGATCGGTTCCGCTGCAGAGATGTTTGCCCTTCTTGGCAACGGGTATGAGCCGCGTGACGGGAGTCCGTGATCTCCGGTGCGGCCAGTCCGTAAGCACGATCCCGCAGGCCGAATGGGATGGTGAGAGTGTGTGTGGTGGATGGTAAGCGCCCAATGAGAGCGTGCCGTCACGCAGTGTTACTCGACCAGAGTGTGATTCGTGGTGATGGCCGTACGATGGCTTGTCTTACGTGGCGTCCGGGGTACTCTACTCAGTTACCCGTGGGAAAATACAAAGTGACCATAAAATGCCCCCTTAAAATGGAGGAAGATTGAGCCGGATTATAGTTCTGGTCGACTTACACCAATGTTTGCTGGAGGTTTGAGGACGACGCGGGTAGTTGCGATGTGTATGGAACGGAGACTAACCATGGTTGGAAAGAGTAGCACGAAGTTCTTTACTTCTTCTATACCGCTTGGTATACCACTTTCCTCTGTCCTTCGTGTACTTCTCTCTCCTTGCCTCACGTGGCCGTGTGTACTCATCCCGTTCAATCACGTCTCTCTGGCAATTCTGCAACGTGGCGGCTGTGAAGGACCGACATCTCCTGCGCAGCGATCTCATTCGCGCTCATCTCTGGTACTGGATCTGGGTACGAGCCCTCGAGCTCCATAGCAGGCTTCGGAGGTAGACTGTCGGATTGAAGCTGTGCCTTGGTGTACCCGTCATCTCCTTCGCTCAAAGGCCGGTCAGCCTGTCGCCTCCGACGTCTGAGGAACCAGAAGCCGACGAGGAGAACAATGACCGCGATACAGCCGATGACGGGGCCGGCTATCCAAGCTCTACGGATAGCTCGAGGCGCATCGTGTCTTCCAGTCAGTCTTGAGACTTCCAATCAAACACCAATGTGGCGGTCACGAACCTGGAGAACCTGATTTTGTTGGTGTTGCATTTTGCGAGGAAGCAGATAAAGTAGAAGAGGTAGACGAAGAAACGGTTGAAGTGGCTGGATCGTAATCTATGGGGACCTTCATGTTAGTCGTCCGGGTCGTCAACACAACATCACGGTTAGAGAATGTGACAGTTTCGGCGTATGTGGTCGTCCGCACCTCCATACATAGATCCAGGTACTGTTGAAACTGGGGTCCAATGAAAGTCTCGAATTGGTCTTTGTATCCATTGACCTCGAAGCAAACTTGGCACTTGATGAGCAGTTTCGCAAAGTCCGAGCCGAGGTTGCATGAAGAGGGGTCGTTCCCGACATTTTGCACCGTAAGGTAGGCATCATCTGCACAGAGGCTGTCAGCCATGGAGCGCACATTGCCGAAACAGACTCACTACAGGTATCTTAAAAAATAGCTGGGAGTATAGTCTCGTTTCCATCACTTGTTGGCGTGGGTCGCACGGTAGTGGTCGAAGTTGGTAGAATAGTGGCAATTGATCCGGCCGATGGACTTATTGACGTATCTGACATCGTCTCTTTCTTCTTTTTTTTGACAAGACTAATTATGTTTTCTCTTCGCCAATGTTACTACTGTAAATAGATGTGTTTCTTTGTTTGCGGGGCGTCTCCTGTCGAATTTCAACTGGGGCATTGTTTTTTATAACCCAAATTTAACGGCATGCACGTCTCGAGCAGAGAGGTCGCTTTGCAGCTGCTTATCGTCTTGGCAGGCTTTGAACTGCTTGTTTAGGACTCTATGATGGCACGTCAGTCATCTCAAGCCAATGAATGGCTTTCTTATCGTACTCAAAATTAGGCTGTGGACCAGGGTAGAACATAACCTGGACATATGCTGTGTGACACCCCAAGGCGGCATCGCACTCGTGATAGTCCTTGGATCTATCGGTTTGGCCGGTTCGGTCTCCATTGAGCGTTTAATTTGTCGTATAGATATTCCCAAAGGATTATCATTGGTAGCGAGTTAGACTCTGGACGCAGTCTTCGTTCTTCCGCAGCCTGCTTGATGTGAAGTGGCAGCTACCACCTCGGGACTGGCTTGGCCAAATTCAGATCAGGCTGTAGTGTTATAGATACTCGAGGAGCCCGTGGAATCACCAAATGGTTTTCAGAATTTCTTGCAATTATTGTATTCTTGGACGCGGTCCCTCGCAGTATCTACCCTCTGACATTTGACACGCTGCCGCAACGTGAATGTTGTCCGCTGCCTGACCCAAACTCTACAATCGATCTACCATTTCAAAGCCACAGCCATTCATTCAGCCAAAGTGATGGAGTTGACCATTCTTGCGACAATAATCATAGACCTTTGAGGTCCATTTGGCATCGTGCTGTTGCTGGTCGTGGCCCCGTTTCTTCGTCATGCCCTCATGCATGAGAATCATCTCTCCAATCCGAGCTCTGGATAGCATCACGCACAAACGTTTTGGGTCGTCGAGGAAGCCAGCGCTTCTCGTTCTGACCGTGTCAACAAACACAAAGTCTGCCTCATGTCCTTGAGCAGAGTCCACAGTGCGGGCTTCAAGAGCATTAAATCGTAGCTCTACATCCATTCTTCCACGGAAGTGAGGCGGAATGGTCTTGATGAACTGCCTGTACCGAACCAATGCAGCCTTGTATGGGGTGATGATCAAAATTCGTCCAGGTTGATCAGGCTTGCCGATCTGCTTGAAATTGGCGTGTTTAAGCAGCTCGTAGCAGCGCTGCTTGATAAAGTTCTCGTGAACCTGGTTGTAGAAGCTAGATCTGTCTCTAATCTCCCTAGAGTACCGTAGATTCAGGAGGATTCGAGGTACAGTGCATTCCTGGCCCCTGGTGAATTGACCAAGCCATCTTTGCATGTGACGTACGGGGTCAGAGAAACGCTCAGCTTCAGGAATTCCTGAAGTCAGTTGCCCATCGTAGAACAGCTCTGACGCCAAGGCTTGGAGGTCTCCATACATTCCTAGACGCCGTTAGCTATCTTGTCTAAACCAACATTCGAGTACAGTGCTTACGGTGGCTAATTAGAAGCTTGCTCTTCAAAGCCCCGGCGAGATCCGCTCTTTCCATGGTGCTAATCATGAGTTGCTTGGCATAGACATTCTCGTTCTCTATACCCTTGTCGCCTTCAACGAAGGGTCTGGTTTGTCGGGTATCGCCGGTGAGAATGAACACACACGGCGAGTACAACGCAATCGGGATGAGAGTTGTTAGTTCTCTTGCATGAGCAGCCTCATCGAGGAACACGATGTCCGGATGGAAGCTTTTGCTCAGGTACCCAGACGCTCCTACAGGAGTTGTCGCGATGAAGTCGGCATCTCCAATAACGGAGAGATAGAGTCTGGCTACACGAGCCTTGAGCTCTCTTGCAGTTTTCTTGGTCTTCACCGCACCGTTCAAGAGCTTATCGAGTATCTTTGTTAAAGACTTGAATCTTGTCCGGTCGGCATCGTACAGCTCCCAAGCAGTCTCATCCAAAGAAGGCGCTCGATCGCCACGTGCTTCCTTGGGAGAAGGAGTACCGGTCAGTAGACCGGTAGAAGCACGGGCTTGTCTGAGGAATCCAGCAGTGAAGTCAGGCTCGTCATCTTCACTTGTCAAGGGTGCTGGGTGAAGCTTTGCACTGCTTCGCATCTCGCGAGCGCAGCCGCGGACCCTGATCACTGATTTATTGATTCCGGCTTCCCTCAACGTCAAGTATACCCTGTCTGCTGCATCGTCGCAGGGATAGTTGACGTCGAGAAGATACAAAATCTTAACTGGCTTGCGTATCTTCTTGCCATCGTCGCGCACAAGATTGCGAGACTGAGACATAGCCATGGCAGAGATGAAGGCATTCAACGCCGTCTTTCCTGCACCAGGACAACCGAGAATGATCGCGAGCCCCGCAGGAACTCGACGAAGCTGCTCATACACACTCTTGTGGTCCGAGTTAAGTCGGCTGTAGACTGACTTTAGGTAGGCGTTCGAATGGCGCGAAGGGTTGTCCATATGTGGAATCATGTCGAACATGTTGACGTAAAAACTTGGCTCTTTCCGGAAATCCAGCAAGTACTCGAAAGTTCCAATGGTGTTTTCCGATAATTCGTTTCCCTCCCTCTTCGGCTGGGTCAAGATGCTCAATGCCGTCAATTCAGCTTCATATGTGACAGGATTCTGGTCGATCCGAAGGCTGATCTCAGCAGCATTTTGAAAACTGAGAGGTGTTGGGCCAAGAATGCAATCTGTGCCCTGCGTGACCGCAATAGACCAGAGAGGGTGGTACTGTTCCTTCGTGGCCGGGTCGGCGACGTATTCCATGGTCACATTGAAAGCTGCCAGCAAAGAATATTGGTACATCTCCGGGATCGTCTCGTACGGGTTGGGAATCCGCTGCGCTGGCAGAGTTCCAGGGTTGTATTTCTTGCCCCTGCAAATGAAATCTCGTTTGAACGAGATGTTGCACATGTCGCCCTCATCAGGGAAGTAGCGTTCCGGTGTCGGGGGGAGTTCTGCAAGAACGATCCACTGCCTTTGCAGGTCTGACACGATGAGGGAGTATGGTCCTGGTACGGGCGCAATGACCCAGGCGTATCTGGTTTCAGGCGCTTCATTGAAGCGCTTGATTGCAGATGCCTCGTTGGACATCTCTATGATGGTGCCTTCACGATGGACTCGGGCGAACTCATGTGCGCTGTTGAAAGAGTGAACCATTCGGC
Source organism: Colletotrichum godetiae (assembly GCF_030913485.1). Taxonomy (NCBI): domain Eukaryota; kingdom Fungi; phylum Ascomycota; class Sordariomycetes; order Glomerellales; family Glomerellaceae; genus Colletotrichum; species Colletotrichum godetiae. The sequence goes on along the minus strand of NW_026851249.1, from coordinate 1,428,338 downwards.
GGCCGCAGTCTCTATTAGACAGCTCTAGCTAGTGAAGTTAGTTTCAGGAAGGAAAAAACGGGTATGGCATGAAAGGAGAAGGCTTACAATCTTGTTCGGCGTGGGGAATGTATGGATTTCCTCGTCAATGGCAGCAGTGAGATCCATGGCTTGCTCAAGCTGATCGTGAAGAAGGGAAGTCTGGACGTCGTCGATGGGCCCGCAGCCGACATTCCAGGTCGCGTAAAGCATCTGTTTGTTTTCAGCGAGAGTTCGTCAACGGCAGCACAAGTGCTGGAATAACCGACTTTGGTATGTCGCCTCGAGGGATGCGCAATGGTGCCAAGCCGAGACAACCTATGGATGGTGAAAGCGCCGCGAAGGCACTAAATGGTAGGTCGAAAGCCGTATTTGCGCAGCTTTCTATTTCGTGCCAGACAAATTATTGTGAATTGCGTACAAAACGGAAGGGTACGGGTGCGTGATCAGGAAGAAAGGAGTAGGCCGCGATATTTTGGTGGACTGAGGATTGTCGCGAAGATTGGCAGAGGTGAGAAGTTGAAGTGCTCGACCAGAATTTCAGACTGTGGGTGGGTAGTTATCTGGTAGACGTTGTCGACCTGACGAGACCTGAGTGATGGGAAGAAGAGGAAAGCCCAAGTAAGTAAGTATCTCGGTAGAAGTAGGAAATAAACACCTGGTGAGGGCAAGGAGGGAAGGTGCCGACCTTTTCACAGAGGGCAGCCGCGACCTGAGATGAAGTTGAGGTCAGGCCCACCTTCCATGAGTGAATCAGTGGTGATTGACCTCACATGAATATACCTGCTCTTCGTAAGAGTATTGCAGATTATTGGGCAGGATATATGGAGGGATACACAGCCGGGACAGCATTCCTCTTCAAGATAAGGTAGAGTGGCATGGAGAATCGGGAAACGGGACGGCTCGATGAGCCTGGGAACGTGTTGAGATTCTTTACGCACGATAACACGCCCAGCAACATACAGTCTTCCTGGAGATGTGACATCTGTAAGTCGTTCCATGGATGCTTGACCAAAACTCTGGCCTGGTTATGGTCCAATGGGCTGAGCGAGAGAGGTCAAATAGTGGTCAAAAGAAGCGTCGATGATTACAATGGAGGAAGGCTGGCTACTGGTGTTTATTTGGCAAACAGAGTCAACTCGAGGACACACACAGATAAAAAGGTAAGTTGACACCAACAATAGAATACTGAACGACTTGTTCTTGTGTACATATCTCGGCAATGGGCTGTTGTCAACATATAGACAGATACTGGCTGCCTATCAAAGTACGAACACTCTGCAACCACTCGAGCCATGCGAGAGATACGCAAGCAGAATTTAAGAGATTGTCCTACGAGCTGCCTGTCTCTCCTTCCCATGACTTGTGAATAGATTGAAGCGAAGAAGGTCGTAGGTATTGAACAAACCTAACACGTCATTGTGGCAATTGCAGTATAGGAAGGAGGAGCTTCGTCATCGTGTCTCGACTCTTGCCTGAAGCACATCAAAGGCCATCAAAGGCCATCAAGCGGAGCTCGTACATGATACGAATGTGTGTCCAAGTGGTTTGTTCATCCATCGCCTGGTCGATCATGTCGTGTTGTTGAAGTCGGGCGTGTGGAGGTATGTGGGGGTTTCCGAGGTTGGCAATTTCGACATCGGTACCTTGCCTCGGTGAAGCAGACTCTGGGTTGGCCACTGGGTCTGAACTACCAAGAGCCATCGACGCTTGGAAAGAGAGAGCCTCATATTGAACATGCGTTAGCTATACAGATATCGAATGCCAAGCATGTTTTGATTCTTCCGACGGTTGTTCATCCTGGTTCAGCACGATGATTGCCCTTCTCATATCGAAGCCATCTCATCGTCGGCGGAAAGTAACCGCTGGACCGGGTCCTCGTGGGCTATTTTAGCCCAAGACCTTGTCGCAGAATTAGCACTAATTCGAGCGTGCAGGATCCGCCACGACAGGGGTTCAGCCGACACCAGGACTCCAGGAGCAGGTCCCTGGAATACCATTCCCCAGTGCCCAGCCAGAGGAGCAAGTCCAGCCGGGGCGCAAGGGTGATGCTGTCAGTTGCTGGAACGTAAACGCAGGACGCCGAACTGCGGCACGAGCTTCGTCGTTATGCCGTCCAATGCCGCTTCGGCAAGATGGGAATCTCCTTTACCTTAGCTTTGAAAAGAGCATTGGAGGATGAAACCAGTCAACGTCAGACGCCCGACGTCGATGTGAGCGAATTTGTGTACGAAGTTCAGGTTTTGGCGCCGGCACGTCGGTTTGACGGATTGAGATCATCTCCGCTGGCAGTCCTTGCCGACCTGAAAGTTCCTAACGGTGATGGAGATCTACCCCACCAGCTAAGGGCTTCTTCCCATTCCTTACGACCCAGCAAACAGGGGCAGAGGCACGAGATGGCTGTCTCCCCCCCCCCATCGCTGGCCGCGGGATTAGGTAGGAGTGGCAGGGACCAGTGGTGGTCACTGGTGGCGGCGAAACGGCGCGAATGATGGAGCGTTGCGATTCTTGTGCAGGAAATGGGCCCAGCTTGTCGGGCGGTCGCTGTTAACTTTCGAGTTCAAGTTCCCTGCGACCAAGACACGGAGACACCAAGGGTCGTGGAGAGGCCGTGTGGCGGGGCAGTGAAGCTTTACGAAAATACGATTGGTCTGTTCTGGCCAAAGCGCCGGTACTGCGGAGCCAAATCTTGATAGCGAATGACCTGCACGTGGGCGCAATTTTGATCAAGTACCGGTATTTCCACCCTTTGTCACCAGCTCTATGTGAGCACCCCGAAAGTATTCCGTACCTTTACCCGGCTGAGCCACAGATGAGCCAAAGTACTCCCTTAATCTGCAGGTAAACGTGGAGGCGGGAGGCAACCCAGTCCAACCTTCCTTGATCCACAGACTGCAAGTCCACTCCAACTCACTCACACACTCTCTCTCTCCCAAGCTCCCACCCCGTACTCCCGTACTCTCCTGCGCCCGCTTGCTGAGCGCACCTGCTCTTGGGTGAGGCTGAACTACCATTGCACCGGCCTAATTAATCCAACTGCCCCCATTACGGTGCTGACTTTCAACTGCACTTCATCCGCTTCCTCTCTTGTGGGCTCATCGCCATCGCGGCGACTGCTCGTCCACACGCAACATCGTCTCAACAAACCATACCATCTGGACTGGACTGCTTTTTTACTCAATTCGCAGGCGACGTAGCGTCTATAGCTCACCTTCTCACTTCGCGCCCGCCGCCACCGTCAACGTCATCCGAGTGTCTCAGGTCTCTTTGGGGGAGGTTCATGTGGTGCAGCGAGTGCTGACGCGTGGTTGCCAAAAATGGCTCCTCCAGCAGCCTCGTCTGAGGGTATTACTGCCCAATCAGACCTTGGCGAATCTGACGACAGTTCATCCTTCTTAAAACGCTCGATTGACATGGACCGACTGAAGCCAAGACGGGAGATGTTATCCCTCACCAGCCGCGCGACACTAGAGCACCGCTCATTATCAGGAGGAGGAGTTGCTGGGGTCGTTATTGGTGTCATTGTCGCCGTCTTTCTCGTCGGTGTTTGCGCCTACCCATTTATTGTTCGGAGGAGAAGAGCTAGGAGAAATGAATTGCCCGAACGTCTTGACACGGAAACGGCCTTCGTCCCCGGGCCTATGGGTCCTCCAGGACAGGCGCCGGCGCCCGGACCCGGACCCGGATACAACAGCCGTCTTTCTTCAAAAGATTCTTTTGGAAACAAGGCCGACACCCTGAGGGGTACAGAGAGACAGTCTACCAAGGATACGACCATATCATCTCAGAATGGCACCGACCGCCCTCCCAGCGATGAAGTGAGCAACCAGCACCAGCGTGGCTTCACCGGCGACAGCACTCATCCACCTAGTGTAACGACGAGACGCGGCACCACCGAGTACTCCTTTGGACATGCGCCTACATGGAACAGCGACTCGTCCTATCCATGGACCCCCGTGGGTGTCGAGCTGGTTGCCACTCGAGCCGATGGCATGGACTACACCGAAGCCAATCACGGACACAGCGCGACCTACTACAGCCCGACGATTCCTTCCGAGGCCTTTGGCATGGTCACGCCGCCTCCAACCGACGAGCCTCAAAGTCGCGCGGCACTTCCTAGACGGTCAAGCTCCCGAGGAAGCTCGTTCAAGCTCAACCTAGCAAGCATGATACGTCGCATGAGCACCAAGGACTCAACCGTTCGCTCAAAGGGTCACCCATCACAACCGTCGCAGCCCGTTCTTAGCGAAACACTGTCAGACTCTCCCACCGAGTTTACTGGTCCATCATTCGGAACCGCTCAGCTGGATTCGCCCATTCACCTACCTGTTAGTCCCATGTCGGAGCCGGAGGACCCTGGCCACGCTTCGGAGCTGGAAAAGAAAAGAGCAGTCAAGCCGACTGAATCCCCTCCTATTCTTCCTCCGGTTGTACCGGCTCCTGGGACTGTGAATCCCATGGACATCATGGCACCATCAAATCCGACAGAGCACAAGTGGAACACGAACCAGCAGCTGTTCAATATCGCGCATCCGCCCCCTAAGCCACCTGTCGACACTCCGAAGCCAACATCAGAACCGCCGCAAGCAACTCAAGCCCTTACGCCACAATCACCGGAACAATCATACGAACAGCAGGAACAGTATATTCTCCAGCAACAGCAACAGCAACAGCAACAGCAACAGCAACAGCAGCAACAGGAACTTCAACGTCAGCAGCAAGAAGCAAATGGACCATCAAAGTTATATGGGAACGAACAATCCCAGGCGATCAACTGGAACCTCACAAATGGTAGCCATGTAAACGGCGCTATTCCAGATGTACAGATGAACGGTGTCGCGCACCTACCTGATCCCACCCACCTCATGCCTGATCAACATAATCAGCATAACCAGCACTACCTCGATGGCGAAATGACCGACCCATCTGATCACTCCCCGCCGGTAGCTGGACAAGCTAGTTCCGGCCCATCTTACCAAAGCACACCAAACACCCAAATCGACAGCAGTCCGTCTCCAAGATCAGATGGCAGCTCGGATATCCGCAATAGCACGTCCCCGTACCCAGGAATGCAGCCATCCCCTCGGACCTTTATTTGCGACGAATGTGGCAGGTTTTTCGACCAAGTTCATAAGCTGAAGTAAGTCGATGTATGGGAATTGGGTCGTATATGATGCTAACAGATTTAGTCACCACAAACGATACCATGAGAGACCTCATGAATGTGCCCATCCGAACTGCGGAAAGAGGTTCGGTACTAAGACACATCTGGATCGTCACATCAACGATAAACACAAGAAGACGAAGAAGTTCCATTGCACCGTTAGTACTTGCCCCTATTCCAAGGCGGGAGGCAAGTCATTCCCCAGAAAGGACAACTGGAGGCGGCATATGATGAATATCCATCAAGTCACGCCATTGGCCGACCCGGAACCCGACATTGTCGACGAGAATATGGGAGGAACATAAGGGTGCGTTGCAAATAAGGTTCTCTACACGCAAACACAATGCCACCGACTCAGGGGGTAAAGGGGCAATATTGCCCCACAGGCGGGGGAACGCTTGGGAAGTGGTCTATCGAAAAGACAGACAAGTGACTTGCAAGCGATTTCGGCCCTTGCTCCCAGTGAGCATGTCGCAGGACTGGGAGTGAATGAGGGGGGTACGGCTGCTTAAACAAGGCACCCTCTAACAGGAGTCATTTCCCATCGGGCCTAGCGACGGCTCGAGAAATCATTCGTTTTGTTATTGTCAATGGGCAATGTGTTATATACATCATGGTTGCCTCTTGAGGATGGAGTCAAAACAGGGAGGCAACACAGGTACATTCTTTCATTGGGTGCTGCCATAGCAGCAGTCGGGCGTTGGGAGGCTCACGGAGATTGCCGCCAGGGTAAATACTGTAGAACAAGGCCAAAAAAGCATCACGGGAGGGCGTGTTTGCATAGGAAACCTTTTTTAACTCAAATCTTTGATTAAAGATCTCACAAGCTTCTTCTGCTGATCGATTGTGAGACCACGCTGGTCCGTCTCCTGGATCGCCCTTCCCACCGCGATGATGATCTTGGTGCTCTCGCTGTTGACCCAGATCTTGCCGTTGCGACCGACAGCCGTCTCGAAGGCCGCGCCTGTGGCACCTAGCTCCTCCAGCACGACGAGATCGGTCGTCTTTGGCATGAGCAGACGCCGTGACATGCCTAGTGAGATGTCGAAGAGCATGCCGCCCACGAGGGGTCCCAGGCCGTCGCTCTTGCCGGTGGATTGGTAGACGCATTCGAGCTCGGGGTCCATGTGCTTGTTTGCTAGGGTGACGCGGGCGTAGACGAGGGCGCCGGCAGCTAGTTGGGGGCGGGTCTTCTTGGAGGCGCCTTCGAAGGAGAGTTGGGGGAGCATGGCTGGTGTTGAGTAGTCGGCGAGGAGGACGTAGTAGAGTTCGGCGGCGGTGCGCTGGACGGTGCCGACGACGAGGTCGCCTACGGCGGGTATATACTGTTTGGGATCATTTGTTAACTTTATTATTATTATTTTTTGGATTATTCCTTGGAGCCAAAATGGCAGCATTGATTTGGATGTATCGTACCCTTCCACTTGTCTGCTCAACCCATATCGAGTTCTTCTTGCGATCTGTGACGAGCTTGCCGGCGATGGTGGGCACTATTTGCCTGGGAGGAACATGTCGGAGACCAGGACCGAGGCGCAGGGGAAGTTTCTGATGCGAGGGTATGAGGGAGTCGTCGATGACATCGCCGGGGAGGACGTAAGGGCCGACGGAGGCCATGGTTGTGTTTTCGTTCGTCGGGAAGCGAGTTTGGGTGGTGATGTTGAATTGAAGTTGTCAAAGAGGAATAGACGCCAAGTACTTTTTTCCCGCCTTCTGCGCCGCCGTTCTGCTTGCTTGGTACTCGATTTCAGCCTTGTAGAAGCAGCAGCAGCAGTGGTCACTGAATGTCGAAAGCTTTGGCGGGGCACTTTCGTGTGTGCGGCGGTGCGCGCCCAGCGAATTGAATTTGATAGGAATCCGGCTGGTGGGACATGTTGTGGAGAACCAAAGTGCCCCACTGCGACTGGACGACCAGCGAACGTGGGAATTTTTTTTTTCCCTTGCCCAAAATTTCGAGTTGGCCTTTGAGAGGAACCCCCACCATCCATCCACCCACCACCATTGAAAACATTCCTCCTCCCCGAGATCTCTACTGGAGTTGCGGTACCAAAGTTCAATAAATAGCCCCCCTGCTCTTTTCTCGACTCCTCACATCATCGCCTCCTCCCCCTCCACGGCGAATATACAGACGCACACACATACACACACAAAATGGCTACGAACGGTGACTCGCGGCCCGCGCCGGGCGACCGTACCGTCATTGGTATCACCTTTGGCAACTCCAACAGCTCCATCGCATACACCAAGGATGACAAGGCTGAGGTTATGGCCAACGAGGACGGAGGTGAGTTTCTTCTCTTGGGGGTGGGGGAAACACGGCACTTGGTCATAGTCTTTGTAGAAGAAGTGAACCGCTAACCTTGCGAAATTCCGCCAGACCGTCAAATTCCCACCATCCTCTCCTACGTTGATGGAGACGAGTACTACGGACAGCAGGCCAAGGCCTTCCTCATCCGGAATCCCACCAACACGATCGCATACTTCAAGGACTTCCTCGGACAGGAGTACGCTTTTACCCTCCCCATATCATACGCTGCCCGGATAGCATCTTTGAACTGACCGTATCCCACCACCAACAGCTTCAAGTCCATCGACCCCACCCACAACCACGCCTCTGCCCACCCCCAGGACGTGAACGGCACCGTCTCCTTCTCCGTCAAGGACAAGGTGGACGCCGAGGAGCCCTCCACCGTCTCCGTCCACGAGGCCTCCGTGCGCTACATCCGCCGCCTCGTCGGCTCCGCCAGCGACTACCTGGGCCAAAAGGTCACCTCGGCGGTCATCACCGTCCCCACTAACTTCACCGAGAAGCAGAGGGAGGCCCTCATCGCCGCCGCAAAGGAGGCCGGCCTCGAGGTCCTTCAGGTCATCTCCGACCCCGTTGCCGCCGTCCTCGCCTACGACGCCCGCCCCGAGGCCGTCGTCGAGGACAAGATTGTCGTCGTCGCCGACCTGGGCGGCACCCGCTCCGACGTGGCCGTCGTCGCCTCCCGCGGCGGCATGTACACCGTTCTCGCCACGGCCCACGACTACGAGTTCTCCGGCTCCCACCTCGACCAGGTCCTCATCGACTACTTTGCCAAGGAGTTCATCAAGAAGCACACCACCGACCCCCGCGAGAACGCCCGCTCCCTCGCCAAGCTCAAGGCCGAGTCCGAGTCCACCAAGCGCGCCCTCTCCCTCAGCGCCAACGCCAGCTTCAGCGTCGAGTCCCTCGCCGACGGCGTCGACTTCCAGTCCACCATCAACCGGTTACGCTACGAAATGGTCGCCCGCAAGGTCTTTGACGGCTTCAACCGCCTCGTCGAAGGCGTCGTCAAGAAGGCCGAGCTCGACGTTCTCGACATTGACGAGGTCATCGTCGCCGGCGGCACCGCCCACACCCCGCGCATCGCCGCAAACTTTGCCCAGCTCTTCCCCGAGTCCACAAAGGTCATTGCCCCCGCCACCGTCGCCAACGCGATCAACCCCTCGGAGCTCCTCGCCCGCGGCGCCGCCCTCCAGGCCTCGCTGATCCAGGAGTACGACGCCGAGGACATTGACCAAAGCACCCACGCCGCCGTCACCACCGTCAAGCACATCTCCAATGCCATCGGCGTCGTCGGCGCAAACGACGAGTTCGTCCCCGTCGTCCCCGCCGAGACCGCCGTCCCCGCCCGCCGCACCGTCAAGATTTCCGGTCCCAAGGACGGAGGCGACGTCCTCGTCCGCATCGTCGAGGGAGGCGCCCACATCAAGGTCACCAAGCCCGAGCCCAAGGCCGCCAAGCCTGAGGCCAACGGCGACGATGACGACGACTCGGACTTCTCCGACGAGGAGGAGGAGGATATCCGCGAAAAGGTCTGGAAGGTCGGTCCCACCCTCGCCGAGGCCGCCGTCCGCGGCGTCAGCAAGGGCGCCAAGGTCGAGGTCACCATCAACGTTGCCGCCGACTTGGGCGTCACGATAACGGCGAGAGAGGTTGGCGGCAAGGGCGGTGTCCGCGGCGCCATCAGCGCTCCTTGAAGTGGTGGTGTCCGTCTCTTGACATCGAAACAAGACCAGTAACGACTTTGCCTTTTACAAAACAGGCGCGCCGTTTATCGCAACGCAAAATCGGCCAGGCGTAAAAAGAGAGGAGCGGTTCGGCAGTATGGAATAAAGCCTACCCCCGTTTTTTTATAGATCCAAAGTGGTGGGGAGTGGAAAGGAAAGGGAAGGGATGAATCAAAACGGAAATGAGGACACCCGGAACATAGAGAGAGCAAAAAAGAGGTATAGACAGCGAGCTTTTTTGTAGGCGAGTTAGTCTTGGTGACACACACGTAGAAACGAAATGCTGTTAATGAACTTTTCGTTTTCTCCTGACATATTCGCAAACCGGATCGTAATCAAATTCGGCTTCCTTGAAAGGAGGGAGCTATGCAAGATAAAATGTACGCCTGCCCACTAACACCTTGCTAGGAACAAAAGCCAGGAAAAGAATATCGCACTGCCCCCTTTTATGTGACAGCACCAGGTAACCTCCACGCAACGAGATCGTCACGAACATCAAACTCCTCCAGCTCCCTGTTCCTCCTCGAGCTCTCGCGCCCGCGATCACTGCTCCCCATCGTCGGCGCCAGGCTCACCATGCTACCGCTGCGGCTCCTTGAGCGCCCGTAGTCGCGCGCACCGATACCGCCGCCGTGACCGCCACCTCCTCCTACTCCGAGACGTTGATCGTCGTCACGACCCCTTGTCCGGCTATGTGAGCCGCGACGAGCAACGTTGCTCGCACCAGCGGTGCTGCTCGCAGTATCGCCACGGCCCGTAACGATGGTGGCCATGCTCTTAATGCTCCGCAAGCTCCTCATACTCTTCTCGCTGGAGCCGCTGTTGTTGCGCGAGTGGTGGCGGTGTCCGTTATGCAGACGGTGTAAGTGCAGGTGATCCTGCTGAGGCGGGTCCAGCAGCAGCTGCTGCTGCTGTTGTTGCTGCTGCTGCTGCTTCCGTTCCAACTTGCGAAAGTCCGACGGCCGGAGGGTGCCGTTCAAACCGCCTTCGTCGGAGCTCAGAGAACCGCCGTTGTCCAGGTCAAAGGTGGTTGTCTTCTTGCCGGTGCGTCCCGTACGTCCTGCCTGCCAGCCGTCGCCGCCGGAGAAGATGTCTTCGATACACTGATCGGCGGGGAGCTCACCGGGTTGGCATGACCAGGAGGCTGCGAGGGCGCGGCGGTACATGTCCTGCACTTCGGAGGCATCTCTGGACTTGGCCATTGTAGGAAGCTCTGGAGAAAAGATTAGTATGGGATGGGCCGCCAAGAAGTGCAGGGCTAGGAAATAGGGGGAGACTCACGTCCAGCGTCATCTTGCTCGACTGATTCGCCCGCCATAATACCGGCAATCCCACCAAATACAGGCGCAGTCTTTAAGGGAGGCGCAGAATAGTTCTTATCGCCATCAAGCTGCATCATCAAAATGCCGATTTTCAATGTGCTGTTGATTTTGCTCTCCTGCATCAGATATCGCCTCACGATACCATCCTCGACGTCTGGGTCGTCCAGCACCGGCGCCCTCGTCGACATCGGGCTTTGGCTGGTGCCGCTGCTTCGCTTGCGCGAGTGACCTCGGTCGAAGCTGCTACTCTCGCGGGTAAGGCCATCACTTTCCTCCACGTACTCGCTAAGGTTGAGCTTGACGAGACCGAGCGAGATCTTCTCCTCCCTACCGCTGCCTGGAAACTGTTGCAGGACCTCAAACTCGACGGGGCACTCGGTCAGGTTGTTGTTCTTGTCGATGCTAATCCGGATATGGCTGACGACCTTGGAGTAGTTGTACTCAACCTTGTGGTTGGAGATGGGGCATTGCGGTGTGCGACCACGGTGCTCGGCGTGGATGGAGTGTGCGAGGTTCCATTTTACTATCGATGTCCCTGATACCAACGGGACGTTGTTCAAATCGAAGATCTGAAAGAGGTGTCAATAAGAGTTGTTCCTCGCCAGAATGCAGCAAATGCTGTGTTAGGAGGGACTCGCACCTTTAGATGTAACTCAAACTTTGGCTGCGTCAAGTGGCGTTAGCTCAAACCGGTTCGCTGAGTGGTCACCAACAACAGTCCTCCACTTTGGGTGATTGAGTTTCCCACGGCAGGATGGTGGGAGCGGAGAGGAGGCATTACCTTTCTGTTCTTATTGACTGTGGGCAGGAAGCCCCCGTTAGCCATGCTCTTGAGAGGACTCATTTTGAGCGAGTGATTCGCTCTCGCTCAGCGCAAATGGTAATGACGGAGACAGAAACAGAAGCAAAGTGAGGCGGGACTGAAAAGCCCCGGACCCCAACAAGAGGTGCTTTCAAGGGAGAGACATGGGAATGACGAGGTTGTTGATTAAAGCGCAAAGGTGAATAGGATAGGTAGGGCTGGAGGTGAGAAGAAAAAGCCACCAAGCTCCCTCTGGGGTTGTCTCAGCGAGATCTCAGCCTCATGTAAGGTACGGGTGAGCAAAGGGCTAGGCAGTCCACGTGGTCACAAGGAATGTGTATGTTTAGGTGAAATAAGAGAATACAATAAGGACACCAACGCCGACAAAGATCAGCTCGACATGGGACGGATGATAAAAGAAGACGAGTCGGAGAAAGGAGCAAATAAAGGCTTACTTAAGGAAGCCATGTTTCATGGAAGGCATGGCTGGCTGGGTTCCCTCAGACCAGCAAGTTAATAATACCTGCCACCTCTGGTGAGGACCGCGCGCCTTCGGAGGTAGGTACCCTAAGGTGTGTAAGAGTGCGCGGGCGGGCAGGCAGGCAGATGGTAGTGTGCAAGGGCAGGCAAGGCACACACAGTCGTGGTCGCAGTCGCAGTCGCAGTCGGAGTCGCAGGCGCAGGCGTGCAGGAAAGTCCAACAACACGAAGAGACTTGTCCTTTCTTGTCAGCGACGCTCGGTTTCGTTTCGGGACAGCCGGATAATACGGTGCTGGCAGCTAGAGGAGCTCTGAGAGGGGCAGAACCACAGTAGGTACGGCTAATGGATAACGGGATGCCGGTGCCGTGACGCTGAGGGCAGTCTTCCTGAATATGTCCGCTGAAGGAAAGGCTTGAGATTGCATGCGTGGTCAGCGACCAATCGCCGTCTATCTGACAGTGCGTCGTCCGTCCGCGGGCGTCGATAGAATGGAAGCTGAGAGCGCGCGAGACAGATATGGGCTTGAATGTATTGCGGCAGAGCGCAGGGGGTGGTCAGGAATTCGGGGTTCCAGACTGCCAGTCCCTCCTGAGGTGGTCCTCCACGGGCGGACTGACTCAGCAAACAGGGGTCTGCTGTCTGTAGAGGTTGGAGATGTCCAAGACTTGGGACAGTATCTCTGCGAAGAAGGCTCAGAGTCAAGTGGTTTTGAATCAGGTCGCGTCGATGCTCTCTCCTTCTTTTGGTGATGAAAGAAAGAGAGTTTGACTTCGGATAGGGTCGAACGAATACGTAACTCCGTCGAGTACCTACCACTGCCCCAGCATCCTGGGCGTACGGATACCGGAACCGCTGTAGCGGCATGTGCCTGGCCCGAGTTCTTCAATCAGCCACATCTAGATCATCGGGTCTATCAACTAGTAGCCTGCGCCACAATACACACAATCATCGTGGCACTCTACTGTCTACACTGACGAGTTGCATTTGATGCCTTTCTGAATTGCTGTTTCCAAATCCTAACATTATTGCCTCGTAACTTAGACGCCCAGAGGGTGACAAATTAGGATATTGGTCAACAAACGATTATGCTGCTGGCCTCACTAATATTCTTTATCTTCTTTTCTACAGAGTATTCTCCAAGAAACGTGTATAAGAGGAGAATGGGAACAGAAATAACAAAAATCATAAGAATACTTGGAAAAGATTGAAATAATAGGAATAGTCGGAATAACAGTAATAGGAGGAGTCGAGCTAGAGGACAGAGCGGCAAACGATTTTGTCACCCACTTGGTTGCTTTCTCGTCGTAGTATCCTTGTTGTTCATTAGCAACTGCAATTATTCCATAGTCTCTGTCGTCCTCGTCCCGTATGGCCCTAAACCTCGCGATGTCAGTCGAAGGCTTCAACCACATATCAAGCTTTCCCTGATCCACTTTAAACCTTTGCCGTTATTACGGAGTATATCATATCCAATGTCCACACGCATCGATTTACCATTTAGCGAACAGGCAACTCGATGTCAACCGCGGTATGGTACTGCCCGAAGTGAGAGTTCGTCTTGACACAACGCCAGACCCTAGTGAGCCGGGGAACGTCACGATCAAAACACTCAAACCTACCGAGTTCAACAAATCTAAAACTGGTAGACCAGAGCTCCAACAATTCTCGAGATCCAGTAGCCAGTCAACTTTCAACCCGAAGAAAACCTTTAAGCAGAAAGCATCTGAACGGACAAGGGTCAGGGGATTCAGAACATCCCCAAACTCTGATTATCCAGGCACGCAGCACCGCGAGCCAGTGACGATGCCGTCCATTGCGCTTCTCCAAAGATCGTCCCCAAACAGCCCAGGGTGCAGCCCTGTCCATTCCAGGTTCCCCAAGCGGGTGCGTCCTCACAGGCGGCCGGCACAAGCCGACATCTGCGTCAAGATGAACACTCCATCCCGAAAGGCAAGGGCGGCGAACTGCAAAGACCTAAGGATTCAAGGATTCACACGGGATCGCAGCTCGTACTGTAGCTCGCAGCCCGCGATAAAATAAAATAAAAGTATGAAGGTGCATCGTCCGAGACAAGATCACCGCACCCCAGCCATCACGTACGACGCCCAGGCCTCAAAGACCATTCCAGACCCTTCGTGAAACCTCCCGAGGAAGGCGCCTCATAGAAAGTTTGAACATCCGGCCAGAGAATTAGGAAGACTGGGGATACGGGATGAGCAAGGTCACGCCGCACCGGGGCGCGCTACCCGTCACCCGTTGTCGCCCCCCAACAGCAATTTCTGTGTCTGTGAGACAGTGAGAGGGGGAGAGAGAGAGAGAGAGTCTGAGAGAAGTGTGACGCAGTGCAGCGCAGTTCTCCACACAAACTCAATCAACATCCCAGTCTCAACCTCCTCCCGTCCCCAGCAGAAGTGAAGAATTCCCCGAGCCGCATACGTCATGGCCCTCTCATCCCTATCCCATAGGCACTCTGTACAGCGCACACCGAACGCCCAGACGAACGATGTCATCTCTTCACAGGAACCTGTTTGGAGGAGGGAAGGGAGCTACCTACTACCTTGGGTGTATGGGAAATGAGACAGCCGCAATGACCGCCACAAATGCGACGCCAGCAGCCACCACGTTGTCTCCTTGGCCACACAGAAGCTCGTGGCTAGGGCGCTAGGTACTTTTCTCTGTTTCTTTGGTTGCGAACTGCACCATGACATGTTTGGTCTCCAATCATGGATGGAGCTTGGGAGCGCCCGACGTGCAATCAAACTCCATCGATGCAGACTCGTGTCGGTATCCGTAGTGAACATCTTCCTGCGGGCTAACGTAAGGTTACTGATGTAGTCGCAATAAGTGTGGAGGGGAGCCACCCAAAACGGGCACCATTCACACCTCCAACCGTCCCAACGTTGTGTCCAACGACTCGAACCGGTCGCTCCTTCTGGACGGTGCATTCGCTCCGGCCCTGTGAAATGTCGTCGTGTGATGGGGATCAGAAACCTTGATGCGGCCGGGGTGTGTGGGTGAGTGGGTGATCACACCTCGTCTCGAATTTTCTACTCATTTGAGATAGGCAACTCTGCAGATTGTCTCCCTCGGCCGATTGGTTTAGAGACAATACCGACCGAATTCGCCCATTGAAGGAATCCGAGGGGGTACATCAGACACAAAAAAAGACTGGGGTAAGTACCGTAAGGTACGTGCCGTAGTATCTTAGGTAAAGGGAAGGGATGAGAAGAAAAGAAAAAAAAAAAGGTGATGTATCACGGGAGATTACCACATTGACGTCACCATGTGGTGTCCCGGCTAGCAGATCCCTTTGAAGGCACTTGCACGCCTCGCACTCTCTCTCTCCCAAGGTCAGAGTCCCAGCGGCCCAGGCATCCCGCACACCTCCCCCAATTCTCCTAGCGTCTAAAACGACCCGGAAATTAGGGTAATGTGTGATACGATACCATTCCTTTTACCTTACCGCTGACCGTCGAAAATCGACGATGGCGGGGACGGAGGAGAGGATGTAGGTAGGTACCTTATTTCGTAATGGTGTCACCGCTCTGCTGTGATGTAAGGTGTGTCTGCTTGGCAAGTCACAAGGGGGTGGCCTTGCCGTTGCGCATTCCGAGCTGCTTTGGCGTTCAGTTTGTATATAAATCCCTTTCTTCCTTTTCCTTCTACCTCGACTTTTCACTGTAGCTCATCTCATCAACGCCAACACCATCAAACATCACAGACACCTTCGAGGTTATCTCCCAACACTTCTACAACCAATCCACACCCTCCCAAACAAACCATCACACCGCAAAAATGGGTGCCGTCGTCTCTTGTGTAAGTAAAACTCTAGTTGCACTTTCCCACGGCACAGAGACCATGAACTGACTTTGCCTCCCCTACAGGTCCAATCCGTCTTCCGGACCATCGGCAACTGCCTCACCTCCGTCATCTCAGGCATCGGAGGCATCCTTCACGCCATCATCGGCGGCATCGTCTCCTTCTGCAACATCATCATCAGCTTCCTCACCTGTGGATACTGCGGTCGTCGCGGCGGCGGTGGACGTCGCCACAAGACTACGACTAGAAGTCACGTCTAAGCCGTCCCTCCCACCCCAAATCATATACATGAGATGGAAGGGATTGAGCCAACATGATTGATGTACGACCTCAATTCGAAATTCTTTCGCGATTATGCAGACATTACGAGGGGAAGAGGAGCCAGAGAGGAGGATGAAGATTAATGAAGAGCGCGACGCGAATCAGGCTTTGACAGCATACCCCCAGACGAATTTTCTATTTTCCCTTACGATACCCAGATACCACTAGCCTAGCTTCAATGGTATATCAAAATATCCACAAATTCTTTGTTGTACCGTCATGATATTGGAACGCTTGTCCTCTGGCATCTCTCGCGTTTCCACTTTTGATATCTTTTAAGGAATTGGAATTATTCTTTGCAATGTAATAACTTTGCAGAGTTATATCAAAGGAGAGATTGTGTTGAATCTAAAATTTATATGCGGATCGATTTATCGCAGTAAGTTCGATAGTTTGGACTGAGATTCGAAGATCTAACATTTTCCGACCGACTGTGTTGTCCACAGTAATTAATTTGCTACAAGGTATTATATGTTGACACAATTGCTCATTTTGGTATGATACTTAGTCTTCCAGTACATTACGGTTAAAAAATCCATACACCTGCCGCCCAGATTCCTTTCCGATCATCGGCTCCAGCTCTTTCTCCGTCAAGTTGGCAACCTCCCGTAAATTCTCCGTCGCCAGCACGAGCCGCATAATATTCTTGGGATTGATCCCCGGCACAGCACCCAGCATCTCCTGCGGCTCCAGGTTGAAAGCCTGATCCTCGGCCTGCATATCCTTATCGAGCCCGGCGCGCACCGCGGCGATGGGATCCGGCTCGTCCTCCTGCGCCTTGAGCGACTCAAAGATCTCGGCTGTTTGGTACGGCGAGGAGGACCAGATGATGCGCAGCTTCGGGAACGCCAGCGTAAGCAGGACGAGCTTGGACTGTAGGTCCGATGACACATTCGTCGGCGCGATGCTGTTGAGGCTGCCCGACAAATCGGCAAAGGGCTCCAGCGTAAAAGACTTGTTCTGGTCGAACTCGATGAGGAGCATGGCGCTCTTATAGTGCTGGAACATGGTCTCGCACTGCGCGTAGAGACGGCCGTCCTTGAAAGACGAGATGAGATCGGAGATGGACTTGCGCTCGACGCAGATGTTGGGCGAGAGGACGTAGTCGCCGACCGTAAGCATGCAGGGGACGATGATCATGGACCGGCCGTGCAGGAGCGAGGGGAGCGAGGAGCGGAACTCGCGCACGTCGACGACGACGCGGGGCGGTTGCGCCGTGGCGGCGAGACGGCCGCCGCCGGCGATCCTGGTGTTGATTGTGCGCAGGAAGGCCTCCTGCGGATCTTCGGCGCCGTGGGGGTCGACCGTCATCACCAGGGACATGGACGCCCGCTCCTTGATAAGCTTCGTAAAGGCGTCCTTTTCGCGGCGCACACTCGACAGGTACCGCTGCTCCTCGACCGACTCGCCGTAGTACATAAAGTAGACCCGGACGTTTCTGTCGTTGTGGGACGACCGGTAGACCTCGACGCGGCGGATGAAGGCGGCGTCGGGCTCGTACATGATGATGTACCGCGGCTTCACCTCCTCCAATACGTGCTCGTCCTGATCCCCATCGTAGGCGTGGATGACGACCAGATCCTGCATCTCGTACAGTTGGAAAAAGTCTTCCATGTTTTCCAGGGGGTCGGTGACGATCTCTGGCTTTTGGTCCGCTTCCTCCTCTGTGATTTGCACCTCGGCCATGAGGTCTTCGACATCCGTGGGCTTCTCAAAGAATTGGAGGATGCTGCCGTTGTCGGCCCGCCCCTGGGCTGTTCCAGTCATACCGCCGCCTCGCATGCGCCTCCGCTTGTTTGACGGTGCCTTGCCCCGAAGCCGCTGGCCGTTACGATCGGTGGCGCCATTCAGAGCCTTTTGGTTTTCGGAAAAGAGCGTAGCGTTGACCTGTGCAAATTCCCGTTTCCATCGTAGATAGTTGCGCAGCTTCCGCCTCATCATGAAAGCTGCTGATGCCGAGTCTTCCTCATCGTCATCATCTTTCGTCGGGTCCTTCTCGACTTTTGGCTTGAAATACATGGTCTGCAAGTAGTCTCGGAGTTGCCTGCAAGTATTCGTATCACCACACATGATGAGAATGGTGCCGTTGGAATCGTCGCGGGCCGGAGGGTCAAAATGCATGCTGTTATCAATCTCTGTCAAGACGTCCGCCAGCCAAGCCCATTTCGGCTGCTCTTCAAGAACAGGGCGAAGTGAGTCAATATTCGCATCTGCTGTTGCAGCTTTTGCGCTGGCAGAGTAGACTCGACGCCGCGCCGTCTCGAAAATGGTCTGCGCTGCGTCAAGGAACAACCAAGGGGACTGGTTTTGCCTCGTTGACCCCGGAGGCGGCGAATGTGCTGCATGGATGGTATCTAAATGTTGCAAGAATGAGACGGCGTCAAGGGAGAGAACGGACGAGAGCATGCCACGAAGGACGCTCAAGTCGTTGACGATCTGTCGAGTCTTCCAGCTAACTCTGTGCCAGTTAGGGTCGAGCTGCCTTCTGATGATCACGTCAAAGTTCTTATGCAAGGCACTGTCGAGGTTCCAATCCTCCATCTCCAGGCCCGTGTTGCCTTTCTTCAGCTCGTGGATGCTGACTTCAACACATTCAAGAATTGCATTTTGAATGTCTCGCATGGGTTCGCTCATTGAGATGTTCAACTCAATCACCTCTGCCGTTTTCTTGCCCTCCAGAGACTCTGCCACCGTCACGTGGAAGCGTGGCCACAATGACGCCTTTCTCAGAAAGAGGTTCCTCATCATGGTGGTCAATGGCGAGAAGCCGGTCGAGAATGGGTCTGGATTGTCGGCGAACGCCTTGAGAAAGCCGGCTTTGTTTTTCTGTCGATATATTCGCAGAATGAAGGCCTCAAGCGACGTGGCCACGACGCGATCGGCATGTAAAACGATGAGACCGGTGACCTTCTCGGTGTCGAGAAGATTCGTCAGGAGATCAACGACGAGAATGCGCGAGGTGATGCTAAAGATGCCGCCACGGGTGTACATCTTTTCTCTTGCGCCGACACTGGTGAAGTCGGTGTTGACGACCGTGAGCCCCCTCGCGTTGGGCGACTGGCTGATTGCGGCATGCTCGGCCAGGGCTTCTCCAATCCAATTGTTTTCGCGATCCTCGGCCCCAACAAGAATAATCAGGTTGTTTCCTGCCGCATCGTAGGAATGAAGCAAGTTTGTGACGAGCCTCATGAGCCCCAGCCCACGGGCGAGGACGACGAGCTCATCTTCATTCCGCAGCTCCTGGAAGAGGCTCTGCTGGTATTCCTGGGAGAGATCAGTCTGGTGAAACACCTGATAATTGACGTGAAGAACTTACAAGGGGAAGAGAGAGCTTGACCGGCTGAGCGTTGGTTGACATGGTGCATCGTGACTAGCTGTGGGCACCGACTGTGGTTGAAAGCTGCCGGGAGACATGCTTGGATCGATCATGACTGGATCCGGACTGAGGTCACCACTAGAGTTCCATGACTCCCGCTGACATACAGTGCCGCGCACAGCTCAGATGGCTTGGATTGTACAGTGTTGTGTAGTCGACTCTTACTGTACAAAATCAACACAACTTCAAGCAAGACGTTCAACTTCAGGAAGTCAGATGGCTATTTACACCGCGATGGCTACTATTCCTTTATATCATCTGAGAGAGAACGAACTCATGAGGAAAGTACCCTCGGGCAATAAGGTACTGGCTCCTCTCAGAAATAGCCATGGTCAACCGAGCCCAAGAAACTATTGTTCGAGACAAGGTGCGCGCGCTAACATGTAAGCTTAGAACGCCCGGGCGGTGGGTGTTAGTCCAGTCACTTTGCCAAAGACATGGCTCTACACAGTTGAAGCAGGTGCATCACTCGGAATCTCAACGCCCACCAAGATGATCTCGGGTTTCGTACTCTACCTACCTTATTTCACTTGCAGACTAGTTGGCTCTTAGAATCACCCCGTGGTCACTGGAACAAGACATCTTGGGATCTTCAACAGCAATCCTGCTTTGCGCCAACACCGCATCGAATCGACAAGACCCGGCAGCGATCACTGGTAGATGCAACCGTGGGGTTATGGAGCATGGCGTGCTTGTCACTGGAAAGCCGGCCGTCTCCTGTCAAGTTTTTGGCCCATCCTCTTGCACGTTAGCGGCCCTCGTGATATGCACGCAATTCGCCGGTGACGCGCAGGAGTCTGGCCAGCATCTGGCCAGCATCTTCCCATCCAGATACGCCAAGATCAATGGCTGTTGAAGGGGCCCGGCTACGGGCGGTACACGCAGAGAGCCAATCGCACAATCAAAAGGCAACAAAAGTGTCTTTGCATAGGAGGCCTTCCAAGTAAGCGGGGATGTTGCTCGCGGGGTTGTGACTGCCTCTACCCCTCTGCGGGCGGGACGACGTCATCGGCCGTCGCAACCTTCCACGTACCGCAGTGACCTGCCTCAACTCACATGTAAGCCACCAGCAGAGATAGTTTATAAACAGTCCATTGTCCTACTCTTGCTTGCTTCTACTTTGACTACTCATCACAATACCGATTCATCAAACCACCAAAGACTCTTCAAACCAAACCACCCAAGCAATCAAACAATATTCAACATGGCCGACAAGGTTAAGGAACTCGTCAACAACATCACCAAGGGTGACGTGAGTAGCATCTACCCCTCATTCATAACCCAAAGCTGCGAAGCTGACACCTTGGTAGAACTCCGACAAGGAGAAGCAGTTCAGCACTCAGCCCATCCAGGAGAGTGGCAGCGGCGACCCCAAGTTTGCTGCTCACCAAGCGCATCCCGGCCCTGCCGTCCCCAAGGATTTCAACGCTCAAGAGGAGGGAACCAAGGAGGAGCGCCGAGCCAAGGCGGAGGCTTTGAACAAATAAACCAACATGACGATGAGGCAGCATCTTTCGCGATGCATGACCCTGTATGACCAGTTACGAATTGTAGACTATGGGAAACGAACTGAGCACGGAGACTCGGGAATTGGTCGGTGGATAAAGCCATCTTAATACTACCAATACACTCATGAATCAAATTTCACATAACCTGATACCATTGATATGGGCTGGGTTCCCTTGGCCATCAACATCGCGCAGGTCTAAACGAGTTGAAACGTTGACTGCAATACCTTTTGGTTCAGTGAGGATATGGTGAGGATGGACCAGAGGGCAGCATAGTAGTTAGATTGGTCGTGAAATCTTCTGGAGATCGTCAGACGCCTCTATTCCCGTATCGACCCATGCCCGTCGTTAGTAGGTATCTTCGGAAAGCAGTAATGCGACCTTACCTTACGCTGAACGTTGCGCGTCCCACAATGACGACAGACTTCCTCTGCGTTCCACGTGGCGGTGCAAACATACCTAGTGTGGCTGGTGCCAGTGTTTAATACGCGGCAAGGACAATCCGACAGCGAGAGACCGGGGCCTGAGCAAATGGACAGACGCCCGAGCAGCGCCCGGGGGAGAGAAACATCCCAGCCAAAGTCCACTGAAACGAACGACTCAGCCACCAGCCCGCCGTGGCCCAGGGCCGGTTACGAGTTCCGTCCAGCCCACTCGCCAACCTCCGCTGGGCGGGCTGCGTAAGGTAGGCCCAGTGGAGGAGTCTTTGGGCGGTCATTCTGTCCCAAGTAAGTCCAACAATCGTACGCCATTTCATCTCCCATTCTGTCAGGTCCCAGACTTGCCGATTATCCCATCCATTCGCACACTGCACGCACACACACCATCTCACATACAACCACCCGGACCTCATCCTCACCCGGCACAACCTTCTCCTCCTTCAGCCATTCCGCAAGCCCAATTACATGGTATTTCAGGGTTCCCCCGTTGAGTGATGCGATTCCACATTTCATGAAACGCCCCCGGACCCGGAAGCTCTGGCATCTTTGACCACAAGCTTATCACTCTCCCACGCAGCTTGCTTTTTGTCGGACGCAGAGTGGCTGCCTCACATACCGCATTGCATAGCGAAGCATCGTCCTGGTACTAGCTGTACCTTTCTACCGTACCTGAGGTGCTGTACAAAGTACTGTACGCTGTACCCTGCTGCCTCCAAACACCGACAAGCGACGGCACTTGGTTGACTTGTCTCGGGGTCCTTGTCGTCCTTGCTACCTTACCTACTGAAAGCGATCAACCCACGAAGCGCCATCCCGAAAGAGGAGGTGTCTGTTTGCCCAGCCCATTCACCAACTACTAAGCGCCACTTGCCATCGCCTACACACGCGTACAACGCAAACCACTACGACCAAACGTGGCTCCTGCCTCTGCTGCCGCGGCTCCTGCAAGCACACGACCCATACAACCACTCCACCTCGTCCCAATTCCAATTCCACCTTGATTCAACTACATACGAACAACGACACCTCACCCGATCGGTCCCAACGAAGACTCTCTCACCTCCCCTCCCCTCCCATCCCCTCCGGCGACCCCTCCTCTTCCTGCCGCCACCATGCCGTCGATATTGAGCGACGACGATAAGGAGACGGTCAAGCGCTTCGTCCCCAAGCAGACCAACAAGATCCAGGCCGTAGCTGTTGCTAGGCTATACGTTGCTTACCCCAACCCCGCGAGATGGACCCAAACAGGAATTCAGGGCGCCATCGTCCTGTCAAATGATCTCGTCGGCAACACATACTGGCTCAAGATGGTGGATATTTCAGTGAGTGACTGCGCTCTCGGCGCCTCTTGCAATTTTGGCTGACATGCTCAAAGTCTGGAAACCGCGGTGTCATCTGGGACCAGGAAATATTCGACACGTGGAGCTACAATCAAGATCGCACTTACTTCCACAGCTTTGAAATTGAAGAATGTCTCGCCGGCCTCTCCTTCACCGACGAGAAGGAAGCGAAGCAATTCAAGAAGAAAATGGACGATAGAGAAAAGAACGCAAGCAGAGCCACGAGGTCGACACCATTTGGAGGTGCCTCCCAGGCTGCCGCACACAAACATGGTTTACTCGGAGGTCTCTTTGGTGGCCGACATGCTGCGGCACCTACCCCTCCCGACTCCCCGCGGTCGAACCTGCCACATGGCCGTATGCCTTCTCTGAATGGTGGCCATAAATCTTCAGAATTCGCTGTTCTTGATGCCTTCGACCCTCAATGGCGGGAGAATTTCGGCCAAGATCTCCGAGATAAGGGACTGACGGATGAGTTCATCAAGGAGAACCAAGAGTTCATTGTTGAATTCTTGAAGGAGGAGCAAGAGAAACTAATGGCTGGCGCTCGGAGTCATGCTCCTCCTCCGCCTCCTCCGCCAGCTCCTCATACAAATGGTCTTGAACTTCGAAACGGAAGAGCGCCTCCTCCGCCGCCTCCTTCAGGGGGAAGTCATTCAGACGGCCCACGCCTACCACCGCCTCCGCCCGCCCCCAGGCGCGGCGCAGCGCCGCCTGCACCCCCGCCTGCTAGGAGGTCAGGAAAAGCAGAGACGCCTGCTGTCAATAGAGAACCGACACCCCCGAGCGAACCTCCAGCGCCAGAAGCGTCAAGAAGTCGATTCGCTGTACCGCCTCCTCTACCAGATGCCGGCAAACTCGCACATGCTTTGGGAGGTTCAGTCAACGCCATACGCGGTGGGCCAGCAAACCCTGGGCCCCCTCCTCCGCCACGACCACCCAAAACGCCAATGCAGGAGGAAGAAAGGCCTGCTGGTCACAAATTCGGCGTACCGCCCGCATTTCCCGGGGCAAGGCAGGGTCCACCACCTCCGAGTCGAGGACCTGTCCCGCCGCCGCCGCCCCCACGTTCGGATGGCCCGCCACTTCCTCCGAAAGCTCCGGCGTCAGAGGCACCACCGTTGCCGCCCTTGTCTTCACGACCTGTGCCACCACCTCCTGCGCTTGGCAGTCCGCCTCTGCCTCCTCCACCGCCGCCATTGCCATCATCAAGCGCTCCTCCTCCGCCGCCTCTCCCCACCTCACCGCCACCTCTCCCAACATCGAATGCTCCCCCGCCGCCGCCATTGCCCTCCTCCAATGCACCTCCGGCTCCTCCTCTACCTCCGTTAAACAACGCGCCGCCTGCGCCCCCTCCGCCGCCTCCCGGAGCAGGGGCACCTCCCCCTCCGCCGCCTCCCGGAGCAGGGGCACCTCCCCCTCCGCCGCCTCCCGGAGCAGGGGCACCTCCCCCGCCGCCACCACCTCCGCCCCCGGGAGCCTTGGGCGGACCTCCTCCACCACCCCCTATGCCCAACCGAGACTCTGGGTACTCATCCGGTGTTCCCGTTCCTCAACCGGACTCTTCGCGCTCGGCCGTCTTGGGAGATATTCAGAAGGCTGGTGGTATCAGGGCGCTGAAGAAGGTGGATCGGAGTCAGATCCGCGACAGAAGCAATGCCACAGTTGGTGGCGGTAGTGACAGTGGTCCTCATGGAAGCGGCCTGCCTCCAGCCGGCGTGGCACCTGGTGGTGGTGGTGACATGGCCAACGCTCTCGCCGCTGCACTCCAGAAGAGAAAGGAGAAAGTTAGCAGAAGTGGTAAGTAAAGCCCAAGGTGTGCTGCTATTATATCGTTACTAACGTATCACTAGACGATGAGAGGAGCGATAACGACGACTGGTGATCGATGTGTGCGTGAGGCTCGAGGGAAGAGTATAAAGAAAGCCTTCGGGCCATATCGAAACGGTACCGCAAGTCGAGACCTAGGCTTCTCAGACGATTTGAAGCAGTATTACATCGTATTCGATTCTTGGCTATCCAGAGTGACAGCTGCACATTTAGGGATTAGGCGGGCGGGTACGGTCAAAAAGCATCACAGTTCTTCGGTTGGTCAAACCCGGGGTACCAAAGAGATGCTCGGCGTGTCCGCCGCATCTGGAGACGGCAGTAGGGTAGAAATAGGACAATATTGCTATTGTAGCAAGCCCGCTGGCCGCATGTAAGAAATTGGAACCAAACAAAATTCAAATGCGTCACGCCATCTCCTTGTTACACAGGCTCCTCGTTCCAGTAGCTGCTCGTTCTGACATGTCACTTTGAGTGAGAGAGGCAAGCAAGATATGATGAACTTTGGCGAGCGGCGCAAAGCCACTGACCAAAATGAAATTTAATTACTCAAGCGCAAAGAGGTAAGATCTATCGTTCTGATGATTTGACAAGCCATGACGTCTCTCCCACCATGGCCCGTCCAACGCACCACCCTTGACACCTTGACTGTCGCGGAACCCTACAGCCGATAACAGAATGTAACGGCCGCAGTGTTTGAGAGAGAGAAGACAGCGTTCCCACCTCTCGCCGTCTAGCGGTAGGAAAGACGGATAAGAAATTGAGAAGTGGGAAGGTTTCGGGGCATTCTGTCTCAACACTCTGATGTGGAGTGTTGAAGAGGGGGCAACGACAAAAGAGGACAATTGTTTTTAAATGTCATCAATATCAACCTCCTTCTTGCCGGCACCACCAGCGGCGCCCTCGTCCTCGCTCTCCTCCGAGTCGCGGTCGTCGTCAAACTCAAAGTTGCAGTCGCCGTCGCCCTCGGCGCCGTAGGTATCCGTCTCGTTGATCTTGGCGGACTCGGGGAGCTCGCCGTAGGCCTTGAGGGAACGGGCCTCGTCGGCGGTGTATTTGAGGATGACGTCGCCCTTGTCGTCCTGGTACTCGCGCAGGGAGAGGAGGATGATGTCGCCCTGGTTGATCCAGACCTTCTTGCGGAGCTTGCCGCGGATGTTGGCGAGGCGCTTGACGCCGTCGAAGCACTGGGCTTCGAGGCGGCCGTTGCCGAGCATCTTCACGACTTGGGCGTATTCTGTGGGAGAGAGGGGGGAAGGTTAGTTGTGATGCGCTTCTTGCTTTGAGGTGTTCTACCGTATCATGAAGTGGTGGTGGAAACGCGTCCGATGTTTTTTTTTTTCTTTTTTCGGTTTGGATGAGTGATGAACTAACCTTGGCCATCCTCCTTGAAGGTGAGCTCACGCTTCTCGTGGTCAGACTCGTTCTTTCCACGTCTGCGGTTCTTTCCTCCCTGTTTTGGTTGTTAGTCTTCATGATCGAAGCGTCTTATTTCCCATCACCAGTGGCATCATCAACATCATCATCGTCAATGTGCGTCGTGTGTGTATCGAGCAGTAGCAAGGAGGGGGCGGGGTTGTTGGCGGGGCGCGCAACTAAGCAGGGGGAGGGGTGGTTTTCGACTGTCCACACGGCTCCAAGAGAGAGGTAGAGAGGGAAAATCTTCTTGGATGGGGGAGACTGGAAGGACAACTGGGCTTGAAGGGGCCAACCTACTTTTCCCTTGTTCTTGGGCATCTTGACTACTCGTGAGAATTCCGGTTCTCAGCGGTATAGGTAGGATGTGAAGGGGGGTGGGTTGGTTGGAAGTGGGAGAGAGAGCGAGATGTCGAAAGGAAGTGCGAAAGTGGGCGGTGGGCTTTATTGTGCGTTTGGAAAGCGCCCCCCGAACAAAAAATGGTGGTGCTTTTGGGCTTTGGGCTCTAAGGTGTGGCTGTGGTGGGTTGCTTTTTTGTGCAGGAGCGGTGCAGGGCAGTGATCTAACGGAACAGGGGGTCCTGTCGCTGAGGTGGGCTGGCTACTGCCGCTCTCTGTGAGCCTGTGAGGTGCAATGTGATTGTGGGTTTCTTTCAAGTGGGAAGGGGCGAATGATGTTGAAACGGACTGGCTCGGTTTTTTTCTCTCTCCTGCAGTGCAGATGAGTCAAGTGGGGTGGGATCTTTATGTGGTCACCGTCACCAAATTGAGAAAGGTGCGCTGTGGCTCACATTTTCATTTGGGCGTCACGGTGTGTCCTTCACCAATCTCCATCAGCCCATTGAATTTGGCTGAGCCACAGTCGGCCTGCCATTCGTGGCACCAGTGATCCACTTTCTGGTGGTCTAAGCTTTTCGATACTTACCTAAGCCATTTTGGGAGAGCTTGGCCTACAATGGATCTCTTCTTCGACAGTCGGAGCTTACCTACAGATTGCAGATGGCACATTCGCGCCTCGTCGCCTTTTGAAATCTAGAGAGCGGTCTCTACGAAATCGAACTGACCTATCGGCCGTATCTTACAATACCATCGGCGGAGCTCACCGTCGAGTTATGACTACCCGAGGACCGCCCCCGGCGACGCCCATGCGATGATGCCGATGCGGCTTCAACATGTCACTGGCACAATGCGAAGACTGCCTCTTGGCACACCCCTGGCGACACAGGCGGCCTGGTTCTCTTGCTCAAGACGACTTGGCCGTTCTGCAAAGGAGCTAAGTTGGACCCTCGAAAGGCGTCGACAAGAGAAAGAAAATAAAGATTATTGGTTCGAGGAACGTGGCAGACAGCGCAAGGACAAGATGGACGAGATAAAACGGCGGCTACGCGGCGAAGACTTGAAGGCTTCCAAGGAAGACGCTTCAAAGCTCCCATCAGTTCGACCACACAGGCCACCCCCGCACCCGGTCGACTTCAAGACTTTACGAAAGGAACATCGCTTCAAAAGGATATTCCTTGACCTCGACATTGGGCTGGCCGCCTTGGACTACCGAATGGTGCACCTCCCCGGCGAATTGGATCAAATGTTCGAGCAACTCAAGATACAGATATCTCCGCGGCATGTCATGAGAAACTGGGACAGGGAGTACTTTGTCGAGACGATGAGCGAGCATCCCTACTCGGTCCTCTATAGGCATAGGTACGAGCAGATGAAGGAGACCATGCCGCTCTGGATTTGGCTGTACGGAGTCACCGCGCATGGAGGACCACTCGTTGTGAACACTGCCAGGAGGACCATGAGGCGCGAGCTTCACGCCGCCCTGGATGCCAGAGGCTACGATCCCGAGGGACGTCTGAAAAGGCCCAAGTGGGGCACAGGGAAGGGCACTTCCTTGAAAGGCGATTTGAAGGGTACGATTGCTCTTACTGCCAGGCTACCCGCCGATGTGGTAAAGAGGCTCCCCAAGGCCGATCTGCGAGCGGCCATGGACGTGGCCGTGGACCGTCTGATTGAACTCAAGGACGCGGAGCAGAACCCGGAGCGGTGGCAACGCGAGTACGATGCAAAGCTGGAGGAGAGAGCACGGAAAGAGATTGAGCGGGAAGACGAACGGAAGCGACGGGAAGACGAGGCGAAAGCAGAAGCGAAGCGGCGAGAGGATGAATGGCGGGAAGAAGAGTTCCAGAAGGAGGCGGTATGGCGGCAGAGGAGACTGGAGCGGGAAGAAGCACAGTTGCGAATCAAGGAGGAAAGGCAGCTCAGGCGGAAGGAGCGGAGACAAAAGGCCGCTGAGGAGAAGCGCCGGATCGAAGCAGAAAGGCCCCTGAAATCGGGCCAACTCTGGGCGTGACGAGGACGTTCGGAGCTGGAAAGATCTGGTCTCATTATCGACAGAAGGTATGGGCAGTCTTTCATGATGACAGCCTCGGCTGGAGTCTGTGTAACATAACTCTACAAATGATACCCCCGGATAGAAGCCATGACTTTGTTTGAAGAGAGGGAAACGGTCCAAGGCTGCCTTTGTTACTGATATCTTTCATGGCAAGGCAGCGGTCTTTACATCACAGTACACAATCAGGAGAAAGAGTCCGCAACGATGGGGATTTCAGTATGTCTCACTGCATCTTAAGCACAAAGGGAAGAAGTTGAAATGGCCCGCAAAGTATCCCATCCTGGTATCTAACGAACAATAAGACGAATTCAATGCCTTAAGGTGAGGTGAGGTAGATAGATACCTACTGGGAACTGAAGAATGATAACTGAGGTGAAGCACGGGGCAGGTACGTACCCAGCCACCTCAACTCCTTGGAAGGCAGTTGCAGAGTTGCTGGCGACGAATCATATCGTTAGCGCAGAGCTGCCAGCCGAGACGTCTGGAGCTGCCAACCTGGTAATTAACTGTGACTGGCGTTTGTACCTCTCTCGATCCAGCATATGTGTCTCGCATACACAAGCATCGCTGGCAACAATTTCATGCTCACCCACCTGGCCACCTCCATACCGAACCCATCGCGATAACCCGCCCTTGGAACCGAGCCGAGACGAAAGACCTACGGAATCGGCACCCGACCCTGCGCAATTGAACCAACATACCCCCCTTGGCCGAAGACGGGAAACACAAACAACCTTACAATTACGTACCACGCTTCGAAAACCGGGAAGAAGCATCAACACCAGCAGGCACAGTTCACGATGCTCGTCTCATTGACCGTCGGCAAGGTTGACGCCGGCGTCACGGTTCTTCTGACGCCGGACAAGCGTTTGGTACGTTATATCTCATGCACTCTGCACTCTTGGCGATGAACTAGGGGCAGCTTGCGAGGGAAGCCATATGGTCGAAAGGCACCGCGCTCTTTCTCCCGCCCTGGCTTCCATTCCACTCATCAATATCATATTCGCCTACTCTTGAGATCCTATACTAATTCCAAGCTACCAGATCGAGTTCCCGTCTATCCTGCTCCCTCCCAACATCTCCTCCGGCAGCATCGTCGACATCACCGTCGCCCGTAACCTAGGCTCAGAGGCCAAGACCGAGCATGCCTTCCGCGAGCTCCAGGACCGCATCTACTCGTCCTTTGGCGCCAGCTCGCCCACGACACCCGTCC
Organism: Colletotrichum godetiae; assembly: GCF_030913485.1. Classification (NCBI taxonomy): domain Eukaryota; kingdom Fungi; phylum Ascomycota; class Sordariomycetes; order Glomerellales; family Glomerellaceae; genus Colletotrichum; species Colletotrichum godetiae. Next base: position 1,398,866 of record NW_026851249.1, on the reverse strand, counting down.
TGCGCTGCCGCAACGCGACCCAGACCTCCGTTGTCCTCGAATGGGACCCCATCGAGCTCGCCACCGCCGACATCCTCTCCCTCTCCCTCCACCGCAACGGCCAAAAGGCCGGCAACATCCCCCGCCCTCTGCAGATGCACAGCACAAAGATTAGCGGTCTTGCTGTCGACACAGACTACACCTTCCACCTCGTCCTGCGCACCACCGCCGGCACCCTCAGCTCCGAAAAGGTCACCGTGCGCACCCACAAGATGACGGATCTCAGCGGCATCACCATCACCACGGGCATCATGCCCCCTGCCACCAGAGAGGCGCTTTCCGCGGCGGTCGACCGTATCGGCGCCAAGATTGTCGACAGCGTCCGCATTGATACGACGCACTTTGTCACCACCGAGGGCCGCGGCCTGGCGTGGGAGAAGGCCGTCGAGACCAACATTCCCGTCGTGCGCCCCGAGTGGGTTGAAGCGTGCGAGAAGAACGGACGCATCCTGGGTGTGACAAAGTTCTACCTCGACGCCCTTAGACCCGGACCCTCGAGCGACGAACTCCAGCAGACGCCCCAGCCGCAACAGACACCACCGACGCAGAAGGAGCTGCCGACACCCCCGGCCGCCAGCACGCCAGAGGGCAACGGTGATGCGGCTGCCACGTCGTCCGTCAAGTCCCCCGAAGTCGAGAACCCCCTCAGCAAGGCGGAAGAAGAGCCGGCTTCCGGCGACGAAGAGAGAGAGGCGGAACAGAAGCGGATTGTGGACCAAGAGGAGCAAAAGGTGCGGCTGGAAGACAAGGACGAGCAGAACCTCGCGCACCGGCCAAAGGAGGAGTCGGACGAGGACAGCGAGGACGGCAAGGGAGACGAGGACAATCCGACAAAGGGGGAGAAGCCGGGCGTCTCTCCTGACGGCGCATCCTTCCAGGATGTAGCCTTGTGAGGCGGGGGTTCATCTCGTGTTTGAGGGATGAGAATGATTGGAGGTGATTCGGAAGGAGTTCTTTCACAGCACGGAGTTACCCAGAGATGTCGTCGCGTCTCGTGTACAACTAGCCGTTTCTTCACGACTTTTATAGAATCAGTTGTCATGGAATGATGACGATGCTAAATCTGCCTTTTCGTCTCCCCTTTGATATCTTGAACGATCATATCACTCCCACCTGTGGGAGTCTAAACACCCATCCACGGCACCTCGTCTCCCTTTCTTCTTCATTCAACATTGAAAGCTCCCGTTTCTCACGGCAAAATCTCCTTGCCAGCCCAATCCCAAAACCTACCCCTCCCTTCAATCCCAACTTCCTCAGTGAGAACCTTACACATCCTCTCCACCGCATACTCGGGCTCAAACAGCTTCCCCTCAGGCACCGTATCCCAGAATCCCTTTGACAACCCAGTCTTGACGGTGCCCGGGTGATACGCCACAGCCATGGCCCGCTCGCCGCTCCGCGCAGCCAGCCAGAGATCGAGCGATTTCGCAAGAGACGTGACGCCCGCCTTGGAGGCGCGGTAGCTGTACCACCCGCCCTTGCGGTTATCCGCCGTGGAACCTACGCGTGCCGACATGGCTGCCCAGACGGCGTGGGATGGAGGTAGACCTCTCGCTTCATCATCCGTTGACGTCGAAAGCTTGATGGATTTCTTGGGGAGGAAGGGGGAAAAGTGCTTCATGAGCATCATCTGCCCCAGGGTATTCACCCGAAATGTCTCCAGCGCGTTATCATAGTCAATCTGCGAGGGACTCTTTTCAGGGTGCAGGATCCCCGGCGTAGCGAGCGCGAGACGGAGGTGGTGCGTCGAGGAGGGAAACAAGGTCGCTGCTTCGGCGGCGGCGGCGGCGATTGTGGGTTCCGAGGTGACGTCGAGGCGGATTACTTTGAGGCGGGAGGCGAGGTCTTCTGTTTCTTTGGCGGCGGGGGAGGAGTGGGATTTTGGTTCGTCGTCAGAGGTTAGGGAGGACAGGATGGAGTGCTTTACGGCGGTGGTGTCGGCGGAGCGGCATGTTGCGAGGATCGGGGCGGTGGTTGTGCGGAGGAGGTGGCGGGTTAGGTGGGCGCCTATGCCGCGGGAGGCGGGGGCGATGAGGATCCATGGGCGGGACATGATGTTTGCTCTGTGGTGTTTGTATTTGGTGAGCTTTCTGGCCGTTGGGCGTGAGAAGGTGGTGGGATGTGGTCTGTATAGCTTCAGCTGATGAGGATGATGGTGTGTATCTCATCCAAGTCACGATGAATAAGAATGACTGTCCCACGTTGCAATTGGCAAGAAGATAGGAGAATGAGCGTCGTGGGGGATCAGCTTGATTTGGCTAGATAATTTAGTGGTTAGCTACATATGATCTAAAAGAAACCAAGATTCCAGCTCTTGAATTGAGTTTCTGAGCTCCACAAAGATTCCGGGTCAAAGACATCATGACTTTTTTGATACAATGGGGAAACCAGAAAAAACGCTAGCCCCCAAAGAATGATTGAAGATCGACGTCTTCCGGAAACGAGCTACTGCAAGGGTCCCGCCATCACATGTACAGACGACGTCATTGGTTGAGATTTAGACAGCAGATCTGGACCTCGATCTCGTCGATCTGCCTACCTTACGGATCGTGGGGATGCAGGCAGCATAGATACTCTCCATCGACAAGCTCACTTTGATAACAAATCATTTGATACGTCTCACGCATGTGCAGGACAAGTGGTTGAGAAAAAGCAAAAATAGGTATCTTTTCATTCTTCATCGCGGCTGGCATCAGCAGCGCAGATGTGTGTACAGTGCTCATGATATGGGTGTGATAGCAAAGGAGAAGAGTAAATAAAAGAAGGGAAGAAACACTAAACTAAAACTCTGCCGTGAGCTCTGGGTATACTCACTTCTCATGATCCGCCATCCTGAGATCCTCCATCCCACAAGTGACTGATTTCCTTGAGATAACACCGAAAACCCATCACATGCCCCCCTCCAGACAAAGGAAAATAGTCATCATCAAATAGCTAACCCATAGCTTACACCTTTCATATCATAAAGGCTAAGAAATCCACGCCATCGAACAACCGGCCGAATCCCACCTCCGAGCCAAAGAAAAGGCCTCATCAAACACGATGAGATACGAAAAGAAGAAAAAGAAAAATCAAGATGAGTAAAGGTAGAACATGAGGAACAGAGCCCTGCCATCTCGGACAAAGCCTCAAATCATACTATAGTAATACCCCGTATCCGGCAACGGCGTCTCCGTCCTCGGATCCGTCCGCGCCGCCTCCAGACTCACCCGCGAAGCAAGCTGCAGCTCCCGGATTAACGGCTCCATGGCGTCCAGCCCACCGCGCGTGATGAGCGGCTGCATCATCACCGCCTGGTGCCTGCTTCCCCGGACCGCCCTGCCGCCACCGCTGATGCTGACGCTGGTGCGAGGGGTGATCTCGTGCGAGGTCGACGGGCGCCTCTGTCTGGGGTGGATGAGGTTCACAAAGTCCCCGTCAAAGTCGTCAAAGTCTCCGCCGCGTCGAACGGCACCGCCGTTCCCCCGAGTGTGGGACTCCTCGGACTGCCGCTGCCGTTGGGATGTTCTACTGGCGGTGGTGCTGGTGGTGTTCCCGCGTATGCGGCCCGTCCTCCGCACGCGGACCTCGTGTCTCGCATCGCGGCTGATGTGCTGCTCTTCGTAGACGTAGTCGTCTCCGCCATCGTCACCAACAAGACCACCGAGGCCAACGCCGCCGCCGCAGAGAGGCCAGTCGAGGGCTGTCCCCCGCGGTCCGGGGCCGAACAGGGGCGACCCGGGGAGGCTGCGCAGGTCGCTCATGCAGCGCTCGAGGCGCTCGATGAAGAGCATCTGGTTCCGCTCCTGCTGGTGCATGCGCAGCTCGAGACGTTCCTGGTTGCGGAGCATATCGTGCGCGAGGTTGTTGACCTGGACGCTGCGGAGGTTGGCGTAGTGGTTGCGGAGTTCGCGGGCCGACATTGTGAGTAGGCTGCCGGGGTCCCGGTTTGCTTCTGCTTCGGGTTCTCCGTCTTGTGAGCGGAGGCTTTTCGGGCGTAGGGTTGCGGTTTCGTCTGCGTCGCCGTCGTCGGTCGACGTAGTCAGTTCCCGTCTGCTGTCGGAGGAGTCGTTGTGTCCCTCGGCCCTGGCGGTGTTGAAGAGTACTGGGTTGGTGTTGCCCGCGGTGTGTGGGCGAGCAACGTGCGTCGGGGCCTGTCCCGGCGGTTGGCTCGTCGCAAAGGGGGGGTGCGAGACCTCGATGACCGTCACTGGCGAGTTGAGCGTCGACGCAGACCACCGCTCGTCGACTGGAAGCGAGGGAACGACCTCGGCGACGGGCATGATGGCGCTCAGACGAGGGCCGCAGCCGGGCTTGGGAAAGGCGGCAATGCTACCCGCGATAGACTGGTTGTCGTCCGCAAGGTCGATCTTGACCTTATCGTCGGACGTGATGAAGCTGAAGCGGTTTGAGCACAGCCGGTCCGCGTCTGCTTGTGAAAGAGTACCGGAGTCGGCGCGCGTCATGCGCGCTGGTTGCGGGACTGCGTGGCTGTCATCCATCTCCACTGCTTGGGCGACGCTCGCGTCGGACGGCGCGAAGCTTCCTATACGGTCCAAGAGCGGTACCGAGCTCGCCCAGCTGGCGCGGTGAAGGCTCCCCCACCGACGAGGCGGCTCGGAGCTGAGCGTGCTGTCTCTTACGTCCCCGTTTCCGAACGTGCCGGCGCCGGTATCTGTCGAGACCCGATAGTCAGCCGCCGTGATGTCCCCTAGGAACGGCGTCTTTTCCCAGTCGATTGTGGGCGTCTCCTGTGCGGTTTCCCAGCCGGGCGTCAGCTCCTCTTGCGTAGTCTCCCATCCCGGGGTCTCCGTCTCGGTATCTTGCGTGGCCTGCCAGTCTGATATTTTTGTTGCAGTACCGTGTTTGTTATGTTTTGTCGACTTCTTGTGAGACTTGGCCATGTGTGCCAAGTTCGTGGCAGACAACTTTGTCTGCGGGAGGTGATCCTTGGATCCGAACGTCCCATCTCGAGAAGGGAGGCGCAGGGAGCTGATGACCGTCTCGCAGGTCCTGGGCCTTGGCGTCACCTCGCCGTCCTCGTCTTGGGGTCCTTGTCTCGTAAGGGCTCGCAGCGCATCCATGTCTCTTTGCTTGAGAGACTTGACACGCTCCTTGCGACTTTGCCTCGAGGCAGCAGTCCTTGTGGAGGGGTTCCTAGAAGCTAGGGACTCTCCCACCAGAGTGGTCTGCGCTGTGTCGCTACTCCCCGGCCGGACAGAAAAGGACTGCCGGGATGGTAGAACCGGCATGTCGGCTTGCTTGATAGATGCCATTGAGTATGCTTTTGCAGAACGTGCGCTCGATATGACCGGCTCAGACAATTCTGTAGTTGCGATGCTTGGACTGATGGAGTGTGCCTCTGAAAAGGCCCCAGGGCTCAGTTGAGGGCCGTCCGACAGCACACTCTGGCGTTGCGAACCGCCACCGCCAAGGATGCCATCGATTGACCTCTGACTGTCCAAGACCGCATCCGATTGCGGCCTCACGATCTTGATGCTCGACCTCCTCGGCGGCAGCACGATATTCTCGGGCCGCCTTGGTGTTGTTCTGGCCCTGGGTCTCTTGGTATTTGGGATTTGAGCCTCACCCCTAGTGAACCCGCACTCCTTATCGAGACCGCTGAAAGAGTTTTTGGCTACATGGACGGGCTCAGCCGGCAGCTCAGCGTACTGAGGCGGCGGAGGAGGCAGCCGGTCGCGTCTAGTCTTTGACATTGACGAGCGCCCACGCAAGCTGCCCGGAGGTGTCGTGTAAGGCGTCCTGGGCGGGCTCATGGGGTTGGGGTTGATCTTGGGCCATATCGACACCGAGCCCTTGCATCCCCTCCTGGTGCTCATCGTGTCGAGCGTAGAGATGGATCCCTTCTCGCTGACAGTCTTGAGGACAGTGACCGTACGCTCACTAGCATAAGGCCTGACGCCGTTTCTGGTTTCCTCGTCGCTATTTCTCACCGGGGGAGTCGGGGGTAATGGTGGCGTGGCGTTGAAGATGGCGAGGGCCCAGTCAGAGTCGGGTCCTACATGGCAGTACTCCAACGGGATGGAGATTGCGATATGCGAGTTGCCGCTGCTCGTCTTGGACGCGACGGCAGAGTTGGGAAGTCCTGCGGTCCGGGGCCGGCGGACGGGCGACTCTGACCTAGCCCGCGTGCGCGGCCGGCGCAACTTTTTCAGCAGTCCCCATCTGTCCCGCTGCTGCTGCTGCTCCCGGGATTCGGTGGCGACGGTGGCGGCGGCGTCATCTTCAAAGAGGGACTGTTGTAAAGGAAACTCTGGCGGCGGCGACGTGGTCCTGAAGAAGTCGATGAGATCCGCCATGCCCCCTCTGTCGCAGTTCTCCCTGGCGCTCGCGCGCACCGCGCCCCATTCCGAGTCGCAATCTGCCGTATCGATCCTGCTGAGGGCTTGTGTGAAGAGGTCGTTGGACGACCGCGCCGTGCGAGGGTGGAATCCGCGTTCGCTGCCGCTGTCGAAGCTGTCAAACGTGCCGCGGCGGCCCCGGGCGAGTGCGAGGTCGAGCCGTGGCGGACCTGTATTCGATGAGACGACCATGACACCGCTGCGTCTGTTGACTGAATTCTCTGAAAAGACCATTTTGTTTTTCCCCTCGGCGGGAAGCTTCAACTGTGAAATGTGTTGCCTTGAGACCGCATGCCCGAAGCTATTCCTCCAAGAGACCAGTCAGGGAAAAGGGTCCGGATGCGCAATATGTTTTGCGAGAGAGGGTCGCACAAGGATGGAGCGTGTTTTCGACTTAGTAACTCGCCTGCGGCGCAGCAAACAGATTTGGCTGAGACGAGTCCTTTGGCGACACACGTCGAAGAGGTGGAATGATGGTTACGCAAAAGGCGAGGCGAGATCGAAGTAGGTACCGAGCTTTACTGTTTGCGTCTATGGGTGACGTTTACTCATCGACCTCTGAAAAGGCAACGAATGAGGTTTGGTGTAAGAGAGAGGGAAAGCCTTTGGGAAAGGTGGGAAAGAGAGATGAACGGAAACAAAACAATAGCAGGCTTAGGGTTCATGGAGCAACACTTGGATCATCTCCCGCTCGCTCTCTCTTCTCTGGGAACGCCAGGACTGCGGACGGTAGGGGATCGATATATGTCCTTATCCCTCCGGGCGACGGACCGTTGGGACGAAAGAGTGCGGGAGGGGAGGCAGACGGTGGCAGACGGTGGAAGTGGGAAGCGTCAAACCATCGCGGGGAGGCGTCCGTGCAAAATAATTGGGAACGAGAGCTAGCGGCCTCGAAGGCGGAACGCCATGATCAGACTTTCTCGAGTTACCTCACCTCGTCCACAAGTCGCTCGCGAGATGGAACTCCAGGGCCTAGGGGGGGAGGTAGAAAAGGACCCAATTTGGCGCAAGGGAAGAAGAAGCGAAGAGACCAACAACCGCAGACGCGGCGCGGCGGCGGCGGCGGAGGAGGTGGAGGTCACTGGTGGGGGGGGGGACAGGAGGAACCTGAGGGACCTCCCTCAGGGTAGATCAAGGGAGGAAGAAGGCGTCGTCACTAAGAGAGTCTAGTACGCTTCGTCTAGGGGCCGCTCGGTGGACTCGTGGCGCTGAGACTCGGGGTCGGGCTGGCCTTTGCTCGCAATTTATTTTTCTTATTCTTCGTTTAAGGTAGCTTTCGGGGCGCGAACGTCCACGAGGCTTCTTCCCCAGAGACAACACTTGTGGCAGAAATCTGGGACATACGGGGGCGCGAACGTGGCGTGACGGCGAAGAAAAAAGTAGCAGGTCTTGGAGAGAACAGAGCCAGAAGAGTCAAATAAAAGAACGATACGATACGGATGCCTATGGAAGCCCAAAGCCAGATGCGAAGAAAAAGGATAACCCAGTTTGACAGCGCCACACTGGAGCTCCGTGATGTTTCTTCTTGCCGGCGCCTTGCAGCTCCCAGGACGGTCCACCACTCGGAGACGTGTAGTGTACCCAGTGTGTGTCACTCTTTTGACTTGAGGAGAGTGCTCGGGCGGAGACGAGAGTCAATTCCAGTCCCAGATTCGGAAGCGAGGCCGCAGCATTGGGTTTGCTGAGATGTGACCAAGTACGCGGTATCGGCGGCGAAAGGAGACACACAAACTTGGAAACTTGACAACTTGACAGATGGAGCACCCGGGTTGAGAGCATCCCGGTGCAAGCCAGTGGGTTCGGAGCAATACTGCAAGGGGAAGTTTGCTTTTCTTGTCCTGTCTGCTCTCTGCCAGTCTGTCATCGGAAGAAATCCAGCAGGCAGGCAGACGGGTCCAGGTTGACAGCTCGACAAACCTGGTTCTGGTTACGTCCGGCAGCAGAGTGCAGACCAAGAGCGGGTTTGCGCGTGAAGATGGCAGACGGACGGTGGACCGGGGGTTAGAAAAAGAAACGACGATCATCACATCTGGCGTGTGTGGGACAAGGACCCAGCCCGTTCGTCCCCATTTGCTCGGTTACCAGGCAAGCTAGGAGGGCATATCCCTGAAGGAGAGGAGGATAAACGGAAGATGAGAAAAAGAGCCAGACTCGGAGCCTGGAGGTCGAGGAGAAGTTGACGGTGCCCAGGACGCTGGGTGACCCTGGCCAGGGATATGCGGTAGGGGTACAGCGCGCACGGTGGCAGCATATGCAACGATGCGAAGCGATAGCGATGAGATTCGCTGCACTTCTCAATGGTGGGCGGTGATGTGCAGCAAGGGTGTTCATCACGGTCAGACCTGTGAGAGACCGCCTTGTTAGAAAGATACTTGTCAAGTTGTCATTCTTCTCTTGCCACGGCGAGAAGTTGTCTTGGTGGAAAAGTGCAAAATAGAAGCCGGAATTCCTCGGTTGGTGTTACTTTCTGAGGTGTCTTGTTCTTGTCCTCGGTGTGACCAAACACTGGGGCGGCAGCCTCTTGTGTCAGATGCTCAATGGAATGATGCTGCATTCTTTTGGCGTTGTTGTCAATTGTTCAGCCTGCCTTGTGATTGCTTGTATTGTTTTCATCTGAGGTTTAGTCTCTCTTGATGTTGATCGGCCCGAGTTGTTGTCGACGTAATTTGACGGGCTTATCCAAGATTGGTATGAGAAAACAGAGTTTCGAAAGAGGCAATGATGCGACCGTTTTCATATGGCGAGAGCCCAGCTAGAAGGAGAATGGCTACGAATGAGTGGTGACTAGGGAACTAAGTAAGGAACTAAGTCGATTCCGTGTCCGTCCGCAAGAGTGGCAGGACATTTGTGGCTTGTTTTGGCTTCTCTCCGTCATCTCCCAGGCCGTCTTCCGTTTATAATTATGAGTTTTCTACGGATACAAGATAAAATACTTTTAACTAGGTAGGCATGCAGAGAATGTCGGCCGTTTTCTCGGTTGATGATGTCTCACATGTACGTTGTGTTTGATAACACACAATGAGCCTTCATTTCATTTGCAATCTTGGATTCTTTACACACAATGTCAGTCAAACTCACCGCCAAATGAGCGAGGTGGAAATAATGGAAGCATAATGAGCTTCGGCATGTTCCCGCCGGCCTAGCCTCCTAAAGCTTCTCATGTCTTAAAGCCAAGGTCGTCGGACAGAAGCAGAGTCTCTCACTAACAGCGACGACTCACAAACATCTCACAGTCCAAAACCCGGCCGTCCCAACGCCGGCAACGGGCTCAAGCGCTAGTTCCTCCTCCCTAGTCCTGAATTCCTACTGCACCTTTCAGGTCCACCACCAGTAAAAAAAAAAAAAAGGGTGCGAGGTGCCCGAGAGTGACGTGACATGTCACCGTGAGCCTCTCACTCACTCCTAAACTCACGCACCACTCCCTCACTTCAGTCTTGACCCAAGTGCCAGGAGTGAGTCTCAGATTCTCAGCGCATCTGGCATGAACCAAGCTTATCGGCTTATGCAGCGCACAAACCGCATCTGGCTGATATTCTGGGTCGAGGGTTACATTCATTAGTTCCGTGGGTTTGTGTAGATCTCATCCGACGTGTCGACTACCTACCTATCTATGGAAAGGAATGCGAAGCTACTGAAGATATTCGGACACCAAGACTTATATCCAACACTCTCAGCCTATGCTTGCCTCACAAATTCTGCAATGCACGCACATTTCAGCTCTTTTGCATATTCGTCAACTCTTCCCCCCCTGCTTCAATACAACCTCGGTGCATTCATAGTCTGGTGGCCCATGCCCTGCTGAAAGTCCCTTTCGTGCCCTCTCTCGAATTCCCCCTTGCTCCCGGCTATGAATAATGCATCGGATCGCTGGGTCACCATGCACATGCCCTTGACTTCGTAAACCCCTGCCCGGCATCCAGCTCTGCACTGCACCGCCAATGATCCATGCACAACTTGCATCCCGCTCGCTAAACTTATTCCAAAGATCTCCGTGCAGCTTCCCCTCCCCTTCCCGTCCGTCCAGCCGGACGCATCCCCCGAGAGGGTTCCTCCCTGCCCTCCCAGGCTCCTCCGGTTCCCGAGCCTGTGTGCCTGTTAATACCCTGTATCCGAATGCCTGTTTGGCTGTTCCCACTTCTGCTCAACTCCATCCCTCCACATCGCTCCAAAGCCTCGACTTCCTTCGCGCACTCTCTTACCTGCTTTCCCGTATTATCCCTTCTCTCCCTTTGTAACTGATGCTGACCAAGAGACCCGGCCTATCGTTACCCGACGACAACCGTATAATCGCATCGCCCTCCCGCGAGGCCCCCAATGCCCCGTACCGGATCGTGATGCTACTGTACGGTGACGACGGCAAGGTAGTATCCCGCAAAGAAACCCCAGTTGCCGGAGACACCACGGCCTTTCGGCCTCGGCCTCGACCTCGACCTGAACTCTCGGCCCCATCTCTCTCGCTCTCCCTTGCACGGCTCACAGCCCCTTTTTTTTTTATCCTCCCCCGTCCACCAACCATCACAAACACATCACATTCACGACACATATCACATCGCCATCGTCAACTACTCCGCCCGAGCAAAGTCTAGAGAGTTCCTAGCTTTTCTAGGCTCTGAGCCTTAGCCTGCCTCAGTTCCTAGTCATTCCTTTGGCCCCCTCCCCTTCCCCATCCTCCATCCCCCGGTCCGCTCAACAATACCGCTTAATCCCTCTGTCTTACCTCCCATCCCTCATCCGCAACACAGGCCGCTCTGCAACCCTTTCTTTCACTCTCTCCGCATGCGCGAGAGCCGAAACATCTGTCCCAGAAACAAGAAACAACCCATGCCTGCGCCGTGCCGAACTTGTCTGACCCAAGATTCGAGACTTACGAGATCCAGGTGTGCACAAGCACACAAGCAAGCCAGCCTAGCATCGTCAACCATTAGAGACACCTAAAAAGGGGACCACTGTCAGGGATCGTGTTGCCAACTTGGCACTTTGCTGAGTTGGTGTGAGCTACGGTTAAGCTACTCACGGCATGGTTTGCAGAGCCAGACAGGGAACACCCCGTCCTCCCTTTTTACAAGTCCCTTTAACCCTCCATCCCATCCAGCCCAAAAGAATGTGTAACTGCCCGTCAAAACCTTCAGACGAACGAATGACACATGTCTCCCCTCTCCACAAAACCAGGAAACCCGAGCTTGACCTTGCTTGACATCCACCGTGCCATCCTAGTCGCTCATCCTTCTCGTCCTCCACATCCTTTTCGCCTGAGCTACACGATACTCCTTAGTATTGGTACGGAGTAGGCACCAACAGGTTCTGCCTAGATCTATAGACTACGGAGTATGGAGTATGTTCAACACAAAATGTTTCTCTCTTATTCCTTCCCTCAATCCGAATCACAAACATCTGAATCATGCCCCAAGTTACCCATAGAGTCAGTCAAATATCTCGCCTTCCAAGTTCCAGACTTCCGTAAACCAAGATTCCCCCCATGACCCATCTATCAAGATGTGAAAAAGAAAGCAGACCCCCTCTCCACAGAGGCTTGAGTAAAGAAAGACAACGACCGAGCAACCGAATCTTGACTCACCCGTCCCCCCTCCTCCAAATTCTCGGCTCGCCCATCCTTCCCAAGAGTGTCGGGTCACCACCTACTAAGGCGACCCAGGCTCACCCAAACGGGCGGAAGAAAGACTCACAAATTGTTTATTCCAAGCCTCCCAGATCTATCATTTGTCGTCCTCTTCGTGTAGAGACAGAATGACAAGCCACACCAAGCGACCAAAGCAAAAAGCCATGTGGTTTTTCCCGCTCCCGAACCACGTTTGCCTTGCTTTGCTGCGGTTTGTTTCCCTTTTGCCTGCCGCGCCGTTGAATTCCTTCTTTCCACACAGTTTCTCTTCTCCTTCTTTCTTTCCACTTACCTCACCAGAACGAATGTCAAAAGGTACAACCTTTGGCCGGCACTCGGACACACACACATACACACACGAGTACTTACACTATCCTCCGGCTACCACCAGGCACCGCCAATCTTATCCTTATCCAGTCCCAGGTACGGTGGGCCAACCATACATCTGGAATCACAAGTCCGAGACGACGGCCACCGCAGGATACCCAACGCCGGACCTGGCGCGAGTATCGTCGCAGTATATACGGTAGCTCACCCCAAGCCCGCCCGCCGCCGCTGACCGCCCGCCCATCCGGCACCGAGCAAAACCTCCCGTCTTCTCCTAGCTCTCCGCCCAGCCCAAGGGACACACGCACACCTGCCACGCCTGCCACGCCTGCCACACCTCTCCCCTCGCCAATTTGTCCGAGACTCTGAAGAAAACGGCCTTGTCCGGTGATGGTCCAGTCTCACCAGCAGCGTCCCGTCACAAAACCCGGGAAACACGGGTCATCCCACCCGTACGATGTATCGTCCGTGTCTCGTGTCGACTAACCACGTCAAGTTAAAAACCCCCCTTCGCAAGTCAAAAGGCAAAGCATGACAAAACTCACGCCATCGTCAGGGTACGAATGAGTAACCCCCCGACGGCCGACGGGAATTTCCATCTCGTCCAAAATTCAACCAAAAACTAAACCGGTATTCGCCGATGAATACACTCCTACCCGAAAGAGAAACTCGAAAAGGAAGAAGATGGAAAAACGCCAAAACGGCGAGGCTTGCAACGCGAGGCCAGCCTAGCAAGTTTAAAGTTTTCTTCTTCTTCACATACGTAGTTCGTCACTCTCTTTCCCCTGCTTGAAAGCTCCTCACTTGAGCCACGCTTGCCTCGCTAGCTCTTTTCTCTCACACACGCTGCCAATCAAGTTGCCCATCCCATCACTTTTCCCGCTGTTTCTAAAAGTGTTCAAGCCACATACGCGAACGCGAAACGCGACGACGCCTCTTTCCAAGTGCGTGATCTAAACCTGAATCCCCAAAAAGCCGCGCCGTCGCTTTCCTCGATTTCCCTGCTTGTCTTGGGGCCAACGGGGAAGTGCGTTCCGTATCAGTTTGCATTCGAGATGCCGTGATGGAAAGAAAAACCCCTTCACTTAATGAAAAGAAAAAAGAACCCCCCCCCCCAAAATCGGCGTAGGAGACTTCAAAAGACTGTACTAACGTTCCATATTAAACCATCCGCCGACCCTACTCCTGCCCTGTACCGTGACCTTTGTGAAGAGTTTTCTACGGCTTCGCGTGCGTGGCTTCCGCGATATGTATTCCTTCCACACACACAAATACATCGTCGTCATCCCGCCGACGCTTGTGAAGAACGATTTTTCTCTGGGACCACAGACTACGGGAGAGCGGGATACTATCCCCGGCCCCTGCATAAGTGGCCGCCTCACCAAGTTGGCAAGTTCCGTTTACTCAGCGCGATACGATGCCATCCCATTGATACCATGTCACTTTCCTGCCTTTTCCTCTTCCTAAGATTGTTAGGGAGCATGCGCGTAGAATGAAAATGTGCCTTATACGGACGGCACATCATTATTCAGACTAAGTAAACTTCATGCCGGGAACCAGAGCTCGCCTCGCCTCCCCCCCCCCGCTCTGTGCCTAGCTTCCTAGCTTTCCCCTAATGCATCCATCCTTGCCCTGGGGGCCCAAAATGCCCGTGCCAGAGCTTTTTTCTTTCTTTCTCGTGGCCAGACCAACAGTTAGAAATTCCGAGAGGGCAAGCAATCCTTGTTGCCGTCACAAGATGCCCGAATGTCTGTCCCCTTGCTTCAAGAAAAACCTGTAAACGCCAGGAGCTCATATGTCCCTTGTCTCCGTGATGCAAAACCCTCTGTGTGCCCAAAGCCAGGCAAGCTGTATCGAGTCTACTCTAACAAAAAATGAAAAAGAATCGTCGCGTCGCGTCGCAATTCCGTTAGGCTGGCCTAACGTTTGTGAGGCTTTCTCTGAATGAAGGGATCGGCCTTCTGCTTCTTTCTGTGGATGACTGGTCCGTTCGGTCCACCCTGTCCAGGAGGCTAGAGTTCATGTTAGCCTCGTTCAACAGTAAAAGGTCTCTTGGCTAGCTTACTCTCTGTGGCAAATTACGATTCTGCGGGAGTGAGGAATTGGATGGCAATGTCCTCGAAGACGATGCCGTCGTCTCCATCGCCGGCGGTCGTGCGGCTGGTGTCAGACCGAGGGCTACCATGGCAGAAGGGTCCTTCGCCGCCTTCGGCTCCTTGGCCTGGGCCATCGCTTTGGGTCCCGTCGGGGGCGGTCTGTTGGGCAGCCGATTCTGTTCGGTCGCCATCTATAATTGTTGTATTAGGAATTGCTGGAGAAGACTGTCTGCTACTATCAATGCTTGTGTCGTCACATACCCTCTTTGCACCACGCTGCCCTTCATTGGCATCAGATGGCCTCTTCTTGGACTCCTGCTTCGCCGTGGATGATTGAATGATTGGTGGTCGATCCGAGTTTCGAGCGGCAGAGGGGTGTGCTTGTCCTCGGTTGTTTCCCTCCCAAGAGCCCGGTCGACGCTCCGGAACGGGGTATTTTGTTGGCGGTTGCTGGGCTGGCTGAGCCGGCTTTTGGGGCGGCGTCGTGGGCTTCACATCTGCCATGTCAACGTCTTTGATCTGAAGCTGATCAACTATCTCAACATCAAACTCATTCTTTTGCGCGGGCTTCGGCGGCGGAGGCAGCGCTTGTAGAACACTCGGCTTCTGCAACATCGACATGACATCTCCCTTGGTGTAGAGTGATCTTTGCTTGGCGTTGTCGATGAGTTTATTCCAGAATTCTCCCTGCACCAGGGCCCTGGAATCTCCCAAAATCCACAGAGAGGATTTGGCACGGGTGAGACCGACGTTCATACGTCTAATGTCCTTGACGAAACCGATACCGCCGGTAGGATCGGCTCGGACGCAAGAAAAGATGATGATCTCGCACTCTCGACCCTGGAAGGCATCCGTGGTGTTGAATTCAATCTCTTCGGTAATTGACTCTCCGTAACGACGCGAGAATTGCCACTTCAACTCTTGCAATTGAGCTTTATACGGCGTAATGATACCAATCTTGCCGCGGACATCGTAGTTTCGTCCGAAGTCCGTCTTGAATCTCTCGTAAAGCTGCATGGCAACCTTCAACTCGGAATGGTTGACCAACGAGCGACCCTTGCTACCCTTTGACTGGGTACCTTCGACATCGAAGAACCGGTAGGGGCCAAGGAGGGCGCTTGCGTGCCAAGGCTGGCGACGTAGTGCGCTCATATCTTCCCCGTCCACAAGCTTGCCTTCGTAGAATTCCAAGCTGGGGAATAAGCTGATCTCGGGGTGCATACGGTATTGGCGGTCGAGAAGATGGATATGGTCTGGATGATTCTGTTGCATTCGGACGAACAGACTCTGGTCGTAGCCAAATCTAGCGGCGGATTGAGAAAGAACAGTGGGTGGCAACTGCTTCGGGTCACCGACAAGAATACACTTCGTGCAGCCATACTTCAACGGAATCAGGGCGCTGAGCTCAACGCACTGAGCGGCCTCGTCGATGATGACCGTCTCGAACTCGACGTTTAGGTTCTTGAACATCTCGTGACCACTACCACTGAGCGTGGCGCAGAGCACTTGAGCTCCGTCAAGAATCTCTTGCTGGATCTGTCGGCGTCGAATCTCTGCTTCACGACTGACTGTGTTGCCACTCGTCTTGTCCTCGTCAATCTTGGCTCCAATGTTAATCTGAGCACGCTTCAACTGATCGAAGCCTCGTTGCAGGGCTTGCGAAAGATTTCGGTCACCGGCTTTGCGAGCTTCGTCCAGCTTGGGTCGGAGCTCTGCCAGCTCGTCTCTGATTTTGGCCGCGTCGTTGTGCATCTTGTCGCGCTCCTCCTTGGCTTTGTTCTGCGTGGTGTCACCTTCGAGTTTTTTCTTGACCAATTCATCAAGAGTGACATCGCGGACGGCGGCGTTGATTGCATCGCTTCTTCCCAGACGGAGCACATTGATCTTGTGGAAAGACCCAGTCATCGTCTTAACGCCCTGCTTCAGACGCAACACCAGCTCGTCAACAGCGGCGTTACTGGGAGCGCAAACTAGAAGCTTCTTCGGCATGGCGGCCTGGCCCTGAGTAGGAAGCTTGGGCTTAATAGCCGTCCCAGGAGGTTGGATGTTGCCGGTGAGCAGCGAGCCGACCATGGCCACAATTGTCTTTGTCTTACCCGTACCGGGAGGTCTGCGAATCGTTAGCGTAGGTCAGAAATGGGAAAAATGAAATGGTCCTTACCCTTGAATCAAAGTGAAGCCATCGTTGTCCTTAGCACCGAGAATAGCTTTGGCCTGACCAGGATTGAGCTGGTAATTCTGCATGACGCCGTTGACAGCCTCGTCGCCGTACTTCAAAATGGGCGATGGCTCGGCTTTGAGGACCTCAAGCATGAGGTCGTAGTACTGCAAACTCTCAAGGGCTGCATACTCTCGCTCAATAGTCGTCATGTTGGTAATCTTGACGGCTTGGAGTTCAGAGCCGACACCAAGAGCATTGATGGCAAGCAAGGGATTGTTCTTGCTATTCAGGCGGTATGTCACTTCCAGCCTTTCCTTCTTGTACGTGGTTTTCCAAATTCTGGCCAGAGAATGGGCTTCGGACTTGTCCGTCAGAGGATCAGTGCTCTTTGACACCAGAATAATGTCGCCCTCTGACAGCATCCTTTCCTTGCTCTCAATCTTGGGAATGCTGGCAGTCACTTCAAGGAATTTATCAACATTCATGCGAGACGCAATCTTCAGTCCGTACGGCTTAGACGTCGACTCATCTTTGGCAGTCACGAAAGATCGCCAGGCCTCAGAAATCAGGAGACCCAAGAAGGTCTGCTTGTACTCCTGAGGGTGAGCATACGAGCTTGCAACCCGTGTAATCGCCATTGAGGACGAGGTTGAAGGCGGATCATTGCCCTCATGGAATATGTCCCACTCCAAGATGGCTTGGTGAAGTTGATCCATCGGGGGGATCAAACGCGCACGCATATCCTTGGCAGAACGTTGTACCTTTACCTTCTTGACTGGGCCTCGCGTCTTTTCAAGCAGTGCCCGCTCGCGCCGTCTTTGGGCCTCATCAACTGCCTTTTGGCCTTGCTGTCCCTTGTTAATGAGGTTGTTGAGATCCTCATCTCCAGAATCATCCTCGTCTTCCTCGTCGCTGTCGACCAGGATTTGACTCTTCTGCGCTGTGTGTTCTTTGCCAACTACACCACTAAGGCCCTTCAGCCCCGAGCCCTCACCCACGTTGGCGGCTCCTCGGAGAGCGCGAACTCTTGCAACCTCATCGGCATCTCTCTTAGCTTTCTCCAATTTGGCTTTCTTGCGCGACTCAATGAGGGCGTTCTTCGATGCTTGAGTGACCACTGGTTCAAGCTTGGGCTTAATGGCCATTCGGGGAATGGTTGGCGACGCTTTCTGGCGAGCGGCCATTTGGTCCAAGATTGATCGTTTCTTGTCGACGGAACTGCTGAGCTCGATAACGTCGTCCTTGTTTGACCGAGCGGCCTGGGAAGCTGGCGTTGAAGAACCAGACTTCGACCAAGCATCAAGGAAACTCTGTTTCTTTGGCTTGGTAACCGGCTGGATCTGGATGATTTCAACATCATCATCTTCACCGAGGGCTTTCAGAAGCTCGGCACGCTGCTGGTCGTTCATGTTGGTAGAGACTGGATAGCGGCCAGTTGCGGATGACTTGACGCAAGAGTCTTGAACATAAGTCTTGGAGTCACTGGGGATATCGATTTCGTTCTCTCGCAGTCTGGTCAGTAATTTGGCCACAACCTTCACAGTGACTTCAACCAGGTAGGTATCTCTCAGACGAAGCATCCTAACGATGCCAAAGAGATGACGCTGAGGATCCTTCAGAAGCTGTTGCATCTTGGTCAGCTCCTCCTCTTTCGGCTTTGCCTGCTTCGCATCGGTCTGCGCGGTAGTAGCTTGCAGCGCCGATGCGAAGAGACCATCCTGGGCAAGCATGCCGTCGGCCAACTCGATGACATCGCGGCAAAAGTCCTGCATCACTTTGATCTCGGCAAGATGAGACCAGTTGGCGGTGGATGTGAACGCGACCTCAATGTATCTCCAATGAGCAACCCACCAGCCAGTGACAGCGATCTGTTCATTGCTGTCCAAAGTTCTGGACCTGAGAATACCAGACGAAAGATCACTGAGACCTGAGAGCACAACTTTGGCGGTATTGATGATATTGCGAGCGGGTCCCCATGCTGCGTGCGACGGCTCCATGATTCTTCTTATTGCGAAGATCATGGAAGAGAGAGTGGTGCTGAGGTTCCGTTCAAGCAAAACGGTGAGTGCATCCTCCTTGGAGGGTTGTTCGGTGATTAACTTGATAAGTTCGGCGCTGGCACTACTGATTTCATCCTCGCCGTGGACTGTGAATGCAATGATGGGCCGAATGCTCTGGGCCATGAGACACAGCTCGTTCAGTTGCGGTGATGTAAACTCGCACATTCGCTGTAGGACGCGTCCGAGTGCCTCCGCGACCATGTGGAAACGGGTGTTGAAGCTCTTCTTCGCCGCGTCCAACTTTTCAGGTTCTTTCCTATTAGGATAGAATCTCTCTACGTTGATCAGAGGAGCCATGGCCATGAGCATAGTCTTAGCCAGGACGAGCTTGCCTTCGTAAAGGTTCTCCAGAAATCCGTCCCACAAGTCTGCTGATTTACGCGTGACGGCCGTCTGGATTGGCTTGGGCGTAGCCTTGCGAAGTTCGAGATGCTCCTCAGCAGTGACTCTGGAGTCCAAGCTCAAGGCGGCACTGATCACGCTCATGGCTGCCTTGGGCACACCGAGGGTGTGTTGATCTGTGCTTCTGGTGTCCGCTCCTTCGTTGATGATATCCTTGTACTTGAGAGTGACGTTGAGAATTGTGTTGATGTAGACGGATGTGGTGCCTGAAATGACATCAATGGTAGGGTCCAAAAATGACCGTAGGACGTGATCTAGAGCATCTAAGCCAGCCCTAATGCAAGCGGCCTTTCCTTGCTCGCCAATTCTAGCGTCGTGGATGACTTGCTCAAAAAGCAGGTGAAGCAGCTGTTCGCAGGCATCGCCCTTTTGCTGACGCTTGAGCGAGGCAATCCATGTGTTGATCCACGAAGTCGTGATTGACTCGACCGAGTCATTTTTGCCCGTGCCATCGTCGTAACTGATGGCGAAGGTCAAAGATTGCGCAAGCAGCTGCTTGAACAAAGGCTGGGAGAGGAGCTGCTCAATGACGACGAATGGCCTCGCGTCACCGATGGTGTCCCAGAAAGCCTGCGGAGACGTTTCGAGCAGGACAGTCAACGCTTGGATAATGAGCAGCAAAATCGCCTCCGACTCGCAATGCATATGAACGAAAAGCAAGTCGTAGATGCTCGGCTTGATCTCCATACCCCGAATGCCGTGCAACAAGAGCTTCTCGTCCAGAGTCTTGATGATCCAGTTGACGGCTTTCCAGAAACGCTCGATCTCCGGAAGGGAGGCGGGATCTCTGGGGTTGAGTGCTGAAACTGACTGAATGGCAACCACCAAGTTGTCGTGGATAGCCCAGTTGAACTGCTCCTGTGTCAGAGACTTTGGCCGGAGGCGCTCCCATGACTTTTCAGCGAATTGGAGGCGGATCTTGTCTTCTCCGAAAAGGAACTGGGTCATGGCGGGAAGCAGGACGTTTTCACCCAGCTTCAGTGGCTTCTTGCCAGAGAGGCGGACGAAGACGAACTGGAACAGAGTTCTTTTCTCCGGCACGCTGACGTATGCCATACAGCATAGAGCCTCGTAAACAGTGAGCAAGACTGCGCCCTGTTCTTCGCCTAAGTCGCTTCTCGCAAAGGCGCGGCCCTCATTCTCAACCTTCAATATGATGTCTTTGGCCCATTGAAGACCTTTGTCGATTCGGTCGAAATCGAAGCGGTGGAGGCAGTTTTCGATGCCAGCGACGGCTTCCTCTGGCCATTTTCTAAGGTGCGATTAGTATGGTCATGGCGATTTCTTGTGGCGTTCTGGTCAGTCTAGACTTACTCGGAAAAGATTTGAAGATACTTCTTCCGATACATGTGCCAGTTGAGGACGCACTTGTCGCAGTTGTGGAGGTTAATAGCCATCCGGCTGCCCCAGGCGTCGAGCCAAACACCGGCCTTATCTTTGCCATAGGCAAGGAGAAGACTAGTCCAGTAGGCAATGTCGAGCCGCTCTTTCCACTTTTCTACTCTCTCCTTCTTCTCTAGAGCTGTGATGTCTTCGCCATCAGTGTTCAGGCTGTCGTAGTCCTCAAAATCATCCTCATCGACCTTCGGACAGAGAAGGTGGAAGTCGGGGGGAATCTGGGTGAACTTCCGATAGCTCTCCTCGAGGATATCCTCGACCGGTTGTGACTCCATTTTACTGCAGTGATCGAGCCCGTCGAGGCATATCGTGAGGGCGGCTCAGTTCGGGCAAGCGCAAGGTAGCTCGATGGTTTGCGTTGGGTGAATCGCGACGCGCAAGGCGGAGGAGCTTCAGTAGTGGAGGTGAATTCGGAAAGAAGGACTCGTCGTGGTCTTGCGTCCAAGAGGAAAGGCAATGGGATGACTGGACCTTGCGCGCGATTCAAGAGTGAAGCAAAGTCAGAATCTGCGGATATCAGCTCGAGAGATACACGTGATGTGTCCTGCGTCGGCGAGTCGATAGATCGTCGGTTTTTGTGGCTGTATCTCTTCGGTTGCCTGGCGTTGCGATAGAAACGGTCTCGAGGTCAAGCAAACGGAGGAAGCGTCGCGAAGAGAAAAAAAGAGTAGGCGTCAGCGGAAGAGACCTCTGTAGGGAACGACGAGTTTGGAGGGAGGAAGGTCGCGGGAAGGAAAGGGAAAGCCCACGATCTTCTAGGTTGGTTGTTGGAGGGGAAAAGAAGGTAGTTGACGACAATTAAAAGGTGAAGCCAGGGAAGTGGGCTGCAAAAATGGCAGTGACACGCTCCGGCCCGGCCAGGACGCGGCTAGGCGTCAAATTCCCATTAAAGCGTGTCGACAGGGGGTGGAGACTTGACCCATCGTGAGGTACCTCATTGATGGTGGTGTGTGGCAGGCTGGCGGAGTACTTGAGTTTGTGCAGTGGCTAACTTTGACAATGCTGTGGCACAGGAACAAGGAGGCTTTCACTGTGGGTGCACAGACCATACCTTAAATACCACCTCCATGCATTCAACTGCTCAGGGCCGTGATGGGCTTTTGGACCCTGCATTCTTCAACAACACCATGAATGACTTCAGTTTGGCATATGATGATGATTCCGTGTCAGAGATCAATAAAGGTAGCTATGCACCAAGGATGCCGACTTCTGAAAGCCAGATATTCATTCTGGCTTCCTTGGATCACACCGATTTTCGTCCAAATTTGGTGCCAGCAATGCAACACGAAAGGCCGAGATGACTGGATATCCGCGACTGGACGCTCTTATCCACTCCACCACCTCTGGAGCAATGAGCCGTCACCTGTGTCACTCTTATAGGTATACCTCGTCGACGAAGTTGTCCCAAACAGCAAGGAGGTCTCTCGGGCTCATGTCGTTGCAAAAAGAACAAGAATGTGTGGCATAGTGGAAATTTCGAAATATCAATGACACGAAAGGAGTCTCTATGATGGTTTCAAATCTATGCCACTCCCCGCCAGTTCGCAGGAAAGTTTTGCTCGAGCTATCTGTTTGTCTCCCACCGAACCGCAATCAAATCTCCCAAATAAATATACCGCCCAAATACCCTCCTAACTTCGTGGACTCATCATATCATGCTGTAAGTGCGAATCAGAATCCGAAGTTGATGACAGATCTCCAGATTTCTCCCCTAGAATATACTATTTTGTTGCCATGTATCCTTCGCGGATGCTCCATCTCGAGGATAGATCCAGTCGCGTAGAATCAATGCAACGTTCTTTTTTTGGTCCCAAGGAACCCATGATCTCTACCCCCGGGCTAGCGATGAGTTTGTCTAATCCGCCGCTCATCCATCGGCTTCAGGTTTGGTAACTTGCACCCACTCATCAAGGGTGCCTGAATCTCTCACAGTCTTGTTCTTCACCTTCGCCTGGCTTTGTTTCTTGACACGGGTCAGAAGGTGCTCGAGTGGACAGACGGTACTGTGCCACTTCTCAGTTCCTTCCACAGTGTTCCCTTGGCAGCGGAAACAATTTCCTCCATGCTCAATGAACAGCTGATGAAGTCCGTACTTAAGGTGGTCGGGTACCCGAAAGTCGCAGTGCATATACGTGTCGTTGTGGTTCGCCTTCATGGGGGCCCATCCCAGCCATCTGGTCATCCGATGCACATGGGTATCAACCGCAAAACTGGGCATCTGTAGGTTGAAGAGAAGAAGACAAGAAGCAGTCTTCACTGCAACCTGGGGGTACTTGACGAGTTCCAGCATTGCTTCATGTGGCTCCATGACTCGGATGTGATCCAGTGTCAGTATGCCCGCATTGATCTTGCTCAGCTGGTGATCCTTCTGGTCTCGTCCCAATCCTGCTGTTTTTCCCGTTTCGCTGTCTTCCAGGTAAGTCTTGGCCCTCTTCTTATTATCTTTGCGAATTATCTTCAGGCAAGTCTTGATAGCCTTATACTTCGTGGGACCAAGTCCACCTGGTCGGAAGGCCTCCAACACTGCATCCCTCGGTGCATGTCGAAGAGCATTCCAATTAATGCCCGCTGAACCAGATCCGTCCTCGTCAAGCATACCAACCAGCTTGATAATATTCTCTATCACCTTGTCGGCGCTTTCTCGAGTGACAGACTGGCTGATGATTGTTCTTATCATAGCATCAACCAAGCATGGCACTTCTCCACATCCAGCGACGTTAGCGGAAGCTGGCGGTATCCTGGCTGGTTGGATAAAGTTGAGTGCATTGCGCTTTGCAGGCTCTTCACTCTGCTCTCTCTGCTTATATTCCTGAGCGAGGATGTCGTAGACGACCTGACACTCCCTTGCACTTGGTCCAGGCCAGTCACGGTATGGCGTCTCTCCTGGCATCAGTCCGTAGTCCTTGGGGACCTTCTGATCAGCCTCCGAATCCGTGTCTCCAACTGAGTCAGACTCTGACACTGAATTTGACTCGGTTTCTGCTGGATCTACCGCCTCTCCGTCTGCCTCGATCATATTCGTGTTGTTTTTTGTCGACTTCTTTGATCGCCGGTACCTCTTGGAAGCCTTCTCAAGGTCTTCTGCAGTCATACTGTGTCTCTTCAGCGCAGAGTCTTCAGAGCAGCTGTTTGGCGACGAGGAGTCATTTCTTTTGGCGACCTTCAGGTTGGGGATGTGAGTCCCTAAGCCATGGTGAAGATCTGCCCTGATCTCATGGATAGGTGATATGTTCTTGGTTGCGTCTTTCAAGCGCTTGTTTGATAGTGGATGACCGCCATTTCGTTCATTGTCATCAGCGGGTCTCTTCACTCCAGTAGCAGTCGGTTGGGACATTCTTGTGTCCACTGAATGTGTCTTGTTGGTAGTGGGCTTGATAGAAGTCAGCTTAAACGTTCCCCCTTCTTCTGGTGAACGCACGTTTTCTTGGTCTGCTGGCTCTGAAAGACTCTCTGGGGCGGTATTTTGGGTAGCAATTTGTTGGAACGCCACTTCATCTACTGGCGGACACATCATTTCTTCGTAAATTGACAATTTGGTCGCTTCTGCGTCCATAGGGAATTGGATTGCTCTTGCATCAACTGGCAATTGGATTGTTCTTTTATCTCCCGGTGAACAGATCGTTCTCTCATCTACTGCTGAACGTGTTGCTGCTTTGTCTATTAGAGCTAGAACACTCTCAAGGAGGCACACTTACTAAGAGACGGTTTGGACGTTTCTGCTTCAACTAGAGGGAGAAGAAGTGCCCGGGCAGCTCGCCTGGTAGCACTTCGAGTTTGCATAATGACAAGAGGCCAGGAGGTCAAGAGGTCAGGAGGTCAAGACTTCAAAGATTGTCAAAGACTAAGAGTCCAAGGAGAGTGTTAGGTCTTGATCGATTGTAGTGAAATAGCGCGAATGCAAGCTGCCCTCCTTTACAGCTATAGGAAAGGGGAATGTGTGGCGGATAGGAACGTGATAGCGAGGATTGTGGTTGATGTTCCGAATGTCCTTGAGATGTCGTGCATTTGGTTTGCGGAGACGTTTCTTCGGGTTGGTGTATAAAAATTGAAGGGATTGTCGTGAATCGCTTTGAGGGGCGAGGTTGGGATGAAGTTGGTTGAAAGCGTGAATCACAGGTGTGTATCACTGATGGAATAAGCGAGGTCTTCTTCCTAATCCTAAATACGTACCTAGTACCTTGTCCAAAGGGACGAATGGGTACCTACCTAAGGTACTTGGGTAGGTAGACAGTAGCCCGGTGGGGTTTTCAGTTGATTGTAGGAAGGAAGGGATTCGAGCTACGTAGGAAAGTACCAATGGGCGTGTGTACCTAATCTCCCTCGTCTCTGCCTCTTCGTTCGGTATTTACCGACGGTATTGTACTTCTCAATGATTCTCAGTAAAGCACTTCTGAGACAAAAAAAAGTTACTGCGTCAGTCTAGCAGCATTTGAGTGTCAAAGGAAGAGATAGAGGATGGTATAGAAAGGGCCTCCAGAACCACCTTGATCGTTCATGGTGATCGTTAGTGAAAGGAGCCAAGGCCCGCAAGGAAGACTCAAGACATGCAAACAAAGACTTGAAAGACAGTTTGAGTCACTATAAGCTATTTGTTGATATCCGATTCACTGAGAGAAATGTAACACACCTTATCAAGAATACGATGGTGGGGCTCAAGGCATCATAATGTGACATGCCTTTTACCCTGCTAATCTTAGGGCTCAAGGTTAGCTTTGGACCTTGATGTAACACTGAAATGTGTGATATTCGACTTGGTGGACTTCACATCTGTTGTTCTGCCCTGCTCTCAAGTTAAGGGGTGACGTATAGCAATGAGAATTGAGGGCGAGAGCAACTCGGGGTAGTCTAAATAGAGGCGAGGAAGTACCTTATGACAGTGATCTTCCCAATCAATCTCACGCAGTCCATCAATAACCTAGACGATCCGGATCCTCTTCACAAGTTCGATTCGTGTCAACAGCTTCTCAGCGCTCAACCCCCCCCCCCCCCCCCCCCCCCAATTCTTCTCTACCGCGTCTTCTACTTGGAAGGTCGAAGCCCTACCTCTTGCCTAGAGGGCAACTTCCACCCCTCAAGCCCAATTACTCGGCATCCTCTTCTCAAGGCTGAGAAATTGACACCCAGTAGGCGTTTACCACTTTCAACTCTTCCACTGAAGCTCCTCGACCTTTCGTTTCGGTAACATCCCGAGAGGCGCGACTGAGATTCGAGTGACCACAGACCTGGTCTAGCATCAACAATCTGCAGGCAAGGCTCAACAAACAGTTCAACTATAGTCAAGAGAAGAGTAGTCTCACCAGGATCATTCAGGCTGAGACCAACAGCTCGTCGGACTCGAAGACGGACTCCCTCTCATACACATTTCATCATCTTCTGGAAGCGCTTCATTCCTGTCTGAGACCTACACATCACCAACGCAGGCAAGGGGCGACCTCGTGATAAACTTCCCTCACTTTCTACTACAACTCCGGCTGACGAAAGAGCCAGTCGTCAAACCTTCAGCAATGGCTACTACTGCATGCTCAGGCAGTAGCCCCTCCGCTGCTATTCTTGTCGACGATGATCATACTTTTGAGGACCCAACCACAAACGAATGGCAGCGCAGAGTCAACGCCTACCGCCCTCAAGGCAGAGTAAACTCGATCATCACCGTCAACAGTGATTTCGATGTGGTGGAACTGAAAGAAGAGGACATCGCTACCCAGGAGCTCGAGGGCCTGATTGACCTTACGGTCGACGATGACCCAATCGTCCGAGTTCCTCGAAAGCGTCGTCAAGCTCCTCGCCCCAAAGACCCCGAGTGTCAACACGAGAGCATAAAGATTGGCAAAACCACCATCAGGCTCAAGAGACTGTATGAGCTCGATCCGGGCCAATGCCCCAAATTAGCATTGGACCCACAGTTCCTCTTGGTGCATAGCATCACTGAGAACTTAAACACAAACAACTTTGTCATCAGCGGTCTGCCATTCGTCAGGGTGAGGTCGCTGATGGCAAAGCTGCCGCGAAAGCTGAATGAGGTGGCCATCGTTTACGAGCTGGATGAAACCGACGACAGAACAATCAACGAGCAGGCGGTCATCGAAGTGCCTTTCTCGGCAATTATCGGACCTCCCCGAAGCCTCCATATGACAAACGCTCTCTACCCGCACCATCGCTACGATCCGAAAGCCTTCGTCAACGTAGCAGCAGTCGAGAAGGAAGGCCCGCTAGTGTGCCGGTGGAAGTACTTCGTTCACTATCGACACGCTCAAGAGAAGAGGAAAGGCAAAGCTCATCACTGGACACTGGAGCGTGTCAGAGCCGAGGAAGTGAAGCGCGAAGATTTCAGTGTTTCCGAGGACCAGCTGAGATCTGACTGGAGAGGCTTGACGATCCATGGAGGCGCACATAATCCGGAGGCGCAACCCCAGGTGCTTGGACAACCTGCCGAGAAGCAGAAGTACACAGTCTTTGACTCGTTCTGCGGCGCCGGCGGTTTCTCGAGAGGCGCCGAGCGGGCAGGCGTGAAGATTGAATACGCCGTCGATTCCTGGGATAGGGCGTGTAATACTTATCGCCTGAACTTCCCCGACACCAATCTGTTCGAGATGACGGTGGATGAGTTCATTCTTACTCAGCAGGATGTCCCAATGAGGGCTGATATCCTACACCTATCGCCACCATGCCAGACGTGGTCACCAGCCCATACGGTTGCCGGCCAGAACGACGAGGCCAACATTGCCTCCCTTTTCGCATGCAGGAGCTTGGTTGAAAAGATCCGGCCCCGTGTCTTCACTCTGGAACAGACTTTCGGCATCATGCAATCGGCATACGCCCCATTCTTCAACTCTCTTGTAGGAGGATTCACCGAGTTTGGGTACTCTGTCACCTGGAAGGTAGTCCACCTCCAGACCTGGGGTCTCCCTCAAGTTCGGAAGAGACTGATAATGATTGGCGCCTGCCCCGGGGAGAAGTTGCCTCCTTTCCCCAGAGCAACTCACTCCGAGACGGGTGCCGGTGGTCTGTTGAAGTACGTGACCATCAAGGAAGCCCTCGAAAACATCAGGGACGACTCTACCTTTCACAACCCGGAGAATGAGATCAGGAACACCTTGCCTGTCGGTTCTGTCGTCTCCGATCCTAACCAAATTCTGAAGAGATGTGTCACCTGCTCCGGAGGTCAAAACATGCACTGGTCAAACACCAGAGCGTACACGGTTCGTGAGTTTGCCAATCTACAAGGTTTCCCTTTTTGGCACCACTTCGCCGAGGCGCCGAAGTCTGCCCTGAAGAAGCAAATCGGGAATGCTTTCCCTGCCTGTGTGGTGCGACCCCTCTATGAGCATTTGAAGAACTGGCTTCTGGCAGAAGACGGCCTCTCCACGGCTCGAGATGCGAGACGCAGCATCGGCGGAAGAGAAGTGGTAATCCTGACCGAGTCGCCTGCCCCGGCGCCGCGTCGTGTCCCTGCTCCGATCGCGATGTCGCCATCGCCCTTGGGTATCCAGGGAGACTCCGAGGACAACGCCATGATGCTCGACGAGGACGACGAGGATGATCAGATCGAGATCAAGTTCTACGGGGACTCCGATATCGAGATGGCTGATGTGCCCGAGGCGCCCAGGATTTCAGATACCCCCGACACGCCGCTGTCGTACTACCGGTACCGGTCCCGATCGAGGACGATGTCGCTTGGTCCCTCGCCGGAGCCGGTGCAGTTTGGGGTGAAGGACTCGCCTATTGTGATTGATTGAAGGGTTTACGTCTTACTTGGGGCGAAAGATTATATTGTGTGTGTGTGTGTGTGTGTGGTGGATAGTTTGCGGGCTTGCTACGATTTTTACGACTGGGATGATGATGTTGTACGATAGTACAGGACAAGGAACAGGAACAGGAACAGGGAGCCCGGCGGTGTTGAACATTGGTTTCTCTCAGAAACTATGAGACACGGACTTGATGGCACGAATCTTCCAAACCCATGAAAACGGATTTCTGCACTGGACGAAGGGGAAGGACATGAGAGGAAGGGAATTACTTTTTTTCTTGTTGTAGTCTAGTTCTGAGATTAATTTTCGTTTGCTCAGCTTTGATATCTTCCTCACTCAAACATCCCTGCTGAACATCTCTCTCTCTCTCTCTCTGTCTCCTCCAAGAAATGAACGAGGCCACCTCACGCCCTCAAGACACTCTGATCAACCCAGCTCACAAACCCAAACTCCCCCTCGGGCGTCTGAAACACATCCGTGGGCTCCCTATACGGTGCCGCGCCCTTGTCGTCCAGCACAATCGTGACATTGCTCGCCTTCATCTGCTCCGGCGTCCACCCGGGTCCGCGGTCGTCGTACACGGCCATGAAGGTGTAGTTGTTGACGCGCGGCTCCGTCGCCTGCCACTCAATGTAGCCCTGGGGCTTGACGGAGGCGTCAAAGAAGGACTGCATGAAGATGGAGCGGTGCTGGGCGTTCCAGGGGCGGCCGAGGGCGCAGGCGCCGCGGATGGTGGGCGCGACGGAGGCGTTGGCGGCGAGGACTTGGGAGTCTGAGATGTAGACGCCGTACTTGTTTTCAAAGGTTGTGTTTGTTCCTGTTCGGGGTGCGTGTTAGTCATCTCATTCATTCGATCGAGGGGGGATGAAGCACGGGGTCTGGTGGGATTTGAGTGAAACGTACCCTTCCAAGCAGTGATACCACCACCGCAGTTCCTCAGCGAAAGCGTCGACTTTTCAATATACGCCGTTCCGAATCCGTACAAGAAATCCGTCTGGCCGGCAATCACGTTATCGTAAAAGTACGCGTTACCCAACTTCCCAACGTACAGCGTATCCTGCCATCCGTACAAGCCGCACGAGTAGAATCCGGCATTCGCCCTGCTCACGCCGACGGCGTGCGCGGGGCCGTTGGAGTACGGGTACTCGTCGTTGCGGAAGTCGATATTGTACGCGCGGAAGTCGGCGCACCCGAAGGGGGTGTCGGCCGGCACGGGGAAGCCCGTGGGTCCGGAGCCGGTGAGGGTGGCGTTGAGCGTGGGCCCGACTGAGAGGACGCTGGTGTAGGCGTTGTCCGGGAAGCGGACGTTGTGGTTCGTCGCGTTGAAGAGGACCTGGACTTCGTTTTGGGCGTTGCCTGCCGTGGCGTTGCCCACGGAAGAATACGAGAGTCCGCTGCTGGGGGAGTCGGTCATGCCGAGGAGGGTCAGGGGGCCCGGGCGGGTTACGTTGAGCTGTTCTACGTAGATGCCTGGCGCGATGAGGATTGTGTGGGCTGATGTGTCGTGGGGGAGGGAGGCGATGGCGTCTTGGATGGTTGTGAAGTTTGCGTGTTTGGAGGTTTTGGAGACGAAGATCGTGTCTGGGGGGCAGCCTTCGAAGGGGTTGTTGCAGGTTTTCTTTTGGCATGCTGCGTAGGTCTTTGCTGGGCCTGAGGGGATCGCGGCCGCGGCGAGGGAGACGAGGGCTCCGGAGAGGAGGATGGATGCCTTCATCTTGAAGCCTGTCCTGGTTCCTCTCACTTACAAAGTTCTGTTTCTTGTAAAAGTGAAGAGAGAGGGGGGTACTAGAAGAGGTGAGGGAGAAAGAGACTCGTCCGAGCCGGGAGATATATACAAGCAAAAAGAGTGTGGTGGTTGAGTTGGTGTTCTTCTGAACAAGCTGAACAAAGAGGCCCGATGATCTGGATGGGAATGCTATATATCCTTCCCGTCCGTCCCATTGCTACCTACCCTCGACTAGGTAGCCAGTGCTACCGTACCTGAGAGGTACCTCAAGCTTTCCCTTGTCCATGTTACCCGACGCTTGTCACAATCTCCTCGACAACTTGCGAGTTGGGGGCGGGAGCAGGTTTTCCGGGTATGCCCCCTGTCCCGGGTTCAAGTCTCGCAGTAATAGAAACCAACGGTCGTCAGCTACACAAGTACACACTTGCAAAGAGCACACAGGCACAAATGGAAAGCTCAAATGCGCGTGTTGTGGGCGGAGACAGATGTGGCACTTGCAGTGGCAGCGCCAAAGTATACCATATTGGCCCCCTCCAGGAGAAAAGCGAAATTCTCGCATAGCTCGCAGTTTGCGGCCTCGCTCGTCTGTTCAAGGTACCTTACCTCAGATAGGCTGGCTTACGAATCTCTCTCTCTTCCCTCTCTCTCTCTCTTCCCTCTCTCTCTCCCTCTCCCTCGGGTCGTACGCGCGGGGTAGAAGACGGAGTTATTACCCCGGAAATCCCATCGCCGGCAGACGTGTCAATGGAAGATTGTGTCCCATGGGGAAGAAGAGGCGTGGCAATGGGACGAACATGATGAGCACATGGTACTGCCGCAGGTGACAAGGTCAAAAGTTGGGGAAAATGAGGAGGTCGAATCCCCAACTTTTGGGGCTCTGCAGGGCTGCTGCAGTCGTGCAGATGGAAGAACTGCAGCTGGCAGATTCCACGAACCACGTCGTGCAGGGCCTTGCAAGGCACTCAGACTAGCCACAAGCCACGAGCTAGCGTACCTGGCCTGCAATATCAACGGTGTCAACGGCGTGTGGTCAATGACGCGGGGAAACGGCGAGTTAACAACCTCTGGGAAATGTCAAGTTATGAAGGGAGGTGGGGGCGCCGGAAATCAAGCAAAAACCAAGCCTTCGGAAACGCGGCATGGGCTCAAGCCAACCGGCTTGGCCTACGAGCTCCCCCACACTGGGTACGTGGGGTAGCCCTGGCCGCTGTTCCACCTCAAATCCTCAATAAATCCAGTAAAAAGTCCACCTCGCTGCAGCGACTGCGCTGTACGCCTTCAGGGGCACCAATCAGTGAGAGTTCGCGAGAGTTGCCCCTCTGTTGGCCCTTAATTAGCGCTAGCCCGCACTGTAATTGATAAACCCGGAATTGCCCAATGGGCGCTCGGGAAGCCTTGCTCTCGTCCCACTATTTCTCTTTTCCGTCGACTTTTTCTGCCCATCTCCAATTCCCGTTCCTCTTATTCTCACACTCACTCTCACTTGAGTACCTTATTACACTCTCACCGGCACGTGTAACTTCTCTCAGCCTCCGTCTCCTTCAAAAGAAACATCATTTCCCCTGGGAAGCTCGCCCAGGCCTCCATGCCCAAACTCACCCAACGCACCAACATGATCATCATCTCCCGCCAGATTTCCTCCTGCTAAGCTTTTCCCGGGAACGGCGGAGATCACCGCATGCCGTCTTACACCAGCATGTCCCTGGTTTCGCCATATAAAACACAAAAAGCTTGACTTTGTTGGCCGTTTCCTCTCACTCCGCACCCAGATGATCAGATGAATAGCCGCCCGCCTTGTCCCCTCGTGGTTAGTGCTTTGTGTCCGTCGTAGGTCTCCGAGCAATAGTAGCGGCGACGCTTTGCCGTCTCGTCCGTCCATACCATCCCCATGTGCCCTCTCCGTTCTTCCTTGAACCCCTTCATATGGACGGAAAAATTGCAGCCCATGGTCCCATACCATGTGCTCTTTCCCCAATCTCTCCCCTTGCTAGAGCCGGTAGACCCCTTCCCTTGTGCCCCTGCTTCACCTACAGTAGTCACCCCTAATCGAGCTATCGCCGTGTCATTCATGGTGGATATCCTTCCAACGCCGAGAAGCTTCCCCCCCCCCCCCCCCTTGCTCCGCATCGGCGCATATCCTCTCTCCGAAAGCTCGCCTCCAATACTCACCCGGAAGATCTAATATAAATCCTTTCCCAGCCCTTTCACAGCATAGCAGTCTCAAAACGGCTTTGTACAGCTTCTCCAATTGCTTGGCAAACTACCCCCAATCGTCCTTGGCGCATCAGAATCAATCCTGACCGCCGTTACATTCTTTTAACACTTGCTTGTTCAATTCAATTAGTTCGCCATGGTCGCTCCAACCCTGCTCGGCGGTCTCCTCGCCGCCGCCCTGGTCCCCCTCACCCACGCCGCCACCGCCGCCGCCGTCCGCCCAGACATCAAAGCCGCCCCCTTCCACCCGGGCCGCGCCTTCCCCGCCTCGGCCCCGAGGACAAAGACCTGCGCCGTCAAGGCCGGCACCAACGGCAGCGACGACTCGGCCGCCATCCTCCAGGCCTTCAAGTCGTGCAACAACGGCGGCACCGTCGTCCTCGACTCCACGTACAATGTCTGCAACCCGCTCGACCTCACTTTCTTGAATGCCGTGGATGTTGCCCTCACGGGCACCGTCAACTTTTGCGATGACATTGACCACTGGCTGCCCCGCACCTAC
This sequence comes from Colletotrichum godetiae, assembly GCF_030913485.1. NCBI lineage: Eukaryota > Fungi > Ascomycota > Sordariomycetes > Glomerellales > Glomerellaceae > Colletotrichum > Colletotrichum godetiae. The sequence goes on along the minus strand of NW_026851249.1, from coordinate 1,366,235 downwards.
AAGTACACCTTCCAGATCTCTTCCTCCATGTGGAAGTTTGGCGGCAAGGATGTCAATATCTACGGTAATGGCGTCGGTACGCTCAACGGCAAGGGCCAAAAGTGGTGGGACCGGTTCGCGTCGAATGCTACGCTCGAGAGACCTATTCTGTTCGTCACTGATGGTCTTCACGGCGGTTCTATTACCGGCTTGAAGATGGTCAACTCGCCTCAGGTAAGACTAACACCCTCACTCACTCACTCACTCACTCAATCTCACTCTCATCAACATCACATGAATCTCATCCACCACACATGAAAAACCCACACACTAATAAAACCCCCAACAGTGGTTCAACCTCATCGCAAACAGCACCGACGTCCTCATCTCCGACATTGACATCAAGGTCGGCTCCACCTCCTCCAACCCGGCCAAAAACACCGACGGCTGGGACATTTACCGCTCCGACGGCGTCGTCATCCAAAACTCCGTCATCAACAACGGCGACGACTGCGTCTCCTTCAAGCCCAACTCGACAAACATTGTCGTCCAGAACCTCGTCTGCAACGGCTCCCACGGCATCTCCGTTGGCTCCCTCGGCCAGTACGTCGGCACCTTTGACGTTGTCGAGAACCTCTACGTCTACAACACGAGCATGTCCAACGCCTCGGACGGTGCCCGCATCAAGGTCTGGCCCGGCATGGATACCCCCTTCCAGCCCAACCTCTCTGGCGGCGGCGGTTCGGGATACGTCAAGAACGTCACCTACGATACCTTCCACAACGACAACAACGACAATGCTATTACGATTGATCAGTGCTACGGTCAGAAGAACCAGACTATCTGCAACCAGTACCCTGTAAGTTTCTCCCAGCTGGTCCCAAGATGAAGAAAGATGGAGAATTGGAGTATTAACACCATCTGTTCTAGTCCAACATGACCATCAGCGACATCTACTTCAAGAACTTTGACGGCACCGCCTCCTCCAAGTACGACCCGCGCGTCGGATCCCTTGTCTGCAGCAGCCCCGCCGTAAGTTTTGTCTTTCTTCCCACTCTCTTACCATGTTAATGCGTAACTTTGCTGACACGCCGAACTAGAAATGTGTCAACATCAACGCCTCCAAGATTAACGTCAAGGCCCCGAGCGGCAGCAACCCCCAATGGCTCTGTGTTAACATGGACACTGGCCTTCTCGACATCAACTGCGTCACCAAGGTGACCAAGAGCTAGAAGATCCGAGTCCCCGCTGGACCTGTGATTTCTTGTTTAATTTTATTCTGTATATTTGAACTTTACCTTCTTGTATTGAAATGGGAAACTTTGCCCGGTTACTTTCATGTAACCCCCGTCCAAAATTTTATTCGAGGGGAAAACGTGGATCTCATGCATATACATACTATAGCTTCGTATTTCTCATGCCTATAGACATTCGAGGCTCGAAAATTGACCGATCATCAAAGAGAAGCTCATCTCTTGAAACACAAAAGTTCTTCCTATACCATGTTTCAGCGCTCAAATCTCCCTTCCCCTAGAATTCCCACTGAAGGAGCCGATGGGATACCAGTCAACCATCAAACTGACTCAGCATGTCCGTCAGAAGGTTTATCAAACCTCCACACAGCCATATCCCTCATCTCATCAAACCGCCACACCTTGACGCACTCCTTTTCGACGGCGATAAGCCTCCCGCCGCACTTCTCAGAGACTCTCATGCTACCCACGTTCTCCGGGTCCACCTGCGCAATGAGGTGCGTAATCTCGACTTCACACCCGTCCATCTCGTTCTCTTTCTCTTTGATAGCTGTGGGGACGAATACCTCCTCCCTCGGAGCCATTCTCCTCCGACTCCAGTACATCTCCAAAAACGCCCTGATCGCGCGCGTGGCGTATCCTTTGCCCCAGCAGTCGGACCTCAGCTTGTAGCCTATCGATAGCCCCCACGCTGACGCCCTTGTCGTTCTGATGATGCCAATCATCTTGGTCTCTTTAGTGGTGCTGGTGACATCCACCTTGTCGTCCGGCGGTAGCGAAGGAGGCGCGTAGTCTGAGACCATCACAGCGCAGCTTAGGTGCCAGGGTTCACTCGTGAGAGCCTTTTCCATGCGTTCTTTAGAGGCTTCGAGGGTGGTTGTGTGCAGCTGAGTGCTGGGTGGGGGGAGACTGAGGTGAGCAAGGTGTGTGATTGAGTGACATTAGTAGAATCAGAAAAAGCAATTTACCTCCAGAGAGCCGCTTTACTGTCGGATGATAGTTCGTGGAAGCCTTGGAGATGCTTTTGTAGGTGCAAGGGCTCTAGCCAGAAGATTGGTCTGGGTGCTTTTGAGGACATCTTAGTATTTTGGCGAGTCTAATATCGCTGTCGAGGTATGATGCGAAATGATTATACGAGAAGTGAGGTATGATGGTAGAACAAATTGTGTTCAACGTTCTTCATGGCATTGATTGGAAAGATTGTGAATGATTCTCGATCCTGGTTCGGCTTGGTCCTGAAAAGTCGCCCGTTCCAGTGAGTCACTATTCCCTGGCTAACTCCATGAGTGGTGTAAGACTGAGCTCATCCAAGGACTTTTGTAATAGAGCCCAGCTTTTAGCCCTTAGTTCCCAGAAAATTGAACACGAAGAGTATCTTTCTGTTCAAAAACATGTTTGCTTAGCATGGTCGCTAGTTGTGCATACAATGGCCACTTGATTAGATTAATATCGAGAAGCTGAATGGAATATGTAAGTGAACGAGTCCAATTGAAGCAGATGCGCTAAGCGTCATGGAATCCTTGCAAAAGCTACTGAGCTTCTTCTATGAGTACCAACTTGAGAGAACAGAAAGACCGATTCACGGAAAATCTGTTCAGATCATTCGTTCAGCCTGGGCTGGTGAGATGACAGACAACATGAATTAGATCTTTGATGAGTGACTGATTGAAGAGGTAGTGAACGTCGCTGCTCCAGACCCCACATTGCGCGCCCCTCATTTTCGTCCGCCCACCCTCGGGGGCACCCGTAGAGCTTCTCCGATAAGATAAGACATTTTTCGAACCTCCAAACTTTCCAAGCTCAAGGAAGTCACTTCAACGCGATAAGACCACAGCCACATCCCACGTCATTGCACGCGCACCATGTCCAGAAATGTCGGCAGCAGGTCCTAACTCGAAACCTCTAAAGTCTGCCTTCGCCAACAAACGAAAACAGGGATCCTCGGGCGACAATGGCGGGAACAACGGTGCAGGCGGCGGCAGCGGCGGTGGAGGATGGGCGCAAAAGCGCGTCAAGATCCGCAACGACCGCGAAATCGCAGCGCAGTCCTCGGACGCGGCCCTCCGCGACGGCGAGCTCGACCTCCAGTCCTTTTTGAACGCGCGCGAGTTCGAGATCCGGGCGCTCGAGGAGAGCATGCGACACACCAAAGTCGAGGCCACGAGCCGGGCGTTCCAACAGGTGCCCCGCGGGCTGAGGCGGCGGACGGCGAGCCATAATGCAAAAAGGGTGCCCAAGAGGCTGCGCAGGCGGGCGCTGAAGGAGATGGCGGAGGATAATACCCCCGTGGTGCTCTCGAAGCGGAGGAAGCCCAAGACGGCGAGGGCGCGGATCAGGGCGGAGACGGCCAAGAGGTTGGGGATGCTTGCGGAGAAGAAGAGGAGGCGGGCGATGAAGGCCGCGAAAGCTAGAGCAAAGGAAGGCGAGGAGGAGGATACGACGAAGACGACGGGCAAGGCGGGCGACGGACCTAGCAAAGGCGCAGTCACAGTCACGACGAGGCCGCCGCGGCCCAAGATCCGCCGGAACCAGCTCAACGACCCGCCGCAGCGCAAGTCCAAATTCAGAAAACGGCAAATCAACAAGACGTGGCTGCCGACGCACCTCTGGCACGCTAAGCGGGCGCGCATGACGGAGCCCGTGAATCCGCTCTGGCGGTTCGCGATACCCCTGACGCCCAACGAGAAGACGTACCGGGCGACGCACCGGTCACACGGCGACAGGGGCGCCGTCGTCTGGGACACGAGCTACATGAGCACGATTGGGCTCTACGGGTCGGCCAAGGGCGTGGAGCAGGTCCTGCGCCGGCTCGGCGTCGTGCAGGAGGGTTGTTGGAATGAGAGGGGGAGGAAGTGGAGGGAGGGCACGCGGCACTGGAGCGGGTTGTTGAGCAGGGAGGTCAGGGGAGGAGGCGAGGGGAGGCGGGAGGTGTGCCCGGCGATGATTCTCTGGAATCCTGAGCCGGTTATTGAGGACGGAGACGGGGCGCAGACGGTCAAGGTCCAGCGACAGGTCTTTGTGAGGGTTCATCCGTCCGCGTTCCTCGAGGTTTTCAACGAGCTTCTTCGGCTTGTGAAGATGCAGAATCCCAGGATGTACATGGAGGATTTGCGCTTCGAGATTGGCAGCATCGAACTCACCGGCCCCGCATCAACCGAGGCCCTCTTAGGCATTCTGCACCCATACCACACCGCAGAAGGATCCAGAGAACAGCACGCAGGCATCTTCAACGGCCTGACCAGCCTCATGAGTCCCGCGTCGCTTCCCCTCAACGCCACGTTGGGTTTCTCCATCATGGACCCTCGCCTTCGATACCCGCCAAGAAAAGTCGCGCGTCCCGACCCCAACGATGAGGAAGAGCAAGACAACTCTCTCGACCTACTCGCAAACTGGCCGGCAGAAACAAAACTGAAGCCCCACGCCCTCTTCCACAGAGACGCGCGGGCTTCAGCCACGAGACTCCCCTCGCAAAAGTCAATCGACAGACGCAAAGGGGCAAGACGTCCCGGCACAGACCTAAGCGTCTCGGACGCCGACCCACCGATTCCCGTGATACTAGTAGCATCACGCGCGCCGGCGGCCGGAAACAATAAGAACAACTCCCAAGGGAATTGGACGCTCCTGGCGCCTTGGCGGTGCATCCAGCCACTATGGCACAGCCTGGTTCACTTCCCCCTCAGCTCGGGCGGTAACCCGCGCTTCTCCGGGCTGGATCAGATCCGCCAGGTCGCGTTCGAGCGGGGCGCGCCGTGTTTCCCGTTTGATTTCCTCGGCACCGATGCCGGTGCCGCGTGGGAGGTGGAGCAGCGGCGCCTGCGCAAGGCGAGCTGGGAGCGGCGGCCGAAGAGTAAGCGGGTCGCGTGGGATTCGTTGGATCTAGGTGCCGGACGGAAGGGGGAGGTTGGTTGTGGATGGGCGTGCGATGTGGAGTTCTTGTTCCGGGAGGAGACGGCGACGAGTAAGGGGCGAGAAGAGGAGGAGAGGGCTGCTGCTGCGCCGGAGGCGGATGAAATGGACGTTGACAAGCCTTCTCCAGCAAAGAAGAGGGAAGCCGCTGCTGGTGATGATGCGCCCGAGGGAGAGTTCCTCAAGACTTTGCAGCATATCCGCAAGGACGCCTTCAAGACACACACATCTTCGCCATCGTCAGCGACAACATCTCCATTACCGCCGAGATCCGTCATCAACGTCAAACTATCCATCCTCAACCGCGGCGTCGTCACCGCCTGCGCAAGAATCTACCGCCTACCCGCGCGACCCGCGCCCACCGACCCAAACTCCTCCGCCGAAGTCCCCGCAACGGTACCTCCCCCGCCGTCGCCGCCGACGACATCCGTCCAAGGCGGCAGCAGCAGCAGTCTACCCCCTAACCTCCGCGCCCAATGGCTCGCCACCATCCCCATATCCCCCGGCACGGCCAAGAAGAACGGAAAAACAAAACATCATCAACAGCAAGGCGACCTCCCTCTCGTAACTCAAAAGCAAATCCTTGCCCAGAAACTCCTCGCTTCACCCGTAGGGTCCATAGGAGACTCCGCGTCGTCGTCATCACTGCTGCTGCCCACGAAACCGAACCAGACGGACATGAATGGACACCACCCTCTCGTCCCCGACGAAAAAGACCTGCTCGGTTTCGTGACGACGGGGTCGTATTGTCTAGCCGAAGGACGGGGGACGGCGATTGGATGTTTATCGGCCGAGAAGTCTGTTGAGGCGATGAGGGACGGTGGTGCTGGTGGGAGAGAGGGGACATTGTGTATTGTGCGGAATGCCGGGGAGAGCGTCGGGTGGATTGCGCGGTGGGAGGTTGTTTGAAAGTGAAGGATTTACTCTATGACGCACATCTCCTGCGAAACAGTACTATGCATTTTTTTGTTGTAGACCGTGTAAAGGTCTGAGTACGTGCCAATCAAAAGCTGGATAGAAGCATGATTCGAGGAGAGTGTCTGTTGAGGAGGGGGACTCGAGGTAGAAAAGGAGATATCGGCCCCCAAACAGAGGGCTGTTGATATACGACAAGCCAGTCACAAGAGAATAAGGTAGGCTGTCCTCAAGATGAAAAAAAAAGACAGTCGCCCGATAAACGGGAGTGAATATATCCAGTAGTAATTCGAGACCAGTCACATTGCACGCTCTCATCCCCTCTACCCCAAGAAAGCCTTCTCTTCTCGTCTTGAGTCCTAGTCTAGGGCATGGCCGTTTTGTGTGAAATCGCTTCCTGGCTAGGGGTCCAAGGTAGAGTAAGCAGGTTCAAGGCAGATAGTTACCAGATCCCCCCCGTGCCAACCCGAAGTAAGACATCTTTTACATATCACTATCGTCATGACAGAGAGATTGCGTCTAACACGACGTCAGGTGAAGACTCGGCTGTTTTGACGAGGTTTATTCTGTCCTCACTGTGACTATCCAGCCCTTGTGCTGGAATTAACAAAAACATCAATACGCATCTAGCTGCGAGACATCTTATCTGGTTTGGTATACCCGCTCTGGGATCTTCCGTAATGACGGCGCAAAAGAAGGCCGCCTGGATATGTAGAAAAAGAAAGCCAACAAAATGACAGTGACGCCTTTTTTGGTTCCTGCTGTGTAAAAATAAAACGCCGTCATTATATCTCCCTCAAGGGCGAAACGTGCCACTTCCAATGAGGGTGATTTTTCTTTCCAAGCACGCGCGATAAGGCCTCACTGCTTCCAGTGACCCGTGGCACCTTAACAGAGGTTGAGAAGCTTTGCAAATATAGGGCTCTCAAGAGAAAGAGCAAAGGGCCAGGACGGTGGCGCCTTTTAATCTTCCTCGCTGACCTCACTCTCCTCAGCATCGCCACTATTCGCGGCCTCGAGCTCCTTCTCCAGCTCGGCCTCCAAATCGTCTTCCAACGCGTCCTCAAAGTCGGGCTCCGAGTCAACGTCCATCTGCTCCACCTCACCCTCGGCATCCTCATCCTGGTCGTGGTGATTGTGGTGCTGCTGTTGCCGCTGCTGGCCGTTCATCGGGCTCGGCAGGTTAAAGTTTGCGAAATCGCGCTCTTCCAGATCCGACTCGCCGTCGGCGTCGTCGGCCTCGGAGTCGCGCAAAAAGTCGGAGAAGCTGCGAACCTGGATGTTGGGCGCGAAAGCAGGTGAGAAGTCGGCCCGTTTGTTCTTCTGCTCGTCGGGGTACTCTATCGTCAAGCCAAAGTCGTCGTCATCGTCGTCGTCGTCCTCCTCATCCGAGCCCGCGGGCGCCTTGGCCTTCTTCTTGGGCGGTGATGCGGCCTTGGGCGCCGGTGGCGGCGCGTCGTTGGTCGGTAGGGCGAGGGTGATGTTCTTGGGCGGCGGCGGGGGACGGGCTTTCTTGTTGCTGCTGGCCGAGGGCCGCTTGGGGCCGGTGGCTTTGGAGGCTGGTTTCGCGAGGGGTTTGTCCTTGTCCTTGGGTTCGGCGGCGGCAGGTTTGCGAACCTCGGGAGTCGCGGTTATGGAGGTGTCGAGCTGCTCGAACTGCTGGCGCAAGGTCTCGGGGTTGTCGTTGGTCGGGGTGCGGGTAACGTTCATGTGGAATGTAGAATCGACCTTGTCGAGGATGAAGGCTTTCCTGTTGGGGTCGAAGTAGAGGACGTACTGGTTATCGTCCATGGTACGGGTACCGGCGTAGCCGTACATGCCATTGTTGCCGTCGGGAAAGGAGAGGTCGAAGCTGGACTTGCTGCCAGGAGTCTCGGGTTTTAACCTGGCTGTCGCGGGTTCGGAGGCTAGTTCTGGTTTATGATTGTCTGTAGTGAGGACGCGCGAAGGCGAAGGTGTCAGTCCCAGCATCGGCATCGTGTTTCAATCATGGAGTCTGGTGGGAACGTTACGTACATCGCACAGAGGTGAAGACCTCCTTCTGGGTGCGGCCGAGGAGAGTGTCGCTCAAGATGACGGGGTATTTTCCCGTCTTTGTCGGATCAATGAGGCCATTCAGGTTCTTGGGAAGGGCCTTTTCCCTGTGATTTGGACGGAGAGCCGACATTGTGGCGCCTGTCGCAAAGAGGGAGTGATGAGAGTAAGGTGAGGAAAGTGAAGTGGAGGGAGGAAAGACGGTACTGCGTACTGCGTGCTGCGTAGACCGATGATCGTTGAAGGGAAGTGGGGAGAGGGGACCTCGTAGGGGGGAGACGGGATGATTACCTTACAGAGGCGGGAACTGGGGCCGGTCCCTTTGCGCTGTGCTGCCGCTGCGGTTCCGCTACGAGTCGCCTGCAACTTTAGAATTGTTCCGCGGAGGGTGAGGTGCGCTGATGTTGCAGCTCTTCAGGCGGAAAGGCCGAGACCGCAGGTGGGTTGCACTGCTAAAAAAAAATGCACGTTGACCAGGGTGGTGGATGCAGGACATAAGCCTAAGGACGAATGATTGACGACAAGTATGAATAGGCGGATAAAAAGGTGATGGGATTCGGGAAAGCTGATGCGATTTGAGGTGGAGATCGGGGTAGTCAAAAGAGAAAGATTTCTGTCGTGGATGTTTGTGTGAGAGTTGTAAAGCAGACAGCACAACGAGATTAAATTACACCTCCGGATCTGATCACTCGTCGCTTAATTCAGTTCCATTGCCTCGATTCAATTTCCAGGTCCACGGGTAATTCTCAGGTCAGCGCTGGTGACTGTCCTCCGTACCTTAGTCTGCCTGTTGGATAAGGTAGGCTGACGTTTGGACGCCTGAATCAGTGGTGGCAATAACACTGAATGTTTCCGAGGATTTAGGTACGAAGTTGTGCTACTGAGTTGTGACAAGAATAGCCTTTGGGAGGAACAAATCTCAGAAGGTGTGTACGAATGTCAATATCTGGCTGGGCAAATTGAAGTTTGGCTTACTCATCCGTTTGAGGAACTACAGTGCCGGTAGCGTACTTCCGCTTAAGCCTACCTTACCTCATATCCAAGAATGTGCTGCAATACGATCTAAATAAGGCCATCGTGATCTCCCATTTTCGAAGAAAGTCGACTTCTCTTGCGCTGCGAATACCCAGCTTTGAACGCCACTACCTTTAGCCAGTACGAAGAAGTGCCTTATGTTCCAGCTCTGAATGGAGACAACCGCATATTGTTCGTATAGGCTAGTATGAAGCATTGCTGTTCCCAATGCACATCTATTCTTGGAATGCACTCCCTCAGCATTGTTCACACAGCTCACTGCACACTCACTGCGACTACGGAGCTGCCAGTGACAACCTGGAAGGTGATGAGGGACGACGAAGAAGTACCCCGTTATCCGCGGGAGCCCCAGATTTTGTGATAAGATTGAGTTCGTTCTTATCTAGAGCCCGCCACTAGCCGAGGAGACATCCGGGTTTTGCACGGCTCGGTTGACATGCCCCTCTGTGTGTACGAAGTACTCCGTACACTGTACCACCTTGCGTCCCTCTGTCAATCTCACTCGGCATCAATGAGATTGCCTTGATAGCTCAAGGCACTGTGCAACTCTTGAAGGCGTTTGGTTCGTCAATTGATCGAACATTGATTAATACATCATGGCTATATTCGCGTACATTCCAGGTCACATCGATGAACAACGGCGGGGGAAATCAAAAGGTACTGGCCGGGGTTCTCCATAGTACTCCTCCCCAAGGCCCCAACCTCGTCCAGGTTCATGTCAAAGCTCCCCATTCCCCCGCCGCTGCCCCAGGCTAGAGAGGAGTATTCAGGCCCTGTGGCTCTCAAATGCCATCATGGCCCGCCAGGGGTAAGCGCAGACAACCTCGGATCAAACAGCCACACAAGCTTCGGCAACGAGCGGCAGTACTCCGTACCTACCCTGCCTCCCTTCCCTTCCACTCGAGCGAGACAAGCTCCAGTTGCTACGGCGTAGAAAACACTGCTTTGTGAATTTCTCCTTCTTTTCCTGAACTCTCCTTCCTCCTGATTCGAGTGACCAAGTAGGAGAGAGAACGCGAGGCATTGAGACTGTGACGATACCCAAAGATCATTGATACCTTATATCCCCCTCAAGGCCATCCACATCTTACCACTCCTCTCCCAATCAATTGACCTGCATACACCTCCTCGCGGTCATGTCTGCGGCGGTCAACCGAGGTCTCAGGACAGCTTCCCGATCATTGCGTCTCCAATCGCGAAGCGTCCGCCTAGCCACTCCTCTCCGCGCCGGCCTCGCCTCCACTAACTTTGCCGCCCGCTCCGCACCTCAACAATCCCACAACTTCACCACCGCATCTGCGAGACAGAGCGCCGCACCAGTCATGGCCGAAGCAAGAGAATACGATCCTGAGATCAAGGACATTGCCAACTACGTCCAAAGCTACAACGTCGATTCCGAGCTTGCTGTGAGTATCTTTTTCTTTGCCTCTTACCATCCCCTTCTTCCCACTGCTGTTCGGGGCAAGACCCGCCTGAGTTTTACCCCGCGTCACAACCAGACCACCGCCGCTAACCGCCGCTTTCATGACAACAGTTCGACACGGCACGATGGGTTTTCCTGGACACTCTGGGCTGTGGTCTTGAGGGCCTCCGCTTCAAGGAGTGCAGTAAGCTCCTGGGTCCCATTGTCCCCGGCACTGTTGTCCCCAATGGCCCCAAGGTCCCTGGTACCGACTTCCAGCTCGACCCCGTGAATGCTGCCTTTAACATCGGTGCCATGATCCGCTGGCTCGATTACAACGACTGCTGGCTCGCCGCCGAGTGGGGACACCCTTCCGACAACTTGGGTGCCATCCTGGCCGTGGCCGACTGGATCACTCGTACCAACAAGGCCGGCGGTAACATTGCTGGCGGCAAGCAGTTCACCATCCGGGATGTTCTTGAGGGTATGATCAAGGCCCACGAGATTCAGGGCTGCCTGGCTCTTCTGAACTCCTACAACAAGGTCGGCCTGGACCACGTTGTCCTGGTCAAGGTCGCCAGCACTGCTGTTGTCTCCAAGATGCTCGGCCTCAACGAGAAGCAGATTGCCGACGCCGTCACCCAGGCCTGGGTCGACGGCCAGAGCTTGCGCACTTACCGTCACTCTCCCAACACCATGTCCCGCAAGTCGTGGGCTGCCGGTGATGCCTGCCAGCGCGCCGTCAACCTGGCCCTCAAGGTCATGAAGGGCGAGCAGGGCATCCCTACCGTTCTGTCTGCTCCCGTCTGGGGTTTCTACGATGTTCTGTTCAAGGGCAAGAAGTTCGAGTTCCAGCGCCCGTACGGCAGCTACGTCATGGAGAACGTTCTCTTCAAGGTCTCCTACCCTGGTAAGTAGTTTTGGAGTGATTTCCGTAATTCGAGCATGTCAACTGACCAGGAAAAAGCCGAGTTCCACTCCCAGACCGCCGTCGAGGCATCCTCCAAGATTCACCAGCAGCTCAAGGAGATGGGCAAGTCAGCGGCCGACATCAAGGGCGTCACCTGCCGCACGCACGAGGCCTGCATCCGCATCATCGACAAGCAGTTCAAGCCCATGGACAACTTTGCCGACCGTGACCACTGCATCCAGTACATGGCCGCGACCATGCTCGTCTTCGGCCGCCTCGAGGCTACCGACTACGTCGACGGCAGCGAGGCCGCGACCTCCCCTCTCGTCGAGTCCCTGCGCCAGAAGTTCAAGTGCGTCGAGGACCCCCAGTTCACCAAGGACTACCACGACCCCGCCCTCCGAACCATCTCCAACGCCCTGACTGTCGAGCTGAACGACGGCACGGTACTCGAGGAGGTTGTCGTCGAGGCACCTCTCGGTCACCGCCTGAGAAGAGAGGAGGCCAAGCCCGAGATCCTCAAGAAGTACAAGAGGCACTTGGAGCCCCACTTCGATGCCGGCAGAGTCAAGCAGCTTGTTGACCTTGGCCTGGACCCCAAGAAGTTGGAGGCCACTCCTGTGGATGAGTATGTCGATCTGTATGTTGCCAAGGACAGCAAGTTCGTCTAGGCGGTGGCGCATAAATGAATTTTAGGAAAAGATTGGATACTATAGATGTTATGTTTCTACAGGATTTAGATATGGAAATCTGACAAATAGTATTGTGGCGCTCAGGAGAGGTCCATCTCTGGTGTAAAGGGTTGTGGTGCTTGTGTCGGCACCGTTTACGACGAGTCGTCGGCCAGTGAGTGCATCTGGGCGGTTGTCTGGAAAGAGGATGAAGTTATGCGCATGGAACCATGGATATGAAAGTTGTTTGTAGGCAATACGAGTATTGTTGGACACCCGACTGGCCACACGCTAATGGCTTGTCGCTGACGAGTCCTCCCCTGCAAGAAAGCTCTCACGGCTCCCTCCCGACTCGGACAAGTGCTACCCAGGCACGGCCAAGTTTGGCGGGCACAGCCTCCCCGAAACCTCTTTAGGGGATGATTGGCTTCACCGTAAACCCAAGCACCCAAAGTCTTGATAGATGACTGATGATCGCCAAGCCCCCTTCCCTGAGCTGAAGTCTGGGCGACTTGAACCAGGTGGGTTCTGTTCAGTGGATGTTTCTCCTGGAAACGGTGGATACGGAGACGAGGAGACAAGAGAAACGGCTAGCTCGGGTCACGGCATTGTTTTGCGTTTCACAGGCCAGACACTTTTCGTTTTTCAGAGTGTCATTTGGAACCACAGAACCACAGGGACCACCAAAAGGTGAGGGAATGGAAATGCATGGCGTGTTACCTAAGCCGCACTGCCACTCACCTTAGGTACTTACGGATCCCGTACTACAGCCTGCCTACGGATACTTCTACGGCGTACAGTCTGTACCTCCCACTTGGCCATCCACCGAGAGCGCCACTTTAGTCCGTATTGATCTCCTGTTCGGACCTTTACTTCACTCCGACCGCATCTGTTTGTTCTGGAAACAACCTCGCCTCCTTTGATTTCTCCAACTGTTGAACTACCTGATACCCTCTTGCTTTTCGACTCACCAGAAAGCACTTTGCTCTACTCACCTTAATACCGACGACAAAACTCGCCTTCCACTACACACTTCTCGAGCAACACCTTTGATAGCCCATCTATCTAGATTCAAGTGGGGTTAGTCTCACAACAGGCATCATGGACAGACAAACCATCATTGAGACCAACCGGTCGCTGCGTACCATCAAGAACGTAGGTCACTTCCCGACAGCTTTCCGAGGCTATCGAGAGTCCGCGGAAGACATCGGTCGACTCTAGTCACTTCCCACCACAAATCTCTCGATACCCGACCCGATCCGCAATCCCACGGAAACCGCAGAATCACTTTCGTCTAACCTACCCTTTCCTCCAGGAACTCGAGAACCTCCTCGAAAAGGGCGTCATCTCCGAAGATGCCTACGACAGCATGCACGCCACCCTCCCCGCCGAGACGCCCCTCCACGGTGCCGCATCCCGCGCCGCTCCCAACGCCGCCGCGACCCCCGTCCAGCACAACAACCCTACCTCCCCGCCCCCGACCGCCGCCATGGCCGCCATGAACGTCAACCCGTCCGCCTCCCCGGCGCCCCCCTCCTACAACCAGACCGGACCCCCCTCCCTGCCCGCCCGCACAAACGAGAAGCCCGTCCTGGCACACGCCCGCGCGCTGTACCGCTACGCCGGCGCTGACGCCCGCGACGTGGCGTTCGAGCGGGACGACCGCATCGCCATCCACGAGTACATGAACGCCGACTGGTGGATGGGTCGGAACCTCCGCACCGGCCAGGAGGGCATCTTTCCCAAGACATACGTCCTCGTTGAGCAGGACATGGCCAAAGGCGCCTTCGCTCCCGTCCCTGCTGCGGCTCCCGCCCAGCCTCAGTATGCCGCCCAGCAGCCGCAGTGGGCTCCCCAGCCGCATTACGCCCAGCCCCAGGGCCCGCCGCCTCAGCAGAACCCGTATAACGCCGACGCGCCGCCTCAGGCTGTTGCGGACCAGAGCACGGGGGGCAAGGAAGGCGGCGGCAAGGGGTCCGAGATGGGCAAGAAGTTTGGAAAGAAGCTTGGTAACGCTGCTATCTTTGGTGCCGGTGCCACTATTGGTTCCAACATTGTCAACAGCATCTTTTAAGCGTATTGTTTGATGGTGAGGTGCTGAGAAAATATGGTGCTGGGTTTGCTACGGAACATATTTCCATGGCTGACAATCTGGACGAAAAGGGTCCGTACTGCTTGAGGATAAATATGGCTGGGAGGAAGTTAAAGGCTGCCTTTTTCCCTTGTTTTGTTATTTTCTGGGGGGTTGGGTGTATATCTCAACTCCTCCTCGGGAAAGCCCCAGTCCGGAAACCCCCGCCAAGGGGGAGCTCGGCTGAAGTTGCTTTTGGATCGGTTTGTTGCTACATGGGAAAGACTGGCACATATGGACGCGCTCATTCTTTTCTTTCCCCCTCTTTCCTCCCGCTAATTGGTCATGGGTCTAGGCGTTTATCTGAATTTACAAGGCATTTCGTATACTGAAAATCACTTTGTATACTTCATATGATTTTCCATCTGGTGACGTGATTTCGGGGGTCTCCCACGTGTTATCTCTCCGTCTGTCTATTGTTTTGTCGTCACTTGCTGAGCTCAATCTACTAGCTGAACCATATCAACGTGCCAACCTGAAAAGAGCCTACTCATCAGGCAAAGTAGTTATCAAAAAAGTGATTCCCCGAAGACGAGGACATGATTGGGGGACTAACAACATTCGAGGGCAAATAAGTTCGGAAACAGTATGGGTGGCAGTGAAGCAACGGGGGTGGGCAAAATTGACTCCAGGTTACTACCGGAGAATTTCGTTCTCCCTCCGTCTTCTTCCTAGGTGTCCTGTTTGGTGTGTACTATACCCCAAACACACACCCAGAAGACTCGAGACTCCAATCAAAGCACAAGCTTCGGGAAGGGGGCCCAAGAGAAACGAGAGAACGAGGAAGAGAGCGGGTGTGGGATGGATGACTTCGCGGCTCGGTGACCCCGGACATCCGAGGTAATCCTGGCCCTAGACCCCCCCTTCCCGAACTGCTCGTTACCGGTCTGACGGGTGTTTTCTCTTTTGATCGTGGACTAGGGGGGACGACTGGGTTTGGGAGGTTCGGAGGGGGAGGTGTGGATTTCGGGGGGAAGGGGGCGAATGGTGGTCATTGCACGACGATGGCTTCGTTTTGCTTCTTCTATTTTTCTGGTATCTCAAGAGAAGAGATAGAGAATAGAGACGTGTACGGTAGAGGGATACGGAGACATTGGTCAGGCCGGGTGTTTCTCGAATCGGTAAGCTACACTTTATTGAATCCCCCCTACTGTGCCAGTCAATATCACTCCCTGTTGATCCTCGCGTTCTACGTGTTCTCCTTTGAATCCGGAGAAGTGACAGACACCCCGGGATTCTGATAGCACGTTGTGTGGGCGTAACCTTGTTTATGACGAAAAAACGGCAACTTTCGATTGTTCGCTTTCTGGACCTGTCGCTATAAGCTGGCGACGTGGAGGGAGGCGAGTGTATTGAGGCTTTGGGGCTGCCAAGCTGTGTATATCAAGTTGTGTGTTAGCGCCATTCTTCCTCCACATTCGCTGCGTAGACCCTTATGCCATCATACTCATCACCCAGAGCATATACTAACTAGGGATCATGCCTCCAAAAGCGTAACTTTCGGGACAAGAGCTGAGATGTGAAGAAAGGGTTCTTGATTTTCCTCTGACGATAGATACATCGTATTCCCACTCATCTCACTCATCCCACCCGTACACACACACACACATACAACATACCAAGAGAGGCGCGCGCCGTGCACATACCAGCTCCATCCCGTTCTCCCCCTTCCCTGCCCTCCCATCCACCACCTCTCATACTGATACGCCGGTGTGAAAGTGCGAGGCAACCTCTCTCGTCCCTTCCTATCCCGCACGCTTCTCCCACCCATACATCACTCCCTCTCACACACCCTCAACCAAACTCATCCACTTCATCCAATCCCTTTAAGCCCCCCGGATGAGATCTCTCCGACACCTCACCCCCCCTACACTACTCTTCAGTCTTCAGTCTTCGCCAAACCCCAGACTTTACTCATCATCCATCCCAGGACTCCTTACATGGGTAACCCCCCTATTCCTACCACACTCCCGATAAACGCCAACGGGATGAAAAGAATTCAAGGTTTGATCGAATCGCGCTGCTCCTTTCCATCTCCATCCCTAGCCGGGGTGTTATTCTTAGACTTTTTCATTTCGTCGCCGGTACCGAGGCCGTGGACGAACATGTGCTCGATTCGGGGAAAGAACGTCGAGAAGAGATCGGGGAAAAAGAAAGAGAGGAGGAAAACGTGGGGTCCGGTTCGGGCGTGAACTTGCACCCCGCGCTGGCTCTTCTTTTTGGTCCAATGCTCTCTGTCCATACGGCCCCTACTCCCCTCCCCCCACCCGGGTTGCAGGAGTTCTTCTCATGGACGGGGAGGATGTCCGACGACGTGTGAGAATCTGGGGGTTTTTCATGCTAGATTGAATATGGGGATACAGGTTTTGACGTAGATCTCCTTCTGGTTGGATGGGTATTCGAGGTCTTGAGCGTGTTCACGCTCTAGTTGACATTTTTGATGTAAAGGATGAGGTCGAGGTTGAAAGTCCATAACAGTTTCTCGAAATCTCACTGAGATCAGTTGGTTTGACTCGCTTATCGTGATGTTGTAACTTAGGTTTAGAGAGTGTGTGTTTCTTCATCTCATCGCCTCACGATGAGTATTGCTAACCATGGTGATTTCTTGTACGCCATGTTCGCGAACATAACGAAGTCACGCACAGGTCAAAAGTTCAGGACAAAAAGAGGGTTGATATTCATTCCACTATCCAGTCTCCTCCATCCCCCCGATGAGACAAAGAAGAAGCTATTCCTACAGTATCTTAGAGAACACAGCCCCTCAATTTTCAACGAAGTTCCATGGAGTAAAAATGAACAAGTCACCGTCTTCCGCTAGAAACATCTCAACAACAGCAAAGTGTCGAGACGCTTCCTCTCCTGGACATGGTGCGCCGCCATATTGCAGCTGCGAGAGCCAGAAGAAGGCGAGACGGTGAAAAGGGGACAGCAGAGCGAAAACGCCAACAAAAACACTACCGTCTAGCAGGCTCCGAAAACACGTTCCCGCCAACCCACACATCCCCCCTTTCATCTTCTCCTCCAAAAGTGAAAAATGGAGCAACAGACCCGAATCGAGTTCCTGGTCTGACGATGGTAGAAAAACCATACACTGGGCTCAGCCTCCAAGAGGCTCCAGCTATACCTCATCACGCGGCGCCCTTCCAATCTTGACACCGTGCCTCCAAGAATGGCGCCCGCAAGTCTGCTCCGCTTCATCCTCTACAGCAAACGCTGAAATGCTCCTCTGTCTCTTCGCGTTGAACATTCTGTCGTTTTCTTTACAATCTGTCGTACGCTTGCGTCTGTCACGCAGGGATACATCCACTGTCATGATGCTATTCCCTCGAAAATGGCGTATGCCTTACATGGGCCGGGCGATGCCAATGGGGGTACCCATCTTCTCGTCTTGCCACTGCGGCCGCTCGTTGTTCCAGTACTGGTCGTCGTCTTCGAGCGTCTTGGCCGGGGCGACCTGGGGCTCGAGGCGGCCGGCGGTCCAGGCACGCATGGGCTTGCCGTACTTGTACATGACGGGCAACAGCATCGAAACACCCGCGAGCGCGGCGCTGTAAATGCCAAAGTTCTTCAAGAATCCGAGGTCCTCGATCCAGGTAGTGACGTTGAACGACATGATGAAACCGATGATGAGACGGGATGAAGAGACGTTGACCAGGACGGGTCTAAGTACATGTTAATTGCGAAAATTTTGAATTACGTGATGAACAACAACTTACCCTGCAAAACGGGGATAACTCTCAACCAAGTAAACGGCGAAGATGGTGTTGGCAGTCAACAAACCGAAGCCGATCAAGAAGATGGAGACAAGCACGACAATAGAAGGCAGAGTTCGAATGTTCTCGCCGGCGTAACCGAAAAGGATCGGGCCAACGATGGAGGCCAGGAGCGGGAACACCAAACTGATGAGATGAGCCTCGGGCTCACGTCGACCTCCGTTTCGCTTCGCAATGTAGTTGGATATCTTATCGGCAACGTAGCCACCAAAGAACCAGACGAACGGACTGGCGATGACAATGGGGATGACGGCGAAACCGAGCGTCTCGAACTTCCAGCCGGCGGCAATTAGGAGTGACGAACCGACCTGACCTGCAGCACCTTGCATGGAGACGAGAATGGAGTTGATAATGATGACCCAGATGATGTTGGGGAACAGGGTCGTCTTGAACATGTCAATGACCGACTGCTTGGCCTCCTTCCACTCGTAGCCGTAGTTGAAGATGCCGAACTCATCCCAGTTGGAGCGAGGGCGGAAGGTCGATTCGTCAATGCGGGGACGAGTTTCGCCAGGGCGCAGGGGGTAGACCTCCTTACCGGCTGTTCCAATACGTCAGACGTATCCAGTGATTCAAGGACGAAGGTACTCACCGAGCTCATCGTCGCTGCGAATCCAGCGGGTCTCAGGCACGAGCAGGATAAGACCAATCCACGCAAGCACACCGACGCCGGAGGTGATCCAGTAGATGAAGCGCCAAGAGAGGCGGGAAACAATGATGGGACTGTTTCAAGTAGTTAGCCACTGTGAAATACGCTGGCATAACCGACAAGTGTTTCGCAAGACTCACCTCATGATACCCAAGCTCACAATCAGGAGACCTTGAGAGGCACCGACGGAAGAGATGGCCTTATTGCGCTGATGAATGAACATCATATCCTGAATGATGAGGGGGATCAGAGCCTCGACGGCACCCGCACCGAATCCCTGGAAGCAACGAGCAGCCAAGTGGCTGCCGAGTCCTTGAGAGAAACCGGCCCAGAGACCACCAGTCCATGCCAGGAAACCAGAGAGCAGAAGCACAGGGCGACGGCCAACAGCGACCGAGAGCGGAACAAGAAGGTAGGAGCTAAGTCCGTTGACGAGCAATGGGACAGAGGCCAACAGGGCGACCTGGTACAAGGGTGGTCCACCGAGACCAGCGAGCAGCTTGACGGGGTCGAGGTTGACTTCGCCGGGCTTGTTCAAGGCCGAGATATCGATCTGGCTGAGAATGTGAGGGTCGATGCCGGAGTACTCTAGCACAAACACAGGTACCAGAGCACCAACGATGAACTCAGCCGCGAGGGCGAGAGAGCCGACTACGAACTAGTCAGTGGCAACCCGAGTTCATTCTTCCACTAATACCAGACTTACAGAAGCAGAGTGCGCCAATGGACGTCCATTTCCTCCAGTTCGGCAAGTTCAGGGGATCTGTCACATCGTGTCAGCAAACAGTTGCGTATCGCAGTCGAACCCTCCTCCCCGTGTAGCTCCAATAGTCGCAAACTCACCCTTGGGATCCGGCGTGGGCATGGGCACAAATCGAATGACTCCTCCCTCGAACAACTGCGTCGATCCCACCACCAGGGCGTTCGGGGTCTCGACCCTCTGCACCGTGGCGAGGTTATCCGTAGACTCGGTCCAGCCGCTCTTTGACGCCATCTTGAAAGTCCTGTCCAAGGAACTCGTCTAGATGTCGGATATTGTCGTCGTCTTCGCCGTGCTAGTACAATGTATCGTGATGTATATCGGCCAATTCCAATCTCTAAAATCTTTGTTGATCACGGAGTCGCTTTCGTATTCCTCCCCGCGGAATTTAGTCGTCTGGCCAGAAAAGGGAACAAGAATCTCGAGAAGGATGGACGGCGGCGAGGGTTTGGAAATATACTGCTGCATGTCGCCGTGCGGTGACAGGTTGGCACGAGGGGCGAGCGCTCTGTCATAGGCCGGCCGCGGTTAGACGAGCAGTCTAATCTGAGACGAAGGCCGATGTGTGCAACTGCGCAACTGTTTGAGCGCACGGAGCACTGTACGGGGTGGTAAGAAGGGATAGACTCGAAGCATTTCCAAATTGGTCAACTCATGCGGATGTTTGGGGGGTGATTTGATTTGGGTGGGATGGGCGGCATCGGATCGACCTAATCCTGGTCTCGCATCTGTTGGTGAAGAGCCTATTCGGGCAATACGTCAACCTGGGTCTTAGTTAGCAAGACTTGACAACTCTATAGCCCTCCGCTAGCCCACACAAACAAGACAATGGGGCCTCAGTCGATCTGCCCCGCGCTGAGCCAAAACGAACAAGCTTTACAAAATGGTCGTGTTTGGTTCGCCTCTACTACCGTAAAAGACAGTAACAGACACAGTCTCTTTTGGAACGGACCAACGAGAAAGTGAGATGATGATGACAACCAACATGAACTTTGGTAAGCACGACAACCCGAGGAGAGAGGGAGAGGGAGAGGGAGAGAAAGACTGCCATGCCATCCTTTGGGAAAGCCCTCGTCAACTCATCACTGGAAGAGGACGGGCCTTGCGAGCAACTCGAGATGGGATGGTTGCAAAGTGACGGCACCGTCGACCACTGGGTCACTCCTGAACCGCCACGATCCCACTGTTGTAAAACTCTCAGATACGGCGAAGGGTTTTGAGTTGTTGCGATGGAGGGGTGCGTTGGCCTCGAATTGGTTCGAGCTGAAACACCACCACAATAGTCTATGCAAGGTCAACCCTTGTCTCTCCGCCTTGAGCCTCAAAGCAGCCCACCCCGGTAGTGGGCGGCAACTTTTCAGTAGACCAACGGCATCGCAGCGCTCGGAGAATTCGAAAAAACCAACACCTAGAGGTTTATTTTAATGAGCCGGCGTTCGACTTACGTACAATCTTACAATTTACCCCATACTCTGCCATAAGGCCCGTCGTCGACGATCCATGGCAAACACGCCGACTGTCTCGTGGCCCCGACATCCGATTCTAACGAGAGTCATACCTTCTGATGCGACGCCAAGTTTTCTTCACATCCATCCATCTTCCAAACATGCTTCGACACGGATGAATATTCACTAGAGGCGGAGCGTGGGCCGCCATGTTCCACCGCCACTCTCGGCCCGCTTTCACAAGCTGCCGTTCATGGGATGAGCCTCGGGCCAATCTTTGAATCCCAAAAGCCTAGTAACATGTTTGTCTTGTTCGGATTTTCATTCAAAAGTTGCTGTGCTGTCAGTGAGGCACTCAACACCAGACGTCCGCCGATAGTGAAAGGATGTGAAATAAATCGTCCATTCGTGTCCGGTTCCCCCTTTCATCGCGTTCGCTAACCAGCACTACTTGATCCGCCTGTCTGTGTCATGAAATGCTGCCATCCGTCCACCCGTCATCGTAACAAAGGATGTTGAGAAAAGTCAAGTCCTTTTCCACCTGGCGACTCAAGGAAACATTCGCAACCAATGCTAGTGCAGGTGCTAAACCAATGAGTGGTATCCATGCCCGATATGTCCCAAAACCTCCAAACTCCTTTGTTGTAAACATCAAAATCCTAGGTATCTGTGCGCGACGTACGAAGCCAAAGAAAAGTCGGTTGCAGATGATGCTACGAATCGAATGTAAGCGTTGATGCGAGCCGGCGGCAAAACCATATTAGTCCCTGCTTGAGGTAGACTCGGGAAGTGATGCTAGGATCTCATCCTGCGTCTCGGTGTCGTCGGGCCATGCTGGTAGGTCGAGGGACGCGTACTGCTCGCCAGTCTGCTCCTCCAATTCTTTTCGGAGTATTTCGATTGCAATCAACCAACGTCGTTGCAGTCTCTGCCTGCGGTCATTAAAAATCTTGACCAGGGTATCTTCTTCTTGCGCAAAATCCGTTGCCAGATTCTCTATGTCCTGCTCTTTCTTGTCGGTCAGTTTCTCGAGTTCTTGCTCCTGTCGTTCCAATAGCTCCTCCATGCGCTTGGCCTGCCGGTCTCGCAAAACGTTGATTTTGGCTTGATGCAAACGCTCCATGCCGTCTCGCACATTGTACTGTTGTCCCAGCAGACGTAAGTCCCTCTCCGTGACTACTCGTGGTGGCAGGTCGGCATTCTGTGTACGACCAAGCCCATCGCAGTATGCCTCCATGTGCTTGAGGCGGATCTTGACGCTCTTCTCGCTCTGGTCAAGCGTTGACCGTAGATCCATCTCAGCCTCAATCTGACGTTCTTCCAGGTGAGCAGCCGTTTTCGCGTGACGCTCTTTCATCTTTTCGATCTGATCTGAGTATCGGTCGGTCAAGGCCTGCTTCTTCTCGGCATGCCGCGTCCACATGACCCATTTCTTCTTCCTCAGATACACCCGGAATCGATCCAGTTCTTCGTTCATATCGCCTTGCAGCGTGGAGAACTGCGCGTTCTCGCGAGTCCGCTTCTCCGCCTCGACCTTTTCGGCAGCTTCGGCGGCTGCCGCTGCTTCTTGCGCAACCTTTTCCGCTTCGAGTTCAGCTTCCCTGGCCTCTTCCTCCATTCTCCTGCGCTCCAACTCTTCGTCTCCGTTGCAGAAGTTGGGACAACCGACGGACGGATCCCAGATGGCGCCACAGATGTAGCAAAATTGAGCTTTGCATCTGCAAGTCATATGTGTGCAGCCCTGACTCAACTCGACTAGTGTTCGGCACTTGTAGCATCGTCGCCAGCCGGACTTCTCGCCCATCTTGAGAACAGCCTCCAGTTCCCAATCGGAAGGGCAATCTTTGCCTACGGGATGGGCATTGCGTTTGCACATTACGCATACCCGTGTCCGACATTTACGGCACACCACGTCGAAAGGATGTTTCGGGTCAACCCGGTTGCGAGGAGGGATGAATTCACCACAGGCCATATTTGGGCAAAAGATTCTAGCTTCCCAAGGCGTGCTGAATTGCAAAACAGCCTTCAGAAAGGCATGCTGCTCCTCTCGGTTGAGTATTTTCTGAATAATGGAACCCGGAATCGGCTGTGTGCAGCATCGAGGCGGCATCTTGGACTCGTCCGTCGTAGCTTGCTGAATCATGATACTGAGACACTCGGCACAGTACGTGTGGCCACAAGGCAAGCTGTGCAAGGCATTCGACTTGTTGAAGTCATTGCGACAACATATGCACGAACTCGAGGTTGGTTAGCAAGCAGACAAAGAAGGCAGGTGACGGGGATTACGCACATTGTGGATTCTAGCAAGCCAGACTTGCGCTTCCATCGTATTTTCCTAATGCCCTCTTTGATGCTAAAGTAGCTTCTTCTTGAAGTCACGCTGAAGAGGCTGTGTGCGGTTGTATCGTGTGGTATTGCTGGAGGTGCCTTTTGGATCTTTGGTTGGTGTATGTTGGGGTCTATTTGCGACAGATACTTGTCGTAATGAGAGAAACTGAGGCTTTTGGAGCGTTTCCTGGCGAGAGACTGTGGAGGGACATCGGCGGCAATCGGAACCGCATGTAAAGACGGATGAGACGTCAAGGTTGTGCTGGCCGAATCCCGCGAGGCATTTGAAAACGTTCGGACATGTTGCGTCGCGATGGTCGAAGTCTGCGATTCCGCGCTCGAGGTATTGCGCTTATCGTGTGCAAATCGGGACGTGGGAATACCCAGGGCGGTTGCCTTTGCGACCAGTTCCTCCTCCACGTCTGCTTCTGACCGTTGCGACGACAGCCGCAGCACTTGAGCGCGATATTCTGCCTCGCCATCGTCTGCGGCAGTCACGAGAGGCGGCGGACGGGCCATGTCCGGAGATGAGCTCGTCTGGCCAGCGAGCGAACCCATGGCGGGCAGAGGGGTCGGAAAAGAGGAAATCGTCAAGTCAGGGCAGCGCGAGCAGAGGCATCGTGGTTCGGGGCTCGGTGTGGTTGACAGCTCTCCGGGCCTCGCCGGCCGGTCAAGCAGACAAAGGTGGTACGATTAATTGGCAATTAATGCGCAGATGGTTTGAAACGGAAGTTGCAGGTACTGACTTGACATCGAACGGATCAAGTGAGGCCGGAGAAAGGATGAACCCACGAGGCAGGGCAACCACAAGCTCTGGCGAGTAGGCGAAATGGACAGCGGCAATGATAGGACGAGAGGAGAGCCAAGGTTTGCAGGTGGTGGTGAAGGGCAAGGAAGGCCCAAGGGCGGGAAGCAGGAATAGGTGCGGTGGGATGTTCTGAATTGGTAGAGGGCGCGAAAGGGTGGTGTATGTCGTTTCTTTTTTGGGTGTGAGAGACGAAACGGCGAATTGGGATGCGGCCTGGACCGCGAACGTGACTTGACGGGATAGGAGGATGATGCAAGGTTTGGTGAGTGGTGTCGATTGTCGATTGTCGAGGAGGGGATGGGGAGCCGAGCTGAGCTGAGCGTCGCTGTGCCGGAAATACGGGTTGAGTGTGAAAGGGCGGACTGATGGCAGGGGCGAAAGAAAGCGCAGATCTTGGGGACCCTTGAGAATGACGAGGGGGGCTATCCGTCCCACGGCAGGCTAGAAACGGAGCGGGGAGAGGCGAGCGGTCGTGCTGCGACGCTGTGGTGGTTGTGAGATAGACGGGCGAGTCGCGGGCGGGTAGAGAGACCAGACCGTAAAGGGGACTCGGGAGGGGGGGGGGCTCCAAGGTGGTCGACAATCAACGTCCCAATGCTAACGTTTTCGAGTCAAGGGCCGAACGGTGAGTGCGGTTCAAGCCAGGCAGGTGTACGGTGAAGCGGTGGAATGCGAGAGAGATATCCATAGACAACAGCGGCGCAGGTGAATGTAGGCAAAGAGAGGATGCTTGCCGCGTCCTTTTGCCCTGCTGCTGCTCTGCAATTTTGTCGAATCCAAGGAAGAGTTGGGTAAGAGCGGGACTGGAGTTTGATTTGTTGGTGGTTTGTCGGCTGATGTGTGACGGTGACGAGAGCGCGACCACAGGACGGGACTCGGGAGACCTGATAAGATGCAGGTGAGAACCGTTGGTTTGGGAAAGATTGGAACAAACTGGACAATGGACTCAATGGAGGGACATGGTGACATGGGATTGGGCGCTTCCGGATGTTGGCGCCACATCCGACATGACCTGATTCCCCATTTCCTGCATGGCTCGACTCCCGTCCGCACTCTGCACTAATTCTGGTCTCTGTACTTACCGTAGTCGTTCGATTGTGTTCATTGCTTCAGTACTGGTGCCTGAGAGTGGAAAGATTTCCCCTCGACGGCTGAGAAGTATCGGACTGGATGCATCGTCATATAAGAAATATACGGCAGCAAACACACCGTCCTCCGTGGAAATCTGTCTTAGGTGAGATTAGATGCAGAAGCAGCGAAGGCAGGTGCTGAGATGGATGGTGTATGGAGTACTTGCTCCTGTCTTCCAACTCTCAAAGGCCCCGCCGGTGCCGCCGCCACGGACAGATACGTACCGAGTTCCGTCCCATCCTTCCTGCAGTGCTGCACATTGGATCCCTAGTGGAGAAGGAGAAGGGCATGGCGCCTTCCCTTTCCCAAACCCGTCTTGGGTACGAAGTACGGAGTACATGACATCCCGTGCGCCTGACCTGTGCCTGCCTTTCCAGTGTGCCAGTGCAAGGTTTCTCATTCGTGCTGAGGAAGGTACTTGGAGACATGGACCTGCCATCAAAATACCTTTGGCTAGAGGCAGATTTGCATCTGCGGAGTACAGCAATGCTTCCCTCTGCGTTGATCAGCTTGGACCTCAACAACGACAAATCTACCTCAGGAAGCTTCCCCAGTCAAACCACAATCTCCAACTCATGTCAACCATGGACTGTCCAAGCCGCCAGCGCCGCCAGCGACTCCTCACACCTTGACAAGCCTTCCGGTCTTCGATGAGCAGATGGAAGACAGACTTGGACAATGTCACAAACTTGACTATCACAGACGGAAGCCTGCTGATAGCAAAACTCCTCGGCTTCTACTTCGTTGTCGCTCCCTCCACCTACTGCCATCATACGGCTCCTGCCATGTGGCACGTCGACGTGCCACACTATTAATGTGCAACGTTGACGCCTAGCGGTGAGCAAATGTAAACGTCCCCGGATACAAGCTTTGAAGCAGCCCAGATCAAGGTAAAGGCCAATTCGGAAATGCATCTCATTCGTTTGCAACATGTGTTATCTGACCTCCCCTAGGCACTTTGAGCTATTGTTCCCCCCCTTTCCTTGTCATCGCCAATAAGCCCTGTGCTTGGTTGGCCTGCTATTATGGACTACTAACGGCACATCCATCAGAGATCCAACTTTCCTGCATGTGCCGCACTGGGAAAGCCACGCTCGTTCACCTACAGCCTCCAGGTCGCCGGCCGTTTCCCCAAACCTCAGACACCGTTGGCATCCAGTCACAATCCATAGCATCCGTCGTCTGCAGCTCTAGTTTTGCCGAACCCGAGAGTCAATCCGCATACAGCTTGCAGTAACATTTCGCTTCGCATCGCATCATGAGCTTTGGCCGGTTGGAGGAAACGCCGGAAGCTATCCGTCCCCATGGTACCCGTACCAAGTACGTAGGCAGATATCAGCCCACTTTCTCCAAGAAAGAACCCCGTCCCGTTCCCGCCGACCGGGGGGAAGCTTTGAGAGGCTCCGTCAACACGAAGTTTCGTTTCCCCCTTCCAATGGTGCATTTACCCTCTGCCTATCCGTGCGGTCAACCTCTACATGCGCCAACAACGCAACCAAAGGCTGGTGCTAGGAATCTAGGGCTGATGGGAAGCAGTGTTCTTGAGAAAAGAGTCTACACATCAACTGACAAGGTAGTCGCTTGGAGTCCATTTCAGCTACGCCCATGGCATCATCGAATCCCGAGAATGGTCGCCTGGCAACTACCTGGATTTTGACACGCAGCCTCAAGACGGCCTCGACGCCCACAACACAATGTCAGATTTCGCGTCTCCAACAACTATATGAGCAGTACATGCGAAACTATAGGTCATGCATGCTCGCCACTTAAGCTTTGGAAACGTCCGTGACACTCATAAGGTCGATAATAAGGTCGGCCGATGGTCTGAGCTTCGCACAGCTTTCTTGACAGGGCCAAACTCATCCATGACTCCAAAGAAACCTCCAATGTCCCCCAAAGGCGAACGCCTTGACTCGCCAACGGATTCTCGACCATGGTAAAGGAACTCCAATCGAGATTCTCCTCCACAACTCTAATTGCACTCGGGAAGCATGTTGCTGCATGGCTCTCTTGCCCCTTTCCCCGACTCCCCCGCATCGACAACTCGAGTCCGAGTTCGCGCTACACACGGTATTCACTTCTAGCACCGTGTGCTACACCGCATCGGCCCCACACTACGCGGTCCGCTGCCGGAGTCATATCCGGGCAGCCGGGGCTCTTTCACGTTCACCGTGAGACCTAGACTTTCCACACTCGTAACTATGTCATCTCCACGCGCAGGCGCCAAAGATAAGGCTCCCAACATCGGAAATGATGATCGTTTGTTCGTTGGCGACAGGAAGCTTTAGCTGTCTCAAATTGGCGATGGCTGGTTTTCCTCATCACAAACAGAAAAAGAAAACAACAAAGGGCCAAAGGCAAAAGGAGAACCCCCACCCAGAAGCAAAAGGCAAAGTCAAGCTCGAGCCTCTACTCTCCAGCGAAGTTGAGCATAGTCTGACATAAGAGCTAGTCACCGCTCCAGCTTCCCGGCCACTTTTTTAACTGATGACGATTTCAGGTGATTTCCGAGTTATATCAGACATTAGCCAAGTCTTTCCAATTAACTGGTCGACCGTTGATAAGGAATTCTCCCCCGGCTTTTCTATCTTCCTAGAACCCCCCGAAGCGAACAAAGGTTACTCTCAAATTTGCTGCTGCGAGAAGCTCATGAAGGTGCTCATGAAGATGCACATACTACAGCAACCCTTCTTCGCCTCCGGAACAACATAAAACTGCACAAAGCTACCTTTGTCTCCTTCTTGATATTACTTACCTGTCTAGATCACTCACCTGTTGCCCGATATCCGTCGCCACACATCGGGACACATGGCCCCAATCAATCATGGCGTTGCATACCTTAACTCTGGGTAAGCGGCATGGTGAAAGGCTCTTCTTTGATACTTGAACCGGGGGCATCATCGCTGCCACCGTGTCTCATGGGCAGAGGCTTCCTCATTAGCAATTTCTCCTCGTCATCGATGCCTATCTAAACAAGGCTCTCCTACGCAGCCGGGAGTAGGGTTCTGCCAGACATGGTACCCAACTGTGACGAAGGAAAGCTATCAAGGTCTCGAAGTACACCGCTTTTCACTACGTGGCAGTACTCTATGGCCTCCTCTCAGGCCGTTTGCTAGCAAACATCATACCGGAATGCAATACAACCCTACACTCGAGTCAGTCGTATACATCAGACCGTACACATTCCACGAAAGCCAGGGTAAGGGTGGCCCCAGCTGCCCTTGTCTGCCCGATGCACCTTGAAGTAGTCACAGACTCCCGAACCCGTCCTTCACCAGTCGAGAGCAGCAGCAAACCAGGTTCTCATCCCTCTGCTTTGGTCCAGGGAGCTCTGGCCCTCCACGCCGTTTCTCACCTTTGATGCCCGGCAAGCCTTTCGATGCGGCTAGTACTAGTAGTGGCTTACTCCGATCAACCTGCCAAAGTTTCGCGGACCAGCGAATCCCCTCGTGGCAGCCGTACTAATATTTGGCTGATTCGCTCGAAAACACCTGCCATGCAGAACTTGGGCTGGCCTAGAATCACGACAGAGAGGGGGCGGGTAGCTTCTCTTCTGCAGCCGTATGCTCCCTGATGCCATCAGACGAAGTCATTAGAGGTTTCTCTCTTCCTCCTAGCCTTGTCATCTTGCTTCCACCATCAAGTACCATCGAACCGATACCGGTGTCTAGCTCGGAAACCGACTTTGACGTTTCCGGCCGACTCTCTTTCTTGTTCCAGCCGATCAAAAGAAAGCGTTCAACTCTAGCGTCTTTTGTGCAATCACCGGCTTTTCCCCAAGTTTGGACATCTTTTTTTTTTCTTTTTCGCCGCCCATCTCGATGGATTGGGAAATGGTCGGGGGAAGTTTGAAGCCGCCACCAGCGGCGGTGCTGCTGCCTTCATAGCTTGCGGGGCGCCATGCCCCAGTCACTTGTCAAGAGAGGCGGCCAATGACTTGCCGTAGACTATCACTTTGTAGTGCTCGTATAAGTCGAATAAAAGGTCGGGTAGGGCGGCTGGAGATGGACAGGTCGACGATACGTAGGCCGAAAAGAACAGTGGCATACCTTGAGGATCACGTCAAAGAAACGCCAGTCAATCTCGTTGGACTGAGAAATATCATTTATGGAATCTATCGAATCTATTGGGGGTTGTGTATTGGGCATAGTTGCTATTCTGTTGGTACAGGGGTGTGTGTTCTAGCCAGGTATCGAGTGTTTTACAGACTCTTCTAATGAGCTGAGAAGATGAATGGTCCTGTCCCAAACGCAGAGGAAGGAGGAACCTTGACAAATATACAAAGGCCGCAATGTGTTGTACATAGTTACGAATGGGAGAATAGAAAGAGGGAGGAAGGAGGAAGAAGCAGAGTCGTTTGAGGACATGTTGCTCGTGGCGCTTCGTATACTGGGTAACTCTTTTTTCTTCCTTGGCGCCTTGCATCTGCTTCCGGAGACGCCGCCGCCGCCGCCGCCGCCGCCCCTATCGTACAGTCCGTTCCAAGGATAAGGTTTTTTTGCACCAAGCCCTTGAATCCTCGAACAGTCTACCTTTCACCGGTCAAAGGCTTGTGTGATCTTCTGTTCTTCCCCCCTGCTCTTGGGAAAGGACGCAACCGCCGCGCGCTTACAGCTTATGCGCAAGGCCAGAAAACGGCACACGCAGGAAGGCGATGAATGGGCTTTATCATTGTTTCTCCTCTGTTTTATGCCCTGCCCGTTGGGCTCCGTCGGGGGAATGATTTCTTGTTTCTCGTTTCTTTCCTTGTTCTTCTTGGTCGTTTTTGTCGTACACGGGCTTGGCGCTCACTGGAACCACTTCTTGGTCGTACTCTTGGCATTCGCCGCCGCAGCGGCCTTTTGATTCGTCACGCGCCGAATCTTTTCGCGGTTCCTCGCGTCCAGCAGGCTCCCCGGCCCGTCGTCCAACCAATGCTGCTGGCCGACGGCCTGCTGCTGGGCATGCGACGACGAAGGCGAGGGTGACGAGGAGAGCAAAGAGCGGGTGTTGCGCGTCAGGGGTCCGCGCTCGTCAAACATCATTTTGACGCGCTGGACCTTGCGGAGCTTGACGAGGCCGTACCAGCAGACGAGGAGTGAGCAGATTGTCGAGGTGACTGTGACGCCGGCGAAGCCCCAGTTTGTATCCTCGATGAAGTTTTCGAGGTTCATGCCGTAGAGGCCCGCGAGGAAGGTGCCCATTGCTAGGCCTAGGGTGCCGACGCTGAAGCGGAGTTCTAGGAGCATGAGGGCGTTGCGGTTGGCGTCTAGGATTGCGCGGATACTGAGTTGGGGGTTTTGATGTTAGTGAGGTGTGTTCAACAAAAGTCTGAAGGATTGATTGTGGAAGTAGAAGAAGAAAAGGCGGGGCTTACATCTCTTCGGTGTTGCGGATGCCAGACACCAAGTTCTGAGCCTCCTGGACGATTTCATCGCAGAGCTTATTGTACGATTCAAGCAGCAGCTCCACCTCGGTATGGTCATCCACCCCGCGGTAGAGGTCGTGCGCCTTTTCAGTGAGGTACATGGCCGCCAAGTCGTCGTCGGCCTCGAGCAGCTCCTCGATGGCGTCGCGGACCAGCTTGGCCTTTTGCTCAAAGGTGCTCACGCGCTTAGACAAGATGAGGAGGACGCGCAGCTTGTGGCGGTCGATATCGTGCTCGAGCTCGCTGAGGACGCGGATGACGGGGTCCCGGACGGACTCGAAGTCGGCCTCGAGCTCCGACGTCACAGATGTGAGAACGGCTTCGAGCGCGCGGAACTCGTAGGGGAGGCCGCCGACGCCGTTGCCGCCGCCCTGGGTGTTCTTTTGTTTGAGCTTGCCCTGCAGGTCGTACATGAAGGCGGACTGCGGGTACGACGTCTTTGAGCCGTAGACGTCGAAGAGGAGGACGCGGTCCTTTTTGATGAGGACTTTGAGGTGAAGGAGGTTGAGGAGAATGGCGGACTGGCGGACAAAGATGTGGGGGAGGTTTGACGAGTCAATCTTTCGCAAGTCGCGGGGCAGCAGGCCGTACTATTAGCAGTATCTCTTCGTCAGCGCCTTGCCTCTATCATCAAGTTGGCCCCTTGCTGTCTATTTCCCATGGGACACTTTCTCTAACCTTTGCGATGAGCTCCGTCTTCTTGAACTCGCCATCGACCAGGATGACCTCACCGTTCTCGTCCACCTCGGTACATCGCAGCCTCGGCTCGAGCGCGGCTTTGGCGGTCAGCACGCGGCGGTTGTTGAACATGGAACCCGCGCCCCCTTCGTCGTGGAAGGGAAGGTCGTTGGGCTTCAGCGCCTTGGCGCCGCCCCAGCTCCTGATACCCCAGAGCTTCTCCTTCCAGGTCCGCTGACGGGGCGAAGAGGGGTCGTCGCCGCATGAAATTTGTCTCGCGCGAGTTGTGCTGAAGAAGGCGGCAACGGCGGTGGTCGTCGAGGGCGACGACGATGCTGTCGCTAGTGGTTCCAGAGCTCTTTGCCTGCGGGATATCCGGGCGGTGGTGATGTGGAGTTCGGGTCGTCTGCAGCTCGTCGTCGCTGTCGAAAGGGATCTTGTGCCCGTCGTCTTTGGGGTTCGCTTTGCGAGGCATCGGGGATTCTGAGCCGGTCGAGGGGAGCCGCCGCATGGAGAGGTACAAGCGGAGGCTTCGATGCCTTGGTTCCGGCTGAAGATTGAGGCCTCCGTTTGCGATCGCAGGAACCGGAGCAGGCTTGTCGAGGGTACTCGAGTCTGCATCGCGGGAGGCATCGCGGGGCGAGAGAGGACCTACACCGCAAGCTTGGAGATACGAATTTCTCGTGAAAGTCGTCGGGCTTGCTTTGCGCGGTGATTGCTGGGCGGAATTGGCGACGCGAAAGCTCTCAATCGTCGTCACTCTCCAACTTTTTTTTTGATCGTTTTACCGCGCAGCGAGTTTAAAGTTGGGACCAGCCGACTGCACGGTCCAGGTGATCACGGACAGTCTTTGATGTCATTCGACACGGCCCTCGCACAGTACAAAACCCCACAAGGGGGGGGGGATCTCGAAGACCCTCCAGACTCCAGTCACTTAATTAGCGGGTTAAGAAAAATGACACCCGTTGAAGGGTTTTCCCCATGGTGAGTAATATCTTTGGAAATCAGTCTGTTTGGTCACAAGGTTTCTCTTGAGATTTAGCGCAATATTTCCAACTGCCGAGCGTATCGTCCCCTCTGAAGTCCAGACGAGGTTGGATAGTTGGAGGCACAAGGTTTTTCACTTACACCATTCTTACCTCAGCTCCAGCTTTTCCCTTGAACCATCCTCATTGATACCCCTCTCAGAGAAAGGTCTATCAAGCTGGGCAATTCTTTTTCGTCTCTCATCTCTGAAATGAGACCGCAGACATAGAACCCGCCTGGGGATACGAGACAGACAGAGAGAGCAAACGGGGAGAAAGGTGGCTGTCTGTCCATGGGCAGATCATGCAGTTGACCCCGATCAAAGTCCGAGGCAAGCGTGGCAAAGCCGCTTCCTCCTACTCCAAACCACACACCAAGGACTCATCATCACTGACGCAGAAACGGGCGTCACGCCTTTCAAGTCGTCCAGTCGCCAAGCGCCATTCACTCTTTGAACTCAACTTTCCCCTTGAGATCGCCGAGCACATTTTTATACTCAGCGAAAATCTCAATTTTCCTCGTTGCAGCCCGCGCATCGGCGCTCTGCTCTCTGGGCGATCTACTCTCGTCAATATTCTCATCGCCGCTTTCCATCCGACCTGGGATTGTTGGTTCGGTGTCGACAAGCGAGTGATCAAGACGGCTTTGAAACAAGGCGCCGCAGACGACGCGCGAGGACTATGGCGCTATGAGAGCTTCCCTGAGTTATTTCCAGGTGACGCTGAATTCCAGGTTCGAGCCCACAATGTCTTTCCCAAGATTTTCACTTTGCTGACTTTGTGGTCAGTCTTCGCTGCTGAGCAGTCCATGGATCAACGTGGACATCATCTTTGAGGCTCGACACATCTGGGCTTGGCGCTTCGCCCGCAACAGGTGGTACTCACACTCCCACGTGGGCCTGAAAGATGAAGAAGAAGCAGAGCAGGATAACCCCCTCGAATCGCCTCACGACCGGGTCGGCGGTTTCGGGCACTTTGACTCCCGTGGCTGTTTCGAATACGACTGGCTCTCCTACGGCCTCAACGGCTCCAAACCGGCGCTTGACTTTTACATTGATGTACACCCCAAGACGACGATCCCTGACGACCTCCTCACCGGCCCGTGGACGCTCGAGCAGCAGAGACTCCTTTTCTGGCTACGGCGAGGCGGCGCAAAGATTCAGCCGGAAAGTCAGACTTGGGAAGTGAGTTGATATCTAGCCAAATGCGTTGTACTGGCATCAAGGGGAAAAGGGGCTTTACTGACACAACATAGACTCTTCGCGTCGGCCTCCAAAATGCTGTCACGCATCGCAGTCCAGGCACCATAGACGGGCGCCTGATCGAAATGCTCCTCCTGGTGGAAGACTACTTCCCCTCGCACGCACTGGAAGACAACCCGTCGCTGTGGCCGCTCGAGATCCTGGAAGAGGAGCACGCCAAAGTTGGCCGGTTGCTAGCAGCGAGGGCTCGCAGCACCGCGGGACCCATGTTCGAGCTCATTGAGCTCGAGAAGCGGATGATTGAGTACCACCGCCGCGTGGTCGATCTGCTTACGTCGAGACTTAGCCGTCATGATCGGTTGGTGCCGTCTTCGATCATGGCTGCTGGTCTGTTACCTCAGCCGCGGAACCATTGAATAATTCGGACGGAAAGGGACAGCTTATGCGATTGAAAAGCTTGGGTTGGTGCTGTGTATGACTTATGAGTTTACGGGACTTGCATGCCTATTGTAATGTAATTCTGAGAGTGTGAGCGACGAGACGGACGAGGGATGTTGCAGCACTTGGATTTGGTGCGAGGTCCTCGAGATGGAACGAGATTTGACGTGAATGGTCGAGTGGGATCTTGATTCTGAGATACCGACAGAAAAAGAAAAACCAATCATTGTATGCACCCTGCTTCAACTACACCAAGGGGAGGACCAGAAAGGTCTGCCGCCTTCGCTGCCCGAGTTCTTATTTCCACCACCGCTGCTTTTACTATTGCTGCGTTCTCTGCTCTTTGGATTATTCCAGAAATAATACACTCGTTGAAGCCTGAAAAGGTTGTAGGAAGGCCGGGAATAGTTCTTCAGGTAAAATTATGTTTGGGAACAGCCGTGGTAAATTTAGAAAATCATCGTTACGGTATGAGGCTATGGGGTGGGGCTACTTCAAGCAGCTTGCGTCTCCAACTACCATCACCGAGCGGAGCAGTAGCTCCGATCCTCCCCTTGGTGTAGTTGGTTCATCACGTTCGACTGTAATGGTTACATTGTCATCGAAAGGTCTCTAGTTCGATTCTGGAAGGGGAGAACAACTTTATCTTTTGGCATTCTATGGATGTCTTCCTTTTTGGAATCGGTTTCGGAGTGGTTTTGGTGCAGGCTTTTCAGTTTGTCTGCTTGTTGGGGGGCTACCGAAAGCAGAGATGGGATCGAGGTTGTTGTTGAGACCTACTTTTCTTGGTTGTGGAATCTGGACAGTGCTGCGCAAAGCTTATTCGTTGTGGCATTGTGGTAAACCAGAAGTAGATGTAAGGAGCTTGGGACAATTCGAGGAGGGTGGTTCATGATGCCTGTTGATACTCACAGCAGTCTCGTCCTGGGTTTTCTGGGCAATTTTCATTTAATGGTCTAGGGTTTCGTTTGGATGCAAGGGTTGTGCCTTTTTCTTTTCCCATTCTACAGACGACTCAACCCTCGAACCTTCTGAATCAGAGTTTCTTTTGTTCGCAATGCTCTAACTCTTTTCTAGTCGACATCGGACATTTAATAATTCCCGAGCTTCGGTAGAAACCCCCCCACGAGGCAGGCATAGAGAGAAGACTTCAGACACCGGGGCTTGGAATCAACTCTCTTCAAGAAGATCGAAGAATATCGGATCTAGGACTTTGGAGTAATTCAGAGGCTTCTATGTGAGACATATCTTGAATAGGACATATGATCTCTAATGAGTTTATGCTTGGTTGAATGAAGACATGAGAATAGAGTCGAGTGAACGTCACGCAAAGATTGATATACAGCTAATCTCGCCCATCTCGCCCAACACTTCAGGCATTTCCAAGTATAGATAGATACCTTTCAGATGATTCCGGAAACGACGCCTTCATCCTTCGCCAGGGCTTCATCATGATACCGTAGCATAAAGTTCAAGAGCGGCCGGCTAAGAAAACAGAACCTCGAGGAAACTTTCCGCTTTGGGAGAGGCAAGTAAGCAAGCAAGTGAGAGGCCCCCGTGCATTGAATAGTCCCTTGAAGACTAGCATCGAGAAAGACACAGACAAAACTTGAAAACATATCTTACCAAGCTCACTGCCCTTACTCAATATGTACGCATATCATCACCTTCGAGGTTTGATATTGATCAAGAGCATAAGCAGCAGCAGGAAACCCTGAGCTCATACATCACCCTTCCTGTCCATCCGCTCATCCGGCATCTAGCATCCGAGCTCAATCTCACCTGACCCTCCGCCAACATCTACAGGCCATCAACCTTCCATCTCCTGACAACTCTGCACAACATCCCAAGATCCCGGAATACCCA
This sequence comes from Colletotrichum godetiae, assembly GCF_030913485.1. Classification (NCBI taxonomy): domain Eukaryota; kingdom Fungi; phylum Ascomycota; class Sordariomycetes; order Glomerellales; family Glomerellaceae; genus Colletotrichum; species Colletotrichum godetiae. The sequence continues at coordinate 1,330,489 of NW_026851249.1, read as the reverse complement.
CTCCCTTCAAACCACCGGATCTTTCGGTGTCTCCCCCGCCCCACGATGCCGGGCTGCGAGGATTGACATATCGGCGAATACATACATGCGCATGCATACATTGGTCGTCGGCCTCCGGCATCCGCGCGGCACGCACTGGCATGCTTCTCTTCCCGTCCAACTTGACCCCAAACCATCTCACCGAGACGGGGTGTTGAATAAAAACCCCCCCGATCGGCGAGCTGAATCGAGCTGGCCGTCATTGACTACCCCTCCTCCAATCTTGGTATACTCCCGTCACAGGAAGAGTAACGTAGGTAGAAAGCGAGAAGCATACTCCGGGCACGCTGACCGGGTGAGCAAGACGGCCAAACAAAACAAGGGAGAGTTATCGCAGCCGGGATATCCGGATCAGGATCTCAAAAGTCGCCGACTGCAAAGGCATCATTTACACCGATGACTGTTTTCCTTCCCCGGAAAGCACATCATCTCGGCGTCCCAGATTGAGTGTAGTGGAATCTCTGAACGCCCTTTCGCATCCCGAAAAAGCATCTTCACTTCGATGACTCTCCAACAGACTTACACAGACCGAACCAACAAACCCCCGGAAACTCTTCTGAGAATCAGCATGCATCATCGCCACGTTCGAGAACAGGCGGGTAAAACGGGGCCAGGCAGTCGCGTCAAACACCGTGACGAACCAGCCCCCCCTCCCCCTTCCTTCGCCCTCAGTCCCATCGTCGCCGTCTACGACATCAGTGACTGCCTGCCTGCGAAGCCAACCCAAACAAGCCATCCAGCGTGGCCAAACCCTCGGAGCTCAGGCTCCTCGAACTTCGTCGTGACAAACCAAGAACCATCCCTACCATCCAACTCGAGACACTCGTCATCCCGCCCCAAGAAAGGAACCAAAGGCCCAGAACCTCTTCGTGTAAGGCCTCCTCATCAGGCACATAACAACCCAGAACCCGTGAAACCCATAAGTACTTGCCAGGATTGTGTGCGTGTGTGTTTGTATCCCACCACTCGGCGACATTTCTCATCTCCTTGCTCCATGAGTTCCCCCTCTTACGCAGGAGATACTAGTCACCTACGTTCACTCACACCGTTATTCAAAGGGAAAGGAAAACCGGCGAGTGACTCCCATTCTTTCCCTCCGTGTAAGCGGGCCGTGATACACAAAATTCAACATCATGCTGAATCATCCATCCCTCCCTCCCTAAACCTCCGAAAAGGGATGCCTGGCACCGTTTCACACATGGCCCTCTCAGACTAACTAGTCCCTAGGTACAAGAGCACCAATATACCGCGTTAGCCACTTACTAGCGTCTTGTAAATAAAAAAATGGCAAAACCAGTCTTCACATGACAAACCTATAGCATAGACCTACCTTACCTAGCCACCCCCAATGCGTGACAAGGGTAGTGTCGAAGAAAGAAGAAGAAAAAAAATTATTGCTCAAAAAGTCCATAATGGACTTTCCTGAAGCAGCAAGCGGGAAACCCACCACTGAATAACGGTTGGATAGTGGTCGCCAACCGCCAATGGTGGTGGGTGTTGGTGTCGTTGGAGGGCCGGAGCATAGGCTGGGCGGCGCGCGGTATGACTCACACTCCCTCACAATCGCTCACCGTGACCAAACCCCCCAGCGCGCCGCGCACCCGCGTTATCGCCGATGAACCATCGGGCGTTAGGTAGCACCACCGCCGCGGCGACCGCCAAATGACATCTCGTCATTTCTTCATGGGTCAAATGTTGTCAAAGCAGTCAACCGGTTTTTGTGTTCTCTGCATCAGGCTTCCCCGTCTCGAGCTCCGTCTCGGACCGTCTAGACTTGAGGTAAACTATGTCTCTCGCTTGGTCACGGTCAATAGGCCGTTGACAGCTCCGTTTCGAGAGCCCCGAGCTCAGTATCTGAGCGACAACCTCAACACGAACCTGGTGTCACCGTATTAGCAGGTCATCGGAAGTTCTCCGTTCAATGAATAAGCACTCGCAAGGTACACTATAGGTACCTGCTTTCACGAAGCACATTGTGAACAAGGCTGTTTCCAGCGCGAAGGGTACACTGAAGAGAACTCGGTTCCAAATCTGGTAAGCTCTTGATTTGATAGGCCAGACAAAGCAAACAACTTGTGTCTCGTGGTCGAAAAGCTAGCTATGAATCTCTCGAATATAGCTTCATCGCTTTCATATGAAGTTGTAGTAACACGTGCCGTGTCGTTTGCATCCTTTTGTGTGTGATGAAACATATCCGATGAATCGCGACGGATCACAGATGCCACGCGCAGCGAATGAGATGGTGTTTCTTGTTGGCTCGTTTTGGTCGCCCCTTTCGGATCTTCCATCGAGCGCCCAATCACACTCTCCCAAACTCTGATCGCGGGCGATTCGATTCGGAAGACCCTTTCGTCTCCAGTCCAGAGTGCAAATAGCTCAAGAATCAGCAATAGCTCGGTTCTCAGGCTAACAAAACGCAAAAAATTCAAAACGCAAATCGACTCTCTTCTTCAGCGTGATCGTACAAACACAAGACGCGGCGAAAATGCCGCCATAGTTTCTTCGCCACACACCGCCCCATATGCCTTGATCCGTTGATGCATGCAAAGATTATCACGCTTTTCGTGCCGTTCCTTGACGCCATCTAAGCTGTTCTAAGGACTCGATGAACCGCCAAGGTGGTATCATTAGCACTTTCCGTACCCCGCCGCCCCGTAATTGTTTCGTTTTTGACAAAGGAAATGGAGGATATTGCACAAGGAGGTCAAGGTGTGTTCAACTTCTGACCAGTGGGTATCTCGGGAGGTTTGCACAATGTGCTCAGTTGAGAATCCCCTCCCACATGCCCGGTCCGCGGTATCCGTCGATTGAATGAAGCATTGATGCCTCGTGAACCGGAGCAGCTTCGCTGGCGCAGCACACGCGCTTGCGGGGGGAGCCTCGGTCATTTGTGCCCATCTGGCTGTTTCTTGGGCGAACCAGATTCTGGGTCCATTGTTTGCCCGAGTAGTTGCTCGAAAGCATGTCCCGAACGTTCTCCTGGAGGCAGTTGTCGACAATCGAAACACCTCGAGCGCGCTTACGCGAGGATAAGGCAGTAGGAGTAGAGTCGTCGGAACGATAGTTCTGAAGCTCCTGGAGTGCCCGAGCGGCGTCGTTCGCGGGGTCGTGTGTCATCTCATCCAATTCGTGTTCTCTCTGAGCCAGTGGAGTATCCAACGACATTTCGCAGAGTCTGCCAACCGGGCCGGTATAGGACTCAGGCGAAGACGTGATGCAATTCTCTTCGTAGTCCTCAGGAACCGAGGTGATAGCCGGTCTCAAGCTTGACCTCTCACTGCACAGCTTCGCGGACCGGAATCGCGCCTGGACACCCAGAGGGGCCGGCGCGTTGACCAGTGAGGAAGCAGATGAGATAGAAGACGAGCGAGAGGTTCGCGACGTATCAGAAACCATCGATTCGGGAGAAGACGCGGTTGAGATTGAGGTGGCGAGAGAAGAACGGCGAACAGGAAAGTAACCTTGAGGCGATGAAGTGTTGGCAACAGGCCAGCGGTCGAGGCACTGAGTTGCGCTGACGCAAGAAGCCTGGGCCATGGCGAGGCCCATTGCGCTGCCTTTGCTAAGATGGGATGCAGCACCCACGGCAGGAGTGCTGTATCCGCTCGACTGGGGCGTCAGACGCGGGGTGGGAAGTAGCCCGAGAGCGGGAGCCAGCCGGCCCTGAGTATAAATAGTGGCCGGGGAAGGCTCCATAATATTCGGGGTTTGGTAGGATCTCGGGGTAGGGGTAAGCTCGGTTGAGTCGTACCCCATTCCACAGGCGCCGGTCGCAGCCATAACCTCTTGCGCTGCCGGAAGCATGGTGCGGTGACGGGACAAGGTGCGAGAGCTGGGAGCGATGTGCGCCATGGGAATCAAACCTTCGATGTTATCCAGCTCAGGGTTGAGTTTAAGGATAACCATCTTCCAGTTCGAGCTCTGTTGCGCGTACCATTGGGCGGAAGTTCCGGGAGCGGGGGGAGACGGAGGGGTGTACTTCAAGACGATTTCTGTCCAGCGCTGGAAGACCTCGTCGGTGATGTGCAGTTTCCAGTCGACCGCTAGCAAGAACGCAATCTCGTTCTGGTTGATTTCCCCTGTGTTGAGCCCGGAAATCTTACTCCAGGCTCTGGCAGAGTAGTTGCGATCTTGAAGGTACTTGGAGGCGAGAATGAGAGCAGCGAGGAACATGCGGCGGCCGCACTGAAGTGCGCGGCACTCCTGCTTGTCGTCGGGCTGTTCCATGGTGAAATCGTGCTTCGGGACGTGGGGCTTAATCAGGATCAGGTAGTACAGCGCAACCTGGAGGGTGGAGTAGCTGGTGCGGGAGCGGCGCAGAGTCTCCTGAATGAAGGTGCGCAGCGGCAGCACCGCCTTGTTACCGAGTTCATTGCGGCAAACAACTGAGGAAAGGGGCCAGATAGCCTCGACAATCTGTGTCGATGAATCTAAAAGAACAACTGGATTAGGGGACTGGACGACTACATGCATATTCAATACTGCTTACCGACAAGGTTATCGACGAAGTTGACCTTGCGCTCAGCCTGGCGAACCAGAGTCGGGGGTGCTCCAGAGCGGGTTGCGCTCCCACTGGTTCGTCTGGGGTTTTGTCGCAACTCCTGGGGAATGACAGCAGCGGCCTGCTGGCTAGGTTGTCTGGCCCAAGGGCTTGTAAATCTGACAGCAGTGTCGCACGCGGCCGAGGGTCGCGACAAGCAATATACGTCGGCGGAATCGGAGTCGGAGGTGTTGGTGGGGGATGTCGAGGTGGATGATTGAGAGGATACAGCGGACCAAACCGAGCCGGACGATGTGGAGGTCAGGGATTCGAGAGAGGAGCTGTAGGTGTTGTTTTGGTAGGTGCTGATGAAAGCCGACGAATCTTCGGTGGCGTACTTCATCTTGGATATAAGTGGTGGATGGTATTTGGCGTTTGGGGGGTCTTCGATATGGGAGAGATTCCTCCAGTCGCCGTCAAGCTAAGTAAACCGGGTAAACCGTAAAGGGTTCGTATGAGCAGATCGTGATTCCGTATCAGAAACGCGCAACTTCACAACAGCTAATAATTACTGTTGTAAAGTCTTTGAGAGTCGTAGATAGGGGAGGCGGCTTCTAGACGCAAATGTCCACAGCCGACGTTACACGAAGGATCAAACCGGAAGACGAAACAAGACGGGCGACTGGAGTAGATTTTGTAATTCGAAGAGGCATCGTAGGTTTAATGCATCTAATAGGAGAGCTAAAAGGTCCTGATTATATGGTGAGCTACTGCAGAGCCACCATTGATGCGATGCGACAAGTGTGTAATATTAGATGTATAATAGGTGAGTGGTGATAGGGTGGTTAAGGGTTGAGAGGAGAGTTGATGGTGTTGATTAAAGGAGGGCGAAGTCGGAGTCGGAAGGGAAGAGTGAGGGGAGAGGTGAGGGGAGGCAAGGTATTGAGCCAAGTGTGGCTGCGAGGAGAGGTTATATCCAAGCAGGTGGGATGAGGTGTGACTCTTTTTCGCCTTGCGCCGCCCGTGGTATCTTGAACGTGTTCAGAGGGGCGACTTGGCCTGGCGTGACGAAGTCGGAGGACCCTTTGGGTGGCTCAAGTCTGGCTCGAGGGCCCCAGATTGGGTGTGGATGACTCTTTCGGGTTTGGGGTGGCGAAGGGGGGTGAACCTGGTTGGGTTGCCGCCCAGGCAGATGGCTCCAAGTGACGGGCAGGTGTGAAGATGGAGGGGGGAGAAGGGGAACGGGAAAGGGAAAGTGCGTGTGAGTGCGTGCGCGCGGGAAGGAAAGAGAGTGAGAGACGTGCAAAAGGTGGCAGTGGCAGTGGCAGCCTAGGGAAGGCCGAGAAGGAGACCCCGGGGGTGGACAGGGGGTGGGTAAGAGTGGTCCGGTTGAGTGCGTGATCGCTCTCTCGAGAACCAGGAGAGGCCAAAGGGGAAAAGAGTGACAGGCAGGCCGGATAGGTAGCCAGGTTGCTGGTGCAAAGCTGGGTTTTGCTAGTCTGGTCGCGTTGTGTCTCTGGTTCTCTTCGTGACCTCCACTCACTCACTCACTCACGCTGTCTGCTTCTCATCCACTTTTGCGGCGCTCGACGTGTTTGTGCTGGCTGGGGGAAGAAATGCTGTGCAGAAAATCAAACTGGGCTTGGTACTAACCTTGCAGGCAGTGCTTTGAGTCCCTCGGATGGAGATGTTTCTTGGCGACTACAGAGGAGTGTGGCGAAGGAGATGCTGGGTCAGCTGATGAGACGCCAGGTTGAAAGATGAGTCGTAATCGTCGTGTGAGCTATTGTCGTGGATATTGCCGGGGCAAGTGATTAAAAAGGAATGAGTATAAGGTGTAAGAGCCGAATGAGATAGTTGCAGGGTATCGGAGAGATCTTTTTTTTTGTGAAAGGCAGGAAAATGAGTAACTGTGAGAGACAAGTGCTTGCGTGAAAACGCTGATAGGCAGGTAGGCAGCAGAGGGTCCGTTGGGTGACGATGAGAAAGGCGTATGACTCTATTGAAGCCGTGATCCGATCTCAAAATATCCCAGCGTAAGAGGGATTGAAAGCCTGCGTGCCTGGGCTGCTTCGTGATGGTGGTTGCTGATGGTGGAGCTTGCGCTGAAAATGGAAAGTATCCGTAGGTTGATGCCTTTGTTAGCCGCAAGGAACAAGTGAATGCCGCTGCGGTTGCAAACAAGGGAGCCTAGAGATGGCGAGGGTTAGGCGGTTGTCGTGTGGTGTTGAGGATGATGATGATGATGTGTTGCGATGATGCTCGATGAGTAACGTGACCGACGGTGGCCGAGATGACTCTTGGAGGCGAGGGTAAGGGATCCGGTAGATTAGGACACGGTGAGTGACTGATCTGCTGGGTCGGAGTGAGAGGAGAGAGTGAGAGGCGTAGTAGACGTGTTGCTACACGACCTTGAAAGCAAGTTTACAAAGGAATAAGCGGAGAGTTGGTCTAGAGTCTCTTCTCAGGGAGTCCCGAGATGAGGCACGTCTAGCAGACTTCGGAGAGTCGCTGTCGTACAAATTTAGACCTTGGAATCGAACATGGCGATAGCGATTGTTCGATGGATCAAAAGGAAAGGGAAGGGGGGGAGGACACAGGTGCACGGCGATGTGGGCGCGGCGATAGTTTTGAATGCCTGGGGGGCAGCACTCTGCCACTCACACACCCAGAGTCCCAGACTCCACGGGCAGTCTCTCCCACTCTCTCTTTCCTCTGACCCTGCCCGCTGTCGTCGCGACGGTACGAAGTACGGAGTATGGAGTACGGATACAGGCAAGAGCAAGAAGGAAAAGGTACATTGGACGGGACGGGGAAAGGTACATGGAGACAGGTACCGGACACTGGATTCTGGTATGGGAAACTGGTGTGGGCCACTGAGCCACTGAGAACGGGGACCTGGGACTTTGTACACCCTTTGATTCGAAGAACTGGAAGGCGTGGAAGGGTGGGTGGGAAAGAGCAGAGGGATACCTTAGACTTGCTGCCAGCCTGCCACTTGCAAGTGCCTTGCACCGACCTCTTGCTGGCCACTACCACCTCGCACCTCACCTCACTCGGTTTCCCAGGGAAAGAAAAAGAGAGGGGAGATGGGGAGGATGCAGCCGGGGCCCGGAACACCCAGCGAGTCTCAGCATCCGTCCACTGTCTTTTCTTCATCTGTCTTTTCATTGGCTGACGCTGTGATACAAAGTGGACCATCTCGTCCTCCTTCCCGGGGTGGAGGGGCATATTGAAAACCAAAAAAATAGCCACCGTCTCCACTCTTTTTCCATGGCTCTCAGACTCACACTCTCATCCGCCTCTCTTTCTCGTTTGGAGTCGAGTGTGTGTCTTCCCTCGCTGCTCCTCACTCATCTTTGCTGTTATTGCTCATACTCTTCCAGCTGCTCATACACACCTCTCACACACATCAAAGGCCCCCAAATCCCCTTGCCTCTTACTCACACTCTCTCACATATTGACAGCTGCATATCCCCCAAACTCCACTTTACCCACCTCTCATGTGTTCTGTTCCAGTGTTGCTATCCTGAGTGTCCTCTCAGCTCGTTGTCTGCTGTCTGCTTGTTCTCTGCCCAAGGTCCCAAACTGCTCAATCATCAACTGCATCTCAACCTGCTTCATTGCTTGTCCTCCCCGATGGTCGTTTAGGTATCTCTGCTTCAGTTCCCACCCGGCCCAAACGCCCGAGATGATGCCCGAACCTTCCATCGCCACCAACCAAACCAAACGCAACACTGTGACCTTGTGGTGGACTGTGTAAATAAGGTATCCATTTCCATTTCGTTCCATGCATTCATCCCACCCCTTGATGCCTAGCAACCTTGGGGTCTGTCTGGCTTTCTGCTCCGGTGCCTGAGCTTGGAGCTTGGAGCTCTTCAAGTTCTCTCTCCCCCCTCACGGCCTGCATCAAATATTCTGCACGACTATTTTGGCTCTGGCATCTTCCGTCGCCAAGTGGCTGCTCACGTCGTAACCTTCTTCTTGATTGGTTCAACTTGTTCCACGCCATGTCGTTTGAGGTTAGCCCCGCCAAGCCTAAAATGGCTGCTCAACCACTCGTGTGCGGCAGCAACACACCCTCCGCGGTGGCCCAGCAGTGGCCCAGCCTTTGTGGTTTCTGGCAAGCTGCACTGCTGAATGGCTGCTGCTGCCCAGCCCCTAGCCGGCAAGGCAGGAGCAGTTGCACCTTGCAAGAGAGAGAGAGAGAGAGAGAGAGAGAGAGAGAGAGAGAGAGAGAGAGAGAGAGAGAGAGAGAGAGAGAGAGACAGAGCCCCCCCGGGGCAAGGCAAGTTCGTCCAAGTTCGTAGGGAAGGAGGCACAGAGGGAAGGAGGGGCAGAAAGAGAAGAAAAAAAAAGAGTCATCGTTGACCATCAAGGCTCATACCCCCTCCGCCACGCCATCGCAATCGATCCTCCTCCTCCTGTGCCGTAGTGTAGACTTCGAAATTTGCAGACATTGACGCCCTCTCTCAACAACCTATCCATGCCTTCTCTTCCGTCCATCCACACCTCGTCCAGCTATAGCGCCACCTGTATTTGGATATTGCAGTTACAGTCAGGCAACAAACCTAGAATTGTAGGATGAAGGAGACGACCCTCAACAACCCTTGCAACCTTGGGATGAAGCACGCCGTGTCTTTCGTGTAAGCATGAACACGCCACGGCTTGTGCTCATGAGGGTATCACGAGTCTGGCTTTCACGAAATATTGGCATTCGATATTTTCGATTTAAGCCGGCCAACTGCAAGCGATCCCACCCGTTCCCTCAGCGCATGCGACAATCTTCAAAAAATCGACTGACAACAGCTGCTGTCTCGCCCAAAGTCTCGCCACTGGATGGTCAAGCTTTGGTCCAAAGGAATACCTAGAGGGATTGCGTGCCATCCTGTCTCACCATGCCACTACACACCCTTTGAGAGCTCGGGGAATCGGGGCAAGCAAGCCAGCCAACCGCGACACTCCTGATTACCTTAGCCACAGGCAGAAACCGCCTGCGAGAGATACCGACACGCGCACGCACCACACAAAACCGTCAGCTCCAGTCACCGCTGTTGGCGGATCTCGATGGGCTGCCGAGTCGAGTTTACACAGCCATATTCATCTCTCTAGACAGTGACCTGACCACTGACGGGGGCAATACTCAGTGTACGAATACTGCTGCTCGGCTTACAACGTCAAAGCGACTTCCAAAGGGCATCGGGGCCCTGGCATCGCGAGCACTTTACCACCGAAATGCCGTCAACGTGTTGAACGATGATATCACCCCAATTTCGCTATCGGGCTATTGCTCGAGAGCCGACGGCACTTCCTACCGAGGTCGACTCCCGAGTCTCCATTAGGTATCCGTACAGGAACGATGGGCCTCTGTACGGGTCGTCCTGTGGACCTCTGAACCTGCCCTGGCCAGTGACCTCATACGCACTCAGTCACTGCTCGAAGCCCAGTGGCTCAGTGGTCTTTGCAAGCCTGGAAAATGACAAACCGTCGCCGAGAAAGGGTTCATCCTCCAGCCAGAGTACGGATACCGCGCTGCACCTTGATACCTGCCTGTCCGGCGAAGGCGGGCTTCCGTCAGAGTCAGACTCAGTGGATCCTCGAGCCCCGAGATACCGAAGTGCGCCCCCCCTCGAATTCCGCCACGAACTCCGCTTCAGGTTCAGAGCTTTGTTGCAAAGTTCAAAAGAGAGACGCCTACGGAGGCATGCCAGTTGCGCGTCTCCGGCGCTTCCTTGACCTCAGGAGCGATTTCTCAGCCGCTCTACGTCTTTGTCAGCCCGTCTACTAAGCTACAGTGATACGGATGCACCAACTTGGTCTTGGACTCTCGCAAAACACGGACGTCTCGGGGATGATGGAATAGATCGCATCCGGTGGATTCAGCCACACTGTCACCAGCGTCCATCTCATTTTACGTATCGTCTATCATGGCTCCACAGACCAAGCCTCCCTCTTCGATAATCCTCCATCTCGATATGGCCGGCTTGTCTTGTCCCTCTTCCCACAACCCAAGGATCCCGTCTACGCGTCTTGCCTGCACGTCGCATCCTCTCTGAAAGACGCCGCTGTCCACGGAGTACCGAAAAAGCGCCAGGCCTTCCACGCATCAAAGCAATCCTTTTCCATAGGGAACGCCATAAGATGAGATGTTTGCGATGCATTGCTATTGCCTGGTCTTCAAACAAATTACACATGCTTGACCTTCAAATAGACACGTCGAAACATCACAGGCGAGAACCCTGATACACTTTTGCGATGTCAATCATGTTGGAACGACCTAAAGCAGTACCTTCGAGCTAACCCCCACACGCTGCATATCTTCATTTCGAGGAAGGTGCACAATGTGCACAAGTCACCCAAGCAGTGCATGGGTGCTGCTCTATGCTTTGCTGGATGTAAGAAGTGCCAGATAACAACGACGCAATGGAGCAAAGTGTCGGTATCAAAGGGGACAGGGGCGAGGGAGCACAGGTACGGAGCAGTACAGGGAGCATTCTGTTTGCCACGAAGTACTCCGTACACTACGAGTTACTTTGTGGGAAAGACAAGCAGCCAATCAGTGTCAGATATCCTGGGCGGCTGGTGGTTTTCATTCGCCTGATGGTCTTAGCCTTGTCGCCTTGAATACACGACTGCACGTATCAGCTCATCTCGCCCGCCGGACAACACTCGTGCTTCGGTACTGGTCAAAACTGGAGACGACTGGGCGCACGGGAGACCGACCGCCAGTTTAGACCCCGGCGACCACGAGATTTGTTCCGATTCGTACCGAACCTGCAAACTTTGGCATCATTGCCCAGCATTTTACCAGGGCCGAAAGGTCGCCCTGTCACGCTTCAAGCAAGCTGCATGGTAAAGAATATGCCCAGGGTTGACAACAGGAACCCCCAACATTTCGCAACTTCTCCTCACCAACGTAGTCGTGGCTATGAATCTTCTAGAAGTTGGGGGCTGGGAATGGCATCAAGTTTGGCCCCGCGAGAAGAGGAGGGGGGACGTGAAGATTCGAGTCTGTTTCCTTCCAAATGCCGTCATCTGGCCACCGCCCCCTTGTGCAGTTCGCAGGCATCACTCGGTCTAGCTGCAAGCTGCAGGCTTTCTGCAGCTTCACTGGTGTTGCCATGTCACACACCTCTGTCGCAGCCAGCCCCGCTCCGTCCCGCGGCAGGCCATCATTGGAGGGCTGTTCTCAACCTGTCCAGCATTGCCGTCTTGGATGCAGGCCAACGAACTCAGATTGTCGTTCGGCAGCAGGGCAGCGTCGATGAAGGGAGGATGAAGAGGGGCCAGAACAAATAGCTTGCACTCATTGGATAGACTCTCACCGTTGTCTGTCCGAATTCTCATTCGCCCGAGGAGCTTAATCCGAGAACAGAACCACAGCGTGGAGCTGTTCTTCAAGCCAGGACTAAATTCCACGATATCCGTACACATGATCGGATTCCTTGCAACACGTTCGCTGTCTTGCAGTGGACTGTGGACCGTGGACGTCCTCCATCCAGCCATAGACCTGCGCACCTTGCAAATTGTTACACCGGTTGGGCTGTTGTTGTCCAGTTCGTTGCAAGTGGGCTTTAACATCCTTGGCCTCCTCCGGTAATATGTGATCTCCTTAGACCAATGAGCGCCGATACGTGGCCATACAGTTACCTCGATGAGTCAACTCTAGCTGGCCAGGCTCTCATGCTTCCAATACGTCTCAGGCCTCCTCCCGACAAAGACCAACATCTCAGAAGCAAGGCGGCGCTCATCACTTATGTGGCACAGCTCGCGAACCAAAGGATTTCGTTTCCAGGTGGCGGCTAGAAGACTTGCGTCTCCACCGCGCCGTGGCATGGAAAGCGAGGCTTCGTTTACGCATGTCTGTGGATGCTCGGATTCGCTCGATTCTGCTTACGGGATAAGGGGTTTTCGCAAGGCTCATGCTATGACTATGTCATGTTCACGACGTTTCAACGGGAACACAATACTACTATTGAGGAAAGATGATCGCGGGAAGTTGCAGGATGCCGCTGCCGTGGTTTGCCGCGCGGCTGATGCACACGACTCAAACAAACGGCGAGCTGCGTTCCAGCTCGAAGCCTCGAACATCGTGACGCGCAACCGAATACTCGTATGGGTCTATATCAGCTCGCGCCGTTCTAGCTTTCGGTAAAGCTCGCATCAATATTGCACCGGATTATTGAAAACTTTTTCTGATGGTGCGCATCCAATATCGAACAACACACCACAGAGTGCGACACACCAAAGGAGTCACCGAGACAAAATTTGGTTGCCTGCTGGAAAGAATCGGTTGGTCCAGACCAACCAAGGGCCTCGAGTGGTCTCAAGCGGAAGGCTTCGAGAAGATCGCGGCTTTCTAGCTCGACTGGCACACCACATGGGCACGATGGGGTGATGATCCCCCCCCCCCGGACGGGAATTGCGTTGGGTTTCAGCACCGCCCGAGAGCTCATCCGAGCGACGATCTCGCTCTTTTTCAGCATGACTAAGGCCCCACGACACAAACATCCCCCAATTTGGCTCGCTTACGGACATCGGCGATAGCGACAAGACCCTTCCGTGATCTCTTCGTGCCCTCTGCAGTCTGGAGACTGGAGTCTGGAGATATTGAATATCCCAGCCGGGATATCCCGCGTCTTAGTGAACGGGGAGTTCTAGACATCACTCGATGGTGATACTGAACGGCATGTTTGTGAGAAACTCAACGCGAACTCGTGATGCGGAGGTTTCGACTTGTGGAGAGACGTCTGCTGTTATTCCGTCACCGTGATCCCACGGAACAGCGCTTGTCAAATCGAGAAGTTGTCATTCGTCGACGCCATTAACTCATAATCATCAACTGCGGGGAGGCGATTGCACCACTAGGCTTCAGTCACACTTCGTCGCCGGCGATTTGCCGTCACTCAAGTCAGCTAGCGGGTGAAGGTTGGCCAGCATTGACGTTGGACATGCTGTTGGTGGCGGACGGAACCCCTCATTTTGCCTCCCCACCTGGCTAATAGTGTGTAAACTGGCAAAGTTGTCTGAACGGCCTGCTTGTGCACGGCGCGCAGCACTGTCTTGTCGGTTCAAGATGAGGCAAGCATGTAAGCCGCAACCCAAGCGCATTTCCACGCCAAGCTATGGATAGTGGGGAGCCGTCCGCTGCCCCGGAAGTGTCGGTGATTGGGACATTTTGTCTCTTGTTTCCTGTAAGCAAGATGTGAACTATCATGAGCAGTCAGATTACCTGCTAGCGTCTCGCCCCTCTCGATCCTCGATTCTGCGAGGCCATCACTAAGACAGCTTGGCGCTGGCGGCGCAGCCTGTGGGAACTTGAGCCTGGTTTCATGGCTACCCGTGAGCTGAGATGTTGGAGAGACGCGACAGCGGCGCCTCGCGTGACCCTCCAGCTCGGTAGGCGGCGTTGCTAACGATCTGGGGGCTATTCCAGCCACGTCCCAAAGTCCGACTACTCTGGTCGTCATCCGAAAGGCATTATTATGGAGAGAAGCTGGCGTCAACGATGGGGTTCCGGAGGTCTATCCGAATAATCAAGGCCGAGGCGTCCAGTTCCACAGCCTTAGATGCTCTTAGTCGGGCACCGTTTGATGAGACATGCTCGCATGGGAAACGGACCCAGAGAAGAGCTGACGGGCGAATCACCTTGCCACCCTGCCTCATCAATGGATCTCTCTGTCTATTCCTGGTGACCGCTCTCACACACTTCCTACGGGCGAGGGATCACCAAGCCCTTGGGGGCCCTCTCCTCTCAAATCCTGAACCAGGCAGCAGCATGGATTGGATGTCATCCACCAACAACAACCCCGTCTGCGACCCCAGCTTCACCGGCACCACAAGGCAAATCACCAAGGGAACAGTAACCGTAGGAGGGGCCCTACGCTGTATGGAAACTGATTGGCTTTTGGGCTCGGCACGGCAGCCTATGAAAACCTCTCAACAGGTCATCGTCAAACAGGCAGCCCAGCCATCCCTCATCCATTGTGCAATTCTTCACGCGCAGGCAGCTGAACAGTAGCCTTGCATGGGCATACTGCGTGAATCTCATCTCAGATCTGATCCCCCCGGGCACCGGCGGCTGACAGATAGTTTTAGTCCCTAGTCTAGACGTCATGAAGCGAGAAATTCCTTGAACCACATGGGGTTTTACAAAATGCGAGGACGCAAGTGCGTCCCCCCAGCCTCGGCCAAATGACTGACTACCTGGGAACTTTGGGGACAGGGCTGGACCAGCATAGCGACGCGGAGCATCGTGTAAGCTTCACAACACCAACGCCACGGCCCTTGTCGGAACCCGCCAGGTAGCAACGCGTGCACGCAATCGCTCCAGCAGCCTCAGGTAGCAAGAGCGCTGTGGATTCTGCAAGAGGAGGAAATGGACCGGTGTCGGCGATAGGGGGGACAGCGTCTGCGTGGGCGATTTAGTCACCGGTTCGCCGACGTGTCAAACATGGAAGCGAACCTATCTTCGCCGCCATGGTCCACGGAGAATGACTCTTACGATGTGCTGTCCTTATCACCGCCAATATGGCCACTGCGGTGGGGGGGAACAGGTCCGGAAAGGTCCTGTTACTGGACCTGGACGGAGCACGGTGAACCTACGATGCCCTCTCTCTCTCTCTCTCTCTCTCTCTCTCTCTCTCTCTCTCTCTCTCTCTCTCTCTCTCTCGCTCTCAACCCGACCTCTTCCGTTGATAGCGAGCCTGAATGGATCGGAGACAAGAGTGCCAACTGCCAAGGTGTCCCGAACTCTTTTGTCGAAACTCGTCGATTAGCTGCAATAATTCCCGCTTTGCGCAATCTGAACAACTTTTTTTCTCCACCGCCCACCTATCCGGCTCCCGCGTGACAGCTTGCTGGAGTTCGCTGCGGCCCTGCGGCCCTTTGCGAGTCTTGGCCCTCCCTCCCCTCCCCGCCGGATATGCTTTTGCCCCAGATCTTGGGTCTCGGCGCACGACTCGTCGACCAGAAGTGCTTTCTCTCCAGTGACGAAGGCTCCCGGCTCTCCCAGGGTCCCCTTTTTTGTCTTAATTTAGAGTAATCGGTGTTACGGAGTACCTTTTTTTCTTTTATAGCAACGATTCGTACGGAGTCCACGATAGTTGATTGTGATTTCGTAGGGGGACCCAAATTTTGAGAGCTGGGTTTTACCGAGGCACGGCGGACGCGGCTCTCCCCCAATCAATGTAGGCGCGGCGTACGTAGGCGCAGGCGCAGCAGGAAAGCCAGCCAGCTAGCATTCGACAGCAGCAAGGGAAAAAAAATGTCGACATTTTAAAGTAGGTCGGCTGCCAGTGCTTGATTCAGCCTCCTTTTGTGGCTGTGTTTTTTGTCGCTGCGACGAACATGAGAAACGCAATATCAGAGAAACGCATGCGCCTGGCGGGTTGGGAGGGCAGATCTGGGAGGGAAAATTGCAATTATTGATGAGATTAACAAAGGCTGTTCCGTTACATTACATTACATTACACTGGATTTCATTGCGGAGCGGAGCGAAGCTAGGCTGGATGACGCTGCCCACCACGGCACGGCAGGATGCCAAGGTTGCCGCCATATGCTAAGCAAGTTGAATGTGTTTGCGGCGCTGTGTTGGCCAAGCCCTGTACGTTGTTGCGTATGTTCGGCAGGCTTGTCTCGCAGACTGGGCAGTATGTCTTTCAGCCGCTTTGGAGGGTGTCAGGCTGCGAGGCTTTGTTTGGTATGTAGGCTGACTTTGACTTTTGGCCAAGGCTGTCTTTGGGAGATTTGAGAGTGATGGACTGGGATGGACCAGCGTATAGTAGCTTTCGCGGCTTTTGATACGTCGTATGTGATCTCGTGACAGGCGTCTAGGTTTGTAAGGGGTTCTGTTAATATCCTTTGCAATGGCTGGCTACGTAAATGCGAAGGTATGTGAGCAGGCAGGCAACGAGGCCGATTCAGATCCGAGGCTAGCCACCTTTCTTCGAAGAGCAGGGGAAGTATGGGGGAAGGATAAGCGTGCGAATCATCATCATTTGAGGCCTCGTGGTGTTTCCTGCCTGGCCTGGCCTCTTCGGCGAGTGAGGTGGTCTCTTGGGGGATTGGCCTCGCTTGGGATCGGCGACGAAGAGGAAGAGTGGTGTGGAGGGACAGAAGGATTTGTGTCCATTTCTGTGCAAGTCATGCGTGGTTGAAGAGTTTTTTCTTGAGTGTCATACGTCTGGTAGGTGATGACTCTTCGGGAATTCTTCTCCTGAGGTCAGTGAGATTTGGGGAGGGGGGGGGTGGTGTGAGCTGGGCTGGTATAAGGAGCGTCATTGTGAGATGGTGTATCGACGATGCTATCCACAGCATTCACGCAGGGTCTAGTGTGTTGGTTCCTGCTGCTGATGGGTATGCATGCTTCGGGCGAAGCCGTTTGCTTGGGACATTTGTGAGGCTGGTCTCTTCATGGCAAGGTGAGGATTGAGCTTTTCGTAGTAGAGCCGCAGGTATCAAGTCAAGACTTGTCTTGCTGGACTTTAAGGTGATGGG
This sequence comes from Colletotrichum godetiae, assembly GCF_030913485.1. NCBI lineage: Eukaryota > Fungi > Ascomycota > Sordariomycetes > Glomerellales > Glomerellaceae > Colletotrichum > Colletotrichum godetiae. The sequence continues at coordinate 1,313,472 of NW_026851249.1, read as the reverse complement.
ATGCAGAAGGTCCTGACTATGGAATGATATCCTCTGTGTCTCACAACTCAGAGGCGGGTTATGTCACGGAGTAAGTATATTGCTACCAGTTCTGAGGGTAGTGCTGCCCCCAAACCCCTTGTCACTGGAGACGCGTACGGCGTGAGTCCCTCCCAGCCCAACGGTAGGGTATCAACGCTGATCGGTCCGTACCTTCGAGGAAGGAGGCTTGGAATCGACGGTATATATATAGAAGAACGGGGGAGGCAACGGGACTCGTCCCCCGCTGTCTTTGTAGAGACTTGACTGTTTCTGACTTTGGGCAAGAACCTGCTCTGGCGGCACAGAACATGGCGTTTATGATTGCGTATGAGAAGTTCGTGATGATAGTTTGTTCCTACTAGGATCCTCGGCGTCTTCCGTTATTATCCGCCATGTGCTATTTTATGCTAGTCACTTATTCCGTGTAGAATACGATATAGCCAGGAGGGAGAATACTCGTGGATGGACCCAGTGGATTATGTTCCAAGCATGTGAATCGACGCTCTGCCACATCGGAGGGGCGGCGACCATCACGTCTGGCAGCGCAATTGGAGAAGAAGAAGGAAGTTTGGGCACACCTTATGGCTTCTTGGATAGTGAAAGCTGACGATGAAAGAGCCCTGCAAATATACTTCTCGCGAGTCCAGGTCACAGCACCGAAATAGCGCTCGAGACTTCACCTTAATAACTTGATTGATTGAATCTGATTCCGCCGGTGGGGCAGGTGCTTGTTGTATACTCATACAGCGGGTTCGAGAAATGCCCAGAAGGTGTGGGGTGAGACTGTGTATCATCCCATTCATGACGTCCTGCGTGCTCTCGTAGATGGCGGCGTAGTCGCATCTCAGTGACGGGCAGGGCAAGCTTGCTCAAGTTCATGTCGAAGACGTGTTGAAGAGCTAGTAGGTGTTAACGGCAGACTAATGAAGCTGATCGCGGGAACCGACCGGCGAACTCTGGGTATGGTACAGAATGGTAATGGACTCTCTCTGTTCTCGTGCGGGTGATGTAACACTGAATAGCGACTGACGATGGGAGACGATCAAGATAAGCCAGCTCTGAGATGGGGCAACTACTCTCGAAGCTGTTTGCCTGAAAAGTCTACTCCAGTATAGACATCTATGCTGTGAGAAGTAGATGTCCCCGCATCGTAACAAGTAGGAGCAATCCAACGACCTTGAGACATATCGAGTCGCGTTTGCTTTTGATCTCAAGCCATTTTTTGCCGTAAGAAATGCTCTTCGATAATTTTTCCTTCAATGGAACACGCCGTGCGGAGGAAGTCAGCTCAGAAGCTCCCAGCTTTCATTGGACCTGCGACTTCAGAACACTGCCTCTCAATCACGGGCCAGCCAATAGGCAGGGTAAATGCCTCCACCATACTGCTTAATAGACAGAACAACAAGCCATGATCTGATCTTTGAGCCCTGATTCGCAACTATATCTAGGTAGTGTACCCTGTACCTGATTTCGTTTCTACCGTGGGTGTAAATGACAGAAGTCTTGGATGATGTGAGAGCCAGATGGAGAAACAAGAGAGGATTGAGTGCCACATGATCATCAACTCAAGACAAGAACAGCAGGAAGTTCATAATAGTAGTAGTCGCTAGCTGCTCATTCCAATAGTGATACACGAAAAGGAGCACTACTTGGCGGCGAATAGCCCACCGGCGGTGGCATCTACGACCTTTCGCCGAACGTCATGCCACAGATAATTTCATCGCCCCGGGGACTTCTGAACCCTTACATCGATAACCCGTTTGGCCCAATGATTAAAAATGGTCGCGTCACCAAGGGCAATATTGCGATGTATCTGGGCCGTGGACGACCTTCTTGACGCCCTGCTTGTAGCTATTCAGTTGACGAGTGGACGAATATGTGATGCCCTAACTCATACATCATCCCCTCCCCCATCAACAAAGCGTCTGCTGCGCTTTTGTTGTAGAAGTAGATTAAGGACTGTACTGTCATCGTGCCTATGGACCTTGTAGAGTCACTGATGAAACGATGGGAGGCCTTTGAGTAGGGAAGGAGAGAGAAGATCCCTCTGCCTTGCGTTACGTACCGTTTGCCACTCCTCGTCAGAATGGACCGCCTACTTAATAAGCTCCAATGTAGCAAAGGTGGGATACTAGATCGTGAACCTGAAGGCCATGCAAAGTCACGCTGGATGTCTCTGGTTTCAATCGAAAGAGGGACTAGCGCTCCGTTCTGAGATGGTCATCACCCAAACAACCTGCGATAGACGACGACACGATCCAATATAGTTGACAAAGGCCCTTTAATTGGTTGAACTCCAAAGTCACATTGCGAAATGCCGCGCCGTTGCCGCGAAACGATGTGATAAGCTCACGCATCTACACGCGACCGTCCCCCTTCAATCTTCGACGCCGGTACAGATTGCGGGCAAATACAGAACCTGGTACATACAAGAGTTTGACCACAAAGTTCCATCAAGCGGTCAAGGAAAGGTGGCTGTGGAGGCTACTACAAGTTAGGCGGAGAATGTCAGACCAGGGAGACATACATTGAACCCCCCGAGGGCTGGGAACAAATATACGCGCGCTAGAAAAGGGATCGTCGACATCGTGAGGCCCCGAACTGGCAGGTCTGCTCAAAGTAGCGGCATTGCGGAAAGCAGGAACCTCGAGGAGCATTTCACATTGTCCAAATGGGCTCTTATTGAAGATAATGGGAGAAACAGTTGTATAGCCAGGCCAGGAAAGCTGAGTACCGCTCAGAGTGACAGCATGATCTAGCAATGATATCCCACGGACCGAACCTGTCGTGGGGACATATCATGCGAGCAATGAATTACAATGAGCGTGGTGATCCAGTCTTGATTCCATGTTGACAACTACTCTGTACAAACAGCAAGAGACCTCTCCGCGAGAGGCTTGATAGACTTTTTCTCATTTGCACTTTCAAAGCAGCTTCATCTTTTCCCTTTTGAGTGACCGCTTTACGTGTGCGTCACCCACGTCCAAATTTTGCAATTTCCCGAAACCAGAACCAAGAAAATACACCGGCAGACTGCCCTGCCAAAACCGTGACATGGGCACGCTTAAGAAGCCATGTAGGTGCTGGCATCGATGCCCTCCTTGGGGAACTCACTGAAAAACGCGTTAGATACTTGACAACAAAAGCATAGGTTTGAGAGAAACTTACGGAAGAGCAACCTCGAAGCGCTTCTCAATAGCCTTGAGAACCTCCTGGTCCTGGTCAGTGCTCACAAAGGAGATGGCAAGACCCTTGGTACCGAAACGACCGGCACGACCGACTCTGTGCAGGTACGAGTCGGCATCGGCGGGCAGATCGTAGTTGATGGCCAAGTTGATACGCTCGATATCGATACCTCTGCCGAAGACGTCGGTAGCAACGCAGATACGCTTGTTAAACTCCTTGAACTCCTTGTAGCGACGGATACGCTCCTCCTGGCTGACGCCGGAGTGAACGGCGATGGAGGGGAAGTTGCACTCTCTCAGCAACTTGTCCAGCTCGGTCGCACGCAGCGTGCTCTTGACGAAGATGATGACCTGGTTGAACTGAAGGTCGTCCAGGAGCTCGTTGAGCTTGCGGTTCTTCTCACGCTCCTCGAGCTTGATGTAGTATTGCTGAAGACCGTGCAGGGTGAGCTTGGTGTCCTCGTCGACGTAGTGCTCGGTAGGGTTCTGCATGAACTTTCGGCAAATGGGCTTGATCTCATCGGACAAGGTGGCCGAGAACATCATGACCTGCTTCTGGGTAGGGGTAGCGCGGAAGATCTCCTGGACGTCACGGCGCATGTCTGGTTTCTGTTAGAGACTGGTCGGCGGCGGATACGAGGCCGTAACTCACCAATCTGGTCGAGCATCTTGTCGCACTCGTCGAGGACGAAAATGCGGACGCTGCCGAGGCGGAGAACCTTGTCGCGGACCAACGCGTTAAGTCGACCAGGGGTGCCCACAATGACGTGGGGACAGGTCTCCTTGTTCTTGATCGTCTCGACGTCCTTCTGGATGGGGGTACCACCGTAGAAGACACCAGTCTTGATATCGGGCATGTACTTGCTGAAACGGTTGTACTCGTTGCGAATCTGGAAGGCGAGCTCACGAGTGTGGCACATAACCAACACGGAGACCTCGCCCTGAACAGGCTCAACTTGTTGCAGGGTCGTCAGAACGAAGACGGCCGTCTTTCCGAGACCAGACTTGGCCTGGCAGATGATATCTCCACCGAGGAGAGCCTGAGGAATACAGGTTTGTTGGACTGTTGGATCGCGCCGAAGTTAGATATGTGTTCCAAGAGCAGAAGAACGACGTAGAGGGCGTGCAAAGGGCCCGTCCATCTGCGCAAAGAAGCCATTTTGTCGAGTTGGTCTCCTCCTCCACCGACAACAACACGCCAATCGATCAATGAAGATGATGGCTGGGGCAGAGCACGAGTCGCGAGCGTCGGCGTCATTTGCGCTCTGTGTCGCTCGCGGCTGTGATGCAAAAGAAGCCAGACCGCTGGGAGGCAAGGCTCTAGCAGCGAGACCGACCAGATGAAGTGCACTCGGGAACACCACAATGTTCGCGCGGCCGAGGGGTGCTATCACGCTTCCCCCGAAACGGCCGCTTGTATAATCCACCTGTCACCGGTGGATTCGCGAGCAGTGCCCGTACAAAAACTTGGATGCCCAACTTGACTCCCGCTTCTCGGTACGTTTCTATCTCTCTTCTTCGGTGGCGACGTCGATGGCTTTTTGTTCTTGCGTGGCTTGCGAGATGGACGGACGCTTTGCTGATGGGGGAGGGGATGATGTATGGGTTAGGGTATCATAAACTCAGGACTGACCCTCCGAAGGATGCTCGAAACCGCAATCGCCAATAGCGCGGAGAAGCTCGGGCTTCAAGAGGAAGTCGCGGAAACCAGTCGAGTGGATGCCGACATAGCTGCCCTTCTTGTCGACGTTGTTACCGGCGGCAGCGTCAGCCTTCTTTCCGTTGGAGGCGGCCGCAGTCTCGTTGGTCTGGAGCTCCTCGTCGGAGTAGTCGATGAGATCCTCCTCAGCAGACATGTTGTCAATTGTCGGGGGTGTCGTTATTGAAGTGTCGGTAGGTAAAGGGTCGTTGTACTGATGCGCAACGACGAAAAAGGTCCCAAGGCTGCGGATGCGAAGCTTGGGGTGTCAGGAGACGTGAAGATCTGTGTCGCGTAAAGAGGAAGGTGCGTCGAAAGACTATAAAAATCGCAGGAGGAAAAAAACCGCGGGTTCGTGTCGAGAAAAATGCACGACAAGCGGTGGGATTAAAAGCGGATGGCAATTGGAGTTGCAGGGTTGGGAGGCGTGTTGGGAGGAGGCGCCGTAGTTGATGTGGAAGTGGAAGATCCAAAGACGACGTGGAACTGGAGGCGAAAGGTGAGGCGGGCAGCGCAGGTCAAAAGCTTTCGCGTAGGGGAAAGGCGGCTGAGTCCCTCCCCGAAGGCGACGTCATGTGACCAGACCCGTTTTTGGAAAGAGCACTGCACCTAAATTCACTGTGTGCCAGTCAGGCCTCGCTCCCACCTCGGGTACCTTACGCATACACGCATACCACCACCACCACCACCACCACCACCACCGCTACTACTTCTTACTCTTGTAACGTCTATAATCGCTCTGAACGATCCTCCAGTCCTGATAAGCAGACATCTGTTTTAAGTGACGACTATTTTGGCCTTCAATTCCTTCTTATTTCTTGCCGTTAATATCATAAGTGCTCTGACAGCATCTTGGTGGTGGTAGTAGTAATAGTACCTAGATAGGCCTGGTTGCTACTGGTACACAGTGCCCGATTACCTTATGTAGTCAATTTATTCCCACCCTCTGGGAAGACCGTGTCCATATATCATGTACATACACGGTGGACGCCCGCCTTCAACCTTAACCTTTGCTTTGGAGAAACATTCATGTTTGGCTTTTGGCAATCATAAACCTCACCACCCCTGCAAAAGTTTCTAAAACAAAGGTCCGAACTGACTCTCGTTGCAACGCAAGACTTCGATGCCACTCAGGCTCTGAAACGTGGGACAAAATTCGCAAGGGAGGGAACCAAACGAGACGAGAGAAGAAAATGGCAAAGCCCAAAAGCGAAAGCCTGCCAAACCGGCACGCATACACACGGGTATCCTACCTGCACCAGGCCGCCTCCTACCTAGCGACTGTGCAGGTCCAAATCCCAGACGCGGACGCGGACGCCGACTCATCACAACCTCACAAAGACGCTCATCAGTTCGCCGCCAGGCTCCAGAAGCTACGCTCCACAAACGAAAAGGTCGCTCGTCGGTTCGTCTCCGATATCCGAGCCGTCTCTCTCAAGGCTCAGATCCGCCCGAGCCCGTCGGTCAAGCAGATGATGTGCAAGTTCTGTGACTCGTTGCTCATCGAGGGCAAATCGTGCGCTACGACGGTGGAGAATCTGAGTAAAGGCGGAAAGAAGCCCTGGGCCGATGTCATGGTTACGAAGTGCAGGACCTGCGGCAATGTCAAGCGGTTTCCGGTCAGCGCGCCGCGGCAGAAGCGACGACCGTTCAGGGAACCCAAGAGTGGTGAAGGGCAGGACGGACGGGATGATGGTGGACACGACGGCTGAAGGGTCTGCTCAGTTGACTGGAGGTGAATGAGAGTTTGATGTCTTCTTTTCACCGGAATTTAAGCCCACCAAGTGGTCTCCGAGTGGTAAGCCGCTGTCGAGAGCCTCCGAGGCAGAAGAGACCGGGCTTCCCACATTGAAATGTGCAGCCTATTGAGGTTCTGCCGCAAGTCGAGAGGCCATAACCCTTGCGTAATCTTATAACAGGTATGAGTCATTTGAGAATAGAGAAGCATCCGACTTGCTAACAGTGACGTTAGAATCGCCCGCAAAGCGCGTAGCTTATAGATCAGCTCTATCATCAAGCTAAAGATGCTCCCAGAAGAAGCTGGAACTGGACGCCTAGCCCCAAGCTACCACCACAGTCTAGTCCAGGCCCTGTCAATGGCTGTTGGTGACCTTTGCCCCGAATCGGACGCGGCGAGGAGAGCAATTCTCGTGGAACACAGACTCGTCATCGTGATAGCCGCGAGAGCGGAGCATGAGAGGGTCTGAGGTGTCTCTGAATGGATTTGCCAATGACTTAGATATTGTCAATATAATTCCGAAGCTTACAAGTCAGAAATTTTCGCTGCTGCTACCATTGAACCAATACTATCTTTTGAGGCCGACGCAGCTATGCCTTAGCATACCGCGCGATGGATTCCATCCTCCATCTTTCTGACTCCCTCTCCAGCCTTCTTGGCAGTACCCTCCTTCTTGTGCTTCTCCTCATCACCCTTGACGCGCACCCGTCTGCGGCTGTGATGCTTCTTCAGAACCTGCAAATCGATCTCATCATTCTCGATGAGCGTCTCCGTGACCTCGACAATGTCCGTCAATAGCCGCCCAAGCAAATCGAACGTCATGGTCTCGCGGACAACGACACGGAGGATCTCAATCTTTTCCTCGTTGGGCGGGAGCGGGTAGTTGGGAATGATCCAGCCCTTGGCACGAAGCATGAGGGAGACGGTCTCCTGCTTAATGTGCTCGTACTTGGCCTTGAACTCGTCCGTCAGACGGAATGAGACGACGGGCAGACCGGCAACGTAGTCGGCCGATGTCTCCCCCGGTGCGGCACTCTCGCCTCCGACGGCAGTGGCGGCCTGGTTCACAATCTTCTTCACGGCGCCGCTGGCTTCCTTGTGAGGTGCGCGGCGGTGGATGTCGGAGACGACGGTGTACCAGCCCGTGGCCTCGAGGCTCTGTGCGAGTAGGCGGGCATTGGAGAGACAGTTCTCCATGATGGAGCGGTAGCCATCGAAGCCTAGATGAATGAGGTTGTAGTATTGCACGATGACCTGGGCACCTGGGCGGGAGAAGTTGAGAGTGAAGGACTTTTCTGTGCCTCCGAGGTAGTGAAGCTCGAAGATGAGGTCCTCTGGCAGGAAGGACTGGTCTCGCCAGATGATCCAGCCAAGACCGGCATAGACGAGGCCGTACTTGTGACCTGAGACATTGATTGACTTGACGCGGGAGAGCTCAAAGTTCCTGCGGAATGTTAGCATATGGCAGACTGAGAACAACTCGATGGGACGTACCACTTGGAGCCGCCAACCCCCGCGTGGGTGAAAGGGGCGATGAAGCCTCCAGAGGCGGCGTCGACGTGAATAGGAATGTCGATGCCCGTCTCTTCCTGATACTTGTCAAGGATCTGTGAAATCTCCTCAACGGGCTCGTAGTGTCCCGTGTATGTGCTGCCGAGGATGACAAAGACACCGATGGTGTTCTCGTCGACATTCTCTCTCACAAGCGCTGGGTCCAGACGGTAATGACTCTTCTTGCTGACGGGCAAGATGCGGGCCTCGACGTCAAAGTAACGGGCAAACTTCTCCAAGGCGACCTGCGCATTGGAACCCATGAGAATGTTGGGCTTGGAGGTGTCTTTGCCCTGCTCCTTGCGCTTCAGCTGCCATCTGCGCTTCATGGCGAGACCGCCAAGGTGGATAGCCTCGGAGGAGCCCGTGGTAGCGGAGCCGAGGGCCTTTTCACCGGGCTGGACACCCCACAGGTGGGAAATGATACTGATGCAGCGCTGGTGCATCTCCATCATGGCGGGGTACTCATCTGCGTCTGAGAGGTTCTTGGAGAGGTTCTCCTGCATGAGTTGGGTGGCATTGGGTTCCATCCATGTTCCCACGAAACTTGGGCATGCTGTTAGTTGGAATGCTCCTGCTGAGAATGCCTTGGATGCTCACCTAGCCAGGTTAAGGTTGGGTTTGCCATCGAGGTCCAGCTCATCCCTGATCATTTGGAAGACGGTGTCTCCCGGGGCGCCTTCATCGGGGATTTTATACTTGGGAATGTTGGTTTGACTGGTGTATCGGCTGTCATAGGGCTGGATATGTGATGATGTGCTTTGACTGAGAGCATTGTCATTGCCCGCGGCTGTGATGTGAGTTGCCTGGAGGCGTTGGACAATGTCCTCTGGATTGACCTGCACATGGTGTCAATTCCGTTGTAGTATCATCGTATGATGCATCAATCATCGGTGAAGGATGATAGCTGAGACCTACGTGGCTTGCGAGAGGCATATTGACGTTTGGTAGCTTTGGATATCGTATCAAGGATCTGAATGGAAATCGGTATGCACTGGAAGGGGAAGATGCGATGGATTGATGTTTTGATCAAGATTGCCAAGTCTGGGGGATCACTGCTTGAGGCTTAAATATAACAGCAGGCCGCAGACCACGAAGAATGATGTGCATTGGAGGCATCCGTAGCTAAGGTGACCGTCAAGCCGATGATGAGGGATGAATGACGACATACGGTAGACCGAGCGGAGTACGGGAGTTTCCTTATGGTCAAGTTTTGTCGGAAATGGTAGCTCCAAGTGCATGAAAGACACGCCTCATAGCCCCAGATCACGGGCCGAAGAGGGGAGGGAATCGCGATGGGCTAGACAGGAATGATGTCTCTGACCTTTTAGTGCGAGGGCCTCCAGGGTTCTCTGCCAAGGCCATGGCCAACTGCAGTTGGTCAAGTTGGTGGTGCAGCATCAGCTCGTCAACTTTTGCTGGGGACGTGGAGCAGACAGTGAACGGGGGGGAGAACTGGACTGGAGCAGGTACGATCCAATGCCGAGTTTGCCGGTGGAGTTCCTCTTTGATCAAGTACGTAGGTACGAATATGGTCGATGACTTGCGTGTCGCGCCAGTGCAGCTGAGAATTGGCTTTTTCCGCTGGACGAGTAGCCGAGGAGAAGGAGTTTCTGTTACGTGCTATGACATGTCTGACATGTTTGGTGAGGCACCGTAGGTGCGTAAGGTATTCGTAGGTAACTTGCAAAATGCAGGCTGGCAGGGAAGGAACAATTGGATCTGCGATCCAATGCTCAGACGGTCTGGCCCTACAGAGTGGATGAGTGACGGCATTTAACATTGGGAAGCTGCGACTTGGGGCCCGGACCTGAATAGCCGGGGGGCTCCTTCCGCTCCTCCCTCCAGACTCCAGTGGCAGCTCGGGTGGGCCCCGTTCCCGTCTTGGCACTGCACTTTCGCAGCAGGTACGCCGGCAGGCGGCAGACGGCAGGAACCCAAAATAAGAGGTTACCGTGGAATCCGGAGGCGATCATTCTTTCCTAGACCTTTCTTGCCTACGATACCTTACCTACCTCACCTTACCCAGATCAAGCTATTTTTCGATGTTTCTCATCTTCTTGCTCAACAATGTCGAGTCGTCTCTCTAGGCGAGGTCGTCCCAGCAGACTGTCATCTTCCTCGACGATAGACCTCCGTACTCCGTACCTAGGCTACAACGGCTACGAACCACAGCGCGATAGTATCCAGCCTAGGCATCTGAGACTGACGCATCATGAGTTGACTCAAGAGGAAGCTGACAACTTTCGCTGCAAGACCAAATTCCTCAACAAAGCGCATACCCTCAAACAGCGCCCGACTACATAGTCCCGGGCATCACCTTCAACTTACTAGAGCCAGGGGACTGAATTGCCATTTCGATTCTGGGTTGTCTGAACCTCTTGACATTGACTGAGAGAGGTCCTCTTTTGATCTACAAGAGCCCTCCAGAAGGTCCAATGACACCATGTTACCCATGATTCAAAGGAAAGGAGCCAGGAGACGACGCAAGTCTGGTGGATAGCCCACCGAGGTCATCTTCCATCGATAACCGACGCTTCAAATCCAGGGGTTCACAAGCTAAGACTACAATCTGTGGATCGTCCAACAACGCGTGTCCGATAAACCTTAAAAGAGTATCAAGTCCCGGTGAACATTCATCGAACCGACAACAGCGGGAGAAGGCAAGAAGGCACCATCGGAAATAAGATTAGATTGTCAGCGCTGACGGGGGTTTCCCAGTGTGCATTCACATTGGTTCATTCGCCAACAAGAGATAAGCCAGGTTCTCCCAGGAAGCCCAGCTTTTCCCGGCCGAAAAGAACGGCTGTTGATTGGTCGATACGGCTTATTTCGACCAAAGTCCCGTTGCAGTGACTCGCCAAGTCTCGCGCAATGGCCGCGGCTGGGCCGAATGGACGGCTACAGTGGCATTAGCATTGGCGCGCTGGCAGCCAGCCGTGGCTTTCACACAGACTCAGACTCAGAGCCCAGGACTCTTGGGACAGGGCACCTGGCACCTAGGTAATCTTTCAAGTTCGAACTGGCACGAACTGGCAGCTCAGTGTTTGTCTGAACTGCGGGAACGATGGCCAGGCAGCCAGGCTAAACGTGCCAAAGTACGGACACTCCAGACATCAGACGAAGGTTACCTGAAGCCGTTTGCAGTTGGTTCGTCAATTGTTCGTCCTCCCCGTTTTTGCTCCTCGGACGATCAGCGGCATGCACCAACTCCCGGATCGGTGGCAGGGGCACATCGGCAGCTTTGTGATCTGCTGATCCTCACGTTTCTCGGACAAAGGATGGGAGGCAGAGCAGCTCGATATGGGAAGAAGCCGGGCTGCCAGAATCCCTTCGTCTTTCCAGCCAGCCAGACCAACAAGCATCGAGCCACCAAGGCGTCGACTCTGGACCAACAGAGAGTCAGCTTTAGGTATCCCCCGGCCCCGACTTGTACTAGAGCCTAGAGGTCGACAGGTGTGGATCAGAGTTGTCGCCTATTGTCCTTCCAATGTCACCATGCCCCCGGCGAACCATTCTTCTTTTCCCCTCGCCTCCTCCACAGCCCCTCGGATGTCGCTACCCCAATTTAGGAAGGTCGACAAACGGCCGCTGGGCCTGCGGGCTGTCGCGTCGCTGCTGCATTTGGTGTCGTGATAGCACGCTAGAGGACCGATTTCTTCTGGTCCCCTTGGGTCCCCCGTCTCTTCCAGTGCCGCAAGTCGCCGACAAGGCCCCAAAAGAGGAACCCACACACACATACACGGGATGATATTGGGGGGATAGATACGGGATAGTGAGGGTACGGAGTAATAGAGAGTCGACTCATGGGTACCGTTGGGCGCTCCATTCTTTCGACTGCGGCGAATCTCAACCCAAAAACACACAACGGGCACACACTTTCTCCTTTGCAGAATTCTTGGAGATCACTACATCAAGGCCTGAAGTCATCTTGCCTCTTGTTGGTGTTCAATCTGGACATCTTCAGGAAGTGGGACTTTGACTCGTCTGGCGGGCTGACTCTACCTTGTCACATTGTCTTGGTGTCTTGTTAGCCTGCAAACTGCCGACCGGCACCACCTTCGCCGCCGCCGCCGCCATCTTTTCGCTTGATTTGATTGAAAAAGCCCTTGGCGCCCGCTGTCCCCAGTCTCCCCCGTTGTGGCCTTGGGGCCTTCGTTTCGTCCTTTTGCTTATCTCGTCGGTCGCCCTTCAGCCCATCCGCAATCGGCGCACCTTAACTCTCACCTTTCAATCTACTCCGTCGACAGTAGAGCGAAGGAGAGAGGCACAGTCGTCACGATGCCGTCCATTTTTCGCAAACGTGGCGAGCCCGAGGAGATCACGCCCTACCCCGCCCTTGACGACGATGCCGAGGCCACGGGCATCGAGCCGCTGAAGGCTCTGGCTCAGTTCGAGAAGGCACACAAGCTCGATCCGAATATGCCAATTGATGAGCTCAACGATGTCGATACCGCGCTCGCTACCGGAAATGCCGAGAAGGGTCTCGAGATCGAACAGGCTCTTATGGAGGACAATTCGCCCTATCCAGAGGTACGTCGCGAAACTCCGCTCAGGATCGAGAACTAGTATCGCCGTAGGAGGAGGGACGGGCAGAAGAACAGTGCCAAACGAGAAACTCGTTCAAGTCGCTAACATGATGCGCCGCTGCAACAAAGGTCCGCGCCGTAGTACGGAATTACGATGTCGATTTGCCAGCAAATACGATTCGCGCATGGGTCATCGGCATGCTCCTCTGCACTGTCGGCTCTGGTGTCAACATGCTCTTCTCACTCCGCAACCCCAGTGTCACCATCACCACCTATGTCGTCCAGCTCATCGCCTATCCTATTGGTCTGGGTTGGGATCTAGTCATGCCCGACAAGGAGCAGAATGTCTTTGGTGTCAAGTTCAACCTTAAACCCGGCCGTTTCAACTACAAGGAGCACGTTATCATTGTGGCCATGTCTAATGTGAGTTGGGACGATTTTTATCAGGAGCGGGGCCCCTGTCGATACCCCAGATTGGAGAAGAGCAGTAGCCAAGATTTCGAGTCGAGGAAAAAGAGGTTCTTAAGAGAGGAAAAGTCCAACGACAGAACTAACTCTGATTACTAGGCTGCGTATGGAGGTGGTGTCTTGTACGCGACCGATGTTCTGCTTGCACAGCAGCTCTTCTACAAGCAGCACTTTGGCTGGGCTTTCCAGTTGCTCTTCGGCATCACTACCCTCTGCACTGGATACGGTCTGGCCGGTCTGGCGCGACGCTTCCTTGTGTGGCCCTCTGCCATGATCTGGCCCTCGAACCTGGTCAACTGTGCTCTCTTCTACACCCTCCACGACCACTCTGGCTCTGATCCGACCAAGACCAACGGCTGGAAGATTGGCCGCTACCGCTGGTTCCTTATCGTTAGCGGTGGTGCCTTCATCTGGTACTGGTTCCCCGGTTGGATTTTCCAGGGACTTTCGTACTTTACCTGGATCTGCTGGGTTGCGCCCAAGAACGAGATTGTCAACAAGGTCTTTGGTGGCCTTTCGGGTTATGGACTCATGCCAATCTCATTTGACTGGACCGTCATCTCAGGTTACCTGACGTCGCCGCTGATCCCGCCTTTCCACGCCATCGCCAACGTGATTGCGGGCATCATCATCTTCTTCGTCATCGTCTCGTCCGGCATCCACTTCTCCGGAACCTGGTATTCCGACTACTTCCCCGTACAGAGCTCCGAATCATTCGACAATACCGGCGCCGTCTACAACGTCACCCGAATCCTCGACGCAAACTTGCAGTTCAACGAGACCGCCTACAACGACTACTCTCCTCTTTACCTGCCGACTCAATTCGCTCTGGCCTACGCTCTTTCGTTCGCCGCTGTGGCTGCCGTTGTCGTTCACGTTGTTCTGTACCATGGCACGGAGATTTGGGGCCAGTTCAAACTGGCGCGCCATCAAGAGGATGACGTGCACATGCGTTTGATGAAGAAGTATCGAGACGCTGAGGATTGGTGGTATCTGGGTAGGTCCAATCAATGGTATCCTCCTTTGGGCTAGACTGACAATTACTCTTAGCACTCTTCGTTGTCATGGTTGCCATCTCGTTTGGTGTTGTTGCTGGATGGCCAACTGGTTTCCCGGCGTGGGCCTACGTTGTGTGCATTCTGATTCCCGTTTTCTGGATCATTCCTATCGGCATCGTGCAGGCCATCACTAACATCCAGCTCGGCCTCAACGTCTTGACCGAGTTCATCATCGGATACATGGTGCCGGGTCGCCCCCTCGCGATGATGATGTTTAAGAACTACGGCTACATCTGCATGTCGCAAGCGCTGTACTTTGCGCAGGATCTCAAGCTCGGTCATTACATGAAGGTACCCCCTCGTACCATGTTCGCCTCTCAACTTGTCGCATCACTCTGGTCAGCTATTGTTCAGATTGCTGTCATGAACTGGGCCCTCGGCACCATCCCCGACGTTTGCCAGCCCGATCAACCCAACAGCTACACCTGCCCCGGTGGTCGCGTCTTCTTCACCGCATCAATCATCTGGGGTGCGATCGGTCCCGCCCGTATATTTTCCGGTCAGGCGCTGTACGCCTCCCTCCAGTGGTTCTGGCTCGTTGGCGCCATCACACCGGTCATCACTTGGTTCCTTGCCCGAAAGTGGCCCAAGAGCATCTGGCGCTACGTTAACACGCCGCTCCTGTACGGAGGCTCTGGCTGGCTCCCTCCTGCCAGTGTCTACATTTACCTCTGCTGGGCGCTTGTTGGCACTATTTTCAACTTCTTCATCAAGCGTCGCTACACCGGCTGGTGGTTGCAGTACAATTACATTACCTCGGCGGCCCTCGACTGTGGCCTCATCGTGGCCACGCTCATCATCTTCTTCACGTTGTACCTCACATCCGCCAGGCCACCACAATGGTGGGGTAATGTTGATGTATTTGAAACGATGGACTGGAAGGGCACGGCAATTAGGAAGCAAGTGGCCCCTGGCGAGATCATTGGCCCCAGTGTTTGGCCTTGAGGATTTTATGAGGATGTAAAAATTTGAGAAGCGTATTAATGATGTTCAGTTGGATAAGGATATAGGAGTTTGGTGGCTTCTTGAACGTATGTACCACGGTCTCACGGCCCTTGGGGAGGAGTATTTGGGTATTGCTATTATTTCACGGCTCTGATGCGAGGATTGTCTGTACGGCTGATGATATCTCGGCGCGAATCTACTTGCCCGTCTATTTTATAAGTATGAATCAACGATAAGATTGACGTTGCAGCTTATTTCCAGTTGTCTATGGGTTTGTGAGAGTGCCACTTACTGCAAAATAGCGGGGGGGTCTCTTCTAGTGTTGTGCTCGGTGTACAACGCAGCTTCCCAATGGAAATGGCGGCGCACAGGCTTGCTATCTGCTTCGGCTGGAGGCTCGCCTTCCTCAACTCGACACTCGACGCTGTTTGGGCAGGTTCTCATTGTTTTCACCTTCCGCGTAGGAGCACCACATTGAGAAGCTCACTTACCTCTGACTACCTAGGCGCATCCGTCACAGACGCACCGACTTGGAATCTCCAGCTCCATCGTCCAACCTTCTCAGCATTCCGTATTCCGCTTGACTTGAAGCAACGGAACATCACATCACTACGAGTACATGTACCCAACAGTATACCCTTCATCGGCATCCTCCTCGACCACACCAGCGCCGTTACCGTCCTGACGGCGCTCGTCACCGCCAAAGGTTCGCTGATAGATACAATGGCAGATTGCGGAGCCGGAGCCATCGCTGCTGCTTCGACGTTTGCACCGCCAATCATGATACATTTTCCTACCAACAGTGGATCCAGAGGTCAGGGCCTCTTTGCGAGCTTGAGGAGGCTGCAGTCTCACTCCAGTCGGAGCATGGAATCGACGAAAGAGAAACAGGCCAAACCCGTGCCGCGTGTGATGTCGTCGCAAGGTGTGCGGACGTCGAGGGCATCGACCGAGTCCCGGGGGCCCTTTTCTTCCAAAGAGGACCTGGATATCGACGTTGACGATGTAGAAGACCTGGAGCTGCCGCCGAATATCTTGGCGGATGATTGGGATTCTTCGGCACAGCCATCTTCTGGTTCTGAGCCGCAGCACCCTCGGCGCCGTGCCAGCAAGAAGCCGAAGAAGAGGGCGGCGAGGAAGGAGCAGAAGAAGAGAGGGTTTCGGGCTAGACTTCGACGGTTTCTTGGTCGGGATGGGGACAAGGGCAGGGGTGGTCACGAGTCGCCATACAGCCACAGGCAGACGACACAAACCATGCAGAGCGAGGAGTCAGGGCTGTCTGATCTGCAAGATGCCATGGCAGAGCAGGATTCTCAACCAGCCAAGGCTGATCTGTCTTCACCGAAGGGGAGTACGCCTCAATCCAGCTGCCGCAACTTTCTCAGGTACGTACAGCCATTTTTGACCCCGTCAGTCTGGACTCCAGAGCTAGTTCAATAACAGAGGCTATCAGAGACGCCCTCGCACAACATCGAGTCGAGGAAAAGGAGGAGCCGACCGACAAACCGAAGGAAGCTGGTCAATCCACGGAAAATGGAGATACGACGAAGCAATGAGCGGCTTTCGGTCAATAGCTCAACACGCCTTGATAACGGAGATTGGCAAATAGCAGTACGAAGCTGTTGGGGGTATTTGCGACAATGCCCGTAAAGAAGCTTCAAGGTCCTGTCGGTCTGCTCCTGGTGTGGATGAATGGTGTAAGTTGGTACATCTTCGTATAGTTGATTCCTTTCTGGTGGACCTCATTCCAATCCTAATACACTTCTCTTCCTATGAATGCCAAATTGTTACCTTTGACAGATGCTCGAGGCATGATCGATTCTGGGTATTTAGAAAAATGCCCGACCATCTGTCGCCGGCAGCCCGGCGCTGGAACACACGGCAAGATAGCTCCAGGGAACTTGTCTCGAAATTTGAGACACCAAGCATTGGTATTTCGATTTGACGTTTCCTTGGATTAAGGCCGTAGTAAGAGCTACCGTCACCTCGGCTTGCCGGAGTATGGGAGATCTCGTCGCTAATGATTACATTTAGAAAACCACGATGGTAATGATGCAGAGGACTCCCTTCCGTGACGGAATGAGACAACATCTCCTGGTGGCGGTGTGCCTGACTAGTGAGCCCTGACTCCTAGAGCCCTCTATAAGTGCCAATCGCCCTCCGATGTCTAGCGAGTGAATCCTTCTGATTCATTGGGGGCGAGCTGCATCCCTCATCATCATGATCATCGCAGGGGAACGAAGAACGTCTGACTTGAGCCTCTTGAACGGAACTTACCAAGGGGACGTCATGCTCGCGGAGCGGGTCCCAGTCCAATCCCAGCCGTGCCCCATTTGACCACCTAGCCGGATTCATCTCCGTGGTGTCCCCGAGATTTGCGAATGGGTCTGACAAGCTTGACAGCGTCTGTGTACTGTTGCTTGTCTCTTGGAGGTTTTATTGTCTTTCGGAACTTTGTGTCAGTCCAGACAATGGGGAGGGGGGCCTGGGGGTCAAGGGCATGGGGAGACATGCCAATGCAGGTGGACCACCTCCCTTGCTCAACAAATACCAGTGGGATGGGGTCTATTACACTTGTCTCACTAAGTTTCCAAGATTTGGTTGTACAATGAAACAACGACAGTACATCTGCAGTCCGTCTAGGAGGGAAAAGGAAATGGAAGGCGAAGGGGAAGGGGAGAGGACGGGAGGGCGGAAAGGAAAAAGCAAAAACAAAAAGCAAAAAAACACACAGCAACAATGAGGAATAAGGTCCCTGCTGATCTCCCTTTCCTGGGTATCTGGGTATCCCTTTTGGAGAAAGTGACAACAAGACAAACTCTCCTGAGACAGGCTGAGTCAGTGACGGGCAAACAAAATACAAGAAAAGTCTGGGACAAATTTCGCAATCTTGGTCTCTTTTGGAGCAAGCAGCAAGACAACTTGGGCAAGCAATACGGGATTTGCGACTCTACAATTGGTTATTTGGCTTATTTAAAGCAAAGGGGAAAGACGCATAGAGATCGAAGAAGTTGAGTGGTTTTAGCGACTTTTGTCACTACACAGACTTACACCACTCACACTTACGCATACACACACTTACACCATATTGTTTGGGGGAAAGTCAACGGCGGATATCAACAATCAGTCACTATTGACTAGCTTTCTTGGCTTCAAAATCAACCATAACCAGAGTCATCGTTGAATCGTCTTGTTGCTGGTTTTCTTCAAGCAGGGATTTGAGCCATTTTAAACTCAGACCATGTCATTCGCAAGAGAGAATAGCAAACACACGATACTTTACGAGACGATATTAGGGTGCCGCCGGGGCCTTGCTCTTTTACATCCACGGCCGCGCTGACGCACTCTTTCCATTTAAACTGTGTCTATCCACGAGAAGAACTCATCACTACAGACTGGGCATTTGTAATAAGGAACGCTCACTTTTCATTGCCGCAAGGAGGCTTGAAGAGACACGACTTCGGCTTGGCGCAGACGAGCGCTTTTCATACCGAAGCGACTGTTGAACCAGATTCCTCCTGTATTCGGAAGCCACAGGTATAAGTGAGAAACCCTCTCATATAGCTAGGTCCCACCTACGTACCACTCGACGAACAGTCGCACAATCTACTTGAATTCAAGGACGTCAACGAGACAAGGACGCAAGTAAGGGGGGGTGTCGGACAGAATGGGTCGGAGCGGGTACGATACCACGGCTTTGGGAGGACTTGCAAAGATGAAGAAGCCGAGATCTGCTGGTACTAGTACTAGTACTAGTACTAGTGGTGGTGGTGGTGGTGTTATTACCCAGGCCAACATGCCCGTTCAGAATGACGGCGGTGAATACGGTGGCTCGGCTCAGCGGGCGATGATGCAGCGGCAGGTGCAGATTCAGATGGCGCAACAGCAACAGCAACAACAACATTCGCAGACGGGAGGATGGTACGGCGCAGAGTCGAGTTCTTCTGCTTCCGCATCGGCGTCGGCTTCGAGTAAGAATCGGGCTGAGTGCGGTGGTGGCGGGGCTGCGGCCAAGAGGTAGTGGATTCCGGGTTGATGGGTTTCATCGAGAGAGGGTGGTGATAGTGAGCCAAGGTCTGCTGGGAGGTACGTTTTTGTTCACGTTGTTTTCGTCTTTTGTCTGGGGTGTTAAGAGCTGATAATTTTGGTCAGATTCAAATCCGATCGGTATAAATACTGGGCCCGCCTTGGGTAAGGTTTTGATGAGCTGAAGTTTGGCTGCGCGGTGTGAGTGATAGTTGAAGGAGAGCGAGAAAAAAAAGGTATTGACGCGCTGACGGGATCAAGCAGGTAACCACATGAATCGATACTCTGGTTCCGGCCAGAAGAGCGCTGGCTAAGGTGTCCTGGCCTAGTAGATGGGCGGGATTGAGTATTGCTGTTATCCGTCGTCTATCAACAGTTCACGACTGGCTGGAGGTCGAGACGCGAGGGACGGTCCACTATCCTCGAGATAATGAGCATGACAAAGTTATTGGTTTGATCATCTAGGAGCTTACGGGAGCCGGGCTGTGTTGCCTCCACAGCCGGGATCCAACTGCATTGCAGTGCGTGGACTAGGCATCTTTTGCTCCGGCAACTGGTAATTGTGGGTTTGGAACATTGCAAAACATATAGTAGTCATACAGGATTGATATACACAAAAAGGAGCTGAGCCGTAAAGTCTCTTCTGAAGTTTTGTTCTATGTACTATGCCATGACGAGCATCCATCCATATATCCTCTAACAACAACGCGAGAAACGCTAAATTGAGGAAAAGGGGTATCGATCCAGAGAAGAGAAGGAAATAGCAAAACATTGAGACAAGGCGTATCATTCTAGACCCCTGGCCATCATCATACAATCACGGCTCCGTGATCTCGTCCGACCGGAACACTCTTTAGCTGTACTGCGGCGGATGCTGAGTCGGCGCGGTATGAGAAGGCGGCTGCGGCATGTAATACTCGGCCGCCGCGCCGGAGGGCGCCGGAGCAGCACCAACCGGGGGCGGAGCAGGAGACGGGGCCCGATGATGCGGCGCGTAGCCCATGGGCTCGTACTTGCTGTCCGCGTTGTTGTGGGTGCCGGCTCCAGCTCCGGTGTACCAAGAGTCCCGGTTACCCGTGTCATCGGATCTCCTACCCTCTTCAATCTTGGCGTACGTGCCGCCAGCGGAGCGCTTCGTCTCGTCGCCGTCGCCGCCGCCACCTCCTCCGGACTTGTCCTTGCGCCGGGAGATGAACTTTCTGTAGAGCGTGAAGGGGATCCAGAGGCCCGTGGAGACGAGGAGGGCGTGGCCGAGGACGTGACCGATGCGGAATTTCTTTCCTTCCTTTTTGCGCTTGAGTTCTGTTTTTTGGTGGTGTAGTGTAAGTCAAACTGGCCGTCTAGATACTTCTTCAACAACCCCCAAGAGGAGACGCAAAGTCTTACCTTTGACCGTGTAGAATGCGAGCGAGACCAGGAACAGAACGAACCACACAATCAGAACGATGATGAGGATCCGGGCCCAGAGGGGAAGCGCGCTGAAGCCGCCTCCCCCACCCCCACCTCCTCCGCCTCCGCCGGCGGCACCGACGCGGCCGCCGCCTTTGTACTTGTTTTTGCCGCTCTTTGATTTTGATGATTTTGAGGATTTGCTGCCGCCGCTTGAGCCGCGGCTACCGCTGGAGCCACCGCCTTTGGGGACGCGGGACTCGAGGATGAGATCCATTTGGGGGTTGGGTTTGTTGCTGTCGCTGTTGTAATCAGGCGGGCGCTTGTAAATGTATGTTGGGCCCCAATTGGTTCCTTTCCTCGTTGAAGAGATATTTGATTGGTTATGAGAGATGGCTGCTGTTACACACAAAACACTCGAACCGAGGGGAAGATTTTATAGAGTAATTGTTTGACGGGGGAGGAAAGTAAGACTTGAATCGAGGCTGAAGTGAAGGGTGAGAGAGGTAGGCTGCCAAGTCTTTAAGTATAAGAGGCACCCGCAAGCGGTGCGTGCCCGTCTTACGTGCATTCGACCGGTGGCCGGCGGTTTACCTAGTCCCACCACCACCCACCCACCGAACATTGTCCTCTAAAATGAGCCCTGCTAGTTACACCGTCACACTGTATAGATACAGATAGGTAGTCTGGGGTGAAGAGTGGTTGGTTGGTTGGGTGGGCGGGCGGCGGCCCCCTCTCGTCATTCTGGTCTACAACCTTGGCCTTCTACCGAGAGGCAGCGCAAGGCGGACATCACACCCTGGAGCTAGAAAGGGTACCTGGTATTACCAAGAAAAAGACAAGCTTAACCAGCTCAGCAAAGTCCCTCGAAGGATTTCGTGAGCTGGCAGTGACCGGCAGACGGCGACGGTCACGTCTCTGCCACTCTGGCTGGCTGGTGAGAGAGAGAGACCGAGGGAGACCGACGTGACAAGGGGTGATTGAGGATTTTCTTAGTCTGGTCTTGGCAAAAGTTCAGCCGTAGATGATGCTATTCGTCCATTTGCGCGCAGAGGCACAGCGGTGCGGAGGGACGTATTCGTAGCGTGGTAATCTCACCTTGACACCCCGCTAGGCCTCTTCCTTGGCGCCGTCTATAGCCTGTAGGTCCTCCATAGAAGAGAGGGAAGTCGAAGAAGTCACGACTTGATAGTTCCTCTTTGGGCATCGCGGGTCACCACAGTATTGGGCGGTGCTCTTTTACCAAGGGCATGGTATCTGTAGAGTGGGCGCCGTTGGAGGGATGACCCCCTTCTGGACCTGGAGACCGACCATGAACAAGACCAAGACCCCAGTTGGCGGCGTCAATAGTAGGGGACCTAACCTGGCTCTCCAGGCTCAACCAGCCTTACGGACTCACCATGGGCGGTGTCCACCCTTCTGCCATGGATACCGGAGCTCTATGGAGGCAACCAGAGGGCTGTGACAGCCCGAGAGGAGGGATCAATGCCTCCCCCGGAGCTTATCGTACCTTTGTACAGGGGGCACGATCCCAGCGGAGTGGGCAAGTGGGCTGGCTACCGGAAGGAGGGACGAACGGTCGTGCCATGTTCCCTGGAAGCTTATTTCTCCATGTGCTTCACTTGACTCCGTTCTCAAGGCGTGTTCATACGGACAAGGTAGGTAGTCGGCGCCAATGCTCTTCTTTCAGGAACAATTTACGGAAATGATCCCACATCTAGGCATCTACCTACATTGTAATCCTTGGCAATGATGGCATCTACAGCCTCAAAAACCTCTCGGAACTTGGAGGACAGAGAAGGAGAACGATAGACGATCAAACTTGCAAAACGACAAGAAGGCGGTCGCGACGTCATTTCCGTGACGACCCTTCATGTTCACTCGCAGATCGCCGCCCGACACACGTTGAACTTTGCAACTCGACTGGTCCAGACTTCAGGGGACCTTTCTTCCCCTTCTCAAGTCCCTCCTTCATCTGCGGCACAGCACCGATCGCCTGCTGCCGTACACAGTATGCCGTCATCTCTACCCGTACCACCAATCCGCAAAGGCGTGATGATGGTGGTGGTGGTGGTGGTGCTGACCCCTTCTTGCTATTGAACTCTTGGCAACTCGGCAGGGCCATTCTTCATTGGGTGTCTTGGAGCTTTCCACGACGACAGAAGACGCAAAATCCGGCCAGAGACGAAATAAATCATCATCCGCGAAGAAATGGGAGCCAAGTAATGATTATGTGAGAACAAAGTACCTATTGCCCAACCCTGAACCTCTCATGCAACGGGTCTCCGCGGATGGGCGGCGAACCCGGTGCAAAAACCCCCCCGAAACAAAGCGTGCCCGGATCTCGGTGGTCTTTCCTCTAGGACCCTCCATACGGGCATGGTGTTTGCCGTTGGGAAGTCAAAATTCAACTTCATCCGGCCCCCGGCTTCCAGGAAACGGGGTGGGCCTGTTCGTAACTTTACCTTACTTTAAGACCTCACGTGCTTCGTAACATACGTAGGGTATGCTGCACCTCTGTGGCGGTGCTCGCTTGCTTCCAAACCTAAAGCCTAGGTCTAGAACTCATGAGGCTCTGTTTGTGTGTGTTTCTGTTGGTTTCAGTCTTGCGTGGCAACAAACGACATGTGGTTCTTTGCCATGTAAGATCGTAGGACTCTTAATGTTAATCACGATCAATGTTTGGGCGGCACGTTGCCTCTTGGCTAGATCCCATCTGTCCGATCTATCCGATCTGTCTGATATTTGACGGTGGGATCTGTGTATGACGACCAGTTCCCATGGTATCACTTATTTGCGAAGCCCAAGACTCGATTTGCATTGCTCAATGAGGGTAATAATCTCCTCGTGATTGGAGGCACAGAGCAAACACAATGTATCGATCGGTTCCGGAACCCCATTCTTATCCCCAAACACGATCCATCAGAGATCTCTATCTGAAAAAACACGATCAAAGATGTCATGCCAGATGGCATGCAGACGACGGAGAGTGAGTACCTTGAGAAAGCCATTAACTTTTTTCATCCGGTATATTCTTACTCAAACTAGGTATACGGATAACTCAAGTCGTAGCGCGCCCCCGACTCGGGCATCCGAGCCACAGTCCCCCCCCCCTGCTTCGGCCGCAAAACTTAGTCCATTTGATGGGACACCCGAAACTTTCTTCTTCGTCTTCAACACGGTCACTGGCGGGCAGCAAAGAAAGAAAAGGAGGTGCCCGCTACTCGATTCAGCTTCGACTGCCCACAATCTTTTTGCCAAGATGACGGAAAAAGCTGCATCAACGCAAGCCCGACTACCAAAGCTAGTTTTGTTCCCCCATCACCTTCCCACCCCCCCATACTAGTGGCGACGCTAGGCAGGTTTGCTAAACCTCATTATTCTCAGCGGCACCGCAAGCTCGCGCCACTTTGGTTCCCGTTAAGCACGTATACCCGGCACGAGGTAAGGGCAGTTTGGCGGACGACTGGGGTGTGTGTGTGTGTGTGTGTGTGTGTGTGTGCGTGTGAGGTGATGGTAGTGGCGGCGGCGGCGGCGGTGGTGGTCGGGTCTGTTATATGGTCTACGGGGACCCGGCCTCTCGGGTAGATGCAGCAAGAACCTACTCGAGTCGAGATAGAGAAAGGTAACTTTCTCATCCTCTCCGTGCTTCCAGCAACTTCTCATCGCACGGGACCACTCATCCATCCGTCCGCACCGGAAGCGCAAACAGAAAGATGGCGATACAAACCCTCCTGTCAGGCCTGACGCCGACCCTCACCCCAGCCCACCTCGCAGCTCTCCTCTCCGGCCTATGGCTCCTCTACGCCCTCCAGCTCGGCGTCCGCCGCCTCTACTTCAGCCCCATCTCCCACGTCCCGGGCCCGCGTCTCGCGGCGCTGACGCAGCTGTACGAGTTTTATTACGATATCGTGCTGGGCGGGCAGTACACGTTCAAAATCATTGAGTTGCATCGGCAGTACGGGCCCGTGGTGCGGATTAGTCCGTGGGAGGTGCACGTCGGCGACCCGGAGTTCTTTTCGGAGCTGTATACGGGGCCGGGGAGGGTTAGGGAGAAGTGGGGGTTTTATACGCAGCAGGTAATGTGATGTTTATTCTGTTATAACTTTGATCTTTCTCTGGGAGAGGGGGGTGGTGAGGGGGGGCAAAAGAGAGGAGAGAATACGATTTGCTGACTGGATTTTCTAGTTTGGATCTCCTGGTAAGTTGATCTAATGGGAGTTGAATCGTTTCGACGATAGAGTCATGAGCTAATGGGAAATGGAGAGAGCGCGCTGGCGACTGTGAACCATGATCATCACAAACTGAGGCGCGCGGCGCTGAACCCCTTCTTCTCTACGCAGACGGTCCGCAAGCTGCAGCCTGTCATCGAGGAACGGGTCGACGCGCTGCTTGATCGTCTTTTAGAGCTCAGCAAGAGGTCCAAGGAGCCGCTGGATGTGATGTATCCGTTCTCGGCCTTTACAAATGGTAAAGCAACTCTTCTTCACATGTCTTTGCCAAATGGGTGTGGAGTTCTAGTCACTGACACGACAGCCAGATGTCATAAATGAATACAGCTTCGCCAGGAGTGACCATCTCAGTGAGTAGCACGCTCTTGGAGATTGGCAGGTATCGAGCCTGGGAGCTAATTGGGATTTTCACAGTCGAGGACGAGACGTTTGGCAAAGTGGTGACTGATAACCTCCTCATGGGCACGCATTTGGGGCCAATGATCAAGCACATGAACTGGGCTCTGACGCTGGTCAACGCCCTACCAGAGTCCTTTTCCGGACGTTTCATTCCCGGTAAGTATTGGTTTCTTTGTCTTTTCACAACTTCCTGTCTGCTCACAGAAGCTCATCACTTACACATAACATCTACACTTAGGCTGGGGCGGCTTCCTCAAGATGAAGAACGACATCAAGGACCAAATCGGCGAGATCAAAGCCACGCAAGGCACGGAAAAGTGGCAGCTGGACGCCAGCCACCCGACAATCTTCCACGACATGCTCTCTTCCAAGCTCCTGCCGCCCGCGGAGAAGACGGTCTCACGGCTCGCGCAGGACGGACAGATCCTGGTGCAGGGCGGCACGCTCACGACGTCGTGGACGTTGTCGCTGGCCGTATTCCACCTCCTCAACCGGCCCTCGACGCTGCGCCGGCTGCGCGATGAGCTGTTTGCCGCGATCCCGGACCGGGATGCCGTGGTGCCGCTGGCGGAGCTGGAGAATTTGCCGTACCTGCGGGGCGTCGTCAAGGAGGCTCTGCGGCTTGGGTTCGGGACGAGTTCGCGGCTGGCGAGGGTGTGTCCTGAGGAGACGCTGGTGTATCACGACAAGGACGGTAGCGGTAGGAGTGTGCACCTCCCGCCGGGGACGGTGATTGGGATGAGTACGTACAAGACGCAGACGGAACCGCGTATCTACTATGACCCGTTTGGGTTCCATCCGGAGCGGTGGGTCGAGGACGGCGAGCGGTTGGAGAAGTATTTGACCGTGTTTTGCGGGGGTACGCGGGTGTGTCTCGGGATGGCGCTCGCGCAGGCGGAGTTATATCTCATGCTTGCGAAGCTGTTCCGGCGGTGGGGCGGAGCGGGCGTCGTGGACGGTGGCGGGAAGGGAGGAGAGGACCGGCGGGCGGGCGATGTGGGCGTGCTCAGGATCTTTGAGACGACAGTGAGAGATTGCGAGATGGCGGCGGATTACTTTATTCCGATTCCCTATACGGTATGTTTTGACGGATCGCAATTTGTGTGTGGTGACTGACGAGCAATCTAGAACTCCAAGGGGATCCGCGTGGTGTTTGACAGACAGCACTGACGATCCCACATTGTGTGTGTTGAGGAGAGGTGAGGTGCAATTTGGGCAGTTGAGAGTTGGATGGTGTTGTGGTCTGGACAAAGGACCTAACGTAATTGGTGGCTGAGCAAGCTCGGGAAATACGGTTGCCGTGTGTGTCAGTGTGACATTGTCCCATCGCCGGACCTTTTAGAGTTGCGATAGTCTGGGAATTTGGCGTCAATTCGGGAAGGACAAGCACAAAGGTCTTGGCCCTCGGCTGCCCGTCATCTCCCAGCAATATGCGTAGCATAGACAGAAATGCTGACGGGAGACTTTGTCATCTGATGAGGTGAGATGGGATCGAATGAGCCATAGCCGCAGCATCTCATCAGATGTGAGAACATAGATGATAGCTTTCAGAGATCGGATCGTTTCTCGTAAACGCAAAGAAGAAGAAGAACACTGACAGAAGATGAGGTCCAAGTTCGCGCCTGTTGATGTACCTACCTTACATGCTTACATTAGCTAAGGTCCAGAAGGTACACGAAAACGGGAGGTCAAAGTGCCTGTGAAGCAGTGTCCAATGAGATTGCCCCAAATAATAGCTGACTACGGATACGTACCTGTGGCCCACCCCGGACTCGGCCAAGTCAACAAATCCCCGGTCCGGCGTGGATGCCGTCCGATGTTTAGCGCAAGAAGGAAAGGAAGCCCGTGGGCCGCAAGGTGCAGGAGCACTGAAGGTCGGGTGGGCCCCACCCAATCCCAGCACAGCAGCAAGTGCCAAAGTGGAAGCAGCCACTGGGGCAGCCACGGGGGCAGTCAGCGTCAGCCCCTGACCCTGAAACATCGGACTGGGCCGACTGGATCACCATTGCACCAATTCAGGGGACAAGGGCAGAAAGAGCATGTTTTCTGCACCTTCTGCACTCTCCACCACTACGGATATCGACCTAGCCAAGTGCTGTACTGCACCTGCCGACGGCAATGACGGGGGAGCTTGGACACCGCGCGCCGCGACTTCCACGTTGTTCCTTTTACTGAGTTGCCCCGTTCCCCTCCACCCTCCAGTGTCTTTGGTTGTCACCTGTCGTCCCACCTCGAATTCTTTTTTCTTACTTCTGCATACTATTGTTGTTCTTGTCTTCGTTTTCGCTTTCTCCTCTTCAACTCCCGTGTACCCTTCCTAATGCAGACTTGGCCTTTCTTTTCTTGCCTTGGCTGATTCACTACTTCTCCCCTGTTCGACTCGACTCTCTCTCCAACTACCCCACGCTCATTCTCCCGATCTACTTGATCTCTATACAACGGCAACCCGTCATCCCGTTCACAAACACCGAATATAACGTCCTCCACGACTCAATTCACCTCACTCTTACGCATAGGACAACTAGCGCAGGTTCGCGACAATGGCAGTGGCAGCGACATCACCGTCGCCTTCTACGGCGGTTGACCCCTCTACGCGCAAACGTGTGCTCAGGGTCATCGCCATCTCTCTGCTTCTCGACTTGGTATTCTTCCACCCCCTCAAGCTGCTCTGGCCGTCTGTCTTTCGTCATCTGGACCTCTCCAAACTAACAAATAAACCCCCTCCAGATCTCCTTCACCTTCATCCTCCCGCTCTTCCCGAAGCTACTCGAGTTCTACCGCGACCGCGAAGTCGGCCCCGAGATCGCGAACGCAACTGGCCCCGCCACCCTCCTTCAGTCCGTTCTCTCCGGCCTGAACCGCTACAAGGCCGCCTTTGCCCGCCCCATCGACTCCCGCTATGATATCGTTCTTCTCGGCGGGGCCCTCGGCTCCCTCTTCAGTCTGCTCCAGGCCATTGCCTCTCCGCTCATCGGTCACCTCTCGGACCGACACGGCCGCCGCACCGCCCTGCTGGCCTCCATGTGCGGCAACATACTCTCTGTGCTCCTCTGGGTCGTCGCCGTCGACTTCCGCACCTTTGTCGCCTCCCGTGTCGTCGGCGGCCTGTCAGAGGGCAACGTCCAGCTCGCCACCGCCATGGCGACGGACATCTCGGACGAGCAGAGCAGAGGCTCCACCATGGCCCTCATCGGCGCCTGCTTCTCTATTGCATTCACTTTTGGTCCGGGTCTTGGCGCATGGCTGAGCAGCATCAGCACTGTCAAGGAGAACCCCTTCGCCACTGCCGCCGGCTTCAGCTTGTTCCTCATCCTGACCGAGACCGTCTACCTCTACTTCTGCCTCCCCGAAACCCTCCCCTCGTTGACGGGCAAGGGCCGCGGCACGAAGAAGCATGACAAGAGCACGGCGAAACCGAAGTCGACACCTCTGGTCCGAACGAACTCGCACTTCCTCCTCAACGCCGTCCACTTTGTCTTCCTGCTCTTCTTCTCCGGCATGGAATCTTCCCTCTCGTTCATGACCTACGAGCTCTTCGCCTTTGGCTCCGCCAAGAACGGCCGCCTGCTCGGTTTCGTTGGTCTCGTTGCCTCCATCCTTCAGGGTGGTGTCACTCGCCGCCTCCCGCCTCTACTCTCCATGCGCATTGGTGTCGTGGCCTGTCTGGCGTCCTTTGTCCTCCTGGGCCGCATCACCACTACCGGCGGGCTGTACGCTGCGGCGACGTGTCTCGCCGTCACATCCGCGACCGTCGTCTCGGGTCTGAACACGCTGAGCAGCTTTGAGGCAGCTGAGGACGAGCGCGGTGGCAAGCTCGGCATCCTCCGCAGCTGGGGCCAGCTCGGCCGTGGATTGGGACCAATTCTTTTCACCAGCGTCTACTGGTGGGCCGGCCGTGAAGTTGCGTATACCATGGGTGCCACGGGTATGGCTGTCGTGGCAGCTGCGGTGTTCGCCGGTCTCAAGACGCCGCCTGGGTCATTGAAGAAGGTGCATGCCGAGAAGAAGGCAGCGTAAGACTGCTTTTGAGTGTAAAACAGTGAGGTAGAGTCTGTTGTCAGGCATTGTGTGAGAAGTTTTTTTTGTGTTGATATTCAATCTACTGTACATGTACTCGGCACAGGGGAGCATTTTAAAGGAGTCTGATACAAGGTTCAGTGTAGTATACTCAGGGAGCTAAACGTATATGATGTTCTTTTTTGTCAATCATACTGCATGGCCTTGAAGTGATGCTTAATGTTGGAGGCGTAACGAGAGATGGAGTACAGGTAGGATGGGATGCGCATTATGGTTTTGGCTTCAAATATCTCGAGAGGCTGGAGACTAGTAAGTTGATACCGGCATAGCTCTATGCCGTCTTTCTGACTCTGTATCTCAGTTCTGATGCCTCGCATAGTCTTGGCGGCGACCCAAAGTTGACGAGTTTTTGTGTTACGACTGTGAAGTCCCACTCCAGAGAGGCGGCTCCTCTCAGCCCATTATCACTTTATAACGATCTTCCGGATTCTCAGTAGTGAGGTTCTGACGTCGTTCCAGACGTTTGCCTAGCTCTCTCTCACTCATCAAAGTCGCAAGCATTGGCAATATGAGCCACGGCATCAATATTCCGCTCCAGATCCGCCACCTTATCCCTCGCCGTCTTAACAGCCGCCTTACCCAACGGAAGCCTCAAAACCCTGCCTCCCTTCTTCTCCTTTTCCTCTTCCTGGCCCCCCAATAACCCCTCGGCCAACCCCTGCCCCGCCACGAAATCAAACATTTGCCGCGCAGCCCTCACGGGATCCCCAGCCTGCGTCCCGCCCCCGGACTCGAGGTGCTTCAGCACCCCCTCGGCCGCCGTACCCTTGTAGAACTCGCTCATACGCCCCGCGGCGGGTGAGAAGGTGGGCTGGTCGCGGAAAAGAGTGCGGAAGGGCCCCGGTTCGACGAGAACGACGCGGATGTTGAAGTCGGCGGCGTACTCGGCTGCCAGGGATTCGGAGAGGCCTTCGAGGGCGAATTTGGAGGATGCGTAGGCGGAGACGGCGGCGAGGCCGCGGAGGCCGCCTGTGGAGGAGATGTTTATGATTGTGCCGGTGTGGGCGGCGCGCATGTGTGGGAGGGCGGCTTGGGTTGTGCGGATTGTGCCGTAGAGGTTTGTGTTGAAGAGGGTTTGGAAATCGGTTAGGCTGTTGTTTCGCGGTTGTTATTAAATTTGTATTGATACTTTCTGGCGATATGCGGCTCTTCTCCTCCTGATGGAATGGGTGTTTGCTTGGTTGGGGAGGGGAGTTTCTACCTCAGGTCCTCGAACCCGCCGGCGATGCCGTAGCCGGCATTGTTCACAAGGACGTCAATCCGTCCGTGTATCTGCGCTGCACTATCTACCTGTTGTTGGACACTGTCCTTTGTGACGTCGAGGGCGATCCAGTGGCCACCTGCTTGCTGGATCTCGTTGACGAGATGGGGTGTCTTTTCTAGGGACCGCGAGGAGGCGATTACGAGGTGGCCTCTTCTCAGGACCTCGCGGGAGAGTTCTAGGCCCAGGCCTGAGGAGCAGCCTGTGATGAGCCAGACTAATTGGGTCATGTTTGTGGTTGAGGGGGTCTATTTGGATGAAGACGGGGGAAGGAGATGGTTATTTTGGTTTGGCGGGCAAATGGTAGGTAGCAGGTGAAAGGGGATAGGATTTGGAGATCTTTCTCTTGTTCCTGAGTAGACTGTGAAATAGTTACAATGATATTCCACTTTCGGGCTCTCCTACTTTGAAGATGGCATTGCATTACATTACATCACAGCCTGTCTCCGGCGAAAGTTGGGAATGATGTAGCTATTTCTCGGACTTAAGAAAGGAGGTTAAGGTCTCAGTGGAAAGCAAACAATGCGCGGGCTCCTCGGGGCCCGTTAACTCTGCATTGTCCCGTAAGTCCATTCGACAGCATCGTTGCCATCTCGTCGACGGAAGTGCCAGAGTTACGGCGAATACTTTCCGAGTCTGGCAGCGTATGAGGTCTTAATAGGTCGGACGAGAACGGACATATGGCTGCGAGTCAGCTAGTTGCTGACTGGGTCAGAGCAGGCTAAAACAAAACACCACATGTGGATTCGATGACAACCCTTAGCCACGTTAATTCCGTACATACTTGAGCTTCGGTAACGTCATGGGAGCAAACTTTCAACATGTCGACAATGGCAACTCGAATATCTTATAAAGCTTCCTGTAACGGCGATAAGATGGATGATCAGAACTCAACCTCACAACTCGTTCCCCGGAGCAAAGCAATAACTCGTTCAGCCAAACCCTCACTCCTCCTCCCTCCTCTCTCTCCTGAATAAAGACCATCATGGCGGACCGCTACATCGCAATCCACGCCGACCCCAAGGGCCCAGGCGACGCCCGCCCAACGGCAGAACAAATCGTCCGCGACGAGAACCTCGTCCCTTCAGGCCTCGCCTCCAAAACCGCCCTCATCACAGGCTGCTCCGCCGGCATCGGCACGGAAACTGCAAAGGCCCTCTACCTCGCGGGCGCAACCCTCTACCTAACAGCCCGCAACCTCACCAAAGCACGCAAGGCCCTCGGCGACGAGATGGTCAACGACACCGCGCGCGTCCACCTGCTGGAACTCGACCTCGAGTCCTTCGCCAGCGTCCGCGCCTGCGCCACCGCCTTCCTCGCCAGCACAGACAAGCTCGACATCCTCATCTGCAACGCGGGCGTCATGACGCCCCCCGAGGGCCGCACAAAGGACGGCTTCGAGACGCAATTTGGAACGAACCACCTCGCGCATTTCCTCCTCTTCAACCTCCTCCAGCCCGCGCTCCTCAAAGCAACGACCCCAGCCCACGCCTCCCGCGTCGTCATCGTCTCCTCCGTCGCGCACCGCTTCGGCCAGGTCAACTTTGATAATGTGAATTACGACGGGTGCTACGATCCCATGGCGACCTACGCCCAGAGCAAGACGGCCAACCTCTGGACCGCAAACGAGATTGAGCGGCGGTACGGGGGGGCTCGGGGGGGCATCCACGCGCTGAGTCTGCAGCCCGGAGGCGTGATTACGGAGTTGATGCGGCATATGCCCGAGGAGCAGCAGGGCGGGTTCGCGAAGCATCCTTACCTGTCCAAGATCTTCAAGACGGCGCCGCAGGGGGCGTCGACGTCTGTGTGGGCTGCGACGGCGGCGGCGTTGGAAGGTAAGGGGGGGTTGTATCTTGAGGATTGTCAGGTTATTGGGCCGTGGGATCCTGCTGGGGAGCAGTGGGGTCCTGGGTATGGCGAGCATGCGTATGATGTTGAGAAGGCTACTTTGCTTTGGGAGAAATCGCTTGCTTGGGTTGGGTTGTGAGACGACTGCTGTCGATATGTGCTAAAAAGCGCGCAAGACGTTGATGAAGAATTAAGGAAGGAATAACGTCTCCTTGATAACTTCTCTTTGAATGTGAAACAAGTTCTTTGATTCTTATACCGAATGAGGTTTGCTTACCCCTGAGCTGCGCGAGGCTCATAATCCGGGGTAGTTGCTGACGTTCGACCTTCGTGTGTAGAATTACGGAACTCAATGCAATGAATTCATGCTCCAAGTTAGTAAACTAAAGCGTATTGTTTCAACCACCAAACCTACAGTCCCATATCGTTTAAGCGGTAGATATATTTTGGATGATATAGGCGATGTGCGAGTGGCCTCCTCCTGTCTACCCAAAGCCTTTCCTTTCGCTACTCGCCTATCGTAGTCCAAGAGACCATCATACAGAGATTAGTGACCAGTCACTCGTACCAGTTTCAGAGGGGGTTGATTGACATAGGGCCGCGCCGATCACTTATTGTACTAAATGCCCAGCTCTCGACTACTATACCATCATTAACACGTCGCGATGAGATTTCATACCTTCCGAATCCTCAATGATTCATCAGATCTCAGATCAACGGACAGTCTATATTCGTGACTACCTTCTGTCGCTCCATTATAGGACCTTCCAGAAAAGTCTTGTCGCCTAAGGACATCAACAAACGGAATACACACACTTCACCGCCTACCCCTTCACCCTCCCCCTTCATAGGGCGCCTTCCCGCCATCTGAACTCCAACAAAGACACAGTAGCCAGAAAAAGATCAGTTTGGTCGAATGGTTACACACACGCCGTCGTGGAGCAATAGTAGCTTATTGGCCTCCTACCTTGTCCGTGGAGTCTCAGCCAAAGGTTGCGGGTGCAAGTCCCGCCGTCGGTACAACTTTTTTGGCCTTCTTTTCCCCCTTTTGCTTTCTTTCTTTACTCTGTCCAATCAATCACCCTTGGACTTTCTTAGTCATCTATTTTGCTTCATCTATTCACAATCGGTGGTCTTTCTTTCAACCGGTACTTATCTACCGCCCATTGAGATTCTGGGAACGCGCGAGGAAACGGAGTGCAAACATACCCATCCATGCCAATAACTTAGTATTTACCTTGTCTGCGCCTGCCTCATCACAAAACGGAGTCGATAAAGGAAGAACCACATAAAAGCTTCATTTCATAGAAAGAACTACTGTTGAAAAGGAATCGAGAAAGGAAAAAGACTTTCATCAGACCGATTCACTTGGAAGATCTGCCCTGTCCCTTTCCATTCAGCATACCTTGACGATACCTATACCTTCATTGCAAGGTCAGACTTGTTCCGGGATCATTTCTAATGAATAATGAGCCCCAGTGCTCATATTGCAACTCGAATCTAACGGATCCTCCATGGTACATGTTTTTGCCTCGTCAAGGAAATTTTCAAACTCATCAACCCTCCCCTCGCATAAGCCTAGCTTTCAGGACTGCAGTCGATCACTTACTCCTCTTACAGGTAGATATATATATGGGAGTCTTTCCCTCCTTCCACATCTTGAGTGCCCTGTTCATGTGGGCTGTGTCGTGTAACAGCCACAGTAGCCACACAGCCAGTTGAAAATTTCATCACCAGCTACGAAAGGAGTCAAACATTACATGGTCCCAGAGGAACAAATGAATAACTTCTATATAAAATAATCGGCGTTCTTAATCAGCTTTCACTATGTCCAGATTTTGTCCGTACTTTCTTAATTTCATAGCTTTAGGATCCTAGTCCATCAGTCGTCCAAAGTATAGCCCTCTAAATTACAATCTCCCCACAGTATTTTAAGTGCAGATCAAGGCAGCATAGCCGGAGACTATATTGAAAGTCCACAGATAGATCTATGGGATGGTGACTCTACATAGTAGACTTGCTACAGAATTCCAACCCACGTCGTAGCTAGTACCCCGGCTTTCGATATAGATAGGAAAGATCACTATGTAAAGCTCCGAACTCTAGCCTAACATAGACAATGTCGAATGACCTACGCACCAATGTTGATATAAACCTGTATAAACTGCTATAGCCCACGTCCTGCTTCAAGAAAAAAAGGCTCTACCTTGAAACTGACTGGCCGTCATAGCACAGTTTCACTGAGACCTTTATACCTGGAGCGTCATGAAGGTCTTTTAAACTTATCCGTCATTATTGAGCGATGTAATGGTGTATACAAATCTCTACGTATGAACAAAGTCGAAGGGTTGCCGTCAGAGGACGGAAGGCCATGGGAACAGTAGTCCCATAGAAATGACGACTTGTGTGTGCCCAGTCCAGACCCGTCGACTACTTATTCATTCGTAAGCTCTCGGTATCTAAACCACTCTATTCGCCTAAACCAATAAGTGATTCTCCTCCAAGCTGCCGAGTGGCATATCAGCTTCGAGACCTACTCCAGCCTGCGGACACGCCACGCACGGAGCACACAATAAAGCTATTGGAGATAAGTTGACATGTGGCTAGTGCTCTCGAGAGTTGGACGCGGGGAAATAACGACAAAACAGAAAAAAAAGTCTTCTCAATCAGATAGAAAGAAAAGCATGTCGTCAGCCGGGTTCATCCGAAGTTTCGACTCAAGAGAGTGCGTACATCTACCGGGGGGAGGCACACTGAATTGGTCGGCGCACCCCACCTTTTGAGTTTCCACACTTGAACGACCTGAAAATGCTCAAGAAGGTTGGGCCGAGATGGGCATATCTGCCCCCTTTCGGTCCCTGATCGGGGCCTGATGCCAAAGGGCAGTCTACGTGGGGAAACGCTCTTCCCCGTCTGCCCGTGAACCGTGTGCCCAACCTGCAAGCGCTGGATTGGACGCCATGTGCCATGTCTGGCCATCTCTGACTGGCTTCCCAGGTGTGATGCCGAAGGACCAAATGCAAGAACCTGCATGTCGGTGCATGCGTGGTTTGCAACCTCTCTTACGTGACCCTCTTTCCACCTGCATCACCTGCTGCTGCCATCAAGAACGAGGCTGGCCTGATGGCGATGGCAGTGCTGAGCCGGCAGTATTTATGGCCAGAGACCCCATGATATGGAAACGAAGAACGTCTCCTTCTCGGTTGCCCCTGGGTGAGCAGGAGGTCCTCGAATTTGATATCTGCTACTCAAGGCGACGTTCCGGTTTTCCTCCGGTAACGCATTCCGGGCTTTCGGCAACGCCTCACTTCACTGGCCTGCCGAATCGAGTGGCCCCCGAGATCCGAGCCGGAGGGTGTGATATCTTCCCGGGGGGGCCTCGAGCTGTCTTCCGTCTTGCGAAAGGTATCGGATCCGCCGTTCTGAGAACTGCTAGCGCAGCAACACCGCAGAGCGGAATCCAGAGGGGCCAAATTGGCAATGATTGCGTACTGCCATTTCGATCAGCATGTCGTACGAGTCGCACGTCCTACAATGACGGGCCGCGGCGCTTCCAGAAAATTAGCCCCGGTGCAATTGGTGACATGCAGCCTTAGTGCTTTGTTGGAGTGGTCCCCAAGCGGCGAATCCAAGAGCAGCCAAGCGGGATTACCCCCATGTTTCCCGCTGCCCAGCACTATTAATTTCGTCAGCAAGCTGTGGGAGGCTACACAAAGGTAAGCCGTTGGAGTGTTGCGCCGGCATTCGTCCTAGATTCGGCCTGGTGTTGGTCACCGTTTCCCAGACCAGTCAGGCCACTGCTCTTTGCTGTTCGGGATCGAGGCTGAGGGAGAGACAGCGCCGCCCAAGTTGCTGCTCGAAGATTCTGTTGATTTTTGCGTGACGAGGCGACGACTTCATGACTGCTGGAAACCGACTTATCCTCCCTCATCAGCTGTGGAACGGATGTGTAGCGTTGCCATCGTGGACGAATGCCCATTCCAAGTGGTAACGGCGCGAATTCGGGGACCTGTCCGTAACTTGGTTCCCCGTAACCCCGCGAATCACCTAATTGGACTCGATCTCTTTTTAAAAAGGATGTCTGACGCTATTACCCCACGTGAAAGGTGAGTTTGACAATTGAGTAGTAGACCGAATTCGTCGCAGCGTACCGGTACTACCTACGTATGGATAGCTGGTCAGTTGTGAGGAAGGTGGGACTGTGTTGCAAGACGTTGTCGGCCTTGACTGGACGCCATCTGCCAACGCCATTGCTCCTCTCGGCATTGTCGGGACAATATTACTTCGAGAAAAAACAGAACCATTTGGCCATCACGTAGCAGCTATGCCAACTGTAGTGTGGCAGGCAAAAACAGACAACTGGCAGCCCGTTCGTTGTATGGACTGACTGGCCGCGCTGGGCCAAACGTGCACTTGTGGCGTCGGTCACTTACAAGTGAGGTCCTCAGTTCAATTCATTACACCTGACAGGTCAAGATGGTACTCAGCAGCACGGTGTCTAAGCGGTATCAGCCGGCCCTACGGCGCATTAAGATTCAGCCTGGAGAACCTGTCATCGATTTCTCGTGGAAGACCCCAAGGTTCGGCGAGACGGGATGAGAGCGAGGTCCCTCGGGCGGCGGGCTGTCATCAGACCATCACAATCCAGATCGTCGGGTTGGGCTGTCGCAGTCGAGACAGAATCAAAACTCTACACTGTACCATCGCAGGTTCCTCGTCGTGGCGATTTCGAACGTCCAATGGACGTGACGGATCGTTCTGTCGTATCCCCCAGTCGGCCCAAAGATCCCTTAGGCCGGTAATGAGGAGTTTCCGGCTGGGAGAAAAATCGTACCAGCCAGAACTAAAAGGGTCCAAACAGGTGAAGAGCCAAGACGAAAGTTGATTCCAATGGAAGGAGCAGGTTCAGGGATCCTATGATGGATCCACTTCCCGAGTCGACAAGAGAACAGAGTTAGAAACTGTTCCATTGAAGTTTCAAGAATCAGCGGCGCGTCTTCCATTCCATCAGGGAGGGCGCCAGTAGCCGACGGATCGCTGAGAGACATCGGCAAGATGCCATCGATATCGATGCCGACTTTTTGCCGCGCACTGGTGGCCATTCTGCAGCCACTTACGGGTTAGTCGTCCCCTATTCAGAGAGCTGAGCCACCAGGACTGGGACAGCCTTGCAGGCTTGCAGCGTGCGACCTGATGCATAGGCGTGTTATGATGACCCGCTGCAGGCCGCGCGGGCTGCAGATATGACGGCACGGCAGCCATTTGCTGCATCTTTGGCAATAGCTGTGGCGGTGGTGGTGGTAGAGTCGTCACTAGTACCCAATCACCCTCACTTCATCGCGTGTCCACGTCTCTCGTAATTCTCGTCAATTCCATCACAAGGTCGTCCACTTGCTCGGAACGTTGGACCGAATCACGTCGCATCATGGTCAAGACCGTTTCGACACTGGGCCTCAGAGCAACCGAGCGAAAGCCAAAGAAGGACAGACTCCGCGGACATTACTATCTGGTATCGGCCATGATGGTCTGATCCCATCGCACGGTTTTGATGATTCGTTGACATTGCGACGGCGCAGCTGCCAGTCTGCCAGCGCCTTGAATCGTAAAGCTTGAGGGATCTGGGATCAGGGGAGGACGAGGTGTGGATCACCAGAGATTGAGGGATCTGGCCTCGCGGTCTGAAGCTCGGGACGCTGACTGCCTGAAGCGAATGGGGCCGCAGCGCGAACCTCACGCCCTGAAGGGAGGAGCACTGGAGCAGTCCGGGAGAATTATGTTTGATTGCCGCTTCTAGGGCACACAGGGCTCTTCATCTTGGGGGCGAGAATTGTCAGTTCGTACCCTTCTAGAACACTGGCGACCCGAAGATCAGAAAGTTGCCGAACTGTTTATATCAGTGATCTGCCCGCAAAGTTGGGCCCTCTTTGGTCCGAAAATGCCGATGCTCTCTGAGACTCCAATACCAGTGATCGAACTGATGTTCTCCCAGCAAGTGATAGAATATGCCGGCTATGGTGTTTCCGCGTACCGTTGCCGACGGAATCCCGCCGCCCGCAAAGTCCTGTGCATGACCTGTGGCTGTGGGGGAAGAGGAACGGAGGTGGGAACACGGCGGGAGTTCGGTCCATTGTGAGGAAGGCGGCTTGGTTGGATCCAATGGTTCCTCGGTGATAGTGCGTAAGTGTGGATAACGAGCACTGTGCGGGGTAAAAAGCTCGATTTCTTGTTCAAGAAGCCCTCCGCAACTCAAATCAATAAAAGGTGCTCCGTAGAACAAGGCCGATCACGTTGACAGCGACCGGCTAGGAAACCTCCAGAGTAGGGCAGGTATGCTGACGACACCTACAAACTACAGCATGGCGGTACCGTAGAAACTCGAGCAACTCGAACTTGCGCTAGCCCGTGCCAGCCCTGCTAGCGCTATGGCAGAATCGTAATACTGCCTAAAGTGGTTAAATGCGGCCGCCACCTATTTTTGGCGTAGGTTAACATTTCGATCGATCTGACCAATGAGAGCTCGCCGTCGAGGCCGGACCCACAATTGATATAATTCAATAATTATTTTGGCTTTCTCGTCGGTTTTGAGCTTTTCTCGTCGAATTGGCAAAAAGGGCAAAAGTGTCAATTGGAAGCAGTCGTACGTAAGCAACCGAGCCCCTGACTGTCCCCTGGCCCACTGCCTCCAACGGGCCCCTATTCATACGGCGGTTGGACTGTCGGGTCGACGAACTGCCCATTGATGCCATCACGGACTTCCTCTGCTGTGAAAATGTACTCTAACCCGTCGTTCAGAACAGCGAAGTCTGGAATCTCCTCTTGCAGCGTCTCCTGCTCAATGTGGGCTTCTACGTCGAAGAGCTCCCACCCAGTGTAATCGATGGCCTCGGCGGGCACGTCTTTGATCCGGATCTCGTCGACCTGGCTGCCATCGGGCCGAATAGATATTCCGCACTGCAGGAAGGCCTGGCTGACCATTGAGCCCTTCTCGTGGGCCAATTTAGCGGCTGCCGTCTCGACTGTTTTGGTGACCATTATTCTCTTCATACCCGTCTCCCACTTGAGCTCCTCCTGCTTATTCAGCGCTTTTTCTTCCTCGTCGAGTACGTAAGCGTCGGTTGCTTCTGAAAGCCACTGCTTGAAGGGCTTATTGACTGCGGTATCGAGAGGTTGGAGGAGGGAAGTGGTCCCTGGCGGTATGAGGCAGGGTGTGATGTGGTGCTGACGTAATAGCGCAAGGATGGAATCTGTCTTATGGAAGGAAGCGACATCCATTACCAATAGGTACTCGTCTCCCTTAGTCAGCGCTACCAATTCCTCTTCAATCCATCTTTTGAACAAGTACTCATTGTTGTAGGCAGTCTTGTTGAACTCAACTGTCACTCCTTCTGCGTATAATAGGCCCTCTTTTTTCCATAATTGACCCCCTTCCTCTGCGGGCTTGCCGTGGAATATTATTTTCGGTTTAATTCGTTGTATGCCGTCGGCGAAGATGTAGAGTATTAATGTGGCCTGCCGCTTGCCCCAACCGCTGCGGTCGCTCTTGCCAGCCACGGTTTTGGCCCCGACGTCGTCGTATGTGTAACCGTCTAGGTATTCGAAAGGAACTGGGGTCTCGTCGAGGTTGAGAATTCGCGAGTTAGGAAATCGACGGGCTGGACTTCCGAGTAAATCTCCGACGTTAGACCGCTTCACCTTAGCCAGGGCCATTTGATTAACTCGTCGGATAAAGGAAAGAAAGCTGTTGACAACTTTGAAGTACTCAGTGGGTAACTTCGTTGCCTGTTTGGTAAGTCGACGTCGGGTAATTCTCATACGATTCTGGAAGCCACGAAACCAACCGGGGGAAAAAATAAAAAGATGTTTGCTGTTCGGGTTCTGCTGGGCGAAAATCCGCTTAGCGGTCCTTTTGAACCAACTGGTACTAACGAGCTTTCCCTCACTTCGTCGCTGGCGGAAGGCGCCGTATAGCGCTGTCTCGAGCTCTGGCCACTGAGGGTGGTAGGCGTAGTTGGAGGACCGATTGACGATTGACTCGCGGTTCTGATACCAGGAGATAACCGTGCTTCGAGGGACTTTGAACCAATCTGCGGCTTCCTGGTATGTGGGACGTCTGTATATCCCTGGGAGCTCGGTCTCGCCCTGGCGCAGCCTCGGGGGGCAAATCGACTCTTCGTCGAGCTTCCTCACGCGGTGATGCTCTAAAAACATCAGGACGTTGACTTTGGTATCGTGGGTATAGTGGTGCTGGCGGCGCTTGATTGGGCCACTTCGCGGTGTATATTTCCGGTCTTTGATGGGGGTAGGAGCAGGCCCGCGGCGCTTAGCTGCTGGAGGTGTAATTGGCACTTTTGCCGTATTCGAATCCTTCTCGGCAAGGGCCCGTCGTGAGGGCATCGTGGGCACGTCGACGAGGCCCGTGGTGGAGGTGTAATTGGAGGTATAATTGACAGTATAATTGGTGGTCAAATCGGTGATGTAATCGGTGGAAGTGGGCAGTTGGGTAGGAGTAAAAAATGGAAAATAATCACTTACCGCCTTCCGTATACGGTTTAGTCGATTATATAATCGGATAAAACTGATCCCTCGAAAGGGCTTAGTGTGGGCCGCTAGCAGGGCTGGCACGGGCTAGCGCAAGTTCGAGTTGCTCGAGTTTCTACGGTATGTCGACGTGTCAGTTTTAGTTGGCCAAAAGGGTTGCAAGCCATAATTAGGCGGTGCATCCTTGTCGACAAGCCTAGCTGTTTAACTGTACGGATAGTCTGTTGGTAACGTGGTTGCAGCCTCTCGTAAGTAGGTAGTGGTTGCCAGGTTTCGGAGAGAGAGGCGAGGCAATGAGGTTCAAGGACACCCACCTCCGGAGTCGGTACCTGGTTAGCGGGTAGGCAAGTCGGACTAGGGCGGCCCCCAGAGGCGAAGAAAGGCAGCGAAGAAAGATGAAGAGCGACCATCTAAGACGTTAACCGATCAAATCGCATTTCGAGAGAGGCGGGTTGCGGCCTCAGCTGACGTAACTACTGGACCCGAAGCTGCGAGTAGCCGCTGAGGCTAGATGCGTCCGAGGGGAGAAAGTGTCCGTAGCATAGAGGGCAATTACCGACGCGATGCTTCTTTGTTGAGGTTTTGCAAGCATGGCACGTTCATACGAGCCTCGAGAATGTCGTTCCAACGTGATGAAATAGGGGTTTATCTGCAGGCTCGCGGGAGCGAGTGTGAGTTTGTGTAGGGACCCGTATGCCAGGGCGAGAGATTTATTGCTGCTAGAGCGCGCGAAAGAGCAGATCTGCGGTCCACTTGGCACCTAGGGTATAAATTGGTGAACGGTCTCGGCCTTGACCATGGGGTTTGCTCTTTGGGATAGCAGGCATGGAGAACATGCAGAAGTAGAAGTACGGGACTGGTGGCAATGGCTTGCTTTTTGCGTCGGTGGCTGAAATTGTTTGTTTGGTCTGCAGAAATATCAACCTTTAGATGGGCGTCAGCGAGACGCTGCAATAAGTTTTGAGCGCCTAGACTTGCACTTGAGGTATTCGTAGCTGACAGAGACTGGAGAGAGGGCTGGTACGTGACGACAAGAGTCTGAAGTGCAATTCTTCGTTTCGCGGAAATCTTCATCTATGCGAAAGGGACTGTGTTGGATACTGGTGATAAGGAGCTTCGCTGAAAGTAATCCGCCAGCGCTGAAGGTCGTGGAAGTATCGTCGCTAAGCACGAGGTGCGCGATATGAGAGCGTTCAGTCCTCTGGTGTGCTGCAAGCGAGAGGAGAGAGAGGCAGGCTTGTGTATGTCCTGAATTCGCTTGCGCCTGGTTGTTGCTTGTCCATAATGGCCAACTTGTTCGGAACTTCACATGACCGAGACTGACGTCCGCAACGACGGGCCGTAGAGGTGTTCATGCAAATTACAATGTGAGTGCAGTGAGCAGAGAAGAGTTAGGGAGGAGCGTTGTGCAGCAGATGTGTGAGGTAGGTACCACTGGGACGTTCCTGACGAGAAATCCAGTTAGCCAAACGTCCTTTCCCTGAACCTTGAAGTGAGTATCACGAGGACGGCTTCTCGGAGCTCATGTCCAATTGGCAGTGCTCTGTATCTAGAATACCTTGAAAGAGAGATACAAATCTTCCATCTTTCACTGCCACTCTTTCCATCTGCAGGTCAGTTGTGTACGGAGTACAGAATAAGGTACGGTGGTGTACTACAACTTGCGTTCATTGCACAGTTCTCACCAAAAGTCCTCTTACCAGGATAGGCAATATTAGTACGACTTTAACCTAAATTTTGATTTATACAAATATATAAAAATAAATTTACTATTAAAAAATAAGAATAAAGTATTAAAATACTTTAAATTAAAATATATTAATTATGTAAAATTATAATAAACGTCGTTATATAGTGTTTTTTTTTATTGTAGTGGACTTTAGGGTACTGTTAGTATTAATCGTACTATACTATATAAGAATATTTTAAATACTTTATTTCTGTCACGGCACTGGGCGTTGGACCTCTGTGGGCCCGAACCCCTTAAGCACCCAGTGGACCCCTTGATGGTCACGTGACTTCTGGACCGCCGAGCCCAAAAGCCCAGCGCCCCAGAATCTGTCCACTGTCCTGCTTTTTCCCTGTTCACATTGAGTTACGTCTATTAGGTCAATACAGCAGCGTTCCGACCTGCCTCGAGTTCTCTTTCGTGACATTTTTACTACTTTGTACTATAAAATTTAAATATAAAATATTTATAAATATATGAAAACACTTATAATACGTTTTATAAGCTAATTTTTTTAAAAAGATTTTTTAGAAATATTATATGAATGTTTGAGTTATAGAGATATTAGGACTTAAAAAGGCGTAG
This sequence comes from Colletotrichum godetiae, assembly GCF_030913485.1. Classification (NCBI taxonomy): domain Eukaryota; kingdom Fungi; phylum Ascomycota; class Sordariomycetes; order Glomerellales; family Glomerellaceae; genus Colletotrichum; species Colletotrichum godetiae. The sequence goes on along the minus strand of NW_026851249.1, from coordinate 1,270,194 downwards.
GTTAGTGGGTTTTATGTGGCTCAATGCAACCTGAACGCAAACTGTTGGCACCGCTCTGTAAGGTAGTGGGCTGCGGCGATACGGATAAGGCACGTGCCCCGTACTGTTTGGTAATGACAATCACGGAAAGGGCAAGGTACATGGGTACTTGTTGCTCTGTAGCGTGGGTGGATCACCAGAGGTTTAAGTGGTTGGCAGGGGTGCTCCCCACGCATTGGTCTGTGTCTGGCCCAGTCGTTATTTCGGGTTCCTTGGAGATTGTCTGCTTGCTTCGATAGTGACGCTGACGAGTCCGTCCTGGTGCGCAGGCACGTAGCGTGAGTGATTCTGACCAAAGTCGAAGAGAGGCACAGCAGTCATGTGGGATTTCTCCTTTCTGTGGCTCGCTTGCTGCGGTTGTCATCTTGTAGACATCTCGGTCAAAGACACCTTGCCGGTTCTACCTTAGCTCTGGCGAAGCCGCGGCAGTCCCTTGGAATCTCAACATCGAGAATTCAAGGGGCGGGAGAAGGACGAGGATGAGAGAAAAGACGCGACGTGGAATGAGAGAAGGAACATGGAAATGCTCGGGAAGAAGAACGAACGGCGCGGGCGGGAACCCAAGACACGGAGATGTATTGATACCGTCCAGTCGAAACGACGCTAACGCAACAATAGAGATTTCGACGGGGAACTACGTACCGGGTCACCTTCCTCTCTAATTTTTTTTGGTCGTTCTCCTTCCTTTTTTCTTCTTACCTCATTACGAAGAACCGGAAACTGGCAGCCGTATTACCAGCTGTCTCGTCACCCTCTCAGAGACCTGGAGACCGGCCCCAGGGGATCCAACGGCAAGAAATGAATCGATAGGGCTGGCGAGATGGTACCTGACGCGGAAGGCTTGAATACAAACGAGTGTGCATATTCCTCTTTTCATCTCGAAATGCCAATCTCCTTCTCGTGCTTCTCCAATATCGAGTGGATCGCCTGCCGACCCCGGCCAGCCTGGCTTGGAAGCTTGCTGAAGCAGCAAGCCCGATGGGATGGAGCGCGAGCACTGAGAAGCTGGAGGCTGGAGCACCCAGTGGCAGAGATAATGTTCAACTGATGGCATCTTGCTGTGCTTACCCACGCGATTTCCCAAATGTTAATTATCCCCGAGACCGCATGCGACAGCCTACAGCCTACAGGTGCAGGCGGGCGACCGCCGACGATGACATGGCCTTCCATCACACTAGCTATCCGTTCCAATTCCTACCTTAATGGGTTCCGGATGCTGAGTGGCAGGGGGCAGGCCACTTTTCGATAAGATACTGGACGGATCCCATCCACAAGCTCCCTCGGCTTGTTTCCACGTCCACACGCCCCCGTGTCCTGCCCCCCCCTCTCTTCCATTCACTCAGGTCCACTGAGATACATAATCACAGAAGGAGGTCAATATCCGTACCTCACCTTACTTGCATATCCCTACGGCCACGCAGCTTCCACGCAGTCACGCTGCATGCCCTGTAATTCGAATACCTCATCGAAGGTTGCCGCGGACCAGCTGCTCTATGGGGAGAGCCGACCTGAGGGTATAGATGAAGGCTGTTGGCTGTTGAGTAAGCGCTGCCAAATGCTTACATGGACAGTGAGACGGCAAGTAACAAGTGAGGATAGCTGGAGATTGTACTGCCCAACGAAGGCGTGCCATCCAACTTCAGTCTCTGATTACTGGTACGTGCCTCTTGTGGTGTCTCGCTTCAAGTTGTCGTCTCGCCTCGACCGTGTCGCGGCAGGCTCCCTCGCTCAGCATTGGGGAATTCCAAGTCGAGGAACGGAGTGGAAGGGAGAAGCTTCGGAGGAATTCTAGGTAAGCGCGTAGACTTGGCCCAGCAAGTGGAAGGGTGGTTGGCCGCGAACAATCTGTTGTGCCTTGATACGATGCGCCGGACATCAGACCTCGTGCTCGTGGGATTGAGGGAAAAGAAGAATACCCATCCGGAAGAGTGACGATATCGAGAAATTCATTGAGTACAATCCCAGGTGAAGAAAAGTAAGCGTGAAACGTACCTCTTTCCATGAAGAGTTGAAGGTAGGTACGTCCGAGAAAGCAGTGTGTATCGGTACCTTCCTCCGGTTCGGCCACCCCCACCCCGTCCTCCTCCTTCCCAGCGATGGAGTTCCCGTCAAGTTGCGCTAGCGTCCCGTTGCTCAAAGTCCAGGACTCTAGCATCCAATGTCGTCTCTCGTCCCTGGCCCCCCTTGGTCCCAGATTCCCAGTTGGTGTCCCAGTCGCCGTTGCAGTTGCAGTTGCAGTCGCAGTTGTTCTTTCCCACCCAGCAATTTTGATGTTGAGGGTTGCACCCCCTTCCTCCCCGGCCCTTCCCCTTTGCTCCTTCTACCTGTTGCATATCCGCAACAAGGTAAGGTAAGGTAGGTAGGTACCTTAGGTTCCTTCCACGACCTGAGGTGAAGCAAGGCACCTGCAGTAAGGTAGGTAAGGTAGATACGCACTTGCCTATAGGCAGAAGGAGAACAGAGTGCCCATCCAGCACATAGGAATTTGAAGCTTCGACGTGTAAAAGTGTTAGATGGGCAAGGGCATGTGCGGGTTGTGCATCGGGTTCCTCCCTCTTTGCGCAGTGCTAGTGTTAAGTAGATGAAGCACGGTCACTTCGTACCCCGTACACAGTAATAAACTAAGGTACGGTATCCCGTTGGCACCTTCCTCGACTTCCATCTCCTTCGCCCCTCCACCCCCCCCATCGTCCACCCTCCCATCCCTGTCTCGTCTCCTCGCAGTCGTTGCTGCCCCGGTGTGTGCCCCCCAAGGTTCCCAAGCCTGCCTTACCTCACATTGGTATTCTCCTTCCCCCTCCTCCACTTCTGGTGCTTGGCTGGAAACTTGTCGCTGCCGAACTCCCCCAATTGCAGTCGGCTCAACTGTACCTACGGCATGTCGCAAGTAGCAAGTAGCAAGTAGCAGTACTTTGTGCAGAGACAAACCTGCCGCTCCCTCCTGTCTGTCCCATCCTTTGCTCCTCAACCTCGCCCTCCTCCACCAGACCACTACCCACTGCGTGACTGCCAACTGGGCCTTCCTTCCGCATCGGCTTGGCTGCGCTGCCACCGTAGTGTGCAAAGTACCTCCCTGTCGCTGGCAACTGCTCCTCCCTCTCACACTCCCGTAGTCTTTCCCACTCTTCTTCTTGTATTTTGTATTCTCGATTTCGTTTTCCACACTCGTCTCTTTCTAATCCTGTCACCCCGGGACTGGCTGCACTAGCAATCACAAAAGTCATCATCATCATTCTCTTTGTGGCTTCTTCCCTGCCTTGCTCTGCTGGCTTGTACTGCTCAACTCCTCCTCACTACTTCAAGTTCCACGTCGCCTTGCCACGGTCCGAAGTTAAGCCAAGGCACAAGCCTTTAGCAAAAAAAGACCAAAAAAAGATACATCGCTACCGCGCATCACTCTACCTTAGGTTGTCCGACCTGGCCGCTACATTCTAATACCCAGACCACCTCACACCTACCCACCCACCTAATCACCCATACGTCCGATTCGACCCGCCAGTTCGCCGTCGTCTCGTTTCCCGCATACCTCTTTACTCTCCTCCATCCTCGGAGCACTCGCCTGATTTCCCTCCATCACTTCAAACCGCACCAGTCGACTACCGCCACCTCCAAACGAGTGCCCTCGCACCAAAGTCCGCTGCAAGGAAACTCTTCTTGCGCATTCCCAGCCAAAAAGAGTCTTTCTTTTGCTCTACCTACCGCCTGCTTTCATATCCGTTGGTCGTTGACTCGAGTCCGCGCAACGACTTCGAGAAGAAAACCCCGTCCCTCTTTTCCCCTTTGGTGAGTGGTTACCCTGTCAGTCCGCTACAACCCCTGCGCAAAAAAAGCCGCGAGACATTTAACCGCGCCGCCGCCCATACCCAAAAATTTATTTTCCCTGTCTTTCCCGTTGGCCTCTCCCCTGACACTGCGGCGCCGTCTTTCAACCCATCCCTTTGCGACACCGTTCCCCCTGAGGCTTCTCAACCGCGCCTCTGGTCTCGAACATCGCCGTGAGAAGACTTGAACTGATTTTCCCTTCTTTCAGAAAGGATCAGAATCTCTCGACCGGTCTTTCCGCGCGGCACTTTCGTCTCGACCTCTCAGACAACAACTGTGGCCAACCCGGTTTCATTTCCCTCAACCACAAGCGTCACCATGTCCTACTACGAGAACAACCCGCAATGGTCCAATCCCGGCCAGAACAACTGGGAACACCAAGCGCCTCCTGCCCGTGCTGGTGAGTCGGCCCAGTTGTCGCAACAGCACCAAATCGCAAAACCGGACGCCGGAATTGACTCGAGGTTCTCGCCAACAGGTGCCAGTGGCCCAACGCCCCAGGACGACTTTGCATTCTTCTACCAATTCGAGGGTAGGTCATATCGAAATCTTCGGCGCGCGGCAATCAAATACGTGGCGCGGGCGTCTCTCCATCGTGGACCGACCCGCGCCTACAATCTGTCGCGCGCAGGAAGAGCCTTGCTAACAAGATGATTACTACAGATGTGGTGCGGACACTGACTGCTAGGCCTACAGAGGTTGATCGTGCCTACGAGAATCTCGCCAAGGGCGGGAAGTCATACGGCATGGGCGGTCGCGGACGTGAGTACCCAACCCCTGGTGGTCCCAAGATGGGTCCCGCCGGTCATGGTCCCGCCAGAAAATCCCTCGACTTCAGTAAGTCTGTCCGCAACTGGCGGGCATCACCGCAGCCTTCCCGATACTAACTTGTACCGCGCAGCTGGACGCATGGGAGCCGGAGCCGGTCCCGGACCCAGACCGCACTCGATGAACCAGTTCGATGATGCCCGAGGCCACCCCAACTCGAACCTCCAGAACTTTTACGCCTCCCAGCGCCACCAGCCCTCCCGAGGCTCCAACGACGCGGAACAGATGATGCAGGCCAAGAGAAGGATGGCCGCCCAACGGGAGCGGGAACTGCGAAACCTGCACACTGAGCAGCAATACCAACGAAGTAGGCCGCCCTCTTCTGTATAGCACACGTACTCCATATGCCAGGGGGGAACCAGCAAAGCAGAAAAATAGATAATTCAGGCCGAGGGGTTTCACCATCATGCGCATCCTGCTGCCCCGTCATGTCACTGTCGAAAGATGCTATCCTGAAAGATCCTTCGTCCATCCTTTCCCCGTAATACCGAGAGATTTCGGAGGAAGCCATGCTAATCAACTGTGCGCGCAGCCGTCGTTTCTGACATCCCCTACGGTGCCAAGGCCATGTCCGAGGAGGAGACTCGCGACCTGATTGCTCGTCAGCGGAGCGCCTTGTACGGCGAGGGTCCGTTTGCTGAGAAGGCAGGCTATGTCGACGAGAACGGAGTCGTGCGCACTGGTGTCCCGACCCACAGCGGCCCTTCCAGCCTGCGCGGCCAATCCCCTTTGACCTACGACCCGACTCGCGGCCCGCCTCCCCACGGTGATGCTCACACTCCCGTTTCGGCCACTGATGCCGGTCCCGGCCCCATTGCTGGACCCCCGGGCGAACAAGGCTCCCGCGGTGGCAGCATTGCCAGCCCTCAGCCCAACGCCCCGAGCAACAACAAGAGTGCGTTTGAGTCGGCGGTTAGTCAGGCTGCGGCTCGCACCAACAACTCGTCGCCAGGCGGCTCCCCGCCGCGCCAGGAGCTTCCGGCCGGAGCCAAATCGGGCCAGACCGTTGCTCCCATCGGCACCCGGCCTTCGGGAAATCAGGCTGGAGCCTCGAACCCGTCCTCGAAGAGATCTACCACTCCATTGGCATCCCCTGGCGGTTGGGGCCGTGGTAATGGCGTCTGGGGCCCTCAGTCTTCCGGCCTGAGCCAGCCTCCCGCTAGCGTTTGGGGCTAGTGGAACACCTCCGCGCGTTGAACGGCATCATGTCTTTGGAAAACGTCGGCGCAATTATGGAATTGAACAGGATGAGAATGATGGTTAGGAGGTTTGCGCGGGTGGGGTTTCAGCTTGATTTCAACATCGATTGATTTTCCACGGACACGGAAAACTTGATATATACCTCGGGCTCAACACGGTACTCGGAGTGAGGGTGTCTTTCGGCATCTTTTGAGGAGTTTTCTTTTTACACCATCAGCAGGGGCCGCATTCTGCAACCATGGAGTCGAACAGTATTGCTACGGGGTAAAAGGAGATGCATGTCACAGAGACACGAAAGAGGGGGATCAGCAGTTGTCTGGGGTGTTGGCAAGGACATCAGAGCGTCAAGGAACTGCTTCGGATGATCTGGGAAATCCAGGCGACTGTGAACACGGAGCAGGGCAATTTATTTTTCTGTTCTTTTGGGCAGTTGTCCGTTCGGGGCTGGGCATGGAATGATTCGGGTGCCAAAAGCGTCGGAGGGCAACCTATGATTCGAATTGCGAGCATACAATACGGCGTGGGCGTGGATTCCGACATCTGGTTTGACTCGAATGGGTTGGGACTGGGAAACGCACATCCGGGGAGTTGGTACAAGCACACAAGACGACTCTTCTTTTCACACGGCGAAAAAAATCACACAAAAAATCAGGGATTTGGGAATCGGGGTGTTTCTGGCTTTTCTTACTTTGGGGGGGATCCGTTTTTCCTTATCTTTCTGCTACGGGGGGTTCTACACCGGAAGGTTGCGCCGCAGGAGTTCTTCACTTGCCTTTTCAGCCCTCGACCGCTTCTTGGGACACCAGGGTCGGCCAGGGCTAATAATGGGGTTTCGTGGTTCTTTTTCGACATGGAAAAAGAAAAGGGAAACTTGACCGCATCAAGAGGGGGTTTTTGCTGGGAAAGATGCGGATTAGATCATCATCATGGGTTTGCGTTGGAGAAGGGATCGGATGGGGGATTGCTTTCTTATAGTTTTGTTTTGGCACGCACGCTCGCTCAGGACAGAGCAGCAACCTAATGAAAAAAAATACATGGATTTGGTCTCCCCTCCCAAGTTTGTTTGGTCTTGGATTGTTGTCTTTATGGTGAGATAGGTTAAGGATGACGATGAGTGACGGGGTCACGGGAGAGCATACTCCCCAAAGGTCTATCTTTTGGTTCGGAGAGGCCCGAACCTTGAGTCTGTTCATCACAACCTTGAGGAGAAGGTGAGGGGAGATTCACGCTAAAGGATGGGAGGGTAGTAAGATCTACGGCCGGTAGTTTGTATTTTCCCTTGCCTAGACTCTTGTCTATTCTCGATGATGGGTGACGCGGGTGTGATGGGCCGGGGTTGAACATTCTAGCGTGCGGGAGGAAGTGATCCCGTCCCATTAGAGACTAGGTACTGGGAATGAGCCATCCATCGTAGTGTATGTGAGTATGATGAATTCGAACATGAGCCCGCTCGGACGATGAAGTGTGATGATGATGTGCCCTGTTTTGTCATGTGTGTGTGGTTGCCTCGGGTACATGATCCGTGAGAAGGGGGACTTTGGGGGATTACTCATTTGGGTGAACGGTGAAAGGGGAAGGGGGTCCGGGCCGGTGGCTTGCGGGAGGTTCCGTTGCCGCTTCCGCCCGTTGGAACCCGTTTTTGGGGGGAGGCGCTCGGTCGGTCGGTCTCGCGGGGGTTATTTATTTAGGGGAGGGCAAAGGCCAGGCGGGTTTCAAAGGTTTTTCGTGGTTTGGTGTGGTTTTGAATTGATTGATTGTTGGGAAGGGATGCTTTACGTGCTGTGTGTTATTGATATTGGACATTTTGATATATGTAAGGTACCTAGCTTCATGGCTGGGAGGTGACGGAGGGATGTTGGCTGTTGATAGTGACGGGGAAAGGACTTTGAGGAAACTGCTATTCACGACTCGAGAGGCTCTTTGACTGATTTGTCTTGATTAATCCCCCCTCACAAGCTTGTGATGAAGAACCCTCTCCTTCCTCATGTCAATTCGACAAAGGAATCTAGATTTCAGTTGGGAGTCAGAATGGTACCCCACCGCTTAGGACTGGTTCTATCCAGACGATCCGAGGCTCTCCTGTTTCTTTTTTTTTTCTTGTCTGCAAACGGATATAGTCATCAAAGTTGCGGCCGCAGGTCGCTGGCCCATCCAACATCGAATGCAGGACCAAGTTGGGAAAAAAACGACGTTGGAGAACCGGGTGGGTGGAACCCGGGCCGCGCCGGAGGAAAGGGGTGGGGCCGCGGGGCGGGGTGAGAAGGACTCCCGTCGAAGTGGTCGGGTTGGATTTGGGGGCGGCCGTACCAACGACTAACGACTAACGGAGGTCTCGGTCTTGGTCTCAGTCTCGTCTTATGCGGCCCTCGCTACCGTACTACGGGTCACCGCTCAATTTTAAACCAGAATGTTTCTGTACATTTTTTTCCTCCAGTTTCCTACCTTCTTAAGGTACCACCTACCTACCACTGCTTCGGGCATGTTGTGGATGCATGTAATTCTGGTTTGAGGGTCCACTTCCTGAGAGAAGGCGCCGCCAGCCCCCCTCCCCCGGGCCCCTTACATGGTTCTCAATGTGGACAATCTCGTTGGAATTTGAGTTGGAAAGAGATAGAAGGAAAGAATGACTTCCCGATACGCAACCTGAAGGTTCTCGTTTCTACCTGAGGACAGGTTACAAGTTGTTGGACGTCCGATTCTCAATGCGTGTTGGAAACAAAAGAAACATGGGAGTATGATGAAAACATCCAACAAAATCCAATATGACGGCCTCAGAAGTTGGTTATGACTATGAGCCGTTAACCTTTTTTACATTTCCACATTCTTCTATACACGCCGGTAATATTCCGTGTGAATGAGGAGCAAGATGCCTTGGCTTCTGTCACCACCACAGCCACCAGGAACACATCCCGCAAGGGAACCTAAGCTATCTACGACATTGATCTGACATCGTGCCATCAAACGGGCTCCCATAGAATGCTGTTCCTTATATCTTTTTTCTACTTCAACTTCCGTCAGCCCGTCCCGGCGTTGGAAGTAAGTTAACGTCCTAACAACAGTACATACGATGAATCAGATGGTCTTTAATCGATATTCTTCGTCTTGAACAACCGCCGAGCGTCACCGGCTAAAGGACTTTGAATAAACAGCTTCCGTACCTCATTCACGAGGATAGCCTTCATCGTGGAATGGAGAATACTATCATCTCATATGACCAACGAATACGATATACTGCCACATGGTACGAAGCATCTTAGTCTTGGGCATACCATTTAAGTATGAAATGAAAACGCGCTATCAAACCAATAATACGCCCCCTTCCATCCAAACCTTTATCAAAACGCCTCACCATCATACAAACTTGCCTCGTCCAGATCCATCCCCAATACATCTAGAGCGCACGCTTGGAGCAGACCCATTTCCCGATACCGCATCCATCTACACCCCCAACACCTTAACCCCCATCTCCAAATCCATTGGATCATCAGCCCTCAACGCCTTCCCACCCCAAACAACCGTCCCCCTCCCATCAACAGCAAACGCCCCCGCAGTCTGCCACTTATTCCCCATAACCGTACTCGCCCCTCCCTCCCCTTCCTCCCCTCCACCAACACTAACAGCGGAAGCACCGCTCATCCCCGTGCCCCGTCTCTCCATCGGCGGCGGCTGCTTCTTCGCATTCGCAGCAGCGGCATACGCAGCATTCTCAGCTGCAGCTCCGCCCGTCCGCTGAATCGCCCCCGCGACTTTCTCCCCTAACCACCCCTTCTCCTTCCACCCCTGAACCTGGCTCGTCGGGTTGAAGACGTACCACACGTTGCCCAGCCCCAGGCCCCAGGCGGCGTAGATGGCGCGGTCCTCGTCGATGACGACCTGCACGTTCCAGGCACCGCCGAGCATGTCGATCCATTTGTTGGTCGCGGCCTGGGAGGAGTGGGAGACGGCTATGCAGGTCATGGTGCGGGCGTGCTTGTTGGCCAACGCCCTTAGGGCAAGAAAGGTCTTTTGAGCGACTACATTAGGAAGGGGCATATGTTAGTCACGAAGAGGTTTGTGAAGAAATGTAGTGTAGTGTAAGTCACATGGTGACTAGATGGGAATGGGAAGGCAACAGGGTCAACAAAACGTACAAGCACAACCGACGCAGCGTAAAAAGACAACGAGGACGGGACGGCCGCGGCCAAACTCGAGCTGCCTATCGCGGTCCAACGGGGCTAGTTCGCCAATCTTCGGGACCTCGCCGATCGGAACCGGCGGGGGCGGCGGGGAGAACCACGGCGCGACGGTCATGGGCAACGACTTCATCGACATCCACGCCGGCCAAGCCCCCGCGTTGCCCTCGGTCGCGTCGTCGTCGAGGCCCGCATTGGTACCCTTCTTGCTGCTCTTTGAGTCTGTCGAAGCGCCGCCGCCGCTAAAGTCGAAGCTCTTGCTGTTTAGGCCAACCTTCCTCAGGGCAATCTTGGTCGTCAAGCTCGACAACATGGTGACAATCTTCTTGGTATGCGTGTATATGAGTGGGTGTGTGTGTGTGTGTGTGTGGATGCGCGCGTTGAATGTGGGTAATAGCAATGCGAAAGATAGTATGTATCTTGTTTCCAAGACCAAAGACGTCTCAGGCAAAGAAAGCAACGACTCTGCGGGAACGGCTTGCAGGAACAGGCGGTGCGGGAAAGAAGCAATAAGCCGGCAAGGATCAATTGGGTTGAGACAGCGTGCAGATGTAATGCAAATGCAAGATTGACTTTACGTAGATGGCAGAGAGGTAATGAGAAGAAGGAAAGGAAGAGGAGACAAACCATGGCCGGCATGCGCACGCCGGCGGGCGGCATCCCAAAGAGACCACCTTTGAGAAACTGGTGGGAGGAGGGGGAGGGGGGAGGGGGGACGGCGAGAAGCTCTGGCGAGCTTTCCTGAAACTTTTGATACAGGGTGCGTCGCATGTTTGGTTAGCGAGCGCCCTGAGCTCCTGATCGAACCACGGAGAGAACCACGTCGCGAGGCTGAAGCCGCCTGTCGGCTTGGCTTGACTTGACCTTTGAAAAACCCCTGATTGGAAGGAGGTTTCTCTCCGCTCAGATTCATCGTTGCGCTGGGGATTGGGATGGTTGATTTTCAGCCTGGTGTTTTCCAAGGGTTGCAGAAGATCGGTCCCTCTGATTCTCCGCGCCCTGTGCCTCTCGCGAGGGAAGAAACAAGAGACTCCAGAAGAACAGACCTTTGTTTCGCTTCTACTTAAAGATGCGGGAGCTTGTATAGAAATGGACGAAAGCGACTTCAGGCCAAGATACCGTTTGATTCTGGATCGCCGGATTTCGGGGAGCCTTTTCGGGGAATCTCAGGGAACAAGTTACTTGACTTTATTTTCCTTGCCATTCCTTGAGGCGGGCCAGATGCCGCAAATTGAGCCAGGCCTTAGGAACCCAAAAGAGAGATCAAGATATGACTGAGTCTTGTAAAGGCTGCGATCCGAGGTCCGAGGGGTGCCGACCTTGCTGGAACCCACACCCGCATTCTCTGGATGGCCAATCCCCGTCGAAACATGTAGATGTTGATTGATGCACGACTCACTTGAACCGCTCGATACAGCTCACCGAACTTTAAATGACGAAAGCGCCGTCCGGACTCCCTGCAAATTGGCCGTATCGCTACAATTTAGCAACTCGCCAGTTAATTGACAGTGTCCCGACGTCCGTGGAGGAATTTAGGCGGAGTCTTGCGGAGACAGTGCCATTGATGCTACAGGCATCGAAGATGTCATGGAGGGTTTTGACCACTAGCTTGCCACTGGTTGATTGACTGGGAAGAATCTCATACAGAGACAGGAATCAACAGTTGAAACATGGTGCTGTTCAGCTGCAATGGTCCACATGAACAGCAGGGAGGTTACGTGGAGGTCTAAAGTGAATGTCATCGCTTTACCGTATTTGAAGTGGACTCCTCGCAACCACAGACGCAGCCTCTCTTGAACTTCGATATTATCGTGGTCGCTTCATTTGCAGCATTGAAGTCACCGGAGGACCGCCGGCAAGTTGAAGCCGAAAGAAATGTGCCAAGATCCGAAGAAGCCCAATGTTTGGGTGAATCGGAGCTTTTGGAACTCGCCCCGTCCGACAAGGAGAATTTGGTCCAAACAGCAGATTGGTGGAACTGACGTCGATCTGCGCACCCCTAGATTCAAGCAAAGCGGCGGGAGGAATGTGGGGAGCGGGAAGCGTTCACGGATCGTCTTCCGCCGTACCTTTGATTGCGGACGTATCGTAAAGACAGTTGAGTTGGCGGGAGGTCTCAGTTGGCAAACCTTGTAACAAGCGGCACGGCGGTGCGGGTGGCTGAGATTATTGACTGTTATAGGTTTCTTCCGAGTGCTAGGTAGATTCATCTTTAACCGGTCTGGAAGCTGCGTTTCCCACGTAGAAAATCTCTTTGGTTGACGCCATCAAGTCTGTCTCCTTGCTCCGTGAGACTTGAACAAGCGTGGACAGTTGCGTCTGGTTCGTGTTTGCCAGGAACGGAAAGGTGGGAAACCCCAAATCGGAGCTGGCAGTCCGAGCCGGACTGCCGATGCTATTCTCGAAAGACGAGCAAAGATGGCACTTGAGGTTACCATGTCAGGTCCGCGCAATAATAGCTCACTGACAGAATACGTATGTCTCCTGCGCCCCGCGGTGGGAGCCATCCGACGGAGGGTTGCACTGCATCTGGGAACGAGTAGCCGCGAGCGCACCTCTGCTTCTCATCACACAGGTCCCGCTCGGTCGGGCGCCTGCAGAAGACTCTCATCACTCTAGGTAGTTCATGGAGGCGACGGTATTGTAGGGAGGTGGGCTCGAAGCGTAATGGTCATTTCTAGGCCCTGGCCAATGAAGACGCACTTCTAGCTTGTTTCGTTTCTCTCTGCGACTCAAGTAAAGTGGTAGTTTGAGCAACCCGAGGCTGCATCAATGCGTACATTGGATACCGTCCGAGTCGAAGCAATGACGTCGGTGATGGCGTCCAGTCAGCCATCCTTTTGAGATGAACAGCAGCCACGTTGCGCAAGTCAGCCGCAAAGTTCGGTCATGAGTCCAGCTTGGGATCTTTCGTTTCTCTCGGATGTGTGATGTCCTGAGCCTTCACCTTTCAATGTGGGGCATTGGAACTTGCCGACAAGTGCTGTTCAACTTTAAGTTATGGTTGAAAACGGGCGAACTATTTTAACAGCCTTAGCAAGTTGGTGCTTTAAGACATTAGCGCAGACAAAGTAACGATGTGTTGACAAGTAGAATGTTCCATAATGGCAATGTTGGACTTGCGGATGGGATTTTTGAATGGGGTGTCTCGACCAGTCTGGATAACTGTTTGCAGTTGCAATCGAGGTAAGACAGGCCCCCATCCCAGGTCATCAGCAAAGGCGGTGGCATACAATGCCCGATTGGCACCTTAGTTGGCGATGCTCTGTGATGGTTGGATACGAAGTGAGATGCCACAGGCTGCTGTACGTAAGAGCGTGACTTGAAAATCCGAACGAGAGATCGGGTGGAAGTAGTTGCGATGCGATGAGAGAGGGGAATTGTCTTAGTTCAGGCGGTAAGACTGGACGAAGACAGGTAACTCAGCCGCCAAGCTTCGGCCGCTTCTCGATCTAGCATCTCTCAGAGACATTTCACCCTCTTTGCTCGTCTGTTCACGGATCGTGGCCGCTTCCCAGCCCTTCTTTAACCTGGAGCCACATGGCTACGGATGAGTATAAGTGGCTTGCCAGCCAGCCGCAAAGCTAAAGGGCCGTCCCGACCAATCCACAACGGAGAAAGTAACATTGACGGGAGCCCACTGCTTCGAATAGAAATAGGTTAACGGCAGGTCGGGTCTATGTTCATCGTGGGTTACTTCTAGCTGTGATGAACTATCGTGATGTCAAGCGTTGTGATGAGCGGGCGCGGCGATACCTACTCTGGCTTGCTCGTTCGAAGCTGAGTGAATGTCTCACTGTAGTAGCTCATCACCGGAAAATTAGAGCATCACGTTGAACCGACGGAGCAGGTAAGCGCGTGCAAGTTGCCACACCACGCAATTTTGATCCGAGGCCTCTGGATTGGGCAATATACTCTGAAAGGAGAGAGAGAGGTTTGCTAGGCGCCGGGACATAGCAATATGACGACCCGTTCAGAGCGCTTGAGACGCTGTGCTGAACCCCCGAGGAGTTGATGTAGACGAGCGAATAGCTGATGGACGGCTGGCTCGAAAGTGAGGGGCAACTCGGCCGTAGTTCCGAGTCCCAAGTCACTTGAGGGCTTCGGTCGGAGGAGAGCCGAATCCTTCTCCCTCAGCTGAGGAAAGTCAAGTGTCAGCCCCCAAAAGGTGCTGCTGCTTGTGCTCTCGTCCTGTGCCGCCTCAGGTGTCGTCGCTGACGCTAATGCTGACGCTCCTGGTGCAGTGTTGGTATTCCGGGCGTCGGCGTCGGCATTGTAAGACCGCTTGGGTTGACCGACTCGCCAGGAAGACACGCTGGAGGAGCCGTATGGTATTATGGCGTGGTCTGGCGGGGGAAGCTTCGGCGTATGACTGGATCGGCGAAGGGGTATCGGAAAGGACGAAGCTCCCTCATACCGGGTCTTGGGGCTTAGAATACCTAAGCGATGGCAGGCTATGGATGATGGACGAGACGCACGGAGAAGGGGTCGACCGGGGAGAGGGAGGGTCCGAGACGAATTGGATCAGGAGTGATCAGAGAAAGACGAGAAAGCGGTCGAGGAAATGGAAGACGGGGTGAGTTGCGGAGACCGGCAACACGCGAAAACACGACCGGGCTTTGGGAAGCGCGTTGGTGATTCTGGTCCATTGTTGGCTCGGCTTTGGACGGTTTGGGGCCCATGGCATCGGGGGTCGTCGAAAGCGTTGCCGGACAGGCCTCTAGTACCAGACTCCTCGAGTCTTGACAAACCCTCGAGGTATCTGCAGGCAGTGGCGGCAGACGCTGTTGTGTCTTTTGGAGCCAGGATGTGTACGGAGAGACCCCACCAGCTGCTGGGTTCCTAGAAAGATATTCAGGTGGCCATAGTATCGGGACCCTGATAATTTTAAGGTGGTGGAAATAGATGATGCCGGCAGGGGCGGCGGGAGTAATGGGAAATGGAAATATCCGTTAGGAAATAAAATAAGAGGGAGCGAACAAGCGACAGGACGCGAGACAAGACAAGATGAACGACAACACGAGGCGGGACAAGAAAAAAGGGAGGTGCAGGCGTCGTCCGGGCCCGACATTCGGAAATCAAGCGAGCGTCTAGAATGTGGATTTCTCTACTTGGTTGTTGATACGAAGTAGGTAATATCTAGTACCTCACTACTATGTGAAAATGCATGGTGTTCTCTCTGTTCGAGACATTGCCCTCATTCTTCACTATGTCTGGGCAAGCACGTCCAAGGTCATGGGCGCGGTCGCGGTCGAAACGTGCGTGGCAAGCCGCAAGGCAAGGGGAGGTGCAGGCTTGCAGGCTTACAGGCTTGCAGCGCAGGCGCAGGAGCAGATGCAGCCCAGGTAAGCACCAAGCAGGTGCCTGAGCAAGCGGGCAAGCACATGCTCCGGTCCCAGAAAGTTCCTTCCTCCTTCCACTGGGAGGCGGGGGGACATGAGGAAGGCAGGACCCCATTCCACATCCACGTTCCCAAATGACATTGCCAAATCCCTCACTTTGGGAATATTGGCTTGAGTGCTTCAAGCGGGGCTTGCTTGTCTGCACTCTGCACGCTTACTAAGATAAGATACATCGGGGCGCACCTGTCAACAGCCGAGCTCTGAGGTACGCCCTACCTTACTTAAGATATGTGGCAGGCGGGAGACGGACGGGAGGGACATACTCAAAGTAAAGAAAGTACGAATACAGTATCTTATGTCATAGACCAGGAATCAATTCAACGTGAGGGCAGATTCCCCCACTGCGGGAGACAGCTGCCGAGCCACAGAGAGCACACGCATAAATGCTACTTTCTTTTCAGGTTTCTCCCCAGCTTCCTGCCTCGGTTTGCGGACCACAAATAATTACATAGTGCTGGATAGCAGGGAGGAGTGTCCAATCTAACACGGCACGACACGACACGACACAACAGACACACACACACACATAGGTATACACACGCATATCCAATATCCGTATATACACACACACACACGCACACACATCCACGCCGGCCAGAACGCCAAAATCCAAGACAAGCCACAGGTAGCCGGGTTTTGCGACGTCATATCCCAACAGAGAAAGGGCCTGTCAGGAGCCAAGTAGCAAGTGACAAGCGGTGGTCGGAGGGGGGCGTGTGGCGCCTGTCTAACCCCTTAACCCCTGTCTGTAGCCCGTTTTACACCACGACGTTGGTACGGACTCGCGGAGCGGCAGCTGCAAGTACTTTGCCCATCTTGGGGGCTAGGTACCTAATCTGGATGAGGTCTGGAGTCTGGAGTCTGGCCCCAACTACGTAGTACGTATCCCACACGCCGAGTGAGCAAGTAATGGGAAGTAATTTCAAGGCGCCATATCCGTCCGTACCTGGCCTTACCTTGAGAAGCACGGTAGGTGCTGGGCAGAAAGTCGTCGTGGGCGGATGATGCAGGTGACAATGCGAGGGTGGGATTGGGAACTTGGGAAGTCAAGCGGCCAGCCCTTACTCCCGCGAGGCCGCGAGGACCGCGAAATGACCCCTCCTCCCCTAATCATAGTCCCCAGTCCCTCTCAGTCTCTGTCTTCATAGGGTCTCTTTCCCGCATGTGCACTCTCTTCCACCAGAAATATCCAGAGTGTGTGTCGTTTTCCCCACTTGAGCTGGTGCTCTTGCGGCTTCCTCGCGCGCGCTCCGTGCACACACTGTGGGTCGAACATGGTACAACCCGTGGTCGTAGCTTCTTCCGCCGCAGTAAAGGGATGCGACCATAGTGACCCTCGAGCACTCCTTACTCGGGTCGGTAATGTAATTCCCATGTTATCAAGATTGCCTACCTATCCTTACCAGACATCGTAAGGTAAAGAAGGGGAAAAGGGAAGGCGGCCTAACGACTAGTGAGTGAACCCCTCAAGGTGTCTAGCTGCAGCTACAACTGATCTGACCTTTGGAAGTACCTTACCTGATGCTGTCCCCGGCGTCAACCAGTACCGTGGCCATGTCGACTGAATGAGGAAATGACAGACGGGAGAGAAGAATCTAGAGTCGGCAATCCGAAGCAAAGGGAAGGAGTAAACCCGTGAAGCAAACTAATAACCGACTGTCTGGTTCCCATGCCTCCAACAGCCGTTGCTGCGTCATGATATGGCTTTGGCGAGGAAGGAAGGTGCAAAATATGATGCGATGCTTTCCTTCCCTTCCTGTCCACGACTAAGGTAGTTCTTACGTTGAAGGTGACATGCTCTGTACTGCGGTACCTTGGCGTCCCTGAGGAGGTACAAAAGTATCCTACATCACTTCCATCACTATACATTTGGCACCTGAAGTATTCCAACAGACAGTCAATTCTATTCTGCCTCGCAACAAGTTGAATGTCACCGGCTCGACTCAGCACTGCTCACTGGGCATGCTACCATATTCCAATCAAGAAAAGATGGTTGGACCGGTAATCACTCTTCGTCCAGTCACTCCGGCGAGTTGGCTATTGTTGCTGATGCTGATGTTCAAGTTGACTGTTGCTGCTGCCCTGCCACGCTTTATTTCACGTTCCCCTCCTCTTAGAGTGCACCGGAGGCCACACACCAGACGAGACTACTAAGCAATCAGATGGAACTGTCGCAGGAATTGTGCCGCCAAACCACCACAGACAGGCACAGTGACCACACACACACGCTGCACCAGCACCCGCACACTACGCTCCGTGCCTTGCCGAACCCCCATCGTGCCTGAATCTCAGCATCACTTTACTTTGCATTGCCCAACTCTCCTTTTCGGTGAAGTCATTGAGCCCTGATCTGGACCTTGCAGAGTCTGACGGGGAAGAAGAACCAGGGCTGCAACTGCAACTGCAACTGAACTGGAACCAGCAGGACCGTGACCGAGACTGACTCTGGTGCAATCCGCAGTGAACTGCGGCCTCACTCACTCATACCTACCTTACCTTACTCTTACTCTTACTCACTCCCCGCTCTCCCTGGTTCTGAGGAGGTACCTCTGCCTCTTGCCCAGCTTATTTTATTTCCACAGACAGAAGCGCTCCTCTCATTGCACAGTGTGTGCGATTCTCAATTCGCCGCGGCACACATGCGGATACACACATGCACATACTCCGTACACACACACATTCTCTCTTCATCGTCCTCTCCCCTCGCTGTATTCGCAGACGAGTGAGTCCTCGACCACCACCACGCTTTCACTCGACTGGCCCTCATTTCATAAGGTACCGCGATCTGGACCTGTCCCTACCTTACTTTTACCTGACCTCGCCTTACCTTGCCTTGCCTTACCTTACTTTACTTTCCCGATATTGGCCTTGCCGCTTCAGGAACCTCATCTCAACCTACCTACCTACCTACCTACCTACTCTCCTCACTGATCGCCCAGTCAGAGTACCTTCTCACTTACCTAAGAAAGGTACCCCCCAAACGCACCCAGTGCCGCACTCTTATTTTCGCGTAAAGAGTACTTGCACCACCCACCGCTAAAGTACCTCCTCCCCACCCCTGGTACCTTCCCTGGATTGAGGTACCTTCCCTTCCTTGCACACCCAAACGAAACGCTCCCCTTCACACTTTCCTTCGCTCTTGCTCTTCCGGGACATCATTCAATTCTCTCACTCTTCTGAGAATTGTTTTTCTTGTCTCTATCCTCCTCCTCTGCCTTATTCTGTCTGTTGCTGGTTATTTTGCTCGTTTGTTGCTTACCAGATTCACAGACCTTCAGCATCACAATTCCTCGCAGAACCCCGTGGCGGCAACTACGCAGTGCGCATCACCCCCTTAGACCCTTCTTCTCTCACCCCCAGCGTTATTTCGCGGTCCACCGCCCGAGCCCCCCCCCGAGTCCTGTCGCTTTTGGGCCAACGTCCCCGATCTAAACTCCACACCCTTTCCTTTCGCCTCCTGCCGTCGACGACATTCTCTCTCTTAGGTTTCCCCCCCAAGAGCACCATCTCCACGACACGACCACACAGAGAGAGGAGTGTGCTCTCTGCCTCAGCAATTCCTCCTTGCACCGACTACACCAGACCGAGTCTGCGAAACTTCATGAATACTTTCGGCACATTCGGCTTCCTCTAGCAGCCCTTTACTTGCCTTAGCAGCGGCTATCACAAAATCCCCGACCCTCTTTCCCTCCCAAATTCCCTCTTCGTCTACACCAGAGGCTCAATCTTGTGGGAAAAAAGAAAGAGATCCGACCACTCTGAACAGCGCCTGCCTCCCGCTCGACCGCGCCCAATTCAGTCCTCCTATTGCCTTCTCGATATCCTCGATACCCTCTACATACCTCGGCTCTGCTCTGCTCTGCTCTACCCGCGACGAAAAGGCGCCTGCTGCCAGATCTTCGACGATCTCCCTCTCTTGTCGCCCTGCGCCCGCGCCCGACTCATTCCGCTCACCCTCGTTACGGAAGCTGAGCCAGGACTCGCTCCATGGAAAGTCGAGCTGCCACAACAGAATCCAAGCATACATATCCAACGTCTCCTTGGATCCAAGCCCCCACGATATCATCGTCTACTTCGGGTTCCTACTTCGGCGACGCTTCCTCTCGCGTTCCGGCCCAGCTAGACTTCTGGCCCTTGCTCTTTCCGCAGCAAGCCTCGGTCTACCAAGCGCAGTTGCTACACTACACTAATCTCGTCTCACCGGGACGAGGAGGCGGCTTGCACCAACCTCAAGCGCTTCCTCAGGCGACGGTGGCTACCCCTCAGATCCAGGCGGCCCCTCGGTCCAGATCATCCTCCAAGGTCTCGAACAAGGAACTTTCCTCCACCAAGGGTTCTCAAGGAGGCCATGGGAATAGAGCCGTGCAGAATAAAGACAAAGGCGATCGCGCTGTCGTAACAGGCAAGGACGCTCCGCCCAAGATGCAGCATTCATCGCAGCAACAGCCGGAGCTTTCACATCCACTTCCTGCACGCCCTGCGGCCAGGACCGGCAATGGACAGTCGCACTCCAACTCCATGCCCTCGACTCCTCAGCAGCATGCTAGAAACTTCTCCTTCGAGTCGCGAGAACCCTCGCCAACGGCCACAAACAATCACTCCCCTCGCTCTGCCTACTCAGAGACGAACAGCAACCTTCCCTCATTACGACCCCTTCCCCCCCGGCTTGGTGGCTGCAAATATGAGACTTCTCAGATCAACTCGAAGAGGCGAATGCCTTACAGCATAGGAAGCGATAAGCTGGATAAGACCAGCGTCGACACGATCAAGAGCAAATTGTCGGCAGATGTGGAGACGAAGCTGACCACAGACATGCGGGAGCTGTACGACCGGTTACGACCGACTGAGCAGGTCGAGGAAAACCGCCAAAAGCTTGTCGTCAAGCTGGAGAAGTTGTTCAACGAGGAATGGCCTGGAAATGACATCCGCGTGCACCTCTTCGGCTCCTCGGGCAACTTGCTTTGCTCGGACGACTCTGATGGTTCGTGGGCTCTCTTAGTGTTGGATTAGTGCTTGGGGACGCAATGCTAACTGTCTCATTAGTCGATATCTGCATCACAACGCCTTGGAAGGACTTGGAGTACGTTTGCATGATTGCAGCACTGCTTGCGAAGAGTACGTCAACCATTCCCTTGGACAGAGAGAAACATTGCTGACATGAACCACGACAGAGGGCATGGAAAAGGTGGTCTGCATTTCCGGCGCCAAAGTTCCCATCGTCAAGATCTGGGACCCCGAGCTCGGCCTCGCATGCGACATGAACGTGAACAATACTCTGGCGTTGGAGAACACGAGAATGGTCCGAACATACGTAGAGATCGATCCTCGAGTGCGGCCCTTAGCCATGGTCATCAAGTACTGGACGCGGCAGAGGATCGTAAACGATGCTGGTATGGGTTGCTATGCCCCCTTGACTCTTCGCACATTTTACTGATCGAAACAGCGTTCGGTGGTACCCTCAGCTCTTACACGTGGATCTGCCTCATTATCGGATTTCTCCAGCTTCGCGACCCGCCGGTGCTCCCCTCGCTCCACCAGCGACAGCATCAACGGCTCCCTAAGAACGGCGGGCCCGAGAGTGCATTCGCCGATGACATGGACAAGCTGAGCGGATTCGGCGCCAAGAACGAGGCGTCTCTGGGTGAGCTGTTGTTCGCGTTCTTCCGCTTCTACGCGTACGAGTTCGATTACGATAAGTACGTTATATCGATTCGTCTTGGGCGGAAAGCAACGAGAATGGAAAAGAAATGGCACATTGGCATAAATAACTATTTGTGCGTGGAGGAGCCATTCAACACAGCTCGCAACCTGGGCAACACCGCGGATGAGTACTCATTCCGTGGTCTCCACCTGGAGTTGCGACGAGCGTTTGACCTGATTTCTGAAGGGAAACTGGGTGAATGCTGCGAGCAATACGTCTACCCCAAGGAAGAGACACCGGTGTTCCAGCGCCCTCCAAATACCTCGAGGCCCGTCATGATCCGTAGTTCTTCTCAGCAGCATTCTGGCAGAGGTCGTGGAAACTTCCGTGGAGGCCGACACTCGAACAACTTTCAGCGGAATACGAACTCGAACAGGAGAGCTTCGTCAAGCGTTGCCTACGACACCAACACCATGTACATGCCTCAAGTGGCTATGACTCCCCAGGATCTTGCGTGGTACGCGCAACAGGCACAGTCTCATCAGCAATACCCCGCGCTTGTAGGTGCAGCCATGGCCGCCCAGGTTCAGCAAGAAAATAACATTCGGTTCCAGCTCTATACACAATCCCAGGTTTATCAGCAAGTCCAGGCCCAGATGGCCGCCCAAATGCACGCTGCTCAGAGGATGCAGGGGTCTTCCTCAGCAACGCAGCAGGGTCCGGAACGGTCTAGGACCAACTCTTTCGACAATCCGCCCCTGAGTGCTCCCATCGCTGGCCCTCAAGATTGGTACAGCATGTACGGAGTACCCATGGCGGCGTATTACGGCCAGTCAAACTTCGCGTATCCCTCTTCACCGGCGACGGTGGCAACTACCACGCCAGAATATCGAAGAGGTCTTCAAAGATCGTCAGTGACAACAGAGTCGGGCGCCTCGACTTCCGGAAGCTCACTTAGGTCTCAGTCGCAGCCTGCCTCCCGCTCTGCCCCAACAGCACAGCACAATCAGGCTTATCCAGGAACTAGCACGCCGATGAACACCAGCTCAAATCCCACTCGGCAAGTGAATGGAATCCCGGTCTCGAACGGCGTTCCAGGTGACGTGGAATATGACGAAGCCTCTCAGGCCCCAGCGAGCAATTCGCCTGCCTCTGACGAAGGAGCTTATTTGGGTTACTACGTTTCAGATGCCTCCAGCCCGGCGCACTCCCAAGTAGCGCCCAACGCCATAGCCTTTGCGGACACGACTCAGCCAGCCCAAGGACGTCGTCGGTTGTCGACCGAGGTCCCGCAGACTATCCTGGACCGCAGAATGCGAAGAACATCTCGTTCACCGTCTCCCCTTGGCCATGCCCGGGCGTTCTCCGGAGGTAACTCTGTAGCACCCGCTCCAGTGGTTGCTTCTGGCAGTACAAACGGTCCCCGAGCAGCTTCGCGGCCTTTGATAGTCAACGGTACTGGATTATCTCTGCGCACGAGTTCAACGCCATCACAACGTCACAATCCTGCCGTGAATGCGACGGAACCAACGCCAGCTGACGACCAAGGCCGTTCATCTCAAGAAAACACGCTGCAAGTTCAAGGTCTCGGAATCAGCGGCTACACCCCAGAGCAGTTGGATGGCCAAGCTTTCCCCAGGTCTGAACCAGTCCAGACTCCCGTGTCTGAGCGGACCCCGGTGATTGTCAACGGTACTACCACGCCATCGTCGACTACCAATGCGACTGCCTCGGCCTCACCTGCTTCTGTTTCTGCGCCCCAGCAGTCTGCATCCCAGCCGATTGACGACGCTTCATTTCGTGACAGGATTGCACTCATGTCGATGAATCAGTATGCTTGGTCACCGCAAGCTCAAGTGCAAACGCAGCCATATCCAGATGTCGTAAACGGAACGCAGACATCCCTTCGTCAGAGGGCGCTGTCGAGACAGCAAAGTGGAGCAATAGCGCCACTCGATCTCGCAACTCGAGAAAACAGGATGAATGGCCACCAGCTGAGCATTGACGCACAGCACCTTTCACCTATCAACGAGACCAGATCTCCTTCACCGACAATTGTGAGAAAGAATGACTTTGCATCGAGAGCCGATCAGCTCCCATCGGCCTCACAGAGCTCAACGCCGAAGGCTCACGCTGAGCCTTCTGGCTCAGGGCACAGATCAAACGACAGCAAGGGATCGGTCGGAAAGGAATCCAGGCAAGGCCATGCATCTACTCATTCGCCGAAGCGATCCTCGACGGCCGCACAGCGTTCATCTCAAGCTACAGCTCAGTCTCAGGCGCAGCCACACACCTCTGGTCAGGCTCAGGCCCAATCTTCCAGGGTCAACGGCGTTCGAGAGAATGGCCACACTCGCGGTGCCAAGAGTGAAAGCCACGGCCCTGAGAGCTCATGGCAGAAGGCTACGAAGGGCCGCAAGAAGGGTGCTGACACGAAGAACCACGGCGGATCCGCGACTAGCGAGCAGCCACCCAAGCACGACGCAGACCGAAAGGGCGGCTAAGGGTATGGGAAAGACTCAACACGCCGCATTTGCATACGTCTACGGTTCTCGTTGCGCGGCAGAAGGCTTACTCAAGCGTTCTTGGATAGGGCACAGGCAAGATGAGTGGCCTCTGCAGACGCGGATGCTACCCTTTTGCAAACTCTGGCAACGCCCAAGTATTGGACACGCAGCTTCTGGATTAGAGCAATGAGTTTGGTCATCGGTTGTAGCAAATATGCTGCAATGCACCTGTGGCTTGAAGGTGGTGGGCAAGAGCTCAGAAATCGAGTTGGTATGGGGGCGAAGACCCTCCACTAGATGGACTTGTAGCGGTCAAGTCCTATTCGAAGGTGGGCCGCAACTGGCAAAAGCAAACAAACATCAGATCAGCGAACGAGCACGAGGATGTGCGGAGAGCAACACATGGATGAATTGCACAAGGAGGATGGCCAGCTCAGCGAGACGGTGTTGGCTCAAGCATGGAAGTTGGAGGGGCTACAGCAATGCCTCAATCGTATTTTTTTATCGTCTCCCCCCTATCGAGGTCTCTCAAGGGCAAGGGGGGAACACTGTTGCGTTATATCGGGCGGCAGGGTTTATTATTTGTCTCATCGCATCTGCAGCAACGGTCTTCGAAATGGGTTACGGTTAGGCATGCGTCATCAAGTTTCCTTTTGTCAACAAAGTCATACCATTGGGGGGGGATAGGGTACATGGAGAGGAAGCAAGACGGTGTGTGGATGATAACGCAACAAGGGCTGTATTTAGGACGGCTTCGATTGTCATGAAATACCCGGCGGGGAATGGTTGGGCATCTGTCTCTGAAGAGAGGTGACAGAGGAAGCCAGCATGACCGCATCAAAGGAGTGGAAAAAAGACATCAATGATCAGTGTCAGTGTAAGCAGATAGACGGGAAGCGTTTAAGAAAAAAGGCCATCATTTCATAGCACTTTGTTTGTGCGTGTGAGAATGTGTATGTGCGGGATATGTTACTTGATGTGAACACCAGGCTGGGAGTCAGTCTTACGGACGATGCGATGCCAAGTGATGAATTACATATGCGAACGTAGTGTGAAGCCATCATCAGGTTGCGTAACCCAGGTCCAAGGATAAGGGTCTCGGAAGGGGACGCAAGATTACGTCATCGGGATGCAATGGTTTGAACCCCGCAATCAGCCTTATTTCACCTCAGGTGGCCGGGGCTCCAATGACAATGCCACCGCGGTCCCTGCTTGGCAAAAGGCAAAAATTCCCAACGTGGCCTGGCCGGCCGGATGGCCCCCAATATGTCTCGTATTTTGCCCCTCAGGTCTCCCCCCCCCCAAAGGATACAGCTGCTTATCCCCCCCCCAAAGGCAGAAGCAATTCGTCTGTACCCATGAAACGCAGTCTGAAAACCGTCCGTTTCGCTGCCTTTTTGCTGTTTCTGAGAACCGGACTATCAGGTACACACGTACACTAACGATAAGTCTCTACCACTGGCCCATTCCCCATTTCATCCCCTTTCGGCATCGGTGGATGTTTGGGAAATGAAGTGATCCCTGCGTTTTCGACTCCCTTTGGTTCGGACGCCGCCGTCCCCTGCTGCTGCTGCTGCTGCTGCTGCTGCCGCATCGCATCGCATCGCATCTGGGGTCGCAGCTGGCGGGCGTTGAGTGATGGGGCGCCAACGCAGCCGGAGCGATGTTGCCTCGACGTCTCCTAAGATTAGGCGGTTGAGCAATGCGCTGCGCAAGATATCGAGCATCAGCTCGGCAAAGGACGATGGTAGTAAGCCTAACAGCAGCACGGTGAGTTTGAAATCCCCACTACCTTACCCTGGGAAAAAGCCAACACTAGAGAGCACTTCTGCGCGTACTTCCATCCTCTTCCTTCCTTCGTCAACCACCACTCACCGGCTCATCACCCCCTCTGACGTTTTGCAATGGCGATGAGACGCTCGAGCTGTCGGACGCCGCTTACACTGCGAGGACAGAGACTTGGCGATTTTGAGTTTGGCGGGGAGCCGATTGGCGGGGGAGATTCGTCCCGTGGGTCCATCTCCGCCGGCGGCGGCACCGTGAACGATTCGGATGTCAACCTTCGACAGATTCAGCAATCTACGCAACGTGTCGGCTCGACGCTCGCAAGCAAGGACGCCGACGCCGCGTATAAGGAGTATGCCAAAGTCAAGGATCATGTAGCCTTATGTCGGGCCCTGTTGCGCAACTCCACGCCCGCGCCCGCGCACGCGCACACATCCACTTCGCCCGGGCCGCCAGGGCACGCGATGATCGGGGCGGCGTGGGCGGAGGGGGGCCGGGAACCGTCACGGGAGTCGTCGCTTGAGGTGCCGCAGAGCCCTGCGTCGATATTTACTCGGTCTTCTTTTAGCGGGAGGAGTCTTTCGGAAGTGACGACCGGCCAGAGCGCCGGAGGTTCACGTCCAGGGCCAGGGCCAGCCATGCGTGAGATTTGCCTGTCTGCCGTCCGCGACTGGAAGGGATGCATCGAGTCGCTCGTGGAAGCGCTCGAGATCTCGCTATCAGAGACGTATCGGAACTACGAGCCAGATGCCACGCCGAGCATGGTGAAGTCGCTCTTCCAGGATAAAGTCTTCCGCGCCGCCGCGATCCAGCAGATGAGGCGGACCAGTATCGTCAAGACGTTCTCGCCTAGCCCAGATTTCTTTCCGCTTTATGATATACGGTTTAGGAACCACGACCGGGTGAAGCAGGATCTTGTCGAGGTCACGCGTGTTCTGCAGCTGGGAGAGTCGGGTGTTACGGATGAGAGGCCGGTGAAGGAGCTTAATATCGCGCCGCGAGGGGACGCCGTTCTTGAGTTTGCGAATATCGGAGCCGGCGAGACGGAAGCGCTGCTACCCGTGCTGCGGTATCGTGTCTCGTCGTTTTTGCTAGCTGAGACGTCGCCCATCTTTGAGAGGATGTTCACCGAGCACGCGCACATCGAGGTCCACGACGACGAGGACCTAACAACTCAACTCGCGCCCCCGCCGACACCATACATCTGCCCGGACGGCACCGAAGCAAAACTCTACCGCATGCCGCAGCTCGAGCTCGACCGCGAGCAAGCGCTAACGATCCTCCTGCACGCAGCACACATGCACAACGACAAGATCCCGCGCGAAGTGACTTTCGAGCAGCTCGTCGCCTTGGCGGAGGTATGTCTGCGGTACCGGTGCACGTCGCCGCTGGAGCTGTTTGTCGAGCACCGCTGGCTGCCGCAGTGGATCCACCGGGGCAGCGAGGCGATGCCAAGGGGTTGGTTGCTGATTAGCTATGCGTTTGGATTCCGGCAGCTGTTTACGCGCATGTCCAAGACTGTTATACTGAATCTCGTGGATGAGGAGGAGTTGGAGGGGATGGAGTGGCCGAGGAGGATCAAAGACAAGGTTTGGGGGGTGAGGGGGGCCAAGATGGCGCAGGTTGAGGAGTGTTGCGTCAGTACGATTCGGGAGTACTTGAGGCCGGGCTGTCGGGGTGATGGTGTGGTGCCGTCGCATCAGGTTGGAGACCGCGTGCCGGGATCGATGTCGTCTTCCGAAGTTTCGTCCGCTACCACGACGGCCGCGAATGTTGTCCCGGCTTTGATGTTCACCAGCACGCCCAGGTGTCCCAAGGGAAGCCACGGCTGCGACGCGACGAATCTGGGCTGGCTGATGCTCATCTACGGCGAACTGGAGCTTTTGCCCACCATCATGAACCCATCGGTACTTGGGCACCTAGCTGGCGGCGGCTCCCAGCAGCAGCAACACTCACCACCCCGTCGAAGCCTAGCACAGCTCGTCGATCTGCTGCGGACCATTGCGAGTCCGCCGCTGGCGGTTCACAAGGGCGGGGTATGCGATCCCGCGCCGGCGTTCCACGCGGCCATTAATGATATATATAACAGCGTGTCTGGGTTGACGTTGCATGATGTCAGTGGGCGGGCTCACGGATGGGGGTTGTCGAGGCACCGGTCTACGCAGCCGCAGGCTGTTTTGCATAGGGGTTTGAGGAGTTTTTCGGATGGGAAGAAGAAGAAGAACCTTGCTTTTCAGCTTGAGCAGGAGCGGGGGCAGGAGACGGATGAGGGCAAGGTCCTCGAGAGGTCTGACGCAGTACGGTTGTTGGTTTTGGAAAGGTGTGTGGACAGCGTGGAGGACTTACGTGCGGCGGCGATGGTGAATCGAGGGTTTTATGAGACGTTTCGGAAGAATGAGGCGGTGTTGATGGGGAGGTTTGTCGGGGACGCGAGGTTGAGGACGTTGATGAAGTTGACTTCTATGGATGTTGTTGCGGCGGGGGAGAATAAGGTGCCCAAGGGGGAGGCTGATGCTATGAGGGCGGAGACGGAGGCAGAGGTCGTTCAGGGTGTGTTCTCTGACGGCGATTTGGGGGGCCAGCTGATTCGGACGCAGGGTATGGAAGAGACTGTCACGGATGTGTTCTTGGCTGTTCCTTCGTCGCCTGGTCCTGGAGGCGGCGGCGGCGATGTTTCTGCATTTGATGATAGCTCGGAGGACGAGGGTGAGGTGTTGAGCGAGGATGAGGCTAGGCGGATATTGTGGCCTCCCGAGGTGATGGTGCCGCCTGTGCGGGAGCCATCTTCTTCGCCACGGCGGGTGCAATCACAGCCTCTCGAGTCCGGGTCTGGGTCTGATTTGAATGCGGAGAATGGGGTGATGCGGGAGAAGTTCCGGGCTGGCGACACTGTGTTTGTGGAGGAAAAGATGCTGTTAGAGGGTGAGGAGAAGCATCTTCGAGATGAGCGGGATAGAAGGGTTGGGCTTTTGCCAGGGGACGGGTGAGAGGGCTTGAGGGAGTTTAAAGGCGTTCATCGTGGGCTCCAGGGTTAAGTACGGAGGATTAATGGTGGTGGCATCAAGCGCGGAGTTTCTTTATCTATTTACGGGAAAGACGAAGTATCGTCTTCGGGATACCACCCCAGTACATAAATAAGGTAGGAAATGAGGGGTAAGGAAATACTCTACAACGAAGCTCACGAGATATAGAGACAGGCAGCTCATTCGGACGGAGAGCGGGAAAGATGTAATGGAGAGTGGAGGCTAGTCACAGCGTCACGAACCGTGCATCCTGAGAAGCAATCATGGATAATATAAATATAGACATAGGTTTGTGGTGATGAATGAAGTTGGTACCTTTTAGCACAGCTCTAGCAATCCAGAGAGCCGGGCCTAAGACGGGAGGTTGAATAGAGGCGTCGTCCGATCATCTGCCACCGTCAAGAATTAGGTTGACCAGGGAAGTAGCCTAGAAGCTTAGACGGGTGGTACCCCTCAATCCTCGGTGCCATCCGTTACCCTTTTCCAAAAGTTTGGGTTTAAACCACAATAGGGAAAATCTTCCTGTCCGTTTTGAGCTGTTTCTGCAATCTCACGATACCCCTCGAATTTGACGATGATGCCCCCGAAGGTGGGGATCTTGCGGATGGGGATCGCGCCCCGCTGTGCAAGCCCACTTGACCCCTGAACCAGCTCAGCATCCTCGAAGATAGTGGCGGACATAGCTCAGTTGGGAGAGCGTCAGACTGAAGTCAACTTCAATCACTTAATCTGAAGGTCGTGTGTTCAATCCACACTGGCCGCATCTTCTATTTTGCCGCTCATCAAGCGGCAAGGTGTCTTTTTTACCCTTTTGATCGTAATCTTTCTCTCTCTCACCTGCCAAGGCATTTTTGATTATTTCATGGACCTTGTGTAATTGAAGCCTGTTTGTTCCTTGGGTCGGAAGGAGCAACACCATCAAATTTTCCACTTGATTAAATATATGAGTCGTAGCCCTCCCAATCGCGATGATATGCTAGCTGTGATGATGTTTGGTAATCGTTAATAACATTCATAAGGTATCTTTCCTATAACTAAGCTACTTCAAGCTACTACCCAATCTCATCAACTCCAAGCGTTTTACGCACTGCATCCGTGGCTCTCTTTTCCATCCGTGACCCCTCCCTTCTTCTCCAAACCTCCATGAAGAGAAGTCAGGCTCAGGCGTGCGGCCAGTTCCTGTTGAGAACGACGCAGCTCCCGTTCGCCGACGACGCAATATCCTTATCTGTCAAGAATACGCAGTACTTTGCAACAGCAGCCGGGTCCAGCCCCGTCTCGCCGCGCTTGTATTCGGGCATACCGGCCGTGACCTTGGTCATGCCGGCCTGGTTGACGCCCTCGGCGAAGGCGTCCATGATATTGGTGGTGTCCATGCCGCCGAGCAGCAGCGCGACCGAGTAGATGCCCTTGTCGCCGTAGAAGCCCGCCGTGTTCTTGGTGACGGCCATGACGCCGTGCTTGGACGCCGTGTAGGCGATGCCCGACGCGAGGCCGCGGTAGCTGGCGTTGGAGCCAATGTTGACAATTAGGCCCGCGGGCCCGCCGCTGCCGCTGGCGCCGCCCTGGGCGAGGAACTGGTTGACGGCGTGCTTCGTCGTCAAAAAGGGGCCCGTGAGGTTGATGGCGAGGACGCGGTCCCATGTCTCCTTGGCGCAGTCGCCTGCGGGGTCGAACTTATCCATGACGCCGGCGTTGTTGACGACGACGTCGAGGCGGCCGAAGCGTTCTACGGTGCCCTTGATGAGGGCTTCGACGGAGGGTTCCGAGGTGACGTCGACGACGATGCCGTGGAGCTTGCCGGCGTAGGTGTCGCGGTATTCCGAGGTGACAGCGGCGACGCGGTCCTCGTTGATGTCGGAGATTACGACGTTGGCGCCGGCGACGAGGTAGGCTTCGGCGATGGCTTTGCCTAGACCGCCACCGGAGCCGGTGACGATTACGGTCGTGCCGGGGAGGCGGGTCGCCATTGTGTGTGATGTGTGATTTGTGAGTGGTGAATAGGTGTTTGGTGAGAGGGGGGCTTGGCCCGAGTGCTGCTAGATTGCGGGATGAGACCTTGAAGGTTTAGTTGTGCTATTCTGACTTTTGCAAAAGGTTTTAAGCTCAGATAAGATTGATAAAGTGGCGAGGCAGATTGCGTGATTGAGTCGTGAGTGGGTTGTAAGTGAGGAGTGAGGAATGAGAATGAGAGTGAGTGATGTTGTCCTAGATGCTCTTGATTCTAATGAGAGAGAGCTCCTCCACGTGCGTCATTGAAGGTCGCCGCCGTGGGCCATTTATGTACATCTCTGCATCGTCAGACGGAGGGAGGGGCTGTTGCGGGGCGATCCTTGGTGGGGGAAGTAGGAAAAGAGACGTCTCGATTGGGCGCTGACCTCGGCGCCGTTGACGTGCCCGTGGAACCCTCTAGGACTTCTTTCTCGTCTTACCCCTGGTATTTGGAGAGTGACATCGTATTCGGTTCCGGGACAATGCAATGTTCGCAAAATTCCCTGGGCTTATGTCTACTTTGGCTTTTTGGCCATGTTCTCTTGTTTTGAGGTTGGCCTACCTTATTCCCAATAGAAGCTTCCCCGCGAAATCTTCATGGGAATCCCCCCCCGCTTCCCGCCTCGCTTCCACCCCCACTCCTTATGGTTCAGAAGCCCCGGGTATCTGGGCTGGGATCATCCCGTGCGGCACGGTTCACTGGCCCTGGCTTGTTGCATATGTCGCTGTGCTTATCATGAGAATGAAGTTTTCATTGCCATGTGTGCTTCTGATGGGACTTTACGGTAGAATCGATGCTCAATGCAGGGTGGGAAGTAGCCGCTGAAGCCCCTCCTAAGCTAGGTAGATGTGAAGACCCTCATCGTGACTTATCGTCTGTACGGAGTACTAGGCAGACATTATCCTAAGCGATGCTCGGCTTTGGGCTCGAATGACGGGCCTGGCTGCAGATCACATTTACGCTTGAGCCATGAGGTTGTAGCGCTTTTGGATGACGGGTGCACGATGGTTGCAAGTCGATACGAATACGGTGGATTGCTCCCCCTGTTCGCATCTCGCATTCGGGTTTCTCATACCAGAATCGTGATGTGTCTGCAACTACCCGAGCCCGTCACTTATTGATTTGTAGTCGTGGTCTCTTCAATTCTTGATGGGACGAACGCACCCTTCGAGGGCCTTGGCAGATGATGATTGGATGTTTTGGCTTCGCTGGTGCCGATTGGGGACCGTTGCAGGTAGCCCCTGTAGTCGGTGAGATGATCTCCATCGTAAAGCAATAGCATAAACCAACGTCTGGAGAGTATTGTGCATAAACATCAACTTGAATCCGAGGTCTGAGTAATACTTACGTAGAGCCTCGGCAAGCCTTTGTTCAGCGGAATATGGGACTTGCGCCGTGGTCAGCGTTGGGAACTCTCGCCTAATAGCTTGTCATGCAAGACCATTCCTAGGCGAAAGCGAGGTCACCATGTTGAGGGATTGGAGACTCAGTTTGAACTTTTGAATAGACCAACCACTAGACCAATATTCGGAAAACACAGTCCACGGGGTAGCGTAGCAAAGGGATGTTCCAAGATGATTCCTACTTTGGGTGTGAGGAAGAGCAGACAAGAGTCAGCCCACCAATGATATTTCTAAAGAACTTACACCTTAATCACTGTCGGTATAGACGAAGCCTTCTTCTTTTTCTTCTTCTTGTCCCTGGTGTCCTCATCACCACAAATATCCTCCCACTGGTCTAGAGCCGACCAAGACGAAGTGGATTGCGAGGACCTACGAACCCCAGGAATAACCTTGGAAAGATACTTACCAAAGAAACCTTTCACCATCTTAACCATGCCTTTCGGCTCCTTCTCGGTCGGTACACTAAGGACACTATCATTCTGGCAAGGGCTCGTCGATCGGCTCTGTTCCACACCGTGGGATAGTGAGCGAGTACCTAGGCTGCTATCTGAGCGCTGGTGGCAGGGCATGTCCAGGTTCGTTGTGATATTGAGTGAGTCCCAGCGGCAGACCCGGCACTGGTTGATTCTTGGCTTCTTTTCGACGTATACTCGTCCTTGGTCGGGGCAGTAGGTCTTTGCGTGTCCAAAGGTGTCAGGGAATGTCCATGTTCTCCTTTGGCATATGATGGGGACCTCTTCTATAAGGACGATGCCGCGGCAGGTTCTGCACTCGTCGACGACTTGTTTGATGCCGCACATGGTTTCTTGTTAGCTAAGGTTGTTGGGACAAAAGCTGTGTAGTGTAGTGTTAATTGTTGCGTTGCCTGTTGGTTGGGTTGATGATTTGTGTGCGGAATATTGTCCAAGGGAGCAGGAAATGCACCTGACTTTATATGAGGGAGACTGAAGACTGTATCCAAGACAAGACCATTGTTACTGAATCACGTTCATTGTGAAGTGACCAGAGCTTTCAGTGGTCTACGCATGGTGCTTTGGATTGAAAGACCTCTGATTGCCACGACCAATCATCTGGACAATGCAAGCAAAGGCAGCTGGGTGAAAGGAGTTAATCTGAATTTCGGTAAAGAAATCGTCTTTTTTTTTTCTTTTCA
The DNA here is from genome assembly GCF_030913485.1 of Colletotrichum godetiae. Lineage (NCBI taxonomy): Eukaryota > Fungi > Ascomycota > Sordariomycetes > Glomerellales > Glomerellaceae > Colletotrichum > Colletotrichum godetiae. The sequence goes on along the minus strand of NW_026851249.1, from coordinate 1,237,226 downwards.
GAATGCTTTGGAGCGACGGGTAAACGAAGAGAAATAGTGTTCTCCTAACCGAAGCTGCACGTAAACTGGACGGGCAGTCTGAGTTTAGTATACTTCAATGACTTCAACCATTTACAACTTACTAATGACTACTTGTCTACAACAAGAACTGAGTCTCAAATGGTGCATTTGAGGCGGCCTTTCGCTGCGTCTTTCCGAGTGAATCATGTCTTCTCGGTGAGTAGCGGGTGAAGACGCCTTAAACCGAGACAAGCAGAGCCGATGAGAAGTTATCTTAGCAGGCAACGAATGAACAAGGAAGTATTCAATTTCTCGGTCCTAATCGTCCTTCGTATATTAGTTCCATCTTACCGATCGTCAATGGACTGAATTGGCTGATAATGGAGGGACAGACCTGAAATCTAAGGCGGGTGGCGGAATTCTCGGGTACCGCCCCCTGAGGCATCAAAAAACGTCACCTCGAGTTTTTCATCAACGCGCGCTACTGCGACTTGTTATCTAGGAACCTTGTGCTCAATAGGGAGAAAGAAACAAAAATGCATTGAAACGAAGGCTTCCACAAACCGAGAAGCTCTTGATTGCTTTCTAGCATTTGGTGGCCAGAATGACGTCTGCCATCGGGATGGAAGCGGTTGTCGCGGTAAATTCACCACAACACTCAGAAGCTTTCCGTCACGGATTCACTAATCGAAAAAATGCAGGCCGCAGCGGGTGCCACATTGAGCGTGGACTTTCTTATCCATCCAATGGATACGCTCATCACGCGGATGCAATCGCCAATGTACACAACGCAGTACAAATCCGTCAACGGCGCCGTCAGCCGGACGCTCTTCCTCGGGCTGTACCAGGGGTTCGGCCCCACAATCATCACCAGTATTCCATCGTCGGCAGCCTTCTTCACAATCTACGAGGGGCTCAAGGGCTACTCGCTGCGTGCGAAAGAGGAAGGCCGCTTTTCGGGCGTGCCGTTGCCTGTTTTGTACGGTGCAAGCGGCGCGGCGGCGAGTCTTGTTAGCTGTGCTATCACGAATCCTGCCGAGGTGTTGAAGCAGAATGCGCAGGTGTACAAGGGCAGTGGCAGCGGTGCGTCTCCTACTATTGCCACGTTGAGGCGTTTCGCGAAGCAGCCGACCAAGTTGTGGGCTGGGTATACGGCGCTTGTGGCGAGTGATTTGCCTAATACCACATTGATGTTTTGTCTCTATGAGACTCTCAAGGAACGGTTCCTCGGAGGGGATTCGAAATCCCAGGAGGGGAGCGTGCCACAGCAGGTTCTCGCGAGCGGGCTGTGCGCTGCTGTGGCTGGGAGCGTATCTTCGAGCTTGTTTGTGCCTATTGATGTTGTCAAGACGAGGATGAGGCTCGCGGCTGGCGGGGAGGTGACTGGCGAGAATGGAGCTGGAACGACAGCAAGTACTTCGGCTCGGGCAAAGATTGGTCCGATTGCAGTAGCCAAGGGGATTGTCTTGAAAGAAGGCGTTCGTGGGTTGTTTAGAGGTGTCACTGTTACGGTTCTGGCGTCGGCTTTTGGGGGCGGGTTGTATATTGGCTGTTACGAAGCCATCAAGATTTATCTGAGCTAGAAAGGCTTTTAGATTTGTACACTATGTAAAACTCACTTAGACGACAGGGACGCAAGTCTTGTAATACCACTCTTCTCGATTCAGTAGTTTCAGGGGTATCCGGACTGCGTAAATCAAGAACGACTGCAGCTCAAAGAGATGAACATTAATGTTGTTGCAAGTGCCTAAGCAGTGAAATGGCCTTAATACGAATGCAAATGCGAAAGTTCCCATTGTCCGATTGTATCATGTTCGGCGTCGGTCGCTAATCAACGTCGGGTGAAGGGTCCAAGTGGTCAAGCTCGCGAAGCCTTGGGGATTGACACCAACGTGCCTTCCTCCACGTAACTCTCCTACCATCCGTCACCTGAATATACACAGGAAGTTCCATATAGATCCCCTCAATTCCATTACCGTCACCAGCCAGCAGGCGCCCGTCTAGGTCGACGGTTCAGGTCAAACTGGCTGGGTGGTGGGGTGGTTCAAGGTCGACAATCAAATCGCCCACAGCCTTACTCGACGACAGGCTACCCGAGTTCGAATCCCAGCATGAGCACCCAGAGAAGTAGCCACACCGGTGGTGAACTCCTCTCTTCCTTCAATCAACATCTATATTCAACACTATGGACCTTTTGAGACCCTAAGGTGGGTGAGAGCCATGGCACAATATAAAAACCTCCTCCATTAACTGACCATTTGGCTACACTCAACAACAATAGTAACACCGCCTGCTTTTAGGCGTCGGCAGCGGCCTGGCCACACTGCCCAGCGACAACCTTGACGTCGCCGTTGACATCGCACTGGCCGTCTGCTTGGCAAGCGCCAGCACCAGTTCCATCGGTGCAAGCCAGGCCAACAAAGTCGGCCGCCGCGTCCGCGTCCGCTGCTTGGTCGGCATTGGCATTATCATCCGCATTGGCATTGTCGTCGGCGTTCGCATTGTCATTTGCGTTGTCCTGGTTATTGTTGTTGCCATTGTTCTGGTTGTTATTGTTGTTCGCGTTGCCATTATTGGCATCAGCTGCGGCGTCATCAGCGGCGGCGTCATCTGCAGCGGCATCATCCTGGTTGTTGTTATTGTTGTTCTGGCCGGCGTTGGCATTGCCGGCATTGGCGTTTCCGGCATTGGCATTGTTGTTGCCGCCGTTGTTGTTGCCGCCGCCGTTCTGACCTCTGTTGCCGCCGCCGCCGCCCCCGCGGCCAGCTCCTCCGGCGCCACCGGCAGCACCAGCACCGGCAGCACCGGCACCGGCACCACCGGCACCACCGAATCCTCCTCGGCCGCCGCCGCCGCCTCCTGCGCCTGCACCACCTACGGCACCTCTACCACCGCCGCCGCCACCACCTCCACCACGGCCACCTCCAAAGCCGCCGCCGCCGCCGCCGAACTGAGGAGCAGGTGCTGTACGAAACGTATGTCAGTCTTGTTAAGTCTTGAGAAGAGGATGGATAGAGAAAGACTGAGCGAGGGGCTTACCTGTCAAGGCATTGCCTGTGAGAAGACCAATGACAAGGAGAGTGATAGTTGTGTAACGCATTTTGAAGTATGTGCCAAAGTCCTGTAAGTGCCTAGGAATGGAGGAGGATTACAGGTAGGTTGAATAAAGATGGGATTGACTGAATCGAAAAAGTGCACAGCACTGAAATGAAAGGTTGCAAACAAGAAGAAAGCACAAATTTGGATCACGCAGTGACTGAAGAGCAGAGGAGAGGAAGAAAAAGTCAGTCCCAGCTCGAAGAACATCCCGATCCTTATACCTGCACCACTCCGCCCTCAAGTGCCGTCCCATCGAAAGGGCATCGCATGGGCCCAAAGGAGTTCACCCAGCCAAGCAGCAGTACCAGTCGCCCCAGTCGCTCATGTCCACAAGACCAGACGGCTGGGCGTCAGACATCCGATCTTGGCCAACATCACGACAAGCATTCCGCTACATCGGAAGTTTAGATGGCATGCCCGTCGTCCGGAAAACCTCAAACATGGGCATGGGGTGCTTTCTTCCGCCCCTTGTTGGATGGAACACCTACGTCGTCACCCTGGTCGGATGTGATGGAAAACCTTCAATACCTTAAAGGTGACAAGGCAAACAATCAAACGTATCCAATCCAGGGCCACTGCACCTCACGCGACTAGCCTTGTCGACCCATTGGCGAGGGCGTCTATAAGCTTCAATTCATGGCTATTTCTCTGGGGAAAAGGGGGCGCACACCCGAACCCGGGCCCCGTCGGGTGGCGGGGTTCGACGTGCAGCGGGACATGTTTTGGAAACCCATGTCTACCGAGCCGCCCAGGCTTCGAGATGCAGCGGGCGGGAATTAGCAGTTGGGTCGCGTTCACGGCTACGTTGCTGTGGTCGAGCAAGAGGGAGAGAAGGAGGGAAGAGGGTGATTCCTGAGAGCCTCACGGTTTCTCTGACGTTACTTCGCGCTCCTTAGCCCCCCGCATTTTCCCCTGTTTCGACTGAGCTGTGACAGCTGAGCCAGGCGTGTTGCGCGGTCCGATCTGCACGTAATGTGGGTGCTGCCCGGGGGCGCCTATTGTGGTTTGTCGCGAGTCTAGAAGATCTTGACTTGGCTTGTATGAAGATGCGAAGAAATATGTCGTGCAAGCCGGGGGCTCGGCCGGTTCAGAAATTGTCTTGAATGACGAGTTTGCGCTTGTGGATGCTCTCCTCTGAAAGGCTTGGTAGACAAATGTACTTAAATGCTGCTGCCGGTAGAATTGAAGTTAATCAGTTCCATGTATTGGGATTTGGTGCAAACGTTCTCTTCTCACTTTACTCCTTGTCGTCTCAAAGAAAACAAGTGATGTTGTTGGCAAGGAGGGACGGACACACGGGCCGCCGGGGATGAAGTCTAAAACAATCAGTTCGAGATCAGTGCAAACAAGAGAGACAATGCCAAATATAGTATGCCCTACCTGACCTTTACTGATCAGTTTAAAAATGCGTGCTGTCTGCAGAATATCAACCCGATAAAGCTTTTGGCCAACTCAAAAGTCAAAAAATCAAAACATATATGCGGCCAGTGTGGATTGAACACACGACCTTCAGATTAAGTGATTGAAGTTGACTTCAGTCTGACGCTCTCCCAACTGAGCTATGTCCGCCGCTGTTGAAAATTCCGACAGTGAATGTTATACTTAGATCTTTATGTAAATTTCGTGAATACCTTCCGAGGACGGCCCCATACTGCGGTTGGAAGTCATCGGGAAGTAACCACACCGAATGCTCACGTCTCACTTGGCATTATTGATGTCCTCTGCTGAACACGTTAGCATGAGATAAATATACACAACACCAGGATCTTGATGAGAGTATCTGGTTTGAAAGCCCTGGAGTTTCCTCGGAATTAGAAGCTTGTCATCTTCTTACTTCACGGTTGATTCCAACATCTCTAGCGAACTGTGATCGTGGGGGAAGGAGCCACCGAGCTGTTCGGGCCGTGATATGATGCCGTAACTTGTCATGTCCCCGGCGCGTACCTTACGGTCTGTTGAAGAATAACAAGGAAGGGACCTACCTAATTAGAGCACAGAAGTCACGACCGGGCTGGCCTGGATTGGGATGATTACATTATCATTTGATGACTACCTCGCGAACCAAACTCCAACGTCGAACCTCGCTCCGTTCGCCATTCTGTTTCCCCAACCAACATCAAAAGATGCGAAGAAAAAAAAAAAAGTCCAAATGTTTCCGCCCTTCATTGCCCCAAAACTCAAATTTTCCGAGATATATCCTGTCCCTGTCTCCAGGTATGACACATGTACTGCAGCGTCATGATGGGTTGCATCTTTTGCTGACACTTTTACGAGGCTCCATCTCCTGAGATCTAGATGAATCCTACCCGGAATTCATCTGCAATACCAGTTGGGGCCCTCAGTCCAAAGTCTGGCCGCCTCGCGTCAACTCGCTCACGAGGCGGAGGAATTACTGGCGGCGGGCTCATCTGTTGAGCCTCTGCCTTTTCTTTCGGTGTCTGCGGTCTCTGGCTTCCGAATGTTGGACTTGCCAGCGGGCTCGGCAACGGCCAGTTCGCATCGTTCGAGGCCTCGGGAATCAAGCTGTTCGGCGTGGGAGGCTGCGGCGACTGCATGCGAGGTGAGACCATTGCGAAGTTTCCGTGATGGACGTCCCGATCGTCCCAGCTGGGCGGCTGATATTGCTGCGGGTTTGATGCCTTGCGCTGAAGTTCGACGGGAGGCGGAGGCTGTCGACGGTTTGCGGGTGTCACTCCGTAGTTCCGCTCGCCCTCGCCTGGGGCGACCCGTCTCGATGTCGGCGGGGGTCCAAGGTATCCCTGCGGCGGGGAAGGAAGATCATCGCGAGATCGACCGCCGGAATCTTTTCTCTCTCTGAGCTCTGGTACTTGTCGTTCACGGCTATCGTACTGGGCACGTTCCCCGTCTCTAATGGGAGAGATCATCTCTCGTGCATCCGAACCCTGACGCTGTCTAGCAGGGGGCCAATCGTCCAGAGGCCGGGCAGGGCTCCGCAACGGTCCTTCATATGGCACCTGCTGCGGTCTGGGTGGCGGCAAGCCGGCGCTCCTGGGAGGTTGCGGCAGAAGTTTCATTTCTGGCGGACGCGGTCGCCTGGCGCTCCTCGGCGGCGGGCTAACTGGTATAACAGGACTTATTGGAATGACTGGGCTCTCTCGCTCAAGTGTGCGTCCTCGTTCCGCCATACCAAAATCGAGTGCAGTAGGATCATTGTCGATATCCATGGAAAAGCTCTGCCTTCTTGGCGTGGTGATAGTGAGGGTGTCCCTCTTTGCGGCCACATTCTGGATGATTGGCCTAGGATAGAAATGGTCCTCGTCGCTGGAGCGTCCTGTAGATGCGGTTGGGGACGGAAGGGCGGCCGGCCGCGGCCTGTGAGCTTCACGAACGGCGGTGACTGCCGTCTTTGGTCTAAGATCTGTCCTCAATGGCGGGAGAGAACCATTAATCGATTGAGGAGGCGAAGGCAAGGCCTTGGTGGGCGACAACGGAGCCGGAGTCAGCTTGTCATCTTTCGACGAGTCTGACGGGTTAAGGTTGAATTCAAACTGTCCAAGAGGGCTTCGAGGTGCGTTTGCTGCGGTCGGCGTAGGAAGAGGCGATATGTTGTTTGGAGAGTGATACCCGCTTGGTGCAGCACTCGGCGCCGGGCTGAGAGCTCCGTCGCTCCTGGAGCCAGCACTATCACGAGCAAAGTGGACGTCGAGAGGGTTGACCCAAGCCTTGGCCCGGGCTGAGTTTGGTGTCCCCGGTCTGCTTCCTGATCCATTACTACATGTAATGATCGGTGAAGATGCGATGTTGCCCAGGCTGGTCACAGAACCGTTGTTCCAGCGCATATTCAAATTAGCCTCAGACCCAACAGGTCGAATACCCTTGACGCCAGGTGCACCCAGATCGACCAGAGAAGATGAGCCGCCATTCAGGTACGGCGCATTCGGATGACGAAAGTTAGCAGCGAAGCTCTTGTTCGACATGGCTGTGCCGGGGCGGGATCCGTTGATTAGAATTGGACGGTCCATATCTTGTCCGAAGAATTGGCCTTGACCAAGAGTATTTTGGTCAACCTTCTTCCATTGAGGCTTCAACTCAGCCTTCTCAGCGGGTTTCCTTTACAAAGTCAGTTCATATTCCCACGACAGAGAGCTGGAAGCGTACTTCTTCTTATCGGCCCCGAGTTTCAACCCGAAAAAAGACACCATGGTTGCGTTATGAAGAGGGTATCAAGAAACTGTGTTGGTCAGCGGGATCGGCCCATGAAGCGAGATGGAGGGGTGGTGGTGAGGGGCATACAGAACAAAAGAAGGGCATAAAACAGCTGTGAGCTATGCACAGAGAGAGCGAATGGGCCCAATCTCGGCAATGGACGTCCAGGTCAACAATCAAACGAGTTTGGCAATGCGAAATGAAGGAAGAACCAGTTCGAGGGGATTGAACAATTGGTGAAAAGTGCTTGCCACGGCTCCAATGTTGAGCACTCGGAGGCGTGGAAGGCGACCGAGTAGGAACAACGGTGTCGTGAAAAGAGAGGACGAGCGGTGGTGGTTATTGCATACGGGCCATGTCGCGTCTTTTTCCGGATGAAAGTGCTCGAGTTGTGGAGGTAGCGTTGAGTGATGGACAAGGGCGACGATCCTTATTCGCGGCCCCAAGACAGTTGATCCGTCACAAGATCAGGGGCCCAGCAGTAATAACGTCCCGAAGAGGGAGGCCAGGATGGACGAGCTGCCCAGATCAGTGGACAGGACAGAGCTCCGGTGGAGTGGGTTCTGGGTCGAGACAAGGTTGAGTGAGGGTTTGCGTTTATGAGCGGAAAAGCAACAAGTGTGGTGAGTCTCTTCTTGGCGGGATGTCTGTGATAAAGAGCGATGAGACTGATATCGATCCCTTGCAAAACAGGTCTAGAAGTAGCCACCAGCAAGGAGTCGAGAGAACGAAGAGATGGTGGAAGATCGTGAAGGGCTGAGACGAGGAAGGACGGGAAACAAAAGTCTAAGGAAACGAACTTGCGATGGGGACATGAACCGGAGCAGACCGAGCTATTGCGACGTCGCCGCTGTCGCCAGCGAGGGGTGGACCGCGACCGACTGCAGTGTGGAGATGAGAACAGGCCCTCTCCCAGGCACATTTTCCCTCTTTGGATTGGTGTTTAATGAAACGGCAGCCGGGTGAGAGAGCGACACACAACGATGCTGCACACGTCCCTCGTGCTGGGGATTGGTGGCCGTATTGGCAATTGTGTGTGCAATTTCGCACTTTTCCCCCTTTGACGTAGCTTCACATCATCGGGGGCAGGGCCTCCACGCGCGCACGTCAACAGCACGAGTGGGGGAGGTCGACCAAATGTGTTCAAGGGGGGGCAATGAAGAAGAAGAAGGGGTGACAAAATGGAATCCTTTTTGCTGCAGCTGCAAGGAGGTTGTGGGCACTGGGCACTTCATCCAGATTCGCACCCACAAACTCGCACATAGCCGGCTCGAGTTGTGACGAAGTTCGGATGAACTGCAAAGGGAGAGACGACTAAGACCCCTGGGAAAAAAAAAAAAAAAAAGGATATGACGAGCCTTGTGCGATTTCCAACCCTGGAGGCATTGGACAATGGAAGAACGCGTGATGGGCCACTTTGGAGGTCCCACGATAAGGAACATACAGTTTGATAAGACGCAATCCCCCGGAAAATACCACCCCAATTGAGTCCAGGATCAAGGGTTGTGCGAGATTCAACACCCGCAGACTCATCTCTTTTTCGAAGTTTCTACGGCTTCTCTCATTCGAAAATCTTTCGTTAGCCCACTACCGACCGCAGGTTTAATGTCTGCAGGTTCTGCATTTCTGCAGAGTTCGGCCAACTGAAAGGTACATTACTCGAGATGCTCACCGTACCTACGATTCCTGAATTGCGCGAAGCTTATGCTTGGTGTGCTAATTCGGGGGAGGGGGGTAGGTAAATACCTAGGCAGGGGGGAGGGCATTTTAGCCAGGGCCATTGCCATTCAGAAGAAACGAGATGCGATGCCAAACCAACGGTACGTAGCTCACAGAAAAAGGGGTTCCCCCTGTGTCCCTGGACTAAGAAGCTCTTTTTTAGCTTGCATGCTCTCTTTGGGCCGGCTTCTCCATCCGAGCAACGAAAGACCTTGAAACTTATTTGTTCCCCCGGCCAGGTTCATACATCACTGCCGTGTTGGTCAATTGACGAAACGAAACAAACATGGAGTCGATGGAGCCCGATGATACCCTAGAAGCCCAAATAATCCCCTGGACCACGAGGCACGATTCTCCCTAACGACGAACTCGATGCCGAGGTGGGAAGGCATATCCACGATCTATCAAGGGAAGTGACATCAGATTCTCTCCGTCACAGGTGGACCGTCGACGTCAAAACGTGTCCAAACTTCAATGAAGATCTACAGGCGAGCACGACACCTTTTGTTTTCTCGTATTGCCTGCAGAAGTCTGTGGGCATATCCAAGGGACAAGAAACCCTCCGCCGGATCGACAATCCTCCTTACGCGGGCAGCGGTCTTGCTAAGGGCGGACTCGGGAGCCGATTCATTCGTCTTTCTTGAATAGCCCCCCCACACGCACACGCATGTATGCGTCCTCTACGATACTTGGGTCACGCTAGACTCTAGAGTACGATTCTTCTTCATGCCGTCCCTTATCTTGGTGTAGCAAGACCAGAATAACACACAGGCCAGGGCCCAGATCTAGGGAGACGCATAACGCATGAAAAAGGACGACGGCGCCATCATCCACCCCCTTGGTTCCCGACCACCCATATTACTGAAGGAAACCCACCAGGCTTTAGTCGGACGACTTTGCATCCTTTTGGTCCTCACTTCGCGCCGCGCTTCAGCTGACAGTTTTGTCAATAGCGTCGCCGCCCGCGATGGCCACTGCCCCTAAAAAAGACAAGAGGACGGCCCGCGCCAGCTAAACGACGACTAATGCACTTCGCTCGGGCTTCCCATCGTCGGTTGGATAAATGGCTCTTCCAAAAGAGACCAGAAATCTCTCACTCGCTAGCAGGAGAGATCCAAACTTGACACAGTTGCGAGTCTGGACTCTCTAGCGAACGAATTCTGTGAATCTTGATATCGCCAAGTTGGCTTGCGTGGCTTGCCTCATCTCGCGGCCTCTGCCGTGCGCCACAGTGGTACACGGCAGACGATTAAAGCATGCAAAGGGGTGGCGGGAAAAGGAGGATTTGCGCGCAGAGGGTTGTCGCTGTCGCTCACATGCAATTTGGACGGTGTAGAGGATGGAGTCGGACCCGGACGACATCGTGTCTGCCGGTGAGCGGCCGATACGAGGTTCAGTTGCGTCCTTCAGGTGGGTGAGTGACACTGACAGGTCCGTCGACAGTCGACAGCGACGAACTAAACATGTGCCCAGTAAAAAAAACATGCGACCGAGCACAAGAGTCCCAGCGCCAGGTGACAATGTATTCTGACTCGGCATTGTTGAGACCGCAACGTGATGGGTGAGTGTGTGTGTCTTATGCTTGTTCATTGCCCAGTCTACCGGTCTACCTGTGTTGCCATCCAATCCATCCCATTCATGTGGCATACTTTATGATCCTGTCCCTAATCTCCCCGGTTCCGTGCCGACATTCACGTTCGTAGTATAAACGTCTGGCCTAGTCTAGACTAGGGTAATAATTGTTTACAGCCCGATGAAAAGCAAAAATTTCGGGACTCAGATCCCTTTGCAAAACAAAACTCCTAGCTAGCTAATACCGAGTGACCCCATTTACCTGAGGCTTGAAAATCAATCTAAACAAATAAACAATGCAAACAAAAACCCAGGCAGGCAATATCTCAAGGAGACGATCTGTCTCTACTAGTTTTATGCCGTCTCAACAGTCTCCCTTCCAGTTCTCCTTGATCCACTCGCCCATCTTGTACGTCAGCGTCTCGTCGGACCAGCTCAGCACGTCATTCTCGCTGTACTCGCCCCCGCTGAACTTGAGCGCGACAATGATCCACTGCAGGATGAAGTCGATGAAGACGAGGTCCACCTTCTCCGGCTCGCCCTCTTTGGGGAAGCCGATTTCTGTCTGGATGCAGTTGGGGACTTCGTAAAATGTGATGGGGGAGTGTTCCGTGTCGTCGCCGTCGGTGCCGATATCGTCTTTTGTGGTGTAGCCTCCGATGAGGTCCGGCTTCTTGGACTTGTCATCGCCGTCGTCGTTGTCGGAAAGAGGTTGTTGGTTGTCGGCGGGCATGTGGCGGAGTTCCAGGCGGCGGGGTTCGCCGGCCGTTTGTGCGTCTTCCTCTGTCTTGAGCATGACCATGTCATCCTTGGGGTACATCATCTCGGGTATATTCATGAAGCGAACGTCACTCGTGCCCGCCGTCTCGGCAAAGATCTTGCCGGCCTTGTTGAGAAGGTCGATGACGCGCTTGGCGACGGGGTAGGGCACGTCGGGAATGTACTTGAAGGTGCTCGTGAAGGGAGAGACGATGTAGGTGCTGTCCTTTGTGAAGGCGCCCTTGAAGATGTCGAAGCGGAGACCGCCCGTGTTGACGATGGCCAGGCGCGGCACGTCCTTCCTGTCGTCCTTGTGGATCACGTCCGGGAGGACTTGCGTCTCGAGCCAGGTGAAGAGACTGTCGTCGCTCGGGTAGGCGGCGCGGTTCACCCACAGGTCCTGGGGCGCGCAGCCGTACTGGTAGTCCAGATCGAGGGCCTTGCGGGCTTTGGTGATGAGCTTGCTGACGTTCTTGCCGTGCTCTGTTGGGAAGGTCGTCTCGTTGAGGCCGGTGTGGTGGTAGAGCCCTAGCAGGTTGTTGTCGATGTACTTTCTCGAGAAGGAGACTGAAGATGCAGCCTCGTCGTAGACCTCGTCGTCGGCAGCATCTGCTTTGGACTTCTTCTTGACGTTGTTGACGGACATCCACCCGATGGTCTCGCCGTACCGACCGCTGGCAATGGCATACGCCTCCCTGTCAAAGGAGAGGGCGTCGCGGACGTGGGCGTGGCCGCCGAAGAAGGCAATGGGCGCGAACCAGGCCTCCTTGCGCAGAGCAGTGAAGATGGCCTTGAACTCGGGCATGCGCAGGCCGACGTGTCCGATGACAACGAAGAGGTCGGGCTTCTCCTCGCGCAGCATCGTCTTGAACCATTCCTCTTTGACCGTGTCCTCGACCGGCTGGACGACCGTGTTGTTTGCGTTACCCGTGAAGTCGAAGATGAAGCCGAGGGCAACGACATTGAGCCCTTGATTCTTTGTCTTGAACTTGCGGTAGCGCTTGGCCTGCGGGACGCGGTCGCCCGTATTTGGGTCAATATAGTCGAGGTTACTCGCAATGTAGTTTTCTCTGTAATTCGGCACCGTAATATCGTGCTCACGCTGGGCGGCGTCGGCCTGGTAGAGCTCGTGGTTGCCTGTGCAGATGACGTCGACGGTCTGCTCCTTGAAGATGTCGTAGGTGAAGAGGCCTTTCGGGGAGGAGGCGTCATAGAGGCCGTTGCCCTCTACGCGGTCGCCCGTGTCGATGACGAGGAGGTCGACGCCTTGCTCGTCGGCCTTGCGGCGCATGTGCTCGGCAAAGGAGACGTAGTCGCCCCAGTCGGCCGAGTATTGTGGCTCGAGGAGGTGGCCGCCGAGCCAGCCGTGGACATCGGTGGTGTGGAGGAAGTTGATTTGGCCCCATGTTAGGTCGCGCATCGGGGCGGGGACCGGAGAGGCGGCGCCGGGTTGAGCGGCGGAGGCGAGGGGGAGGTAGAGGGCTGCTGCCGCAGCGGCCGCGGCCGTGAGGACGGTAGGTGGTGATGTTCGGTGTTTCGCCATGGTTGTTGGTGTTTGTATGTGTTTGCTAGGTTTGGATGATGGGAGGAAGGAGGAAGGAGGAAGGAGGAAGGAGGAAGAAGCGGAGGAGCTCGAGGAAATAGAATACCACACCCCGTTCGCTTCGCCTTCTTGCGGGGAAAGGAGAATGGAAATGCTGAGAGGCCAGGCGGGTTTGACGTGATGCGTTGGCGAGTCACGGTCACGGGTGCCTGAAGGTACGGCTACGGACAGATAGAGAGCTCCTTGAAGCTGTCTCCGATGGGTGCCCCGGACAACCTGACCCGCTACGTCAGCGACGATCCCTCAAGGTTCTTGTTAGAATACCACTCGCTTATCTGTACTGATAAGCGTGAGATCGGGGGTAGAAGACTAACAGATACGAGCAGCAAGGTGTCTGAAACTGTCACGGCGCCAAAGGGCAGAGCTGGGGGTGCGGGTCCACGTGCCCGGAACGATCCCGGGACCTGCATATGCTGGGTACGTACCTGGTTGGATGTGAGGCGTTGAGCTTGGGCCAGCACAACAGGTACCCGTCGGCTAACGTTGGGTCCATGTCCGGATGGCATTTCCTCTTTCCATACTTTATTTAGCATGCTCCGTCATATATGCGCAAAGGGTAATGTCGCTGCGTCTGGCATATGAATGAAAGTTGAGATGGACCCAAGCTTCTGTCACAGACGAGAATGACTGCTTTCGTCGGGCTGAAAGTCTGTCCACCGACATCAAGAGGGGGAGGGGCACGGCTCGCAGGAACGTTCGGGATCATCGGTCGAGGTTCAACTTTTCGAATAGTCTAGTTGGAGTAACGGAGCCGTCCACTTGCGTACTGAGGACTTAGATCTTGAGGCTTCGTGACGTCGCTATCAACATCCAAGGTTCTGAGTTGACACCATTGAAGGAAGAGGCTCAGCTTATCGTAAGCTCGCGCAGATCACTTGAGTTCCCTCGCGTATCTCAGCTACACTCAAAATCATGTACAGAAACAACGTCTCGGCATCGGTACTTGGTAACATCAGCCCCGGTTGTGGTGTTTTTCAAGTCAACGTCCTCAATAGTGATGTCTTCACAACCTCCGGAGCCTTGGCTGCAGTTCATATCCGCAACGTAGCTAGACGCGCCATCGCCTACCCAGTTCCGTATCGTCATGTCTGAAATCTTGAACGTGCTGCTTTCGCAGTCACCTTGTTGACCACTGAAACTGGTGCATTGGCCAATGAGGAAGGGCGCCTCTCGTGTTGCAGTGAGATCGAAGTCGAGGAGGGCTATCGATGCTATCAGCAGGTTCCTACGACTATTTTTTGAAAGGCCTTTGCGGTGGAGATTAGGTGACTTACTCGCATTCTTGAGATCTTGACCCGGGTCCATTAGCAAGTCTTATCTAGGTTCAAGGGACAAGATGAGAAGCTTCTCGGTTTTCACTTACATCCGACACCGCCTCCACCTCCATTCGGTGGGTAAGACACCTGATCTCCAGTCCACGTCTTCACATACGCGCCGTGCCGAGTTCCCAAACCCTTGATACGCCTCACAGTGACGTTCTCAACGCGCTCAAACTCGCCTTTGTACTGGCCAACACTTCCAAAGGCTATACCCAGGGAGTGATCCATGGTGGAATCTTCAATTAGAATGTTGGTAGAGTTGCCTTTGATGGCGATCGCGTCGTCGCCGTTTCGAATGTACATGTTACGGAACGTGATGCGGTCCGAGTCGATGGTATCTGCGCCATCCGTGTTCCTAGCAGGGTACCCATTGTTTGTAGTGCTGTTGATATAGACGCCGTCGAACAGCACGTTCTGTGAGTGCATGATTGCCATGGCCCACATCTGGCTCTGGACCATGCGGACGTTTCTGACCGTCATGTCTGAGGCTTTCCAGATTGCTAGGGCATGAGGGCGGTCAGGGTAATTGGACTGGCCCTTGACTAAGTTGTACCTGAACGGTGGATGTCAGCTCGAGTTGGACGAATCTTGTTGAGAAGCGGGATCCTGACCATGTCTGTCCGTTGCCATCCAAGGTCCCGTACCCGAAACCATCGACTGTGACATTCTTTCCGCCTAGGAACCACGCCGCAGAACCATTCTGGAAACCGGTCGGCTGTGGGTTGCTGAGCCAATAGTCGGTGTCTTTGCTCCACTGTGTGTTAGGTAGAAGTTATCAGCACCTATAGATGGCTCACGACCAGAAGGATGATGCTGTGTAATCTCACCAGCAACGTCCCATGGATCTCGATCTGGGTGTTCTCCAGGTCAGTCGTGGTCATCATCTTCTGAATGTTGTACGTCGTGTTGGAGAATATGATCCGGCGATTCTTGCGGCACTCCTTGAAGGCTGCGAGGATGGCTGGTGAATCATCGGAACCGTCATTGTTGGCTTAAACGGTGCAAGTGTAAACGGCTCTGTCTTCGAGGATCTTTTTTGGGGAAGCCAAGGTTGAGGACAAAAGGCCAAGAAGGGCGAACAGGACTACAGACCACTTGAAACCAAAATTGGGAAGCATCGCGGCAACCGACATTCAAAGTTGAATCGATGAGGAGTTGAAGATGACTCAAGCACAGGGCAGTGCTATGTGATCGGTGCAACTTATACAACTATCAAGAGACAACGATATGACGACCATCAACGAAAAGCATGCACTGTTACCTAGCATCTGCCCCAAAGGTCTCGGCATAATGATGATCGATGAGGGTGTCATTCGCTGGCAGTAACTGCAGCTTCTGCGAAGCTCAATGAAGCAGTATGACCGTATGACGATGATTTCCTCATGTAGAAACAATTCATTGAGAGAGACTAAAGACAATGAAAGGAAACCTCGTGAACAGGAAGACCGATCTCTGCAGGAACACATATCCCGCCACCTACATCGGTCTTGCATGCAACTGGTGGACTTCATCGCGGTCACTCACCGTCGGGGGATGAAAGCACGAAACCCCATGTACGGAGCACGATATTCCCAGATGTACATGTAATATCTGGGGTGGATGGGCTTCCCTTCCTCCGCACTGCTATCATCCCGTTGGCCGACCCCGCAATATGCACCCGTTTCCCGATGCAGCTTGTCCCGATTCTGCACGATAAGCGGATTACAACGCCGTATAATCATAGGTGGGCATTCGCGGAAGATATGGTTAAGTCATTTCCCGCCAAGGCAGCATCCGCCCGCCGTCGATGCCCCGGATTCCGTAATATGCACAGCTCGGGTTCCTGCAGGAACGACGACTGCCAAAGACAAGTCGTCGGGGATTCTATGATGCGGGTTTGATCACCTCCTCATGAGGTTTTACAGAGTTCCGCGATAATCGCTGTCTTCAAGCGGCTCGTCGAGCCTACTCTCGTTAGCCTGGTCAATAGTTACATGGCACGATTATGGTGGATTTCCTCAAATAACCTCATGAATCTGAGCAGATTCGTGGCTTGAGCGCTTGAAATTGACCGTTTCAGCCGCAGACTACCTAGCAGCTTGCCAGCTCGATCACAACATCACATGAATATTGATGTCGAAACGGGGCAACATTATGTTTGGCGGGGTTTCCGATGGCTAGGTTGGCTATATCCAAAGACGAAGTAACAGATACACTTTATTGACTCTATGCACAGGATATATAAAGGAAACTTTTTGTTCCATAACCACATCAACCTAATGTAACCATTATTACATGTACACACACACAACCCCCTACTATGCGGCCAGCTTAAGAGCAGGTGCCGAAGATGGGCTGGCAACCGGTGCCGCAGTGAGCCGTGGTAGTTCCGCAGAAGCCGTACTCAGAGCAGCAGGTGCTGTCGGGGCAGGTGTAGCCGTTGGAACCACCGCAGGAGCTGTCGGGGCTGACGCCGCCGGTGGCAGCGGTCTGGGTAGCAGCTGGGGCGCTGGAAGTGGCATCACCGCCAGAGGCAACGGGGCCGGCAACGCCACAGACGCCGAAGAGGGGCTGGCAGCCGGTACCGCAGTAGGCCTGGGAGGTTCCGCAGAAGCCGTACTCGGAGCAGCAAGCGCCGGCCTCGCAGACGTAGTTGTTGGAGCCGCCGCAGGCGCCGTCGGGGCCGATGACGCCGGTGGGAGTGGCGGTGCTGGTGATGGAGACGACGATCTTGGAGGCGGTGGCGGTGGGCGTGGAGGTGCGCTTGGTCTTGTACCAGTTGGCCTCGGCGTCGCCCAGGCACTCGCCGACGGTGACAGCGTTCAAGCCCTTCTCCTTGATGATGCGGAGGAATTCGGGGACGAGGTACTCGGCGGTGTTCTGGTGAACCTGAAGCGGGCGTTAGTATGTAAATGAAAATGAGATTTCTGAGTGAAATCATGTTAAACTTACCTCGTGGGCCAGAGCGATGGAGCCACCGGCATCGACACCCTTCTCGAAGATGCCCACACTGGTGAGGTTGCCGAGGGGAGCGTTGTTGGCGTAGTCGAGGGAGTCGACATCGGCGTGGATGACGTGGTACTCAAGAGCCTTGAGGATGGAGAGGGTGTTGTCGTTCCAGCTGAAGTAAGGAGGACGCATGTAAGTGGGGTACTTTCCGATAATGTTCAAGAGAGAATCCTCGAGCGTGGTCATCTCGGGGATGATGTCGGCATCGCCCAGGGTGGCGAGGTCGGGGTGGCTGTAGGTGTGCGAGCCGATCTGGTGGCCGTCGGCAACCATGCGCTTGACGACATCCTGGAAGTTGTCGATGTTGCCAAAGTTCTCGCCGTTGACGAAGAAAGTGGCCTTGGCGCCAGCCTCGGCGAGAAGGTCGAGGACGTGGTCGGTATAAGTGAATGGGCCGTCGTCAAAGGTGAGAGCAAAGTCACCCTCGACGGTGCACTTGGTGATGGCAACGCCGTAGGGGATGTTGGTGGCCGGGGCGGTGGCGCTGGCGGAGACGGATCCGGAGGCAGTGCTGGAGGTGGAGGCCGGGATAGTGTCGTTGTTGCCAGCGGGGACGGTGGTGCTGGGGACGGCGATGGGCTCGGTGGGAAGAGCAACACCGGGGATGGTGGTGAAGGAGGGAGCAGCGGTGGGAATGCTGGTGTTCTGGGGGAAGGGGATGTAGGAAGAGCCGGCGGCAGGCTTGCCCGGGTACGAGGGGACGTTGCCGGCGGGAGCAGAGGCAGCAGCGGAGGGAGCAGCTGAAGGCCATGAGCCGCCGGATCCAGGCTTGCCTCCTCCGGGGTAAGAGCCGCTGTTGGAGCCCTTGTCGGAGCCCTTGTCGGAGCCCTTGTCGGAGCCCTTGTCGGAACCAGTGTTGGAGCCAGTGTTGGAGCCAGTGTTGGAGCCAGTGTTGGAGCCAGTGTTGGAGCCAGTGTTGGAGCCAGTGTTGGAACCAGTGTTGGAGCCAGTCGAGGATCCGGTGGAAGAGCCGGTGTTGGATCCAGTGTTGGAGCCCGTGTTAGAGCCGGAACCGGAACCGGAGGAGCCAGCGGAACCAGTGTTGGAACCAGAACCAGAACCAGAAGAGCCGGAACCAGTGTTGCCTCCGTTTCCAGGGGTTGACGGGGGAGGATAAGAGCCGCCGGGGGTGGAAGGAACACCGGGGATGGTGGTGTTCACGGGGTAAGGTGGGAAGTGAGCCTTGGTGCTGCTCGGCTGAGGGACGGGGAGGTCCTCATCGCAGAAGGTCTCGTTCGAGGTCTGGCGGCGGAAGGGGGAGGCAGCCGCTCCGGCCACGAGGAGCGAGGTGGCAACGGTCTTGATATGCATGATGCGAAAGAATGACTAGTATTATATAAAAGAATGACTTTGGTAGTTAGAAACGAGTGACGGTGTCTTACAACAAGAAGACAGACAGTTGACTAGCAGTAAAGAAAGAGAGGAAAGCGGGAAACTACTCAAGTTCGACACGGCGAGCCGCCCATATATCCCATCCAACTCTGCCAAGTCTTCATGGACCCCCCTATGCGCCCATGCGGGTTGTCAGCTTCGCAGCACACGAACAACCCCATTCATGTTCATCCCGTTTTAATTGCCAAGATTCACGGCCAAGAACTCCAGTCCCAAGTTCCCAACTCCCCAAACAAGGCCGAGTCATGGTTGGGGTTCCTCGCTTGGGCGTTGCATAGCCCTGCAGGAAAAGCAAAGCAACCTTGTTAGCTCGGCTTGGCATCCGTAGAGTTGCCCAGCTGGCTGGGAAATAGAAATGGGAAAGAGGTCGAAAAGGTCGGTCGAAAAGGTCCCGTACATGAAGTGCCTGCAAGTTGCGGGAGATAAGATGAGGGACCACTGGTTGGCCCATCATCCGCGCAACGGTGTTGGAAAATATGTGCTCTCCGTCAAAGTCCGTCTCACGAGTCACCGTTAGTTTACTCCTCCGCCGCCTCCTCCTCCTCCCCCAAAGTGGCGGCCGCTGTTGGCGACGCCTGATGACGACGAGCGGACGCTCAATATGGACGATATAACAAACGGAGGTGCCAAGATACTAAATCCCAAATCAGGGCGGGTCTGGCTTTTAAGAGAAACCAAGGTGATGGCAGGTTGAGGTGTTGTCGCTTTGTCTCCGCCAGTTTGACTTTTCGAGTTGTTCTTGGTCAATCTCAAGAGCCTCGATCCAACCAATGAGATCCCGCATGACTCGGTGTAAGCCCACTTCGATATCCTTATTAACTAGCTTAATGCTACTTGGACGCGCGCATGGCCCGACTGCTCCGGCACTTCGCCGCTCTTAGCCTTCTTTCAACTTTCAAGATCACCCTTCAACCGTTCAACGGGCAGGTGGAAAACCCCCCGAAGCTGAACGAAACGGAGAAGCCCACCCTCGTTGAAGCGCGCGCGCGGAGACGGTCTCCATGCGCCATCTGTATAAGATGAAAGCTGTGGCCTCGTTCTGCCTCTCCGAAGGTTTAAACACTGGGTCTGAATCGGCGCGCCCACTTTGGGGTTTGTGATTCAGCACAATATCGAATTGTGGCTACCATCACCAATAACACCCCGATGATGTTTGATGAAGTGCGTCCTCTGCATCTCTGATGATTTCACAACCGACATTGAGCAACGTGGTAATTTGAGCAGCCCTGCGGCGTCGCATTTTCCTTTTTTGGAACATAATTTTCTGTCGCAGACATGTTGGTTCCTGTCTATTGCCTGATGTTGCTGCACGAACAACCAAAGATCTTTTCACGGGCAACGGGGCCAAGTCCGTACCAACGTAAGCCAACGCCGTCAGCCAACATCAGGCACACCGCACAAGAGAGGGGCCGCCGGAGGCTCTCAGGGAATCAGAGTCCAGACATCGCCGATGGGTGGTGAGCTTGCAAGGAACATCGGGCTGGGCGTCGCTGCGAGCTGTCAGGGGCAGGACAGGGGTTAGCTGCTTGTTTGTTGGAGCAACCTAACAGACGAGTTCATCACAAGGCAAGCCAGGGCTCCGGACAGCTCGCATTCGTAAGGTCCAGAATGCTACCATGGGCGTCATATTTCATTACCTCAGCAGCTCATTTCTTCTTCTGGATGGTGATACTTGGTGCGTTGGCGTGGCTGATAGCTCCCCTAGTGTGGCCTCTTGTCTCACAGTCTCAGACACTGAAAGGCTTACTTCAATTTCGCGTCTTCAATGCGGTTTGGTTTTCGCCGTCTTGCGGCTGATGATAGCTGAGATCTGAGTCTGCATCTACTCCATACTTGTCTGTCCTTCACTGTGAAAAGAAACTTTCGCCCAGCCGTCACTGCCCAATCGCCCCTTTATGCTATTTTTGCCTCTCCTCTCGACTCTATTAGCGTCAACTCTTCCTACATACCGTTAATCTTGGCACTCAGGATGCCACGCCATGAGACAGCGGGGCGCAAACGAGCTTGGTCAATGCACTCATAGAGAGGAAATGATCTGTGCGCTCTGTGAGTAACTCACTTTTCTATGATGAAATTGAAGGAATCCTCTCTCCAAAACCTTTCAAATGCATCAACGATCGGATTAGTGCGTTGGTTAAATCTTCAACGCGTCCATTCATTAATTGCTAAAGACATACTGCAGTACAACAGGCACACAGGGCACTTGTTATCTCGGTCTTCGATGAAGATATTCGCTGAAAGCACATGCAAGCAAACAAGTACGGATACCGAGTACGAATAGGTAGGAACCTGTTTTCACACACTATCGAAACCTAGCGGGACTGCTTTATTTGAGTTCTTGTCAATTGATCATGAATGCTCCCGAGTCCCGTGGGCCGTCTATGGTGCGTCCGCGGTCCGCCAAAAGTATATTCTGCAGAGCCAAGGTACCTTCTAGAACCACAAAAGGAAAGTAGGGAGCAGGGTCATCGTTACTTGTCGATCTCGCAGTTACTTTCGGCCACATGCTTTTGGTTTCCACTGTTCCCAAGCCGAAAATAAGCTTGATAGCCAAATTAGTTTGGACGCCAGTCATTTTTACTTTTTTCTTTCTGGTACCCTTCACAACCGTCAAAAACGGTACAGATAGACGTGACAGCTTGCTTAAGGTAAGACTAGGTGGTTTCCTCGTTGATTTTGGCAATGCAATCTAACAGTCTCTATAGACTTTTCAGTAATGATTAGGAGATAAGTATGCGCTCCCTACTCGCCGAGTATTGCCACATGAACATACGGCCTAAAACAAAGAGAAGATCAATGATCAATTACACCAACACCGAGTATGGCACCTCAGGTAAAGACAAACGGGCTTTTGTACGATCGTGCTCCTTGCGCCGCGCCCATGGCAGCCGTTCATACCGGTAAAGTCCTCACAGTTGAAGCGAACCAACGCCCAAAATATTCAAGAATTATCCTCATCTGGTACGACTGAACCGAGTAAAATTTTGCGCACATCCGCGTCAAAGTTCCGAGTGTCGACGATGTCTCTGCTGGGAATTAGTAGTGATTGCCAACTTGAAACGAAGATGACCGTCAACTCACAGTCCAGTCTCCTGCTTCAAATCGTCATCCAACGCTTTCAACCGAGTCTCCCTAAGTTTGTCAGCAGGGGTGGCCGGTTCGTGAGAAAACCGAATGAACTGAACACCGATCCAATTGTGTTGTTCATTGGTTCGTTGAACATGAGTTACCAGTCGTTTGATCGGGCCATCGACACCACAGAAACTATCCTGGTTCCTGAGATTCCAGTGGCCGTTCGTCAACACGTATATGCTGACCGGCTTCTTGTTCTGGATAGCCTTGCTGACGACACCGTCCAAACTCGGGCCCATGTTGCATTGTTCTTCACGAAACGCCATTCCCTCGATGCTTTCCTTGAGCTCCGAGGTTCTGGTCGACTGGAGAGGAGGTTCGGATGAGGTGAAATAGACCTCAAAAGTTAAATTTGGGTCAACTCCTCCCTTTTTGAGCAAATAGGAGAGAACTTGGCAACTCGTGGCTACCTTCTTCTGATGAGGCTCCATCGACCTAGAGTCATCCACGAGAAAGATCTTACGAAGCAGACATTAGTTGACGCCAAACAAGCAATTAGAGTGTGTTCTTACCTGATCACGGCCTGTCTCTCCTTTCAACTTCTGAAGGGATGAATTCAGTTGCGGGAAGGCCTCTAGAGGTTTGCCTTTGAACTTAGACCTCGTGCTTCCCCTACTCCGGAGACCTCCGAATGGCGAACGTGAGCGGTACTTTCCTTCTATGCATACGTTCCAAATGGTTTCCATCGTTAATACATCATCATTGAGATCTTGTGGAGACATGTGTTCCGGACTCCACTGGTAATGACTTGGAGGAGAGAGATCGAGGCCAGGTCCTCTGTAGGATGGCAATCTCTCCCGTCGATATGGCAAGTCCTCATTTGTGAAACTATGCGCCGTGACATCAATGGCGGTTTGTAACCTTGCTGGTTGGTTAGGTGCTCCCATCAACTGAGCTCTGTCATCTGGCGGTGCATTTGCCTGAGCTTCAATATTCAGAGCGTTTGTGACGTCTTCGACTGGAACGGACTCTAGTGGTCTTTCCCGTGTGAAAGATATGTGGTTGTTTTCGGTTGCTGTATGAGCAGCGCCTGGCACCGACAAATGTCGGTCGTGGTTCAACAAACTTCCGGGCACATGCCTAGGTCGATCAGGTACTGAGTGAACTCTTTGGGGTATTGTTCGGGACTCGGGAAGGCTTCCTGAACCTGTCTCTTCATGGATTTCATCTGGTGAATGCAACAGAATACCGGGAGTGTACTCCGAATCCGATCCGGTGGACTGTGTTGCAACCATCCTGCCGAAAGGTTGACCTTCAGAATGTCGGCTGGTCCGGCTCAGCGGGCTGGTTTCCCTCCTCCGAGATGGGGAATGAGGCCTCGAAGACCTAATCAGATCATACTCTGTTTCTTTGTGTTGCTCAACCAGGCTAGGACCGTTCATGATCTTGCTCTTCCATGCAGCATGAAGCTCGAAAGCCTTGAGTCTCTCTCTAGGGTCTGTCATAAGCATGCCTGATAAGAGAAAATCGCTTACTTCCGAAAACCATTGAGACTCTTCACCGGCGTAGCTGCTTGCTTTCCGATGCCAGTCATCCACTGCGTCCAGGAGACAAGCTCCTATCAAAGCTCCGTCATGAAAAGCGCCCTCATGAACGCCACCTTTCAAAACAGTTGCGCGGGTTTCTTTTACTCGATCTTCTTGATATCGGCCACGTCCATATTCTCCCCATCTTGTCCAAACTAGAGCTTCGCTAGCAACAGCACCAAGAGACCAGACATCGCTCTCCCCTCGAATTGAGTTCGAGTCGCCTTGATCTCGGCATGCTTCTGGAGCACCTATAAAAGTCTAAGTTAGATGATTGACAGAGCGGTCATACATGAAGTGACGCTTACTGTACATCCCATTTCCCCAATTGTCCTCAGCATTCAGTTCTAATCCTTGATATCTTGCCCTGTTGATGTGGCCGTTTCCAATGTCTGCGAACTTGAATCTTGCAGCATAAATGTTGTTAGACGAGCTTGGACATATGAGAATGTTTTGCGGTCTGATGTCTTGATGAGTTCTGCAATTTGAGATATCAGCTTAGGATAGACTGAAGGCGTATGTTGGCAATAACAGACCCTCTGAGTATCCAGCTTCCCTTGCCCCCATGGCTTTTTCTGAGATTGTGAATTGCATCCAGACCGCCCAAAAGGCCCATCAGGCTGTCCCAGAAGATGATTCGGTCTGAATGAGCCAAAGGAGGAGGATATGTTTTGAAGAAAGACTGCAAATTTCCGCCTGGAGCATATTCAAGTATGATCGTCCGTAAAGAGGGAATCTCGAATGAGCCATAGTACTTGATAATGGAATCATACGATGTAGTCTGGTCGTCGAGCTGCGTGTACATATCTACCTCGTTTTCATAAAGCTGCGTGACCTCCGCATTTACGTCGCGATAAGTTTTGAAGACCACGTACTAATAGAACACCGTTAGAGCTGAACCATGTTTTTTCTGAGAAGAGAGGCTTTAACTTGTTCAGAAAAGCAATGCGGGTGTAGCTTTGCTCGATAAACGCAAACATTGTCGTCTTGGATATTCCCTGAGTGCTCGATACGTTCTTTCGCGATGACAGGAATAATCTGTAGAGGCGGAAGATGTCTCTTCCGCGGTTTGCCCCCTCCTTCAGTCTTGAACAAGAAGGGGCAGAACTTCCACTGTTCCTTCTGGAACTCCTCAAAGACCCTCTTCTCTTCTGAACCTTCTCCCTCGCAATACGCGTGTGGTGTATCTTCCAGTGGCAGAGACGTGTCTTCGACGGACTCTCCTGTGAACAGTGTAATGTGCTGTGGCTGCGACATATAGACGAGGATGGAGAAAACAATGAGGTAATGCGGCTGGATGATGGAAGAAGTGTCTTTGATCCAGTCTTCTCGACCATACAAAACGCGTCTCATGTTATCCTCTGTCCAGAAAGTCTCGAGTGCACGCCGTGAAACGAATGGCACATGCTTGTCCTCGTAGGAGTCGTATCCCCTGATGCCGTAGATATTGTGCTTCTGGACGTACTCATCGACATATCGCCGGAATTCAGCAATCACATCGTCTCGCTTCATATTCCCGTTGCCTGGCGACAGGGGGTAGGCGGTTCGAGGAATTATGAACGGGTCGGAATTCTAAGCGAGTCGCTAAGCCACGCATGCAAAACTCCAATCTGGACGTGAAGTATGTTCGACAGCAATAGTTGTGAGATATGCTCAAGATGAAGGTGATTACCGGTCAAGACCAAGATGAGCACAAAAAGCTCTCGTCGCAAGAGCAGGCGGGTTGGAGTTTATTTGGTGTATGAGAAAGGTCAGAAGCTGAGGGAACTGTTTCCACGCAAGTTGCAAGCACGCCCAATGCGGCTTTTCATTTTCGATGTAAGTGTAAGACCGCTCAGGCGAACTAACGAGGCAACGAGTGGCTGTTAGGCATCGACTCCAGTCAACTTTGGAGCACATTTGTCGCGCCTGCTCTGCTTTTGGAGAACCCGTCCTCTCACCATTGGTCGGGTTTCGTTTGACAGGGTGGGAATAGAGAGGGAGCCTGCCTAGAGGGTCTGGATTATATTAGCCAGTCCCAGCATCATGAGTCGATCAATAGTTGGTTTGGGCTGTCACATCTGCCATAGGCTGGAAGTGTCACATCTGGTGTGCCTTGCTTATTGCTGAGCGGAAGCATCGGCTCACTGCATGGCTCGGCCATGTTGTATGACATGCAGCTAGCCCGCTTCGAAAGTTGGAAATTAGCCCTCATCGGAGACTATGGATCGGGGCAACGAGTCTCTTAGCCTCGGACTTATCGAAGAGGTAAAAATATTATTTTCAACGTATAACTAGTTTGAATGATAATTATAATGTACCAAAGGACCCGAAATCTGCACTAAGAGGATAGAAGGATCTGTACCCCTACAGACTGTCTTGTGTTCTAGCATAGGCGTGTAAAGTTGCCCCTTTACTCCTCTCTCTTTCAGCTCTATACCAAGTCTGCGTGATGCATTAAACTACAAATATATACCAGCCTGTTACTTCTTTACTATGTATGCGTACAGCAATTTTATCCCGAGCCCTTAACGTCTCCGTCTAGCGCTTCTCCTTAGTCGTACGCACATGAATAACCAGCCGCCAATAGTGGCCGCAGTCAAAGGACCGCAAAAGCTCAAAAACAGTATTAAGTTATCACGCTTCCAAACAAACGGCTCTGCCATCTCCTCCGTCTTGTCATTGTTCCAATGCAACACTCCACTCTGGAAGAAGGTCTGCCATCGCGTCAGAGGTTCATATTAGGCTGGCAAGACTCGGGTAAGCAGTTCTTACTGCAACGAAGGTGGCCGGTAGAAAAATCAGTGTCGCAATTGTGATGACATGCATCGACGATGTTTCTTTCAAGGTCTTGTCTGTAATGACTTGCATCTGCTTCGTGTTCTCGTGAGCAATTTCGGCGAACCAATTGCCGATATGATTTGTGCGTTGCTGGAGTAATCGCTCGTACTTTGCGTTTTCATGTTAGCTAAGGAACGTCTTCTATCATGCTGCTCATGGACGCATGCAGTAGGTATGCTTACCAGCTGTATACTCTGATTGAGGGTGATGACCAAACAACGCATTTGCTGCAGTCGTGTTTCCAATCTCCTCACAATAGATTGGATCTCTTTGATAAAGTTGCTGATTGCTCTTTCACATGCAACTTTCCCGCGAAACTCAGTGGCTGTGATCTGGCTGTAGAAGTCGCAGATGTCACCAAGGACAACAATGTCAAGTTCCAGAGCTAGAGAAGCTCGATGAATGATCTCAGAGTGCTTATGCAAGGTTTGAATGTCTTTGAACCGGAACTGGTTGAGAATTTCCCACGTATCTGGCTGGGGAGGCTGTGGACTTGTGTCCATTGTCCACGTATTAGTAGGGTATTGGGCACCAATCTCCGGGTCCGCCATTTTGGACTTCTCTTGCCTGAGCCAAGAGCTGAGAGTTGAACATTTTCCGTTTGTCATTCGAGATAACATCGACATCTTGTTCTTCTCGGAATCAAGAGTGGTGGCTAGAGTGCCAGACACTGATTGACTTTGTGAGTACATAGTCGGGTTGCGGGAGTCTCTCAAAGGCTTGGGGTATGCGCTCAAACAGTTGGACTCTCTGCCAATGAGGTCATCGACAATCGCTTTGCTGGCTGGTGTTACAATCGTTCGAATTCCTGCCTCGGTCTCGTTGATAAACTGTCGCCAATTCTCATCGCACCAGGATAAGTAAACCAAGTGAGTAGCCAGTGATGCCTGAAGATAGAGAGACACATCTCCATCTATTGTTTCAGTCTTTGCTGGAATCCTGAGAAGAGGACTTGTTTTCTTTATTCGATCTTCGAAAGTATCGTCTGCCTTGATGGTAAACCAAAAGGTCCTTCCGGTTTCCACATCAAAAGAGTGGTAGTTCGCAACTTGACGAATCTGCCAGTCCCAGACGCCATTACCACTTTCAGAAGATTCGACGGAGCGAAGAAGATAAGACAACTGAATCTCACGACCGGAACGGCCAAGCCTGGGAAGCTCCGGGAAGCCTTCAGTGGGGCAGTCGAGTGTGTCACTACCTTTGAATTGGGCCAGGCAGAGATCGAGAGGCTCACTTTGTCGTCCAAAGGCATGTACCGGCTCCAAAAAAGAGGTATTGACTTGGTGATAGGCACAGACGAGCTTGAACATGTCTATAGAGCAACTCAACGGCGATCTCGAGTTCTCAGCGCCAACGAAACTGCTCATGGCTTGTCAGAAATTGCGCCTTGAATGTCAGAAGGTCAAATACTGTAGCTTACACATGGCGAACGTGTGGATCTTGGTCAACACGATTGAGATGCAACCAAAGGGATTCCATGTCCCAAATGACTTCTTCCTTATCTGGGAACTCTACTGGCATCAGGTCAACACCCTAGAAAAGTTTAGGTATTCGTTCCTTACGATTTCTTCTTCCAGTTTCCCAGAATGTTATCACAGATGCCGCACGGTCAAACAAACAGCATTCCCTCTCTTGGAGGATTTCGTATTGCCGTTCCCCGTAAAGAGCTTCATGAGGTTGTTGTTTTCCGAGCTGTACTTGAGGATATTGACTAGAATCACGACAAAGTTCCATGAAACGATCGTACGCGTCATGTGTCTGCATTGTGAAAGCTTTTCGTCTCGATACCCCGGGATCAGATGTATGATCCGGATAAAACGTCAGATAGAGAGCTAGTACAATTAAGGATATTCTTGATTATTCTGAGGACGCGCGCTATCTCAGACCGATCATGAAGAAGATATGTGACATTTAAGTTAGAGAAAGGTAATGTCTACATTTCCAGCCAGGTGGCGGGGCTTACTGAAGGTCACCAGATTCTTACTGGCTGCGCGTGTGGTTTGCCTTGCAGACCTCCTCAAACACCGCCCCGTCTTTGCACATTAGCAGGACCGGGCTCATGCAGAATTCTGCCTTAGGTAACGTGGTAGATGTCGATGACTGAAATCCCCTCTGCTTATGACCCCAAACACACACCTCCGCTTCCTGGGCTATTGTACTCCCAGTGTGAGGTCTGAGTGTGGTACGAGTCAGGAACATGTTGTGTGTCCAACTTCTACCTCCATTCTTGATCTGATCGCTCATCCTAACCTGACATCGATTTCTTCTTCTTCTTCTTCTGAGGTATTACCAGGTGCTGGACATTGCTCTTCAGATCGCTATGGTTAGTTTAGAGCGGCATTAGGGCTTGGTATACGGGTTTACCTGAGTGATTGTTATTGCGGCCGTTATCACATAGTCGCCGTCCTTGGACTGCCCAGAGTCAGCTCTATTTTTCTGCTCCTATCTATTCCCCTCATTTCTCTACCTCTCCCACTCTGTCCTTTGTCTTTGTCCCTATTTTCCTCTAGGTCTCTGCCTACCCGTAACCGTGTATTTCTATGTGTACTTTCGTACATGCCTCTCTTTCCTTATAGATTGGTTGAAGGAAAAAGCTCAAGTACTTACTGTGAGGTGAAAGTTGCCGGCGCCTAGATAACTCTGGAGCCAAGCCTCAAGGGCATCTCGTCGCATTCTGTACCCATTGATTGTCGAGACTATCATTGCGCTATCAATTCGATGATCCCATGCGGGGTTCGATACAAAAGAGGAAAAGTAACAGCGAGGCACATTTTGAGGAATGGCGAGAGCTGAGCCCCAGAATTAATGTGTCGATTTGCCTCGATGATCAGGGTCGGAGACTGACCACATCGCCACAAGCCCGTATCAACAGGCCATGCCAGGGGACCCAGAATCCTACATGCCGGCTGTTCCCTGCAGGACGTGACCTCCCATATATAACGACCTAATTGGTCGCCTGATTTCTCACCGGCTATGATCGGGCGCATCGGTTCGGTCGTCTTGGAGCTGGTTGGATGTCAGACAAAACCCCGCTCCAGCAGGCTGGCACGGCTTGTCAGCGTTATCATGCACGGCACTTCTACCTGCATCACTTGTCTCACCGACGGGTTGTGTGATAATACCTACTGCATCTGACCGGCATCCAATCAAGCAAATCGTTCAAGTTCACCTCCGCCATCGCAGACTTGGTTCGGACTGCTCCTAGCCCCTCGTCCAGTGTGTCAGCTTCGTGTAATGGATGCCTTGCCGTAAGCGGCAGGCTCTCATAACTAAGTCGAACCGCCTGCCAAGGTAGCCTGCTCATGTAGAGTAGTACAGCGTACCAGATTAGTCCAAGGAAGGGAGATGAAAACGATTTTGAAGAATCGGTAGTTCCTACCTTAGAATTGAGGGCAACTGGGACTAACCCCGAGGAAATTGATAGTGTGGAAAGGTGGTGAAATATTGGCAGAGCTGGGTGACTCTGAAGCAATCTGATATCCCATCAAGATAGTACC
The DNA here is from genome assembly GCF_030913485.1 of Colletotrichum godetiae. Taxonomy (NCBI): domain Eukaryota; kingdom Fungi; phylum Ascomycota; class Sordariomycetes; order Glomerellales; family Glomerellaceae; genus Colletotrichum; species Colletotrichum godetiae. The sequence continues at coordinate 1,207,633 of NW_026851249.1, read as the reverse complement.
TGAGTATTGACAAGTTGTGGGCAGTTAGTGGATTAATGAGAATGATGTATGATGGTTTTTATAACCTCTCAGTACTTCTACTTTTCAACACTATGCAACCCTAGATTCCTAGCCTTTTACTACTGAGCTAATTCACAAGCGAGCACACGGACAAGCATGTGCACATTGACGTATTTCTTCCAGCTTGGTGGCCGCACAAGCAAGTCATCGGTCGTCCCAGAACCCGATCTGTCTAACATCGATTGTTCCCAATCCTTGATCTCATCGAGGAAGTCCAGAGCCACCAAAAATCTGCTTCTATCAAGGTCAATATCAAGATAGTAGAAATCATTGAACCTGCGGTCACCGCCGTCGAAACACTTAGAAATCCGAGCACCAGGCTTCAGGCAGAGACCATAGTTTATGAGATAGATTTGCGCCTCCCCGTCATCATCCGTATCGTCCAAGGCTGTTAAGAAGGAACCTCTGATATTTTCCTGGTCCATCCTATCGAACACCGATTCTCTAATCGAATTGAACATTCATGAGTAATCGTACGCGAAGACAATACCCCGGGTTCCCAGGGTTCTCAGGAAGTCGTCAGCAAAGGATTCAAGAGGGAAGCGAGGCGGCCTAGGTATGGCCGCTTCCTTGTCTTTCCTAAGCTGATAGCAGAAGAGCTCGCAGTTGAAGGTCACGGCAGATGCCCATCTATCAGTCTTCTGTTGAAAATTTTGACTGGTGAATGAACATGTGGCGTCGGCGGAGCTGCTGTCCGAAACTGGCATCTCTCGTAATGTTTCACTACCAGAAGTCTTGGCCCTCTTGTCTTCGGATTTACTGCGAATACAGTCTTTGATGGCCTGCTTCAACACCGTTTGAGACTCCTTACACGCCAGCCAAATGCTAACATCAACGAAATGCATTGAAGGTGTACCGTGCATCCAGACTTAATTGCAATTGCTGGGCGCATGCTCTGAGTATTCGACGAATTTTGAGGACTCCGTGGTGTGCTCAAATATTTCTAAGAGGGCAGCCTCTTTCTCCAAAGTGTTGCGGGAGCTTGGCAAACAGTGGTTGCGCCCTCATGTCTAGCTGATAAAGAGCTAATTCCAGATGAGAAGACGCAATTCCAGAGGTAGGCGCGGGAACTTGTGGAATATGCCAGCTAAGTTGAGTGTCTTTGGCGGTATCATAGCACTGGTCTCTGGTGGCTTCGAATGGGATTCCATACCAGTACTTTGCAGTTGTTTGATTGTTTCTGGGGTGTTGAGTTGGGGAGATAGGGGTGGATTGCTTCTTGACATAGTGTTTTGACATTGATTCCTTTGCGCACACGTAAGTAAGGTAAAAGATGTAAGAAAACACACGACGCAAAATACTTTAATTATATATACAGGTCCTCACTAAATGCCTTGAGAGTCGCGTGTGGCGGACCAACGTGGATTATGGACTGGTACCATTGGTGTCGCTAATCTTATATGTATTGTTCATGGACCGTCACTGATATCAGACTGTGGGCAAAATTTGGAATGTAGCAGGAGTTTCTGCGGCTGTGTCCAAATGATTAGCTTGTGGTAGGTTCATGTTACTATGGAGTTAAGAGGTATAATTAAACGCAACTGAGAGAATTAGCGCATGAACTTTCGAATACAGAGCCGATTCCTCGCACGTTTGGAGCCACTGATGAACCATCATGTAAGATGGATAGTATGTGATAGCGAGGGTTACCGAGAGATAATTCTTCCAGTCGTGGATAAAGGCCAGATGTGATTTCTGACTTCAATGGACTGGAAGTAGTGATGAAAAGCCCCTCTCACAGGCAGAAAGTAAATTTTGACACGTTCAATGGGAGGGCAGTCCCGGACCTCATCCAGGCTGATGTTGAAAGACAATACAAATTTCGTCTAACGTATCTCATGGAACTACGCCCAACATCCAGGACACCTTGCTCTTGATATCCTGATTCATGCTGGCTGTGCACTGTGCACTCTAAATATAGAGGTTGCGGGTTGTGCCTGCTGATGCCACCAGTAAACGACAGATCATTGAAGCGTGATATATGACAGTCAAACCTCGATTGTGTTAGGGGTCTGCTCCACCACGTGGCATTACGGGCGTACGATCGACATTGGACGATGGGCAGATAATGCAGGTTCATATGCAAAGTAACCGACCCATAAGTCAGTCGGGCCGTAGGTCTCTGCTGTAGCGAATCCGAGAAGTCATAAGAGCGGCTTTCCGTAGTGTTCAATCATCTACCTGTCGATCTGCCAGAATCGTTGTTCCAATACCTATGCATAGATTCAAAGTGTTCCCCTGCTAGTCACAACCTACTCCGCGTTGACATATGGGCTGGTATCATAAAACTCATATCCGATATCAGCATCCCTTGACTTGTTATCAAGGCGTGATCATCGCCCAGAAGCCGGTTTACAAGGTCCGTCCAAAGGGACGTCGGACTTGCAAGAGCGGAAAGCACCATCCGAAGTTTCCAGTCGAGAGCCACAGAGAATCCATGATCTTGGACGGTCCGGGCTCTGTCTGGCCATGGCGTGATCGTCTCAACTCGTCCCGGCGGCAATCTCTGATCCTCCCCTCGGAAAGCAATGACTGATAGCTGTTCGGGCCGTCCACGCAAATCTTCTGACAGCTGGATGTTCGAGAATCACGTGCAATGTTTGAGAGGAGTGCTGCATAGTAATACGTTGTTCGTGGATCTGCCGCAGATTCTGAAACAAACCCTTTTTATAGGCCCACCTGTCATGGTTTGAACCTTTTTCTAACCATTGATCAGACAAGTTGAGATTTCCATGACACAGGATTGCTCCTCTGTGAACTTTCAACTTTGACTCGAGTTCTCAAAAAGTCTGCTTTCCATCGGCAAAGGGGAGGCATTTACTATCCACACAGTAGAGTTGTATGGTGGATATTTCTAAGCCGAACTGTTGGGGCGGTGTTTCTGAGTTCAACTGAGCTGGTTTTGTTTAGTGTGATGTGGTTTCGGGACACGGCACACCCCTGTCATGGTTACGGGTCCCTAGATTTGGAAATACGGGCATTGTGGCCATGCATCTCCAGCACACGGACTCTGAGATGCCTTGCTTACGTTGCCTCATTGAGTCTGGGTTGAAAGTTGTCCTGTCCAAGGTTCGAGCATCGGCTTCCTAAAGTTGTCGATACCGACCCCTCTCGACATCAGTTGGTCGCCCAGTGACATGAGAACCTAAGTTCTTGTGAGAGATCATTGCCATCACAGCGGCGCGTCAATTTAGAGTTAGCGGGGTGCTCTGACTCGACAATGTCACGGCTACGGGGATTACACAGCGTGCGGCATCAGGGCTTCATGGAAGTCCACATGTTCGAGCGGGGTATTTGTGATTCCAGGTTTGATGAAAAGTTGATGTTGATGGCAAAACACTGAAATTGGTATGTGGTTCTCTAATAGCTTGAATGAGAGGCTCATGGGTTGGAAGGCCTCATTCCAATGTTGTGTCCCAAATGAAAGAACAATGCTTGGACCGTCTCGCATCGCGGGGTCCTGTTTTGGTTTTTGAACGCCTGTGTATCACACCCGTCCCGTCCCGGCTGTTGGATATGCTTCCTCGCCCTAGACTGCGCCGACTGCTCGCTTCTCGCTCGTCTCTTTCTAATTTCTCTCATCTTTGGTCGTTAAAAGTGTTATGCGTCAAATCATCCGTGTAGTTGCCCTAGTTCTTCACCCTTGAATCCCGAGCCGGCCGGCTGGCCCGCTCGACCCGGCGATCGCCGTGGGTGGGCCGGGGGGTGGAGGAACCCCATCGCTCGGCCTCGGAAAGAAGACCATCTTTAATGGAAGCGCCTCTTTTTGATGCCTGTGACGGGAGAATGTGAGACCATGGAAGGCTGACAGTAGTTCAAAAGCTTTCACATACTGCGCAGAGATGACATCTATCGCCAAAGCGGGAGACTGTGTTGTGGCAGTGGATGGAGCCCTGTGAAGAGTCACGTAAGCCAGCTGATCGTGCCATCTCGCGATCTTGGATAGACATACGTAGTAGTTGGAGCAGTAGTAACCCATTATGATAATTGTGTAAATGTGTGAGGCCCTGGAGGTGTAAATAATTGAGAGTTGAATTGGTGGACGTGTGCGAGGGAGTAGAGTGGATCTCGAAACTTCGAAGGGATGGACCAGCCTGGGTACGATGGGAGATTGAGCAGATCTTTCTGATGTTCGCGGGACGTCAAAGAATGCCAAGTCGCTTGAGCACTTGTAACGAGATGGAGGAGAAGGACTTGGGAGAAACTTATACATGCCCCAAACGCCACCGCCGCCCAGACGCTGGCAACGGAGAAGGTCCATTAATAACACAACACACACGCTCTTGGATAGTCCGGCAAGTTTCTTTGCGGCAGCAGAGCAGGTAGCAGGCCACTGCCACTTGGCTCGCTTTGCGTCGTCCGCCTCAACGAAACGAAACAAGCCTCGGAGACCGTGACACCTGTCCAGGGCTGCCCCCTTCAGGAGCTCCTAGCCGGCTTGTGGCCCGACAGGCAAGCAGAACTAAGCCTAAAAATCATCCGACGAAATGGCTTTCACTGTGTCATACAGGGGGGATGGAGGGGATGGCCGGACCAACTTTCATTAAAGAGCTATAGGTAGGCACCGCCATGGACACCATGTGTAGCAAAGAGGGAAAAGAGGGGACGGTATTGAAGCCCTGCGGGCCAAGTGCTACGCTGTGCTGGGCATTGGGCCAAAGTTTCTGCTTGGTCAGTGCTTCTCCGGCACGGTTCCCAGCTTTCCGGGAACCCAGCGTGCCCCTTGGTTCCCCTTGGCCCCTTTGTTAGTTGCTGCTGCATGTTCCTACCTCCTGGTTGTTAACTGACGCTGTTGGGATCCGTCTAGTTTGAGGGAGATAGCGCTTGTTTGTGTTTGTGGCAGGCTGTGGGGCTGGTCTCTTGACGACGGGCAGCGACCCGACTCACGACGTCTAACATTGGCGGCTCAAGACGACGAGAAACAAGTAGGCAGGACGGTACCAAGACACAAGACGTGCCACTGCTAGGGAGGTTTGCGGGGAACATCGCTGGGCGTGGCTGGTGGTAGTTGGGGGCGAAAGGCGTTTGCTAGGCGTGCTTGGTTTCAGATGAGACCGAAGTGCAGAGTATGGCACACAAAGTAGGGACGGAGTGGCTCAGAAGGGTACGTGTACGGTCTCTTGGAGAGCGGGCCCGCTCGCATGTGCGGCATACCTACTCAGATCAAGCGTATGTACGGAAATGCTATTTGTGGTGATGACAGTTGGTGTGCCGGGGGAAACAACGGCAGGTTGAGCCTTGCTTGAGGTTGATGGAGAACGGGGGACCCTCTGCCCGGCCACAGGTTATGCGGATGGAGCTGGTCGAGACCGTTCGGAGGGGTTCCACGTCAGCAGTCCAATGGTGTTCAGTCAAGATAGGGCTATAAAGTCCAGGAAGGATTGGCGGAATTGTGGTTTGATGATCTCATTCATAATACGGGTCAGGTCTCCAAAGCATGGAACAAAAGAGACTTTAGGGGCCGGAGGGGACTAAATCAAGACCAGATAATATGCCACGGGTACCTTCACCCTTCCTAGCAAGCCGATAGACCGATGCGGGCCGCTACGGCGCCTCAAGGCGGCGGCTCCTATCTTGGAATTCAGGTGGCAGGCCTTGTGAATGGCCAATGAATTCGAGTGTCGATGAGGATAAGGAGTGTGTCTATCTATGCTTGTGAAAGTTGAGGAGAGAGGTATGAAAGTGTAATGAATGGATATATGTTCAATTCATCGAGTGAATGAACGACTGAGTGAGTATCCGCGAGTAGGTGCAGGATGAGTAAGCGGACCAACGATGCCAGCTGATAATGGTTATGTAATAACTCCGGCCCGACTAAATGACATAGCAAGGCGCGGCACGTGCAATGAGGCTAAGGCAAGTGGGGCCCCTGGATCCGAGCTCAACTCTCCTGGGAGCTCCAGGAAACTTTCAGCGCATGGTTCGAGTTCCATCTCTTGGTACTTTTTCGCATCATCCTAATCCAAGGTCAGACCACTCCGTGCTGCACGTCCGCGGCGAACAATTGAAGCCACTGGCGAAACCCACGATACACACATTGACCAAGAAAACACCTCCGCCGAATGCCATTTGATCCGAGCCCCATTCACCAAGACACCAACTGAACGTCTAATTACATCGCGTCATCATCTCTTCTCGATAGGCGTCACTCAATATGGCCGTCTTCGACAGCAAAAAGTTCCAGTCCTCGGCGGCTACCAACACCTTCGCTGCCAAGTACCGGGCGCAGATGGCCAAGAGGCCGTTCCTCCTATTTGGCTTGCCTTTCGTGGCCGTCATGGTCGCTGGTTCGTTCGTCTTAACGCCAGCTACAGCGATCCGCTACGAAAAGTACGATAGAAGGGTGCGACAGGTTACCAGGGATGAGGAGTTGAACATGCGTCGGTCAGCGCGAAAGGTTGACATGAAGGAGGAATACTACGTAAGTCATAATATTGAAGCAACTCGGCGGGTTGTAAGAAATGAAGACGTGTATGGAGTAGGACTAACGGAAGATAACAGCGACTTGCGGCCAAGGACATCGACAACTGGGAGCAGAAGCGTGTCAAGCGATTCGCCGGCGAACACGACGGCATCATTGGCGAATAGAGAAGCCATCGCGATGAGCTTGATCTTGATCGACTGAAGGACTATGATGCGTTGGCTCAACTTCGAAATGCCAGGCTCGCCAACATACGTGCATCGAGATTGGATGAAGAAACGGATTCGAAGAACTCAATCAAGGGGGTTTATTTTCCTTCAATCGCTGTCACGATCATTGCGGCCAACTCCTTCGCTTAAAGTCTCAGCCCAAGCAAGAACGCGACCGCGGCAAGGCGCTTGTTGTGGCAGAATTGTTGACGCAAGAATGTGCACATCTTCATCTCGGCAGCGTCTGACCTTGATCAATGCGCACAAAAACAATCAGCCACTTCGTACCCAATCCTCCAAGCCACCAAGGGTTCAAGACCAGCTAGGCGTCGCCTTCAACGTCACTTCCGAACCCCGTTGTCAATCATTATCTGGCAGGTCTCATGCGGCCGCCATAGCGGCTGTGGTACGGGACGGGAGGCATGCACAAGAAGATCCCTATTAGGGGGAAAGCGTCGGACCGTTGTTATTGGGACAACCAAGATGCACAACATCCGGGCGGCTCCCTTTGGGCGCTTGCACGCGTGATGACGCACCCGCGGGTCGATCTGGGGTGGCCGCAGTGAGCGCGGCCACTCCCTGTCGAGTGTACGAACTTGAAACATCTGTCTTGATCTATTAGAGACACGTTCGGGAAACTTGGGAACTTGGAAGGAAGTTTGATGTTATTGTCATGTCAATCTGTGTCTGGGTACGGGTGAAGCAAGCCCCTATGCACCGGGAAGAGTCTGACGCCAGCTCCCTTGGTAGCCTCACAACGCGCGACACGCTAGAGCACATTCCAGACGGAGGCTGATGCTCAAGTTCAACATCATACATGTAAAGCAAGTCTCAATCGATATCGACTAGTGGCATGGGAATACCAACTTTTGGGTCATTGAACGTTCTTTGGCATATAACTGAGTGACCACATATTCAATGCACAAGACAGCAGTGCCTGCCCTGCGTCCTCTGGCCATCGGAAGCCACGGCTTGGATCTAACGACGACCTTGAATGGATGAGGCCCCATCACGATCGAGGTGCTATTGTTTTGACCGAACCGCCGGTGAAATGCAACGGTTTCCTTGTCGCACGCATCAACATCAGCCTCTGCCGAACGAAGCTGTCAATCAAGCCACTGCCCTAGCGTGGGAGGGGTGGCTGTTCCGTTTCGAAACGTCTTCGTGTTCTCATCGGTCGATCCAGTCGCACCATGAATCCAAGAGAGATGAGAGAAAAAACAAAAGCCCGGATAGAAACAGTCGCACAAGTAGCCCAAGAGCCAGTGGCGAACATGTCACAGAAAGATTCAGGAGGCCGGCGTCTCAAGACGGAGGACCGCGGACGAGGGAAACCATAGAAGAAGTCTTGTCGATCGGGATCGACGGGGCATTGCCATGCCGTCACTTCGTTCCCACCACCCCCATAGTAGTGTAGAGCCCGGCAGCATGGTCCTGATGGGGGTCGCGGGTCACTTTCCCTACTTTTCTGATGGGAACGAGAGCACGACATTTTGGCTCGGTGGATTCCAAAGGGCTGACAGACTGACTGCACGAGGTGTGCGGTAAGAGCGTTTGTGGGACGAACTAGCTTGCGGTCTGGCAGCTTATCGTACGGCGCCCGCGGAACGCAAACTTCGTGTTCGTGGTAATAATAGTCATTCGAGTAGCTCTGACTGTCATCGAGTGGCCTGGTTGAGTCATCAAATAGCCTGACTGTATTCTTGGATCGAAACCCCCCGTTGATACGGGATCCCGTTGGCTGAAGCAAATGGAAGTTCTTTGTGGCGCATTAACGCTTTCAGTGAGACTAACACAACTATAACGCTTATGATTCGTTTGCGTCGTGGATTGCTGACGCAAGGCTGTACTCTGACTATAGTAGCGTGATGTGTGTGCCGCGCAGCCTTGAGGGAGAAGCCGAACGATCTTCTATTTCTGGGCATTATCACGATACGATGCGTGGAGTGAGTAAATCGCAGGTGAGTCGAGGGATCCGCTGGAGAAGTCTCAACTCGAAACTCCGGGTATAGCACGTCGAAGACTTTTGCCCCCGCGCTTGTCGGGAATCGGGATGAGTTCGCTTCTTTTCTTCCCTTGCAACGCCCTTCCGATTCACTGGGAACACACACAGTCCGAGTCTGAGCATCACCAAGTGGGACTTCTTGGCGAGACGGTCAGGAAAGCTCCTAATAGACGGGCGGTGGGGGGAGGAAATGGCGGAATATGGAAAGGGAGGTTAAAAGATAATCTGACGATTGAGGGAGGAGGAATGCTGGACTGAAGAGAGAGGGTGTGCGCGATGAGACGGGCTGGTGGACTTGGCTCAGTGTACAACCTGGGAACCTCCAATAGATGATTGTGAATGGCTTCTTGGGGCTTTCTTGGACACCACCACCACACGGAGACCGGTTTTTACAAGATAGCAGATTACAAGATTATGATGTGAAAGAAGGGCAACCGCTCCCTGGATTCCTCTTGGATGGGTCTTTGCACTCGACCAACACGATCGTGAGATCGAGATGGAAGTGTGTGCTGTGACCTCCTCGGAATTCCTCCGGACCTAATAATTTCAACCTATCGAAATCTATTGAACGGTTCTTGGAAGTTGGAGTCCGTCACGATGGAATCACGATGGGGGGGGAAGACATCAGCTGAGCTGCGAACTTGCTAGGATGATGGATCCCGGTTGTGGGTTGTGGACTTTGTGATTGAAGCTAGCCAAAATTCTGCCCAGGGATGGTAATGAGGAAGTGCACCCTTTTTCCTGGGGGAAAGCTGCTTGATCAGCTGGAAGTGAGGGGTCAAGACCGGATGGCGTCGGATGCTGTGCCCGGGAGGGCGTGGGGAAATCCTACCCAAGGCCGAACGGTGTGTGGGAACGAAAGAATCCCGACGGGATCGGGGATGACAATTGGTAAAATGGAAGGCTTTGCCAACAATAGAAGGTGAGGATGAAGCAACAGGGTAAGTGAAACGGATGAGCTGTCAAAATGTGAGATTCACTGCGGATGAAGGACATTGCATGCAGGACATGCGATGAACAGTTGGCAGCGGCGGTTGCAAGAAATGCGCATCTGAAGAACTCACCTACCATTTCGATTCTAAGCAAACTCATCATGCGAACAGCGGCTGTTACCGACCCGTTTTCTGTAAAGACCGCATTTCGCATTTCTGAAATCTGACCGCTTCTTTCATCACGCAAAAGAGAAAGAGGGGAAATCTCGTCTGTTTACTAGTGTGACAAGTTATCAACGGATCTCTGCACCGTTTGCATTTAGCTGCAGGAACACGATGAATATGCCGACCGTTCGCGGCTTAGTCTCCAGCTTCCTTGGCTCTATCTCAGGCACCACCACATCAGACCAGAAACTTGCGTGGTAAGTGTACCTTCTTTCCGCAGTACAGCGGATGTACTACCAAGAGGAGAAAAGTCACGAGGAGAGAGAGAGAGAGAGTGTGTGTGTGTGTGTGTGAGTTTGGCGTGTCCCTTTTTTTTTGCCATCCACCGCCGCGCCAATCCTAAAGAGGCTGAGACGAGTGCCCATCGCACTTAAAAAAACATCTCGAGATTCGTCAGCCACTCAGCAGCTGCGGCAGTGGCTTGTCGTTCTTTTCCCATCTTCTCCCAGCGCCTCCCTCCCTTTTCCCACTTCCGTTCACGCTAGGTGGCAGCGTTTTGTAGCGTTTTGCACTCTTTGGGTATGGTCAGGTGGGATCGTCGACGTTTGGGGGGAGGGAGGGGGGTTTAGATCAGGATCAGATCAGGCGTGTCCTGCTGAACGATCACGGTCATGGTATCGGGTTCGTCAGCAGCGTTTATCTTTCCGAGGCAAGGGAGAGGAAGCTGGGAGGTGAGTGAATGGGTGTTGAAGGACGGATGAGGCACTGAGGGTGGTGCCCCTGTCTCGGTCCGACATCGCGTTTCTTTGAACTTTTCTAAAGGGGGAAACTCACGGCCGTTGATGATCACCCGTAACCTCATGGCATAGCATTGGTGATGGGGTCAGATAGGCAAAAAAGGGTCCCCCGATGCACAATGCGGGATGGAAGCGAGGGCATCACGCAGCGGACTCCGCAGAACAAGTTGCAAGAAAAATCCCAGGATCAAGCAACTCAAAAGCACAACTGGGATTCGAAGCGGTGGGCAAAAAAAATCAAGGAGTGTTCCAAGGCGATCAGTGGTCATCGCAGGAGCGCCTGCGGTGTTGATCAGCCACACCAGCACGACAAGGAACCACTTGATCGGTGATCTTCACTGGCCGATTGGTTGTCAATTCATCATTTTCAGAAGCAGCTTCTTGCTGGCTGACAGGGTCTCTACAGGCCTCATCCCACTTCCTTGTCGTGCTTGTGTGACTGTTTGAGGATGGGTTATGTTGCAGACGAGCTGGAGAAGCAACGCCACACATGCACATACACCCCACCTCCCCTCCCGTCGGTGTAGGTGTGCGTCCAAGGGCCCCGAGATATCAATGTTGGATGACGACGGGTAATTGGCTGCGTGGCCTGCATGCCTCTCCGGCAGGGACGGGATCAGAAATCAGGTGTTCACGACATACTGTTGTAATCGTACGTGTATCCGTAAAGTGCAAGACATCACCACCCGGGGCAACCGGCAACGCGAAAGAAGAAGACGAGGGTTGCTGTGCGTCCGGAGAATATACTCTACCTACGCAAGCGGGATCACAAGAAAAGTGTGTCAAGGCGAAGTGAAGTTCCGGGAGGGCGCGCGCTGCCCCGTCTCTCTCTGTCTACGTATGTCTTGAGAAGTCGAGGTGAGTCGCCAAAATGTCTCTGTTGTCGTCGTCTCGGGTACCGTCAGACGGGTTCCCCTTGTGCTCCTTGCCCCCTTCAAAGTTTACAGGTTCGCCGGGAGAGACATTATCGCGATCAGCATCGAAGATTGCAATTACAAGAAAGATGAAACACACGGCCTCGCGCCTGTGGAACGTATCTGAAGCCGTAGCGTATCCTTTGCGATCTCTTTCAGCCTCCATTCGATTAGAAAGCTCTGACAAGCCATAGCAGACACGTACCTAGTGTAGAAGGCAGATGGAGCGGTAGAACGAGCGTGGAAAAAGATCAGACGTGTTGATGAAATTTGTTATGCTTGTTCAGACGGAACGATGAACGGATGACGTATCGTAACGTCGCCGTCAGCGCCCGTTTGGGAGCGTGCCCTCCGCTGATCCGCCTGAGATCCACGGCCACCTGCTGTAAGAGGTACCCTTTCGTGCCTTTTAAGCCCATAAGAGGGGGGGACTTGGTCATGTATACCTTGTCCTCGTGGACGTGCCCTCGCCGGATACTTCGGTACGTATCGTTAATCATCATTGCCCTGGGTCTGAACTTGGGGAACCAGAAAGAAGCGAGCAAGTTGATACTGCTGCTGCTCCTGCTGGAACCAACGGTAATTAACTTTCCAGAGCCGAGAGGGAAGGACAGGAAGGAGACGGGAGTTTCTTGACCAGGTGAGCCTGGAAAAGCAGCTGCCCAAGGACTTTCAGAGTCACAGGCTGACCAACACAGCCTTGCCAAACCCCCTGTCCCCTGTTCATCTATCTGCCTCAATCGGCTGTCAGCCTGGTCAATTCTTTTCTTCCTTCTCTCTTGTTTCCGTCCCCGTCCCCGGAACTCTCTTTTTGCTGTGAACTAAATTTGGTGATTGCTCCATCGTGTGCTTCGTTTTTTCGAGGTGGGCATTTCCAGAGCCTTCCAAATCCCAAGCAGAAACCACCAAACAACCACAAACGCATTCACCCCGTTTAGGAACGCTAGTCTCGCCTCGTCTCTCGTCCGGGACAATTCAGGACTCCAATTACACACATTCGGCATTCTTCCCTCGTTGCTGTTCCTCCAGGAGGAAGAAGGCCACGCACGACCATCCGCAGCAGGACTTCAGACGGCACATCTGACCGCCGAGAAGTCGGAATTGGAATGACGACTTCCTTTTTGTTCTGTCCACTTGGCTTTCTCTTGGGTGTAATGTAAAAACTTTGCGATACGACAATTCGGTAAGGTCTGAGCAACGAGCTAGGGATGGGAACAGGTAGCGCCACGCAAGCGCAGCCTTGTCCTTGGGATTCGACTCGCGTCCACGGCGGTGAGCAATAGACATTCACGCCGGTCGGGACGGGCGGCGTCCATTCTCACGAGATCTCTCGATCTCTTTCTCCGTCTCTCTGTAAAGCAGGGAAGATCTCTCGTCCTCTCCGTCGTTCTGTCTCTGCTAGAGTTACCGTGTGTCCGGTCTCTCTGGCAGCATCTACAACCTACACAAGCACCTCGGATACGTATACCACCCTCCATTATCTCTCAGCGTGGCATGCGCCTGATCCTCTTAGCCTCTTCCTCCGAGTTGAACCCCTCCCACTCCCGTCATCCATCCATCCCAAAATTCCTCTTCGACATGCGGAACCTGCAAGGCACCCTCTCTCTCATTCCTCAAGAACCCTTCCCCCCACCACCCTGGCAAGAGCTAGTGGCTCAACTCATTAGCGTGTGAGTCCTACTTCCTCGTTCCTCGTTCCTCTTCCCACCCCTGCTCCGTTCACGTCTGTGTAGGCTATCCTCTATTCAGCCTCGATCGTCAGGGACCTTGGTCTCCGCGGCGTGGTGTGCCCAGTCCACTTGTGCGGTGTGCGGCGTGCGTGTACCTGTCTTGTCTCTCTGCAGCGTAGCGTACCCATCCTCGCGTCCGCTCGCTTTTCCTGCCTTGGGGGGGTGTGGATTGTGGTGGTGGTTTGCTTGCCTGCCTGTCGTGCCTGCTTGCCGATTTGCTCATCCCCACGCTTGGCAGGCAGATGTGGTTCCCCATGAAAATCCTGGTTTCGGCCGTCATGGATGATGAAGTTTTATAATAAGACCAATGCCCGCTTTCGTTTCCCAAGCTGTGAAGTGCCCTGTCCCGGATCTCCCTTCAACCACCCGACACCCTTGTCACCATATAACAACCACACTCCTTGAAGATTATCCATTACACGCTTTTGTGGGAAAAAAGAATAAAGTGTGTGGTAACATATCATATATACAGCATCCTACCTTCCAGCCTCACCCTTACCTTTCTTCTTTCTTTGGCAAGCTTCCTTCTCTCACCGTATTTCATCTCCCGGCACATCAAATACCAACAGTCCGGATACACAAGGGAGGAAACAAAGGAACGACTAGGCTTGGGAAATAAAACCAACAACAACTATATATATTGACCACGACAAAAGGTATACGCCAACAGGCCATCTACCATCTCGAAGGAGTTACACTTAGCTCTTACATACACATCATCACGATGCCTTCACCACTATCTATCAAGGGAGCCCGTCACCCGGAAGCTCTCCACACCCGCAAGCCCTCCCTCACCAACTCAGTCTCCAGCAGCGACTCCTCATCAACACAATCAACCCGCTCAACAGCAACCATGCGCCACACAAGAGTCCTTGACTTCGACCCCCTCTCACTACACCCGACCTTCCATGCACCACCAAGGCTCTACGAGAGGCCTTTTATCCACAATTCCCAGTCCATCGAGGACGAGGTCATCAACTCGTACTTCTCTAGCCAGGAGGCAGCGGCAGCTGCCGAAGACAAGGCAAAGGCCTCTTTCGCAGCCGCCATCCCCGACATGCCCGTCCCGCCAGTCGACTCACCACGGACGCCGATCCAACAGCAGGAGAGGTCCCGGGAACATGCCGCCGAGGGCGACGACTACTTCCTCTTCAAGGTTCAGCAGCACATCGCCTCGACGAGACCGCAGCTGCCGCGGTCTCACTGGTCCGAATCCACCGTCAACACCATGGCATCTCAGCACGACGACGACGACGACGACGATGAGGACTCCTCCGAGGATGGCAGCTTCGTCGATGAGGAGAGGCCAGTGAGGGAATCGCAATGGCAAAACTTCTCTATCAAGCGTAGCTTTCCTTCGACTGTACGACGACCGGCAATGAAGTCTCTCGATAGCGTCGAGGACTTTATCAAGCGTGGCGGCTGGAAGAGGCGCGGCATTGTCTTTGAGCAAGAAGCCGCCCGAACTTCCAACACATTGTTCTGAGGAACATCTACCTACTCTACTCATATCATTTTCTTTTACAACGTCTCACCGAAACTCACCATCGACTACTTCATCAAACTTCATCGTCATCATCCACTCTTCAAACATTTCCTATCATCTGTCTAGGGCAGCAAAAACGGCGAGTGACACCTCTGAGGAGGGCGGTTTTAACGGCTTTCACGACAGCGGGCGCATCTTTTGTTGCTTTATTTTTCCTTCAATATCTCTTTTCCAGCGAGCCTCTTGTTTCACGTCTTACTTCTATCTGATATCCCTTTTCTTCCTATCTTGGGCTATTCAGATTGAATCCCTTCCACCAATTTCTTGTGTAAGACTACGGCACTTAAGGTGCACGGAAGGGGGCATTCACATTGACGTCATTTTTCGGGACGCGGTTCATCTTTTTGGGGTATACATAAAAAAAAAGGGGATCCTTTTTTACGCACGCGCACGCACAGGCGAACTGTCAACCAGGCAAGGATGGGAATTAGGCCTGCCTACTACGGCAGGACACCGAGCCTGAAGGGGCAACACGGGGAGGGGTGTGAACTGGTTTAGGCGAGCGGGCTGGTCGACAAAAACACGATACACGCCCCCGATATAGCATCATCTTCATATTGTAATTTTATTCACGAAAGAAAAAAACCTGGCAGGCATATCTTGAATGCGGCTGGGTTCTTCTATTTGGTTCACAACATCACACAATTACTCTGGTACCGATGATCGATAATGTGAAGTAGTGATGCCATGATCGGGCACTTTGCCTTGGAAGTAAAAAAGGGCCTTACACGGACGCATACCCATTGTAAAATCTGATGCGATGCATTTCATGTTTCTGACTTCATCGTCACGGTCGCGCTGTCCAATACTCTACCCCAATATTATTTACCATTGTCGCCGACCCTGTTATGACGATCATATTCCGTCTGAGGTCTCTTGCCGAGTCAATGCCAAGCATCAACCCCCTAGCTGCCCATAGGCAAGAACTACGAAAAAAGAATGACGGAAGAATGAATTCGAACAATTGGGCACCTGACTGATTGATTGACTGGGTTCCGCAGAGACGGGAACTTAGTCAGTGAACCTTTTTACCCGTTCAAACCCCCTGGCTTGCCGGTTGGGCATCTCTAAATCGTCCCATCAACCCTTGCGACAATTCTACCTATCCATACCCGGCACAAAATGACAAAAGAATGTTTCCGCGCTGTTCCTTGCCGTGCCGCTGCAAGGTACCGAAAGAAAAAACACCCACTCCACAAAATTTGCTTGGGGGGGTCAGAACATTTTAGGCTTACAGCTTGAAGCCCGTAAGGCCGCCCTCGAGGAATTTGGGAAAGCCCCCGGATCCGACCGAACTTTGATGGAACACGGAACCCACGGCGGCACGGGCGTGTAGTTTTGTTTAATGACCTTACGGTATCCGTACATGTTACCCATCGTGGGCCTCTTCCTTACACCGACGGGACTTGCGAGTGCAACCCTTTCAAGAAGTTTCTTACCTACCATTCTACCTTACGCACGGGAGACATGGTGCTCTACTGCTGCTAGACCGTCCGCAAACAATGGAAAGACGAGAGACGGGACAGCTAGCCTTGAAGGTTGTTTTTGGGGGCCCAGCACCCCAGCACATAGGCCCGAATCTCTTGTCTATCCCTCGACTTCTCAAGTCTCGAGTCTTTGCCAATCAATGAGCCCAGCGAGCTACCCACCCGGCGCCCGCTCTTAGGGGGAGAGACGGACATGAGCCGAGCCTTTCCCACCGACTGACCGAAGTCTCCCATACGGAGTACTTTTTTGCAAACAAAGAAAACGTGAGCCGGCCAAGCCCGGAGCTTCTCGGGGATGTAGGACTTCTGGACGCTGATTGGACAATTGCCCAATCCACCGCGTACACCTTCAGCTTCATAAGTTTCGCTCTCGCCGTGTGTATTCACTGGGGGTAGGCCATACCAAGATGCCGGACAGGCGTCGATTACGAATCTCTTCGTGCTAGTCCATAACTCCGGACTCTTCATGGTATCTTTGCGAGTGGGGTTTTGTCCGTTTCCCGCGATGGTGGCACGGTCCCAGGCTGGTTGCAGGATGCCATCGAATGTTTCCACGTGGACATACAAACCTCGTGGCGCAGCATTTCTTCTCACTTTCTGCACCTCGTGCTCGCGTTTCGGTTTCTCAGCTCTTTTGAGTTCTCTCACCAGTCACCACCACATGGCTGTGTTGGCTCTTGAATGCGACGCTGCGGAAGTGCTGGGATGGCTGTGCCTGACAGGCACAGAAGCTTAAACACCCAGTGACCCCGCTGCGCTGGCGGCGGCGCGGACAAATAGCTCCAGCTCTCATCCGATAATACCACCTTATGGTGAAGGTGCTTATGAATTTTCGGATTCGACAGCTCATTGATAGTGGAAACCAGAAGCTTGGCATGGCATGGTAGCACTGAAGACTGAAAGGACGAGGTTGAAGCTTCGAGCCTTGGGGGTCTTTGAGAAACAATTTTTGAGTTCAGCGCGACAGGGGCGTAAATTGTTTGTCCAAAGGTAGAAGGGTCAAAGCTTCCCAGAATTAACCTTCTATCACGAGGGGGTGTTGGGTTGGCAAAATAGGCTTGCTGACGAAGCGTTACGACCGTAATTCCCGGAAGACGGCTTTTCGGTCTTTGGAAGTTTGAACTCTACCGGGATGAACATGGAGATCTCGTCCGTGAGACTGACTGTGAGACACCTTTCTCGTGATCGATAGTTTGCTGCCACGCTGACCGGCACAGTGAGGCCGCGCTAGCCAAGGCACCCGCAATGCCGAGCACGCCGTACCCCATCCGTACAGGAAAATCTCTTCGGATCCGGACGACCGTTTGCGCTTGTCAGAAGGTGCATTTGGTGAGATCTCGCGGGAGGTAGCCAATCGATTCGGGAGGAGGATGGGATAGGATGGATGGGAGGCACGGTCGTTTCCCGTAGTGGATGCTCACGATTCTTCAGCTGGAGTCGTAGGAGTGGTTCACGCCTAGGCTCTAGCGGGGGTTGGTTCTGTCGTTAGAATTGGTGACTTGAGAGGCACTTGCGATGCTAGCTCGTGTGTACGAGTCGTGCGTGAATGGACTCACTCTCGTGGACCTTAGCGGTGTGTGTGATTGTGTGGGCGATGATCTTCATCCTCTGGGTCCAATGGATCATTGGATACGGATAGCTACCAGAGCCTTGGAAACCAACAAAAAGCTGACAGCTCCAGTGTGGATGGATGACTGACTTCATCTCGCTCCAGCACGCCGTGGGGCCCGCTCGGGCTGCTGGGTACGGTGCACTACAGATGCACACCGGACAATGGTAGTGTAAATGTGATGGGCGGATGACATCGCGGGAAACTTCAAGCGGGTGTGTTCATGAGTCGCGACAGCTTCTAGAGAACAGGGGGCCCGTGCTTGGAGGACCGTTGCTGACGCATCACATTTCCATCAACACGGCACATCACTGCCGTGTCCACGTCAGGGTTTCTTGGGCTGCTGCTGGGCATTGATGAGATGAACATCACCACTCTTGCCGCTTCATGGTGGGCGAGGTGTCGAGGCCGAAAACTTGGAATTTACAATGACTGCCGAGTAGAGGATAGGTCATAATACTATCCTCGAAATACGGATATAGCAACAAGAAAAGGAGATGAGACAGAGACCCTACAACCTACAAGCATGCATGTGAGGCTGAGTTACCAGACATGCAGGTACCCGTGGGCTCGTGCTGTGTGATTTGGCGCCCCTTGCTTGAACTGTGGCAAATTGGAGAGTCTCGCGGATGCGACACGCACCGGAGCCTCAAAAAGAAAGCAGTAGTTCTATCCCAGGGACATGGAACTTGGAAGGAAAGGTCCTCGGGGACACTGCAAGGGAGGGCTATAGCCTATGGCTCTGATTGCAGAATGAGGCTTGTTGGCCCGGGAAGGATATTGACAGGGGCTACGAATTGGGACAATGATGAGAGATTGGGGGCGCGGTTATTATCAGAACCGAACTATCGGTTTTCACCGATGCAGTCAGCTTGCTTCGTCTGATGTGAATTCTCACTCCACGGCACGTGTGAATGACTGCTAGACCAGGGGATGACGGGTCATTGGGCCCAGAATCTAGGAACAAGGGATGACAGCGACGGATGGGAAGAAGGTGGGAATACGGAGTTATGATGGAAACGTTGGGAGCCTCTAAATCCGCCTAGTAGCGTGAGTTGGCCAAACAATTGGCCCTTTGGGAGGAGACAATTGGAACTGCCGCGGAGCGCGACGTAAATTCCACAAAATTCGCTCCGTTGCCCAGGGATCGCAATGTCCGACCCAACCAAACTGCTCCAGTAATTAAGCTACATTTTCCAATTCGCGTGCCATTCGCCATCCACGCGGCTACAGCCAATGGTTTCGGTGAAGAGATTTCTCGTCTGGTTACCTGTGGTCTACGAATACAGTTCGCACTTCACAGTCCACCTCGTCAGCCCAGCCCTGGCGCGAGGTCCGTGGTGGCCTCTTTTTGCTGTTCATCTCATACTTGTTCACTAATCCCCACGACGACAACGACAACCTCGGGAGGGATCACACCTTGGTCAGTGACCCATCATCTTTTCTTTCCCGCCGCCTCACTAGTTCACATGGTGGGTACTCTCGTCTTCCTACTCAAAGTTGGGCGGCTATTTCTGGGCGGGATTTGGACAGGGCGAAAAGAGAGTTTTCTGCGTTGTTTTACGAAAAGAAACGAGGGATACGATGGGCAGAAGACAATGGCATCTGCCCTTTTCTGCCGACAAAACATCGCTCCCCGCCAGCGTCCGCCTCGTGATGATGGATGCTGAGCCTGGTGGGCTTTTCATTGCCTCTGCCTAGCACTCCAATAACATAGAACAGCCGGTCTAGCCGCGCCAGCCTGTTATTCCCCAAAGACGTTTCGGCTTTTGAGGAGCAAGTGCTGTCCCGCGATGGAGACTGGTCAATGCTCTCACACCCTCACGACGCAAGCGTGACGGCGGCTCCTGGGGCGTTGTCATAGCACCCGCGCCGTTATGAAGGCCGCCTCCGTGGGCGTGTGGGCTTTCCTTCGCAGTCACGAGTGGCGATGTGGATGTGGGATGCTGATCGTGATATCGGCGTCGCCTCATTGATCTGGTAAAGACACTCAGACTCACTGCACTCACGGGGTCTCGGGCAGAAAATATTTTCCAAGGAAATTCTGGAGAAGCCTCGTTTCCATGTGAGAGATGGCATTGGGCGCGTGGTCACCATCATCATCATCGAATCCACGATGGGTTCTGCAAAACAGCTAAACCAAGCGGGCTAGCTGAGCAAGGCTGACTGGCTAGGTGCCTCACGTCAGGGCAAGCCTCGATATATCGGCGCTCAGCTTCCGCCCCTGCATAAGCTCCGCCATCACCTTGCCCGTCCCGAGACTCAGACTGATACCCCAGGGCCCATGCCCGGCCGCAAGAAACACCCCGCCCTCGGCGCCGGTGCGCGTCGCGATGCCCCCGAGCTGGTCATCCGGGATCCGGGTCAGGATGGGAGCGCCTGAGTCCGTGACCGGGCGGAAACATAGACCCTCCCGGACGACTTCCAAGTTCGTTTCGCTGTCGTTGCTGTTCATGATGATGCGTGCCGCTGTGCTTTTGAGTTTGGCGATGGCTTCGGCGGAGATGGGTGCTTGGCCTGGTAGAGGTGGGAGAGGGATGGACTGTGAGTTCAGGCCCGCGATGTAGACGTTGCCTCCGACCCGCGAGAATAGCTCCGGTGAGAAGCCGGCTCCGTCGGTGCTGAAGATGGCGTGGCAGGCTGTCGTTGTCTTTTGGTTATCATCACTTGAGTCTGAGGGGGTGGGCTTGGGCTTCAAGACGAGCGAGTGTCCCGCGAGGCTGGAGATGGGCAGCTCTAGTGATGTCCCGGGAAACAGCTGGGGGAAGACGCGAGGCGACCAGGCCCCGGCTGCGATGACGAGGCGAGTACAGGGAACGTCTGTCTCTGTAGACGACGTCGTTTCTCCTATGCGGACAGATGAGAGTTCGTCACGGAGGTCGGTGTGGATGGAGAGGACTGTGGCTGGGTGGTGGACGTGGACGCCGGCGGATTTACACTCTTGCAGAAGGAATTGGCACATGCGGAGGGGATCCCTGGTGGTTGGAGTCAGATTCCGTGCTCAGACAGCATGTTGGACCAGCTTGATGGAGAGAGAGGAAGAGAGGGTGTGTACATCATATATGTGCATGAGTGCATGAGGCTGGACTGGAGACGCACACTTGGCCCGTGGTTTCTGGATCCCCGATGATCTGCACGTCATCCCCATGCTCCCTCCTCAGCCATGGTGGCCCATTGCTCGGAGTTTCGACGGCTTCGACAACCTCTGCTCTGCTCCCGCCGTCCTGCAACCAGTCGGCGTCCTTCTTGCCCTTCTTTACTGGTGCTGCTGCGTGGCTAAAGGTCGTACTCGAAGACCAACCCCATTTCTCCCTGCCGCCATGCTTCTCGGCGAGCTTCTTGTGCTCGTCAAAGCTCAGCGCTCCGAGGGAGGCCGAGGCGGGGGAAAACCAATCTCTTGCGAGGAAACCACCTGCGTACCCTGACGCGGAGGCGAAGAGCTCTGGTGAAGGGTCGACGAGGTGGATTGTTGAGCCTGGTTGGTGGTCTGCGAGGTAGTATGCGATTGACAGGCCAATGATGCCAGATCCTAGTATCACTGTTGAGCTCATTGTCGCAGTAGCAGAGAAGAGACAGCGCTTGTGAACCGTTGAAAGGAAGCCTAAAGCTCGAAGCTTGAAGCTCGAATCTCGAACAATGACGTATGTCATGGGAGCTCGAGCTCAAGCAGACCGGAGCTCTCGACCCCGCCAAACTGATAAGATAAGGACACTCGATGCTCCAGGCCCCGCTCCACTGCACAACGCAGGACAGAAACAGCAAGACCGCTCCGCTGCTTCGGAATGGCGCAAGCCTCCCAGTCCGTCTTCGCGTTGCAGAGTCTTTTCTTTATTTTATCTTGTCTAGCTTGTTGCTCTCCTTCAGCTGATCCTAACCCGTGAAACAACTTTGATAAAGCCCCCAAGCTTAACGTCGCATCTCTCGCAGAGCAAATCATCGCACAGCATGGCCTCAAAGGTGATTATCGTCACCGGCGCCAGCCGAGGCATTGGCCTCGCCATCGCCCAGCACCTCATCAAGGAATCCCATAAAGTTGTCTTGGCGGCGAGATCCAAGGATCAGTTGGAGGCTCTGAAGGCTGCTCATCCTGGGCAGGTTGAGTACGTTGCTGGGGACTTGGGGGATCTGAAGGTAGGACTGGAAGATGACTCTATCGAAGGTATCAGACCTAACAATACATGCAGACCATCCCCAAAATTGCCGAGGCAGCAGTCAAGGCCTTTGGAAAAATCGACGGACTTGTCATCAACCACGGCGTACTGGAGCCCGTCACCCGACTAGCAGACTCTACAATCGAGGAATGGAAAAAGGCATACGACGTCAACGTCTTTAGTGGGCTCGCATTGGTGAGTGAAAACTCTGATTTATTCATCTACTCTTTCTAATCTTGATCATCCAAGGTCCAAGCCTCTCTGCCTGAGCTGCGCAAGTCCAAGGGCTGCGTCCTCTGGGTGTCCTCTGGCGCGGCCACTGGCGCATACACCGCATGGGGAGCCTACGGTACATCCAAGGCCGCCATGAACCACCTCTCTGCGCACTTGGCAGTGGAGGAGCCTGACATCACCAGCATCGCCATGAGCCCTGGCCGTGTCGACACTGCCATGCAAAAGGTCATCCGTGACACGGGCGCCGGGCACATGGCCGACAAGGACCACACCTCCTTCGTGTCTGCTTTTGACAAGGGAGAGCTGTTCAAGCCTGAGCAGCCTGGCAACGTCATGGCGCGGTTTGTCGTCGAGCCTCAGCACGACCTCTCGGGCAAGTACTTCAAGTGGCAAGCCGGAGAGCTTTCGGCGTATCATGACACAGAGTAGGATAGTTCACTAGAAATTGGCTGTTAGCAACTATTTTACCCTTGAAGTGTAAATAGAAAATCGTTGATAACAAGATGCCTCAGATGAAAGATGAAAAGCTCATATTTGATTCCACATAGTTTATTCAGGATTAGCATGGAATATGTGTCATCATCACTGGCAAGCCTTCGCAGGCGACGTTGAAAGAAAAAATTTCGCATTTGCGGCTTACCTTGAGCTAGAAATCTGTTGGCGTGGATCGGTGAGCAAAAATCGCCGCGTCCCAACACAATGACAAGCTCAATCAGGCACCCAGCTTCTCCAACCAATCCAGGGAGGTGTGAATCAGGCGCCCAGTATCGAGTTGTCCATCGTCGCTGGCGCATGCGTGTGAATAGCAGGGCATCGATTGAGATGGCGGCATGTGCATATTCTGTGTCTGGGAATCTTGTTAGCAACGCGATCCAAGACTAGAACTGCAGCAAAAACAAAAGATTCATGGTGATAGATCAGATAATATCCGTTTGGCAGGAAGGTCATTCACCACTATGAGGGGAGTTATTCCTCGTAAGTTTGGGGCGACAACAAGGTTCATCATATCGAAATGGAGGGTAAAGTAGAGGAAAGACCTACCAAGTTCAATCCCAGCAAGCAGCAGAGCCGCCAGCTGCCCTGACATAGGAGCGCATGGCTTTTTCCTGAGCTCTGCTGTTTGCTGATGCGAAAAAGAAGAAGAGGCTGAACCATTGTGGAATATTTCGTCTTTTAAGGCTAAGAAAAATTTGGAGTGATTGGGGAGTGTTGGCCCGTGCGGTGCGGAATCACGGAGACATCTTTCGCCGGCGCGCGTACTTTACCGCTGGCTCTGAATGGAATTTCACTGTGGAAAGTGCGCCCCACCACGGGCGGGACCAGGCAGTGACTGAGCCTTCACTCTGTGTCTCAGTGGCCCCTGCTTTCTGAAGGCGCGCGGGGGGTTCAAATGCACTCGATGTCCCGCATCCCAAGGAGCATAAAAGACCCCACCAAACACACGGTCGGAGACTGAGCGAGCCAGACCTACAAACCTGTCGGAGATAGCCTAATCAATTTGCATGTCCACCCCGCCACCGCGTCCTCTTCACCACCCAGCTACCAATTTCCGTATAAGTCAACGGTCAAGAACCACAAGAATCTTTTCTACATTTTCGCATTACTATCAAGGCAAACACCACAATACTTGCTGAAAAGTCCACGATATCGACCACGCTCTCCAATCTTGCCCACATTCCCAGTCTCATCGACGCTCTCGTCTCACACTACAAACATGTCTGACCACGATATTGCGGGTAAGTCTAGATCGATCTTTCCTTCAGCGTCCAAGCGTTCTCCACGGGACTTCCTGTTCGCTCTGCCGTTGTGCCTGCCTGGTGTTCACAATTGGACATCACAAGCGACTTGTGCCTGCCCTGCAAGCTTGGCCAAATCCTGGTGACGGTCTTGATGTAAAAGATGTCGCATGCCGCAGCTTGCTTTGCATTATGTGACATTCTCATTACACCTCGCAGGCAACATGCTGTTCAAAACGCACGGCGAATAGAAGCCTCTGGGTATCTTTCGGTGTACAGTCAGCCTGATTCTCGAACTTGAAATGCTGACATGACCTTACTAGGCAACGATGACCTGTCCTTGCCCAAGGGTATGTAACGCCACCCCCAATAGATGCCTCTCCCATGGCACATCTCTGATTACCCTTTTCTCAAGAGTTCTCAAGCTAATACGCTACACAGCCACCGTCCAAAAGATCGTCACCGAGATTCTGCCGCCCTCAGCTGGCGTTGCCTTTGCCAAAGAGGCTCGTGACCTGCTTATTGAATGCTGCGTCGAGTTCATCACCCTCATCTCCTCGGAAGCCAACGAGATCTCAGAGAAGGAGGCAAAGAAGACCATCGCATGCGACCACATCACCAAGGCCCTTGAGCAACTGGGTTTCGCAGACTACGTCCCGGCCGTACTAGAAGCCGCGGCAGAGCACAAAGAAGTGCAAAAGGTATGCCAAACGCCCCAATGTGACCTGTATGATGGGAAATTTGATAGCTGACACCTGTATAGGGACGTGAGAAGAAGGCAAACAAGTTCCAAAACAGCCAGATACCCCTCGAGGAGCTGGAGAGGATGCAGAGAGAGGCGTTTGAAGATGCCGCCAACCGCCACGCTTAGGCTACGTGTGCATAAGGAAAAGAATAGGCGTTGACTGCGTTTGATTCCGCATTGTTTTGGGGTTTGGCGTTCAGGGTACATTGGGACAAAGAGATGATGATTCTTACAACGCTGACGAATGCATGAATCCGGCTCACGAGCCGTGGTGGGGTTGGCTTTGATGAAAACGACCGTTCGGCACATGGTTATCGAGTAGTCTCATCGGCACAACAATACAAAACTCATGTTGATTGGGTCCAGCACTTTCATTCGTTTCGTTTGCTTCTGTTAAACGTCTCCCATCTATATGAGTATATATGATCGACCTATATATATCGAATTCGTTAACATCCCTCATGATCAACCTCCCAGAAACCAATAACGCCAGAGTTCCCGTATGTATTCCCATGGAAACGCAATTCCTATGCCGCATATATCCCATCCAACGTCGTATCTACCACAGTCGTCGCTGGTAGTAAACCCTCTCTTCGCTTTCCGACAAACGCCTCAGCTCCTCCTTGATTAGCCGCCGCCTCTCGGCCCGGCTAATAGGCTTCTGGTTCGACGCTTCGGGGTCCGGGTTCGCCTGGTCCTTGACGTTCCACCCGTTGATATTCCTCTCCCTCTCGTTCATCTTCTCCAGATCTTCCCTGCTGACCCCGCCCTTGTCCTCCTTTTCCGGCGGGCCCGTCATCTTTTGCCACATGTCGGACGTCCATCCCGCGGACTTTTGTCCAGCCTTTTGCTTCTTCGTCTGTTGCTGCTGCTGCTGCTTCTGTTGTTGCTTCTCGGGTACCGTAGGGTTCACCTCGATGATGATCTGCTCCTGCTTCCCGTTCGCACCGTAAAGCGGCACATTCTGTTTGTTGCCTGCTGCGTCCTTTAGGTGTTCGGGAACGTAGTACGACGCCTTTGGGGAGGGTCGCGATTCGGGCTTGATGGCTTCGCGCAGCTGGCTCAGGGTGCGCTGTTGGATTACGTAGCCGCTAAGGAAGAGGGCCGCAGTACATGAGACGACTGTTAATTACAAGGAAAATGCGTTTGTACGCAAACGCGGCTGCTCGCCGCCTCGCGCGCAGGAACGCATGCTGATATTAGCCGTTTGTCATGATTGACTTGGGGAAGCGGGACTGGAATGCGGGAACGGGGGAGGGCGGGTGTTACCGATGGCTGAGGAGATGAGAACGGAGACTTGGGAGGAGGTGAGGAGCACCATGGCAACTGGAATTTTATGACAGAAAAACGGCTATTGTTGGATTTCAGGAGCTTGGAGAAGATTTGGGTCAATGACTTGAATGATTTTTTGGATGATTTAGAGATTTGTTGATGGGCGTCGGCTTTTCACACCTTTGCCAGCGTCGCAGTCGTTAGAGATGCGCGGCGTGAGCGTGAACTTGGAAGTGGGCTGTTTACTTGGTTCGCACGGCAACAATCGATAAGCACAGTTCAATTCCGCCAAACCTCCCAACTTTTCTACCTTAACCTGCGTCACTCGCGAAAGCTCCCGTCGCATCACTGCCCACCCCACTACCCGAAGAGCTACCCTTCGACGAAACGCGACTAATCCCCCAGCCATTGAAGCCAAGCCATCATTGAAGCTTCCCGCATCAAGATCAATTCGCAAAACAGTCAGGCCGAATCTCAACGACAACCCTCCCACTCCTCCCACCCGAAACCAGACAAATCGAAAAGATGAGCAAACCCGACCTCGTCTACGCCGACGAGCGGCGCTTCCTCGACGAACGCGGCTCCTCAGCTTCCCTAGCCCCCAATGGCGAGAACCCAGCCACAATCATGGAAAAGGCCGTTCGCGAGCGCATCATCGACTCCTACTTTTACAAAGAGCAGTGCTTCGCCGTCAATGAAGCCGACATTGTCGACCGCGTCGTCGAGCACGTCACATTTATAGGCGGCACTTCGGGCGTCACGCAGAAGCCCACGCCATTCTTGTGTCTCGCGTTCAAGCTGCTGCAGCTCGCGCCGTCGGACGAGGTGCTGGAGACGTATTTGGGGTTTGGCGGGGAGAAGTTCAAGTACCTGCGCGCGCTGGCGTGTTTCTATGTGCGCATGACGAGGAAGGCCAAGGATGTGTATTTGTTTCTGGAGCCGTTTTTGGAGGATCGGAGGAAGTTGAGGAGGAAGGGACGGCAGGGGACGAGTTTGACGTTTATGGATGATTTTGTGGATGATTTGTTGACCAAGACGAGGGTGTGTGCGACGAGTTTTAGGGAGTTGCCCAAGAGGGTTGACCTGGTGGATTTGGGCGAGCTTGAGGAGAGGATCAGCCCCTTGGGTGATATTGACGAGCTTCTGGATGACGATGAGGAGAATGAGGGGGAGAATGCGGGAGCGAATGGCGCGGACGAGTCGGAAGGAGAGGTGGCGGAGGATAGGAGCGGTGTTGGGGAGCCAATGGATGTGGAAAGATCGAGGTCAAGATCGAGGTCTAGGAGCAGAGATCGGTCTCCTTGAGTGTATGGCGATAGCAAAAGATGATACCCAATCTCTTGCTCCTACCGAGCAGAGTACACAATAGACAAAAGCATGATTTGGATGCATAGAGCAGGTGGGCTTTGGTGCTTGAGGAATCTCCAGCTTGTACATCATACAAAAATAACCAAGCATCCAAAGGTCCAAAAGGCAAAAGAGTTCACCTCCCGGTACTGAACTGGGGACTACATCTCTGGTGCTCAAGCTGAGATTCGAACTCGGGTATGCGCTGAGCCTATCGTCGAGTAGGCTGGTTGGCGTGAATAATTGATGACCATTAACCATTCCACTACCACGCCACAGCTTGACCTGACCCTCGACCTAGAGGGCGCATGCTGTGCTGGTGACGAGAATGGAATTAACCTGACCTATAGAGCCTTCTCTCGTGGCGTCGAGGATCAGATGAAAGGGTGGGCGGATTGGTCCCCCAGGGTATATTCCATTATATTCTATTGCACAGTACATTTTCCAGGACGCCGCTTCTCACATAGCGACGTGTAGTCTTACAAACTGCTCTTGCTAGCCGTCTAGAAGATGGCTTACAATTTCAAGCAGACAGTTGACGAAGAAGGTCCTTCGCCACGCCGAGCAACCGCTTGTCGTCCCAGTACTGACCGATCAGCTGGAGCCCCGCTATACCTCGACTACCGTCCACGTTTTCATCTCCCGCCTTAATCTTAGTAGGAATACTGATGGCCGGCAGCCCAGCCAGACTGGCCGGCACCGTAAAGACATCATTCATGTACACCTGCACCGGCGTCTGCCGCTTAATATCCTCAATGCGCGGTGCAAACGTCGGCGCAGTAGGACACAATAAGAAGTCCACCTGCGACGGGCCAAGCTTATCCTGAAGTTCAACGTCGTCCTTCATATCGCTCAGGTCGAATTGCTGTTCGTCGTAGAGGGGGTTCTCCAGCCTGAAGACACGGTCAAAGTCTCGCTGGACGAGCTTGCGCACCCGCTGCGCTTGGATAAAGTAGTTGTCCATTGCCTCGGAGCTCAAGCTGTAGGCGCCGAGGAGGATGCGGCGTTTGACTTCCTCGCCGAAGCCGAGGCCGCGAGTCTTGGAGTAGAGGACCTCGCCTGCGCCGTCACTCTCATCGCCGCGTGTACCGTAGCGGACGCCGTCGTACTTTGCGAGGTTGGAAGATGCTTCTGCTGGCGCGATGACGTAGTATGCTGATAAAGCGTGTTTTGTGGACGGCAATGATACTGGAACCACCTCTATGCCTGAGCTTTGTAAGAGGTCTGCTGCGCCAGACCAGGCCATCTTGATCTTGGGGTCCAATTCCTCGATATTGTATTCCAAGGGTATGCCGATTCTGAGCCGTGACCGGCCAGCTGCCGCTTGGCCCTGCTGCTTCTTACGAAAGCTTTTCGATAGGGACGTTGGGTCCTGGTAATCGTGTTCCTCATCTAGCCCCGTGCTGAACATCAGATTCTCGATAACATCAACCTCCCTAGCAAGTAGGCCAACAGTGTCCAAGGAGTTCGCATACGGAACGACCCCGAACCTTGACAGCATGCCGTAGGAAGGTTTGTA
Organism: Colletotrichum godetiae; assembly: GCF_030913485.1. NCBI lineage: Eukaryota > Fungi > Ascomycota > Sordariomycetes > Glomerellales > Glomerellaceae > Colletotrichum > Colletotrichum godetiae. Next base: position 1,178,754 of record NW_026851249.1, on the reverse strand, counting down.
TCCCACAACACCACAGTACGCTGCAGGAAGGCGAATCGACCCGCCCGTATCCGTCCCCAGCGCAACGTCCGCCTCACCAGTCTGAACCGCGACCGCGCTGCCCCCTGAGCTTCCGCCAGCAGAGGTAGGCGTCACAGACAGCGGGTTAAGGACAGGACCGTGAATAGAGTTCATCGAATGGGATCCCATGCCGAATTCATCCATGTTTGTCTTTCCGACGACGTGGGCGCCTCGTTCTCGTAGCTGGCGCACGATGGTGGCCTCGTAGGGGCTTTTGTGGGAGGAGAGGATGGCGGAGGAGCATGTTGTCGGGAGCCCTTGGGTCGCGATATTGTCCTTCACTGCTAGCTTGAACTCGGTCGCCGACTCAAGGGTTGCTTCGGGTGCAGCTGTCGTTGCTTCGTAGGCATCTGCGTCTTTATGTTAGCTGTGGCGCAATCAGGTTGGGATGGACGAGCTGTCGCATACCTGGCCGCACGAAGTGATTGAAGTCATGGTGTGAGCGTCTCTGCTGTCGTATAGCTTGCGCGCTGCATCTTGAGCTTAGTGGCCGTAGATTCAGCCGTGAGAGCTTAACGTGAGAAGACATGTGGCTGCAATGGCTGACCTGTGACGTTGTTTCATGGAGCTCGTAGGCTTTTTTGGAGAGCTTCTTGTCTCGGTGAACGTTGGGGTCAACTCACCGAGGGCCGGTGCATGACTAAGCTCGATCGGGGTGGGGTTCAAGGTCCGAACCCACGTCCGTATTACTGTAAACGGAGTCCAGACTTCTATCTCATTTTCCACATGGCAGCTGTTTGTCCAAAGCAGTGCCATTTTTCGTCTTCTTTTTAGGCGTTGCTTCAAATTAACGCTTCTTCCAGGCTTTCCTAAGAAACGTGGTTGAGGGTTCGTTGAGAACCAAACTTGGTCATAAGTTACTTCATAAACAAAGAACGATTTCTCAGCAATTATGTTCATTGGGGTGCTACGTGAACTATGAGGAGCCGGGTAGTTGCGAATAAAGATCACGCTATGGACTTGGCCAGACTATGCGGCTGGTATCATCTTTGCTCCAGTACCCTGTACCCCTCTCTTCATATATCTCTGATGTCTGATCGAAGGACTCTTCCATCTCTTCGAAATCTTTGGGGGAAGGCTTATAGTCTTCATCTCTTATGGTCGCGAGGATCTTTAGTAAATCTCTCTCTTGAATACGAGCCCAGTCCCAGAGCACATATGCACGCCTTCGCAACCAGGCATTCTCGCCAAGCATGATCCATCCGGCTGACGGAACGCATGTGTGGGCGGCATACCAAGCTGCGTAAGGGCCCTTATCTGTATCCCAGTTATCCTCACGGATAGGGATCATCATGGCAAGCTTAATCGTGTTCATTTTTCCAATGTAGCGTCGGAAAACTCTTCAATTATATCCCCCAACGCCTTGGGGAGGTCGCTTAAGCAGGTGTCGTCCTCAAAGGTCGATTGTAGTAACGCTCGCTTACTTTCGTAAGATTCCTCGGACATCAGCCGATGCAGAGAGCCAAGTCCGTGACTTAGCTATTTGTTAATTGATCAGCACTGAGACGATACGCGATAGGCCATCTCGATCTCGACTGTTACTAACCCATCTCTGTGTTTGAAGGTTTATTTCGCCAATCGACAAATAGTCAATTCTCATTTCACCAAACTCAACATCATGAGCGTCACGACTAAAAAGGGAAGCAGATCGGATCCTATTTGACGATGTAGAATGGCTGCTTCAATGCCAGGGCTTTTCTTGAAAGATGAACAAATGTAGCGACACGTAAGAACGGCTGAGGCTAGAGTCTCGAAATCGTCTAGACTTTGTAAGATAGAAGACACCAGCTCACAAGGGATTTATGTGATCAAAGGCATCCTTAAAACGATTATGATTGCGTTTGGAAACCAAAGGATGTAGGGAAATTCGTCAATAAAGAATACGAGGGGGGGGTCTGAGAAAACAGCAGGAGTGATGGGAGGGAAGCATATATGCCGACAACTTTAGTCGATGGACCCCCCGCAATTTGACACAGCCCACCATCGAGAATAGATAGCAGTCAGGAGCGTAGTCTTCAACCAACACAGCGCTACGTGACTAAACTAAGTGTCCACAATGCAACCAACAATCGAGAGTCTTCAGGTGAGAATAACCGCCCTTTTAATTGTGTGCGGTCAGTCTCACGCGCGGTCGCATAATTAAGACCAGCAGGCATGATTCTGCATGATCAGACTCCTAGTACTGCAGTATGTATATTTTCAAGTCATCTAGGTAGTGTATGTTGCCTGCACTACCGCGCGACTGCCGACGTGGCAAACCTTTTATGACATCGTAAATGGGGTGCTACGGGCAGGCAGTGATTCAGATTCCATTAATGATTGATACATATTGTAGTTGATGGACAATTACTTCTATCCTGTCGTACTTGTATGCTTCTCCTTTATCCAAGTAATTTCCGTCACTATATCCCGCATATGACTTCTAATCTCGAAACTTCGCATTCTAAACCGTTCCGGACAATGCCGACTTCTCTCTAGCTGCTTCTGGCGCTGGATCTTCGACTGAGGTGTCGCTCCCGTCTGTGGCCCCGTTGATTTCGGGTTTATTATTGTTACCACGGCCCTCGCGCGACTCTAGATGGAGGGCACCGGTTGTGTCAAGTCTTTCTCTCTCCTTGTTATTGAAAACCAGTCCTGGATGTCCAACTAGCAAAGAAAAGATGGCCAAAATCATAACACTACACAATGTCAATGTCCAATCCTGTGAAGATGAGAAGGGGGTTACCTACGCCGACTCTAGTGCGATGAAGAGTGTTTCGTCTCGGAACCAATGACTGAAATAACCCTCATGCAACTCAACGATACGGTAGACGCAACGCAGCAGTATCAACATGGTACCGAGGCTCAAGAAACTTAGGAAGATCATGAGTCTTCTGCTCATTGGCGGGCGAGTCTTTGATCGAGTGTAGGCGATCATGTAATCTCCAAACAGTCCGCAGAATGCCCCAAGTGAGGCAACCTGCAGCACCAGTCCAGCGAGTGAAATGTTGACGCCTCGATCCGCAGCCTCCTTAGTCGTGCTGACGGAGGACATCGCGCCCCCTACGGCCTGAAGAATCAAAGAGACTATGTCGACAGGGATGAAGGTCCAGTAGTACAGGCGAGGTGAAAATCGCGAGATTGACCGATCGAGAAAGTTGATGCTGAGAGAAGGTCTAATCAGTATTCAAGGTTTGGGCAATGACCATGCTGTAAGCTCTTACGTTTGAGAAAGTAAAACGTATATGGCGGCAGAAAAGAAGACTGGAGCTATTGTGATGCAGACTGAGAGTAATTTAGCCCCAAGATCTTTAAAGTTGACGTGAACACGGCAACTCAAGAAGAATGCCCCAGGGGAAAAGAACACTGACTGATTTGCATAAGAAAACCATTAAAGTCGAATGGGTTGTCATGGATGAATAGTCTCCCTACGTAACCGACAATTTCCAAGACGCAACCACCGATCATGCTTGCTGTGAACCCCCAAGTCTTCCACTTGAACCCCAGGATGGCATGTAAAGCCAGGGCTAAAGAGAAGAACCCGATAAATGTGCCGCTGGCGGGAACAGAAGGCTGGTAACGGAGGATACTCCATTCTATCGGACAAATGTCGAGTGTGCAGTTGGCTTGAGGCCCGAAAGCGATGAGGCCGTCAGGTAAGTCCGCCATTCTGAGAAATGCACCGGCTAGGTGAGTGTTGGAGCTGATGACAAAATTGCAAAAAAGTCGGGCACTATGGGCACGGTAATGACAGCATCACCATCCAGGACAGGTCGGCATGGAGAAAGTTTTATAAATCTTACATTATGCCAAGAGACGGGACTTAGAAAAATCGGCAGCTAGAGTCTACTCAGTCATCAATGACCCAGCTCCCCGGTGTTCCGCAGGAATCGGGCAGATATGGTGTCCGATACATCAAGTCCGCCTCGCACAGGTACAGCGCGCGTGAGGACGTGGCTTATCACACTCCGTTGTGGCCCACTTCCTACATGTGTCTAGTCGCAACCTCCTATGGCCTGACAAGGCCTGAGCTATCTAATCTAGCCGCTAATCCTCTGGTTCTTATTGGGATCTCGTCAACAACGAGACACACCTGCTCTCGACGTATCCTGTCGCCATCACCTCAGCTGCGATACGGAAGTAACACTTGGCAGGCAGGCTACGTGGAATCCAACAGTTCTGGTTCTGCAAAGCTTGGCCAACATCGTGCCCGCCCGGTTAATGTGGTGGAGTGCCTTACGGTTTACCAATCAGATTCCGTGAACAAGACTTTCATCTGCCTACATGAAAGATATGAGTTCCCTGAGCAACTAAAAATCGAATGACTCCCCAAGCAGTCAATAACAAGATACAAAAGCTACTGTGAATTAGGCTCACATCCAATTCGAAACGCGTGGATATCCTGCGCTAAAGGGCGGTGATGGGTTCAGTCTGACATTTGACATCCTTGTCAATCTTGCCTTTTTGGGACAAAATCTCGCGGCGCTAGCTGACTGTGGGGCTCTACCCGGGTGGGTCCTACCGGTTGGTCCGCAGACCCATAAATTCGAGCTCCGTCGGCCGAAGGAAAGGGAGAGACTCACGGCCAGTACGGTGAGATTTAAAATTCCACTCTGGCTTTTGCTCATAGTGAGGCAGTCTCGCCTCTGAATAAAAAGCGGGACATTTTGGATCTTACTAGCAATACTTGCATATTTTAAGACATCAAATTTAACATCTTTTGTCGCGTTGTTGTCAACCTAGCTTCCGGGTCCTCCACGATTCGAATCACAGATCAACAAATGTTGAGAAACTTCATCTGGTGCGGCAGTTCCCCAAGTCTCCAGCAAGCCTTTCCTGTACTCATTCGCCAGTCCAAAGCCGCGACATCTGACGATTTCTAGGAACGCAAGTATCCGCGTCTGCTCCGTCGGGGTTTCCATCTCTCTTCCTATGAAGTCGGCGAAAGGCAGGTAGAGCGCGACATCAAAACCGGACTGACGGGCAAGCGTTTCAACGCAGCTTAGCGTAACTAGCGCTTGCTGATGAAGTGCTTCAGCCGGCATAACCGGTAGCTCGCACATGAGTGATTTCCAGGCTTCGTCATACAACCGGTGAGATAAGCCAGTGAGAGTCCAATGGTAGTAAGGAGTGATGCATATGGAGACCTGGTTATCGGGCTCTTCTGAAAGTTGAAGGAGATCATTTATGACACGAGCCTGTAAAGCCGATGCCTCGCAGATGATGTCGAGGCCCTGTACCTTGAGGTCTATGGCTTCCCGGTAGTTTTCTTTCTCAGACTGGAATTTCGGGGTTCTCTTCTCCGACTTGAGGGCCCACTCAACCATCCTGAAGTTCGTATTGTCAGTAACTCTGTTCTCTATCTGTTGCAAACCCTGGAACGACGACGATTCAAGAAGCTTACCTTGACTGCACTCTAGCCCACTGATTGAGGGATGAGATCATATCGTCTATTTTGTCTTCGTCTGAGATGGTTCCAGGGGCGATTGGACGTGACGATGAAATTTCCAACTCCACCAGACGTTCTGATGGCTCCAAGTTAAGGGCAATAGCCGAGAGCGTGTTGAGAAAATTAAAAAATCGGATCAAACTTCTTTCAAACTGGGTCAAGCCTGCATAGCTTTTTGCCCTTAGATGTTGTGCAATGTAGTCCGAGATTCTTTGCAGCCATTTCTGGAACGCCCCATCTTCGGCACAAAGGACCAGCTTTGTACATCTACTATTAGCCTAAAATTGCACACAAAAGGGTAGGTACTTGGAGGCACACCTCGATTACTGCCAATAGGAGGGTGCTTAGTAGGACCGAGCTGAAGGACGATGAGTCGGGCTTCTTCAACTCTGTCGCCATCAAAGTCTTTTGTTTTACCCATGTACCCAACAGTGCCTTTCTTTCTTTCGGGCTTACTCGCAGTACGTGAGGGTTCTGACAGGCGTAGAGACCACCCATAATTGACAACATGCGACTGACGTTCTCATCACTATGGGAGAGTTCTGTCACACTGGCACTCCGCATTACGGACGCCTGAGTCAAGCATCCAACGGACTGGAAGTATGTGCTGATGTATTTCCAAGAGTCTTGCACCAGCGCTCGAGGGACTGAAGAGGCTTGCTGCCGGACGAACTGAAAGCCTGCGGACGATTCCGTTGAGGCGCACTTCAGGCCGCGAGCTACGCAATTAGAACACGGCCGGCCACCGTTACACTGGCAGAGATTAGTTTTGCTCACTTGGTTTTGGTTTTAGGAGGAGCTCAAACCTTTGCATGTAACCTCTTGCAAGAGGCGCAGCGGTGTCCAGCACGGCGCTGATCAAGTTGCCCGCATGGCATTGGTATGGGCGGTACTGTGACGGCTCTGCTACAACCTCGATTGTTCTTATTTGGGGTTTCAATACGTGACTTAGACAGAAGGAGCGTCGGTACGCATCGATGGGACTGAGTTGATTCGCCGAGAATGGACAGAGTATGGGTGAACTCAGGACGAGGTGTTGTTGAGAAACGGTCTGCCAGCCCTTTCCGCGGAGGCCGAAACGGTGCCCATCGCGTCAGCCCCTGTGGCGCCTAGCGGCACCCTTCCAAGTGCCCCTGTCCACCCACCATCACCAGCTTTTCCATCATTACCACCTTTCTACCACCTTTCCCATCACTACTCTCTGTCTTATCGCAACTTCCTTCAAAAGAAAAGCAGCACCAGCGACAATAGTGCGAATAGCAGTGATAACAAGGATTTGGACGTGAATGCGGCTTGGGTGGCACATCGTTCCGTTAACCCATTTGTCTCCCCGAGACCCAACTGTCCCACAATACTTGATTTGTTATGCCCGACAATACGCTAAAGTAGGTAGGTAGTACTAGGGAAGCTCAGAAACTTGCAGCCAACGCCAAGAGGTTCGTTCCTCGAATTTCTCTATGTATAGACTCATCTCTTGTCTCATAACGTTGTATTAGTGATAGCGACGATTATCCACACTGAACTCTTGTCGTCCCAGTTTAAGTCAAACTGTCAAACGACAGACTGATATGCTGTGAAACAACCGATAAATCAACTGCAGATGCGCCAGGTTCAAAACCTTCACAATCCTGCACCAAGAGCCAAGTTTGGAGGTCCTTACCCAAGGGCCGGCTGAAAATGCGCGATTTGATCGATTGGACAATTTTCTCGATCGCTATCTATTGAATTATCATGGATACTCAAAATGCTAATGGTCGATTCTCAGTTTCTGATCAGAGGTATATATCACAGAAGATGATGTTCCATGTGTCAACTCTTGCGTCCCGCGCAGTCCCTGCGCTATCTTATGGCTGAATTTCCATGACCGATATTGCCAACCCGATTCCTTTCTCTTTGACCTGAAAGACAGGGAGCCTCATAGAGTGAAACTCGATGAGAGTAACCCCTCTCTCCATACTGCCTTGATGGGAAGACATTTACCATCACCCAGGGACAGCACTTCAAGGACATCGCCCTCAACCAACACCAAATCTGCCTTTCTCCCGCTCTCGACCCTTCCACGATCTGGGAATTTCAAACGTTCTGCAGTAATCGATGTGGCAGACTTGAGGACATCCAATGGTGACATGCCAACCTCTTTAACAAGCACCCGCATCTCCATGTGCATGCCAAGGCCGTAAGGTAGACCGACGCTTCCACCAGCAGCATCAGTTCCCAGAACGAGAGGAACCCCCGCTTCATACAAAGCCTTGGTGTTGGCATATGCATTCAGCACAGAGGACGTGGGCTTCTGCTTCGCTGCCATCCCCATAGGTTCTCCGGCTGTCTTGCGGATGAGCATTCTTTGGGCAAATGGGTCCTCAAAGAACGATTTTTGGAAGTCTTGGCCTTCTGCCGTCTGCGAGGCACACTGTCCAAGAGTCGGATTACAGTGCGCTTTGTTGTCCAACATGATCTGGACATAGTCATCGCTAGGTGGCTTATCAAGGAACATGTGGCTCAATCCGTCAGCACCGGCGCGGAGGAGGTCCATGGCACCAGCGTAGCTGAATGCGTGGCCTGTGGTTACAACACCGTATTTGTGCGCGGCAGCGACGACGGATTTCTGGATATCCATCGGAGGGCGCGGAAGATCCATGCCTAGAGTGTCGCCAATCTCGTGGAACATCTTGATGTAAGATGCTCCGTTCTCTTCAACCTGTTGCTTGACGAAGGGCTCCGCATCTTCTGGTTTGTACAATATTGGCCACGTCGAGACAATTTGGTCGACGATGTGATCTCCGCACGGGTTGTCGGCGAATACCCTTCTGATCACAGGGATAGGCCATCCGCCTTCGATCACAGCGCCCAAGCCGGCGCATTTGAAGTCTGCATAGGTCGACTTGCTCTCCGAGAGATTGGCCAACTATTGGATGGTCAGAACATTCCTGAGATCCTTTGGTCAAGGGAAATTAGGTCTCGAACTCACGTCCTTCAGTTTGGCGTTCTCGCTTGGCTCGTTGTGCATATCGCAAACCGTAGTGACACCAAATCTCAAGGACTGCTCGATGCTGTTGATATCTCCGCCAAGTGCATGGATATGAGCATCGATCAGTCCGGGAATCACCGTATCACCAGGCCGCGAAATGACCAGTAACCCGTCCTTGGTATCTCCGGCAAAGCCACCGATACCAACTTGGGTAATGATTCCATTCTTTACATACACATAGCCCTTGTCGATCATTTCGTGTCCAGTGAATATTTTGACATCTTTGAGAACGAATGAGTTGTTATGCTCCATGATTGTGACGGTGGTGTTGGCTGATCGAAGCTTGAATTGCTGACGCTTGAGGTGAGAAGTGTAAGCCCGAAGGTCGAAAAGCTGATCAAGAGTACAGGACCGCCTCCTGATGTGTTTGAGCCAGGCGTGCGAACACTACGGATTAATAAGCCTTTTATAGTTACAGATGAAAATGCTTGGTCACGAAAGCCAATAACGTTGACCAATTTAGCGGCAAAAAGAAATGGAGAGATCGCGCTTATTGTCAGGTACAATCAGAATTCGTTGACCCCACGTTGAAACACCTTCATATGGACCTTTGATTGTTTAACTCCGGCATAGCGCGAAGTAATCGGTCTTCGCGAAGAGCGAAGGGACGCCCGGGCTCTCATAATCGACTGCAGCGAACACCGATGCCAGACACCGACTCAGACGCCGATATTGGTGGCCATTGGATGCCGAACATAGACACCGAGATCGACATAATCACCAACGAAACTTGGAAAAAGCGACGCCACCTAGGGAAATAGGCTCGGAGGGTCCGATGAAACAACTCCTCAAGTCGTTCATTCAAATCTTGGAGAGGTGCAATAGGCGAGGAACAAGATTTCAGCTCCTGAGCCCACTTTGACCTTATGTTGACTACTTGCGGGGGTAAGTTCACGGCCTCTGAGTGTCTTCTGCATCTTGGCAAAATACTCTTTCAATCACGTAGTTGTCTTTCAACCACATTTCTGAATAGCAGAATACAAGGTCGGGACTCTGGTACCCAATTCATAACGCAACGACAAACGTGGCAGCCGGCCTTGTAAAGTCAGAGTTCCACATGATGGATTAATACGATTATCATGGAGTTTCACTCTACGAGAAAGTGAAGGACAATCTGCCGCCACTGCGCAATCGCGGTTACTGAAAGACAAGAAGGCGAGCGAACGCGAAATCTAGAGTGCTTAGTTGCGGTAGCAAAGTTGTCAACTCTAGTTGTCGAACTCTCCAACTCACTGTTGATGCAACGCTCCCCAACCATGTAATAGTGGGCCAAGACTTGCTGGGTGGGTCACAGAACATGACAAGATTCGCGGGAAATGGTATCATCGACTTGAGCCCTTATCTTTGTTACAACACATCCGCATTACGGTAAATCCTAGTTGCTGCTTCGCAACCTCGACGAAACTTTAACAGAGTCTCAGAACAAAGGAACTCACAGCCATGGCGACGGATATCGAAAACCCAATCAACTTTGTTGCTTTTCAGCAGCAAGGTGTCATTTCCCCCCAGATTGGACACCTCGACACAAAATCGCATAGTATTCAGCCCCTCAGCTTCGACTCTGGTACACCTGTTGAGAACTTGTATCAGGTCATCGTGGCGGGCGGACACGTATACAAAGCTTCTGGTCCCGTCTTACGCATGCAGGATGTGAAGCTATTGCCTCCTATCTCAGGGCGGGATGTCCTCGCTGTTGGCAAGAACTACATGGAGCATGCGAAGGAATTCAACAGCTCAGGCTACGATAGCTCTGACAAGGTGGACTTGCCAAGTCATCCTGTAATTTTCACGAAGCGTGCAACCTCAATTATAGCCCATGGAGATGAACTACACATCCACAAGGGATTCACCGAGAGCGCCGATTACGAAGGCGAAATTGGTGTAATCATTGGTAAACCAGGGTACAAGATTAGTGAGAACAAGGCTTGGAAATACGTATGGGGATACACCATTATCAACGACGTTACTGCTAGGGAACGACAAAGAGACCACAAGCAGTTCTACATTGGAAAATCTGCAGACACTTTCTGCCCCATGGTATGCGTTTCACTCAACTTATAAGTTTGAATTCAAGCTGATGCCTCCTGGCTAGGGCCCTATTGCTGTACGGAAGGAGGACCTACCGGATTGGGGTCGGTCCTTGCGTTTGCAGACCCATGTCAATGGAGAACTTCGACAAGATGCCACGGCCAAGGATCTGATCTTTTCCATCCCTCATCTTATCAGCACGCTGTCTGCGGGCCAGACCCTCCAGCCAGGTGATGTTATCGCTACGGGCACTGTAAGTCTCCGCTCTCAGACTACCTGTGATATGTTGGTCAAATGATGCTAATTACGTGCGACTGAAGCCTGCCGGTGTTGGTATTGGCAAGGCTCCTCCGGTCTTTTTGAAACCTGGCGATGACCTCGCTGTCACCATCTCTGGCCTTGGTACCCTGAGAAATAGAGTTGCCGAGCACTCGCAGATGAATCCCACTGAAGTCAAAGTCCAGGCACAGTCCACCGAGCTATTTCGCCTTGAAAACAGCGAGAAGTCAAAGCAAGCTCAGTTCGGCCTGAACAAGAACGTCGGTCGCTTCGGGGCAGGTTACCAGCGTTTTGGTGTGGGAAAAGACCACATCATTTTTGTCCATGGTCTTGGAGGCACCAAAGACTACTGGCTGCCATTGATAACTGCTCTTGAACTCGGAGACTCCGCCTCGGTACACGTGTATGACTTTGCAGGACATGGCCTTACACCAACGCACCCTCTGGACACCATCACGACCGACTTCCTTTCACAAGATCTTTCGGAAGTTTTCAGTCTAGCCGAGGTGAATTCAGGCACTTCACCTGCAACTCTGGTTGCTCACTCTTTCGGATGCCTGATCGCCATTAATTATGCCCTCGCGCATCCCGGACGCGTCAAAAAATTGGTCCTCTTGGGGCCACCTCCCTTGCCTTTACCTTCCTCGGAGAAGGAGAAATTAATCAGAACTGCGGCTCTCGCAAGAACTCGGGGCTTGTCCGAAATTATCGACAACGTAGTCGCGACCCAAGTCTCAGGTCATACCAAGAGAAACAACCCTTTGGCGGTGGCTGCTGTGCAGCTCAGTCTCGCCGGTCAAAACCCTGAAGGTTACGCCAAGGCATGCTCAGCTTTTGCTTCGAATGAGGCCATTGACCTCCAAGGGCTCGAAGGGCTTGATGTGGAGACTCTGCTGGTAACGGGAGAAGAGGACTCCATATCGTCCCCAGCGGTGGTCAAAGATTACGTGCAGAGAATAAATGGTTCTCGCAAGACTGTGCTCCCAAACGTAGGCCACTGGCATGTCTTTGAGGATTTCGCTGGTGTAGGCCAGCGTCTTCGAGAGTTTTTGTGAGATCCTATAACTTAGCTGTTTCGCTTTAAGACTACAAAACGATAATAGCTACTTTGAGGAGATTCGAAGACGTATTTGCCATCACGCCACGCCTCAACATGAGCGGGACAATTTGTAGTTGCATAAGAAATCTTGCCTTGAACTCTTGAACAGTAATGGATTTCAAGCCCTTGAGGGGCTCAAGAACATGAACACCATCGCAGCAAAAAAGGGCGCCTGTGTTAGCGAGAAGGATTTGACGCTAGATATAGTGCCTCACCTCTCTTTGGCCCTGGTTCCTATCGCCATCATAACATCTGTCACTTACATAAAGTGATATATCAATGAAATATGAAGGCTCAAGAGATGCCGAGAGAAAATGATACAAGGTGCAATAGTAGTTGTAAACAGTACCCAAGGACAGGGACAGGATTCTAATGTGCTAACTGACACTCTATTTCATCAGCCACTTGATGCGCTCATGATTCCAGTAGTTGCATCAAATTATTTGAATAGCCTTGTCGATAAAAGTTCTGGTAGTAATATAGCTAAATTCGACGCGCCGCCAATATCTTTTAGTCCAAGGTGAAGGTCGGCCTTGAAGACATGCGGCAACGACTAAGGTAATACACGCTTACGCATGTCGTGATAATCTTAAGACCACATCAGTGCATGCAAATGTATATAGTCTGAAGGGTTCTCCTCCCAGAACTCGAGGTACTTCTGCTTACGGAGCCTTCTAAGGTGAAAGCTTGTAAGTGGTCAATCTGTGACAGTTCTTAAATGCCATAAGGAAAGTTGTATTCCGATTGAACTCTGGTGCTGAAGAGAGAAAGCAAGAAAGCAGTAAGGTAAGTATCTCAGGTAGGCAATTACAAGTCGGCCACGAGGTTTTCGAAGTCTGCTCATATGCCTACCTCGTTATCTGCATCACAAGACGGGATAGAGTTTTCAGCAAGGGAGGATATGGGGACGTTGATTCGTTGAACTGCTAGCGATGACGCTTCCCCCAAATGGGCGTTCTGCTGACATCAAAGTTCAACAGTACCACGGGCTGTCTCACCTCATGTTCCACGAAAACGAGGAGCCCAACCTCTTTCATTTTCAGCCTTACGTATCATGGCCTTGGAAACCACCGACAAGAGCTCTCCGTAGAGGGATGACTGACTTTCTTCCAAATTCCTAGTCTCCAGCCCATACAAGACGTACGGCTTTTTCAGCCTCATCACCAGCCTCTCAGTTGGTCTATGAGACTCGAGAATTCGACGAAATGGTGTTGCCATTGGACATGGTCAGGGGACTCTGGTCCATAGCAATTACATCATGCATCGCGGCGCTTATCTACTTCTTTTCGAAGTTCTATGCTGCACGTCAGACGATATGGCGAATGCAAAAAGCGGGATTGGTAAAACTCCCCCAATTTCTACCACAAATCATCCGTGTTAACGATCGCTGTAGCCAACACCGGATTATTCTTCCCTGGGCGGGCACTTTCCGCTCATAAAGAAGATCATGGAAACTCTACCGTCAGACAGTATCATCCACAACATCATGTGGAAGATATCAGAAGACTACCCAAACGGTATCTTCTATCTGAGCCTTTGGCCTTTCGGCGGCACTATGATGGTCCTTGCAGACGCCGACGCAGCGTCTCAGCTCGATAGCTGGGCACTCAGTAAAGGAGTCGACATCATCGACCCTATCGAGAAGGTGACTGGCGGGAAGAGCTTGTTGACCATGAAAGGAGATGAGTGGAAGCATTGGCGACGCTTGTTCAACCCGGGGTTCAGTGCCGGGTACATGATGGGTTTGGCGCCTGTCATCGCAGATGAAGTGGCCCTTTACCGGCAGAAGCTCCTGGCGAAATGCGAGACTGGACAGAGCCAAGTGTTCCTACTTGAAGATCTGACTTTGAGGATGACCTTTGATATCATAGGGTCCGTTGTGCTGTAAGTATCGTAACCTTTTATCTGAGCTTACGACTTTCTGTGCAGCATGCTGACTTACCTATGCGATGATAGGAATACTCGACTTGGTCATCAGACTCGGGACCACCCTTTGGCAGCAGCTCTTCGAAAACAGATAGAATGGACGTCCTTCCGTGAACCACTAAATCCAGTAGAAAGGTATCTCAACATCCGTCCGCTCGTCCTGTGGCTCAACGGGAAGAAGCTGGATCAGTATTTATCTGTAGAGATCGACCAAATACTTGCGGACCGTTCTGCAAACTTGTCCCATTCAAACGACACAACGCGCTCGAAGTCGATAGCTTCACTATTCATCGACGAGTATCTTAAGGACTTGGACGAGGAGGGCCTAGACAAGGGAGAGGACGCCGATACCACCTGGAAGATCAAACACATCATCACACCTCAGGTACGGCTCTTCCTGTTCGCAGGTCATGATACGACTAGCAGCACCCTTTTGTACTGCTACTATCTCCTCTCTCGGAATCCGGAGATTGTATCTCTTATCATAGCTGAACACAACAAAGTCTTCGGAACCGACCCGTCACAGGTTCAGGATAAAGTCCACAGAGACCCGCAACTTCTCAACCAGATACCTTACACCGTCGCGTTCATCAAAGAGGTGCTGCGCATATTCGCTCCTGCTGGTGCTATGCGCCAAGGACGTCCCGACGTCCAGATAGTCGACGCGGATGGTCGCGTACTCCCCACAAAAGGTTGCCACGTCTGGACTCTTGTTCAGGCCATACATCACAACCCCAAATACTGGAAAGATCCCGATGCTTGCATCCCTGAGCGCTGGCTTGTTGGCCCGGGAGATCCATTGTATCCCCATAAGGGCGCCTGGCGGCCTTTTGAGTGGGGTCCACGGAATTGTATCGGACAGACATTAGCAATGATCGAGTTGAGAGTAGCGTTGGTTATGACTGTGCGGGAGTTCGTCATCAAGCCTGCATATGAAGACTGGGATAAGCTTTATCCAAAATCCGGTATTCGCAGCGTCAATGGCAATAGGGCGTATCAAGCACACAAGGGTGGAGGCGGAGCACATCCTGCAGATGGGTTTCCTGTGAAGATTGGTCTGCGACACGGTTGACAAGACGGATCAGAGTTTGAGACTCACGCCAATACATCGTCGAGGCTCGGTGAAAGCTATACGTATGCATTGCTTTGAGTTTCGGCAGCGATACTATCTTGGGATATCTCGAGGCAGCTTTTCTCCCATAATGTGGGCGGAAGTGGCAGACTTGCATCTGTCTCATGAAGTAGACAGGGACTCGTGAGTCTCTGCTGGAATGGGATAATTACCTACACCAAGGGCCTGTTGACTGAAGAATTGCCGCGGGACCATTGAATTTCGGTTCGAAATACGTGAAATGTACATGTGTTGCTGTAGGTTAGTGATAGAAAGGCAACAGCAAAAAGACTGACCAAAGTGGGAATGCGCTTGTCCTCGGAGAGTTTTAACTGCTTTTCGGATTTTTGTCTAGGACGCTAAGTCCGAGGCAAACCTGCATGGTTTAAGTTTGAAAGACGCGCATCTCATTCTCAGGGGAAACGTTCACCCTGCCTTGATCACGGATATTTCCCGCCTCACACGGGCGAAACCCACATCGTTCAGGCATGTAGGATAGGTTAAGAGCGGACCGTAGACGGCCCTTGAACTGTAAAATACGGGGCTCTCAGTGCCGACCGATGACGAAAAGCTCGGCCTCCTAAGGTTCGGGCCACACATCCCACGGCGATATCGCCGGTATGCCACGTTCGCAGTCCGCAGTCCGCAACCCGAAGGCCCTGCGTACGTTCTATAGGTGGGTTGTATCCGGATGCGACAAAATGCGTGCTGGTTTTCATCGAAACAAGTGGAACTGGTGATAAAACGGCCCATGGTGTCCTGTGCTGTTATCCCTGCTACATGAATCAGATAACGTCGATGTCACGGATCAATATGTGGCGAACCCGGCAGCTGCTATGGAGTTCATGGTAAGCGCTTGGTGGGCCTGGGTGCGTGGCATCGCTCCCGCCGGCCTACAAGCCCAGGGAAGATTCATTTCCGGGGCCCATGAACTTCCCGCTTCAATGATACCCTTTCTGAAGTGTTGCGGTACGACGACGGACTGCACGACTCTAAAGTCCGGCTCACGATAGCATCGCAGATCTCGCAGCTTGGCAGATACCCGAGATATAAGAGCTTCGGTCGCCCTTCACTACTCCAGTTTGGTCATCAATATCAGCAACATCAAACAAACTAGATTCTTTCGAACACTTACAGCGAATTGTTAGTTCGCTCCATATCAACGCCATGGCGGTCCAAGACGAAAAGCGCCAAGTCATCATCGTCGGCGGTGGCATCACGGGCCTGACATTGGCGTTGATGCTACAAAACCTCGGAGTCGACTATGTGCTCCTTGAGGCTTACGGCACAGTTACACCCAACGTCGGAGCTAGCATCGGCCTGTTTCCCAACGGCCTCCGAATTCTCGATCAACTCGGATGCTACGATGACATCCTCGCCAGAGGCCAGCCCGTCGAAGAGCAGATTGTCAGGAACAGCACAACAGGCAAGCGCATCATGACCCGCAAATCAAGAAGCCTCCTCACCAAACGACACGGCTACCCCAGCATCTTCATGGAGCGTTTCCAACTTTTGAACGTGTTGTACGAGCACTTGAAGGACAAGAACAGGATCTTCCTCAACCAGAAAGTCCAAAGAGTGGAGAATCTTAAGGACAGCGCCCTGGTCTATACCAAAGACGGCTCCGTCTTTGAGGGACAAATGGTGGTCGGCGCAGACGGTGTACGCAGCACAATCAGACAGGAAATGTGGAGGAACGCAGACGCCAACGACGACTCCAGCGCCATCCCGGCCCGCGACAGACAAAACATCTCCTGCGAGCACGCCTGTATCTTCGGCACCGCCAAGCCCATGGCCGGCGTGGCCCCGGGCCAGGTAGTTGCCGCTAGCGGCAAGGGCACTGTGGCCGGCTGCATGGGCGGCCCCGGCGGCGAGGTCTTTGTCTTTTGGTTCTGGACGCTGCCCGAGGGCCAGCGCTCGTACCCGATCGACGAGATCCCGCGGTTCACGGACGAGGACAAGCAGCGCGAGTTCGACCGCAGCGTCGACGCCCTCGTCGCTGACAACGGTCTACGGTTCCGCGAGGTGGTGAAGAACCTCGAGTACAGCGGCGTCACGGCCCTCCCGCATTTTGTGATGAGGCGGTGGCATTACGGGCGCATCGTCATCCTCGGTGACGCGGCGCACAAGTTTAACCCGCTTGTCGGCCAGGGTGGCAACAGTTGCATCGAGTCCTGCGCCTCGCTGGTCAACGCCCTCCAGGAACAGAGGATTATCGGCAAGGGTGCTTCTTCTGCGGCAACGTGGAAGCTGCCCACCCTTTCAAAGGCGTTCGTCGCCGTTGAGGAGCAGCGCGTGGAGAGGCTGGCGTTCATGGTCGAGCAGTGCCAGGAGGCCATGCGTATGTCGGCCTGGAATACCTGGAAGGGCCGCCTGGTGCACCAGTACATTGCGCCCCTCATGCCGCTCGCCAAGTGGCTCGACTTCTACAGCGACCAAATTGCCGGTGGCCTGAGTTTGAAGGGTGTGAAGCCCCCTTCTTCGGGCCACGAGTGGCCCTATAGCGAGGAGAAGACTGTGGAGGAGAAGGCTATGACTCTAAGCAAGGCGAGCGTCATCGCTACGATCCCTGTCGCTGCCTTGACTGCTTTCATGGTAGCGCGCGTTCTTCGCCAGGAGAACGGTGTTGGTGGATCGATGCTGCTCTCGCGGGTGATGGAGAAGATTTCAAGTTTCCGGTGATGAAAACAAGAAAGACGCGGGGGATTGAACTTAGGGTGCTACATGGCGCAGAACCTTCACTAGACGGCGTGTTTTTCTTTGATCACAACACTATCTACTTCTTATCCATCTCCTCTTCCATTTGTCTGTTGTAGAATTAGATAATAAACCACACGTCAGCATTGGATAGAAAGCTATTTCCTTAGAGTGTGTCGTGTTAGACCAGAACGGTGCTTTCAAGATCAACTTCATCAGCAGTGGGAGGACGACCTTGAGCATTGTTCACCCGCTGCAACATGATACTAGCCCATCGGCCCTGCCCGTTCCATGGGAGGCACATAATGTGAAAAAAAGACTGATAGCCTGGTCACCCGGGTCCTCATTGCCCGATTTGGCGCCGCCATAACCTATTTACATACCGCAACGGTTGGAGGCGTTGATATCATCTGCAACACTGCACTTACGCCTCTCGACATCAAATAAAAGTATCGAACGGGTCCAAAAGGTGAGCCAGTACATAAGCGCACTGCTGGACGCAGACTACGCACAAGATGCTGAAAAGAACAGTGGGAAATCTTCGGAGCAACACCGCGTCTTCCTCAGATAATGTACCGTCGATGAAGTCTTGCCGTCCATGAGAAGACTCCATCTTCAACTTTCATTAAAGTAGGCAAAGCATCCCGATCTCCTAAAGACTACAAACTTTGAAACCCAACAGACTCGTAAAAATCAGGATAGGGGCACCACCCTCCGAGACACCAAGCAGAGGAGAATCCGTGAAGCACGGAGAACGAAAAACACCACAATGCGCCTCACTCTAGCCCTAATTTCGACCATCCTCCTCACAACCTGCACCGCCGACTACATCGTAGTCAACACCCGCTGTCACTCCTGGGACCCCAAATCCTGTGAACGCGTCGACAGCTTCTTCCACTTCAACGGCGGTCGGCAATCCGTCAACGGCAACCACGGCTGCCGCAACTCCCATTCCCGAAAGCTCTTGATATCGCAGTGCCTTAACTACGAGACGAATCGCGGGCACTTCCTTTTCATGCACCAGGACATACGGTGCCTACGGCTCCTGCCCAAAATCACGCTTCATAGGTGCGGGCACGGCTGGTTCCGGTGCTGGAGCGGGATGTGGGCTGAGACGCCGTGTTTGAAGGAGCGGGAGGAGGTGCCGATGGAGGATATTGAGACTTGATGAGGTTCTGTACCCGTTTTAACATTACTGGGGGTTGTTTCTAGGTAGTGGTGTTGCGTCACAGACTGGATGCTTGGGCTCGCCCTTCCACGGTGAGAGTGGGCGTCGGAATGAGTGTGATGAAACGTCAGGTTTTTTTGGAAGGATCTTGGCCCAGGCGATAAGCAGACGTTGTGGGAACTTTGCAGAGACCGAGATGTTCATGGAAGTAATCAAGGCCTCAGAAATCATCTATAAGTAGTCGAAACTTGATTAGCTACTCGATTAACCGCCCGTTGTGTTGTCCTTGCTTAGCCAAGCTGGATGATGCTCCACCATCTCATCTAAAGGTCTTCTAGAGGTCTCGAATACTCCCTAGAGCAAGGGGGAGAAAGGTGCTTAGGCCTGAGAATCTCAAGTTCATTCATAAAGGTCCGGGAAGGTGGCCGAGGTGTATGATGGGGTGGTTAAAGTAACAACCAGAAAGTCCTCGAGCCTCTGATAACCTGACCTTTTGTTCGAATCCCTGTTGATGAACCCTTTCTCATGGTTCTGCGAGGCACCTCCCTCCGATGTTCAGGATTTATAGTCGTTTGACAAGTTGGGGTATACACAACTGTCACACACGTGGATGGGCAAATCAAGGCAGGAACGAGATATAGATATCTATGTACCTCTTGAATACAAGAGGCATTGAGTGCAACCAACGCGAATCCGCGATGTGGGTATAAGCGAGATATAGAAGACTTGACTGTCATGTAAGGTGCGGTTGCGGCCGTTGTCGTGATTTTCAAGGAAGAGTTAGAGTAGGTGTCGTTGGTAATATCATAACTTTGGGTCACCCGAGGATGACTTCTCCTCTTTCTCTGCAGTCACCGGAGTTGCTGGCGTTGTAGAAGCGGAAGCCGACTCGGCCTTGACACTTGGCGCCTCTTTGTCCACACTACCAGCAGGCGCGGACGTCTCCTCATACCGCGATACTCCACTCAGCAAATCAGCGCTCTTCGGTTTCTCGTGCTTCATCTCAGCAACAGGCGCGTTAGAGTCGAAAATGATCGCAACCTCGTCGAGAGGGGTGGCGGCCCCCTGCGCCGCAAGCTGAATCTTCTTCTTGGCCTCGATCCGGAAGTCCTTGGCGTCCTGCGGTGCGCCTTCAGATCCATTGATGAACCTCCCCTCGCGGCCGCGATCGTCCTTGATGTCTGTGCCAATCTCCCCGCCTTGTCCCTGGATTGCCTTGGACATTCTCTGGACGACGCCCTCGGGAATACTCTTTTTCGCGTCCTCGGTGTCGCTTCCGCCGTCTTGCCGTAGAGGGAAGCCGACTTCTTCTTCCTCCTTGGTAGATTTCGCGGCGGGTTCTTCGTCTTCTTCTTCCTCTTCCTTGTCGTCGAGCTTGAGCGCCGTGTCAACGCCTTCAGTGACCCTCCGGATCTCCTCCTCCAGATCCTCCTCTCCTTCGCCAGCAGCCGATGCAAGCTGTCTCTCAGCCTCCTTCTTGCCCACGATACCGCGCCAGAGCGCCTCCAGCTCACCGCCCCAGCCAAGCAGGGTAGCAAGCTTACGAACCCCAGCATCACACGTCCCCAACTCAACAACGTCATCCGCCCTACGACCCATCTGTCCCACACGTTCTCTGTTGAGCAACAACCGCGGCACGCCAGACCGCGAGGCCTCGGCTAGCCCAGCAAAGGGATAGACCGACAAACTGGTACCCATGACAATAATGAGATCAGCCATCGCAGGCAGATGCGTATTGTCACGGAACGTCTCCGGCAAGGCCTCCCCGAAGAACACGATGTCCGGCTTCACGAGACCGCCGCAGGAATCGCACTTGGGCACATGCTCGTCCTGGACGTGCTTTTCCATCCGGTCGGCGGGGAATGTGTCCTTGCATTCAATGCAGCGCTGGGTGGCGAAGCTCCCGTGCGCCTCGATGATCTTGTCGTCCGGTACGCCGGCGCGTCTCTCGAGGCAGTCGATGTTTTGTGTAAAGTTCATCTGCAAGAGGCCCTTTCTCGCGAGCAGGGCAATGAAGGCGTGGGAGACGGTGGGGTGGAATTTGCCGGGGTAGAGCTCCTTGGCGAGGTAGTAGAAGGGCTCGGGGTGCTTGCGGAAGTAGGAGATGTCGAAGACGGCTTCGGCGTAGGGGAGGTTGAGACGGGCTAAGTTGGCGTAGAGGCCGGTGCCGGGGGATCTGAAGTCGGGAACTAGAGGATGGTTTGTTAGACTACTCACAGTATTCAATAGTAGTCTGGATATTCAAGTAGCGTCAAAGGGAGGAGTGCATACTGCCAGCGGCTGTGGAGATGCCGGCGCCGGTCATGACGGCAATCTTCTTGACATCGCCGGATTTGATGTAATCGGCAATGGCATCAAGCGAGCGCGAATCGAGCGTCTTGGGCTGAACGCTCTCGTCTAGCATCGTCGACTCCTCGTTACCCATCTTCTTGCGCGGCCGGTTGGGGTTGGGCCGGCCCTTGGGGTGTTTGTCGCGGCGTCGGCGGCCTATGATGGGCAGATTGGCGGGGTTGGTGGGTGGGGATAGCGGGGAGAAAAGTCTGGTGATGTGGTGCAGGTTGCTGTTGAAGAGAGGAGGGTTTACAACAGTTCGTGAGATTTGTGTCGCGTTACCAAAGAAGCTCTGTGAGAATGTCTCGGTCAAAGTGCGAGGGTAGCCTAGAGAGTGACGCAAAGCAGGTGATATGTGAGGTGTGGTTGGATGGTCAGAGGCAGCTGTTTGCCTCGCCGGCAACTCACAAAAAAGTCGTTGGCTCGCTTCGCCGTTACATCATGCGGTGACCCCACCCCCGCCATCCCTTAGCGTCGTGCTCGGGCGTTTGGAGCTCTTATCGTTATCGGATGAGCCCTATAACGGTGGCGGGTGGCGCGGATCAAGGCCGGGAATACGGGCAGGTAACCTAGAATAGTCAGTAAATACTCATTGGGTGTTGGTTTTTGTCTATCAATGACCTCGAATCTTGCCATCTTCGAGCAACTCGTAACAATGGGATGAGTAAGTCTGGCAGTCAAGAGAATCTAAATTATTTTAGCCCTGGATTGGTCTTAGTCGCAACATGGAGAATACTGAAGATATCAACTTTGGTTCTTTCCTTCAAAAGGGGTAATTCTCAATGAGAGCAAAAATCACTGGCTATTGCAACTTTGACTGTTGGATTTTGTATACACATTGAGCGCATTTATATGTAGGTTATACACCTCTCTATGTCCTGGCGGGTATCTATGTCTTCCTTGAATCGAGGTCTATCCCTCCCAGATACCAACATGATCCATATCTAGCGGATCTTGTCTCTAGGCAGACGATAGGTAAACGCAATCGCAGTACCACCAATAGCCATGACAGTCGCCGCCATGTACGGCAGACCAAGCCAGATGCCGCCTGCCGAGTTGCCGGCTTTCAACAAGCTCGAGATCACCGGCGCTGAAACGAGCAAGCTCACCTGCTCTACCCAGGTGATGGCTGTGTTCAGTGTGCCAATCGTGTGCGGCTCAACGACGGCGTTGAGAATTGCTCGGCAGATATTTGTGTAAACGGTGCCCATTGAGAAGATGATGAGGGCTATGTCAAAGGTCAGCAATCTGGGTATTTGAGGACCTGGCCCAGCCCGGTGCAGATGGCTAGTTGATAGAACAAGGGCAAGCATACCGATAATCAAGAACCAAGGCGCGAATGCAACGGCGACCATGAAGCAACCGATAGCCAGGAGGATACCGCTCATTCGGGTGAGCCACAGGTCCCGGACCAGAGGATGGACGCCCGTACGCTTGGTGATCAGCCAGCTCAGTGCCGGAAGAATGGCGAGTAGCATGACCATGTTTGTAACTGTTGAGACGGTCCCAAGAAGTGTTGCCTACGTAGTAAAAAGGAATCGTCAGCCACGGGACCATGAAGTGTGTGTGAGACTGAGACGGCGCGATAGCTACTCACCTTTGCCCAAGACCACCCCAATAAGTTGTGCACGTATTGGGACATGATGTCTATCTTGACATACTTTACAATAACTGTAAGGTTAAAACCGAGCACGAGGGAAATCACGCTCTTGGATTTTATCAAAAAGGTGTAGACATGACTCATATCGTTCTTCACGGCGAAGACGATCTGCTGCTTGAGTGTGCGCTTGTCTCTTGCATCTTCTTCGGATCGCGAGAGTGTCTGCTCAACCTCCTGATCGGCAGCGCGGCGGAGGTCCAACGTCTCTGGGATGAAGGGCGGCAGGCATGTGCCGATGATCAAAAGGACCATGCCGACGCTAAGAGGCAGCCATGGGTTCTTGCTCAAGAGGTAGGCGCTCAGGGGCGCAACTACGAGTTCTCCCGCTAGCGCAATTGCGCCAATCTTGTAGTAAACCGCGGTCCTATCGAATATGAGCTTTCGGGTGACTGGTATTGGCAGTGGACAAATCTTACAGGCTGAAAATGGGGACGACATCAGAGATCATGGTCCAAGTCATAGCTTGAATCATGCCTGCGCCTCCACCTATGAATTGGAAGACAGCTCCGAACCACATAGTCCAGAGAGGGAGAACATTGGGCCACAGTACTGTTGTCAATTAGCAAATTTGATTGGCAGAAAAGGCATTTGGAAGTCCTACGGGGAAGCAACATCCAGGCAAGCTCCAACGTGATACCCAGCATGGCCAGGGACAGGACTGGGCGGCGGCCATACTTGTCTGCAATGACTCCGTAGGGAATCGCAGTAAGTAATGCTGCAAATGAAAATTTAGCCGGGGTTGATAGTCAGGTTTAGAGAGCGAGACGCACACGGGACACAGTCGAATGAGTTTTGCCAGCCTTTGATCATGGCTAGCTCGCCCTGTACATCAGAGCCCTTACAAACATCATCATCCTCTGCCGACATGATGTGGTCGGGGTAGTGTTTGCGACAGATGATTTCTTCCATGAGCTGATACGAAGGCGGGATCTGGAGATAGGCGCCAACTTCGACGATAAGAATAAAGGTCATTGCCAGACCAATGACCTTAAGCTGGTATATCCTGCTCGGGGCGACTGTAAGTGGCAAATCGTGTGGCAACAACAACGTCTCTTCTTCAGGCCTGCTTTCGATGTCGCCGTTGCGATCGTCAACCGCTTTCGTTGGTGCCATCTTGTGATGTGTCGTTCGTGGTGACTAAAGGAGTGGTAGAAAAGAGAAAGAAGCGTACAAAAAGAAGAGGTTGGATGTCTCAAAAGAAGTTTGAAGAAGTGTAAGTCTACTCTGAAGACAGAGCCTCAGATATTATCGGGTGCGGTGCTAAGTGTGGTGTAATAGCATCAATACTTCCCGGAGAGGAAGGTCGATGGAAGGTATGCGAGTGTCGCGTCGCTAATCAGTCGCTGGCCCTCAACTGTAATACGGAGGAATCGGACCCTGGTCGTGGACCGCCCGAGCTGGCCAGTCCCTGTAGACACGCTGAGCCAGCAACGAATACGAGTCAGACTGCCAGTTGGACACCGCGGAGAACCCTTTCCACAACTGATAGACATGACACGAATGGGCTCTGCGATAGCGCGTTATCGCCCCCCGTTGCAAACTTTTGCAAATGTCTCCCGAGTCCCTGCTGGCCGGCTATGTCTGTCGCTTGTACGGCGTTGACGCTAGTCGTTGTTTGGGCTGAATCCGACCGGTTGGTAATCCTGGCGCCGTCCTTGCATGCAGTTAGTCGTGGTGGGAACGCAAGGTCGTCGTCAAGGGCCTCGTGCGTCTTACATTCATCGGCGCAATAGAAGCCCGAAGAAGCAAATTTGTTCGTTGACCATGACGACGGCCATCTTCCTACTAGACCGAACTCGACTCCGCGTTTATCCTCTCCTCTCTATGTCGGGCGGGTCTCTCAGAAGTTCTTGCATGATTGCTACTCGACGATCTGTGGGAGGTTCGTCCAAACGTTCAGAACCATCAATCTCCCACTTCGACCCGGCGGGTACTTTTCGAACGGGGGTCCCTTGGAGATCGCTAGAATTGGGACGGTGGTCAAAAAGCTTGTTGAAGACTGACGTGGTGACGCGTCCAGGAATGTTGAAATAGGATGCTACCCTGCGAGGCTAACATAGCTTTCTCGGACCGAGGCCGCTCTCATTCTATTCGTATCGCAAAACAAACCGTCTCAGAAAGTAGAAGAGATGTCGCTGATTTCTCTGCTGGACGCTTCGGGATCCTGGCTGCGAAAGTGAATAGTAAGTGGTTGACATTCTAGCTACACGCATTGTCTGCAACAGTCTTGAGGCGATCATGCGGGTAATACCCAAGCGAAGTCCAAGGTAGCGCTGATATCCGACAGCAATTGCCGTATGACTTTGATATCGGTACCTTCTGCATTCCTCACATATTCAGGTGGAAATGTCCTGTCGGCAGGAACTGGATGATGACTAAAGGAGGTTAATACCGCGGGGCCGCAAGCACTAGCCAGCCCGGAGCAGTGACAGAAGCTACCCCGCCATCACACTGGAGCTTCCTCGCCTCTCCTCCAACTCCAAGACAAGCGTCACCACAATGTCTGCCAAAGTGACCGCCACCAGCCCTCTGGTAAGCATAACTTACTTCAAGCAATCCCGGTCTACAATCTACATTCAGCTGACCCGTAAAACCGCAGGGCGAGGGCGAAGCCCGCTGGATCAAGCTCATCAAAATCAATTACGACGACCAGAACGGCAACGCCCGCACCTGGGAATCCGCCGAGCGCCGCACCCGCCCCAAGAACGGCGAGATTGATGGCGTCGGCATCGTCGCTATCCTCGAAAAGCCCACCGGACCCGAGATCATCCTGCAGAAGCAGTACCGTCCGCCCATTGACAAGGTCTGCATTGAAGTCCCCGCGGGACTCGTCGACGAAGGCGAGACGGCCGAGCAGGCTGCCGTGCGTGAACTCAAGGAGGAGACAGGATACGTTGGCAAGGCATCTGAGACCACGCCGATCATGTTCAATGGTATGTTGCTCGAGTACCTATACTCCGTATGAGCCCCGGAATAGCTCACCTAAAGTCCATCACTCCTAGACCCCGGCTTCTGTAACACGAACCTTCGCATGATCCACGTCACTATCGACACCTCCCTCCCCGAGAACCAGAACCCAAAGGCCGAGCTAGAAGAAGGAGAATTCATTGAGGTCTTCACCGTGCCGCTGTCCAACTTCTGGGCAGAGTGCGTCCGTCTCGGGAAGGAGGGCTACGCGATCGATGCTCGCGTGGGGACCATTGCCGAAGGCATCGAATTAGCAAAGAAATTCAAGCTTTAACGGTGCTACATGCTTGCCAATGCTTGCCTCCGTCCAAGTTATAACTTGCCCTCGCGCCGGAGACCCTCCCAAAGAGCCACCGCGGCGAGACACTTTGCATCCCGCGCGCCCTCCCGCCACAGATCCTTCATCGGCACGAGCTTCAACGTGATCTTCTCCCCATGATCTCTTAGCCCAGTCAGCTTGCCGCTCCATTCTGTCAATTGCTCGCGTGGGATCCTCTTCTCGTGGCTATAAAGCGTCACAAACTCGTCGCATCCGCCGGCAGAGGGGTACATTGCCTCTGCCAAGCCCTCTTCGGCTTCGTTTCCTTTCGATCTGCCCGCGCCAGCCAGCTCGCTCAAGCACGTCAGCTTGGATTCGTGAATCTCCAGGCCAAGCTCCTCCTTGATCTCCTTTGCCGCCGCGCCTGCGAAACTACCGCTGTCGTCGACCATGCCGGCGGGCAGTTCCACGAATGACAGGCTGCCGACCGGCAAGCGGGGCTGCACCGTCAGGACGGCGTAGCGCTCGTCACTATCGGGCGGCGCGTCGTCGGGGATGAGCATCACCAGCATGCCGACGCTGGGTCCGCGAAGGAAAACGATGGCGGGCAGCCCTTCTCCCGCCTCATTCTTGACGTCGGCTACGACTTTAAGGAAACCGACGCGGCCGGAGCCGAAGATGTCGAAGGCCTGGACTGTGATGCCGCGTAGGCGGTAGGGATCCTGGTGGAATGGGTGATCCTTGCTCTTGGCTTGCAGGCTTAGGGAGTTGCTGAGGCCCTTGACCCAATCCTGGCTTGACGGTCAGCTCTGTTTTGACCCTTGAGGAAAGAATTCCGAGGAGCAGCTTCACACGTTGAAGGGTCGGAAACCTAGGAGTTGGTCCTCTGAGAGGCCATTGGGTAGCTTCGCTTGGATGCCGCTGTCTTGTAGTGTGACTGTCGACATGGTTCGTATGATGATACTTCGATGCGTGTTGGGAAGGCCTGGCTGAGTGAGAGTTGATTGAAAGTTATTGAACCTTGGTCTCGTATTGAGATGATTGAGAGTTTGTCGAGAAACAAGTGCGGCTACTCTCATTTCATTGAGATTGTTATGGAAGATGCCGTCCTACAACCTTTTAGCGTTGATGTAGATGAGTCGATTGACGTCAGACTAATGAAGCGGATTGGCGGGGCCTCCTCCGGCTTAGTGTTTGACCGGGGTTACCCAAAGCCTTGCCCCTGCACAACCCGGAGGCTCGCGGTTGATCAACAGTGGCCATCTTAGGTGAATCAAAGATATCCGAGGCTCATTCTGTCGACCTATAACTAGACTTTGCTACCCCTTCACTTTCGCCCATTTCAATTATTCATTTAATTATCTGCTCTCCTGTTGCTAGCGGATAGAACGTCCCATCCTTTACTCACAAAGAAGAATAACGAAAAGTGTAATACCTCAGGAACCTTCCCCAATGCAGACACCTACTCTTGCATCTGGCCCAGGATGTGCGGATGGTAGCTGAAGCGTACCTGACCTCTTTAGAACCTTCCCGCTTTATTAGAAGCCTTGGCTTAGTGAGGAACCTACAGATGAAGGGTACAGAAGGTCTTGGATGATGGCGCCACCGTCCTGAATCATCGCCCCAGGAGCCACATTGTCTAGAAGGGCAGGTGCTGGCTGGCCGTTCCTTCCACATAAGTGAATATACATCAGAAGTCCATATAACCCCCCTCAGTCCTAGTTCTGTCACCAGCAACGGCAGGCGCCCCTCTAAGCCGGGGGAGCAGGACAAACTGGCTGGATGGTGGAATGGTTAAATGGTCGACAATTACCCCTTCTGCCTACTCAACTGGCTACGAGTTCGAGTCCGCATACGATCCCAGCATGAGCACCATAATAACCGCCAAGAGATGTAGCCATACCGGTGGTGAACTCCTTTTTAGTTATATGTGGATATCGTTGTAACGAAGTAGCTCATAAGCCTCCTCAAGGCATTCAAGTCTCGACTACACGAAGAGATCGCAAACACAGAAATACTGGCCACAAATATATCATCATCAATGCTTTTCATGTCTGGATGCTGTACAAGACTACATACTATGCAAGTTGGACATCTCCCAGAAACCTATTTCATGCATTACTTTTTCCTCAACTCCAACCGCCTTTTACACGTTCCCGGCCGTTGTCTCCCTCCTAGCTAATTTATCCTAGGAAGTTCTTCAAGTTCCCACCAATGTTCTTGAGATCCAATAAGAATGTGTCATGTCCAAAGAAACTCATTTCCTCACTCAGCTCATAATGCGCGACGTTCCTGTTGCCCGCGAGCTTCAAAGCCTCGGCCACTTCCCTCTGCTGCCAGGCAGGGAAGAGAATGTCACTTGCCACGCCAATCACGAGAGCAGGGGTGTCTCTCAGAGGTGCCAGACCCGCGATTAAGTCTTCCGGAGGCCTGGAGGATACTTTGACGGGCTGATCAGCCGCGCCAGCATTGGACTCTGGCTGCTCCACGTAGGGCTTCTCAGGCAGTGTGAGACTGCATGCCGCATCGTTGCGCGCAGGCGACTCTCCAGACTGCAGGAGCTTCTCACGCTCCGCCCTCCTCGCGTTGGCAGCGACCTGGTTCTCCCTGCCGAGATCGAAAAGATCCATCGCCTTGCTGACATAGAGCAAACTATTAGGATCGTACGTAAGACAGAATTTCTCACCCGCGTGGTCCAGGTACGTCTCAATCAAGAAATCAGGACACAGCGCAGGCGGCTTGCTCGGGTCCGCCCTCCGCCTGCCGAACCTCTGCTCCCACTCCGGGCCCGAGCGGTACGTGACGGTCGCGATCTCGCGCGCGAGCTTCATCCCGGCGTGTGGCGGGACCCTGCCATAATAGAAGCCTCTGTTCCAATTCGGGTCCATCATCAGCACCTGCCGCTGCGTGTGCCGCATCGCGATGCTGTAGGGGTGTGATCGGGCGCATCCGCTGATGGAGACGATCCTGCCGACGCGGTCCGGGAAGAGGACGCCTGCGCCGAGAGATTGCATGCCGCCCATGCTCGAGCCGACGCTGGCGTAAAGTTTGTCTACGCCGAGGCCGTCTAGCAGGCGAAACTGCGCGCGTACCATGTCTTCCATGGTCAGGATGGGGAATCTTGTCGCATACCGTTGTCCGTCTGCTGGGTCGATACTGCTCGGTCCTGTTGAGCCGTAGCAGCCTCCTATTACGTTTGTGCAGATGACATGGTATTTGTCGGTATCCAAGGCCAGTCCAGGTCCGATAAACTTTTCCCACCAACCGGGCTTGGGATTGCTTTCGGTCGAATGCGCGTGCGAGGATGCCGAGAGGCCAGTGTGCAAAAGAATGACATTAGACTTGTCTCCGTTCATTTTGCCCCAAGATTCGTATGCGATATCGAATTCAGGTAGGACACCACCCCAGTCGAGCAAGAGAGGGTCCTTGCAGTGGTATATTTCTGTCGCGCCGGCGGTGTAGGACGGTTCGGGGCCGCTCGATTCGTATCGTGCCTCGAGGCTCGCTGATCGGTTCTCGAGGGCGTCAAGGCACGGGAATGCCATTGCCGGGTTCGACGCATCGCCGGGGCTGTTTGACGCCTTTCGCGCCGGCTTGGAGTGGAATTGGTGGGCGCATTGTCGGTTGCCAAGAGGAGCGGCCGCCGCGACTTGAGAGCTCCGGAAAACGGAGGGAGCTTGGACGCGCGATGCTGGTGTGCGGGCCTGGCGAAGGGCCTGCGAGGCGATTCTTTGGCACTTCATCAGGACAAAAAAAAAACGGACAAGAGAATGGCAATTGGGGACTATGAAGAGTTTTGGACCATCTTTCAGGTCACTTGCGACAGAAATATCAACGCCATCGGCTCTCGGTTTGTAAGCCGGAGCTCCTCCATCGACGACCCATCGTCTTCGGTCAGTGGCTAGCGATGGTGTAATTTCACGTGATGCTAATCGATAAGAGATGCTTATCGAATCGAGCAAGGGTCCTCTTCAGTGACATTTCGCAACCCCACCATCGGGTCCACCTCCCCACTGACGTCAATTTAAGCTGCAGGCCTCCGTGCACCGACCCCGAAATGACGGGAACCTTTGAAAGTTGCCAGACACATTGCCTTAGCTGACGTCGCCTCCACACGTACCACAACCACGAGATCCCTACGGCAAACAGTGCCTACACATCTTCTTACCCCTCTTCCCACCGTTCCTCTTATAATCGTCCCCAAGTTACTCCTCCACGCCAATCCGTACATGTCTTTCTTCACCCAATTCCAACAATACGCCGGAACCTTCGCAACAGTAGCAGCCGGTGCTATCATCGCTAGAGCCGTCGGCATTATGCAATCAGACAACCAGGACGACCACTACGGGCCGGCACCGCAGGAGCCCGGAAACTACAAGCCCTCGCACGCCGATGTCATCGTCGTCCGTGTGATGCTCGAAAAGGCCTTCAACTTCCCTCCCGAGCTCCTGGACCTCATCATCGACCAGGCCGAATACTGGCCGCACTCCGAAGCCAGCATCTACCACGCAGTCACACCTCTACGCGACGCCCTCCGCGTCGTCGGTACCACCAAAGACGAGAACAAGTTCATCCTGCGCTGTCCGCCCATCGGATTCTCCGACTTCAAAAAGGTCGGCACGGCTTTCAAGACGGCTCCGCTCCCGCCAAAGTCGGGCGATGGGTCTCCCGTTACGGAGCCGCTCCGCAATTTGACGCTCCTCGAAACCACTTCGAGGCCCACCGAAGTGGTCTCTGGGCCTCCGAGAGAATACTTCACAGGCTCCATGAAGGCGCCGCCCACTTTGACCCATCCGGTGCGGAAGATCGTCTTCAAGTTGCGGAGCAAAGATCAAGGTTGGGGCGGTGGACATGGCGATCGTGGGTCCTACCGAGGATCCTGGTCTTGGTTTGAAGCTGGCTTGGAGAAGTTTGATAAGGAGCGCACCTGTAAGCTAGTATTACACTGTGGAATGAAATGTCTGCAAATACTAACGAAATAGGCGATGGATCCTGCAACACAGCAGAAGACAGTTCCGACACCGAGTCCGAACGGGCACCCTTCACCAACGAAACGAAACTCTGCACCTGCGGCCTTCAATCGATATGTCCTCTTGTCGAACCCACTGCCGACGGAAAGCTTGCCTACTCGCATGACCTCCAACCACTGGAGAACCTCAAGATACAAACCAACAAGACTGCTAATAGGGACTTTATGGACCATGAGGTGGTATGGTCTTGGACCGACGACATTCACCCAGAGTCACCCGATGCCGACAGACTGGCTGAGATAGGTCGCGGTAAGGGCACCGGGACTGGACAGTTTGTTCGTAAACTGAAGCTGGGAGACGTGGTCACGGTATGGGGCAAGGCGAGATTCGGTGGCTGGGCCAACTACGTGGAGAGTGTCAAGGTTGAAATCTACTGGGCTGTTTGATTTATGTTATTCAGGATCCGCACCAGTATGTATCATTCCTACCAGTCATAACATCTCATGATCACTATAATGTAATCAATACCGCAGAGCGGTGCTACCTGTCTAAGTCATGAAGGTATACCCCATACACGGCTTCTATATGCCAGCTATGCTTTGGTAGACCGCTCTTCAATATCCTTCATCCAGCACAGTGAGGGCTTCGTATCCCGATTCCAAGACCTTGGTGTTCACGATGAAGACAGCAACAAAGACCACACGACTTTCACTATTGGGATTTTCTCCCACTGTATGGTGACAGCCGGGCAGCTCCATGAAGCCTTCCCCGACCTCATACATATTTGGCGGATTCCCATTCATGCCGCTAAGAAAACTCCCCTCGACGATATTCACCACGACCGCGGCGCCGGCGTGTCGGTGGGGAGGAGTGTAACTATTGGGTGGGTAGGTCACTTCGAGGCCGACTATCGACTTTCCCTCGGCATTGGCGAGCTTGTAGTCGTAGATGACTTTGACTGTTTCGCGGGGTCGCGTCATACTTGTAAATTTTCAGTACAGGATTAGACGGGAGCTGCTCCTGTGAGCTATCTGAATGTTTCAATCTTTGAGTTCAATTCTAAGGAGGCTTGAATACCACGTAACGATGACTTCTTTTGTTTTTCTTGACGGTAATGCGCGGGTGAAAAGCGTTGTAACGACCACTATGATTACAAGTTTCAAGTCATCAAACACAAGGTTTTGGACCCAGAAGATATAGGCTGAAGCTCGTACTCAATGTGCCTAGTAAGGCACCTTAACGATCCCGAAATCGTAGAAGCCCGGCCCGGGTCGGCACCGTCGAGAAGTGTGGATACCCGAGTGAACGGGAACCCGGGAGGTGGTACGTACTTGCGGATACCCGCAAGCGCCGTGAGCGAATCCCGTCCAAACGGGTTCCCGGGAGAAGTATCGTCAAACTGGGAGGACAAAGCCGGTAAAACAACAGGAAATTCTCTTTTGACATTGACTATGATTAACATTACGACATCTCCGTAGCATGAGCGACCGTTTTTGCCTTAACATACTTTACGCTTTATCAAACTCCGTTCAGCGACTCGCCCATCAATCCCATCTTGGAGAGAGCAATGGCAGATAAGATGAAGGCGATTCAAATATTGGGCGACAAGAAGTCACCAAACATCATTCTAAATACCGCAACACCGAAGCCCACGCCTCAAGGCGCCGAAATACTGGTTCGGGTCCACGCCGCCGGAGTCACTGGCGATGAACTCGGCTGGCCTGAGCTCTACCAGACTGCATCCCGGATTCCCGGCCACGAGCTATCGGGCACGGTCGATGAAGTAGGCCCAGACTACACCGGAGACCTCGTCATCGGCCAAGAAGTCTTTGCATTCACTTCGGCAGACCGCGGACAATGCCAGGCTGAGTATGTCTCTTGCTTGCCAAACGAGGTTGCTCCGAAGCCTGCTTCTATCTCTCATGTTGAAGCTGCCGCACTTCCAATACCGATTCTTACGGCATGGGAAGCTGTCATCGACCACGGAGATATTAACGCCGATATGACTGTCCTAATCACCGGAACCTCTGGCGCGGTTGGACTCATCGCGGTTCAGTTGGTTGCACAGCTTACTGGAGCTCGTGTCCTTGCGCTGGCTTCACCCCGACATCACGAAAGCTTGAGGCAGCTAGATGCCGATGTCTTGGACTATAATGACACTGACTGGATCCCCTCGGTTGGTGCCGTGGATATTGTTATCGACACAGTGGGTGGGAGTATTCTTAGCGATGCTTGGAGGCTTGTGACTGAAGATGGGATGATTATTACCGTCGCTGATCCACCGCCTCCATGGGCTTTCGGGAATGTTGTGCCGGAAGAGTCGCTTGGGAGACCTGGAGTTCGGTACAAGTACTTCATTGTTTCTCCTAATGCTGAGAGGTTGTGTAGGGCATCTGGGATGGTTGAAGCGGGCGCTCTGCAAGCTTTAATGGTAAAGTCGTTTCCTCTTATAGAGGTGGTGCGAGCTTGGGAGTGTTCCCAGCAGAGGGGAAGAGGTCATAAAGTAGTCATTGATTTTCGATAAACCTATCAACATGTGATTCTTATAACTTGACAGATTCATCAGCAATGAGACTTGTTTAACACTGTTGAGTCTTGCTGTGGGCATGTGTGCGACACAGATGCCTAGTGCCTCCGTCAACTTCTCGATTGAAAGGCCATGTTTACTCACGCATGTAACTTGTTCGAAGAACTTCCTTCCAAATATGTCCTGTTTGAGACTATTTAACACATATCTATGCGTCATTTTGCATCCATTGCGAGAGCTGTGGGCCAAGGTCTTCCATGTTATACCAGCCGCAAACATCATCCATGGAGCCCAATGGAGCGAACATTTCACTCTCGTTGCTTGACAAATATGAATGGGAACCCGAAGTCTCCGCACTGCTTCCTTCAAACACTGCCAGAGATCTGGCAGTGTTTGAAGCAGCTCTCCCTCTGTTCAGCTTGGACTTGAGACCCAGTACATGCTGAGCAATCGTCTGAATCTCCTGCACGTTCTTTGCTGTTCTTGGCCACACCTGCCCCAAAGTTTTGAGGCAACCAATCGTCATCCGGATCTGATCTCGCGCAAAAACGAGCTCTTTCCCCTTGAGCAGAAAGCTACAGGCCGATAGCAGCGCCAAGGCCCCTTCACTGACCATACACGTGGTAAAGGGGCTGTGATGGAATCCTTCAGTCGGTAGCGCTAAAAGCCTCACTTGTGCTTGTACTGCCCGAAGGACTCTGACGGTATGCACATTGACGAGCTCCGTTTCGGGATTTTCTTTGGGAGGCTCCCTGGCGCAGCTTGAGGTGTCTTCTACCGGGTTGAATCTCAGGTCTGATAAAGGTCGATGTAGACCGATGGTTGCCCTAGCGGATCGAACGGATATCAGCTGAAACAGGCCTTACAAGAGATCAAATTTTATCTTACACGTTTACCAAGAGATGGGCCTGAAACATTAGCTCATCAACCTCTCCGGTTTTGGACATGACATTGCGATGATCTTCTGGCAGTAGTAATGACCAGCCGTCGATGATTGAGTCAGCTTGTACAATCATGCGCATAGAGTCTCCTCTGGCAACTAATTTCGGTGTCGTAGATATAGCCAAGGCCGCACATTTTACAGCACTTATGAGGTACGCAAAGGAAGAGAAAGACTCATCTTCCGAAGCAAATTCTCGACAGTCGAATCCCTCGAGAGTCTGTGGCTCCGGGATGTCCTATTTGGCACGGGTTCAGCGACGTTGATCTCTCAAATTCTAAGGTAAGGGTGGTAATCACCCCAGACTCGTACTCAGCCTCTGTGCAGGGCAGCTCTACGCTGGACTCCACGTCCACGACTGCGAAATTCATGGTCCCAAGAGTTCCAGCGTAGTAAGCATCGATGATAAACAGCGTCCACCATGTTCGTCTCCAACATTCCATCAGCACCGGGGAGCCGTCTCCATGAGTTGCTGCAAATTCCTGTTGGAACATTTGCAAGTCCAGTGCCAAGCGAACTGCGAGGTCCATCTGGTCCTTGGCCTCAGCTTTGAAGCTGTGCCAGAACAAGGCTATGGAGTACAATAGCCGACATTGCACCATAACCGGGTCAGTCGGCGCTGCTTCAAGAAATTGACATTCGGCGTCATTTTGGATCTCAGAAGACCATTTTCTGGCAGTATAAATGTGCCCTACGAGACGCATAGTGTTCATTAGTGGTTTGAGTCGTACTACCCACTTAAGTTCTTGATGTAGTCTCCTAAGGTGCTCCTGCGGTAGAAGGAACGGGTGGAATTTGTGGAAATTGGTATAATATGCGTTGAGAAGCGTGTCGTTTTCAGCATCATCTGCTCATATGATCGAGGGTCTGGGCAGAGTCGATGGAGGAACATGAGAGACGAGACTTATGCCATCGTGCATACTCAGTCCAATGTTTAACTCGGCGAGAGAGTCTTCGCCGAAAAATTCCGACTCCAGTGACTGATTTGATGGACCACTTCCGGGTGATTCGGAACTGCTGTTTTCAACACTGTTCGTTAAGGCGAGACGCTTTCTTCGCTCTGCTAGTGCTGCACGATCCAGCCCGCCCCGTCGTGATGGAGCATATCGGCAGTCTTTGACGGCGCCAGCACACCTATCGCATCGGGGTCGCTTTCCGTCGCACTTCAAATGCTTTGAACGGCATGGCAAACAGGCCAGTGATGAGCGGGATGCTCCGCCATTCAAGTGTGTAGAGGGGGTCATCGGTGCACGTGTTTGCGGGTGTGTGAACTTGGAACTGAGAAGAAAATCGGATGTCCGCCGTACCCTTTGACCGTTGCGGGGACTCGGGTATTAGGGGACCCGTTGTAAATCAATCGGGTACCCGATGTAAGCCGGCCGCCACGTCCACGACAAAGCCGTGTAGCCAAGCAGGTTAGCGTGGTAGAGCTCAACAACGGCACAACAGGAGCCCGCTGAGACAGGATGCGGATGCTGCCAGTCCAAGCTCTCGGGGATCGAAATTACAAAAATAAGCATGTTTAGTAGCTCAAGATTCTTGGGAATCCCAAGGTCGACTGTCAACGCATAAGAATCTGCGAATTTCGGGACTACTCACATCAAAGAATAACTCAAGAACCACACACCCAAAATCTCTCACTCGTATCGCAGCTACTTTCTCGACATTTTCATCCTACATTTACCATTTAGAGTTTCAATCCTGGCTGTCACTTTCATACAAACATGCCCGGCAGGATCGTCATCGTTGGAGCCGGATTCGCAGGTGTCTGGAGCGCCCTGTCTGCCAAACGCCTCATCAAGATCCACGAACAGGGCGAAGCCTTCAAAGTTACCGTCATAGCACCGCAGTCATGCCTTGTCATGCGACCACGACTGTACGAAGCAAATCCGTCTAACATGAGTCAAGATATCGGACCACTATTCGAGGCATCTGGTATCGAATTCATCCATGGCAGCGTCGATGATATCGATACCCACTCTCATATGATATCGTACAAGTCGCGTGCAGGCACTGGGCAACACGTCACATATTATCGTCTCATCCTTGCAGCTGGAAGCCCGGTTGTTCGACCACAGCAAGTACACGGACTCGAGCAGCATGTACATGATGTGGACTCACTGGAAGGCGCAATCAAGCTCGAAGCGCATCTCAACAATCTTGGAGCGTACCCATCGAGCTGTGCTCGCAACACCGTTGTCGTATGCGGGGCTGGTTTTACTGGAATTGAGCTGGCGACTGAACTGTTCAAACGTCTCACTTTAATCAAGAACCCGCGAATAATCTTGGTAGAGGCAGCGGGAGTGCTTGGTCCAGAGCTGGGACCTGGTCCTCGACCAGTGACCACTCAAGCGTTGGATGAGCTTGGAATCGAACTTAGACTCGGCTCGCCTATTACGGCAGTCGACTCAGAGGGTGTCCAAATCGCATCCGGAGAGAGGATCGAGACTATGACGACGATTTGGACCGCGGGAGTGAGAGCAACACTGTTGACGCAGACAATCCCCGGGCCCAAGGATAAGCTATCACGCCTCCACGTCGATCGTTACCTGCGCGCCATGTCATCAGAGCGCATCTTTGCCACTGGCGATGCTGCTTATGCCGCCTCTGACAGCAATGGGAATTACGCACTGATGTCCTGTCAGCACGCGCTTCAGCTTGGTCGTGTCTCGGTCTCGGGATACAACGCTGCTGCAGACCTCTTGGGAATTCCCCTGTTCGAGTATAAACAGGAATCGTACAATTGCTGTCTTGATCTTGGAGCATGGGGTGCTGTGGTCACGAGTGGTTGGGATAGAAAGATACACCTCTCGGGGGAGTTGGCAAAGCAGGCAAAGATATTCATCAATCAAAGGTTGATATACACACCTGACGACTGTCAACAAGCACTATAGGCGGCTAATCCCGTCAGACCCGACTCTGACGAATTATTCAAGCAAATCATGGATGCCGCTCAACGACAGTTGCACTAGTGGGCCTATTATTTATGTAGACCTTGGTGTTCAGGTTCTAATCCGAAGGACGGGCCTGCCCTAACCTAGTCTAAAGAGTCTTCCATCTAGCATTTGATCTCTAGAGACTTTTCTCTACCTCATTAGCAATCTCCTTGATCTGCTCAACAAACTTGTCCACCTCAGTGATGAAGGCCGAATGTCCGCCAGGATTTCTCAGAACTCTCTTCAGTGTAGGAATGGTCGAGATGATTTGCTCTTGCGTGGCTGAGGATATTGTCTGATCTTTCTCGCAAAGGATGTAGTAGACTGGAACCGTCAATTCCTCGGAGCCGACAGATGCCGGACCCAAGAGAGCCGCTTGCGACTGCGGCAGCAGTGCCGCCATGCACTCGTCAGCCAATTTGTCGTCCATATCGGGGCCGTAGAATGCGGCTTTGGCCTTGGCGTTTGCCATGACCAGTCCATCAGCCATATCAACAATGTCCAAGCCGGGGGGCAGCACGCTCAGTGCACTGGCGCCGGCCTTAGGGGGCATGTTGGCTGTTACGAAGACGATGGCGCGGATGCCGCCCTTGAGACCCGAAGCTGCCCTTTCCTTGACCGAGTAACCTTTCGCTGCGATGGTCAAGGGGCTTCCGCCGTATGAGTGAGCCAAAGCAAGGAACTCTTTCCCCTCCTCTAGGTAAGGGGCAAGATCGGCTTGGATGTTCCGGGCATCGTCGTCGACGGTGATTTTGGGATCGGTTCCCACACTGGGGTGGCGGACTGCAACAACTGGAGAATAGCCTGCCTTCTCCAGCCGAGCTTTGGCGAGGTCAAAACAAGCGGGGAGATGGAAGCCCCCGTGGGCGAAAACAATGCCCAGTGATCTGGAGGGGCTTGATACTGCCGACATTGTGCTTTAAGATCAAGGTCTATCTTCTTTGAGGATGAATGATGTGAGTTGAAGTGAGGACGCGGCTTCAGAATTTTTAACACCACAATTGCTACAAGTATTTCGTCTTGTTGCTCGGGCAGACAAATCTGACTCAAGACTGAGAATTGAGCTGTGAGGGAAATGTTGATCATCTTATGGACGGGTCCCAAACTTCCATTAGTTTTAACCTTGCAATCTTGGTGGGACAAGGAAGTCGCTTAATGATGCGACGCAATGTGGCATTTCTCCAAAGGGACGAACACCCAGAAGAAACTGCTTTCATTTATGGGGATGACGCGATAAGCAGCCCAATCAAAGGTATTAATGGGTCGTTTTGAAACCGGTGATTTCTGAACAACCAACAGCCTCATTCTTAGTTTGAATTCTGCTAAGTTGGAACTGATTGACGAATCAGGAGGCACCGACCTTCAAGAGGCGGCAAGATAAATAAGAATAACTCTGGCAACGCTAAGATTTTGTACAAAATTCGTGATAAGATGGTTTTGGGTGTTCCAAGGTATGGTAAAGAGAGTTTGCTTGACTCGGGATAAACAATTACATACGGCATCGCGAGGATTTATTGTGGTGCGGTCCACGGATCGCGGCATCGTGACGAATGGATTCAAGGGTGGAAGACATGGGTCCCAGGTACCGGATCGAACGGCGCAGCTCCGCTCGCGACGCCGGCCTGATTACGGAATTATACTCGCTAACAGCATAATCCAGCAAAAGAAGGGTCCTTTTCCGTATAGCTGTCTCTTTTCTTTTCGGGCTGCCAGTGAGTTTATATCATTTTTACTTAATTACAAAGTTCTCACTGCTTCTTAACGGTGTTTTTGCCAGGCATTTAGCAAATCACTTTCCCGACTGAATGGACAAGTTGTGCTAGGTTCGTCACAAAGCACATTATGTCAGACGTTACATATTCTTCCGCAGAGAATATTGCAAGGGTTCTAATTGTGCCTCATGCTGTTTTCAGTGTTTTGGCAACCGTCCTAGTTGGTTTGCGACTTTATGTCACCAGAGTTGTCGCCAAGTCACCATGGACTTTTGACGAACATGTCGTCATCGTAGCATTGGTGAGAGGGCTCATATCCTGAAGGGCCCATAGTATGAAGAGCCTAGCATCGCTAATGGATAAGTCATACAGGTTGCCAATCACATTATGTTAATTACTGAAGGCATTTGTAAGTTACTGTTTGCAGTTCTCGAACCACCTCTTCTATCAGGGCCCGTAGCATTCTGCACCTGCCCCCGTCGTACTGACAAAGCCTCAATCGCAGCGGTAGAGTATGGCCTCGGAACAGACGTTAATCAGATAGTTGCATCGTATCCAGGCGGTGTTTCAGCGTTTTTGAAGGTATGTCATACCGCTCTTTGCAAGAACCTTAAGGGCAGGTAGCTGTCACAACCTTTCAAAATCCTGTGCGCCAGTTTTTGAACATTGACTTACACCTCCAAAGTGTATACTTGTCTTGGAGATCCAATATGCTATTGCGTGCCCATTGTCGAAGATGGCAGTTTTAGCGATGTTCTATAGAATCTTCTCCGCATCCAAATTGCTTCGGTATAGTATTTGGACTATCACTGTCATGCTCATTGGATGGAGTATTGCCGTTATCATGGTCAGCAGTAAGTCAAGTTTCTCACGGGGCATTTTTGTGGCACGGTTCTTCTGTACTGACGCCACTAAACAGTTTTCTCTTGTACTCCGATTCCTCGCTTCTGGGATCGGACCATCCCTGGAACATGCATCAACTCAAGCAACGTTTTCATTGGCATCACGGTTCCAAATATCATTTTTGACATCCTTACGGTCGTGCTTCCCATTCGCGAAGTCTGGGCACTACAGATGGGGAGGGAGAAAAAGCTTGCTATCAGCGGCGTCTTTCTCCTAGGAGGCAGGTAAGTCAAGTCGACCCTCATCGTGAAGCCACAGAATGATGATGACTAACGCGAGTTGTTCGGAAAGCGTCGTGCTCGCATCCGTCGCACGTCTCATACTATTCGCCATCTACCGGCCCGGGCAAGGAACCACTGGCAACAACATCAGTCAAACGGTCATTATACCCCACGCCGCTTCCGCTGTCGAGACCTGCCTAGCGATAATTGGCGCATGTCTTCCACCCTGCGCACCTCTTTTTCGCCGCTGGCTTGGTGGAGTTGTTAGCGTCGTTAGTTCGGGGGATCGTTATGGCTCCCGCTCCGCCAGGAAGAAGGGGCTTGACGCACAGGGGAAATCGTCGGCCTCCAAGAATTTTAATACTCTCGTCACCATTGGCAAAATGTCCAACCGAGGCGGCGGCCATATGAAGCGATCGAAAGAAGAGGACGACCTCGACGGCTCGTTTGAGCGCCTTGAAGACAGCAACAGCCTGCAAGGTTCTACTGACGGGTTATACGTGAACGGCAATGGAGTCGCAAAGAACGAAAACGTTGTCACTTCTGAGAACGGCATTCATGTTAAGCGAGATGTGTGTGTTGAACGCAGTGGCAAGGTCACTTCAAGAGATGTTAAGGATTGGGTCGTGGGCGACATACAACTAGACGACATGTCCGCTCAAGGTGCATCTTCTAAGCAACATGTAGGCCTCGCTAGGTAGTTGTCGATTTGCGAACTTCAGCCTTTCCATAATCTTCAAGAAGGAACGTGTGACGCATTCGACAAGAGATCTCCCGAAGTCGGCACGAAACCGCGAATATGGATGGCTCTTAGTGTAGTCTGGCATGCGTAGTCATCGGACTTCGCGTGCCGGACTTGAGGCTCAACTACCTTACGATGGCTCCTTAAGTCCGTTGCAAAACACAGTGCTGTTGAGAGATCAACAACGATTGTAGATATAGACTAACGGGCTTGCATTAGTTAAGCTCAGTTTAACTCCATCGGACGATGTGACCTACTCAGTGTTTTGGGACGAAACTGGACGCTCGGGGTTTACGCGGGGTTAATGACGAATGGAGTGAGGGCAGAACTCCGACATGTACGGATCACCGCTACGTTACGATAACATCACCTTACCTAAGGAATATGGGAAATGCATAAATCTGATCCAAACTCCTTCAAATTATAGACACTTTCCGTGCTTCCCAGCATACCATTGCCGACTTTTAACCTCCAATCTCATCGCAGGAACCCTTCTGAACCCTTCTACCATCCGCGATAATGGCCTCCAAATACAACAAACTCGCAGGAAAACATGTTCTCGTCATCGGCGGTTCATCTGGCATTGGCCTTGGCGTTGCAGAAGCCTCTCTTGCCAGCGGCGCCAATGTGACGATTTCGTCTTCTTCCCCTGCTAAGCTGTCTGCCGTCGTCTCATCTCTACAAAAAGCCATCCCATCTTCTTCGCAGCAAAAGATCCAAAAGTTCGAAGCCAACCTCTCTGGACCAGATGCCGAAGCCAATATCGAGGCCGTCTTCCAGCAAGCTGGCCCAATCGATCACGTCGTCTTCACGGCGGCGAACACGCCTTCTCTGATGATGCTGCAAGATGTCACGCCCGACAAGATTCTTGCCGCCTGTCAAATGCGCTTCGTTGCGCCTCTGATGGTCGCAAAAGTCGCGGAAAAGTACCTGCCCAAAAGTAATGAATCGTCCTTTACTATCACCAGCGGCAGTGCGGCACAGAAGTCGACGCCTGGCTGGTCCGTGATCTCTTACCTCGCTGGCGGGTTGCGAAGTGTAGTCAAGCAACTTGCAGTTGAACTGAAGCCCGTGAGGGTCAATGTCGTTGCTCCTGGGTTTGTTGACACTGAACTCTGGGATAGCATGAAGACGCACGAGAAAAAGTCTATGGTCAAAGCTGTTGAAGAGAAGGTCCCGACGGGGAGGTTTGGCACTGTTGAAGATGTGGCCGAGGCATACCTTTGGCTCATGAAGGACCGCAACGTCACAGGAACTGTAGCGGCGACGGACAGTGGTGCTCTTGTTGTGTAATGTTTCGAAAAGATTTGGAATGATTGCTCGATGATCAAATATCAAATGAATGATGGATCATTGGAACAAAGAAGAGTCCTCTCATGATAACAGCTAGCTAATGCAGCTTAATCTCTCGAGTCACTACCCAAAGTAATTATACTCAAGTGCTCTGATCATCTGATTGTTCATGTACAACCAATTTCCCAGCTGCGATTCATAGTCATCTAATTCCATTGGATAGTTTCTAGTCATCTAGTATGAACCTGAGGCCCAACCCTCCTTCTCTTGCTCGCGGTCAATGAGAGCACCTCCGAAGTTCCTGTCATCCGACAGGTTGGTGATCGGCCCGAGAGCTTGTGACTCGGAGGCTGCTCCCGGCGACGTGAGAAAGATCGGGGCTGAAGCACGGGCGGGTTCATGTTCTCGGCAGTGTTTTCCCATCCATTGCTTGACTGAACTTCGGCCAGCTTGGAAGGATCTTGGCCTGATTTCAGCTTGACGTAGCTCTAAGGTATCAGGGCATCGTCCAACTGTTGTCTTCACACTTTCACTTCGAGAAGAAAAACTAGCAAAAGACGAGTCCTTGGACTGAAAAGATGCCGTCTGTAGAACGGTTTTCCAAAATTTGTTTGCTCATCTACACTGCGCGGAAGTGGTCGCAGCCTGTTCACCACTTGATCATGGAGAAGCGAGAAGTGCTTTCCAAGCGCGAAAGCATTGATACATCTAATGACAGTCATGGCCGCAGCTATTCCGAGGCTCCTAACGGACTGAGAGGGTTCTTTGTAAAAGTCCATACGAAAAACACCTCATTGTTTAAATGATACAGTGCAGCGCATCTTCAGATACGGC
Source organism: Colletotrichum godetiae (assembly GCF_030913485.1). NCBI lineage: Eukaryota > Fungi > Ascomycota > Sordariomycetes > Glomerellales > Glomerellaceae > Colletotrichum > Colletotrichum godetiae. The sequence continues at coordinate 1,135,635 of NW_026851249.1, read as the reverse complement.
GGACCGACAGACTATGTCCTCGAAACTGTCGCCGTGGTTGCTGCCATTGGGTCTGGAGTAGGCTTGGCGCTGGTGGAACTCGTTCTTGGCCGGTTTATGTACATTATCGCCAACTACACCACTGGTATCATCTCGTCTGAGGAGTCCACAACTGGCGCGAGAAAATTCTGGCAAGTTGTTCGAGCAACATATCTCCAAAATCACTTCTCAACTAACGCGTCTTCATCTCAGTCTTTACTTCGTTTACATCGGTCTCGTTCGAGTCGTTCTCATGTACATCTACGCAACAATTCTTACCTACATCGCATTAAACATCACTCGGAATCTTCGATGCGCCTATCTCCGGTCTGCCCTGAGTCAAGAAGTCAGCTTCTTCGATCAAGGCACCGCTGGGTCTATATCTATGCAGGCAGCCTCCAGTCGTAAAATGATCTAGCCAGGTATTGCTGAAAAGCATGGGCTTGTTTTCCAAAACCTCACAACCTTCTTGGCTACTTTCATCATTGCTTTTGTGACGCAATGGAAGTTGACCTTAATCATCAGCTGCATCATGCCGGCTCTGCTGATTATGGTGAGCTCAGTTGCGATCCCCGACGCCATGATCGTCTCGAAGATCTTTCCGATCTATGCGCAGGCGGCGACTTATGCAGAGAGCATTTTGGGCAGCATCCGAGCTGTCAAGACTTTCGGAATAGAGTCCAGAATCATCCAAAAGTACACAACTTACCTCGTTTCCGCATGTCGACTGGGTAACAAGAAAAGCCCTCTCTACGGAGTTATGTTCGGTGGACAGTACTTTATCATTTATGGCGGGTCAGGGCTCGCCTTCTGGCAAGGAATTGAAATGGTAGCACGTAAAGAGGTTGACGGCGTTGGGACAGTGCTCACGTGAGTTTCAATCCTTAGTACTTGCCATCCCCACAAATGACGACGAGAACACCAGTGTTATGTTTTCTGTCCTCGTTGGTTCTACAATCATCACGGCAGTAGTACCCCACATGGTTGTGTTCAGCCGCCCAGTCACTGCCACTTCTAAGCTTTTTGCTCTCATTGATAGAAACTTGTCGATTGACCCTTTCAGTGAGTCAGGAACCAAGCCTAAGAAAGTATCCGGGGCGATCGACATCGACAGCGTCAGCTTCAGCTACCCCACCAGACCAGATGCCCAGGCAGGTGCTGAAGGACTTCTCGTTTCGAGTCCCCGCAGGCAAAGTCACGGCTTTTATTGTGCGTGTTCCCCTACCTTGTGTAGCGGACGATACCTTCGGCATATCGTAGTCTAACCAATACAACAGGGTACAAGCGGACCTGGGAAAAGTACTATCATCGGCTTGTTGGAGAGATGGTACGATGCCCATTCTGGTCTCATCAAGCTCGATGGCATCGAGATCCGGACTCTGAGCCTTGATTGGCTTCGGACCAACATACGTCTTGTTCAACAGGTCAAAAATACCCATATTACGGGATAGTCACGAATACTTTGACGAACAGTCTTCACCTCTATCATTCCATCTTGCAGATGCTCATGTGACTAACTGATTCCAAGAGCCTGTTCTCTTCAACGCCACGGCGTTTAATAACATTGCCAATGGCTTAGTCGGTACATCTTGGGCCACCGGGTTGAATCGAGTGCTCAGGCCATTACTGAGCTTATGGGATTCAACGTGGCTTTGTGCTTTATGGCTCTGATTAACGTTTTAGCAAGCAGCATACTCTCCATCGCCGTCTCTTGGAAGCTCGGTCTTGTGGAAGCGTTCGCCGACGTGCCGCCGTTGTTGCTTTCAGGCTACGCTCGCATCCGCATCGAGAAGAAGATGGATGCCGATATCGATGCGAAGTTCTCCGCCAGCGCTTCAATTGCCTCGGAAACCGTAAAATATATTCGCACTATTTCATCATTAGCGATAGAGAGAAGCATGCTTCGAAGATAGACTAGCGAGCTCGATGATACGGTATCAAATTCGACCTTGCCTCTGTTCAAGTTGATGGTCTGGTTCGCGCTTACTCAATCTGTCGAATATTTCATCCTCGGACTTGGGTTCTGGTATGTTTCGTCCTTCAGTCCTGGTCCGTCTCCTTTCACGTTGACTTCCTATTAGATAGGGGTACAAATTGGTTGCGAACGGAGAACTTACATACTCTCAATTCATCGTCTCTTTCATTGGCATCTTTTTTTCTGGACAGGCTGGGGCAACATTCTTCAGCTATTCATACAGTGAGTTCGCGTCTATGAGCTAGAGTCATTCCAGTATTCAGATTGGATACTAATTTTCTCCCGAAAGGTTTTACCGAGGCCAACACTGCTGCCAACTACTGCTTTTGGCTTTCTAATCTCGTACCGACAATTCTTTAAAAAGACGAAAACAAGGGCGAGGGTCTTGCAGTCGGCTGCCATTCGATCGACTTCCGTGATGTGCAATTCTCGTATCCATTGGCACCCGACCATCGAGTTCTGAAGGGCGTTTTACTCAATGTATGTGATTTCAGGGCTTTCAACATTGACAATTCGAGAAAACTAGCTAACTCGATGCCTCATGAAGATTGGTCGGGGACAATTTGTGGCTTTTGTTGGAGCTTCAGGCTGTGGCAGGTCAACAATGATCGCTCTCCTCGAGTGCTTCTACGACACGAACCCGACAAGCGGTTCCATCCTGGTCGACGACATAGACTCCCTCACGGACCTCAGCCCGCTACTGTACCGCAGCAAACTCGCACTCGTCCAACAATAGCCGACACTATTTCCTGGCACCATCAGAGAGAATATCAAAGCAGGCATCGACTTCGAGGCCCACGAGGAAGCCGCGGCGGATGACAGCGTTGTCGAAGCAGCGTGCCGTGCAGCCAATGCCTGGGACTTTGTCAGTTCTCTCCCCGAAGGGCTCAACACGCCGTGCGGACTTGGCGGAAGTCAACTTTCCGGTGGCCAGAGACAGAGGATCGCCATAGCAAGGGCCCTGGTGCGCAACCCCGATGTCATCCTGCTAGATGAGGCAACAATTGCGTTAGACACGGAGTCCGAGAAGGTTGTTCAGAAGGCGTTACTAGAGGCGGCGGGCACGGGCAACCGTATCACCATTGCTGTGGCGCTTCGCCTGTCCACAATTCGCGATGCCGACAAGATTTGTGTCTTCTATGGCGGTCTGATTGTTAGACCGAGACGCATGATGAGCTCATCGAGCAAGGAGGGATGTACAAGAAAATGTGCGAGGCGCAAAGCTATGATAGGGCAGCCCAATGAGATCGATTGATGTCCAGCAGAGTTAGTTGACGAGGATATCGAGGGAGGAACTTATGTTTTTTCCGGATAGAATCAGGTTCAGTTTTCGCAAGGCTTGGACTTCGAAAGATGGCTATCAAATTGCAAATGTTCGTGTCCACCCAGATGAGCGGTAGGTCTAAGCTTTGAGCCAGTCGACCTTACCAGGCGGCGCGAACACAGTGACTATCGATAATGCCGTCCCTACTGCTTTACTGCAGGTGATCCCAATCGCCGCACTGGCCTCTATTCTTCTGGCAAAAAGCCCAAGGGTTTCCGAAGTGCAGGCAGCGGTACTTCGTCGAGGAGGTAGAATCCGCTATTGGACTAAGTTAGCAGTTGCGTGACAAGCACAAACTAGTAATCATTACTCACGTAGGCAGTACATAGAAGCCCCCGATCCCGTGTCACACGGACAGCAATCGCGGTTCTTGACACATTCGGCTATACAAACAAACGTTAGATTACTCAGAATCTCTCTTTCAGTTACTGCTCTTACCGTTGAGGTGCCGGTAGTGTTGAGGGTCCTGCTGAGCGCTAGCAAGAGCGAAGAGGAGTGCCAAAACGTTGCCCGCAGCGAACTTCATTGTGATTATCCTTTGGTCTGGTGTTATCAATGAGGGTACTCGAGAGGAGGATCTAAAGACAGAAACTCCCCGGAGCTGTTTGATAGTGGCACGATGATATATAGTTATGGAATCCAAGGGAACTATGTATTCATTCCCTCTCTTGTAAAACTGTCGTTAATTTGATTAAAGGCACTGAAGGCAAGGGTCTTCGCGCAACTCCCACGATCATTCGGCGTGGCCGGTGTGACAGCATGGGGTCCACATAGGAAGCTTTCCACATAGAAATGTCTATTAGATTGCAAGTAAAAGCTTGGCCCGTCCCGCGGAGTATGTAGGTGACTGCCTCGACATAATTCATCGTAGAGCAGAAAACTTGAAAAAAAAAATATAAAAAGAAATAAGAAGGCTTAGATTCCGTCACCAAACCCTTGAGAATTTACAGGCCTTTTCCACCCATGTGGCATATCCTGCAAGTGAGATGAACCACGACCTTAGAGGAATCTCCTTGGCAGCCCAGCATTGCGGAAAGACTCCATCAGACGAGCTCGTTCGAAACAACCATAGACAGTTGAAGTTTCCAGATTTGAAGTGTCACTTAAATGTAATTATCTAGTTGACTCAGGAGACTGCAGTTAAGGGATTGCAATGATCGACGTGTACGCTCAAGAACCGTACCATAATACCGTATACACGCACTAGCCGTCAACAAGCTCCATCGCCAGCCAGGACAACGGACTTTGAGTTTCTACTAAATAGTACAAAGCAGGTAATGAATGAATTCCTTTAGCCTGTGTTTGATTATTCCGTTGTTGCTGTGCTGCCTTTCGAGTCTGGCAGCCTCGGGGACTTTTGCTGACAGGTCTTTTCCCGAAATCGCCGGTCCGGGGATCAAAGCCCGAAAGTTAGCTGCCCACCGCCGTTCCCGTATGAGAATCAGTGGCATTTCAATAAGGCTGTGTCTTTTTACAAATTGCAGAGTCAGTGGTTTGAAGTCAAGAGTTTAATGAACCTGATCTCCTGTATGAAGTAAAAAAAACTATCCACGTTGAGAGTTTACTGGCTTTTGGCCTCCATAGATACGGCGAAATTATTATGCACTGCTTCTTGTATAGAAGGCGCCTCGTACCGTCGCACGTGGTATTGGTCAGTAGAGGGCCATCTTTCGATGGATGCCTAATAGTCGGTATCATATGAGTCTAGTCTCGAAGTTTGACACAGACAGAGGCCTGCATGACAGAACAAGATGCCGGTCAACGAAAAACCAGCTGTCTTCGATGTTTTCACTGCCACTACTCTTTTTATTATAACTTTAGCACGCTTCCCAAATAGCGTTCTCTAAGAAATAGATGAAATCACAGAGAGAACAATAAAAAGGATGCTGTGAGAAAAAATAAGGAAATGAGGAAAAGTTTGAAGCGGCAGACTGTCGTGTAACTTGTGTTACCCATTACCTGCGTTTGCTAGAACCTGTGCGGCACCAGTAATACAATCATGATTCATAGCAGAAGCCATCAGGCAGATAGAATGCCTCGTTGGCGAAATAAACCTTCGTGATGAACTCGCGTGTCAGTGACGCACAGCTTACAGAAGTCCCTGAGCCACCACCTACACGCGTATACAGATCGGCGGCTTGGAGCAACAGTCCAAGTGCGCCCATACCACATTCAAGCTCACATGGCATCTGACACTAAGCAGGCCCAGACCTGACTAATTGCATGAGAAAGTCTAGTGCAATCCCAATAGGAGAATCTGCATTTGTTTCACCCGAATCAGAGAGATGAAGTCTAGAAAGAGGACATAATGATGGAAGTCGGGAGGGGTGGAGACGTTCTGACCAATGGAGGCACAGCTTGCCGTTTTCTTGGCCATTCTTACTACTCAATACGGCAAGTGAAGGAACCAGCTCTGAGCCACTTACACCCGCAAAGATCGACAATGCTAAGTGCCTGGCGCCTTGGTAACGACGATGCGTGATGGCTGACGTCAACCCAGCCAGTGTCTTAGAGCCTTTATAGATGCATTTAAGTATGGCTAGACGGACAAGTCATTTCAGAGGAGATGAATGGAGAGACTGTCCTATCCAAACTGCGTTTTTCTCGTTGTTTACAACACGATAAGAATCAAACATCAACTCTTTCTGACTTAAAACTCAACCCGTAAGTGCGGTTCAGAGCAAGCCAAAGACATTTTCACTAACGCGTTCCTCCAAAAGAATTGTATCACATCCCAAGTACTTGCCACACACACCCCCAACTTCACACTTTGCAAACCAAACAAGCCAGCCAAAATGGGCTCTTCCAGCAGTAAAGGCAGCGACTCCTACTGGTGGGGCTTCATCGACGACGGCAAGGGCTGGACGGCGCGCCCCAGATCCGAGTACATGAAGACGCCGGCGTACAACAAGGAGCTACGCCGGCAGATGAAGCAAGAGTCTTTGGCAAAGGGTGGAAGTGGACATGTTTCGATGGCGGAACAGTCTCGTAAACAGTGGTAGCAACGTTTTCGTCGAGGTTTCTTTTTCGAGTCTACATTGTGGATTGTTGGATATTCCGGTTCGGTTTAGTTACCCCAATTCTTGAGAACTTAGAAGATGCCGTATGATCATTCTCATTTCGAAGGAATTTGTAGCTCTTACAATCAGGGTCTTTGTATGTTGGTCCATGTGTTTAGCCTAGTTGGAGTCGTAGACTTTCCGTGGAGTGCCCCTTCGGTGACCGCTCCATGTCTTCGTGGCTTTACCCACACAAGATACCAAGCCACCACCAACAAAGTTCTCTCATCCAGGTTTCCCCCATCAAGCGTCTGGTTGAGAGATCGTGCTCTGCCAGGGATTCGAGTCTCGCCAGGGTCCCAGACGAAGGGGATAATCCCCCCCCCCCCCTTCCTTGGTTCTCTTTTCCTTTTTCCAATATGGAGCAGTACACCGTAGTAGCGTTTTGTGGAAGAAGCAATGCAGATGGCCAGGGACGATGTGAGAAATTGAGAGGCAACAGCAAACAGTCTTCTACATCTCTTTGGTTGCCATAATGCAAGATGCTAGAAGCTCTTCCACAGGTGTGAGAAAAAGGGAACTCGCGAAGAACGCTTCGTCGATGGGACTCCACGACAGAATCAGCCATGAAAGTAAAATAAGTGTTTATCACAATCACAGCAAGACGCTCTAAACGTAAAAGTCATTTGATATCTAAGCTTTTGGCCCCCTTCACATCAGGAGGCAATCCTATAGCCAGATGTACACTACAGTTACACGCTCCAGATCATATCACATGGTTGTGAAATCCGGGTCTCATTTTGTGCTCGCTTTCTCTATCCCGAGATCCCCATGAGTGGCTATGGCTTCTCACAATCCGCATCTCTGTATCTGCATATCCTCGTTCTCTAACTGAAGAACCTCATGATCCCGAGACATTTACTGTGTCTTCTTGGTCGCAGTCGCAGTGCCGGAAGGCGCACTGTACATCCACACAGCCGAGAACAGCACAAAGCCGGTGACGGTAGCAAAGATACCAGACAACCAAGGCCAAGCACCCGAGATGACATACGAGCGAGGCCATTCATCGTGAGCCATGTGGCGAACAGAAACAGTGTTTTTCTCCTCGACGTTGGTGAAGAAGGGGCGCTTGTAGTTGATCTTGAAGTTGAAGATGCCGTGCTGATCGGGCAGGATGAAGGAGGTGGTGTAGGTAGTGGCGTCGGCGGTGCTGGCCTTGACGGCGAGCGGGATACGGTGGAAGGGGGACAGCATGCTAAACTCGAGCTGGAGGTCGTCACCCTTGGGAAGGGTGAAGGAGGTCCACTTGTCCCAAGAGTACTCGGAGACGGAGATGGAATAGGTCTGCTCAGGGGGTTAGCCATTTCTCATACTTCTCTAAGCATCTCGCTGAGAATAACTTACGACTTCGTTCTTGATGCGGTAGAGCTCAGGGTTCGTCTCGTTGGCAGCCTCGTTGAGGTAGTGCTCAATGTTGTTGACGCGAAGGACACCAGTCTCCTGGAAAGTCCAGCCGGCGACTCTCTTGGCGAACTCGCGGTTCCAGGTCTTTACCTCCTTGCCAGCAGCCGCGGGCTTGATCTTGGCATCGAACCACTTGTCGCTCAGCAACTCGGCAGATCCAACAAGAGTGAAGCGGGCGCTGTTGCGCGCCTGGAAAGCCGAGACGAGAGCGAGCTGCTCGCCAGCGGCAAATAGGTCGCTGGCGTCAACGACCTCGGCCTGCTCCTTGGGGTTGTAGCTGTAGGCCGTCTTGGGAGCGCGCAGGATCGGGGTGAGGAGCTGGCCAGCACCGAGGACGTGGCCGACACCACTAGGGAAGGCAATAACTTCGCCGTCCTCGTGGAAGAAGTTCTTGACGCCGGCACGGGCCGACTTGGGAGCGGGGATGGCGAGGACGTCGTGCTTCTCGGAGGCGCTAACGGTGTCGTAGTTGAAGTGGTCGACGACAAGGCCGGTGCGGTCGGCGGGGAGGGCGATATCGAGCTCGGCCAGGAGGCTCACGATGGAGGTTGGGACGGTCGACTCGGAGGAGAGGGATAGGAGGATGTTGCCCTTGGCGTTGACGAACTGGAGGAGGATGTTGGGGGTCAGGTTGGGACCGAGACCTGCGGAAGCGTTGTAAGTATAGACTCGGTAGATCTAGGAATGTAATCGGGTCGCATACCCTTGCTCTTGGAGGGGAAAAGCAGAACATGGTCATAGACACGCTCGCCGAGCTTGAACAGCTGCAGAGACTCGCTCTTGGGCGTCTCGTATGAGATGCTGAATCCGCGGCCTAAGTCGATCAATTGGTTAGCTAATCGCATTCTCACCTTACAATCGCTCTTCTCCCCAAGCTTTCCCATGATCTTGAATTAAGATTCAACGTACTTTCCAAATCTCCAAGGAACTTGGAGTATCCCTCCTTCTCAGCAACATCGTCGAGAATCGCCAGAAGCCGGCCGCCGGTGACGCTAATAGCGTGCACAGCGGCAGCTAGAAACAGCAGACAAAGCGAAAGAAGAGACCGCATGATGGACGAAATTCAATGTACAAATTCGTAGGAGGAGGGGGGTGGTGGGTTGGGAGGTTCGAGAAAAAAAAGAGAAAGTTGGGCGCACAGCTGGGGTGCGTTGCGTTGGCGTAGCTGGCTGCGCGGGAGAGCTTGACATGCACTTTTGGGATCCGGTGCATGTGTCTTGAAGCTTGGGGATACGTAGCCGTTGCCAAGCTAAGGTGGTAGCGGTCGGAGAATCCCCGGCAGGTGGGTGGGAGGTCCAATCCCTCCGGGACCTGAGGTGCCCTGAGCTCCCCGTCTCGCTTTTTGGCAGGGGTCCCAAAGGTACCTGCCGGAGGCCAACCCAAGTTATTCCGACGAGGTTTTTCCGACTCTGGACCCCGGGCTCCCGCGACTCCATTCTGAGCTTCGGTCATCGTGGAAAGACGTCCGCCAGCGATAGCAACAATCATTTGACGACACACGACACGGTCAATTGAGTACGTCACGCCCAGAAACCACCTTATACCCTCCTCAAATTCAATTGCATTGCTAATTGCCGATCTCACAGTACCCCAAACAATGTCCTCCGCCGCATCTCCCCGATTCTGGGCCGGGCCCATTCGCTACTGCCGCTGGGCATCCCGCGAGAAGCCAGCCTACTTCTGGTCCGTCGTCCTCGGCGCCCTCGGCCCCATTCAGCTGGCCGTCGTCCCTCCCTTCAGAAACTTCATTGGCGACTACAACGCGCCGCCCATCCCCGTCACATACCCTGGTGAGTTTGAACCACGAAAACCGCGAAACGGCAATAAGGCTGCTCCCCCTGGAAACGTGAAAGGAAATGGAGAAATGCTAACGTCACGGAATGAAATCAGTTCCCGCAGGGCCCAGGAAGCAGCTGACGGGCTACGACGACGAATGAACACCTCCGCCGCAAGACAAACCTAGAAAAATCGAAAACATCCGGGGGGAGAAGCTTTTGTAAATATGAACGGCGTTCGGGCTCTAGACAGCGAACAAGGGATGAAGTGGCTATTGGGCGAGCTGCTGAACCGGAGGTGCAGCTCGCGGGGTTGAACTGCCACGCAGGAGATGATTCTGCTTTGAGGCTTATGCTGTACACTACCAGTCACGCGAAGTTGCAATTCACTCGTGGCCCACTTCAAGTGTTCAAATGCGGCAATGTTCATTTACCAACAGAGACAAAGAGAGAGAGGACGCCAATTATATGCTAGCCTGGTAGAAATCCGCTATGCCCCCTTAAAAACTTGATCGGATGCGATTCCCACCCTTCCCATAACTTTTGTTGTTGCCGGCAATGGCCAGACTCTATCTGTCCCGCTGGACAAGGTTCCATTCGTACTGCGCAACAGTGTTAGAAATTGCAACTTTGATAGTGCGACGGGTTGTCAAGACTTACCACTCGCCCGTCATCATCTCCTGTGTAGACGCATTGTGGCATAGGCGTGATGCATGTAATGCCTGCGTCGTAATTGGCTCCCACCTCTGATCGTGGATCGGTATGGTCCAAGCGGCGGAGCAGCTCCAATACCCACTTGCCGTTCTTGACGCACTTCTTCCAGACATTCACACGGCCTCTCTTGTGGCCGGTGAAGATCAGGCAATTCTCAAGCCACTCGTCGCCAGCACTTTCATAAAAGGCACACGAGTGAACGTAGTCATCGGGCTCGGCGCACACGTTCTGATCGACGAGGACTGTGCCGTTGATGGTGTATAGGATGACGTTCGGGCCGGACCCGAGCATGATTTCGCCAGAGACGTCGTTGATGCGGGCGCATTCGACAGGTCGTGAGAGGGGCAACTTGCGGATGAACTCTAGACGGTTGATATCCCAGAGGAACGCCTGTCCATCTGTCGATGCTGACACAAAAGTGCTGAAGGACTTGGATACAGCAATGCTTGTCACGGGAGCCCGATGACCAAACAACGATGACCGAGGCAGAAGGTCAACTACCTTTCCAGGCGCAGTCTGCACAGCGTACACAGAGATAACGCAGTCCTCTCCCGCTGTGATGAGCGTCTTGGAGTCTGCAAAGATGGCGCAAGATAACTGTCCAATATGAAGATTCTCAAACAGTCCCGCGGGCTTGTGGCTGTTAGCAAAACTCCACTAAATGTCTTGTCAGGCTCTCTTACCTTTCGGTTGTCGCTGAAGAAGAAGCGGACACTGTTGTCGGCATAGCCCCACTCAAGGAACTTGTCATACGGAGCCACATTCAGACGGAAAGGCGAGGCGCAAATTAGGCGATCTATCTTTGGCGAGTAAATCAGAGATGCGACTCTTTCGTGAGATTCTAGAACAACCGTTAGCTTAAACCAGACTGTGGTGGGATGGGGCATACCGAGTAATGGGTGGGAAAGTCTGGTCAAGGCATAGACCGAGGTATCTAACCTCCGTATGGGGCAAGAGAAGTGCTCGCGACCGGGGTGAGACCGAGTGAACACCTGGTGAGGAGTCTGGCCAAAGTTGTGGATGACGCCAGCAGTAATACGCCTCTCCTGGGGATCGCTAATGTTGTCCAAGTCCGTTGCTCCACGGTACGAGAGATGATGGAAGACATTGAGATTGTCCACAGCTGCATCCCCTCTCTGCTTATATCCGAATATGAGATCGATCCAGTTATGCAGGTGTTGGCTAACGTAGGGGCTTTCAAGTGCTTCGCGGTGCTTGGCAATGAAGATCTTTGGGTCACCCTTGGCCCACGGAGGCAGGACAACGTTGTTAACCTTTGTTCCTGTACTTTCGCGGTTGCCAAAGTTGTACTGGTTAATGTTTGTCAGGAATTCTGGGAGGCAAAAGAACTCCGGAATCAGCTCTCTGACATCAGCCTTGTTATCGCATGAGGCAGACTTCCACGCGTGGGGGATAGACTGGAACAGGCGGTCGGCATGATCGAACGATCCACCTTGAAGAAGGATGTAGGATTGAACGAAGGGAGGGAGGCGAATAAGATATGATGACACAATCATAGCGGACGAGTAATGCGTGCCGTAGTGGAATGGAGTTTCCCCTATTTCAGCCAGGGCATCGTATGACTCCCTGAAGCCTGAGATACGACCGGCCGTCTGCGCACCCATCGGCTTTGAGAGGTCTCTGAAAGTTGCCGGATCATTCAGATTTAGCTCCTCGCTCGTATAGTCTGCGAGGACCCAAGGGAATACGGGGTACTGAGTCAAGTCGTTGAACGTACGACCTGCCATCGTGTTGACCAACATGAGGTAGTGGAAGTTGGACATTTCTCCCTTCTGCCACTTCTTCATGGCGGGGTTCCAGGGCGTGGAGTTGAAGATGCTTCCGAATTTCGAACCGAAGCCCTGAGGCATTTCCTCAGAGACCTTCAGCGCCTCAAGACGCCAGGCATCCTCGGGATTGGGAAGTGAACTTGCGGAATTTGTGTGCGGCGCCTTGTTCATCAGCTTGCCAAAAACCTCATCTCTCAGGGTCGGGTTCATGGACGTCAGTAAGTAGCTGCGTCCATCCGTGAAGAAGACCTCGACCGCAACGTCTCGGAACAGGAATCTTCGCTTGGAGATACTGATCACATCGTGCCATCTCCAGCTGCGAGATTCCTGTTCACTTCGGCTTGAGCTCTGGCGTTGCTCAGTCGTCTTGGCGTCCGTGATGATCTCTGAGAAAGGGTCTCTTTCCTCGAGAGGAGCTTGCCAGGCATTGACAATCTCGCCAGAAGCACACTGGAACACGTTGTCCATGATATATAAGGCATCTTTGCCGATGATGAGAATACCCTCGCACCCCTCAAGACCGACGATCCGGGAGATGTTGTATACGGCTTGGACTTGATCACCTTGCTCGAGCCGTCTCATTACCTTGCGGTTCTTGTCCTCGAAGCCTTCGTCGCCTTCGTTGGCATCGTTTGGATCGTCGACAAGCTCAAAGTCTTCTTCGGCACCTACTCCAGACTCATTTGCCTCCGCGTCCTGGTCAACATCCGGTGGGGTGTCCGGATTTTTTGCACCATCAAGGCTCGGGATGGACTGTACACGTGATGATGCCGGCGTAGCTGATTTGATGGGCGACGGGGCGATCTGCGCAGGAGCCATAGCAGTGTTGACCTTGAGAGCCGAAGGAGTCGAGGATTCTCCTGCTCTCCTCTTCGGTTGGTAGTCCGAATGCTTCTTGGAGTAATCTGGCAGAAGTCTCAGACGCATCCGATTACGTCCTTCCGTTCGATCAAGCTTCCACTTAAGTTGAGCCAGCTCGCTAAAGACCGCACCTGGGCGTCGCAAATCATTATCCATCTTGACAAAAGCCGCAGCCAGGAATGCCATATCATCCTGCTGGTCTTGTGTCAGACGTTGGTGCTTGAAGTGCTCGCTGGTAAAGATGCTCTTCATCCAGGCCCCGTTCGCCATGTCGTGGCGGAGGAGGATATTATCCACAGTAAGTGCCTCCGTCTGCCATGCTTTCAGTCGATCTCTGCGCTTCGCTAATCGGAACTTAGCCGAATCAACCGTTCGCTGGTTTTCGACAACGACGAATTCTTCCCAGATCTTTGATATGCCACCGAAAAAGAATGCATCAAGTGATGCACGGTGCTGATCTACCCACTCAATAAAAGCCTCGTCGTCAATTTCGGTGAGCTTAACAACGAAATCCTTCGCCAAGTGCTGCTGGTCTGGTGCTACGCATTGTCTAAACAGCACCTTGGATTCATGGGGCTTCTGGACAAGCATGATGCGCATGATTGTAGCCGCGGCAGACCTGATGGATGCGCGGGAATCGACCAGCTTCGAGTACAATTGATACCAGAAAAGCTTCATGTACTCTTCCTCATTCGCAAGACAGCCTAGAATCGGGGCTTGCCAGTAGAGAATATTGCTCATGAATTCCTTTGCGCTGGCGTCCGGTGTATCTGGATCACCCAGTTCGGAAAACCGCAGCAAAAGTAGCTTCAAGAATGATTGGCGAATTGTTCCCACAGCTTGGCTGCACAAGCGAACACTCTTCAAGGTCGAAACTTCGGGACGTTGAAGGTACTCTAGTACCATGCCAGCAAACTCCAGCATGGGCTCAGTACCGTTGATGAACCAGCCCTCAAAGATAGTATCAGTGACGTGTGCTACAAGTCTACCCATGTTGGTCAGAACTTTGGGTTCGCTGAGAACCTTCTGATTTGCTTGGACATGGCTTCCCAGTTGTTGAAGCGTCTTCCTAAGAACAAAGGATTCGAAGTAGGCTTGGTGCTCCTGGAATCCTGGCGGGATCTTGAGGAAGAGACCAAAACCAGGGAACTCCTTGCGAGTGAAGACCTGGTCTATAAAGACATTGATGACCAGGTCCACCATGCTATCAAGTGTAGCGCTGCTTGACTGTTGGGAAGCGACCTTCTTCTTCGGTGACATGACAGGTGCAAATCGGACCGGGCTTGGGGCCTGAGGAGATGTTTGGTTGGTGAGCAGAACGAAACCAGATGCTTTCCGTAGAGGGGTTCCACGGGGGTTCCCTGCCAACGCAGCAACCGCATCTGTGCTCGTCGTCCGCACGATGGGGCCAGGCTGAGAACCGGCAAGCGGGCGAATCATCACATCCCCGCCCTCAAATGTCAGAGCCGAGTCTCGAGAGTTGAGCTCAGTATCTGGCGTGACAGCATCGGTGCTAACGATTATCGGATAACATGCCCACAAGAGATACCTCACGTACTCGGACGTCAAGGCAAAGTCCTTGAAGTCGGAAGAGCGGGAGTGCAAGTCTCCCAGGAATCGGATAACCGTCAGCAGCATGGGTGCGTGATCTGCTATGCGCTCGCTGTCACGCGGTCCGTTCTCCGCTACTGTAGCGGACGTCAGTCTCTTGAATCCCATACTAAGGCAACGACTCACTTCTTGCATCTAGGCCCCTAGTCTCCATAGACTTAGCCCGTGGCCGATTTTCTAAGCCTTCAAACCCACTTGCCTGAAGATGATGAGACTTTTGAGGCGAATTTGGGTCCTCCTGATGCTTCATGACATCCTTCAAGCCATGCTGCACCATTGAGGTCACGACTTGAAGACATTCAGGGTAGAGGACGCGAGCTCTTCCGAACGTGTCAAGCAAGCTTGAAAACTCAAAATTCCGATCTAAGTCGACATTCGCCACATCAAGTCCGAATAAGATGCTGAAGCATATCGGCCAAAGGGAGGGAATATACCACCAGCGTTTGAGTCGATGCGCCATAATAGTGAAGCCACCAGTCTTACCGGAGAACTTGGCCGTGTACGTGGAGCCGTGCGTGATGAGGAGTCTGGCCAGGATCTTGCTGCCATATACTACTGTTTCGGGGTCGTCGTTGGCCAAGAGATATAACAGCCACTGGTCCATACTCAATAAATATAACTGTTTTTCTTTCTCTCCAAACGGTGGTCTCACCTTGTTCGTCACTGTCCTTGCAAACTTGCGGATGTTGGCCAGGTTGCCCTTTTCGCAGAGCAGGTTTGAATACATTCCAAGAATCTTGGCACCGAGTTGCTTCTTTGTGAGGAACCGGGAGGGGGACGTATTCGATGAGCTGTTGGAGTCGAAGGTTGCCCGTCTGGAATACCCGGAGGCAGGGGTTCGGGCAGTTGCAGATACCGGTCTCGGTGACCTTATCAGAGAGGCTGTTGGCGAGTGGAAGGCATATGTGATGAACAAAGCGAGTGACCTGTGCACCTCTGCTGTGTAGTTGCATTTCACCAGTTGCTCCAAAGCCGCCATGAAGTGTGGCTGCACCTCCTCGGATATCGATTCTGCTTTCATCGCATCAAGTAGCCGTTTGACGATTCCTTTCAAGTCGCTTGTCAGCAGTGCCGATGTCTTTGATCTGAGGGTCGACCCACTCATGCGCATTAATCTTCTGCTATTAAATTGATGATACTTGCTCTTCACTGAAAACGTCACGAATTGCTTGTAGTATAGCTCTTGGGTGATGGGAGCTGATCGTCTCCAAGTATCGAAATCGATAAGTAAAATGCGGTACGCCAGAGGATTCACAATGAAGGACTCCAGAGGCTCCGCATGGTTATAGCCCACGAATTCGAGGACAAGGCTCAAAAGCTGGAAGCTCAATCTGTCCCTTTCTTCACTTGAAATCGGTAGGCGTAGATTGGCGCTGTCAGCACCCAAGTTGACGGTATAGCCCAGTTTGGCTCTGAGAAGCATGCCGAGGATAGCATAGCCATTATCACGCTCCATGGCCTCGCTGTTTCTCCAGCTCTTTCTGATGCACAGGAACGTCATCTCGACTGCTCGAACTGTTTCTTCCACTGAAGTTGCCCTTTCAACAATCTTCAGAGCCAAAGGTGTGAAGCCCGCGAGGCGCCAGAAGTTGTCGTCAAAGTAGGAGGGCATCACCACCACTGGGTTGCCAGATAGGACAGCAACCCCTTGGGATCGCGCCAGTGCATCCAGTAGGCATGGCAGAGCAGCGTTAATCGCAATGGCCGAACCGCTTCTGTGGGTCATTTGGATAAGATTCGTTGCCGCAGGCCGAGGCAGTGCACGGTAAAGCTGAGTATCTTGATAAACACCATCCTCTCTGAAGACACCTGTTGGGAGTATGCTGAGGAGGATCTTGTTCTCTGGGAGGAGGCTACCAGCCTTGTCTCTGATGGCTCTTATAATATCAGAACTCTCATCCCTTCCTGGGTGGAAAACCTCGTTTCGTAGTCCTAAGCTCGCCGAGGCCTCGTAAGTCTGGAATCCGCCTAGACTATCTTGGAAGTTGCCCTGGTATCTTGGGGAGAGGCCGTAGTGAACGGCGAGGAAGTCATCGCTCAAAGCGTCTTCAAATAGATGTGCCGAAGCCAACGACCATTTTGAAAAGACCAATCCGGAACCAAGTTGGCTGGAAAGATCCCTTGGAGTTCCTAGGAATGCTTGGACAGGGTGTTGCTTTGCGTTCGTCGACGCAAATGATGCGAAGCTTTCGGTACTAGCGTTGGCGAGAGGTGGCGGCGAGGGGTATGCACACTTGATCTGCTCCACAAACTCGCCATTGACGTACAGCGAGGCCTTGCTAGCAGTCATTGTTTTGGGTCGTCTGTGAACAAGGGCAATGTGGTACCATTGCTTGTCTTTGAATGACATCCCTTTGAACCTTACACTTGGCCGGCTGGAAGTGACAGAGGTCTGTAAAATGAAGTTGCGGGTATCTCGCTCAAGATACATGAGGAGAAAGCATGTCTGACTAGCATCAAAGACGCCAAAGAGGGTTGTATGAGAGTTGGGGTCAAAACGATCCACGCGGATCCATGCCGTAAAGGTGTAGCCTGGAGATGAGCTGGGAGGGAAAGACCGGCCGAGGGTGGGTAGTTCGATAGACGAGTGGCCATGGAGAGAAAGGTCGAATTGGAAGAATGGTGGCCCACTGTACGTCGAAGTCATCTCCAAGCAGAACTCTGATGCTTCCGGCAGTGTGCTCGATAGCAAGAACTGGGTATCCGCGGGTTGGTTGAATCCCAAGTACATGAGCTTCTTGCACATGATTAGGAGCTTGTCCTTCTCTGCTTGGTCGAGTTTGACAGCAGGGCTGAACAGCACACGAAGGAAGCGTGATAATACTCCGGTTGCGTGAAGAGCTGCAAGGTTGAACATCGAGACGGAAACCGCGCTTGACATGATCTCCAGAACGGCCATAGAGCAGGAATTAGCCGGCATGTCCTGCGCTCGCGGGATAGACTCCCAGAAGCCCACGACAGCACGCAAAATCTCAGGGTTTCTAAAGATGGCCCGTTTCTGCATGGCGTCGCGCAATTCCTGGACTATGTCTTTTCGTTCTGGAACTGACGCCGTGTTTTTTTTCTGGGCTCCGTCCTCAGGAGGCTCTTCTGGGTCCGTTGTCTTGTTATCTTCGTCCATCGACTCTGAACTTGTCGCAACCGACTGACAAATGGCATCCATAGTTTTGTCCCCAAGCGAGAATGCCAGCAGTTTCCCAAACATCTGACAGTTGGTCCACAGGTCGGAGTCGCTTCCGCCAAGGCCAACGCTGGCAATAGTCTGCTCGAGAGCCTCCCATCCGCCACCTTCTACCCTGTGGCGAAAATAGCGCTTGTTTCCCGGATGGTCCAAAAAGGCAGCGGCACAGACGTCCAAGACAGCTTCGAGTAACCCGAACAGACCTTCTTTCTCTTCTTTGGTCCGGCGTTGGGGGTTGTAAAAGCCCGAATAGGATCTCAGCACGTCGAGGAGCCTGTTAAACCCGTGTAGGTGCCTAAAATCGTCTTGAGGCGGGCTCGGGGGCTCGGTCGCGGCAATGTGCTGTCGTATCTGGCGCAAGCTCTTGATGAGCACGGGAAACTCGGGGTATCCATCGTTGGTCCGCCGTTGCGTGTTGGAGGTGAGGGTATCGAGGAGGCCGCGCAGGATTTCGAGAGCCTTCGAGTTGGCGGCGCTGGACGATCTAGAAGACGCCGAAGTCGAGGAGCGATAACGCCTCGACACTTGCAAGGTCGACATGTTTGATTTTTGCTACTGCAGCGTTTCCCTCATTCCAAAACGTTCAATCCCAGCACCCATCGAGGGTCCAGGCAACGGTCCAAGCTAGTCGGCATCGAAAGTAGGATGCGGCGTGAAATGGAACGGCAGCTCGCAGCTGAGGATACTAGTCGGTGGGGGATTCGAGGAGTGAGTGTAGTGGATGTAAGGGTGGAGGTTTGAGGTGGTGGAATAGTATAATCTCAGGGTAAAGAAGAAACCGCAATTCTTGAATATCTCGATAGCAAAAAAAGCTGATTCACCTCGAATTTGCTTCGATTTCCCCGTGTTGCAGCTACGCGTTATCGCAAAGACGGAGACGGAGCTGATGCTTGTGAGTGTCAGCCTTGAGCAGTGAAGTGTGGCTTGCATCGCCCTCAGTGGCCGCCTTGTCACGCACAAGTAGGAAGGAACGTCTGACGTGCCGGCCGCGTTGGGAAGGAGTGGGGTAGGAATGGTGGCGGTGCTACGGCAGCTCAGTCATCGTGGACGGACCCGACAAGGCCGACACCGCTAAAGGAGGATGCTGCCACGACTCCCCAGTGAGCTAGGTAGCTAGGTACACCGTACTCCACTGAAGCAGACCACCACGTCCATGTTCCCGTCAGTTTGGGGGTCCCGTTGCATTGCGCAGAGACGATGGTGACACGCCTTGCCCCCATGCTATTCATGGAAACGGCTCATACTGCGTGAGATTCTCATGAAGCGCACAGTGAGGGCTACTTTTCACTTTCTTGGTTATCAGCTTCACATACGAGGCGGCATGGTGATCTTATTTACCTTGATGAACCTTTGATTAATTAGATACTCACATTCGTTACTACCTTCTATCATCGCGGATATCTACAGTGACATGTTCCAAAATGCGAGCCTGATGCCGACAAGCTATAGCTGAGCTTCAGAAACAAGGTGCGTCTTAGTGCAGATAAACCCTGGCTTATCGCGGCCAAACTGAGATGTGCAGGCAGAGATACGGATAGCTTCCGGTGCTAACACTAACAGTGGACTGGGAGTCTGGGATAACGAGAGTGGACCCCATGAAACATTGTTGCTTCATCCCGATCGAGCACACTCTCAAATATAGACACCAAGGTATCCGTATGGCCAAGTACCGAATCGATAGTAGATGGATGTCGTGCCCTTTGGTCGGCAGCTCGGACCCCAAGCCCAAAGCTGACGCGAGTTGTCTTGCTTGCCTGGGATGACGAAGAATCGCTTGGTGTACACATCCGTACATGTACTCGCAACTGAATAATCGCAAAAGGTAGCTGGAAGGTTGAAGAGAACACCCTCACTGATGCATGAAACCCACCAGCAAAAGCTAGAAAGACCTCAAAGACATAGAAACACGAATCAGTCGACGGCGGCCTATCAGTCTTTCTAGCTCTTTGAGTCAGTGGCCAGCCTTCAACGCTAGATGACTATGACAATGCAGGTAAACAACAGACAGAGAGTCGGTCAACTGCCCATGTGTCATGACTCCGTTGACCGGGGTTTGCTTGGGCGATCATCGGCTCAGGCGCTGGCCATCCTTTCGGAGGATCACTGCTGCATCTGGGAGGAAGCTTAGGCGGCATGCGCAGTTTCAGTCTGCCTCGTCCCCAACTCCATGACACCGAGACATGGGCAAGCTTGAATGTGATAGACTGAATACAGTCCCAAGATGTTCTCATAATGCGACGATGCTCACCGACATGTTCGCCGAGATGGTGTCAAGCTTCGTTATTGCGTCCATGGACAACGACACGCGTACCGCAGACATCCATATCGAACTGGCGTGAATGATCCAATTGCCTTTGCGGATGGATCAAGATGGTGTGCTGAGAGGTAGTCTTCGCATTGACAATTGACTCGCAAGCTCGTGGCGTTTCCTTTATATGCAACACCCACAGAGACGTTCCTGAGCCGATGGGCGGTTGGTGAACTAAAACAAAAGGCAATTATCATATTCGGACGAATGTTTCCGCTCTGCTGACCTGCGCGAGTAACGCAAGCCGCCGTCGCCGCCGCCGCCATTGTCGCCTCCCATAATGAGAGGACCCGGATGAGTCCTTCGAATAATATGAGCTAGAGCTCGGGGCTGGCAGTTGGCAGGTTGGCTCTTCGTACCAAACTGCGGCTGGTATGTCTGGCATGTCTGACTTGCCGTCTCCAGCAGGTCCTCCACCAACGCCAGACGGCCTCCCGATGACGGGAAGACAGGGGAATGGATAGAGGCACGTGCCAGGCACCACACGGGGACGCTCTCATCTGACCCGTGGGTCAGGCGTATGGCCTAGCTCGGACCAGCATAGCGTTGGTGCTGGGCCTCGTCTCCCCGCCTCCATGTTCCAGTCAGACAGCTCGCCGCTCTTGAACCCCTTCCGCCTAGGAGCTTGCCCTTGAGCAAGGGCAGCAGAGGTACCTTGCGGGATAGCTCAAGCATCGAGGACCACCTGAGCGACAACCGCCCGACCAGCATCACCTTGAGTCTTTGGGTGCTGGGGGCATTGAGGAGACCAACAAAGCAACCGCTTGGGTAGTGGCTCCGGAACCTAGTACCCTCTTCGCCTTGGATTTAATCCCAGGTAGGTCTTATCCACACAAAGACCCAGCTGCGCCAGACACCTTATTACAGTTAATCGCATCATCGTTGAGCAGGTTCCTTACTCAATATGGCAGCCGGCAGCCCAGCAGGCTAGGAAGAACCGAGACGCCGTCCTGCATCCCGAGGCCAGGCAGGCAGTATCAGATCCGGACACACGCGACAAATGCATACGGAGTAGACTGCCAGCACACAACATGCACGAGTGTGGTCTGTTTTTCTTTGAATGGCCGACCGTAGAGCTCAACAAAACGACGAAAGCTTCGGCTGTCGAGATAAGACGGGATGGCAGCGCTTGTTAAGCTCCAGGGTCCTCCGGATAGATCTGCCTCGCCCTCCGCTCCGTGAATCGTCCATTACGCGTTATCGCATGCAGCGTTATGCGGGATATGCGGACTGTGTGGGTGTGCTCTGGAAGGTCGGGAGGGGGAGCTTGATTGTGGACTAGTAGAAGTGGGTGAAGAATGTCTGAGGAATGCTGATAGCGTGGTACATCTTCTCGACTTGCTCATGACCATGGAGCTGGCGCCCCAAGCTGCGACTGATTGGTAGGCTGTGCCACTGTACTGCTCCTTTGGTGCCTGGCACGTATGGCATTGCATTGGCGCTGTGCTGGCTTGATCGTCCGTTGCTTTGGGGATGCTTGGGATGGTCGATTGGAAGCTGTCAACCGTATCCGTACGAAGGTTCCTTAGAAATGAAAAAAGCACCCTCATGGCCATGGGTTATCATTCATGAGCCATGGGTCTTCGTCAGGAAGAGCGAGACTCCGAGGCTGTTGGATAAGGTAGGGCGAAGCACGGAGTACATTGCCCGCCCATGCTCTGCTGTCTCTGATTGCCTCCGTATCGGCCTTGGCTGTTAGCACTTGGGCAGATAGCCTCGGGGGTAGGAAGGGTATGACGTCGCCCCCTCAGAGCTCTGACTCTGGCTCTCAAGGTGCAATGGTCGGTCATCCGTGTTTCCTTGTCGGTCGCAACCACAAGAATCCGACGATGTTGCAGAGACATGGGAGAAAGGCTGTCTAAAGCTTCAGATGAGCGTGAACGTTGGAAGCCGATAGAAAAACACCATGGCAAGGCATGGCATGGCATGGCAGACACATTGTCGACGGCGGGAAGCCTGGGTGAAGCTTCTCCAACAGACGGAGGCCGGATTGGTTGTGTTCCTGGCGGATGCAGCGTGCTGCTGGAAAGAAAGAGGAGAAGAAGAAGTACCCACGGAAGTCACTTGCTATCGCCCATCTCACAATCCCATCCCCCGTCGTGCCGTCAGGTCCTCTTCTGAAGCAGCCTTCCGTATCGAACAAGTGACAAGCTGCTCGGGTTAGAGTGGTAAGGTACTGGGTACGTACCTGTTGCCTGTAGGCGGGGACTGGTCCCAGGGAAACCCCAAACGTGACCCTCCCAGACTGTCCCAGTACCTCCCTTATCGCATTGCCGAGGAAACCCTATCGAGTCATTCCATTGGTTCTCTCGCCATTGCGCTAAGCCGGTTTCGGCTCCGTCAGCCACCCTCCAGCTCTTATCTTGGTTGGCTGCGTCACACAATAGCAGCAACTGGGGCGGCGCAACCATCCTAAGGCCGATACCTCACCTCCAGCTGTGCGCACGCAACCGCTGTCGCTGCCTTCCCTTTATATCTACCCGCTCCCGCTCTCCAACAGCTCCATCGACTATCTCTCTGCTCCATCTCTCCTCCATCCCTCCCCCTCCTTCATCGACCATCCATCCTCCCAATTCCATCGAGTATCCGTCTGTCCTTGGCGTCCTTCGCAGCTTCAGTTTCCTTCTCTGTCATCACAACCAGCGTCTCCGGTAGACTCTACTCACCACCACAACACCGCCCATCATGAGAGGCTTCATCGGTGCTGTGGCCGGCCTGGCCGCTGTTGCCAGCGCTTCCCCCTCTCTCTCCATTGAGACTGTTCACGACGGCGCTGCGCCCCTTCTTTCTTCCACCAATGCCGAGGCTGTCCCGAACTCGTACATCGTCAAGTTCAAGAAGCACGTCTCGGACTCCGGCGCCTCGGACCACCACAACTGGGTCCAGAACATTCACTCCTCCGCTCAGGATGAGCGTCTCGAGCTGCGCAAGCGCGGCCAAGAGCCCATGGTTGATGATGTCTTCCACGGCTTGAAGCACACATACAAGATTGGCAAGGACTTCTTGGGCTACGCCGGTCACTTCGACGATGCTACCATCGAGAAGGTCCGGAGGCACCCTGACGTAAGTTCGACCCTGATACCCTCCTCCCGAGATCCAAGACGCACCCCAAACCCGTGGACCCACAATCATTGCAGTTCACGGCCGAGGCGGTCTTGGCTGTCGGACCTTGACGGGCTCGGGCTCCCAAGCTCGGCTCGGCCGCTCTCGGCTACCCAACAGCATTCTCGAAACAAGTGCTAACATGCTTATTCACAGGTCGAGTTCATCGAGGTCGACTCCGTTGTCCACACTCAGGTTCCCGTCAAGTCCCAGGTTGAGGACAAGTGTGACGGCGAGCTCGAGAAGCTGGCCCCCTGGGGTCTGGCTCGTGTCTCCCACCGCAAGTCTCTTGGTTTCGGCACATATGACAAGTACCTCTATGCCGAGGATGCCGGCGAAGGTGTTGACGCCTACGTGATTGACACCGGTACCAACGTTGACCACGTCGACTTCGAGGGCCGCGCCAAGTGGGGAAAGACCATTCCCTCTGGTGACCAGGACGCCGATGGCAACGGTCACGGCACTCACTGCTCCGGCACCATCGCCGGCAAGAAGTACGGTGTCGCCAAGAAGGCCAATGTTTACGCCGTCAAGGTCCTCCGCTCCAACGGCTCCGGCACCATGTCCGACGTCGTCAAGGGTGTTGAGTGGGCTGCCACCTCCCACACTGAGCAGGTTCAGGCTACCAAGGATGGCAAGCGCAAGGGTTTCAAGGGCTCCGTCGCCAACATGTCTCTTGGTGGTGGCAAGACCCAGGCTCTCGATGCCGTTGTGAACGCCGCCGTCGATGCTGGTATCCACTTCGCCGTCGCCGCCGGCAACGACAACGCCGATGCCTGCAACTACTCTCCCGCTGCTGCTGAGAAGGCCGTCACTGTCGGTGCCACTGAGCTCGGTGACCGCCGCTCTTACTTCTCCAACTACGGAAAGTGCACTGACATCTTCGCCCCCGGCACCAACATCAAGTCCACCTGGATTGGCAGCAAGTACGCCGTCAACACCATCTCTGGTACCTCCATGGCCTCCCCCCACATCTGCGGTCTCCTGGCCTACTACCTTTCCCTCCAGCCCGCTTCTGACTCCGAGTACTCTGTTGCTCCCATCACCCCCAAGAAGCTCAAGGAGGCTCTTATTGCCGTCGGTACCGTCGGTGCCCTCAGCGACATTCCCCGCGACACCCCCAACGTCCTCGCCTGGAACGGCGGTGGCTGCAACAACTACACTGCCATCGTCAAGGCCGGCGGCTACACTGTCAAGCAGGAGTCCAAGGAGACCACCATCGATGACCTCGAGAAGGCCATTGAGGAGGATTTCGAGGTTCTCTCTGGCAAGGTTGTCAAGGGTGCCAAGACCGTCGGCACCAAGGCCGAGAAGTTCGCCAAGAAGATCCACAATTTGGTCGACGAAGAGCTTAAGGAGTTCCTTAGGGAGACCTCTTTGTAAGCGTTGTAATAGAGCGCTAGACTGGTTCTTTATTTCCTTTTTCTTTGGGTCCATGAGAGTGTACGCATAGGGTTATTGCGGGATGGGATAGGATGGATGCATCGCTTTCATAGCTACATACAGATCTCATAGCACAACCAATAAGTTTTCTTAAATGCAACCGATTTCAGTTTAGGTCAGCTTGACTGTCGATATTTGCCAAGCGACTGTTGCTATGGTCTCATAGGCCGTGCTCTCACAAAGTTGGGCACGTCTGAGTTGTCCCAAAGTTTAACAACGTTCATGAGTAAGCCCGCCATGCGGTTGAAGTTGAGGTTGTCAATCTAAAATAGGACTGATGTGAGCGCACATAGATACACAGGGTGCATAGGGGATTGGAACACATGGCTAGTTTCCGTCATCTGAGTCAATCTGGCGTTGAGACATTGCATTTGAACAACCCAGTTCTGGATACCCAGCCAATCTTGGCTTGCCCGATTTGTCTGCACCTTGCATTCGCTGTGCGAGGGCGAAAAGAAGGGAAGGAGGGGAGATTGGAATGTTATCCGGTCTTTCCACGGGAGGAATGACACAACGGCAGGCTCTTGCCCAGGTGCCACCTCATACCTGCCTTCCCAAGGCCAAGGGAAGGGATCAGTCAGCTCCTCTCCTTCCTTCGCCTGGACATGACGTGCCCTCCCATCTCTTTTCTTTTCAAAGTTCACTCAGCACCGGAGAAGGAGCAGTCATGGAGCTCGTCGTCGGTGTGAATGCTGGCTGCTGTTCATGGCCCTGCTCAAGGGACGACATCACTCTTCCACATCCTCCATCAGACTTTCACGGCTCAACATTTGACACTCTCGACGATACTTCTCCATAGTCTCCCAGCTCGCTTTTGGTTAGCCCCAGGCCAAGTCCCAAACTTCGACCGACAAATAGCAGTTTCACTTGAATCTCTCTACTTCCCTTTATACCTAAGCCGCCGCGAGATTTGGCGCCTCTTCCGCCTAGACCATCCTCCTAATATACTCAAGCCCACCCTATGCGGCGACATAACAGTGCCAAGTCGAGGTCGACTCTGACTCGAAGCAAGTCTACGGCTTCCGTTCGCTCGGCTGTTCAACGACTAGAGCATATTGACCCAGCCACTGCCGAAAGGGACGCACATATCGCCGCCACGTTATCTTTCTCCCGTGCGAATCCCAATATCGACATGGGCATGGGACTTGAGACTTCGAGACAGTGCCAGCGGTCTGTCAACATGGAGACATGGCCAGAGAATCCCTCAAGTCCGCCTCGAAACGAATTCAATCAGCTCGGCCACAACTACGGGGGTCCACGACGGCAGCAGAGTGTTCGATTCGTGAAGCAAGAGTCCCGAACTAAGCGCCTGCAAAGCCAAATCAACGATGACTCTTCTGATTTGGGGACTATTCGGCACCGGGGTGTCCTCACAGATGTTGTCAACCAGCCTGCTAGTCGAATCTCTCACCCTGTCGAGCGGCCATTTGTGAGCACTTATACGACCAACTACATCAATTCCTTACCCCCGAGCGAATCATTCGTGTCTCCAGATGAGTGTGCACCTGCTCCAGCATCTTACAGAAGACTTCGCAAGTCGCGCTCGATGTTTTCCCCTCTAAATCCGACAGGTCTGCGCCGACCAAGTAAGACATATCTCAGCGAATCTCCGGAGCAGGAGAATGTGCAGCCTGCGTTGCGACGACAGTCAATGCAAGATATTAAGGACAGCAAACCACCGCCAAAGAAGACGCTTGGGCTAAGAAACCCGAAGTCAATGAGCTTTCTCAAGATTCGGAGTGCTCTGGAGTCTGACAGAATTGGCAGCCGCCAACAGATCGATTTGGCAGTCCAAGAAGCTGAAGACAGTTTCCGCAAAGACATTGAAGAGCAACGGCATTTGAATCCGCGACCCTCGACGATTTTCATGAAAGCGAAGAAGGGCCAGGCGTCTTTGAGTTTACGCCGATCCATGAGAGACTTCAGCGCCGATGTTCGATCTGTTGGTGTAGAAGATAGCTTGGCTGTCAACAAGGACGCCTCTCTTCGAAAGAAGGCTCGAAAAGTTTCAAGCAGTCTCAAAACCAAGCTGAAAGAAATGTTCCGACGAAACAAGAAGGATGATTTGGTTGTGACAGCAAGAAAATCTCAGCTAGAGGCTTCGAATGCGGTCCATGGTTTTATCGGCGACGAGAACGAACAGGATGATGCTTACATGGACATTACGGATCCCGTGTTGCTGGACGAGTGTTCAATTTCGCAAGTACTTTCGCGAGTTCCGTCTCTTCACGATGCCACCTCAAAACAAAAACTTCGCTCGCGTCAAGGAAGCATAGAGAGCATTGGGAGTGAACGAAAGGCATCGGATGAGAAGTCTCGCGTTACCAGTTGGACGAGCTCAGGTACCCATACACTCAACAGTCAAAGTACTTGGGGTGGGGAGCGGGAACGGCAGCGACTGTCTATCATCAAAGAACTTGGACCACACAAGTCCTCGTCTTCTTTCCAGCGACCGAGTCTGGCGGATCGAAACCCATTTGAGACCGAAACACAATCTACGCCCCAGGATGGACTGGCCCGCTCTGGTCCCTCCGTTGATAGCGCAAGAGTCTACTCCGCCCTCATGAAGCGATTGAACGAATGTAAGCAAAAGGGTCAACGAGAAGAGCAGCTACGGCATAGCAGCGTTGGGAGTACCGGCCTTAAGGGATACGGCACAATAGATTTGTCAAACTCCATCGGCGGCCAGGAGCTTGGCGAAGCTCGCCATCAAGACCCTCAAACCATAAGATGTGTCTTGCAAGAGGACGACGTTTTTCGTGACAGTCTGTGGGAACAAACATTGCAAACAGTGATCGAAACCGAGGCCCCTCAGTCGGGTCGTGACGAAGCAACATCCTCATCTGATGGTACAATGCACCATCGCCAGCACTCGGCTTCTGAGACCACCATTGAATCTTACAAGCCTCGTCAAAGACCTACGGCCGAGGATAGACAGGAACACTCGCCCCCAAAGCCGTACAAATTGCACGGCGACAACGCCGCGAGTCCCCCAAGAGCCTTGTCCACTCGCAGTTCTGCATTCTTTGGCAGCCCGACTTGCCATCTTTTCCGCACAACAAGTCCGTACCGCAAGGTCCTACAAGAAAAGGTCAAATCAGAGTCGGAAGCTCCAGCTGCAGCTCAGTTATTTTCCCCATCGGTTTCGATTCTGAACCTGGACATTATCCCCACAAGGCGTCGCCCGAGTCTATCTAAGGAAGACCCCCGACTTGCGTACTCTGAAAGTATTTACTCTGACGACATCCTCTCTCCACGTACAATACCAAAGGGCTTGGGAGAACAAACAGAACCAATAGTGCCACCTCGACACCCCAACCATAAAGCAGCCGATCCTGATCATCAGCAGACACCCTCTACGTCCGACAACTCCGAGGCTGTTGCGAAGGAGAACAGCTCTGACACTACTCCTCTGGCGGATGTATATCAAAGACGATACTTACCAGGCGGCCCACATACTTATACACCGACAATGCCGCAGGGTCGAACAGTCTCAAACGCAAGTTCTGTAGAGTGGAAGACTTGGCTCTCTGCAAATGCGGCGAATACCGACGCCAAGTTAACCAATACCGGACTAACCCAACACTTGACGGAAGTTCGTTACGCCAAGCCAAGTATGCCCAAAAGCTTGGGTCATGTGCGTGAGCGCGCCGAAATTGAAGACTCTGAGTCTCCGGCATTATACGTGGCGACGGGCCTAGGAAAGACGAAATTCCAAACGCCACTTAGAGTGACGAGCCACAATCCGCGTCAAGTATCGTCCGCCAGTCGCATAGAGCTTGGCATAGACGATTCAAAGTTCTCAACGCCTTTTAGAGACGAGAACACGATCCCTAAGACGGACGGACGCGTGACTAGACGTCTTCGTGGTATCTACAATCCTCCACCAATTCCACCCAGAAGCTCTTTGAGAGCGACTCCTTCGATGCCGCTCATGCAACCGCGTCTTTCTCATAGCAACTTACCTGTCATGTCGGTCGACAGGAAGGCTTCCAAGGTGCGCAGCTTGGACGTCTTATCAAAGGCCCAAGATCTGGTGGCCCCTCTCCCATCCAGGACACGATCTCCAGTCAAATTAGTCAGACGAACTGGGTTACAGAAAGGGTTCCAATCGTCTGCTTCCAGTCCGGGGCTTACAACGGCCGTCGAGAAACATTCCGGCCCCATGTTAGCCAGCCAACAATTTAATCGCGGGTCTCCCAGGGAGAGGCGAGGATCAGTTCGTCGATTACTGGACAGCGACTCACGCGACGACGAGAGGTCCGATACCACAAGCCTTGACGACTGGAAGGCCGAAGCAGCTGGCAGCCATCACATGGTGGAGAACTTTCTAAGCAGCAGGCGGCGGCCATCAGTTCACGGGGCATTCTTGTGAAAAGAGACACTAAATTTTTCGTACCGCGCGTCTGATTCAGCAGAACCCTTCATACAAGGCTGTGAACAGAAAATTATGATGGTTAATAATGACTCATGGGCAAGTCGGATGATAACAAAATGAGGTAGACTTGATCCTTCGAAAGGCCTCGATTCCCTAGTAGATGACGCACGCATACTTAGTTTTGTACGCCCGAACCATTCAAAATGAGATGATGCGGAGACGTTTGGGAATCGTATGGGTATAAATGCGTTGTTACAAAGTTCAATGTTAACACATGGTTTTCTTACAAGGGCGCTTTTTTTTGACGTGATCATATCACAAGTTTCGGGACGTCCCCGAAACGGTACTGAGCCCATGCGAAACTGCCTTCCTTCATGGTCCACAGCTGCTTCCCGCGGTCGTCTCCCGCAGCACCGGCGGCCACGTGAATGGGCATGAGGTGATCCATGTACGGATGAGCCTGCTTGGCATCAGGTCGTCTGCAAACTTGGGCCATCTTATCCTGCCTGTCGCCGATGTTGGCGACCTCGACAGCCTCCTGGAGCGCGTCGTCGAAGCTGACGGCATATGGCATGGGCCGCGGGTCGCTGCTCATGTGGTAGAGGTTATGGACGGACATTCCCGCGCCGATGATGACGACGCCTTCGTCACGAAGGGCGGAGAGGGCGGCGCCGAGGCGATAGTGGGCATCTGGGTCCTCTGAGCGGAAGAGGGATGCCTGGACTAAGGGTACATTGAGGGGGTTTGCGGAGGGGTTGAATGCTACGTGGAAACCTGCCCATACGCCGTGATCTAGGCCTCGGTCTGTGGTGGGTACGCAGGTGATGTTGCTGCCGTGTGAGACGGAGAGGAGGGAGCAGACGCGGGATGCGAGTGGGGGGCTGCCGGTGTTTGGGTAGGTTGCTGAGTAATAGTGTAAGGGGAAGCCTGAGAAGTCGTATATTAGGGGCGCGGGGCCGGGTGCGGCGTTGATTGAGATTGTGGAGGGGGAGGGGGATTGCCAGTGGGCTGAAAAGACTAGGATTGCGGTGGGGTTGAGGGAGGTTATTTCGCGCCCTATGTGTTGGAGGGTTGGGTAGACTGGGTGGGCTTTGTTGTACATCACGTCTGGCTTTGTGATGTTAGTATGATGGGGGAGGGTTTTATGGTGAGGTGCGGAATCGATGAGAGTGAGATAGGGGAGGGAGGGTTTTGCTTACGCCGCCGTGGGAGAAGAAGTAGACTGGCATTCGAGGCTTCTTCATTTTTGACGAGTCTGGAGCTTGAGAGGAGGGCGAGTTTATGAGATTCGTCGTCACTGACGTGAGGAAGGCGCGGAGGGTTGGTGAGAGCATGTAGGCTGTCAAGGCGACTGTGAGGGAGAAGAGGAAGAGGGGGTTTAGACGAGGCATCTTGCGGCACGGTTGTTTGGGGTTATCGGTACGCCCGTGATGTGAGGTTGAGGAACGGCTTGGAGTATGACGGGAGTTGAAGTATATTTGATTCCCGGAGGTTGTGTAGGCGCTATCCGACGGACCGGATGAGGGATGCGGCACGGGGGGTCGGAGGGGCCGGATGGCGGGTGGTTGTTTTCGTCGCGCGCGGCCGGGTCCACTGTTGTCTTAGCGGGCGGGCGGGGTGGGAGGGCCGTAGGTGAGTGACGAAATAAGGTAGGATGCTGGTCAACGCTCGATCATTACATCCACCTTACTATTCTATTATTCTATAGCGTATTCTCTAAGGAATATGCCTAAGATCAAAAGTAGTGAATATAGAACAATAACCATAGGAGGTATTGCCCTGAAGCGTCAATTAGAACAAGACAACGTCTACTTGCTTCCATAGGTATACACTTTGTCCACCCCGCATCGGAGTGCTTGGCCAAGCTCCTCAGCTCTGAGGACCACGAACTGACATGCACCTGGGAGCATTAATTGAGCCTATCCGGTGGGCGTAGGAGAGGGACGACTCACGGATTATGGGTAGAACTTTGAAAATACTTAAGCAGGGACCATATACGGGTCCAATGGCCTGACGCCGTGTGAAGCTCGAGTTCTAGAGCAGTCTAAGCTCCAGATGAGCTTCGAGCTCCCCCTGTTCGCCGGTGAGGCCAAGGCTGTTTGCTGCTACTGTGCATACGACTTTACACCACAACATCGTAAGCAGGAAATTCCAGGAACATACAGAATACACACTGGTATGAGCCTTTATATACCCCTCAATCCCATTCCCATCACTACAACCACAAGGCGCCCGTCTAGGTCGACGGATCAGGTCAGACTGGGCTGGGTGACGGAGTAGTTAAAGGTCAATAATCAATTACGCCCACAGCCTCCCTGACGACAGGCTACGGTGGGAGACGGCCAGTTCTACGGATAAGACCTGACAGAGCCCGGATCAGCGCCCCGCATGCTTTGACGCCATCGGAGAAACGTGTGAGAAAAACCCACATCTCATTCGGCCCGCCGCCCGAGCTTTCGCCGCGTTGTCTCTTCCCTTGCTTGACACAACCCGCAAATGCTCGTCTCGCGAGTAACCGCAACAACCATCCTCCTCACCCTCCTCGCGCCCTTCACCGCCGCGACGCCCCAACAGGACCGACAACAACAACGCCTCGAGGACCTACAGCAAAAGGATCCGCTTTCTGAGGCAGACCAGCTCCACCCCCTGCCACCTCAGCATCAACAACACCACCCCCCTCTCGCAGGCATCGACATCTCACCCCCCAACACCTACGAAGCCATGTCGTCCTCCGTCGCCCGGACGGCCCCGCTCGTGTTCCCGGCCGCGGGAAAGCACACGGCCACCGTCATTTTCGCCCACGGCCTCGGCGACACGGGCCACGGGTGGGCGAGCGCCGTTGAGAACTGGCGGCGGAGGCAGAGGCTTGATGAGGTTAAGTTTGTGCTGCCTCATGCGCCTCAGATCCCCATCACCTGTGTAAGTTCACTTACTGCCGCAGCTTCAGGACTTGTATTCTTTCCTAAGAAATCGTTTCTGGAGGTGTTCGTTCATGAATGAATACTAACATTATGTACAGAACTGGGGCATGCGCATGCCGGGTTGGTTCGACATTGTAAGTCGCGCTACAATCTTCGACCGCCACCGCCAACAACAGGCACAAGCATCATCATCATCAGCATCATCACCCAAGCTAACCACTACCCCCACCCCACAGAAAGTCCTCGACGGCACAGTCGAGGCCCTCCGCGAATCCGAAGACGAGCGGGGGATCCTCGCCTCGTCAGAGTACTTCCAGCAGCTCGTCCAGGCCGAGGTGGACGCAGGCATCCCCGCCGAGCGCGTCGTCCTCGGCGGCTTCAGCCAGGGCGGCGCCATGGCCATCTTTTCCGGATTAACGGGCAAGCACCGGATCGGCGGTATCGTGGGCTTGTCGTGCTGGCTGCTGATGAGCAACAAGTTTGCTGGGCTTGTGCCCGCGGAGAAGGCGAACCAGGAGACGCCTGTGTGGTTGGGCCACGGGGATGCGGATCCGCTTGTAAGGCCTGAGCTGGGGGCGCTGAGTATGGATGCTTTGAAGGGGCTTGGGTACAAGGTTTCGAGAACGCTTTACCCGTGAGTATTTCTTGTCCTTCTCTCACTTTGTTGTTCATCCTCGTTGGAGAACTAGGGCTGGATTCCATTTAGAGAGGAATACTGACATCACATACAGGGGTATGGGCCACGCTGCTTGCCCTGAGGAGTTGGACGACGTCGAGGCCTTCTTGTTGGAGAGACTCCCGCCTACCCAGAAATAGTGTGCTGTTGGCAGGAGTTTCTCAAAGATTGGCGGGAAGGAGTGTTCATGTATGAGGGAAGAGTATGAGGCAACGGGTTAGTAGATAGAGCCCAGGAACCAGCGGGAACGGTCTTCTTCGACCGAGAAGAAATTCGATAGACTCAATCTTGATGATGGTAAACAACATGATACATCATCTACAATAACAAGAGCCTGCAATCACTACGCCAGTAGCTCGATGAGATTGTATTGGGGCATTAAGCCTGAGCGAAAGAAGTCGAATATATGATATGAGTTGCCTTCACTTTGATGAATACTTTGGAATCATTTCCGTTTCAAATGGCCCCGTAGACGCATTGGTGAGAGATGAGAGTGGGATCACGCTCAGTGACATTCATGGACAATGTCTCTCATTAAGCTACTCAGTGAGAGGGTCTCCTTGCCTCACGTATACCCACACCCGCAAGCACACGCAAACGTAGACACAGCTTACCTAACCATGTCAGACTAAGCTAACCAAGTTGTGGCAAGCTCGTTCATCCGCCGTTGGATGGCGCTAGCGTTGTCTCGTCCAAGGGTCGTCGTCTTATCTCACCTCTACTCTTCACTGCGGTGTATGGTGCCGCAGCAACTGGTCTTTAGCCTTGGGCTTCCACTCCCGCCTGCCGCAAAGCAGGGCAGCTTCCAGGGTCACCTGCGGGTCCCCCTCCTCCCCCCACCCATGTGCCATCGTCCCCCCCGAATCACAAGGTCTCCCAGCGCCATGGGCCCCATGGATGGCCAAAAAGACGCCAGCCCAGGAGGCCCCAGGTGCGCTAGATGCGCCAGATGCCCCAAGTCTGAGCCAGCCGGAACCCTCCCAAATCCCAACGGGTGGTGACCTTGTGCTGTCCGTCCTGGGAAGCTGCAGCAGCTTGCATCTGAGGTGCATCCAGCAGCAACCCGGGCAGCCAGCGGCGGCGTTCGTCTTGCATTTCTCCAAAAAAGATCTCCAACCACAACTTTTCCTTTTCTTTCCCTTTTTTATTATCTTCATCGATCCTGCGGGAGCACTTCTCATCGCCAGCTCTCAATCATTTTTTTTCATCTATTATTGGGCCTTCGCCGAACCCCCGAACATGTCACCGTCCGGACCGGCGTTGTACAGAGCACGATAAACAAAACAAAGCCCATAACTCGACGTCTCGTCGCACACACACACACACACACCCCCCGGCACATCGCAACCCCGAAGCCCCGAGATCTTCCTCCCCTCCCCAAAGATACCATACTCCCCGCAGCCGTTGCTATCGTCAACAGGACAAAGAAGAAAAGCAGGCGCGCCCAGACGGCGAAAGAGAGACAAAGGCCATCACCAAACTTACGATAAAAAGCTCCAAGCCCGACGATGGCATCACAAGGCGCACCAGGCGACTCCCGCCCCATAACCCCAACGCCCTCACAACTCCCGCCCGTCCCCGCGTCGCCAGTCTACTCCCTCGCCTCGACCGCGAACCCCCTCTCCTCCTACCACCTGCCCCTCCCGCCACCACCGCAGCCCGTCCACGCCGTCCTCACAAAGTCCGACCTCGAGTCCTCCCAGACGGCCTACACCGATCTCATCCAGTCCGCAAAGGCCTACCGCATCGCCCTCGCCTCCCTCTCGACCGCCGCATCCGCCTTCGGCTCCGCACTCGAGTCCTGCGCAAGACTAAAAGAAGCCCGCGCCGAGTCTCTATCAGGCGGCATAAACGGTCTTTCGGGAGGCGGAGGAGGCGGCGGTGGCGGAGGCCTGTTATCAGCGAGCTTCACCGCCGGTGGACCAAAGGGCTCCTGCACCGCCGACCTGCTCCTCTCCGCCTCGGGCGTCCACCACCTCGTCGCAAACCACCAGCAGATCCTCTCCGAGACCGTGTACCGCGACTTTGAGGTCCCCTTACTTCACGAGCTAGACCAATGGCGACAGCGCGTCGACGACGAAGAGGAGGCCTACGTGCGCGAGGTGAAGGCCCGCAACGCCGAGATCAGGAAGCTGGAAAAGGAAGGGCTGAAGCTGCATAAGCAGCGCAGGCGGGACGTGGGCAAGTTCAGGGCGCACCTCGTGGACTTGACGACGAGGCTCGATGGGTTGACGTCGTTGCACGGGGAGCACGCGCGGACGCTGCTCAGGGAGAGCCAGGATACCAGCGGCCGGATCCTCGAGTCGTCGTGTAGTCTTGTGCGCGCCGAGGTCGACATCTTTGAGTCGCTTGCGCGCAAGGGGTGGAGTGGCGGCGGGCTGGACGAGTTATTGGAAAAGGGCGCGGATCTGTTTGCCAGCGACGAGGTCGGTGATCACTCTGGCCTGGGGAGCGTTATTGGCGGTGGTGTAGGCGGTGGCGGCGGGTCGGCTGAGACGGCGAAGCTGTTTAGCATTCTTCCGCCCAAGAGTATCCTCGCGGACGCGGCGTCGGATATGACGAGACGAGGGGGCCACGTGAGGGGCGATAGTCTGCTGAGCGATCCGGAGCGGTACCAGAGTCTTGCGGCTGCCGCGGGAGGGCCGTCGCCTGGCTTCGGTGGAGACGATAACGATACGGATAGTATCTTTTCCGAGACGAATTTCAACCGGCCCAGAGGCGTGAGGCCGTTTTCGCCCCAGCCTATCCGGCGGCACGCTACCGACGTTACGTTTGATAGTTTGGGGGTCGGGCTGAGTGAGGAGTCGAGGGGCGAGGAAGACAAGGTTGCAGAGGATGAGGTGGAACAGAGGCAGCACGATGTGCTCATGGAGGAAGACGAGGGAGAGACTCTTGAGGAGAGGCCCAATTGGGGCGACGAGCCGGTTGATTCCAAGACTCCTACCGAAAGAGGAGAAGAAGAACAAGGCGACACTGCGACATTGCTGGGAGAAGCTGCCGTCGTGGAAGACACAACCGAGCAAGACGAGGCGGTACTCGCAAGCGGTTCGGAAGAGAGAGGGCGGCCGGGGCGGCGGTGGAGTGTAAATGAAGACGACGCCTAGATGTTTTACTTTCAGTCCGAGGTTCGGTGGTTGCTCTGCTAGGGGGTTTTAACGGTGGCAGGAAAAACTCATGATTCATTCTTGTTATACCCATTTAGAGGCGGCGTTGTTTTATCTTCTACTTACCTGGTGGATTGAGGGGACGGTACGATCCTCTCTCTCTCGTCATCCCCTTTTGGCGCTTGGCATAGATACATAGTCTGTTATACATATTTTGGTTAACCAACTCTTTTTGCACATAATTTCGCACCTCACGATTCTTAGTCTCAAAACTGTTATGTATCTTTTCGCCTAAGCTTCTTTGAATCTTTCTCTATTTCGGTATTTGGTCTCTGACCGAACCTGCTTCTGCTCGCCCAATCTATCAACTATAAACAAGTAGTTATGCGCGTGGTATTCGTATAGAACATGAAACTTTTTCAAAACCCGCCCGTTTGCCCTCCTTTCCGAACGCCGTCCTTCTCACCCGTCAAGTTAAATCTACAAGTCCCCTGTATTGAAAATTCTTACTCGTCTCCAGTCCACCCCTAACGTTTCGTTGTTCTGCCCCCTAATCGTCCTTGTCGGCACTCATAATCTCGCCGCCAAAGAGCCCAAACGTCGCATCGAGCCAGCAAATGACCTTCCAGTATAGGCTGGCGCGGTTCCAGTCAAAGTCACCGTTATCGGTGCGCGGCACCTCGTTGCCAATCATGGAGCCGCTGAACCATTTCAAAAAGGGCACCATGTTGACGAGCCTCTGGGTGTAGCTCTGCTGCGGTAGCAGGGCCTGCTCGGCGGGGAGGAGTCTAGCCTTGCGCGCGGTGGGGATACGTCGGCAGAAGAGGCTGTCTTCGGTGGTTGGGGCGGTGGTCAGCGCTGATGAGAACCCTTGCTGTGAGAAGGGGTCGGCGGTCACTGTTGCGGACGAGTTTGTCGCGTTGGAGATTGTGGCCGTCTCGATTGTGTTGGAGGAGGTGAGGGACGTGGGCGGGGAGAGGTCGCTCGTGGAGTGGGCGTTGGGGAGGGCAAAGGGGTTGCCCCCGCTGGGCTTGTTGGACGATGCGGTGCGGTGTTTGCTGCGCGGCGTCCGGTGGGTGCCGAAGCTGCCTCCAGGAACGGACTGTGAGCGACCTAGGTCATCGTGGCTGGGGACGAGGGAGTCGACGTCCGGGATGGGTTCGTCGCGGGCGGGCGGGTGGCCGTGGTAGGGTTCCGCGTAGACGAGGTAGCCCTGTACGCGCTGGGGGCTAGCATAGACGGCGGCATCGGCGGCGTCGGCGGATTCGAAGGTGACCTTGATCCAGTGCTGGCCGCCCTCGGCGCGGTTGACCTTTGCGCGCTCTTCGGGTGTGAGAGCCCTTCGACGGGTGAAGGCCGGGTCGCGGAGCTCCGACTTGTAGCGGCGCTGCTCGAGGGGCGGTTCGCGGGGGTAGTCTTCGCAGATGAGGCCGGCGAGCAGCTCGTAGTGGGAGATTGCGGCGTACTGTTGCGACGGGGAGCGGTAGCCGCGGAGGACGACTTCGGTGGGAACGTGGCGGCTGACGCGGGGTTCGGCGGCAGCAGCGGGCGCGTCGTCGGCCGCGAGGAGGGGCGGCTGCGAGAGGCCAGAGGTCTTGCGCTGAGGTGCGGCGTTGGCACCGGAGGCGGAGGCATTCGTTGCGCCGCTTCCTGTTGCCGACGAGGGAGCGAGGTTGGAGTTGGATGTTATAGCTTGGGAGGAGATCCAGTCGCCAAAGATCTTGTCGGCGGCTACTACTGTTGGATTTTCGCGACGGCCAGCTGGGGTTCCTGTTCGTGACCGCGAGCGGCGTGTGGATTTGCCAAAGGAACCTGTCTCTGCTACACCGCGGCGGTTACGGGCCCCAGGAAGGCCTTCTTGTCTAAGAGTAGGAAAGTCTGTGTTAGCGGCATGTCATTGCGCGTGGCATTGAGCTTGCATTTGCGCGCCATTGGGCGTGAGACGTACTGCGGAAAAACCATGGCGTAAGGGCGTTTGATACCGTCATCGCCGATGTAAAGCTCCTCGTCAGGAACATTGTGGAGGATAAGGGGCGCCATCGTTTTGTTGGGATTAGGATGATGCTGCCGCGTCGAGTAATATAGTCCGGGGTAGCTGTCGCAGAGGCGGCGGTATGGGTAGCTACGACGTGCTTCGAAGCAGGCAAACACAAAACAATCGTACTCTAACTCAGATGCAGGGAGGTAGAGCAGGCTGGAAAAAGGAGTGTGTGGTGGTCGCCGAGGTGCTGTTATGTCTTTGGCTCTGGGGGACAAAGAAAGTGCCTTGCTATGGTCGACTCTACTCGGTCCGTGGTGATGATTTTCCAATGCGAAAAGGCATCCAGGCCTGACCCAGCAACGACCCTGCGGAATATCAGCTTGCCGACCTCCGGGGGTTACTTGAGGTGAGGTGGGCCCGGTCGGACCTTGCAGGGGTCTCAGGATCTGTGCTCGTCTGGCGGATCTGTCAAGCAAGCGCCAAATGCTTATGTCATCCGGAGTTCAATTGCAGCTTCAATCAAAGGATGAATTAATACTAGCGATCTCGCGGAGTACTTAGGTGATAAAGCGTTTTATAGAAAAGTACTACATTTTCAGATAGTTTTATCTTCTTGAGAAAGTTTGAAACACGTCTCAATTGAAGAACAAGGCCAAACTTGAGTCGAAGCTTGGTAATCCGATATAGGGGCAATATTACTAAATAAATGAAGCTCTGCTTTTTTCCTTGGCTGTCCTCGTTGCACATGAGTGCGGATCTTTTCACGACGTGGCGCCATCTCGTGCGTTGCAATGCTGTAAATATATAGCCTGATCTCTGGGTTCAGGACTCGGGGAGAGGAAGATTTCTGGTGGTCTCCAAGGCACCGAATCCTCCCATCTTCACGCATTTCACGGTAGTGGACTCCGTTCAAGTAGAAATCCCACACCAACACTTTAATCTACGGTAGCTAGGTACCGATGCCATGTCTTCTTGAAGGTGCCAAAAGCACCAGTAAGCTATACCATATGATGCTTGAAAATGTCGCAATAACTTCAGGCCAGATCAAGTTTCTGAGACCAAGGTACCCATGCCTGAGGAAGCAGTATCAACAATGACGACGGCCGACCAAGATCAGGGCATCAACAGTCTGAGTGTGAATAATTAGATTAACGAATCTTGAGAAATCATTATCTAACTATAAAGCGCATAAATCCGGCCAAGTCTTCATAACAAGTGAGTCTTGATGTGTCCGCTAGACTACATATCGGGTCTTCAGAGAGGGGCATCCGGACTGACGCCTTGGATCTGATGCTTGAGGCGAACTCCGAAGCACCAGTGCAGACGTAAGCCAGATAGTCTGGGCTTGGGCTCCTTGTACCCACCTACCTTACTTTGATCTATTGCAACGCGAGGTAGGTACCCGCTGGCCAATGTGTCTTCCTGACGTTGGGGAACTCTGGACATGGTAGGAGTATTTGGGTAAGCGCGAGGCAAAGAAGCTCAAATACGGAAGGCATCCCTGGTCTGTCTCCTCCGTCGAAACGAGACGATGCGACTACTTGTACTTCCTCTGCGTCGTTCCTTCTTCTTTCTTCCACTCTCACCCAGTCAATTCCACATCAACATCACAAAGACCACGCCCAACCTCCTGCTTTCCGCCAAGTCTAGTTGTCTCGAAGCCTCAAAACCCCGCCACGACGGCGTTAAGCTCTTGTGTAGAAGCCATCATGTTCTATAGCCACGAGAGTTGGTCATCTCTTTTACAGCCCTGGCCCGAGAAGTCTCTAATACCAAGCAGTCCTCACCAGCCATCAGTTCGGCGTTGCGACAATCTGGTGAGTAAATGTCTTGATCGCTTGAACTAGTCTTGATACTTACTCTTTATCTCTAGGGTCATCGCCACCGTTGGTCCTCGTGGCGCCGGTACTCACAAAAAGGTGTCTCGTCGGGCCATCGAAGATGTCGATATTCGGAAGGCCTGCGAGAAGATCATTCAGCCGGGAGCGCCCATTTCTCTGCGCTTGCAGAGCAATCTTCTCTATGGCGTCTCTCGGGTCTACTCATCGCAGTGTAAATACATGCTCACCGATACAGAGAAGGTGCAGATGACGATGAGAACCTTTCTCAGACTCATTGCCAACAACGAGACTGACCCCAAAGCCGGAAGAGCGAGGTAAACTGACCAAACACTGCCATTCGACTCAACACGCTGACTGAATTTGGTAGGCGCGAGCAGATTACCTTGAGCGATGACCCAGGATTCGTTCCTACAAGTGTCATGCCCTACTTCACCATCGGCGAGGACGGCAATCCCTGTTTCGTTGCTGGAAGTCAGCCTTCTTCGGGATCCAAAAACAAGTCGCAGTCGCAACTCAGTCCGTTTCCTGATCCCATTGACTTCTTTGACAACAGCGGTCACGAAAACTCGCCTTTCCAACTCGACTTCTCCCAGTCGCCAGATATCCCGGATTTCCGCTTGCCTTCCCCCTTCGCGCAAGGATCTGCACAGAAGACGCTCCTTCCTCGATCTCGGGACGATATGGAACTCGACATGAATGCAAACCCGTTTGGAGCTCTGGATGACTTCGACAACTTTGGCGGCGTGGAGCTAGCCATTGACGAAAATGGGGCAGTAATACTGGACGAAGATGAGCTCGAGTTAGCCGTGCTTGCAGGAATCGATATGGATGAGGCCGACTTTCCAATTCGGCAAGATCAGGGTGCGGACGCGCATCAGGTTGCTGGCGATGTCTCCGCTGTCGACGCTCAAGATGCTGTTCCCTTGCTCGGAAGCGATCCTCTTCCAGTCTCGGATGATGCGTCATTGGTCCCTAGAACTCCGCGGGGAGCTCAGAGTGATCAAGCTGTTGCTCCTTCCAAGAAGCGCCGCCGTATTATAAAGCTGGATAACGGCACGCAACTCTCCCGTTCAACCCTCAAATCCTGGCAGGAAAACTATCTCGACAACGCGGAAAGAGCAAACAAAAGGCGCAAAGGCAGTGCCATCCAAGCGAAAGAAAACGCCTACTTCTTTGTTTTTGGAAAGGGCATTGG
Source organism: Colletotrichum godetiae (assembly GCF_030913485.1). Taxonomy (NCBI): domain Eukaryota; kingdom Fungi; phylum Ascomycota; class Sordariomycetes; order Glomerellales; family Glomerellaceae; genus Colletotrichum; species Colletotrichum godetiae. The sequence continues at coordinate 1,094,974 of NW_026851249.1, read as the reverse complement.
AGGCGTGGGTACCTATGGGGCTGACTTCCCCTTGGCTGAAATGTTCGCGGGCAAAGGCCTTGGAGATATCGTTTACGGCCCACCCACCGAAGAAGAGCGCGAGGCTCAGACAACTTCTCCCAAGAGCCGTCGAAGACGAGCAGGCGATGCATTTGGAGAGGATGGCGATGGAAATATGGACCGAAACGTTCGGCCCAGGGTCGACGAGACTCCACAGCAGGGCCGCTCTATGGACGACGACATTGGCTTCGAGATGGAAGTCGGCGATGATTCAATGCCCGAGATGGGCATGGAAGCTGGCCAGCCAATGCGCGACAACCATTCATCCTCCATGATGCCTTGGGCCCAAACCCCCTCGGTGGGCAGAGGCTCTTCCGTTGTCAGCCACAGCGCTCAGCGGCATAGTCGTCAGAAGTCTGCCAGCATCCGCGGAAGCAGCATGCCACCGTTCGAGCCGCTTCATGATGCGCAGCAGACGGATGATTTCGACGCCCTTCCCTTCGACATGCCAGCGTCACAGGATTTGGCTTCCGAAGGACCGGCCGGGATTCTGGTCGATGCCCAGCAGGAAGGCGAGAACGATTCTCAATGGATGCGATCGATGCTCGACACCGCAAGTGGGGAGTTCCTGCAATGGACTGAGGAAGAGGCCAAAAAGACGGGCCAGATTAAGGAGGGTGATGTGAAGAAGAACCGCCGATGGGTCGAGTTCGATGATCTCATTGAGCCCACGAAGCAGAACCACGTCGTCGCGGCCCAGGCGTTCTACCACGTGCTGTCTCTAGCGACCAAGGACGCCATCACGGTCGAGCAGCATGTCGCGGACCTTCAGCCCTTCGGTCCCATTCGAATTGGAATTGATATGACGGCGCACATCAACAGCGAGGAGTGACGACGGAACGACGTATTCAACGATCGATTTTTACAAGACATAACGAGATGGGGTGTCAAATGCTGCAAGCTGCTTGGACGTAAGAATCGGGGAAGAAATTTGCTCGCTTGAAAAGTTTGTTTCGGGAAGGGAGGTTCGTTTTTCATTTTCTGCGCCTTTGATTTTCAACTTTGCCGCGCGATGCATTCGATTTTTCGGGTCAGGATGAAGGGGTTTCATCCGGAAAGGTCATTCAAGTAAGACGTTTCATCTTCAAGATGGGAAGACGCCCAAGAATTTCTGCCATCAAGGTACCAGTCGGGGGAGGAGAATTTGGGAACTCAGAATTGCTAAGCATCACACACACACACACACACACACATTAGCCACATTCACAAGAAAAGTACTTGATTTCAAAAAGTCATCGTGGTTCATTATTACGTGCATTCATTTGAAAAGATGGAGACTATTCGTAGACATCATCCTCCTCATCGCCGACGCCTTCCCGATCATCAAACTTCATGTAGACGACGTCGGGATCCTCAGCTGCAGGACCCATGACTTTCGTCCAAGCGTCCCTGACAGGCTCTAGAGCCGTGTCGCTGAAGGCGAGATCGAGCGGCAAGCTGAGAAGTACGTCTGATACATCCGCGGAAATTGCCGCAACCGCTTGTGCCTGCTGGTATGCGACCTTGTAAATCGCCTCTGGCTTGTCCTCGCCATTACCGAGGGCAGAGAGAAACGACACCAAAGCCTTTTCCAAGGCTTCGGTTGAGGTTGATGCATTTGGAGTGACGAAGTAGAGAACGCCTAAACAGTGACCACGTTAGTTGTGTAACAATCATACGATATGTTGTAGGTCAAAGTGTGAAGAGGATGTGTACAATCAGTTCCACAGAAGTTAACGTCAAAGCAAGGCTCAGGCAATGTAGATAAGTTTTTTCTGAAATCATCATGTGTACGAGGGAGGGGCTTGTGAGGAAAAAGGAGAAATTTGTGTGAACTTACTCTGACCGATTGGACATTCCCCAGTCTCGCTCGAGTGAGCAAAGACGTAGATGGGGAATGATGATGCAACGTCGGCAATGGAGTTGGCCGGAAATGCAATGACTGCGACAGCTGGTGTAGGTGATCCTTCGACAACAGCCTCGAACAGAGATGAGAGCGGCGAGTTGATGACTGCAGTCAACCTGCTCACGCGCTGGCTGTCGAAGGCAACCTCTTCGGTGCCGCGAATCAACGCCCGGGATTTCACCGTGACGTCGCTGGTCAAGTCGACCTCGAAGCGAGCACCATCTTCCAGGCCTTCGTCGAGCTGGCGCGTGGTTTTCATGCCCGTGCCTAGCATGTAGACTGCACCACCGACGGCGCATGCGCGGCAACCGACTTGCGCGATCTCGGAGAGGCCGCCCCATTTGGGATACACAGCGGCGAAGCCTGGCCCGAAGGCGCCCATGGAAGAGAGGTGCCTGTGGATAGCGGCCAAGCCATCCTTGGTCGTGACCTTGCCGTCCAGACTCAAGGTAAGGGTGACGACATAGGTCTGCAGCGCAGCGTCCAGCTTGAAGTCGGACAACAGGAACTCCGACAGAGGCTTCTCAGCATGTGGAGCCCATATGTCCTTGTTGTTCTCCGAGTTGTAGTCGAAGACGAACTTGAGGAACTTCATGAGCGACCGCTTTGCCCTCGCGGGGATCGCGGTCGTGGAGAAGACGGCCTCGCGAGTTGAGGGGATTGGCACAAGGCTCGCTCTTCCATTCTCGGACCCGCTGCCGACGACTGATGGAGTATAGATGAAAAAGGTCCCAACGGCAAGAAACTCGATCTGTCGGAACGCGCGCGACGACACGAGCTGCTTCACGAGCTCTGAGCGGGTGTGTATGATCTGTGGCGCGAGAGCGAGGGTGTAGGCTCTCGGGAAGGAAAGTGAAGGCCCAGAGCCTGTCGCTACCTCGGGCTTGCTCACGACCGCCGACGAGAAGACGCGCGATGATCCCGTGGCATCGTCGGCGACAGTGGCGTTCGCAGCAGCCCACTCTTCGACCTCCTGCAGACTGAAGGCGGCTTCGGGGCCACCGTAGTATTCGTTGGGGTCAAGGTGCAGGATTTGCTTTCCTGACCGCGAGAGGGCTCTTCACGGCCAAGCGAGACTGCGTCAGTCAGATCGAGGCTTTTTCAAGAAACAACGATGCCGAAAGACGACGACGACTTGGGCTGGGAAAGAAAAGAGAGGCCAAGAAGAAGAGGAGCTTACAAGGCTAGCAGCGACTGCTGCAGGCCAGTGCCGTGGAGTATGACATCCCACGTCTGCTCGGCCAGCGATTCCATGGTGTTGGAAGTGTAAGGTCGAAAGGAAGAGCGAGGAGGGAAAATTTGCGGTAGAAGTCGAGAGCTGAGGTTGGAACCTGGAAGATTGACGATGGGGCTCCGTGGTGGGGAACCTGGAAATGGAGGCTGAAATGTGTGAAAGCCATAGCGGGCACTGTCCTTTCGGCACTGTAGCTGGCTCGCCTAAAATTTCGCAAGGAAAGCGCGACTTTCTTACTTTTCTCCTTCTTTCACCATCCGCTCGGTAACCAAGCTGCGAGTCAACATTCTGTAGATTCGCAGCTCATGAGGGCCTTTCATTAGGCTTCCTCGGCGCCGGGCGGTAGAAGGAATTTCCCTAGTATCTGCCGCCTTAGAATAACGTCTGAAAAGGTGGCTCGAATTGTGGAATACATATCTTCACCGCGTCACGCTCATTGTGTGTCTGGTGTGTTTTGCAGACCTCTGTCGATCCTTATAGAGATGAAGAAGCTTTATGCTTTTGCTTAGTTGATTTTATGAACCGAAGTAAATGAACCAGGCCTCCGTCCAGTCCTCCTGATAGTCCTCTGTCACCTCGCGAAAACCTGCCGTGACCTGTTCGTATGCCTCGTAACAATTCCTAGCGCAACTTTGCTGTACCTTACTCAGGTATCGACGACTCTGTATAATCAAGCTGACCTATACCCCCAAAAAGAAGTGCCCTTCATTGGTTCTTGTGGTATCATAATCATGTCTCGTTATCGTGTTGTCGGGTTTGCCCTTAGTTGTCGGCAGGGCCGTTGTTGGATGAGACAGAGACCTCGCTGGTGTCGACACCCGCGACCATGGCGACGTGCTTGCCCGCGATGCAACCCTTGCTGACGCCACGCTCGCTGTTGCAGCAGTCGAGGATGCGCAGGGCCTGCTCGTTGGAAGTGAACTCCTCGCCGGCCTTGTCAAGATCCACGAACTCGATCTTATCGCCCTTCTCGCATTCGAGAAGCCACTTGCCTATTGCGTTGAAGGTACTTCGTCAGCATATTTCCATTCCATACCGAACAAAAATGAAGTAGGGGGCGTGTTTTGGTTGGATCACAACGCACCAGGGTGATGGCGGCAAGACTCATCAGTGTTCTCGTTCTCGATGAAGGGCAACTCGCAGTTGCAGCACATCTTGATGTTGCGCTTCACAACCTTGGGAACCGGCTGAGCCCAACTCTTCATAGACAAGGAGGCGTGGGTAGACTGCCGAAGGCGACGGCTGGCGGCGGCCGCGGCGTCCGACTGCTTTTTCTCATCGAGGTAGTCGAGGACGCTCTTGACGTGGTAGTGGGTGCCGGTGAAGCTGCAGACGGCCTTGAGGACCATGACGAGTTCCTCCTTCGAGGCCTCCTGGATTCGAGAATGCATGGGGGCCATGACTGGATGATGATGCTTGGTTTTTCTGGAATAAAATTCCCAGAAAGTAGTGATGATTTTTTTATCTTTCCTCCAGCAATGCTGATTTTGCAAGGTGATGTAAGGAAAGAGGCCTGGGAGCTTTAGAAGATCGTGTCAGAGAAAAGATAATGGAAGTTGATGGGCTCAAGCAGGTATGGGCCTTCACCTTCACCCGGGCCGCACCAAAGGCGGCTGGTGGGTGAAAGGCGGCTGGCACACCAAAGCTCACGATAGGGGGAATCGGTTACCACCTTGCACGGGTCGAGCATAGCCTGAGGATACATCAGAGGGGAAAGCTTCCTTTGCCCAAACGTCTTGGATTTTTGTGTCTTCCTTTTGGTGGGTATCATTATCTTCATGCCATGGCCTTGTAAAACTGCTCCCATCTCTGCTCCGCAACACCCACAAACTCCCGTATGAGCTGCGGCTGCAGTACCGTTCCTCCATGCTTTGATATCGTCAATACCTTCGTCTCTCCCTCACTTCGATCCACCACCGCCGTAACGTCTTCATCACATAGACTTTCCTCCAATCTGTCCGGGTCGACCAGAGCCCAGAACTTGCCGGCGGCGGGCCGGTCCGTCGTCTCCTTTCCTGTGAAGACGCCGGCTGTGCAGGCGACGGGAAAGCCGTGCAGCGTCAGGGGCTTGGGGCTCTCTCGGGTGCAGACGACCATCTCGCGGTCTGGGTCCCATCGCGCGACGGGGATTGTTGTGTCGCGGAGAGCGGCCAGGATAGCGGCCCAGGCAACGTCGAAGGGGTTGCCGTCGAAGGAGATGAAGAAAATGTCGATGTACAAAACCCAGTACGCCATAACAACCTTTTCGCCCTCGGGCTTCAATTCGTCCTCGTCCATCTCATCATCCCCATCATCGTCTTCCGCCCCGGCGTTCTCGGTAGGGCGAGTGTACCATATTCTCAGGCTCTCTGGGTCAACGAGGTTGGAGGAATGCAGTAGCGAGTATACTCTCGTGCTGAGAGTCTGGGCGAGTGTGGTGGGAGGTACGCCGGGGAGGAACTGCGGCGCGCAGCCGGTGGCGAGCTCGATGTTGGGGACGAGCAAGTCGTAGTCCTTCAGCTCTGAGCTGGGCTTGCCGCTGTCGTTATTGAGGTTCGCGGCGGTGCGGAAGTTGGGGATATCGGAGGCGAGAAGTGTCTCAGCACGGACACCGCAAATGACGGTTGTATCGCCCGTACGCACCACGGCGCTTCCGTTGGCGTGGGTCAAGCTGGAAGTGTTGACATTGGGGATTCGAGCCTCGTTGGGTGCGCGGCCGTTGCTTCTCGCGGCGTTGGCGGGCGCGGGAGGCTGGAGATTTGCGAGGAGGAAGGGGTGAGGGGAGAGCTTGGCGAACGTGTCGCGAGGGAGGCCCTTAGAGGCAGCCATTGTCGTGATATCTGTTGGGCCAACGAGAAAGCAGGCAATCCTCTCAATTGAGGCGCAATACGATGTGATCTTGGACTTGTCTGAGGTGGGATGAAGTGTGAGCTAGAAATTTTGAGTGGAGTCGGAGGTCGGCGTAAGTGGCTCCGGTGGGGTTCAAACAGCTGGGCCTGCGGGCAGTGAACGCATGGTCCCTTCCTGCAGCTGCATCATCGCACATCCCTCACCCCACCATTAGATGCAGCGTTGATGACTTCAAATCATGAGTTCAGGCGATCAATTGCGTTCAGACTTCACAGCGGCGCTTCTTGGGATTGAGATTGAGTCATGGTAAGATTCTTCTATTAAATGCTGATTTTTATGGTCATACGCATCATTGTCCTTTCAGAGGCCAGGCCCTCTACCGACATCTCACCGATCACAGCAGAGCCAGAGCGCTCCCAGCCGTGGCATTCACACCGATACTCAAATTTCCCAATAGTGAGCTGCTCAACCAGTTACCAACATAGCTGTTCACATCCTCGGGCTTCTCCCACATGACCCAGTGCGTGCCATTCACCTCGCCCCTGGACAAGCTATCAAAGTACGTCTCCATACCCGTCGACAAAATCGGAGGAAGCGCCGAGTCGAGAGAACCGCCAATGTACAGCGCAGGCTGCGAGTACTTGGCCGTGTATGCGGTAGTATTGCTAGGGACAAGCGCGAGCTCGTCCTGCCAGTTGAGCTCGCCGGTGCGGTACCAGTTGAGCGTCCTGTTGAACGGGTCGCTCCCGGCATAGTTCTCCACGTAGTAGTCGAGCTCCTCCTCGCTGAGCAACGACGTGTCCGTCGTCACACCATCGAGCAAGTCAAAGTCGAATCCGGCACCGCTGGAGTTGAAGGCCGATGCGCCGCTAGGCAGCCTGACGCCGTAGATTGTGTTGAGGATCTGGCGGACGCGGGTGGCGTTCTGGACGTCGCCGAGGCCAATGTAGTCCTGGACGGCATCGGTGCGGAACTGTAGCTGGTAGTGCAGTGTGGGCAGCGCGGTGGCCTGATCGACGTATGCCAGACGCGGGGGCGCGAAGGGGGTGCTGATGACGAAGAAGGCCGAGATCAGCTCCGGGTGCCAGAGGGCTGCGCGGTAGACGACCGCTCCGCCCCAGTCGTGGCCGCCAAGGATGATGCGCGAGAGGCCGAGGTGGCTGGCGAGGGCGGCAATGTCATCTGAGGCGCGCTTGAATGTGCTGGTTGCGTTGGTTAGTCATTGCCCAAGCTTTACTCGTCGACACAGATATGGAATTGGAAGCAAGAGACTCACTAGAAGTCGACGTCGGCGGGCGCATCGGTACCTCCGTATCCCATCATGTCAGGAGCAATGACCCGGAGGCCCTTGGACAGGAGGTAAGGAATCTGGTTGCGCCATCCCAGGGACATATCGGGCCACCCGTGGATGAGGAAGATTGTGCCCAGTACCTTGCCTGCCGGCTCGGCGTGAATGTAGTTATACTCGACGCCATTGATAATGGCAGTCTGATACTCAAACCCAAACTTAGTGACGGCGCTCATCTTGATCCAGACTCAAAGAACGACTGCCGAAAACGAGTGTGGATGCAATCAATGATGGCACTGGAGAGACGAAAGAGAGAAAAAACGAGCGAGTGAGGAACCATCGCCGTCTATGTAGTTCTTCAACCTCTCATCCCGAGCCTCGGCTGCCGGCAGTGTAACGGTCAATCCGCGGTGGAGACCCCATGTAAGTCCCTCCGGGTCCTACCCAATTTGAATGGCGAACCCCTTTTTTCCTCCTCTTTTGGCATCTTGGCGATTTTCGCAGTGGAGTGGGAATAGGTAAACAATGCTATATGTGGCGTGACATCCGGTGACCCCGGTGTGATATGATATTTGTTGGTTTGAATGACTCTCAACCAACGGGCGAAAATTCTGAAGATGGGGGAGGCAGAGGAAAATCAAGTTGTTGTGCGGAACCGGCGACGTCAGAGTTCATAGCGACCGTGGATGTAAAGCTAAGCCTGATGATTTACAGCACAAAGCGTCATTTTTCACAGTTTTCAGTTGTCTTGGGGATGCATTTTAAGCAATTTAAGGCGGGCTGGGATCCCTTGCGACCCTTGTGATGGGTAACTACGGAGAGAAACTCGATCCTCTAGTGCCAAATCTGTGCCAAAATTAGCATGGGTCTTGACTCGTTGGAACTTTGGGACTCGGGAGACTTCAAAGCCCGCGTGACCAAGTTGAAGCTTGACTGATGCTGGTCTGTGGTATAACCCTAAAGTCTATATCAGCAACGCGGGATTGAAGATCTGGGGATTATTTGCAGCTAGCATGCAGTCCTATTTGAAACGGGCACAGAACTGCCAGTTACGCTTGAAGACGCACTAAGCATTATTGCGTGCCTACCTTTCAGCCTTACACCTTGGAGTAAGAATTTCTTTAGGAATGCCCTCACTTGAATTTGTACACTCGAAAGCACATGTAGAAAGGCTGACTCTTCGAATCGTTGTGCTAAACAAGTCGGAAACTTAATCAATTAGCATGTGCTGGCTGATCGCACGGGCATGGCTAGGCTTCAATGCCCCTGCGTGTTGGTGCTATGTAACAATCTCAGCCACTGATATTATCGTGAATTTGGTGTAGAGAACTCTCGCTACTTCGTAGTTACTTAGTTATTTACAGCCTGGTGATGAGGTTCCCTAGGATCCGTATGCCTGCACATAGCTACGTTGAGCATGGTAACTGTATCCGTATTGGTTGGGTCGTATTGAATAGTTGGAGGTAGGGCCTTTGATCGTGCCATAACTCGATATTGACCTCTTACAATAATCATCCCATCACAAGAACCGCATGTCTTCAGATACTTCCTCGTATATATACATCTATACATACAGGTATATATGCAAGGTGATGATGCCTGGAAGTGAATAAATCAGGGTTCCGAAGAATACAGGGTTGCTCAGACACCCTTTTAAGTACGGGCACTGTTACTTTGGAAATGAATAACATTTAGGTCTGGTGTCTACTGCCAGCACCGGCCTGGGGTCTCGGAGTGAAGTAGCTTGATCTTCACTGCGACTCGAAAGCATCGATGCCATATTTAGTCTCTGTGGGAAATTTGGTGCTTTATGCGACCATATGTGGCTTAGTTGCCTGGGAAATTTCTGCTGGCACCAGGGTCTTGTTCATACGGGCACTGGATAAGATACACTGCGGTAATGGAGCCTTCGAGATAGCAACCAGACGCCTCGGAACCGACTCTTGGCAATTGGCATTTATAAACGACTTGGTTTCGGATATTTCCAACTGAAGTTTTATCATTGTGTTTCGGTTCAGTGTCTGAGTCGTGTTCTTTAACTATCGTTCGCGATGAACTTTGTAGAAGCAAAACATATCCCAATGCGATACTACCCTAGGTAAACATTACATGTTACGAAGGCCTTGCAAAGACAAAGAAGAAGTAAAATCCATTGAGACATCAGGCCACGCTTAGCTACCAACAATAATGGCACCAGAGTCCAAACATCTGGCACCATCATTTCGACTGCTGACTGGTGCATCTTTCAATCTCAAGGGGGCGGAAGAGCCATCGACAGCAATACGCCATATTTGGCCTGTGCCGTTTTCGACCGCGAACAGGTACCCATCTGTGGTGGCATAACTGGCTCCCCAGAAAGGCGTCGTACTGGAACTTGCTCCTGTGAGGTTGCCCAAGTTGCGAACCGTTGTGAAGAGGTGGGTAGACCGGTTCCAGCGCAACAGGTAGGCAGATTGACCGCTCACGCCGATGGACCATAGATCTCCACCCCCGACGCCAGGCACGACTGTCCAGTCACCAATAGTGTAACCCCCAGTACCGCTAAGCCTACCACTGCTGACAAGACCTCCGTAGTTTGACGTGCCGGGAGCGAAGTTGTACTGGTAGTAGTCGGTGCCACCAGTTGAGATCCAGTACTGGCCGTTCTCGTCGATGTCGCCCGAGTTGAACAGACCAGTTGTGAGTTTGCTGACCGTAGAGACGTAGGTGCCTGTGCCGTTGGCCAGGATGCGGATGATCTTGAAGTCAGTTGCGCCCTCGTTTTGGGAGATACCGTAGAGGTAGTCCTCTCTTGCGTTGTAGCCCAAGGCGTTGATGTTGCGGGCTGAGTCTCCGCCCACGTTGTCAGCAATTTGGGTTCGCTCACCGGTGGCCAGGTTCAGTGAAAATAGGGTCAGGGACTGAATGAGGAATCCGGTCGTGGGGCACGAGAATGCGGGGCCTTGCGTCGCTGAAGCCACAACTCTGGACGAAGTCGATGAAGTGCTCGTGCTTCTACTACTCGAGCTGAACGAGCTGCTAGTTGAAGTAGTAGTTCGTGAAGAAGAAGAGGTCGTCGAGCTTGAAGATGATGTCGAGGTACTGCTGGCTCTTGAGGAGGACGATGAGGTCGATGTGGTGCTTGTCGTGATTGTCGTTGAGGAAGTGCTGCTTATCGAGCTAGTTGAGGCCAGCGTATTTGCCTGGACACTAACGCTGCTTGGAGAAGACGAAGAAGAGCTGCTTGAAGTAGATGAAGACGTCGAGGAAGATGACGATCTCGTCAGTGTGGAGAATGTGGAAGCGCTCGATGAAGTCAGCAAGGTGTTGAGCGCAACGCTAGCAGATGAGCTTGAAGAAGAAGAAGAAGAAGAAGAAGAAGAAGAAGGAGAAGACGACGACGACGAAGTTGCAACTGTGCTTGAGGAAGAGCTGTTCGAGGTCGGTGAGAGTGATGATGAGGTTGAGGTCCTAGTGGTTGATGTTGTAGGGCTGCTTGTAGTCGAGACTAAGCTCTCCGCGTTAACTGTGGCGCTCGAAGATGAGGTGCTTGAAAGAATGCTGCTCGAGCTACTGCTACTCGTGGGAATACTGTTGCTCGTCGTGCTACTACTGCTGCTACTACTGCTGCTTGTTGTGGGAATCAAAGTTGCGGGGTTGACCGTGACACTAGTAGGCGAACTCGAAGAGGCACTCGATATACTGCTAGTAGTAGAACTACTAGTGGTAGAGCTGGTGGTAGAACCGCTAATAAAGGCACTGCTGGATGTAGAGATCAAGCTTGCTTGGTTCGCCGTAGCTGCAGTGGTAGAGCTACTCGGAGAACTACTAAAAGAGCTGCTTGGTGAGCTGCTCACAGACGCCGTGGTAGATGTCGAGCTTCTGCTTGTTGAGGCACTTGGCGAAGCACTTGTTGTAGAGCTCGTTGTAGACAGCAGGGTGGCTGCGTTGACCGTCGCACTCGAAGAAGTGGAAGAAGAGCTAAGAGCAGAGCTGCTAAATGATGGGCTAGTAGTAGTGCCGCTACTCGTGGATGTCGAGCTCGAAGAGCTAGTAGCAGTGGGAGATACTGAGCTGGTAGGAGAACTACTGCTTGTAGATGTGCTGCTAGTGATGGATACCATTGAGGCTGCTTCAACCGTCGGGCTTGAAGAAGACGAAGTGCCAGTCGAAGAGCTGCTCGAGAACCTGCTCGTACTCGTAGAAGTGGTACTGGTGGTGGAGATTGAACTCGAAGAACTTGCTGCGATATTGGGGGACGAACTGGTGGCAGAGCTGCTGCTCGTGGGCGTCCCGCTAGTGGAGGTGGATATCAGAGTAGCCGCATTGACCGTCAGACTGGATGAAGAAGACGAGAACGATGTAGTGCTGACAGAAGAGATACTCGTCGCAATTGATGAGGAGCTTGTCGTTGCCCTTGAAGATGAAGATGAGATGGTCGAAAGACTGCTTGTAGAAGCGCTGCTGGTCATTGAAAGGAGTGTGGCTGCGTTGACTGTTGCGCTGGACGAAGAAGAAGACGTGCTAGACAGATTACTACTAGCAATTGCACTGCTGCTAGTAGAGACAACTGTGGCTGAGCTGGTCGACGAGCTGAGAGAGAATAGAGAGCTGCTTGGGGAGCTGCTCGATGGTGTGGCTGTTGAACTAATGCTTGGTGACAGCAACGTAGCTGGATTGACTGTTGCAGTGGCGGAGGAAGTGCTGCTAGAGATGGTACTACCGGTAGTGGAGCCTAAAATAGACGTTGACCTCGACGGCGACGACGAGCTGCTAGTCATAGTGCTTGAAGACGACCCTATTGCGCTGCTTGTCGTAGGAAGCAGTGTGCCGGCGTTGGCAGTTGGGCTGGCAGAGGAAAAGCTACTGAACGAGCTACTGCTAGATGATGTAACGCTAGTAGTGGAGCTTCCGCTGACTGCAGAGCTAGAAGAAGAAGAAGAAGAACTGCCACTGAAACTGCTCAAAGAAGACGATATTGTACTACTACTTGTGGGAAGAAGCGTGGCGGCGTTCGCCGTTGCACTGACTGAAGATGTACTTGAGATGATTGACGAGGAGGTACTGATTGGCGTTGAGGTACCGCTGGACGCAGATGAAGATATAGCGGGGCTAGAATAGGTGCTTGTTGACGATGAACTGCTCTGGTAGCTGCTTGAAGAGCTGCTCGTCGAAGTGCTAGAAGTTGTAGGTACCAATGTGGCGGGGTTAACAGACACGCTGGAAGAAGTAGAGCTACTGAATGATGAGCTTGGGGACGATGAGCTGGTGAGAAGGCTGCTTGAAGAAGACGAAGTTTGAGAAGCAGAAATGCTGATCGATGAGCTGGAAGACGTCGAAAATGCGCTAGAGGAGCTCGAACTTTGATCTGATGATGTACTAGTCGATGTTGGGAGCAGCGTAGCAGCATTCGTAGTTGGGCTTGTGGGAGATGAGTTATTTGCGGAGCTGCTCGTTGAGGTCTGTGTCGGTGATGTGGGTGCGGTCGACGATGAGCTCTGACTTGTGCTGAAGAGACTCGAGAACGAAGTTAAAGAGGACGTCACGGATAAACTAGTGCTTGAGTCTGACGCTGACGTCGAAGAAACACTTGAGGTCGTCGGCAGCAAGGTGGCCTGGTCAACCGTAATGCTTGAAGACGTCGACGTCGATGAGGCTCTCGCTGTCGTTGATAAGCTTGATATTTGACTCGTGCTGGAGGAACCAGAGGAAGAGAATGCGGTCGAGCTGGAATTTGATCCCGGAGTCGATGTCGAAGAAGCACTAGTGGTGGTCGGCAGCAATGTGGCCTGGTCGACTGTGATACTTGATGATGGGGAGCTGCTTGGCGAGGACGTCGACGATGTGCTTGAAACGCTTGTGGTCGTGGAAGTGCTGGAAGAGCCAACTGAGCTTGAACTAGCTAACTCGGTTGTGCTGGTACTTGATGGCAACGCGGCAGTCGATGATGTCGACAACAAAGTTGCGGGATTGGCAGCCGGGCTCGATGAAGCTGAGCTGGCAGAAGAAGAAGAAGAAGAAGAAGAAGAAGAAGAAGAAGAAGAAGAGCTGCTGAGTGAACTGCTGGAGGACCCGCTCACCAGGCTACTTGAGCTGCCGCTGAGGGACTGGCTTAAGGTACTACTCGATGTCGATGAAAACTGTAATGTAGACGTAGATAAGGACTGTGATGTAGAAGTTGATGACAGGGGCTCCGAGCTGGACGAGGCGCTCATCGAAGAAACACTCGTGATCGGCAGCAGGCTATTCGCTTCGATAGTACTGGATGGAGTTGAGGACGTGATACTCAAGGTACCGGGAGATGTGATGGAAGTCGACACAGAAGACAATCCAGTACTACCTTCGGAAGTGCTATCTGAAGTCGACAGCACCTCCGAAGTTGAGGTCGACGAGAGCGAGTCTGAGCTGTAAGACGAGCTCATCAAAGAAAAACTCGTGCTCGACAGCAAAGTGTTTGGCTCAACAGCATTAGTTGTGCTTGACAACGAAGCGCTAGGACTCGTGGAAGAAGCGCTTGCAAGCGATTCAGACGTTGAAGAGCTCGTGGAAATCAAGGTTGACGATGTTGACTGGGGGCTGGTCGATGTCGAACTAGAAGTAGAGACTGCCGCAGTTGGAGTCGTCTCAACATAGACTGTCCCGGGCTGTTCATTTTGCGGCTGAACAATGCTGACAGTGGTTGCACCGCCGCTCAGAGTGTTTGTTCCACTGTATGGGCGAGTGACAGTGACAAATTGTGCCCGCCTTCCGACAACTATGGTGCCAGCTTGAGTACCGCTTGGATCAATTGAAGCAATAATGGTTGAGTCTGGCGAGTCAGAGGCCGTGAGGAAAATAGTCGTGTACACAAATGTAATAGATGGGGTGGTAGCAGGTCCAGAGGAAGAGCTGGATAAAAATGTGGAGGATGATGTTGACGATGATGGGAAGATCGAATTGCTAGTTGACGATGTTTCTGAAGTAGAAAGCGAAGTTTCTACATCGAACGCTACACTCGAAGAAGTAGAGGAAGCAATTGAATTGGATATCGAATCAGATGAGCTTGAGGAAGTGGCATCTGGGGCGCTTGAGGAGGAGGAGGCCAATGATAAAGATGTGAGCGACAGGGAGCTTGGTTCTCCGGCTGTACTTGTCGTTGACCCCGCCGAAGTAGGCAGTAGCGTTGCTTGATCTATTGGTGCACTTGAAGACGTAGACAAGATGACTGACAATTCAGATGAGGCTGAAGGAGTGACCCCTGGTGCGGCCGAAGAGGTGGATAGCGACGAAGACGCTAGCAAAGAGGTGCTCGTAGTGCTTGCCGATGATGACTCAGACGTAGTGACCTGGGTTGCTGCATCGCTTGTCGTACTGAAGGACGCAGAGGTGGAAGAAGTAGAAGATGCGGGCAAAGTCGAGCTTGAAATGGTAGTTGTGGATTCGGCGGTCGAGCTGGCGAAAGATGTCGTTGAGCTTGAGAAAGATGACTCTGAACTTGCGATCAGACTAGCTGGATCAATCGTTGGGCTCGAAGAAAGAGACAGCCCGGTCGAACTTGACGAAGAGGAAAGCGACGAACTGGACGTGGCCTCAGTTGAGCTTTCGGAATCGGATACGGACGACGAGCTTCGATTTGAACTCGAGGAAAGAGGAGAAGTGGCACCAGTCGTCGGCGATTCTGTAAACGTCGAGGCAAGACTAGCGGGGTCAATTGTTGGAGCAGCAGATGATGAGCTACTCGTAGACGTGGTGCTGGTGATGGATGATAATGTATCAGAGGCAATAGTGGAGCTTGATGCAGAAAGAATTCCGGATGAGCTTCTCGAGTCGAGAGACGAGGAAGTTGTCTCGGTGTTTGCCGTTGTTGACCCGGTAGATGTCGGTAGCAAGGTATTTATCTCAGCAGTAATCTGAGTGCTAGAGGAAGATGTGGAGTCGTCCATAAAGCTTGAGGTCGTCTGATAAATGGGCTCTGAAGTTGCACTACTCGATACAGAAGAAATATCAGATAAGGACACTGAGCTTGTCGTTGTTGAGTCGCTAGATGTTGACAGCAAGGTGTTGATCTCGACTGTGTTCCGAGTGCTCGTGGATAAGGATGAACCTTCAAAAGAACTCGATATTGATGGAGGGCTCGGGCCTGAAGTTGAGATACTCGATACAGAGGAACCTTCACTGGTGGATGTACCGGTCGATGTTCGAAGTACCGTATCGGGTTCAGTAGTGGTCGCTATGCTCGAGAATAATGACGAAGAGCCCGCCGAAGAGCTGGTCGAGGTCCCATCCACAGAGTCGCTTGTCGATGTGACAGTGGTGGCTGAGCTAGGAGTAAGCGTCACTGATGGCGTTTGCGGGTCACTACTGGTTGTAAAATTCGAGTCAGATGAGGATGTAGGAGTGAACAGAGAAGAATCGCTAGATGAGGTAGTCGAAGCACTGCTTTCCACGCCCGATGACGAAATGCTCGACATAGGTGACGGCGTGTCGAGGCCAGTAGTTTCCGAAGAGCTTGAAGATAGCAAAGACGATGAAGTGGTTGTTGTTGTTGAGGTAGGTCCAGTGATCAAAGTGCTTGAAGTAGCTGACTCTGCATTCAATGACGTGCTGGTAGACGACTGCTGGCCATCTGGGCTAGTCGTAGACAAAGCTGTCGTACCTACGGAGTTTGCCGAGTCGCTTGATGAAGATGATGTCGCCCCGGAAAGCAGTGTACTCGAGGTTGTCGGCTCCTCCGTCGTCAACTCGGACGTTGAACTCGGCAGCAATGTATTAGGATTGAATGCGATACTGACGCTCGAAGATGTTGAAGATTCAGTGGAAGCCTCCAGTGACGAAGAAATAGCAGACAGAAATGCGCTACTCGTCGACGAAAAAGAGAATTCCGCGTCGGAGGAAATTGACGAAACTGAGGTGACCGAGGAAGTGATCGAATCAAGAGAGTTTGAAAATGTTGATGTAGTAGGCGATATCTCTGATGTTGCTGAGCTTGACGGAGGATCGGCATAGACAATAGTGCCAATGTCTGTCCCGCTGCCCGGGTATGTGGCAATGGGGATGGGCTCCGTGATGACTGAAGTTCCCGAGTACGCAACCCTAGCCACTGCGTAGCGAGCGGCAAAGATGACGGTGCCCTTAGCTGTTCCGGACGGCGCAACTGTGCTGATAGCAGACGGAACGATATAGGAGTCGCCTTCAGTATAGATCAAAGTAGAAGTGGCATAGAACGAGGCTGGGACTGCCAAGATAACAGTACCCGGAGATCCGTTAGTTGGTTGGACGGTGCTCAATGGGAAAGGCTCAGACAGCGAAGAGGGGCCTGTATAGATGAGTTGCGAGGTGACGTAAAAAGCAGTGTCCCTAGATTCTGACATGCTTGAGAGTTGCGTAGTCTCAGAAGGGATTGAAGCGGTTGCTGTTAGACCGCTGCTCGTGGAATCCGAAGACAAGGAGGTATTCGTATCAGGGCTAGTCGATAAAAGGGACGAAGAAGCATCTATGGTAGTGGTGTCAGGAGAAATACTGGTTGTCTCGGATGAAAGACTTGAAGAAGCTGTCGAAGAGATCTCAATGCTTGAGGCCAAACTGGCGGTTTCCTCAATTGAGCTGCTGGACCCTGAAGTAATGTCATTCACTGTAGTGGATGAGCCTGACACGGAGCTGGAATCGGTGGTGGATATCAGAGAAGCAAGTGCTGTGGGAACTGTCTCGAAGTCGCTGGTGCTACTTGTCATTGAGACGCTGTCGCTGCTGTCAGCTTCCGTAGTTGTAGTAAGAGGCCCAATGGAAAAGCTCGAGACAGTGGAAGAGAACGAAGAACTGGCGTCAGTTGAGGTTTTGTTGGTAGAAATGGAGCTGCTTGCTTCTGATCTGATAGTACTCGAAGTGCTAGCGCTCGTCTCGATACTAAGGGCCTCGAAGAAGGTACTGCTACTCTGTAGATTGCTTAGGCTAGACGTTGAAAGAGCGTCACTCAAAGAGCTCGAGTTGCTGGTCGTAAGTAGAGAAGCAAAGGATGTATCTGTTCCGGTGTTGATGGCGCTCGTGCTTGCGACTTCGCTGAATGTCGTCGTGACGCTGGTTGATTCAAGAATTGTGCTAGGTTCGATAGTTCCAGTGCTGTCGGTGCTTTCACTCAAGTTGGTGTTGCTTGTCTCAGCTGCTGAAGATGCCAAAATTACCGAAGTTGTGAGTGAAGTGGCTGATGACTCAGAGCTGATCTTGCTGGAGAAGGCTCCTCCATTATCAGACGTGATAGACGGCGCCGTCGACGGCTCTGGAGAGGCAGGAACTGCAATGACTACCAAGCCAAGAGATTGTGTTCCAGAAGGCTGCATAGTCGAAAGGGTGACTGTGGATTGACCCGGACCCAACACTGTCGAGGTGAGGAACCGCGCGGCGTAGACAATGGTTCCGCGAATGCTCCCGCTCGGAGGTACTGTACTGACAGGAATCGGAGTGGATAACTGATCAGTACCTGTGAAGGGTATCTGGATGCTGTCGTAGAGGGCAGATGCGGTCGGGGCTGAACTAGAGATGTCGGTCTGATCCGAGGTTGAGGGAATAACCGGAATGGTACTTTCGGATGAATAGCCACTTTCCAAAGATGAAGGAACCTCGATGGAAGTCGTTACATCGATCGAAGAAGTATCAGTGGTAGAACTGATATCAGGAGAAAAAGTAGTAGAAGATGTAATCGCAAGGGATGAAGACACAAAGTCGCTCGACTCGATGGTGTTGGGAGAAGACACCCCGATGCTTGTATCAGACGACTGCAATGTTGCTTGGGCCACTGTGGTATCTAGCTCAGCTGGTGTTGTCGTTGGGATTGAAAAAGCGGAGCTTTCGTTCGTGGAGATTAACGAAATTACATCGCTTGTCGAGCTTGAAGATATGCTCAGCAACGCCGGATCGATGCTGCCGCTGGTTGGGAGGCTGACACCCGTCGGTGTTGTGCTAAAGCTTGTCGGCTCTGGGCTTGAAGTGGAATCAACTGAGGAGACTGAGATGATCGATGAAGAACTCAGATCACTAATCATCGAGCCTAAGCTATCGGATGAAGTTGATGAGGAAACCGGTGCAAGGCTGCTTGGTCCCAGCTGTACTTCGCTCGATGTACTGGAATCAGCTAGGACAGTAGGCAAGCTCGAGGTGATAGACTCGGAAACATCGCTCGGTCCTGATGAGCTTCTAGAGGAAACAGAGGCTGAGATAGAGTAAAGCGGTGAACTGGATGTTGAATCGGAGCTCGTCTCTAACGACGAACTACTTCCGACCAAGCTTGTGAACTGCGATGTCGTACTGAAATCGATAGGAGTAGAGGACTCGCTCGAAGTACTGGAACCGACGGTAGAACTGATCTCAGACGTAGCAAAGATGGCCGGTCTTGCCAAAATCACGGTCCCGGGGACAGTGCCTGATTGATAGATGGTGGTCAATGGAAGAGGCGAGGTAAGGGTGCCTATTCCTGTGTAGTCTACCTCAGACGTGACAAGAGGGTCAGGTGTTGCGTAGACGATTGTTCCAACTACTAGTGAGTCCGAACCGCTTGGCAACACGATGCTTACTTGCTGAGGTCCGGTGATGATACCCGTACCGGAATAAGGCACAGCAACAGAAGCAAAGAGTCTTCTAGCCGCGCCAAAAACCACAGTTGGGGCGTTACCGTTGCTTGGGTAAATAGTGGTGAGAGGGACTAGGCCTGTGCCAGTGAAGGACTCAGTCCCTGTGAAAAAAACCACAGACGTCACAAAGGTTGCTGTTGGAGTCACCAAGCTAGAACTAGATGTTGTGGGTGAAGCAGAGAGACTACTAGAGTCGATGTCTGTGCTTAGGTCGGACGAAGAGATGCTAGAACTAGGTGAGAGGGCAGAGGTTGAGGTAGAGTCTAGGGCTGACAAGTCACTGGAAACAACGTCAGTTGTTGCGGTGGTCGAATCTGCTCTGGAAGAAGTGGGAGCCCCCAAGGAGGGAGGGGTAACGGAGAAAGGTGATTCTGTGCTCGGTGATGAAGAGCTAAGAATGTTAGGAAGTGCCGAAGACGGGATGATTATTTCAGAAGTGGTCGCAATTTCGGTGCTAGACGAGCTGATTGAAAACCCAGATTGGGTTGAGAATTCAGAGCTTGACAACGAGCCAGCTGCAGTGTCTGTCGAACTCGAGGTTTGTGACTCAACTATACTGGAAGACGAGAAAGATGGCTCATTACTGGAAATGTCTATAGTAGAAGAGGGCGAAGTACTCAAGCCGGTGGAAAAATTAGAAGATGTTCCAGTGGCATTTGAGGAGATGCTCAAGTCGGTGGATATGTCGGCAGTGGTTGAAAGAGACAAGCTGTTACCATCGGTCGAAGAGGATGCTTCAGATGTAGATGTGAAAGGAAGGACACTTGATTGAACCGGAGTAGCTGTCACTGAAGTAGGTGCAGTGTTACTCAATGCACTGCTCGAAAGGGAATTGGGTAGAATGCTGGCTGATGAGCTAGGAGATGTTGATGTTGTAGTAGCAGACTCAAACAGAGACGACGTGCCTGGTGCAAGTACCCCTGGCACTGCCGTGAGAGCATTGGTAGTTGATGTTTCTGTACTAGACGTGCTTCTAGAAACCGCACCCGGCGTTGATGGCACCAAAGCTCCCTGGGAGAAAGTACTTTGAGATAAATTAGGCGAGGATTCTGAAGATGTTGATGTGTTGGCGGAAGATGGTGTGCTCATCAGGTTTGGGTCACCTGTGAGCGAAATTGATGTGCTCGATAAGGTGGGGCCGGATGTGCCTGAGAGAGAGGTATCGGACGGTACAGAAGCTCCTGTGGATAAATCTGAACTCGAAACATCTACACTAGTAAGGCTCAAGCTAGTGGTCTCGGTGCTGGTGCTCTGAGAAGAAGACTTGGGCGAAGCAAGTGGGTTCGGAAAAACAGAGGCGGAAGACGAGCTGCTTGGACCGGAGATGGAATCCGACGAAAGCTTGGGGTCTGCATCTGTTGATGAAGTCGTCGAGCTAGTCAGCGAGGATGGCTGTGACTGAGCTGCCAGAGATGAAGACAGGTTCAAGGTCGAATCTGCCACTGTCGAAGCTCCGGAGACTTGAGAGATGATTACAGAAAGCGTGGCAAAGTCTGTGGTAAAAATGCCGGATGTGGTCGGAGTCTTAGAGGTAGCAGACTGATATGAAGAGATTGTTGGAATCTGGACAGACGAGTCTGATATCAGCTCCGTAGAAGTCTGACTCGCAGAAGCAGACGCCTCCAAGGACAAGGAGGCCGAAGCCGAACCCGATGCGGACGGAGTCCCCGGGGAGAAAAGGCCTGAGTTGACAGCCACCGAAGTTGTACTTCCAGAAACTGATGACCCAGATGAGCTTCGAGAGCTTGGGTCAGTCGAAATAGATGCGGGGGTTGACGTGGAAATAGGTAGAGTTGGAACATCCTGCTGAGATGCTAACGTTCCCGTGTTAGTGGTGCTGCTAATAGCTATCTGAGGGTTCGCAGAAGTAAGTATGTCGACCGAGGTTGTGCTCGACAAAGTTGCCACCGTAACAGGTGTTGTGTCCACCGGCGATGGGATCCCAAAGACGATGGTGACAGGCTCGGTGCCGGATGGGATGATTGTAAGAATTGCAGTGGAAATGCTTCCAGGGATGAATGTCTGCACAGTTGTAAGAGGTCGCGGTCTTTGAACTACTACAGTACCCGAAGTTGTCCTGAGCGTCAAGAACTCGCTCGGGATTCCAGTGCCTGTGTAGTCGACAAAGACTGTGGTAAAAGGAGTCGTCACTGCCGAGTCTGGGGCTGTACCAAAAGGAGATTGGTTTGAAAAGCGCCCAGAAGAAGCTATAGTGCTAGTGCTGGAGTCCGCAAGGACAGCTGTGTTGGCAACAGTTGCAAGCGTTGTGCTAGCTGTGCCGCTAAAAGAAGAAGAAGCGCTGGTTGTCGGGCTTGATTCAGTCTGCGAGCTCGGGGTAGGGTCTTGCGGGCCTGAGGCTTGGGAAGGGCTAGAAGAAGCTACGGATGAAACTACTGAGGTCGACAATTGTGCAAAAAGTGTAGTTTCTGGGTTCGATCCCGAAGATGAGATCGTATCTGGAGCCGATGTGGCTGTCGCTCCTGGCCGTCCTAGCAAAATGGTACCTGGTTGACCTGCGCTCGGTAGGATGGTAGAAATGGGGACAAGCCCTTGAGATCCCTCCAAGAAGCTACTGCCCGCATCTAGAGTAGATGTGACAAAAGAAGCCTGCAACAGAATCGTTGTCCCAGATTGAATAAAGACAACGGTAGTTGGGTCAGGTGAGTTGTTAGATGTAAGCGACAAAGCGGTTCCCAGCGGATTAGAACCGGAACCACCTGCAGGGTTGCTAGTTGACCCAAGGTTTGATGACGGCTGCAGCAGTATCACAGTTGCAGGACTGCCTAGACTAGCAGACAGAGTTGTCAGCGGGATGGGCAAGGTGAACGAGTTGGTCCCACTGTAAAAGATGTCTGAAGTGACGACGGAGCCAACTGCAGAGTTGGCGAGAGCTGTTGTCGAAGGCAAAGATTCAGTGGGAGTGGTTGTCGAGATGTAATTGCCTGACGAATTTGATGAGACTGCAGCTTCTGAGCTTCTGGGTGATCCAGACCCAGCGTTCACATCAGGGGTAGCCTCTGGTGTCTCTCCTGCGATGGAGGTCCCCGTACTTGCGACTTGATCAGGAACGCCAAGCAATACAGTGGATGGTGAGCCCGGATCAGCTTTCAGGGTAGTTAAAATAGTTGCTGAGGAAATTCCGAGATTGCCCGACAAAAGTACTGTCGAGGTTGTGAAGAGTGTCTGGTCTGCTAGTTGTGTGACAGGAAGCGGTGTAGCTGAGTCTCCAGGAGAAGCATTGCTTGGAGGAATTGGACTTGGGACTGTGCCACTACCCACTGCCTGTGGGATGGATGAGACTATCGCATTCGGAGCAGCCACAACGAAAACACCCGGCTCAGAGTCGGAAGGTGTTAAGGTCGAAATTGTTGTCAAGGTCGACAAGGGCATTGCTCCAGTCCAAGGCACAGTGGAGGTGACGTAGGCGTTGGGCAAGGCCACGATGTAAGTGCCAGGGATGGAATTTGCAACGTCGGGAGTCACCGTTGAGATCGTAGTTCGCGAGCCAACAGAGGAACCGACTAGACTGACTACGGTCGAAGTAACGAACGAGGCCAGAGCCACGCTTATACTGTTTACCTGCGACGCGGGGTTTCCTCCAGCTCTTGATGACGAGGCCATCGAGGGAACTGCAAGCACGATCGTACCCCTGTCGGAGCCTGTGGGTGGGATGCTGGTCAAAACAGATGTAGTCAAGCCCTCATACACCACCGTCGAAGTGATGAAGTCTGGCTGAGTGACACCAGGGGCCCCGTTTGTTATCATAGGAGCTTCTGGAGAAACAGACGTTGGTGGGTCGGCTACGATGATGAAGCCTGGTGCCACACCATTCGGCGGCAAAGTCGAGAGTGTGGTTCTCGTCGTCAGTATATCTGTGCCACTAAAGTCAACTGTGGAAGTAATGTAGTCGCCGGGGACTCCAATAACGATGACGGGTTGCGAAGTACCCTCGCCTGGGATCAGGGTCAACGTTGTTGCAGCGCCCTCTTCTTGAGTCCCAGAAAGGCGGACATAGGACGTCGAAAACTGTCTACCTAGTGTCGTGGGATCTGCCACAAACACCGTTCCGGGGGTGTCTCCTGAAGGAGCCACAACTGCAACTGTTGTCCTAGATGGCAAAGGAACTGATCCTGTCCAAGGGACTGTCGAAGTCACGAAAATAGCCGGCCTGCCGATGATCAAGGTTCCAGGGAGTCCATCTGTTGGTTGCAGGACGGAGATGGTTGTAGGCGCCGAGCCAGCTGTTGTTCCTAGCAGGACGACCTCTGAAGTGACAAACAAAGGTCTCGAATCCCCGCCTCTCGATGAGGCATAAACAAAGACCGTTCCAGGAGCGGTTCCTACGGGGTCAACAGTTGTAGGTAAGTCCACACCTTCAGTGAAGTTGACAGTGGAAGTGACAAAGGGTTCTCTTCTCGCCGAAGTGATGAACGAGTCTGAGCCAGTCGCAGCTGGGGATATAATTTGGGGCAGCCCAATAATAACCGTACCGTCTATTACAGCCAAAGTGGATGGTGTGTTGGGAGCATCTGAGGCGGGCGTGTAGGTCACAATCGACGTGACGTATCGCGTCGGCGTTACTTGAGGCGCTGAAGTCGTAGATGTGGGATCCTCGACATCTGGATCAGAATCAACCGGCTGCCCAATGATCACGACTCCTGGGGATGTGTCTGTAGGCTGGATCACAGACAGTGTCTCCTGAGAAGACCCGGTAAAAGGAACGAAGCTGGCCAAGAATGTGGCTGATGGACTTCCGATGACGACGGTACCGAGTTGAGAATCACTGGGCGGTGCTATCGAGATAGTTATCGGGGCCGTAAGGGCCTCTTTGCCTGTGAATGGCACAGTCTGGGTGATGAAAGACGCTGGTGGTAGTCCGACTATGAGGGTTCCAGGCAAGGTGCCATCGAAGGGCCTGTTGAGTATCGTCGTCGGTCCTGTAATGGGATTCGTGCCCTCATACGGAACAATAGACGTCACTTGAGGAGGAGGAAGCCCGGTCGGTGGAACTCCAATGACCACTGTTCCTCGACCGCTTCCATCTGTAGGCTGGATAACTGACACTACCGTTGGACCCGAAAGAACGGCTGTTCCAGTATACGCAACGGTAGAAACATCGTAGGACACATCAGGTACTGTTGTTGTCGCGACAGCGACAACATAGGTGCCAGGTACGAAGCCAGATTCAGCAATAGTCGAAATGGTCGTTCGAGCTGCGCTTAGGGAATTGGTCCCAGAGTAAGCGAGTGTGCTTGTGTTGTATAATCTCGGGTCAGGCACCGCGACGACCACAGTTCCTCGGGAAGCTATGGAAGCCCCCGGCGTGGGGTTGGCGACAAAAATGGTTCGCGGTGCCGTAATGGGGTTCGTAGTCAGAAAACTCGTGGAGTTAACGAAGTTCGGGAGCGATCCAGGGACGACCGTTGCCGTACCAGTTCGAGAAACTGTCGTATACGAAGGCGGATCCTCCACTACCAGCGTCCCTGATCCATCGAGTCCCAGAATTGCTCTCGTAGTCGGCCCGGCCAAGATACCTGTGCCCGTGTAAACCCCATTGCTAATTGTCACGTACCCTGAATAGTTGCCCCCTGCTGGATTGCTCCCTAAATGCTGGGGAGCAGCGGATGTGGTGGCCGCGATCGTTGGGAGAGCCTCGCAGTTTGACGTGTATGACGTAGAAACGGCAATGTAGGCGACATAACTGACGACGTACTCTAGAGAGTAGCAAACACACGCGTCGACCTGGTCGTTGCTGAGTGCCTCAAGGCACGACTGTGCCAGACTGCTGCCCCCTAGTAGCAGCGATGGCAAGATAAACCTCCATAAGCTTGGCATTTTCGACATATTGGGTCACGAACTGGGTGTTCTATACCCTAAGGCTCGATTCTTGTCTTTGAAGGGCGCAGGGTAGGGAAACTCCCATCAATCTTCCCTGGAGCACTCTTCGGTGACCTGAGCAACACCTTTCCTCCATTAAGAATAGAAAGCAACGAGTATGGCAGCAGATATCACTTCATAGAGAACTATCGTCGAAAGACCATTCTAAATGCGTTCAAATCGATCCGGAGAAGTCCAGGCGGAAAGTCTATGACCATCTCGACCGTATCAACATGTTAATTCTCTAACGTCAAGTCTTAGCGATCTGATTATCCGGTTGCAGATGGGCTCCAAGCAGCCGTTTCCATAGCAAAGAGAACAATGGGGTCAATGCCAATTGACTGTTGAGAGGTCCTTGAAAATGACAGGAATGTACGTGCGATGTTATGTTCAAGACCCGGATCAGTATCTCGACTTGATCGCCTACATAATATCCTCATTAGGCAAACCGATTGAGTTAGAGCGCAGAAAATGGAAGCTCTTGTGGCTCGGCGACCCGCCAACACTCCATGCGAGTGCTTTGTGTTACGAAATGAAAGATGTAGATCGGATTCCAATGCGCCATACGGGGAAGCTATGGGTGTGGCACAAGCTACCAAGACGTCCGGTTGAGGCGGTGGCTACTGCATGGCCGGTTGCGATCGAGGTCCCTACTTGTGAAGGGCACAAAGGGGTATTGAGGGTGAGTTGAGAGAGGTGTTGACTGTACGACTGTTAAAAAGGTTTCCGCGGATAACTCGGATGACTCGTACATTTGGATGTCTCAAAGGCGCGTGTAACACAGTAACAAGCACCAGACAGTCGGGATACGACGGGTGTTCTCGCCGAACGCCCGGAGCGGCGAGGAGTCTCCAGTTAATGCCCCTCTCTCCACGTCACTAAGTCACTAAGTCACTTGGTTTGTGATGGGATGATTTTCATCGTGAAGGCTTGAAAACCATGGCTTTTGGCCTGAAGTACGGAAAGCGGTCAAATGTTGTCTGCATTGAGTTGTCACAATGCTGGGCAAGCTTCTCCGGATCGTGATCGAGCATGCGATCCAATCTCGCCGGTCTGCCAAGCCACCCGTGTCTCAACTGAGGTACCTGTCGTGCCTGTTTCCGTGATTAAACGTCATGAGCATGTTTAAAGTAGAAAGATACGGAGGAAGTGTCCGTGGCCCCGCAGGTCGGCCAATGCCCTCGGCTATCTAGTTGTCTCAAAGCCACAACGAGCTACTTAAGACAGGGATACAAGAGAAACTCCCATTTTTTATTTAGTCAACTCAGGTCGAATTCTGAATTCCCCACTCGGGCCCTCGGGTTACCAAAAATGCTTGAGAAGCCCAGATTCAAAGAGCGGACCTTCGCGTCGAGGCTAGATCAAGTTGGAGCTCAGGTTCAACGCCCGCGAAGGGACCGTCTTCGATCAGCATCAGGATCAACCCCAGCAACGATCTTTGCCATCCATCTGGAAAAGAGTCACATGAAGGCATTCAACTCTTGACACCGTCACCCTCCGTTACATGTGCTTTACAGCTGATAAATCACAACTTCATCCTGAAAGAAAGGACTCAAGCTCTGATGACTAATATGAAGCAGTAATAATTGATGTACCAACCCCACGAGGGCCCAGCCTTGATCCTGACCAGGATCAATCCACATACCAGTCTTGGTCCTCTGGAAAAGCCTCACACCTTATACCGCCGCCACAGTACGCCACCTGGCGCACGTATTGCATGAAGCGCTCAATGGCAGCCTCATGAGTGACAGAGGCTTTGCTGGACAGGACCTCGAAATACAAGGCTTCTTTCAGGGCTGAACTGGAGTCTTCCACAATTCTCTCGGCCGTTTGCTTGAAAAGCTCGGTAATGACAGCCGTATTCTCCCAGACATTGTTAACGGCATATTCGCCTCCCCGCTGTCTAGATTCAGCCACCACAGCCCGATTAAGCTCTTCGACACAGGTGTTGGCTGCTTCGGCAATGACGCAGGCACCACCGCTCAGTGGCATTATCTTTACCGGGAACTCGCTTGTAGTCTGCAAGGGCTCCGGATTCAGACTCAGGATGTCGAGAGCGCTCAGATTTGATGGTGGCGAGTCGATGGAAACGAGCAGGCCTGGCCCGCTGATATTGGCGTTCTGGTATATCAGCGCTGCAGACCTACTCTTGAGAAGTCGAAGAAGCCTTGGTCTGTGATCTGTTTCGGAGCGCGCTCCTGCATGTACAGATCTGGACTCTTGGGTCTCATTGTCAACGTGATGGATTCTGACAGCAAACCATCCACCTTCTTCTGCTTGTAGCTTTGCCATGAATACCGAAGGGGGCATAGCTTCGTCCCCCGGATTGGCTTGCTTCCCGTCGTTCACTAGTACTTTTGGTAACAACCTGCCGAGTGTACCAGCAGTGGCAGCCGGACTCATGAGTCGCGCCCCAGGAAGCCTCACGTGTAGACCCTTGTCGGTGATTTTCGCTGGATACGCACTGGAATGAGAAACATAGAGATTGCCGTGTTTTGCATACTGGACAACAGTTGCGGGAGCCCAGCGGTATCCCGGTGCTTGGACACGTGGGATAGACGAGAAAATAAGGTCAGATGGCAGACTGCCGCCGAGGGCCTGGAGCCTCCGCCACAACTCACACATGCCCTCCTCTGGAGTCTCTCCATGTCCAATAAGAGGTACCACTCCCTTTGTGCTGTTGATACGCAGGTTGAGCAGTGTAGCTAGGCAAATCACCTCGTCTGACGCGACTGTAACGTTGCGGTACTTCAAGGCAACGGTGAGCATATTCAAGAAGAAGTCGAATCCTTTCAGACTGTGCTTCATCGGTTTGCCATCATCATCGTCTCTCAGCTGCCACATGTGAGTGCTAAGGTCCCGAAACTCCGCCATGAAGCGGTATGCCAACAAGGCTTCTTGTCGCGGTGCTTGCTTCAGAAGGTTGATGATTGACTCGAGCAAAAGAATGCCATCAGCGAATGACAGACAAAGCCGGTCACCAATACCTCGAGCTCTGGAAGCTCCTGCTAGGACTGCCTCTTGTAGTGTCCACATTCTGCGCATATATGGAGACAGATAAACCTGCGATGCAACGTCCATCACCCCTTTGGAGGGATCCCGTACAATATCGCCTATGTTAAGAGCTTCAAGCACTGCGCTTCTCACCATGACAACATTGGCATTTGAGTAAATCTCTCGCATCATCGAGAGACAAAGATTCTTTCCGTATCCTGGAGTCGCTGGGCAACACATAGTGTCAATCCAGATATTGAGCTGGCGTATTTTTGGTTTCGTCTGGATCAAGATGCCGCTGCCATCCTTTGACCCGTCTGTTTCTTTCTCTTCCACAACTTGATATGCCATCATCGCCCGGTGTTGTACGTAAGCCAGCTGGCAAAAGGGTAAGGCGTTCGCCGACGGATTACCCATCCCCTCTGACCATACGTGCGAGAGAGCGACATAGTGATTATCGGGGTCTTTCTGCGACTCCTCGTCGATGCTGCAGGAACTCAAAGCAATACCCAGACTGCCGTCTTCAAGTCTTCCAATACAAAAACAAGGAACATCGCCCTTTTCGTAGATTTCTATGAGGTTCTCCTCTTCGAATGAAACCATTCCCGGGCAGTCGCAACCTTCGCTCATGTGCTTAGGCTCTGCTGGTATTCTGAGGCCGCAGCCATACTCGGGGCACTCTTCGTGCAAGTCCGCTACGGTTGGATCGGCCTTGAACTTGCTGAAGTAGTAGAAGGCGGCGATGGTGTTGAAGCTGTCACCGATCTTAGTGATATCTCCAGGGCACCAGCCAGCCTTGATCATCGCGAGCTTGTTGTCTCCCGAAGACAGATCAAGCAAGGAGGCGACCTTGGAGAACCAGGGGCGCTTGGCGGACTCCGGGAAGTGCTGTACACGTTGGTCCATTCCTGTGTGAAGAGGTCACATCAGCATTCGTTCAGGGGCCTGGACCCTGCCGGTTTCTAATGGGCTCAGCTCAACAGGGCACTGGAGAACGTGTGACTTACCGGCGACTGGTCCGTGGACAAGGGCAGTCTGGACCGCGGAGTCTAATGTCTCAGCTAAGCTGGCCAGGCACAGAAATTCCTCGGCGAATGCCGCTGAGAAGCCCGGAAATCTGAACTCGATCTCATCAAAGGCTTCGAATGCCCTATCCAAGCATTCTTTGAGGTGTTTTTCATATGTATCGCCAGATCGGATGGATGCCAGCGGACCACTGGCGCGCAAGGTTGCAAGGTCCTCGTGCAAAGTCCGTGTAGACAGGCTGACAGTATCGAAATTTCCTTGGTTGTCGTGCTTCCAAGACGTGTAATTTTGCCATTTGTACAAGTCTCCCAGGAAATCTCGTATCAAAGAGTAGAACAGCCAGCCTTGGTAATAGTCAATGACTTGCATATGCGATATTCCGGCTTTGAACCGTCCTTGAAGGGCATCGGCTTGAGTGGGAACATGTGGATAGTGTGCGTTAAGAACCTCGTCATGCTGCGTTGGATAATCGAGGAAAGGGCCAGATTCGTGAAACTGTTTGGTGCCCAAACTTATCATCGGGTGCCCACCGATTGGGTCGCGGGGAATCGGAAGATGCTCCATGACGAGACAAACGCACGATGTTGGAGTATTCCCATGAATCGAGTCGCCCAAGACAATCAACTGACGCAATTGTCGTGGGTAGCACCGGCCTTTTCAACATCAAGTAAAACTAATTGTGCAAAAGATGTGTGAGAATAATCATAGAATTTACATATTGAAATAAGGAGCGAAGAGTTTCCATAGGAAAACTGGGGTAAACCAATAAGCATGCGGCTTCCGTGATAGCTCGTTGTCTCCTTGCGAGGGGGCCACTAGGCAGCTACATTGCTTATTGCTGACATCGGTGCTAGCGCTGACACCGCTGGAGCACCAGGACCAGTGTAATGACGACACACCAACGACGAGAGATGGACTTTCTGCGAAGATGGTACCAAACATCTAGATTATTCGTATCAATTCAGTTCTAGTGATTTGAATCATTAAGGCGAGGCAAGGGTGAAAGTACACTTCAGCCCCGAGTGGTCGCTCCAAGAAACAGATCTATCTTCGCCAGGCAAAAGTAATTGCATCGGATGCAAAACTTCGATATGCAGTGGTCTTAACCCCACCATGGCGACTTTGTCCATTCGATTTGCAGGGAACCTTTCGGTACCGTCAACCCCCCATGTGTATCCAGTCTCCTCCCCTTTCAACTCTTTCCACGCGTCGAGGAGGTCGTTATCCTCTACCAGGCTTGCATCGATATGTGGAGTGACAGGATTGAAGTCTCCCGCTACCAGCCCGTGACCGACATCATGCAAAAGTGATCCAACACACTGTAGTTGAGCTGGACGACATGCCGCCCCGTTGGATAAAGAGTCCAGATGCACGTTGACCAACTGAAGTCGCTTGAACGTGGTCGTTTGAGTTCCCGATTGCGGCGATGGCACAAAAACCTCGCTGCATAGTGCATCCCGTCTGTAGAAAGATCGATACTTGATCCTCGAAACCCGCCCGAGACCCGCCAAAGCCGCTCTGCCAACGTGACCAAATTTGGCCTTTGATAGAAGAGTCATGGTGGCGAAAGCCATGAGGGGAGCGCCGATCCAGTTCTTTGTGTCTCTTTCGCTTGAGATCCAATTCTCGCGAACTGTGTCGTTGGTCAGCAACGCACTCAGCATCGGTCTCGACACTTCTTGGAGGAAAATAGCATCCGGCGAGGGTGAATGGTTGATGAGATGATCGAAAACTGCGATGACGCGGCGGGCAGGTTCTCGATCAAATGCCTCCACGTTCCATGTGGCAAGAACCAAACGAGGGCTTAAATCGGTAGTATCTTGGGGAGGGGTTGGTGGAGGATTATTGATGCTGTGGTTCTCGACTGTCTCCCACGAATTGGTCGTTGGCTCGTATTGATGCCATGACTGCACGATCGGTGTGAGCTCCTCCGCGTCTTGCTGTGTGGGAGACGAAGACATAATGGGTCCGTATTTCTCTCTATTGGTTATTCTGTGAGATTAAAGCGATCGAGGGAGGCAAGAATAAGGTGAAACACGCGTGGGACGTTGAGAGCGTTGTAGTTGGACGGAGACTCAGTCTTTGCGCGTCTAATCTAGCTGCGATCCAGGCAACAAGGTTGCCAGAGGGTTTCCAGTCACGTGCAAAGAAACACCAAGGTAAAGTATCAACGTACCTCACATGGGTAGATAGGTAGACACTTCTTCAACTTGAAGGTAAGGAGCGTACCCATTAGATTTGGTTGCTGGTAATAAAAGTTTCTTATGTGGAGGGAGCAGGCGCGTCGCCGCGGATGATTTTCTACCGACGACTGTACCAAATACTAGATTGCTAGATGCCGCAGTCCAACAGGAAAGAAAGCCATGTAATTAATTTAAAGTCTGATTCAATGGCTCAGCCGTCTTGTATTGCGTAAAAGAGACCGACCTAAAGTACACATAAATATATTGAGTGGTTTACAAGATCGCAAATCGAGACGATCTGATTTTAAAATATGATTATCACATTGTTTCCCGCGTCTAGAGTACAAATCCCCTTCCTTCCCCCCTTCCTTCCCCCCTTCCTTCCCCGCTTCTAACCTCCCAAGTATCTCACACGACAACTAGTAAATAAATCAGTGCACGCGATAATGAACCCAGTGCACTCGAGGCTCGAACATCCAATCATGCAGAGTAAGTGTGGTCGAGTTGACATAAAATTAACCGCTTTGGCGTCGAAGACTTGACATAATTCGTCACGATACTCACGGTTGACTCGTTATGATTGGACGGAACAAATGTAGAAACACAATTGAATCTGGATTGGGAACGAATTTCAAAGATGAGGTCACCCGACGCCTGTGAGCGCATAGAAAATCATGGTCTTATCATCACAGAAATTTTGGGCTGCAGTCAGCTTACAAAGATCTACGGGCAGTGGGCAGCGGCGCAGAAGCTTCACATAAAAAGCAATTACTTCCTCAAAGTCTTGAAATTGATAGTCTTGAGCATTTTCTTTCTCTTGTCATTTTCGGTCACAAATGAGTTCCAGCATGGTTGAAAAAATCCAGGATTCAAGTATTGCACATGAGTCTACCCTTCTCCATGAAGGCTGCATACGAAGAGCTTGGAATGCCTACTTACCACGGATTCGTATATATCGAGAGACCTGAAGATCATCTCCGCTGGTTTGATGCAGTGCAAGCCAAGTACTATGGGAAGGGCAAGCCCTTCACAGCTGAAGATTTTGATGACTTAGTCGGAGACTGGGCTGTCGTTTCAGATAACCCAGCGATTGGCTTTGTGGAGGAGCTTCTCAGAATCTATCCCGAACTGAGCCACACCTAGGTACTTAGCTACTACTTGTAACTCCAAGGATCAACTGGCTTACCTCCCTATCTCGGCCAAAGTTTTGCTTGTCGATCGAGATTTGAACAAGTGTTGCAAGTCATATGACGAAGGTGTCATCAGGTCTTTCTTTACCTGGAAGATGTGGGCTGTCCTCAATCTCATTGAGCCTCTCCAGAGGCTGAAGCCCGTCACTGTTACGCGGGATCTACAATACGCAATGTTTCGATGTAAGAATCAAGCGGAATGGCAAAGGAACGCCAAGATGATATGCCAGGAGCATTCCGAGAAGATCAGGGAGCTTGTCGCTAAACACCGTCTCTTGGAGTACAAGCTTGGGTCTGGGTGGGAGACTTTGTGCGAGTTTCTCGATAAAAAAATACCGGACAAGGCTTTTCCGCATCTTAATGATGGCAAAGAGTTCGAGCTGTGGATGAATCATTTCTAACAAAGGGAGGTGAGGAGAGGACAGATGGCTGCGGCGAGGTATTTGATCGTGCCGGTAGCTGCCTCTGGTATCGCGTTGGCGTTCATGAAAATCTGGAGGTTCTGGACATGATATGTGGTCAAACCGTGCGTCAGGATTACCTTGGACGCCGAAGATTGTTTCGGGGCCGGGCCGCATCGCCGAGACGAGGACGACAGGGCCGGCGTGGTACGCCGATAGCGCCGGCTCAGATTCCTCGCGCTGTATGTGATCTATGTGGCGCCGCTAGCTTCTTTCTAGGAATGACAAAAACGTTTACAAATCCACTCCTGGCCGTGTTGATTGCGCCACGATTCCAAGGTCTCAGCGCCCAGTGCTCGGCCCGTGAAAGGCAGATCTTCTACCCATGAGGTGAAACCATGTCTCACTCTATCCCAACCGACTTAGCCGAGCCATCACCCAGACGGAAGCGACGTAGGACAAGCATTCAGAAATGAACAAGATCTGGGTAAACTGCTGCAATGTCAAGTGGGTGACAAAATGGGATGTCTCTAAATTCCCCGAGTTCTGTCTATTTCTACCATTCCTGTTATTGTTATTGTTACCACTCCTACTTCATTATTATTCCCGTTCTGTACTTTCCTAAGTATATTCTGAGGAGAATGAATTAGAAATAGAAAGCAGTCGCAGTAATGATAGCAGTACTGGTAGCATGATTGGCAGCAGTGTCCGTAGGAGTAGTTGGAATACAGCTAAGGTACTTTTTGTTGAGCGGCAAACTGTTGTGTCATACACTTGAATGCGTCTACCCTCTTGTCCAAAAATGTGAAAATGTAAGCCGGAAATTGACCATCGAATTCTACGCTGCATAAGGAATGTCGGCAAGATTAAGGAATGACAACATTTGTAGGTAGCAAAGCTCGCATACGCCCATAATAAGTGACCCGTAGGCTGCTTTGATAATCGTCTTGGCATTCGCTTCCTTTGCTGCCTAGCTTCGCCGCAAAACGAACTCGGACTGAGATGGTGCCCGAAAGTCAAGGGAATCTCAAAGATCTAATACATCACGGTTCCTCAATATTAGTAAGACGTAATTCTTGGCTACTCGTCCGCCGCCAATTTTCTCAGCACTAAGCTTGTCCGGGTGCAACTCACACTGGACCTGTATCGAATCGGAGGAAATGTGCTTAGCGCAACAGTCCTCAGCAAGCCAAGTATTCATAACATTATTAAGCCGGCTACGAGAGTTAAGCCGTGTCACGAATGATGTAAGCTTTAATTTACGATGCTCACATGGACATGTAGTGAATTGGGCAGCGTGCCCGAAAGAACACGGCACCAAATTAGAACGAAATGATTTAAAACCTATTCAAGGACCTCGTGCCAGAGTATTAAAGAGTTTGAGAGACATTCTGCAGCATTAGGCAGTTTCTTCAAGTTATCCTGAAAGGCGAGTTGTTACCACGAGTAATCAATCTTTCTACTTAATGCTTGTCAACCTGACCTTAACTACTTTTATCTGAGTCTGTTTTCCTCCACGGAGCACAACTTCCTCCTGTTGTCGCAACTACTTAAAGACTCCGATAAACTGAAGATGTCGGGTCTCAAATATTTCTCGTACAAAGGGTACGGAAAGAAGTTGTTACGGGAGATGCACTACAGCCAAGCAGTCCGGGTTGGAGACAACATTGAAATATCCGGCCAGGGTAAGTAAGAATCCAAGATGTTTAGTTATTCGAACTCCCGCTGACTCATATCT
Organism: Colletotrichum godetiae; assembly: GCF_030913485.1. Lineage (NCBI taxonomy): Eukaryota > Fungi > Ascomycota > Sordariomycetes > Glomerellales > Glomerellaceae > Colletotrichum > Colletotrichum godetiae. The sequence goes on along the minus strand of NW_026851249.1, from coordinate 1,060,690 downwards.
CAAACTCAAGGAGGCTGGGACTCAGAGACTGGAATGGTTCCCAGTGACCTCATGCAGGAAATCGACCAAGCATTTGAAAACGTCAATATTAACCTGAAGGAAGCTGGCGGCCAAGGATGGTCCCAAGTCTTCCGCATCCGCTTGTATGCCCTCGACGAGGCCTGGAATGAGGATGGCATTGGCCGAATGGTAGAGAACATGAAAAAGTGGACTCCGAACCATGCGCCGATTCTTACAGGTATTGGAGCCTCAAAGCTTGGCCAGCCTGGTATGCGTGTCGAAGTTGAAGTTTCGGCCTACGATCCTCAGGGCCGGATAGGCTCATGAACAAATCTTGATTGTTGTAGATATTTGGACAAGCCAGGAAAATGATGATTATGTTCACTACAACTGTGAACTGGCTGCTGTCACCATCCCCATTGGGTAGTTGTCTTGGACCCCTCTGGGCGCATGTTTTTGAATTGGGACACCAAGCACCCATGCCAAGAGTATCTATTGAGGCATTTATGACTACGTAACTATTGCAAATGATTCTTTGGGTTCAGACCCCTAACGCTACCTCCTCCTCTGCCAAAACCAAATACCGACACCAGCAACGGCAACTGCTGACGACGTGAGAATCCGCATCGTCTTTTTGATTGCGGGAGATACCACCATCTCTGCGGCAATATGGAAGTCTGACATGGCATTGATGCGCGGGTATGGTTCCTCCGGAACGTCTTTCCCCAAGAACATGCAGATCTCTTCCCAGCCGAATCCCTTTTCAAGGTTCAAGACCAGAAGCTTGTCAGCAGGCACAAGAGCTTTTACGCTCTCTAGGCTATCGCAACTGTTAACATTTGCTTGTTGTAAATACCGAAAACTCAAGGCTATGACTTACTACTCTATATAGCTCTTGGACAGCGCTTCATTGAAACCAGGGTCACTGGGCTCCAGTCCACCCGACCATCTGTGCGTCATGGCTTTGAACAGCGCAGTCAGCTCCCAGATGAAGCTGTCAAAGTACCTAGCGATCGACAAAGGCGGCTTCGCGAGCTTTGCATGATAGGCTCCGAGGGATCCCGCGATCGACTTAGCCCAAGACTCTGGTGTACGCTCTGTCAAGATGAACTTGACATTTGGGTCTTCCAAGTACTCTTTGATGATGTTTGGACAAAGATAGCAGGGGCTTTCGACAATACACTAACGATATTAGATGAAGTCTTTTTTTCTGCTTAGCTGACAAAAGCATTCCAACTTACGTCGTAGCCGGCGAAGAGCTTGTCAAATTCGGCCCGTTGAAATGGGTTGTCGCTGTCATTGGCGATGATAGCCTCTTGAAGTGCCCTCATTTGCTGGAAGCCATACGGCAAGAGCTCTGAGATATGGAAGGGGGTGTACCCCAAAATCTTCAATGCTTGCCATAGTCCGAGAGTTCCAGTACTAGTAAATAGATGAGCCGCATGATTCTAAACCTAGATGTAGCGCTTTTCCTTTATTTCTTACCGGCTAGGACCGAGTCCAATAACTTTCATTGAACGGCCCTCCGCGGGAGCGGGAAGTCTATCGACAGCTCGGGACATCTTTATAGATCTGTGGAGGATGCAGTAAAGTTTGTTGGTCGTTAATGCAAGCGGCGTGGTGTCGCTGACCCTTTTACTCGTGGCCTTCAAATGTCACTCCGCGGATAGACTCCATCGAAACTGCCGTATTACCTACCCCAACTGCCCCCGGCTCGTTATCAACGGACGTCGATACGTTAATGACTCGTGATGCACGCCGACTCATGCGTGTGGGTTCCCAATGTCCGGGGTAATAATTGAGTTTGTAACGTCGTATCTCGACCCGCATGGCACTTTTCAATTAGCGCTCTGCAAAGATAATGTCAAGATAGCTATCTAGAATTATCCTTGCCATATGCCGATTGTGGGTGATCTTATCCCTCAGTTATATGGTGTGTTGTTAGTATTGACAAATCTGTGCGAATGAACGAATCAGATGCTTTAGAGTTCAAGGGGAATCGATAGGTTCATAATACCTGCTAGATGCAATAGTTATGTGTCTTTGTTTCGTTCTGCAGTGCCAACTGAATACGCCAGGTGTTCGTCCAATCACCCAGTTCAGCAGATCCTCCCAACAGCTCTGTTCAACTACACCGCCCCCATCAACACGATGCACTTCTCAGAATCAGACGGAGCGGCCATGGTCGCGGACACTGCTACGGCCACGACAACTCGTCAGTCACTAAAGTTTCTGTTACATTGTTTCTCCGCCACCGGCCATGTTTTGCCAATGCAAGCCGTCGCCAGGGAGCTGATTGAGCGTGGCCACGAAGTCGTTTGGACGACAATAGCGCCGCAGGAACAGCGAGTCCTTGCATCAGGGGCAACCTTCGTCGCTGCAGAGGAAGTCGTCAAAGTAGATGCCAATTTGGAGGGCGCCAACCCCAAAGACATGGCCGAGACGGCAGAGGTCATGTTTCGAGGGCGTGTCACGGCGCAAGTCACTGATATCCGCTGCGTCCTCAAGACCTTCAAGCCCGACTTTGTTCTCAACGACGCTCTGCCTCAAGGCGTTGCAGCGCTCTACGAGCTAGGGGAGATTCCTCAGTATGCAACTCTAGGAGTTGTTCCGTTGTATTTGCCAGATATAGGGCCCGAGCCCATCGACCATGCTGCTCAATCTGCTTTAGGACTACTCATCAGTCAACCACAACTGGTGCTGCCTACGATCAACCCGGAAAGAGAGAAATTGGGACTGCCTGCCCTCAAAGTCACGGACACATATTCTTACAGTCCTTTCCTGCATATTCAGGCGTCGTGTCCTTCCCTGGAATTCCAAAAGGGCCCTGAGCCTATTCTTCCTCAAGCTCGGTATGTCGGACCTCTGGTTACGCGTCTTGCAGGTGCAAGTGTTGGTGTGCCAACCTGGTGGCAAGACGTTCTCGACGCCAAGTCCATCATTGGAATCACACAGGGCACATTTGCCATGGACCCAACCTCACTCATTATTCCCGCCATCAAAGCGCTTCAGAACGACAAGAGCCACTTGCTGGTTGTGCCTTCAAAACTCGCCGATGAGATTCGCGACAAGGTTAAGGTCGAGGATAACGTCCGCATTGCGGATTGGGTTCCCTATGATCTCCTCCTTCCACGCTGCCGCCTTCTCGTAACGAACGGTGGATACGGTAGCGTGACACAGGCGCTTTCGCACGGCGTTCCTCTTGTCTGCGCCGGAACTTCGGAAGACAAGAAGGACACAGCTGCGCGGGTTACTTGGGTTGGTGCAGGTATTGATCTGAAGACCGATACTCCCTCAGTGGACCAGGTTCGCAACGCGGTTCACAAAGTACTTCACGAGACAAGCTACAAGGAGAATGCGACTAGAATTGGAAACGAGCTTAACGCACAAGGCGGTGCCAAGATGGCGTGCGATTTGTTAGAAAAGGCGGCTGTAGAGCTCAGCTCCTCGACGGGAAGAACATAGAGACAAACCCGGGCGAGGACAAGTGTAATGACGTAGATCCTCTCCAGAAATGATAGAGTTTGAAATCCGCGCAGGGACAGGTTGACAGCAAACTCTGTTCCCCCAAAGTACCATTTCGCTTGCACCACACGTGTCTTAATTTACGAACCCAGTCAGTATTCTGTCTGTCAGCGTTTTGCCAAGAAGTGATACAACGTTGTACGCTGACATGGTGCAGATAATGCGAAGTTTAAAAACCAAATTCAACACCACTTCTAAACACGGACCAAATGTTCGTCTCGACGGAAAGCTCGGACATTACGACATGCAGATGGAGCAAATGCAAGTGACCAACATCATGAAATATATCGGATATCAAGTTAAAAAGAAGAGCCAAGCCACTATGCAACAACCAAGTATCTCATCACTCATTGTCATGGCCTCCGAGCCTGAATCATGTCCTTCTCGCAGTCAAAAGACTGAGGGCTGAGATATGTCACCACCCTCAATTGGCCCTTGGCCAAGGCGCATCCAACGTAGTAATGGCTACCGCAACGAGATGCCAGAGTTTTGCGTCCACTGAGAGACTCGTTAGCAACTGCAATCGATGTGTAGGTTGAGGGAGACTTACAAGATATCGCTCAAGGCTTGTTCGTAATTGTCCATCATTGAGTCCGACCGACGAGTAGAGAAGAAACTGCGAAGGCGGGCAAGGACATCTATATCATTCTTGCTAAAGTAGTTGGGGGAGATGTACACCTTTGGTGAGATTGCCTTACCACAACCGAGGGTGTAGTAGAAGCCCGGTGATGCACGTCCAGGGGCTTCATCATCGAGCACATCCGGTGCGTCCGCGAGGAAGGTCTTCCAAAAGTCCTTGAGGTCGTCAATTGCCTCACCCGACATGTCGAGCTTGCCTCCAAGGGTCAGGCAGTCCATCATGTACTCAAAGGTTGTGTGCTTTGCTCTGATGTAGACTTTGATGCGAGCATCTTTCGGCGCCAGGCAGTCGATGGCGAGAATGCCTGTCTCAAAGTTGTATTTCTTTGTGCCTTCCTTAAGGAAGTCTAAGAGTGGCTCGGCGCCGAGTGATAGGAATTGGTCGGTCGGGAGGCTGCGGATAGACTGCTCCACTAGCTCGAGGTTCGTGATGCCGAGCTCTTCGGCCTTAAGTCCTGGGTAGATGTAGATCTTCATGACAGGACCGCTCTTCTCGATGTCGAGGGCCACCACAGTGCCTGCCTTGGGTGTTGTCTCTTCGATGAAGCAGTCTACGGTCTTTGTCCGGGTGCCATGGGGCAGGATTTGTCTGGTGAAGTGATTGTACCACTCCAGATCCAGATTGGGAACCAGCTTTTGTTGTTGGAGCTTGAAGATCCAGTCATTTGTTGCGTGTCTGTTGAGAGGGTCTAGCTCTGTGCCGGCATGGAGGCCAATGGGCTCAAAGGAGTAGCGAACAACGGCTTGATTGTCGCGACCCCATTCCCAGCTGAAGTCGATGGGAGTAGAGTCTGGTGTACCCGGGCTTCTCCATCTTCTAACATTGCCGTGGCAGTCTGGTGAAGGGCCGAGTTCAGGAGCGACGAAAAGAGAGTAAAAGTTGAGTTCGCGGTACTGGTCTGCTGCGCTGTAGCCGGCGTACTTTAGGAGCTTGGAGAACATGCGTCCCGTCTTGTCCCACCAGAACTGAGAGTCATCGTCCCTGAACCTCAAGACGGAGTTCAGGAAGTCCCAGGGCTCATTGGACATGATCATTTCACCCATACTGAACGTTGTGCAGCGGCGCAGGACTTGGTAATCAGGGTAAACAAGAAGGTAAAGATCAAGAGCGAAGGCGGTTCACCAGAACTTGAACCCCTGGATGATCGAGCTGCTGTTATATCACATGCCGCGACAGGAACCCCGCGACAGCAGCCGCTGCAGTGGCTCCTCAGCTCCCAGATCTTTGCTATCTCATCGAATTCACCGTCGGGGTCTATCCGTAGGTGACGATTCTTGCCTAGCTCATTGGTTCATCTGATGCGGAGGTTGAGGCTGGGGTTCAAAGTCATCGACTCGTAGGATGACAAGGTAAATGTGTGGCATAGGCCTGTCAAGTTCCGTGATAGCTTGACCCGACCAGGGGATCCTGGACGATCCATGATGGCAACGCAGTTTTCAAGGTCGATGGTCGCCGGCTGGCTGTTGTTTGCCGGCGGGAGCCCTCCATGGAGCACAAAACTGAGTCAAGTCATGCTAAACACAAAGATGAATTACATAACAGTCACATACTACTCTGTGCCATCCGCGTATATATGGAGACGACATCTGGGATATCTGTTGGTCAGATTACGTCCCGGCCGAAGTAACTCCTGGTCTTCTTTTAATAGGGCCTATACGGATATGGATATGATAGAGAGACTGAGGCAAGGGGGGCTGATGATCTCGATACGGATACGTTCCCAGAGCACCGGTCCTTTACTCTAGTCTCTGCGTTATCCAAAGAGAATGGGACCCTAAACAGCCACTAAATGGCATACTTGGCCTCATGGCCATAAGGAATGCTCCGGCACCCAGGGATATGTATCGCTGGGTTGTCAAACGGTCGAAGTGGGGGTGAGATAAGCCAATCTGCTCGCTCAAAGTGCCTAAGTTATAGAGATGTCGCGAAACAGGTATATGTTATTTATAATCCATACTCGAAGCTAATCACAATTGATTATACGATGAGTATAGTCTGCTCCACACGCTATCTTTTTGACTACATGGCTTGGCACAATCGCTGGACGATTGCCTTGCCGTAAGCCTGCAGCTCGGATTGCAGTAATGCAATCTTGTCATTCTAGCTGAGGAAGACTCCACAAATCGAAGCTTTTTGGTATCTATCCATATCGGCACGATAAACCGGGCCCGGCACTCGGTCAAAGTATAATATATTAGCCAGGACTACCGACGAGTCAGGGCACACTCCACGATTACCCCAGAAGCCAAGATGAGCATCGACGTCGGCCTGCCAAGAAGGGAAGCAAGCTCAACTGCCCTTGGGCTCGTCCGCTCCCATTCTCGATGGCTCGGCCGTGGGGTTACTTTAATAGTGGGACATATCCACCGAAAGTTTAAGCATTGCTTAATAGGAAAAGATAAGTTCACAATTGGGCCGCGTACGATTTGTTTCCTTGATAGAGACCTGCCATCTGACTCGCGATGCGGGCGTAAAGTGATCCGATGAGTATCGCTATGCGTCATATCATCGAACAACCGCCCCCCCTTGGGGTCGCCATGCCGCCCTTTCCACATTCCGATCTACTCCTTGTATGAACCCCCGTGCTCTCTCCTGAGAGACTCGACTTGCCGCGTTACTCCTCTGATCCAATTGTTTCATCGACGACCCCTCGGAAGCAATACAACCAGCGGGGTCTTACAACCACGACCGACCAAAGCAGTCAAAATGGCGCTTTTGGGGCTTTTGGCTCTCGCAGTAGGTGTGGCCATGAGACGAGCAGAGATAGACCACTGATTCAGGGCACTTTGCAGGCATTCTTGGGGGTCGTGGCAAAGTGCTTTTACAATGCTTTCCTGCATCCACTCAGCCGTTACCCCGGTCCGAAGTTCGCCGGCGTGACGAGGGCGTACTACCTGTTCTTTGATGTTCGTGGAGTAAGCCACTGGAAGGTCAAGGAGTGGCACGAGAAGTACGGCAAAGTGGTCCGTATCGCCCCAGGCGAGCTGTCTTACACTTCCGGTCAGGCTTGGCAAACGGTTTATGGTACGTCCAGAGTGGCCATCATCGTCTTGGCATTTCGTTCATTAACGTAATACTCATGAAGGTTTTCCTAACAAGGAGGGCACTGGCAACTTTGAGAAAGATGCCCAGTGGTGGAACAAGAATGTCAACGGCGTCGAGAACATTCTCACGGCCGACGACGCCGGCCACAAGCGCATGCGCCGCCTCCAAAACCCTGCTTTCTCGGATAAAGCCCTCAAGGCCCAAGAATCCGTCATCACCGGCTATGTCAAGCTCCTCATCCACAAGCTCCATGGGCAGGCATCGAGCGGGAGCACTGATTCCGCGGCTGTCGTAGACATGAACTCGTGGTACAACTTTACCACTTTTGACATCATTGGCGATCTAGCCTTTGGCGAGCCCTTCTACTGCCTCCGCGATGCTAAGTGGCATTGGTGGCTGCATGCCGTCTTTGATATCTTCCAGGCTGGTACCTACCTCCGTGCTGCCCGTCGGTTCCCGTCGCCACTGTCCGAGATACTTCTGCTTCTCATTCCCCGCCGCCTCATCAAGACTAGAGTTGCTCAGTTCCAGTTTGGCGTTGAGCGTGTGAACCGCCGTCTCGAGCAAGAGACTGATCGTCCTGACTTCAGTAGGTTCAACCCACACAGGTAGTTCAATCAAGGCGACCCACTGACTAGATTTGCAGTGTACTACATCCTACAAGGCAGCGACGAGAAGGGCATGTCAACTGAGGAGATCTACGCGGCAGCCCAAGTCCTCATCGTCGCTGGCAGTGAGACCACGGCGACAGGTCTGACCGCGGCCACCTACCTCCTTTGCGAGAACCCGCAAACTCTGGCCAAGCTCACGTCAGAAATCCGCAGCACCTTTGAGAGCGAGGACGATATCACCATCCAGAGCACAGCTGGACTAATTTACCTGAACGCTTCCATCGAAGAGGCTCTTCGCCTGGGACCTCCTGGTCCCGGGACGTTTCCTCGTGTGGTGCCTGACGGCGGAAGAATGGTCTGTGGACAATTCGTTCCTGCTGGGTACTCGGTCGGTGTTCACCACCTAGCCGTCAACCGGTCGCCAATTCACTTCAGCAAGCACGACGAGTTTCACCCCGAGAGGTGGCTTGGGGACCCGGAGTACGAATCGGACCAGAAGTTGGCGGCTCAGCCTTTCTCATTCGGGCCAAGAAACTGTATCGGAAAGAAGTAAGGCCAAGACTCCCTCCACCCCCCCTCTTGAATATGGTTAACCAACCTTATAGTCTGGCTTATGCCGAGATCCGTACAATCATTGCCCGTGTTGTGTGGAACTTTGACATGAAGTTACACGCTGACAGCGCAGGCTGGCTAGGGAGGCAAAAGATGTTCACTACCTGGCACAAGACGGAGATGAAAGTTCATCTTTCCCCGCGGGCCAAGTCATCATAATCGATGCATTATCCAGTAGGTGGGGGCGGGGGCCTCTCTGAAATCTTTGTTTAGCGTTGGATCGGTTACTCGTCTACTGCGGCGCACCCACGTGTCAGCATGGCGCAAATGAAAACCAGTCAGAGGCCTCCTGAAATAGGATTTCGATATAACGAAACAAAGCAACTATTGTTCATGAACATCAGATATCTGGGGTTTCGATCAACTAATATGCTTCAGCTGCGTCATCACTCTCTACTACATCCGAGCTTTTATCGTCGAGGGCGACACTGTGACGTTGAGTACTTGAGGATCTCTCTCCTGAAGGATATCAAAGGACCCCAAAATGCGTTGCGTAAAGGGCCGCATTATAGTCGGAATTAAGCAATCCCGCAACTCCCACACACCTCCCACTTAATCTACAAGGCAGGGTTGTCTGTGCCCCTCAGCGAGACAGGGCTCTGGAGTGCTTCAGCGAAGGCTCGGGAATGAGCCGGACCCTCTAAGATCATCCCGAAGCCAAACAATTACGGGCCCCGCGAATAGGCTCCATGGTGATTGATTAAGTGGCACTCTAAGGTTATCAACCCAGAAGAAGATGACATGGGTCGTCGAGGTGTAGGTGGGGATGTGGAAGTGAAGCTTCGTAGGGTCGGCAGCACCCGAATTCAGACACAGCATGTCGCAATCGAGGGCGAGGCGGCGGTCGTAAAGATTCCCCGCGGCACAGATTCTTGCATGTTGTACAAACTTCCGCCTTTGTAACCTTCTATAGACAAGACTTAGGTTGGATTTGATACCGAAATGACAGGGGCCTCCGTCATCTCCCTTGGCCACGCCAACAATTCGCCCCAATACGAGCCAAGATGAGCCGCAATAGACCGCACAAGAGTCCGTCCCGCACCCCCAAAAGCCCAGCACTCTCTCGCCTTGTGCAACAACACGCCCCAATATGCCAGCACCACCAGCGCCTCGGGCCGCCTCTGGTCGAGCAGGCTGACGTATTCGGTGGGCACCCGGATCGACCACTCCTGCACCGTGCTGTATCTACGGCCTGCGGGTATCTCCGTGTTGCGGTGTATATTAAACATTAGCTGCAGATGCTCGACAGCCTCCCGACACGCTGCTTTGGACGCATCGTTGAGATCGGTCGTGTCAAAGAGGTGCAGCAGATGTTTACACTCGTCGCCTCTTTCGTAACGGTCTGGCCTGATTATCATGTTCTGCACGAAGCGGCTTCCGGCACCCAGGTGGGCGTCGAAGTGAGCTCGGAGTCTTTCCCATGAGCCCCCTACGATCGTACGGACACCTCGGTGAAGACCCATACAGTGGACTAGCTTATCCAGAATTACTGGAAAATCAGCAGGAACCGAGAAAGTGTCGAAGAGAACGTGTTGGCCAAGCCAGGTGGAGAACAGAAACACTGTTAGGAAGTCCTCATCAGATATCTCGCCGTTGGCCACGGTGAATTGTGAAAGGCCCCTTGTCTGCAGTCGAGTTGCTTCGCTCCTATAATATGTCTGATCCTCTCCTGGTAATGTGCTCTTATGCGCTGCAGCTATGGCTAGAAGCTCGTCCATGAGAAATGGCACCCGGAAAGCTTGTTTTAGCGACATTTGTTGGTACTTTTGTCGCGTAAGATTATCGCCGAACCCTTGGGTGTAGCCCAAGTTATGTTCGAAATGAAAGAGTAATTCCATATGCCGGAAATCGTATGGCTCTGTCGGCGCATGGCTATCACGACCATTCGAGTGTTCTGGAGTGACGGGCACCGCTGGGCTTGCTATTGATGTTACTGGGCTGGGACACTGGTACGAGAACGTGGATGATGATGGTATTGCTGCCTCGGTGTCGAGGTACGAGCATCTCCTAAGAGCAGTCGTGCAGTTGACGCATGCCGGCCGGGACTCGTCACACTTGACATGACGTTGCTTACACTCCTTGCACCCGAATCTTGACTTCCGATGGGGTGTCCGCTGGCGCATTCTGCGACGTGCTTCTGGTGACAGTCGTGCAAAGTGATGCAACTGGAGAATGAAGATGCCGATAATCTTCGAGGGGTTTTCGCTTCCGAAATTTTGCGCGAATATGGACCAAAAGCAGCTGGTCTCATGCAAAGATGCTAGGAAACCAGTGGCTTCACAAAGCAAGAGGGAAATCAATCTATCAATGACACTGGGAACACGCTCGGAAAGGGGACAAAGACTCCTTAAAAGTCTCGGTCCAGCCCCAAGACCCGCTAGCAAGCATATCCCTGGGTCACGCACTGTGCGACCCAGGGAGACATTTCCAGCTCACCCAGCTTCATTGAAAAAGTGCTACTGCATCGTTTCGATAAGAATGGAATCACTGCAGAACGGCGATTTTTTGAGAAAGAATGTCGAAGGTGGTCAGAGATCTTATACTCAATTGTGCTACGGATAGCTTTGGTAGGACTTCGAAGAAACCGTCTCGTGGACGCGTTGTCAACCGTACGGAATTTGAAATACGCGTATGTCGTGAGTTGACGGCGAGGTCTCGTAATGCTCGTATGGACTCCGAGTCGAATGGATGGTTCATCTGATTATCGGCCAAACTCAAAGTGACGCCCCGTGGACGGATGATAAGAGCCGATTTGGTACATACTGACAATCTGATGCTGCAACTGCCTAAATGTGTTTGCTTCGAGAATTCAGGCATCGCTTCATGAGACTAATAACATGCCTTCGTTAGCTATGTCTTCCACAGTTTGAAAATATAAGACCGTCACTGGGTGACACGCCTCGAAGAAGCTTCATCGCCCACCTTAGCGTCCGTCGTATTTATCCCTGCACGTATTGTAAAGTGAGCGATTGGACAAAAGTAAGCAGTGCGAACCCGAACCAATTGCGGCCTTTTAAGTACGGGGTGTCCACAATGTGGGTGCGCACTAGAACAATCCGAGAAGATGATTTTCATTGTCCTCATCTGTCCGTGGTCTTATTTCCGCCCACTTCTCATCACAAACCCGAGTTGATCGCTGGCAAATTATTCTATTCCTTCCCATCTCTCTGACACGACCAACAACGTTTCTCTCTGAGCATCTCTACTATGTACTAGCAGGTCTAAACCTCTTCTGTTCAGAGAGCTTTAGTCCCAAATTAGAGTGGTCACCCACACGCACCAAAAAAAGCCAGTACCAGCGTCGTAACACAATATTGAAGCCTATTTCAAAATTACAACAAAACAATGGACGATCTGGGAATCGAACCCAGGACCTACCGCATGCTAAGCGGTCATTATACCACTAAACCAATCGCCCAGTTGGATGATCTAGCCCGGACTTGAACCGGAGACCTTCAGTGAACAGTGAGATGATCGTGTGACCAATTCGAAATGTTAGACTGACGTGATAACCAACTACACCACCAGACCATATGAGGTTGTTGAAGATGTTGGCGGGAAATTGTTCTAGTGTGGTTGCAATGGAGGCGCGATGAGCCCTGGTGGAGTTGATAGCTCGACTTGCAGACGGAGCTCCGCACGGGAGACCACCGAGTCCACAGGTGCCGGCCCGGCATTCAATACCTAGTCCGAACGGATAGCGCCGGCTGGAGAAAGCCTTTGCAGTGTAGTGTAACGATAGGCTGTGAAGAATCCCCCTTCGCTCTCTTGTCCGGGTGTTTAAGTTCTCTTTCCTGCTTCTCGCCGAGTTCCAGAGGAGCCAGCGAAACGTATGCCAGTCGGTACCAGCTGAACATCCAGCTCCCTGATTATCTAAGCAAATGCCATGGGGTCGCTCTTTCGGCGTTTCGCGCTCTCAGCCCGCCGGCCTATCACGCAACTTTCAGAAGTGAACCACCGAATCTCATCAGTTCATCTTACCTTTCGCTCGCATCTCACGGCTCCAATGTCCAGCGCTCAAGCAAACGAGACAACGTCGCTCTTGCCATCGCGAACCAATCACTACGACACTACCGCCGAAGAAGAAGAGACAATGAGCAGCCAGGCCTTTTGGAGAGTCGGAGCAATCTTCGGCGCCACCGCCGTCGGCCTCGGAGCCTTCGGAGCCCACGGCCTGAAGAACCGTATCTCTGATCCCGCAAAGATTGCCAGCTGGTCCACCGCCGCTCACTACCAGGTGAGTTGCTCTCGCATTGCCTCACCTAACCTACACCATTGATCAGTAGCTTACCTTGGAAAATCCGTTAGCTTGTCCACTCTGTTGCCATTCTCATCGCCCGATCCAACCCCATCGCCGCCGGTCTTTTCACGGCGGGCGCGACCATGTTCAGCGGTAGCATCTACGCACTCATCCTCAACCCCGACCTCAAGTTCCTCGGCCCCGTCACCCCGATTGGTGGTCTTGCCCTGATTGCTGGCTGGCTTGCTTTGGCTTTCACAAAGGGCCGCGTTCGATTCTGAGCCTGAGCGCTAGTAAATGAGACCAGGTCCATTACCGTGCACTCATTCTTCATCGCCCACAGAGAGGCAACGAACTTCATTTATGTACTACTACCTGTATCATAGACACCTCAGCTACTGCGCGCCCTTTGAATGAACACCCACTCTTCCAGACACCTGGCCGTCACCATGTCTGTTACAAACTTTCCTTACTCTAAGGATGGCCGAGGTGGGTCCACCTGCCTTTCGTGGATCACGTCTATGTCAGCTACGAGCCTCTCTCGTATAGAGATTCCAACAGAATGTAAACGGGTGCGAAGACCATCGATCGTTCATGCATGGTTGCTGGGCGCCCTTGCATGGAGAGGGGTGCTGTCAGCTTACCATAACTCATCGGACCAAGAGCCGCGGGGGTAATACCGCGTCACTGTCAGCCCTACGTGATATCAAGGACAGGCTGTGTCTCACTTTGAACAAGGAGGAACTTTCGTTCAGCTCTCGCTAGGCGTCTGACTAAAGTGAGTTGGATAAATCATACCCAAAGCAGTCTCACGAGGTTGATTCTCGGCATAGGTGCCTTTCTACATCGAGCATACCTGACATTCAACCCTGCTGAACGAGGAGGCTTAGGCATGGGCAATTGGCTAATCGTACTCAGGTGATATTTTCCGCCACCAAAATGGTAATTTGTGGATGATGGGGTCCGAGAAAGGGATCAGATATGTCCCGTTTGGTCTCAATGGCACTCACCTTGCTGAGGAAGGGATCAGCATTTGACAAAGTCGCCTCTCAATCAAACAACCTTCAAAATGTATAAGAAGGCGTAGAAATGAGAAGACCTAAAACGATGGCCACAAAAGCCATCTTTCTCAGCTCATCCTCAATTTCTCTCCCTCAGAAGCAACAAACATGACCAATCATCAAACCTCACGCCCCAAGACCATGCGTGCCGTGGTCTGGGAAGGCAAACCCTATGAGATGGCTGTCAAAGCGGACATTCCGGTTCCACATCTCAAGGAGCCCGAAGACGCCATTGTCCGCATCACCACATCCGCCATCTGCGGCACCGACTTACACGTCTACCATGGCATTATGTCCAGCGCCGAGGTACCCTACCCCGTAGGCCATGAGGCCATGGGAATTGTCGAGGAAGTAGGCGACGCCGTCGACAATCTGCAAGTCGGTGATCGCGTTGTCGTCTTCGGTCTGCCCGAGGACGGCGTCATCGACACTGACAACCAGATCTTCCCTCAGCTCGCTGGATTTGGTCTTGGCAAAGATTTTGGCGACCTAGGAGGTCTTCAAGGTGAATATTTGTCATCAATCACTACAAGTATTACTCGGAAAACAGAAGAGAAAGCTGACCTTACCCTAGCCGAGTACGTCCGGGTACCCTTCGCAGACAGCTCCCTCATTAAGATCCCCAAGAAGCTTTCCGACAAGGAGTGGCTCTTTCTCAGCGACATCTTCCCCACCGCATGGGAAGGACTAAGCTGGTCGGGCTTCCAGCCAGGTGACTCCGTCGCTGTCTTTGGCGGCGGTCCCGTAGGCCTGCTCTGCGCCTACAGCGCCATCATCCGCGGCGCGAGTCTCGTCTACGTCGTAGACCACGTCCCCCAGCGTCTCGCCAAAGCCGCCAGCATCGGCGCCGTCCCCATCAACTTCACAAGGGGTGGCGCCTCGGCCTCAGAGCAGATCCTAGCCCTCAGGCCCGGCGGTGTGAACCGTAGCGTCGACTGCTGCGGTCAGGAGTGCGTCAATGCCGAGTTGAAGCCGCAGCAGGACTACATCCTGCGTGAGGCCATCGCTGTCACATCTGTCGGCGGCGGAATCGGGATCCCGGGTGTCTACTGGGCTCAAGAGAAAAGTGCAGGTGCACCTAACGCGGAGAGGATGAAGAAGAACCTAAGTCTGCCGATGAGTGACTTTTGGATCAAGGCTCTCACGATGAAGAGTGGCACAGTTCAGGGGCAGCCGACATTTGCTGCGCTGGTGAAACTGGTTGAGAGCGGACAAGCGAGACCTGGTTTTATTGCTACGGCGGAATATGACCTCGACGATGCTCCCAAGGCGTACAAGAGGTTTGATAAGAGGCTTGAGGTCAAGGTCTTGTTCCGCGGCGCTGGCAAGGAGGGAAGAGACGACTACGAGTGGGACGAGGAGGTGGAGTCGAAGAATCTCAGTGAGGAGGGAGCCGGAACTCGGTGAGCATTCTATCTAAACAGAGTGTGAAAGCGGATCTAATGAAAAGATAGATCGTCCGGGAGGTCCAAGAGAGCTAGACTACATTGAATGTAGCCTCCCTCCGACGAGCTGAGTTGGCTCGGTGGAAGCTATTGGGGAGTTCCATGTATTTCTCATTGCTGATGTAACATAACATCATCTGGGAAAGACACTGGGGGTTCGTGCGGGTCACTTGACGAACTACAATCAAAAACACGTTTCGGTATTGGTTACAGCCCCTTATCGGTAGCTGGTCTCCTCAATCTTCAAAGCGGCTGTGAAGATTAAGAGCTCAGAGAGCATGTCCGAAGGAGGACTTTCTACAAAGACCACGCTTTGCGCGAGGCGAGAGGAAGATGTGGCAGACTCCTCTATATCCGCAGCCTGTTCTGTCTCCGCTGCAGAATGACACTGGAGTACTTGGTTCTCGGGTGGAATGTTGACTCCGAAAACCTAGTTATGTATCATATCCTACGCGAAGGGAAGCTTACTCTTTGCCCACACCACGAACAGTCTCTGGGGAATATATCTGGGGAGGTATCTATAAAAATGCTGTACTCGGGTGACTATTATATTCAACTACTTGAATGTCAGATCTGCGCCCCTGTACTCAAGACTGGTGGCGAATAGCCCCGGGTATTTACACGATCCCTGGGTCCTGGTCGCACATTTTCACCAAATGCTTTCAGCCACCTTCAATGGTAGCACGACGGAAACTTCCGATCTATAAGATCAGTTGAGGAGAGGTGCTCACCAAAGAGCGTCTTCTGCAATCTCTGCGTGAGCTACAGCCGCTCAGCCATTTGTTATGCCCTCACGTGGCTTTCGATGATCCCTTGCTCATGCGGCCCTTCGAACGAGGATACTGTATCTGCTTCCAAAACCCATCCGACGCGGGCAGAGTTTGGCACTGGCACAAGCCAGAGATCTTTAAAGCTTGCAGGTGCTACGCGTGTCGTAATCATTCCAAGCCCGATTTGATGGGCAGATTCATGGCCGGCGGCAATGGCTGTGAACATCTCGTCACATGCCCATGCTGCCCAACGATTTATGAATGAATTTTGGATGGGCGTCAAGTCTTATTGCATAAGAAGCAGTTCTTTTTAGATACTTTCCTTTTGGAGATCAGCAAAAATCATTTCGGAATCCAACCAAAGCTTGATCAATTGAGTCTTCAGAATTGGATCAGGTGTCTTGACCCTGAGACGTTCCATGGCGATGAAGCCTCACGGTTTGAGTTGTTTTGTGCACGGGAAAGATGCTCGAACGCTGTGCCAGAGAAGTGGAAACGGGACGGAATATTTCGGGACAGTAGCACGGACTACACGCAGGAAAAGAATTAAATGTGCATGGTATGAACTGACTTACTCTATTTCTCATGCAACTTCAACGCACGCCAAACAAACAGCCCCCTGAACTACATGTACATTTCTGACCGTTCAACTAAAGGCGGGCTTCTGATCAGCGCCCTTGACGTCGACCAAGTACGAAACCCGATCCTTGCAGTAAAACTCAACAGCAGGCTTTCCCTCCAAGCTCGCCTTTCCCTCGTCGAGTCCACCAGCCTTGACACACGTGACGTCGGCCATTAAGTCCAGCTCGGTGTACAGGCTAGACCCGCAGTTGGAGCAGAAGAAGTGCCTGTTGTTCTTGCCCGAGTCACCAGTGATGTCGTAGAACTTGGGCTCACCTAGATTCTCACGTTTGAGTGCATGTTCGGAGAAGAATTGGGAGGAAGAGATGTTATACCTTGAGTGACCTTGAAAGATGCACGGGGGACAACGGCGTTGGAGGTGAAGGCCGAACCACTCCACTGCGTTTGATCAGCGATTAACTCGATGAGAGTTATATTGTTGGGCCTTACCTTTTGGCAATCTGTACAATGGCACAGCGCGGTGACTTGAGGGTCCTCTGCTTCTTATCAGCTTGGTTCACAAGCTGTCGCAATTATCTAGTTCAGCTTACCAGCACTCTCGTACTTGATCGCCTTGCACATGCAGCTTCCCTTCAGACCCATTTTGTGCAATTAAGTATGGAAATACTAATCAGTAAACAAGTGATCAGAGTGTAGAAACAAGGTGTAAAAGACGTAGCGAAATAGAGATGTTTGGAATAGGCTGACTTTATCCATTTGGGATGAGGGGGAACGTACAGTACAGACGTCCGATCGCCATTTTTATACGTGTTTGAGAGTTTCGGCTAGCGTTAGTGCCGGCAACAAGGAAGCTGGGCTTCTCCTCTTACTCCTCCTCCCTGTCTGTCATGATAGATGTGCGGGGTTAGTTTGCTGGTTAAGGTAAGCACGGTAAGGTAATAGGCGCCGTGGGGATATGGAAATGTATAGACCCTTTTCTTTTGATCGACGTTTGCTAACTTGCTCCATGTGTCGGCCTCTTGATTAGATCTCCGCGGGGTCGTTGGGTCATTGGGCGAATCAAAGCACTCAGGATTTCTCCAGTTTGCCTGGTTTGCTGACAGAGCGCCGCGGGATGCGGAAATGACGTTGTCAATGCAAGGGCGCAAAAGATCCAGGTATTCACCCTGGATCTGGTCTGCCCACCAAAGGTTACCAGAACCTGGAATTTTGCTGCTGCAGAACTACTGGTTTGCTCTGATAATCAATCACTGGATGAAGCAGAATGTGGTGGCGCTGGGGCTAGAGGGCCGGCGCAGTGCCAAGAACTATCGGTGTTCTCTTTGTCAACCCCCAACTCCAGTGTGCGGAAGTCAAACATCCGCAATTGCGATAGCAGTTTTTGGAGTGGGCGAAAAAGATAAGCAGAGAGCCAAGCGAGCAAGTGGGTGACAAAATAGGAATCGGGATATCTGTCATCGCACGGCTAGCTGCTTTCTTATCACCACTATCATTATTGTGAACAGCATGCCACGCTTTCTAAAGGGTATTTTGCAAGGAATACGTAGCAAATAAAATGAATGATAACAGTAGCAGCAGTAATAGTAACAATATTAGTGATGATCACAAATAGGTAGGAGAACTAAAGGAAAGGTATGGAGCGGCAGATTATGGCATCACCCACTTGGCAAATCACAAGAGAAAACTCGGGGAAACTGATTTCATCCTTAACTGTAGTAAGGTAACTAACTAGCAGTACTACTAGGTGATGCGCCTTTTGTGCAACACGGCAAGTTCAAGCCCGATGTCCTGTAAGATGCCGTAGAGTTTCTAACTTCGTCGCTGAAGCGCGACGAGGAAACGACATTTCTTAGTCCTTCAACCCTGGCGGAAGAAGCTGGAACCCATAGCGTTTTCTGCATGTGTTCAGCCCGGGCAGCCAACCTTGCTGGGGGCTTTTTGGCTGACTTGTCGATGATTAACCGATCTATGTCCCCAACGGATTCTTGGAGAGGACATCGAAGGTAAGAACCTCACTCGTGCCGGATATGATACGTAGACCAAGGGCCGTTGACTGTCGAGGTTGGCCCCAAGCGTGATGTGAAGGTCTAAGTGGTATTGCTGGACCACTTCTCGATGACTTTTCTGATAACGGCGCTTCCTGGCAGACAATCCCTTCAACTACAGCTAACGTCGTAACGTCGTTTTTTGGACAGGCTTTGGGGTTCATCATTCCAAAAGCGCGGCCCCCGAGAGAATATAGGTGGACGATTCGACAAGGCGTCGGCGTGATGCCTCACTAACAGAGGTGAGAAGACTTAAGCGCTCAATAGATTTCTCCATTTTGATGTTGGGTTGAGTGGGATTTTCTCGAGTGACAGTCTCTAGAGAAAGACTGGAGACGGATGTAGTGACGCCATTTAGCAGTTGAGAGGATATATTCCCCCATTACTGTGGTACCGGCGTCATGATGGTTTATGGAGTTAAGTTCTCTAGGCGCCTTGTTATCGAGGAAACCAAGATTCAATTTCTTGTCAGCCATAAGTACGAAAATACAACTAAGATCCTTATACAACATGCTATGATATTGGCTCACAAATGGTACCTCAAGGTCAAACTCCGTACTCAAACAGCCCACGTCTATCTCCGTCATCCTGATCTTTCATCCGCTGTGATTTTCTACGAGAACAAGGACCAGGGCCGAAACCTCAAGGGATTGTACGACCCAGACCTCATCGCACCAAAAATATTTACCCATGCTGGATATCAAATCGACCCGCGCGTCCATGTCCAAAAATTCGCATCAGAAGCAAATCCAATAGCGGGTATGAAGTGAAATAATAGGCTCGTAATTATGGATGTAAAATGTATCACCCGTGGTATCTTTTCCGTCCAGTCATTACAAATACAGGCCCCTGATTCAGAGGGCGTAATTCTCAGTATGCAAGTAAATCTCCTCGAGCATATCGTCACCCCATATCGCTGCCTGAAGCCGGGCGACCGTGTTGGCTACACCAACACGCATGGCCGGAGGCCCACACACAAACACCGCCGTCCGCCTGCCGAGGATGCCTCTTCCATCAGCACCACCCGTCGCCCATTCTTTCAACATGTATCCCAAGTCCGGCCGGCCGTACTCGACGCTCCAGCCACCGTCGATCTGATGGGGCACAGGGAAGGCAAATCGCATCAGACTCTTTTGAAACTCCGTTGGCGTCTCCGGGAAGCCAAAGTCAAAGCCTGAAGGCGGGCCGAATGTGCTGGTGGGTCGGGTTTGACCTGCGCTCGGGAGGTTGGTGGTTCTCAAATGAGCCAGCTCGGGAGGTCGTATTGGCACATCTGAGTTTCGCGGGCTGGTGTCGGGGACCTTCCTTGGGGAGGCAGGAGCGTAATTAAAGTGCGGCACTTCGCCTTTGGTGTTGATGGGAGGAAAATGGAACTCGCGCTTTTTGGAATCTCTATCTTCTTCGTCGTCGTCGTCGTATTCGCGACCCTCGAGCTTGCGTAATGACTCTTCCTGGGCAGAGAAGCGATTAGAGAGCGGCGGTCCTGGGGGTGGAGGAGGATATTGATGGGGTTGTAAATATTTCTGTTGCGGCAGGGCGGTGATTCTATCCTCCTGCTCGGCGCGGAGTTCCTGCTCTCGGTCAGGATCACCTTGAGCAACAGACTGTATGAGAGCTGAATTGCGCTTGGAAGCGATCCCTGCCACGAAGCCATCCAGTTTGTCATGAAACATGTGACTCAGGGCCCTTGGAGCAGGACGTTCGTGACCTTCCATCATCATGGCCCGGTTGCGTACTGCTGAAGTGACGAAGAACTTGCAAGTCACGCTTTCTGGCGGTGCAGACTCGCGACAGATTCTGAGCTCTTCACGGAACCAGTCCATGGCCTCAAGACGTTTGAGGGCCCAAACCACTACCACCTTCCGCGTAATGGCTTTTCCATCACGCATGCGCTTGATTAAGTTGAGTAATTGCGACATCAATGCAGTAATACCGCTCCCGCCTGCAATTAGAATGCAGGTGTCGAAGGCTGCGAGATCTCTTCGCATGCCACCGTAGGGCCCGTCCAAAAAGGCGCGATATGTGTGGAATGGCCCTTTCTCGATAGCCATGTCGAGGACCTTTCGCGTGAAGCCACCATAAGGCTTGAAAACCAGCACGCAATCACGGTACTGCTCGCCGTACTCGGAAGGGAAATCCTCACTGCAAAGCGATGAGATGGTGAAAGGATGATTGTCGAAGAAGGCGACTCCTGGCATGCGGAGGTAAACATATTGGCCAGGCTTCCACCTCATCTGTGTTGGAATCGTAATCTTGATGGCGTTCTCAGCGAGGAGGCTAATGGCTGCTTCGTCACCGACCATGAAGCTCAAACGCCATGGTCTTGTCCAGTTGAGATTGATGAGGCGAATGGCATAACAGAGTACCCAGATCCCGACTGTTGCCCAGAGATAGTCCCAAGAAGCAAGGTAATTCTTGGTGTGCCAAAACAAGAGCCCAACATACACCATGCCAACAGGCACATGCAGCATGACAAAGAGCTCGTATGCGATTCGGCGGATGAAGGGCAGAGATGCGACGCAAAGCCAGACGAGAGGCACAAGACAGGCTATACCAGTACCGTAGATGACGCCGCTGCCGCCAGGGAATAGACGGGAGAACACATCCATGCCGCCGTCATCCCACACCGGTTGAACATAAAATGGGATGGTGTGTACGAGCGACAGAAACAGACAGAGGTAACCTGCCCACCTATGGAAGACATTGAGGCGCTCCGGTCCAATGCCAATAAGGATGGACAACACATTTGCCTTCATGCTGGTGACGATGATCCAAGGTGTCAGGGCGACAGCGATCATTCCGGCTCGAATAGCAACGGGTGGTGAACCGAATTGAATACTCTGCCAGTATAGCGGTTGCTGGAGAAAGCAGTAAAGCGCCACGAAAGCCAAGGCGATGAGACCGCAGGTAACTACGGCGAGCGAGGAGAATGTGAATCGGTGGCTTCCCCAAACAAAGTCGGGAATTGGCCGGTAAAAGACCCAGCGGAAGAGGGCCAAGGTATCGTTGACGAAGCCAACCGAGGAGAAGTGAGCCCTAGGTTTGAATTGCTTCTCACCCAGCCCTTCAGAGTCGGGGAAGAAATGTTGTGCTTGTCCTGTATGTACGGCGTGCGCGTAGTCGGGATCAGTGTTGTAGAGGTTGGCATAGTATTCCTCCACTTCCTGCTTGTAGATAGCTTGGCGGATTTTGTCCTGCCAAAAGTGCCAAGATCGCATCAACAGAACTGTTCCCATGAGGGCCAGCGCAAAGTAAGTCCAACCCATTCCATATTTTCCAGACTTGGCCCAAGGATCTACTGTCAAGGCCTCAATTAAGCCGGGCGGGCTGTCGGGTTTGGGGGTGATGGCGATCCGCTTAGCTAGTTGCGCTGCCGTTTTGGTGGCAGCATCTGCCAGGTCACGGATACGAGTAGCCATTGCTCCAAGGCGATGAAGTCCGATTTATGCTGCGCGATAAGGCGACTGCGCGCGGAGGTGGACAGTTATGTCGACATACGGTGCAGTTTAAGAAAATTGAATGGCTGAGAGTCGTCGAGATAGCAAGATACCTGCGCCTCGCTGGTCGGTTGATTGTTGTGCCAGCTTACGAGGCTCGGATTGTTGCGCAATGTGCCCCAGATACCTT
The DNA here is from genome assembly GCF_030913485.1 of Colletotrichum godetiae. Lineage (NCBI taxonomy): Eukaryota > Fungi > Ascomycota > Sordariomycetes > Glomerellales > Glomerellaceae > Colletotrichum > Colletotrichum godetiae. The sequence goes on along the minus strand of NW_026851249.1, from coordinate 1,038,487 downwards.
GGAAGCGGGGCCAAAAGGAGTAGGTTCGATAAAATGTGATGCTATGCTTTGGCGGAGTAACGAGTGACCGGTAAGAAGACAAACGAGAGCGCGGCAAAGCGCGGGTTGGGGGCGCCACCAGGGGATATATGGAGGTGAGATCGGAGACGCTCCGAGGCGGATAGGTCCCAGTGGTTTGATTCTGGGGTGTGGGCAGCGTGATGAGCACACCTCAGTTATCGACAGTCTCGTCACGTTGCCTACAGATTCGGTCGGGAAGCGGATTCAGTTGAGCGTGGTGACATGTGTAAAGATGGAGGATATGTGATAGGGCGGCGAATTTTCCATGTGGAGGGGGTCGGATGGGCTGCGGCCTCGATGGGGTCGTGCAATGAAAGGCCAGATGAGGGATGAAGGGCTTCTCTGGGTCGGATAGCAGAGTGTGAATGGCACGAGGCCCAGCGGCTGACCGTACTTTAATATTGGCTGGCCGCGATTCTGGTCGTTCCCCGCGGGCGGATGTCACACAATGCAGGCCGGTGCGTGGGCGCTAGAGGTGTGGATGCGATGCAGGAGCAAGCTGCAAGCTCTTGGGTAAAGGTACGGCCGTTTGCTCGGCAGACAACGACTATTGAAGATGAAGACCAGGGATGGCAAGCGGGATGGATGCGTTGGTTCCGGGCGCCATGAGTGTGATCGGCGGGAGGTAAGATGTCCAGATTGCTAACGTCGCCGCAGCGCTAGTTTTTGTCGATTTCGGTCTTCAAGCACCTGAACGAGGGTGGTTGTAGGCAGCTGTATAAACAGAGGACGACTTCGGATTCCAGTCGAGGTAACGTCCTTTGTGAAGGGGTGTGTGTACCCGGAGATTGTCAATCGAGAAACGTAAGCGGCAGTTGCGGCATACCCCAGCGTGGAAGATGCGATTGCTGACGGTCGCAACTGTGCTTCAGTGACCTCTGGAACTGGGTTTTGTTGGTTCAGTCATGCAAAGAGATGATGGGATCATGGGAAGGGCCGGAATGCGTACCACTCATCTTTGACCAACTGTCATTGGAGCAACGCCGGTATGACGGGAGAGCATTCTGAAGTGCGACCAGGTCATCGAGTTGACCGCCGAAGGAAACATTGGGATGGAATTGACCAACAGCTGGCAAAGGTGACCAAGAAGCTGCAAGGCGAGGGCCTGCAGAAGCTGCATGGGTCGGCACACATGGTGGACAGGTGCATATTGGGGGCGGTTGAAGTTCTTGGTGGCGGTCGAATAGCAGAGTGAGAAGAGGATGTGACGGGCAAAGAAGTGGTTGACAACTTTGACAGAATGGCCGAAGGAGGACGACGAGGGACGGCGGGGACGGTCGAAAAAGGCGGGAGACCCCCCGGCGTTGCAACGTGATTCGCAGATTTGGGAGAGGGAGAGCTCCAGTGGGGTTACTTTCCCGTTCGGACCCCGGCCACTACGGGCGGTAATTCGGTGGCTTTGGTTGGCTGAGATGTTGATTTATTACCCACTATGCGCGTTTGTGTGCCCCTCCTTGCGCTAGTCACACCGCGGTACGTATCGGCCAGGGCCAACCACGCCCCGTCGCCCGCAGCTTCCAGGTTCTTTCCCATTGACTTTTGGTTGGTTGGTAGTTGGGTCTTGCCTGATGAAGCTTTCCGGCCCTAGCTTCCGCCGCATTCCGTCCAACACCACCCGACTGGACCTGCCCTGAACGAATGTTTGGCAACTGCACCTCACTCTATCCGTCCCTTTAACCACCTCATATGGTTTACTCCGTACGGAGTACTTCTTTGACAACAAGCTTTCCGTTGGTTTCCGTTGGATGAACAGTTGTTTTCTCTGCTGCATCAAATCCTTTGTTCACTCACCGGCTGGTACCTGAGTTCTGCAATGCACCACATTCCGCCGAGAACAAAAACCTCCAACCTGCAACCCCTTTACTGTGCCCGTTCCAACGTCGCCGGCATAAGGCATGGTCAACTGTACAGAGTACTGGTCCAAGAACTCTTTCCCCCCTCTCTCTGCTACTATTGCGGCATTTCATGATGGCAGTCGAGTCTTTACCCGAGTCAAAGCATACAGTATGTATTTATCCAGATCTGGAAGTCCAGATTGCCATGCATCCCAAACAGGCGAAAGCAACAGAATTCGACCCTGTCGCCCAGAACCGCCAACCGCCAATAGTCTTTCCCGAGGTGTGACGAATCTCCTTGAATCCCTGGTCCCAATAGATTGGGCCGCCAACAAAAATGTCCACCTTCGATGGCTGGTTGGCGACTGCTAACATGTATCCCATCATTCGAATCCACGATCATACGGATACGGTCGGGCACTTTGTTCTCATGCATGAACTTTCCAAGATAATGCTCAAGATGCAGATACCATGCAAGCACATCATTCCTCGTCACCAACCGCCAAGAAGCAAACAGATGTCGAGATGTGATAGCCGTCTACGCCGTTCAAGTTCCAACATTTCTGTCTCAGCTGCCTATGGTTCAGAACGCAAGCAAACATCCCAGCTACTAGCCTGGTCTCCCGCCCGTCCCGGCCCTACCGAGCTGATCTTCGCTCTTCCTTGGTGCCAAAACGGTTCGATCGACTCAGGTGGCCCCCGACTCGCCCAGTCCCTTCTCACATGACTTCACAAGGACGACATGAACTGGAGCAGTGTTTGTAGCCTGCCACTTTCTGTAGTGGCACCACCGCAGAGACCACTGTCGAACCTTATCGTCATGTTCCAAGATACAATATCCTCACAACGCTTCCGGTCCTCTCAACTACTCGAAGCATGATCCTCTCCTCTTGCTCATCAACAAAGTCCACCATCCGTTGTGCTGGGATTGAGCTTGACCCACAGCCCGGGATCGTCCCGGCCAGGCACAGTATCTAACCACATCTCCAGCTTGTGACGGAAATCATCGAATTCCACGCTACAGGGAAGTCTGGCGTTGAGTAGCATGAACAATTCCTGTCGAACATTCTTTGCTAGCTCACAATACGTGAAAACATCGCCTATGGGCAGGGGGCTTTTCTGCAATAGGCCCATGCTGAGCTCGCTTTGTAGCGCAGGCATGCACCGCCGGCCGTGTTGACACTCGAAGGCTGGGATGACCACCCCTTGGAAGTCTGGGAGATCTCTCACATCAAACACCCTCCTTCTGAGCAAAGCTACCAAGTGGAATAATTGGGTAAGCCGCTCTGCTGTCAAGCTGTGTTCAAGTGTCCCATGCCCCACGGGAATACACAGCCAACGTAGCGATGGGGGAAGAGCATTGATCAGCCACAAGCTTCTCCCCGTGTCCGGTAAGTTGACCACCTCGAGGTTCTGGCATCTTCTCGCCATCTCTCTTAACTCTTGAATGTGATGACTGTAAAACCGACTCCAGTCTACCGCCCAGAGAGCCCTTGTGCGCTCCATTATGGCTTGCAGGAGCACGTCGGTCTCTGCGGCGCCCTCGCCGCCCGTCAGGCCAATTGACACCTCTCGCAGCTTTTGACAAACCGACACAATGCGACGAAGCGTCCACCCATCGTCGTCATCACCGCAAGCTGCAAAGCGCTGTAAGCCCAGGTTTCTGACGCCGGACCAATCCACGGCAGACAACGCTTCATCATTGCTACTGAAGAAATTAAGATGGACTGTCTCGCGCCGCGGTGCTAATTCCAGCAGACGTCTCGCGCCGCTGACATCGGAGTACGGGTCTTCTTCACGCATAGTACCTACGTTCCCCATGTGTTCTGGTGAAGCCAAATGTCCGTAAGCGCATCGTAGCGCGTCGGAAATCCCATGCCACCTTTGGAGAGAGATTTCAAGAGCCGTTCAATATTGATTCCGAGCTCCAACGTGTGAATATTGCGAACCTGCAGTAGGACCATCATCGCCAAGACCCGAGTTCGTTGGAAACCGGGCTGCAGCCAACTGTCTGTCACCTGCAGTCCCAAATGCTCCGCGAGAGTTTGCAGGAACACCATCTCCGACTTCCCTGAGCGCCGGCCCATCCTCGTTCCGGGGCCGACTGGACTCCCTTTGTTTGGCATCAGTAAAGAGAGACTACACCATCAGCGGTTGTCACAGACGGCTTGCCCACCGGTGGAGGATGGCATACAGCTCGAGGTCGGGAGGCTGCTGCACGGAGAAGCAGAGGTGTCGGAACAGCAGGGGCTGTGTGACTTCATGTAGCACTCGGCAGGTCTGCGAGACGTTCCTCAGTACCTGCTCACCCTCCCGTGAGAGACGGAATTGCGGCACTTCAATATGTCTTCAGGTACGGTCTGGAACGGCGGTAAAGGGTTCGAAGATATGACGCAGGATCTCAATGGGCAGGTTGTCGAGACTATACTTCTCCTCCATTTTGTTTTATCGCGTTCGAATCGACCTCGACGTTATTCGGGTGACTTTGCTATAGGTCGGAGGCGAGGAGAGTAGACAGCTGCCGATAGTAATTGAACACAAGTCTTTGATATGAGGCTCCTCGAAGACAACTATCTAAGTCAACCCAATCCCCTCTATTGTTGAGCGTTCTGAAACAGTGGCTTTGCATCTTCTAACCCAGTGTTTTTCGTCTCCAGAAATTACCCAAGGTCTAATGGTAGAATCTCCAGTACGGATGATTCTCCATTTGTCCATCCTCATCATAATCAATCACCACATCTTGAGGCGGTTTCCCAAACTCGCGATCGCGCCTCCTATTCTCTCTGATATTCATCACGGTCACGAAAGCAGCACCAATGCCAGTCCAACACGTCGCCGCAAACAACGTCCAGAACCCTTTCTTATAACTCGGTCCATCATTCGAAGGGAAAAGATACCCCGTCGCGATGCCCATCGTACTCCCAAAAGACTGAAACAACCCCGTCGCGATCCCTTTCTTGATATCTCCGCAGCAATTACTCGTAATATTGCCCACACTCAACGTGACACCAGACAAGATCCCAGACAAAATCAGAAAAGTCGCGCCGTATCTCGCACTCGCAGCCGTGTGCGGCAACATAGCAAGCAGCAAATCGCCAACAGCAGCAACAACAGAACACCCCACCAACAGCCCCGAACACGATTTAACCCGATCACTCGCCCAACCGACAACAAACACCATGACAAACGCAACACAATACGGCGGCGCTGTCATCAACTGCGCCTTGACGTTGTCATACCCAAATGTCGCCACAATAATCGGCGTAAACGTCGCAATAGTGTACGTCTGCAGCACCTGGCCCATGTAAATCGCGATATTCACCCACAGCCGCCAGTCCTCCGTCAGCTGCGTCGCCGTCGTGCGCCAGTGGACTTTTCCGTGCGTGCGGTTGCCGTCACGCATCATGCGCCAGGTGGCGACGTCGCGCTCGCGCGGGGTGAGCCAGCGCGTGTTGTGCGGGCGGTCGGGCAGAACCCAGATACAGGCTACGCCGAAGACGATTGTGACGAGGCCTTCGATGATGAAGAGGGCTTGCCAGTGCTTTATGAGAGGGTTGGAGATGTTGGAGACACCGTAGGCTACCCAGCCGCCGAAGGCGCCTGCGAGGGGGGTTGCTGAGAGGTAGACGCTGATGCGACGGCCCCATTCCTTGGTGATGTTACGTCAGGAATTGGGAGGGCCAAGAGGGTATAGAGGGGGGAACTTACGGCTCTGGGATAGAGTACGGTCGTCAGGTACGGCGCCCCGGAGATGAAGGCAGCCTCAAAGATGCCGAGGAAGAATCGAATGGCAAATATGCCACTGGGACCGCCGGCAACGGCTTGCAGCGTCGCAAAGACACCCCAGATGATCTGCGAATCCCGTGAGCTTTCGTTCATGTATCATTCCTTTTGCGCATCAGACTTACCATCGCCGTAGCAAGATACACCGAAGGCCTGATATACCTCATCCCAATATTCGTAAACAGGTCAGAAATCGCCGTCCCGACAAAGAACATGCTCACGGCGAGAGAAAAGTCTCTGCTCGTGAAACCGAGATCTTCCTTGATCCCCATCAGTGCCGCGTTGCCCAGCGCCCCGCGGTCCAGCCAGGTGAACATGTAGAGGATGAGTAGGAAAGGGGGCAATCGCATATCGATCTTTCTCCGTACGCGTTTCTCTTCCTCTGGTGTCACGGGAGGATCGAGGTTGTTCATCCGCGCTACGATGTCTTCGTCTCCGTGGACCTCGAGGGGCGCCTCTGAGTGCGATCCACCGATTTCTTCATCGTTGACTGAGCCATTCTTGCTGAGGACTTTGACATCCCCTGCTCTCATTTCCTCCGCCATTATGATTTGTGTTAAACACTAGTTGGGTTTCTGGAGCCAAAGGGAGGTTGGAGGACCCAGATCACAGCTATTTGGGAGCGATTGTCGTATTTCCAAGCGTTGTGGATAATACATCAATGACTTCTTCGTTGGTGGTAAGGTAACGTAATGCGTCGTCAATATCGGTAGTGACAAGCTTTAGTTTCATCCCAAATAGAGTCCATGTCGTCAACTCTTTTCCGTCCAGCCGCCCGGCGTGCAGAGTTTCTCAACCCCTCCCTCGCAGGGCGGCCTGTCCCGCGCGTATAAACACCCGAGCTCCCCCAACCGTTCCCCCGCACGCGAGACCGAAAAGCGGCATACCAAAGTGAGCGAGTTGCATAAGGTGAAGCTTGATTCGCACCGATAAAGCATGTCTGTGAGTTGTTCCACGAGTATTATTTGGCTACGGTGCCGATCCTTCTTTGCTATCAAATTCTCACGTGCAAAGAGCGGGATGGGAAAGGGACGGCGTCGGGATTCAAGGGACTCTTCCGATTTGCTCAACGGTTTGAGCTCCAACGGGAACCAATAGCCCGTCACCCGTCTAGCAAAATAGAAGAAGCGGCCTCGGAGCATGATACAATCTGCAAGCTCTCGGCTACTAAATTTTACGGTTCAGCTTTGCCGATCAATGGGCAAGAGCCTTCCCCAGGCCCCTCCAAATGGAAAGATCTCAAGTCTAGTCTCAGAGGACATTTCTTTCGCAGAAAGGAAACAGTAATACAGTCCCCATTCCCTGGAGACAAGTTGATGTGAGGTGAAGGTAATTATAGAGCATGATGGAGTTGAACAAAAGCCTGCTGCCTGCCATACCCATGTGCGAACAAATTAAGTTCGCAAGCGCTTGCCCTGTCGTGTACGAATGGAGACTCAAAATCGACAAATCAACGATTCGATGTCGTACTCGGCGTTTTAGAGGCCTGCCACACACTGAGATTGTTAAACATTATCAATTCATCCTCACAATGCCGCCATTTTTGTCTTTTGCTCACTATACGTCCCCGGCTCGGGATGACCGATGAACAAGACGTGCTCGGCGATGCCATGCCAGTCTGACGGGAATTGTAACCCCCGATCCTCAGCACGATACCAATACCCATCCAAAATGTGGGTTATCTCTTCTTTAGGTCGCTGAGCTTTCCGGTAGTATAAAATGAGAGGGTAATTATCATGGCTGTTGCAACCTGAATCAAAACCCAAGGTTCTTTCGGTGCAAGTGATAATCAAAGTATACGATGAAGTTCACACCAACAACGTGTGGCCTCGGCGCCTTTCTCACGCTCCTCGCTCCTGGCTTGGCGGATGAATCCGCTCGCATCATCACCTTTTTCACCCGAAAGGCTGGGATGACGGAGCAAGAGTTCCACGATCACTGGACAAACACGCATGGTCCCCTGGTCGTGCCATGGGCTCTCCAGTACGGCGTCAACCGGTACACCCAGGTGAGTGACATATTATCATTACCTAATCCTCAGAAACAGAGACCTCTGAACTCACCGAGACGGATTCTCCAGTACCACACCACAGAGGCAAACCGCACAACTCTTCAAATGGCGCTGAGGCTGCCGGACGAATACCTCTTACAATACGACGGGGCGGCCGACTTCATCGTCTCGAGCATCGAGAAGTTTTTGTCCGCCTACACGGACCCTTACTACAAACAGGTCATTGAGCCCGACGAGAAGTCATTGTTTGCTCATAGCGGAGATGTTATGGTTGTTCGAGGCTCGCTTGGATGGACCACGGATATCGTTAAGGATGGCAGAGCTGCCGTGGATGCTGCGAGTGGGTGTAGTCAGTGGCGGGAGTTTCATGGAAGTGCGGGAAGCGGCTGTTGATAACTCCCGTGCGCGTGGTGGATTTATGTAGCTGCCAGGAGCTCTAAGCTGCAGCTGATGCCAAGAGTAGAAATATGCGAAGAGGTAGTTTTTGAAGGCGCGACAGAATAGATTTTCCGAGAGCCAAACATCTTAAGGGTTGGGTGAAATGTGAGGTACTACATACAGTCTGCGGAAATGTTCTCCACAAGTTTTCTGCTATCGAGGATGATCGCGGCCAGGGGGTAGACATACGTCAACTTGCATGAAAAGTAAGTAGTGCCATGTCTTCCACATGGGGTATGATCTCTATGTCATTTGAAGTAACATCTCATCGGTAAAGGAGAACAAAACTGAATGCTGTATCGAATATGAGAATCAGCTTTAGGCCAACTCTTCCCATGTTGTGAAGGGCATGAAGTCGCGATATGAACTTCCCACACATGAAGCTGCAAGCAGGCCGGACATAACTCAAGTTTGTAAACGACAAGCTATGCCTATTTTTAGCACCGTCCCCGCGTATTTGGCGTAAATTCGGGGTCCAATGATGGGTCGCAATTCGCAAGGGCTAATAGGCCTAGGCCGGGCCGGCTTTGGGCCAAGAGCCGAGGTCTAGTCTTTGAACCACCAACACAAGGCAATGAATTACATAACGGAACTCTTGAGGGCAAATTGGTTGGCTTAAAGAAGATCAACACCGGGCCGGCACGCAAAGAAGATCTTCAAGATATGTCAAGGTCGAAGCAGCTAGGACTCCCGCCACGAATGATGCAACTATCAAGCTGCCAAACCTTTCAGCGACGCAGTATCTAATACCAGCGACGTTAGATGCACTGGCCTCAAATTTCACTCTGTAATCACCTAGTGGGAATAATGCAACAAACATCCTTTCTTGGTCCAAAACCATTGGTGGGTTTTATTTTTTAGACTTCTGCTTCAACTCGCCGCGCTCCTTGACCATCTCAGAAATCGTGTTGCCCAAGTCGGAGTCCAACGCTTTGAATCCCGCGATAACACCTTGGCGATCACCCTCGCTCATCTCCTGGCTCATCTTGAACTTGCCCTGCAGCCTGTCAATGGTGATCTCGATGCCGATGATAGCCATTTTGGACAGGTCGACGTATCGTTGGGGTGCTTCTGAGATTGTCCATGGCCCAGGACGGCCACCTTGACCAGTGTATCCCATGATCGACTGCTCTCCAAGCTGTGAGAGATCGTGAAGCTGCCTGTTGAGGAATTTTGACGTCTCCTCGGTCTTGGACTCGTAAAAGATCTTAGCACGGCCGTACGCCTGGACCGCGGCATAGTTCCAGGTCGGCACGACCTTGGCCGTTGTCGGCTTGGTCTCGACGTAGAACTTTGGCGTAACGTAGGAGTGGGCAGGCGCGGTGAAGAGGACCAGTACCTCCTGATCGAGAACGTTCCCGGTCCCGGTCCGGTTTTCTGCTGAGAGTGAATCGAGAATTGCCTTGCACTGGGGGTTTGCGCGCGCCACGTGGCCTCTCAGAACGCCGAACTCAGTTTCGTTGGAATCATCTTGGACGTCCAACACCCAGGGGATGTGGCTAGATTGGATTACTGGGTGATCGGCGGACGGGATGGCTGTGGTTAGGACACCGAGGGGATAGTCCTTAATGAGTTGACGAAGCACCGGGATGCTGTTCTCTACGTGGTCTTTCCGAAGCTGCATATTGTCGAAGAATGGGATATAATTACAGAGATTCGATGCAATGGTTTCGGTGCTTGTCGATGTCGATGGGAGAAGTTGATAGTGTCGTGGTTGGTCTTATGAAGGCGGTTTATGTCGGTCTACCGGCTTTTTAGTGCCGGGCGCTTCCGTGTAATTCCTCTAGTTCCTGTCGAAACGTAATATGACATGTGTCTGAAAGGGCGTGCATGCGATCCACTAATTATGGTTTCTGTCCTGATGCCAGGTGCGGAAGTTCTCGTCTCCGCAAAATTGGCGTGGCAAATCACAACACCATCTGTACTTACTTGTGAGTTGATGTATGTCCACAGCGTCGAGGGCTATAAGCTCCGATGGCCTTGTTTACTTATAATCTGATGGTCTTCGCTAGCGGCCTCGTGTGTAACAATGACGACCTAGATAGTCTCCGTTGCGACTCAACGTTCGCTATGGATGAGCCCAGTTTCCGGTCAAACCTGGTGACTCAACACCCTACTTAACATCTCCGCGGAAGATAGGATAGATAGCTTCGGTGCTGGTGACTCTTATCTGAATCCGCGTGAAAGGTGCACAAGCTCTGCATGAGCCACGGCTTTTGCACATGTACGTACTCTCTGACGCATTTCGAGGGATGTTGTTTGTCAGAGTCAACCAATCATAAGAGGCTGATTACATCCAATTGCAGGAACCCCGGTCCCGACGTAGGTGCGATGTGGATGCGAGGGGCAGGACTTGGCAGCGGCTTCCACGCCGCTCGCCGGGGTGGGTATCGGGATTTGAGAACATGGGGCCGGGGCGGTAATGGTTTCTTTACTTAGAAAGTTTCGCCGCATCTTACCTAACCCAAGCAATTCGGTTATTCCGGACTTGGAGCTCGAAGTAAGGAGAGGGTTTAGGGCTTTTGGTCACTAACTAACGGGGATGGAAACTCTTCTCCGTATTACCTAGCACTTTCATCGTCAGTCATTTCCGAAAGAGACCATTTGTTAACCGTTTAGTTACCTGACAGCTAACTATCGACGATTCTGATGTAGCAAATTTCCACCGTGACCACATTTTTGACACGATGAGAACTTCCAGCAGAGCTAGGTGAACATGGACCGTCCAACTCAATCCACGCGTGAGACCTTAAAGCCACCAGGGATCCGCTTCTGGAACACTCCTTCCGGGTCATATTTGGCCGCGATCTCGCGGATAAAGTCCACGTTGGCAGAGCCATATGTCTTGATCGGATCTTGGCTTGGGTCAGCGTAGTTCAGGTAGCGCCAGGGGATGTTTCCATCGACAGAAATAGCAAAGTCTTCGATTTGGGCTGAGGCAGAGGCCATGTATGCCCGAGCAACAGCTTCCTGGGCTTCGGTATTGATAGTAACGAGACCAAGCCAGAGTATCGCATTATCCTTCTCTGCGTCAAGGCCGAGGACATTGCCGCCGTTCTCGGTCCCAATGGCTGCGAAGTAGGTGGGTAGAGGTTGGAAGACCATCTGGGTAGTGAACTCATCCGCCCCGACGGCAAGCTTCATCGCGTCGACGAACTCCTGGTGGGCCTCAACAGCCTTTTTCAAGATTGCTTCGTCATTTTTGAATGTCAACGTAAACCACACAGACCTGGACCGCAAGGTTAGTACAAGCGCTGCTTCCAGAGTGTAGAGAGAAGAATATAATCAACCAACCTAGAGCCGGCAGGAATCTGGGAGTTCAGCGCCAGATCAGCCATGCTCCGATGAGTCATCTCACTACTGATGGCAGGAATCTGGCTAATCTTTGCGAAAGACGTCGTATTCGAGTTGCCCTGCGTGTTGACGCGAGAAGCGGCAATGAGTATATCGTCGCCCAAAGCAGTGTTATGGGTATAGACAGTGACCATTGCGTCGTCGGCCAAGCTCTGGTCGTGGTTGGTAAAATCGACAACGGCACTGACGACGGCATCAGAGTTATCCTTGGTCATCATATGGATGCCCGTGTAGACGTCTTTCGCCGGCAACGCCTCGAGGTCGAAACGCGTCACGATCCCAAAGTTGCTGCTGCCACCCTTGAGGGCTTTGAAGAGGTCAGGGTTGGTTTCTTTGTTGGCATTGACGACGCTGCCATCGGCAAGGACGACCTCGTAGTTTCTCACAGAGTCTGCCCCAAAGCCCATGCGACCGGTATAGTACGAGTTACCGCCTCCCAGAAGAAAGCCACCGACACCTACGCCTCCATCGCGGCCACCGGTCACGGTGATATTGCTCTTGAGAAGTTTGGCATACACATCCTTCCAGTGGTCTCCGGGGCCAACGCAGGCAAGGTTGGTCTCCGGGTCGTACGAGGTCTGGTTGAGGTAGACAAGGTCGATTGTTACTCCATTGGCGATATTATTAGTGCCTGTCCAATGGTTATGACCTCCTCCACGAATAGCAATGTGCCAGTCACCGGCACCCGATCCAGCCTCTAACAATGTAGTCAGAGTCTTTGATACCTCGCTGGTGTCCCGTGGCTGAACGAGACACCATGGCCGCAGACGAGCACTGACAGACCAGTATGTCGAGATACGTGCCTCATAGCCTGCTTCTGTTGCGAGAACCAGGCGGTCTGTCAGCCCTGCGGCGATGAGAGCATCACACTTTTAGATAACTTTGTCAGCGGCTACACAGGACAGTATCTCATTCAGAGTGAACAACATACAGGTGGAATACCGGTGCGTGATGTTGCAGTGGACCAGATCGTTCCTAAGTTGGAAACTTTGTCGGTAGCTGCGAAGCAGACACCGGGAAGGAATAAGGTCGAGACAGCCAAGAGCCCCGCACCGATACCTGCGTAGGTCATAGTGGTATTAGTCACTACTAGTTGCTCCACGGTGCTTGTATTGATACTTCCAGATCTTGGCGACCTTGGGCGGGTATGAATATGATATGGAGACCACAGCACTAGGACTCGAGACGTTGATGATCAACCAACGGCCGCGATTCCTCGTCTTTCATATAGCTACGGACATCTTATACTATGAAATCTCTGCTGCCAAGAGAGGCGAGCGTGTTCAACGTTGGGATAATGCTCCAAAATCACTATATGCGGAGTGATGGAGTTGCAGGGCAAGGTATGATCGGGCTGCAGCGGTCAGCACTAAGCGATGGCTGTCTGACAGTAACACAGCAGCGGCACTCATTCATAACGTCGCAGGACAAAACCAACAAGGCGCAGTTGACAGGGCTCATAGAAGAGAGTGAAAGAACCGAGACGTCCATATTGGCGATTCGTTCTTGACACTTCTTTTCTTTCACATACCCGGAAGGTCTAAGCCTTCAAGTCAGAAGACCAAAGCAAGGTCTTAAAATGATTCAACTGCGGCGAAGTGAAGAGAAATCTCTGTGAATTCTCTAGCGGACGTGGTCTGCGTATGCACACTGCGACCAGGGGTGGAACCCACTACCCGGCAGTTCTTGACTCGCTGTTAGTTCACTGGGTTTTCTCGGACATTGACTGTAAGTTGACGCCAAAAAGTGATGTTATTCATTTGATTCTAAGGTACTAAGATCAGATTCTGTTTCTGTTCCAGATCAAGCTCGGATACTTTGGACATGGCGTCTCTTCGGGGGTCTGCTAAGCTTATTGTATGAAAATGGCAGGTTCAATGACACAGATTTAAAGTAGAATAAGCTTGAAGCCGGTGGGATGGCACCTCACGGATCCCTGTACCAACGTTGCAATAATGCCCTTCTAGACCTAGAATGGGCCAAATGTCCGGGGAAAACATTTCATGAGCCGTAAACCCTTGTAAATGTATGGGCCACAGCGCCCGAAGATGGAGACCTTGCTCCATGCCACACCAAGGACGCATGTGGCCCTACAGGGCATAGTCTTAATGATTTCAAGTTTAACTAGGAGGATGTAAAAATGCTCTTACAGTTTTATGACCGAAGCCATAGAAAGACCAGCAAGCCTTAGGAAATTACGAAGGGAGTCTGTTGAAAAACGCCTACGCAAGCACATCGCGAATTGCCCGTAAAACGAGCAAGATGCGTCATTCTGGGCTCTGCTGTGCTTCCACACTACTCCCTTAAGTTCAATAACTCGGTCACTCTCCTGAGATTTTTGGCTTGATTTGAACTCGTTATGTATCCAGATGGGATGTATCAAACCCATCTTATGCGAAGAAGTATTTGATTCGAATCAAGGACTGTCCATATAGGTACGGAACTAAGAAAAGGGACTCAGGCCGCGGCGACGAGAAAGAGTCAATCGGCCAAAAGAATGATAGATATGGTGATTACCTAGAATGAAAAGGTGTTGTTCACTTTGCAAACAAAACCACGCTAATTCTCGGTGCAGTGGTTGTGTTAGAGGCAAGGCAGAGCTTACCGCAAGTCGTTGGTAAACCAATAGTTTTGGTGACATGCAACACCCCAGTAAGCGCCACGCCGCCGATGCCGACGATGACTGAGAAGTCAGTAGTCAACATACATTCACGCACGTAAGAAGTGACGCGAAATTCTTTCCAACCGCTGATCGATTTTTTTAGGATTGACGTCTACTTATACTGCTAAGCCTACTTAATGATGTGGTGAACGACCACCGAAATTTGAAAGTGGCGAGGATGACTCAAAGTGTCAGACCCATTTGGACGGCTTGTCATAGACCTTAGCTCAACGCCCAACGACTGTCTAGGCACCCAACGACATCTTGATATAACCTCATTCAATTCCACCTCAAAGAAGAAGAAATGTTTGCTGTGTTTTCAACATCGTCGATACGCTTGGTCTTCAATCTTTAACCCTTCAGTCCCAACTTTCTACGATTACCCGCATAGCTTGCCGAACTCGAGCAATGGGCTTTTTAGACACCTTACCCGCTGAAATTCTGTTGCAAATCCAGGGGCTTCTTCCAATTGAATCCCAGGCGATATTCCCACTCCTCAATCACATGGTCCGGAACAAAATCGGGCATCAGCCCATGACTCTAAGCAAGGAGGCCCAATATCGACTCTTACAATTACTCGAATGCGACGGCGTACATGCGAAACCTCTCTATATTGCATGCAAAGACTGCGGAACATTCCATTCTCCCTCATCATCCGTCCCGCCCAGGCCAGGACATCAACACCATGTCGTTAACTCTCACTCGTACAACCTGCGACCATGCGCTGCACCCAAAGTTTCCCTCCCCGAAGATCACCTCTACATTGGTGCCAAGATGTGGTCAAATTTCCTGCCATGGAATATGCGATTTAACATGGTTGCCGGGATCCTGAGATCCCAACGCCTACGGTCGTCAGAGTCCATTGCAAAAGCTGTACCTGTCTCCAAGGAGTTCTATAGAACTCCGAGTTTTTGGATACAGCGACTGACTGAACGACGAATCATCGATGGTTGCCTGTTCCTCAAGACTCGGGACTTCGTTCAGCTGAAAAGTGGCATACACCGGGTCAAACACAGGGGAAAGTTCCTAGGAAAGGACGACAGGTTCTGGTACCTCAGCGGGTGTTGCCCTCACAGTCACCGTACCTGGACAGCCGGCGCCTTCGAAGTGGTTTTGAACACTGCCAGGGAACTCGAAGTTTCCACTGAGTCCAACAAAAAGCACCCCGATGAAGGCAGTATCTGGGAGTATGGGCAGAAGCCCCCAAAAGTCATTGTCGAAAACAACGGGAAGATATTCAGTTGTAAGCGGTGCTGGATGGACTACTCGTTCGAGTTTTGGACCAATCCATCATCCAAGGCTCGCATGGTGATCTTGACTAGCTGGAGGGATCTTGGGGAAGGGGCTACGGATAACGACCCAAGATGGCGGTCACATTTGCAGCGCTCTTGGGGCCGTCCTACTAGAAGTAGACTTTGCCTCAGGCCGGCAAGAGGTGTGTTTGAGGCATATGAAAAATCGCACGCAGCAAGGGTGTAGCTTTCGCGATGCTGTACGTTCTTGAAACAGAACTTCCGATGGGAAATCTGTCCTCGAAGAATTCATCTAGCCACGAGCAACAGGCTCTGCTTCATTGATGTAGCAAGGTATTACTGTTCAATGAAGTAAAATCGTAACTTCCTCATAACACTCCCACTCCTATCGCTATGGTATAAGGAAACTCTACTCCCATGTATTGTCTGTCATGCATAGCTCTGAGCTTTTTCAGCTATCTCGTATCTTCGTTCTTTTCAGATTGTCGTGATCTAATCTGAATGATGCTCTGACAGTGCCCTCCCCGAATACATGTAGACCAAAACCGAGCAAGCGTCAGCGTCATTTTTACCTCCGTAGCAACCCCGCCACCTCCCCATCCGCTCACCTCGGTACCAACAAGGCGGATCTCCGGCTGACTCAAAGTCCACGGCCGTTGGCCTCACAAGATCAGGCTCATCAGCTACCGACGGTGCGGTGTCTTTTTCCGACGTCGCTGGACTAGGCCAAGGAATTTCCCACCAATAGGCCTCTGCCGAGCCCTGCACTACAACATCCCCTAGGGTCTCCCCCGCACATCCCCCAAGATTCCAAGACTCAACCCCAACGCTTCCCCACGCGATCTTCGACAATCTTTGAACGCCAGACCGCTTCGCAGTTAATGCTTTTGTAATGTGCGCTCGAAAGCCGGGGGTCCTTTTGGACTCTTTTCCGATGCGCGCGCGGGGTTTCTCGTCCCATAGGCAATCTTATTTCCGAGTTCAACTACAATCAAAGTTGCCGTGCCTGGTACTCTAAGCCCTGCAGTGTCCAATGCGTTCAATTGACTTTTCCGTGTCTAGGGGGAGTACTCCGTCATTCCGTCCGATGTGATGCTCTCCGAAGACAAGAGAAGAGAAGTGGGAATACCTTCGTCGTCCCCACTTGAACTGCATTCCCCAAGAGCGAGTTTACGGATCGCTTGAAAGCATTAAAGATGGGGAAGGCTGCCCTCTAATTCATGTTGCTGTCTTCGGACCATCTCACATGAAGGCGAGATCGGATCAGCATCGTTGCATCGCATCCACCCTCTGACGTTTCTTCCATCTCTCCATCATGCGCTTCTCCCGGTCACTTGCCCTGCTCGCAGCCATAGCCGGCGTGGCCTCCTCCTACGGGGTCGAACTGCCGGCCGGCGTACCCAGATCTCTGGAAGAGTTCCGTGACAAGCATCCCTACACGCCCCCATCCCAAGGGTGTGGACGCAAAACTTTCACGATCCGCGCGTCCCGGAACGCCACGGACGACGTGTCCAAGGAGTTGAAAAAGGGTCTTCAGGAAGCTAACAATGGTGGGACGTTGTACCTTCCCAAGAACCAAACGTTTGTTATTGCGAAAGCTCTTGACTTGACTTTCCTCAATGACATCCATGTCCGTCTAGAGGGAGAGATCAAGGTAAGATCTAGCCACGTGGAAGTTGTCGAAGGTGATCTAATAGAGTGGCCTAGTTTACCGATGATGTTAAATACTGGCAAGTAAGTTACGGACATAAGGCATCCGCAGAGACTGCAGAAATGCGGCGTTACTGACGCTTGACTCTAGACAAATGCGTTCACGCACCCCTTCCAAGTAAGTCCCTGATCCGGTCTCATGCAGTCGTGAACCCCTGCTGATGCAACATGACAGAAATCAATCATGTTCTGTAAGATGGCACTGGCAATTCACATACTCGGACGCCTCGCTTACAGCCTTGAATAGGGAAATGGGGTGGCAAGGACATCAAAATCTACGGTGATGGGGTCATCAACGGACAAGGGTTCGTAGACCAGGATAGTCTTGATTTTCACCCATGTCTAACACTTTGCATAGCCAACGCTGGTGGAATGAGTTTAACTCAGGCATTGGATCGTCAGTACTCACTCCTTACCCCATCAGAGCACCAAGCTGACCGCCTCCAGGATTCTGGTATGAAGCCACATTGGCCTATTTTCATGTACTACAAGCAGCTAACGGCTAAGAACCCCGACAACAAATATCTGCGGCCTATTCTTTTCTATGTGGAGAACACCACGAACCTCGAGGTTGAGGGCATCCACATGAAGGACTCTCCCTGCTGGACCAACTTCATCGTCGGATGTAAGTCAGAGTTCTGGCAGCTGCTACTCAATTTCCCTAGGATATGAGACCTTGGCTAATAACTTATGTGCCAGCGAGCAACATTGAGTACAGAGATGTCATTGCCACTGCCATCACCAATAACGGCAGCATCATCCCCAAGAACACCGACTTCTTCGACTCTTTGGATGTTCAAGACGTCAAAATTGAGCGTGTTTGGGTCAACATCGACGATGACTGCTTCTCCCCGAAGTCCAACAACACCAACCTTTACGTCAACACCATGTACTGCAATGGTATGTCTTATGACCCTTGGTTGTACGTAAACATCAGGCTAACGTCATGAAAGGTACCCATGGACAGGTAAACGCACTGAAGAGCCTCAGTTGTGTCTTTGTCTTGCTAACTTGGCATAGTCGATCGGTTCCTTAGGACAGTACGCCGGGGAGATGTCTTACGTCAAGGACGTTCATATTGAGAACGTGTGGATGTTGAACGGAGATGTGCGTTGAGCCCGGCTATTCTGATCGGTCGTATGCTAACTAGATATTAGTACTCGGGTGCTCGCATCAAGACCTGGGCTGGCCCTAACGTGGGATACGGTTTCGTCGACAACATCACCTACAAGTGAGTACTTGTCCGTCTTGATGGTCGTGGTCAAGTCCCTAACATGAATGAAAGGAACTTCTGGGTTGCTCGGATGGACTACGGAATCATTCTTGATTCGTGCTACTTTAACGTAAGCTCACCCTGCATCTTGACGCAATGGTATGCGAAAGGACTCCGATCCGCTAACTAATTTGCGGCAGATCAACGAGACTACCTGCGAGCAATACCCGTCCGGCATGAATGTTTCGAATGTCCTCTTTGAGAACTTCACCGGTTACACCAGTGGCATCTACGGGAACGCCGTTGCCAAGCTAACATGCTCCACGAACCCCGATGCAGTCTGCCACAACATCAAGTTCAAGAACTTCAACGTCACATCGCCGTGTGGCGGGGATCCTGTCATCATTTGCGATGGCGTCGACGGCGGCATTGACACACCATGTGTGAGCATCGACAGTGATGAGGCAAAGGCTGCTCTGGCGGCGAAGTGCCAGACTCCTCTCGCTCCGATTAATGAAAAACCGTGGTAGATACCCGATTGGCAAGGATGGTCTAGGGCCCCTTTTCTGCAAGACGAACCGAGAATCTGTGCTTAGACAACGAATTAAGCATTAAGATGTGTACATCAAGTAATTACATGAATGAAATGTCCATAAACCAAACGCCTTGCTGAATGCATGCCTTGTGTAAGATAAAGAACGGACTGATCGCCGTTGCGGATTCGCAACTACTCAAGACTCAAGAACCACGACAGTGTTGACAGGGAACGTGATGCTCATGTTCTGCACAGGAAGGATGTCTGTCCCAGCAGTGGCGTTCCAGGTGAGCCCATCTTCCTGGCGCTTGTAGATGTGTTCGACACCAAGGTACATGCGCTCGCGGTCTGCCCCGGCCGTCCAGATCGTAAACACCTGTGAATCCTCGCCGAGGGGACTGTTGTCTGGGTTCAGGCAGGGGAGCCAACCCTGCTGGATGTAGATGGGGCTACAGACGACGTTGAAGCTAGGCGCCCCGGGGCTGTAGCCCGCGGGGGCGCTCACGTTGAAGCGAGCACTGCAGCCGCCTGGTGAGCAGCCCCAAATGTAGTTTTGTGCGCTCCAGGAGACGTTTCCTGGTGCTGCTGGATAAATGGCGCTGCCGTCGGTTTGTCGACGCTCGGTGATCGCGGCGTTATTCGAGACACCGGCCCACCGGAGGGGGAGAGTGGCGGCGGAGGCGCCTGCGATGAGGGCGGAGAAAGTGGTGATGAAGTTGCTGACATACATTCTGGCGTGCTTGAGAGTTTGATAAGTGCGGGTCGAGGAAAGATTGATCGCTTCTCTCTTTATGACGAGAAGTCTGGCTTAAAATATGTAAGGGGAGGTTTATCTCATTGATGGGACACGCAAACTTGTGGAATGTGTGACAGGATTCGGAGATGCTTGCGGGAAGATGATGGTATTTCTATGATAAATGTGTTTGGGTGAATCGTTTGCGCGGTGAGGAACTGATTCAGACCCTGCAAAGAGGTGGGGACTCATGTCTCACTAAATACAAGAAAACCTCTCCCTGGGAACGTTGAAAAGCTGTCAAATATCGTGACATTGGCACGCCACAAGAGACGTGGGCATGGAAGATCACCACTCAGCGGTGCAGATCCCGTAAGAAGCATTTTAGCGGTCAATGTGCGCCTGTGTGGCCCCCCAACGTTTCCGTGCGCAAAACCTCGTATCGGCAGTAGAAGGAATGGAGGTCTCACATGTGATGTCACTCTCAACGTTGCTATCCCCCGTGTCCGTCGACGCTAGTTGCCCGACGACAGCTGGGGAATGGAACCGATGGTTGTTCAGGGCCCGGTTCCGACTGGTTGATCCGTGTTCGGTGTGGTCCAATTGACGATGGTATTTTGAATCCCACAGAATTCCGTTTGACGAAAGACACATGATGCGTGGGCCAAAGCCTACGTGGACAACGCCGGAACACGAAAGTTGCAGTAGACCAAGAAGCAAGTAACAAGAAGCAACGTCACGTTCGAAAGCTATTTAAAGCAAAGCTTAAGTAGGCAGACAAATGGCGGGAACTAAAAGATAGCTATCACAGGTTGTCTTCGGCAACGCGGCAACGATCCACTCAGGATGCAGACGTGGGGAGCACGACAAGTAATCGCGTTTATTGTAGATGCACGTTTTGAGGCTGACGGAACCATGGCGCCGGCATCCGTTGGTGCTTACTGATTTCCATTCCCTCATGTATCCTAATGCGCTCGTCCTCATTGTGCTTCAAGCAGGGCGTATGCACTTTGGCTGACGTGCATCATCAATCTGGATCCCTCGTAGATGTGGGGTTTGTCGATCAACGTAGAGGCAATACCTACCAAGTAGTCGCTTGGGTTTAGCAGCACCCAGTCACCCATGCTCCATCGGTCCCAAAACTTTCGAGGATAGACTTGATGCGATCTATGGTCACCTTAGTCAATTCACTTTGTCTTCCCATTGGGCATCTTCAACTTCCGTATCGCACTTCAGCATAAGACCGTACAGCCTTTAGTGGACTCTACCTATATCTCATGATGATCGCGATGAATAGGTAGATGTCTGCCCTACAGGCGAAATCTACGTATGTACAGGATTCTTATGCTGATGATCTCTTTGCGAATGCTTTCAGCGCTTCGACGGCCTCGGACCTGCTTCGCTTCTCGACCAAACTCGTTGTAATATTATCCTGTTCCGATTCTGGCGCCATGCCCTCATTCCTTGGCGGGTTGTTGTCTAGATTCGTCGGGAACGGATATCCCTCGGCCACAGCCGCTATGAAAGACTGGACCCTAGCACTCAAGCCTTCGTCTTCGTACAACTTCATCAAGTGATCCCAGCTCTTCTCCACCAGAGGCACGGCGTCCACAGATTCCATCGGTTTTCCAAAGGGGCTGCTTATCTGCAATAAGTTCGCCATCCTGTACACATCGGTCGACACGTTCTTCCCAGCCGCGTGGAAGAGCGCGGGGTTGAAGAAGAGACCATCTCCCACCTCCAGTGGCAACGCAACATAGTTGTTTAAGAAGTATTCGTTAAACTCGGGGCGACGATACGAGATGTAGCCAGCCTCAAACGTCTGGCTGAATGGTAGCAGCCGCGTGGGGCCGCTCTCGAGAGGCACTTCAGAGTGGGCGACGGCGCCTTGCAGCGTCAGGAGCTGGCTGGCGACCTGCATGGCCCGTGGAATCTGCGAGGCCGCTTCTGCTGTCTGGAAACCAACATGGTAGTCACGGTGGCAAACCTGTGGCGAGGCGCCAGGCTTAGTATTGTTGACCTGCGCCGTGATCCTGTAGCCCTGTCCGAGCCACGCGCTCGAGATTAGGCCGAGGTAAGGATTCGAGTAATACTTGACAAAGGACGCCGGGTCCTTCAGGCCGTGTTTGCTGAACGAGTTCCAGATGCGGTCGTTTTTGCCAGCGCTGGCAAAGTGGTCTCCCTTTGCGGTTCCTGACTTCCTTTCGTCCTCAATGATTGATGCGAAAGCTGCGTTTGCTGACTGAATCAAAGCTTTGTCGCGGAAGAGGCCCTTTGTGACGAAGACGCCCGGGCCGGAGATTAGGACGCGGTACCACTCGTCCTGGAGCTCCGAGCGTTGTATGTCGCTCAAGCTGGAGTGTCCGGGGAGGTCGTAGACGGGGATGTTCTTCTCGATCGAGGCAGCAAGCGGGTAGTCTTCTGGAGAGGTACGTTGGGAACATGCGGTTGAGAATCGTTCCAATGCTGTCGCTTCCGATTTCGAGAAGAGGCGGGAGGACGTCGGGCTGGGAGAGTGACTGTCGTTCATTTGTTCGTTCTTAATAGCCATATTTTCGTACTTGTTTGTGCCGTTAGTATAGGGGTAAGAGCCTGCTGTAGTCTAAGGTATCTAGCGATACCAACTGATAACATTCCGTCGGTCATGGAGCAAGAAGCGCGGGGTATTTATGCGTTGAGAGTAACGTGTAGTGGGCTGGCGTTCCCCACATTCGGCAGAGACTCGAGACTTAGTTCTGACGTTAGAAGTCCATAGAGATAGTTCAACCACAGCCTATGCGGAAACGCGGGTTGGAGGTCCTCTCCATCGCGAGGATTCGCACAATGATAGAAGTCCGAAAAGGGCATTGTCTGACGAGGTCAAGACAGTAATCGGGCGCCCCTCTGCCGGTCAGAATTGCCCGATTGAGCTCCGGATGGGTCCGCCGAGGAACGGCCCCATACGGAGATGCTCAACGTGACAGAATCTGCCCCCCGCGAGCTGATCACCTGGGGAAACATCTCGACTTGTGAGTCGATATTCGGCGACGAACGTAGAAATTGGACTTTGTTGCATTACAGTTGTCTCTGGGTCTGCCTGACTTCTGGGGCCCGAGTTGGTGGAGACTTCGGAAACCGATTTCCGAATGTCCTATGAGATCTTAGTGCGGCTCAGATTTCAGATCTTCCCCGGACTACAATTCCGACTAAGCTTTCATCATATCATTACTCATCACAACCCAATGGCGACGTCTTGGCAAAGAGTACTTGGATGAAGTAAATGGTTCGAAGGAACACCTGTCGCCGCTCGAATTCTCGTCAAATCTGGAATCACGTGGATACTGCTACGCTCCCGACTAAGGGGCTTGACTTTAACGAACAGCGCAATATCACCTCAGGCCAGAGTTTGGGTTATCAGATTCGATCATTTAGTTCGTCTGGAATCATTTCGGCACAGTACCGAGAAGTCAAACTTTAATGCCTGGTCTGTTCCATGGCTTATTGTTAGCGAGATCTAAGGCAGAAATGAAGAAACGCCTTTCATTGGTCTGGATGTGACTTCTCCTTCGAGTAAGGCGTTCTCCGGAGTGGCCCATTGGCCTTGCGAACCAAAGTACGTGCTCGAGCTCCCTGAACGCCTCAAACGTGCCAATGGCGTTTGGATTTGAGCACGTGCGGTACGGGTACTGAGAGGCTCAATAATTACAACTAAGCTACAGTAATCGGCTTTGAAGGTAAGGTATTTACTCCATCATGCCGTCTCGAGAAAGTTCCGTACCATAATAGAGCAAGGACACATCACGAACACCTTACCTCGATGGAAACCGGTGAGTCAAGGACGCTACGTAAAGTCTCCAGCTCCAATCTCTAAATGCCAACGTTAGGAGAAGCTAAATCACATCTGTCATTTCTTGCAGCTTTTCGGCTAGAGTTGCGCTGCAAAGACGTCTCAGAAACCGAGATCACTGTCATGCTGCAAATTTGAGGAAGCTGGAGTGACGCGGGGAATCCCGCGGGCCGGCTCTTTCGGACATGTCAATATTTCATGTTCAGAGAAAGGGCACCGGCGTTCTTTCGTAGGTATACTTCAAATAAGATTAAGATTCAGCACGGGCCATCTGTCTTTACACCATCCCTACGATTCATTAGAATGCTGATGGACGACTCGGTATGCCGAGTTGTGCGAGCTAGATTGACTGGATCTTGCCTCAATAGTATGTGACTAGCATTACCGCGTGTTTCGGCCGTCGATTAAGATACACGAAGTGTAATTCTAAAGCTGTAGATCCTTGCTTCATGGACAAGTGGCCTGTACTCTGTAGTTACAAACGCTTGCTTCTGATGCTTTTCCAATTATATCCTGAACCACTGTTGTTTGGGTGTCCTGAGACTCCGAGTATCCGCACAGATCGAGAACGATGCATATACTGCGTGGTAAGAACAGGTTTCTCCTCCAGAATATTTCCCATACTTGGTACTACTCGAATAGGGAGACACATCTAACATCCTTCCCCTATCCCTGGCTAAAGACCATCGAATCGCATCACGACCATCCCGTGTGCGTTTCCCACATCTGGAATGAACTTTAGTGCACAATTGGTGCTGCATACCTGGTCACTCTAGCGTCCGGCAAGTCCCCTGTACATCTCGGCGTGGCGCCCACGCGCCCCGCGGTCGGCGCTACCGGTAGGAACACGGCCGAAGCAACTTACAAAGCCACATGGGCCAGGTAGCTAGCACATCGGGGTTCATGCTGTAAAAGAACGTCCTGCTAGCAGTGGGCCTCGGAGCGGCCAAGAGGTGTCCACCGCCCCGTCTTCTCTCGAAGATTACCCCAGCCAAACCTCATCATCCTCCACTCCTTCAGCACAGATTTCGGGACACAAATTCCAGAGAAGACAGGCAGTATGCCCCAATCATCGAAGCCCGACGCCAAGAGGAGGCATGTCACTACGGCGTGCATTTCCTGTCGGGAAAGCAAGATCAAGGTACGCGCTGTCTCCCTCAACCTCGTTGTTATTGTCTTCCCATGCCTCAACTTGATATCACGACCGTCGCTTCAGGTTGAGCACTGCTGCATTGCATTGACAGATTATCTACAGTGTGACGGCGCAACTCCTTCATGTTCCAACTGCAAGACTAAGCGTCGAGACTGCCGTTACCAAGCCGGAGAGGACAAGCGCAAGTTAGGTTCTCTTTGCAGTCTTCTGAATTCGAGCGGACTGATCGGGGCTGACAAATGCTAGACTCTCCCTGCGCGTTGCAGTCGAACTACTGTCGAGCAGAGTCGACCAGCTTTGCCAGTTTATCAATCAGAATGGCCTCCAACTTCCACCAATGCCTTCAGAAGAGGCCAAAAGTCTGACCCGGATATTAAACACTCTAGGACTCTCGACGGTCCAAGTGGCTCTAGAACGCGACAAAACACCACCGATTGACCCTGCTTTATCCCTAGAGCCGCAACCATTGGCACCCTGCGCCCCATCTAACAACACTTTGTTACCGCCGGACCAACTTCCTCTAGACTTTTCACTGCCCTTCGACCCCTCTTCCTTCAATCTCAGCCATGACGCAATCAGTATCACAGGGCATGCTCCGCCGGTCCAAGACGGGCTGCTGAACTTGACAACAAGAGCTATTGCCGATTGGGAATGGAGCCCTTCTGAGAGTGCTGACAACGTCATCACAACTGATGTCGACGTAGCCAACGTCAGGGCACCGACCCATTCTCTTTTGCGCAGCTATTCCGAAGAGGTTCCTCTGAGCGACAATGAAGACGACGATGCCGGTTCGGGCACAACGGAAGAGGACCTCGTCAATCAATTGTCTGATAGACTAGGATCTCTTCACATTGGCCCCAATGGCCGTATCTCGTATTTTGGGCCGACATCTAATTTCGGCTTAATGGAACTACCTCTGGGAACCGATAGTTTAGCTGTAGATCGGACTGTACGCAACGACGGCCAGGAACACCTAGACAACATGGGATACGGCCAATCGGTGCCGCAAGATCTCGAAGATCATCTTATCAACCTATATTTTACCTGGCAGAATCCCTTTCAGCATGTAGTCGACCGGACTCTTTACGACGAAGCGAAGCATAGTTGGCACGAGCAAGAGGAAGATACCCCATATTACTCTGAGGCACTCAGAAATGCAATGTTCGTCAACGCGAATTTCAGCTTTCAAGTTGCTTGCTAACTCTTTGTAGGTGTTCATTGGGCGCTACTTTCGAAACACGATACCACCCGAGCTTTATAACCTTCCCAAAGTCTCTTCCGGATTTCTTCGCCGCACGAGCCAAGGCCCTTCTGGAGATCGAACTAGATTCACCTTCGGTCTCTACGGTACAAGCAATGATTGTTCTTAGTAGTCATGAGATAGGGGCAAACAGGGACTCTCGTGGGTGGCTGTATAGTGGTAGAGTGGCCCCAATGGCGACCCCCTTGCAATACGGAAGAGTAAGAACTAACTGCTCTCGATTCAGGAATGGCGATTCGGCTTGCGTTTGATTTGGCTTTACACAAGGATATGACACCATACGTTACCAACGGAATTCTAAAGCCTCCCGAAGCCGAGCTTCGTCGAACTGTGTTCTGGGGCGCATACACAATGGATCAGTAAGCTTCTCGTGTCATTTGAACTGTCATTTTGCCGTTGCTGAGGTCTTTCTGTTCTGACTTTCCAACCTTTCCAGGACGCTCGGGTTCTACAGAGGTCGACCTTTCCGTATCAGCATGGACGATATTACAGTCAAGAAACCGACAGAAGACTCGTTGGATGGACGGGTCGAGCAATGGCTGCCTTACGTCTCGCCCTTTAGCAACGGCAATTCATCGGTGCCCCTACATGACCACGTCGAGGCTGTCAGTCTTCACAGGATAGAGTTATGCGAAATCATGGCACCTCTTGGCCATACGCTGTGAGTGAATCGCCCGGAAATCAATCCTTCCGTCAAGGTCAGTGAGACTAATCGATGTTCTGGTAGGTATGGCAACTCTCGGATCCCGCGGGATATATTACAGGCCAGCAACGAGAAGATTGTTGCAATATTATTCGCTTGGAAGGAGAACTTGCCACGCACGATACAAATCGACCTAGAAGACTCAAAGGGGTCATTCCTTCCTCATGTTCTTCTGTTACAGTAAGTCCAAGTCCATGTTGCAGATTACTGTCATCATGCGGCTGTTGCTAACGTTTTTGTCTGCAGCATGCAATACTACCAAAACGTAATACATGCCCATAGGCCGTGGATGTCGTCGAGCTACATCCAGCCACAGCCACCTCAAGGTCCAGGCTCCATGCACGCGCAGCACATGTGCATTGAGTCAGCAGCCGCGATAGCAAAGCTGATCTTGATTTATGAACGTCAATACTCCCTTAAGCGAGTCCATATTCAAGGCGTTGCCGTCATCTTCTCGGCAGCTATCATCCTCATCTTCGCATCGATATCCCGCCGCAGACGGAAGAGGACTACAGAGACTGCGACACACTTGAGTATATGCTTCCGAGCTCTGGAGGAGCTTTCAGGCTCTTGGGAGTGCGCTAAGCGGTCCCGGGACTTTCTCCTCATGCTTCAACGCAAGTGGGAGCTGCGGTCTCGCCGGCTGAGTCAATGTCCTTCGCGCAATCCCATGCTGCCCCTGGGACTTGGCGCATTGCGGCAGAGCGAGCAGGGGTCTCGGAAACGAGCGCGTACTGATAGCCCGGCCGGGCCGAAGAGCATCGGTAGTTTCCAGAGCATATCTCCCATTCAGCCAGAGGAGCAGCGGGAAGATCAAGAGGGCATCGATATGGACATGAGGTTGGATCTCGACTGGGTATTTGCCGCGGGAACACAGCCCATGCCAGGCAATTGGGACCATCTATTGAATACGGATACGCTTTACTTCAATCCCAACAGGACCGGGTAGCGTCTATATTGTCTCGTAGTCTCAAGATCACCTAGGAAGTTTGGCCTGTATTCATGTTCCTAGCGTGAACCTAGTCGGGTCATTGGGTGATCCACGGGTCCTGAATTCAATGTCTTACGCGACGCTACTGGCCAGCCGCTGCTGCAGCATCAAATGGATATAATTGGGCGAAACGTAGCGACAGGGGGGCTTACGCCCAGTACGCACCTGCGAAGGCAGGACTGCAGAGCCTCGTCAACCTCGCTTCTTCACCTCGACTACAGTAGCAGACACTCATACGACTTCACCATGTCCTTTTCAGACGATCGGCTCTGTCGCAACTGCACCAAGCTAGGTCTGCAGGCAATCTTTGACCCGGCTCGGTTTGACGGTCTCCCAGTCATCGGCTCGGTTCAGAGTTACAAAACTAGCTGGACCAAGTACATCCAACATGTTGGAGACTGGAGACCGCTCACCCGGGAGGAGAGAATCAGTCAATACCCCCCAGGCATTATTCCAAGCTGTCCTTTCTGTGACTTCATCTTCTCCATCGGCTTCAATCTCGCCCGCTACCCTAAGGCCGAGAAGGACAAGATCATACTAGCGATTCCCGCCAATCTGCTCTACAACTTTGCTGTTCTAGATAAGGGGCCGGGTAGCGATGGACTTTCAGACTATACCTCAGTATTCCTCCTTGTCATGAACCCCTCCCACTATAAGACAGCGTCCGCTCAGTACTTTGGCAATAACAGCGCCGGCGGTGGCTTGACAGCGTGGATCCGTTTCGCCCATCGGGAGGCGCCGGGAAGTCTGGTCTCTCTTGCGTCCACCGTCATCTTGGAGCCCCCCAACTTTCTTCTGGACCTTCCGATGCAGGGCAGAACCTTACGTGAGGAGAAAATCGATTACGGTCTCATCCGATCATGGATACACCTATGCGAGCATCACCACGACACATGTCGTACCAGCCCAGACTGGCAGACTCTCCCTCACTTTAAGCTCATAGACTGCGAATTCCGTCGGATCATCAACACGGATCCAGGTACCAGGTATCGCTACGTTGCGTTAAGCTACGTTTGGGGAGATGCGGAGCCTGACAAGTACACATACCCTGATCTGCCGGACAGCCTTCCGCCGGTCATCCAGGATGCCATGAGGGCCACCATCAAGCTTGGCTTCCGGTATATTTGGATCGATAGATACTGCATCTGGCAAAACAACGAGACTCATAAGATGAGCCAAGTGGAGAAGATGGACCAGATCTACGGAGACGCAGAACTCAGTATCATCGCCATCGGTGCCAAGGACCCAAGCTACGGGCTGCCGGGCTTGTCCCTCGGGCGAACGCAACACAGTCCCATTACCAAAACGATTGGCCAGGAGAAAATCGTCACAAACTTTAGCCATCAGTGGCAACTTGATCAGATCTCGAGATCAAAGTGGTCCACGCGGGGTTGGACGTTTCAAGAGACGTGTCTCTCCAGGAGAAGACTCTACTTCTCCAACTACGAGGTCTCATTCGAGTGCCACGATATGATGTGCTTCGAAAATCTCACGCGTCCTCTCGCTTTGCAGGGGAATCTGGAGCACCATGAGAGGCCCGAATGGACTCTTCTCAATACTCCAGACGGTATCTGGGCAATAATCCAGAAGTACTGCGATCGTCAGCTCAGATACTCAAGCGACAGGCTGGCCGCTGTATCCGGAGTTTTGAAGAAGTGGTCACGAGTCAACTCAGGGTGCTTTTCGTACTGGGGCATTCCGATAGTCGCCTCCGGCTGGCCTGCTGTAGACGCCACTGCCTCGAAACGCGCTTTTCTCGCCGGGCTGCAATGGGAGATCCGACCTGAAGGAAAGAACTATGCGAGACTGGAAGCCTTCCCAAGCTGGTCGTGGGTATCTCAAAACGGGAAGACGTTGTTTGGCCACCAAGGCTACTTTCACCTGAGACCCCCCAAGTTAGTGGAACTAACGGACAAGTTCGACGCGGAGGTTTGGGTGGAAACACCTCAGGGGGACGTCGTAAAATGGGCTAAATTCTATGAATCTGGTGGTCTTGATGCGTCAATCCTGCAGTGTACGAGGTATCTTCACATCGAAGGCTGGTCTTTCGAGACCGGACCCCTCTGCTATCGACAGATCAAGCGGCGTTCAGGCACCGCGCACGACGACATGTTCTATCTTCCGACAACACGCAAACCTCTAGATGGGAAAGGGGAGTTTGTGGTGAAGTTTACTCCAGACTTTGTATACGAAGATACCTTCCTCGGCCGAAGACTCACGGCGATATGCTGCTCACCTCTGGAATTTGCGACGTGCGCTATAGTTCTCGAGTCTGTCCCGGGTCTCACCGTGAGGATAGGGCTGCTAGCGTTTATGAGGATCGAAGACTTGGGTTCACACGAATCGCAAATTCCTGAGAATCTGCCCTTTTCTGGGCTTCCATTCGCTTCGCAGAGGCGTCGTTTCCGTTTGGGATAGACGTAGGGTGGGAAAGGTTCTCTTCGTATGTGCACTCTACCACTAGCAGCTTTCAACAGGTTACCGCTCCAGGGAAGACCTTTGCTATCATCAATCTGTTGGCCGAGAGACGCCACTGCGCTGAAAATTCCCACATTATCCCTATGCTATTATCACAGACCGTGAAAGCACTTCCGCTAGAACTCCATGATAGGGCCCAAGTCTCGACTACCTTACTCTTGTCGGTGCACTGTTGGTCCCGATCAAGCGTGTCAGAAGCTCTCTCCGAAAATAATTCAAACTTCTGAAATCCCGAGGGTCTCCTTGAAGCCTCTTTGCTTATGCACGTCCACCTGAAGGCACTCCAGAGCCTCAACCATCGCAGACTGAGCCCCCATCCTCGCTTCTATCACATCTGCAGTGAAAGTGGCCATGCTCAGCACAGCATGCAAGCGGGCCCTTGCAGTGAAGCGAACTAATTTATCCCATATAAGGCTGAGCGGGTGTTGTTCGCCAAATATGGCCTGATGCATCCTGCAAACGAACAGAAGGAGTGTCTCAGAGAGTTTAGGTTCCAGGTCGAAGATGTCGTTGAATGCTAGTATTAGCAGCTCAGGTTCCTGTTCCCTTATGAGATATTTCAGTGAATCAAGTTGCTTGTTGAGGTGGCGGAAGGCAGCAGTTACTTCCTGGCTGCTAAACAATGCATGGATGTCGGCCATGTCGTCATGCCACTTCCGGACCCTTTGCTTTGCTTGCTTCCCGTTTGGTCCGTAGAGAATTTGCCCATTGATGACGACCAAGCCTGTTTCGAATGCCCCATCAAGGTAGGAACGTATGATCCGTATAGAATCGTCGAGCAAACGCAAATCCGAATGCAGCTCTATCCGACGAGGGATTTCGCTCTTGGATAAGGTCGGCGAGGGTGTAGAGCATGTTATATCCAAGTTTGCATTCGTATATTGTGCGATATCCACGCTGGTTGTATCTTGTAAGTCCGGCCTATGTTTCAGATACTGAACCACACGTTCCCAGTTGACTTCTTGACCTCGGAGAAAGAACTGAGAGCGCTTCCCGGCAGCGTCGCGGTCCTTCGTTTGTCGAAGCATTACCGCTACTTCGGCTTCTTTAAGCTTCTTGTCCAATTTCTAAACCTTCAGTCTTGACTTGTACATCTTAGTTCTAGACGAGATAGGGTCAGTAGGTCGCGGGTATAGCTGGAGACTGACTCACGTGGCGTTAAAATGATATTGGGTTTCCATGATCTCCCTAACTTGTCTCAGGGACTTGCTCTCATCTCGGTAGAGCCTAGCGATAGTAGGCTGCATACGTTTCCAATCCTTCTCAGTTGCATATGTCTTGCCAGCGGCCAAGCCATGGACATCTTGGAACCCAGATGGAGGACACATAGCGTGCGTTTGTGGTTCACTGATGAGAGATGGGCCTCAGACTAAGAAGGCCTTTCACAAGTTGTGCTAAGAGTCAAGAGTGATCATAGTGTGTGCCAAAAGTTCCTTGCAAGTTGCGCAATTGAGGAGGTAGGTTCTCGTCTCGGCGCCTGTGTGAGCATTGTGGTAATTCTTGTCAAGGCTTCGCTGGCATACGAAACCAATGTAAGGCTTGCCCCAAGAGACCAATCTTCAGCAATTTCAACTCCTCAAGTAATGAGCAGGGCTATGGCACAGTCTGACCTTCTCAGCCGTAAGCTGATGGTAGATATGCACGGTACGTTTTAGACACGTTATTATAACTAAATGGACATGATCACACCGTGCTGCGCCGGGTTGGGGGCACAGGATTTGGGGGCTGTGTCGAACCAGCGCCCCTTTCCACTGAGAGACTGCGAACCTCCCAATGATCAATTTGGTTCTCAACTCCATTCGTAGGTAGCTATGCGTCACATGTAGTGTAGGTACCAACGTAAAGTGATGTGCATGTTGTACAACAATGATGACGGCCCGAGTGGGATGATCGACGTCGTATCCTGACCATTGTCAAACCTGTATCAGCAACAAACCCAAGCCACGATACGGCGAGGGTATCTGCTGTTAGCTCATCGGTGACAGAAAGAGTGTACTGAGGTGAAGAGGAAGATCTTGGCCACAGACATTTCTCGGACGAGGCACCACACCGAAACATGCTTAGTTCGCATCTTTTTACTTCTAGGAACATTGAACGCCTAGCCTAGTTACTTGGGTATCTTACTTGGTACTTGACTTTCAAGTTACCTCTAAATCGCGACCTCTCAATTCCGACTAACGACTCGGAAGACCTGATAATCAAAAATAAGCTTCAGGCATCTCCCCAAAGTCGTCAAGCCCAAGATTACCACCGGGACCAGGCCAGCTTTGCCAGAGCTCGAAGAAATCAGCAAAGGTCATCCCAGCACCGCCTCCACGTCGAGCACCCGTGGTCCCGGGACGATAATCGTACCATCCACCTCCGTAGTGAGCTGGCGGCTGTTCGTAGCCCGGCCGAGAGGCACCGCCGTTTCTGCCACATCCGGGAACCGGTTCGGGGCCGCGACCGCCACCATCTTCCTCGTGGTCGTGACGGGGACCGGGGCCAGGATCGGTGCGGCCTTGACCGGATCCAGGGCCGGAATGAGGACCGAACGCACCAGTACCGCCTCCTACGTTGCCGCCCATACCTGCTCCTCCTCCGTCTCCCAATCCACCAAACAAATCTCCAAATAAATCCTCAAACCGAATCTCCTCCATCGGCCCAAAGTCATCCTCACCTACTTCACCATACCCGCTACTGGGACCCGGTCCAAACCCCCCAACACCAGTATCAGCCTCCTGCTGTCTCCGCCGGTCATAATCCCTCTGCAACGCTTCAAGAAACGCCCTAGCAGCGTCAGAAGCTTCTCTCATATCGTCTCGATGCTGTCCCCCTTGCTCTCCCTGCCGCCACTGTGGATCATGCCGGTGCCGCTGTTGGCCTTGATTCTGTCCCTGTTGCCGTCGCTGTTGATTCTCCTCTTGCTGCTGCTGTTGTTGCTGTTGCCGCCGCCGTTGCTCAGTCCGCAAATTCTCCTCGTAAAAGCGACCCGTACCATAGTATATCCCTCCAGGTAGGCCGCCGACGGGAATGTCCCCACTGCCATAACGTCGCTGCTGACGGCTTCCCCCTCCTCCCCCTCCTCCTCCTCCGCTGCCAGGGCCTTGCTGGCCACGAGGTGTGTTCCGGCCCGAGCTGGCTTCGGAGTATCCGTCGAATACGTAGGCCATTGTAGTTTTGATAGCTCCCTGCCTACGTAGACTTCTTAATCGTGAAAAGTTTTGGGAGATTCAAGAGCTTCTTTTCGGTTGGTTGATGCTACTGTCTGGTCTGGTGTCCAAGTTAAGTTTTGTGGCAGCAGATGTTACGTAGATAGAAGAAAGTCAGCCTATTTATTTGTTTGCTAGTGGTCGCACGAATTAGTGATTCACAGTCTCGAAGTGTTTGAGCATAGCGGTGATGTGGAGGCGTGTTTGATCATTGATTGCTGGAGGCAAGCAGATGTGATTCAGGAATGAAAAGGACACACACGTCACGCGATTGGGGAAGCATTCAACTCGGGTTATGAACTAGCATTTGTTACAAGCACAGCAATTTGCGCCAAACGTCTATGTACTGGCTCCGATATCGTAGCGCATTGCCGCGATAAAATAATACGGACTCTCGTCCCCTGCGCCAAAGGGGGGGGAGGAACCGGCGTTTTATGCCTGTTTACCTGCTTTGATAGGTAAAGCTGGGTATACTAGAAAACATACATTACAGGTATCCAGGATCCATTGAAACGTATGATGGCTCCTAAACAACGCCACGCAGAAAACAATCAAAGAAAAGGGTAATTATGTCGCGGTAGTGTTTGTTTCGTTGCGCAAAGAGACGGGTCCTTGAAACCCTGTTGATGGTCTGACGTTTTGCATTTCCATACCCTGGACATCGACCTTCTGATCCCGGAGAGCACCGAGGCGTTGATCACCACCACTGTACCTCTTCTTGAATTGGTAGTAGGTAGGAGGCCTCGGTCGGCAGAGGACAACGATCCAGTTCTTGAGCATGCTGCCCTGAGTGAAGGCACGGAACCGCTCTGCCTTGATGAACTTATGGGAGTTGATGTACTCCCTTGTTGTTTCGCCTCGCGCCATGAGGAAGATGTGGTAGCCCATGAGAGCAGCAGGGTATAAGAAAGCAATGAAGCCGTAGATGACCATGGCGAAGGGAACGCGGAAGTCGTCGATGGATTTACCAAAAGAAATGTCGGATCGGTGCATGTGTACGAGGATTTGGCCAAGAGAGGCGCCGAGAAGGTAGAGAGAGAGGAACGTTGCCGAGGAGACGAAAGCAAAGAAATATCGGTAGTTGCGTTTTCCGACGCAGTTGTTGAGCCACACGCAGTGGTGATCGTGGGTCTCGATGCAGTTGTCGCAAAGACGGCAGTGATGAGCCCGGGGAGGTCGCCAAATGTTACATGTTCTGCAATGTTTGACCGGAACTTCCATGGCGGCCGTCGCCGACTCTGCTGACTTGATCAGCGTCCAGTCGTTGGTTGGAGGCCCGAGCCGGAGAGGGTCCTCGGTCGAATCTGCAGGTGGGAAGGAATGCAGATTTCGAGGTAGAATCTATGCGCGGTTACTTATACGTCTTTGGAAATCAATAAAAATGACGACTTACGCCTGGGTCCGACAAGGATGCGTGTAGGAAGGAGGAAATGCAAATGTAGAAGACGTATCCGAAAGTAATGGGAATGGCCGGGCTGATGTTGTGCCATATCCAAGGAGCTGAGAAGACGAAGAAGAGGACGGCGGGAATGATGATGAACAAGCCAGTGGCTACATTGACTGGCCTATGCTTGGTGTTCTGGAATCGGCCTCCCAAGCAGAAGACGGTATTGCCTTCAAAGTACTGGAAAACATAGCCAAGGTTGGTCTTGGACTTCTTCAAGTTGTTCTTGTCGGCAGGTCTCGAAGAGTCTACGGGATTGAGCTGCGGTGTCGATGCGGTCGATGAAAGCTTCTCGCCGCCAGGTAAGGTCCGATTAGACTTGTTCTGGTCACTTCTACCAGGCAGCAAAAAGCTCGAGCGGAATGATCGTGGCGATTTGATGGGGCTAGGTTGGTTGCCTCGTTCTCTAAAGCCCCTATCGATATTGACACTCAGGTTTCGGCTATTGCGCTGATTCCGTTGCAGCGGAGTGACGCTCTCGGACATACTACCGGCGGCATAGTGACCATGAGTTGGGCTCGTATTTGCGGTGATTCGATCGTATGTTCCTTGGTCGGTGTATTCGGTGCCGCGAGACGGCGGCGGTCTCATATTGTCGTCGTCGCTGAGCTGCCGCTGGAGACGTGCAACGGGATTCGATACCGGGTTTGAGATGACGCTGTGCCGAGCATTTGGTCCACCACTGGCTACTGCTGCTGCTGCGGCGGCACTCTGGTTGTGTTCAGGCGTAGGTTCGGTATCTTCCAATGTAGGTTGCTGGCGAGTCGCAGGTCGTGAACCACCACGCTGGGCCTGTAACTTCTGCGAACTCATGGGACGAAAGAAGGCTGAAGATGTAAGAGACGGAACGTGGCTTCGGCTTGTCGAGCTGGGCGGTCTGCTGCTGATCGAACCAGCGGTACTGCCGCCCCCGATACTTCCCCTCTTCTCGTTGAGACTTGTGATGTAGTTCATCCGTGGGGGCGGGCCTCGTCTCCGGCCTTCGAGGGGTCCAGACATGCCAGTCTTGGCCGTGCCTGGCCGCGACATAGTTTCTGAAGGCAGACCAGATTTTCTGCGCGGGTGTTCGGATAAGGTCTGGGCAACGGCCTCCCCGCCGTCGTCGGACGCGATATCAGTCATTCGCGACGAGATGATACTCGGCGGGCCTGGTCGGTCGGAGCGTCCAGGAAATTGAGGTTTCGGAAAGCCGCCATCGTCGGTAGGCGTGGTGGGCCCACCGGCCTGTTCTTTTGAGGTCATTTTGTGCGATATTGTCGCAGTCGAATTGGCGGCGCAACGATTTTTAATAGTTTGCAAGGTTCCTCTGCTATAACATATCGCTTTTTGGACGTGGTGATCAAATATTGTGAGGTTGGGGAAGAGCCTCTCGAGAGCGTTCCAGGGGAAGGGTGGTGGTCGGTCTTAAAATCGGCGCTTTGACATGAGGTTGTGATGACTATTGCGCGGGACGAAGGGTTCGGTAGGTTCGGAGAATGGATCGTGGAAGGTTTGGAAAAGGCTGAAGCGCAAAAGTCTGCGGTCGGAATCTGGTATTAAAAAGAGGTCGTGCGAAGGAATAGGAAAAGGCCCGTGTATTGAGGCGAGGGAGTGAATCGGTTGGTATCGTTTGTCGTATTGTATCGTGAAGAGAGAGAGAGACGGAGAAAGGAAGGTTGGGTTGGCGAGCAAGCCATGAATGAGCGAAACGAAGAGACGTCGGACAAGACTCAGACTCTCGTCTTGTGCCTGGTGTTGCTTTTTCGAGACCAGAAAGCGACCAGACCAGGCATGGATTGCCCAACAGTGACGGAGAGGGATTGGTGCACCGCAGCGCAAGTCGGACGGGGGGGGGTTTCTGGGTGCTGGGCTGGATTCGCTACAAGACTTTACCTTACGGATACTGCGACCCAATGTAAGGGGCGTCACAACCTGGGTATCCGTGCTTTGTGCATTTGGAAGGTTGCATATAGCCCTGATTTGGTTTAGATCAGATAGCGCAGGATGTAGCTGCCGTCTGTCATCACTAACATCCTTTGTCGTGTCTCCCTGCTCATTCACGATAGTGCTGACGCTCAAGCCCCCTGCGGAACGGCTTAGGCCGCGTTTTTATGCAGGCGCCGGTGCAACTAGGCCAGGCCAATTTAATTACAATTGCCGGATCTGGGTCCCAGCTTTAAATTGCTACAGCAGCGACAGCCCAACAGCACGCGGCGCCGCAATGGCTGCTGCAGTGCTGGGGTGATGAGATGAGGAGCACGAAGGACCAAGAAGCGTGTCTTCGTTCAGGTACCCGTCGATGCCTTTGCCCTACGGACACCAAGGTCCAAGTAGCATAAAACGCACAGGCCAAGGTTGTTCTAGCCTTTGCTTTGCGACTCTACTTAATACCAATCCAAACTGGCCATGTTTCTCAGCCTCCCGTTCTTCTATGTTCATCGCTGACATATGAGGAATGCTAAACCGTTGTTTTGCTCTTACTTATTTTCTGTGGCTTAAGACGCGTCTCGCCCCTCCTTTGAACGCCGTTGAGCTGCTGCAACGCTGAGGGTTCCCGGAATGATCTCCCTGCTCTGCTAGCTTGGTCCTCGCTCGGAAGACTTTCGTCCGAGCAGCATCGCTGGGGAAATGCTTGGAACACGGCATGAATAGGGCCAATCGTACACAATCCAAGCATGCTCTGCAGTGAATGAGACGTCTTGAATCCGATCCTCGTCCATGAGGTTCACTGCTTTAACACATCGGAGAATACGATTATGCCGCCATCGCCAGCGCCAACACTGTCCTGTCCCTCACATTATGGCTTGTTTGCTCGACATGGGATACCCTGACCAATTCGGGTCTTCTGACAGTTTATGACTATTTTTTGACAACGAACGCACGTGTCTGCGGACGAACTGCGCTCTACAGTCTCCAGCTTCGTGCACACCACCTCGTTGAAACAGTAGATGCTCAAGACAAGGTCGATCAGCTATGTCAACAGACGCTTTAATTTCGATTCCTTCTATTCGATAGTATACCTATCGGCATGTATCACTGATGCATCGTTGCGTCCCTTTTCGGCCATACGAATAAACTCTTCGATGAGGGTAGCGCACCGCACGGGCAGGCTTGAAGCACGCAGGTCTTTGCGAACCTGATTGCTCAAGATAAGCTCTGTATTTTAACAACGATCTCGGGACGATCGCCAACCATTTAAAGATAGCGAAGCAAACTTTCTTGGTCTATGTGAGACTGTCATCTCTACCCATGCGATGTTCATTGTCATCGCAAAGCGTGAGGCCCAGAGACTTGAGAATCAGGTTAAATTGCAGTTGATCATCACGAGCCTTGGTTTGTGTAGCTTCGATCTGGACTGATATACTTCTCCATGGCTCTCATAATTCTGCCCATAGTCACTGCTATAAGGAAAAAAAATCCTGAGAAAATAAGCTGGCTCAAAGTGAGGGCATCTCGATGTTGCGTGTCAAGTAGATATTCGCTGAACAGGACTCTCGCATGCAGTGAGCCGTTAGTCAGATATATGTTTTAGTGCAATAGCCGCTCTACACGAAAGAATGCATCTAGAGGGCGTAGGATGAGGTAATGCCCACATCGCCCTCGATTGACCAATCACCTTCACCCCTACACCCGGCCAATCGTTTCTCCCGAATTTCAACCTTGGGATCCTGCCTCGACGAACCTGAAGCTCCGAAATCATACGACCAGCCGACATCACTCACAACACCACACCCCCAACAACACCCCGTCCACCACCGCAACAATGGCCTCCTTCGTCGCCCGCCGCGCCTTCTCTACCTCCATCCGCCGCTTCGCTGACGAGCAGGCCAAGCAGACCCTCACCCAGGAGTCCAAGCGCAACCCCGAGACCCTCGTGCGTGATATCCCGTCCATCCAGCCGAGATGCCCTTAAATCGACCCGTCCGCCGTCCACGGCCCGCCGCATCCCTTCCCCGCGAAGCCGAGCTTGATGGGCAATCCAGAACGTATCGCCTAGTCTACGAAGAAGCGATAGTCATGCAGAGGGATGCGGGCGGTCAGGCTGGAAGCGGTGTCGAAACAAATGCATGGCATGCAAGAGAGCCGGAACGGAAGGCTAATCGAATTTTTGTCATACAGATTCTCGGCGGTGTCATGGTTGCTGCCCTCGGCGGTGCCGGCCTCTACTTCGGTACGTCTTAGGAAACATTGAAGAACAATCATCGACGATTGAACAGCCATTGACGTTTTCTCTCCCCTCGCGAAGGCCGCTCCCCCACCTCCTCTACCTCTGAGAGCCCCGTCTTGAAGGCCGGTATGCCCTGGGAGACCGACAGCGAGGGCAAGTACAAATACCACCCCGGTGGCAACCCCGCAAACGAGCCCAGAGACGCTCCCAGCGCCGTCAACACTGTCATCATTCCCGATGTCACTCTCCCCAAGGTACGTTGTATATACCTTCTGATTTATCCTGCCACGGCAGAGAGACTCTCCTTTGTGGGACTTCGACTTTACTCAATGGCCGGGATTCTTCGGGTTTTGTAGCGGAGGAAATAGCCGGGCTGACACTCATGACACAGGAATTGCACGAAAAGTACAACAAGTGGGGCAAGGACGGCTACCCTTAAAGAATTATAGATACCTACGTTGAGAAGACGTGTTTTTGCACAATATGTGCAATGGGCGGAAGGTGGTTTTCGTGTGTAGATAGGGAGAATTCAGTTTTATCCACGTTTTTCTACCTTGGACAGCATCTCCAAAGTTGAATCTGCACCACTCGGCCATGCGGCTCATCAAGCTACCTTATCCGATTTTCTGTGCTCGGAGACTGATGAAGCAAGATTTCATCTGAACATATTTGCAGTAGGAAACTCAATGGCATGCAATTGAATCATGAGGGCAAGTAAAGAATACTCCCAAAAAGAAAAAACAGCCATGCCTTCCCTCGGTGTCACCCAACTCCCCAAAACACCATTCGACTTACGCCCACAACACCACTCCCACACACACAAGAGTCTACACAAAGTCCCCCCGCCAATCTACAAGGCAAGCTGCTCAATCTCATCTCCCGTGAACCCAAAGAGATACAACAAGTCCAACAAGCTCTCGCTGTTGAGCCTCGTATCGGCTTCCATCTGCACCCTCGGCTTAGCGTTCCACGCAACACCCAAGCCCGCCGCGCGCATCATCAGCAGATCATTTGCGCCGTCGCCCACGGCAACGACCTGCGACAGATCGATGCCCTCCTTGGCCGCAATCTCAATCAGGAGGTCGTGCTTCCGCTCCTTGCCCACAATGAGACCCTTGACCTCCCCAGTGAGCTTACCAGCATCGTCAATGACAACCTCGTTGGCGTGCGCATAGTCGATGCCCAATTCGCCAGCCAACCAGCTCGTCAGGGGTAGGAACCCACCCGACAGCACCGCGGTCTTCACACCGAGGCGCTTCAGGGCCTTGATCAGACGGGGCACGCCCTTGGTGACATCCAGGACAGGCCGCAGCTGCTCGAAGCAGGAGGCCGGAAGACCCTTCAAGAGCTGCACGCGCTCGCGGAACGCAGCTTCGAACTCGAGCTCGCCGAGCATGGCGCGGTGCGTGATATCGGCGACGCGCGCGCCCAGGTCGGGCGGATCCTTCAGCGTCGCGGCCATGAGGTCAATGACCTCCTGCGTGATGAGCGTGCTGTCCATGTCGAAGACAACGAGCCTTGGGTGCCGGCGCCACAACGTATCGGGCTGCAGCGCAACGTCGACGCTCCACTCCCTCTCGAAGCGGTAGATGAGCTCATGCCGCCGCAGGTCCGTCAAGCTGAGGTAGCTCTGGCACGGGGCCGGGTCGAGCGTCAGCTCGACGACGCGCGGGCTCTCCTGGCTGTCGAGGCAGTGGTGAGAGGAGCTGTAGTCGGACTCGCCGGCGGGCAGGGGGAAGGTCGACATGAGGTGCAGGAACGAGGTCACGCACATGGGCGAGACGTGGGAGCCGTACAGGTGGTCGAGCTTCTCGGGCTCGAGGGTCGGGGGTTCGAGGGGGAAGGACTCGGGGTCCTGGGTCGGTGCGAAGTTGGCCGGGAGGGACTCTTTGCCGCTGGCGCTGTCGGAGGTGAGGGTCGGGGGGGATGCGACGCCGCTCTTGTTCTGTCCACCGCCGGCGGCCGCCGTGTGGTGGTCGCCGCCGTTCGGTTTATAGAATAGCGTGGCCACCAGGCGCGACTGCTTCTTTCCAGCCGCGGGCGCGCAGTTGGGGTGCGAGTAGCTGTGGTTTAGGCCGCTGCGGATGGTGGGCGGGTTGTCCTCTGAGGGGATGCCGTTGAAGCCCGCATAGTGCTTGTGGTTGGCGCTGTGATTGTGCTGCTTTGGCGGGGAGACGGAGACGTTGCTGAGGTCCTCGACGACAGTGTCGATGCCGAAGCGGCTTTCCGGGTGCTGCGGAGGCCGGTACTGCTGGTGCTCGCGCAGGAAGGAGCTGCTCCTCATAGATGAGGTCAGCTGA
This sequence comes from Colletotrichum godetiae, assembly GCF_030913485.1. Classification (NCBI taxonomy): domain Eukaryota; kingdom Fungi; phylum Ascomycota; class Sordariomycetes; order Glomerellales; family Glomerellaceae; genus Colletotrichum; species Colletotrichum godetiae. The sequence continues at coordinate 997,406 of NW_026851249.1, read as the reverse complement.
GGTCGGGGCGACGTCGTCGACTTGGCGGGGCTTGCGTCGGCCATGGCGGAAATACTCTCTCTCTGGTCTCTTCCTCTACAGCGGGGTTCAAACTACGGTAGACTAAGACGGAGACAAGGCTGAGACGGGAGGGGGGAACGAGGCACTGAGAGACGGGACGGATAGCGGACGATGCAGGAAGAGGAGGAAGGACCTTCAGCAACAGCTGTCGGCGACGGCAGCGGCGGCTTGGAGGATTGCGGGGAGAGAAAGAGAAAGGAAGCGCGACAGGAAGAGAGGAGAGGGGGGTAAAGACAGAAGCTCGGAGCCCGCGTCGTGGTAAACGTAAAGCTTAAAGACTCAGCTCAACTTATCAGCCCTCATTGTTTCGAAAGGTAAAACATGTCTGCGTGGTTGGACGACAGACGGCCAGAGGAGAGGATGGGGGACTCGCGGCGGAGGGCTGCGCGGGTCGCTGGGCACTGTGAAGTCTGACTGTGTGCCCCGCCTCGCCGTCACTGGTCCGGATCCGAACGAAGCCCCGTAATTCCCGTGTCCCGACGTCTTGGGCGGCGCGCGATTGGCTGAGCTGGTGTCGCAATGGGCAAGCTCTCCCGTGGGCCGTGGCTTCCCAAGTTCCCGTAAGTGGACGCCAGTATCACGTGGTTACCCCTCTAAAATTTCTGTTCTGAACTTTTGATATGCTGAGGGGGAGGGGGAGGCCCGGTCCGAATGACATGGTGAGGCTCAATTACATCACTCTGAGGTCGGTCAGTCACTTTCCAGGTTCATATCAAGGTGAAAGGAGAAAACTTTGGCCAGAAGTCCGAACACGTGAGTAGGGAAGTTTGAAGAGAGCGAACTCCCGCCGATCTGCGGGACCATCAGCCTCGCCTGGATCTACCGACGCCTGTCATCAAGGGGAGGGGACGTCAGAGAGGGATGCCAGGACAGCCCTATCGCCGTACTAGCATACGCAGGACCACGCACTGGCCTACCTTCCATGGCTTAGCCCAGGCCACCTGCGTTGTTGGCAGGCAAGCAGTCACGCAGTGCAGGCTCGTCTTGGCCTTTTGTCTGCTGGTAAGTTTGTCATCCACCAGTCACCGCGACGACCGAAAACTGATCATTGCTTCAGGAGCTGGCTCCGCTGATAAAGAATCGGAGCCGCGCGGAAATAAGACGCACGCTTGCACCAGACACCCAACATCATACACTGTCCGCATCCAGGAGACTAGGACACATGTCATCTGTCCGGACTCCGGAGCATATACTCCACGTCCTCTCTTGAGGACGGCGCAGGTAGCCGTAATCGGCATGTCTGTCTGCCTCTGCGTTGGCGAAGGGAGACAGAGAGCGGCGCAGGCGGCGGGATGAATGAGTGGTCACCCAAGTGAGAGCCTTCTCAGCTGTCCCAGGACTCATTACCATCTCATTCCTAGTTACTTGTAGATGTCGAGATGTTGTCCAAGAAACAAAGGGTCCAAGAAGTCTTGGTCTGTTCAGTTCCTTGTTTGAAGTACCAACTCCGAGTCATTGGACTCTATTGGAACGAAAGAGCGTCTTCAACATCTCACTGACAGAGAGAGAGAGGCTCGTACTCCAGTCATTTTAAGAGGCGCTGGACGCGGCGAATACTGAAGCTTCCCTCGGAACAAGTCGGTAAACGAAGGGCGTTTCCGCGGTGTTAACGGTCGAAACGCGCCTGGTGTTGAAACCCAACTGTGGGTTTGTCAGAAAATTTCGCGGGCGGGCAATCATGGATGATGCCCTCGATCGGGAGTCGAAACTCGTATGGTGACTGGTTGAGCGATGGAGATACGTTGTCCAGCGTGGGATGCTGACACGGACGAGAGGCGCAAGACCACCTCCTCCGGCTCACCCACACCGACGGCCGGGCGGGTACCGACTACCGTGCCGCGCCGATGTGTTTTGTCAGGACCGATTGCCGGGACCACATACACTAGGCCAAGCCGACTAGTGGCCCGGGCGGAATCACGTCTTATGGCATCATCATGGCGAACTTACACCAGCGTTTCTGTTCAACAACAAGATCTCCCTCCTTTGAGCCCCTATTTTCGACAGCGCTCATCGTGAATTAGATACTGAGGAGATCATCAACTTCGGTAGTCACGGAGGAGGAGCCCGGCCCCAAATATCTATACTTTGAACGTCACGGCTCCCGGCTTTCGGGGCCGGCTGTTGGGGAAAGTTTGCCATTGTCAACATCCACTCCGGCGTCCGGGGCGATGGCGCAATTGCGGGATGTTCGACGGTACGGAGCAACCCCTGCGACCCATAACCAATCATACTGCACAGTCTTCATCACGAAAGGTTTAGCGTCGATGTCGTGATTGCTCCCAGACCACGCCTCTTGCTTAGAGATGCAAATTCCTCAGCGCTTGTTCAATGCGGTGCTCCAAACAAGCTGCGATTGCGCAATAGTTGGGAAGCGGGCTCTGGTGGTCCGTCGCTTTTCCCTCAGTCCCTCTCGGCCTTTGGTTTGATCGGAGGCTGTTGTCTGAGAATGGGTTGGAAAGCAAATTAGTAATGTTGCTTGGTGATGCCCTGTGCCCAACATGAACAAATCCTCCTCTTCCCGCCTCTTTAACTCGCGGTGTAAGTTCTGCCTGCCTTAAGTGCCTCTTGTCCTCATAAAACAACTACTGCCTTCCTCCTCTTCTCTGATCCGAACATCTGAACTCTTCCCCAACTCCAGCATCTTGCGTCATTTACCTTTTTCCATCTTGCCTCTTGATCCAGGCCTTCTCGAGTGAAATATACCCCGGGTTTTCAACACACACCCTCTTACAACCACTACTCGTCATATACCCGTGGTGCCTTGCAACCACACTCTGTTCCGCTCGTCAACCCCCCTCCGTCAACTCTACACCACCTCACACACAATGTCTGCCGTTGCTGAGCCCACAACCCAGACGTCCTCCGTCGAGTCGTCTCCTCGGTTGAACGCCGTCGACGCTGCAAAGCTCGATCGCACCGAAGTCGAGTCCGGATACGGTTCCGCCACAGATGCCTCATCGACGTCGTCGTCCATCCCCGCGCTCCCCTTGATCTCCCTCACCCAACCCCACCTGAAGCACCTCAACGACCAGCTCGAGAACATGCACCCCCTCGACATCCTTCGCTTCTCAAAGATTATGTTCCCCAACCTCTTCCAGTCGACGGCCTTTGGTCTCACTGGCCTCGTCACCCTCGACATGCTCTCCAAGATCCAAAAGGAGAACCCCTCCGCCGCTAACGTCGACCTCATCTTCCTCGACACCCTCTACCACTTCAAGGAGACCCACACCCTCGTCGACCGCATCCAGGAGCGCTACCCCAACGTCGCCCTTCACATCTTCAAGCCCTACGGCGTCGCCTCCACCGAGGAATTCGAGGCCATGTACGGCCCCAAGCTGTGGGAGACCGAGGCCGAGATGTACGACTGGATCGCAAAGGTCGAGCCCCTCCAGCGCGCCTACCAGGAGCTCGGCGTCGCCGCCATCCTCACCGGTCGCCGCCGCTCCCAGGGCGGCGCCCGCGACAAGATGCCCGTCATCGAGGTCGACGACGAGCGCGGCGTCATCAAGATCAACCCCATGGCCAGCTGGTCCTTCAAGCAGGTCCAGGAGTACATCAAGACCCACAACGTCCCCTACAACGACCTTCTCGACCAGGGGTACAAGTCCGTCGGCGACTGGCACTCCACCGTCCCCGTCAAGGAGGGCGAGGACGAGCGCGCCGGCCGCTGGAAGGGCCAGCAGAAGACCGAGTGCGGCATCCACAACAAGAAGTCGCGCTACGCGCAGTACCTCGAGGAGATGGAGCGCAAGGCCGTCGAGGCCAAGGGCGCCGCTCCTGCGTCGTCGACTGAGGCGGCAGAGAAGGGCGAGGCGGCCATCGCTCCTGTCGTCAAGGCCGAGAAGGAGGAGCAGGCTATCGCGTCGATCTAGAAGCGCTTTTGGCTCTGTCGCGAGCGGTTTCGGATGTTCTTTTGTTTTTATTAATGACCTGTATATACATGATGCATGACGGCGTTTAGGGAGCAAACAACAAAAGTCAAGGGACGGTACGGGACAGCATGCAGGCGTTCCGGATGGATCCGGGCCAAGGGCCAGGAGGTATCTCGCATTCAGCAGATACTAGATTCTACTTGGTAGATAGCATAAGCAAAAGACATTATGAATCAATCACATCGATCAAACTAAGAGATCTTGAGTGAGACGTGACGTGAGAAAGAAACGTGGTGAGGCTCTAATCTCTGTGTCCCACAGAGACCCCGCATTCGGAGGATTAGTGGAAACCAAGGACAGCATATCCTAAGACCGTAACAGAAATGCGTGTAAACTTGGTGTGGCAAAGATAAACTACTGACATGTGGTCTACAAAGCTTAATTTTTCATATCTAGATTGGTTCAGATGACATCTCGTGACCACTTTCCAAACCCACTCACGATGGATTACTCATATCACATTGTAGCTATCGTATAATTATCCCCTACTCAAATTTGGATGTCTTTTAACCCCAGGAACAACAGGTGTATCACTGCGTTGGATAGAAAATACGAAATGCTTAGACTTCATTCATAGCCCCAGGATGACGAGACTGAAAGGATATTAAGCTGGATTACAAACATCTTCTGAGTTTCTTAGGAGAAACTCATGAATGGACCTCACAGGAAACTATTTGCTCATACAGAGTAGTCTCTCTTCCAAGTCTCACCCAACTTGGATGAAATCTGATGTTCTCTGCTCAAAGCCCCCCGGTCGGCCCTGACTAACAATGAATGATGTTCGTGGCCAGGGCAGATTTTGAAATTTGTAAGAAATGTGACTTCACTGCCTTCCAACGATCATGCACGATGAGATCCGAAAAGGAGTGCTGTTTCTTTTCCAGGCTAGTCATGAGATATAAGTGGCAGTCAACGAGTCGATGAATGTTCAAGCAGTTTGCATAGCTCATAGGACAAGAATTCATGATATCTTCGCTCATTAAAATCCCTTCTGCGTCTATTATGAATGATCTCTCTTCTCGGCCAATACTAGAATAGCGTTAATTCAACACCTGAATGACCTCAGGATATTCGAATGCTCTTGTAGGCACCATCGAGATCAGATGATGCAACGGACACCCGCGGTCTCTAAGTCATTTATCCGGACGTGCCTCAATGGAGTGCACCGCATGTTCAGACTCACCCGAGTTCTCCCCTGTATCAAACCAGGAAAACAATCAACAACACTGAATCATAGTCATTCGATGAGTAGTATACCGCAGGCTCTGGACATCCAAGATACCGGCGCCGTCGGGCGAATGAGGGGGCATCTACACGCAAAAGCTAGGTACATCGATCACCGACTTGGCAGAGGTCAAGTCAGATTATATATTAAAAACACAACACCATTCGCGCCAAATAACTTGATTCAACGAAGATGTTCTCTGGTTCACTTTCCCAGGGTGGCATCGGATGGTAGGGTAATATACAACAAGCTTGGGTTGGTTCACCGGCTCCCGTCCCGAAAACACACCGTGTATAGAGGTCACGTTTCACACGGTAGAGGTACCTCACAGAACTCACGACCGCACACTTTTTCATCTCACATGAGTCTGACTGCGGGCAGACTTCACTTACACGCAGTCCGGTGACGAAAACCATCTCAACGCCCAACGCACGCCCGACCCCCCTGTCTTCTTCATCTCACAGCGACCGAATTAGTCAAGCTGCAGAAAGGAACTATTCAGGGCCATCAAGGATTTCTTCCCAGGTTTAGAAGCAAAGGAGCACAACCCTCTCCGTTGAAGAAACCCCACCACAAGGAACCCGAAGTTCAAGTCGCGTACCCGTCTACCATTACCAAGTCTACGCAAGGCACAGGGAACATACCATGGCGCCGCAGCAGAAGAAACAAGGTCACCAACAACTGCCCGTCCCACCGGCAACCTTCACCTCCCGCAAACACAAGATTCTGGAACAGCTCAGCGTGCCTGATGCCGAGTACACCGACGCCTCGCCCAAGGGATCCGTGGACGTCGGCATCCGCGAGCTGATTGACGAGCTCAACGCCCTCGACGGACTCGTCACAACTAGCAGCTGCGCGGGGCGCGTCAGCGTGTTTCTCGAGGGTCGCAAGGCGGGAGGGGCTGCGGGAACGGACCAGGGGACAGCAGCAGCTGTAGTCTCATCATCTTCTCAAGACGATCAAGGCAATGATGATACTGCCCCTACCACCGCAGTCCTAGAGACGATAGCTGGACCCGGCGGAAAGGGAGGCGGAGGCACGTGGCTGTTCGTATCGCACGATCCCGTCTCCGAAACGCACGACAACGACGAGGATCTACTGCGCCTGTTTGGTCTCGTGGACGAAGACGCGGGAAGAGGAACAGGAAAAGAACCCGGACAGGCTGTCGGAGTATCGGGTCGCTCTCAGTCTGGGCGACGGAAGCGGCTTGTTCACTTCAAATTCGAACCCATGGTATGCAAGGCCGTTCCCATTTCTCTCATGCATAATTTCATTTACTCTTACATATACACTACTAACCTCACTCGTCCTCATGCCGAGGCAATGTCACACCTCCAAACGTCCCCTTCCTTACACACGTATCCTGCGCAGCAATGAAACTCACATGACTGACACATACATCTCCCCCGCATAGATCCTTCATGTCCTCACAGCATCTCTATCCCACGCCCAGCTCCTCCTAAAATGCGCCCTCACAGCCGGCTTCCGCGAAAGCGGCGCTTTGAACCTCCTCCCCTCCGCATCACAAGACGATACCGCAACCTCAACCTCAGCCTCGTCGTCACCACCCGTGACACCGATGGTAGGCGTGAGAACAATGGGCCTCGCCCTCGAATCTCTCATCGGCTACGTCGATGAAGACGTCAACGATGTTGCCGAGGGCAGCGTACGCCGTCACTGCACCGTCACGCCAGACTACCTCCGCGACCTACTCCACATCGCCAACGAGCGCTTCGTAGAGAACGCCGCCCGCATCGCGCGGTTCCGCACCGCTTTGCAGGAGGCCGTTGCTGGTCCCCCGCTTAAAGTGGGCGAGGGCGGTGCCGCGTGGGAGGAGGCCGATGCCAGGAGGGAGCGGAAGAGGGCTGAGGGTCTAAGGCGGAAGGAGGAGGTGTTGGCTGCTAGACAGCAGATGACGCAGCAGGCTCCGTCAGAGGGTCAGGACCCGATAGAGCTCGTAGCTGAAGTATGAAGCAAAAGAAATAAAGACTTTCATTAGGAGGAACTTGTGATGTGAACCAAAATTCATTCGCCATCTATACACTTTGTTTTCTCTCATATCGTTTGCCCGCCAGTAGCATGTTGTTACACTTTCACGTCCTACTGCCATGCCTCTTTTCTTGATCCAGCGTATCTCTCTTAACCCTCCCCTCATGGCTCACAAGAAACGCAAATAAGAAACCAACCCCTCCCAATCCGTCTCCCACTCTGCAGAGACAGACCTAGAGAAGAAGTCCAATAACGACCCCCCACTCCCATTCCCCAAACTCACGAAACAATCTTCTCAACCCACCCCTTCTCTAACCTCTTCACCTCCACCTTGAAAGCCTCAACCTCCTGCCAGCAATCGAGCGGCCGGCGATCATTATCCCGCAGACACCGCACAACATTACCGCGTGCCGTCTCCACCGCCTCGGGCAAATCGCGCACCTTTTTGCGCTCGGCCAGCTTGGCGCGAAGGGCCTCGACCTCCTTCTTGACGCTCTCGTGGCTGCGCTGGCCCTCGGGCGCGGGCTTGTCTTCGCCGGCAATCTTGTCGTGGGCGAGGCGGAGGGCTTCGGATTCCTTGGCTTGGAGACGCTTCAGCTCCTCGGCGACGCGGCGCTGGATTTGGATCTCGGTGAGTTGCGTGCGGGATGCGTCGGTCTGTTTTTGTTCGGCGAGAGAACAGAGCTCGGTGGTTAGCTTTTTCTTCCTTTTTTTTTTTTTTTTTTTGGATGTTCTGCTTCTTGCGGGAATAGATGCGCCCCCAAAGGGGGGAGGTATGGAAGGTGGAAACGGAGAGCTAGGGTCCGATTGGGAAAATGATGAAGAGCTCTTCATCGGGAGATGTTCGGTTCATTGGGAGGAGGGTGGTAATTACCTCATGGCTGGTCTGCAGGGACTCGACGAGGTCGTGGGAGATGCCGCTGGGCGAGCTGCTGCGCGAATCTTGGAATCAGCCGAACGGATTCTGTTGAACGGAGAGGGTGCACCCGACGCAGGGGGCAATTGGGATGAACTTACGCCTTCCACAGATGTGGAGGCGTGCTGGAGGACGGCTTGGACTCGCTGACACCCATGATTGCGGCCTCAATGGCTGAGAGAGGTGATTTGAATGTTTGGCCGTGATGGTATGGAATTTTCCGGACCGTGACATGCGGTCGTCAAGCTGCAAGCTCCGATGGGCCGGCAAAGGTGCACGTGATAGCAATTGCCTTTGACGACCTTAGTCATCAGACTGGCACGGGCCAGAGCGTTATGGTATCATTCACCATCCCTTGATGCTGTCTGCTTACCTAAGGCATTTACGGCCGACAGCGGGATTTCGGGCCACAATCCAGAAAGATGTCGTGAGTTTTCGGACAGCTGTTGCGGACTGGTGCCGATTTCTGACTGTCCACCCACACTGTCTTACCCACAGCACGCAGTTTCTGAACATTGTTCTGGAATCTTTTGGAGACGAGCACTATCTCCCTAACCAGTGGCCGGCCACATCCACATCAATGACCCCCGCGCTCCTACCACGCGGCCCTTGGACTAGGTATCTCATCATCCCATCATGTTTCAAGGATCGCAGTCAACAGATAGGCGGAGTTGGCAGATGGGGGGTTATCCAAGTTCGCATTCTGGTTCATCAAGATTGAGACAGCACGGCTATCTCGGTCAGATCCATGAAGCGCACCGAGTAGAAGCGCTCACGAACTCCCCCATGGGCGTTGGGCTGCTACCGAGCCCAAGATAGGTGTGCATGCTTCGGCGCCAAGAGGGCGGCAGGGGAAAAAAGGAAGGAGAAGATATCGTGATGAGGAGCTAGTCGCAGAAGAGAAGCGTCTGCGTACAGATAGAGACTAGAGTGACCAAGTGAAGATGAGGAAATTTGAACAAATCTCACGAACCGTCCGAATATCTCGGCTTCATCTGCACGCGTTTGTGTGCTAATGCATGTCAACGCTCACCTGAAGCGGACGGGGCCTGCAATATCGTTGAAACGATAGGTCACCGAACAAGCAAATGACTTCATGGGGGCATCCCCTCTTCGCCCACCGCACGTCTGCAGTCTTCCAGGCCTCCTCCTGGGTCTCCTCCGAGTTCTCCTACTAGGCATGTTGGTAGGTTGCTGACGCCTTGCAGTGGGCGGCTCGCCTCCTTCGCAGAATCCCCTCGGCCCCTCTAGATACTGCGGCCCATCTGGTCGACCCGGCCAGGCGGTTGCGAGGAAGCCCAGTATCCATGGTGGACGTTGAACTTGGAGCCTGGCCCAGAAGAGGGAGGAAGCCTCTTTACGGAATCTGGCTCCGAGGCCAAGTGCTGGGATGTTCGGGTGTGTTAATTTGTTTGCAACGACGCTTAACAGGGACTCCCCGCTGAACTGAGCTGGACCCCCGGTGGGCACGGCTGCGCCGTCACATCCCGCAATTTGTATGCGGCTGGACGAGAATTGCGAGGTCTAAAGGCGCACTTGAAGAAAATTCGCTGGTGGTTTGAAGGGGACGAGAACGTGGGATGGGTTGCCCAGTCGGCTCATCGCCCCGTCTCTCTGATGGAGCTCCTTGTGAATACCCTCGACGAAGTACTGTCTATCTAGGCTTTTTTGCTTGGTTGCTGTTCGGGGGCCATGCGAGGGCCGGGGTGCCCTACGCCAAAAGGGTTGATTGCTATCAAGATCAGACTGAGCTTTGGCTCCTGGCAGGCCACACAGACTCCGCGAACTGCAGGAGTGACAGCAGTCCTCGCTGACAAGCGTGTGAGTTTAAATTTCATTGAGGGGTAGACAACGTCTGTCAAACAGCCGACCGAATGAGTTTAGTAGTGCTGGAGATCTAGGTAACGTTCGATTGCGATCCCTCGGTTAGAGGGGAGATGAGGAAGGGATATCGTTGATACCAGTCGTGGTGGTAAAAGGAAGAAGGCTACGGATACTTTGTTGTCTGGTAGATGAGTTGAGAGCACGGTTAACTCCGGAGCGGTACCATGAGGTGAATGCCACGGCAGAATCGGCCGAGAGGGGCGGCACAGCGTTATGCCTGAGACGCGAATTGATGACTTAGATGAGGGGCTGATTCACATGCTCAGACAGCTTGAGTGATGAATGGGTGGTGGGTTAGGCTTTCGAACTCCTTTGGGAATTCCCTTCTCCTTTGGATATCCATCAGTCCATCAGTTCGTCATCATCCGAGCGTCAATTGCCGTGTCTTCCAGAATTCCGGGAGGGAGGGAAATGGTTGGGTCCCAAATGGATACGACGATAGCTGCGCATGTTATGGCCCCGGTTTGTGCTCAACGTCTGTGTCACCGTTCCACACCACATCGGAATCCGGATGCCTTCTGATACACTAGTATGCAGAACTGAGAGTAGCCTGTGTTGGTGGCCTCGTGGCGCTGGACCGAACGGTTTTGGTCTCGGCTTGGATCTCAACTCAGTGAACCAGATGAAGCCTGGCGCCAAACAGAGCCCGAAGATGCGGATGACCGATGGGGACCAACGGGAATCCAAACGGATGAGGTATTGCGGATACTATCAATGATGTCTCTGGTTTTGGCTCTCTGCCTCTAGAGACATCGGCCGGCTGGACAAGTCGATTCGAACGGTTGGCCTATGGGATCACAAAGAGGAGACCACGAAGGGCACGAGGTCTTTTGGATTGAAATGTCGGTGGCCCAGCCAATGGTTGGAATTTCTTTTGGTTCATCTCAACGTGTTCCTTGGCGGCTGGGCAGAGGAGAGCCTTGTTGGACAGTGGATGAGAGGTCAAGAAGAGACCCGAGAGACCCGTCGTGTTCGGTCGCTTCGGTGCAAGTCGAAAAGTCTTGCAGCTTCGTGCCATGTGCGAAGCCGAGAAGGCATGTCGAGTTCAGGTTCAGTCGGACCCATGGAAGCAGCAGCAAATCAGCAACGGCTCATGAAAAGGATTGGTCGTTGTGCTTGGCATCTTGGGCGAGCTGGCCCAGCTAGCACTAGCCGATAGGTCGACTGGTCGAGGGCGAGCATTCACCCGAACCCCCATCCTTGTTCGTCCGGTCTCTTCCCCTGTCATTTCCTAGCCTGTGTCTGTTCGCCCCTGGATGAGGGCCCCTGGCTGGCTGTCAAGCCCTCTGAGAGGCCTAGTTGGCCCAGTTCAGTCAGCAACGCTGCCACACTGTCAAGCCAAAGAACTGATTTTGGCCACTCAAATCGCTCAGGGGTCGGGACGATGGCGAAAAGCCTGGAAACACTGTGCCATTCAGACTGCGCGTTTGGCCAGGAGCGATGGCTCGGCGGAATCGCCCAGCAGAAGCCAAGGGAGCTGCAGTGGCCAGTTGCAGCGGTGTCCTGAGTTACCGAGCCATTAACAATCAACGGAGTCTGCAATTGTAGTGTACAGCGAGCACACCTTGTTCTGGCGTGGGCCAGATTGAAGTGCCTTTGATCTGTAGACACTGAAGACCCCGAATCCCTGATTTTGGGATGACCGAGGCGTAGGGTGAGACCGGTTGCGATGTGAGATTATGACGATGAAGGAGAGAACATGCCATCCCTCAGCATTCCATCCGTCCCAAGATACAGAGATTCGACGACGAATGGTCCCCGGAAGAACGATTAAGGTGCCGGGTTGTCAACAGACGAGGGAAGCGAATGAAAATCATGGTAATCAACGCGGCCGAGTAGCCAGGGGCCACCCCTTCAGCCTCAGCGAACGGTAACACTGGATCTCAATGATTGGCGACCAGGGATCGACTCCCTCTGAGCCTGTCCCTGCGTGTACAGAATAAAGTGCCTGTGTACGGAGTACGTATCCCCCGGTCAGTGTCATCCCTGCATTTGCCCGTGAGCGACTTGCCTTTTCTTGACCGCTGGCCATGAACCCCCTCCTTTTTTATCCCACTCTCACCTCAGTCTTGCACAAAGCGCGAAGTCCCTTTGCTTCCCTGGGTTAGTCCTGTTCCTGCGTCGTTGACTTGCGTTTCGTTCTCCATTGGCCATCTCCGCTGGGGTCATCAGTTGGCACTGGCATGAGCAACACCGGTGCGTGGGTCGATGTGCAAGGCGCAGTGATTCCATTCCAGCAACCAAAGGATCGGAAGAGGGTTAGACTGACAGCTCGGTGGGCACATGTGGTCTTGGTACCCTTGGAGTTGCTCCTCTTTTTGACCATTGAGTTGAGAATTGCGCGTCTGCAGTACTCTATACGGTTCAGGTGGTAGGACTGGAATTGGTATCAAGCTGACAAGGCAAGTCGCACGTAGCCGCGGAGTGAGAAAAGGGGTACATGGCTAGCGCACCGCGTATGTGAGAGCAACGCAGGTACCAAGCTGTGCCATGCCATGCCATGCCCGACCTTGGTTCGTCGTCTCGTTCGTGCGAATGCTCGGCAGGTCATTGGCGCAGGAGTCCCCGTATCTGTATCTGTATCCTGGTTTGGCAACGGATACTTGCCGAAGCCAGCTGGGAGTGCTGGAGCCTGCGTGTACCTGCGAATAGATGAGCAAGAAGCTGGCAGAAACCAGTCAAGCGTGGGCTGTGAGGTCCAGTCGATCCAGTCATTCCCGTTTGCCCTTGCACGCCACCACAGATCCAGGGGGATTTGGGAATGGACCATGTTGCCCTTCCCAGCTAGAGCCCAGCAGCATCCAGTCCAGGCCGCCCCAAGAGGAGCCAGAGCCTATGTACCTTGGAGTCTTGGACCTTGGTACATAGTAGGAGAGGAGCCTCTCGGCGGCGCTACCAGCCTACCGTGGGTGCGTGGATCCCCCCCCGGCCTCGTCGTGGCTCGCAGGAGGTCCTTCATGGCCCGTCCCAGGCAGTCTCTTAAAAGTACCTTAATCGCCCTCTCCACGCCCGGTGATCCCAACCACTCTCTGTTTTTCCCTCGCCCGTTGTCACGCTGACTCTCTTCGGTCTCCTTTCGGTGAGACGGTACGTTTTCGACTGGAATTCTGGAATTCAACTATTATTTTCTTCTTTGCAAAAGAGAGGCTGGACAACACTCGACGACGTCACACGTATTCTTCTTTTTTTGGTGGATACCGATTTGGACTTGTTTCGAGGAACAAAGGACTGAGCAATAGGAAAAAGAGACAGAGCAAGAGCGCGAAACATACAGCAGGGGGAACCGAACATCTGAGGTCATTGGACGAACACCCACCACCACCACCAACACCAAACGCCAGGCAAAAACGGAAACAACGACCGTTGAACCCGACCCTTCCAACCTCACTCTGGAACTTACAACCACATCACCACCCTCTCTGCACCTTCCTTCCCTCACGCTCTTTTTTCTTGCTCTTTGCACCGTTTGCACCTTCCTTGAAAACATTTTCCACATTCACTAAAAACCACGTGAGATACGTCGCTTGTTGATCACACGCCCCCCCTCCCTTTCAGCAAATCAGCGCTCGGTTTCTGCTTTCGAATATCGAACAAACCACACGCTCGTTCTTTCCCATTCAATCCAAACTCCGTCAGCGGCGGTGTACACTCGTTTTTCTCTCATTCCAAGACAACACCCAAAAAAGATCGCGCTACGCATCACATTCAAGCCATTGTCAACGTCTTCGTTGTCTTGTTTTACTTCATTTTCGTCATCCAGCAATCCGGGCATTTTCAGCTTTTTTGAAAATCCCCATCACTCACTCACCTGCTCAAATTCTCCACACTCGACAGAAGAAATTCCGGCTCCTCAATTCCGAAAAGGACGCGGCACGAGACACTGCGAAGGAACCACCTGAGAGACGCACAATATATTGACGTTGCTTCGTCCCCCGTCTTCTCATACGTCAACTTCAGCCACCTGCCTTCTCTCAATCTGTTCAACCGGCTGCTGCTCGGCCAGATTCAGATCGACCTTGCCTTGATTTGGATCGCCAATACTCCGACCGCTCTCGCTTCCAGAGAAACGATCAGCACAAGGGTATCGACGCAAAAACCATCCGGACTTTTCTTCCACTGGCTGACTTGACCTACCGTCATTCAGCTTCGCACATCACTCACCTCGAGGTTGGACGCATTCCTCAGTGACTCGGTCTCCTGCAGCACCTCGACTCATCACACGTCACCGTCGACACTGTGCTGATACTTACAAAGGCTTCTGCTTCACTTCTTCGGAACAGGCCTGCTATCCCCCGTTCTTTCTTTGTCACTTTGCTCTCGATCCGAAGCACAATGATATTGTGACCGACCGGCACTATCGATAACAATCCGACTTCTCGCTCTCGCGCCTGTAGGACCTTTCTAGTAGACTAAGTAGTAGCCTAGCCAAACCGAACGAGGCTATCTGGCTCACTTCCTCGGGAGAAACGAATACCCCTTCACCTTTCATACTCGACTTTTGAGATTTACAGCAAACACAAACAACACATCCGACCAAATGGATTCTCACCGGCGCAGGATCGCCGGCCTGGTGGCGGATCTTATCCCCACCCAGATCCTTCAACAGCGTGCTCATGCCGCCGCCACGACGGGAGCGGCCGAGGCCTCCTCCACCATCTCTCCTTACCACTCCAACCTTGCCGGTGTCAACCAGCCCGTCAACATGCTGTTCAAGGACATGCTCTGGGCTAGCTTCGGTGGAATGGCAATCCTCGTCCTCGTCATCACCATCAGTCGCATTCTTTGGGCCCAGCTTCGTCACGTCTCCGCCATGTCTGTTGAGGGTGAGAGGCAAAACTACTGGAAGACGGCTCAGTGGAACTGGATGCCCAGCTTAAAGAAACATCTCATGTACGCTCCTCTCTGGAACAAGCGCCACAACAAGGAAATCAAGCTCTCGAGCGCTATTGGCATCGGCACGTTGCCCTCTCGCATGCACAGCGTCATCCTCGGATTCTACATCGCCAGCAACATGATTTACATGTTCTTCCTGAACTGGGAGAATGCCAACCTGTACTCTTTCTGCGCCGAACTCCGTGGTCGCTCCGGCACCCTATCCGTCGTCAACATGGTGCCGCTCATCATTCTTGCCGGCCGTAACAACCCGTTGATCGGCATGCTTCACGTCAGCTTCGACACCTACAACCTTCTCCACCGCTGGGTTGGTCGCATGTCCGTCATCGAGGCTGTCCTTCACACTGTTGCCTGGTTGATTGTCCAGATCGCCGACAGCGGATGGGATGGCGTTTGGCATAGAATGTCCAACGAGCTCTTCATCGGCTCGGGCATGGCTGGGACGCTCGCTCTCATCGTCATCATGATCCTGTCATTCTCCCCCGTTCGCCACGCTTTCTACGAGACCTTCCTCAACGTCCACATCATCCTCGCTTTCTTCATCTTCCTGATGACGTACATCCACTGCGCCGTCGCTGGTCTCCCGGGTGGCCTTCCTCAACTACCCTGGATGATTGCTATCTTCATCCTCTGGTTCCTTGAGCGCATGGCCCGCATTGTTCGTGTCGCTTACATGAACTGGTCTGACCGCGGTACCACCGACGCCATTGTTGAGGCTGTCCCTGGCGAGTGCACTCGTGTCACCATGAACCTCCCACGCTACGTCGACGTCAAGCCTGGCACCCACGCCTACCTGCGCTTCAAAGACATCCGCCCTTGGGACTGCCACCCCTTCTCCATTGGCTGGGTTGAGCACATCCCTGATCACCGCTCGCTGCCTCTCGGCGTGGACGAGGAGAAGGCTACGCTTACCGCCATTGACAAGAAGAACACGACGACCTCCATCTCTTTCATCATTGGTGCTCAGAGCGGCTTCACTCGCGATCTCTACAACGTTGCCCGCCAGAGCGGTGACCGCGCCATTCGCATGAAGGCTTGTGTCGAAGGTCCCTACAGTGGCCATCACTCACTCGACTCATACGGTCACGCTGTTCTCTTCGCTGGCGCCACTGGCATCACCCACGGTATCTCCTACCTCAAGCCCCTCATCGATGGCTACAACAACGGCAGCGTTGCCACGAGACGCATCACCCTCGTCTGGATCGTCCGTGACTACGAGGCCCTTGAGTGGGTTCGCCCCTGGATGGATACTATCCTTCGCCTTCCCAACCGGAAGGATATCCTCCGTATCCAGCTATACATCACTCGCCCTCAGAACTCTCAGCAGATTGTTTCTGCATCCAACACGGTTCAGATGTTCCCTGGTCGCCCCAACATCCCTCTGATTATGAAGCGTGAGGTATCGGAGCAGCAGGGCGCCATGTGTGTCCACATCTGCGGCCCCGGTGCTCTCGCTGACGATGTGAGATCTGCTGTGAGAGAGGTGCAAGATGAGGGCACAGTAGTTGACTTTGTGGAGGAGAGTTTCACGTGGTAGAGGGAAGAAGAGGAAGAAAGATACCCCACAACGAATCCGAAGTGGACATGATTTTCAAATCTTTGGGCGTCAACGGTACCAAGCGGGGAAAAGCGCAGTGTTTTTACCATCTCTTTTTATTGCGGATCATCAGGATCAGATCGACAGGACATGCTTCTCACGGCCGATGCCTTGTCTCTAATGGCTCGCTCTCTTCTAACTGTGTACATATTTCTCACACCAACTCTTTGAGGCTGAACACATGGATGAAAAGGTGGACTTTGGACACCCTTTCTCTCTACGGTTGCCTCTGGCAGTTTTTTCTGGTCTCCCCAGGTTTTCTGGGAAGACATTTTGTCTAATTGTTGGACGTATATATCCCCCCCACACACAGACTTACATCTCCCGCTG
Organism: Colletotrichum godetiae; assembly: GCF_030913485.1. Lineage (NCBI taxonomy): Eukaryota > Fungi > Ascomycota > Sordariomycetes > Glomerellales > Glomerellaceae > Colletotrichum > Colletotrichum godetiae. The sequence goes on along the minus strand of NW_026851249.1, from coordinate 980,580 downwards.
CGAGACAAAGCAGAGGGTTGATGTGACCCTGTCGTTGTAAATAGCACCCGCCTGCCATGAAGATAGACCTACCTAGACGAAGACGTCAAATCAGATTTCAAACAAATCTGCCGTTCCCTGGCTGACCATTAAGTGACCTCGCGTGTACTCTGACCAACGTGACGAAGAAGTAACCCATGGCGACTGTAGCTCTAGTTTCTCAACGTATATCAGATATCGTCGCTTCACGCGTTCTCAGTCAAGGTTAGCCTGTGTGGCCCCAGAAAGGGAGTTCAGAGGGCGACTTGTCAGCCACAACCTCCGCATCATAATTACTCATAGTGTCTAGGGTCGCACTTGCTAGACGACGTTGCCAACTACCACTCTCTCGAATAAGGAAGTCGCAAGTGGATGTGCGGAGTCTGAGACATCTGGTTCATCTAGTCCAGCTGTGACTCAGTCCATGACGGAGCTGGCGTGGCCAAGTCAGCCAAGCGGCTGGAGTAGCACGAGGATGGCTGTTTTCATGCGGATATCATACATTGCAATCCGATCCTGGATTCAATTCGTGCTACACTGCCAAGGTCCTGTAGTTGACGTAAGTACTCTGGGAGTTGAGATTACATCTTTAAAGAGGGCTTTAGACTACCAGCCGGGAGGTAATGACCCTCATTGACAGGCTGTGGGGTTATCCATCGTGGAAAGCATCGGCTTTGTGAGAGACCCCAGAACCTAGAAGGCTGCAAGCCAGCCGCAACAAGTCAAATCCAACCTCATCCATTGGAAAGTTTGGTTCCCTTCGATCAGCCTCATCGATCCTGGAGAGTCGCGGTGAAGGGGTTGAACGTGCGATGCAAACCGAGCCGGTCATCGGCGGGGGGGCTCAAAGGGTGTGGGACCCGGCCCCTCTCCGAACCACCACATGGCACACGATAAGTTGAACCGTGGGGTTCCTGCGGAAAACTTGAATAATTTGCGAGCGATGTTCGGAGATGGCTTGGGATGACACGGACGGTTAGGTTCGGCATATGTTCAATGAGAAGTCGTCCCCTTGCACTGTTGATTATCAAACTTGGCTTTCAGATTGAATAGCGAGCTTGCTGCTGTAGGTAGTGGATTCCAAGTGTTCTGGAAGCGCATTGTGTGGCCGAGCTCTGCAAGGAGTGACCGTCTTCTTGGAGCACCTTGGATGGTGAGAACGAGTCAGTTCATGCAGCCTCTACCAAGGATTTGAGAAATCAGACGAAGGCCAGAGCAGAACCGATAGGAGTTTGCAGTTCTGAGTACACACAATTGTTGGCGTGACGGCCGAGTAATAACCGTCTTAAAACAGCCCATTGGTCGCGATGACAACATACCTAGCCTGCCCGTCGTGGACGGTTGCTGCCCGCCTGCAGTTTGCGCAACTTCCAACCCCGCCATCCGCAACCGGTGACACCGGCCAATTAGGGCCGTTGAATGTCGTCCAGAGGGCGTCCGAGAGGGCGTGATGTGGGGTCTGTGTGCACGGGCACTTGCCCCGCCTTGACATTGAATTTGGAGAAAGAGCGAAGGAGGGTAAAAAAAAAAAGTAAAAAATATTTTTTGAGGAAAAAAATAAAGATTGGTTTGGCAATTGCGGCTGGTGCGACTGCCTTTGTCCAATGCGAAGGAGCTGGGCAGCGATTTGCGGCCCTGCGCTGCGGGAAAGGGCAGATTGCATGTGCATCCATCCAATAGCTAATACTTGCCTTCGTAGTGCCTTCTTCAATTTTCCCCGGCCGGCATGCGGGACGGGATAGACGTCTTCTGAGGTGTACGGTGACAGGCAATGGAACGACAGGAAGTGGAGTGATGGGACAGACCAGACATGCGCGTGGCCGCTCTAATGACAAGATTCCATCCAATCCAGCACAATAAAAATTGAAATGGGCATAACAGCAAGCGATTGAAGCATAGCCGGCGTGTAAGGAAAGGTACGTACGTCTGGGCCACTCCCTTCCCGTAAAGCCGTTTCTGATGGAGGGGGGGGTCGGCCATGGCTCTCCACGTCCTCCGTGCTCGTAATCCCCGGATCTTTGCGACTACGAACTTTGTGACTCAATTCTTTTTTCCCCCTTCCCGTTCTTCCCTTCCACCCCTGACTGTGAATTACAATCCCAACGACTGTTCTTCTACAAATACTCTCTTTAGCTTCTGATCTTTTTTGCTTCTACCCGCAGGTCAAGCTATTCTCTCTCTCGTCTTCTCCAAACCAAACTGTGACGCCATCCCACCAGGAACAGATCCGCCCCTCCATTCATCACCTGGAAATCTGCCCCGCACTCGCCCAAGATGCCCATGTAGGTGACTCAATTGCCGCCCAAAAACCACACGAGAAACCAGACACAAGCTGCCTTGGAGATTTTAGACTGACATTGATCTGGCTAGGCTCAAGGAACCGTGGAAGAAGTACAAGCCCTTCCCGGCTCTTAACCTCCCGGACCGTCAATGGCCCTCCAAGACCATCACAAAAGCCCCTCGCTGGCTGTCGACCGACTTGCGCGATGGCAACCAGAGCTTGGTTGACCCAATGGTTTGTCTTCCCCAAGGTCCCTCCGATGTCTCGTAAAGGCGACACTAACATGGCTTTCCTGCACAGAACGGTGACGAGAAGTGGCGCTACTTCAAGATGCTGTGCGACCTGGGCTACAAGGAAATCGAAGTCTCCTTCCCCTCTGCCTCGCAAACCGACTTCGACTTCACCCGCCGCCTCATCGAGACCCCCGGCGCCATCCCCGATGATGTATACCTTCAGGTCCTCTCCCCCTGCCGCGAGGACCTCATCAAGAGGACAGTAGAGTCCCTCAAGGGCGCCAAGAACGCCATCGTCCACATCTACCTTGCCACGAGCGAGTGCTTCCGGAGGGTAGTCTTTGGCTTCACCGAAGACGAGAGCGTCGAGCTCGCAGTCAAGTGCGCCAAGCTGGTGCGCTCCCTGACCAAGGACGACCCCTCGCAGTCCGGCACAAATTGGCAGTTCGAGTTCAGCCCAGAGACCTTCTCCGACAGCTCCCCCGAGTTCGTCGTCCGCATCTGCGAGGCCGTCAAGGCCGCCTGGGAGCCCACCGTCGAGGTGCCCATCATCTTCAACCTCCCCGCCACCGTCGAGATGTCCACCCCCAACGTCTACGCCGACCAGATTGAGTTCTTCTGCAGAAACGTCACCGAGCGCGAGAAGATTGCCGTCTCCCTCCACCCACACAACGACCGCGGATGTGCCGTCGCTGCTGCAGAGCTGGCCCAGATGGCCGGCGCCGACCGTGTCGAGGGCTGTCTCTTTGGTAACGGCGAGCGCACCGGCAACGTCGACCTCGTCACCCTCGGCCTGAACCTGTACACCCAGGGCGTCCACCCTAACGTCGACTTCTCGGACCTGAACCGCGTCATCGACATGGTCGAGGTCTGCAACAAGATTCCCGTCCACCCCCGCGCCCCCTATGGCGGCTCCCTCGTCGTCTGCGCCTTCTCCGGCTCCCACCAGGACGCCATCAAGAAGGGCTTCCAAGTCCGCGACGCGACCGTCAAGTCCAACGACGAGCACTGGCAGATCCCTTACCTGCCCCTCGACCCCACCGACATTGGCCGCACCTACGAGGCCATCATCCGCGTCAACTCCCAGTCCGGCAAGGGCGGCGCCGCCTGGATCATCCTCCGCAAGCTCCAGCTCGATCTCCCCCGCGGCCTGCAAGTCGCCTTCTCCAAGGTCGTCCAGGACAAGGCCGACCAGCTCGGTCGCGAGCTCCTTTCGGACGAGATCACAGACCTCTTCGAGTCGACATACTACCTCCACGACAACCCGCGCTTCACCATGCTCGACTACAGCATCGCAAACGACCGCTCGCAGTCTCCGGCGCCGCCCCAGCCCGGCAAGACCCAGGACACAAAGAACCTCAAGCGTGTGTTTGAGGGCGTCGTCTCCATCGACGGCAAGGAGTACAAGCTGCGCGGCCGCGGCAACGGTCCGATTTCCAGCTTGGCCAACGCCCTCAAGAGCGTGGGCGTCACCCTGGATGTCGAGGACTATAAGGAGCACGCCATTGGTGCCGGCCGTGATGTCAAAGCCGCCACGTACATTGAGTGCACAGCCACGGGCACCAAGCAAAAGTACTGGGGTATCGGTATCCACGAGGATGTGGTCCAGAGTTCTCTGACGGCCTTGTTGAGTGCTGCCAGCAACGTAAGTCAAGCCTCTTTGATGTCTCTACATGGTGTTCTCATGAGTTCTAATCATTGTCATTCCAGTTTGTCGGCAGCCGTCCCGGAAGCCCCATCGTTGCGAAGCCCATTCCCTCAAGATCCTTGAGCCAGGAGCTGGACCTCGAGACACCGAACGGAACCAACGGCGAGGTACCGAGTGTTGTCTCCGTCCTGGAAGAGAAGGCGAACGGCTTGTAAGGGAAGGAAGGGCTATACGGTAACGGATAATTGTTTTGTTTTTCAAGCATATAGGGACATGAGAAAAGTTTGGTTCAAAATGCATATCCGGGGCAGAAAGAGAGGTCACAGAACAAAAAGGACAAATGAATGGCATGTATGATGAGATGATATTCTGTCGCATGTCGATTACCGGTGATGAAGTAGCAAGGCTGAAAAGCTCTGTGTTCTCTTATACTGGTTGATTATATCAATGGAAAGCACGTCTCAAATCTTGCTGATAGGTTCCTTCTCATTGACCAACCCGGAGCTGAAGGTGAGATGACGGGAATCGAAGACATGGATCGCACGGAGCTCATGTTTTCGAGATCCTCGCGTATCTGTTTTTCTCCCTAGCTATCTCCTGTCTTCTCCGATCAACGATGGGATTCAGTGGACGACTGCGATGAGGTCCCAAAGTTCTCGTAGGTGTCTTCTTACTCATACATAAATACAGGATAATTGAAGTAAATCAGAGCCCAGCAAGCACCTTGGCAACGCTTGGTTTCTAGGTGTACAAGGCCTAAGACAGACGCTGCGACTGCGAGAAATCAATCTTCCTGGTCTTCGCTAGACAGAGCCTTGCCTGACCTCGCTGGTCGTCTTGAGGATGTACACGGTAGGTAACAGAAGGTACCTTACTTTATGTGTCTATAATTACGCTCTATCTGCCTCCTACACTATATTCTAGGATGAATACCCCTAGAGTGAAGAACGAGGTAGGAGTCAATGTGCTTTTAGAAGTTGCCCTGGAGCTTCAATCTGGTATGGAGAGTACAAAGATAGCCCATGTCACCATAAGTGGACATCGACGGCATCGAATCAAAGAAATGACTTCGTCGATCACACGTCAAGACGCAATGTTCGTCTTGCACCTGGGCCTTCGCTGGTAGCCTGGCGAGGGAAGAATAGATGTGGCGGTAGAGGGGTTTTATAGGTCTGGGCCGACCTCCATTGGGACTATTCAGCCCAATACAGATACATACACTGATATTTGGGATCCTGGATTAACAGCAGCGTCGGTGGCAGACTTCGCTCGATGTAGTCCCAGGACGTATCGGGGGCCGATGATCATGCCATGGTTCGCGTTTGCTCCATCACCTGGTAATGGACGCGCGCTGTGCTTCAAGACCAGATGCCTGTCGATTACTGATGTAGAGATCCAACCTCTTCTCGGAGTCCTGGGTCAATCAGTCTTTGCTCACGACACTGGTCCTTCCCCCCCTCTTCATTCTAAGACGTGTACTGCTTGTTTTCGCCACATCAGAGCGGATTCCTCCATAACATAAAGGAGGTTGACCCGCGCTCAGGGTTCCTTTCTCTTCCAAGCACGCCAACATTGTGGCTCGGTGTTATTAGGAAGAGCATATTCGGCTCAGCGTTGTTACTGAAGTCCGTCCAGCGCAGAGATTCCGGTCGTGGACGAGAAAGTGCGAGCATAAGAATCAAGGGAAGAGGATCAAAAGTAGTGTTTGTAAGAGCAGGCCTCCATCATAGATAAAGTAATTTTCATGGGATATAATGAGGAATGGAGACACAAAATCATGACAGGCTGCCATAGTGGTAAGTGTTTGCAAGGGATTAGGGGTTGAGCTGGGCTTCAAAAGTCATCGCACTCCCTACAATACGTCACCTGTGCGAAGTTACCATGAATGGATGACTCTTCATCTCCTGTTCCTCTTGGAAAGGCTGGAGCAGCTCAATAGCGTCTGGGGGCTGCCACCCATTCATCTCCGACGGCGACCATGAGTCTTTTTACAGAGCCCGAGTACTCTTGACCTGGGCTTCGCCCCTCTCAACTGCGGCGAGTCAAATCACACGAAGAGCACACAAGATGGCATGGTTAATGCGGATTTTGGAAGACTACGTGTGGCGAGGTATGCATCCGAATTGAGATTCTCTCAATACACTGTTGTTGCAAATGAGGGATGAAGGACGCGAATGAGTGTTGAGTGCGACAGGCAGCCGGCCGTTGCTACTGATGATGTCTTCCGACCTCAGGATGCATGAGTACATACCTTGTGAAGTGCCGGGTGAGCTTAGGAGCTAGCCTAGGTATCTATGCCCGGAAAACATAATCGAGTTGAGAATGGAAACAACAAGTATCTACATCATTAAAACGTTTCAGAGCATATCACGAGGCGTACTTGACGGGCCATTCATATTGCGGAAACCGACCTTGACCTTCTTGGTATCGTGCCCCCAACATCAAGTAGGGTTTCATCAACCAGGTAATCGGCTCAACTCCAGCAAGCCAAGATCCACGGAATTTTATTGAATCCTTCATTGATTCGTGCCCACAGAATAGTCAGATGACCAGGAGTTGCGAAGTGAGTCGCGGGGGTTCAATTTGAGCCAAGGCAGGCGAGTAGGCGCTCGGATCCAGGTGCCTGGGAAAGAGATGACGTCGGGCTAACACCTTTTTGCGGGCTCGGATGGTGCCTGTCACCCCAACCGGACCGGCAGCAACCACAGGGCACAAAGCAGCAGCCTTACGCACCTGCATTATTTGGGTTCGGTAAGAAGCAAACAGTCGTCTCAAGACACCCCCGAATGTGGTCTTTATCTCAACACCGTCGGTACTTTTTGCCCTGTCTCCCGTTCCCTAGCGAGAGTAAGGTAGGCACGGAACATGGGCCGAGAAGAGGGGCAGCAGCGTTGGATTGGGCTGCTGACCATCAACCTGGCTGAGCAAGGGGCATCTCGTATTTTGTGTCTTTTTGCTGCAGTTTTAGAGTCCAGTGAATAAAGGCCATTTCAGTTTTGAATTTATGCATTCTCCACGAGCCGTGTCTCTGTCAGGAAAAAACATAGCTGACTCTTCCATTGACTCTGAGAGGGAACGAAGCGAAGGGGGCAAAGGGCAGCCCGGCAACGCCAGGCGCAGCTGCAGCCCTGACGCCCCATTGTGAGTCTGCCCGTCTATTGTGTGGGGTTTCTCGCCTGATGAGGTTAGCCTCACTGTTTGTCTTTTCGGTGTTGGTGAGATGAATCCGGGCGGAGATGGGAGTAGAGACTGGAGACACAATACTGTGGGATCTGAAGAGACTTTGTATTCTGGTGTTGAAGACGCCAAACGAAAAGTATGGAGGGATGAGCGCCTAACTCCTACCTAGTCCCAGGGAACCGTCGGATACGTACAGGAGAGGCGGGACCACACGGTGTCAAAGACATGCCGCAATAGGAAAGGAAAAAAACAGAATGCCTCATTCATTATTTTGATTCACTTTCTGCCCCTCCCCGCCCTCGGTTGATTCATATTTTGGCCGAAAGTTCAGTAGGTATCCCCCCCGGCTCGTGTGAACGGTCGGTCCATCCAGAGACGCCTGAAAAGCAACATCCAAACGGACTTGCAGTGCCGTTGAAGATGTAACAATGTCCACAGACATAGGGAGAAGGAGTGTTTCTCGTTTCCGTGCCTTCCTCGTCAGTTCAAGGAGGTAAGGTAGCCAACAATTTCTAAAAGTGCAGGTGCAGACGAAGCTAGAAGCAGACGGAAACGACCCCTCTTCGGTTTTGTGCATCAGAAACCTCTCTCCTTCCCCACACTCATTTAACGTCCTATTTTTTTTTCCTCAGTCGTTTCTTTTTTACCCTTGCTCCTATCGGCTGGCCACCGTCGGGTCACCTTGCCAGCCTGTAGAAAGTGGCGGTTTTACATGTCCATGCCAGGTACCTCTTGGAGCTGCGTATCCCGCACTGTAAGGTATTGTCTTTTGGTATCAGTACTCCGTAGAAAAGAAGGCGCAAGACCTTGCTGCACCTAAGCAAGAGGATGAACTAAAAAAACAGAAAGGTGACGACTAGACATCCACTGCTGCTGGTGACCTTCCTCAGGGGATCACCTACCTATGCGTATTCACCGCCCATTGTATGCTGTCTCTAATGCTCCCGCTGTCACCACCATCCCCCCCTTCCTGGATTCTCCTCTATTGCTCCTGCTGCTTTAATTGCGTCCCTGGGCTGAGGTACCTACCTGGCTTATTACGGTGCACCACAACTGCGTAGCGGGCCATTCAATACTGTAACTGGGCAGCAGCCTGAGATCGTCAACAACCTCGTCCAGGTCCCGCTCCTATTTTTTCCTCTCCTTCACCAACCCAAAGGGAAACAGAGAGGGAAAAAAAATAAAACCATAAAAATCCTCACATTACACCACTCGGTTCCCGCGTTTGTTTACTGTCGCAACCATCTTTTCTTTGCGGTACGCCCTCTAATTCTTGCAAAAGGCCTTACCACAAGACATCGTCTTTTGGCGCATCATTTTAATTCGGAACCCAGAGCGAATCCTTTTTTGCCGTGTTTCTCTCTCACACAGATACGATACAGGCATATTCTCTCGCTTCCTTCTACCTCTCTCTGCCGTCCGTTCGGTTCCGGTCATTCTCTCTCTCTTCCATCCTCCCACCTACACTCACAAGGTCGCCGCTCTCAACGCACTGCCGACCCTGCCCCTGGCGCCCGCTTCACACACCACCTTACGCCAACCAAACCTTTGGTCCTGTCTTCTCTGCCTAGACCACCCGCCGCCACAAAACACCCCCGCGTCTCCCGCTTTTTGCTCTGACTTCAGCTGCGGTGCCTTGCTGAACCCTTTCCCTCCCACCTCCTGACACGTGCAACTTGTCAACGAGCCCCCCTCCGAACCTCTCCAAACATCGGCACTGGCTCAGCCTTACCTCCTTCAAACCACCACACATCGAGAGCGGCAAACATGTCGGGCTCAGAGATCAACCAGGTTTTGGCCAATTCGCTGTCGCCAGGTAAGCAATTTTGCGTCCTCGTCGTGGTTTTGGCCTCGTTCATTCTTCGCGGCACCTGCCAGGTTTTGCATCGCCAGCAAATCCTACCCCCTACTCTCCCCCAAATTGTCGCCAGGGCAATGGAACAGAACCTACTCTTTCTTAGCCTCCTCCTTCACACCGCGCATCACCGAACCGCCACAACCTCCATGATCATACTGACATTTTGAATAGACGCGAACTTGCGCAACGCTGCCGAGCAGCAACTTACACAAGCAGCCGACAACAACTTCGTATGTGCCCGCCCACTTTTGCATCCCGAGTGCCCCCTCCCCCCACCGCCGCTGGCAAATTTGCTAACCATCCTTCCCAACAGCCCCTATACCTCGCAACCCTCGTTCAAGAGCTTGCAAACGACAACGCCGATGGTTCCATTCGTGCCGCCGCAGGTCTCGCCCTGAAGAACGCCTTCACTGCCCGTGACTTTGCCCGTCACCAAGAGCTCCAGGCAAAATGGCTCCAACAGACCGACGACGAGACAAAGACGCAGGTCAAGAACTTGACCCTGCAGACCCTCGGCTCCTCCAACTCCCAGGCCGGTCAGGCAGCTGCTCAGGTCATCTCCTCCATCGCCTCGATCGAGCTGCCGAGAAGTCAGTGGCAGGACCTCATGGGCATCCTCGTCAAGAACATTAGCGAGGGTGGCGAACACCAGAAGCAGGCCTCCTTGACCACGATCGGTTACATCTGCGAAAGCCAAGATCCCGATCTGCGAACGGCTCTCATTGCTCACTCCAACGCCATCCTGACCGCCGTCGTTCAGGGTGCCCGCAAGGAGGAGACGAGCCTCGAGGTTCGCTTGGCTGCCATCACGGCCTTGGGAGACTCGCTCGAGTTCGTCGGTAACAACTTCAAGCACGAGGGCGAGCGCAACTACATCATGCAGGTTGTTTGCGAGGCCACCCAGGCCGATGACTCCCGGATACAGCAGGGCGCCTTTGGATGCCTCAACCGCATCATGGGTCTCTACTACGATAACATGCGCTTCTACATGGAGAAGGCTCTGTTTGGCCTCACCATTCTGGGCATGAAGTCTTCGGATGAGGATGTTGCCAAGCTGGCTGTTGAGTTCTGGAGCACCGTCTGCGAGGAGGAGATCGGTATCGAGGACGACAACGCTCAGGTCGAGAGCGCCGACCAGATGAGACCCTTCTACAACTTCGCTCGCGTAGCAGCCAACGAGGTTGTGCCCGTCCTTCTTCTGCTTCTGACCAAGCAGGACGAGGATGCGGCCGATGACGAGTACAACTTGGCCCGCGCCGCCTACCAGTGTCTCGCCCTTTACGCCCAGGCCATTGGTGCCGCTATCATCAGCCCCGTGCTACAGTTCGTTGAGGGCAACCTGCGTGCCGAAGACTGGCACCACCGTGATGCCGCCGTCTCAGCTTTCGGCGCCATCATGGACGGCCCCGATGAGAAGGTCCTCGACCCCATCGTCAAGCAGGCTCTTCCTATCCTTATCGGCATGATGGACGACAGCTCCCTGCACGTCAAGGACTCGACCGCCTATGCCCTCGGCCGCATCACTGAGAGCGTGTCCGACAGCATCGACCCCAACCAGCACCTCGACCCTCTCATCCGCTCCCTGTTCAACGGCCTTATGAGCAGCGCAAAGATAGCATCTTCGTGCTGCTGGGCTCTCATGAACTTGGCCGAGCGCTTCTCCGGCGACCTCGGTGCCGCCCAGAACCCTCTGACACCCCACTTCAACCAGAGCGTCACCAACCTGCTTGGCCTAACGGCCCGCCCCGACTGCGATTCGTACGTCCGCACCGCCGCTTACGAGGTTCTCAACGTCTTTGTGCAGAACGCTGCTAGTGAGAGCATGCAGCCCATTGCCTCTCTCTCCGGCGTCGTGATTGAGCGACTCGAAGGCACCATTCCCATGCAGACCCAGGTCGTTAGCGTCGAGGACAGGATCATGCTGGAGGAGATGCAAACTAGCTTGTGCACCGTTCTTCAGGCTATCATCCAGAGACTCGACAAGGAGATCATTCCCCAGGGTGACAGAATCATGCAGACACTTCTCCAGATTCTGAGCACTGTGGGCGGCAAGTCCAGCGTTCCCGATGGTATCTTCGCCACCATCAGCGCTCTGGCCAACGCTATGGAGGAGGACTTCTCCAAGTACATGGAGGCTTTCACGCCCTTCCTCTACAACGCTCTGTCGAACCAAGAGGAGCCCGCTCTGTGCTCCATGGCTATCGGTCTTGTTAGCGACCTGACGCGATCCCTTGGCGAGCGCAGCCAGCCGTACTGCGACAACTTCATGAACCACCTGCTTCACAACCTCAAGGTACGTTATCGCTGCCGACTGACTTTCAAGTGTTTTCATTCACTCTTGTGGATGTGGCTTTGGATCGGCAACATGCGTGTAAGAGTCTTGCTAACAATTCTCACAGAGCACCGCCTTGAGCAACCAGTTCAAGCCTGCGATCCTGCAGTGCTTCGGTGACATTGCCGGCGCCATTGGTGGTCACTTTGAGACTTACCTGTCCGTCATCGCTCAGGTTTTGCAGCAGGCGGCGACCGTGAACGCCGGTCCCGAGGGCCCCTACGAGATGTACGACTACGTCATCTCTCTTCGCGAGGGTATCATGGATGCCTGGGGCGGTATCATCGGAGCTATGAGGTCCGGTGGTAAGAGTGAGTCTCATCCGATAACTACTTCTGCCCATCTACATTGCGTCCGCTAACAAGTCTCTGCAGCTCCGGCGCTTCAGCAATACGTGCCTTCGATCTTCCAGTTGTTGAACATGATTGCCAGCGACATGAACCGTAGCGAGGCGCTCATGCGTGCATCCATGGGTGTTATCGGCGACCTGGCTGAGGCTTACCCCAACGGCGAGCTCGTCGACGTTTTCCGCCAGGAGTGGCTCACCGCCCTCATCAAGGAGACCAAGACCAACCGCGAGTTCCAGCCCCGAACCATCGAGACCGCTCGCTGGGCACGCGAACAGGTCAAGCGTCAGCTTGGCGGTTCTTCCAGCGTCATGGCGCAGACTTGAGCTTTGTAAAGCTTGAGGCTGACGCTGTATTTCGACTTGTTTGATTATTCACACCCAACCAACCCCCCAAGCCCAGCACGTATCCTGGAGCAGCCGGTTTCTCTACCGAAACCTGGATCTGCGTCAAACGGAGGAGAGAGAGAACAGCCAATCCCAGCTCTTGCCACAACACAGCATCGAAGACACGGAGCTCCCTCGCGTGTATATAGACACCCTTGCACCACCACCACCCCAGGACTAATTTCACCCAATACCCCTTGTCAGCACACCATATCACATCACGAAACTGCACCCCCTTATTCAATCACTTCACCTACCCCTTGGCTGTTATCTTCTGGACTTTGATTTTCGCGACGGAAGGCTGGATTAGAGAGAAGGCGGGAGTCCTCATTGTCATGTACGCCTCGCATAGAAAGCGCGTTGGCGACCTAAAAGTCATGTAGAAGGAGTTTCCCTCAGATGGAACATGGAGTTTGATTTCATCCTTCGACGGGGAAACGAGAGCAATGAGAGATGGGGAAATGAACAACGTCAATACACATTTCGGAGTCGGCCATATCCCAACTCGGAAGAACCCACTCGGTCAAGTGATCAGGTGGGCCGGGAAAGGAAGAGTCTTTAGCCTCTCTGGAGGCTTCTGCTCTAGGCCATACTTGTATGCGATTTCGTCGGAGCCTCTTTCCTTTACTGGAAAAGAAGACTTGCGCGCACCAGGCGGGCGGATGAGAAGAAAGGGCCTTGCGAAATGGGCAAATCACAGGAGAGTGTAGGCGCAGCGAGGAGAGACGGATCCTGCAGAGGAAGAAACAGACGGCACACAACGCGCTTATGACGAGGCCAAGTGGCTTCATGTCTGGCACTGATTGATAGTCGCAGAAGTTCAATGAGTTTTGCCCCCTTTATCTTTGGAAGTGAATGACTGTGGTGTGTTGAGATGAGATGAGATGTACTTGGATGTCGTGACTGTTATCCTTCGCGGGGAAGATGTCTCCCAAGTTTATCGATGGATTTGCGTTACCTTGCTACGATGATGGAGGTATCTTTATCCTTTGACGACATCATCATCCCGCCAACAAGCCTATGAATACCGTGTAGAATTCCACCGACTCCTTTCTATTCAGACTGCATTTGCCCAAGCCGCGGTGCTGAGTTTCGGTGCGTTTTCACCGCAACGAGATTAAGTTTGCCTCTCGGGTACGTTTCTTTTACTCCAGGAAGGGAAGTTGTTTTGCAATTCTCGAGAATTGAAGTAGGGAAGCTCGACTTTTTTCTGCGGAAAGCAGCCCCTTGAGTATGTATTGGTCGCCTCATGCTTTTATATATTGATTTCAATCAATTCTTATTCGAAAGCGTCATGTGTACTCTTGTGGAACGAGCCCCAAAGACAAACTCCATGAGTCTGATGGATGATCTGGGAATTTCCATGAGCAAAGTATATTGGGCTCGTCCGGTTCTTCCCGGAGTGAACTACGTGCCCTTATCTCCTGAGTTCGTGAGTATGGATATCGATGCTACTCAGCCGACATGACAAGGACGATATCCACCCCCCGCCCCTTGATTCAGATCCTCAGTCTCCTCCGCGGACTGGCACAAATAGTGCGCTTCACATGATGGCACGCGATCGTTCCACACGAAATCCGTCTCCTGAGAAACAAGAATATGATGGGGAAACGCACTTAATTCACTCTGGTATCTCGATCTAGAAATATGTATAAGCCAAACATAACCCGAAAAGGGGGTACGAAAAGATGGCCAAAAACAGAGAATAATGACGGCTAGATGGCTCCAAAATGACCCAATGACCCGAAGGTTTTCCGTCTATGATTTGCGCCAGCCCTCCGAGGTTTTTGTGCATCAAAGTTGACTCTCCTCTCTTTTCCCCTTCCTTATTTTCCGACGTGGCGCCCAATCTCTAGATATGATTAAATAGGTTGATGTAAAAAAAAAAAAAGGAAACGACCGAATCGCTCAGATATAAACGCTCGAAACCCAAAGTGTTCTTTCTCACACGCACAAGCTTTCCAACCTCTCTCTCGTCTTCTTCTCCGAGTCTTGCCTGTTTCCCACCTCCTTCTGCCTCAATGGAGGCCATTTCAGCCGTATACATCACGTGGACCCAAACCACCCCAGCCCGGCTGCCCCATTCCCGATCCAGCTTGTTGCCTGGACCGGCGCAGTGCCATCGAACCAGCTCTGGAGCTCACACTCGAAGCCATCCGTGCCAGGGCCGAGGACGATGGAGGTGGATCCAGGTGAATTGTAGAACGCCGCCACCGCCGCGGCCGTATTCGGATCGTAAGGATTCGTCGACGGCGGAGGCTGCGCCGGCGCACCAAGGATCGGGCTTGTGGTATCGAAGGAGGCAGCTTGAACAAGCATGCCCATGCCGTTGTTTGGACTGTAGGGGGGAGGGGCTTGGGAGTAGAGCGGTGGAGAGAATTGCGGATGTAGTTCTGGGGGTAGATGTTGATGTTGTGATTGTTGCATGTGAGGTGTCGGAGGATGTTGGTGGCGTTGCTGATGTTGGAGTTGGTGGTGTGGCTGCGGTTGGTGTTGTAGCAGGTGATGTTGTTGGTGTGGCGAGAGGGTTTGATGATGTTGGGCCTGGTGCTGCTGTTGCTGGTGATGAAGCTGGGACTGCTGTTGGTGGGTGGTGTTCATGAGCGGCGGGAGAGGGAATGCGGAGTTGTGTTGCTGGTGCATTTGCTGCTGTTGCTGTAGGCTTGGTGACGGGCTTGGGGGAGGGAGGACGTTGTTGGATGCGTTGCTGCTGATGCTGCTGTGTCGTGGTGGCACTGGTTTCTTCTCGTTCAAGGGGGTTGCCGGCGGGCCTGGGAGCTGATACTTTGGCGCGTCGGCGCGTGGGCCTTTTGAGAAGTTGGATGGCGAGGGATGGAGCGGTCGGAGAGTCCGGTCATTCTGTCAAGACACGCGTCAGCTTTTCCTTTCGAGCACCAGTGGGTGGCATAAGGGTTGGTGACTTACGCCGTCAGCCATACTGCCCTCAAGACTAAAGGCGGCCGCTTTAGGATCGCGCGAGAAGCGCTCAAGAGATTCGAGCCAGCGGGAGGCGAGAGGCCAGGTCTGCTTGGACTCGATGAGAATGGACATGCACCGTTGGAGCATATTCGGAGCCTGCGCGACGATGTTTTTGTCGGAACAAACTAGTCATGGTTAGCACGATGCAGTCATATCCACAGCTTCTTAGTCCTCACTATTCCGGTACTTGACCAGGTACGTCGAGAAAAGGCCACAGCTGTAGACGCAGAACGACGCCATCTGGGCTCCTACGCCCTCTTCTGAGGATCTGACGCTGAACTGAGCATCGATTTGCTCGTATAACTCTCGCACATTCCGGAAGAGATCGTCCGACATGTTTGCGAAAAATGCCCTGCGTTGCATATCCTTCTCGCCTGGTTTGATGATGCTGTGCCGGTCAGCACGTTAAGAAGTAGTAGGATAGATGGCGGTTAAGCTTACTTCTCGAGATACGCACGCCTCAGCACAATGTTGCAGAGTTTCGTTATCATGGTGACTCCGAGGTAGGCCTGCACATGTCAATCACAAGTCCATTTGTAGTGATCCTCGGCACCTACCAGATCTTCGCCAACGGACTTGTGCCCTTTGAGAAGAACCATAGACCAACGGTGGTCTTGCGGAAGCTGCTGTTCCCAGCTTAGGATCTGCTTTGCTGTGATGGCGTACTCGCTCGCAGGGTCCCAAGGATCGGCGCTCTTCATCGTCGCCAACGCCCGGCGAGCGACTTTCCCCCAGTAGTAGTGTGCTTGCATCAGACTCGCAAACAGCGATCGAGATGGTTGATGGATCAGTGAAGGGTTCTCGCGGGCTGGTGGTGTATCCTCGAGGGCAGCGCGCGATAATGGCTCACGGCCGTATGCGAAGTCTTCCTCGTTGCTGGGGAGCAGAGCCGTGATGTCGTTTGCAGCGAGTGATACGGGGGAAAGAGCGCCGCAGTGAAGGTTGTCCTGGCCTACATGTTGTTAGCGAAAGCCGACTCGTCTTCGTTCGCGCGCGATCACTGACTGTGTAGCATCCACTGTTGTTTGTTAGCAAAGCTTCCTCCTTTTGATACAATGAACAACTCACCAAAGTCCTGCGCGCAGATTCCGCCCTGATAATCATCTCCCTCGTGGGATTCTTCATCTTGTAGAACTCCTCGCGATGCAAGTGCATCAAGACGGCCATCCTCGTGGCAATGCCAATGTTGATCTAGCAAAAGTTCAGCAGTGCCCATGATAATACTCCATGCAGGGAACTCACGTAGCTCCTGTTCCTCATACCACCACCTTGCTGCGCTAAACTCAACAGATAGAAGGCTTGGCATCTCTCCAGAGTAGGCTCTTGATACAGTTCGTTGAGCGCGAGGTTGCTGGCCCGTTCCATAAAGAAGTCGACGGCTTCCATCTCCCCATGGTACCTCTGGGCCAGGGCTGGTGAGAAGCGAGCCGAGACACTGAGAATGCCAAGCAGAAGGAAGACGCTGACGGATCGGTGGTCTCGCTGCAGCTGCTGGGGCAAGAGCTCCTTCGGAATGAAGCCTAGCTGGAAGTACTTCCGAGTGAAGACGTGGACGGCGTCGATGATTTCGGGAAGCGGTGGGAGAAGCTCCCATTCGTCTGCGGGCTTCCGAAGAGCTGGCGCGCCGGGACCACGGGGCACTTGCGCATCTGATGCGCTGCGTCGAGCCTTGTCGGCTTCTCGTTTAGCAGCCTTCTCAGCCCTCAAGCGAGGGTGACGATACTCGCGGTCGAGATCTGGCTGGCCTCGCTGGGGGAAGATGCTGTCGTTGATTAGCTTCGAGATCGCGTCACTGACGTTGCTTGGTGCTGATGGTACCATTCACTCGCTGGTATGCCCGCTTCGGCGCAGGATTTACACGGCGGCTGTCCCTTTTCATGTATACATTTGCTCCTCATTCGGCGACATCTGGAATACTGTTTAGCTCGTCAAATTCGCGATGTGTCCGCCGCACTGGCGAGCAGGACGAACCTCCGGCAGGCTATTGGAGACCTGCGCTTGATGGGTGGTTTTGACCCATTCTGCTGCTGGGTAGCAGGGTCGAAGGCGCCGATAGACTCGCTTCTCACGCTCACGTTGGAGCTCATGTTCAAGGTTGTCAGGTTTGGCTTGGTTTCTTCATCAAAGTCCATCGCTCATGGGTTCGACTGCGCCCAGCCTCGCGGGTCTGCCAGGTTGATTGCCAGCCTGGGTTGTATGCAGGCAAAACGCAAACCACAAAAGACAGACAAGAGTCAAGTAGACCGAAGCTGCGGGGATGTGGAACTAGTTGACGACCGGTGGGAACGGGAAACCTGGGGATTGGCCGTGAAGGATTTCGTGGAGAACGGAATCGGTCGATGAAGAAGCAAGCAGACCACACGTTCCGGGAGCCGGGACCGCTTGACGGGGCGTGGGGGCCAAGGGACGACTATAGGTAGTGTAGGCGGAAAAGAAGGTGGGAAAGGGAAATATGATATGATTAGTTTGTCAGGAGGTCGCGTTGTTTGATGGCATTCCACGTCCAGATGCTCGTAAAGGGACGCACAAGAGCGGGTATTTCCATCCAGGCGGTAATCCTCTTTTTTTCTTTTTTTCGCAGGTCTGGAATCAAAATGAAGGCCCAAACAGTTAGGCTCTGCCCTCGTTGGTCCCCCTGAAAGGTTCAAGCGTGGGATTAGAGTTTACCGGCTGCGAGCTCGAGGCGCGTCAGTGATCGGCACTGGTGTCTGCCGTGGCTTCGATGGCGTGAAGCGGACCCTAATCCCGAAGGGCGAGACGCTACGTTACTCTTTTGATGGAATCCTTTTTGTTTGATTAATCAATAGAGTGAATGGAGAGAGGGTCGAAGATTCGAACTTCCTTCTTGATCCTTGACGGGCCCCACGCGTTAATAAGTTGGGATAGACACACACAAGCTGAAAAAGGTCGGTCGATGGTTGGTGAACCTCTTCGGTGCCGGTTCGCCCACGTGCGATATCGAGGGACATGCCAAGCTCTTGGACGAGGTGGACCATGCGTTTCTCTCTTTGAAGCTGCACAGACCATGGACATGAGGGTTGGCACAGGGGATGACCCAGTGGGATTCGGACGTTGTTGAGTGTAACCTACGAGACACACAGAATAACGGCCACTTTGACTTTCAGCCACCCCGGTGGGCACCCCAGTGGGGGTTTGAGTTGCTGCAAGAGACTACCGTGGGTGCGTGGCTGTCACAGCTGCGTAGCGTACGGAGAGTAAGGTAGGTAGGTTGAGAACTTGAGGTTGGCCATTCTGGGGAGCGTCTGATGTCGCACGACGGTGCGGGAAGTGAGGCAACCATGGGACTGGCCGATGGCCGTTCCTCTGGCGCAAGGACTAGGATAGGGCATGACGGGCGTACGAATAAATGAGAGAATGGCGTCTCGCCAGGCTCTGCGAGTCAGTCTTGGATGAGGCTTGATTAACGTCATGCGGAGAGGACCTCGGAAACTGAGAAAGGCAGAAAAAGGCGGCGGGGAACTGTCCAGTCTCATCCAGGCCTGCCATTGCCAGGGAAGGTGAAAGAACCGCCGAATGGATGCCTCTCACTCTGAGTCTGCGGCACAAGGTAGCGTCGGATGGGGGCCAAAAACGGCATGTCCACAACCGCGGATCGGAGCCGTATAGGATCGATCACCGTCACCTTCCTCTCCCTCATGTTTCCTTTATCTTCGGCAAGTTTCCCGCCGCCCTGGGGCCCCTGTTAAGTTCACCTACGCAGTCATGCAATGTGCCGAGTTTTCGGTACGGTATACAGCGTAGGTGTCGCACTCGGCAAAATGTAAGTGATATAAAGTGAAGCTCCGGTATGCAGGTGCAAAGGATGAAGCGACCAGAATATCAGCGAGAATTCTTCTGTATGCGATTGGCGCCACGCTACGCGGCGCCGCGGCGGCGGCGGCACGCGCTGGGGCCTGTTCGTACTTTGGATCGGCTACGATAGCCTCTTGGAGTCTGGAGACTTGGACCAGTCGAGCTAGACGTGGCAGGCCAGACCGTCCTTTTCCCTGCAGGGACTGTACCTGGTGCAGGTCGAACGCAAACTCTCTTTCGTTGTCGCGCAAACGGTACGGATGAAGCCGAATCCTTCATAGTGCTACTGTTAGTCCGGTTTACAATAATAGGACTGGGCTTGCAACAGTGGTGAGTGGCGTGATGGGCACACTTTAAGCTCTTGCTCTTGGTGGAAAGTTTCGTCAACACCCGTGTTGCCATGATCCCTGGCATCTCCTTCTCCGCGGGTGGCCGTTCTGGCGTTCACTTCGGCCTCCGTAGGCCGTGTCTGGCTGACTGGCGACTGGCGACTGGCGACTTGGAGTCTTCAACATCCCATCATGCCGGGCGCCGAAAGCGTTGTCTGGCTGGTCTCCATTGGGCGGGCCGTTGAGTATCCATTCATCGCCGACTTGGCGTCTCTCTTGTTCCGACCGCTCGGGATCCATCTGAACCAATTGCTGTGCCGTGAGACACTGACACGGATGGGGAAGACCTCCGGGCGGGAACTTGGAAGGGTCCCTCTGTGCGTTCGCTTGAGCTTCCAGAGGTCTGTGAGATGTGGTCATGATAGGTTCGCTCTCGGGTAGCCGTCGATCCTGACCCAGCGCTATGTGGGAGCTTGTATTGACGTGACCCGAAGGAGTGTATTTTTTTTCTTTCTTTTTGGTACTTTGTAGATCTTGCACTTGATATTGACGTTAAGCATTTGTACTACCTGATGGTAAGGAGAAAAAACATTGGAGCAGAAAACTGTGGAAAAGCCCAGATCATCCTGCGTGCCTGCGATATCCCGATGCATAACCCTTTGAGAAGGACCGACCAGAAGCCTGACAAGAGGAAGGGGCAACCCCGTACCCGACGCGATCTTACTGAGCAGCATTACTCCCCATGAAGCTGCAAGAAATCGGGCAAGCACGGCAGGCTCAAAGAATAGCGCAGTTTCATCCCCCTCCATGGTAGTTTCCTAGGCTGATCATGTACGAACATCTCTCTCGTCTACTCCGTAATGAACCTCCTCATCTCCTTCCCGATGTTTTGTCATGACTGATTAATCAAAAGTTGGATTGACTTGTCTTGTTGCAGAGTAAGGTGCCTTCCCGAAGCTCTCCGACGGCACCTCCCTTGTCGCTACCGCATCTGCCGTGAACTCAGCCACAGGTACTGTAACCTAAGCCTTGGTCTGTGCACGCACTATGTGGCTGGTGTCTTTTCTGACTCGCCATCTTCTCTCAAGAACATGTTGCCTTACTCCTGTGCAAGGTAGGTACTCTGTATAGTTACACTCCAGTCAACAACACTCTACCTATTAACGTTTTCATAGCCCGAGAGCGTGAGCTCGGATTCTGTCACGCCCTATTCATGTTCCTTGCCCATACTCTCAAATGCGTTTCGAGATTGAAGGCGCAGTGTCTACAGAAAGTTCGTTACCCTCCTGGCAGGCCGCAGCAAAGCGGATACTTGATCTGTCCCATTGTACGCAGGGTGAGCAAATATTGGTAAGATTGCACAATTTATTATACATAGTCCCTCATTGACTTGGTTTCAGCGTCTGCCCTGCGTGGTCCGTCCTGCCTCCCTTACCTTGATCTCCTGTTCTGCTACGATACCTCTACTCCAAGCAAGTCGGACCGCAACTCAATGCCTTCATCTCCGGAGATCTCAGCCCAAAACCCAATCGGCTGACCGGCAATCTCGCTCACAAAAATTGCAGCTCATGACAGTTCATGACAACGAGATACTGCACAACGAGCATTTCGGGCAGGTCAATTTTTATAGGACCACGCACCTACCCCAACCCTCGGTTCATGGTACCCCGAAGTCGGGGTTACCCCATGCCCAATAATTCCCCCAACTTCAAGCAAATGCAGGCGGCTGCAGCAGCTAGCACCACACGTCCTCGGGGATAGCTTGGCGATCTCGAGAGAAAGGAAAAAAACCTAGATGCGCTCAGAGCTCAGAGTCCGGGCCACTCCCCAGTTCCCAATCTCCCGCTCTCCCGAAAGGAGCGAGGCAGGCTTAGGTTGATATGTGAAATTCCACCCATCAAAGCTCGCCGTTTGCTAGCAGCTAAGCTTACTTGGATTGCGGGGAACGGGGTAGTGCCCTGCTTGCGATATCCGCCCGCCCCAATCTTGACCGACTGACGTCGACTCACCCCCAGTCATTCACCATTCACCACTCCGCATCCTCAAGGCGAAAAGAAGCAATACGAACCATGGGCTCCTCTTCCCCACGGAACCCACGAACCACGAGAGGTAGGAATGAGGAGAAGAGCGGCACCGGCGTGCCGGTTGCGCGGCTCAATGCTTGTTTGGGATAGGCTCGAGTAAGGGTCTTGAATCGCCATGACTTATTTAGTCTTCTCTCGGTGCTTGTTTGAGTAGGTAAAAGGACACAAGAGAGTAGTAGGCCTTGCGGACTCTTGTCGTCGTTACTCTCTCTCTCTCTAGACGTGCGTGACATTGAAGCTCTGTCTGCCAAGATGAGAACCAGTCTCTTCGCCGCCGCCTTCGGGGGATTGATTTCCAATGCCTTCGCGGCCCCGACACAGACCGAACCTTTTCTCAGGCAGGTCGACAACCAGACGTGGATCATTGGCAACGATGTGTGGAACATGACCCAAGGCCTCAAGTACGGAGTGAAGCTGTACTACAAGGACCGCGACCTCGTTGGAAACGCCGTCGGCCACTATGTGAGCTACAGTATGTGAATGCCCTCATCTCGACTCTCGAATCTTCCTAGTCGTAGAACTGATATTCACCACCTCCCTAGATGGCGCCGCAAACGACATCGCCTGGTCATCCGCCACCATCGCCAAGAAGGGCACCCACAAAGGCACCTCCTTCATCGACGTCAAGTTCACCGCAAACGACGGCGATTTTCACTGGGTCATCTTCCAAGGCCTCGCCGGCGCCTACCAGTACTTTGTCAACCGCAACCTGCCCACCCTGGGCGAGTTCCGCACCCTCTGGCGCCTCGACAACACTACCTTTCCCAACGGAAAGACGGATCTCCACGACAAGCCGCTGCCGAAGCTGGCCGACTACCTGCCAGAGAACAAGGTCCAGGACGAGACCTGGCGCACGCCGGATGGCACAGGGTATATCACAAAGTACGACTTTTCCGACTTCATTCGCACGCAAAAGTATTATGGCGTGTATGGTGATGAGGTTGGAAGCTGGTATATCAATGCTGGCAAGGACTACTACAACGGCAACCACTTGAAGCAGGAGCTCATGGTATGTGTTTGATCCGTGAACGCGACCCCAAGAGCATCATGCTAACATCCCCTAGGTCCACCGTGAGAGTGCCACCGGCGATGCCGTCCAACTCAACATGGTTCACGGAACGCACTTCCAAGTCTCCGCCGTCGACGTCTTCCCCGTCGGCAAGATGTGGGGACCCTGGCTCTGGTACCTCGTACGTGAACACCCTCCCCTGACTACCCATCCTCCTTGCCCCTATCCGCCCTTCAGAAAAACTAACCACCCTCCCACAGAACGACGGCTCCAAATCCGACGCAGAATCCCGCGCCGCCTCCGAATTCGCCTCCTGGCCCTACCCCTGGCTCGACGACGCACCCTACCAATCCCGCGGCACCGTCAAAGGTAAACTCCTCCTCTCCGACGGCCGCCCCGCCGCCGGCGCCGCCGTCTTCCTCGGCGACAACCACCCCAACAAAACAGCCCTCGACATGGGCTCAGACTACTACTATACAACCTACGCCGACGCCTCAGGCGCCTTCTCGATCCCCCATGTCCGCACCACGGCCGCAGGCTACGCCCTCCAAGCCTGGTCCGCCGGCGCCGCCCTCGCTGACGTGACGACGCACATCCTCTTCAACGACGTCCACGTCACCGAAGCAGACCAGACGATGGACCTCGGAACACTCAACTGGGCCGTCTCAAAACGCACCAAGCTCTTCCAGGTCGGCGACTTTGACCGCACATCCCTTGGCTTCGCCCACGGAGGAGACCCCTACTTCGGCCACGCCATCATCGCCTCGTGTCCCGAGAACATCGTCTTCCGCGCCGGCGCAAGCGGTAGCAGCAGCAGCAGCAGCAGCAACAGCTCCTGCTCCGCAAGCAAAACCTCGGACTGGTGCTACGGCCAAACCTACAAGGGAAACTACACAATCTCCTTCCGCATACCCACCCTACCCACCCCGGCCCCTACATCCGCGAACCTGATTGTTTCCCTGGCGGGCTACTCCACGGGAGCAAGTAGCGTCGTCCTCGCCAACGGGCAGCAAGTAGGAAACCTCACCAGCGGCGCCGTCGGCGTCGACTCCACTTCGGGCCTGCTCAACGACCCGTCCGTGTACCGCAGCGCCACGGCGGCGGGCGAGTGGCGGCTGTTTGAGTTCCCTGTCCCCGGTGCGTTGCTGAAGCAAGGGGAAAACGAAATTACGTTCCAGCTTACGCGCAATACGACGTGGAGGGGCTTCATTTGGGATAGTATTGTTCTGGAATGGTAGACTCCTTCTTTTGCTGGCTGCAGCAAAAGGGGGAAAAAGGGGGAAAAAAGGAATGGCATACAATTCTTTGCACATAATTGGAATATCCGTACATCTGATCAATCAAATGATACCCGGTGAGAGCATGTATCATGTTCCCTGGAAGAATTCAAGCATCACATCATCGATTGTACCACTGAAAGAGTCATAACTTCAAGCAAAACGATCATGAGGGCAATTTTGCCGATTTAACGGTATTCGTATTCCAAAATCACACATCTGACGATACTCCATCATATAGTTTACACTCAAGGCAAGCCGTGAGCCTGCTAGTTCACCTTTTACGCCGTTTCAGACCCCAATAGCTTCCAACACCCCCGGACAAGTAAACCTCGACAAATCCACTCTAGCAAACGCAAACTAAGCATCAGCAGCAGGTACAACGGCATCAGTCGAGCTCTCCTCCGTCTTCTTCTCCGGCTCCTCCTCTGCAGGTGCCGTCTCCTCAGGTGCCGTCTCAGCGGGGGCGACAGCTTCCTCAGCCGGTGCCGGTTCCGCGGCCACATCAGGCGCAGCGGGAACCGTTTCTGCCTCCTTAATCTCCGAAACCTCGGGAGCCAGAGCACTCTCGGATGCCACCTCTGTCGGCTTGTCCGCGGGCTTCTCAGGCTCAATGGGCGGGACCTCGGGCAACGGCACCGGGTTGGCAATCTCGGGGAGCTCCGCTGGCTCCGGATGCGGGGCCGCAGGAGGTTCGGGGAGTGGGGATTTGCTAATCTCGGCTTGTCGATCCAGCTCCGTCTCCAAACCGGCGAGCAGATCCGGGCCGTCGTCTTCTGGCACCATGGGAACCTCAGCAGGCGCTGACGGGACTGACTCCGGTTCGGCTGTGGGGATCTCGACGGCTGGGATTTCGACTGGCGCTTCGAGGGGTTTCTCTACGGGAATTTCTGCCGGTGCCTCCTCCATTGCAACGTCAGGCACCTCAACTGGAATCTCAACCGGAATCTCAACCGGGAACTCGACCAGAGGTGCTACGGGGGGCTCGACTGGTGGCTCGAGGGGTCCTGACGGCAGCAAGGCTGCTGGCTCCTCAGCAGGTGCTTCGACAGGTACCTCGACCGGGATCTCGGGTGGGATATCGGCAGGTTCCACAATAGGGGGCTCCACAGGAGCTGGAGGTTCCAGCAGAGGAGCGGGTGATTTGACGGGTGACTCCACTGCAGGAATCGCTGGCGACTTCAATGGCGATTTGACTGGAGACTTAGCCGGTGATGCGACGGCTTCGACGGGTTGTTCGGGAATGGAGGGCGCGAGTGGCATCTCCTCAACCACAGGTGTCGCGGGCTCGGCCTCAGGAATGGAAGCGACAGGTTCTACCTTGCTTGATGGCGGAGCCAGAGGACTTTCTTCCTTCTTTTCTGAGATGTCCTTCACAACAAGAGGCGCTGGCGCCTCAACAGGAGGCGGCGGTACTTCCGAGGTTGCAAGAGCCTCAGAAAGCCTCGGAATCTCGGGAGCCTCGGGAGCCTCGGGGACCGGAGATGGCTGACGTTCCTCGGGAGCGTCAAGCATCATCGAGTCTTGTGCAGCGTCATTAGACGCCACAGTTTGATCGCCGCTTTCTAACCTAGTGCCCGAAGCATCGGTCTCGGCAGTCGTCGCCAGCGAAAAAGTTGATCTTGTCTCTGCCATGGGCGAGACAATGTCGCCCACCTTTTCGGCAGGCGGGAGTGCTGTCGATGCATCGTGAAGCTCCGCCGAAGTGTCGGCAGGAGGTAGCTGGTCAGGCACGAGTGAATCCAGTGATTCAATAGGAGCCTGCGGGGAGGGTTCCTTTGTGGGCTCAGGCCCATCAGCCATCGGCAAGTCAGCCTGCAGAGGCTCGCTCTTTGGCTCCGCTGGAGGCGCCAGTGCTTCTGAAAGGGATGAAAATTGGGCCGGTGGCTCCGTAGGGGACGGCAAGACAACATTCTTGAGAGGGCTGCCCTTGGGAGAGGAATTTGCTAGGTGCATGTTGGGAGGGGCGAGATTGATGGGATTTGCCATTGGCGCAGCGCGCTTCGGTACGGGTGATTCGGGGTCGGTCAGTTCCGCCGTTGTGTCGACAGTCGGTGTAGGCACAGATGGAGATGCGTCGGTCATTTCCTGGTCTTGGCTATCTGTGTTCTCGCCTTCGCGCTGCTCCTCGTCGCCGTCGTCGCCATCGTCACCGTCGTCGTCGTCGCCCTCGTCATCATCGTTGTCAGCCATCTCGCTGTCGGGGTTGTTCGAGTCCTCCCGCTCTTGCTTGACAGCCTAGAAGCCAATTAGTCACATGATCGGAATGAAAAGTATTCTGGTAAACTTACAGGGTCTGCTCCATCCGCTCCCTCGACCTTGGGAGCTACAGGGGCACCCTCTACTGGAGGAACGGCAACCGGTGCGCCAGGCGCCGCCGGCGCAGGCAAAGGCAGGACCTTCTTCTTGCGCCCGCGTCCTGGGCCAGGCTTGTTCTTCTTCTTGGGTGGCGGTGGTCGCCGGACGCGCTGCGGCGCTTGTTGCGCGGGATCAACAGCGGCGACGGCCACAACAGTCGTCGAGATGATCTCGCCCTCGACCGCCTGGCCCTCCTGCAGCGTAATTTCCTGCGTATACGGGTTTCCTGCGGCATCGACTCGTCGCACAGTAGCTTTTGTGACCGTCGCGCCGGGAACGTGACTCGAGACCGTCTTGGACGAGATGGTCACGGTGCCCTTCCTGCGCTTGGCCAGGTGCGAGACGGGTGACCCCTCCGAATTACGGTTGATCTGCTTCCACACCTTGATCTGGAAACCCTTTGTCTCCGCCTCGTCCTCCTTCTTCTCTGGCTTGTCGGGCACGGCGTCGGCATCAGCCTCTTCCTCCTCGGTCGGCGCGGGCCTCTTGTAAAGGACACCCGATCGCGCGGCGCGGAGGAGGTCTTGGCTGTGCTGGGGCAGGAGACCCGCGTCCTTGGGCATGCCCCAGGGGAGCTCGACGTCCCAAATGTCGTTCTTCTGCGTCGTCTCGGCGGGCGCTGGGGGCTCGACGCTCACCCATTCCTGACGCCATTGGCGCACGGGGAGACCTTCAAAGTCATCGTGTTCGGTGTATCCGCTACGATTCGCGCGTCGAGTCTACCGAGTTCACTTGTTAGACATGCTTGCCATTGGTCGCAAGATACATTCGACTCGAGTTCAAGTCTTCTTTAAAGAAAAGAACTTACTCCTGGTGCCATTGTTGAAACGCGAATCCAAGGTAACGACCGCGGTCACAGTATCCAAGAGGGGTTCGAAGCTGGTCCAATTCCAATTGATGCAGGGTCGCGCGCAGCGGAAGCTCAAATAGATGAGCGACGATGAACAAGTAGTCAAGGGCCGGAAATAACGATGACTTCGACAGCGCAGGCTAATTGCCAAGGAGAGAGTGCAATGCGCGCCTCTCTTCGGAAATGATTGATGCGACGCGCGCGGACGCTATGTTGTTTCGCTGATGAACGAGCTGCTGTAAGGTAGCCGTAGACTGCCTGGGATTGGCTCCACAGAGAGATGCAGCCTCGTCGCGAACTCTAAAGGTGGCAAGCGCGCAAGAACGGATTTGCTTAGTCAGCTGCTGTATCGTGTACACCGAGACTATTCTTCGGTGAGATCTCGGTGTGGAATCGAAATTTGGACCTCAAGCAGTCGAGAGGACAGCAACCATGATTTCTGTTTGCTGACCAACTCGATATATGCGTCATGAGGTTTGAAACTAGTATGATTGAGATATTTGCGTGCTGAGTATACCGTAAGCTGTGTCTCGATCAAAGTGTATGTGCGCAGCAGGTATGCGAGACCAGGGAGACCATCGACCTCGATAGCACTCGATGGCGAGTCTGATGCAAATCATATCGCGTAACTGAGACTCGGAGACAACAATCATGTCCTTCTCACAAGATCCCGTGATGTACCTCTGCGCAACAAAGATTCACCATCTGCCGCCCACCATCCCTCAGAATTGCAAGCCTTCGTTCGGTGACGACCATGAGCCGCCGTCGAACTTTGCTAATCATCCTCAGCATCGGTTCTCCGTCTCAAATATCACACCGGGACTTTCATGATTTCAGGACACCAGTAAGAAATTGACCCCCAATGAGGAATTCAAGGCTCCCCAGTCATAGAAACTCCATTGCCATGTCTATATGCTCCAAAGAAAGCCCTGGTTAGAAAAATAAGAAGACAACACTCCAGAGAGAAGTGTTTTATCATTTGGGGAGTAATTGCCGCCGCGCCGATTTCCCCCCTTTTCTTTCATAAAGCTGAGAGAATATCTTGACTCCTCGCCCCCTTTTGATGGTCATACACCCCGTCCCTTCCGCCGTTTTCTTTCTTGTCTTGCCTTCTCTCCTCCCATTTGAGTATATAGTACAAAAAAAGATCCCGAGTCATCGTTTCGTTTGAGCCCGCGATGTGATTAGGTTGGCTTCCGCTTCCGCTCCTCGTTCCGGTGTTCTTGTTCTTTTAGTTAAAGCTAAGGACGTGGATGTCAGTTTTCCAATCTTCCCCCAGCTTCTGTCTACGACGGAGTGAGAAACTTACCCTTGCTCCTTTTGCCTGACAATACCGCCCTTGTCGCCCTTTTGCTTGCCGGCAGCGCCGCCCTCGACTACTAACCTATCAAACTGGAAGAACTGGCTGACGACGGTTTGCCTCTATTATTGACCCGTTAGCCCCAGACCTCCGTCTTTCTGACCGTACTCCTGGAATACTTGTCTCCATCTTCGTCGTCATGCAAAAAAGGCTTATCGAAGAGGACAGTGGGGTGGACCTCGTGAAACAGGGTAAGTAGGGGGAGAGGAGACCACTAACCTTGAGCTTCTGAAGCTCATCAATCCCCTTTTGAATCAACTCCTGCACCTGCCTCGGGTCCTCGACCTTTTGGTGCTCCCTGAATGCATCCCTCGTCCGCCGCTTCGCGTACTCGCGGAAGTTGTACGCCGCGAACTGGTCGCCCGTCCTCAACAGCTGGCGGTACTATATTTTTTGGCGCAGAAGGTTAGCAAAAAGCTCTTGCTCAGATACACATTGAAGAAAATGTTCTTGGCATCGATTCTTTTGCGTTTCGATTTAGAAAGCCAGCAACAGTAAGATGCATCCAAGGACGTATATGTCGGGAGAGATAATGGGAAATTGTGGCCTGCTGCTTCAAGACGTACCAGAGACCGAGCTTGCTGTGGCGCATCGCCCTTGAGAGCTTGCATCGCCGTCGCCATCGTGTGCGCTGGGTTGGGTGGAAATATGTGCCGTACGTAGCAATCTTGTCGGTGCCTCGAGTTCGTGTGGAGTTTCCCACGGGGAAACGGTCGTCGTGAGTGCGATTTGCGGTTGCGAAAAAAAAACCACCAGATACTTGTCGGCAGTGAAGGGCGTAAATGGGAATTATTTCTCGAGGTTTCGGGGCGGGAAACGGACCTATGATGCAAACGCGGTTTCCTTCTCCCCCCTCGGCGTTTAGCTTAGCGGCCTTCGGGGCGCGGCATTTTACTAATCCGCTGCGCCGCCCCAACCTAACGTGCCGGATGGCCGATCTCGCCTTGTACCTCTGGTTTTTGTCAATCCCGAAGCAGACACAGCCGAATCTACAAGCAACCACCTTTTACTCTAGTAAGATTATATCACAACACTGGAGACAATTTGAATGTTAGTTACCGGTGCGAAATGAACTTCAAACCGGGCTATTCGCAGTGTCCATTCCATTTTGCACCACGAGAGATCCTGGTCATTCCGGGACCATCACATTCAGACAACTCAAATGACACATTGCAATGTTCGTAAAGTGCCTCTATTAATGCTTAATGATCTACAATGCTTTGCCCCCCCCCGTTCCTGGTATCCTGACCCTGCAGCTGACCAGTTCTACACTGCGCGGCCACAAAAAAAGGGGTTGGGCAAGAAAGAAATGTCCCGCGTCTTTGAATATATGCCTCTTGAGAGTACTATATATGACATTGTGTGTGTGGTAGTGTGTATGTTCTTTGCGTCGCCAAACGCCACTACTATGGCGCGGCCATTATTTTGCAATTAGGGTAGGCTCATGAACAGCTTCTCCATTTCAGGGTAGTTAGGTGTCCTAATGTTCGAGATTAGTCTTGTGTTTGCAGAATCCGAGTTGAGGAAGGAAGTGCTCTGCTTACCCCATGCCGGTGACGGGATCCCATCCTGCCACGGCAGAAAAGCCCTTGGTTCCGCAGCCTGGGTTGTCGCCGTTGGTCACATCATTGAGAATCTCGGGGTGAGCGTAGAGCGTCGGGTTGATGAAGCCGACAGGCTTCTTGCCCGCCTCGATACGCTTCTCATTGATCATGTTGACAATAGATCCAACAACCGGCGCCGATGCTGCAAACGCATCAGGCCTTGTGGCAAAGAGTTTGCATACAATGATTGAGAGACTTACCTGAGGTGCCGAAAGAGAGCGAAAACTTGCCGTTGACGGCAGTGACATAGTTGGCGCCATTGGCGGAAATGTCCGGGAATCCTCGCACCGTCTTGGAGTTGTTGTATCGATCTGCGCCATATGGCGGCGCACTCTTGGCATAGTACTGCTCCATCATCTTCTTCTGGTAGTCGGGGATCGCAAACACGTTGGAGAAGCCTCCCCCAGAGAAGATAGCCTTCTGGCAGGCACTTTCCGGGGTGTGGACAGTCGAGCCCTCCAGAACCTGAGTGGCACCAACAGATGTGACCCAAGGGCAGCCGCCAGGGAAAGAAGGGTTGAAGATACCCTGCTTGCCCTCATTGTACGCGCCAGTCTGGGTGTCGATACATTGTTGGCCGTTGCCGGCAACACCAGAGTCGCCAGAGGAGTAGAGTACTGTGACGCCCGCCAGGCCTAGCTTCATGTACTCGGCACACTGGCGCTCGACGTACTTCTTGCCAAGATCTGCCTCGTTGAAGCCGTAACTTGTGGAGATGACGTTGACCATGGGGACGGAGCCGCAGACCTTTTGGCTATATTGTCCGTCAATATTGGGGTCCTTGGAACCGCCTCCTTGGAAAGTGCAGTAGCTGCCGTCAATGGCATCAAGGAAGTTGTTGAAACTGGCACCCTGATTGAGGTCACCGACCTGGTACAGAGTTGTCGTCTGAGGATGGATCATAGCCATGGCGAACTCCAGATCGAGGGCAGACTCGCCGTTGAAGCGGAAGCTCTGGTTTGTAGTCTGTACGACGGCATTTCCGACGAGGCTCACAATCGGGCCCTGACCCTTCGCACGAGGCTCAAACTCGTTGAAGTACATGTCCAGATCCGACTGGAGGAAAGCTTGTGGTGTGTACTCGACGATGCCAAGAGTATTGTTGGATGACTTGAGCGACCCGGGAGGGGTGGCGTAGAGTGCCCGCAGACAGTCCGGAGTGATCATGGAGTCGCACTGGTTTAGATCCATGAGAGCGTTCATGACAACTGCGCCCTGCTTGGGTCCGAAGCCGCTGTCCGGGCTGCCCTGAATGGCCGGGTTCTTGCCGCCAGTAGCAACGTCTCGTTTGGCGAGCTCACGCTTCCTGAGTTGCCGCTTTTTGAGCTCTTCAATGTGGTGCTCTTCTAGGTCATGCTTGGTGTTCTTTCTTTGCTCTCCAATGCGTTGATCAAAGTGAACAGTGGGCGTAATCATGTCGATATGCTGAACCAAATGCTCTGGGACGTGGTACTTGTCGCAAGCCACGTGCTTGTGACCTTGTTCGTGCTTGTACATGTGGTACTCAGTCTTCAAGAGCCGCTCAATCTCGCCTACTGTGCCATTGAATTGGATCCAGTTGCGACCTCTTGTGAGCTCAACACGACTCCGGTGGATGCCTTCGCTCTCAAGCCATTGCATGACCAGAGCAATGGACTCTTGCTTCGGTGCAAACATTTCGGCGATTTCGTCGTGGGTCCAATGTTTGCCGTAGTTGGGCGAATCGGGGTGTGCCACGTCGTTCATGAACTCGTTTGCGCGGTGAAGGTTTGACTGAGCAAGACCAATCCGTACTGGCAGCCTGGCCATAGTGTGTAGTTTGTGGTTCTTGACCCATTCTCTTCGCGCGGGATGCCTCGCCTCGTGCACGACGTGGCTGTGCGACCGTGTCACCGGGTTTGCAATGGTCACCGCCGCAAGGGCGGTGAAGAGGGTGGCTACAGCGCTCAGCTTCATCGTGTATCTTCGGGTCGTTTTCGTCGTCAAACGTCTTCCTCTCTCTCACACTTCACACAACGAGTCGAACCTAAGTCAGAAGAACCGAGCGACAAGGCTGGCTATTTGTTGATATTTTAGTAGCTGTCGTCCAGTCATGACGAATCCCACTGACGCAAGGTAGCAGCTCCAGACCTGACGAATGCGAAACCGGTTTCAATGGGATCCTGTGGGCTGTTTGTCTGGTGGTGACAACCCAAAACGAACACTTGGGTGAACGGCAGCCTGAGCGCATGGGATCCTGTGGCAAAGACGGGAACACCTCTGACAAGTGCAGTTTCTTACCCCCCCGGACCCCGGTTCGAGGAATCTCTTCGTGGCTCCCCAGGCTGGCCTCATATCGGGAAGTTGTGTGAAAGATTGATCAACAACAGGCCGATAGCCGAAGGTTAAGCTTTGAGGCGCGAGGTACCCCAAACAATCGTCTCATATAGGTCCGGACCACCCCAGCATGACGGGTTCTAGGCGTTTGCTAAACAAAGATGATTCGCGGCCGATTCGTGCTGGTCATGCGAGACGAATCATCAAGCTTTCACGGATTCTTCTGCTCAAGATGGATGGGGTTCCGATGCAATTCCTGAAATGACTCGAGAGGCGAAGACAAGGAGAAATCGAAAGGGAAAAAAAAGTTTGGATAAGGTCAATTGAAGGCTCGAGCCGCCGTCTGGTTTTGGTTGAAGGAAAGATGAAACGCTCTCAGGTATGAGATGATTTGGCTTCGAGGTACGGCTGCATAGTCAGCTTGTGTAGCGCCCGTTGCTCGTTGATAATATCCCACAACTCTTTAGTCTCCTGCTGAGCCTCTTCATCCGTAGCACATTGTTGTGCATGAGACTCCTGGAACGAGAGAATGGCCGCCTCAAGCGCATCATCAGGCAAGCCAAAGCCATTAAGCATCTTGCCGAATCTCGTCTCTTGTTCGAGACTCGTGTTTAGTTGAGATGTGAAGGTGAGTTGCCGCTCGGTCTGAGTGGGCCTGACAACTGCAACAGCTTTTGTGGATCGAGGTGTTTGCAGCAATGGCGGAAACAGCAAGTTCGTCACAGAGGCATTAAGGTCTGTCAACTCTGTGGGGTGTCCGTTTTCGGCCAGCTGCCATTGCAAGATTTTGCCTTTTGCGTGACCGGATAAGATTGTTGTGCCATCATGGTTTGGTGCCAAGCACAAAGCCGAGCCAGCATCTTCATCAGCGACTCCAATCGGTAAATTGACTTGAACGACAGTCGACGATGATTCAGTGCTATTCGGGCCAATGAGCGGCTTGTCTCCAAAGAGCTCTACGAGATAGAGAGCCCTGTCCTCAGATGAAACGAAGACGGCACGAGCGCAGGGATCCATGGAAACGCACAGCGGAGCCGTGGGGAACAACAGCGTACGCAGAATATCACCCGTTTGATAGTTCCAGATGATGCAGGTCTTGTCTTTGCTGGACGATACGCAGATGTTGGTTTCCGGGTTGACACTCCCGCTGATAGCGAGCGATGTGATGGCAGCCCTGTGGTTGGAGAGCGTACGGTCTGGCTCGCTCTCCACTGAAGCATCCAGCTCTAGCAGACGGGACAATGTCCAAACGTGAATGTTGGAGTCTTCGGAGCCTGTGAGGATGTGATAGGGCGTGACAGCCAGACACGAAACGGCTTGGACATGGCAAGGTGGTGTGACCCGCTGGCGACCAGTGCATGTCTGTTGTTTCGTTAGCCACAACAACAAGTTTGGGATTCGATCCGGGAATAGAAGATGTTTACCTCCCACAAGATCAGCCTGCCCTCGGAGGTCCCTAACGCCAAGACATCGTCAATCAACGCCAAGCTCCGAATCCGTTCTGGAAAGGTAATGACTGTTTCTTGGATGCCCCGCGATCTTGAGTAGACATGGACCTGGGACTTTTCGTGCTGGGCGGCAAACACATGCGAGTCACTGACAGCCAAGCAGTGAGCCGGGGTAGTGCTTTTCTTGAGAGTTGACTTGACGGTGTAGCTGGGGCTGAGAGTATGGGCGTAGATGCCAATATCTTTGGACACGGCCGTGTTTGCCGCAATAGGCGGGCCGCAGATACAGGAGTAGAATTCTTCCGATAACATGGTGGAGGGCGAGTAACAGCGAGGCGGGATCCGGAAGGGTGGTGAGGGCCGGATAGGCCGCGGGCTCGTCGGAATCTGAGGCTGCAGAGATTATCCGAGAGCGGTTCTGACTCCGGATGCTCGGGTGAGTGAACGCAAGGGGTGAAATAGACCAGGCGAATCAACGGCAGGGTTCGAGAATAGAAGCCGACGTTGCCTAGAGCCACGAGGCGAACAAGACTCTGTCCTCGTGGTCGGGAAGTGAATCAGTGCCACGAGTTTGCGAGATGGGCGTGGCGTCGATCGGTCGAGGCGAACTGTTCGAGTCTTCGAAACCACGTTGAAGGGCTTGATACTGGACTCAGATCTCTCCAGGTTTTGGAAGTGCGAACGCGAGAAGCAGAGCAAGAGCTAGGGCGGGAGCGAGAGTACAGGATCAATGGCTGGCGTTAGCACCAAGCAATGTTTCCTTCTTCGAGTCGTCTACGACACACTGGTGTGCTTGTGGCGTTGAGACTGGAAAAGCCGAGAATGAGATTTGGAAAAGTTGATAGTGAGGTTGGACGTGAGATGTGATGAGGCTGAAGACCCGGCTGGTTGTCACATTGAGAAGGACGATGAAAAAATTCGAATCCACTTTTCCCGAGGTGCGTTATCGATAGCGATCGAGAAACGGCCCCACCACGGAAGCGGCCCCCCCTGGCACCTAAGGTAGGTGCCTGGGTTCAGGTGGCCAAGGGCCTTTGGCAGTGCAGTGCATGCAGTTGATAGTGCAGATAGGGCGGCTAGAAGATACGCTAACAGCCGATGACCGCCAGACGTTGTCTCGCGTAGGCGCCACGGAGGGGTTCGACCTGTAGCTTGCCTATAATTCAGCCACTAACTCACCCTTACAGCAGAGATGGAGCTCTAGGAACGCTAACTTCTCTCCCTAGAAACACTAACAACGGTCTCCACGCGGTTTGGCTTATGGGAGGGAAGGGGCGCACGGGGCAGCAGCTTCAACTTGGCAGGTGCAGCTACCTGGAGCTCCCTTACTTCCTGCATCTCGCGAGCTTGCAACATCGCCAAACGACTTACAGCCAACTACCAACGACACCACTTCAACTTCATCAAACCTTTCTATGCCATGTTTTTCCACAAGACATGTCTCTCCTTTCGCATTTCTAGCGTACGCCACGAAGCCCGTCTCAGAGTCCATACCGTATTGTCTTGATTCGCCAATCTCCTCTAGTTCCACCGTTCAACCTTGGTTTCTAGCGGGAATCTACCTAGGCAATCCTTTGCTTTCACAAGCCGCCAACGGCCACGACTTCTGTTGTCTTACATGCTCGATACCGCCTCAGCCGCCTCCTGTTCGTATCACTCACCGCCACGGGCCAGACCTTTCTTTTCCATCAGAGGATCGCCGGCTATCTCATCAGCTTTGTGCTCTGGGTCTCGGGCATCCGTCTGACGTGACGCCCCGGCTGCATCTGCCATCTGCATCCATGATACAATCATAATTCATCTGCAGCTCGCCAACAGGAGGCCTGCAAGTTGCTGCCGCTTGAGTCTTGACAGTTGAGGTTCGAGACATCCCGCAATCTAATACGGATACCTAAGCTTTCAGCCGTCGCCTTGCACTTACGGATACTTGTGCTCGGTCCTGATTCACTGATTCAATATGCCGGTAATCTACAGAGTACCTCACACATGCCTTGCTGTATATGGCAACGACATCAGCAATGGCGCCCCCTTCTGGAATGTGAGACGAGACGAGGGCCAGGGAGCCTGCGGGACCCATTGCGTCCCTCACGATCCTCTTGTTTGGTAGATGACGATTGACCAAAGCAGGTCATCAACCCGTCACAAGATTGCCAGCCGCCCTTCGACTTTTCGGCTGCTCCAGCCATAAACGCGTACGTAGTCGCGATCTCTCAAGTCGGTTGGCTCTGGGCCGTCAATTTCAATTATGTCCAGGGACAGCTTGCTGGGCTTAAATGCCCTGGTCCATGCAGGCCCCCAACCCATGCTCGCTGCCCTGAACAGCCGGGGGAGGGTACGAATCGATGTCGCATTTTAATCCAATGATGACCTTCCAGAGCCCTGTCTGCCCAAGAGCCGGAGGAGCAGCAAGCATGGGATGCGTCGACAAATTACAGCATTGTGCAGAGTGCGCGACGCATGCAACTTGCGAAGGCGGCAGATGGCATGCGATGCGACCTTCCAATTTCACCCCATCAACGACGAGAAAACAAGACAGAGTACAGACTGGTCAGACTGGGCGGCGGAGGAAGGTGTTCCGCTGATGATCGTTCAGAAAGAATGAATCGAGAAAAGGTCGGCACTGCGATGTTCATTTACCCCAACTCTCAGACATCCGAGCGTGCGGCGAGGGAACCAGATCGCCGGTCTTCCTGGCTTATACAGTACGATGCCAGGGAATCGACCCTCTCGTTACCCTATCACGGTTGGCCTCACTGCTGGTCTGCTGCGCCGCCCCTCAATCTCCTGTTGATCTCGGCAGGGCCAGTCAATCCGGAAGGGGACAACAAAAAAGGGAGAGCCGAGAGACGAATCCAAGTCGCCACATGCACACACGCACACACA
Source organism: Colletotrichum godetiae (assembly GCF_030913485.1). Lineage (NCBI taxonomy): Eukaryota > Fungi > Ascomycota > Sordariomycetes > Glomerellales > Glomerellaceae > Colletotrichum > Colletotrichum godetiae. The sequence continues at coordinate 944,008 of NW_026851249.1, read as the reverse complement.
ATCGTTTCGTACGGATACAGAATCCACACACATATCGAGTCCATACCGCATACAAAAACATGCGCACGCCGCAGACACGCATTGTACAAGTCCAGGCTTGCAGTGCCGAGACAGAGAGCTGCCATCTGCCACAGAGATCACTTGCTGAGACTTGGTGTTCGCCGACACTGTCGTAAGAGGAAACGAAAATAGCAGAAAGAATAGTACTTCAAGCCTTCCAGGCAGATGTCAGGACCTCTTGTGCTACGGTTTGCATTGCAAGCTGCTGTACCTGCGACGATCGTGTGCGTGCCGCCGCACAAGGCCTGTCCACGGAGTACACATGCGGGTACTGCGTACGGATACAAGATGCAGGCTGCAGACGCAGCAACACAGACGCCTCGGCCGCCCTGGGCCGGTTGCACTAAGAAAATACATGGAATACGCGATGGGGCTCTCTGCGGCCTGCCAGGGATCCGATCCGCCTTCTTGGTCGTTGGTCGCTGATTGTTGGACGATTCTTTGGAGTCCAGTCTGTTCTTTCGCGGACCCTTCGCTTCGATCCCTCGGAACTCGATTTTGTGATCGATTCCTCTGTGTCATCCTTCACCAACATTTGATTGCGGAAATCCCAGTGCAACGTGGTGGATATTATTCGCGGAGAAGACAACTCATTCGAGGAGAAAACTCTTTCAACCTCTTTGTCGCAGCCGTTTAAGCCTCCATCGTACAGGCCACGGTGGACACGGCCATGTGTCATGAACACGCACTTGGGTCGGGACACTTTATGACACTTCATAGGCGAAGCATGCTTCCTTCAGACACAATCAGACGCCAGCCCACCTTCCAAGCTTCGACGCCAAATAAGGCCAATATTGCTTCTGCAACAGTGTGGCAGCGAACTGCCGTATGCAGCGCAGATGTGCACAGAGAGTCCACTAACAGCGTAGCATTATTGAAGGCAAAAGAGACCCTCGCCCACACCCGCCCACATTGCTTTTTCTTCTTTTTTTCTCCTCGAATATTCGACAGTCCGACGATACGGATACAGGATACGGTGACTCTGTATTGGTACTCCGTGCACTACTCCGTACCTCAGTTGTAATTGTTCGTTCGGTGGACCGAAAATCGGGGACGTGATGCTTGCCGTTTCTCACTCGCTTCTCAACGCTAGGAGGCCTGCTGCCCCTGACCCGGTCATTCTAGGTGTCTCCATCCCGTGAGCTCCGGAGTCCCGCTGGACTTGTTCCCTCGCTGGTTCGCAAATCGCAACGGTCTCGCGAGAAGAGTGAGGTATCACGCCGTACGGGGGACGCAGAGTGGACGGCCCGGGTAGTAGGTATGCTTTGGCTCGCAGACACTCTGCACGCCCCGGAAGAGAGAAAAGAAAAGAAACACCATAGCCAAGGGACGACGGCCCTGACTACCACTCTGTACAGACTACGCATGCATAGTTGAGGTGCGGACGACGCAAGGGCGAAAAGCACCTTGCCTGGCGAACTTGTGTCTCACTCTCACAACTAACAGTGGCAGTCGGCATTCTTGTCTTGCTACGGACCTACGATCTATAGAATACTTAAAGCCTCCCTCCGTGTCGGTTGTCTGAGATGGCGCAGCAAACCCAGCGACGTGTATCGCACCTATATTGATTGTTGTTGTTGTTGTTATTCTTGTGGCCCTCGAGGTGTCACGGCATACGCAGCTTTCCCCTCCGGCAATCTGGGAAGCAATCTTTCTCATTCTCGATTCCTCGTCGTCACCCTCGAGATATTCGGAGACGGAGCTCTCTGCCGCCACACCCCCCTTCCCATCTCATCTCCCTCGTCACGTCGTGGGCCCTTTCTCACTCTTACTCAGCTCTCCAACGGTCACAGGGTGCCCTCTTTGGGGATCCCGGATCCGACCACACAATTGTCTTTGGGCCATTGTATATTCGGATACATCGTACCTTGCCTACGGATACCGTCCCCCCTCTTCTCATACGCAAGAAACAGAAGCAGAATAGAAGCAGTGGAAATCGAACAACAAGGTCCTCCCTCGGATCCCCACTAGCGAGAGTCCCTTCTTCTGCCCTACTGCTCCGTCCTCTCTGCCCATTGCCCACAGACGTGAGCAGACGGGTGTCCATCCTCACTGGAGCATTGTGGACGTGGTACACACGGCTACGAATACACGCCCGTGGCCCATCCCCATCTCCTTCCCTGTCGTCAGCCCTGGCAGCTTAAAGGCTGAGCAGCTCCCAGGCGGCCAGCATCCTCGTGAGCAACGACCACCCCTGGCTCTTGGAGTTTCTCCCCTTTTCTCTCAGAGGCTCGCCCAATGGCATGAGCATCAACCCATGTGGCATGCACCCCATGTTCGCGTTAGACGTTCCAGCTCCCTTCCCTGCCCCACACGCGACCGAGGCCCTCCCTGCAAGGAACATCTCTCCAACAACCTTTAAAACATCCCGTCCGCCGGTCCTGGGGCGAAGACGCTCCGTCCGGAGCATGAAAAACCTCTTGCCACTGACCCTGCCCTCCAGCTCTAGCACCGGCTCCAACGTCAGCTCCAACTGCAGTTCAAGTTCCAGATCTAGCTCAAGCTCTAGCTCCATCTTCAGCCCGCAGCCGATCATCTGTCGTCCTGTCTCGTCACCGCTGCCAACCCAGTTTCAACCACACCACCATCACCACCATCCGCATTCCCAGCCGCATACCGACCTCTCGTACGGATACCACCCCGGACGTTTATGCATCCGAGCCGGCGCCATGGCCGAAGCCGCGGAACCGACCATGGACTGCAACCTGCCGGAGCTGCTGGCTCAGGACCTTGAGTTCTCTGCCCTCATCTTCGCCGCCAAGAACATGACTGCCGGCGCGCCCTCGCCTGCTCTCGCCTCAGATGAAGACGACTGGCACGACGACGACGACACCGCCGAACCTCCCACCATCCTCGGCGCACCATGTCATCCCAACGGTGTAGCCCAATTCCAGCCTCTCGGTGCCATTGACGAGAAGAGCTCGGCCAGTGACGCGAGCCACGATGACATTTCAGATGCTGCCTCAAGCTCGAGCGGTGACTCCTTTAGCATGGCCGGAGGCGACCTTGACGGCGAAGATGATGCCGCCGAGTCACCTCACATTCGCCAACATTCTGTTCTTACTGCAGACACTACCATCTCCGCCTCGAGCCAGCCTGTGGTCGCATCATCCTCATCGCAAAAACGAGTTGTTTCCTTCGGTGGTGAAGCAGACGGAAGCTTGGAGAGCTGGATGGACTTTGAGCCAGACGCGCCGGCGGATCATCCCGAGCTCGGCAAGAGCCTAGTTCAATCGCCCGTTTTGACACCCATCAAGCCGATGCGGCCGCTATCTCGACTAGGTGACCGGTCCATCAACGAATCACCGCCGCGGGCCAAGAGCGCCAATGCCGCAGCCACTACGCGCCGGTTGTCCAACCCATTTGAGGGCTACACCCGGCCCACAAGCCGGGCCCGAAGCCTGCATCTGGACCCGACAGCGGCGGCCGTGGCTGCTGCCGCCAAGGACCAGAACCGCCATTCGATACACTCGATTCACTCACTTCACCCGGTCGACATCGCCGTGCCCACGCGTTGCTCATCGCTCAAGCACCGCGTCTCATTCACTGATGACGCTCGCAAGGCCATCTCTACTCGGTCTCGTTCGCGTTCGCATGCGTCTTCACGGCATTTGCAAACCGATCACGTCGTCGCGCCGGGGACAGATCGCAGCTCCATCATCTCGGACCTCAAGGAGGAGCTCGAGCCATGGTTCCGCTACCTCGACGCGCAAGACACGCCAACGCCAGCTTCTCGCCAGGGCCTGGCCCCCCCTTTACTCGTAACACCGCGTCCGACCTCCCGCTCCGGCGCCGGCGGTCCTTCAAGAGCATACACCACCCCGACCCCTCGTCCCCGGTCTCAGGCTCAAATAAGATCTCGGCCTACCTCGTCTCTGAGCACATCCTACACCTGGCTCGAGGACCCGATCGACATCCCGCCCCCTCCTTCGGACGACCAAAGCCGCCGCATCCCCCTTCCTCCCAACGTGATGGAATCCCTCCGCGTCTCCGTGACATGCTTCCCCGAGACAACGCTCCTCTGCTCCAGCCTCTCCATCGAGACGATCCGTAGCTACTCCCGCAAGGTCAGACAACCAGCCGCCCCGGAGGCTCTCCGCCCAGACACCCCGCCCACGTCTCCGAAACGCTGGCGTTGGCTCAGCTCCCGCCGTACCTCCAACCTCAACCGCCGCTGCTGCTCTCGCGGCGCATCCTCCTCCAACCTCGATCTCCCCTCCTCTGCCTCCCTATCGCCGTCGTCAACGGCAACCCTCGTCCCGCCCCAGTGGTCTCGTATTCGCAGTGTCTTTCCCCAAGGGTCAGATTGGCTCTGCGACGCCCTCTACGCCCACATTGTCGCCTACAACTATCTCGCACCCATGGTTCAGAACAGTACGACGCAGTCGCAGCCGAGACCACCTACACCCGCGAGTCCCAGTAACAGTAGCATCATCACGGATGATTCCATCCCCAAAAAGGCGGCCACTCTACTCGGCCTTCAGAGTATGCAAGGGGTGCAGGACATGACGACATCGCCGCCGCCGCCAAAGTCGTTGCGGAAGCGCTCCAGCATGTTCCTCGGTCTCGGGACCCGTTCGGCGTCGCGACAGGCTCAGATTGCAATGCCGGCTGCTGCTGTTGCTGCTGCTGCTGCTGCGCCAACCATGGCGCCGGCAGCACACTCAGCCCCGGTCTCCGATGTTCCCCTCCGGGAGCTGCTGCAAGGGCTGTCTCGGTGCATCGCGCACCTCGTAACGACGTTGCGCGCCGGGGGATCTGGTGGGTCCATGGTGAGAGGAGACCTGATCAACGAGGTTGATCCGCTCGTCATGCGATCTCTGTGTGAGATTGTAAAGTGCTGCGAGGAGTCGCCGAGCATGACGAGTGATCGGTCTTTGTAACAACATTTTTTTCCATCTTTACTATACCATTAGAGTTTTGTTTTGTTTTTCGTGTGCTTTATGAACCTCTTTCAAGCGGACTTGAGGCACACTGGGTAGTTATGAGGCGCTGAGAGGGAAGGGATCAGGGAAGCGCGCGAGTCTTGTTCTGGAATTTGGTATATATACCCTGTTTCATTTTTGTCATTCAAGCAAGGAGTAGAAAAGGGGTTGGTCAGTCACAAAAGACAAAAAAGCCTGCGGGGGAGTTTGGCATGGTGTTTTTCAGGGTAATGGTTAGAAGGAAAGGGAATCGAATGGCCACACGCCTCTTTTCACACTTGCCTCGTTCTGTCCAAGTTGAAGCCCGAGATGAAATGATGTCGGTAACAAAGAGTAGGAAGGATGTCATGAGTGACTAACTTGGTCCACAACATACTACGCAGAACTTTTCTGATAGGATGAGCGCTTTCGTACGTCTTTACCGTTCGCATAGTCCTTCTCATATCTGGCAGTCTGTGATGGACTATGTCTTCTTGAAGTCAAGAGTGTGGATCAGTTAGGACCACAAGGTATCATACCTACTTTACCTTGCAAGACACACCACAGATCAAGTTCCTATCTCCGAATGGTTTGGCTTTTGACTCGTCTTAGAAGTTTTGCGATATCCAACTACAAAAAGGCGAGGTTGGTTCCCAGTAAGTCTCAAATTCTCTAATTAAATACAACACAGCAATCATACAACTCTTCCAACACAACAACCACTCTATCCTCATCGAAGAATACCTACCACCTTCCTCACTATCACACATACAATACAAGGGGAATAAAGTCAAGATGGCAAATACACACGAGCAACAAGACATGGATTGTCAGCCTTTCCATCACCCAACATGGCGAATTTCACACGGCATTGGCAGTCTGCGCGTCCGCTGCCAGCATCTGCCCGCAGAAGTGCTCCTCGACATCGTGGAGCAGATTCTCGAGTCCAAGACCAAATGCCGCGAACTGCCGCCACCCATGCCGACGCTGGTATTCCCGGGACTACCAGCACCAACACCAAGGGCAGTTTCACCACCACCAAGCAACAGCTGCAAACCAAATATGCCAGCCCTCGCTACCCTCGTCTACCTCAGCACCCTCAACGACAGACTGCGGGACCTTGTAACACCCATCATCCAAGCCCACGAGCGCAAATCCACCTCAAGCACAAGCATAAGCACAAGCACAAGCACAAGCAAAGATCCAAACTGGTTCTACTCCTACGTCCTCATCTACTCGGCAAGGAAACGTTGTACCGATGGTGTCATCGCTGCCCTAGACCACGGCGCCGATATCAACGCCCACGACGGCATCGACGCATCCCTCGCCGCCGACAACATCGAAATCTCTGGGAGCCCTATGCCGACGGGCTCGCACTTGACTGTCCTCCACTGGGCGGCTTTCAACCGCGACTTCACTACCCTCCGGCTCTTACTAGACCGCGGCGCCGACGTACGTCGCACAGCGAACCGCTTCAAAAACGACCGCACCCCAGTCCAGGGCCGATCTCGGCCCCTGAGAAGGGCGGCCATATTCCAACCCTCATGGCACCAACGTCCGCACCAAGACGAGGTCAACGCGCTCGAATTCGCGCTGCAGGGTAATTACGGCATTTTGCCTTGGGGTATAACGGAGCAGTAGCGACTGGCGTTTATCCGAGATCGGGATATGCGGGATGAGCAAGTTGTGAGGATACTCGTCGAGGCCGGCTGTCCTGTATTCGCGGAGGAGCATACGGAGCGTGAGTGGAATTACGCTTGTGAGGAGGCGCGGTGGGGTGCTGCGAGAGATATTCTGTCGGATATGGCTCGTAAGCGCGGCAAATGGGGAGGTGATATGCGTCTTGTGTATGTTACTAGAGGGAGAGTTCCTAGTCCGCAGGTGGTGAATGGTAATGCGCCTGTCTGGTGATTCTCATTATAGATGCTTCTGGAGACGGTTGAGGTTATTGGAGAAAAGAGGATGGGATGTCAACTCTTTTGTTGTTGATTTCCCTGGGAGAAGACGATTTCTCCAAAGCTCAAGACGGCCGGCTACCAGAATTCGAGAGAATGACCATCATTGCAACTCTCATGGTATGGACATGTGTACTATGGCGCAGAAACGCATTCTGTACTATCATTAGCCCGAGATTCTACTCTAGCTTCGAGCACTACTCGACATGACTTCTTCAATGGGTGAGAGATGTCGATGATTATAAGTAGCTTAGCCTACACCTACCAAGATCATTACATCAAGTCTTCATTCCAACTCCATTACATTCGTTTCGTCTAACGAACACCATCTACATCACCCACAACTCGAATAACTTCACCCACACCCTTCTATCCTATGAATACTCAACACCCCCTTCAAAAGGATACGGATCCCGCACAACCCTCCCAACCTGCGAATCCCAATCGGGATCCCCAGTTCCATCCTTCTCCTCGTCAGCCTCCTCCCGCTTCCGTCCGCCGCGTGGCCTAGTCCTCCCCATCTCATGCCCCCTCCCAACTCGCCCCCCACTTCCCGCACCATCACCATAATCACCATGCCACACCCTCGCCACGCGCCCCTTGCCCCGAACCCCCTTCATGAACCCATTACTCAGCCCCAACAGCCCAGCACTCCCCAGCAACAGCACCAGCATCACAATATTCCCCGCCTGCGAGACGTTCCCGCTGAAGATGGCGACGACATACACGGCTAGTTTTGCCGTTGCTTCGAGGTAGCCCTGTACCGCTGTCTTTGCGAGGAGCCAGGCGTCTGTTGTCAGAGCGGCGAGGTCATCTGCGGGGCCGCGCATGCGGATTTTGAGGGTTGGGGTGAGGGGGATGAGGTACTCTGACGGTGGTATTACGCCGTTGCCGTTGCCGTTGCTGTTCCTCGTGCTGGTGAAGAACGCAGAGGGTGCCAGGGCTGGGGCCGGAGTAGGAGGAGGAGAGGGAGGAGGAGGGGTGCGTTGTTTGATGATGTAGATGTTTAGGAGGCGGGATGTGATGAGTGCTAGGATCGATGCGAGACCCCACCCTTTGTAGACGTTAGTTTCGTTGCTGGAAGGGCTACTCCACCGTGAGATCTGGTTTGAGATTGATTGTGGGAGAAGAGATCGTAAACCAGGGGGGTTGGTGGAAATCGAACGACCGAGGTGGGTTACCATGCAGAAGGGGGGAGCCAGAGGCCTGGGAGGGAGACGGGAGAAAAATTGAACAAATTGGAAGAAAACTTACAGTCCGCCAATAAAATCATGATAGTCAACGCAGCAAACGTGAGGACCGGGCTCGCGAGGTAGAGCAGGTGACTCCCCCGCTCAAACTCCCACTCCGAATCGTGCGCAAACGCCCGGCCGCGCCGATTCCGGCTCCGGCTCCGTTTCCGGCCGGTGGAGAGGGTGCCGACGTCGAGTGTGATGATCTTTTCCCCGCTTCCTCCTCCTCCTCCCCCGGCCCCGATGCCGTAGGCTTCGACTCCACCGCCACCGGATACCTTCCTCCTCTTAAGCTCCTTCTCCCTCGCCCTCTCCTCCTGGACCCCAAGCCGCGAGAGAAAAAGCAGCATACCCGGATTCGTCACTTTAACATCCTTCTTCCTCCCTCCTGGAAGTGCCTGCGTGCCAAAGATGCCCCCGCCGCCGTTCCCGTTCCCTCCCGCAGCGCCACCTCCGTAGCCGGACGCAGCGGACGTCTGGGCCGTGACAGCACCGCTGCTCCCTGCGACGCTATCGGCTGCTTGCTGGTAGTGCAACCCCGGCGCGAGGACGAGGGCGTCGAACCATGACGACGTCCCCGTCAGCGCGGTGCGGTTGGCGATGGTTTGTAGGTCTGCGAGGGCGACGAGGCCTGCTGCCGAGAGGGAGAGGCCTGGGATGGGTTCTTTAGACAGGACTGGGAAGGGCATGGTCTTCTTGGTCGTGTTGGTCGGGCTTGTTTGTTCGCCGTTGTGCGCAGCCTTGGGGAAGACAAGGCTTGACGATGAAGATGCTTTTGAAGGTGGCAGCTGGCGTGGATCTCTTATCTTGGCTGGACTTGATCTGGTAGGCGCCTTGAGCCTCACGCTGGTGACGTGGTCGAGATCCTCCGGCGGCGGTTTGTCACGAGGACGAGGATGGCATGGTTCGGAGCTCTTTTCCCCCGTCAGTGACGATGAAGAAAGAACTGAACAATATGATGAACCGGGATTTCCGTTGCGAGGAGCAGTCAACATGCAAAATACATGCAAACAATCAAAGAAAGTACCGTCCGAATGACCTTGGGCTGCAGGGTTGCATCCTGCTGCGGGCTGACCCTTTCCCCCCTCCATCCCGCCCTCCTTTTGCCCCTCCCTCCTCTATCACTGCGTAGTGTATGTAGCTCTCCGGGCCTCCAAAGTTTCCCAGCCTCTCTCTTCCCCTCCAACCCGACGCTATTACGTGCATGTGAAGTCGCAGCCAAGCTTGGAGCCGTTGCGAACGATGGCGCTGACGTTGGACCCCCACCTACCAACGCTAACTTGCGCCGGCGTTGAATCTTACTCCGCATCTTAGGATTCCCGATTACTTTACCCCACCTAGAGTGTCAGACGCCGGCCGGCCGGCGCCGGATAGGCCCGTTTTTGTCTCAGACAGAGGAGTTTACAAATAAGCTTAAGTCGAGTTACCACGGATGGTTGGGATGTCGGGTACTTGATAGTGATAGAGGGCTACGCAAAGTTATCGACGATAAGAGACAAAGGAGTTGAAGGAGACGCAAGGATTGAGGAAATATCAGGGTTCATAAGCCCTTGAGCATACAGACTTGCTGGTGTACTATAGGATTCGGAGATGAGTTTGTGTCTGCGGCAATGGACCTTGGCTTTGTTTTTGAACCATCTCGTCCTCGGACTACACGTTCGGTGAGCAGAACGACGGAGGAAATGCGGATCTGATGTGTGCTTCAATCGGTGTGTGATAAAAAGGGTCTCGAGTAAGATGGGCTTCAGTACTTACATCCAAGTGAACTTGAGAACGAAAAGTCAAGAAAGACGGTTCTCGGCCCTCGACATATACACAGCCTCGGCCTTATCGTTGCATGCGTCTGAGACTGAAATGTCTTACAGGTGTTTGATGGCAGTTATATGAGTGAGTACCCGGGTAAAGCTGCCTGTGCTTATTCCATGGATACCAGTGGGTTCACTCAAAGAAACCGGTAAATCGACAGATAGACTTGATAGACGGCAGACCAAGGGATTGAGATCTGTGTCCAGAAAATCTGAGACGTAGGCTGAGTAAGGACTTTATCATTTCTGGTCAGATCTTCTCACAAACAGGAATTAGTGGTGTTGAACGAATTGCTCGGTCTATGGCGCGTCATTAAGTTAAGAATTACAAGCTCTCCCTCAACATTATTACAAAAAATAAACGGTCAACGCGACATTTGCAGACCGAAGTTGGGGCAAGGCTACTAACGTAGCTTCAACAAAATACAAGAAATGCTCCAACGAGGATTCTTATACAAAGACTGGATTCGGCATTAGAACACAACCATGGCCAGATAATCACCAACCAATTTCACTCATCCTGTGTCGTAGCCTTGTCAAAATACACAAAATCAATTCAAATTCACCCAGATTAAGATATTGAGGCATCGTCCATCAAGATAATACTAGGAGATAGTTCATCTGCGTAGATGACCTCGGCCGTGACCACAAAAGCCTTGCACCAACATTCTCATCCATACCTCAAAAGTCCCGGTATACCCTCCCTCGACCCCGAAGACAGAAAGGCACCTCACAAGAACGGCCCCAAAATCTCCATCGTCAATTCCCAAACCTTCCCCTGCACATCCCCCCTCAACGCCTCCAAAGCACTCTCACTATACGAAACCTCCCCCTTATGATTCACCAGAAACAGCCCATTCCTGCCCTCCTCCCCCCTCGTATTCTTACACCCTCCCACCCCATCACCACTCTTGCCGTCCCCCTCCTTCATCCCCCCAAACCGCTCACTCGTCCCCAAATAAACATGCCTCTCCCCCGCCTCCCGTTCCTCGAACCCCATCACCAAAAACAACGGCTTCAACAAGTTCGTCAACGGGAACGGACTCCACCACGTCGGCGTATGATACCGCGCCATGTTCCCCGTATCCACCGCCCCAGGCCAATTATGCACGAACCCGACTCCCGCGTTGACCGGGTCGGCGGCGAGTTTATCTAGAAAGAGAGTGTTCATGGTCGCCATGTGTGTCTGCGTCTTGAAGCCAAAGAGCCTGCTGCCGCCGCCGCTGCCGCCGCCACTGCTGGGTGACGAGCGCGTAAGGTTGAGGTCTGTTGCGTCGATGCGGGTGGAGAGCATGCTGCCTGCCAGAACGGTGAGGATGCGCGGGGTGGGGCCCGGGGAGGGTGAGGTGGATGCGGAGGCGCGGAGGAGGGGGAGGAGGTGGAGGGTTGCGAGCATGCGGGAGTAGTACTCTAGAGAATGGCAGACATCTATCCCTTCCGAGGTATCTACCATCGAAAACACAAGAAGATCAGCATTATTACTTCATGCGGCCACGTTCGTGACTTCATCATAGTCAGACAAGCCACACTTATACTCACCATTCCGCCCCCCAAAAGGCGCATACCCAGCCGTCAAACACAAAAAATCAAGACTCGTCTCCTTTTCTTTAACAACCTCACACACCCTCCTCGTCTCCGCCAGCAACGAAATCTCCGCCTCAACCCAAATCAACTCGGCCCGGGGATTCTTCTGTCTGAGGTCCTCGAGGACAGGCCTCATCGCCGGCTCTGTTGCTTTCCGGCCCGCAATGTAGACCCGGATGGGATGGCCGAGGGACACGAGCTCGATGAGAGTGAGCTTGCCGATACCCGATGTCCCGCCGAAAAAGACGGCCGTTCGGGGCGCGGTTTGTGCCGTGAGGGCGGCGTTGGAGTGTTGGACTTGCGCGCGGGTGACCATATTTCTTTTTGGCGTGATTAAAGTCGTAAGGGAAGTTTTGAATGAAGAAGATATTGGAACAGCGCCCTTACGAATGCAAGAGTAAGAAAACAAAGTCAGTGGTAATCAATTCCCTTACTCGGTGAAACATTCAATCATCTTTATACACCACGACATCGAAGCTTCGGATAGCTTCGCATTCCTCACCGGGTTAGCACCACCGGGATAACAAGAAAGCGGAGTTTGCGGACCACGCTAGTACCGAACGTAGGCGCAAGCCATCGGAGCATCAATCTCTGGGTTGCCTGCCTACTAACTGGGGGGATTTATCATTGTGCATTCCTTCAATTGGCAGCCCACCACAAAACCCCCGTCTCAATCCATCAAGAACGTCTGTGTTTGACCAACGACGCCTGTGTCAACGCCGACTATCCGGGGCGCGGGCGTGGAAGTGGAGTACGGTCCTTCGCATTCCCGATCCGGTAAGCGAAGCACTCCACTTCTCCGTGGTCGCCGGCCGGTGAGTGTGCCTCCCGACAGCGAGAATCTCTCAGGAGGAATATATGATGAATGGCATCTTCTTCTCAGGCCACGGGAACAAGATTATTGAAATATGGAAAAATCATCAAGCCCACGAGATGGTTGTCCGGACTGGAGAGTTGTCTGAGGGAAGCGATTTAGGACGCCGTACGGGTCAAGATCTAGAACCAGCGGGTTTAGGGATTAGTCTATCCCGTCGGAGAAATCAAGATGAGTGGGAAATGTTAGTGCGAAATGGCTTATACGAGTGATGGCTAGACATCTGCATTAACCCTACTTAGGCAGGACCTCGCCGCAACGACTATGCGTCATCTATCCTCCAGGTCAGCATCAAACCCCTCGACTTGTAAGTTGTTAGATTGATGAGTCAGCGGGGTGAGAGCAGGCAAAGCGAACTGAAAACCCTCCGCCAGGAGACGAGTCAAAAGTCTTGAAGTTTTCAAAAGACCCTTGGCCTCCTCGCCTCCTGTCCACCAATAAGCAATTTTGGCGAGAAAGACCAATGTTTCGTGATACGCGGCTGGGGTCGCGCGCGCTCTCCATCATCAAGGGGGCTCCACGTTTCGAGTCGGCGATCATGGGCTGAGTATTCGTACATGACATGACCCAAATCTGAAAAGTGCGGAAAGAAAACATCATTTGACGGCATGACTTTTGGTTTATATGTGATTGATGTGGCCGTGAAAAAAGCGATGTCCACCTTCGACCGCCAGTCTTCGATCTTTTCAACCTAGTGCTGTTCACTTGCAGCAACCGTCGACACTTCATTGCGATTAGGGTCTGGGCAATAGAAGCTTATTTTTGCTGGTGTCTCTCGGCGGACGATAGAGGCCTGCACTAGCGAGCGGAGAGGCACGGCGGGACAAGCAGCCAAGCGCCAAGTGCTGCAGGGCACGATGGAACGTCCAGACGCCGAGAAGTGCGACCTGGACAGGACCAATCGCCAATTTCCAGCCCTGGAAGAATTAAGGATGTCTCACTACAAGGGATAGAAGCAAGCTTGCTGAGGTTGCAACATGCGGAGAAGAGTTCTAGTACGACGTTAGCTACTCTCAAAGCAACGGTAAGTGCTTGGCGGCGTTTGTACCCGCAATGCGAATGCAGTGTTTTCCAGCCCATCTTTGCAACGGAACGGAGAAGTGGCATCCGAACTGGGGCGACCAGTCTGCTGCGGGACGCGAGGGACGCGAGGGATGCGAGGGATGCGTATGTTCAGCTTCAACTCCGTGTTGGAATAAAGAAAACCTCATGCCCAGGGGTATTTTGCCGTCCTCACTACCAGCCAAGCTGATCTACTCTGGAAAGACGCAGTCATGAGTGCTGTCGCCGCGGCATCGTCATGCTTATAGAGCCCTTTTCTTTCAAGGAGTGGCGGGTTTCCATTCTCTTGCCGCCTTTTGATGCATTAGGTCCCTCCTCAGACAAATGCTCAGCACCGTAGAACCGATACACGAGTTCCATGTAGACAGACTCTTAAGTGGCAAGAGAAGTAACGCCAGTGTTTCTCGCTGAGACGTTCCGGCCGCGGTGCGGTTCATCCTGGGTCAAGTGACAGTGACAGCGTAGACAATGCAGATCTTGCGGATGTTGGATGAACCGATTGACAGGCCGAATATTGCGGGCGGTGCTGACGAAATATGAGGAGAAGTCGTCTTGGCTCACGTTCGCCTGTGACCAGTCACCGGCTGCGTGGTTTATGCGTCGCAGGAAACTGGCCACAAACCCTTGGTGATGATAGAGATGACGACGTCCCTTGGTCACCAAGTCGGCATTCGGGATTCGCCAAGACGACTCTGCTGAGGACTGTCGTTGGACCTTATGGGCGACGTCGCATTCAGATTGAGTTCTCTTGTGGATGATGGAGACGAAAACGCTGGGCAACTTGGCAAGTCGTCGGCAAAGATGAGGTCCCAAACGAATAGCGAAAGCGAAGACCAGCGCCGATGTCGAGTTGAGCAAGTTGCGCGCCGGACACCGAGGACGGACCATCGAGTGGTCTAGGCAAAGAGAGGGCGTCAGGCCTACCCAGCGGGAGGGTAAGTCTTTCTGCTCTCGGTGGGTTCAAGAATCAGGTCGTTCAGTCGGGACCACTGTCAAATGGCTGGCCGGCAGGCAAGTACTGGGGCGAAGGCCATGGCAGTGAGCCTGTAGAGACTTGAGAAGATGGGGATAGCTTCTTGAATTCCCATGTCGTCGTTAAAACATCAGACGCGGTTCTGGTAGACGCTGGGACTTGGCGCCAAAGGAGGGGCCATCTGACGTTTGGAGCGCGCCAAGGAGCTTCAGATGAAGGCAGGCGGTGCCGACGGGGAGGTCGAGACGGTCGGCGGGAGCGCGGAGAGGGATGGCATGGCTGACATATGGGGGCGCGGCGAGGCGTAGCACTGGTGATGGACAGTTGCGTGGGTTGCAGAAGTCCGAACTTTGACGATGTAGGCAAGTAACAAGGTAGGTTGATTCGTAGACTGGCGTAGCTGGTAGAGAATGGGAGGGACCGGGGTTGAAGAGCAGACGAATACTACCGCGTAGGCGATATCGTTGAAGACAATTGGTGAAGTTGAGATGCGGAGGTGGAGGTTTGTCGCAGGCCCCGGCAGTTTGGAAAGGCGTGAGACGCGCCCAGAAGAAATCAGGAGGTGCAAGACTTGGCGAGAGGCGCGGCCAGCGAATGTAGTCCTAAAGCGGCCCGTTAGTAGGCGGCCTACAGCAGGTAGAGGCGCTGTGGGGGGGGTTAAGCGAGGGGATTAGCGGTTAGGAAACCTGGTTAAAGGCAGGTTATCCGTTGCAGGGAAGATGTTTCCAGCGGTGTACCGCCTGAATGGAACACTAGGGTACACACCGGCCAGGCGCTCCCACATCACGACGCTTCCTCATTGGCAGTTTTCCATCGCCGAGTCAGTTGGGTGCGGACTTGAGGTTAAGTCGAACCTCCCGTTCACTGTGGTGGCGGCTCAGATATTGTCAGTCATCACCAACTTCCCCCCCTTCCACTTCCGCCCCCAGTTTGACTTGGCAACCATTCAACCTCTTGGCCCTGCAAAAATCAGCTGTTTTCTTCACTCTACCCCTTCTTCTTGTCATCCCTTCTCACAAACCTCTCACCTCTCGACGGGATCCAACGTCTTTTCAGTCTTAGCGTGTCTGTCAGACATGTTGTCGGGCTCTCCTCAGTCTTTACCTGTAGCTTGGCTGCAACGCAAGGAAGAAAGAAGTGATCTGGACTGCGGTATCCGAAAGGTAGGAACGTGCTTCATCTGAGGTGCTTCAGCTTGTACCGGGTCTTGCCATGCGGTCAACTTGCTCTTTCCTGCTGCGGTCTGGAACTGGCTGCTGTGTGTCCCGTGCGTCGTCTCAGCACGCGGTGACGGTTGGGAAAAGCGGGTCCGAATGCCCATGTGTCGTCCGAACAGACTCAGCGTGACAGAGACAGGCAAGAGCAGGAGGTTGTGCATGGCTTAAAGGCTGTTAAGGTTTAGAGCGCTACCAATGGTGAACAAGGTTTTTTCTGACGGCGGCCTCATCCCTGGTTGCTTCTTGCCATTACCTTACTCTTGCCATAGCTGCCACGCGTACGAGTAGAGCAGGAACGACTAGATGGTTCCTTACAGCTCTACCAGGCTCACCTTACCTGACTTACCTAGGTGCCTACCTACCTACGGATGTGCGTCCCTAAGACGGAAGGAAAGAGCAGGCTTGGGGATACCTTGCCCTGAAGTTGCTACCCAGACCATACCTTACCGCAGGCATCGCACCTACCATCTTTTCTTTACATCTCTAACGCCCTTACCTAGTCGAGGAAGGAGACACATGCGGATACCTCCCAGGTAGGCAAGCACGGATAACTCAGCAAAGAGCAGTCCCTTCCTTTCCTTCTCAACCAGCCTGTTACACGTGGTCCAGGGAAAGTCCGAGAGATACGTACCAATGGCCCACCTTGCCATGGCACCTTCCATCGTGCCTGAGTCTCGTGCTGGGGCAGTGGCAAGTGCTGCTCCCCGCCTTCCAAGCTCTTGGTATTCTCTTGGATGCATTGCTCGGCCTCTTGGACAAAGAGCCTCAACTCTTGACTCCCGTCTTCTCCTAGACATCACTCCCGCATATTCTTCCGACTTCGACTTGGCCAAAGCCGCTCTTGTCGTCGATCCTTCCAAATGCTTATTTTTAGCCATCCTCCCGCTTCTTGGAGATTACTTGGGTGAATGCCTTCATTCAGCATCATCGAGCATGATGGTGTTGATATCCAGCTGGTCGTCTCAAGAAGATCACCGCTAAGATGATCTTTGGGAAGGGGGCTTCGTCTCCGTCCGAACCAGCGCTTCTCTCCCAGCCCTCACTTCAACTCCCACATGGAGACTCGTGGAACGCGCACCGCAGGGGTCTTGTCTACAGCCGTTGACTTGGCCAAGCACCAAAATCACAAAGTGGCCATATTCCCCACACCCCGTCCAACCCTCCGGAGCCTGGCAGTTTCACCCTGGCGACGGGCTCCCATCCTGTCAACTCGACCAGGGTCACAGGGCCCTGGCTTCCGCTCTTCTTGTCCAAACGGCCCTCTTCCTCCTCCGTCTCAATAGCCTCGCCCGGCCTTGGCCGCTTGTCCTCGATGATCAATCCTGGTCCATATTCCAGATGACATGCAGTCGCATTGGATGGAGAAACTTGAAAGCCCCCTCCCATTCTGCGCCAGAAACACGCCCGCGATACCATGGGAAACGGAGGCGCTCATCCCCAAACACACAGGGAACCCTCAACCTCATTCATCAACCCGTTCTCTTTTTCCTTCTGAGCCTCTCACTGCTCCTCAACACCCTGGATGAAGCACACGCCAAGATCCTCACCATGATTCCGTCCCTCGCTGCTTATCCGCCCCGGCCATCTTCGCATGGGTTCTTGCCTATTGATGCTATTCTTGGACCTGTGAGGTAGATCGTCACGATAGCCAGCCCTCGACTCCAGTCTTACAGATCCAAAGTATATAGACATCATGCCATCTTGACGCAAACATAATCCTTCTCTCGGCTCATCTCGTTTCTCATCTTCATCATCTGTCTTTTCTTCACCTTTAACTTCCTTTCCCGTTCGTTTCGTTTCTTCCCCTAGAGGGCTGGTCATACATTTTTCCCTTCAATAATCTACTTTTTTGTAACTCGCTTCTATTCTTCCCTTCCTTCGATCCTTTGTAGGCCCCCAACGCGCTGGTCCCGTATCCTACCTCTATCACTATGTCTTCCCGTCTCATCACCTTCGGCTTCTTCGCCGCCTCCATCTCTCAGGTCCTGGCCTCGTGCGCCTACGGAACTCACTTGGATCCTCGCGCTGAGGAGGGAAAGGTCAAGGTCAACAACTTTGCTTATACCGGCAGCAATGTAAGTGGTATATTTTCACAAGAGTTTAGATAGATATCCAAGACTAACGATTTCTCAAAGGGCCCCTTGAACTGGGTCGCTCTGGATACTACTGCCAACCAACTGTGCGCCACGGGAACCACCCAATCCCCTATCGACATGGTCGCCGGCTCCTTCAACGTTCTCCCCGGAAGCTCCATCAACCTCGAGATCCCCGACATGGCCGAGGGCACCGAGTTCGAGAACCTGGGAACCACCGTCGAGGTTATCGCCAAGGGTGGATCGATGCAAGTTGGAGGCAGCAACTTCACCCTGCAGCAGTTCCACTTCCACTTGCCTAGCGAGCATCTCGATGCCGGAAAGAGCATGGCTATGGAGATGCACATGGTCTTCGAGGGTGCCAACCAGGAGATTGCTGTCATTGGTACCTACATCGACTTGGAGCAGGGCGCTGCCGCTGCTGCCCCCGCCGCCCCGGTCGCTGAGGCTGCTCCTGTTGCCGAAGCTGCTCCCGCTGGAGGAAACGCCACTGCCGAGCGTCGCACCAAGCTGGCCCGCCGCGCTGCTACTGAAGCGGCGGCCGAGGCTCCGAAGGCTATCCCCGCGATGGGAACCAACCCTATCAAGGCCGAGGCTGCTTCTTCCAACCTGCTTGAGACTGTCTTCTCTTCCCTCGATGCCATCAAGGAGCCCGGTACCGTCACCAAGACTGGCGCGCTGAACATGCAAGAAGTTGTTACCCTGCTCTCCGCCGGTAGCTTCCAGAGGTAGGATCCGTGTTTGTCAATCTCCTTTGGTTTCCAATGTCTAACTCATTTGCAGCTACATGGGTTCCCTCACCACTCCTCCTTGCTCCGAGGGTGTTCAATGGCTCGTCTCAACTCAACGTCTGATGGTCCAGCCCCAAACCTTCACTGCCGTCCGCGATGTCATTGGCTTCAACGCCCGATTCCCCCAGAACACCCTCGGCCAGGCCAACATCATCCAGGTCGCCCAGCAGAGTCTGACTACCGCCAACATTGCCAACCCCATTGCTGCTGCTCCCGCTGTCGCTGCTCCTGTTGCCGCTGCTCCCGTTGCCGCTGCGCCCGCCGCCCCCGCTGCTGAGGCTGCCAAGGAAGCTGCTCCCGTCGCCGCCCCGGCCGCTCACGCTTAGATGATCTGTAGCCGGCAGTCGACGAGGACAGCGAAAGAATCAGTGTCGCGAAGAACCATTGCGACTCAGCTGACGCAGTAGGCTGGGCCAGGATGTGCAAGGATGCTCGATGCCTGTTTTGAGTTCACGTGTACCCTGGTGGCATGCCGATGGATGGAGGATGGCCGACGGAAAAGCAGTCCTCGGGCGATGCATTTGCAGTTGGGACAAGATAACCTTAACACCAGCCAGCTGCGCGCATTTGTACAGACATGACTAATTGATGGAAAGTTGTACCTGGGCACTTGTCTTTGGATTTTACTTGTCTGTGTGGCATGTGGGTTGATCTGTAATTACCGATGCCTCTTCGACGCCCAGTCCCAATAGGCCCAAGTGCAGAGAACGATATCGAGACAGTGGACAGTGGGGGAGATACCACGGGGCTCTGGAGTCCCAATGCATAGCAGTATACTGAGTCAAGAAGCATAATGGTGAATAATGATAAGATGGGCATAGATAGATAGACAGAGACAAAAAGTAACACGAGTCAACTGCAGCTTATCGCACCCACGGAGTAGTTCAGGTGACCATGTGTCCCGACGCCGGGATCCAGGTGAATGTTGTGTCGGGAATTCCGAGTTGACGAGGACGAGGTTCCCACGTAGATCACGGGCGAAGATGTACCCATCAAGAGAAAGCTCTTGGTGTTTGGCCAAGATACCAAGGTAGGTGAAAATAGAAGCGTCATTGTCATGCTTTGAATCTAATCAATCTGGGAGAAGGTTCAAGACACTTCAAGAGCTGCAGTGTACTTGATTGATAAAAGGGAGAAGGTTCCGTGCAGAGCGCATCTTATTAAACGCTCTTGGTGGCCGGCTTGGCGGCTACTGATTGATTGCGCGGCTTTTTTTGAGATCTGTTATGCGCCGCTTTATCTAAAGTATGCTCCTTGGTGTATGTCTGCCCGTTTTCGCGTTTGGCTCGCAAGGATAGGCTAGGTTACTATTGAGAGGAACTGTGCTTGGTGTTTGAGGGTTTTAGAGACGTGAGTCGTGGTGGCTGGACAGGAAAGGCACTGATGCGCCGGTCCGGGTCGGTCGGTTCGGCACCCTCAATGTCCCAAGTGGGGGTGATTGCGAAAGGGGGGAGAAGAAGGAGGATTAAGAAAAGGTGCCGGCTGGCCGGTGACGATGTTTTTCCCACGTGGTGTGTTGGGGGGACGTGCTGCTTTTGGAGGATATTTTGGGGGCCAAGGACCAAGGTGTCGGGTGTTTTGCTTGGGGTGTGTTGTGTTTGTAGCGGTTAGATTGAACGTTTGCATTGGAAACAAGGTTTAAGTACCTAAAGGTAAGTGAAGACGATGAGGTAACTAGAGTGCCCTATGTTGATGAACAGCGGCCGCTGAAGTTGACGCGGATGGAATTTGCTTTTGCATGGGGTTCTTGTGGTAGAGGGTAGTATATAAGGAGAGTTCGATCGTGTTCTTGGTGCAATGAAGACACAGCAGTGCACCCACGAAATCTTTCCCTCGGCAGATGCGCATCACTGCTCTGGCGTGGACTCAATGCAGTTGATGGTTTCATATATCGAAGGGAAGACGTAGCTTTAACATTGTCGGATATCAGTTCAGGTACTAGCAAAGTATCGTTGCTCTCTATCTTGGGAATAAAGGGACGGTATATACAGAATGTTACTGAGGGCAATGGCATACAATTATGAGTAATTTGCCCGTCCAGAAAGGACAGAGATATCCAATCTGGGACTTCATGGGTTAGATACCTGTCTGTAGCTAGAGCTTTCTAGAAGAAGCCCCGGGTCGCCTAGAAGCACACTAGTCTTTGCTCCCTGGCTCATTCTTTTATCTTTCTATAGGTTTGGTAAATAGCTCTATCATATCTCAACCCGCGTGGCTGGGCTCTGAGGGGAGAATCGTAAGGCTGGCAACAACGCAGGAAGCGGCGAGGCGTTCTTGCATTGCTGATATCGTTGTATGATGATTTGGAAGAGGAGGGACGACACTTTGGCCATCTATGATATTTGATCTCGCATTGTGATACGGATAGATGGCAGTTGTAGTTAATGGAGCGACTTCCTTGCAAGCGTAGCCGGTGGGCGGGTGATGCACGATGGCTCATCGGGAAAAGTGGGCCTGGCCATCGGCGCCGGGCCCGGTATTGGTTAGAGGTATGGGGCCGGGACGGTAGCGCTTACTTCGCATCAATATTTCCTTCCACTGACGATTCATCGAGAAGGCAAGTTTTCGAATTTTAGGAAGGCTGAAGGAAGAGTTCGATTAGAAGAGAGCATATAAAGACTCACGAGCGCGACTCTGTGTTTCTCTCAAGCAGACATATTCCGCCTTAATAGTAAAATCACCAGAATTACAAGAACCCAAGCCCGAGAACTCTCAGGATGGTCGACCCCGCGGCACACCTCCCACCCCTCTTCACACCAACCCGCCTCCTCGCCTTTACAACCTCCCTTCAACTCCCACCACCAACCCACACAGAGCCCCTATCAGTAACAGCAGCCTTCCACAGCATCTACCTCCTCCACTTCCCCCCGTCTGCCGCCGCCTACCTCGCACCAGCACGTCCCAACGCAGACGGCACAACAACCCTCGTTCTCCGCATAGCAGGCCCCCACCTCCCACACATCAAAACAGAAAACGAAGTCGCCATGATGCGCTGGGTCCGCGAGCACACCTCCGTCCCGGTCCCCGCCGTACTACGCTGGGATTCCTCGTGTGCGAATGTGCTGGGGTATGAGTTTACGTTGTTAGAACGGGTCCCTGGGTGTAGTGCGGATAAGGTGTTTTGGGAGATGGGAGAGGATGCGAGAAGGAGGCTTGTTGAGCAGCTTGTGGGGTTTCTTGCGGAGTTGTGGGAGAGGTCGAGGGGCGTGTGGAGGCATGTTGGCGGGTTGAGGGTCGGTGATGGGGGGGAGATTGTGCCGGGCCCGGTCGTGGATGAGTGGTTTTGGATGGAGCCTGAGATTAGAATGTATTGGGATGGGGAGACGCCGAAGACGTTGAATCCTGCTCAAGGTGCGTTTTCGGGGTGGGCGGAGCTTCTTGATAAGAGTGTTGAGAAGTATGTCTATGCGATTGGGAGGCATGCTTCGCTGGAGTGGATGAGGGATCTCATGCCGCGGTTGGAGGCGTATCGGGAGTATGTTGGGGTTCATGCGGATGAGATGGATGATACGCTGTTTGTTCTCTCGCACCGGGACCTGCATCTTGCTAACGTCATGGTTGATAAGGACGGCACGGTGACGGGGATATTGGATTGGGAGTTTGGCGGCGTGGTGCCCGGACCGAGGTGGGATCCGCCGAATGCGTTCTTGTTTCCTTGGGGCGGAGGGGATGATGAGATGGTTGCGAAGGCGGAGAGGGAGAGAATGAGGGGGTGGGCGAGGGAGGTTTGTCGGGAGAAGGGAGTTGAGGTTGAGGTTGTGGCTGGCTGGCCTTACAAGGGCGTCCAGGAGACGGTGCAGAGAGTTGTGAACTTTACGAGGGCGATTTGTGAGGTTTGTCCTAGGGAGAAGGGGGAGAAGGCGAGAGCGTGGAGGGTGAGTTTGGAGAGTGAGTTGACGAAGCTAGAGCTATGATCGGTATCATGTTAGATGTTTACAATTAGAAGTCGCATTTCAACTATTACATTATGATCAAGGTATCTCTTACATCATCTACGCATAGAAAAGAACCCTACAAGACGAATAACACCAATGCTATCCCCATAAGATGGCCAAAAATGACTCCACCTCTGCTTCATGACTCCCTGATTTCTAAAGCTCTTGTTCAAACATCACGCCTTCACCTTCTGACCCGGCCAAACTCAGCTAGCCTCGACGCAGGCCTGCTTCCATCCAGCTCAGCAAAGTACTGTGGAACAGGCAACTCTGTCACTTCTCGACGGTGCCTTTCGTGCTGATGAACGTAGAGTTCATGATACTGTGGAGTAGGAGACGTGAATTTGTCCGGCTCGAGAGGCCTTGCATGATGCTCTTCAACGTCCGGTGCAGTCTCTTCTACCAGCCGCTTCTGTCTGCGCTTCCTGCGCCGCACATATAATCCGAGGATGACCAGCGCGATGACCCCTACCGCAGCGCCTACGCCGACTCCGACAGTGGTAGACAACGGGAGACCTGTGGGCTCGGGCGTGGACGTTGGTGCCGAGGGCGAACGTGTCATGGTTGATGCGGTTTTGCGAGGAAGGGCGGGGATAATGCTGTTGACTGCGTCTGTGGCGGATGGAGTTGCGTCAGTCCCGGTGATGCTTGCTGTTGAAGCGGCTGCTGTCTCCCCGAAAGTCCAACCTAGTACTGCAATAGCACCGACGAAGCCCGGCTGTGTGAGAGTTGATGTCACCATTTTCCAGCTCAGAGTGTTAGGAGCGGACGTCGCCGCGTAGGTAATCACCGCTCCAGATAGGAGATCCGAACGGCAGTCTCCTTCAACCAATCCAGGAATGTTTCCGATCAGAGTGTAGTCTCTACGGCGACGTATCAGTATCTAAAAGCCCTCCAGAAAAGCATCGATGATACTCACCGTGGGCAGCACATGGCAAGTGTACTGCTGGTGCCGTTCTTGACCGAAGTCGCAACCGTAGCCCATCGTTCAGGACATACCAGAGGCCCGATACTAATAGCAGTATGGCCCTCGCCAGAGTTGAGGCCTAGACGACCTTGTTCCCACCACGTCGTGACTGCTGGCGGGGCACATTTCACTCTGGCGTCAATACCGAGGCCGTAACCTGGGTCATACGCCGCGAGGGAGAAGCCGTTGAGGCGGTAGATTGTCGAACAGCTCGTCGGTGGTGTGAAGGTGGTCGGGAGCGCTATGAAGGACGTGACGGTGCCGTTTTCGTCTGTCACAGCGGGATATGCTGTCGCCATTGTCACCGAAGCCTCCAAGCTGTGTTATCCATATGTTGAGATAGTGATGATGAGGGGGGAAAGATGATGAAGTTGCTCAGGGCTTTCTTTCAGAGGATTCGACGAAGGCGAAGTTGATCTATCTGCTGCCGATACTGAAGGCTGAACGCCCGCTTGCCTTCCAAACCGATGGAACTGGCATGTTGGCACTCTTGCATCGTTTTCACATGATGGGTCCCTCCAAGATTGCGCTGTCTTTCTTTGTTGGTTCCGACTTCGATTCCCACGTTTAGACGACAGGGGGTTCATCTTTGCTTGCATTGTGGATGAAGGCCATAATTTGGCCTGGCCTGAGGTAGTTTCTGAAGAAAATGTCCAGCGCTTGCGCATTTCGAAAAACAAGGACCCAGAACGGACAACAAGCGGTGCAAAGATTGTGAGTCTTACGGCCGCAGTTGCCCAAGCGTAGCGCGCGGCACAAGACAGGAAGAATCCCCGAATATCCGTAACGACTTCCAACATCGTGCATTTTTGTGGAACCCCGGCGAATGGACATCGTGAGATCTCGCGATGCCAAGATTTAATCAGGTCGTCACCAACTCTTTGGTATCCAATTGAATGGCAAGGCGCTTGTTGTCTCCTTACAATGCCTGAAAGCGAACTCCCGAGGAAACTTCCTCTTTCATCCTTGGAACATGGTTGCAATTTAGCGCCCGTTGGTGTCGTTGTTCATCGGGTACCTCTTCCCAGCCTGCAGGCAAGGCCCAGGGCGCTAAGCCCTGGCGCTTCTGATTGTTGGTTTTGAATTGGAGGACATGTCCATCCCTCCGGTCCTTTTCAATGAGACCGATTCCCCTTCATTGCGGTCTGGTAGAACGGTCGAATGGTCCTGAATCAAACACGCTCGTTGATCGCAGCAAAAAAAACAAAAAAAACAAAAAAACAAAAAAAAACACCACGATGGGCTCCTCACCGAATCGACGAAGCCGCAGCTCACCTACACGATCCAAGGCCGCTGGTTCGGCTGGTCGCAATACTCGGATCGCCATACAGTTGTCCAACGAGAGAAAGAATTCACTGAAACGGAGGATACGCAATGTCCTCATTGGCGCTTTCATCTCTGGAATACTTGTCGTATGCTTTAGAGGATACTTCTCTGATAATGCTCTCGGGCACACGCAGTACAGCCCGCAGGGCCAGTTCGTCGATTGGGACGACAGAAGAGAGGAAGTGAGAGATACGTTTTTGACAAGCTGGAATGCCTACAAGAAACACGCATGGGGTAAGTTGATCTACATGTAAATCTTCACATCGTCCGAACGCAACTAACCTATCGACTCTTTCCAAGGCAATGATGTCTTTCATCCCCTGTCCAAGAGAGGAGAAAACATGTCCCCCAAGGGCTTAGGCTGGATCATCGTCGACAGCCTGGACACGATGATGCTCATGAATCTGACCCAGCCCCTCGCCGACGCCCGAAGGTGGCTGCACCGCAGCCTGACCTGGGATCAAGACCAAGACGTTAACACCTTTGAGACCACAATCCGCATGCTGGGCGGTCTCCTCTCGGCACACTATCTCTCGACCCAGCTGCCGCATGCCGCTTCCAAGAGAGACTCCGTCTACCTCTCCAAGGCAATCGATCTAGCAGACCGGCTCCTGGTCGCGTTTGACTCCAACTCTGGGATCCCGTATGCGAGTGTCAATATCGGCAAGAGGGAGGGCATCGTCTCGCATGTAGATGGTGGGGCATCGTCTACAGCTGAGGCTGCTACCGTGCAGCTTGAGATGAAGTACCTCTCTCACTTGACTGGGAACGACATCTACTGGAAGAAAGCAGAGCGCGTCATGAAGGTGCTGGATGACCAGAAGATGGAGGGCGGTCTACTTCCCATCTTCGTACATCCAAGCCACGGACAGTTCACGACGAGGGAGATTCGGCTCGGAAGTCGAGGTGACTCGTACTATGGTAGGAGCAAGCACCCCTTTACGAGCTACCCTGAGATTGATACCCTATAGAGTACCTTGCGAAGCAGTACCTCCAAACAGGCGAAGCTATCTACCGCGACATGTGGGACGACGCTTTGGGCGGCATCGCAAAACACCTCATCACTACAACGCGGAATGCAGCGCTGAAGTTCGTCGCGGAGCTTCCTAACGGTGTGGGAGGAGCGCTTTCTCCCAAGATGGATCATCTCGTCTGCTTCATTCCGGGCACAATCGCCATGGCTGTGAGTCTCTCACGTCTCTCACTGTATCATTTTATAGGGATGTGCCGGCTAAACTTCATCGTGACAGGCAACAGAAGGGCGGTCCCTTGCGGAAGCCCGTCGCGACCCGGGCTGGACACAGCAGCATGAAGACGACATCGAACTTGCAATCGAGATCATGAACACCTGCTGGGGCATGTACGCCGTCACTGACACGGGTCTCGCCCCCGAGATTGCGTGGTTCAACGCTAGTGAAGCGGACTTACAGCCCCGGCCCGGCGATAGATGGCTGCGCAAAGAAAGCAGTGGTACGTCGTCGTCTTTCTCACCACCTTCCCAAGCAAAGAGGCCTTATGCTGATAAAATGCATAGCACTGTCGAAATGGAAGAAAGACTTCATCATCAAGCCTCTTGACGCTCACAACCTGCAAAGGCCCGAGACAGTAGAGAGTCTGTTCATGATGTACCGCATCACTGGCAACTCCATGTACCGAGAATGGGGCTGGAAGATCTTCCAGTCGTTTCAGAAGCATACTCTGGTGCCCGACGGAGAGGGGTACACTAGTCTGAATGATGTGCGGACGGTGCCTGCGACAACAAGGGACAACATGGAGTCTTTTTGGCTGGTAAGTCGTGCCTAAATCAATTGATTAAAAGTTACCCACAAAGTTGATATCGAGCTGACGTTGCCGACTGCAGGCCGAGACTCTGAAATACTTATACTTGCTGTTCTCGCCGGTAGACTATATGCCATTGACAGAGGTCGTCTTCAATACGGAAGCGCATCCTCTGCCGAGATTCACGCCAAGGAGTTCTTTGAAGACTGGTTGGGAAAGACTGCCGAGATGATTAGCCATTTGTAGATCGTCTCTTATATCTCAGAGTTATGTAAAGTAAGGTATCAATGACTCCAGCCATGAGAGTGCGAGCTCCGCCACTGGGGATAGAAGATAGCGAGCGAAAGGTGTAGAGGAAGCGGCAAATGAATGACTTAGAGCACAGAAACTTTTAAACAAAGAATAAAACCAAATTAAGCAATGTTGCATATGTCGATGTTCCTCGATACCATGTAATATGTTCATCATGTCATGCGTCCTCTCCTGATGCTAGCCCCACGAGATACGCACCTCTAGTAGCCTATCATCTATGACCACAAATAGTCTTAATTTAGAGCTTGACTCTGGATGAGTGCTGCTCATTCCAGACCTCGCAGTGTTTGTGATATTTATCAAGTCGATTTACCGGATTACAGCCCCATAGGAATGCCCATCTGTGTGAGGATTGGGAGGACTCTAGTTAGGCCGAATATGACTGCCTGTGTTGTTAGTGATGGAGGTTTGGGGTAATAAGATCTCCTCAGTTCCTGCTAGGAGCTCGGCAAGTGACAAAAAGCCCAGTCACCGAGATTTTGCCAACTTCAACGATATAGGTTCATTGGGAAGAGGAAATACTTCAAAAACTTAGTCCACAACAACACTTAAATCTGGAGTTTCACGTCGCTCCCGAGCATTACTTGCTATTTTTTGGCACCAACTCAAAAGGGAACCGCAGAGTATCTCGCACTCGTTTTCAAGCCGAATTTGAAAATATACCCGGACTGCTTAAAACTCGGCTTAAGAGTCATCAATGGGTATTGCTCGCCCTTGTTTGAGTTTCTTCCCCGTATGTAGAAAGCGATGGTTGGAGACAATACCCCACTCGGTTCCGCGGAGCTAGGGAGCTAGGGAGCCAGGGAGCTAGATGATGTTGGATCCGACTGAATGTAGTGCATCATCGCGCATGTCGGAATTCGGCTATCAACCCAAGCTATTTGAACCAGAAAATCTTCATGGCGTTCAAGCTTTCGGTTCCGAACCGAAAGCCATTGCCAAGGCCTTTATTCAAGGTTGGGGTACTCCAGAAAGTTCTCCGAAACTCGTTGGAGACAGACATCGAGACGTCAGACCGACTGACGGCAATCAGAAATTCGATCAAAAGCCGCAAGGGAATCTGGAGTTGACTTTTCGATAGCCACAATAAGATTCAGAGCACTCGCAAATCACACGACCAGACGATGTCATCTCAAAAAAGAAAAAAGAAAAAAAAAAGAGCCAACGCCCCGGTACCCCCCAAAGAGGCGTTTCGCCGGCGGATATGGAACGGTAAAGTATCCGGTGAGTTGCCGCAACTATCGGTGTTTATGCCGCTCAATAGCCGCTGAATTTGGTCCATGGTCACGCTTTCGTCCAATAGTAGCAAATTTCTCCGAACTCAACTCCACGTCTACACGTGTTGCTACGCAGAAAGTTGCGGGTTTATGAGACGAGTCAGTACCGTGTACATGCAATGCGCTACTTTAGTTTGGACCATCTGGGTAAATTTGGGCTCTGGAAGTCTCTACGTAGAGGTAGAGGGGCAACGAGGGGGGCCTCTTCTTCTTCTTCTTCTTCTTCTTCCTCTTCTTGAGTGCCATCACGCAAATGGCTCCTGGGATCATGTCAGCAACCAAGTTCGGGGTTCTTTCCCCTCCCCCGCCTCCTCCCCCACCTTGACGACGCCAACGACAAGCGGATGGCTTCGTTTTTTTGATGTCGTCGAGTGGAACCTGGTGCGGATTTGGTGCTGTTCCCCCACCATCCCACCCCATCCAACCCGTCCATGGTTCATGGATATCCATTCACCCCCGCTTACACGAAAGCTGTCGAGCGCATTGTGTTTTATTGGATCGCGGTCTCTCCGTCATCGGTATGCCTTGCCCCGAGGTTAGGTAAAACCAGACGTGACCCCTCGCTCATTTCTTCCAGACGGTCTCATTCTTTGATGTTTCTTCACGATCTCTTCAGTATTCAGATTATTCTCTCCTATCCCTCATAATGTAAGGCCTTTTGTGCTTCCCCGAGCTTCCAATTGGGACCAAATCACTGACATCTCATCTTCTAGATCTCATAAACCCTCCACACACGTCACAACTATGAAGCTCCTCTACCCCACCTCCCTCAAGCTCGACGTCGACAGCCTCCAGGGCTTCTCCGTCGATCTCGTCCCCTACGATGTAAAGACCACCATCCCCGAGGAGCACACAGACGCCGAGATCCTCGTCACCTGGACAAACTCAGCCGACAACCTCAAGGACGCCGCCGCCCGCCTCAAGAACATCAAGTGGATCCAATCCCTCGCCGCCGGCCCCAACGACGTCCTCAGCGCCGGCTTCGACACCTCAAAGGTAACAGTCACCACGGGATCAGGCCTCCACGACCACACCGTCGCAGAGCACGCCCTCGGCCTCCTCCTCAACGCCGCCCGCCGCTTCTACGAGATGCGCGACTACCAGCTCCAGTCCAAGTGGCCCGCTCACCTCGGCGGACCCCAGCCCGACCGCCCCGCCAACGCCTTCACCACCCTCCGCGACGCCCGCGTGTTGATCTGGGGCTTTGGCAACATTGCAAAGTCGCTCACCCCGCACCTCCGCGGCCTCGGCGCCCAGGTCAAGGGCGTCGCGCGCAGCGCGGGCATCCGCGACGGCGTCGAGATCTACGGCGAGGACAAGCTCGCCGAGCTGCTGCCGGAGACGGACGCCCTCGTCATGATCCTGCCCGGCTCAGACTCCACCAAGAACGCCTTGAATGCCGCGCGCCTCAAGCAGCTGCCCAAGCACGCGTGGATCATCAACGTCGGCCGCGGTACCTCCATCGACGAGGAAGCGCTTGTGGATGCGCTCGAGGCGGGCGAGGTTGGCGGTGCGGCGTTGGATGTGTTCGTTACGGAGCCGTTGCCTGAGTCGAGCCGGCTGTGGAAGGCGCCGAATGTGGTTGTCTCACCGCACGCTGCTGGTGGTCGGCCGCAGGGTGCTGAGGCGTTGATTGCGTACAACTTGAGGCGGTTCCGTGCTAGTCAATCATTGAAGAATGTCATCTGAGGTATGGCGGCTTTTGGAAATGGACGGAAAGCGTGGTTGTTGAATAATAGACATGATTGATACAACACTGAATACAAAACGGCCTTCATGATTCCCGAGTTCTACTTGTACAATGTCCTTTTCACCCCCTGTCCAACCACCACCAGACTACCATGCTCTGAGTGATCTCTCTCCGTCAGTCGTGTACCATCTCCTTCAAGAGTCGAAAGGTTCCGCGATCCTTTTCGCCCAGTACACTTCCTCGGCCCATGACCACACGGTGATGTCCAAGGTTTCCTTCCAGTCATGAGTCTTGCCCATCCATGCTTCATGGCAAGCCTTCTGCAGTGCATCTCGAGTCATCCCCTCGAGGTTCTGGTGGAATTTGCCATCTTCAAGCTGGCATCAATCCCGGAGCAATCGGCAACGGTCCTCTGCCGGAGTGCGGCCCACCTCCTGTTGAAGCCATTCACTCACCCGGAAGACAGCGTAATCTGCGACAGAATTCAACGGCATCACGTCAAACTCCTCGACGCAAAAGTCGTCCTGCGTGAGCTCCGTGTTTTCTTCCATTCCTCCCATGCGTGTATCCTCTCCATCACGATCAAGGTCTGGGTCCCGCAGGCCGAAACCCTTGAAGGCTCTAGTAAGCTTTATGCTTTTGCCGGTGATTACGATTACCTGAGCCCAGTTCAAGACAACATCGTAGGCCTTGGCCAAAATCAATCTATTCGCTTCATTGTCGATGACACCGGGATTGTATCCGAGAACAAGCGCCATAGCAAAACGACCACGACGGTGGACTCGTCCGACCGTGAAGAAGCAGACTGCATCTGGTAAACGATTTTGATGTTGCAATACGTTCCAGTTCAAGTCCGAGGACATCTTAACGGCAGAAGGGATGACGGCTTCGAAAGCCTTGCTGTGGGGATGCTCTCTTCCAGGAAAGACGTTGTTCCAGATCTCTTGACGCAAAGCCACAGTGGCTTCGTCGGTGTCACGTAAAAGGGTAGGCTCCGGCTTCATCAGGGAAAGACCCAATCTCTTGCGCTCCAAGGTGGGGAGGTAGTACCGTTGCTTGATGGCGTCCTTCAAGCCGTTACACCAGGCAGAGGCGTCTTCGGGGGTCACAGGCTTCACGGCGGGTTCGAGGTCAACCCACGGGAACGTCTCGTGGTCACCATTTTTAGCGACTATGCATTTTCGAAGAATGTCAGCAGAAGATCTCGAGCTTGATGTATGGGAGAACCGGTGCGATGGTACTAACACTTCTCATGGATAAAGTCCCAAACCTCAAAGTCCACAAACCAGGCGAACCATGCAGTGGAAACATTTTCGCGGCCCTGGCTTATCAGTAATCTAGTCGCTTCTTTAGCTTTCGCAGCCTGGAGGCGTTCGATGCCAAATCTGCGAGGGACCTTGAGCTTTTTCAACCTTCCTTCGACGACGTCCGCTCTCCGTTCCGCTGCGAGAGCGATGTTCCATTCTTCCTCGCTCTCGGTCGCCATTTTGTACCCGATTAATGCGTGCTCGATGATTGTTTTTGCGAGTTTGGAGTATTTTTGCGATGACTTTTCTTGAAATTGGGGGAGTGGCGGAAGAAGGAATTCTGGCGAGATGGAGGGGTGAAGAGTCCATAAGGCAAGTGCGAGAAACTCGAGGCAAGTGCTATGTTTTGGTCCTCTCTCCTACTTCGTGGGAGCAGGAAGGGAGCTCTGACTGCTCCTCGCACTGCTTCCATAGCGAGGGGGGAAAGCCCCTATCTAGCTTGAGGTCATCAGGTAGACGCCGACTGACTTTTGCTCGGCCGTGTGATATGAAGTACCTCAGGCTCTGTTGTTTCCTTCCCGGGTGGATGAAGATCTAAAACGAGGAGTTTCCGAAGATGCTTCTTTCTTTCAATCCCCTTAGAAGAGTGAAAATCTGAAGATGGTAAGATGTTGATAATGCACTTGATTGTGAAGTACTAGGGCACAAGGAGTTATTTTTGATGGAGTTCAACAACCTCAACTTAACAAAAGAAAATGAACATTGGTTTGAGTACCCTCTCATTCATAGCTTCCAGATAAAGGCATTTGCTGAAATGTTGAAAGAAGACGACGCTTTTCGATCTTCACCTAAGTACCTATGAGTTCGGGCACTTGGGGTTGACAAAGTAAGGTAGGTTAACCACGAGAAATCCATTTTCGGCTCTATGACTTGGTTTGCAAGACAAACAAAGTATCCCCTTATCCACGCTTAGTCTCAATCTGTGGCATCATCGTAACCTGAGATATGATACTAATGGGCGCCAACCTTGGGAACCGTAATTAGAGAGTTGGCTGAGATCAAATGTTACCTATATGGTATAGAAGTGCTTTTTCAAGTTAAGTGCAATCTTGTGTTGGGAAACTTCCAGACGAAGGTCCTACTTTTTGGGGCCTTCATCGTTTTCTAAAGCAGCAAGTTCTTTATGATTTACTCAGAACCCTTCGATTTCCTGATTTTGAAATATCAAATAAGAGACTTCCAACATCATGAAAGCTTGCAGCCGGCATTTCATTAGCGGTTCGTCCTCTTTGAAGGGTTGCATGAATTGTCTCCGCAATGACAATCTGACTTAGCTGTCTAGGAGAAAACTCACGTCCTAATGAACCATTGTAGAACCCCCATAAGAATGACTTTCGAAATAAAAGTATAGAATGTCTTCTGCTCTACAACTTTATTTTCTGATCAGATAGCCTCTAGCATTCTTAAGGAAATCTGAAGATGATACCGACGTCCTTCATTTCCAGCCTCTCATGAGTCGTATGAATAAATCAAGAGTTGAAATAGAAATTATTTGAAACTAGATATGCTGCTCTGAGTTTGGGCTGGAATTTCATACATTGTTTGTTTTTTTGATTATTGATGCACCAATTCAGCCAACGTATAATTGTAAGTTATACTTAGAGGAAGTTTCTTGCAGGTAATCGGCCTCCTATTCATTCTCCTTGGACTTAAGATCACAACTTTCAAATCTCGGATTACTCACAAGCTATTTTCTTGCGCCATCTATTACTACATGTAAGGGCGCTGCTCTGGTGTTTTCTGAGAAAATATTGCTTAGCTGCACTTTCTCCCTTTCGAAGACATTTGAAAATTCCGAGACATTACAAATGCCTAGCTTAATTCAAGTTCTCATGCAGCCGTACTGCACTATTCAATTCGGCGATGCAAACACCACTTAATCAAGAATCGCTCTTGGAAAAATATTGTAAAGGATAGGAGTGATATACTCATAACCATGTTTGAAGGCCCACGAACATTGAAGCATGCGTTGCAAGATCTCTGAGTACTCACACAAAGAGCATTGTGTCTCTTTTGATTAACATGTCTAGAAACTTATTCGACGTATTTGTCAAGTCGGACGTCGGCTTCAACAACATCAAATGCCACGGCATGTTTCTGTCTTCGTCATGAGAATATTTTCGATTACTTTCTGTGCATAAGAATTTACTAATAGTGAATAAGATATCATGACGAACTGGCGCTGAGCAAAATATCATTGAATCACAACGGACTCTATCAATTCCTCAAAAGTATGCCCTTCCCAAGCAAACATCCAACTTTCTGTCGAGCTCCTCAATTTCTCCGGAACTTTTCGTATTACTGCGAGCCAGATGTTTTCCCATCTCACACCCATATCCGGGTCAAGGCTGGCGGCCGAAAGTCGGTAGGCGGCGAGGCCTTTCGACCCCCAGCCGCAGCCTGCCTCTTTCCACCACACTTGAAGATCGTATGCGTTTGGAAATTACAAATTTCCTTTTTGTATTTCGAAGCTTCTTGACCGAAATAATACGTGGCACCAATATGCAATCTCCCGCGCCGTGAGCGGCAGTTTTCGGACTCATGAACGCCGTTGAGTTGCCTGACCGGAACGCCCTGCCAATTTCCGATTTGTCTATTCCGGAGAGAAGAAGATTGTGGGCTATTCCTAGATCTGGAATGTGTTCGCGATCTTGATGTCGTGCGTGATCTTATTATTGAACGTGTGGATGTCCATGGGGGCTACGTACATCACCATACCCCAAGCATGCGACTGCTCTTTAGCCAGACAGCCCGTTCTAAGCCTGGTCTCGAACTGGTACCTTGGCACATATGTGCACATGGGCTTTTACCCGGGATAAGCTCATCTAATATGCATTTCCTGGGCATGCAGATTGCTCTTGCTGGCTCATTTCCTGCTTCTACCTTAGTGTAGGACGGACGCTATGTGTGCGTTGAACATACCCTAAGTTCAGCCGCAGATTGTCTCAAAGCAATCTTGGCAATTTCCAAGCAGATGTTGCCCGGCTACATACCATCTCTATAGCGAGTGTAGCTGCCTTGCGCTTCTCTTTTCTCCGTGACGTCTTCATAAGATCACACTTCATCAGATCACCTTCTTGTCAGCTGCATTACGAAGGTATGCTGTGGAGAAGACGAGGCTAGGCAAGTCGTGCCTTGAATTAAACCACACATGTACAGATGTCTAATGTGCAAAGCCTGATGTGCGACCCCATCAATACTCGACGGTTTGGGCAGAGAATTACTTCGCGATCCACACCCTCTTTCCCTCAAATCTTGATGTTTTGCAGATTTCCATCGATCTTAACTTAATCCAGTCTAGCTAGGCATGCAATTCAGAATTATGCTTCCATGTCGACACTTGGGATTGCCGGTTCGTTCACCCCCCCCTCACGTCCAATCCAATGCGCTTTTCAATTCTGTGTGACATTGCGCAGCATCAGAGCAGTATCATATCTGAGTCTACCAGCAATATTCCACTTGATTGTGTCTGCCTGTCCTCTGGCACCAAAGGCTCTGCCACGTGCCGAAACATTCCGACGCCTCGCAGAGCCTGCTTCATTCAACACTTCAAGAACCTCAAGTGTCTACTCATTTGTATCTCATTGGCTTACACACGTGCTGTCTCAAATCCTGCTCAACATTAGCGAGTCTGATGATCTGATTTGCGGACATCTTCCACTGGATCTAGATGGCAAGCACGCCATACCGAACGGCGAAACTGCATTCTGACCTGGCCCGGCTGGCCTATCGCGGAAGGTCGGGACAGCCTGATTTGATCTTTCTTCCTGCTCGCAGATGATAGGCCGTTCTTGATGCAGGCTCCTGCAATCATCACATCACTGCTGATGACCGGGTCAAATGTCGCATGCGTGCATGTTCCCCGCATTGTTCCAACAAATGATCGTCAAGACCGGTCAAGTTATCGAGCCCATGTCAGCCAATGACCAAGAAAGTGCCTCTCCCTATATACCGCCACCGCTCTTACCCAAAAGAATAGATGTCTGCTCTCCGCTCCTTGTAAAATTGAACCTATCGAATTCTGGCGCAAACAACATCGAGTTTTGGTGACAGTGTACTAGAAGGGTACATGCAGCTGCCTGGCCTGGCTGCATGGATAAAAGCAGCTACCTTTTGGTCCCCTGTGCTAGCGCAGCATTGAGTCTGTGCACCCAGCCCCTCATCGAGAGCTTGGATGGAAGCTCTTCTGAGATCACGATCTTTCTCTCCCCGATAAGAGATCCTGTGCTTATCAGTAAGCTCACTTGGCGCAACTTTGTTCACTAATACATGTAGTGACAATGATTAGATTCGTCTCAACCAAATTCAAGCTTGTAGTTTTAAATCACGATGTTGATACCACCTGGACAGTACATTTAGAAACACAATCTCGGTGCGAAATGACGAGTAGAATGACGAGTAGAATGACTAGAAAAGTCTCACCGGGGGGAGCTCGATTGGAGGGTTTCCTTAGTGTCGGGTGAGCTATTCAATCCAAGTAGAGGGTGCATGCCTTGCTTGATGCTGCGGGCGTTGATAAGTGCAATATTAGTGCCCCCCCAAATTCCAAAATTGATGGGAACCAACTACGTACATACCTTTCTAAAAACAGTGAAACACCGAGGCAATACCACCAGAGCATCTCGAGCACCTAGTGCAGTTGAGCAGATAGGCCATTGAAAGAGAGGTAAAAAGTCGTTGATTGAATGTGGATAATTGCTTCACTGCACCATGCTTTATGGCGAATGTCTACCGAATGAATAGTTGAATGAGATATTGAGGGTTGCTAATAGCCTGTTCTTGCACCGAGGTAAGTTGTCGACCATGGTTGGCGGGGTTCCGCTCGTTCTATGCACGAGGAAGGCACATGGATTACAGTTTGTTCCACCTAAGTGTCCCTTTTCGTCTTAACTAATATAGGAACGACTTACGAGGGATAGAAGGCAAACGCTCTCCAGAGAAGGCGTCCAAAACCCAGGTCTGAGCTAGGCATGGGACTTGCAGAGGGAGATCTAGGCTGCAATGCGAGGTCATCATGATGAACTTCATGAACTCCATAACGGGAATGATCTTTTGCAATCAGCCGAATTAATACCCGTAATTGATGATGTGCAGACCGTCGAAGGGCGACTATCCCGCCTTCCAACGGGTCTTACTGCTGCGCTTACTTGTCCTTCGAGGTTTAGGAAAAGCGTACAAAATCCATCGGGCAAGATGGCTGCGAGATCGGGTGGCGCTGACAAGTCCTGAGAGATTAGTGCGCTGACAACCAAATCCCATGACGACCGCACGACGGCGGAGAGATATAAGCAGCGTTAGCCCCACAGCACCACGAAGGAACTAATCCCAAAGCACAGCCATTATAAAGCAATACTAAAGTCAAAATCGACGCTACAACGAGGAGAATAATACCCACTGATGAGTCCGGCGGAAGATGATATCCCTTTGTAATCAGACAGGATACCCTTGGGGTCGAACGCTAGGCAGGCGGACTTTCCGGGTCCGCTGCAAATCCGAGGCAAAGGCAACCAGGCTATGTCCAGGCACCGCAAGGCAACCGCCGTTGTAACACGTTGCAAGTTTCGGGTAAGAGCCGACCCAAGCGGACACCCCCTGTGCACTCCTGGCGTTCGCGATCCCCGGAATCCGGCGCTCGTTTAGTGAATTGAACATTACCACTGGCTCCCAGCATGCCGGAATAGTTCCTAGGGAGACACCCGGGTTGACGGACGTCTGCCGTCCGGCGTGACCGGACAACCCGCGGCACATTTGGGAATATTTAGAATCACCCAACAGCCCGACCTTGGACAGAGCGAGGTGTCGTTGACATGAACATTTGCCTTAGTCTTTAGTCACCCAAGGTATTTCGGCAAGTATGGCATGCTCCAAAGTGTCTTTGACAGGGTTGCGTAATTATCGGTTTCGCACAGGTGCATGTTCTGTGCCTCCCGTCGTGTTTGCCCCAGATTTGCCTTCTGCTCCGCCGCAAGATTACGAAAGACCCGCCATCCTCCTACACATCTGGGCGTCGGAGCTCAGTTGCCTCGTCGGTCGAGAAGGTATGATGGGGCGAGAAAGCGGGCGTATATCGACGGTTTCGTCAACAGGGTGGCTGGGTTTGCATCACGCCCAGCATCCTCACCGACGTCTGACTTCAATGGCGTGGTGCCTCGCAAAATTACGTTTTACCTCAATGATAATGATACAAATCTGGATGCCTGTTGGCTGTGTTTGTGTAAAGGTTCTCAGAAAGGTTGGGCGCGTAATTTTGCCAACCAAGCCAACTCCGGAGTCCGCAGGTTAATTGTCACAACTCTCATACATGCACGACAACGAGAGGATCAACTATCTAAACGGCGATCCACACGATTCCTCTCCGGATAAACCTTGGTGAACTACTAGCCAGCAAACGACCGCATAATCAAAAGATGCGAGCAGTTGCTGGGTGCATAGTAGTATACAGTTGGGTATTTTCATTGGCCGGAGCCCTTGCGGAGAGACTCTGGTGCCGATCCCCGGGTGACGGAATATCTCGAATATCCCGAGTACGTACATACAACACCTGAAACGCCTCTTCTCGCCATTGTATCACAGTGAGTCCCTATAATTAGTTTCAAAAACTACTCGCAGGCCCAGGATTGATCTAATTCACTTAACTGCGGCCGGTTGACATATGCAGCGCTGATCTCCCGTGCCGGGCCGATCTGCATCCCGCACCGGGGCTTGATTCACGGCCGTCTCATTCGAATCAGATTACGGGAACGTCACACTCGCGAAAAAATCACATTTACAAATATCTACTTTAGGCAGAATACATATAGTCGGATATGAAATTGAAGCGGACACAAACGGAATCAGAGTGACCCACCTGCGCTTCTTTTCTCCATATTTCCAACACTTGGGAAGCGAGCGACTCGGTAGCCGCACCCTAATGTGAGTTCGCCGGATTATATGTAGCGGGAGCAACGAAGATGTTGTGCCGATTGTGTAGACATTCGCTGATCTTTTTGATCTCTTGTCTGTGGTATGATCTTCAGACAGAGGTAACGGATTTGTAGCCCATAGGACTGGTTTCCCTTCGGTGAAGGAAGCGTTGCAGTTGACAAGAACGAAACCCAGAAACAAACAGAACAGACAACCAGAACGCCTGAAAAACGCCCTTTCTCTAGACGAAAGAATCCTACGCAACGCCTCCCACCAAGGGACATCACCAGTCCACCACCGTCATTGACTTGCGTCGGGGGCATCTGGGATGATCACATCGTCATCACCTCCATTATGAGGAGATGTGACGTCGAGGCTCAGGTCAGAAGTATCCATCTCATATTGGGACGCCACGCCGAATTGGCTCGTTTCCTTGTTGTAAGTCAACCACTTGCCCGTCGCTGCTAGTCGACAACCCAGCCATAGACAACGGGATGTACGCTCTTCCATCATTGATGCGACTTCAAAGTATTTCTCGTCGTCGTCTACCTTTGTGGCCGTGAACCAGTCATTGGGGTAATAATTATCAACCCACAGAAGACCCCGCTGCGCAAAATCGTCAGGAAGAGGACGAGGATCACCCTTATCTGGCCGAGGAAACTCCTCAGACTCGATGGTCTCAATGGACACGTCTTTGGACATTATTGTGTTGAGGAGTAAGGAAATCAGTTTCCACGGCATCTTTTCTTCCACAAGTGCCATTGCAGCGGGGAATTGAGACATGTGGTAGAGGAAAGAGAGGGTGACGTGTAAGTAGGGTCTGATGTTGTCGTCGCCGAATCGTCTGAAAACCACATTGTGGGTGCGAGCAGCAA
The DNA here is from genome assembly GCF_030913485.1 of Colletotrichum godetiae. Lineage (NCBI taxonomy): Eukaryota > Fungi > Ascomycota > Sordariomycetes > Glomerellales > Glomerellaceae > Colletotrichum > Colletotrichum godetiae. Next base: position 905,087 of record NW_026851249.1, on the reverse strand, counting down.
AGTCGAGAGCGTCTAGGAACTTCTGTGTTGGAGCGATGGTAGCTTCGGTTTCGTCCATCCGAACATCGGCGTCGTCTGCCCGGCCTGATTTGATGACTCTCATGATAGGATTGCTCTCACTACCATATTCGAGAAGTGCGCAGCCTAATGCGATAGAGGCGTAGTACCCGCTGTCAAGCCAGCGACGGGTGTGACGTGCGATGTGGTTGTCCAAGTTGTCGATGAACTCGTCTATAGACGATGAGAGCTGATTGGTGTTCTTCCCCGAAAAGAGGATCCCGTGGGAGCGGACAAAGGCTGCATCAATCTCCTGCAGCCTTGTCGGAGTGCCATTGAGATGCGGATCGAACAGAGTCATGATTGATTCGCGAGCAGACAGGAAGGGAACTGGCACGCAGAGAGATTTGGTGTAGTAAAAAAGCTGCTGTAGGGCATTAGGGCGGGCCAGAATTGCGAGGTGGTGGTAAAGGCGACCTGTTTGAGGAGCCTTGTCGCTGGCCTTTGAGTACCAATGGCGAGACACTGAGGTCCAGACCTCTCTATCCTTAAGGTCATCATCCTCAATGGCCATACTATAATAAAGAGTCAATATGTAACTACAGGGAAGGTTGGTAACAAGTTCATTGAGTTTACTGACCGATAGCGGCCCAAGTCGCCGAGGCACTCAATCCAAGTATCTTCGAAAGTTGGAACAGTCTCGTACAAAAGAGCCATCATAGAGTATGCCAAATAAATGAACGTGAGCATATGTTCAAGCGAGGCGGGCAAACGGTGACGCAAAAGCTCCAAAAATGAGTGAATTCCGTGCCTCCACATGCGCGCCGGCATCGCATACTTGCTCGCAAGTCGACGTAATGCCGGACTAGCAGAAGGATGCTGCGACGCAAGGAAGAAATCATGGTGTTCATGTAGCAGTGTTCGATGTAAAGCAATCAATGCTTGCCACTGCTCATTATTTAGCTTGGGATTGCTCTCGTTATTGGAACTCTGAGCGTTGTCAACTTCGATACACTTTGATTCGACCATAACAAGACCAGCGTATATGCCCTTGACTTCCGCAACGAGCTGTTCTTGGCTGATGGGACGGGTCTCTGGTTGTTTGATTATTATCTCAGTGTTATCGAACTCAGCGGGACGTGGCTCAAAAGAACGATTGGGAACAGCGCGGGAAGGGTCCGCAACATCTTTATCCGTGGATCGCCCGCCGTCAGGCCGGCGAGGGGTAGATGACCCCTCATCGGGGGTCCAGAGCCTGCCAGACTTGTGCACGGGATCTCTTTGGAAGTCATTATCTTCAGTCCGGCTGACACCAGAAGCTTGTGTTGGCTGACGGGCCCGACTGCGCTTCGGATGAAGCGACTTGTAATCGCTGTCTTTCCGCTTGTTCTTTTCCGAGGATGGACTAGTTGCTCCTTGCCTATCGTGTCCCGCAACAGACGACAGTGTACTCGGGTCATCATTGCATGTATAGTGTTGGTTTGAAGGTGTAGTATGTTTATCGGATACGGGGGCTGGCTGGTTTGATGTTGGTCGCGTTTGTATGCCTTTGATTCTAGAGAAGTAGCAACATTAGCATTGGAATATGCGGCTCTGCGACTGACGGCATTACTGTAACCAGGTCCTCTCTACTAAGTCGTTTTGGTCGCTGTCGTGTTTGCTATGGCCATTGTCTTCGAAATGGCTGTCCACGTTGTCTTTCGTCAGACGTACAGGAAACGTAAAATTGTCGCAGTATGGGCATTTCCGCTGACTTGAATCGTTCGCTCGCTGAACGTTTCTAAACCTCCTGTCAAGGTCAAGGCCAACGCCGCGGGATTTCTCTGTCATATTCAACGTATTCGCGCTGATTCCGCCTAAAACTCGCGGAGAGACAGGATAGACGTCAAAGCTCCGGACAAAAGTAAATCCTGAGGGCTTTTTGAGCCGCAGAGAGTGAAAAGATAGAAACCCAACAGCACACTAAAACCGGCTTCATCGCCGTTCATATTATTTGGGATGCGAACGAGAATGATCCGCCAAATGTCGAGAGGAAATCTGGGAGAGCTGTCCGTAAACAACCATCTTTACAACGAGGCGAGGGCGTGGGCGCACGACATCCCTTGCTTCACCCCCCCCACACACCCCTTTAGTCACCTGTAGCCTGTAGGCTCCGGTACGCCTCGTTGCGGCTCAAAATTGGGTGCGAACCATTTTCCCTCCCCTCTTCTGAGTAATTGGGGGTTTCCTTCCCGCCCCAGATTTGAGGATTTGCCTCCACGCCCAATCTCCCCAATGGGTGAACGAGCTTGTTCAAGTATAAGAACCTCCCTTCCACCCGCCCACCACAATCATTTAGCCCTGCACAATCCACTGCATCTTAACGCCCCAGACCAAAACCTAGGATGCTTTTTTTGCACTTCCCGATCTTCCTGCTCCAACTTACGCTGTTGCGGAAATAGGGACTCGTGAACGGGTTGAGCCGTCGCTGACGGGCGTTGTAACCCGCCTAGATGGCAAAGAGAAAAGAGTTATGATATGGACTCATGGCATGCAGTGCTGGGGTATCAGGCGCCTTTTGATGGCCCAACTTTGGGGGCCAAGTCTGGCCCAACCATAGTGCATCTATCGTCGCCCAAAGACAACGTCCTTCACAGCGTGCTTCGTGATCATTCGACCCGGCTTACATAAGCCACCATCAGCATAATAAAGATGGATTTTTTGCGCCATCATTCGCTCTTCATACATAATCGTTCTCTTTGCCCACCTGTTCAACCAAGTTTACTACCTGGTGTTTTGCTTCCTAAAATGCTTGACTCTGCTGGCCGAAGTCTTTCAGCCCAATGTACCACCAGACAGGTGTGGAAAATGCTTCTTCTCATACGTTCTACATTTCCCCGTTCATGAAGAATACACGTGCGTGGATGTAGGACAAGGCTCCTAATTTCACTATCCACATTGAGCCTTCGGCGCCGAAGTTGCGCAGCCAGGCCAACTTCTGGCAGCCAGGCGTGCCAGGTTTTTTTCCTTTATTCTGCTATCATCAGGCTTCGATGGTATTGGTACTTATGGATGCGATTCTTGAGGTGTCTTATTGGTTCCTGTCAGAAGCACTCTTATTCGTCCAAGTGGGCAGGGCTGCGCTGAATTACCACTCGACTGGATTTACAGCTACATGAACATTTCAGCGCAAAGACATCTTCATCTTCTGTGCTGGAGATGGGCTCGTGAAATGTCCTTGAAGTTAAGGGCTTCGTGGCAAACCAATTGCTTCCGGCCATGGGTTTTCGATTCTGTCGTCTTCTTGCTCTGACAAATCTGTCCAGGTCATGTGGCGACCAATCTCGACGCCACGAAAACTCAGCCACACCCGGTGTGCTGAGTCGTATGCCGGCACCTCCGTGAACTGCTGTGAAGCAACGCAACAATTACGAGCATATACTTAGAACCCCATAAAACTCTCGTACTGCCCACCACTCAACGAAATTTCTGCGGTCTCGACGGAATTGATCAAATCCCGACTCTCGTGTCGGTCCGTCGGGTGGGTTGATCGAGCGGCGAGGTCGACTCTGGTGGCCAATATCATGACATGGTTTGGAGGCCTTCTCCACGAACACTACCCCTTTTACAGCTGAAAGCTGATAGACTTGTAGATACGTTAGGAGACAAGGCAACTCGACAGCGTTGATCAAGGGTGGCTGAGCTGCTGACTTGATGACATGACCGATACTCGTAACTCATATGCCGACTGGACCCATAACGACGATGTCTTCGTTCCGTACAAAGACATATTCGGGCCTTCTGGGGGCAAAGAAAGCTGGCATGCGGGGGATAGAGAATTTGGCCGGGTTTCTAAGCACCGAGCCTGACAAAAGCGGCCAATTCTTCCGACCCCCGTGTGGCTGGTTGCTCAATCACAGACCTGTGGAACTCCGTTGGATCAGGCGTTCGAAGACGTTCACATAAGCCATCTGAAACTCTGGGCTGAGGTTGGATATCAAGATTCATCGCTGTCTTAGTCCAAGGTTCCAGTTGCCTTCAATGTTTTCGAAGCATCTGGAACGAGTTGGTGCTTTTTCTACACCGATGGTTCGGAGTGAAGTGTCATGTGAGGTGGCCTGTGAATCTCGTTATTTGCTGCGTCTGCCTACACTGCCTACTAATGTCAGCTTCCTTGAGGCTCTCAGGGGTAAGCAAGAGGCAGGGGTTTGCTCAACGATGGGGCAACTCCCAGGCAGCAGAGGCAGAATGCATCATCACCAACCATTGCAGAGCTCTCAACAGCAACGCATGATGGTGTGGTCGATTCTATTAGCTGCATTCATGACTCTTGGAGTCTTGATTTTGACCACAATGATTGGCGAAAGCTGCGAGGCTAGATCAAACCCCCTGAACAAGGCTTCTCCACGCTGACAGGTTTACATCACTTCAAGCGAAACTAATCATACAAAATGGTACTATGCATTAACGACTGCAGAGTACCTTTCCAGCCCCAACTTTTTCTTTTGGCAAATTTTCAAGCCTTGTCGAGGATCTTAGAGCGGCCTGAGGCTTTATAGACTGAGAAGCCAATGTCGAATGTCATACAACCAAAGATCTTCCACCGGCTTTTGCGGACTTACGGCTGCTAACACGTCAAACGATTTTCAATCATCAGGAACATTCTAGAATTTGGTCCATGTCAAGATATGTGGTTCTTAATTCTCAAACCAGATAACAGAATACTTTCCATGTCATCGGACTAGCTTTTTCGTTGTTATAATGATACAACCAACTGTTGTTATACAGCAAGCCAACGGAACAAACCAATAAAACAGGGCTAAATCTTAGCTTCAGATCCTGGATCCAGCACATGCATAGAGTGGAACATAGATCTCAAGCAACATCATACATGCGCATTGTGGTTGCTTCCAGTCAGAAGCCGTTCGAGGTGACCGTTTCTAAACGTCTTGAAAACGCAAAGGCTTACATCCGGTACAAGAGCAACATTTATCCCGCACGCATCAACTTACTAAGAATGTGCAATACTATAACAAATTAACAATTGGATGTAGCCGCATAGCAAGTCAGCAACCATCCTGGAATGGCAAGCTGTGCCTTACTATCTATGCAATTCATTCAAAGAATACAGGCGTAAGCAATCATATATGACTTTAACTCCTTGGCGTATCAATCCAGTCAAAATTACAAGAACTGCATCATGCCGCCTACGTGGCAGGCAGCATTGGATAAGCGAACCTTGCTCGTGATAAAGGCCCAACCAATGCTATGTGCCGCCCAACTGTTTGCCGCACGAAAGGGGTCAGAAAGAATGAGGCCAGGCCGACATGCCGCTGGCTAGCGTCGGAACCGCAGTTTACCTATCCAACATTTTGGGTGAGGCCTGAGGGTCTACGTCTTAAATGAGGTGAGTTGAGGCTACTTCAATGACATGCGCTGTCATCATTCGTGTCTGGAAAGAATTTGTGAGGAACTGTGCGTTGTTTCCAAAGAGCTTCCTCGCTCTTGTCACCACCCCGGTACCCTATGCTATCGAACTCAGTGCAATCTACGTACTTACACGCTTCGAAGTTGAGGCTATGTGCGATAGGTGCACGTGTCTTGCCTGCGTCACATATTTCCTTGAGGAATTGACTTTAATTTGAACATGATCACATCAATTCTAGGTACTCTCGAATATTACTGTATCGAAACATTGAGATGGCTTAGAACTCAAGTGAAGTCATCCATGAATAAGGTTAGCACCATACGTAGCTGCAAGGAACGGGAACACAGGTATCCGTTCGTTCCCCAAATTACCTAGTAGGTCCAGGCCACATCCCTGCCATGTAGATCCGCTGTTTCCGCAGCCATCCTATGAGGCATCTACCAACATTCCTTTACCTTATTTCAAGTGGAACCGAAATTGACACCCTGGTGACCCTTTCCCGTTAGCATGGTCATTCGTGATTCGCCAATGCCATTGCCGTGACTTTGACGATTAATTGGTCCAAATCCCCAATCGCAATCCCATGATGAAAACGTCATGCCGCCTCCCCTTATCACCCGCGGTGTGGCTCGGCGGCATTTGAATGTTTCATTCCGCTGTGGCCCTATTAAAAGAAGCAAGGTCCGAGTACGTGGGCTGAGCGAAATATCATCTCCTATGGCCTTTAGCTAGGTCAACATCTTCATCACCAGTCGCTGTGGCATGTTATCAGAGCTGACTCCGAGATTCTGCAGGCTGAACGCGATGCCGAATTTGAAATCGATAAACAAAGCACATGTTTTTTTCCTGAGTCACCGCATCACCTTACCGTGGGGAGACTCGATGCAGCTTGGCAGTCATAATCTCCACACCCAACATCCGTTCCCGACATTGAACAACAAGACAAAGCCAGAAGCTTTACCCTACCAACGTTACGCCGCAGACTACTGTTCGTCTTCAAAGTTTCCTCACCGAGGCGTCATGGGAGTCTCCTGATATTGAGGCACAATCGAGTTGCCTTAACAGGCAAACTATGCGCCTGACCGTCTAAGCGCCCCATCACGCATCTCGACCCGACTTGGCTACGTTGCTTGGGTCGAAGGAACCGGTGACCTGCCCAAGGCGCCCGGCGCCTGTTGGTGAGGAGCTCTTTGAAGCTGTTCCCGGCCAAGCGACACCTCGTTATCTCGGCTAGATGACTAGGCTGGTGAAGGCAGCAAGGCGTCTTCACCGGCCCCGTTTTGGACCCGGCATTCAGCCCTGTGTGGTAGCGAGGCATGAGGTCGTGACCAACGGCACTGCGCCGTCGGTAGAAAGGAATTTCGCCAGACGCGATCTAGGATTAAGGGCGAATCGACAGGAGAGGGGCGGTCAGCAGCAAACCGCGCCAGCAAACCTGTGTTCATTCAAAGAACCTGTCTGCGGTTGGTTGATACTGAGCAAGCTTGCGGGCAACGCGACGCCTCACGAACAGCCACGGACGGTGACGGCTCATGAGCAAGCGCCTTTCACCGTCAAGGCCATTGATCGCGTCTTACCTTAGACACGATTTACTGATCCGGGGGCCGCCTACCGACATTCCGAGTTATGACGGATGAGCACCATATGCAATCGACACGCTAATATCCAACATCGACATGCCGCAAGGCTGGCCACCTGGTTGCCTCAATGCGTCGAACTGCCTTTGAGACCCGGTACGACGTCTCAGGCAGTTCCATACCAGTACCAGTACCTATGAGTCTTCCCTTGAGTTTGTTTCTGCAAGGCAGACGTCTTCAATAAACACCCTTGTAATCCAGAACGGACTGGGGTCGCAGGGTAACCATATCAAACCATTCCTCTACAATTCAATTGGTCGTCTCCCCACCTATCTCTCCCTTGGCTACACCCATTATGCCCTGAATATCTCAAGAATGCTTTCATACCCTGTTGTCGAATCGATAGGCAAACCAACTATCTTTAGTAGCCTTGGCTTCACTCGGGCTTCACTCCTGAGGGCGCTGGCGCCCGTTTTTCTTTATGCTAGTAAGGCGTCAACTGTCCCAATAGGGGCTTCCCGTTTTGCGACGCTCACGTCTTCCTAGGCAGTCCATTGGTCATCAAGGTTGCAAACAGTTTTCAATTGGGTGCTGCGCCCCCGATCCCACCCCCCGTCTTGCAATCAAACCAAATTCATGACCTCCCTTACTCCGGCCTCATCTCCATTATCTAATATGCGTTGGGTATTGAGTCGCCTTACGGAGCACAAGCCCTCAGGGATGATCATGGGTGAGAAAAAAGGTGTGCGCAGTTGGGGGCGATCTTTTCGCAAGGGTTAAGCCATGTCTGCCCCTGACTTATTATTTCTTTTTCGTGATGACTTCACGTATCTGCAAGTGTTCCGCAATACTGAGCTATCCCTGTACGGCTACTCTACCGCTCATGCCGCTGCAAGTCACGGATGTCATCCTATTTGTCGAGATGCCCGGGGAAGCACTTCACTTCCCGTATTAATTATTATAGGCACTTGCAGTGGGCAACAATGGTTTACTGTAAGGCTGGCAAGACCTTGGTTTCCATGAGCGTGGTGGTGCCCTTGTCAGCTTGACCGAAGCAACTTTCCCGAATGAACATTCTTCCAATATGCCCATCTTGGCTCGTACTGTGTACGACTCTAACATGTCCCGATTCGGGGGACGTCTACGGAATACAGCGGCTACTTGCAGGCGGCTGCCGGCGCGATAAACATCTCAGGCTTTCGGTAGTGATTTCGATGAGTGGATCGTATTACTCGGACCCGATCGACGGAGCTCCTTACGGGGCTGTTCAAAGACCGGTTTCTTGTGTGCCACTCGCCCCGTTCGGAGCCCATCTGCCCAGTAAGCTACACTTCATTAACGCCACCATGCCTATCGCTGCCCTTGGATGTCTGCGAATGGCTCAACGCTGAGTGGGAGCAGGACCCGGATAGGCATATATCGAGATCATTCAACGTCTGACTGCGAAAGTTGATTGGTGCTCCAGGTTTCCCCCGCGAAACGTTCACCATCTGGGTCAGGGCTTGACATATAAGGAGATCAGACCGATGTCACACGAGCGCGCGCAACGACTTCTGCTGTCCACCATTCATCGGGGCATTCGGTCTCGCGCTGGAGACTATCCCGGCCCAGACATTGCTCGGTCCGTCAAAAGGCATATAGACAGCCCTCAGCCTGCTGTTCCTCGGGGCTTAATTGGAGCCCAAGACGATAATGACCCTCCACGGATCAACAACGCCACGAGGAAGAGTGAAACACTGGCAACGAATTGCTTACCCACCGAAAAGCCTCCCGTACGCCTTGAAGCAATTCCACCGGTCTCTCGGTCGAGACGTCCATGATCCGTCGCTCAAGTCAACACGTTGCCGCACATCGTGGCATCATGCTTCACTTGCTGCCCTACGGGACGCCTACTTCAACACGGACATTAGTGTCTTCGATATGAGGATTTCCTTCTGTACTGCCGACATCGTGCAGTGTTTGCGATCGTGGCATTTGGCTATTCGAAGGATATCAGGTGGACACTGGAAGATGAGCCCATCTCTGACCCGATATAAGACCTATACTTGAAATCAAGGCGAAACAGGGCTTACGAGCCAATCAGTTTAGGCCGGTTCGATCGGACTGGTGGGTAGAATAGCTGCATTGCAACTCCAATGTTCTGCTCGGGCAAAGATGGCGGCCACGCACGAGAGCCCAAGGGTAACAAGGTACCTTTTCACCCTTCTTGTTGTGGTGTTTGCTTACTACCTTGGCTGAGTATTATTGGGATTCTCATCGTCATTCAGTTTCAAGGCATGAAGGACATCACAGGCAATTTAAAGTTGATTCGACCCTAAGACAGCGTCCTCGTCCAATGGAACATAGGCCACATAATGGGCTTCAGATGGCACAGCTCAGCCCCATAAGCCACGCACGTCTGATTAGAGCCCATCTTGGAGCGCTGACGCATATTGGAAGTCAGCATGGGTCTTAATGCATATCAAACTGCAATGGTCAAGGACCGCAGGGTATTGGGCATAAGACCTCTGGCCATTGGTCGGCAGATGGTCGCCGCTTAGGGCCGTTGGGCATCCAGGAGTCCAGGATCTTTCGGGGAATCCATACCAATGCTAATGACACGATGTTTCCGTACGAATACGCACGCTGGATGTACGTCTGAACTTATAGCTCGAAATTGTCCGCCTAACCCTGGAGCGTTGGGAACATAGATGTGATTCTTCAACGGGCCCTCTTTCCGCGCGCCCGCATCCGTCCGCCTCACCCGGGGACCGGGGTCCATCGACCCGGGATAGCCCCAGCTCGATACCAGACTCCTAGTGGTCTTCCCTCGCGTTAGTCTGGGCATTGGTGTCGGCACTTGGACATATACGACGATCGTGGTGGAATGCGACGAGTCTCGAATCACAAAATGCTACAGAAGCTGTTTGAGAAGGTAAAGAAGAAAGTCGAGATTCAGGCGGGATAAGGCAAACACGTTGTTAGCCTTGGCTTATGAAGGATCTTCAGGACCTTGTGGCTTTGTGAGGAGGAGGTGCCTAGCATTGTATACCTTCGGTGAATATCAGAAGGTCGGGGTCAGATCAGTGATGGCAAGGATTTCTAGGCAGCCGAATTGTCTGTTTTGGCATTGGATGGAGACTGATCGCTGGGATGTACCTTGCGAATCTTCAATCCATCTCGAGAACGTTGCGTCTTGGTCCGGGGCACGGGAACGTGTAGGGACCAGGGCTGCCGTCCTCCAGTAGACGTATGAGGATTCGCAAGGCATCCGGTCTGCCTCTATTCACTCATCGAACGTAGGCATGTTAATCAAGACATCAAGTTTCAGATAAGGCGATCCACTACTTCGTGACCTAGGACTTGGTTGCTTATCCTGCTTTGCTGATAGTACCGCGGTAAGAAGTTGAGAACGTCACATTCACCCGAGTCCCGACGTGAGTAACCAAGGTATCCCGCAGCGGAAGGTGTTCCGGTGCGAACACGAGGGGCATATCCTGCTTTGTGATACAGCAGTCACACGCAAAATTGCATGTATGCGCGTGGATATTGAAATTGGCGCTCTCGTCTGACGTTGATCTCGAAGTGCATACATAAGTGCATATTGGTGCAATGGTGTTCAACTTGGTCCGCTCTAACAAATATCGGGTAGTACGACGTTTCAGCTTGTTAAGCATGAGATCTTGACCGAATAATTTCAAGTGGTACACGAAAGGTTTACGAGGTACATTCTGGCGTCATCTAGATACTGAAGGCGTCCTCAAGTATAAAAACTCAAGGTCTGTGGGACCGGTTGCTACAGCACCTCACATGGCAGAGTCAAGATCCTGTAGATTGATTTGTGAATCAATGGGTTTCAATTTCATATCGAGGTGAAGCATGTGAGACCACTTATAATTGACGAAAATGCCCTCTGCACTTCATGAGCAGGCAACCAGGCGTCTTTCAGTGCATACAGTGACCTCACGTTGCAATCTTATGCGTCTATGAACACACCTGCATTTTGGAGGTGACCGATATCTCACTTTTACCTTGAACTTGCGGTGAGTCATTCTCTCTCTAAGGTAATTTCAAAGTCCCGTGCCGACCTTGGAAAGAAAGACGCTAACAATGGGCCAGGCAATAACGGCACAGTCTTAAGATGCGATCGATAAGCGCGCTTGATCATTTAATCATGTGTTCTGTCATTCGTTGGTTTAACCAGGACCAGTCATGATAACCAAGGCGATAGCTCAAAAGTGTTGGCTAGTACTTCTTCTAAAATGCTGTGCTTAGAGCGGTGAACAGAACATTCATCTAGGAGTCAGGGATATCACACCAGCCACCTCGTTTTCGCCTACGAAGGCAAGCACCCTTGTCATGAGTGGCCCGTGTCCGAGTGTCAAGCTATGAGTTGAATATCTCATGAATGACTTCGAATATATGGCGTTCAAATCCAACACATAGACACCAGTGACATTCACTTGGGTGAATAACTCCAATTTGGCAGTGCCCTTTGAGGGGAAATGTTACCAGAGAAATGTGCCCGTTGGGATGGATTATTTACTTATCTAAACCCCCACATTCGTATTGCATTAAGTGCTGTCATCGACAAGGGTCAATGCGCTGCCAACGTAACAAAAGAACCGCACGCCTGGAATTTGGGATGCGTATGTTGTAAAGCATCGTCAAGTCGCTTCTCATGATTCTCCACCATGTAAGGCAACCATTCCACTAATGCAACCAGATCACACTAGATCTTCATAACCCCCTCAATTGCCCTTCAGAGCTCTCACTGGGGCGGGTCTAGCTTCATGAGGTGCAGTCTTGGTGCGTTCTATTGGGAAAGGTGACGAAGGTCTACGCCCGCCAAAACGTAAGTTCCAATCACGTGTCACTACATGCTAACGAAAGGCACAAGATTCAATAACAACCGATATACAAGGTGCTTCAATAATTGTCAAAGTGCTCGAATTGTGGCATTTGCACTCGATGATTTGGGGGTTTTCAAATATAGCCTGCTTAATGGCGGGGGTGATTGGGCTTCCCAGCCTCCATTCCGCCTCACCTGAAAAGAGGCTACACCGTTGGCTTGCAAAATCACCAACAACCGCCTCTTGCCTTGGGCGTCGCGGAGATCATATGAAAGAAAATAGCGCATTCAGCTGCTTTCTTAGGCGCAGGATTGCGTCCTGTGACACTGCCATGTTCTACTTTTTTTTCTGACACTGCTTTCGATCTACAATGGAGCCTTACGTGATGTTTCACCGAAACGGAGGTCAGAAAACCAATAGGCTGAGACGGTACTCCCAATATGCAAAGCCTTGCTACGTAATGAATGAGTTGTAGCTTACATCTGATGTTTGTCCTGGAAACGTGAAAGCCGAACTGGCTGTTCAGACGAAAGGTCAATGGCAGCTTCAGATGGACCATAGTCGAACAGCGGGATGATGTTTTAGGCTTATTTTGCCTAACCCCATTGTTGCTTGCAAGTTGCAAAGAGAACAAAGTGGGATTGGACATTATCTGTAACATCGATGGGGTATGGAAGACAACGTATAAGACTTCTTGCTGGTTCAAAAGAGTAGTTCCCACTGGTTGTGAGGTTTTTGTCTCAGTATAATAGCAATTTCATCAGAAAACCTAGCTCATGTGTAATCTATTTTTGTTCAACACATTTCGGGCAATGCTCTAGGGTATTGTGCAAAGCTGAGGTCAGAACCCCTGAATAACATTCAATGGCCCGACATAAACAGACCTTAAATCGCAATGTTCTACGGCGTTGTTGAGTGTGAAGTATCATGGCATGCGTTAAACATACATATGAAGTGATTAAAACGTGGCTTTCATACCGCGAGTGTAAGACGAAAGCAATGAGTCTAAATCTCGATCAATATGACGGCTGCCTGAACTGATTGCTCACAATAAGTTGCTTGATTTATTTCTGTACTTTGGGAACCATGTTTCATGGCAATACTGAACACGAAAGAATGCGATACAGACTTTGGCACGTAGCTCTAAGGAGTACCTCAGTCCTTGCTGTCATCTATCAGGTACTTATGTGACAAGTCTACAAATATTGGGGAAGTTCGCATCTCCGTTCTGTGAAGGTTTGAGTCAGCGGTAACCGGCTAAGCTCTCCAAGCCCAAGCTCCCGAGGGGCCGATATCCATCTTATTGCCTTTGAGGGAGACAGAAATCTAGTCTACCGCGAACGCCAGTGGCGTTCAACTCATTCCGCTTTCATCATGGTTTTCAAGCCTGGACACTATCATTATGTATTAAAAGTCTTACCGCCATGGTGGTAGCTAGGTAGAAGCAAACGGGCACTGAAAATGACTTCTTTCCAGTACCAAGTTGATATAGTTGACCAACTCTATCAACCAATCTAGCAGACTTATGAGAAGTAGAATATGGACAAAAACTTTGAGGTTGCAAGGTAGTCTAGGCCGTTACAAACGGCCTTTCAGCTACCTACTTTTACTCCAAAGCAATTGATGAGCTTCATCTATTCCTTCCCTGTTTGATATCTGTACGTAATTTAATACATGTTGTCGACCTTTATATCGCTACTTAGTAGGTAGCCGTAAGACCCTGCACTCCTGACGTCACACGTGTATGCTAACAATAAGGAGAAGGCGGTGTCAAAAACTCGGCCAAAATCGCGAGATTAAAAGGTCAGTCAATCGACTGGAAGGCCGAAGTTGCGTTCAATTGAGTAAAATGCTGCAGCCATTACCGATTTCACTCAGGCGTCATCCTGGCAACTGATCCTTAATACATGCTTATGGCAAACAGATAAATTCCGACTCTCATAGCTTGTACCCATAGCACCCGTGACTCATTGTTTTGGCCAGCATGGATTAGCGTTAGATATATGAGTCCCTGGATATATTAATCCTTACACTCATCTGCTGAGAAAACCAGTAAGATCCACAGATCAGACTATTGCCAACGAGAACAAGATTAGCAAGCCGATGCATCAATGCCACAACCTACAACAAAGCCTGGGACTAGGGCTACATGTAGGTACAGTCTCATGCAGCCAAGTCACAAAATACCTCGCAAAGCAGTGCTGGTGCATCTTCGACAACAACTTATTCCGCAAGTTTTGGTCGACAACAGCACTCAGTCACAAGATCACGACGATTCAAAGGAGAAAAGCAGGACCGTCAATACACAAACTCAAACGACTCTATTATATCATGATATCATACAATGCTTTTATCTACGCCCAACGCAAGTTGGTCTGCTTCTTGCGAACCTATTCTTTGGTAAGTAGAGATTCGAAACATTTGCGGGAAAAGGACAGAAAACTTACGATGGGTCCTAAAACGGCGACACCAACAGTGAGCGCAAGGACAGTCGAAATCAGGCTAATCTTGTTGAAGCCCTTGCCGAGGATATCAAACGCAAAGCTAGGCGCGACACGGCTTCCGAAGACGTCGACGCCGTAGGAGAAGACTAAGCTGGTGCTCTCCACAACAGTGGGCGAGGTAATAATCTTCTGCACGCCAATGACGTCGCGCTGGTGGGTGATAACCTGTCTCGGGTCGATCTCAATGGCAGGATGGTACTTGATCAGACCCTCGGCCTCCATCTCCGCGGGAGTCGGGTCACGTCCGACTGGACGTCTTGGCTCCAGAAGCTGGCGGGGGAGACTGACGATGGCATGAGACTCTGGCAGATAGCCTAGGACGTGGCGGCTGGTGATGCCCTGGCGAGTCTGCGTGACAGCAAGAGCGGCCAGAGGAGCAGACAAGATCCAGGCTTGGCTAATGACCGAGGGCAGGGGCACGCCGGTCGGGGTATCGACAGGCTCGGTAGAGGAGAAGTTGGCAGCATCACCAAGCGGGCCTCTGTCATCGGCGTACTCGCTCTCGTACAAATCAGAGACGACGATCTGGTTGCCCTTCAGGGTTTGTCCAGAGAGAGGTTGTCCGGCGTCGTCCTTGAGAGCGTACTGTCCGAAGAACGAACAAGCGAACCAGTTTTCGGCCAGAGTACACTCGATGTTCTTGTCGCCATCGACTCCCTCGTGAGTAGCGGAGTGGAGGACAGCGCCCGAGACCGAGTCGACCAGGTAGATGGTGAGGGAAGACTTGGCGTTGCTGTAGGCAGAAACGACAATGGTGTTGGGGTTCAGGTACTTGTACTTGACACGTCTGTCGCCGAGAACACGTCCGATGGAAGCAATAGGGTCATGGACAGGGCGGGTTGCGATGTTGACGATCTCGTAGCCCGTTGGTGGAGAGAACTCCCAGGCAACCTGCTCTTTGCCAGTGCCTTCTTCGTTGATGTAGGTCAGGCCCTTGATTTCGCCCTTCAAGCCGCGAACGACGACGGTTTGTGTGGGAATCCAAGCAGCAGGAACGTCACCAATGGCGCCTCCATCTCCGACGGGGGCGAGCCATGGGCCCGAAGGGCTGTCAACAATGACGGCAGCCTGAGTTTGCACCCATGAGCCCTCAGGCATGGAATCAATCATCTTACCAGTGTCTGTCTTCGCGACCACGTAATCGCCGAAGTAGCCTCGAACAGTGACAGTCGACTTGGCATCCTCAACAAAGATGCCCTTGATATCCCAGGTGTTCCAGGGGGCGATATCGACAGCGTGAAGCTTCCAGATAACTTTGCCATGCTTGCCAATATCAATGCCAAAAAGCTTGCCGCGTCTGGTGACCAAAATCACGATCTTGTTGAAGCCAAAGGCATCACGAGAAAGACCTTCAGTCTTAGCCGCAAGTTCAGCTCCAGTGATGCTGCTAACAAGGCGCTGTGGGATGGAGGCAAGGTAGTCGGGCAGGTAGGCGAGATCGTCAAAGTGACGTTGGACACGGTGGATGTAGGCAGAGAGGACGTTGTCGTGTGCCTCAGCTTCGAGGGTTTTGGCGAGGTCCTCGCTTTCGGGAATCTCTGCGAAGGCCGCAGCGACACCTCCAGTGAGACCTTCGGGGCGAACCCAGGCCTCTTCACCGTTGCGGACCAGAACCCAGTCATCCAGCGTAGTCACAGCGGCGCAGCGGACAGCAAAGTTGTCGGCAGCCTTCTTGATAACCTCAGATACGGCGTGAAGAGACGCAAATCTCTCGTTTCCTTCCTTGAAGGCCCATTTTCCGAGGATGGCATGCGAGTTTGACGAAGTAAGGATAACCTCCTCCTCGGTGATGCGTGTGAACCAGACATTGGCACCCTCCGAGCTAGTCGAGAAAGCGCCTAGTCCAGGAAGCACAGGAAGCTCGTGGTGCTTGGTGACGGCATTGTTCTTGATGTTGACGTGGTAGACCTCGCCCTTGTGGCTATCGGAGGATCTGCTGTGGACCAAGAAATGCGGCTCTGCGTTCAGGTGATGCGGAGCATGGATAGCTACATCAAGGGTCCTGGGGAACGGGAGAGCAAACTCCTGCTTCGACTTTGTGCCCAGAACGTTGACCTTGAGTTTTGTATGATCGCTGTCGAGCCAGGCGACGATGGGGGACGCGGAGTTGGCGCCAACGAACATGACATCCCTCTTATCCGTAACGTCGCCTTTGCTGCCGAGGCTGATGTCGTCGATGCGCTTTCCAGTGAGGGTGTCGTGGACGGAAACTCTCACGGCCCACATACCGTCGTTTCCGTAAAGGCTGACAACGAAGATCTTCTCGATGTTATTGGAAACCTGCAGCGGGATGGTCTTGGACGCATCCTTGTTCTCCCATACCACAGTCCCGTCAGCACCATTGAGCCTTCTAAGAACGGTAGAGCCATCCTCCTCTTCGAAAAGCGCCAGGACATCCTTGCGCCCGTTTTCCGTCATCTCCATGACTTCCAGATCCTTGATTGTGCCCACGAAGTCGATCCACCATGCGTTCCTGCCAGACAAGGCGTTCCAGGCATGCACTGAGCTGCCGTACGCAGACACAACCCAATCCTCGTCCTCGGCCGCTCGCAAGTGTCCACCTCCATTTGTAATGTTACCCGTCAAGAATTGGCGCCAGACGACACCGCCGTTGCTAGGGTTGACGGCTCCGAGGACGCCAACATCGCTGAGAGTGTAGAGTAGTGAAGCCTTATCGTCGCGCCGAGGCTTGTGGAAGAGGGTAGTCTCGACTTGGGGGACGCCGATGAGCTCGTGGTGATAATCGATGTCGCCGACCTCGTCGACGAACACCGCGCCGACGAGCGACGTAGCTGCGAGAAGCAGCGTCGTAAGGCGCATGGTGATGGGGTGGTGTGTTGAGCTTGTCGTGGAGTTGGAACAGCTCCAAAAGTGTGTGAAGCTCGCACGTCACTTGGTGGTGGTTAGCAGTGGTGGGAGCAGTGCTGTACGATTAGTGTACAAAGCAGAGCGTACCTCGTCCACAGCGGACGCCACATATTTCCATTGGAGGCGTGGCTGATTGGATGTGGGGGAAGGCCCGTGCCAGGCGCGCAACATTGACGACCGAAAGCTTGAAAGACGGCGACGCCCTGCCTTGCGACTTTCATCACCAGAGCCAGACCAAACCACACTCGTAAGAAGTCCAGCGCCCTCGCCCGTTGCCGAAGCTCTCATAATGGTACTTGAATCTCCCCTCGATATCTGATGTGAAATATTAATAAGTGTAGGCGCGAAACTCGGAAAAGGCGCAGTCCATGCTGTTTCGCTTTCGCGAAGCGCAGGCAGCGGACCTAGGCATTATCGACATTGGCCGGACAAGACGACCAAGAGTGATCACCGAAGTCGACTCGATACCATCATGCGAGAAGTGGCGTGGCCAAGTGTTGAAGGAGATCTCGCGCAAGGTCTCCAAGATTCAAGACACCGCCCTCAGCGATTACCAGATTCGCGACCTCAACGACGAAATCAATAAGCTCATGAGGGAAAAGTACATGTGGGAGGTGCAAATACGGAATCTCGGCGGACCCAATTACATGCGTGGAGGCGGCAAGATATACGACGAAGAGGGACGAGAGATACCAGGAGGCGGCAAAGGCTATCGATATTTTGGTCGCGCGCGAGACCTGCCGGGAGTCAAAGAGCTTTTCGACGCAGCCAAGGCAAAGGCCACGAACGATAAACCTCTGGAGACGAGGGACGACTTGCGAAAACAGGTCGATGCGGCGTACTACGGCTACGCGCCAGATGAGGAGGATCCGGAGTTGCTAGCGTATGAGCTCGCCAAGGAGGAAGAGGCCCTCGCGCACATGGCGAAGACTGGGAAGCAGCAACTACCGCCTGACTGGGAAGCTTTGCCGGGCGACATAGGCGATGGAAAGGGCTGGGAGCTACCGACGCTGGAAGAGGTGCAGGAAGAGTTGATCAACAGGCGGCGGCAGAAGCTCTTGGACCAATTATAGCAGCCAACCCGCGCGCTGCCTTTTCGGTTACGATGAGAACTGCATTGATCTTTTGGAAGGTCATTAGTGTTTTTCGAGAGGTTGTGTCGCTGCTGTATCATATTGCAAAGTTTGGGGTTCAGTCATAGCCTGAGATGACGGCTGGCGTTTCTGGAGGGGTTACGGCTAATCGAATACCAAAAATGCTATTTTTGTGAGCTCAGATGAAGTCTATGCTGATCCAAGTATTTGCCTTTCAAAGCACTTGCCATCATCTGCAACATCGCTGGGGGTGAGGTCCTAGCAGGGTGACCTCCAAGAACCTTGATGTGGTCGGTGAAGCGTGGTGAGAGATAAGATAAGGACTCCACGTGACCCATTGCGAACTTCAATTCGAGCTTCGAAAGCTCAACCTTTGCGATTGCACGACCAGCGTCTTCCTGTTCACTACGTCACAACCGCCGCCAAAATGTCGATGTTCCGCGCAAAGAAGCTTGATCTGGGATGTTTCGTCAACATCCGGACGATTCGCGACCACACCAAGCGTCAGGTCTTTATGCAAAACGAGCCCGAGAGGTTAGCAACTCTCGCACCCCCAAAGCCAACGACGCAATCGAGCTGGAACTGACGCGAACACCGTGGATTAGACAAGCTCTCCGATACATTATCCAGAACACGACGCTCCCCGGCCGTGTGCGCGCCGAGGCGCAGCTGCAGCTGGGTCAGATGCACTGCTACACCCGGCCGACGCAGATCAAGAACCGATGCATTTTGGGTGGCAAGGCTAGGGGTGTCTTCCGCGACTTTAAGATGACGAGGGTATGTCAGAAACGCTTGCTCTCCGTCAAATCCGGGGTTGAATCGCGCAAGCTGACAAGATATCACAGTTCAACTTCCGTATGCAAGCGTACGAGGGTAACATTCCCGGTGTCAAAAAGGCCAGTTGGTAAACGGGGGAGACGGCGGATGATGATATACAAAAGAGGAAGGCCGTTGTAAGATACATTGAAAGGGACTTGTGTGCCTTTTAAATGGCATGCTACGCTCGGGAGCTTGCCCATAGACGATTAGGGGTTTGGCGTTTGGCTGCATATTGGCACCTCAAGAAGCATATGTACAGATACAAATACTGGCAAACAATGTACAACACATCTCAAATTCATGTGCGAATCAGGTATGATTAACGGGGGAAGATGTATCTTGGATGCCGTGCAAAGGCAGGAACTCTTGCGAGTGCGATTGCCTTCTCAATTTTCTACTGGAGACCTTGGATTTGGTTTCTGTCGTTGAGCCTGGAGTCCTTTCTTTCACATCCCTTTGATTCGTTTCTTACCTTCTCGTCTCTTTCCACCCCTCTCCTGCCTGCTCATCCAACTCACGCTATCTCAAGACAGATTTCAATTTCTTCAAAAAGGCAACACACCGCCTTACTCAGCCATATTTCCTCCTCTAACCCAACGCCCGACTTCCCTTCCTCAATCCCACCAGCCGCCATCATGTTCCGCCGTCGCTGGGATGGTCTTCCCAAAGACCCTATCTTCTCATCTAACTTGAAGGACCTCGGGTTTGTGGCACTTCCCGTAACAACTGTGACAAGAGCTAACTTTCGCAGCTATTTCATCAACGATCAAGATGAGATCCGCAACATCAAGGAACCTAATTACTACTTCAAGTACTACCTCACCAAGAACGGCCGAGTCAATGATCGTCAGCGCTTCCATTTCAACGGCAAGTTCCTCATCGCTGTTTACCTACCTCAATTGCGCCTTGCTCCTAACTCCCCCCCAGAAGCGATCCGCGACATCGTTCATAGCCGTCTCGAAAAGGAAGGCTTGAATAAGGTCTTCTTACCTCTCGGCACCGAGCCAACCTCGCCCAACATGCCCATCTTCACCAGTGCCAACCTGGCTTCTGTCTCACGCGTCGTTGTGGTCTTCGGCGAGCCCAGCCAGGATCTCGGCAACTTGGCACTCCGCGTCGTCAACGGCCCCGGCGGCATCAATAAGGGCAGCATGGTCTCGGTCGTCCAGGAGATCAATCGCCAGAGAGTTTCACCCTCCGACGATGGACCCCCTGGAATCCTTCTCGCCAACACAGGCGAGCTCTGGTGGTGGCCTGAAGGCAATAAGCCACTGAGCCCGACTTCAGCCATGGCTGTTCCCCGGAAGAGCATGGTTCACCACGGCCGCGCCAATAATTCCAAGTACCATGCGATCCCGAAGAACGAGAGTCCCGGAGCCCACATTGCGTACGTTCTCAACGAGGTTATTCCTTCCCTTCTGTCCCCAACTGCTCGCCTTGACATCATCGGCATAGGCCTCGGCGCCGACTACGTAACAAGAGCATTGGACACACCCGAGACCTGGTCTACTCTTGGCCAACGCATCAACACCTTATCCTTACTCGGGAGCACGATCAACATCGAGGAACTCACCAACGAGCCCTTCAAAGAATTCCTCCCCCGCCGCGCTCGAGCGTACATCACAGATGAAGCGCCCGCACTCACACCCATGGCCCAACCCGGCGGCAATCCGAACACGGCTTCCTTCACGCAGCACGGCTGCACGGTCTACAGCTCAGGCGAAGCCTACCTCGTCGAGTGCATGCTCATCACTAGCCACGTCTCCATGCTCGACTGGGTCCAGGAGGTCGCTCTCGCTGGCGCCGACTATTGCCACCCGGAGGTTATCGCCGTCGATCCACGCATGCCGACGGAGGAGGAGTGGGCCGCGGGAGGATTCGACGAGCAGTGGGAGAAGATACCCGAGTTTGCGAAGCCGAGTCTCGGATATGCCATGGCGCCTGAGGACCATGAGCACTGCGAGGTCCTAGAGGGTATTCAGAAGCTTGCGGTTGGAGAGAATGAGAGGCAGGACAACACATGGGAGTGATCTTGAGGGAGGATTGATGGGCGACGGGTGGCGTGATAGCATAGGGGACGTTTTGCGCATATCATTCATACATACATTCGTGATTTGGTTCTAAAAATGTACTCTTTACTCAAAGTCTATCCTTCTCAACCTCAACGGCCTCCTCCAATCTTGCCTCTATCCGGGCAATCACGTCCGCATCGTACAGGTCCTCCAACTTGGTATCATCCTTCTTAAGGTACTCCTTCTCGTGGCGGAGAGCCTCATCTCTCGTCATACAGACCAAGTCGCGGAAGCGAATGTTGGACCACTTTTGCTCCTCGGCGCCCTCGCCGATGCGCAGCTTAGTCTGGCCCTCGGGCCGTCTCCACCGCACCAGCACGAGTCTGTTGATGAGACCGGTGACGGCACTCCGTCCTTTCCACAGCTCCTCGGTCAAAAAGGCGGCATCGCCGAGGGAGACGGGGATACGGAGTCCCTTGGACTCTTCGATGCCGAATCTGTGGTGGACGATTCGCGTCTCGGAGCCCTGGACGAATGCGACAATATCTGTGTAGAGCTTGTCGCGATTCTTGGCCGGGACGTAATCGAGGGGATATCCTAGAAGCTTTGTTAGCACTATGAGACAGATGTAGTCGCTTCATGATTCTTACCTGAAATGCTGAGAATGACGTGATTGGCGGCGATGTATCCAAAGACGGCGGGCATGGTTCCAAGTACGGGCAAAATTCGGACTCTGAAAGTGGGCAAAACGCTGAGATCGCCGACCTGGCCCTTCTTGAACTCTTCTTCGTCAAGCGGCAGGAGGGCGGCCTTGCCCTCGCCGGCGACTTCAGTAGAGTACACAACAGGAATCCCGCCCGTCACGCCCTGCAGCTTCAGCTTCCTGCGAGTGGCTCTGGAGAGCCCGTCGTCAGTGCTGGCCCCGATATCGCCGACATTCACGCGCGTAGGGTCGCCCTTGGCCCCGGCACCCATAGAAGAGATGACGGGGATGCCGTGATCGTAACAGTACTTGAGCAGAGCAACCTTGGTGTCAATGTTATCAATCGCGTCAACGACGTAGTCCGGCTTCTGTCCGTTCTCAGCCCAGGGCGCAAGCAGCGCGTCGGCGGCAATCTTTTCAAACTTTTGGTTCTTGAGCTCGTACTTGGCCCAGGGGGCGATGGCGATGAGGCGGCGGTAGAGGCATTGGACTTTGGGGATACCAACGTCCGCCAGTGTGGCGACGGCGTGTCGGTTGAGGGAGCTGAGGGTGACCTGGTCGAAGTCGATGAGACGGATCTTGGAGACGCCGGAGCGGGCGAGAGCGGCGGTGCAGTGGGAGCCTACGCCGCCGCAGCCGACGACGATGACGAAGGCGTTGCGGAGCTTTTGCAGGCCGTCGTCTTTGAGGAAGACCCTATTGCGGGCGAGTTGCTCGAGGATGAGTTCCTCGTCAAAGTCGCCGGCCTGGGCTCGTCTCGCGAGGGCTTGGTTGCGGGCATCCTCCTTGTCTACTGGGGGCGATGCGGCGCCATACCGAGTGAGCTGTGAGGTGTGATTAGTCTTTTTTACTGTCTCTGTGAATTGGTATAGATGAAATGTATGAACCTTGGCAGCTTCTTCAGCAGAAGGAGGGATGGACTTTTTGAGATCTTGGATTCGTTCTTTTCTTTCGAATGCTTGGTAGCCGAGGATGAGACATGCTACCGTGGCGCCTGACAAGAAGGCAGTAGCGGCCAGTTGAGCGTGCGGACTTGACGCCGCTTTAGAGAAAAAGGAAGACATTCTCAATCTCGCACACTCATCATGCGAGATGACGAGGTTACTCAATTGTAAAGTCAACAAAGAGGGTGAGTGCCTTGAGTGACTTTCTATCAAGCCAGTCTTACACGCGCTTCACAAGGACCCTCTCAAAGTCACCGGCGATGGGTCTAAGCAGCAAAATTGGACTTGCGCCATCTCCGATCACAGAGAAAAGTTGCTCCAGGTGAGCGGCCAATCAGAACCCCCAATTCCAGCTGACAGCGGAACATTTGCCCACCGACACCACCGACCGCACCGGCCAGCAGTGGCCCCACTTCGGCATCGAATCTTGGATGGATCGGCCACCTCAGGATGAAAGCTCCCTGGTCATTCAAGCTCTGAGCTTGCCGAATATTTAATCTCACCGCAAAAGAACCCAACTTCGATACAGCCACCGACGACGGACACCTGCCAAAATCGATGACCCTCACAACCGCATGAGCACAACAATCCTCCCGATCTGAAGTTTCCCCGGCCCGCAGCCACGATGCGCCAGCGCCTAGCCCTCCGCAGAATCCTCCTCCAGAGGCTCTTCCGGCTCCAGACCACCCGACCCTTCACGAGCAACACATCCCTCACCTCCCGCAGCAGGCCACAGCTGCCCTTCCTCTCGATTCCCGTCGTCACCTCGCCGCGAGCCCGCTACTTCACCACGGAAAAGAAGCGCTTCCTGCGCTATGAGGGCCGCCTCTTCCTCCGCTACAATGTCTCCATCTGGGGTGGCGCCCTCTGCATCCTCGGCATCATCTTCTTGCTAAACCAGGAAGGCTTGGAAAAGGAGCACCCCACGCCGCATGAGTGGTCCTACCTGACGCGCATGGGCGTCCGCGGGGCCAAGAACGCCGCCCGGGACTCGACCGGCAACAGCGTGAACTGGGTCGAGGTCATCGTGACCTGCAGGCGCGCGCTGGCTAGGCTGGAGAACCCCGATATCGACGGTGCCGCAATCAGGGAGCTGCTCGACGAACCTCTATCCATCGACGGCATCGGCAACGCGGGCAAGGACGTCTCAGCCAAGAGCGAGAACTGGAGGCGGGGCTACTACGAGGTTCTGATGCTTATGGCGCAGGCGGCGGAGCAGCTCGACGGCTGGGTCAAGGACAAGACGAGGAATATCATCTTCCCCGCCGACGTCGTCCTGGGCCCTTCCAACCCACACCCGAAACCCATCCCCGCCGGCGCCGAGAGCGCGCCCCGGGAGGAGGACTGCGAGGTCGCCTACGAGCCCGCCGAGAACCACTACCTCCGCATCCTCACCACAAAGGGCTTCACCGACCGCCAAAAGATGGACGCCGCCCTCGCGTACGGCTCCTTCCTCGACTACAAAAACATGCCCGACGCCGCCGAACGCATGTACCAGTGGGCGCTCACCCTAGCGACGGCGAGCGCCCCGAGCGACCCTCCCCTCGTCGACCCCCGCACCTACACCATCAACGACAAGAAGCCGACGCAGCCGTCCGAGAACGTGCTGACCGTTCTCACCTCCATCGCCCTCCACAAGGCCCGCAACGACGACGTCAACGCCGCCCTCCCCATCTTCATCTCCGTCCTCCGTGCCCGCCGTGCCCTGCCCGTAGTCCCTCTCCCGGGCCAAGAACGTCCCACAGAGACGCCCTCGACGCTCTGGCAGAGGATATGGAACCTCGCGCAGGCGCCTACTTACCCTGCCCCGCCAGACGACGGCACCCGCGCGCCCTGGCGCCACTCGAAAGAACTCTGCGAAGAGGCCGGGCTGAACCTCTACATTGGCGAAATCATCTACGCGGCCGCCGCAGCCGCAAAGGACTCTTCCTCTTCCAAGAAGCAGGCCGCCAACCGTGACGAGGGCCTCGCGTGGACGCGCGATGCCGTCGACCTCGCCGAGGAGCAGCTGCGTAAGCTCGGTCCGATCGGCGGCGACAAGGAGGCCCGCAAGACGTGCCGCGAGTGTCTGGGCACGGGACTGCAGAACTGGTCTGCCATGGTGGCCAGCTTGGCTCGCGAAGAGGAGGTCAAGAACCGGGCTGAGCCGACGAAATCGGCGTTTGGATTCTGGACGGAGACCAAGACGGAGGAGAGCAGGTGGGCGGCAGAGGAGAAGGTCGTCAAGGAGAGGATACGGCGGACTAGGGAGTTGTTGGTGCAGGTTGAGCCGCCTGTTGCTGGGTTGGCTTCGTTGCTTCAGGTGTAGGAGGTGCTGTTTGATGGAGAATGGTGCTGCGAATGGGAGCAGAGGGTTCAGGGAGTTATGTACAACAACATTGTTTCGACAATCTATATGTCAATGATACCACTTGCACATTCAATACCTTCTCTCGTACAGTAATATCTCAAGTCCCATCAATCACCAACATGCACGGGATGTAGACAAGGCTTGGTTACTGGGTCCATGTTGCAGCACTCCATGATTGCTTATATTGTCTTTGAATGAGTTGACTATCAAGGCTACATCAAGAAGCACGTCGAGTTGTGGCTGGTAGTGCAATCAAGGTGTGGCGGTGCGAGATTAAAGTGGAGGGCGCCCAAGCTCCCGTCCCGTCGTCGCGTGGCGCGCCTGACTGCACTTCGGTCGCGACTTGTTTCTTCCACCTTCAACCAAAAAGGTTTCCCGACTGCCAACTCTGCCACCGTTAACGGAAAGCTGACGGACACGGCATTTCAGAGTTCAATCACCATCAAGGCCTGTTGGCTTCGGTATCTCTGCTGTCAAAGTTCATTTTCTTGAACAGGTGAGCTATCTCGTGTAGAACACTGAATCGATCTTGACTGACCTCATCCCAGCAGCCACTCTCCAACCTCAGCTTTAACAAACCCTTGAAGTTATTGGAATATTCTTTTCTCGTAGTCCTTGCTCTGACTCAAACCAGCTACGTTCCCAGCTTCTCGAGTGAGATCTGGCAAGATCCTCTCCCAGGAGCGCGTATGGGATTTTCCCACCTTCCCTCTTTCTATACCTTTCTCGCGGAATGTCAAGTTGACTCTCAGCTTGTTCTTACCATGCTTTACCAGTATTATTTGCCATTTTCTTCGTACCCAATATTCCTTTCTCCCTTCCCCCACTCTGCCTGCATTGATGAAAGCTTTCACAAACGGTAACGGGACCATCGGTTCTGCGGTTCCGTAACGGAACCCTCCTCTCGATGGCAAGACCAGCACCAAAGAACAGAGATCTGAGCAGGCACCCATCTGGATTCCCCAGCATGAATGTTATCGCTGCTTTTGCTGCAACAGCTGGCACCAGTTCCTCGAAATCCCGTGCCGCAATGACGACAAGTCACAACACCTAGAAGTATTTACTCTCTGTGGGTCACAGTAGGCACTCTTTTTGGGGGTGCTTGCCGTATTTGCCTTGGAGAGTTCTTGCTCATGACAGGACAAAAGATAGTTTTCAATCGGAGCTGGCCGGTACGTTGACAACATCCTCGACAGCTTCATACTAGAGAGACGAAGAGCTAACGTTGGGTGCAGATTTCGAGAACTGCCAGCCTAGCGGCCTACGCAGCAACACGATATAGAATTGCCCGGTGATGACCATAGTCCAAATAAGCCAAAGTTGCAGACAGCACGAGGGTTACATCCGTCGGCCGTTGTCCGTGAGAACATGAGAGAGCTAATCTGAGGGCAATTCTTCGTGGTCGAGGTGAGTGGTATTTCAGCATGTCGGGTACGGTCCAAGCACAGCGTCATCTCTCTCTGTTATCTCAAGCTTCGAGATCATGTTTCCTAGCAGGAAACGGGGTTCTTGGACGCTCAATCATGTTATCTCTCAAGATGGTGTGCTCCTCTTGTATCATCAGCCTGAGAGTAGGCAAGTACCTTCACAGTTCTCTAATGCCCATTAATAAACAAGCCATGACCAACGGACCGCCGCTGCGTTCCCCTCGATACACTCCAAGGCCCTCGAAAATCTTCTAGATAATTCTCATCTTATGCTCAACTACCTAAACACAGATTACTTAATCACTTCTAATCACTAAAATGAAACAACAAAAGAGTTCACCCCCCCGGTGGCGAACGGGGGCTACATCTCTGGGTGCACATGCTGGGATTCGAACCTGAAGCCTATCGTAGGCTAAGCCAGTTGAGGAGGCTCGCCCGTGACCATCCCGCCAAACGGCAGTTTGACCTGACCTCACAGGCCTGTGAGGCGCCTGCTGCCGTTGGTGACAGGAATGGACTTGAGGGAGGGTATAAGGGCTTCCTCGTGGCAATGTGAGGAAGGTTCGGCCGTGGCGTATTCTCAAAAGAATAGATGAGGTGAGGATTCAGGCCACTCGCCCTCCCCGCGTCACCTGCACACACCTTGATAATTACGATCCCGTGCTCTCGCTTGATGAATCAACAGGCCTGCCGGTTATTCAGAACGGCATCCGCCTCTACGCCTTATTCGACCCGCGCTGCGGTCCTATCTCTGGGAGCTTTGGGCTTTAGTACGCAAGTCACACGTTTCGCCCCTTGCCCGGCTTCACACTGCTGTTAACGCCAACCATTGAGGCGGATGCCAGGATGCCAAACGACTGGGACAAGGACGCTTAGGCGGTTGACGGAGGGAGATGGGCCGCAGACCGCACTGAGCCAAGATTTATTTTCGAGAAGAGTGTTCTGTCAGGATCTGAAGACGTGGCGTGGCGTGATGTGAGGAATGAGTTTGATCCGGAGAGTATGTTTGCCGGGCTATGGTATCGTGAGAAGATGCTTGGTCGCGTGTATTCGAGCGGACCGAGTTTGAGAGAACTTCCGTTATGGACCATCAACGTATTACATCCAGACACGGTCAGCGGTCGTGTATTTGAGCCCTAGAAACAACGTATCCTAGATTTTGAGAAAAGCACCAAGTAAACATCGTATCTTGGCCGGTTGGTTGAGACACCTACCTATGCGGCGATATCAGACCGAACCGCGACGCATATCATCAGGTACATATAAGCACCGAATTACACAGATACAACGGGAAACTTATTCGTCGCATCATCTTCTGTATCGGTGTACTAGACAGGGACAGGGTCAGATCAACGGCCTGGAAATGGTTACACGAGCGAACTGGCACCGATAAGACCCATATTCCCGATCGGGGCGAATACGGCTTGCGCAAGCACGAAATCCTTCGTACAAGTCCGCGGGCGATGATTGGATACTCCATGTTGTCTCGAACTCCCAACGCGCAACACTCCCTCCCCTTGTCCAGACAGTCAGCATAGGCTTCGACCCCAAACAGGCAGCTGGGTACACAATCTCGTTGCCTTTAGGGGTGCCATCCTCGGAAGTCGGCTCAGCAATGATATAAGAAACACCACAGCCTCTCTGGTAAAGCTCGTGATGAGCTTGTGTTCTAGGCTTGTTAGCTTTGGGTTCTGTCAACGAGCGACTTCATCTCTCAGTAAACGACTTAGACTCGATTGCACTGACATGAACGACTCCTCGCAATGAGCGTTAGCGACGACTATTTCGGCCCGCAGGTGCGTGGCTACTTTGATTTCACCGTCTTATTCGAACAGAGCATCCTCTCCATCCTGCCATCCGCTCTCTTTATCCTCCTAGTCCCGATCAGGATCACCTCGCTCTTACGCAATAATATCCGCGTTGACTCAGGAAAACTCCTGTGGCTGAAGCTGGTATGTTCAACTGATTCTTGACGCTTGGATAGGTGAAGGAAGAAGCCTGACGATATCTCAGTCAGCCGTAACCACGTTTCTATGCCTTCAAATAGCCCTCATTACACTATGGTCTCTCCCAACCACCCCCAACACAAAAGCCTCGACAGCAGAAAGCGCCCTCGGCCTCATCGAAGCCATCGTAATCGGCGCCCTCTCGTACACAGAACACAAGCGCTCCGTCAGGCCGTCCCTGCTCCTCGGCGGTTACCTCGTCCTGGCCATCATTCTCGACACCGCACATGCCAGGACACTATGGATCCGAGACGGTCTTACCCCCATCGCCGGCGTCTTCGCGGCCTCGCTCGCTATCAAGGCCGTCATGCTCGTGTTGGAAGAGACGCCGAAGCGCGCGTACCTGCCGGATAGCGAGAAATATGTTGCGGTGGAGTGCACCACCGGCGTCGTGAGCCGAAGCCTGTTCTGGTGGTTGAATGGTCTGTTCTTCCAGGGCTTCAGGCTGCTCATCGGGCTGGAGGATCTGGGGCCAATTGATCCCAAGTTTGACTCGGCAGTTTTGCTTGACACACTCGACCGAGTATGGTCCAAGGGTGAGTCTGACCTGTCTCTTCGCGGTACATGAAGGAGGAAAAGGGGGCAAGCAAACCAAACTGACAACAAGATAGCCGAGAAAAACAGTAAATGGAGTCTCATCAGAAGTGTGTTCTGGGCATACAGGACCACCTTTCTTGCAGCAGTCCTCCCTCGCATCCTCTTCGCGGGCTTCATCTTTTCCCAGCCATTTCTCGTCAATCAGATTGTAAACTTTGTTGGGAGTCCCCGAACGGAGAGTTCGAAGAACATTGCCGGCGGTCTTGTCGGCGCAACGGCGTTGATAAATTGTGGAATCGCTGTGAGTCCCCCGCTCATAAAACACTGCCATCTCGGCGCTCAGCTAACAAATGCACTTTCCAGGTCTCAAGATGCTGGTACCAGCACATGACATTCCAGCTCGTGACGCTCTTCCGCGGCGGCCTCGTCTCCCTCATCTTTAAAAAGACGCTCAGCCTCGACGCTTCGGTGATTAAAGACTCAGCGCCCGTGACGCTTATGAGCGTCGACATTGAAAATATTGCCGTGTCCATGACGTTTATCCACGACGTCTGGGCTGCGGCTGTTGAACTCCCGGTAGGGGTGTATCTGCTGTACCGACAGGTCGGCCCTCCTTGTTTTCTCCTGCTCATCCCAGGCCTAGGTAAGTTATGTCGTATTTTCACTTTCTAACTCCTTATTCTGTTTCTTGCGAAGACGTCTTAGACGTACTAATCACCGTGTCAGTCTGTACTGCTCTTACAACAAAGCTCTCCACGCGCATGGCACCGGCGCGCGTCGCATGGAACCAAGGCGTACAGAAGCGCGTCTCCATCACATCGTCCATGCTCACGCAGATCAAGGGCATCAAAATGATGGGTCTAACAGACCACTTCTCCAACATCATCCAGAAGCTGCGCGTCTCGGAGCTGAAGCTCTCCACCAAGTTCAGAATCCTCGTCACCATCCTGAGTGTAATCGGTATATCCCCCTCCCTCTACCATGGAACATCGCTCGATGAAGGGGAACATACTAAGACAAGCGTCTCCTTTCAGCCGGCATCGCCCAGCAATTCACCCCAATCGTCATCATCGCCGCCGCCGTCTTCTGGACAAGAGCGGAGCAAGGCCTCACCATCGCCGAAGCGTTCACAGCTCTGTCCATCATCGTGCTGGTCTCGCAACCCCTCATCAAGCTCATCTCGTCCATCATGCAGCTCATGGGAGCCTTCGGCTGCTTCATGCGCATCCAAGAGTTTCTTCTCTTGGATGAAATTATCGACCAGCGGCAGATCATCACTGGCTCTTCCAAGGCCTCTTTGGAGTCTAACCGCCCGCTGCCGAGTATCCACAGCTCCGATTTGCAGCCCCTGACTCCACGGGCGGCCGAGTCGACGAAGAACACCGAAATTGAGCTTTGTTCTTTGAGGGAAACGATTAGAACTTCCTCCGTTACCTCAGGCGATACCAACAAGCCCGTGGTCACCATAAGTGATGCAACACTGGTCCTGAAAGACGGCACCGAGATGTTGAAGAATGTGTCCCTTGCCCTCCGACAAGCTACCATTTCAATGCTCGTCGGACGCGTAGGCTGCGGTAAATCGTTGCTACTGAAAGCCATGCTAGGAGAAACCGGCATCTCGTCCGGCAGCATCACGATACACACCTCGTCCGTCGCCTTTTGCGATCAGTCCGCCTGGCTACGTAACGTTTCCATCAAGGACAACATCATAGGCCAGTCACCTTTCGATCAAGCCTGGTTCTCCGCTGTCGTGCGAGCCTGCGCGCTCGATGAAGACATTGCGCTGTTTATTGAGGCCGAGGATACCATTGTCGGCACCGGTGGTGTAGCACTCAGTGGTGGCCAGAAGCAGAGAGTGGTGAGTCCTGACTACCTACTTACTGACATGAGCGGTATCAATGTGTTCGTACTGGTTGGCTCACCCGAAACGTAACAGGCTCTGGCTCGCGCAGTCTACTCACGCAAGAAATTACTTCTCCTTGACGACGTCTTCAGTGGCCTTGATAATTCAACATGTAAGGCTGTTTTCCGGCGTCTTCTAGGTCCGGATGGGCTTCTACATCAAGCGGGCATGACGGTATTTCTCGCAACCAATCACGGTAAGTCTAGTCTACCACTTAATAGACCAGTGGCGAAGATGTATGACTGACGAGCACGTAGTCAACTTCCTCCGCTCGGCCGACTGCATCACCATGATTCAAGATGGTACTATCCTCCATAACCAGATTTCTTTCGACTCTATCCCGCAGTCCGCATGGGGCCATCTCGTTGAGGAAGAGACCGAAGGAAGAAGCCCCGACGAGGACGTCGAATCGGCTGAGAGTCTCGCCAAAGACTCAAAACCCACTAGAGTAGATCGGCTTGTCGTCGTCGCTCCCGGAGCCACGGAGGCCGAGTTGACGAGGCAGACGGGCGACACTGAGTGCTACCGGATGTACTTCAACTCCATTGGGTGGCCCATCTTGGTTGTGTTTCTCATCCTCAACGTCATGTTTGTTGCTTTCACAAAGATGCCTCGTTAGTATCCTTTCTTGTTCAATCTCGGTCTTGTAGGGAATAGTTGCAATGCTAACCGGGACTGTAGAAATTTGGTTACGAATCTGGACTGAACACGGCACGAACGACCGGCCGGCAATGCATTTCGGAATCTACGTCATGTTTGGTCTCCTCTGCATCGTCCTCAATGGCGTAGCACTAGGGTGAGCTTTCCGGCATCCACCTCGCTCAGCTATTTCATCTTACTAACTATTCAAGTTTCTGGATGCTGCTCGCCATCCCCCGATCCGCGAATCACCTCCACCAAACCCTTCTCAAAGCAGTTCTCGCGTAAGACCATCCCAGCCCTCCTGACCAGCCTGCCTCACCTAGTCTCCCATCAACACTAACACCCTCCCAAGCGCACCCCTCTACTTCTTCACAACAACAGACAGCGGCGTCACCCTCAACCGCTTCAGCCAAGACATGGCCCTCATAGACCACCGCCTCCCCATCTCCGCCTGGGCCACAATCCACAGCTTCCTCACCGTCCTCGCCGAGACCGCCATCATCGCCACAGGAAGCTCCTACATCGCCGCCCTCATCCCCCCGTCCTTCCTCGCCCTCTACCTCTTACAAAAGTACTACCTCCGCACCTCCCGCCAGCTCCGCCACATCGACCTCGAAGCCAAGTCCCCGCTCTTCACCCACTTCTCCGAGGTCCTGGCGGGACTACCCACCATCCGCGCTTTTGCCTGGTCGCCGGCCATGCTCCGCGAGAACCACGCGCTGCTCGACGCCTCGCAGCGGCCGTATTACCTCTTCTTCTGCGTTCAGCGCTGGCTCAACGTCGTGCTGGACCTTTTCATTGCGGGTATGGCTGTCGTTCTCGTGGCGTTTGCGCTGTATTTCACGAATGCTACGACCATGGGCGCCATTGGTCTCGCCATGGTGAATATCATCAACTTTAATCAGACGCTGGGTGATTTCATCGAAATGTGGACCATGTTGGAGACGAGTCTTGGTGCAATTGCGAGGTTGAAGTATTTTGTGCGGTATACCCCGCGCGAAGACCGCGATGGGGAGACGAACGAGATGCCGCCGGCATGGCCTGGAAGTGGGAAGATTGAGATTGAGAACGTGACGGCTGCGTATAGGCAAGTTTCGCGTTGTGGTTCCTGATGCTGAAGCTTGACGTGGGCTAATATCCGAACCAGTAACGAAACTGAGCCCGTCTTGAGAAATGTATCCTTGACGATAGAACCAGGCCAAAAGATTGGCATCTGCGGACGCTCTGGCTCCGGCAAATCCTCCCTCCTCCTCACACTCCTCCGTCTTCTCGACCTCAAGTCCGAAGAAGGAGAAGGAGGAGGCAAAGGAGACCTCAGAATCGCCTCTCATTCCCTCCTAGCCCTCCCCCGCTCCGCCATCCGCACATCCCTCACCACACTCCCACAGGATCCAGTCCTACTACCGGGCACCGTCCGCGAGAACCTCGACCCCGGAGGTCACACGCCCGACGTCGACCTAATCTCCGCCTTGCGCGAGATGAAGGTATGGGAGCCCATTGAAGCGCGAGCCGGCGGCGGTCTAGACACGGAAATGTCCGCAACGGGGCTGAGTGCGGGACAGAAGCAGCTGTTTTGCCTTGCCAGAGCGGTGTTGAGGAAGCGGTCGGGGGGTATTGTTTTGCTTGATGAGGCGACGAGTAATGTTGACCATGCTACTGATGAGGAAGTTAGGAAGGTTTTGGATGAGGTGTTTGGGGAGGCGGGTGTTACTGTAGTTGAGGTTGCGCATCGGTTGGAGGCTATAGTTGGGTATGATGTGGTTGTCGTGATGCATGAGGGTCGGGTGGTGGAGGTTGGCAAGCCGAAGGAGTTGTTGGTTCAGGCATCACGGTTTCGGAGTCTTTGGGATAGCCGGGGGGCTTGAGAGCGGCGAGCGTGACCTTCAAGTATATCTTCAATGAAGAGTACTCACTATAGAAGCATGAAGGTTCCAGTATGGTCACAAATAATGTGAAGATATCGAAACACGCCGAAAAACCTTGATCCCTTCTGGTGTTGTTCCAGAGCCGTGTTCTTGACCACGCCAGCCAATCCATATCTTGAAATTAAGACCAGAAGACAAAAGTCACGCAAGGCTGATTATCATTCGGAAACTAGACAGCTAAGTAGTGCGAGGCGCTCAGGTGAGAGAAGAAATTTCTCGTGATCGTGGGATTCGACATGAGTGCCTCCATCATCGACCTGCCTCAATCTACTTGTATCCAGCAAGATAACGACCACCAAGACAGGCAATCTAACACAGAACTAAGAAGAAACCCAAATACGGCGTCGACAGTATTGGGCGCGGAAACGCTCGTCGTCACATGTCGTCGGCTTTTCGTTGTCGAGCTTGCTAACTTGCACCGCAACGTGTATACAGCCACGTTTCGATGGCGTCTGAGACTTTACGAGTCATAAAGTTCCGCCATGAACCTGCCCAGCCAATATAGGAATCACCTACGAATGGGAGGGGGTGGCAGTCGATGTCGTCAAAAATCTGCAAAGGCGTATCTTCATGCGCCAGCTCTCATAGTGGTTTCGTTTGCGGCGTGAACTAAAGCGGCTGAAGAATTAAGTCAAGGGAGTGCGTATTATTTTGGTATACATCTACTGCTATATGTAGTACAATCATCTTTTATTTATTGTTTTTATTTTTTTACCATGGGTAAATCAATCTCTTTCTGCCTCTCAACGATTGAGGGCATTGGGGACATGGTATACTAACTGGAAGATAGGTAGCACCACTTAGCGTAGAGCGCACCACCCCGTGTGCCAACTCCCTCGCGCTTCCCTCCTTTCCACCTTCCTCTATCCCTCACCTGACGTTGTACCTATGCCACGGAGACGGGGACGTCGCCGACAAAGCGGAAAAGCATCAAGGGGCGGGGCTCTAGGGTAACATACTCCCAGTATGACGAATGGTCTCGCGAAGATATCCAAGGTTGGAACGGCTCCAGCGGGGAAAGAGACAAGAGGAATGAAAAGCGCCAAGTACACTGGGAGACTGGGCTCTTACGGACGGGCGAATAATGCGCGCTCGTCGCCCAACATGTGTGCCCAAAGTCGTTCGCAATTGCGATCGAGAGTTGCCTCATTTCCGGGTGCTTTTGAAACAAGACTGTGCCTGGCCCCTGGCTAAGCGCCCAATCTGTCTGTGCCGTTGAAAGTGCCTTTTGGGTGAAAGTTATCCGTATTATGAGCTCGTAGCGGAAATTACTATACTTTTTGGTACATTTGAAATTGGCAAACGACGATGGTCGTCCCGTAGGTGGATGAAGTAAATATCTGTCGTGATCAGGCCAAGAATTCATAAACTAAAAAAATAAAAAGAGACATAAATCGTAACCTCGAGAAACAAATCGAATATGCCAACAAGATCCATGTACCTAGATCAGTACAATGCCGTGAGGCGTAGCTTTGGGTTTTCCGTATACAGTAGAAAAGATGGGTATTTTGAGCTCGAGAAGATTGCGCAACGCCTCCCGATGGCAGCCAAACAGGCAGTCGTGAAGCACCGAAGCAATCCCCGCTGTTTTAACAAGAGGTAAATCGAAGAAATCAAACGCCTTGAAATAAGACCACCGAGCCGTGAGGCTTTTCCATCTTGTCCAGCCGCGAGGCTCTCCGTCTTAGGACCGCCAATGGTCGCTAGTTCGCACGACCAGATAAAAGAGAGCTGCTCTTCGTCATGACTCGTAAATTCAGTCCCGTGGTGCTGTATGTTCCCGCCGGGGTAGAACGTTTTCGAGCCAACCCTTGAGCCTTGTGAGATCCTGTCGCGGTCGTGTGACCGATGTATTCTACTCCACCACAATTTTGAGACACTCTCTGCTGCCTTCCTTCAACATTTGTTTGTATACGCTTTTAGTGGTGTTTTTCGAACCTAGGAAGGACTCCTCCGGGGCGCTTTTGTCTTGTTGTGCGGATATAAATCGTTCAGTGTCGGTGTCGACGAGAACTCTCGTGCCCATGCCGGTGACTATGCGAGTGGCCATGCCGGTGAGAATGGTGTCCTTCTCTATGCCGGGAAGATGAGCCACTCCGTTCCAATTCACGCTCCATCTCTTCAACTCGTGATCTGTACCCTCGTACAATCTCTTTGATATGCCTTATTCGGTCGAAGTCGAGCTCCAACTCGTCGAGTTGCCGGAGAAGCTCGTGATACCGCTGGATCTCGGCGTCGGCACCCTCGATTAGATTGCCAGCTCGATCAAATTGGGCCATGGTAAACATCTGGCTTTGTTCACTGAGGTAGATGATCTGTTGTTCGATCTGGTTCATGACCCGGTCAAAGTATCGTCCTAGAGCTGCTAATGAGGTGCTGTCCAGCAGCAGCAGTCCTTGGCTTGACGCGCGACTTGCTGCCCGTGACGAATTCGAACCGCCTCCTCCAGTTCCTTGACCCAGTGCCGCTTGTCCTTGACGCAACAGCTGTATCTCTTCATAGCTCAACCCCAGTTGCGTGTCCGGCACTGCATTGGCTTGGGTGGTCGACATGGCTCGGTGCAACGCACCGTGCGCGGCTGGACGAAAGCAAGGCTTGCGG
Source organism: Colletotrichum godetiae (assembly GCF_030913485.1). Taxonomy (NCBI): domain Eukaryota; kingdom Fungi; phylum Ascomycota; class Sordariomycetes; order Glomerellales; family Glomerellaceae; genus Colletotrichum; species Colletotrichum godetiae. Next base: position 868,939 of record NW_026851249.1, on the reverse strand, counting down.
TTGAGGTTGTTTCGCGTTGGGGTTGTCTGTGTTCGATGGTGGATGATTGCCGTACGACACTACGGCGGCGGCGACAAGTGTCGGGGTATTGTCCCTGTCGGAGGTGGGGTTCGAGGGAGAGGAGGGGTTTGACGACAGTCGGGGGCGAAGGTGAGAGGTGCAGCTGCGGATGCGAGCGCGACGAATAGCATGAGCTGTGGCTCGGAGCCGACAAGTGATGTAGCCTTTGTTTGGGCGATGGTAACGCGCGCAAAGTCATGATATCGTAGCGCCAACGGAGATCATTGCTGTCAGATCGGGCTGCGAGCTCAGCGCGCGGGCGAATTGAGTTCGGACTGGCCAGGGACTGTTAGGATGGCTGGAGCTTCGTGATGTCGCAACGGGTAGAATGTATCGCTGTAAGGTTCGAAACCATGAGATAAGATCGGATCGAAGGAGTGTCGTCGAAGTATCTGAATGGGCGGGAGAAGGCTGAGCGAAGTTGTGTACAGAAGGAAAGGGGAGGTGAAGGAGAAAGAGAGAGACAGAGGTACAGTGTTCGAAGTTGGGGATTTTTTTGGTGATACACAACCGGTGAGTCCGCACCCTCCACCGCCGCGATGCCTCGCTAGTCGCTGCTACCCGCACAGGTCTCGGTTTTGGGACACCCAGGCTCAGACCCAGCCCAGGTCTCGGCCGCTTTGACTTGTTGGGGGTAAAAGAGCGCAAAGGCGCCGTCGCAAAGGGCACGCGAACGGGATGGTCCCTGGCGACAGAACACAGCTTCTTGTGCAGAGAGATTTGATGTATCCAGAGCGTGGGAAGCGGTTTCTTTTTCCCCTGCACAATGGGGGAAAGCTCGGTATCAGCTGATGGTCGATCTCTGGGGCGCCGCAGCAGCTAGCAGCAGCGACAATGCAGGAAGCGATGCTCTGGAGGTCGCAAAAAGCAATCTTGGCGGGAGGTGGCTGCAAGGCTAATAAGGGTAGGCAATCAATGGCTGATTCTGGCAAAGTAATGACGGGAATTGAGCCGACAAGGAGTTTGTAGCCGAGGATTGTTGGTTGCCAGCCTTATTGTCAGTTTCTCGTTCCGTGCCAAAGTCCCCTTCGCGAATCGTAAGGTAAGGTAAGGTAAGGTGAGTAGCGCACGCGGCAGACAGGAGCGGAGAGTAAGTGGTGTGTGAATGGACAGGAACGGTGTGGCATCCCTCGGTCGATATCGTTAATTCAAGACAAGCGCCGTGTTTCCGCCGTGGTGGTATTGCGAGATTATTGGCCTTCCTATTTGGACGGAGGGCTGCTGGGCTCGTGATGATGGATTCCGGGAGGGTGTGATGGGTGTCGAAATCGCTATCTACTACCTCGGAGAAGCCCAAGACACCCACGGCTCGATGAACGCTATTGCTAGGGATGGTTCGAAAGATGGTAGGCAATTGAGGGGTTGACAGGTGATGGTGATGGCGATGGCGATGCGAGAAGCGGACGAAGGGAGGGGGACCGATGACGGATGGAACCAGACTTAAATGCGAGACTCGAGAGCGAGACACAAACCGCCAAGGAGGATGAGAGAGTGCTCAGTATGTTGGCGGTGGATGGTTTACTATTTGAAGGTCTCATCGATCGAAAAATGAAGTTGCAATGGAAGTCGACGAAGTTGTTGGATGGATGGCCCCCTTACACCAGGAGATGCATGTGCACGGTCGACGAGGTACCTCGGTTCTGTGCCAATTCCAGCGAGGAAAGAAGTACCAGTCTCCCGTGGCTCGGTGTGACGATGATGCGCCGGACATCCAGGTTGTTTCCCAAAGTTTTGACCTTTACAAACGGCAGGTACCTCACGGCGCATTCCTCCTTCCACGTCTGTTCACCAAGTTGCGCGTGTGATTGACGTCCTCCCTCGCACAACCTTCACCGTACTGCTGACTCCATGAGGTATTCTTGTTTTCATGGCACTTCCTTGCTTCTAGATTCCTCCTCATCGCCGCAATTGCTTCGCTCCGGATACCGTTTTCTGCTCTCCCCGAAATTGAGTTGCCCAGCTCACCGTGTTTTCTTCTACTTTGCCCACAACACGACCCCCGGCCGGCGCAACGAAGGTAGGCTCGGTCAACAAGAAACATGGGCCTCTATGGAGCATCCGAACGACTGCAACTCAGCGGTCTGGCGCTTCGAAACCTTGGAACCATCAACCATCGTCTACGCTGTCCAAAGGGATCTCTTCCTTTCCCGTGGGGATACCTGAGCGGTCAGTGCCTACCCTGGAGTCCGTCACGCTGGGTTCGCTGCCGCAGGGATGATAGCTTTGAGCGATCCCCCCCGCCGGCATCCCGGGGAATGCGGCTTGTTACGAAGTACGGTTAGACGACACCGTGATTGACCCTCGCCCCGAGGCCCCCGACCACGAAGGAACGGATACAACTTGGGCATTAGGACCGGCCGGACAGGTGACATTCCATCCCATCCGCATCCTACCTTGTTCTACCAACCTTCAGAGTTCGATAGGAGAGCCCAAGCCTCTTTTCCGTGCTTCCAACTCCTCGGCAGACCAAATATAACTCATGCTACCTCTCGGTTGCTACTAGCACCACTATCGTTCGTGCTGGTGTCGGCATGGTCTTTCTTTTCACCAAAGACACATGTCAAGCTTGACCGGATCAACCACCACATGGGAATACGTCACATCTCCATCGGCGCAGCCTAGACGAGCCGATGCACCAATACGATTGTGCGCCGAAGACGAGGAAGAGGTGCTGCAGCTCCCGCGCTGTGGGATGCTGCAGAGACGTATGCACATGGTCGCGCCACGAGATTCAACGCAGCAACGATATGCACATCACATCACGCCTTGCATGACACTTGCCTCGGGTATGGAGCCCCCTTATCCAACACTGGGCAGATCTATGCCTCAACCTCAATTGTCGTGAAACAGGTCGGCTCAAGTGTCTCCCCGATACGCAAGGGGTTGCTCTCATGTGTCTGATGATAGTTTTCAACGCAGGATAATAGTTCTCAAACGCCGCTTTCCGAGCTATCTCTTTACGTTGTCGGGACTGTAGAACCAAGCCGAAGGCGGGATCTCCTTCTTGTTGGCCATCGGCGTAACGCAGGTCAACGGTCAACTGTCTGACGGGATAATCGGCGCGGTCTAAACTAAACACCTACGGAATGTGTAACAACCTAGTCCCCGAACTTCAATACCCACAACGTTCCGACCTAACGGGCCGGAAAAGACAGCACCTTTCTCCGGATGCCGGGCCACAGCGGGTACCCCACACCGAAAGATCCACATTTCATCACACCTCGCTTTCACCAATCGGGCCCGCGGAGCTCCTCCCTCCGTGGAATACACCTACGGATACCCAACGACTTTCCCCCGTCGGTATCGCATATTCGGACGAACGGGCAGAAGATCGAGGACTCCTCGCCTTCAGGACAGATTCGAATCTCAGAAGATGTCACAGATCAAAGAGCCAGCAGCCTCATATACATACACGTTGAGGTTGCTCATATGTTAAGAGAGTATCGCCTTGCTGTATGCGCGAGGAGCAGTTGTGGAATGTAATTCTTCATTTCACAATTATCGGTATCTGGAATATCGGGACGGCATACGACCCGATTAGCCGGTATGCTTTCTCCAATCCAAAGGTGACTCTGGTCGGGGAGGTACTGTGTTTTCCGCTCATTTCGGCCCATCTCATACCGCACAAGCTTCTTAGTCCGTATCGTCATGAGGGGTCGGCACGACTACCCTCGTTCAGATTCATAGGCCACGAGGTAATATAAGAAGCTTATATCTCTCTGTTCATGATGTGTACACCTTTCTTGCTGGGCAATTTTCACCGGGCGTCTTTGTTAGGCAATTGGCTGCTGAGAACACCGTAATGATGATGATACGCTCACTCTCAACGGCACTGGCTTGTATCTCTGCCGTCACCGCAACCATCTTGGAGAATGGCCGCCCAAGAGTAACGAGCTTCATAGATACGAAGGTGGACCCGACTCCTGCCGAGTTCAAGACATACGATGCCGATGCCGAAGAGATATCGTACAAAGGTCGATGGGATTCAAAGCAGATATCGTGGTGGGCGTAAGTATACCCTAGGACTGTGGCAATTATTCATGAACTCAGGCTGCGTAGAGCCCCGGGCATCAAATTCGGCTTCACCGGTCAGACACTCGCGGTCACATTCGGTAATCAGACTATCAACAATACTCTCGTCGCCTACAGAATCGCCGGTCTAGACTGGATGCACACTAACGTCACGGCGGGCGGCATTCATCAGTTCGTGAGCTCCGACACTCCAGGCATCGAGCTAGCTGGTCCTGTCAGCCCAGTTACATTCGAGATGAGAGTGACAAACTGGGCTTATGGAGTCCAAATTGACAAGGTTCATGTGGCTTCTGGAGAGCAGCTCGTCAAGATTCCCGACTATCCTCGTCGAGTAGAATTTATTGGTGATAGCCTGTCAGCAGGCATGTATAATACTTACGAGGCCCTCGCGGGATTTGCTTACGGTGTCGGCGCGGGTCTGGGAGATACCGAGTATTCCATTACAGCCTATCCGGGCATATGCGTCGCCGACCAAGACTGTTGGGGCAACCCTCGAGGACAATCTCACCAATGGTTCTATACATCAGACACAGGCGGACGGGCAAACGAAATATGGGGAGGTATGTGTACTCAGTTCGAAATAGGGAACCGGGCAAACATGGCCTTGTCAAATCGACCTCAGATCTCCGCCGGGCGAATCTTGGAAGGCATGATACTGACGGCAACCTGTGCAGATGAACCAGAGCCTTGGGACTTCTCCAGAAACCCTCCTGCCGACCTCGCTGTCATCAACCTCGGCACAAATGATGCGAATGCTGCAAACAATGTCACCAAAGCCACTTACGTTGAACACTACAGGAGACTCATCCAGGGTATTCACGGAAAGTGGCCCGAAGCTCAGGTCATAGTCATGGTACGCTCAACTATTCAGCCAGTATCTACAGCCCACTAAGTGCAGCGGTAGCAAATGTGGCAGGGCTTTTTCCAGGATGGCAACACTTATGGCCAGAACACCGACCTTCGAGACGAAGTGTATAGCGTTTACGAGTACTTCAACACAGAAGAATACCTAAGTAACCCGACAACTTGGGATGCTGTCACAAATACCACCGAGCAGACGGGCAAACCAGCAACACCCTTCGTGCACTTCTTCAACACCACAGGTATCCTCCAGCACAACGACATCGCGCCACAGTGGCATCCGACGGATGTCGGCCAGATCAAGGTCGCGAGCCACCTGATACAGTACATCACTCTGAAGCTCGGCTGGCCCCTGTATGCTACCGGACCCGAGTGAGTTTTCCATGCTTCGATCTTTCCTTTGCGGGTTACGCCTTCTCACGATATGCTTGCATTGCCCTCGGATCATGACGAGGAGGCAAATTGACATCCTATATGCTAACCCCCCAATGACAGGGTGTACCATGAGACCCTGTACTGGAACGATCAGTCTAGCTATTAAGACGCCCCTTGAGACTGAAGGCTATACAAACGAGGACTCTGGAGATACAAAGTCATGGCACAGGCAGCCTCGGGCCAGACGGCACATATGTCAAGAAACGCCATCTGTTGTTATAGTCTATAGTACACCTTGATATACCAGCAACTTTCCGAGTTGAAACGCCGCCACCGCAGCCAGGCGAGTCGAAACACGATGACCCGCCCGTCAAAAGTGATGACAGTAGTTGACATCAAAAGAAGACTGAAAGCCAAGCTTTGAGCCTCAACAGATCTTTCATGCCAACAGGGGCCCTTGACCCGGCGACATCTTACTGTATCGTCACAGAGGATGCTATTCTTGCGTCCGGGCGAGCCAGCCTCCGACCTCTGTCCCCCGCATCGGGAGAGCCCACTCGGGGGGTTGACAGGTGTCTGGCGCGGATACTGTTTGAGATGCCTCATGGGTCAGGGGCCAGCCTCACAAGGCTACCCTGAGGGTCAGGAGCATATCATGCATCTTGGCCACCACAAACCGCATGGGAAGGCGAAAAAGATGCATCGTCTGACGCCTCGACCCTGCTTGGCTCATCCCACTTTCCTTGAAGGATCGAGGCGATGTGCATGAGGCTCGGCTGTCAGATCGTGGGTAGGCTGAACAACTTGAGACCGTGAAGGACTAAGCGATGCCTGGCAATTCGCCTATGAAGATGGGATGCCACGCGTTCAACCCGCTTGACAAGCGGTGGCGGTAAGCTTGTGTCAAGTCTGACTTGGAATACAGACGAAACTTGACGGTCTGATGGCAGGTAGTTGACAGGGCGAACGACGGGTCACAGGAAGGCAACGCATGATATGGCAGCGACTATGAAGCCGTAATCGACTTCTCGTTTGCAACTTGACCATAACCTAGCTGCTCATCGCTTGCACTTTGCGAGAAGCCGGCCGCCCCTGCCAGGGGACACAGGATCCTGTGATGTGGGCAGACTTTGTTTCTCACCGCCTCAACCCCCTTGACGGTTGTCCCGGCTCGCATCATGTATGAGATGCTGGACGCCTGTTGAGGTGAATGGCCCTGTGGTCATCCGGTTTAGGGTTCGGGGGATTTACGCACTCTATCGACGATCTTTCAACCAGGAGATTCTCGAAACACGTTACCAAACTGCAAATCCCCGGTACTCAGGGTCTTATTGCTCTCCCGCTTTCCCAATACCCTGGCTAGTTATCTCTCCCTTTACCTCACGGAAGCTTCGTTTCCGTGAAGCCCCCTACATCATGATTGATGAACGCAAGCGCCTGTGCGGAGCTGTCGTCCCTGGGAGGAGTCTTTTTGGAGCCTCGATGGACACACTCCACTTCCCTAACCACCCCCTGGTTGAGGATATTCACATTTTTGGTACCGCAGTATCCGTACCACGCTGGGAACGGAACGCTGCCAAAAGACGGTCTGGCAAGACCCATGTACCATTCGGAGTCATCCATGAGCGTAACGGGATACCCCAGCTTTGCGCCAAAAGCCCGGGGACTCTCCAAGTTGGGACGAAAAGAAGAGAGAGGGAGAGAGAGAGAGAGTCAGAGACAAGACAAGGGGAACAAGGAAAAAGGCCAAGCCAGACCATGAGACCAGACGGCGGCCATGCGTGCGTCACACTCGAGTCGTGAGACTTCTTCTCAAAAGGGACGAAGCCTGGCGCACCGACGCCCGGCCGTGAATGCGAGAATAGGAAAGTCATGACCGATTGGAGGCCCAACGCACGAAGCGGTACGGTACGGCATCTTCCGCCAACCTGCGGTTCATGTCGTCTCTTCGTTGGCCTTGGTCTGTCCGACTGCTTGTCGTTCGTCCCGGCAAGGGGGGTGGGGGTTGGCGGTGGCGCGCGTGGGAGCCTCCGTCATCTTATTGAACCCATACTCTTTTTGCTTGCTCTAGAGTCTACTTCGTATTACTGGGTGTCGTTATTACCTTTTCCCTATTGAATCTGCCAGTGGTTACTGTCTTTCCCTTTTTCTGCCCTCCTCACCCCCACAGACACACACCCGGCAATGCGTTAGCGTCCGGCGATCCACGAGCTAGAAGGGGAAGACAAGCAGCCCACGCCCCAAAGTTTCGTCGATCGGTTTCGCTCCCTGGTGTGTGTGTGTGTGTGTGTGTGAGATGTGATGTGCCCTCTGGTTAAGTTAGGTATTGCACTCGAGTCAACATTTGAACATTAGAATTGTCCTGTCTCGGGGCTATATTCTCCTTCTGGCTGAGCGAACGCGGAAAAAAGAAAAGCAGGCAGAGACATGGAGAAGGGGGGGAAACAAAAAAAAAAACATGGAAAAAGGTTTACGGGTGGATTGGTGTTGGTTGACAAAGCTGTTAGTAAACCACCGACATGAGAGACACTCGGGCGACGTTGGAAGCTGAAGCGAACACTGGAGGACACCACGGCACATCTCCACGGGTGCTCCCAGCGCGGGTTGATAATGATGGTGATTTCGCAGTGACTTATGGTGGTAAATGAAGCTCACAGAGTTCGCACCGGCGTCCGCGATCCCGCTTGTCAAGATTCAGAGTGAAGGCGACGTTGCCGCAAAACCCAGCCCAGCCCAGCCTTCACACGCCACACACCACACGCCCCTACCTAACTACCCTACCTTACCCTCCCCCTTCTCAGTCTCCCCCAACCCCTCCAAGCCACCTGAAACGGGAGGGTTGTCACAGACGTGGACGAGGGTGTCTTTCTCTCCTTCTGGGGGGCAGGGGGAGTCAGCGATACGTATCTGTAGAGTTCCATCGCATCTGGGCTTCCTATAACCACGGTTTGGATTGGATACCAAGGCCAAGTTTGAGACTCTTTGCCATTGGCTCTTTGGTCTGGTTACATGATAGAGCCTTGTCTGCCTCGTGGTCATTGTAGCCGCAATAGCCGTATCTTAATGTTAGCCTCTACTTTCTGAACCTACGGATATTATTTACCACGTTTTTCGACATCTTGCCCCACGACTTGTTGTCTGGTGTTCTTCGTCTTGTAACGCGTAGGCTAGAATGCGGAGCACGCGGAGTTACAGCAAAAGATTGCAAGAACCATGCGGAATTGCCCAGGGCCACGGCCGCCATGTCCATTCTCAATCTCAAAGTGACAATATTGGGAGATTCGGGATGCGTACGTAACGTCGTTGGCTGTCTGCGACGTTGGTCGACGATCACTAGTCTTCTGGAGTCTCGGATTCGGTATGCACAGTCGGGCCGTGGTGGCTCTGCCGCCTTCTCTATCGTTTTTCCTATTCTACCACTAGGCTACTAGTGACTTTTGTGAGGGAATTTTTGAGAGGGACTGCTAAGAGAGACACCAGGAATCCTTCGGCAGTTGACTAGCCTAACAGGCAAATCGGCAGCGGGCAGCAACCCGCTGCCGCCGTAAATCTGCGAAAGAGATAAGGAGGGGAGGGGGAGGGAAAGGGCCCAGGCCGTCGGCAGCTGTTCGGAATAGGTGGTTGATCATGTTGATCAAGATGATCTTTGGGATCGTCCGGGGAGTTCTCCGTAGGGAGCAGCACAGAAGGGAAGGGGGAGATGGGCACGATGGGCTATTATCGGGATAATAGTTGGGATGTCTTGATGATTTTCTCTCCCCTTTGCAGGGACAGAGATTGGATGCCGTTCGTTCTGACCCTCCCTTTCTCGACTCTGTCAGGCTCTCTCTCGTCCGTAAACCCGGACCATCGTCTTGTGGACGGTTGCTCTGCGAGTGTCACTTCTTTACTAGTGCATTGGCGTCGCAGCGGGAAACGTTAGGTGTCATTCAGGAAAATGCTGCCGTCCGAGCGGCGAGCAGACGATATGGATGTCGCAGAAGGCTTCTAGCAGTGAGGAAATTGAACCCACAAGCCATGTTGTGTCTTTTCTCTTCGCTTGGCGAGGCTCAAACACTGACGTCTCTGGTGTTACGGTTTTTCGCAGACTGAAGCGAGGCAACCTAAAGCGCCAACTACAACAACAGCCCAGTCCTTCCTTCATCTGACTGTTTCAGCAATGTGGTTTGTTGCCGGGAAGATGGTGGGCGACTGGGGGAAATGGAGGGGAGTGTCATCGCAGCATTGAGTTGGATTCTGCGATGGCAGAGTGGCTCGTCCGTCTGAACCGGTCGTCATTCCTTCCTCTGCCGCTGGGCTCAAACTGACAAGCAGCGGCCTGCCAGCGGCGCGGACTCTTTTTTTCAGATTTTGGCTCATCAAGGGAGGGTAGGAAGGTGTGTCTGGGCAGCAAGGCTGTACTTCGGCGTGTCGTGGATTAGAGTGTAAGGTTGCTCATCGATCAGATGAAAGGCTTTGAAACACAACGTGTGGCCATCATCTTTTCTCTGACCTTTGCACACCGCACACCGGGGGAGTGGGAAGGGAAAAGGAATGGACGAGAAGAAGAAGACGTGGAAGAAGGTGGTGTGAGCGCCGCTGAAGACAAAGTTCAACGGGCCAATAAGTTGTCGACTAAGACGAAGACGCTCACGTCTCGGTTGAGCGGTTGAACCATCCCAAAGAAGGGATTCCCCGTCTAGCTGAGTTGCGTGAGCGTCCAGTTTGCACTCTACCCATACACTCACTCTACGAATACCGTGGTACAGTCAATACTACGAGAGTACTCCATAATGCTCGTGGGATGGGCGTGGCACAGAACAGAGTTTCCTGCCGTCCGTCGCCGGTACCATTCGGAGGGGACGCGCTAACGTGGTAGTCGACGGACTCTCCGTCGTGACGGGTTCAGAAACTTGGACGATGAGCCAACCAAATTTCCCACCGCCGCGATACTGGGAACGGTGATGGACTGGTTCAAGCGTGGTAGGCTGGTTTAGCGGCGTAGCGTGCGATTTCCCAGGCAAGACTGCCCGCTGCGTAGCATCGAACGCACGTTTACAGAAAGATAGGCCCGGGGGAGTGTGATGTGGGAAGGGTTGAAGGGTTGAGGGCTGGACTGGGGAGGGGGGGTTTGCACGATTGGAAGGGAAGGGGGAGGGGGAAAGGGAACGCACGAGACTCCAAGTCTCCAAGGAAGAAGAGAAGAGAGATCCCCGCCAAGAAAGGATATGAATCGTCTGAGGTCTGCAAGCAAGGAATGCCGGTCCCTGGTCGTTGAGTCTTCGAGTATCGACCCAGGCTCTCCCAGCCCCAGCCCGGTCAAGGACATCGAGCACGCCGGATCCTGAGTCGTCGGCTCTGCAGGAACAGGCTCAGCTGGAGCCCGTGATCGGCACGCATCCCCTGCTCGAATGTCCTGCAAGGGTTCTGCTTGTTTGACTTCGACTTTTTGATGACAATGAGACGGAGCTGGGACCGGCCAGATGGGGTGGGCACAGTGAGTGACCGACCCCCCCCCCCTCCCCAATCCCATCCGAAGTTCTAGCTAGTCAACTGCCCAGTAATAGTTGTAATCCTCGCTTTCTCGGGCGGTCAGTCAGAGAGAACCTGCGCTCTTTACAGGTAATGGCATCGCCGGTTGAGACGGTGGCAGCGAGAAAGCCTGGAGAGCATGCCAAATGCAACATGAGATGCAATAACTGGCGAACGCCTCTCGATAATATTGATTACTACGTTATCCCACCTCACACGCGACACGATCAAGTCCATCATTGACGATACGCTGGACGGGGCGATGACCTGTACCGAATCGCCGGTCCCAGAGCGAGATTTGCCAATAACCCGACATTCATGCCCAAAGGGATCTGTCTCCTCACAGTGAGAGCCGGTCCTCATGACGCCATGGGGTAGATCAGGCCATCAAGAGCTCTTGGCACCATCCGTCCTAAACTTTTCTAGTCTCTAGTGTCTCTTGTTCGTTTAGGCTCATCCTCCCAGCCAAAAGCCTCAGTCCTCGTTCGGCGCCGAACAGCCAAGAAGAGGAGGAGCCAATGGCCAGCAAGCTACGACAAGCAAGAGAGAGTGAGAGTAAGAAAGAGAGCCAAAGAGCACGGATTCACTAGGGCCATCGCAAGCTTCCCGACGAACGTCGGCAAGGACAGGCCACCGCTGCCACTCTTCCCGGCGCGCCGGGCAGGGTAGGGGGCTCGGAAAGGTGGAGGGAGGGGCCCCAAACTATCGTTAGCCAAGATCGCTCCGCCAGAGAGGTGAAAGGTGTGTACCTTCTTCCCCCCCCCCCCTCGACCCTGGTTTTGACTTTCTGGCGCGCAGCGCTAGAAGGATTTTGGTCTGCGTCTAGCGTGAGGACAGAGTCATTAGTAACTAGCCGTGCTATCTATCTTACCGGGCTCCAGCGGCACTCTTGTATTGCCTTATTAGAGACTAACCTTCAACTCCAAGATTGCAGTGAAAGCACAGGGAGGGGCAGAAAGGCAAGCACTGCCCTGTGGCTGACGACGGTGGGAGGTGAACGTTGAAAGCAGCCCTTCACACTCTTCGGAATATCCGTAGCGGCGTATGTAGACCACACTACGGAGTACTGGGCTCTTGATGGAGAAAACGGTTGCCGGCTCACTCTACCCACAGTCTACAGAGAGTCATTGTCGTCGGCCCCTCCTCCCTGCGTCGGGCGAGTTCCTTTTGGCTCTGCATAGAGCCGGGCTCCCACGCTGTTTTCCTGTGGATTTTGTGCCTGGCGCTGCAGGCATTGTCCCTCTTTGCGCTGCGAGATGGAATGGTGATCACCGTTTGCGGGTCGAATCCATTCTCTTCGGTAACTGGGAAGGGTCTTGTTGAGGGAGACGGGTGTAGAAAGGGGGCATGAACAATAACAATAATAACAACAGCATCGTCATCAAAGTAGACCATTCCGATGCGATGCCCCAAAACACCAGAGTAAAGTAAACACCTACACTTGGAGAAGGGACTACTCCGTACATCCGTGCCAGCGGCGCTTGAAAGCCTCATCTCGGAGCGCCAGTCGATCCACACCGCGTCCGCCCGACTCCCGAGATTGGACTTCCCATAACAAGCCGGCTTCCTCGGGGGGTTTTGACAAGCTTGTCAAGCCATGTCTTAGACTCGTAAGTCAACAACCCCGCTCGGGGGAGAGTCCCCATTTTCTCCAACAGGATGCCAGCGAAGGAAAAGCTTGGTATTACATACGCACGTAGTATGAGTACGATGAATTAAGGGTCCGGAGATCCATCCATCAAAACAACGAGTGCCCATGATGGGCAGAAGATTGACTCGATGGGTAAAACGCGGGATAATATAACATAATTGCAATTAAGGGCGCCTTGATCCTTTGCAAATCATATCAATAGAGTTCTACGAACCCTGTCAGATCAAAGGGGCCGCTCTGAATGAAAGGAAAAACGAGGGTGAAAACATTAATATTCATTATATTACGGGCACCATGAAGAAACAAAAAGAAAGGGGGGGGGGGGGGGGGGGGGGGGGGGGCGAGAAACGACAGATCGATATTGACAAACAAACACACCTTGCCAGAAAGCTTCTTGTCAATATTGCAGCATGACACCTGAGAGACTTTGACGTTGCAGGCCGAGTCAGGACGACACGAGAAGCTTAATGTGCCGCCGATATGCCTCTCCGTCTTCTGCCCTGTCCGGCAAAAAAGAGACAAATGGCGGCAGAAAAGTAGTTCGCGCCACCAGGCCAATAAAGCTGAGTCCCCAGCCGTTGATGCTACGCCATTGTCTCCCCCTTTTGGCGCCGTTGCACCGTTGGAGCCGCGATGGGAAACTCGCCCACGTCGTAACAGGTCGTAAATGGACATTTTCCGACCTTGTCCCCGAGAAATTGTCCCCAAATTGCGTACTTTGATCTTCCCATCCCCGTGTCCCCGTGTCCCTCGATGCTACCGTCGCAATCCAAGAGAGCAAAGCCTCTCCCCTTTCCCCCCTTTCTGTCCAGTCACAGTGGCCAACTTTCTTAACCCCCCGGTTTAGAGTTGTAGGTTTTGTTTCTTCCCCCTGCCGTCTCTCACTCTCTATCGCAGCGCAGATCGGCGTTGGCTGCATCAATCCTGACAGCCATCCCTTTCCCCGACCCCTACCTTGCCCTTCCCTTCCTCTTTACCCGGGGTTGGTCCGGCGCTGTCATAACAGACTTTGCTCTTCTTTGGTTCACGCGGGTTCGGATAGTGTATGTGACCCTGTTTCTCTCTCTCTCTCTCTCTCTGTGTATGTACGGAGTACTTCGTACGTGTGTGTGGCCATCGGCGCTTCTATGGTGCAAAAGAGTTTCGATCGTCCAACTTCCCGAGCCCTCCCCGCCCAGAGACCCATCGACTCAGCCAGCGACGCTAGTCAGATCAACGAGAATCGGCCTTGATTTGTCTTGTCACTGACACTCTGTGCCTTTTCGGATAGCAAAGCTGAACAAGCAAAAACCCACGTACTCCGTAGGGCAGCGGGCCGGCCATTTCTCAACTCGGACTTTGGAGGCTCAGTTGCTCCGGTTCGGTGGCGCTAACTAAACATTTGGGAACATAAGCTCCCGAGCAGGGCCACGTACTGTTTGTGAGGTAGTCCACCAACAGGTGGAAGCTCCTTAATTCGAAAAGCTACAGAGTACATCTCATGAATTAAGACATTGCAATCTTAAAACTCTCAATGTCATCATCCTTCAAGGAGGCCCCGAATCAGTCACTCGTAAACACAGAACTGGCTCGGGAAGTACTGTATGTGTGTGTATGTGCCGTGTGTACTACATGTATGCACGCACATACCATGCCTGATATTCTTCAATGCCGTGCCGTGTGAAGCGAACACACAGACCGCAGCGTAGAAACAATCAAGTCAAGAAAAGCCCACTCCGTGACGTGCACGAGACGCCTCGAGCCTATTATACATGGCTGACAGAGCAGTGCAAGAGCCAACTCTCATCCCCCAGTCAGGTGTCACATCACACACTTTCTCAACCTCACACTTCAGCCGCATTGCGGTTGCGGGAAGGGATGGGATCAGGAACGGAAAGGCAAAATCTCGAAAAGAAAGGATGAAATCTCAGTCGGTCAGCAGAGGGCCAACGCTCGGGCTGGGGTCTCCGGTTCGTTTCATCGGTCTGAACAAAATAGTGTCGGGCAAGTCTCGTGTCAAGTAGCGATGAGGCGAAGGAGCGAAAGGCAAAATAGACTCAACGGAGACAGCACACACTTGGGAGTTACCTTGCTGAAGAATAAGAGACGAAGAGAGATGATGGGTTGGCCGCATGACCTTCAGCACCACCGGCTATTTTGCCGTGGACGAAATAAAATCTGGCCTCTTCAGACGTTGGAGAGATTTTGGGTTCCATCGGTCAACCTTGGAGATGATCAACTGCAGAAGACCGGCCGAAACAAAAATGCAAAGCAACACTGACCTCACTTCTCTTACACCTTATACAACAGAGTGAGAGAGAAACTGGTAGAGAGGCACATACCACCTCACAAGAAAATCAGGCGGTGGATTTTTTTTAAGCGTAAATCTTCTGACTGTCTCATCCCAAGGGCACCACCAACTCTCTGGCACCTTTCTGCAGCGTCGACCATCTGCTCTTCTTTTTTTTTTTTTTTTTTCTTTCTTCCGGCTGGTTTCCCCTTGTCAATCATTGCCGTCTTCCGCCCTACCGCCTCCTCTATCGCTTCGCACTTCTCCCCGAGACCCAACGTTCCCGCTCTGGAACTTGGCTCTTCTTTTCCTTTTCAATCAATGGAGACAGTGGAGGAGCTACCTAGAGGCTAGAATTGCTAGATCCATAGAGAAAATGGGAAAGCCCCCTCCCTTCAGGCTTTCCCCTCCCACCCTGGTGGAGTTTAACGGGTGTACCTGTGTCATCAGCAGCTGCCATCTCACAATGTTGCGATCGGCGGCTTTTCCGTCCGGTCTCAAGCCTCGCAGTCAACGTAGTAAGAAATGGCTCACAGCAACTATGCTTTCATGTTGTTGTATCGGAGTACCATTCCGAATTTGTGAGTCCGTGAGGAAACACATATCGGTAGTCAAAATATTAGTGATGTGTTAGTGATGGGAAGGAAGTCAACCGGATTGATCCGAGCTTTCCTACGTGCTCCGGTCCAGTCTTGTGTTGCAAGGGGACGAAGTTCGCCTCATTGCGACACAACCAACCCACAAGGCCAATCCCACACATGTTACGTCTTGGGACGAAAAGATGTGGCCAATACCGACGAAACCACCAAGTCACTGTGCAAAGTATGGGAAACTGATGATGATCTTTAATCCTCTCCTCTGTTCGATTCTGTGCGGCTTCTCCTTTCTATATACATTACCACATAATCGTACATTTTGATGTAATCGTTCAAGAACCGGAATAATAGTGGAAAGAGAAAATAAAAACCCAAAACACTGCCAAGACAGGAATCCTTACAGGATTAACCTTGACTCTCGACTTGCCTCCGAACGGAGAACTAGTCACACACAATAGACATCGTGCCACTACCACACACAATCCACCCCACCCCCCGTATACAACTCAAAACGCCTGTAAATGCCAAGTTTTCTCGTTGCTTGGCCGGACTTCTTGTCCGTGACCAGTTTTGCCCCAGCCATGATTCACGCCTCTTGCTCCGGTAGTAAAAAGCAGACGAAAAAGGGAAATAGAAGACAAGCCAACTTTAACACATGTTGAGAAGAAACATATTTCTTCCTCTGCCTTTGAGTGACCATCTTCCCCGAATCCAAAGGACCGCCCCGTGGATGATGTTCTCCAATCCGTGGGGAACCCTCTTTTGTAGTAGTTGAACGCCGTTGAAAAGACCTTGATTTGATTGTTTGGGTTTTTTGTTGAATCTTTTCGTCGTTGCTGATTATGATGTAAAAATTGAATTTCGTTTGTTGTTGCAGTTGCGGTAGAAGTGATAACAATGTTCTACCACGTGGTATCTTTCCCGTTGAAACCGGTCCGAACCCCTTCCCCTGTGCCGTTCCAGCTCTTTTGCGCGTTTGACGACTCTACCCCAGGATTTTGGTCGTATTGATCATGATAACAGTAAATAGAAATAACCGTTCAATTATAATTGTCGATCAGTTGCTGCAGGTGCTGCCGCTTTCGAAGTTGTGGCATCCGCGTTCGTGACGCTTCATGTTGCTGCGGACGCTGAAAGCCTTGCCGCAGCCGGCGTGTGGGCACTTGAAGGGCTTCTCGCCGGTGTGGGAGTGGCTGTGGATGCGAAGGGATGAAGGGCGGGAGAAGGCCTTGTTGCAGGTCTGGCAGATGTAGCGGTCCTGGCTCTGGGGGAAGGATGCGGCGGAGGAAGGGGAGATGTAGTGGTGATGTTGCCACGGGTTGGTGCCGTTGGGGCCCATGCCGACGGGAACGGGGGCCATGGGCGGGAACTGTTGAGGGAGAGGGCGCTGGTAGTAGATGCCAGAGATCTGAGCCTGAGGAGGAGGGGTGTGCTGCATGGGAGGGTAGTAAGAAGCCGCCATGGGGTTATGGGCAGGCATGTAGGCAGGCGGGAACGGTTGAGCCTGGGCGTATGAGCCTTGGACGGGCACTCTTGGGATCATGGGAGCCATGTGGCGGTGGGCTTCGGCTTCCAGAGGCGGCGTGGACTCATAGTAGTAGTTGCTCTGAGGTTGGGAGACGACGGAAAGCTGGCTGATGGATCTCGTTGAGGGAGAGTTGTAGCCATCGAAAGAAGCGTCGGAGCTCATGGGAGGCGTGGGAGGAAGTCCGCCGCGGCCATAGTGAGAAGAGTTTGGTCTCGTCTCACACTTTTGGGAGGATGCTATGCGGGAGGTCAGTACTCTGTTGCTGTTGTCCGTTGCGCTTTCCATCCTATCCGTACCTTGCTGGGGAATCTGAGGGTGCGTCTCGGATGTGGGCGAGCCCTGGTCTGCGAGGCCGAGGAGATTCGAGATGGAGGGGAGAGAGCACTTTGATGTCTCGTCCATGGGAGGCGATGGGGGAGGTTGAGGCGGTTGGACGTATCCGTAGTGTGCACTTTGCTGAGCAGCGTACGGGTTCGATATTAAAGCGCTCGCCATTGTTGCTGATTAGAGTTTTGAAAACCTTGAAGTGTGCTTGTGGTGCAGGTTGCGTGGTATTGTTGCTCCTTTCCTTGTAGTTTGTCTTCGGTCTTGTCGTCGATGAGTTGATGACAGAGTTGGTTGATGTGGTGGTGGTGGTGGTGATGGTGGTAGGTTCGTTGAATATTAAGAAACACAACAGGTATTAGATGTAGAGTAGTGATTAGCCCCAAGTGCCAGCTGGATACTAGAGATTGATTTTGCTTCAGGAGTTATTCAAGATTCCAAGACGATGAGGGGGAAGGGGAGGGTGGGTAGTTTAAGTATGAAATGGCCTGGCGAAAGAAGCTTGTTGGTGGGTGGATGGAGTAGAGGTGGCAGATGGGGGAGGCAGGTATATCAGATCTCCCGAAGCAGAGTGGAATGGGTGATCAAGCGTAAATCCACACGATGATCCCTGGACGATGAGATGCCACAATCGCCTGTCACAAATTGTGTGTGGGTCAGAGGCAGAGAGAGTGGGATAAGTCTTGGGACCGTTACGCCAGGCCTGGGACCAGACGAAAGGCGGCGACGACGGGGGTGTGCGGTTCTGATGGTAGCTAAGCAAGGGTCGGTTCAAGGTCCTCGTCTTGGGTCATCTACGGGGTACGTACTACCCAGTCGTACTGCGAGGTTTAACGACAAGGGGAGGAAGACGGGGTCATCGGTACTAGGTAGATGAGACCGGGGGCCGTGAAGAGGGAGGGGAGGAGAGGAGAGGAGAGGAGGTGCACGATGCCTGTCTCTCGTTGTATCTGTAGCTTGGCTATAGCGCCTCCTGGATAATGGGATGACGGGGCAAGGGTATGTATACATGGACGGTTCTCTTACTTGGGGTGCATCGGGGGATCCTGAGCGATGCTGGTTGTGTGCCTGAACCACAATCATAACAACAACGATCTCGAGTCTGGCGTGGGCAGAAAGAAAGAGTCGTAGTGTATTCGTACGTCTACATGGTAGGAGCAGTAGTAGCAGTAGGTAATGGGTGTATCCGTGTTGCTGGCTGGCTGGCAGCAGTAGCCGGGATTGCGGGTGAGATCGAAGGCGACTGACCCCGTCTAGGATCAACGTCAATGGGATCGCTCGAGGTCAAACGGTCACTGGTTTATGCAACGGCAGGGTCTGTTGCTCGAGAGCACACCCCAGCCGTGTGTCCTGGCTGTTCGTCGGGTCCCTGCTCTGAACGCCTCTTCCTCCTTCTCCCACACGGGAATGTACAGAGAGAGTCCCCTACATGTCTTGACCACACGCCCTCTTACTCTTCTCGCTCTCTCTCTCACCTCACCTCACGAACTCTCACGCTGCCGGCACACCCTAGACCACGCCTCCCCGGTTCTCCCCTCCCACGGCTATGGTGCGTGGGCCGCTAGGCTAGCGAGGGCTAATCCGGATCCAGTGCTGTTATGCATGGCACCACTCGGGCCACCACTTCCTAATCTGGATCTTGCTCCCGTTCCGAGGACGGGGCAGTCTGGGATGCCTGACCCCTGTCCTGTCATGAAGGCTTGTGTGTTTGGGACGGAGGCCCGAGGGGTCGGTGTAGAAGGGAAGAAGATCAAGAGGCACGATGAGAGAGAGAGAGAGAGCGAGAGATGTTCGTTATGGACTGTGGTGTTCGTGGACTGGGGTTGCCAGCCATAGGCACGCACCACAGACACACACTGCTCCGCACACACGCACGCACTTGAGACGAGCAACGACTCTGTGCCTGACTGACGTCGGGGGGCGTGCGGCGTGTGACGCCCCAAGAGCTTCATCAGACCCTGCCAGCCCTGTGCTGCGACCGGATTGTCGAAGTGATCTTATGCCGTTCGTCGCTTCTGCCTCGAATATGCAGATGCCAGAACGTCATCCCAAGGCTGCGAGACTTCAGAAAGGAGGGGGGACACGGTGCTTCAACGTGCCGTGCTGGGTCCCATGTTCGGATGACTGGTGTCTTTGTTCCAGAATCGTCCAGAGGTGTTGATTTGCAAGTTGCCCATGATGCAGATTGTCAGATCCAAACTTCGCTCAATCTGCCGACGACGCGAGATGATCCCAATCTTGTCTCAACGGCTCTTCCCAGCATAATGAGTTGTTTCTCTACTACTATGATGTTCGGCCGCGCATCCGGGGGGGGGGCATACGAATATCAATACACCGGGGCACGGAAGAACCCCTTCCCAGATCATGGGACATTAATTGCAACAATATTCCGGATTTACTGCAGGGTTGAGAGGCAGGAGTGGCAAGCATTAAGGCCGGATGCTGTTTTGATTGACGCTCATCACGTTGCTCTCAAGACAAGCTTAATGATAAAAAAGGGTTGACGGGCTGGGAAAGCGGCCTGCTCTTGGCATCTCATGCGGAGTCGTCGGGATGAAAGAGAGAAACAGCACCCAAGACGTTGCGTCGCGTTGCGTCAACTCATGTGAGAGCCGTCTTGTGCAACGGCAACAGCCGGCCAACTCTGGACGACAACTTTTTGACAAGTTCAGAGTTCAGACAACTCTCAACTGTGTCGTGTGCGTTGCAACCTTCAGGCAGTTGCCGCTTGGCGATGCCGACCAACTACCTAGCACTGAGTGCCAGAGTTGCATCCCGGAGTGGCCTTCTGGCCATTCACAAGTTAGCCACGGAAATCTATGTGTGAATGGATTGACCGTCCGCGAGGCTTTCGGGTCGGGTATCAGTCCGAATTGGATGGAGCAGAAACTGTTCAAGTTGAGTTCAGCCCAGGCAAGTCGGCCCCAGTGATCCCATATGATCGCAATTCAACACCACGCAACGCACCCCTAGATAGAGTTTATCACTGCAGCCCAACTCGACTCGGGGGGCGGTTGGCTTTGTGGCACCCAGGGAAAAGCCGCCAGCGAAGCTCTCCCGCAGTCGCCGCAAAGCTCCTGGTCTGGCGTCTGTCGCTAGGTTCGGCGCCGTCGACATCGCTTGCAGCGGCGGCCGTGCGAAAGGGTTACGCACGTCAAGTTTGAAGGTAGCTGTCAGCGACTCGCTAGCCTCCTCCATTTGGCCCTGCTTGCTGCTTGTTGCTGTTGGGTCAGTGTGCTCTGACATAACTCCATCTTGTCTTTCCCCCCCCCCCATCTTGGTTGTGGGCTTTTTGCGAGGGGATCGGACGGCGGCGGCGTCAAAGAGACGGCACGGCATCGATAGGGGAATGGGGCATCAGGGGCGCCGGGACACTGTTTCTGGGAGGAGGAGGGTGGGAAAGACTCCATATTGGCATGGCATGAGGGTGTGAGAAATGTGAGATGTGTGAAGGGGGTGGAAAGGGGGGGGGGGGGGGGGGGGGGCAGGGAAACAGACAGTCGGAAACAAAGGCTAATTTCAATATGATCTTCAGTTTAGCTCGGGCGCCAGGAAAGCCCCCCTCGCTTGCGCAGGGTGGCTTGAACCTTGCAAGGACAGGGTCGCAGGGGAGGAAGAGATGAAGCCTGGTCTTTGGCGTCGGCTCTTTCTCTCCTTCTGCTCTCTCTGCTCGGATTCTCGCTCTCTGAGTTTGAACGGCCCATGGGTGTGCGCAGGTGTGTTGTGTGGTCATCGTCTTGGCCTGGTGCTTGCTTTCCCAAAACATTTGATCCCCCCCCCGGGCCCCGACCATGATGTCTCGCACATACCCTGTCCTCTGCAAGGTGCCTCTGCCTCTCTCTGGCTCCTACTGCCCTGGTTCGAAAGGAAGGGGTCCGTGATCGACCTGGAGACGAGGGTCGAGAAAGATGGGAGGAAAAGAGTTTGGGAATGGAATGGGATGCAGACGGAACGGCAACGGAGTTCCTGGGAAAGGCCCGGGGTCAAGACTCAAGGGGGGAGGGTTGGGGAATCCCTAACTTGTGAGGGCCAAGGCATGAAGAAGGCCTCGAGTTCCGAGAACTTCTCAGGCACAATTGTGCAACAGAATGGCATCGGATGAAGCGGTGACTCGTCCGTTGTTGCTTGCCAAAGACCAAATGACAGGCTCCATCACGTCTTGTCCCGCCGATGTCGTCCCAAGTCTTCCGCCGTGACAGCTCCGGTCGCTCTGATGTTTTGCGACTGCTTTAATATGCTTATGGCAGCAGTTTCCTCCATCCTCATGTGTGTGTGCATGGGTACCAATTATTAGGAGTGAGTGGTCGTTGTTGATCAGAGTTTCGGAGTGGGTGTCTGTGTCTGCGACGACACTGATAGAATTTGCATTCCCGTTCGTATTTTGCATGTCTGCAACTCTGCATTTTGCCATGTGTGCTGCCCTGTGACAGAAGAGCCTCCCTGAGACTTGACGACAACTTGGCATGGCACTTGGAGAAACGACGACCACGTAATACCCTCCCCAGACCCCAAGAGGCTTGAGGCCTGCCTTGGTACGCTTGCAAGGCTCGGGGAACGGGGAAACGGGGAAACGGGGGAACGTTGAGACAAAGTGCAGACTTCAGACTTCGCTTGAGAAGATGGCTGGCGACGGCGTCGTCTAGTGTCTCCGTGTCAAACTTCGCGAACGACTTTAGCGTCCTAGCACGTGAAGGAGCAGAAACATAGTGAGAGACACAAACACTTCTATTGTGTGTGTGTGTGTGTATGTCTAGTGTAGCTGAGAGCAAGAGTCTTAGAGGAGCGTCCCCACCGCCAGTGAAGACTTTCTCCCTCGGTCCACACTATGTTAGTAGACGCAGACGGGCCGTATGTGACGAGAGGACTTGTGAAGCTTGCGTGGCTCAGAGGAGGAACCGTCCGGCCGTTGCTTGCTTTTTTCCTACCACCGGTGTCCATGGCCCATGTTCCCAGACGAAGCCATCACCAGAAACGAAATGGAATGGCTACCGCTATGCCGCGTGCTAATACCGAACAAGTTGTCTGTTCCGTTGCGAAGCACGCTAGACTCACACCAGAACCGCCATGGAATCCTTTAGTGGTTGCCAACGCCTTGCTTGCGACTGGCACTTGCACATTGCTGGGCCGCTGGCCGACACAATGCAACGATGAGCCCGTCCACACTCTATCGCAGTCCGTCCGCATCTGAGGGTACTATGTTCAGTATGCTGAGTGACGACTCTGCGAATGAGAGTCTGCTCACTTAACCCTGCTCTGCCCTGCTGCACCATGCTTGCGGATGAAAGTCCCGCTGCAGCGCTGCAGCGCGCGCGTCGTTGCTCACCGTTGTGGGATGCCCCCCCAATCTCCATCTCCCATCGGTGTAACATCTCGTTCATTCGCCAATCGGCAGCAGCTGGTTGTCTCCCCCGCCGTGGGGAGAGGATCGTGATGTGCGAGAACCCGACATCACGATAGTCTCTTGGCCGTCCGTGGTGTTGGTTAACCCCCTCGAAGCTACGTAATTCCCCTCAACCTCTTTGTGGCTGAGCAATATCTTAGAGCCTCGAGATGGGAAATGAAAGCTAGACGATAAACTTTGAGAGCAACACGCAGATGTTGAAGCGGTTCGTAGATAGTTCGTGAGCCTTGCAGCGGCTGCAGATCGCCGGGAGGCCGGCCACCCACGTACGTCCCTGGTGTCCGTACGGAGTATCCGTACTCGTTATTTCTTTATTTTCTTGATTAATCTTTTTTATACTTTGGCTAGGCTTGGCGAGCATCTGCCACCGACTCAGCACCCTACCGACTCAGCACCCGCATGAAATCGTAAAACCTTGGAAAGGTATTTTGTTTCGACGGAATTATTCTGCCCCCGTCACTCTACAACTTTCACAACCCCAGCATCCGATCCCGTTTCTCGTGGCCTTCGGTCAAGATCCTCGCGACGGGCGGGCGACGATCTCTCCTCTGCCCTGCTCCCGTAGTCCCATGTCGTCGGAAAAGCACGAGAAGGAGGTCCCCCATTCAAAAGACATGGACCGCAAGTCTCGTGATCGGGCTTTGAACTGACCCAGGTCCTCGGGCTTTGAAGCTCTGCTAGCGCGGGCCTGGGCATCTTCCCACCCCAGCACGTCCGTCCATCCGCCTCCTCCGCCGTATCCTGTCAAACGGCAACTTCCTGGAATCAGTCAGATCTCTCTGCCTCTCCGTCTCTCTTGCTCTCTCGTGTGGACAAGGACTTCCGCGGGTGAGCGATAGGTCTAGGTAGCTACCTGGGCACCTAGGCACGGCTAGCTAAGTGCAAGGTAGCAACAAGCTCCCTAGGCTTGCCTGAGCTTAGCTGGTGCCAAACGAAACGGCGTCCATCCAGATCGGGTACAGTGTGTGGCGTCCGCCAGACCTTTCGTATCGACGTACTGCGGTAGGCATCCCTTCTTTTTGTCGTCGTCCGTCCCCCGCGCGCATGCAAAGCTGCTGCGTGTCGACCCTGCAGTATGGGGTACCCTACGGCGCGAAGCGGTCGTACTTCGGAGCCTCTCTTGATTGTACCAGTATCGTCATATGGGAGCAGATGGTATACGCAGCCAGCCCAGGTGAGGAGGGTGGCAGATGTACCCGTCCATCCAGCGGTAGCGGTTGGACGCCTACAAGTAAGCAAACCAAACGCCGGGCCTTTTTTGTGTTGGCAGTCCGGCTATTCGTAGTGATGGAACGTGGTAGGTAGATCGTCCATCCTCTCCGAGACGTGAGGTCTGAAGACGGGGACTCGGACCACGGTACAGCTTGCCCCGATGTAACTTGCACGAGCGGTCATCATCCACGCAAGCAGATCTGTGAATGGGATCAACTGTGCCTCTCTAGGTAGGTAATTCACTTTTAGGCGTTAGCCTTCAACAACCGTCTGGGGCCAATCTTGTCTTTCCAGCTCACCTGTCACCGACCAATCTCCGGGAAGGGCTGGACCTTGGGCTGGGCTGGTCCCCCTCGACCATCAACCCACCCCCCTTGTCCAAGACTACCTCTAACCGAAGGGCACTAACGCGGTGCCCGCGCGGCGATCGTCTTCGAGTGCCTCGGGTATTGTCCCAAAAACACTCTCTTGGTAAACCTTGGTCAGCAGGAGCGCAGGTTGAACACGTTGTCTGCCGCGGCGCCGCTACCTCTGGCTAGGTACCGTCGTGCCGATCTCGAAGAATAACCCGCGCACCCGGACGGGAAGTTGATCCAACCATGACGGCCGATGATGTCGTTGCAGCCGGCACTGCGTCCTCTTGGGCAACCCCCGGTCGTGAGTTTTCAATGGCAACTTGCAAGATCAGCCGGAGAATTCCAGGACAATGCCACGGCCGTGGATACAAGAGACGATTCTGACTCCATTGGGCGCGTATGGTTGTTAACGACGACGATGAGGGTCACAAGGGCCTCCTTATCCAGATGAGAGCATGGGGGTGTCACCGCCTACATCATCACCATCATTGTCATCTTCACCACCCAGTATACGTACGCGTTCTCAAGTCTCACCCGCCATGTCAATGTTTGGAATAGCAACCCCGCGAACACTTGGCTCTTGCGGAGAAGTGCCATCCGGATCCCCTCTGCTATCAATCCTCGGTCAACTCTAAAGTCAAACAATGGCAGCTGCCTGTCTTGCAACTCATAGTGTGCCATGTGCGCTGCTTGGCGCATGCAAGATCGTCCCTGAAGCACGAGTGGTGTCACGGAACGGGCAGCCGACCGATGTGTGTGTTTTGGTACGGGTTGTGCTTCAGCCTTCGAGGACCATCAATGCCGGTCGCGAATCCGATTCCTCAGCCCCTACCAGCTTTTTTCATTGCCAGTTGCAGATCATCCATCACCGACCCGCTCACTCACCAGGGGTGAGAGGATGAGTTTGTGCAGAGACCAACGGGCCAAGATGGCATAGCAGTACTTCGTATGGATGCTCCGTATGTAAGTATAAGCTGATGGCTGGGAGGAGGTAAGTGGCAATAAGACAAGGCTCAATCCTGTTTGCGTCATGTTTCTTGATACTTGCCCCCCATCACACACATATATTCCGTATTCGAACATAGGAGCACATAAAGACGCGCTGCAGTAGCTCCAGAATATTATGTAAAGTCTCACCAGTAATCACAAACACAAAAATTCCAGCCCTGCACCACATGGCCAACATGCTAATCGCTCATGGCGGACACGAGCTGTAAAGACACTACGCAACTGCCGACCGCCTGGGCGTCGCGCACTATTGTAGTAGGTTTCGTCGTAGTAACGCGCCGGCAGCCTCGTCTCCAGCAAAGCCATTCGGCACTTTTGACGACGAGGGCGGTAGCGTCCGAAGAGCTCGGAATCGGAGCAACTGTTCGCGAACATTAAACCCTAGGTGCAGGGCGCCGTCTCTATTACTACCCAAAGTCAAATCCGGGTCCTCGTATGAAGGTGTCTCGAAACTTTGATCTCGAGATACAGGTGAGTGTTGCCTACACTAATTAACGTCCAAGGGACCCTGTGACCCTGGACTGGTAAAGTGTAAGAAATATAACGGGATCGATGATGTCGCCCTCTTCAATCCCGCCGCCAGCGTGCGTCTGGGCCAATGAATCCCATGCCTGGTACCGGTGCAACGGGCGTCACCAGATCCTCCTCTGACCTCTCTCTGCGGCAGGTTCCTTTCGAAGAGCGGCAGGGACGCTGATTGGGATGGCGGGACCCAGACGCGGACGAGGACGTAGAGAGGATCTGTCGATCAGCACAGGGGTGGCCATCCGCCCAAGCCCAACCCTTGGCCCTCATCCCATCAGCTTGCTTTTTGGGAACCGGTTCCAAAGTATGTTGTGATTGCTCCACCATCACCATCCATCTTCAGCCTCTCTTAATCGCTCAACAAGAGTCGAAAGTTCCAAACGAGAGAATTATGACGAAAACGGCGTGAAGGAGAGGATGCCGCTAGTTGAAGGGGAAATGGGGCTCAAAACTCAAACGAATTTAGCAAGACATGTTGAAGACCATGAGAAATGTGTCTTCAATTGCAAAAAAGGGCTCTAGTTTATCCTTCTTTTCGTCGCCCGGTCTCGCCTCGTAAATCATTTCCTGTTGTTCAAAGTCGAGACTCTTCCCTTTCAACGCTCGATCAACACAGTTTGTCCCCTTTGGCTAAGCCCCTAGAGCATGTGGAACGACAAACCAACCCCTGGATCCCCTACTTGGCCACTCCTTCGACCATATTGAGATTTCCGAGAGTGGGGGAAGAATAAAATGGGAAGAAGAAGCACAGGCCAGAGCTTGCTCCCCATGCCCTCCGAGAAACGTCGGCCGCTGGGAACAGCTCCATTGGCAATTCGAGATCGGAGCCAGCTCCTACCATCGTAAGCCCTGAGGGCCGAGGTTTCTGCCCATGGCGGCATTGAGAATGGCCCATCTCGAGAGATTTGGTAATTCAACTCTCACAGCTTAATAGGACGGCTAGTGCCTCCTGCGACTGACCCGGACAATCTCGATTAGATCTCGCTTCGGCCCCAAAAGAAGCGTCAGATTTGTGCGGATTGGAAAGACGACTAACCGAGAGTTTCGGCTAGAGCTGTGGCGGCCGCGCATCATCTATGGCGTCCCTAGGTCTGAGAGATTTAGAGAAATTGAACCGCCGCTCTCCCAAAGCCACATCACACAAACTTCCGACTACAGGAGCTGTAGCTTAGTTTTCCTGGTCTCTACTGCAGTCTACAGTCTCTCGAACGAAATTTAATTGATCCTAAAGTGAACCGACATGAACCTTTCCAGACAATACGGATAGACAGTAGGTAAACCTACCCTGCTTCATCTACATGCCCCCCTCCCTCCCTCCCTCCCAGCACCGTGTTCCCTATTCGCACTTCCCTTGCCTCTACCCGGTCGGTCATCCCATTGGACGCCTCTCTCGAATCCTCCCGAAAGTTCCCTACGCACACGGCCGGATCCAAGGGGTGTGAAGAAGACCTGGGGCTTGGGTACGGATAGAACAGAAAAGCAGAGGCCCACGGGACAATCCTGTGATCTCCAGCCTCCGTGACGATCAACTAGGATTCCCCCTGCCCTGCCAACACACTCTTTCTTGACTGGACGACCCGAGAAGAACCACCACGCGAAGAGATGCAACCTCTTCTGAAAGCGTCCTAGATGAACATTGAAGAACCGTGGTCGAATGAGCTGGCTGGTCTTCTTGGATACCCGGAAACCCGTTCTTTACCCATCACGCTAAGAGAAAAATTAGGGCCCCTTGTTAAGAAGGGATGGGTCAAGATCATTCGTCGACTGGGGAGCACTTTTGCTGCCCATCTCGCGGGTCTATCAAACTCTCGCAGGCCTTTTGGGAGTTTGGATCTGTACGGAGTACTGATGTTGTGTCTTCTATCTCTCTCCCGTCGGCTGACCGTCCAACCAAGTTGCCAATCCTGGCCATCTGCATTTACCCATCTTTGTCTCTCTCTTCTCTCCACCACGGGATTGGGTTACCAGATCCGTGGCCCTCGTCGACGAATCCTCCTTGGCTTTTCTCCTCCTTACCAGGTTTCCAGGCCAGTCGAGAACGCTCAACTGCAAATGCCCCTGGCAGGCCCTCCCACGCCCTTCTCCCACCCCTCCAGGCGATCGCCCATCCGGACGTCAAAGTAGGCACGTAGGGTCGGGATGGGCGCTGCGGCGCTGTCACTCTTTACCGTTTTCTTGTTCTTCCGCCGTCTGGCTGTGCTTGTTTAAATCCCGTTCAAAGCCTCCAGGCGTCATCATGGCCTGACTCTGGCCGTTAGCCTTCTTCCCGTGCTTCCGCCTTGCCCCTGGGGGCTTTAGAGACTCTCCTCTTTTGGGGTTGGGAAACAAAATGCCATCAGCCACACTTTGAGTAGCTCAGTGACACACAGACACACACCTCGATGAGGCACCCCCAGTCTTCCTACTAGAGCCTAGCCGCTCATCTCTCCAACGTCGCTTGGTTGACAAACATTCCAGTCGACGACATGTTGTCTCTACCTTCAGACTAATGATGACCTCGCCCTTACAGAATTATGTTTTTGAAACCGCCATCATTTGAATCTGCCTGCAATGTTCTTCTTTTACTGCTTCTTTGTCTTTTCCCATGTTCTCCAAAACGGGCGCTGCGAGTTGAACGATTCAGAAGCCTGGATTTTTCCCTCTCTCAAATTTCTATTAATAACGCCCAGCAAACCTGTCAATGCGATGAGATTGCCCAATCTGGACCATGTCCGGGATGCGATGTCCAATTATGTTTCTCGTTGTTTATTTTGCTTTTTCTTGATCAGTTTGTCTCGCCGCCCTGCAACGCCAACGACAATGGCTCTCTTTTTCGACGTTTCCCCCGGGTGTCTCTTTTGGCTTTTTTATTCATTTCCATTTCATAACTGTTGTACGCGTTCAAATCTCCGCCACAGCTTCATAGCATGTCGACACGCTGTCATGCTGGCTGGTTACCTCCATGCCACGGGGGCAGATCTCGACCCAGAACGAGCCGGGGGGGGGGGGTTGTTTCCTTCAATGCTGCCGTTCAACGGGAACATGGGGGGTGGCAGGCGGCTGAAGGATGCAACAAGATGCAATGAAAGCCACGTCGATGACCAGCACATGCTTCTCCCGTGGAATGCCGTTGCTGGGATTGAAGGAAAAGCCAGCAAATGGCACGCACGCGCTTGTACCGTTCAAACTGCAACCAACTCTCACGTCGATCGGTGGTGCGCCCGTCATCAAAAGCTCGAGGCTTCATTGCCCATGTGCCTCTATGCCGTCCTCGGTCCTGCTACAGCCACCAAGTGAGTGAGTGAGCAGCAGCAGCCCGTCGACAGACAAGATGCAAGATGGCTGTCGGGTAGCCTGCAGTGCAACGCGAGGCCACCGAACAGACCCCAGCAACTCTGGTCAGTCACCCTTTGGATGCGTTCTTCCCCATCCCGCTCAACGCGCAAGCCGGAAGGAGACAGGCAGGGAGCATGCTGCGAGCTTAGCTCGTATGTCACCAAGGTCTCATGGATCGGTTCCAGCTATGATCTCCGTACCTCGGTCTCTGCAACTTCTGTTGCTCCCGGTCAAAGTTTGCCGCATCGGCCGGGGACAAGAATACCGGTACCAAGGCGCGCTGCCTAGAGAGCATGGGTCACTTGGTTCGCATTACACAGTACGTACGGTAAAGTACGGTGATGTTTGCCTGTCAAAAGAGGATGGTTGCTGCCAGTTGGTCCAGCTTCATGTACCGAGAGCAATGCCAAAATCTCCGCCGGCAAAGTCTGCAGGCCGTCCAGACTCGGGGAGGCGGACGGACTTCCATGCTGCTGCATTTGCCGCCCTCCGCGCTGTGCGATATCACCAAAACGCATTACCTCTCCCTTCAGTTGCCTCTTTACGAATACCCCCGGAAGAAAAAATTACGCGTCCGACAGACATGCAAATCCGCATAGCAAAGGCCCTGCCTCATCTCAACGAGTCGGCCGCAAGCGGGCCTTGCGGGGAACTGCAATACGACAATTCAGAGGAGTTGGAACGTTGATGACTCGCAAGCCACATGGCTTGAGAAAAGGATCTTCCCTGCCTTCATTCATTGAGGCTAGACGACCGTTTGGGAACTTCTCAGAAGGGATATCCCCCTCACCTCCAGCCCTGTCAACAGGAATGCAGGCGGACTGGCGAAATGAGCCTTTTGCTGCTAAGCCAGTCCCCGGACCCCTGCATGTGGTCCCTATACCGGTCTTCTACTAAGAGTCAAAAGAATAAACCGGCGTTCCGGTTTGCTTTTTCTTGACAGCTGCCTGACACAAGACGACAGAAAAAGAGCAATAACAACATCAGGAATGGGCTTCTCGTCCGGTGAATGGGGCTTCTGGTGTATATCGATATTGCGACTCTATACCAGCGGTTCGCTGCTCATGAGCAACCTGTGTCGTTGCTTGTGTGACACCCCTCGGAGCGGTTGGGTCAACTCAAGGGTCAATGTCCGAGGGCTGAGACGGAAACATGCAGCTTGCAAGAAAGGGCAACTCACGAGGGTCCCATTCAATATCGAGAGGGTACGATATGCGAGGCAAGGCACACTCAAGGAGGCTGGAGCACCAGCACCGCTGCAACAGTACCAAGCATAAGCATCAAGCAGAAGCACCAGCACCAGCTCGAGCCTGTCTGTCCCGAGTTGTCGGGCGAGTTCCGGATATTGCCCAATGGTCCTTGCTGACCAAAAACCGGCTCCGAGTGGGAGAGGCATCTCTTCGAGACAAAAGCAGAAGAGCATGCATACTGGGATCCCCCCCCCTCTACCAACCTATCCCCAAATCGACAACTGCATCGTGGCCTTGAGTCTTCTTCCCCTGCCCTCTTGGCCTTTTCCCATCCCCCTCAAAAAGCAAAAACAAAACGCACCCCCTGATGCCGCCTCTCATCGGTGTGCTTTACGTTACACGGCACTGGAGTCTCAAGTCCCACCGATCACCGTCCTGAATAATTACCTTGACGTCGTTCATCGCGGGCGAGGCTCCGTCAGTACCGAGCCTCTGGGGCCCTCCTTCCTGGCAACTGGGAACAAGGCATCTTGAACACCGGACAAAGATTGGGTAAAAATTGGAGTCGTATGTCAAATGGTGACGGGCGAGCAGAAAAAGATCCCAAGAGGAGAAAGCTTCCATTACGAACTCTCAACGTATCTGTCTCGGTGGACTCTATTCGCAGGGAACTGCCTTAGCTTCAGTGGATGCATATCCAGAAAACCCAGTCCACAGTCCACACATCCTATTCATCCATCCATCCATCCATCCATCCATCCATCCATCCCCCTATTCAACCAATACGCCAGGATTTCGAAGCAAAGGGGTGATCCCAGCAGAGACACGTTTTCCGTGACCGTTTGTGGGCTCTTTGAAGCGTTGCGTCCACGATACGTACTACACAACCCACTGCAAATACGATCACCACTATTGACCGAGAAAAGGAAGAGGAGACGCAGAGGCAGGTTCATGACACAAACGGGAGGACTCCGAATCGAGCTCAACCTCGATTCGGCGTACTGCTGCTGCTCCCCTCTCCATATACCCTGGCAAGCAAAGAAAAAAGAGGCAGCGAGGCTGTGCTTGCATACGTATCAAAAATCGTGGGACGGGGGGGGGTAAGCTGTGAGGTTCCGCGATTCAGAGGATCATTTCCCAGGATCTTGCAAATCGCAGGCGTCTTCCCGATTCCCCGAAGGCATAATACCGAGGAAACTCAATATTCGACGAGGGGAGATGAGCATGTTCAGTGGGTGGGAACGGCGAGATACATCGCGGTGACAAAAACCCTCCGAGGGAACAGAAATGCGCTGCCGTGGCCTTGGTTTCCTGGTTGAACACAACCTGACCGAGCGGATCCAGCAGTCTGGGGTCTGCCGTCCACCGCGCATGCTGTCATACAGAGTCCACTTGAAGGGGGGTGAGGGGGTGAAGTCCGGGTATTTCATGGAAGTTACTCTTCTTCTTCCAAGAACGAAACAAGTGACGATCAGCATCCTTCGAGCCCTTCATCCAACCTTCATTCCAGCAGATAGATGAACCACCTCGTTGTAACCTTCGTAAGCCCAGTACCAACCTTGCGTACTGACATCAACTCTGTCCCGCTCAACACTCTCTACAAGATCTCGGCCGGTCTAGCGTCCAAGCTGCCCACTCCCCCCCTTCGTATATTGAGGAGAAACGCATCCTCGTTGGCCTACTTCGCGAGCTCATGCCTCGAGATCTCCCGTGGGCTCCCCTCTCTCGGCACCCACTAAGAACCTAGGCATCGTGGCATCCCAACGGTCGAAGGCTCGCCTTCCACAGGTCATTAACGTTCATTCCCGCTTGGCACAGGTAATATGGTGCGATTCCCACAAAGCCAAAGGAGCCGGAGAGCGTCAACTCCGCAGGAGGCCCCCTTTTCACCTACGCATTTGGCATTTTGGCCCCCCATCTCTGTGAAGATCCTCGACACCACCTCCTTCGTGCCTACGGGGAAAGGAAATGGGGCAAAATGGAAGTATCCGTATGGAAAACGCCGCATATGCGCTCCGTGGCTGCCGTACCAGAGATCACTTGGGTGATCACCAACGCATGGCCATGGGTGTGTCGGAAAAGTAACCAGCACGTCAACCACCATTGCTCCGGTCCCCGCCTCTTTTCACTCTCATCCTGCAGACATCTCATTACGCATCCACGTTGTGCTCCTATATCGCCGCTGCTCCTCCTCCTCCTCCTCCTCCTCCTCCTCCTCCTTGGCCATGCCTTAAACGATGATGAACTCCGCTGGAATGCTTCAGGACAAGACTCTAGTCGTTAGTCCAGGAGGCAAAATCACTCAGGACGAGACAGCCGTTAGCGATGATTAAGCACGGAGGAGGGGGCGTGTGTAGGACGTATGTGAAGATGGATACTCCGCAAAGGCTCGTGATATGCAGCGGTGAAGTAGAGAATCCACCACCCGCAGACACGCGAGAGAGCCGGACGGAGTTATCCTTCCAACCTTCCATCCTCCCTATCAGTCACTTTCTGTCATCTGCAGGCCTGTAGGGCCAGTAGAAAGCAGAAAAAAAATGTGACAGCCCACAAGTGCGATCGTGCTCGCAAATCTTCGTCGTAAAGAGTGGTCCCTCGACCTCGTCTTGGTTCGGCCCATTGGCCTTTTCCAGTCACAAGTCTCACTGCCGGCCGCGGTATTCGCAGGATATAGCTTCATCCACTTTTACTTGCCTGCCTGTTTTGCCAACATGCCCTGCCTCCAACTGGCTCGGTCTTTTCAGAGGAAGTGGAAGGGGGGTCTCGTTCAAGTTGAGGGTGGGGGCCAAGAATTTCAAAGGCCTCTACTTCGTATGCTATCCATACCTCTCTTCCCGTCTTTCTTCCTTGATGCTATCGCTTCTGGGTTGGTTGTTTCTCTTCAAGTTTCTACCACTCCTCGTAGTTTGGCAACCGAGGCAGTCGTGGAAGAAAGCCTAGATTGTCAAAAGATCCCGTCCCAACGCCCTTACATGCCCTCAATTACCGCGGCCGCAGGCGCCACAATCAATGACTCCATGCTTCGAACCTAGAGTCTAGAAGCCTTAGTGTCATGGCAACGTTTACAGGGCTGGCGACGTAAGGAGTGATTGGCGGGAGATGTAAGGCGCGTGTGTGTCTGTGTGGTGGCATTTCCATACGTTCCAATAGTCAGCAGCCACACGGCAACAAGCCGAAGCGGCGCGGCAGCAGCAAGTTAGCAAACTCCTCAGAGGAGAATCCGGGCCAACAAGACATTCACATCCCGTCAACGGCGGATAGCGGACGGAGGAGGGTGCGGGCTGGACGGTTGACGTTGTCAGTGATGAATTCCAGCCCCAAACGTCTTTGCGCCCGCTGCTTCATTGCTTTCCCCAATCCCGCGTGATGTCTTTCCAATGTCTCCCCATTCCTCCGACGGGGAGGAGGATAGGAGGAAGGCAAACGTAATGACCATGACCGGAAACCGTAACGCGGCCCGAGATTAGACTGCTACCCGTGCTGAGGCAAAGCAAAAGAGGTGTGGTGATTCCCTCACCATGCACGTCCGCGGTTGGTGGCGATCCTCTGGTCGTCCGTCAAGCCCAGCCCGTCCGGTCCCATGAATGGTCACCGTTCGAGGTTCGTTTCCCGCCGCTGTGCCGCAGACGCGCCTCTTGGCCTGGACATTTGAAAGATCGACCCGGAAAGGGGTCATACGGCGCTCCGAGCTTTCGTCGTGGGAAGCGGCTACGCGGCTGCGGGTTCCCCTTGACGTGTCCCCTGCGCAGTGCATCACGGGCCTGCTGCTTGTCAAGCTTGGGTCTGGTGTCGTTTGATTCCGTGCTCGCTCTCCCTTTGGCTGCTGCGCGCGCGGTTATCCATGTCCTTAGACGTGGGAATGTATGCAGATGGACGTCTGGTCTGGGGTTCAGTTCGAGCCAGCAGCTAAATATTGGCGGTCGATCATCCAGTCCAGTCCAACAGCAGCCAGCTCTTAGACACCGGATGATACCCTCGTGCGTCCTCCACCCCCCCCCCCCCCCCCTCCCTTTGGGGACAGAGAGCAGCAAAAAGGGAAAAGCAACAAAGAGCGATATATTGCTCTCCCGAATTACCCTACAGCGGACGTGCTCGTACATGCAATCTTTTTGAAAGTATTGTTTGCTTCCCGCGGTGCTCCGTGCCCTGTAAATGCACGCTGCATGCGGGCTGCATCATGCAGCTTGCAAGACCCAAGAAACGAACGTTTTGGCGATCCCGCAACGCGGACGTCACTTCTGTTCTCGGTAGGGCCATCCGGGGAAAAAGAAACGTCTGCTTCAGCCGGAGAGACACTGGAATGTCTCGACTAGAGCGGAGAACGTCCGGGGGTTTGTTAGTTCGTAGGCTGCTGCTGGCCACTGTCTCTCTCTTGCTCACTTTCCCTCTGTTTCTGTGCCTTCGGGCTCTGCTTTCTGCCAACAACTTGCGACTCTGCGAGACAGGGCCAGCGATCATGGGGTTGTGGTGGGATAGCCAAGGACGATATACATGGGTGTTTCGCAGGATGTCTCTCTACCACGAAGCGAAGAAGGGGCCAAACCGCTCCCTCGTGGGCGCGGATGTTCTAGCTGCCGTTGTGGCTGACCCTTCGAAGCTCACCAGTCTCGACTAGAAGCCGTCGCTGCTTCGCGTGGCTTGAGACAACCGCGTTCAGAAGAGCTAAATCCCTTCTTCGCCTGAACCCTACGTTGAACGTAGATCGCTTCAAGCCTAGCTCTCTCTTCTTTCGATGACAGGTTCGGTCCTGGGTCCCTCCTAAGAACGCCAGTACGGAAATCGTTTCGCCGCAACGGGGGGAAGCCACGGAATGTCGACGTTCCCCTTGCTCATCAGCTCATAAGACAGTACTCGTTAGTTCTCGACGGGCTAAGACAACACGAAGAATACCAGGCCCGTTTCTCTGTCCCCCGGAAACCTAATCTCCAAAGTCCGAGAGACGAGATGCGATACCGTAGCACTAATCTAGATCTCGTTCCATCGTGATTACGACGATGTGATAAATCTGGCCGTTGCCCGTCCGAAAGCGGTAGTCTCGTTCCTTGATAGCAAAGCAAAGCAAGTGCAATGTAAACCCCCTTGTCTGACCCTGAACTTTTGGGGTATCATTCATCGGAGGACTATTCCAAGTTGGACAACCACCTCGTTAGCTCTGCCCTTCCAAAGTGTCTCAAAATCAGTGACAACACGGCAAGAATATAGTGAAAGAGGAAGAACAAATCTGCCGCCCGCTGAGCCTCCCGAAAGTCCCGCCCGCGCCTCCTTCGTTCTGCTGCTTGCGCTGGACGAAGCGTAGGAGTGCTTGTTTCTTCTTTTCGGGGCTTTTCAAGGTCCAAGAACCCAAGCTGCGTCTCTCTCCCGCAGACGGGATCTCTCTGTGTCCGGTGCTTTCGTGTTTATCGGTTCCCCGGTATGCAAGATGGGCTTGCTGGGGGGGTCTCAGGCAAGTCGCCGATGTTGATGTGGGCTTAAGGGGGTGCGTGAGAAGTGTGGGTGGTAGTAAGCGAAGAAGGGAAAAAGCAAATATATCAAGAAAACACCAACCCTAAACCGCACTGGCCCCCAACATCATGAGCTGATGAACGAACCATTCACGGGTGGAATCCGGGTTCAGCTTGTGTCCCGATACCATGTCACCGTGAACAGCACCCCCGGCGCGCGGGTGGGTGGAGAGGAAGATGCACATGCAGAGAGAAGGACAGAGAGAGAGAGAGAGAGAGAGAGAGAGAGAGAGAGAGAGAGAGAGAGAGAGAGAGAGAGGGCATTCGGAAAAGCAAAAGCACATTTCTACATCCGGAATACTCCCGCAAACCACCCGCAGAGCAGGACTAAGAGCGATGACGGCGATGATACCGGCCACCAGCAGGCAGGGAGTGCCCCTACGTCTTTCGTCCCGCCTGTCGTCGAAAAGAATAAGTTGGTGAAGCTAATGCAGCAAATGCCCGCAATCACGTACGTCGCCCATCATGTCTGTCTCAGCGCCATGATGACCGCGCATCGATGATCAGCAAACGTACTCAAGCGCGGCCCCCCTCTCCCGTTTCCCTCTTCCGTGCCTCTCACCCCGTGGCCGCCGTGCGGCCTCCCCCCCCCCTCACATATCACATAACCCTTACTGATCCTCCTCACAGCGCATCACCTAGCGTGGGAAAGAGACTCTGGCCAGCAAGAAGAACGCACGCTTATGCGGTTGCGGACCGGTGTCCTCTGAGACATGCAGGCCGGTAAAGACCCGGCACTCGGGCAACTCCCCCCCCTCCTCCCTTCCATCCCTCTATCACATCACGGACGTCTCATTGAAACAGAAACTTCCTTTGGCATTGAGAGTGATGAGATCATCATGAACAACGGGTGGTAGGACGGGTTCGTCGTCTCTACGGTGAGTTGTAATAAACTCTGCGCTATTATCCAGGGGAGGGGGGTCTCAGTCTCTCAGAGACGGCATGCTTACCAAAGGCTTACAACGAAAATCGAAAAGCAAACATTGTCCAATACTTCTTGCTATTTCGCCGTTTGTTGTCTCGGGCTCTCTCGGTCTCGCTTAGAAGAAATCTAACGGGGGGGGGGGGGGGGGGGGGCATCATCGATTACGAGTCAAAGGAGACAACATGGCATAAGGTAGGATCTCGAAGCGATCTGGAATGTGGATTGTCTTGAGCGAGATATGACATGGCTGGCCGTTCTGGCCACGCTGCTTTGGTCAACCCCAGATGTCTTGAACTTCTTCCTGTGTGAAACGAGACTAGAGCGGAAGCAATGTGCTTGGATGCCACGGGTACCACATACGGTTACAGTAAGTCATTCGTCAACGTGCCGCTCATGTTGGCAACTATTGACGCGCGAGCAACATCAATATGCATGCCGTGTCCGGTACAACGAGATCGGTCATCCTGGAGCTCACAACGTCATTGCAAGGTACGAAGAGATCAAGACATACTTGAGAAGATGAATATTTGTCTCGTGCGTGATAAAACTACACCTGCAAACCCCTTATGCAACATGTACAAGTCGCCAACAAAACAATCTACCAAACGCCGTAGCAACGTCTGCATTGAAAATGAAACCCCCAGCCGAGTCCGGCAACACCGTACCGTTCCAACCCAACACCTCCAAAATCCATCTTCATAAGTGTGAAAGTCAAGAGTCCCGTCTGGTCATCACCAGGACTCAGGATTGCTGTGTATGAACACCCACAATTACCTCCATCGGAAGATATCCTCCAACTTTTTCGGTGCCGCCAGAACAAAAGAGAGTGATAAATGAGCAACGACAATAACAACCAATGAATGACCCGTGTGCATGCTATGGTATCTTCGCCACCCAACGCTCTTGTATGCCAACTGAAAAGAAATGATCTTAGACTCTGGCCATGGGCTTGCGTCTAATCAGGAACGGACTGGGCATCTCGTCCCGCTCAGGATCCCACACCGCGGCAGGCTCGCCGCCACTAGCCCGACGGTCCGCGATGCGATCCTTGAATGCCCTCTTAGGGCTCATGTTCTCGCCACCAGACATGACAGCAGAGAGGGGACGACCTCCTGCTCGGGCCTGCTGGAGTTCGACCAGCGTTCTGCCCTTGATGTTGTTCTTCGCCGCAACCTTACCAAGGGGCTCTTGATCCTTCTTGGTGGAGTTCTTGCGGGAAAGACCGCCGGGAGACTCGCTACCGTTTGCAGCCGACAAATTCGCCGCCGAAGGAATCTTACTCAATCGGCGGTTAGGTGACTGACAGCGCTCACGGAGTCCGCGGCTGAGGTCGGGGTTCGATGCCATGTTGGGCAAAGACGGCAGCGTCTTGTTCTGGTTCAAGCCAGTTGCCGATCCTTGAGGCTTGACTCGAGTAATGGGAGCGGTCTTTTGAGACATCAACACCGGCCGATTCTTGGAAGTGAACGGGTTGTGCTTCGACTTGATGTTACGAGTTGGGGAGGGAACAATGTCCTCGTCGTCGGAGTCGATGCTGATAATGTCACGAGGCACGTCCCACATAGGGTCGCCAGCAGACGCAGCATTGCCTGAGAAAAGGTTTCCGTTGTTAAGCTTGGGCACCTGAGTTCCGGCATGGCGTCTAGGCGACAACGAAAGCGAGGCGATGGCGATGGGTGAGGGGGATGCCATCTCAATATCCATGGGAGTGCCTTGGCCACCGACGAACATGGTTTGGGCTCTGCTGTATGGGGTGCGAGTAGCCTTCTTGCTCGTGAAAGGACTGTCTGAGGAGATATCGGTGAGATCAGTGCAAGATGAGAGCTCGTCGTCTCCGCTGCCGTTACCAACGGAAGACCTCGGGTATTCTGACTTCGTTTGCGATGTTGCAAGATCGAGCGCGTGCGTGGGCTCAGCAACCAGGCTAATCGTCTTCTTTTGCAGTTCAGCGTCGACGCGAGACTGAACCTCGCTCTCGAATCGCTTCCGGAGGGCCTCGATTTCCGAGTTGATTTGTCGATCAATCTCGAGACGAGCTTTGACCTCCCACTCTCTTCGCAGCGAGCTGTCAACTTCTTGTCTGACCGAAGCCTTGTCGGCCTCGAAATCGGCCATCCTCTCGTTCAACTCCTTCTCGCGACGGGCCAGTGAATCTTCCTTCTTCTGAACGACCTTGTTAAGCTCAACAACCTCTCTCTCCTTTCTCATCAATCGAACAACAGGGAGGTTGAGGAGCTGCGCGGTGTCCGGACGGTGGTCGGGGTTGACTCTCAGGCAGTCCTTGATGGTGCCCATGAGCTCACTGGAATAGCAGCTGGGAAGAGGCGAGACCTTGCCCTCCTTGATCTTCTGAACAAGCTGGAAATGCGACTTGGCGTTGAAGGGGGGTTCGCGCGTGCAGAGCTCGTAGATGATGCAGCCCAGGGACCAGATGTCCGACTTGAGGGTATACTTCTCGGCAGCACAGATTTCGGGCGACATGTAAAATGGTGTGCCGACGTAGGTGGAGGCGAAGTCGTGGGACTGAATCATTTTGGACAGTCCAAAGTCACCAAGCTTGACGGAGTTGTCCTCTCCAAGGAACACTGGTTTCAATCAGCACATGTCACGTCGATTGATTGGGCGATGAAACATACCATTCTCCGGCTTGAGATCGCGATGCAGAATGGTCATGGTGCCCGGTGGTGTCTTGGGCTTCGATGCTGTGCTGAAGAGGCCCAGCACATTGCTGCCAACCTCGGGAGGGTCGATGCCATAATGGCATCTGTAGAGCGCAGTAACCAGCTGCGAGAAAATGCTCCACACGAATGACTCTTGCGCACGTTGGCCCTTTACGGCCAAATCTCTGATGACCCGGCCGAGATCGCCATTGCCACAGTACTCCATGTAGAGGTGGAGGTCTTGGGTCGATTTCAGGTGTTCGCGATGGTAGTAGCCGACGATATTTTGATGGCGGAGGGTTGAGAGAATCTGGAATTCGGCGTGTAACTGCTCGCGCTCCTTTTGCGACATCTTGAGGTAACTGATTTCCTTCCGACACATGACTAGGCTATCGACCTTTCTTCGAACCTTTCGGATGATTCCAAAGGAACCATGGCCTATTGGATTGTTTGGTCAGTCAAGAGATTCTTTGCTCGGTCGCAACGTGAAAAGGTCGTGAATGGGGGTGCCTACCGATTTTCTCCAGCACCTCATACTTATCCGCCTCCAAAGACATCTTGGGTACAACGCGCAATGAATTTGATCAAAGTGAATCTTTGTATGTATCCATAGAAATTGAGAGGCAAAGAAAGACGACGGTCGCGAACCTGTTATGTTAGTATCCGAGCTGTTGGTGGTGGTTGACCGGGAAAGGTGCACTGCAAGTCAAAGCTGTGAACTTGGTTGCATGGGACTAACAAGATCGAGCTCGGGTAAACAACTGGGGACCGATGCCATGGCAACGACGCTAGTGACGGAGCTGAGATAATCCAGCTCCAGCTCCCCCAGAGTGGGTCTCTTCCATTTCTTATCGATAAGACTGTGGAGGGGTTCCATGGTGGGGCACCTATGATGAACAAGAAGCCGTCACGTAAGGAACGTCCCAGGTGGCCCGTGCAGAGGCGACCTCATGGACTTATCGGACTTCACTTTCACTGAGATCTTCAATGTCCCAGTTGTGGAGGCGAACTTGAACTTCTTACTTGTTTGATGCATTCTCTTCATATCATCGTTTGTCGTTTAGACTTTCAGGCTATAGAGACTCTAGACGTTTGATTCAAGCCGTCATCATGGTCCTCCGAAAAGATGAATTAGAAGTACAACTCAAGGAAGAGCATGAGTTGATTGCAAATGGCGTGCTCAGAGAGGACAACCCTCTAGATCAAACGACC
The DNA here is from genome assembly GCF_030913485.1 of Colletotrichum godetiae. Taxonomy (NCBI): domain Eukaryota; kingdom Fungi; phylum Ascomycota; class Sordariomycetes; order Glomerellales; family Glomerellaceae; genus Colletotrichum; species Colletotrichum godetiae. The sequence continues at coordinate 828,427 of NW_026851249.1, read as the reverse complement.
GAGTTTGAGGCTTTCCTGCTGGCGTGCAGAAGAGGCGACCTCAAGACATGTCAGGAGCTGATTTCGGCCGGCATAAACATCAACGGCAAAGACCGTTTTGATTACACACCGTTGATCGTTGTGAGTGCGCGGTCACCGTACCTCGGACTGAGGCCTCACTGACGATCGTTATCAAGGCTAGTCTATGTGGGCATCTGGAACTCGTACAACTACTTTTGGAGTCTGGTGGGTTGTGTGTGTTGATATGCCGAGAGAATCCTGCGACTGACCGATGTGAAAGGTGCATTGGCCGAAAGGAACACGTTTCAGGGCGAACGATGCATTTACAACGCCCTCAACGACAGGATACGAAATCTCTTATTGGAGTATGATTATTCAAAATCTACAGACCCGCTCCAGCCTTGGGCTGGACACATCACCAGTCTACTCTCCAAGGCCGTTCCAAAAACAACCGACATTAGCCTTATTGCAGCAGCACAGTCCTTTGACATGCACAAGTTTCTCCTGGCAGCACGGACACCGTACTTCAGGAAGAAGCTGGATGGCGCACCCGATACCGCAACATGGAAGCTCCCAACCACGTACCCGCTCGAGTCTTTCCAAGTTGCCCTACGCTATCTGTATCTAGGAGAAGTACCCAAGGATGTGGTCAACGCTCGCAGTACCGTGACGGAGGAAGAGGTTCTCACTGGTGTTGATAAGCTCAGCAAGCAGCTCGAGATCGAACAACTATGGGAGGCTATCCTTGTGGGTAATGACCGAAGACTGGCGCGCCAGAGATACGAGGACGAGGTGAGGCGTGCGCAGGTCCAGGTTGATCGGTTCTACCGGGAGAAAGTCCTGGGCCACAAGATGGTCGTGGAGACGAAGAGGGTCGGCGAGGTGAAATGGCGTCACGACAACTCGATCTTCGCGGATTGCCTCCTTTGCGCGCACGAGCCGGAAACTGACGAAATCGAGACTGATGCGGAGGACTCTAAGAGTGTCGTACATGCTGTAGGCATTCCGCTAGGCCTTGCGACCAACGGCGATAAACCCAAGAAACGACCTCGAACGTCGGTGGTTTACCCCGTTCACAAGGCGATGCTCATTCGCAGTCCGTACTTCGAGACGATGTTCTCCAGCGAGTTCAGGGAGGCTCAAGACTCGGAAAACCTGCATGTTGTCACTGTGGATTGTATGCCCGAGGTCCTCGAGATCGTGCTCACGTTCCTGTACACCGAAAAGGTGGGCTGCCCCCTCGAGCTGGCTTTGGACTTGCTATACACGGCCGACATCCTGTTCCTCGACAAGCTGAAGACGAAAGCAGCACAGGCTATCAGTACCCTGGGAAGCGGTACGAGCAACATTTGGGCTGATCGCACCCACAGGCCCGACGGAGAGGACCGTCCTGACGAAGAGATGGAGCCCATCAACATCTACGACGTGATTCACGCGGCGTGGGATCTACGCGTCCAGCGCCTGGAAGAGTTTGCTGCGCGGTACCTGGCCAACCGCTTAGAGGATTACATTGACGAAGCCGAGTTTGCGGAGCTGATCAAGGAGAGTGCGGAGAGGCTCAAGAATCGTGAAGAGACGGATACCATTGAGTTGTTGGATGATATCCGCTATTACCTGGGCGAGCGCTTCCGACTGCGTTTCGAGGACGCCAATCTCGAGGAAATGATGGACGAAGAGGGGGAAATCAACGCCGAAATGGCCGAAGCGATTGCTGCGCAGAGCGAACAGCTGCATGAGGAGATGCGCGAGGCCGGTGCTATCTCCCAGGAAACCGCTTCCGATCCTCCTGCTGCTACAGCCGTTGAGAATGGTGAAGACGGGGAGGGTGTCAAGACCCTGGGCGGTGAGGTGGCCGAGGACGAGTTCGCTTCAGATGCGATCAATTACCAGATCCTACTTGGAAAGATCGATACCATGCTGGATCGTCTGAAGCTAGATGCATAGATTCCTCAGTGCAGTAGGATACCACAGGATCGGTAGTTTGAAACGCCCACAATCCTATTATCAACATTAAATGCGTTGAAATAACCAAGACTGCTGAACTTGCACTGTGAGGCTTTTCAGAAACGCTCTCAAATTGGGTAGCTTCCCCAGTCCATGGCTCGGCTAGGCACTGTTGGTAAGTCGTAGTCATTTGAAGCTCACGAGGTGGAGTCCAACATGCAGTCCATCGGTCAGGGAACATTATTTAAGACATGCATTGGGCAAGTACGGTCGATCACGCAGAACGAGTGGGAAACAGGCATGATACCAATAAACTTCGTTGATGAATCTAGCTTGGAGATCATGAGAAACCCCTAGTTCGAGTATCTTGCAAATGATACTCATCTCCATTCCCCAGTCTTCGCACGTGTACAGACATCGAGCAGAGTTTGTGCCGCCCATTCGAAATCATCCAATGTCAAGTACACCTGACCACTAATCCGGCACCAAAAGCCACCAGCATAGAACTTGATGGGAATGTACGTCTCATACTCGGCTGGCATCAATTCCTGCATCCACTTCGCTATCCCTCGTCCCGCTGACGCATAGGCGTCAAGTTCCGCCAGAGTCAAGGGAAGGCGGACATTGACGAAGCAGCAGCTCCGAAATGAGGCGGATGAAGCGCCGAGGACTTCCGTGCCGAGGATCTCTGCCATACTGTCACCGCCCAGACGCGCAATGTACTCGCAGTATTCCCTAATCTTCGCCTCGCCGCCGCAGACTCTGGAACGGAATTCAAGCACCGTGGGGATGCAACAGTACGGTGTGTTGTCTGTTGTAGAGATCTTGTCAAACAACTTCGAGAAGTAGTGTCGCGACTCCAACTTATCTCGCTCCGCTTTGATCTCGTAGCCACAGGATGTGGGCACCGTTGAAGCAATCTTCTCTTGGTTCCGGTATGGAACGTATAAGACGGCGCATCCCCTCGGCACCATCAACCATCTGAACTAGAGATTAACTGCCTGAAGTATTTAGAGCTGTTTAGGGCGATTGACTCACTTGTAACAATTACTGATAAAGAAGTCAGGCTTAACAACGCCACCAAGGTGACTCAGGTCAATATGGCCGACACCATGAGCTCCGTCGATGAAACTCAAGATCTTAAGCTCCTTGCAGGTCGCCACTAGTCTCTCGAATGGGAATCTCACCCCTGGAAACGTGAGGACTGTGTCAAAAATGGCCAGTTTTGGCGTCTTTTGTCGACATTCGATCTCTTTCACCGCGCATCGGAATCGCCTCAAGATTTCGTCGTCGTCGATTGGATACGTAATGTCAATTGCGTGTGATGAAACTGGACATTCTTCTGACAGCGACTGAATTGTCTTGAGGCAGGCACCATAGATGGTGTTAAAGTGAAGAACTGTATCGCCGGGCCTGAAGTCCAAGTTTCGGAGCACGGTGTTGACACCCGTGGTGGCGTTCTGTACAAATACAACTTCGTCGGGCTCTGCTCCTAGGAGTGGTGCAATGGCTGCTTTGCTTTCTCTGAGAAGCTTGAGATAGGTATATCGTGTAAACGTATCTGGCCTTGCTTCGCTTGCGTCCTGTAATCGCCTTTGGTGATTCCGGACCTCTTTAGGAAAAGCCCCGAATGAGCCGTGATTGAGAGGATGGTAACCCTCGGCAAAAGAGAAACATTGCTCTCGGATCTCAGTTCCAAAGGCAATCGCCGGTGTCGATGGCTCCGGGTCGTTATGAAAACCCATCTTAGTACACTGTCAATTTGAATGAAGTGGTCATTGCAGGTTTGTTTCAGTAATTCTGGCTGGGTATGCTCAACTCAATATGTGAGGGGTTTAATAGTACGCCTTTGCTCGTGTTGGTTGGTATTGTGGACAAAGACGCTGTTGAAGAGACCCTTGCAAGCATCACGTGTTTATCTGCACGTTGTAGCTGATAATGATGACTGAATGTTTGCCTGTTGGTTCAGTCTTGAGTCCTTCGATGTTGTCAGGTCCCCGTGAGACATGTCAACTGCTGCTGCTATCAGTTTTGGGGATATGAAGCAGGGTTTTCTTTGAATCACCAAGTCTCATTTGTACCTCCTGCCTGGCGGATGATCTTGATAACTCTGATAAACCAGTGGGCATGTCTGCCCCCTAACCACACCTCAGCAAGAAACATCTCTCCCTCTCGCATCCCATTTACAGTCCCTTCGAAGACAGAGTGGCAAATCTAATGACTTTTATATAGCAAGCAACTGATAATAAAGACGAATTCCACTGCTCAACACCCTCCTCACGCAACAACCTCATCGAAGCTCTTCCCCACCAACTTGACGAACACATCCTTATACTTCTCCGCCGTAGCCTTGCACACATCCTCGGGCAACGCAACGCCCTCCTTCCCCTTGAGCCCCTGCTCAATCAACCAGTTGCGGATAAACTGCTTATCAAAGCTCTCCTGGTCGCGGCCGACGGCGTACTTGTCAGCGGGCCAGTACCGACTGCTGTCGGGCGTGAGCACCTCGTCCACGAGCACGACCTCGTCCGTGTCCGGGTCGACGCCGAACTCGAACTTTGTGTCGGCGAGGATGATGCCCCGCTCGGCGGCGTAGTCGCGCGCCGCGGCGTAGAGCTCGAGGGCGAGCTCCTGTACGCGGTTGGCGTACTTGGCGCCGACGAGCTTGACGGCCTCGTCTGGGTGGATGTTTTCGTCGTGCTCGCCTTGTTCTGCCTTTGTGGAGGGGGTGTAGAGGGGCGTGGCGAAGGCTTGGGACTGTTGCATGCCTGCGGGGACGGGGATGCCGTGGACGGTGCCCTTTGATTTGTACTCGTTCCAGGCGGAGCCGGTGAGGTAGCCACGGACTGAGGGGTATGGTCAACAACATTACATCACGAGAAGGTGCAGTATAAGAGGGATGCGGCTGGAACATACCGATGGCCTCGAGGGGAATGACCTTGAGGCGGCGGACCAGCATGGCGCGGTTCTTGATGAGGGCGGCGTCGGCGGCCGGCAGGCCGGCCGGGGGGTCGAGGGTGATGAAGTGGGTCTTGAGGCCGGGGACTCGGTCGGTGAGAACCTTGAACCAGTGGGCCTATGTGCCGTTGGGCAGTCGTATTAGCAAATATGACTTCTAACATGACATGATCTTTGAGAACATAAACAGAAAAGGGGTGACGAGGAGTGAGAAGGAATGAGTGTGAGTGAGTGGAGTGGGATAAGAGAGTGAGCCTTACAGAGGCGTGGGTGAGAATGGCGCCCTTGTCAGGGATACCGTTCTTCATGACGACATCAAAAGCCGAAACGCGGTCAGAGGCGACGAAGAGGAGCGTCTTGTCGTCAACCTCGAAGACATCGCGGACTTTGCCCTGGCCGATCTTCTTGAGGCCGGTGAGGTCGACGGATGTGACGCTAGCGGTGGCCATTATGAGGGCCGGTTATGAGTTGACTGAGGTGGGGTGGAGGGGTTGAAATTTGGAGGGGTTCGTTCGATGGAGGGGCAGTCGAGTTGTTATAGCGCAGCAGGAATCGGAGGTTCAAGTCTAGAGACGTGAGCGATCTGAGTTATAGCCTTATAGACAGTAGTCTGGCGCACCTTGGTGAATTGAAGACGAGGATGAGTCAGGTTTTGAAGCCGAGTTCGGGATGAGATGGGAACGTTCAGAGGTGAAAAGTCGCGGCGCACCGTCCGCTCGGCACGGGTGACGAAAAACCGGCGTGAAAAAAATTTCCCCTTCGGGTGCACCCGCTCCACCGATCCCCTCCTCCATTGATGGGTTCGAACTTTAACCAGTGACATCCGCAGGTTGAGACGGCAGTCTGAATCATATCTCACTGACTACCTTATATGAGCTTATTCATTATTTTCAAGTGAAAGTCATGTCTCAAAAACAAGCTGCAGACTGAGGAGATATACAGTGAATGCCACGCAGGCTACGCTCTGAAGGCATCCCAAACTCGTGGAATACGTCAAATTACATTATCATTCAAAAAGTGTGAGTAAGTATGTGTACATGAGAATTAACCCGCCATCAGGGCCGCGCCCACGACAGCAAACACAGACATGAGCATCATTACAAAAAATCCATCCGTTTCCGAGGCCACCAGCCCAGGATGTGATGCGGCATTAGGGGATTCGCTCGAAGACGGCGTCGCAACACCTGCTGAGACAACCGACGTATCTATCCCGGCAGCCGCCGTCCCCGTCGTCGTCCCCGTCCCGGCCTTCATCGACGTCGGTGCCGGCGTAATAGCCTGGCTCGCCACGCCCGTGGCCGTCGGCAAGACAGTCTCGCCCGCCCGGAGCTCAATGACATTGGTCCGGGTCGCGTTAAGATTCGACTGCGCGATGCCGACCTGGTGGTTCGCCTCATCGTAGACAACGTACGTGCTCCGCAGAAACGTGTCGCCCAACAGCGCAAACTCTGTGCTGTTGACGTCGAATGTGGCGCTGTTTTGTATACCAAACATGCAGGGCTTGTCGAAGGGGGTGAGGCCCTTGAGCTGGTCCATGATGGGGTCCAGATTATCCAAGACCATCTCCTCCATCGGGACGCGAATCTTGACGCCGGCGAAAGCGAAATCGAAGAAAATCCCCTCGCCTTGGGCGCCTCGCCACTTGCAGTCGATGAAGCCGTATCCGGCATCGACAACGTCGTATTTGACCCAGATTGACTTGGCCATTTGCTCTGGGAGGAGACACACCGTCGACCCGGAGTCGAGGACAGTCGCTGCGTTGAAGTTGTCCCCCGCCATCTCCACCGTTTTGCCGTCTGGCGTTTCGATTTCGACCCCGGTCATGGATACGCTGTAGCTTGTCATGTTTCCGGAATGGTGGTCGTTGACGAGGGGGAGCGTGGTGAGTGAGCCGATGTATTTCTCCGTGTCAATGCCGCCGAACAACAAGGTTCCCTCAGATGATGAGAGATCATTCTACCAGTCACGATTAGTGGACATTCTGAAGAAGTGACGTTTGCATGATTGCTCCCTTACCAGCCATATACTGAAGGCTTTCCTACCTATAACGCCCTGCGTGACCATGTTGTCGAGAATGGTAGGATACTTGCGCTTCGTCGCCACAGTCTGCGAGAACCCCAGGCCAATCAACCCCGTGCCCTTGACCGTCTGAATCGCCAAGCCAAGCTGCTGATCATTGACCGTCTTCCCATTGATGCTGACGACATCCTGGATGTAGTCTCCCTTGATGTTCTTGCCGTCAAGGTATGTGATATCAAAACCATTGCGGCCGACGACCTTGTACGTTGAGCTGTCGGTCGAGTTGTACGTCTCGGTACACCCCGTCTCATACTGGCGCTGCAACTTCGTGCTCGTGCAGAGGTCAGCCTGCTTGTCGACGATCCACGTGTCGCTGCTGCCGGTGTCGACGTGCAGCAGCGCCTTCTGCCCCGGTGTGCCGATTTCGACTTCCGAGTAGTACCCGCCGCCCGTGATGTTGTTGAGCGCCGCGAGGGTGAGGGTATCGCGGCGGGTGATTTGGACCAGGTCTACGGGGAGCTGGATCTTGTGGAAGTTGGCCGAGATGACTTTTTGTGAGATGGCCTCCGACGCCAGGGCCGCGAGGGCGAGCGTCGTGGATAGCTTCATCCCTGTGAACGGGAGGGGGCCAAAGCTACACTCCCTCGAGAAACGGAGACTAGGTGTCGTTGCCTGCGGCTTGAAGATCGGGGCCCCTTGTTGTTTATGTCTGCTCCACCCCCGCAGACTGCTTCCTATGCGGAGAAGCTTACCCTGGCAGACGGCTGTATAGGTATTCGATACACCGGGGATATGGGTCGTTAGCAACAGGAGGCTGTCGAGACTGCAGGTGAAGGAAGAAGGCAGGGTATCGCCGGCCGGACAGTCAGATGCCAACGGCGACGGGATCGCACGTCCTTTTCTGTCAATGGCAATGGCGGGAGCTCCTAGTACAGCCGCAAAAATGGGGAAGAAGGCCTCTTGTGGCCACGCCTGGCAGGGCTACCTGGGCCGTTGGAGCTAGCCTGACTGCATAATAGACCTGGCGCCACCTCGAGGGTTCGTTGTTTTTACGAGATTTGGAGATTTGGGGTTGATAGTCTGGTCGCGCCAGCCCCGAGAAGGTTAGAGAGGCACAGCAAAACACCCAAGATGGGCACGACGGGTTCCTCGGCTCTGTACTTGGCGGCAAGGGAAATGGGGCTATGGGGCCATGGGTGGGATATCATGATGGACACGAGGTGGAATGCTCGCAATCAGGGGCTTTGTTGTTTTCTTGTCGCATTCTTTGTGTGGTCGATTTTGCTTGGGAGGATGACGTGGGGAACATGCCAACACAAGTTGTAAGGTAAGTGGTTAAATGAGATGATGTGAAATGGGTGAAACTATTTGGTGGGAAAGTTGCAGGATCAAAGACAAGCAGAGACAAGTCGCGGGCCGATTTGACATCTTGGCATATCCGGGGTGCTTAGTCACTCGGGATTTTACGAGGTGAACAACCTGTCGATGGGTGTTTGATCCCTTGCTTCCAGAATTTTGGTAACACAAGATGCTTAACCTCTTGATAATCTGTTTTGCTCCTTGAACTATGAATGCTGGACAAACACGTCGGCTGATGAGATACATTTACCGCTTGTAAGGAATCTAGGAATCCGAATAGTACCCATGCCCCTACGGGAAGGCACTCAACAAGGCCATCATCTATCATGACCATGCTGGGGCTTGTATCAAACCGTGTTTGTGATTCTGTTCAAAATATTCCGAAGTGACTAGGCTACATCGCCTTTCTGTTCCAGTATCTAGCCACAGCTTAGATAGTCTAGCTGTACACTGCCATATCTCAAGCTTGTTTGTCCCCAGAAACGCCTGTCCACGCCATCGCAATGAAGAATCTCAGAAATCGGAACGAGGTGCCATCTCAGGTAGCTATGGGCGGGCCCAGAGCTCCATCCGGCAGGACGAGCTGCACAGTGTTGTGTTCCGCCTCCTTCCTCAGCTTCCGCTCCGCCGCCGCCTCCTTGATGCGGCGCTCCTCGTCAAGCTTTGTATTCGCGTCCACGGCCAGGAGCTTCATCTGATACTTCACATCTCTAGTGTGGATCGAGTACCATCCTTGATGGGGCTTGCAGCGCTTCTTGTCGCAAATGTTCTTATCCTCGCCGCTCAGCCGGCTGCCGACGTCCAGGTTGCCCGCCTTGTAGACTTCCTTGGCCTCGTCCGATTTGAGCCAGTTGGCAAAGGGGCCTACGACGCCCACCTGGTCGAGGCGGTAGTCGTAGCCGCACGCGGCGTCCTCGAACTGCTTGGAGGCGATGAGGGCCTTTCGCCGGTCGTTGGACCACTCGAGGAGCTGGAGCATCTTTTGGCAGAGCTGAACCTCTTCGCCCAGCTTCTTGCGTTCGGCAGCCGAGACTGTGAGAATGTCCTTCTCCTCCTGGGTGAGGTATGCCGGTATAAGATTCTTAGTCTTGGATTCCGGGCTTTCAGCTGCAATGAGTAATTAGTCAAAATCCGCACTCCAGTTGGGCCGTTGAGCTCATTTACGTACCTCCGACGTTCTTTGAAGCAAACGGCTTGGTTTGGACCTTCCATCTGCCATCGTCCGGATCGATGGCTGCAAGCTTGCTAGCTAATAGACCCATAGCTTCCTCCTGTGTGAGTCCGTTCTGTGAACCACTCTTGGACGAATGCTTCTTGGGCAGGGCGGCGATGTGCTTCTCCCAGAACAGATGCGCGTGCTCATCGCTGCAGAAGACACTGCTGTTCTCCGGACCATCGTAGAGACGTGCCGCCTTCATGCAATTCCGGTAGGAGCACGTCTTCTTAAAGAGACTGACGTTTTGGTCGCCGTCTGAGCAGTTAGGACAGACGAAACGCTCGATGAGGTTCTCGCCGACCTCCTTGCTCATGCCGATACACTCGCCGTGAAACCAGTCGTCGCACATGTCGCACGAGATCATGAATCGATGGTCGTCTGGACCTCGGCATATGCAATACGGTCCGTTGTCAGATTCCTCATCCGAGCCTCCTGCCAAGTCGTCGTGTAGATTTGCAGATGATGTCGTGGACCCCGCGTCAGTCTGCTTCTTGGGCTTGCTTGGTTTCGAGGGACCGCCCTTGAGTCGCTTCGGAACCTTCTTGACCGCAGCGGTTCCCTTCTTCTTCGGGCCCATCTTTTGAGATTCCGATGGCTTCTCGGTGGTTTCCAGAATGGTGGAAGGTGAGAGAGCTCTTCTGGTTGGAGGCGGAAGCGAAGAATCGGGTTGTGAGGAAGGAGCAGTGTTTGAATTCGTTTGTTCTCCCTCTGCATTTTGAGGTGTCGTTTGAAGCATGGTGGGAGCATGGCCGGGCGCGTCTGCCATCTCGAGATCCTCATCCTCGCCGCCTTTGATCTTTGGCTCCACGTCTGAATCCATGGCTTCCAACATGTATTTTACAGCAGCGACAGTCTAAAAGTGGAACATGCGTATTAGAATCGTAGCGCAAGAACAAACAATGACTTTGATAGAAAGTAAAATGAAAGACAGTTTTGTTTGTTGCGCGATGGAGGGTGTTGAGGTTCACTTGAGTGAAGTTACAGAGTGAGAGTGAGAGTGAGAGTGAAGGGCCCATTAAGAAAGACCCACAACAACCTCGGTGAAATGGGCATGTACTCGGTCTGTTTCGGTGAACTACACAGGAGGGAAGGAACGCCGCATCAATGGTTCTTCCGACCCACAATATTTTGGAAGATGGCCCGAGCTCACCGAGAGCTTTTTGGAGTGTTACGATTTTCCAATGACGAAGGATCCCAGACTTCCCGGTCATATTAGAGCACCTCGTTGATTAAGCCTTCAATTACCTCAGCCATGTCGCAAGCCACCACGAGGCTTCTGTGGAAGTCCCTTTCTTCTACAACTTCGACACAATGCCGGCGATGCATTTCCCAAGCGACGTTCCCTAAGCAGACCCGGCCGACTGCCGCCGCGCCGAGCATGCTCCAGATAAGACCTTCGCCGGCGCAAAGGAGGACGAAAGCGTACAAGACTGTGGAGGAGGCAAAGAGCAGATACAGAGCAGGGGTATGGTCTCTTCCCAGCGTACTTGGGTGTTGTTGCCATTGAGAGTGGCCATGCTGACTGGATTTCTGAACCAGCCCTTTTCATGGAAGGCGGGCATGCTGTTCGTCGGAACCGGTGTCGGTCTGACGTGGTACTTTGAGACCGAGAAGCAGCGCATGGAGCGCAAGCGCATTGCGGAGGCGACAAAGGGCATGGGCCGGCCCAAGGTTGGAGGACAATTCGAGTTGACAGACCAGGACGGCAATAAGTTCACTAGCGAGGATATGAAGGGCCGCTACGCACTGGTACGTGGAGCCATATGGTATCTCTATCACGGAGATAGATAAGAAAAGGGGCGGGAGAGAAGACTGACATTGCCTTTCGCCACAGGTCTACTTTGGCTTCACGCACTGCCCCGACATCTGCCCCGACGAACTCGACAAGATGGCCCAGATGTACGACCTCGTCGAGAAGCAGCGCCCCGGCTCCGTCCTACCCCTCTTCATCACCTGCGACCCGGAGCGCGACACCCCCAAGGTTGTCAAGGAGTACCTCTCCGAGTTCCACCCCAAGTTCATCGGCCTGACGGGCACCTACGACGAGATCAAGGCCATGTGCAAGCTGTACCGCGTCTACTTCAGCACGCCGCAGCACGTCAAGCCGGGCCAGGACTACCTCGTCGACCACAGCATATACTTTTACCTGATGGACCCCGAGGGCGATTTCGTCGAGGCGCTGGGGCGGCAGCACTCGCCGTCCCAGGCGGCCAAGATTATTCTGGATCATATGAACGACTGGCAGGGAGGGTGGAAGAAGGAGTAGGTAGTATCTGGAAGAAAGACTTGATGAAGGCGCGGCTGTATCAACTTGTGTAATATGTACCATCAGCTGTTCTATGGATAGACCTTTGAGCCATCGTTGCTCCAAGACCACTCAATCACACTGTAATACCATTGAAAGCACACAGCCGACAGAACCATTTTCGGGGTTCACCTCATGACCTTATCGATTTACTACTTATTGGAGATTCAGTGTGTATTGCTCGTGGACATGGATACGGAAATGGATGCCCAGCAATTACAGCTCGGGAAATTATTTCCTCAAGCAGGGCATGTCCAAGCTGCGACCCTTCAACATTGATGCAAAATGCCGAGCAGGCAAATAAGAAAAGAAGTTGTCAAGAAAGACTTGAGCCAAGATTTACTCAGATGTACCGAGAAACAGCTTACTCTCGATGACCAAGTCTCATCTATTACTGGCTAGTTTCAAACCGTTGCATTCAACAAAGGCGCAAGACGCACCCCGCGGCTCTCTGCAGACTGCAGCGGGCAGGACATGAGGTCGAGACTTGGCCGCTAAAATTAGCGAGCGGAGAGCATTGGACGGCAAGGGTAGGTTCCCTGCAGGGGACGGTACCTCAGAGCTCAGTCAGTGTTGACCGTTATCCGTTATCCGTGCCCGCCGTTCCAACCTCAACCGTGCCGAACGACCTCGACTCATCATCACTCTTACATCCAGAAGCAACACCCATTTCCTTTCACGTTCTAGCATGCGGCATATTGGAATACCCGAATTGATTTGAAGGAATTGCATTATACGTCATGAGACAGGCAGTCAAGGTTACGGGCCTCGGTCGGCTCCTTTTGAGGCCACTCACTACTTCACCGACACCATTTAGATGCGCAGCTGCCGGTATCGGGCGTCACGAGAGAGGGCTTTCCGGGCTGAGGAGAGTTACGCTGCCTTCGACGAGCTTATCGTATGTTAAGACTGTCGGCGCGGGGCGGTGGTATAGTAGCAAGAAGCCGGTTTTCGAGGCGGGCGAAGCTCCGTCGTTTGCATTTGCTTTTGAGTGAGTCAAGCCCAATGACGCGAGGTCGTGCAGCTCTTTGGGAGCCACGTATGGCTCTGGAGCCCCAGAAAATTACGATCGAGAAACCCACCAATGACCATGAAGTTACCGTGACTAACGGTAGAGCAGCATCGATGGCGTTCTGTTGCATGTGGCCAAGCCTATTCCCGGGGCCGCCGAGTCGCTCCAGTACCTCAACGACAACAACATCCCCTTCATCCTCCTGACCAATGGCGGAGGCAAGCCCGAGGCCGTCCGGGTGAAGGACTTGAGCGACAAGCTCGGGGTCAAGCTGTCGGTGGACAACTTTGTCCAATCCCACACTCCCTTTCAGGAGCTAGTGCAGGGGCCGGAGGGGTTGGGGGACAAGACCATCTTCCTGACGGGTGCGGATGCAAAGAAGTGTAGAGAAATTGCCAAGCTGTAAGTCAGCAACCTTTTGAGAGCTTGTTCGTTCGGCGAACTCAACATCAACTGACAACTCCAACAAGGTACGGCTTCAAGAACGTGGTGACGCCAGCAGACATCATCCACGCCCACCCGGAGGTATTCCCCTTTGAACTCCTCAAAAAGTCAGTCTACGCAGACTCCCACGAGCCCCTACCCAAGCCCATCCACGACGGCACCGTAGCAGACGCGGACGCGCTCAAAATCGACGCCATGTTCGTCTTCAACGACCCGCGCGACTGGGCTCTCGACATCCAAATCATCACCGACCTGCTCCTCTCGCGCGAGGGGCTTTTGGGGACGTACTCGCCCAAGAACGGCGACGCGTCGCTGCCCAACGGCGGGTGGCAGCAGGACGGACAGCCGCCGCTTATCTTTTCGAATGCGGACCTATTCTGGTCGACGACGTATCACCAGCCGCGGTTCGGGCAGGGGGCGTTCCAGGCGGCTGTGGCGGGGGTGTGGAAGGAGGTGACGGCGGGGCAGGCGGAGTTAAAGAGGACGGTGTTTGGGAAGCCGTTTGCGACTACGTATCAGTATGCGGAGCGGGTGCTTGATGCGCATCGGCGGGCGCTGCTGGGTCAGAAGAGCGGCGGCAACGGGGAGGCGCCGCCGTTGAAGACGGTGTACATGGTGGGAGATAATCCGGAGAGCGACATCCGGGGCGCGAATGATTATAGCAATGAGGAGACGGAGTGGGCTTCGTTGCTGGTGAAGACGGGGGTTTGGAGTCAGACGAGGGGCGCGCCTACGCATAAGCCTACGATGATTGTGGATGATGTCAAGGCGGCGGTTGAGTGGGCGTTGCAGAGGGAGGGAAGGTCGACCAGGATCTGAGCATGGGTTGGAGCATGTTGATACTAGAGGCTCCAGCGGATGGTCCAAGTAGCGTATCGTATCTAGGTAGCCGTAGCTCATCGATGAATGGCATGGGGTGAAATGTATCAGTACTCGACTTGAGCGTGGAATACAAGGTAAGATAGAGCTCAATCTCGAGAGATATGCCAAGTGGATCTATCAAGTGAGTGAAAGAGTAATCCGATGGTCAGGACATAATTAATACCTCCTGTTATTAAATTCCGTACTTCGGATCATCCTTGTTATCGTCATACTTGTTATCGTCATACTTGACATCGTCTTATTTAGCTTTGTAGAGTATATTCTTGGAAAAACAAACCGAGACAACAAGCAAGACGAAGCAGTGAGAATGGATAGTAATACTACTACAAATGGATGATGGTGAGAATAAGGTAGAGACTCGGGATGTGATGAGTGGCAAGTCGTTTACCTGCCTTTCAAAGCAAGATATTGCGACTTGGACTCGCAAACAGTCTTCTCCCAGTGACATGGAATCGTGTTTGTTCAGAGGAAGAGATTGGACGGTTGATTTCAGCACATGGTAATTACCGGCATGGCAATTGGAGAACCTACCCAAATGCCATTTCGCCCAGTGCTGCTAGCCAGCGTCTGTTTTGGGGGCGAGTGTGTGTGTGTGTGTGTGTGTGTGTGTCGCCATGTACGTCACATGCAAGACGCGCGCCATGCCTTGAAAAGCAAGGGTCGGGAGCTCCCGACTGGTACAGTAGGGTCCCCCTGACGTCACATTTAGTCTTGTCTTTTAGGGGGTGGTTGCGTGGGTGCGTGGTATTGCCATGGAACTGGGCTGACATGTCGGATGCTAATTTCTGTACTTGATGTTGGTTATGTTTTTCTGAGACCTCGTGAGATGTCAAGTCGGTGACAGAATCCTCCCGAGAGTTTTAGCTGGTGGTGATGGAAGAGCGAATTGGTGTTAGTGCGACGATAAGAACAACCCGACCCTTGCTCTGTGGCAGAAAGCGAAGCTAACATGTGCAACTGGCCGAGCTGAGGTGGGCGGAAGTCGGTGGGATACCTACCAAAGTTGTGCGGTTGTCGTCGGGTACGAAGTACAGGTGCGGCACTGCGGGACAATGTACGGTCTAAAGTGCGCTACAAGAAACTGGGACCAATGACATGATCGGGACCTCAATCCACTGGAAGCGAGCAGGGATGGCGGCGAGGGTGCACCTGACCACTTCAAGCTTGTAGTGGAGGTCCACTGCAGGAGCTCTCCCCAGTGGTCCCCGTCCGTCCCCACGGCTCGGTCAACCAAAGCGTGCAACGGGCCCATCCAATAACTAACCTACCTTAGGTAAGTAAGTACCTTACGGAGTACAACCTCACCAGAAACCTGTCAACCTCGCACCACACGACTAGTTGCCCTTTTGCTGCGCCTGCAATTCGCCTAAACGACCGCTCTCAACCTGTCGTGTTGTGCCTTGTCTTGTCCTTCTTGTTTATCCTTTTCACTTCATCTGAACACCCTTCTTCTTCTTCTTCTTCCGTAAATCCTCCTCTTCCAGAACCCCCCTCCCAACTTTCCAAGCCAACCCAACCTGCAGGCCTCCCCCCGTCACCCCTCACAGTTGGGGTCCAATCTGACCCGTGTCGCCTGCCTGCCCCACGATAAACCCCTCCGTGTCTTTTTTACCTTACGCCGGGCCCGATAAGAACTTCCAGCACCCGACTCCGTAGTACTCGCCCTTTATCGTGGGATTCCCATTCTCTGGCACCCCCCCCCTCCCCTCCTTCATAGGCAACGAGCCTAACCTGCAATCGCAAACTGTCACCTCTCACCTCCCCAAAGGAGGATAACCTCGATTTTTTTCACCGACGCACACTGCAATCCCCTGTCGTCTCACGCGAGCACAATTTCTCTATCCGTATAGCCGCGAACTAGCACTACCCGACTTTGCGCGCGCGACTCCTCTCAGCCTCTCATAAATACTGTTGCGCCCGCTTCTTCGTGTGTCTCGCCTGCCAAGATGTCGTCCTCTTCCTCGCCCCAGATCACTGGACAGCAACAGCCCCTGCGATCAGCCATGAAGACGGATGAAGAGTGCGCTTCCAACCCTGGTAAAGGTCAGTCCAAATAAACGTCTGGCTTCGTCCCATTTTAAAACCTACCTGCCTATCTACAGTCTGCAGGCTCGGCATCCGCATCAAGTGGTATCGTGTCATCGCGGTAGTGATGGGAGAATGAGGGATCGCGCATACGCGGCTGGCAGTCGAGCCACGATAGTGACTTGTTTTCATGTCAATGCCTGCCTGCCTGCCCCGCGTCACTTAGGAATACTTTGCCGCATGCCGCCGCATCACACTTTCCCGCAGACACGGCTTGATGGACTGGTATCTTTGCTGGGCTTATGACTTGAGAGAAAAACTACATGATTTACTAACCATTTCGCAGTCGTTCAAATCGCTGAGCCAGAGGCCGACGCTGTCGCTCCGCCTCCAACTGCCCCGCCTTCCGATCATCACCACAAGAGACAGTACGCCGCCAACATGGCCAAGAGGTTGACAGGTCGCATGGGCCTCACCAGCTCCTCATCCTCTCGCTCTTCCCCCGTCATGGAGCCATCGCCTGGTCCGTCTTCCGACGATGCTACCGCTGCTGCTGCCGCCGCCGCTCAACCTTCTCACCACCATCATCGCCACGGCCACAAGGCCCACTACGAGAGTCAAAAGCTACTCGCCCAGCTCAACGACTGGTTGGAGCATGAAAAAAAGAAGAAGGCTGCCCGCAAGAGCAAGACCTCGCCTCGACGCCGCTCGCCGCAGTCCAAGAGCAAGAAGGAACGATCTTCGGCATCAGAGACAGCAGACCCCACAGCTCAAGCCGCTGCTCCTCGCTCACGCTCAGACTCCATTGACTCCGATTCCAGCGACGTTTCGTTCGATAGGCTGCAGAGGATTATCGAGGACAGCATGGCTTCCATGGGAATCAACGCGGTCCCTCAAATGAGTCCCAAGGTCGGCAGGCGCCCCTCTCTTCGCCACAAGAAATCATTGTCGCGTAGCATGCTTCATAGGACGGCGAGCTCCGACACCGATTACATTGGCGATGACGTTGTGGTACCAACCTGCGACGCAATTCTCGATAACTCAAAGACTCTCAGCTACAGTGGTGGTGGCAAGAGCACCGATGATCTGACCCTTGCTGGCCAGGCGGACGAGAAGGAGAAGGCCTGGGAAACGTTCAAGAACGAGATCGTGCGTCTGGCGCACACACTGAGAATCAAGGGTTGGAGGAGAGTCCCCCTGGACAGTGGCAACAACGTCTTGGTGCAACGTCTCAGCGGAGCCTTGACCAACGCCGTCTACGTCGTCTCTCCCCCTGAGGATCTCGAGGAAGTACCCGGCAAGAAGCCCCCGCCAAAGCTCCTTCTGCGCATCTACGGACTGGAAGCCCTCATCGATCGCGAGAACGAACTCAGCGTGCTCCGGCGATTGGCACGGAAGAAAATTGGCCCCAGACTCCTTGGGTGCTTCACCAACGGCCGATTCGAAGAGTACTTCAACTCCATCACCCTCACTCCCAATGACCTGCGCGATCCCGATACCTCCAAGCAGATTGCTAAGCGCATGCGGGAGCTCCACTTTGGCATCGACGTCTTGGAGAGGGAAAAGGACGAGGGTCCCGCGGTGCTCAAGAACTGGGATGCCTGGCTCGGCAACGTCGAGAAGAAGATTTGCGCTCTCGACGAGGGCGTACGGAACGGCAACTGCGTCTTCCGCGATCGCGGTTACGTGTGCGGTGTGGAGTGGAAGCAGTTTAAGGAGCTTTACGACAAGTATCGTGAGCTGGCTCTCAGCGCCTACAAGGGCCACGCCATCCGCGAGCGTCTCGTCTTTGCCCACAATGACGTGAGTACACCCAACCTCTCTCTCTCTCTTTTCCCCCTAAAAGTCAAAGTCAATCACCAGCTAACACGCTCACCCAGACCCAATACGGCAACATCCTCCGTATGCGCCCCGAAGACGAGAAATCCCCCCTTCTCAAGCCGGCAAACGAGCACAAGCAGCTCGTCGTCATCGACTTCGAGTACGCAGCCGCCAACGTCCCCGGCCTCGAATTCGCAAACCATTTCACAGAATGGTCCTACAACTACCACCACGAGTCCCTCCCCTTCGTCTGCAACACGGCAGTCTACCCAACCATCCAAGAACAGCGCCGCTTCCTCAAAGCCTACGTCGAGCACCGCCCGCAATACACCCACGGCGGCGCCTCCACGCCCCGCCTCACCCCCGTCCCCGTCGACGGCAGCGGCAGCACCGGTGCCAGCACCCCCGCACTCCTGCCCACCTCCTCCTCGTCCTCCATTGTCGAATTCATGCTCGACGCCCGCGTCCCGCCCAACCACTGGAAAGAAGAAGAGCGCCGCGCAGAAGAAGCAGTCGAGGCCGAAATCAAGGAACTCTACGAAGAAACCCGCCTCTGGCGCGGCATCAACAGCGCGCAGTGGGTTGCGTGGGGCGTCATCCAGGCTAAAGTCCCCGGCTTCGAGTCCCAGGAGGAAATCGAGCAGCAGGAGAAACAGGCGCAGAACGAGGCTGCCGCGGCGGCTGGCGACGCGGACGCAAAAGCCGAGGTCCAGGCTGCTGCGGAGGCCGAGGCCGAGGATGAAGGGGATGAGTACGATTACTTGGGCTACGCGCAGGAGCGCGCCTTCTTCTTCTTGGGCGATTGTGTGCTCATGGGGATTGTGAAGAGGGAGGAGTTGCCTGAGGACGTGCAGGCCCGGCTCAAGATTGTGGATTACTGAAAGTTATCTAGAAGGTCCTTGTTCAGCGAGACGAGCCAACTTTTTCCTTCTTTTGCACATAAACCGTTCACAATATACCAAATTTCAAAGGCAAAAGTCATGTAGTAATGCGAGTTGTTTGGCTGTAGTGCGCATCTGATGTATTTCTATGCCATAAAGCGAAAAGAGTCGTCGCAAGGTGTTGTATTGGGCGTAGCTTCTCTATTTCCTCAACGTACCCTAGCAAGTGCCATGCAGCATCGCAATTGCCCCCCAAAAAGCACCTCAGTTCATCTTATTATACCGCTCCCTAGCCCGGTCCTGCACCGTATTCACATACTCGGCATAGCTATTCGTCGTCTTGCGCTGGGCCAGCTCCGCCGCGTCGCCCAGGTTCCCGCCCTCGGCGCCGAGGCCGACACCCTCCTGGTACGCGTGCGTGGCAATCACCTCGGTGCGACCGTCACCGTTGGCACCCAGGCCCTGTCCCGTAGTCCAGCCCATCTTAGCCAGCATTCCCGCGCCCTTGGACTTCGGAGGCGCCGGTGGAGGTGTCTTTTCCTTGGATGCCGCCGCCGTCGCTGCCGGAGGGTTGGTCGACTTGTCGTCTTTGCGCGCTGATTTGGCACCGCCTTGCACAGGGGGGACCTTGGGTTTCGCGGGCTGGTTGAAAACCTCTCTTCGCTCCTTGGCGCGATCGCGGTATTGCGGTGCCGATTCTTCGTTCGCCGCTGTCGTTGGGGGTTGCTCCTCTGCCTGTTTCGCCATCCTCTTGTCGCGGGCAGCTAGTCGCGGCTTGGCTGCCTTGACCTTTTCCTCATCTGCTGTAGCGTTCTTGTGGTTTCTCGACTTTTCGTGCGTGTTGAGATCATCCAGAGACTTGTACTTCATCATACAGATCAAGCAGCAGATCTTTTCGCGGTCCACGTATGATGTTGGCGCTTCTGGCGTGGATGTCTTATCTGAGGCGCCAGCTCCCGGCAAAGGCGCAGATGTCGCGGGGTCCTCAACCGTAGGAGCCCCATTGGGCGATTCCGTCGGCGCGGGGGCTTTCGATAGACTGGCGCCTGTTAAAGAAATCTTGATAGGGCCGGTAGATATCGCGTTCGCGCCGGACAGAGAGATCTTTACCGGCGCGCGCTCTTCAGACTGGCCATCTTCACCAACGGCAGCGGCGGCTCGCTTTCCCTCGTGTATTTCAACATGCCGTTTCTGCCAAAACGCCATTTGTCCAGCCATCGGCACCGACTTCTTGGTGGAAGAGGCGGGCAGGCTGCCGTCTGCCTTGCGTTTCTTGCCCTTCTTCGCCTCTTCCGTAGCATCCCCTTTGCTTCCGTCTCCAGACATGCCGCCGGGAGGTACCTCGGTAATCACTTTCTGGCTGGGATAGACGTGAGGCTCCCAGTACTTGACCCGAATAGCCGGGTTGAAGAGCGGGTTGAAGGATACTCGGTCGTTGAACCTGGTCACTTCCCTCAATTCCGGCACGAAGACGCCGAGATGGATGGTTGAAACTGTCACTGGTTTCGAGGCAATGGTAAACTCGCGCATCATCTTGAACTTCTTCATGGCCGCCAACGCATCTTCCACGGTCCAGAATTCAGCAAATCCAAAGTTAAATGACTCGTTCGTCTCCTGGTCACGCATCAAGAATGTGCGGTGCAGGGAGCCAGGCCTTGCGCCGTAGCCAGATGCATCGCCAGTCGGGGCAGTGGACTTGAGCTTTGGCCCGTCGCCCGAGTTCTTTGCTGATGCTTGCTTTTGCACGAGCTCCAGTTTTCCAGCTCCCGCCGAGAACACATCCTCGGTAACGGAGGGCGCCAAAGGGAAGAAAACCAAAATTTGAGAAGGTGTATCCGATGCATCGCTCTCGCCAGTCAACAAGAACCGGTATTGGGACGGATCTGGTCGGGTCAGTACGGGTCTCAACTTCTGCAAGGATTGCTGAGCGTGTATACCTGTGGGTGGACCACCGCAGTTTTTGCAGCGGCTCCTTGTCGCATAGTTTGAAAAGTCGCAAGTCGGACAGCTCCAGTTAGCGGCAGTTCCAGCGCGACTTTCTCGCTCGGCGTCATCGCGGTTCCTCGCGTAGTGGATATAAATGAGGGTCATGCCGTCCGTGGCATCATCAACCTCCCCGCTGAAGAAGTTGATAACAAGCTTAGGGTAATTTCCTTTGACAAACTCGACCGCTTGCTCAACATGCTCGAACTGCGCGAAAGCGCGACGCTTGCCTGGTATGCGTGTGAGAAAGTGTGGGTGAGTGAGTGGGTTGAGGGACAGGTGGCTTACCTCGCCCAGCCGAGGGAATGCGAACATCTACAGATGGATATTGTGACAGAGCAGACTGCTTAAAGAGACAATCTCGCAGCGTCTCGAGAGACAAATCGGAGGGAAGGCCTTCCAGGATCACAGTATCACTCGGAGTACCAGCTTGTCGAAGAGGCGATGTAGAACGATCGCGACGAGGATGGCGATCTGGGCTGCCACCTGGAGAGGCGGAAAAATGACGAAGATCCTCGTCAGGACCACGTCGGGCATCATCGCGGCGAGTGCCATCGTCGTAGTAAGGGCGAGAGTAGCCCCGGCCACCTCGATCGTAACGACGTGATCCGCGGTCGTCGCCGTCATGTGGGTGAAGTAGCGCAGCGTCTTCATCACGGCGATCCATATAGTCATCCCGACCACCGCCTTGATCTCCCGATCTAGGACGTGACTCGTGGGCCTCACGCGGCGGTCCATGGTAATAACGGTCGTAGTCTCTCGCGCGGTATTCTGCAGTCTCACGATCCCAATTCCGGTCCCGATCCCAGTCGCGCTCGCGACGACGGGTATCCTCAGAGGCGTAACTGTCGTCGTCGTATGACAGCTCGAGGTTATTCCTGGGGGGAGACCTAGAAGAGTCTCGTCGTCCCGTGGGCAAGTTAGCAGAAGCTCAACCCAGCCAGATGTACTGCAGATGGTCATGTCCTCCGCAGGCTCAGCTTAGTCTCTTTACCCTGCCGCGTTCGAAAGCCGTCGTTGTCTGAATACTGTTGTTGATCTCGTAGAGGGGATCTTCGTCGCTCGTGCGGTCCCCTCTCGCGCGCGCGATGGTCGTCCTCGTACATGGTCGCGGATCGCAGGAAGGGGTGTGTCCGGTCTCTTATGCGCGCTGATTCGGGCGTGAACTTGGTTGGGTTTGATGTGGTCCGGAAAGAAGTAGAAGAGGAGGAAAAGGAAGAGTAAGTAAGGCGCGGTGCTGTCCCTCGTGAGGCGAACGACAAGACCGTGCCTTTATGCTTCAACCTGGTATTGGTGGAACGACAAAGGGCGACGGGCCTCTGCAATGGGCTGCGGGCATGCGTGAAGGCGGGAATGAGGAAGGGATGGTCCACACACGCTGGGCCTGGCAGAAGCTCAACCCTGGCCATATTTGTGGTCGAATTGCGGCTGCCTTTGACGGACTTACGCCTTATCTATTGCTTAGTCAAGCGGGGTCGTCGATAAGGTAAGGTTGATATGGCCCTGATCCGCGCTCCTTCATCCTTGTACCTTGTACCTACGTACCCATACACCTCGTCCTCCCCACGCTCAGCACTGCCATGTGTGAGGTAATTTTAACCCAATATCATAAAAGAGTTGAGCATGCTGTTGGTATCTGAGAGAGGCTTGTTGATAATTTGAAAGACGTTTCATTGAATATTCAACTAAGAGTTCAGTCGTGTTGACTATACTTCTTCAACTTCAAAAGGCTCGTCGTCATCTTGGATACTTACACGGTCTGAACCCCACCATCTACTTCTGTCATCAACTACGACTCAAAAGACCAAAAAACATCCTTGCCGCCTCCATTGCTCGCGCATTCCATCGTGTAAAGTCATGGAGGACCAGGATAAAGGGCCGTGGGAGGTCTCCGAGGGCTCTTGCTACGTTGCCCTCACCTACGATCTCCTCGACGCCTCAGCCATCATGAACCGAGTCCGCTCACCACAAGCCGGCGCCATCGTCCTCTTCTCCGGCACAACACGCGACACGTTCGGCGACAAGCCCGTCAAAGAATTACAGTACAGCGCCTACACACCACTTGCCCTCCGCACAATGATGTCCATCGCCAAGGTCATCCTTGAGAAGCACGGCTTAAAGGGCGTCGCCATGATCCACCGCCTGGGAACGGTTCCTATCGGCGAAGAGAGCATCTTGATCGCGGTATCGTCGCCGCATAGACAGGCGGCATGGAGGGCTGGAGAGGAGGCTCTAGAGGAGTGTAAGGCAAAGGTTGAGGTGTGGAAGCGGGAGGAGTTCCATGGCGAAGAGGGCGTGTGGAGGGCGAATCGAGATGGGATTGCTGGGCAGAAGGAGGCTATTGGGGATCAGAGTCATCCGAAAAGCTCTAATTCAACTGAAACATGAAGTCTTGGGAATTTCAACATTATTTCTTTCAGAATAGGCATCGCCTTTGGACAGGTTGCAGACTGCCTCTATCCGAATTGGGGAGTTAGTCATTGCACGAAATGAGCTACTCGCAACTCCATATGTAACATCCTTGCCTGCCAACATCTGCTGGAAAACCGTGCCAATCGGTCAAGCATCAAGCGTATGAATTTGATGAACCTTGTGGGAAGCAACGACTGCGACTTGCCAACAGTACTCGCAAGGCCCTTACCTTATGTCTGAAAGTGTCATCGTACCTTAGTCGAGGAGTCCTGCTGATATTGCCCCCAACTAGGCTAACCAACCACCACCTGACGTTGTCTTAAAATCTTCACAGCTGCAAATACCCATCCTTGAAGCAGCGGTGACGGTCTCGACGGTCTACTCGCTCTACTTGTCTGCCTGTACCACTTCTACTAATGCTAGTACCGGAGTGGTCCTCAGCCGTATACTTTTACATCTTGATTGATTCTGTTTTACTCAGTCATGGTGAGCGTGTTGTCTAGATAAGTATTGGCCATGTCGAGAAGCTTGCTAAGCAGCTGATTGCATAGTTGGTTGATGTTTCCCTTGATCTAACCTTTTGACATGCTCTTCCTATCGACGAGCTCTTCGAGGGCCAGAATCCTCGATCAGCCAAAACTCACGACAGCCAACTTTCCGAACATCCAGTTCGAATCGTCGACGTGAAATGTGAGACTTAAATTCTTTATTCCGGCTTTCTAGCCCATTATACCCAAGGTAAGGTCATTCATTCGACGGCTGCTTGGGGGAAAAGCTAACGTATACCAACGACATGGGGAGAATCAATGTCTGTACCACTGGAACCGGAGGAACGGTTTACAATGATATTGAGAAAGAAATATCCCTTTGTTACTCAACAAGAAGACCAAGGTCAAGTCATCTTATTACTCAGGCGTTTTTCTATGGTGTACTTCATCTGGGGCCAGCGGTAGCGTCCCCCACCAAGACCGCCCGCAAGTGGACCACGATAGCTTCACAAAAACATCAAAAACATACAACACCAGGTATTCGCTGGTCGTCACCGACCCAACTACTAATCCGGCCCTCATTGGCTTGTCTATGGGAGAGCGGACGGGATCCCGAATTTTCCAATGGGTATGGTCGTATGTGAAGGTATCGTGAGATCTTGGGAACTGTGACGGCTGAGACGCCACATGGGGAGAGACACAAGTCAACTCCACAACGACCTTTTTTCATTCTCTGTGTTTTCAGTAGTTTAATTTCGGGGTTAAATTTGTTTTCAGTTATCCGGAGTTACCAGAAAAGCCAGCAGGTGGTGGCTTCTGGTTGAGGCTGGTGGAGCAGATTTGCGCCCCAGGAAGCTTCGTATAGCAAACCAGTGTTGGAACTCGCGACGGCGGAACATGTTATAGCCAATCGAGCTGCGTCCTATGTAGTAGTCAACTAGCTCTCCCCCAGGGGCCGATATCAAGGGCCATTCGAGTATTGGATAACGCCTGCCGCTTGCTGCAAATGCGTCACAAGAAACCAGTCAAGAGGAATCAGCCAAACCAAGCAAGACCCGAGACTCCACAAAATCAAACATCTGGTATTACACAAGTCACTACTTTTACTTCCGCGTCTGTCTGTGGACTATGTTTAATTCCTTGATTTTCTGCGAAATTCGGCAATGATTAGATGGAAACTCGGGCTATCCTTGAACTACCTGTGGAACAGGAGGCGCCTTTGTTCTCCCTTAAACCCCGTGCGCGTTACGCGATTCGAATAACTATTACTTCTTCCACCTTTCAGTCCTTCTGATTCGCATAAGTGGCGTGCTGTCCAAGCGACATTCTTCACACGTACTGCTTGATCGAAGCGTCCCTGTCGCGGGTCTCCGTCGGCGACCGGGAGATCCTGGCCAAGCAACTGCGACGGGGTTGAAAAGGGCAGGCTTTTACAAGACGAAAGTCGGGCCTCGGATGAGACTGGGCCCGTACTGGCACATCCATCTGCGATGCCTATATACATGATGCTGTGTAAATCTTCAGAAGTCGAACGTCGGTAGCTAGCACCTCCGATCACGGAAAACGGCGTTCGTCAATCGCCGTGCTGCCAGAGCGTCTAAGGCCATTGGTCCATGACACATATCCCACCTGCATGAATGTCTTCATCGTGCCCAGGGGTACAAAGTACATGGCTGCATTCAGACGCCCAAAGTCAATATCTCGCGGACTCAAAGAAATACTATCCATCCACATCAACACCATTCTATCTCTTTTCCGTATGAATCAAGTCCTATGAACTCGTCTACATTTATTCATACCTTTTCATTGTAAGTTCAAAATGGCCATCAGCATCAAGATTCTCCAGACAGGGTCAATACGAATCCGCCCCTCCCACCGTCATCAGCCTGCCAATAAAGCTGTACTCCTGCGTCGCCTGTCAGTCTTGCTGGACACATCCTGGACAGATCCGTTGCCTATCAACACATACTTGATCGATCATCCTGAGGGGCCCATTCTGTTCGACTCCGGCGAGTCGCCACACAGTATGGAGCCCGGTTATTTCCCACTCTGGATGCCCTTCTTCCATCTTGCTGTCGATATCGATGTAGGAAAAGATGAGGGCATTGGCTCCCGACTTGAGCAAGACAACCTTACACCGGGTGACCTCAAGGCAGTTGTTTAATCCCACCTTCATCATGATCATGGTGACGGGCTGCCCGACCTCGTCGGAGCACCGGTCTGGATCACTGAAGAACATTGGCAGGCGTACAAGACGCCATTTCATGCTACAATGGAAGGAGCCGTTCCAAACCAATGGTCAGCATCTTTCAAACCTTTCATTCTTCAACCAACCGGTGGCCCCATTGGTCCATGGAACCAGAGCTATCCCATCACTGGAGATGGAAAGGTCGTGGCTGTCGACACACCAGGCCATGTGCCAGGATATCTTTCGGTCATTGTTCGTGCTGATGATGTTTCGTATCTCCTACTTGGGGATGCTACATATGATCAGGAACTACTCGACCAGGAGCTTACGGATGGTGTCAACAGCAACCCGGCGCTGGCAGTTGATTCTCTCAGGAAAATCAAAGAGTTCGCTAGAAGCGAAAACGTTGTGCTGCTCCCTGCTCACGACCCTCAAGCAGCTCACCGCCTGACGGAGAAGGTCATTTACAGACCTAGTATGGTCGAGAGCCCACTGAATCAAGGTTCTCTGTACACAACACCCGGGCTGTTGCTGGTGCTTTTCGGGACTGTTGTGTTTTTATGGCTGAAATTGAGACGCGGGCATTGGTAATACATTGCCTATGATTTTCAGCATCCCTGAGTTCAAACCACTACCTACTTTGAACTTGTCAAGCCCCCCTTTCCATCTCCAACAATGGTGTACGCTGTCAGGTCACGAAATGTTTCCATTTTCTTTTCTTAACCGTGTATTATCTATGAAATCATCTTTGTTCTTTCTCAGGACTAAATACAGAAGTCATCTATAGAGGACGTGGAAGGGGCGAACCCAGGTGTGGTGGGGGTTTGACGAGGTACTTGCCTCATCTTTTCTCAGGATGACATTGTAGCCCAACTTTCCACTGACTTGCCGATGCCTGGGATAATCAATCTTCTCTCATCTGTCTCTGGCACACATTCTATTAATGTCTGTCTCTGTATCATCATCGTTCATGCTGACGTCCTCTTCGCGCGGAGTTTGATGCCGTATGCTTTCCAGCAACGTTACAGACGCTGCTCTCTCCATTCAGGGTGTAATTGTTGCATGGTTGCACAGTGGCCATGTCCGGATATCCGTTGGGTGGATTACTGTATAATTGATCAAATCCTCCCTCGATCCAGCTCAAATTGACCTCTTGCCATGGTGTCGATAACCGGATCTGATCGTCCAATAACGCCTGAGTGAAGTCGTATTCGTGAATTGGATCGAACGTAGCAAGACGTGAAGCACTGCCTTGGGGGTCATCAACTCTCTCTGTGCCGGTCTCTGGTACCAGTGACACGACAGATGCGTCTCGGGGAGTTGACGAAGTCAGATCCTCAACGCAATCCGCGCCGGAAGTTTTATCCATGATCGATGAGCGCAGGGCTTTTCTTGATACAGTACAGTCGTCTCCTGGATGCTGTGGGCCGTGGTCTTCTTTCGTCTCAGCAAGCTTCTCTTGAGCAAATGTCTCGAAGAACCCTAGCATTGCACGCCTTTTGGCGCTGTCGAAGGAGGCTCCAGCAATTTCTTCTAGTTTTGAGAAGAACCGTTCATTTATGCCAGAGTCATTATCGTGGGTGAATATCTTCTGGAGATGACTGTGTTGCACAATGCCGTCATCGTACTGTATCCTGTAGACTGTAGGAAATGTCAGTAATTCTTCTCATCAACCCCCAAAGATATCGATGCGTGAACCGGTGAAAACGTACAAGGGTCTGGAATGACAGTACAGTCCGGGAATAGTATGCGGTAAATTTTCCTCCAATTCTCTTCCTCCGATCTATCTCCTCTTGCCCGCTTTCTGCTTTTCAATTTCTTCAGCTGGTCTTTGTTGAAGCCTTCGATGAAGAAATCTTTGACAAGATTGCATGGTTCATCTAGCTGAGCATGCTTTGCCGAGTCAGCTTGATTGTCGAAGACTTTGCCGCAACGTAGGCAGTGGGCTTTTTGCTCGTGATGTCTGTATAGATGCTCTCTAGAGGCAAAACCACCGATCATTAGTCTCGGCGAGCTGCCAATTGCAAAGAGAAACTTACTTCAGTCTGTGAGTGG
Organism: Colletotrichum godetiae; assembly: GCF_030913485.1. Lineage (NCBI taxonomy): Eukaryota > Fungi > Ascomycota > Sordariomycetes > Glomerellales > Glomerellaceae > Colletotrichum > Colletotrichum godetiae. The sequence goes on along the minus strand of NW_026851249.1, from coordinate 800,435 downwards.
AGGGAAAGTGGCGAGTACACGACAGAGTTTCTCCGTACACTGCCGGATTGAACTTGAGGTATGGGCAAGCTAGCTTGACTCCCTTAGATTGCGATGCTGCTGGAAGCCTGGTCGGGTCGGAGCACGGTGGCCCAGAGAAGCCAGTATCATTAGATGTCTTTGGTGTCTGGGGAAGATCCTTCTTCGTGCGGGCCTGTTTCTCGCCAGTCGTAGCAGACGACTCACGAGGCTTGATCTTATTCATGTTATCTGTTGAAAGCCCACGCGATTCAGCGGGCTGAAATGAATCGTCCTGCGTAGGAACTGCTCTTCTCTCAGTGATTTCGCCGCGTATCGCCATAGCAAGTGTTTTACACGGAATAGCAGAACTCTTGCCGTCCTTCGGTGCTTTCTTTAGGTCAAATGAAGCCGTATTTTTCGGCCCTCTACCACGAGGAACAGGCACGAACTTGGTAACATAGTCGTTGGAAGGAAAGCCAGACTTCGCTTTGCCTGAAGCGTTGCTCCCGGGCTGTCCTGGGATCGCTGTGGAGGTACTTGATCCGTTTGACGCGCCAAGTGTTAACTGGCTAAGCTGTTGTGATAGTGTGACTGCGTCATGGAACTCGAATTCATGTTGCCGATTGCTGCGGTTTATCGTTGGGGATGTTGATACTACCGGTTCAGGCGCGACCGGAGTTTCGAATTCTCTTCTTCTTCTTGTTGCTCCTCCTGCCGACCCTCCTCCTCCTTCTCCATCAAAATCTCGAGTCCAACGACCTCCTATGCCCATCGAGTGCCTCCCCTGGTATTTTTTACCTCTTGCCCGAGGCCGGCCGCGGATAGATGGCATCGATCTATCGAGATCATAGCCCTCATCACAATCTCGAGTCCAACGACCTCCTATGCCCATCGAGTGCCTCCCCTGGTATTTTTTACCTCTTGCCCGAGGCCGGCCGCGAATAGATGGCATCGATCTATCGAAATCATAGCCCTCATCACCTGGCATTGGAATCAGGCGGGGTGCGACCCATGTCGATTCTTCCTCATCAACTGATCCACCGGCGCGGATATAATCAGAAACCCTCCGGGTTGAACTAGACATGTTGCCTGAAGTGTATTTACGGATAAATAACGTACGAGAGCCTCTAGAGAGATGAGGCAGCCTGGTGAAACTGAAAGGTAATCATGAATTAACAGAAATCAGGGAGTACAGGCTCTTATTTGGGACGTAAGGCGTCAAGAAGTTGTTCTGCGAAATTTCGCAAATCTCCTTTGCTGCACAAGTCATGCCCAGTCACTGCTGCCTAATAGTTGGTTGTTGCGGTGCCCAAGGCTAGGGGATGCCGTTTGGTGGTTGGATGAGATGCAGCAAGCAACGTCAGTCATGCATGTGCTCAATATGTACCTGTGCGTCATGCCACTGCCACCGGTCCATGGAAGTCATATAATACCCAGACATTCACGCATTTTCTCAAGATGAACAAATACTCCAACTAGGCGCAGCCTCCGACTAATAATCATCCGACAAATGTCTAGGAAGCAAGTCATGGGGGCATAAATATCTTCCTCGGCATCGTTCATTTGAGTATTAGGCATCTTTGCTAATATGTAGCGTCCTCGCCTACGACGTATTGTGCCCGCATTGGAATAGTATCGACTCCGTCATAAATATTCATAGGCTCAATCCTAAATACCTTGTCTTGTCCCTGACTGAGAACTCCAGGTAAAGCTGTCCCAATACCCAGCAAGTCTTCCAACCACGCATCTCCGTTGCCATTGGCAGCCCAGGCCTGCCAGCAAACTCCAGTCGGGTCCATGCCGAGATCAAAGCTTTGTGAGTCCAATGGAATGCTGCGTTGCACCGTTTCTTCCACCGACGGCAAGGAACCCAGAGTCATGACCGGGTCTATCAGCGGCCCAGACATGGAGATTTGCGTTGCTTCCTGAGCCACGTACGCATCATCTCTCTTGCTTTCCAACTTCTCGTCCGGTTTGCCATCAGCCTTCACGCACTGAAGCTTCTCCCTCGAAGCTCCAGCGGACCGTGGCCTCTCAACCTGACTAGACTTTGACATGGGTGTGATGGCCCTGTCCTTGGTGTCTCCTTCCGTAGAATGGCGGAGCATGTTAACGGCGAACCCCCTGAACACGTTCATGAGGTTCCTTCGCTTCTTCTTAGTCAAGCGTTCCCCCACAGCTTCCTCCATCTTAGAAAAGGTCTCCTCCTCTACTGAAGAAGGTATGTCTCTGGTGAAAATGCTTTCGACATCGTCTTGATCCTGTCTTGGCACCTGGCTTGCGGCATTTTGGTCATCGAGAGACGTTTTGTAGACTATGCTCAGTGTCAGTTAGTTCTCACAATCGCACTCGTACTCAAAGTACTCACAAGGATCTGGTATATCTTGATGACTGGGAAAGAGAATCTTGAAGATCTCTTTCCACTTGTCTTGTTCCGTGTCAACTCCCTTTCTGCGCTTCTTACTTTTGAGAAGCTTCTCCTGGGCAGCATCAAATCCCTCGACATCACCATCGCCCTGAATAACTTTGCACAACGCCTGCGCCTTAAGATGATTCCCTACCTCAGCCTCAGTTTTGAAGAGACTGCGACAGCGCGGGCAATTCGGCTTCTGTCTGTGTGTCCTGTGTAAATGCTCTCTACGTCCACGTCCGGTTCAGTCATCACAATTCTGGACACTGTGGGCTCGCAGGGTTTTCAAGACAACTCCAGAAGACGGGTGGGTGAGGACTCACTTCAACCGGTGTGTGGTAGGAAACGCCGCCCCCCGACAGCCCCTTTTCTGGCCATACTTTGACGGATCGTACTTGAGATACGGACAGGCCATCAGCAGCGCGTGTGAGGGCTCGGGCGGCGGATCGAAAGACAATCGGAATGCCAGACCCCGATCCTGATGATAAAGTGGAGGAAACTCAGACTCTCCGCAAGACTCCCGAAGAGTGTGAAACGTAGATGGGCGGTTGAAATCGTTGTTTGGAGTCCGCCCGGGAAAGTCATCATCGTCAGACGGATGATGGGGCCAATTCGGTGGCAATTCAAAGGGGTCGGGTAGAGAGGGACTACCGGTTCCATTTTGAACACCAACATCTTTGCGGTCTTGAGATGACCCCAAGGTTGGAGGTTGCTGTTGCACAGACCAAGGAGGGCAGGACGCCGAATACGGGTTTCCTGCCTGACATCTGTTTGACTCTGGAGCCGGAGCCGGGACTGAATCCACCCTGGTTGGCCGGGGCGCAACCTGTTGTGGTGGAGGCGGCGTCGGCAGACGAGCTCTACGGAACCCGCCATCATACCAGCCACCGTGATATCTAGTCGACCTCTCGATCGGCGCCGGAGCCTGTTCGTGGAAGCCCAGGACCGAAAACCGGTGCGTCAGGGCATCAGTAGGATCGAAGTCCCGGTCGGGCGGGGCATCCCAACATGCATCTCCCATGCTAATTGGTGATAACTTCAAAATTCGGGGAAATCTACAACAAAATGATCCTGTTTTGAGGACAGTACATGCTCGAAGAAAGACCCAATTTCTTTCGGAATTCAGGAAGGGTGCAAAGACGCGGGGGGGGCGGCTTATATGAAACTCGCAGAATATCGCAACTTCGCAATTCTCATCCTACGCAAAAGCGGCAGACCAATGAACTCTGACTGTTTTCGAGGCTACGTCTGCAAGTTTTGGCCGGCCAAAATGGCGTAGCCCTCGCATTCATGTCTTGTCAGGCGAACCACGAGGCAGCCAGCTCAGCCCAGCTCAGCCCAGCTCAGCAGCGATAGTAAGACGGGACACCGACAAGCTAGCAGCAGTGTCCGTTATACGGATATATAGCGCCAAATTGGAAGCCTTCAAAACAGACAGCAATCAATCTGCAAATATCATGAAATTTTCGAGAGCCTCCTTCACCTGGCAGAAGAAAAAGTGCGGCCGTTAAGCACGAGGCGCGAGCGGGTAGATCCTCGACATCAGCAGTCAGCTTGATAGCTGCCCACCACTAAGAGGGAGCTTCCATCTCTGCTTCGTTTCCCTACTATATTCTCGTACTAATGCACCTCAAGAAGCGCACCAAGGCAGAAGTATCGGCTACTACATGAAGAGCAAAAAGACGAAGAGAATGTTGGCGAAACTCCAGGCTAGGGACCCGGCACTTCGGTTATCCGATGTTCTCAAGAAGAAGGTTCCCGGCATCAAGATGGCTCTCATATAACAAGTCGAGCTCGAACATTCTCAAGGGAGCTCAGAGTTTGATCGCGTAAATAAGTGTCTTACCTGGTGATGAGACAACCCCCCCCCCTCCAGCCTGATCTCAGGAATGCGGCGTGCCCGATGGACAGGCACACAGGCACGGCAGTGTACTAAGTTGGCAGGTGGGTGACAAACCAGAATGCTGGTCAAGCCGACGCTTAATGAACACCTCTTGTATCATGATTACTAGGTTTTAAGCTTTTTGAAGAGTATTGTAAAGGAACAGATAAGGTAGACATAGAAAGTAAAGATTACAAAAATGACAATAATTGTAGTAAGAGTAGTAGGAATAGGAATGGGAGAAATAGAGGTAGGAAATCGAGCGGCAAACTATTGTGTCACCAACTTGGTAAGCAAGCAGGCTGGAGCCGCCGGACCACGCCCGCCACCAACCAACACGCAGTAAATGCATTCACTCTGCAACAAGCCGGCCACGGAGGCCCAGCCATTTACATCACAAGGCTCGCATTCCAGGCAATGATGCTAGCTAGTATGCGCATAGTACATGCCCCACGTACTCGATGCAATGCATTATCTCCTACAAAAATCTTGTCTACTACAAATACAGGGCTCCTCCTCCCCTTTCCTTTGCCCATACGCCAAGTGTTTTGTTCTTCTTTGCTCATGCCTCCTTCCTCGAGCATCCCTTCTCCCTCCTCTCAAGTCTGAAGCCCACGTATGGAGTTGCCGCCGAGGCTGGCTGAATGCGAATATTCTGGTCTGAGGCTGGCTCTGTTGAGAGCCTGCGTCTCTGGTGCCGGACAAATGGGCCAATTCAATCACTCGAGGAAGTTTTCGGATCGAAGTCGGAAGGAAAGTCATGATTGATTGCCGCCAAAACGAAGAAAAAAAGTATGCCATGCCATGCCATGCTGACCATTTCATGCCCGCCCGTCCGTCGCCGTGTCAAACCATCTCTCAGAATCGTTTCTTTTTTTTTTATCGCAAAGGTCGCCAAAAAAGGTGTGATGCCAAACAGAAAAATTAGTCGTCAAGTCGCGCTTGAGAAACTCCAACAAGGTCTAGGTGGACAGTCCGTATTTGCCACAGGTGCATTCTTCTAGTTCCGTACCAACGATGAGGGACGAATATCAGGCCATGTTGAAACGTCCGTGAAGTCTACCCTGATCAATGGTGCTCCCATGACGCGTGACTCGTCGAAGCCGCCTCGAAGTCGTGTGTTCGTGTAGAAGAATTAGGTAAACTTGTTTAGTGCCATCATTGGCATGGATGTAATGTGTGCTCGCAAGACGTGACAGTCTTGCAAGCGTGTAGCTGTTGCCGCGGAGATGCGCGAGGGAACAGGGTGATGCCGTGCCATCGATGTAAAACGTGTAGTGCAAAACGAGCTCCGGCGCCCTTATTTTCTTCAGGGGCAATGTGAGTCGTGTAAGCACTGCGAAGGTCGATGATTCAAGAACTTAGTGCTTTCGGACCGGGGAGTACTAGTGTCGGCCAACTTGACTGTTGCTGGCGCGGCTGCGCTCATCCTCTTCCATGACATCGCTCAGGCGAGTCGGGTGATGATGTCTAGGGACAGTCTCCCAGCCTGGAGCCGCATAGCCCGAGCCGGAATAGTCTTGAGTGGCTCCCTGCTGCGGTTGTTCTCCAGCAGACGTAGTGGGGGTCTGCAGGTAGCCGGCACTGGGAGGGTTCGTCGCGGGGGTTTCATACTCTTCTATACCTTCGTCAGAAACTGGGGAAGGTGGAGCTATGAAGGGAACTTTGTGTCCCTGAGAATCGCGAATGAAGTGGCCTTGCGCATCGATAGCGTACTCACCTTCAGAGTATCCACCCTCGGAACCAGCACCCGTGTAGGTGACGCCTTCCTGACCAGCGTCGCCGGATGCATAGGGGTTGCCAGAGGTAGCGGGGATGGATTGACCACCAGGGGCTTGGGAATAATCGCCAGCGTAGCCGGCTTGCTGGCCACCATATTGCTCACGAGAGCTGCCGTGGCGACTAGGAACACCCTGCGTCATCGGGACGACCTGGACGCCGCCGAGGATGGTAGGCTGACCGCTCTGCAGAGACTGGGTCCGCTCACGCTCTTCATGCTCACGGCGACCAAGCTCCTCCCAAGCGCGGCGAGCCTCTTCCTTGGAGATCTGGAGCTCCTTCTTCATCTCTCTAACGCGTTCATCGTTGGCGGAGTGCTGGCGCTCCTTCTGGATGGCTGCCTGAACAGCGTTCTCTCTAGCACGTCTCTCCTCGTCAAGGGCCGACTCTAACATGGCGTTGACCTCCTGAGCACGCTCCAGCTCAGCCCGGGTCTCGAAAAACCATCGCTGGAACTTGCGCTCGGAACTAGCGCGGAGGCGCTGCAACTCGACAACGGCGTGGAAAAGGTTGGCACCGGCTGCAGTAAGGTCGGTGACCTGGCGAGAGAGCGCCTGGTTAACAGGATCACGCTCAATGTCCTGGTTGTTCTGTTCAAGTCGTCGAATCCAGAAGCTGGTGAGACCCTCCCAGTGAGCTGATAAGGTTTCCCAACGCTCAAACGCGTGGGGGAATGAGTTTCTAGGTCTCGATCCCGCAGCGCCGGACTCCTGGGCTCCTTGAACAGAGGTGTTGGCAGGCTGTTGAGTGGTGCTGGCCTGAGGGGCTGTGCTGTAGGGTTGCTGGCCGGGTTGAGAGGTTGACGCCGTTCGGCCGTGTCGAGTCTGCGGCTGAGTCGTCGTAGGTTGGCGGGAACTTCCTCCCGGGTTGGTTCGGGTTTGTGGGGTATCGGTGGCTACGGGTCGCCGGTGAGAGGTGGGGTCCTGCTGGGGCACGTTGGCGGCGCCACCAGCTGTTCCTCCTCCGGCAGCGCCAGTAGCGGCGGTGGCAGCTCGGCGCTCCGCATTCCGTCTCTGCGTCTCCTCCAATAGGCGAGCTTCCTGCTCGGCTCGCTGTCTCTCCAACTGCATCTGTTCCTGTTCGGCTCTCTGACGGGCTGCCTCTCTAGCAGCGCGCTCCTGCATGATCATTCTAGGACCACGAATTCCAGAGGGCGAGCTGGTAGGGTTAGGAGCGCCAGTGGTGCGCTGGCGGGTGGAAGCCGAGGCATTACCGTTGGAAGCGGCAGTGCCACCTCCGATCAGGTCAGCCATTGATGCGCCTTCTTCGATTTCGTCGGGCGTGAACAAGTTGGGTTGCCGAAGCGCTTCCTCAAGAGCAAAGAGGATGGCACTGCGAGTATTTCTGGAAACGCGATGAGGTCGGTGAGACTCGCGTCGGGTGTGAGAAGACGATGATGTCGGGTCTCGGAATAACAGAGCTTCGTCGGAGGACTCTTCGTCAAAGTCCTCGCTCAGATCCTGTGAGAGAACTCTTCGTGCACGGGAATTTCGTCGGTCGTGGGGAGCGACGGTTCGAGGGTAATCGTAATTGAAAGTCGGGGCAGGCGCAAGTGCTGGCGTGGGCGCAGGCGCGGTCACAATTTGAGGCTTGGGACTGAAACCTACTGATGCGGCTTCAATGTGGACCTGGCGTGCAGACTGCGGTGTAGGACTTGGGGTCGCAACGGATCGCGAGGTACGTCGAAGGGTGCGGTGGGAGAGTTGGGACGAAGCTGGAGTGGTCGGTCTCTCAGCGACTGGATCTGGGGTAATGTTTCGCGCTTGCCTCCGCTGCTGCTGGCGCTGCGCAGAAGGGATCGTGATTTCGTGAATTTCGTGACGGTCGTTAGAAGGCGTGGGGGAAGTTTGGTCTGTCAACTTGACGATGTTGTCCAGGTCACTGATCTGACCTGTTGGGATAGACAAGTTGAAATTATCACCACGTTGGTGGTGATTCGGACTTGAGGTATGAGGTAGTGTGGGTGGTGTTGAGGAGGATCTGGGGGAATGCTGATCCAGTAAGAGTCAGCAAGTACCGAAAGGTAGGAACATCGAGGTGGTGTGGATTGTGCGAAAGTCGGGTTACATGGAAACCGGGAAAAAAATGGGTGAGGTTGGAGGGAACAGGGTACTACTTACTCGGTAGGGTGGTATCTTGATGATGGGGTTCTGATACCACACCCAAAACTATTGTCGAAGGCGGTCTGTATGAGCAAAGATGCTACAGCTGCTCAGCAGAGACGAATTGAAGGCGGAGAAGTGAGGGTCCAGAGAAATGGAGTCCAAAAAAGAAGAGAAGGGTGCTAGCCGGAGGTCTGAGGTGAAGAAATTCGAGAGGCTGGAGGTTGGAGCGTGGTTCGAAAAAAAGAGGGTGGCTAGGCGACGATGCGCTTTGGCAGCGTGGGCGGAATTGGACGGATAGATTGGAAGGAGCGCAATCTGACGGATAACAGTGAAGCTGGAGCCACCTCACTGCTACCACTGGTCGAATTGAGCAGAGCGGTCTCTTCTGAACTGAATTCTGTTGAAACTGCTGCTGCGTGCAGTGAAGGTTTTGAGAAATGGCGAAGATGGCGAAGTTGAAGATGTGAGATTTTTGGTGGTTTGAGTAAGAGGAAAAAGACAGCAGTATGTTGGAGTAAGGATAAGAGTGAGGTGCGTGTGTGACAGAGAAGAGGTTGTCCCAGTTGGGAGGCCTGCTGATTGTGCGTGGGGGAAAAAAGAAAGACGACAAGAAAAAAGATCTTGTCAACTTGGATTCTTTCCCCCCTCGTGCAGGTTATTTTGTTGATGAGGATGAGGCGTGAGAAAAAGAATAATCTCATGTGAAGGAAGAAGCGGTCAATTGGGCAGTGACCAGTGGTGGTTGGTTATTGCCTTTCTTGCCCAGTTGCACCTTCCTTTGAAATTCAGTCTCAACTCCAAGGCGAGGAAGGTGTGGAGAGCATCACGTAGGACACTCCAAAGGAAGGGACACAATCTGGGAGTGAGAAGGAGGCAGGAGGTAACCAGGAGCTGAGGTACCTTGAACCTTCTCCCACTTTCAGGTTGCTGCTCTTCCTCTCTGCGAGGCGTTCCTCCTCGATGCAATCCAATTGGATGCGACCTGCTCGGAGGCTGGAAGTTGGTCGCGCAGGTTGGGTTGCGACGACCAGGCCAGGTAGACGTCCACCAGCCAAACAAGCCGCCCAAAAAGTCAGCCAGACAGCCTCGAAAGACGCGTTTCCAGTTCAAAGCTCAATCTCAGTCTCGGGCCGTTCAGACTGTCTGATTGATAGCAACGCCAATTGTCTCGGGTTGCCCTGGTAGTGCTCGTCCAATTCACCACATCCAGCCTCAGCTCAGTCAATGTCAGTGCTGCTGCACGCGTGCTTGACTGGGCTGACGGGAGTGAGAATTGTTTGGTGGCTGCTGTCGCTGTTGTTGCTGCTGCTGCTGCTGCTGCTGCTGCTGCTGCAACCTTGGGCCAACACGGACCTATGGCAGCTCACCAAGCAACACCTCCTCCATGCGACCTCTGTCAGAATGTGGGTGTCGAGGTCATTGACGGCTAAGTGGGTGGGCGGTCGATGTCGAATGCGCGCGATCAGGTTCGAGGTCAGGATGACTGATGATGCAAGTCGCGCAAGAGCAGGGCAGAAGCAGGACGGAGACGGAGACGTGGGACACAAAACGGGATGGGACAGGTGACGGGTTTTAATTGTTTCGGCAGGGCACCGGCATCGTACCCAACACCCAACCCATCATCGCGTCAAATTACGAACCGCGGCGGAGCTTCGCTTCTCACGACCCGGCGGACAAGGCAGGGTTCGAACCATCTCGGCATGGAACTGAGGGGACACTGTAGTCTAGACACTGCACTGAACAGTCGATGATCAGACAGCATCCGTACGAACCTGAGTCCTGAGGTATTACTTCGTACGTACATTAATACTTCACTTACTTTAGTCTTGGTGTACGGACACGGATGCAGAGTGGCAGAGTACCAACAACATCTCCCGCAGGTGGACAACATAAACGTGGGCCAATTTCCTCCATTGACGCGCCCCCAGCCAAGGTACAGCATCCATCAATCCACGACGTGCAGATATTTGCAGGCTTTTACAGCTCTTTGCAGATTGTTCCCCGTCTCGAGGTAACTGGTCTGACGCCTTGGCTCTGCCATCCAACGCCAGAGCCGGCCAGGTACATTGAGATGTGCGCCGTGTGGAGCGTTGAGCTGTCGTCTATTGCAGCGCCGGCGTGGAACATGGCTGCAGCTTTCAGGATTGGGCCCTCGGGGTGCCTTAACGGCGCCTTCTTAAGTCTGACCGGTGCATGGCTCTCCCCGCTGAACATCATTGCCATTACGCGCATGGGATCGCGGGATGTGCAGCCTAGGCCGCCTGGTTATCGACGGCCACGCGCGACCCGGTCCAGGAACATCCCGTCTGCTCATTGAGATTTATGGGAACATGACCTGCCCAAGACCCCAAAGAGACTCTGCCGGACATGAGCTGACATATCGGGCATTGGGTGCCAATTGGGACGGAGTGACGGAGTGACGGGAGGATGGGCCAGACAATGGGCGACCAGACGACAGCGGCCACGATAGGAGATGAGAGATGAGAGATTGGAACTGCTCGCCTCACCTGTGGGATTGACCAGTGACCGATCAGCCGTGGCAGGGAAGCTCGGAGAGGCAGGGAAACTGCCTGCGGTGGCCGCGGTGCCGACGATTGAGATTGAGCCAGTGGGAGAAAATCGGGGGGCTGGGGACGTGTGGTGGGAGACGCACCGGGGTGAGCTGTAGCCTGTGAGCTTGTGAGCATGGGCAAGGAAGTGGGCGTAGGTTCGGCCGGAGAGGATGAGGAAACACCAGAAGCTGGCCCAATCAGCCCTAGTGTCGACCAATCTTGCGCATTCTGACTTCGGCCTCGACCTTGATTGTGGCTACAGCACCGGCTTCGATGAATGACGAGGTGATCCATGGCAAGCTCATGATCTAAGAGCACTCGTAGGCCGGCGGTGAGAGTGAGCTACTTTCAAGAACTGTATGAGAGACGGAGAGTAAGTGAGTGTGGGCTTCAGAAGTGAGTGTGAAAACGAGGTGTGGGTGAGTGTGAGTTGTCACTGCGCAGTGACGAAACCCACCCAGATTGCCAATCACCCGCCCTTTGGGCTCTCTCCTTCTTCAGCAATCCCAATGGGATGGTATTTGCCCGGTAGGACCCCGTCTGGACCTCGGGGGTAACCTGTAAGGATGCTTGTCTTTTCTCAGGTAATGTGGGATAGATTGTGTCGTTAACGTCTGGATACAGTAGGATCTTGAATCCGAAACAGTTCGTCTAGAAGTGAAAATGACAAGCTATTGCAGGTACGCGGTTATCAAACGAACTAAAAGGTCTTTGCTTTGCATACGTGCCTGGTCTGGAGAAACAAGCGGCCCTCTCCGTCGATGAAATGTCTAGACGATCGGGTACGCGGTAAGACCTGCATTGGCGCGAGGTTCGTTCGTCCTTCTCTCGATGTTCTGCCGTCCGGCATCTGACACACACGCAGTGCATTGAACCATGCATTGAGATGGAATCAAGGAAGAAGGAAACGGTCCTGGAAACGTGGAAGAGCGCTGACACTCACCGAGCGTTGCGCCTTTTTCCCTAGCTATGATAGCCAAGGCGTTCCTAAGAGAACATGTCAATTCCAACCTCTATGGATGCTTATGCTTGAGTTGCGAGAGGTGCTTGCACGGACCGTCCATCTCTACCTTCCAGGTTGTCTGGTTGTGCCTTCTTAACCTGCAGCTTGGCATGCTTAGGTAATGGAAGATTCGAATTTCAACCTGGAAGGGAAAGGCCTGGACCCATCTGCCAGCAAAGAAGGAAAGAGCAAGGGTGGCCCGTGCTGGAAAGGCAGCACGGGGATCAAACTGGGAAACAACGGGTCGCTCCCGATGACTTCCCCCTGTTCCCTGATCTTGCAAGATCCAATCAGACTGCTCAATGGACCTTCCCCATGAATAAGCTCGCAACTGCCTCGTGGGCCTGGAACCGAACGCTCGAAGCAAGTGCGATGCTTCCATTCAATCACGGTTGCAACTTCCTACCTAAGACTTGGGGGCCATTGACCAGATCTTCTGTGACTCTTCACTTCCATCTGCAACGGTGTCAACGCCTTTGTGAAGCAATTTTCGCGCCCCTTGAACTTGAAATCTTAAACTGCTCAATTCAACGTCACCCATCCAATTTCTGCCCATCGCTGCCCACCGATTCGACCAAATCATCCGTTCCTAATCGACGACCAAGGGCCATCCTTTCTCGGCGTCTCTATCCCAATCTGCCGTTACTCCAAGCAGCCTCCCTGCTTCACTTACACTCTCGAAATCTCTGAAGTCTAAGATACCCGCCTCCCACTATCTATCTGAACCCTCGGGTCTCGACTAGTCTCAAGCCTAAAATTCAGCAACCAACGAAGAAAAACTTGAGTTTGCTTCCATCGTTGGCATCCTGACAGCTGCCAATCACTCGCGATCAGAGGGTGCGGGAACGGTCAAAGTCGGTCTCAGGGATGGCCCAAACCCTACGCCAGCCAGTGCGCTGGCACCAAACCCTCACGATACCGGTAATCAACCGCTCTGGTAGCTAACCACCTTACCTATGTCTCGCGCGTCTGCAACTCAACATGATCGAGATCGAGATCGGACCCTGCCCCTGATTCACATCCTTTCGAAAATATCAGTGAAGAAGTTCGTTGACAAGGCCAACGACCCAATCGACTCGTGCGAGACAATGGACCCTTCAGGCACCATTGCGAGATATCGCAGGGAGAAGTGTAGAGCTTCGAATGCGAGGGGATTCTCGGGACGATGCCCAGATGTAACAAAGCACCGGGCACGCTGTTTCCAACCGGACTAAAATCTTTGCACTTTCATTCAGCATTAGTGGACCGCAACTCGAAGCCATCAAGGAAACCCGAAAAGTCGCTCACTTCTCTTCGACCTCCCTTGCAGCATGTCTCTAACCATACACTCATATTTCCGACCCGCACACAATCCTCCGGAGCCACGGAGCATAGCAACATCCCTGGCTTGTGATGTTAGCTGACAGAAAGGGATCGGTATGCTAGGGGCGATCGTCCCCTGTCGATCGCCCAGCTGCTCAGGCCCCCATCGGATTGCCAGGTCGAGGAAATCAAGAAGTCCCCATCTTTGATGGGAAAGCTCTTTTCAAGGGTCACCACTTGTTGGCTGGCCTGAATCACTTGTCGCCCTTGGCTGCGGACGATCTCCCGCATCCTAACTTTCGGGGACCAAGACCACGGAAAAGACTGTCTGCTTCCTTTAACGCTTGACTTCGCGCAACCGTTTGCTCCCCGAACAAACCATCCATCCCACCCAGATGCACGTCTTTCAGAAGCCTGATATCAATGATTTTCTGAGGTCAACAGCCAAATGCGCCTTTAACGGCATGAGGCGTATGGCAGGCGGCATGACGTCTTCAATACAAATTCTTGAAATTCCCGCTGCGGTCAAGGCTTTTTCCCGTCTGCTACCATTCTGACCGTCTTGGCGACAGGCACCTACAGCTCGAGTTGTCGTTGAAGCACAGTCCCGCCATCCGATCGATCGAGCCATGCATCAGCCGGTTTGTCACACGGTGGCTGCTGTTGCTCCGGAACGCCGCATGCCTGTGGTCCGTCGCAAACGGCAGTATCAAAACAAATGGCCCGCACATTAAAATTGCCACCAAACAAACAAGATCAGGGGAACGCGGTTTCCGTCATCCACGGCTGTGGCTATCAACGTCTTGTAAGCCCCACAGTAGAGGCGCTCCGCCAAAGAATACGCTGAGAAAGATGGCTGCGCTATCGTAGCAGAAGTTATCTCCACCAAGAGACAGATCGAGATCGCACATGAGGCTCTGAATGATCAATACTGAGATTCGCTTGTCACTCTGGTTTTCTTCCGGACGAGGATTGGCGAGCTCATCAGCTTTTTAGCCACACAAACGAACCACTGTGACGTGTCTCGTTTCTCTTCAGAAATACTTCCCTGTAAGACCATCCTACAAGATCGTAGCCTTCAAGCCTGGATTACGTCAAGTTCTCGTGAGATTCTGGCTGGACTACTTACCCTTTTCTGGCAGTGCCTGTTGAAGAGAAAGAGAAGGTGGATATTCTAGGCCGGCCCTCGCAAGTTTGCTGTAGCAAACGCAGGCCGAGAAGGACCTCCAAGCTCATTGTGGCGCCATCGGCTCGGAGAGTAGTTCGTTGTTACCGTGGAAGCGAGACAACGAGGAGGTCGACACATTCCAGAGGGTTGGTTCCCATACGAAATCTTCTCCCGCCTTGCTTTTTCACTAGTACCCTCTCGGCTGCTAGTCAAGCGATTGCCAGCTGCAGAAGTGCAGTACTAGTCTTCCCCATCAACCCCGTTTTCTAGACGGATGACGGACGCTGAGGAAGAAGTCTGTGGATGCAGGGACGTTGTTGAGGCTCTTTCCGATCGGTTTCCCCGCATGAGGGTGCGCTTTTTTCATTGCTTCTTCGTCCCTTGCGCAGGTTTATTGACGCTGCAAGAAATCTTGATTACTCTTTCCGGCGACATGCTTGAATATGCCAAAAGGGAAAACATGAAGATCTCTCGATTCACGGAGGCCAAGCCGGCAGACTCCTCGCTTGTTGTAAACGACACACCAACGCGATTACTTCAGAGCGCGTTTGCTGCTACGCTGAACAAACTCGAGTAATGCAGAGACCCAAAGTCAAACCCTTTCTGTCCACTATGCATTCCGTTCGAGACGGAAGTCACCAGCGGGCAATCTACCATTCCTGCGAGAGCCGTCGAGGCCATGCAGCATCCGATGCCCACCGACTCGTCCACAACACACCGGGCCACATTCGGTGTCTTGCCGGGACTATGATTGGCTCCAGGCTCATCTGTCACCGAGTGTGCATATCACACGAGGGATGGCCCCTAGGCGAGGAATGTCTGAGAATTGCAGGGGATGGTCTGGTTGTCATAATCAGCCACCCGGGTGGACCAGAAGCCACGACGAGACCTCGAGTATGGAGAGGCCAAGACAAGGTGCTGCATATTTGTGCTCCTGTTGTTGTCCACCGTTGGGTGGAAGGCATATGATTCGTGCCGCCGGGCCAGCCGTGGCAGAGGAGGCATTCTCACAACTTGTCTGGGGCAGGGAGACAGGCTCCGCTCAGCTCAAGACGGTCCATGCATATATCGTTGCCTCTCCCTCGACCATGAGCGCTCCGGCCAGTATATCCATCGTGACGTTATTAATCCCAGAATTTCACATCCAGCATTGAACGAAGCCGGTGTTGCAGACGCTGACCGCAGCGATGTCTGGCGCTCAAGAGGACATGATCGGTTACGCACAGGAGCTTGACATCACGGTAGCTTCTCGACCATCATCTCGGCCATCAAGTATGGAGCGGCAAACAAAACTTGCTCATCTTAAGCTCGTTTCCAAGTATTACGGATACGCCAACTTTTCATACCCTCGACCCGACGGCACTCCCACTCGCAATCCGTATAGAAGAGCCGGGCAAACGTACTCGTCCGAAGATCTTACTCAAGACTTCGACCACCACGACTTAGCTTGCCCGGAAACACCAACCAAACGAGATCGTACTTCCATGGGCTCGCAAGGCTCCAATAGCTCAGCACCCAGTCTCATTGATGATCGGACTGATTCCGAAGTTTCACTCGACGACGACTATCAGTACCACGCTTCCGCATCTCAGCTCTGGGACACCTTCTGGCCTATTGATGAGGAAAAGACTCAGCAGACTCCAGAAAAAGCCAAGACCCAGTATCCCGCCTTGATCCCGTCACCACATATCCGAAGGGCGAAGAAAACGGGCTGCATCAACTACGAAGCTTACCCACTACCGCCCCGACCTGTTGAGTATAACATCCAGGTCCAGCACTCACCA
Organism: Colletotrichum godetiae; assembly: GCF_030913485.1. NCBI lineage: Eukaryota > Fungi > Ascomycota > Sordariomycetes > Glomerellales > Glomerellaceae > Colletotrichum > Colletotrichum godetiae. The sequence continues at coordinate 784,450 of NW_026851249.1, read as the reverse complement.
TCGCCAACCCCTTCCACCATCGAGGACCCCGTGACACAACCCCAACCACCTACAAGTATGCCACAGTCACTGGTCCCTTATCCTCCTCAGGACCCCGAGGACCCTGAGCCTCGGAGCCCTCCGGAACTTCGACGGACCATTCGTGCCGTCCGCTCTTCTTACAGCCTCTTCCCTCGTACGCAGCCTCAAGCCCCGAACTATCATCCACCACCCCCACCACACTTTTCTGCCCTCTCAACTCGACCAAGTATGGGCAATCTTCGCAAGGGACATCGTCCACCACCCATCCACCTCCATTCCATGCCCATGTCCACGGCCACGGCCACCGCCGCTCCTCTTTACTCTCCCGCCACAGCATCTCTGTTTTCTCCTCTCTCATCGCCTCTGTACTCTCCCCTGCCTTCTGATTACACGAGACCTCATACCTCGCATGGGAACTATTACCCATGTACTGCGGACCTCACCCACCCCCGTTCTGCTCCATTGCCGCCGCAGACACCGACAATAAGCACATCTTCGGGTCTGGACACGCCTAAATCTTTCTTCGACTTTGACTCCGACTCAGACTCTGATAACGAAGAGCCCGAGCACACCATCTCTCGCTTCGTCAAGACGCTGCATAAGCGGACCGCCAGCGAGACTCGTCGGAGCGCCAAGGGGGCAGCCTATGCTGATGCACAGCTCCGCAAGATCCGCGTTGAGACTGAGGCCGAGAGGATTCGGGAGAACCAGATGATGTTTGAACGACACAAGAGGTCCGGTGCCGTTTTTGGACGCATGTTTGGACGCACGCATGGAAGATCTCCAAACGCATGAAGACCATCTAGATCAATTGCGCATTACGAGCATATGGCCTAGTTACGACGGGAGGCGTCGGATCAGCCGGCATATTTGCATTTCAGCGCAGCGATTGCAGTTTACTCGTTCATCTTTCTTTTGTTTCGTTGTTTTATTTGCTTCCATCCTCATTTGTTATGTTTCCTGCTCTACGTTAACGCCTGAAATGTTCTCATTATTAGTGCCATGCTTATCATTATCTCATGAAGAAGAATACGGTCTAGGAACAATTGGGAACAAGAGGAGGATTTAGTCGGCAAGAGGAGGACAAACACAATGTACGCTGGCCATCTGGAGGCGGTTTGCGCGGGGAGGTCCCAGCAAGGGATGAGAATCCGTGTGGACCCCGGGGAAAAGAAGGTTTCCAAAGGGATGGGTTAGGGGAAGGGAGGAGGAATTTGGATCAATGAGTCAGACGGATCAACGACGAACGACCAAAAATTACGGTGAGAGCGGGGTAGACTTGTTAGTCTCCTCGTAAGGGAACGCAATATGAAGAAACAGCCCTTGAGCTCGGAGATGACTCCGTCTCCTGTTTTGCTCGTCAAGAGCAGAGGGTGTCGTCAGTCCACAAGTCCTGTCTGACGACTTGGCCATCTAGGAAGAGTAAAACAAATCAACAATAACAATAAGATAGGATGGTTTCCACAAGGTAGACTAACTAAGAGTGGGAAAGCAAATGCTTGCTCCAACTGTCTGTTCAAACAACCCAAGTAAATGGCACCTGTGCGTTGCCTTCGCAGCGCTGTCGAGGCGACCTCATCGCCACACTCGAAGTATTTGATGATGTAACATGACGATAGAAGCTGCCCACTTGTCGCTCCTCTTCTCCCAGTCGAGAAGGAATTGGTTAGAGAGCTGACTTTCAGGCGAACTGGAGTAACACACCCACGGCGGCGGGTCAGACTCCGACCGGTCCCATTCCCCCCCTTTTTCGTTTTCCCACCCCGAGTCTCAATTCTCGACTTGTTGCGAAGCCTTTTTCCCCCCACGTGAAAGAGAGATCTAGACTCTGAGTTGCTGGAGCAATGCGCGACGGTGTGACATGTAGAGGGAGGAGAAGACAACCGCTTACGGGCGTTGGGACAAATAAACAACCTTTTCGTTGGCTCGTTGGTTTCCGCTCTCGTGTAAGCCGGAGGGAGCCGAGAAAGGGTGGAGGGAGGGGGGTGAGCTCGCTTCGGTTCGGCGGGATTGTATCCGTAGGCGAGAATAGCGAAGATGGCGAGGCTCCGCGAGAATTACGACGAGGTCTGAGGAGGGAAGATGGAGGGTCGTTGGCGGGAAAGTCTGATGGGCGAGTATTTGGAAAGCGAGAATTCCAGTCTCTGTGCCTAGAATTCAGAATCGCAGAAAAGAGTTTTCGTCTTCTAAAACGGGATGGTGAGGTATGCTGTAAGGCAGTCTGTCTGGAGGTGCATATTCGGGGGGACGTTCGACTCGCTACTAGAGGCTTCTCAGACAGCACATGGATCGAAAGACAAGGCAAGTCACGCGATGGGAAGATGGGTGACGATGATCATGATGATGAATAGATGAGATGACATTAATGCATTTGATGCGTGGAGACATTCTATCGTGACTATCATGTAAACCGTTCCGTACACTCATTTCGTAAGTACCCCCCCTCCTCCCCTCTTCTCTCTGGCTCTCTTTTTTTCATTCATCTTGAAAAACTTCGTGGATATGCCCAACCGATAAAACGCCTTGCCAATGCAAATGAGAAACCCCAGAAAACGTGACCCGTGAAAATGCCAGTAAACGCCGATACATGAGCAAAAAGAGATACCAAAAACAGGAAACATTAGAAACCGAGGTCAACAATCAGAAAACCAGACTTTTTATCACTCGGCGGCGCGGGAATAGAATCAGATGCTTCGGGAAAAAGGCAGCGGAGATATCGGATCTGAGATGGTTCGAGAGGACTCCAATTCGGTCATCAAACCATCCCCATCATATCCCCCCTCGAAGAAGGCCTCCCAAAAGGCCCCTTCTCACCACCATCCCCCGTAAACCTCTTCAACCTTCTCACGCCAAGCCGCCTCCCCCCATCGCGAGTCGACTCGGCCGGGGCATACCCCAACACCCAAACACTCTGACTCATCCCCGCCGCCGCTGCCGACGCACCCCTAGCAGAGCTACCGGGCCCGGCACCAAGATACACGCGCAGCTTCTCCGCCGAGCGGGGCGCAGCCTGGAACGCCGGGTCCGCGGCGCAGTCCTCGTTGGCGAGGAACGAGAAAATCTCGGCGGGGCAGGTGACGGCGTGCGGGAGGCGGTATTGGTTCCGGCCGAAGAGGAGGGAAACGAGGGCGGCGAGGTAGAGGACCAACAAGGCCAAGATGACGGCGAAGACGGGGACGTTGGGGAACATGCGGACGCCGCTTTCTTGGGCGCGGGTGGCGGTCAGGGCCATGAAGAGCCCACCTGCGAGGGCCGGGAGGAAAGTGAGCAGGAGGGAGAGTGCGGAGAGCGCGGCGACGCGGTAGTGTCCGTTACGGAGGGCGTGCGAGGTAGATTGCAGCGGCAGACAGGCGGCGTAATCGGCGAGCACGGAGCGGGAGGCCAGCGCGCCGTCTGTGGTGGTGAGGAGGTCGGCCCAGGGCTGGAGGATGCGGAAGTGCTGCTCGAGGGACTGGAAGGCGAGGAGGAGGACGAGGCCGAGGAAGCTGGGGACGAAGCTGTAGAGGAAGTTTGCGGCGGAGAAGGCGCCTGCGCGGGCGGAGGAGGGTGCTGCTGGGACGCCTGGGCGGAAGCCGGCGGTGAGGGAGGTGCGGTGGAGGAAGGAGACTACGAAGAGGGCTGTGAGGAGGATTGTGGAGGCGACGACGTAGAAGAGGACTTGGGGGGTGCGGAGGGACCAGGGGAGCGTGTATGTTTCTACGAGGCTGGAGCGGTTTGAGGTGCGGTTTGCGGAGCGGCCTGCTAGGAGGGTTGATGTGACGGAGCGGCGGTCGTTGTCGTTTTCGCGGTCGTCTGTGGAGGAGGAAGAGGAGGATTCGTTCTTGATGTCGTAGTGGAGGTCGGACGGGGTATGGCCTTGGGAGTGTTCTGTACCGAGGCCGTACCAGGGGGTTTCTTGGTTGTTGTCCGTCATCCAGTAGCCTAGGCGGTCGACGATGCGGTTGCGGAGGAGGGAGCGGAGCTTCTTGCGCGTCGGGGCGACTTCTGCGCCGCGGTAGGCGTCGCGGGTATTGCTTCTGGCGATCATGACGGAGAGGTCTGCGATGGAGCGCGGGTCCCACATGAGGCCTGTGACGCGGTTGCGCCAGAAGAGGAGGAGGACGAGGACGGCGGCGAGGATGAGGATATACAGGGCCACGAGGGTCCAGACGACGCCCTTGACGGCGGTCCAGTACCATACGTCGACGAGGATGACGGTGAAGGAGGCGCTGGCGAGAGGGATCGCGAAAGCCGAGAGCCAGAGGATGGCGAGGGCGATTTTGACGTGGACGGGTCCGGCGAGCTGCGGGAGGAGAAGGGTCTTTGCGTAGAGGTTTTGGAAGAGGGCGTTGCGGCGGCGGAGGGGTTCGTCTTCGGAGAGGGCGGCGAAGGGGAGGATGCGGAGGGTTGCTGCTGCGACGCACTGGGTGTAGACGAAGATGAGGGAGGCGAAGAGCTGGGGGAGGATGCGGAAAAGGAAGTATTTGCCGCTGTAGATTGTCTCGCCGTAGGTTAGGAGGCCGGGTTGGATTGGTGAGTAGATGGCGGCGACCATGAGGCAGGCGATCATGATGAGGCAGAGCATCGTGAGGGCGATGAGGGAAGGGAGACGCAGGATCGCGGGGACGAAGTTGAGGCGGGGGTAAATCGCGCGTTTCTCGTCGATGGTGTCGATCTTTGTCATGCCTGGGAAGACGCTCTCCCTCTCGCTGACGGGGAGCCATTTCGGCGTGGTCTCGGTGGGGTTTGCGCCGGCCGGGGTCTGGGCTTGGTTGTGCTGATACCTCGAGTCTGCAGAGTGCGGCGGCGACATGGAGATGATGCGGGTGCCGAGGGACATGGAAGGCCTCTCGTTGCCGCCGGGGTTAGAAAGCGGCCGGGACTGGCGGCGGACCGAGTCCCGGGTGTGCGTAGGGACGGGGACCATGGGAGAGAAGCCGGAGTCAGGGTCGCCGCTGATGAGAGGGCTCTGAAGGTCGTCCGGGAGGTATCCGGCAGCTCGGTAGTAGCCGGTGTTCTCGGCCGGGGAGGGGACGCTGGATGGGGGGGAGAAGCCGCCGCTGTGGCCATGCTCTCTCGTCAGGGCCTCCAAGGCATAGCGGAGGTAAGGGGTATCGTCGACGCCGGGTGTGACGGAGCCGTTGGCGGCGATGGTGAGCTCGTCGCGGAAACCTTTGCCGCGGGCGCGGTTGGTGACCTCGTCGACGGCGAGCTGGGCCTCGTTGAAGTGGACCGCCGGCTGGGAGGTGTAAGGGTCCTGGGTCTGAGAGGAGAACATGCTGCCGATGACGACGGGGGCGGGGAAGTTGTTCTGCTCCGGGTGATACGGATTCGGGTGAAGTTGCTGCTGGGAGGGTGGTGAGGGAGCGTGGGGCACGAAAGACGGCGGCGGAGAGAGGGGATCCCGGGGGCTGGAGTCTTCTTCTTCTTCTTCTTCTCGCTCTACGCCGTGCGCATGATGTTGTCTTGCGTGGTGAGGGCGGAGGGTGTTTGGTGTGGATGAGTGTTGTGATGGTGTCTCAGCAGACCAATATTGAGGAGGATATTGGCCGCCTACGATGAGATTGTTAGTATGAAGTTAAGAAGGCGGGAAGACAGGGTTGTCGTGAGTTGGAGGGGGTGGGAAGGATGAGGGTGTGAAGGAGTTGCAGATGAAGCTGACGATGATGAAGCAGAGAGGGAAAGAGGAAGACGTGTGTGAGGGGAAGTATATGTGTGGGTGGGTGAAGGAGTGGGAAAAGAATGACAAGTTGCAATATAGGGTGTAGACATACGTTGATGTTGCACATAGGCATTGTCGGGATTGGCATTATCAGGATACATTGCGCCTTCGCCTTTCCTCCTATTTCATGGGTCGTCGTTGTCGTCGAGGATATCGTGAGAATCTCTCTGCAGCTGCTGCGGCGTGATGAGCCTCCACTTTGAAAGGAACCAATTACCAGCAAGAGTGAGGGCGGAGGTATCTGCAATAGACTGGTTGCATACGCATATCCGTACTGCAATAAGGGTCAGGGAGGGGGGGGGCAACAAGAGAGAAGGAGAGAAGAGAGGGAAGGCTGTGCATTGTGGTTGGGTGTATGGTGTGGGTGGTGGTGAGGTTTTTGCTGTTTGTTGAAAATGCGTGGTTGGGAAGCAAAGAAAAGCATGCATCATCAGGAGTTGTGACTGGTGATTGCACCCTTGGTTGGTTGCGATGGTGTTGCAGGTTGGAGGTTGGGAGAGAGCGGCGTTGCCCTCCCAGCCACCGAAAACCCCACCGAAAACCCTGGGGGTCCCGGGGGTCCCTGACGGGCGCTAGGCCCCGTAGCGCCCCGGATGCAGGAACCAGTGCCAGATTAGGAACAGAATAGCTTACCTTTAAGGTCGTCAGGAACAAGAAACGATGTCTTTGTTTTACATAGAGAGAAGAGATGGGAGGGAGGGAAAAAAAGACATCATTCAGATAATCACTGGAAAAAAGACTGAAAGTGTATCGCGTGATTGCAGTTCGTCCCATGTTGCTTTTGTACAACCAACAACCAACAAGCAGGGCAGTTTTCAGATGACAGAAACGGTACGTATCCTGCAGTACAGCTGTCCTGCATACACAGTAGGTACATACATGTCCCAACTTCAGAATACGATGTGCCTGACAACACACAAAACAACCCATTCGGGTGTCAGGAATTCTCTGCTTGGGACTCGCATCTGTGCCTGATAATGAGAGAGTGACACTTGGGGGTAAAGAACACCACGGACGGGGGACTCCACTCGGCGGCAGCAGGTTTCCATATCCGCTGCCACCTCTCCCGCCGACGACTCAACGCCACCCCTCATGACAGGGGCTCATTTCGAGTGGCTGGGCTGCAGGGGAGCCCGGCCGTTTGCTTACCTAAACATCTCTCAGTCCTCTCCTTCGTCCTTGATGCTGCTATTCTCCTCGTCGATTCTCACCTAACTATGAAACATGTTGATTGTCTCGAGCCAGACTTTGAACATCTTCAAGTATTTCTGCAGTCATATTTAGCCTTGACATGCCATGTCCCCGGACTCGGTGAGAGATGATGAGGCGGGTGTCCCAAGTGTTAGCTGCATGAGGCGCCCGAGGCCCAATCTTCACCGCCGGGCGCTTGTCAAACTCAAGACGACAGGTCTAGCGCTCTACTAGCAAACTGTCTTGCGTCTTTGGTCTTCACTCCACCAAACAAACACACTATCATGATCCGAATCTAGTTCCCAGTGCGAAACTTGTATCCCTATTCTTGATGTTTCTTCGCTTGAACCTTGGCATAACCTTTATGGTATCCATGCGACGGACAGTTTCACTCGTTGACTCAAGGTCACGGTCATTCGGGACTGATACGCGAGCACTTGAAGGATCCAACACCTCGTCCATATTGCCCCGCGCTTCCCAAAGTTGTGGTAACGACGGCAGTGAACAGCAAAAGGTTGATAATAATAATATACTGATTGATACCTTCCGACAAAAAAGAAAAATGAAAGGGACGAGACTCGAACTCGCGCGGGTTGCCCCACCAGGAAACAGATGTTAAGCTGACCTTAACCTGGCGCCATAACCAACTCGGCCACCCTTCCGTGTGGACCTATTCGTTGAATAGACGTGCTGTGACAATCCGTCTGCCAGAGCAAACCAAGACCGTCACGCAACAGTCAACGGTGTCAACGTCAATCCGTTAGAGACATCGTGGGCTTCCATAATGAACAACAGTGTTGAATTGACGCGATGCATGTGCATCCTTATTGCCTAGTTGCCTGTGCACTTCTAAACCAAGACTCCCTTGTCTATTAATGGCATCACTATCCGTACCCTCATATCAGACGAACTAAAGATTAAGTAGGTAGGTAAGTAAGTAGGTAGCACAAACCATTCCAGCTTCCGTGCAGCGAGTTTAGGCGTCAAAGCCAGAAGAGAGAGCCTGATAAGAGCGGCACGTAGGATTGTACTCCGCGTGGCCGCATATCCTGCTGGCAGGCAGCAGAACATCCTCGTCGAAACATGCAGGCGCTGATAGTAGTTGACGAGCTAGGGTAGTATCACCTATCGACCATGCACTGTTTTCCAGACGTATCATTTCGACTACCAAGACTGCGATGTGGAGAAACTAGACACCATGGTCCCGCCAGTTGTTTCTATCAGGGGCGATGTCTTGATACGAACTCTAGACTACGTCAATCGGGACACCTTCAACGGAAGCAAGATGGAAATCAACGGCTACACGGCGCCGGACCTTGTCAATGGATGCATTGTCCGAACACATGAGTGGGAAGGCAAAAAGCGACGCTCTGCATCACGGCATTCGAATAGCAGGAACGCTTTGGTCCTTGGGCTAGAAAAATCAAATCCAGCAGCGACAAAAATGACTCAAACATCGGGGATTACGTTTTCGAGCTTGACTTAGATGACACCGCGTTATCGACTCCGAAGAACCGTCAGACGCTATCTATCACGATAGCTTACACCCTCCTATGCGGCGAATCCACCGTGCCTCCTCAAGTTTCGCCAAAAGACATTTCCGAAGTTCTATATAGCACTTACGAGGCACAATCCATCACTGAATACCCTGAGCTATACTTCTGTCTGAGAAGAAACTTCGAACACATACTGTCTGTGTGCAGCATCCCAGTTGGGGATGGGAAATCGCCTGCCATTGCTTTCACATGTGGTGACATTGATGGCCATCGCATTAGTACAGCAGCTAGCTTGTAAGTCTATGAAATTTACGAATAACTAAAATATTTGACTCATGACGACATCTCAGCTACGAATTCGAGCTTTCATTACTGGCATGGTTTCATTTCCAACGCCGGATACACGAAGTATCAACCCTTGAACACGATGAGAAGCCCTCCCGCACAACGAGACTATGTTACATCCACAAGATGGCAGAACGCATCGAAAGGGTATGCAGGGGATATATAAAATGGCTTCTTGAACAAGCCAACAGACAGGAGAGGCTCTTCTGTGGGGGTTATTGGGTAAACGGCGACAAAGTTGAGAAGACCGACAACTTTCTTGCCAATACTCCTTTTCAGATTATTAAAATTGGAGACTTCTACGATGCGTTTGGGGATCTAGGGCAGAATCGTGGAGTTATTCAAGAGGTTGTCAACGCATGGATCGAAAACCTCCACGGAAGCAACAGGCTTGGGCTCTACGCGTTTCCCCGCGACTACGACGCACAAACGCAGACATTTTATCTCACCGATCACGCGTTAATTTGGCAAGCTCTAAGAGCTGCAGAACGGATGAACATCAAAATTGATTCTCAAGTTTCGAACGGAACGATTTACTCGTGAAAGACTCTCCAACAAAATATGCTAAGGAGATTCACTACGGAAAATCCGATGTCAAAAAAGCGAATGATTGCGGTAACTCGGAACATTGCACAAACTAGATTTGCATTCCGGTCTAAAGACTCCCCGCTGTTTCGCTCAATGAAGTTGGGCTTCTTCGACAAGCGCAACTCTGACTTGGAGAGTCAAAGCTGGAAGAACGAAGATTGGCAGTATCAGATCGACCCATGGATTAACATTGTCGATTCCCAGAAGTCTCATGAGGATAACGATGACACAGATTGGATGACCAACGGAGATTCGCTCTATCCATCATCATGGCACAACACGAAAGACGTATAAACATGCGACCAATAGAAGCCACTTTTGAGCATGCCATCGCCACCTTGATTAGGGACTCCGCAGCCTCCGGCTTATTTTCTGGAAAGATAAGCGGCAGACCGGAGATTGACTGGTACGACGACCATTCCAAACGAAACAACTACTGGGGGGCGGCCTTTGAGATTCCATACACATTGTGGAAGTACTGTCACAAACAGCGCAATCACACGAGCGCTCTAACGGAGTCGGCCATAGATGAAGGCTCTGGGTTGTTACGAATTATCGCTAACCATCTTAAATCGATATCCGACTCCTCTGGTCAAATTTACGCGCTCCTCAAGGGAACTCCTAGGCAAACCTCCTCAACGGAGCATCAGAGGTCAGATGTCTATTCAATGAAGAGGTACTTTCCATACGGCAACACGGTCGAGGTAGGCAACATTGTGGAGCTCCAAGATGATTGGCTCTATGGAGAACCTACATTTTTCGTCAAGCCAAAAGAAGTGGAAAACGATACGACTACTGGAGACGATATAGGCACTGAAGCCGGAAGTATCAGTTTGAGACACAATCCGAGCAACGATTTCTTTGCATATGTGGTTGACGTTCCAAGGCAGACGAAGACGGGGGAATTAGGAGAAAGGACCTCGCCGGAACCTAAGGTCGCAGCAGCATTTGATATAAGGCAATTGATGAAGGATGGAAGGACGCCGGCGAAAGCCAAAAAGAGGCTTTGGCAGTTTTTCTCCTCAAGGCCGTTGGGAAACAAAATCTGCCTCGAAACTTGTGCAGCCACAGAAACGGAAAGCATCGACACCTTTTTCAACAGGCACAAATCCTACTAAAAGTACTTCATAGAAGAAACAGCAGCAGCATTGAATTCTTGGACAACCGAGTTCCATTTGTTCTTTTACGACCTTGATTCACATAGCGGATGTGAGTTTGGGGGCAGTCGAGGGTGCGGCAGGCAAAAGCTCTCACCATGCCTGCTGCTGGGAGCCGAGGATCTAAAGAGAGTGAACTTACCAGAGTTGTCATGAGCTTCCAATTTGAGGGTGACTTTTGGGATCGATACTGGACATGTCGCGTATTGGAAGCTGACAAGCCAACTGCGAGGAAGTATCGAGAGGCTGCAAGTCAGGTATGGAACCAAGCTAACAAAGATTATAAGAGGTCTTACTTCCAGGCCGCCAGAAGGGTGAAAAGGACATTCATTGGGGATTACCCAAAAGTGAGCGGCACCGAATGGATCATGTCGTACCGATGGCGTGTCGATTTGATGGACGCCTTTAAGTTTGACCAAACTCCTTGGCAACGACGAAGAGTTCTGGAGCTCTTGTTATTCGAAAAGATCATCAGGCGCATGCATGAAGGCGCAAATAATATTCTTACCCAGGCGTGGTTGTGTATGTGCAGAAAGGAGGAGAGCACGTAGAACGAGGGAATCCCTGAGGAGGAGACCGAGGAACCAGACTACGACGCTCTCGACATCACAACGTACAGCTACTTCGTCACGACGAAGTTGATTAAAAAAGTTCAGCAGATTCTCCAGTTGGTAGAAGGAGATCTAGAAGAGAACATTGCACAAATCGTGCAGTGGGGAAACCGAGAAAAGGATAGAGACGCCGAGAAACCACGATGGACCTACCACGACGAGAGTCGATATCGTGCCACTATCAAGAAGTTGCTTGCCTCGAATGAACGTGCCGTTCAAAGAATTGAACGACGTGCTGGAGATATACAACGTTTCACATATGTGACCGTTGTATTCCTGCCTTTGGGATTCGCGACTGGTGTGTTCAGTATGAGTGAGGCACCGAGGCTCGAAACGCTTAGAAGTATGATCATCACTGCTGTGGTGGCCTTGACTATCACAGCATTCTCGCTGTTCGCTGCGAAACTTGCCGACGATGCGGGTCTGCTGAAGCTGCCAGCATTCATACACATAGTATGGGACATGTTCGTACAGTCGCGTCGGTTCGCGGGAGTGATGCAGCCCGAGTCTGAAAAGAACGGGGCTTTGGGAGTGAAAGGGCGGCTCGAAAGCAGTGAAGGAGAGGCCTGGACTGAAAGCAAAGATGATGGAATCGTCTTGCCGAATGAACCGAATCGAGTTAGTTATGGTCCTCTAGCAAATGACCTTCGCCATATCAATCCTCGAACGTCGACAAACTTTTACATAATAAGGTATCGTGCCTTTTCCGTTTTCGTTTTCGTGATTAAGTTTTGTCCTTGATATCTGGATCGTCATTTTAACTTTCAAACTCAGCCCGTGCCAACCAACCTTCAGCAATGTAGGCTTAAAAACACCAGACCCACGACGGCATGTGGGCCAACATCACAAGAACGCAGAGGCAGTTATTGATCAAATCATCACTTTGGTATTTGGCAACTAAAATTTCAACGCGAAAAAGAGAAACACCGTAACTCTGCCACGACTTAGCAAGTAGAGCCACCCTTGCAGTGCTCCTCGCACTTGGCCCTCCACTCCTTGCCGCCGAGTCCCTCGAACGTCAAGAACTCGTTGCCGTTGTTGTACACGGCATAACATTTCTAGAATTTTTCCGCAGTGAGTCACCGTAAAATACAACGACCTCTTGATCTCAGAGGGGAAAAAATAAACTCACGCCATCCTTGACTTGGGAAAAGACGGTATCCTCGTGGCCCTTGGGCTTGTTGAAGAAGACACCGGCGCCAGAGTATGCGTTGCAGGCGACCTCGAGGCATGTGCCGTCGCCCGTGTTGCACTTGCAGCCGACGTGGGTGTTGGCGGCGACCCTATTGTTTGCGTTGTGATTAGTAGATGCTCAGGGGACTTGGAAGTTGAGAAAGGTAGACATGGTGGTGCTTACATGTAGGGCAGAACAACTGCCAGAACGAACTTGGTGAAGTGCATCTTGAAAAGAGAGTGGATGGCTAGTATGTTGTGAAAACGAATATAGAGGCTGCAGAATGAGCAGGTAAGGCGATGATGACTGCAAGCTATTTCCAACTCTACAGGCGAGAATCGATTCCTCTTTATAACGAGCACATTCCTCTTCAACTTCACAACTGGAACGCCGAATATCTGGATGATGGATCTCTAGAGTACACTAGTTTCTCTACAATGATCTACTTAGATTAAGCCAGTTTGAAGTCAAGCTCTATGTCTAATTCCATATTCCTACGGCCCCTAGACTCGCGCAACTCGCCTCATTCATCATCAACTGCAGTTCCCACAACTTCGCACAGCGATCGCGGCCTGGCTCTAGCCCTACCAGGCTTAGAGGCTTAGACCCTCTAATTTGGAGAATCTGAAAAAAAAGGAGTCGTTTGATCTTGCGGTACATAGTTCATCTCGTGGGGCCTGTTCCTGAGTCGGACGAGATTGGATACATGTGGAGAGCGTCCGAGCAAAAGATAATCGAAATCCCAATCTCTATCTGGTGCGGGAGGCAGCAGAGTGCAGCAGAACACGGATAACCTAATCGAGATAATGCACGACTCAGGCTTCCCAAGTTTTAGAAACTTGGATCCGTACAGCGGACTACTCCATATTGAAATACTCGAGCCTAAATCCCGTTACTCTCCTTTCCTGTGTACGGATAGCCCGTGCCTTGGCCGTACGGAGTACTCTAATGGGAAAATCTCTCGGAGCCGGATTGGTCCGTAGCGGGTTTTGCTCTATAGCTCTAGGACGTTACAAGCCAGTACGCCCGCCAACGGGTGATCCGAACGTTCATCTTGTGCTTCAGCTACCCATCAACGCCGGATACATGACTAAGTCTAGCATGCAAAAAACAATTCGGTAGCCTAGAGCCCTAGACTGGGGGCGCAAACTTAGGAGTAAAGACTGTATGGCGCAGCGAAATGCCAGGGCTACGCCCAATCTATCTTACGCATAAGCTATTCTGGTTCTCAAACTTTGGACCACAATTTACACTACCGAGCTATAATTATGAGTCTGTGAGAAACATGGTATCCCGCGTCGCTGTCCGTCAAGACCCCGAGCTGAACCTTTCCTTGGCGTAGACGGGAGATATAAGGCGTCTCTAGCAGCGCAGTCGATTGAAATGATTTCTCATCACGATCATCCAAGCCCCTCATTCTTCGGAACGGTGAGGTCCTTTGGAGAGTCCTATTGCGAAGGCTATGCCTCCTCCTTGGTTGTTTCTGTCGGAAAAAAAAGACGCAGTGACATCCGCGACCACATTCGTTTAAGCTGTACTGTCACTTCAATTCTACGCTTGCTGGCGACCGCGGATGTCTAGAAGCCACTGCAGTATGAAGCCGTCGCTGCTGCAATCACAGCAACAGGCTCAACAACCGGCAGGCTGGAGTCTGGATATCTTCAACACGCGGTATTATTGCACCTGCGCGGTAGCAGCAATCGACTAGAGCCTCTCGAAAACGGACCGGCGAAGAGATCCAAGTTGGACTGGTTAGACGCAGAGACTGCGCGGAGGGCTTTTTGCCGGGCGGGCCTCTTCCGCTGTGGGGCCGAGAGGCCGGGACTCCGGAGTGGCTTGGGTGCGCTCGTTCGCCGGGACGTCGGTCACGTCCAGAGTCATCCCATCAAAAGGGCAAACAAGCATAACCCCTCTCGACAGAATGACTTCACGTATGGGCTGACATGCAATTCTACGCTCTGAGCGCTTTCCAGTGGAGACTCCTTCTTAATTAAACGGCATCTGGAAGAGATCTTAAGGTAATTCAGGGCATGTAAGGCCTTGTGATTGTTATTCTATGAAGAATGGCGACCCCATTTTGCTTCGTACTACATATCATCCTGACGCCTATCGTCATTACCACCATCCACCTGTTCTGGGTATATTCTGTGCTGGAATCGTCATGTACTGAGTACCTGTATCCTGACCAATTGATACGCTGCCGCTGAGTCAGTATAAATCAAGAATATGCAGGCTCTCCAACTCGACTCACAGCTTCTTCATTCTAGAGTCTTGATCTCTCATCTACGGCCGGCAGTAAGTGCAACGAGCATGGGTGCACGCTACAAACGCCTCATTGGGCTTGTTGTTGGTATCGCAGTACTCGTAGCACTCCATCAGGTTCTTGTCGGGGCAGACCTGTGCGCTGGCGAAGGAGAGGCCAGCTACGAGGATGGATAGGACGGGTGCGAGCTTCATGATGGCGACTTGTCTCGAGGTGTTGAGGGGCTTTGGAAGACTCTGAGGAAAGATCCTGCTTGCTGGAAGGAGGGGGGCTGCTTAAAGGGCTAATTGTCGACTTCCCCTCTCGCCTTCTTATAAGCGGACATGTCCATACAAGATATCATAGTTCATTTTTGGGAATACGCTCATAAGTTGTAGGGTGCGGCAGGGCCGGTGTTGATGATTTCCCCGAGTCGGGAATCATGACATTCGCAACCCGGCTCGGGAAATAACCACGCGTGGAGCAAACAAAAGCCAGGGCCTTAATCTAATGCTTTGACACATGAACACATGATAGCCCGTTATGACTGGGGACAAAGCTGGAGTCGAGCCTATGGCAAACTGTCTAGCCATAGAACACGACTCAAAGCCCCAGTCTCCAGCACGGCTGTACGGCGCAGGGCCCAATGTCTAGCATTGGAAATGAACTTGCGCAGTAGTGGCGAGAAGGCCGTGCTTCGAGTTACGAGGGATCATCATCTCAAGGTTCATGACTATAATCTGTACTAGGGCGTCACCACTGTTTTTAAGATTGCCAAGGCGACTTTTTTCTCCGGGAATAAAACGTCCACCAGGTGTCTTGATTTTCAACGGAGAATCAACGCCGGTGACCGAGCGTTTGACAGCGTGGGCTGTTGAGCCTAGTCGTGATCAACCCAATCAATTTCCAAAGAATGGAGACATCAATCAAAATCCCAGGTCCTCAGTCATCTGATTACAAAACACATAAAGAGGTGCCATTGACAAACTACGCTGACGTTCAAGACATCCTACAACTCTTCGCTCTGACCGCCCTCCTCTCCCACCTCAAGGAAGCGGACCAGCCGCCTCTTAAGTTCCTCTACACTGATCTTCTCACCACTACTCCTCTCAACAATATCTTCCTCAGACGAGGGCGACGACAATAACAGCGGCGGCGCTGGAGGCAGAAGTACCTCATCCAGGATATGCACAACGCCATCCCTGACCGGCACATCTCTCGCTGATACCGCCGCCCCATTGACACTCATCTTGACTTCTACTGGCCACCCACCGCCGCCCGTACGTCCCGCGCGAATACTCGTATCCGCGCTGCGAAATACCGCCGCCTCGACCGAGAGCGCGACTCTCGCCCCGTCGAGCAAAGTCTGAATCTCCCGTAGCATCTGCCCCACTCCGTCGGCGTCTTCCCCGAGCTCGTCACCCCCGTCGGTCTTCATCTTCATCTCCTCTTCCATCTCCTTCGCATCGTCTTGGACATGGTCTGTATAAACCACCTCACCAACAAAATGATACTTCACCAAGGCCTTCAGAAACCGCCCTCCGTCCGGGGAAGAGAAGAGAAAGTCCATCGCTTCCTCACCCAACTTATCCCACGCATCATTTGATGGCGCAAAGACCGTGAGCCCTGAGCCACGCTGCAGCAAAAGCTCCTCGCCCACGCCGCTCCTCTTCATCGCCTTCCCAAAAGTCCCCAGCGTCTCCTCCGCCAACGCACCAACAAGCACATCCCACCGCGGCGGCGGGATCAAAACCTCATCAACAAAGTGCACAATACCACTCCCGGTCTCTCTAGATTCAGAAGCGAGCACCCGGGCGTAAAAGTTGACTTCAGCCCCCGATGACCCATCCGCGATCCTCACCCTTTGCCGCTGCCGCCGACGGCCGTCACCGACTTCGAGAACCGTCTCCGCCGTCCGCAGCCCACGGAGGTCTTTGGCGGTATACCGCCCCGTAAGGACGTGGTACTCGAGAATCTCGCCCAGCAGCTCCGCTCGACTATGTTCCAAAACGCCCTCCAGCTTCTGAAAGGCCGAGTCCGTGGGGACGAAGATTGTGGGTTTCTGTTGTTCCTGCGTGTGCTCGTCGTTGTTGCCGATAAGCATGTCGTGGATCTTGTCGTATGTGTCAAGGAGCGTGGTGAAGTATTCGGTCTGTATGCTGCTCTCCTTGATGATCGTCAGGAGATTCTTCCCTTCGTCTGCCGCACTAAGATGACCTTCGTGCTGATTTGTTTCCGGATCGCTATTCGCTGTTTGTTGTATACTCAGGGCTACCAGGCCAGTCTCGGCATCGTCGGCGCCGGCTGAATGTCCCATCACACGTCTACCAGCCCGAGCCACAGCCCCAGCAGCTTGATAAAACATGCCGCCGACAGCGTTGACTACATCGTCGAGCGACGACCTGTCATCACTCCATACCTGTAACCCGTCCCGATTTGAAGTTTTCGAGCCCACATTCTGAACTTGTAAGGTCGATTGCTCGGGTGTGACACTCTCTGGAAGACTTAAGGCCGAAGCAGCCGCAGCCGCCAAAGGTAAGACACAACTCCCCTTCATATCCTCGCAATCTTCGGTACCCAATTTCAAAGCCGTATCTACAGACGTTGGCGAAGGATCCAATGACGAGTGAACGTGACGTATAAGCTTCTCAGAGAGACTTCGACGGAGAGAAGTAGACGGGTTGAAACAGATTTGTATTCGACACCCCGTGGGGAAGTACTCGCTCCCGACCATAGTCCCTATATAATAATAATTGTGATAAATTCTTCAACAAAGAACGGGGCCTGAGACATCGAGACCTTGATGAGACACATGCATAGGAGGGGCGCTGATGCTCTGGGCTCCGCTGATGTAGACTTCTCGGACGGAGACATAGAGGTTCCCGTCCACCCCCGGGCGGGCGGGCAGCAGCATCACGGCGGGCCATCAGGGTCCGCATATGCGATGCGGTGACTTTTGACGTACACCGCACCGTGGCGGCTCTGCATGTTGTTCCACTTCTTCCCGGTACATGTTTATTTCCAGACCCATCGTAGACTGTGACTGGTTAAACATGTGAAAAACGTTGTCTTGGCGGTTTGTATAGGACAACAAGGTTGCCGTCACCTGAGTCGATGAAAATGCCAGGTCCAAGAGGCATGATGGATTCCTAGGCTTCGTGTGTTGGTCCGGGGTCGGAACGAACCCCCAGACTGTTTCGAGTCTCGTCCTCTCTTGTCTCATCTCAGAGATGCTCGACTTGGAAATGTTGCTTTCGAGCTCTGTGGCTCAACTCACACTCTCGGGCCTCCAAACCCGCCAACGACCCGAATCTCTCCAACCCTCTTCTCCGCCGCCTCAAACGCATCAACAACCCGCCCGCCTCTAACATCAACAACACCCCATCTCTGCTCTCTGCTCTTCCTCGCGCCTCTCTTCTTCCCTCCCGCTCCCGCTCCCGTCTCGTGCTCCCAAACCCCAATCTCATCAAGAAGAACCTCCAAAGCCCAGACAAACCTCACCCCTGCGCCATCACCCTCCCCTTCCCCACCACCATCACCAGGCGCAGCAGCATACAACCTCTCAGCATCCTTCTTATCCCTAGGTATCTTGGTACAAAGCAGGTGCAAATCAAGAAACTGCGAAAACACAAGCCCAAAGGTAGGTTTATTCCGCCTCGACGCCGCTTGGTTTCCACCGTAGCCGTAGCCCGTGATGTTCAACGCAGGCGGGTTGAAGATTGATCGGAGGGTCGGATCCACCGCCTTACTACTGCTGCTCATGCCATGTTCTCCATTCGGCGGTGGCGGCGGTGGACCACCTTGCACATTCGCGGAGGTCTTGGATATCGCCGACTCTTTGGACGAGCTCGTGCTGTTGAGGAGCATGATCAACGGGCTAGTCTCTAAATTCCTGGATAGATACCGCAGGTGGGAGGATAAGTGCTGCAGCGAGTCGTGTGCAGATTGACGGTCGCGGCGGGTGAAGAGGGCCGTCATGAGGCTGTGGAAGTGGGTGATGAGGATGATGTCCGGCAAGGCTGGACCTTTCGAATCGTCTTCTGATGATCTGCTCTCGGGTGCTGCCACGGCTGGAATCGCGTCGGGGATCTCGTCTCCTGTTGGTCTGCTCGCTGTCTCCTCCTCGTGAGGCTCTTCTGTGACTTGTTCTGGTATTTCTTCCGAGCTGTTATTCTGTTCCACCCCTGTGCCTTCAGTGATTCCTTCCTCTTCATCCGCTCTCTCGGGAGACTCTGCGGCCGTGAAGGGTGTCGGGGACCGAATCGTCGAAGGCGGCGGCGACAGCGAAGATGACGAAGAAGATGGCAGCGAGATGGCGTCGTCCTCATCGTCGCTGTCGGCGATCTCTGTCCTCGTATACTTGATCGGCTGAGGCGGCGGCTTGAGTTCCGGCAACACAATCCTCTCTGGCGTAGTGTGTCCCTTCGACGAGATCGCCGCATCCTCAGCAGAAACTTCCACACCAACCAGGCCTTCCGCGACCCCTTCATCCTTCGTCTCGCCCACCGCATTATCTTCATCGTCATCATCCTTCTCCAACCGCTTCTCCCCAGACGGTGCCCGAAACCCCGGCGGGGAGGAAGAGACCCGCGGCTCAGGACTGTCGGGCGGAATGTCCAAGTCGCCGAGAACCTGCCACAAACCCTCGAGATCAAACACCCTCGAAACAGAGACTCTCTCCAGACACCGCCTCAACCTCGTCACAACATCCGCATCCGCCTCAGCGGTGCCGCGCACCATGAGCTCCGTTCGAATAGCATTCCTCAACGGCGGGAGAATAGCCGCAGGAGGCTGCGTCGTGACAATCACCACCCTCGCTCCCTTGCCTCCTCTGTCACTTACAGACTCGTCTCCGCATAGCGTCTTCGCCAGCGCCTGCATCGAAATCTAGAAACAAACAATGTCAGCCGAGTCCCCCCCACTCTTCAAACCTCATGACTCTCCATGTTGATATAGATCAATCCCACCATAAGACCACCGACAGAGCAAAACACCATAAAACTCACCAGAATTCCCATCTGCTCACTCTCAGAACTAAGCCCAACAACACTCCCCCTCTCGAACCCGCCACCAAGAACCTCCTCATCGACCTCCCGGCTCCCAACATGCACTTTCCCCCTCGCCATCGCCGCGTCTCTCCGCTTCGTCTCCCGACTGCAGAGAACGGCCGCGGAAACTGGCTCGAGAGGGAAATGCGAACTCGCCTGCGACGCTGGAAAGACCGTCATCTCACCACCGCCGTCATGGCTGCCGGCTCCTGCCATGGTGTGTTGTATGCCTTTTTCCCTTCCTTCCTCGTCGGTACACGCACGCCTGGGGCTCACCGTGGCCTTGGACGTCCTAGAACGAGACAAATGACAAAATCGAAATGTGTCATTTCCATGTCATTTCAACTTTTGTTCATTTCGTCGACTTTGGCGTTTGCATCCCCAGAGCTTGAATAATGCTGGTGAGAAAGGTATCGTCAAGTCACATGACAGCAGCTGTCGACAGTTGCGCGGACAAAATTCCGGGTTCCAGGCTAGGGAGGAGCTGATGTAGGTAAATTCTCCGCTGGAAATCTCGATCAGGTCTCGGCGCTTTCAGGGCCAACAGGCACAATGGACAGGGCCTTGTCAGCCACCTCAATGACATCACCCCTGTGTCTTGCATGATTGTCACTCATGCAGCCTTCTTCACTCCTTACCTTATCTTACTCAACACATCCCCATCCGGACTTCGCCAGACCAAAACCTTGCTAGGGGGACTAGTCATGCTTTCTGTGCTTTTTCGTGTCAATAAGCTGATCCCTTGTTCCAAAAATACCATGCACATGTTATGCTGTCATTGTCACTATCACCGTTGAATGCACTGCACATTGCCAGTGAGGGCCACGCGAGGTTCAATGTTCTCTATTTTCAGTAAAGCTAATTCATAACAATCTGCCGACGGACTGTTGAATGCCTGCTCTATGCCTTCCCTTTGTGTAAAGTGCCTCTGCCGGCCCTGGAATATTTGTAGCAAAAGAGGCAGAAAATGAGGCTCGTTTCCTCCCAAAGAAATATGATTATTCACGAGAAAGGTATCACTTGTCGGGTGGTGTGAAAATCCAGACGCATATGTGCGACCGCCTCCGCCCTGACACTCGTAGTTCTCGTCCTGGTGGCTTCTCCAAGAGCCACCCAGCCCAATTCGAGATCCCAACCGTATTGACTCCCTCCTCAAATGATCCAGAACTCGATATTATCGGATCCGTAGCCCAATGTGTTCGCATTGTAACCAGATTTGGCTCAAACAACTTCACGTTGTTCGTTCTTGGGGTGCATAGACTACACCCTTCCCCTTTCTTGAAACTGATCGCCTTGAAGTGAGGCGTTTAAAAAGTGACAAGGACTCTCCCCGCCGTATGCGTTCGCATTCGTCTTCGTGTGTCTTTTGCTGCGACTCGATGCGCTCGTGTCCAGCTTCCTAAGTTCTGCGTGACCACTAGGCAGCAGTCCCAGGCGCAGGAGGGGGTGCCATTGCATCAGAAGCCTGGCGTCTTCGACCACCCTTCAGACTCTTGACTCTGGCCATGAAGCCTCCGGAAGGCTTGCTAGGTCCATCTTCTGTCGGTGACATAGCGTCAGCTGTGGCACGACGCTCAAGGCCATTGGCGGAGCCGCGTCGGGGCACTGGGGGAGGTCCACCAGGCGATCGGGTACCGTTATCAGCTCGCTTGACAGAAATTGTCTCCGGCTCCTTTCCATACTCCGAAAAGAAGGGGTTACGCTCGCCAGTGTACGAGATGCTGCTGGAGGGTCCATTGGCATCAGGGGATCGGCGAGAGGTGTATGCTCCCTCGGGGTTGGTGATCCGACCAGAAGGACCATATTCGCGAGGCTCCCGCTTCATTCCACGAATACGCTGGGCAATGGACTTGCTGCGCCCAAGGCCTTCGGAGGTCGACTGCTGGGCTTGCTCAGCCTGAGTCTTCTGGATGGCAGCACGGGCAGCAGGAGTGCCCTCCAAGAAGGTCGAAGCACCGAGGCCCATGGATTCCTCTCCGTAAACAATCGAACCGCGAGATCGGGGGTCGAAAAGTGCGGGATCGTTCTTTCGCTCGGCAAGTCTCGCAGCAGTTGCAAAGTCTGCAGATGCCTCGCCGTCGTTGTGGCCCATGAAGACAGCATGGTCAGGGCGCTTATTGAGGGGACCGGAGCCGCCAAGGGACATGTTGAGGGAGTCCTTGGCAAAGGCTTGCATCGGTGCACGTCGGCTACCCTTACGATTACGGTGGGGGTTGGCTGCGTCGAAAGGACCATCGTGATGGAATACTACATGACATTAGCCTTAGGAACTCCATCAGAATTGTCGTTTACTCACGTCCGGTACCGTAGATGCTGGTGGCATCCAGTTGGTCGATGATGTCGATTTTGCGACTGGGCTTCTTGGGGTCCTTATCCTTTCCTTCCCGGGCGCGGCGCTCTCTCTCCCGACGTCTAGCTTCTTTAGCCTTCCTCTCTTCGTCGGTAGGTGACTTTTCGATATCAATCAGAACGGACGACTCGGAGTTTCTGCGCGGTCGGCGTTCCTGAGGTCGGCGTTGGGGCGATCCTGGGGCTCCGCCAGGTCGGGGAGGACCACCGCTGCCCTGAAGGCGTCGCTGTCTCATCGCCTCCTCCTGAGATCTCGACGGGCGGTGTCCGGGTGGCGGAGGACCGCGACGAGCTCCGGGCGGCACGTTCTCACGCCCTGGCACTCCAGGAGGGCGGTTCGTCGGAGGTCGGGACTGCTTCTGATCGTTAATGGTGAGACCATCCTGTCGAGCGAAATGTCAGTAAGTTGACAAAGCCTAGCGTACGCGCGGAAATGATTCGACTCGCGCCCGAGGGATCGATATGGGCTGCATCAATTGATTGATCGGGGGCCACGTACAAACAGCTCCTCAGCGGTAGGCGATGCCTTGTTATCCAGCGATTTCGACATGGTGCCTGCTCCGATCAAATTCGGTTGACTACTCGAGTATGATGGATCGAGGAATGGGTTGCGCGAGACAGGTCGGGGAGGGTCGTCAAAAGGCGAAGCGGGCGAGGTGGTATTCGTAGTGCCGGAGAGTAGTGGGGAGGCAGCGCGGTTGCGAAAGGGGTTGTTGGATGAGAGATTAAGCGTTAAGCCAGCACCAGCAGATTTGCTAGGTTGATGGCCTATTCCAAGGAAGTAAAGTTAGCACTCGATAGGAGGAAGGAGAGAGACAGCGACGGCTCCGTGCATGCGAATGACGGCGAGGGGGGAAGGGATATGAAACATGAGGGAGGTATACATGACACAGCAGGTTCAACAACTGGGTGGAGCGGGCGCGGTGCTTGCGTTTGCTTGGGCGGCAGTGCAATCCGTGAGAAAGGGCGGCTCTCTTCCCGTTGGACAGGGCAAAAGTCAAAGGGGGGGAAATCCGGGAAGATGGTGGCAGGCATTGAAAGGGGTGGGTGGGAAGAGGGATGAAGGTTGGGTAGGATAGGACATGCCGGCGCATATTCATCCCCTACATCCATATCAATGTTTGATTCTTGGCTTACCTGGCTGTGCTGATTGTGTAGACATTTTGGCTGTAGTTTGTGAGGTGTACCGTGTGGGATGGTGTGGTACCCGCGACGGGAGGGATGACCAGATGAGAATATGGATAATGATGATGGACAGGCGCGTCGTATTGAAAGTCAAGGGATCGGCCTTTTTTCCCGCGAAAAAAAGGGGAGCTATCCGACCGATTGAGGAGAGAGCGGCGAGCGTTGCTAGCAAGCTTGATTTTCTTTGGCTGTCAAATGGCCGTTCCTAGCGTCATGCCTCTCTGCAGGGACAAACAACAACGGGGGGGACGGGTTTTTGGAGGAGCCACCCGACGGTCCCTCGGCAGGTCACTGTGCGTTGCGGTGCGCGGTGAATGTGTGTGTGGCAACGTGCGGGCAAGCAAGCTGCGGTAAGGTAGAGGGCGGTCGGGATTCAGAGTCGTAGGTGGGTGGGTGCGTGGGTTGGAAAGAAGAAAATAGGGGTGAATTGTAATATCGTAGATCCTCGATAATAGTCGGCAATGCGCGTCTGTCTGGTTTGTAGTGCAGCGCGGTGCCTTTTTCTCCTGCTGGATCCGACGTCAGCTCAAAAAAAGTATTCCTTTGGGCCTGGAGGGGGTGAATAGGTTTGGGGGGATGAATTGATTATCGGATAATGGATTGGATCCAAATCATCCAATTCAGGGGGAGATTGCTGGTCTGCCGGGAAGCGAGTAGTTTGGCTAGGTGGCTAGGAATTTTTGGGTGGTAAAGTGGTGGATCTGGGGTCCACGCACCATCCACGACTGCGAGGATGAAGGGGTTTGGCTGCTTGGGTTTGGACAGGATTGGGCGGGCACTCGACCAAAAGGCTGGATGATGCCGACGACTGGATGAACGCGCGACAACCGAGCCAAGCAGCTGTCTGAAGAGTGGGCCAGAAAGGGAAATGCAAGCTCACCTTCTCTTTTGACCTAGGTTCGTCCGTTGCTCTTTTTTCTTTTTTGGTTCAGTCCACGTCCTTGTCAGAGGTGCGGAGCAACGTCGTCTCTCCTTCAAGAGGGCGTTTCGACGGGTTAATAAGTCGATACTAGGTAAGTCAAGCTGTGCGATCGAGATACCCCAAAAAATGATCCGGGGCGGTGGTGAGTGAGGGTGCTTGACAGCTCGTTACAGTCGCTGGTCTGATGTGACACGGGCTCGGTGCGCCTGCGGACCCGGTTTGTCCCAAATTCTGGGTCGCTTTGATGTGGTCAAGTCGGACGAAGGTCCCAACGGGATTGGATCGCGCTCTCGAACCCCAAGTCGTCAATAGTTGGCGCTGGGCGTGTACTGTATTCCCTTGATCGGGATGACCGTGTCTCTGCGAAGCGAGACGTGACAGGGAAAAAAGAAGGTGCAGTATTTCTGGGGGGATGATAATGTGATGTCGCTGTTCCTAGTCGTGTTCGGACGCTTAGAGAATGCGGGTGGTCTCTGGATATGAGATGCGAAGTCGGATGAGATGGTGAGTCGAGATGAAGGCAAATGGATGAGAGAACGGACGAGACGTTGAAGCGAGAGACGTGATGCTGCTTGAGAGCCCGTTCAACTCGAGAGGATGTCGGCGAAAGAAAAACGAGGGACGGGTGCAGGGCAGTGGAAAGTCCGAAAGTCCCGTGAGGCAGGTGAGGCCGCTGGTCCACTCGTCGAGGGGAAGGGGAGCTGCGAGGCGGAAGAGGAAGGTACCTCCCGTTGATGGCAAGAACAAAGGAAGGAAGGCGCGAGGCTTAAAACTCGAGGCTTGGTGTTGAAAGGCAGGAAGCACTCCACGAGTCGTTGAGCAAGTGGAAGGAGGTTTCTACCTAAACCTAGGTAAGGTAGCTTCGAACGGGAAGGAAGGACTGGGTGATCGAGTAAGAGGAAAGAAGGAAGCCACAGCTAAGGCAGGTGAAGTGGGCAGCTGAGGAGGGGCAGGCAAGAGCGATGGTTTTATTAGTATTAGTCGACTTTGGTTCCTTCCTTTTCGCCGTTTGGTCGTTTGGGGGAAAAGAAGACACGAAAGATGAGAAAGTGAAAGAGACAAGCTGTTCTGGAGTTCTGGAACGGAGAAGAGAGAAAAAGAAGGAGGAGAAAGAAAGGCAAGTAGAAAAGGAAACAGAACGTGGACGATGCAGCAAGAAACATCCCAACGACCTAACGACGCCCTCCCGATCCCCGCGCATTCCACCCGTTCCGATCGCCTCCTCTCCATTTCGACATCCATGGATGTTATCCCCATCCCATCACCCATTGGTATTACCCATCACCCTCATCTGCCAGCGGCACCTGAACTGGACCAGGACCTGGACCCGGTCTGGCACATGAGCCACTCAACCTCAATCTAAGGCACCAAACCCGTTCGTACCTATCTGTACGTACGGGTAGCTTATTTTCCTGTAAGCTCACCTCCCTCCCTCCCTCAGGAACATCATACAGAGAAGAGGAGACGCTGACGACGGCGGATACGGTTGGCTGGGAAGACGCCTCCTTCAGCTTGGGGCCCCTCAGCCCGGATTTGTGGCTGCATTGTGGGCGGTGAGCATGGCCTCCGGAACCTCGTGCTTCATGCCTCTACCAATGCACTGGACCTTCAATACCAGGGTAACCACATCCTGTTTCCTACTACCATTACTTCCGCCTACCTTACTACGGATACTAGTACCTCTACGTCCATCACACTCCTACCTTTATCACTGCCTCTACCCCTGTCACTGCTCCTTCTAGCTGGCTAGGTATTCGAGTACATATGTTGTTCAGAGAATGCGGATATACTTTGAGACAGTGACAAAGACAACAGTGACGAGATTAGCAGTGACAACAAGAGAAAGAGGGTTGACAGTTTGTTGACTGGCGGATTGTTCATTACCCACTGAGAAAAACGAACTTGTTCAAACAGAATACCTTTCCTCGACCTCATGACCTACACGGCTATTCCTTGCCCTGCCATGGACCATGGACGCTAGCTATTCCATCATCTCCCGTAGGGTACACGGCTCTCCAACTGGACTGGGCTTCAACGGCGCGATTCTTTCTCTTCTCATTTCCATCTCGCCATTCCGACCCAGATATAATAGATCCATCACCAAGTTTCCAACCAAAAGATGGCACGGATGGCCACCGCTGCTCTGCATATCTGCCGCTCTACACTCGAACAAGTATCGCGGCATGGGGTCTTTGGAAACACTAGCCATGACAAACGCGGGAGTGATGTTCCTCGGCTGACCGGGGTGCAGACGAGACGTGCCGACGACACACCCCAGGACCCCTAATAATCCTAATTATTTTAAACTAAGGTAATTCAACAAATTGGCCTACGGTTGAATGACAGGGTGCAATGCGCCTAGACTCGCCTCCGATGGAGTTCCGCAGAACAAGCCGGCCACGAACAATTGAGAGATGAGATTGACCATCTTCTGCGTCTGCGACATGCACCACTCGTCCTTTAACAATCGACGGGCTGCGCGTGGAAACAAAACGGACGGACCGGAACAGACGACGAGCAAAATTGTGGGCGCTTGAGCCATCTAGCCGACAATGCTTCGGTCGTTTCCCCTCCACCGGGTCACAGCCATCCAAACCATGCCTTGTACTGTGTGTGTATGCACACACCGGCTACTACCGACGGGCCTTCTCTGAGCTACGGACACCTTGACTTGGCCCCGTGTCTGTCAGGTACTTGTGGCATGTACCTGACATCACCCAGGGTCAGACTTGTCTGTCAATCCTCCCGTGCGTGCTCCTCCACTCGGACTCTCGGCTTCTTGTTGCTTGGTTCCTCTCTTTTTCTTTGACCAGAAAGCTCACATACGTAATGAACAGAACCACCTTCTTCCCGACGAACCCGTCTGTCTGTGGCCTGCCTGCGAACGTATGTCCTTGACGACAAAGTCCACAACCCGGCTATGACACCACCACTGAAATCTTCACCTGGGACCAAGATGAGGGATGGAGCTGTTCGTCCGCCCTGGTCCTGGTCTCTCCAGCAGCTGGACGAGACGGAATCACAAAGGGTAGCACAGGGGCCTGGTTGTTGCAACCTGCCCGCCCTTCCAAATTCGCTGGATTGCAACCTCGTGTTGGGGCCCCCTGGTCGTCTCAACCACGCCAAGGGAACATGGGGTGCATCAATTCGAACGTCAGGCCAGCAGCCAAAATCTTATGTTAGGTCTCGGTTGCAGAGTCCATAGTCTCTCGAGCTTTCGCTCGTCGCCATCAGCCTCGGCGTTGCTCCGTTCCTGCTACCGACAGTGCCAGCCAACCCAGTTCCAAGTCTACTATCATGGCAATCACTCGAGCCCGTCTCCCGCCTGACGCGTGACACTTTCAGCCCGTTCGCTGGTTCCCCCCCGCAGGCCCCGGACATCTCGGTGGCGCCCAATAGTCACTCACCATCGGACAATTCACTTCACCTTTCGATCTCAGCTGTCATCCAAGCGCAAAATACATCCACTGCTCTCATAGCCAATGCATCGAGGGGAGTCTGGAGACGTAACGGATACCCTTACGCATGGAAGCTGGATGGCGAAACAGACCCGCACTGTTTGGAGTGTGATAAGAGCACCGTCGTGTATTCCGTTTGGTGTGGTTTCTGCAGCATTCGAGATCGATACGGGCACGCACTCAGCAACCAGCAGAAAGCAGCTTGCCGTATTGCCTTGCCAAGCCTCGGGCAGGGTAACCAAACGGGCAGATGGCGCTCCCCGAAGAGGGAGACAAAACGCCCTCCAATCTCAGCCTCGGACGATCTGATTCGATCAGCCCCCAAATCCGACTCTCCTGGCATACCAGAAGGGATACTGTGCTTCTTCCAGCCAGCAACGCGGGAGCAGACACAACACACATACAGTAGTTTGAAGACATCGACCGTATTTGCCAATGTTGTTGCTGTAAATGTCCAGCAAGACCGTGCTTCACTCGGACTGCACCTAAAACCTCATTTGACGTCGATTTTTGCGGTCTACAGGTCATTCTTTTCCCCGTCTCCTTTTTTTTTTTTTTTTTTTGCTTTTCTTCATCTCACTCACAACGCGTCTTGATCGGATTGGGGAGCCGCCTTCCTTCGTCACGGTCCTCCGTCGAACAAGACTCAAGCCTGAGCCCTCAGGGAACAGCGTGACAGCATCATCCTGGTACCTCATCGCCAATCTGAAACGTAAGCGAGCCTTTCCTGGGCGAGAGCATTGGAGCAAAATCTTTTTGATGGGGCTTGTTCATATGAGCAGACGATCATGGGGAATTTGATTAATATCTGCAAAGTACGGATACAACTGCACTACGGATATAGCTGCGCACCAGCCGCACCTGCGATAGTGAGTGACCCCACAACAGAATGAGTGATTGTTGCACGGGGCTGGTCTGTGTAGTGCAAAAACTCGATCTCCCAGAGATTGCTCTAGGCCCAGCGGGGGCCAGCGCAATTCTTACTTCTTCTTTCCGTCTGTCTCCATCACGGATGGGCTGTCAGCCTGCCACGAAAGGATCGCGACAGGCGACCCTCATTGGGTCTCCTATTCTTAATTTCTTACAAGTCGCAGACTCAGACTCAGACTAACAACTGCGATTCCGGACAAAGTGGCCGGCTTTCTGGGGGAACCTCTTCCGCCACTTTGACCTTCGGGAATTGCGGGGATACAATCAGGGAAATCGTTCGTCTCAATTACGGCTTTCTTTACGGTGACCACCTCCCGGTCTGGCCCCTTCAACCCACTCAGGCCCGCTGAGCCCGAGTCTGAGCCCAATTCCATCTGAGAGAGCATTTGGCGACACCAGAACAGACCTGCTCCTTGTACGGATATACACTGCATAGTAGATGGATATGCACGTCACGGCCCTTACCAAGCCCGAATCCTCTCACACTCATTCAACCCGACTCAGCATCCATGAAGCCTGTTCAGATCCTACAGGAATCACCTTGTCTGCATGAGTAGGGACGAAGTCTGGACAACGGGTGTTCCGTGTCCAACGTCTCTTGCGCGTAATGGCAGACTGCCGATGTGATCTCTTGCCTTGGTCAAACAGAAAGAAAACATTCCAACCCATCACCAAGGGAGATGGAGCGGTGTTGAAAGCTCTTTGCCAAGAACCGGTTCAGCCGTACCAATGTCACCTACGAGGGCGTATGTCAGTCAATACTTAGTGTCTTGTCTGCCAGCAGGTGTTACCGCTCGTCGGTACATGTACTTACGCGGACCTCTCGGCGCCCAGTACTCCCCCGTCTTGGAAATGTCAAGCTGTGTTGTCCACTTGATGAGACTCTCGGCGGCTTCGTCGGGCGTGACGGCTACGGCACTCAGACGTTATTGACTCCCATGAAACTATTGTCGGGCCGGGTACGTTCACAAGGATATGAAATACTTACCACCGCCATCGTCCCAGTACTTATCGAACCCCACGCCCTTGGTCATTTCTGTACGCATGAAACCTGGATGCACAATGCTGATGATAACGCCCTTATCCTTCAAATCGAGGCTCAGCAGCTTGCCCACCATGTTCAACGCGGCCTTGGATGCGTGGTGGGCATAGTTGCCGCCGCCCTCCTTCTCGTGTCGGAGGGTGATGCTCCCGGACTCGGACGAGACGAGCACGACCTTGGAGTCCTTTTGGAGAAGGCCGGCACGCGCGAGTGCGTGGACGATGAAGACGGGGGCAATGGAGCTCGTCGTGTACATGCGCTGCTCTTCGGCCCAGTTTGGACCTTTATCGGCGCTGAAATCCTCCGTCGCAAAGTAGCCTGCCGTGATGATCTGCCTCCCCGCTGGTTATCAAACACACGCTCCGGCTCGGTGAAGGGGCGACGGGCCGGATGAATAAGAGGGATCAACATACCACCGTCGACAACGGCTTCGAACCACCAAGCACACTGACTAGGGTCTTGCCGACATTCTCGTCCATCAGGTCGATACCTGGCAACCACTTTACGGCATCGGAGAAGCCTTCGGGCCCTTCATCGGAACGCGTGGTGCCGTAGACGGTGTTGCCCGCGTCCGCGGCGTATTGCTTGACGAGGGACGCCCCAAGGCCTCGCGTGCCGCCGACGACTAACACAGGAGACATGGCAAGCTAGTAGGTAACCTGGTTATCTTTAGGATTTGTATCTGCCGGTATTTGTGTTCTATTTTCGTTCTATTCCGGCTCACTCTCAAACAGTGCTGGAATGCGGCACCCGTTGGAGAACTAATTGGAGGGGCTTCGAGGGAGATGGTTGAGGAATGTTGAGGGAACGGAGGAAGTGGTGAGCAAAAGCTAAGCTACCTTATCGTGACGTAGGTGTCGCAGTTTACTGGCGACTGGCCCAATGATGCATGGCGAGTCGCATCACTGTGAATGGCGGGGGAGGGGCCTGGAATCACGTCTTATCGATAAAGTTGGTGTGACGGGGTGATTGCTGACTGATCCATAGTCTGGACCTCGAACCTCGAACCTCGAACCTCTCTCTATCATGAGGCGCCTTACTCTCAATTAGCAATGAGAAAGCTGCTGATGATCAAACGCTGTCTGGTGGGAAGAGTTGAGTTTATACAGAAACTCAAGCCAGGTAAATATAGTCGGTGCTTCTGTTGGCGGCAAAGCTGCAGCCATCATGAGCAGATCACGACCAAGCTGTTGGAAAGGCATATGGAAGGGCATTAGTCAACCGATACAGATTATGGCTAAAGCATAGTCCGCCTCCGCTGAAAAGAGCATGAAGTAAACTTTGTCTTATTACGATCTCAACCGGCGCGATACCCGACTGAATGGATGGCGAGCTGTCAAAACAAGTGCCGACAAACGGTTCATGAAACCAACCACGCGGTCTAAGTTTCGATTGAGATGCTAGTTAGCTTTCGGTAGCATCCTTGCGCAGTGACACGTTTGGGTTCACCTAATGAGGCAAATGGGTGGTGTTCGCCGCTATGAACCATCGCATCGAATTCGTATTCGTTCCAATGTGTCCCTAGATAACGACAGCTGAGAAGGTGCTTAATTGCACATCAAGTTTGAAGTCTTTGATCTCTTCATGAAGTTCCATTTCACTACTCCCATGTTGAACTGAGCATAAGAACATCTAGCAAACATGACCACCCTAAGTTACGGTCTTATCGCCCTAGACATCGCTGAGATTGCAATTGCATATGTGAGTGTTTAGACGTTGATATTGGAGTCAATCTCAAACTGACTCAATTTCATAGTACTTCCTACTCGGCATCTACAATGTCTACTTCCATCCGCTCCGCCACTACCCAGGACCATTCTTATGGCGCTTCAGTCCAATCCCAAAGAACATCTCCCTCCTAACAGGCAAATACGCCGTCAAAGCCCGTGAAATCCACGAGACCTACTCCGGCGCCGTTCGCGTAGCTCCCAACGAGCTATCCTACATCCAACGTAAACAGCAGCCTCAAACTCATCCTTATCTTCCCCGGAGATGTTTATGATCTGAATGGTGTCTTCAATACTAACGCGTAGAAAACCAGCACAAGCATGGAAAGACATCCTAGGCCGCCCCCTCAAATCCGAAATGGCAAAAGACCTCCGCTTCTTCGGCGGCGAGAATTTCGGCCGCGATAGCCTTGTCACGACAAGGCCGGAAGACCACACCCGCCAGCGCCGCATCTTCACGCACGCCTTCTCCAACACGGCGCTCAAGGCGCAGGAGACGCTGCTGGTGGACTATGCCAATCAAATGGTCGAGGCAATGGGCTCGCAAGCCGATCGTCAGCGTCAGCTTGCGCACGCAAATGGTGATGCTGACAAAGTCGGGTTGGGGTCCGTTAACATTGTAGACCTCTACAACTTCGCCACCTTTGACATCATGGCGGACCTAACCTTTGGAGAACCGCTTCTGCTGCTCAAGAGGGGCGATTACACCCCCTGGGTGCGCAACGTCTTTGCCGGGTTAAAATTTGTCATTTACGGGCTCGTATTTCTTGAGATTCCGGTGCTGGGTCCGTTGGTGCAGGCTGTCACGTCTGCGCCGCTGAGGAAGAAGGCGCAGGAGCATACTGATTTCGCGGGGCAGCTTGTTGATCGGCGGTTGAGGGAGAGGCAGGAACATCCGAAGCCGGATATTTGGAGTTTTGTGCTCAAGCATAACGATGACGGCAGCAGCAGCAGTGATGACGGCGGAGCCAAGGGCAAGGAGAAGGGGTTGTCGGATAGGGAGATGCACGCCAACGCGGCCATGTTCATGGTTGCCGGGACGGAGACGTCGGGGACGGTGTTGTCTGGCACGACGTACTACCTACTGCGGAACCCGCGGGTGTATGATATTCTGACGAAAGAGATTCGGGGTGCTTTCAAGAGGACAGAGGATATTTGTGTTGACGGGCTTTTGGGGTTGGAGTACTTGACGGCGGTACTGATGGAAGGGTTGAGGTTGTATAACCCCGGCGGCGCGGGGATGCCGAGGATCGTGCCGAGGGGCGGGGCGGAGGTTTGTGGGGACTTTGTACCGGAAGGTGTAAGTTCTGGAGTCTCTTTCCTTCTCTTGTTTGCGTTTACGTGATGGGAGACGATATTAGGTGAGCTGGAGTGGTATTGTGGCTTACAGTGGGATGACAGACTTTGGTATCCGTTAACCCGTACTCGGCCTTTACGAATCCGGAGAACTGGGCCCGGCCGAACGAGTTCCTCCCGGAGCGGTGGACCCATACGGATGCGTCCGAGTGGAAGGATGATAAGAGGGATGTGCATGAGCCTTTTTCTTACGGGCCGAGGAACTGTCTCGGCAAGAAGTGAGTATCAACCCAAGACTACTCCTTACCCTACCTTTGCGACTTCTCATTGTTGCTCTCGTTGCTGACGACGAGCCCTTGTGTGTTAAAACTAGTCTTGCGTGGTTGGAACTCCGTCTGCTGCTAGCCAAGACACTGTGGCACTACGACTTGTCGCTTTGCCCCGGTATGGAGTCGTGGGTTGTGCAGAGGAATTATATTACGTGGGAGAAGGGGCCTTTAATGGTTACGCTGAGACCTGTTCAGAGGGACGTATGAAGGGGCTGTGATATGTTTGGGTATCCTGGAAGTCTAGGCCGATCAAATTTGGGTTGACGAGTAGGGGATGCCGGGAAGGTCTGACACATCATCTATCTGGCCATGAGTTTCCTGCCTGGAAAGGGGAGTTCGTGGCCAAAACAACACAGAGTTCAGACGCTACGTTTGTCGAGAGCTCGATACTTTGCATGTGTCTTTCGTACGAGAGTCAAGATTATAATTACTACTCCAACCAACCCTGCGTCATACTGGCGTGAAACTAGGTACAAAGAAAATTAAAACTACCACATCGTACTTCTCTAGTTCTCCCTACTTAGTAAACCCCAATGGCCTCGCCTACGACGCTCTTGAAGATACCGTTCGGGTCGAATTGCTCCCTGACAGCCTTGAAGCGGGCAATATGCTACGTTTCTTTGTCAGCGACCATTATGTCTACATCAACGACATGGATCAAACTTACATCGGGGTCAATGTTCTTTGCGGCCTGGGCAAAGACCTCGCGGGTATTCTTGGTCCAGTGCGGGCGGCAAGGGAACTCGTCAATGAGGACCTTGGCAAGGTTGTGATCTAACACGGCTCGAGTCAGCGTACATCCTTTCTTCATCGAGAAGCTGCGGTAGTAGACAGAGCATATCATCGGGGGGAAACCACTTACAGAAAGGCTCGTTGAACCGGCTATGATCCCCAACAGTCGGTCTAAATGTCGGAAAATCAAGCATAATCACCCCCTTACTCCAATCCGCCCCATCAGCAGTCCCATACGTAACCTGCCCCAACAGATCAAAATACGGCCTCCCAAACTTGATGTTAATCCCGCTCCGATACGTCGACGTCATGACAATCAACTTCTTCGCCTCTTCATCAAACAACGCCCTCACGCGCTTCAACATGGCATTCGCCTGCGTGATCGGGAACGCCAGCTCGAGCGTGTACCCCTGCACGCCCACCTCCCACAATGGCTTCTGGTCCGGGTACAACCCGCCGATGAGCACGTCGTAGTTCCAGCCGTAGACGGGCCACTCTTCAATGGCTACGTTTGTCGTCTTTTCGCGGAAATTGGGTTTCGACCAGAGGCCGAAGAAGATTTCTTCGGCGAGGAGGTTCGAGGTCGGGAGGTAGCGGCCGCTGTCGAGGAGGGTGCGGGCTGTGGTGCCTTCGAGGTCGGTTACGGAAAAGGTGTTTTGGAAGCCTTGTTGGTCTGAGATGTTTGTTGGTACGACGTCGTAGTAGCGGTGGTGGAATTTGCGCTTGTAGGGCCACCACTGCGTAGTTGTTAGTCTATGGATATCCATATGGAGAAGGGAGTGTGATTGCGAAGTAGACTTACCCAGAAGTTGGCTGTTGCGTAAGGAGCTATCATGCCGTAAATGTCACCGTCAAGCACCTCGCTTTCTTCAAGCCTTTTTTCACGATCTTGTTAGCTCAGCCGAGGCATGTCAATGTTGAGGGAAACCTACGTCTTCTGCTGAGCGTAAACCTTGAAGTCGGGATAAATCTTAAACTTCATCCGCACAATAACACCCAACAACCCAAGCGAAGTTGACGCAGCAAGCCACGTATCATCATCATTATCCCTCACAAGGTGCCTCAATTCTCCATTCCCATCAACAATATCCAACTCCAACACACCAGCAGCAACCATCGAGTCCTCCCGAATCGAAGACCGGTGCGCACCCATAGCAACACACCCGGCCAGCGTAATATTCCAATTCACAAGCGTGTATCCCGCTGACGCGCCCCGATCATGGAGATACTCCGCCAACTGCAAAAAGGTCACGCCGGCCTCGATGACCACGCTCCCGCCCTCGAGATCAAACTCGGAGATGCCGTTGACGTCCTCGGTGCGGATGATGACCGTGTTGGCGTCGTCGGAGCACATTGTGTCGTACCACATGTGGCCTTTTCCCGAGGCGCGGACTTTTTGGCCCGAGGCGATGGCGTCTTTGACGAGGGATTGGATATCGGATACGCTTGTTGCGTTGTGGACTGCGGCGACGTCGTTGCAGGCGGGGAAGCCTGGGCCGTCGAAGGTGTTGTAGGGGGCTGCGGTGACGGTTGTTGATGCGAGCAGCAGCGTCGCTATGAGGGGGAGGGGGCGTAGAGACGGCATTGTCGTCCGGGGGAAGGCTTGATCCAGCCCGTCTTGAAGGTAAGGCAAGTAGTAGGAGATGTGAGTATTCAAGTCCCTGGCAAGAAGGACGAGAACTTAGGAACCCGCTGTGTAGATGGGATGAACGTGTCGTTCACTTATAATAACAGCATTTTTTACCACTATCTACACTGTTACACTTACATAGGTCGTGTAAGACTGCCAACCCAAACGCTCCATCAGAGCAAATGCCGCGGACCTCGAACAAGCTTTCATGTGATGCCGGGAAACAATCACTTCTCTCAACAGAAAACCTGGTTCAACGGCAGGTCCAACGTCACCCAGGTCATCCAGATCACCAGGCCAGGAACATAGAGTTGTATCGCAGGTTGCCTTACATCGAGAGGACTGCCTTTCGCGTACCAAGAAAGGAAGTAGAAAAGTTAAAAGAAGGGAGCCAAGACGGTGACAGATCCCGTTCAGAGACATGGTCCGATATGTAATGCAACCCCAATGGTCGGTTGGGGTACCGGGAAGGTGACAACAGAGAACGCGGGGAAAGGCCTTGAATAGCGGCGGTAGAGACGGAGATCTTCATTTCTCCTCTTACTCGCATATCCGTGTGATGAACAGGGAAGCGTGTGCGGGGTGACAGCGGCACAGCGGATGCGACGCCGTATATGGAGGGGACCTGCTAAGGGGAGGTGGAAGAGAAGAAGGACTCGACGTTGGGCAAAGCATTCAAGTGTTACCACCACCATCGTCTGATGGCTTGGTAAGCCGGAAGTCTCCTTTGACTTTTATGCATATAATCTGGCATCTGATGGCTAGTTGTAGTTGAGTAGTGATGTGCAAGGGGTTGAGTGGAGGATACTGTTGGTGATTGGTGGGCTGGCCGTTCAGTCCGGACGGACTGCCATGCTCGGAGCGGGGAAGTCGCGGATCGGAGAAGCGGGGCAGTTACCGGCCGAATCACTCCCGTGGGACAGAACAAATTGGGCACCAAATGTAACATGGAGGCAATTCCCATATCTAACTGAGTAGTGTGTTATGATGCCGACTGAACGGCTTGAAGTCGATACCCAACAGGCCGCGAACTGTCATCTTATCTAGGCGTTACCTCTGTAAGCAGATGTGTCTAATGGTCTTTATGGAACCGAAGTGGCTCAAGCTGATCTGCCAGTATCGGCGTGATGAAGCACAAATATATAAAAAGTACACTGAGTTCCGTTGAGAAAAGCCTAGCACCGAGATGTCACGGGCCGCGATGCAAGAGTCCACGTCAAGCCACCCATCCGGCCTTCACCACCCTCCCCTCCTCTTACCTGAGTTTACCATCTAGCCAAAGTGCACTCACCCCAGTCTATTTCAGCACACTAACTCCATAATCTTTCTTCACCGCTCCACAGCCTCGAAATATGACAGACAGAATACACCAGAACTAGTGAAGGACAATAAAATCTCCTGGCCCGATGCTTCCCCGGACATTTCTCAGGACGACATTGAGTACGTTCTCCGCCGCGCTTTCGCTTATATCGAGACTACGACCCGAGACCGCTCATTGTCCCAGCGCGACTGGCTCGCCTCGCGCCCAGAACCGCCTGACCATCCTTCTTGATTCGTACACGTCTTTTCTCGACTCAGTCATTTCTAAGTAAGTGGAATAAGCAAACCCACACAGATGGGTTGGCTAAACGCGTCCACAGGTGCGTCCCCGGGCCTCGTTTATATAGCAAATCGAATTATTGAGCTGGAGCCCGCATTTGAAAAAAAAAAAAAAAAAAAAAAAAAAAAAACACATCTAAATCCACATACGGCCAACGAATTCATTCGAGTAGACGCATTAGTAAGTGCCGACTATCTTGACATGTGTATAGAGCCGGCAACCCGCTTACTCGAGAACGATAGCGTCAGCTAGCAGAACACGTCTCCATGACAGAGCTGACGCCGGGCCCATGGCCACTCAGATTGTCCCCTCTCGCGATATGAACCAAGACCGTGTCGTTTCGAGTCTGTCGCTGACTCACTTAATCACATCATAATAGTCTGCCGAGTATCATTGTACCGGTGTCCTCTGTCCTTGAGTTCCTCTAAACAAGAAGTTGGCACAAATCAAGGCTACTTATAAGGGGCGACAACCTCTTACGATACGATAAAATAAACCGGACTGTACTAAAGAAATACCCCAAAGTGATTCCTTGGACTGAGGCGGTGCGAGGAAGTAGTATGTAAACAACAGCTCCTCCTGGCAAAAGATAAATTCTATCCCCGTCAACCCAGGAAATGTAGGGTCCCATCAAAGGAGCGCTTAACATAACACACCATGCCCTATTCCCATTAAGACCCCTACACTTTCCACTGCACAAAGTCGACTATCAATATCCCTCTATACTTCCGACCTAGCTGTAAAGTATTACAAGTAG
Organism: Colletotrichum godetiae; assembly: GCF_030913485.1. NCBI lineage: Eukaryota > Fungi > Ascomycota > Sordariomycetes > Glomerellales > Glomerellaceae > Colletotrichum > Colletotrichum godetiae. The sequence continues at coordinate 746,919 of NW_026851249.1, read as the reverse complement.
AATTCATCAACACCAGCAAAAAGCACTGATGTAGAGAAACCCCAGATTTGCTTCTTTGTTTATCCCCGTCATAGCGACATCTTCGCTGGATGGGTACCCTCACGCCTTCTCAGGTATGCTGAAGAAGCAAGATACCGTCCCTCGAGCCAATCGATCTCACCCACACATTCCAGATTCGAATCCCGTTACTCCAAAACCCAAAACTCTGTGAGCCAAAGATGCTTTAAATACTCTCTCTAACCAGCCTAGTCCCCGACCTCAAGCAGCCGGACTAAGGTAGGGCTAGAAGACCAATCAAGCTACAGCAACCACCGCACCTTCTGCTTTCCTCCAGTATATACCTCACTTCCAACCAACACCTCGTCCCGCGTGCTTACTCGGCCTCTCAACAGTCCCCACTGGTGCGGGCGCAATGTAGTCTTCAACTCTCTCTTGCCTGCCTGACAACCGCCAGTAAGCCATGTTGAAGTTTATCATGTCAAATACCAACGCCTTACGCCTTCCAAACGATGCACCGGGACGACGATATGACGCCAACATTCCCTGTAGCTTTTACGGCTGAATCATGGAACCTTGGTGGCTGAGGGGGATGAAGCTTTTCTCAACATGCCTCAGTCGAGACATTCTCATGCTTCTTCGTGCGAAGCAATACTGTTGAAGACGTTGCCCTAGATACACCCCGGTGAAGGACTCAACATCACTTTCGTGGCAGTCTGGCGAAATTGTATCTGGTAACTGATGCAATTGACGAGGAAGGGGCACAAGGAGCGGTTCCAGTTCCAGGAAAATGGAAACTCGAAAATCACTCAAGCTTATGCGTAGCAGTCACATATTCATCAGACGCGAATAGCAGCGTGAATCAAACGTTGGAGTCCTAATCATCTATTCTCTTAAACCAAGTTCACGACAAAAGAAGATAAAATAAACTACAAAACATCTCCTACTAATATTACCCAGTGATACAGTTCGTACAAGTCGTAACTGTTCCCTTTCCCCATGCTAGTTAGAACAAAATTTCACACAAATCCCATAAGCCGCGGGAGAGAACTCCCTAGTCTATATGTGAACCGTACATGTATCTTATGCTAATGACTTCGTGATTCGGTGCTGGAAAAGTCACGCTCAGGCGGTAGGCATGGGCAGGGCAGGGAGCAGCGACGTCTGTCCGATGAACCAGGATCGGGTGACGACGTAGCAAACCTCGCCGCCAGGCAAAGGAGCGCCAGCCGTGTACAGACCGGGAGGCAGCGTGAGGGTGCCGGCAACGTTGGGGCCAGTGCTGGTAGGAACCGGCGCACCAGTGATGGTGGTGCCAGGCTGGGTGACGGTGTTGACAACAGTGACAGGCACGGTAGTACCGGCGCCGGTGCTGATGCTGACGCTGGTGACGGTGGAGACGACGGGCGGGGAGACGTCGAGACGGACGTAGACGGTAAGACGGACATCAGTGGGGATCTGGCGACGGGCCAGGCGGACGGCAGAGGCGCGTCCACCGCAGCGCTGGGCAGGGTTACCAGGGCAGACAGTGTTGCACTGGTTCTCGGGAACGAGGACGGTGAGAGTGTTGTCGATGATGTCACCACAGTAGCAGTCGGTACCGAACAAGGCAGCGAGTCTGGAGCTGGCGGGGCAGGCAGCAGTGCACTTCTCGAGGGTCAACAACGCATCCGACAGGGCCAGGAAGAATGTGGGGAAGCTGCTGCTAGAGCTGAAGCATCCCAAAAGGGAGAAGCCGTCAACACTGGCGGGGTTGGGAGCAACGCTGGAGGTAGCTGCAGCGGCGGTGCTGTCGGTCGTCACGCCGCCGTCAGGACCAGTGGTAGGGCTGACAATGGTAGATCCACCAGTGACAACGGTAGAACCTCCAGAGACGAAGGTAGAGCCGCCAGAAACGAACGTGGAACTGCCCGAGACGATGGTAGAGCCACCAGAGACGCCAGTTGAACCGCCGGTCACGAAGGTTGAGCCACCGCTGACAAAGGTAGAGCCACCGGTAGGAGCGGTAGTCGTGCCAGAGCGGGTGGTGGTTGGGCTGGAGGTAAGAGTCGATCCAGGGCTGACGGTAGAAGAGGCCGAAACACCGCCGGGAGTGGTGGTCGCAGAGTTAGTAGCGGCGGTGGAAGCGGGAAGGCTGGAAGTAGTACCGCTTGCCGTGCAGGAAGAACCTAGGAGAGATTGTTAACAGCGAGATCATTAGACATGCGAGGCTTGACGCTTGACTTACGAGGAGTGGCGCTCAAGGTGACCGGAGTGCAGTTAGGCGGGACAGTGGTGCCGAAGGTAGCGTAAACTTGACCGCTGTTGTCCTGGCAGAAACCAGCCTGACCTCCAGTGAAGGCATCATTCTTCCATGCGAAAACACCGTTGGTGTTGGTGAAGGTGGCGGTGATCGATCCGGTGCTGCCGGAGCGCAGAGCAATGAAAGGAGTACCGGGGTTGACACCGAGGGCATTGCCATCAACGGTGATGGTGCCAGAAACGCCGATTCTGAAGACGGCAGCCTGGTTGCAGTTGGTGGGGTTGGTCTGTCCAGTGGTACCGACGTAGGTGGTTGCGCCGCTCTGGCGGTTCATGAGCTGGGCCATGATTGGGCCACGCTTCCTCATGGTGATAGAATTGGTGGTGTTGAGGAATGGAGCGCTAGAAGAGCTAGAAGAAGAGCTTGAAGAGCTGGTGCTGGTCGTAACCGTGGTGCTAGCAGACGTGGTTGTTCCAGAAGAACTGGAGCTGGAGCCAGACGAGGTGCTGCTGCTGCTGCTGCTGCGAGTGGAAGAGCTCGAAGACGAGGTGGCGGTGCTGGAAGAGCTGCCAGAGGAGCTGCTGCTGCGAGTGGAAGAGCTCGAAGACGAGGTGGCGGTGCTAGAAGAGGAGCTGCTGGAGCTGGTAGGGGCTCTTCCGCCGACAATGGCGAGGATGAAGTCAGTCGCAGAGGCCGCGGCGGCGCTGGTGACAGAGCTGGAGCCAGCGTTGGACGCAGAGGTGGAAGCAGAGTTGGAGGCAGAGTTGGAGGCAGAGACCGTTCCAGAAGTCGAACCAGAGACAGTGGAAGTTCCGGAAGAGGCTCCAGAGGTAGAGCTCTGGCTTGCAACAGCGGTTCCAGTGTTGGTAGGGACGAACTGAAGGTTCGTGTCAGTGTTCACCATGGCAGAAGGAACGGAGGATGAGCTCAAGGTAGTCGAGGCAGCAGCAAGGTTAACCTGGCTGGCAGGAGTCACGCTGAGAATCGTAGCGGGATCAACAGTGCCAGCCTGGCGTCTGAAGAAGCTGCGACGACGGCTGCTCGCGGCGGCGGCGCACTGGTCAGCCGGGATGAGAGGCAAAGTCCGGAGAACAGAACCGCAGAAGCAGGTACCTCTGATGACGGTGGTAAGCGCCAAGGACTGGGAAGCGCAAGCAACCGCGCAGGCAGGTGCGGTAGCGGCATTGAGAGGGTTGACAGTGTTCTCGAAAGGCGACTCTCCAGCGGGAACACCTCTGCAACCCATGGACTGAACAACGAACTTCTCCGCGTTACCACTGGTGTTGGGGATCTCGACAACAACGGCTTCACCGGGCTGGATCTCAAGGGCCTTCGAGAAGGGCACCGGGTCGGGGCTGAGAACTGCGATAGAGGACTGACCAGGCTGAGCCGGAGATGTGGTAGCGGCAGCCGATGTAGCGGGGGCGGCCGATGAACTGGCAGGAGCAGCAGTAGAGGAGGGAGCAACTGCCGACGAGCTGGCAGCGGCAGCAGAAGAACTGGCAGCAGCAGCAGCAGTAGAAGAGCTAGCAGCAGCAACCGAAGAAGAGCTGGCAGCAGCAACCGAGGAAGAGCTAGCAGCAGCAACCGAAGAAGAGCTGGCAGCAGCAACTGAGGAGGAGCTAGCAGCGGCAACAGACGACGAGCTCGCGGCAGCAACAGAAGACGAAGAACTGGCAGCAGCAACAGACGACGAGCTGGCGGCGGCAGCGGAGGACGACGAGCTCTCGACCGAGGCAACCGAGGAGGACGAGCTGGCGGTGGAGCCGCTGGTGCTCAACGTAGCGGAAGTAGAGATGGATCCAGTCGACGAAGAAGTTCCGGTAGTGGAGCTCGTGGTGGAGTGGCTGGAGGTGTCACTGCTAGAGCTGCTGGAACTGCTGGAACTGCTAGAGCTGCTGGACGAGGACGTAGTAGTCGAGTTGGACGTGGGGCCAGCAGTGGAAGTAGTCGAAGTGGAGTGGCTCGAGGTGCCCGTGGTGGTTGTAGTGTGGCTTGAAGTGGAGGAGGACGAGGAGCTGGTGGTAGAGCTGGAGGACGAGGACGAAGTTGAGTTGACTAGGACGTTGAAGTGGATTTCACCAGCCGTACCACCGCAGTTCTCAGTAGCAGTCGCATCACCAGGGCAGAGCGTGTTGCAGTTGCCGTCGCTGACAGCGGTAGCGTTCGTAGGGGCAGGACCACAGCCACAGGTGAATGTACTGTTGCTGCTATTCGATTCGTAGATGCCGAATACAGCATAACCTTGGCAGAAGTTGCTACACTTTTCCTGGGTCATGTTCGTAATGACTTCGGTCGCGGCGGACTGCGTACCCGGGGGAAAACAGTTGCCGCTGGCGGCGGTGATTGCCGCCTGGCCGACGCCAGCCAGGGACAATGCGGCCAAAAAGGCCGCCTGCTTCATCCAACCCATCTTGTCGGTAGCTTTCGAAGAATGACTGATGAAATACAGCGAGCCAAAAGGCAGAGTCGAGGCGGAAGAGGGGAGAGGAGTATTAAGACGAAAGGGATGTCGATCTCCCTAAAGAGTGACGAGCGCGAGCAAGAATCAAGCAACAAGAACGAATGACTGCCCAAACTTGCCCCCGGAAGAAAAACCAGGTTGAGACGGACGAAAAAGAGAAGCGAGTGTGAGTCGAAGCGCGGTGGAGAGAAGAAAGGGAATCCGGTATTCTGGGAGGAGAATCTTGGCCGTATTTGAAAGCTTCTCATCGTGAGGGCCAAGAATCCTGTCCCTGTCGCCTCTTGCCCACTTCCAACAACACGGGTGGCATTGGATCTTCCACCTCCCTTCCCACCTTAGGGCTGCCGGGTGAGAGCATAGGCTCGCTCTCAGGAACCTGGAATGTTTGAAATGACGATTCTCAGGTCCAGCCGTATGCGACGCTTTTCCCCTGAACGCCAGTCATTCCTCCCACGCAATACTCGGTCGACGTATGTGGGTGTCTGGCCTGGCTTGCATCTCGGACGACCGCCCTCCCACTCCGGAGTCAAAACGGAGTAGAGGCAAAAGGGCAAAGGGGGGCGTTGGCGAGCAATGGGACTCGGAGCCAGGAAACCGGATGGCCTGGCGATGTCTCGCAAGAGCCGTGGCTACTTTGCACATTTCCATTCATCATTCTTGCCTCCTGGCCGTAGCGGGAATTCTCCTGCGGCTGAAATCAGACAATTAAACGGGGGCCGCTTGTTGCAATTTTGCGAAGCACGTTTTCGAGAACGGCGATGGACTCTTGGTCTAGCCTAAACCCCTCCATCCTGTTGGTAGGATTCGTCGTTGGTGTGGAAGCCAGGGTGTGTGGGACAACTAAGAGAATGCCGGCCGGCCGCCATACTTTCCTCTACGTTCTTGTGCAACGGCGGGAAGAAACACTGAAGCGCGAGGCCAGAAGCCTGGCTATGCAACGTACGGAATGTAGAGGGGGGAACGAGCCGTCGTTGATCGAGGGACGGAGGAGGCATAGCGGTCTTGAGGTTGAAAGCGTTACGTGCCTGAGTGCCCACACAGTTTACCATGGGCTCAGAGAGCCTGCCGATGAGCGTTTTGGATCTATGTCTGTGTACAGTGTGAGCATAGCTATGCTTGCTTGGAAAGTAGGAGACACCAATGTCTCGTGAGAATATGAGCAGAGAAGTCTTGTCCGATCAAGACCTTCAGCGCGGCATCCATATTGGGTGGTAGTCGTTGTCCCTGTGCAACCAACGGCTCCCCAAGTCCCTGGACCAAAACGCTTGTACGACTGGGCGACAAGGGTTGTGGGCGAAGGTGGGGGAGATCGGTGTTACACAAACATGTGGCCATGTCGTGCAGAGCGGGCGAAGTGGAGGTCGGGACACGTGAAAGGAAACTTGAAGACGAAAGCAGAGAGGTGAACAGAGAAGACGGAACGGACGGGGGGGCCTCCGCCGGCATACCATGAGTCGAGAAATTCCAGACTCCTGGAAACTGGCTCCGAAAAAAATGCAAGGCGTCGAGATATTGGAATGTGGAGTGACGCTGTTGGATGGCGACGAGTCGAGGGATATGTGAGAGACGTCGACCTCTGGTAGCCCTTGGTGGAAGCTGAAGTGACATCTGCCCGTTTGAGGCCAAGAGGGAAAGAAAGGGTCCAATGACATCTTCTCACCTTGCAAGGAGTGGAAGGAATACATACTCCGTCCTCTCCCTGCATAAGCCACGTTGCTTCGGTGTTGCTTCTTCCTCCTTGGAAACGCGTTTCTCCCTCGCACTATTCGTACCTCTTCAGAGTATCGTTAGCCTCTCTCTACACGCAAATTGTTACTGCCAAGACATGATAATACTGAGTTGGCCATCTTTCCCTCTTCCTTCCCGTTGGCTATCCATCCAGGCAGAAAGTCACTTGCCGTCCGTCCATACTCGTCGGAATCGTCCTCTCAGAGACTGGCTCGCTGATGTCGATGATGCATAAGAGCTCCATGTTACCCACGCCCCTCAATGCCAAAGTTTGATTGCAAACGATAACATACTTCCCACGAGGAACTTGACGCCGTGAGCTCTTAGTGCCCCTCGAGCCATGCAAATGGCGTTGCGATTCGGCCTTTTCCATCGGCTTTTTTTTTGTAAGTCTTTGCAACGCCCTCGATTCCGTGCCAGACCCCACCGTCGATGCCCGCCGATTTCGAAACCGAGCAAGGGAGATGGCATCCATGACTATACTACGTAGGCTTCGACATCGAACGGTTCTGCTGATTATGTCAGTATCATCAATAGCTCGCAGCGATACACTCAGTCGATGTGACGCTTTGCCAGGTCTGAATGGTCGTATGGCACAGGACGTACTGACACTGCCAGGCCTGAGTGGACAACATCTTTCTTCTCTTGAGTGACCTTGTCTTCTTGCCGCAGAGCTAATACAATCCCAAACGTGATTCCATGATAAGACGTCGATAGGTATAGTCCTAATTCCCACAGATACCTTCTGCCACAACCAGAGGGAAAACATTGCCCGTTCGTCCTCCTTGCTCCAGGTCGAGTTCGTACCGCGTCCGTCCCCCCCTAATCTCCACTACATTCCTCCCAAAGCTTCCTGACAACTGCCGCTCCTTGCGTGCCTCGAACCCGCCATGTGGGTTCTGGCTGTGCCCACCTACTTGCCGTGCGGAGCATACCCTTAACGGATCACACAAGCCGTGGTTCTTGCGTGCTTACCTGCATGCGTAGAAACGTCGATCAGCCCTCAAATTCAACAACACCCTTGGCATTCGTCTCGCTCCGGTTTGTGGGCTCAATGTCCACCAGCTGTCCTTCCTTGCTGCTACCATTGTTGGCACCAGCCTCGGCGTCTGCCCCGTCGAGAAGGTCACGGTCTTCACTCCGTACACTCCGTCTCTCGATATCCGCGCTTCCGCTGGCCGTGCCTTTTCTGATGCCGATTTCGACTCCAATGTCCGCATCGTCCTCTTCATCTTCGACGTCTCTTTGTTGCCCAGGCACAGCGTTCTTTTCCAACTCCTTTTGAGCCTCCTCCATCCTCCGACGGACTTCTGCAGCCACACGCATTCCATCCGTGACGATGTTGTCCAACACACCGCGTAGGCCACGGGTCGCCCCTTGTGCTGCAGGATTGAGAGCTGCGACGGGTGCACGTCCGAAGTTGAGACTGGAAAAGGTAGTAAGGGTCGACGTGGGTGTCGACACTGTTGGTAGACCCTCGATGAGGTGGAATGAGGTGGGGAAAGATGACTCGAAAAATTGCTCGAGAAGTTCATCAGCGAGAACAACCATGCGGAACGTTGGGAGCGTCATGTGTAGCGGGTTCGCAGGGTCCAAAGCAGCATTGGCCGCTTCTGACTGCGCCTTTGAGACACGTCGCTGTGATTGCCCGGCGGCAGAAGTTTTCTCTTCAGCTGGTGATGATGGTGACTCGGACGACGACTTCTTTGCCTTGCTTGGACTACCTGGAGGCGAATCCATGGCAAGAAGGTCTTCTTCATCCTCATCGTCGCCAATGGCAAATGCCTCGCTATTCTCCGTAGATTTCGGCTCCTCTTCTTCGTGGATTTTGTTGTTGGGGTGGTCCGGGTCGGCATATTCAAAGCATCTTCTGATAAATGCGCTGACACTACCCAAGAATCTTTCGTTGGTCGAGATACCAGGTAAGCTTGGCTCGCTGCCCTGGCCAGTCGGCGTGCTGAGCGTGAGCGTAGAGGCACTCGGGCTTAATGAGCCCTCGAGTCCTCTTCTGGATAGGAAGAGAAGCGCTTCAGAGATGCGCAAGATACCCTCACGGTCAACCTTGCCATCGCCATCGTCGTCGTAAAGTTCAAAGAAATACGTAATCGTTCCCATAATGTCCTTCTTGCCTTTGATTCTGGCAAACCCTGACACTACATCAGCCAGGGTCAACACACCGGCACCGCTGACATCCCATTTTTTGAACAGTTGCTGCATGAATTCGTGGTCGGCAGGTTCTGGGCCCGAGCCCCATGGGGAAAGGAAACCATTATTTTGACGACGGCTTGTGTAGGCGTTCCTATCCTTATCGGCGAATGTGTCGCGGCGAGGTGTAGTAGGTGAGTCGGACATCGCCCACTTTGCCATGTTGGCGAGGAATTCTCTAAATGCATCGTAATCCATCAGGCTGGTGCTAGCACCGAGGGCCACTCGCCCCTTTTCGACGTGTTCGTCGTTGGGTTCAAACACATCCCGCGCTCTAGGCCGTGCGTTCTTCGCACGACGCTGCTTCTCCTGCTGAATAATGCTTTCTCGTTGTTGTCTCTCGTACAAAATTGTATAGAAGCGATCGTATAAAGCGCCCAGCTCCTCTGCGGCAAGGAGCTTGCTGTCGGGGCCCAAATTTCGAAGGGCTGTTCTCTTTGCAAAACTCTCAATGTTGCTAAGCACGGCATCCTTGTTCTTCAACCGCAGGTCCGTGATGCTGCTGTGGGTGATGCCTGAGAATTCTTTGAACGCTACCACCATCAACTCTTGGAACTTGGTTACGGCACGCAGCTTTGGGTTCTCCGACTTTGGGTGTGCCGACTCATCGAGACGAGCAAAATAGCCCTTGAGAACGGAGATGAAGGCGCCGTCGTCTGTGGCATCCAGAAGCTCCTCGCCGTTGATCCTCAAGATGGCGAGTCCTATTTGGAACAGGACTTTCGGTCCCTCAACGAAGAAGACGTCCAGAACTCGGAAAGCGAAAACCAGTGGCATCGAGTTGATGTATAGTGACAGGAACCAAGGCAATGACACGACCGAAAGCTGGACATCGCTCTTCACCAGATGTTCCCATAGAATAGGCATTGTCTTCTCAACAAGTGATTCAAAGACTTTTTGGTCCAACAGAGTTCCGTACATTGTCGTAGAGTAGTATCCTGGTACTAGCCTGTCGCACATGGAAGACAGCAAGAAGAATGCCTGCGTCTCGGACATGTAGATGAGCAATGCCGCAACGACAATGTTCATTGCCTGGCAGTACCCGACGTCAGGGTTCACCCAGCTGTAGGCTGTAAGCACACGGCGGAGACGGCCGATGCCCTCTTCGCTTTGGAAGCCAGGATACTCTGGCAAGCTTCGATTTAGGTCCTTTTCGATCTCGTCGATAGCGAGAGACTCTTGGCCCTCATATTTGGCCAAGGTTTCGGCATACAGTGTCGGGTGCTCGAGTCGGAGGTAGATCGATCCGGACGTCAACTCCCAAGTCTCACCTCTCAGTCGATTAGGCAGACCAACGCGGATGAGCTTGTGGAAGGTCGGCTGGCGGATAAGCGTCATGTTTCGTCCATTGTCGCGCAGGTACTCGGCCCAGAGACGCATCTTGGCCCTGTCGCGGAGCTTCTTAGGGTCTCCAGGGTAGCGGAAGAGCATGCCCAGGCCAGCGTCGGGCGGGCTCGCATTCTTCTTGTCGTCGGAGCGGAGTAGGTACTCGGAATAGCACTCGCCGGTAACGTTTTTGTACTTGCCAACATTCCCGACGCCGGCCCTCAGTCCCTTCTTCAGACCATCGCAGAAGCGCTCGCAGCCCTGGCGGGTACCGGCAAGATGTATCGTGATCCTTTGTTCCCGAACATCCTTCTTGTCCTTGTCCTTGTCGGGGGCGGGTTCCTTGTCCTTGTCCTTCTTCTCTTGCTGGTTGATGCCATTCCAGGTGGTAATCGCCAAGGCAAACTACGTGGTAGAGTAGCATGTCAGTTCATGGCCTTGCGGGGGATAGAGCACGGACTGCTGTCAATGTCACGACCCGGGGTTTGGAGCAACGTACCTGGAAGGTCTGGCTGTTCAGCCTCTCTACCCTTCTGATGGCGCAGAGGGGAAAGGTGAAGCCGTTTCCGCTGGGGCCTCCGCCGTGTGTTTGGCCAGTAAAGGCAGAGCTTGTTGAAGTGCTGGCGCCCTGGACGAAACTTGAGGGGGTCGTGGAGAAGCACATGTAGCCTTCGGACAGGTGTAGCTTGCCAGCATAGTGGTAGCCTCGATCGTGGTCCTTGCCTCCATAGGTGGCATTGGCGGGCGGGATGGTCAATTCGGCATTGATCTCGTACAGCGGCGTCTGAGTACTGGGGAGACGGAACTGGTTCTGGAACAGCGACGACTTGGATGGGTTCTTGTCGGAGTTGGTCAGGTTCAGTCCCTGGGTCGGGTCGACCAACTGCTGTGCCTTCTGCACGAGGCTGGATAGAGTGAACATCCTGAAGCTGTTGCACTCAGCTGGTCATGTCGGGGAGTGGTATATAAAGGGGGCCGCGGATCGAAGGGCTCGGCTTGGGCCGGATAGATAAAGATTCGCGGGATGCGTGAGGTAAGGTAAGGTCGGGTCTTGGTCGGAGGCTCGCAGACCTAGAAGGGTGAGGGGGGTTCGAGCCCAAAACGGAGTGCTGGCTGCCAAAGGAGTGAAGGGATGTTTTGGCGTCACAGCAAGTGAGAAGATGGTTCTTGAAGCATCAGTACGTCTCAGTACTGAAAGGCAGTGTTCGATTCGGTAGTGGGAAAGAGTCTGGAGAGTAGGATTTCGTTGGATGATTTGATCGGGAGAGAAGCAGTAAGGTAAGCAAGCAGCTGCGCGCCAGAGGTTAGGACTGGAGCTGAATGCAATGGAGTGGATAGTTGGAGGTTTCCCGCCAAGGATTCCATCCGTCCATGCCTCGAGGGTCACGGTACGTACCCACCCTACCTTTGCTGAGCCAGTCTGCCCTACCTGAACTGCTAGTGACCTGCAGCCATGGCAGCCCACCTGAGGTGCACCACTCACACCTCACACTTCCCACCTCCTATTACTTCCAGGTTCCTACTAGCTGGGCACTTTAGGTGCTTGTGAACGGCAGTCGGGGTCCTCAGTCACTATCACTATCGCTATCTAAGGTAAGGTAAGGCAAGGCAAGGCAAGGCAAGGCAAGAGACGATGGCTACCCCTAATCGGACTGCACGGGAGGCACCTCATAGTGGGCGGTTCGCAGCCCGGCAGTCCCCTGCAGAGGGGTACCTAACCCCTCTGCACCTTATTCGCAACCCGCCTGCGCCGGCCATTCTTAGGTCACCGCGCTCCACCTCCCTTGTCAGTCTCATTCTCATCTCCTGCTCCCTCCCCCCCCCCCCCCCCCCCCCCCCCCCCCCCCCCTTACTCAACCAGAGGTCATACTTACCTACCTATCATGCGCACTTTGGTTCGGAACCCCTTGATCTACTCTAGCTCACTAGCTTTTCCGCAGGACGAATACGATGGCATTTTTTCCCACCTTCCACATTCCAGTTTGGTCAACTCTTCAGATCAAGTGCGTATGATGTCACTTCCCTCCATCAGCTGAAAAGGAGCCTCATCGGCCCTCGGGCACTATTCTTTGGGCAAAAAAATAAGAAGTGCCCGCAGCTTCACATCAGTAAGTCACAATGGAAGTGAGATGAGTTTGAGAACAAGGGAACGCATCGCCTGGTCCAGGTGACGTGAGATTGGCCCATCACCAGAGTGACAACCCACGAGCATGTGTCATGCCCAACTCGGTTAGCTTCTCAAGGAGCTGAGACACTCCCCCGTGCTGTCATGGCAAGCAATCTACTTGTAGTCGCTGCTCACGGGGCGCTTTGACAACCCGGTCAACCAGCAGCATCTTGCGATTTGCTTTTGTCTCTTGACTTGCTTCTTTCCAGTAGGCATAGCAGCTCGCTCGCATAAGTAGCTATGACACTGGGGCAACTAGAAGAGACAACAGCCGGTAGCATGACCGCAGTGTCTTGTACAGTGACGAGATATGTCTTCTATTCCTTGATCGGAGTATCTCTTACCTCCGAAATACAAGGTTCCTGAATTCCTGAATCGCCCCTGGTGCAGGTAGGCTAATCCTTCAACCGTAACCTAACGCCTTCAAATACCCGTGTGAAATGGGATCAACAAAACAACGCAAGCAATGCCTATCCAGGGTTTGACCAGCAGAATTTCCCTCACACATAAAGTCCAGACCAAAGCCCAAAAGCTCTCCCCCCTTGTCCGAGCTCTGCCTCTGGAGTGCCGCTGAAAGGGCCGCTCACTCTCGTGACCCTCGCTACCAATTTCACATTCAGTACAATTACAGGTTGGAGTATCATAAAAAAAAACACATGAAAGAATTACAGAGGCCAACTCCCCCGAGTAAAGACCAACTCCGAACGCATGATTCATACAATGACGGGTCGAAAAGGTTGACAAAGCTTGCGTCAAAAATCTTTGAAGTAGTGGTCGTATTTCTGGACCATGTCGTCCGTGTACGCTTCCCTCTTGCCGTCGTCCTCGGGGTAGATGTCGAAGCATTGCGCATCGCCAGGGTATCGAATTGGCGGGATGATGGGGCCACGTACTCGTCGGTGGTACATGTCTTCCCAGTTGACCCCTCGGAAGAATGGGTGTTCTTTGACCTTGGCCGCTCCCCCGCTGACATTTCCTAGTCGTCGGGATCGGTCTACAGTGCAAAAGGATCTGATCAGATCTTGAGCTTCGGCTGATACTGGCGGGTCATGCGGGAACATGACGGGCTTCTCGACGATTCTGCAACATTTTGTTAGTAGCTGCTGCGAAGCCACAGCTGGGGCCTACCGGCCGCGGAGTAACTCACTGCTTGTAGATCTCAATGGGGTTCTGGTGCCAGAATGGCGGGTATCCCGTCAGGAACTCGTAAATCAAAATGCCCAGTGCCCACCAGTCCACAGCTGTCGTGTGACCCTTGTTATGGATCACTTCCGGAGCGAGGTATTCGGGAGTGCCGCAGAGGGTGTAAGTCTCGATGGGCTGACCCGAGCTATTGCTCAGCCTCTTTGCGAAGCCAAAGTCAACCAGCTTGATATGGCCCTCGCCATCCAGTAGAAGGTTTTCGGGCTTGAGGTCACGATAGGCGACGCGACCCTGTTGCTCGTGCAGATACTCCAGCACGAGAACAATCTCTGCGGCGTAGAAGCGCGCCGTCTCCTCCTCGAAGCGCCGAAACTTGCGCAAATAGCTGAAAAGCTCGCCACCAGGAACATAGTCCAGCAGCATATACAAGTGATCGCGATCGGCGAAGGACGAGATAAGATTCGTGATAAAGGGGTGGCCGGCAACATCGCCGAGAATTGAACGTTCGTGACGGACGTGGTCGATCTGTTTAAGCTTGATAACCTCTGTCTTCCGCAGGATTTTCAACGCGAAAACGGTGTCGCGCTCCTCTTCAGTCGCATTCGCTGGGCGCACAAGACACACTCGTGCAAATGTTCCTGCAAGGCGGTAGTCCAAGATTAGCAAACGGGTTTCCGAGACAAAAGTAAGTAGGTGCAGAGAGACACCGGGACGGAAATAGGGCGCAAACGAACCAGTTCCAAGCGTTCTTACGACGCGAAAATCCTGAGGGGTCAACATCCGACTTGCGATAGGTCCAGCTCCAGCATCGGAATGCTGTTGCGCCTGAGCATGGCCATTACTGCTGTTGCCTCCGCCCATCATCTTGGATAAACCCCCGCCAACCTGATTCGACAGGGGACTCGCATGCGCAACGGTAGCCGCCATATCATGTAGTTTTTTGTTGATGACCGATATTCCCGTCATAGAGAGTAGGGTGAGTTCTGTTCGAGTAGGAGAAGTTGTTTGGTATGGATATCGTTCAACTGGACAGCACGTCGATCGTCACCATCACGGCCCAAAATGCTGATCCAGTCGGTTGGAGACAGGCCAAGGTAGACCAGCCGTCGTGGGTTTGGTTTTGGAAGATGAGTGACAGAGGGAAAGAGGTAGGTGGTGTTCGTTGCGTCTCGTAAGTGGTCAATGGGAAAGAGTTGTGGTGGTGGAAAGGGGTTCGGTTCGGATCGAGGCTTCGTCTGGTGCTGGGTCTAGGCCCAGGACTGGGGATCGATATGTGTGGTTCGGAGCTGTAGAACTGGAGCTGGCGGGAGGCACCGTTTCTCCCTCTGGGACAGCTGACTAGGTACTGCGAACGCGAATAAAACGAAGAATAGTTCGCGGCGTCTGATATAAGCGAGGGTAATGTATGATACCGTTCTTTCTCTCCGTCGGTGTTCTGTGTCTGTATCTGGATCGGTCAGGTATGCGGTGGAAGGAGAGCGCTTCTCTTCCTTCTTGTTGGTGGTGACTTCTGGGGCCTCTCAGCTTTCACTTTCAGAGAGAGGGAAAACCTTCAGACGAAATGGCTGTGGCAATGACGAAAGGCAGCAGAATAGACAGCTACATACGGTAGGAGCATTTATGGGGCAGGGCCAGGAAGGAGGGGGAGGGTTGCTGCTTCCCAATTGTTGCTTGCTGGGACCGCTAGCCTCTTGGGTTGTGATTGCCGGGATGGGACGTGGAACACCACGTTATGGGCAGGCAAGAGGCGTGGGTTCTTGCCTTCTTTGCTACCCGACAACACGGGGGTACCCTCCCACGCCGCCCACTTTCACTCCTTCCCACTTTGCAACCGCGATACCTCGTGATACCTCTTTCTCACCCTAGACACCACTACCCAAAATGAGGCAAGATGTATCCCGAGTACCTCCTGCCCTCACTCACCTCACCGCGTGGACAACCTATGGAACCTAGGTAAGTAGAAAGGCCGTGTGGATGGGTACTTGCATTGTGCGGATGGGGCGGTCGCTCCTTCAACCTGCACTTGTAACCTCACCGACAGCTGCACTTTGACGGGCATCTTTGCCGCCTTTCTCGCTCTCTCTTACAGCCCGTCCAATCCCAATCCACGACTATCATTCGTAGGTACGCTACCTAACTATGTTAGCCACCCGCCCAGATACTGCGGTAGAGTCGATGGAGAAACAAGTCTCGACTTTGCAGCTTTGCAGCGGGTGCGGCGTGTAATCCAGCGGAACCACCGACATGGTCTTTCCTCTTTGGGAATAGCCTACTGTCCACCCGGTGGAAATCCGGTAACTCCTCTGCCCATGTCTCGACTCGGCCCGCCTCGGTCACACTCGCACTCCTCTGCTGCTTCTGCTACTTCTTCGTCTCTACACAGTACCATCTTCCTCGACTCCTCGCGTGGTCCCCCTACACATCGCCACGACCATTCCATTCCGTCTGGAACATCCGCCTGGGACCGTCAGCTACGGAGGCTGTCCGTCACCCCCCCACATGGCACCGCTTCAGCTTTGGGCTCTGGCACTCAGCTCGCATCACGGCAGTATTACGGGTTACCCGCCCCGTGGCCCCCTTTCTTGCTGGTCCGTTCACCTCTTTCTGCAACATTCGTTACCAGCACCGACCATCTACGGATACCTACCTATCTCGCTTTGTTCATCATATTGAAATCTCGCCCGCCAGTCTCACTTTCTCGCTGTCGATTCTCGAGTCTCCTACAGTCCTCACCCCGTCAGCCCCAGACCAAGAAAGCTCCGCCGCCCCCTGTTGGCCATCTGCACTCGGATTTGCTGATATCAGCCCAGCTATCCATAAGACTGCTCTCAATCCGATATCTTTCACGAACAGACACCCTGACTTCCACAGCCGAGTAAATCTCCGAAGCCCTGCTACGCCCCGAGACTGTGGATTATATGCTTCTCTAGCCTTCAGGGGCCTTTTGGCCAATGTCAGATATAGGGCCTTCCGAGGCAACGAGGAGACATCCATCATGCCCACCGCTCTAATTCAAAGCCCGTATCGCAGCGGACAGTCTCCCGGACTCAGACACGACCTAGCTTTGCCGTATAATCTTCCGTATTTGGTCGGTCTCCGTGCTCCCGGTTCTTTGGTAGCGCATTTACGGCGTTCCATCGGCCACAAACAAGCGGCGGCGGTGGTATCATGCTCTGTCTTCCTCACCATACCACCGTGGCGTAGCAAATGTGGCTGCCAGCGCGAAAGAAAAGTGGCTCTGACGGGGCTCCGGACGTTTGAAGGCCGATGAAAAGACGGTAAAGGCAAAAAAGAAGACCTAACACCAACTGACAGAGACAGTCTTACTGTACGGAGCATGTGCCTGGACTACGGCTGATCGAGGTGTTGCTGTTGCATCAACAACCGTTGCTGCTCCCCCGAGGCTTTCATCGCATCCAAGACATTCAGTTTCACACAGGGCCGCCTCTTCGTCAGTCAGATCTCGCCCAGGCCATGCGGAATCCGGTCCCGCGGGGAGGGAAAGGGCCTGATCAGTGATACACCTTGCATGCAAGCGACTCTTATCGGCGGCTATGACGCAACGTCTCGATCTCATCCCACCTCTCGCCCACACCTCTCGCTCAATGACTCTTTTCCAACGAACATCCGGTACGCCATGCTTTTCGGCTTCGCAATCCGAGCCGTATCTACCATGGCCTGGCAAGTCAACCGCGTACTGTCCACCGCACGGGGAAGCATAGCCGCTCTGCCATGCTCAGCAATGCAACAACCTCTACTAGATCTCAATATCTCGTCATGGCCGAGCTTAAAAGAAAAGAATTATACCCTGAAAACAATCCCCAGAGAGTTTGTCCGGCAACATGTCAAAAATGGCAATTACGGGGACTACGAAACCTTGGTATGCCGACAACCAGTCAACCAGAAACGCATCACTAAGATCCTCCATCAGCCCTTCGTCAGCGCCATGCGGCTTGGCCTGGGTCTTGCTTCCTTTACGTCCTTTACATGAGTCGCGCCCATGCCTGAGTGCGGCAAAGGCCCGACAGTTATGTCACTTCAGCCCCCAATGAACCGCTGTTTCCTTCTCATTGAAAATTTCTTCCGGATTCCCAGGTCGCCCGGCCGGTAGTCACTAAAATGTGCACCAATTTCCAGCCCCAAATGCAGAGATGAAGATGTTCATTGTTGAGGTGGAAACCCCCCCGTTCGCTTCCGAGGATCGCGGCGTTCGTCGCACGCCAGATTTCGATTGTCTGCAGCAATCTAGTGCGTTTCGAAAAGTCCTTTGACGGTCGGTGTAGGCGTAAGGCTGAGATGAGTTCCCATCACGCTCGATTAGGGCCTTCGGTCTCACGTCCTGATCCGGCGATTGGTTGGATCAACTAACGCTTTATATGTTGTCCAAACGAACCTCACGTCTTGTTGAGAAGCCTCACCTATTTTGAGGCCCGACTCCGTGCGTACTCCGGCTTTCAAGGTCTTTACTTCGGAGCCCGAGTGGATTTCAAGCACAATATTAAAACCTCTGGCGATCTTATGTGCACTCTGCCACGCAGTGTCTCTCTTGGCAGAGTTCCGGCTGAACCGCCGAATGCGAATGCAACGCCATACTGAATCAACAGACAGAAATGCATCGTGAAGAAATTTGTCACGACTTACGAGATGCCAAGCTGGGACACTGTTGACCCAAACCTCACAGCCTGAATTCTAGGCTGGGTAGTCTTGACCAAAGTAGCCTTCAGCGCCAGTCCGTGTTCTTCTTCAACGGATACGGTCTTTGGATGTGGGCTTCTCCGGAGACGCGCGGCTCAGAAAGGGAAGACTGGCAAGAGCAACATCCATCCATGCTCGGGAGGAGTTCCTCACTTCCTATCCATATTTCAATACGGAAATGCAAACGGAGGACCCGGACCCGGGCCGGAACTCGGGGCCCCTTTCTGTCTTTTTTGTCCTTTGTTTTCTCATCGTTCCTCTTTCTTGAACAAAAGAACCCTCGCCTCCAGCTGCCCTCCCAAAGAGTGGGCGTTTACTCGTCTCGGGATAACCCTTGCAGCCACCATCTCAAGTCCCGGTCTTCGACCCGGGTCCCGGTAGCCTTGGGGAAACCCCAACCCCCCAGTCCCGTATAACGCCACGACGCCGCTGACGAAGACGAGCCCGTTCTGTCCATTCTGTCGGAAACACTTTGACTCGCTCCTCGTGTCAGTCGGATATGCCTTGGTCCCGCTGTCCTTTCTTGAGTTGGAGGTATAGTTACTTCGCAATAGTGAGCGAGAAGAGCTGACCCTTTAACTTGGTCTCATTGGCTCAGGGTCTTGTTGTTGTAAGGATAAGTTATTGAGGCTGAGCCACTGAGACCGAATGATAATCAAAAGATTATGAATGCTGTTGCGATACGAGAACCAGAATCTTAATTAGATCTAAGTATATTCAGGTTCATGATGCGTTGTAACTAATGCTTCCGCTCTAAATAAGATCGCTCGCGGTCCTTCAACCCCGCCATCGCTGGGAGCCGTCCCCGTCCTTCGTCTTTTCGTGTACGTACATGAAGCTCCAAACGACAAACAAGGCCAGGGTATATCTCCAAGCTCCACTACGAATCGCCTCCCTTCATGCTGGCCCAATAGCTCTCAGCTCAAGTCAGCCACCATATGCCTGCACCGATGGCCAACAGTGTGGCTAGTATCATCGCCCCCTGCTTAGTAGACCACAGGAACATGCTCCAGCCAGCGAGGACTTCCTTCCGCCTTGCTGCCGCACGTCGTTCCCAGGCCTCGGGATCGATGGCTACGGGGAGAACGAGACGAGGATCCACCACATTGGATGTCGAAGCTTCTGTCGATGATCGGGCTAGCTCCTTCTTAGTGAGAAGGGGAACTGCAGCTCTGATGTACACGGCTCTGTGATCTGAGCTGCGGACCACAGGCATGGCATCGTAGGTCTTGACATCGACCTTTTGGGGCTTGGCCTTGACCCACGACGGGACATCCAAGTACAAGATGCGATCCGTCCAGCTGGGGTATCGATGAGGCGCAAACACCCAAGGCACATCCTCCACACCATCAACTTTCAGGCGGGTGTTGTCTGTGGGCAGGACATTGTACTTGTACGTCGGGGGAAATTTGACTTCTGCCTCACTCATGCCGTGCAAAGTGCGTCCCGCCTGGCGTTCTCTCGTGAGTTGGTCCAAGGGGAAGAAGCGGGAGTAATGGTGTTCGCTATCGGGGTCGAGACTGGGAAACGTTGCCATTGGCGGCGGACTCGTCGTTGAGATGCGATAGTTGAGGTCGCCGCCGACAAAAAGATGGGAGCTTGGCTTGAACACAGATATCTCCTGTAGCCTTTCCTGAAGAGCGAGCGTTTGTGCGTGATGCTCGTCGTGCAAGAGGTGCACTGCTTCATCCCTGGCACCGTCGGTTTGGCCCTCTCCCTGTGTAGGGGTATTAGGCTTGTTCTTCTTCGGGTGCAGGATGTCTTCCGGATTCTCGAATGTCAGGCCACGCATGATGGTTGCCCAGTTGGCATTTCGCCTAGGCAGATTCCATTCCATTGCTGCGAGATGGGTAGCCACGAAAGTGAGCTCCGTCTCCTTCTTCCCACCATCGCCCGTTGTGCCCTCGTATAAGACCCTTAGTGCCACAGCGCCCTTGTTGCCCATTTCTGCGGCGCCGAAGCCGACCTCCGCCTCTTGCACGCGCAAAATTGATTCGGGGTTCCGCGCAAAGAGCATAATGGCGGTCATACCGACATTGCGAGTCCGGATCAGGGTATAAGGTCGCACAGGGGTAGGAGCGGTAGGCTTAACCAGTATCGTTTCGTCGTCCGCCTCATCGTGACTATCGGTACTCGAGGAGGGTTCGTTGGTGTATCTGGTGGCAGCGAGGTTGAGAGCTTCTTCGAAGCGCGTGAGATACGGGCTAAGGAAGTAGCCGCCGATGAAGGAATAAGATAACGGCGCGAACTCTTGCAAGGAGCTGGGAGAAGATTTCTAGTCAGCGTTGTTGCAAGATCATTCACACGAGGGGAGGGGCCACCGCAACTCACAAGACCACAACCTCTGGGAGGGGAGCGGCGCTCTGCTTGAAAGCTGTGTGGAGATTTGTCGCAAAGACGTGAGTATCGATGAAGTTCTTGGCACAATTGAACGTCAACATGAACAGGTCAAGCGTTGAGGGAGCCATCTTGTCGGCGGGTGCGGTGGAGTTGACGTCGACAAGGGTCGCCATTGAAAGCTGTCGGAGGTAATAGCCGCCGATGACGATTCTCGAGTTTGGTGTGCTGGGATTACTCGGCTAGAGGAGGTCACTGGTCTACCTTGTTAGTCAGCTCTCTACCCCTCCTCTTCGTTAGAATGTTGCCTCAATCGATACTGTGAGCTAGAGTAATGAGGGAGAATAGTGAACTGAGAAATTTTTTGGAGGAGAAGATGTAGAAGAATAAGAGGAGCTCAGGAAGTAGATGTAGGAGGAGACTACGGAGTTGGAAAGAGCACACGCGACGTTAGGACTTGACGTTGTCCTTGTCCGTCCTCATCAAGATGGTTTGGCAGGATCGCCTGAGAAGTGTTAGTTGGGTGGTTGCAAATGCGGTCAACACTCACTCAGCCACACGCTAGCTGCCCGGTAGCTGCCCAGTAGCTTTCAAATGGCATTGATCAGAACGAGACAAGCTCACCTCACACTAACTGCCCCGCTTCCAAGCTTGGTTCTTGCCAAAATCTCACAATGAGAGGCTGTCAAATGCCAAAGCCAACTTCATGTGCAAACTAGAAAGTGATGATTATGAAGTTGAAGGGGGGTTGAGGAATCTTCAAGTTCGGGGGACATCCCTGACACTCCCGACATTCTAATAATCGCCGTGTACTCACCTAAGAAAGTCCCCATCCCTTCGGTTTTCCAGCTACCTTTGCAAATTTTCGTGTAGGATGCTAAGGTTTTATCGTGATGCAAGATCTTACTGAGTACGATAAGAATATGCCGCGATGATTCGAACATATGTGTGCGGATATACTTCGTACCTGACGACATCCATTCGGTATGGCTTCTGGCGTTTCATGCAGTCAGCTGTTATACGTGCCCTGCCAAACGGAGTCAAGCGACGACGCACCTGACCCGCTATGCAACCCAGTCTCATGACTTCGACACCATTTCACACCAAACTCTAGAAAATATCCACGGCTATGTTGTTCAGACAGCATGCCTCTTTAGGCATGAGAGTCAAGGCTGTGCGGCGATAGGATACGACGACTGTGAGTCTGTGACTGTTGCAGTATTCTTCTGACAGCTGCGCCGCCGAGTTCACAAGCTCCGGGTGACGAAATTCGCGCAACAATGTTAAATTGAAAAGCTACCATGCGTATTTTGGTTGGTTCCGCTGCCTATCGACATGCCCACAGCTACTCGTGCTCCGCCTCCACCATATACAAGCTTGCCAGGCCGGTAAAAGCCCGCGGATGATGGAGGCGCAGTGTTGAGAGTCCAACAGTGCCCTGAGGACAACAATTTCCGTTGACTGCCAAGGCAGCCATGTAGACGTTGTCGATGTCCCAGAGCTTTGCTAGACCATCCCCTAGAGCCCATAATAGTTGCCAGGAACCAGTTTTGGCGACTAGTCACCAGCCCTGATTTCCCCCTCGTGTAATGTCGGAGTAACGAATTCCCAACCAACCAAACCGAACCAAAAGTCAAAGAAAAGATGGTGCGCTCTTCCTCATTAGCTTTGCAACCGTTGTTCCCTTGCTGATTTCTGTCTTTGCGGACTTGACAAGAGTCGTGATGTTGTCAGACAGTGTCGGCAGGGCCGATATCTCGCAAAAGTTTCTCTCTTGTTGTCGACCCCTCTCGCTTTAACTACCTCCCCAGAAGCGGGCCTCGACGCGTGATTGACCAAGTGCGAAGCCTCGAATGAAAAATCAACTCGTAATGCGCATAACCGAAGGAAAAGTAGGAGAAATAGAACAGAAGAAAAAAGAAAAGTCCGTCGGTAAACGCAGCTCCAACGCATCGACCAGGTGCAAGGTACTAAGACCAGGGCACTCAAGTTGGGGGTGGGGGGAATGTCTCGCGGGGCGGCCCGACGACGGTGCCTCGCAAACTTGAGGTACCGGAAGTGCCGTTCGAGTTCTTCCTACCATGGATATCGAACCATAGAGCTTCGGCAGCAAGATCTACCGGGGCGTCTGTGAAATCGAGTGTCCTGTTATGAAGAATCGAGTCATTCGTGAAATCAACCCAAATATGTCGAAGAACGAAGTTGAGAAAGCGTAAGGAGAATGCGACCAGTTCGCGTGGCAAGGCGTATCATCAAAAGACCCTGCTGGTGAGCAGAACCCGTACCAATCGTGATGTCTGGGAGCCATGCCACGGAAGGAATGAAGCCGGTAAGCCGGTCTGGTCATACTCCAACGTGTTGGACAGAAAGCATGTGATTTACCGCCGTCGAGGATCAATTCGGCAGAAAGGAACTTGAACCATATGCTGGACTTGCGCCCTTCGTAGCCGAGCGCAAACTAGATCATCGTCCACTAGGTCAGCATGTGTTTGTCAGCAACGGGTTCAACAGCCAGCGGTCGATGAGCTGCTTGGGCGGCTTTACTTACATCCTGTCACTTCCACCGACGGCACGGTTGGTATCTGGGGTGTTTACACCAGCACCAGATCCTCGTTCAATCACTTTGCGGCGCGAGCTGGGAAGGGCGTTAGGCTTATTAGCGCCAGACTGAGGGGTCGGCTGACCAGCAGTAGCGGCGTTCGTGCGAGATGCCCGCGCCTTTTCATCCTCCTCCTGAGTGGCTCCTGCAGCCTGAGCAATTGCCTGAGCATTCTTCTGGTACTTGTAGACGGTCCAGTCGAAGACGTAATCGTACTGGAAGCCCTCGCGGACGAAGAGATCACGGAAGATCTTGCGGAGGTAGCTGTAATCGGGCTTGTCGTCGAATCGGAGGGATCGGGTGTAGTTGAGGTAGATGGCGAACTCGTTGGGGAAGCCACGGCAAAGGACCTCGGTCGGGGTAGTCATCTTCTTCTCCATGATGCGATCGTATTTCTGCTTCTTGGTAGCAGCCTTAAGTCCCTGCCAGGGAAGAGATCCACGGCAAAAGTAGAGCATGACGTAGCCCAGGGACTCCATGTCGTCACGGCGAGATTGCTCTGCGGAGTTGTCAGTGGCCACGAGGGAAATGGGACGGGGCCGAGTGCGTGGAAATATAACATACCGACACCCAAGTGGGTGTTGATGGAGGCATAGCGGGCGGTTCCGGTAAGGTTCTTGTTCTCTCTGTAAGGGATGTGGAAGTGCGTCTTGGGGTCACGGTACTTCTTGGCCAAACCAAAGTCAATAACGTTGACCTGGTTGCCACGCTTACCAATACCCATGAGGAAGTTGTCGGGCTTGATATCACGGTGAATGAAAGACTTGGCGTGGATGTACTCGATGCGGGAGATCAGCTGATCGGCGAGAAGCAGCACGGTCTTGAGGGAGAATTTGCGGTTGCAAAAGTTGAAGAGATCTTCCAAACTGGGCCCGAGGAGATCGAGGACCATGGCGTTGTAGTCGCACTCTGTACCGAACCAACGGACAAAGGGAATACCGACACCGCCAGCCAGGGACTTGTAGACTCTGGCCTCATACTCAAGTTGGGGGTGCTTGGCCTTGACGCTCTCGAGCTTGATGGCGATCTCCTCACCGGAGATGATGTTGGTGCCGAGGTAGATATCACCGAAGGAACCAGAACCGATCTTGCGACCGATGCGGTACTTGTTACCGACACGAAGATCCTGTCATGGTTCATTAGCCATGTGCAATGATGACAATTGGTACAGAGCGGTTCAGTCGACACATTGGGCGCTTTGAGCTAGGGCATGTGTAGCTCCTGGCAAGCCTGTATCCCAAGTCGAAAGAAGCCGTCCCCCCGACTATTCGCTTACCATTGTGGTCATCTTGACTGGTGTGCGGACTCTGCACCTTTCGGATGCAGATTTTGGTTTGGTGGGTTGGGTGTCGATGGACGAGTCAAAATTTTATCGACAGCGAAGCGATGGGCTGGATAGAAGTAAAAGATTAGTATTGATGCATGAGACAGAAGAAGCCTTTGAACTGTGTCGCTAGGGCAGTGGATGCAGGCGAGGACGTTGTGTGAACCGAGAGAGGTGGGAAGGTTGCAGAGTGGATAGAGTTGGTCGAGGCCTTGGGAGAGAGGATGGAATGAGGCAAAGCTCGGATCCACCGCCAGAACCCACGGTCAGCCCGAGGCTAGGCTGGGCAAAACGGACGAAGAGTGAACCCCAGGCAGAGCGAGAGGGGTGCAGTGTGAGGATGCAACGATTGTCGATGGATTGAGGTTCCAGGTAATTGAAGGTTGAGGAAACATAGCTAATAAGGAACAAAAGTGGCTCACCTGTCGAGAGTTTGTGCGTATGTATTGTCGGCGGGGAGGAAAGAGTCGATGGCTCTGCGAGGTTGTGTGTGTGTGTGTGTGATGGTTTGAAGGTACGGATACCTGTGTGACGAAAGAGGTGGACGGGGTCAGTATGGGCTCTCTTCGAAGCCTTGATGGACAGAGAGGCGGATAGATTGATGGGGGCCGGTCGAGGATAATTTGTAATTGATGGTGATGGAAGGGGAATATGTATGCGTACCTTAATCTCCAAATGCCAAAGCCGTGTCCAAAGTGAAGGGGACAGTGACGATGTGCTGTTCGGGCAAGAAGCCTTTGGCAATCAAGTGGCTCGCAAAAGAGATCGTGGGGTGAAGAAAGGAAGAGTAAGGCAGGAAGGAGGGAGCGAGAGAGGATGGGAGGAGGGTACCTTAATGGGATGGGAGCCCAAAAGTGGAGGCGACAAGGCAAATGGACCTTCCCTCACCTCAGGCGGCAGGCTCTCCCGCTCTCCACGGAGTACTTCCTTCCCAAGCACTGAGTTGCAAAGGGCGCAGGAGGGCTGGCGGCGGGCAGCGGGCGGCGGACCACCTCACTGGGGCGGACAGGCGCTGGGAGCTGAATGGGACACGGAGACTGGACGGGGGAGGGGGAGGGGGAGAATAGAACCAAGGAAAGAGAAGGCCCCAAGGAGACGGCCTGAGGTAAGGGGAAGGTACCTAACGTAGGTCGGTGTCTTCCAACCTAAGTACCTATCTTGGGCAGCCTGAGAAGTATCTTCTTCGTCAGAGTTCCGGTGGCAGGTACATACCCATGCACGCCAAATTTGCCGAGAGTTGCACGTACCCTCTCCATGCTCTTTCCCTCCAGCCCAAGGTCCGAATACTTCTCTTCTACCTGACTTCAGGTGGCCTTCCTTCCATCCCCGGGTGTCTCCCACACGGCATTACATAAGGCACCTAATAGTACCTATTACTCCGTACTTTATGCTTGACGAGACGGCAGCAACCCGATACTCATACAGCACCTGGAAGGAAGCCTCTCTGGTGCCAACTTGGTGGTTCGTGGCTACCCGTCCAGCCGTCCACCCGCCCTCAACCTACCTGGCGACATCCCGCCTACCTTAACCTACCTCGGACACCATAAGCCATAAGGTAACCCTGTCTTTCATCAATAACGTCAGCCAAGGTACCCTGCTGTGGTAGACTATTCGTATTGTCTATTGAACCATTCATCGACAGCAACATTCGAGCTCTCTACCCGGCTCGACCGCCATCACGAAGCATCTATTTGCCTACAGATGCCGGTTCCGATATCCAAGCCGGTCTATGGCCTCAGCCAGCCTCCTGAGCTCCCGTGCTTCCGCGCTTGTCGCAGATGCCATGCCCCGGTCACTTCAGCTCACCTCACCTCACTTCTCGCATCACCCCAGATAAAGAACTACCGGCAAAGAAAGCGAGCCAAGTGTGACTTCACCAAGGCACAGCTTCACCCAAACGTCTTTACCAAGGCATACCGGCATACCGACACAATGCTACAAACACAGCCGCGGAGGCTCAACCACTACAATTGCGACACTCGTCACATCCTGGCCGGTCAACCGAGCCCAAAGTAATCTGTACTCCGTACCGTACCGTACCGTACGCATAGGCTGATCTGTGGCCTGGCCAAGCACCGGCTCATCCTCATCTTGAGCCCATCTTGAAATTGGAACACCGCATTGGCCATGCAATTCAATGCAATGAACCTCTCTCCGCCGGGTAACTGGACAACGACGGGGAAATACCTGGTCGAGACATGTAGGCCCCTCCCCTCGCACCTCGCCAGCCCGACCTGGAGTCCCACGGTCCACCCGCCCAACGTTCCACCGCTCCAAAGGGGAAATTTCGAAGCCTGAAAACCGCTACCGCCGCCCCCAACCCTTCTCGACAATACCCAGGAACCCTGTCTCAAATCACTGCTTTCGGAAGACGAGCTTGCACTGGCAGACTACTTCGTACTCTGTAAGTTACTCCGTACCGAACGAGCGCGAGTTGAACACGCTCAATGGGCCCTTTCAATGACACGGAATGATGCGAGAGGGGCGACACCATGACGGCGGCAAGGACCCTGAATCGACCACTCAACCCACCGAACAGATACTCTCTGAATTTTTCCTCAAAGAAAAAACCTGCTGATCTCCGACCTCAACGCTCTTTGCTATGGAGACACTGCCGCGGAACAGCTTTCAGAATTGCAGAACATGTCCGGCACCGGTTCTTCTTCAGCATTCCCAAGATAGCCAGGGCTTTCGTCATCGCAACCCGATACCCACCATGGAACCAAGTGGCTTCCTTCGAGATAACATGCCAAACTGCAATCAGCTCCAACGTGGAAAATTACCTGCAGCCGACCAAGACCCATTTGTCGCCGGGCTACGGCTGCGGGTACATGCAGAGCGCGAACCACCACATCTTCAGGATCCTTGCTTGAACCCCCCTCCTGAAGCAATGCCTTGAAGTTCCTACGACGGACCGCAAGGAGCTAGAGATTTCGGGCGTACGCCCTTGCAAGTCAACCTTGACTTCTCGACTGAATCGACTCGACTTGCCATTTGCGTGTCAGCATCAATCTGAACTTCACCAATCTGCAATCCCAAGGCCTTTGTCATGTCAATCTCAATCGTAGTCGGCATATAGGTCCTGGACCAATATCAACCCCTCGTAATTCGACATTGCCGCATTTACCAGCAACTCCTACTAATCCCTCAGGTGACACTGCTCCCACAAGAGTAGGATGCGCTAATCATCAACCAGCGAGAGCCTCACCGCTCTTAGTCCTCTCCCCCGCAACGAGATCACGACGCTCGAACCCACCAGGAAAAATAACTCCAGACTATCGGTCAGGAGACCAGTCATAAATCGGACGGTTGAGGGCACCAACGCTGCAAGATCGAGATGCCTATTTTCAGTACTCTACAGGGGCTAACCCCTCCAGCCTCAAGTCGACATTACAAATTTACAATGCAAAGGTGAAAATGACCAGATTAAGCAAGTACCTTTAGATGGCATTATCATCAGCTCGGAGGCATACCAGAGTCAGCACAATACCACCTTCTTCGTCATGCAACAACGACCTGTCGGATGTCGCTGCTGACATCCGAGATATTATATTCCGATACCCAGAGGCCCCCTTGGCCATCTCTCCTTAAAACAGCAAAGGATCTCCCGCAAGGGGCGGTAAAAAGGGAAGTCTTCCTCGGACCCTCCACCCCCTCGTCTACAGACTACGATGCACAAAAGAAAAGGAATGGCCTGCAATGTAACCGCCCATCGTGGACAGCATCTCATCTCTGGCGTTGCCGCCTTTCAGATGCGCCGTGCGCTAGAGGAGCGCTCTGTGGCGTTGGATGGGGTCAAACGCCATGGAAGCTATTCGACGTCGCCCACGTCACTCTTGTCCCAGGTCTTTCGATCGGGCCCGAATAACGAGCAGGTCAACCTTCAAAGGCCCTGGATGCAGAGCAATTTGAGCAAACAAGCCAGCATTTTCTGGCATCGCTGTCTGCTGATCAATATTTTTTGGCCCTGAGTGGCAGCCAAAATATGGATTTTGCCCTCAGCTCGCGACTCAGACGTCCGAACCGTCCGCTATTTGGCCAACTGTGTCGGAGTTGGGCACCAACC
Source organism: Colletotrichum godetiae (assembly GCF_030913485.1). Classification (NCBI taxonomy): domain Eukaryota; kingdom Fungi; phylum Ascomycota; class Sordariomycetes; order Glomerellales; family Glomerellaceae; genus Colletotrichum; species Colletotrichum godetiae. Next base: position 718,626 of record NW_026851249.1, on the reverse strand, counting down.
CTTGGACAACGATCCCTAGTTCTTGTTCACTTTCTCTCCGAGCAATTGGGCTCTATCCCCGACCCTACTTACCCTGCCTCCCGACGGGACTGGTGCCTCGCGAGTGCTTGCCATGGCCAGAAGATACTTACAGAGTAGACAATTGAGGATGGCCTATCCCATCATGAATGCTGGCTGAGGTGCCATGTCCGTTTGGCAATCAACTTGAGCCGCCGTCCGCCAGCATGATTCTCTGATGGCGAGTTGTCGTTCACCAACATTTGTGAGTGAGCTACGGCTTTGTGGCAGTAACGACACCCGCGCTTTGTTAGCCTTGAATAGGTGCAGTGCGATAATCGGCATAAACGAGCTTAGGAGGCCGCGGAAACGCAATTAAATGCCTCTCCCCATATCTTCTCGGCTGTCAGTTGTGAGTAAGCGTGCCTCAAACCCCGGAAGGCAGCTCCAGTGACTTGCATATTGACATCCTAAATTAGAGACGTTCGAGAAGCGGCAAATGGTGGATTGGAATTCTGGAAGCTCACCGCCGTTAGCGGCGCTATGGTGCGCCCTGGCTACAATTTGATACATTAGGCCGCACGCACGTCTCGAAGCAGGAGACGGTCCCTCGCACCGTCCCCGTAGTATCGGCTCAGGAATGTCACTCGTTCTTCCACAGGCCAACGGGCGTTCCCTTCGCTTTGTCCTTTGGGCTAGTTGGGACGACGGAGATGCCCAGACTACCGAAATCTAGACTGGTCCCGGCCGAGAGATCAATGTTTTTACTTCTTCCCAGAACTTGTCATTCGGATTCCAACGTCAGCAGAGCTTCTAATTCCGGGGTCTGGCACCAACCAACGGCAAGACAGCAGGATTCTGCAGGAAAGAGAGCCTAGTGTTTGGCATGTCAATTCCATTGTCCAGCATGGCTTTGAGATATGGATCTGCACTCGTCACCAGTCAACCGCCTTTCGGAATTGACGTACGGAGTACGTCTCACCAAAACGGTTTGAAGGTGAGATATCGAGGCTAAAAGAGGCTGTTGCGTATTTGCGTATTACTTGACCAACCATGAGCACACTGTTGCCGATGCTTCCAAGACCCCCGCAGAGCCAAGCAATCGAGGGCTTACTGTGGAAGAACACCCTTCAAGAGCAAAGGCCGATGGGCTTCTGGCCAGTGCCGATCACTCTCGGGTTTCCCGCATCTGCCAATCCACCCGTAGCTTGGACGACATCAATGGGCCCTCACGCCCTCCATCACATCACCGCCCTTCGATCGCCTGGTCTGCCCGCCCCTTGGTTCCAATGGCTCTGGGAGGCGCTTGGCGCTGTCCTCACTGAGCGTGTGCGAGTTGCCTGATCTTGCCTGCTTCCAGCCATTCGACTGGAACCCTAAGGTCACAAGATCTCTGCGGCTGCATGTCACCGAGCTTGGTAACAGAATAGCTCCTGACATGGTACGGCAATCTCAGTCTGAATACCTACTGATTCGCGAGAACGGGGCAGAGAAAACCTGACAACACAGGGCCATGGCCGAAGTGCATTGCGCTGCGGTGGCTGACGCGCGAAGCACTCACGGCGGCACTCTGAACAAAGACAAGCGCCGAAGCGGCCTCCTGAAGCTGCCTCTGGATTTCCGGTGTCTACCACGTCCACAGTGTGGTCCAGTCACATCCCATGCCCGGTGTATGGGCCTTGAAACGCCGTCAGACCATCCCCCCCTAAGCTCCGGGCCGCATCACAAAGCCATGAACGCCTCTGCCCACCCTTCCGGATCACCGGGAAGATGGGGTCAACGTGAGCATGGCCGGGGGTCCTAAGCCGGCTCAGGCCGGCTACAATGGACACCGAGGTTGCCATTTCCCTTCGCCGGCACCCGACTCTGTTCAACAGTCAACTTTCTTCCTTTTTGCTCCGCGGGAACCCTTGCGGCGCCCATTTCATTTCTCAACGACGACGACATCCCACATCGCCGCATGCCGGGGTAACGTGTTTTTCGGTGACCTCTTCCGGAAAAAAGAAGGCAGCAAATATGAGGTTGATCATCTGCCAGATCATCTGCCGGTGACCTACTAACGTACTGACTCGGGTCAAGCCCACCTTGACACGGATCATATCCGTACCCTCGCCTCGAAACTTGAGATGAACTCTACGGCCACGCGATACGGAGGAAGAGAAAAGAGAGTTTCCATTTTGCCCTCTTTTTCGTCGGGCACCGACTGATGAGGGATTACCCGATGGCCTTGGCATAGTTTGCACGGCATGCACGGGTGCTATGGAAGGAACCAAACCCACCCCGATTCCAACGTCGAACTTTTAATTGAGGCCGCTTCCATGATTTTCTTGGATACTTTCCCAAGGACCTCGGTTCTGCCCGGGATGGCCCTACCTCAGCCTTGGGCCCTGCATATCGGGACCGCGTGAACTGGCGCGGCTCGCTGACTTACAAAAAAGGTACGAAAGTTTGAGTTGCTATCGCTGATTAAAAGGGATCGTGTCATTCTTTACTGATCTTCGGGGTGTTATCGATGACATCATGCCAGGGTCTTTGGTATTAATCCTCTTGATGGGCCTCCTTTTCCTATTCATGTGCGCAACTCAGAGAGAGGGTAGGAATTCCAATCCTTTCGAAATTCGATCCCAATGGATATTCGATTCCTTCGGGCATTATATCCTTGCGACCGGTGACAGAATAATTGACCGACTAGCAGATAGGCCCTTTACCTATGTTTCCTTTACTATTTTTATCATAATCATCCTTATTATTGATATCCTTACTACTATCTCACTTGGATTCTTTAGATGTATCGTTCAAATCACTCAGAGAACATGTTGGAAAAGATGTCAATAGTGAGACTGATGGCGAAAGAAGTAGCAGTAGTGACAGTGGTAGTAGGAGAAATAGAAACCTAGGATCTGCTGAGCGGCAGATTATCTCTTACAGACTTGCATCACAGAAACATCGTTCATTGTTGCAGATGATGCTTGATAGTTGTGATATACTCAGTATATGTCCCTCCAGTCAAATGGAATTTGCAGCCATCATGATAGCCATCATCTACGATACACTAGATGGACCCCAGCAGACCGCAAGGTACATTAATACATCGAATTTGTATTTCCTCGGCCGCCCACAGCCAGGACAGAACCCAAAACAATTTTTGCTTTGGACGCAACTTGTCGCGTCAGATCCTGAGTCGCGTTGCGTGGCTTACGCCGACACCCTGGTGAGTTCGACGTCACTCCACGGAAGCGCGCGTCTCGCTCGGTCCAACGGTCACGCTCCACCGGCGTAGAGTTTTGTGTCTGAACATTGACAACCATCCGGCGGCTACAACTTCATCGCTGCGCCCTGTCTGTGAACAACTCGTCTTCTGTGGAGCGTTCCATCTTTCTCCCTGGGAAGGGCAAAGAACTCCTACGAGACGTAGCTACATCATCGGCATGTCGTGTGTTGGCTTTCCACATTTTCCACCATAGCGAATTCGGGACGGATGTGATTGCTCTAGCAGCTCTGTAGCAGTAAATGTTGCATATCTCGCTCGTGTTGATGTGGAATTGGCAGTGTTGGGCAATTTCTCGCCTTGTTCAGCTATTGTTTTCTTATAAGAAACTCCTTTCAGGACTCTCAGGATGGACGAGTGACCCCCTGGCTCTGCTGTGGTGACTGGGAATTCGCGTATGTTGCTACATGTTTGTCAGTCTCGTAGCCAACGAAGGAACACCCAAGGCGAGGTTACACACGCTGAGAAGGGGCGTAGCTCTGCTGCTGCTGCGAGTAGTACTGCTGCTGCTGGGCCGGATATCCCGCTGCCGTTTGCGGCCGGGGCGGGTACTGATTGTTCTGGTTTTGGTTGTGGTTGTGGTAGTTCTGGTTCAGGTTCTGAGGGTTCTGATTCTGGTTCTGGGGATTCTGGTTCTGATACCAGTTATAGGGCGGGCGGTAGTACTTGTTGTCCTGGAGATAAGGCGTGATGGTCTGGTCCACGAGCTCGGTCGTCTTGGTGAGTAGCTTTCGCGCCGTGGCGCTGCTGAAGAGGCGCGATTCAGATTTGGGTGGCGGGGCTTGGTAGTTTAGCCGGGTCGGAGGAGGAGGTCCGCCGAAGGGTGTGAGCGCACCGAAGCCCGAGTGCGGCGTACCCGGCACGGGCGGGGAGTTGCGAGGCGGAAGGGGCGGCGGTGTCTGCGTCGGCTGCGGTTGGAAGTTTTGAGTCCCGTTGACATAGGTTGGCTGGGGGATGGGGGGCGGCATGTTGTAGCCCGTGAACTGCTGTTGAAGAGGAGCAGATTGGGGACCGACATTGTTGGGAGACCAAGGGTATTGCGTCGGTGGTGGGCTCAGGGGCAGCGGAACGCCGGTCGGGTTTGGTGATAGGCCTTGCGGAGGTGGCGGTGGAGGGAGCCATTGTGTCTGTGTGGGCGGCGGTGAGGTGTTCGATAGGTGCATTTGGGACATTGCCTGAGTGTAAGAAGGCGGAGGGGAGGCATAGGGCTGGGCCGGTGATTGCTGGGAGGCCTGCGAAATTCCTTGTGATGTTGACGGTCTCGATGTCGAGGCTACTGGGTTGTGGTGGGCCGAGAGATTGGGCGAGGTGGTTTCCTTCTTGACGTAGGAGGGCTGCTGGGGGAAGTAGGAGCTCACAGGGAGGGTTGGTGGCAGAGCAGCCTGGACGAAGACTGGAGACACAGGGGCGGTTTGGGTGTGAGTCGGTTGAGGATGGTTTTGCGGTTGTTGCTGTTGCGGTGCTGAAGTGCCCGATGGCGCTGGCGAGAGACGCGATGGCGCATAGGAAGGGGATACAGGCGGCGGGGAGCCAGCGGGACGAATGCCAAAGGGGAGCGTCGTCGGAGCCCCCGGCTGTGCTGCTGACTGGTGCTGAGGGTGCGAGTCCGGCGTGGGGATGGACGGACCTTCGGCCGGATACGGAAGCTGGGGTGCCTCAGGGGCCGGAGCGGCAGTGATGGCCGGGCTCGGGGTCCGAGAGGGACGTTGCTGTACAGCCGGGGACTGCGGCCGAGCGAGCTTGAGTGGTGCCGGTGTGAGCTGGGCCGTATCAGGACTGTCCCGCCTTGTCGGCACTGCTGCTGCAATTTGCAACGGCTTTGGCGTCACATCTTCCGCGGTACTGCTCGAGGGTCTGCTCCCCTGACCAGTAGACTCTTCAGTAGAACCGGTCTTGACGATGCGCAACGGCTGCACTGATAGCTTCTGGACCTCTGGTGGAGCGTCTTCCTTGCTCGGCGAGGGGAGGTCATCTTCCAGAAAGAACCCCCATGGGTTTGCCTGGATGAGCGGTGGCTGCGACGGCGGTGGCGGCTGGGCCTTCTCTTCGTCCTTTGGTTGGACCGAGTCTTCGCGTTTGGTTCCAGCTGCGGCTGCGGTAGGAGATGCAGGAGGCGGTGACGTTGATGAGGATGCGGTGACGGAAGCCGCAGAGGCTATCCTGTGTGGCTTCCTATGGATCTGGTTCGCGGGTTTGGCTACGACGGCGTCGTCGGTAGGCATCTCGTAGGCAATGGGGCCATGCTGGGCTGTTCCGGCACTCGGCACCGGTGCGGCTGTGGTAGTGTTGGGTGATGACGTCGATGGTGAAGATGGTCTCGGGGCTGAGATTGGGACTTCTAGCTCGGCGAGGAACTGCTGCTGTGCGGGGTACTGCTGCCTTTGCTGCGGCTGGGGTTGCTTGCGATGAGGCGGGTTCGGAGAGGTAGGCCTCGAGGCGTATTGAGGCTGTTTGGGAGGGTTGTAGTATTGTTGTTGTTGCGGCGGTTGGTATGGTTGGAACTGCTGCTGATATTGAGGTTGTGGTTGCGACTGTGGTTGTGACTGTGGTTGTGGTTGTTGGACGTAGTAGCGCTGCTGCGGCGGGTAAGGCGAATGCGCCCGCTGCTGCTCTTGATGTTGCTGCTGCTGCTGCTGCTGCTGATTCGGAGGTGGTCGTTTCCCTTGGCCGGTGCCCATTGTCGCGTCTGGACTTGCCCGGCGCTGCTGCTTCTGCAGTCTCATGAAGGTGATGTTGTCTGTGATGCTGTCGCTGCTCCCTCGTGAGTTTCCTCCTGCCACGCTTTCCTCTCCGTCTGCTTTCTTGCTTGTGCTGGGAACGAAGGATCGAATAGGAAGAAAGTGAGAAAGAAGGAATGAGAGATGGTTGGGAGAAGGGCCAAGGTTTATTTTTTAGCCTTACAGATCACCTTACACACACACACACACACAGCCGCAGCGCCCTCTACTCTTCTCGGCCTAGCTTCTGATGATTGCTGGTGCTTGGATTCAAAGCTGTGCAGCTGCGCTGTCACTGCTCGTGAATGTGTGAGGTGTGCAGCCTGGAGATCCTCCTTCGTGCCCCTCTACCCCTTGACCCCTTCCCAGAACCCCGGTTCAATCGTTCCCGTCACGAGCAATGTTAATTTATTGCTGCATCTTTTTCGGGTTCGGACATCAGCTACGGCCGGCCCACCGTCAAGTATCCGGTGGGGGGTAAATCTCGCAATCGCTTAGCTTCCTCAAGGGTTCGTTAGACGGCTCGTCTCTTGTCAATTTCAACGGGTTCCCGATGGGCCGATGGAGTTTCAATAAAGAGGACGTCAGGGATTTTACACGTAAATGGCAAATGAGTATCAGGAAAAAAAAAGTCCCCTAGCGCTGCCGTGTGAACCTAGAGCTGGAGCCTGGAACCAACGCAGCACACCCCAGTTGATCCTACTCCGGAGTCTTGGTCCTCTTGGACTCTCCGTCCCCTGTTCTCATTCTTATTACCGTGGGATGAATGATTTCTTGTTCTGCTGCCTATCTAACTACTACTATTACTTGGCCAAGCCGATGAATTGCAAAGAAAGATACGGATACGGAAATGGGATATTGAAATCCCCCCCCCCCAGCTGAACTCAGCCTGGGCAATGAAGTGGAAGCCTGGGGGAAATGGGGATAGGAAAGCAAGGCAGGGCTTCTGACCTGCAGGGCCGATCGTTCGTATCCATATTTTGATTGGTGATTTGTTTTCGCGGCTGTCGTCAGGGGGCTGAGCTGGATATCAAATGCTCACCCACTCTCCTCGAGTACAAGGTGTGTGTGTTTTTGCTGTGTAATTGATGATGACTGAGGTGGATGATCGAGGGGGCTTATGATGGCTTAAGCTTTTCCTAGGGTTGTGCCGCGTTTCCGTTCACATCTGTCCATGCATGTCACTGTCCACCTCATGCTTGGATGGCCGTCTGAGCCTAAGGTATGTTCCTCGTCGGTTGACTCTAGTAATCAGATAATTAAATGTCCTATCGTACAGAACAGTGACTAGCACTAGATTTTCCAGACGAAAGAAGCACCAGAGATGAAGACCGGACACTTTGGTGCGTTAGACAGACTTTCCGGTACTATTTAAACAGCAATCCTCCGCCCCATTCCTGGAATCCTAGAAACACCAGAGCATGACGCCAGGACCTGATCGTGGTGTATGGTTTGCAACAATGATGACTTGCAGTGGTGGTTGTTCGAGGCTAGCTGCTAGTGGCAAGTGTATGTAAAATCGAGAAGGAGGCATACAGCTCATCATTAACCATATCCCTAACACCTCTTCCTCATCGCTGACGTATTCAACAGCTATTACGAGGGATTGGACGAGAGATACTAGCGGCAAGACAGTGCTTCGTGACGTATTGGCTACTTTGACTCACTAATCTCTTTACGACGACTTGCCTTGAGCACCTTTTCGAGTTGTCACCCAGGATCACTGCTTCCCAGCATCAGAGTCGAGAACTACTTACTCTAGTGTAGAGATCTCTGGGCGAATTGTCACAAATTGGTCTTTTTATAGCTTCTAGCTCGTAATGACACAACTCACGTGCCGACCGACTTCGTATCATCGAGGCAGCTTCGGAAGTCTTGTAGCTCTGAAGTTTCGAGTAGTTATGTGTAAATTGCAGGTCTCACACCATCTGTCGGCACCGTTATTACTCTGGCCACTCTTGCATGCTCGTTGTGCTAGAATACTAGAGTAAACGCCGGGTTGGTCTTACTATGAGAAAATAGCAACAACATACTCTTAGCTAACCCAAGGCCTGTTGGAACTTGATACTTAATGCCTTTCTACCTATCGAGCAAGATTAGGCAAGCCACGGAAAACAAACACCAAGACTTCTTCGAGCCTATCTAACTCATGCTGACAGCTGTTGCAGTCACCTTTTGATCTTATGCGAACCGTACCTAGGTAGGTATTTCGCTAGAAACATATCTTCTTCAAAGGACCAACTCATCTCTACTAGTCTTGATATCTACCTCGCTCTATTGTAGACGTGCCTATCAACAACCCATCTCTACTCCTCCATATCCTCCTAGTCAACCCTCTTCAAGCTCAGCTTAAACGGCTTCGGCAATACACTCTCAACCCTCCCATCATCCCCATACGTAAACTCGAAATGATCAAGCCCCTTGTAGTTATACGTCGTCCGATCCATCGACAACCACGACACGCACGACGCGTTAGGAAAGAAGAACATATCATCAATCACATCCCGCTGCTCCGCCGTAAACGTATCAAACACCGCCCTCCACGCCGTGACATTCCCCTCCTCCAGCCCAGTAGGATACAACCTCGCTGTCCGCCCCGTTGCAGGCGGCAGATCCGTCAGGTTGACCCCCAAAAACGAGTACCGGGCCAGATTCGGCACGACATCGAACCCCTTCATATACCAATCCTCCAACAACAGTCCCCACCCGTCGTCCAACGAGATTGTGAGGGTGGAATTACTCACCTCATCCGCATACGTCCCCGCGATCCTCGCCTTGGCTTCGTCTCTTGCCGCCTCGTCGAGGGCGCGGAGCAAAGGGGGCAGGAACTCGTTCATCTTGAGCGTGTAATACGAAAACGCGGCGGCGCTGACTTCCGGCCCGGCAACGAGGATCGACATGGTAATGCCGTGCTCCGGGACCAGGGCCAAACCGGCATGGTAGAGTATCAGGTCGCCGCCCTTGGTATACATCTCCACGAGCCTCCCGTCCGCCGTGACGTTATCTGAGAGTATACCCTCCCACGGCGCACCGACAAACTGGCCCGGCGCAGACGTAAATACCGAAGGCTTGAGCCACCGCCGCGTCTTGGCCGGGCTGAGGAGGCGGTTCTGGAGGACGGCGTCGCCGAAGCGGAGCATGTCGGCCGTGGTGGAGTAGAGGCCGCCGGCTGGGTTCAGGGCGCCGAGGTTGAAGTTGAACCACTCGGTGTCGTTGGCGGGGATGAACATTGTCTCCAGGTTCGCGGGGAGCTTGCCGTATGTGGTGTTGCTCATTCCCGCTGGTCTCAGGATGGATTCGAAGAGGACTTCCTCGAAGGGCTTGCCTGTGGCGCCTTCGACTGCCATGCCTACGAGAGTCGTGCCTAGGTTTGAGTAGACTGGTGTTTGGAAGGCTGGGTAGACGGGCGGTCGGCGGTTCTTCATGGCGTCTAGGAATTCTAGCGTGTTGTGTTAGTTATTTAGGGCAGGCGCTTGAAAAAGAAACTTGGATCCAAAAACTTTGGAAATATCATCCGGGAACACATACCCTCTCTGGAGCAACTCTGAACACCGAGGAATCCTCCACACTTGGGCTTCTCCTCCTCAGAGACAGGAGGCAGGCCGAGAGACTTCCAATCACCAGAATACGCCGCTCCATCCGTCATCACTACACTCAAAGGTCAGCCAACAATCCCCTTCAAAGCCGACGGAAGAGAAGGCAAAGGCCATTTCTTCTTCTCCTCCTCCTCCTCCTCCTCCTTCTTGGTTTGACTTACTATCAGCCCCAACGCCAGCATAATGAACAGCAGCAGCCTCAACACTAACATCCCCCCAATCCACATATTCAACCTTACTCCTTCCTACGGTACCCTCCCCCAACTCGGGGATATACTTCACCACACTCTCATCCCACCGCAAAACATCATCCCTCTGCAACGCAGCCAGCACCGGAAACACTTTACTCACGCTCGCGAGCCGGTACACCGTATCCCGATCCACCGCCTGCGCGCCCAGCGCATCGCGATCCCGCGGCGTAAAATGGAAATCCACCAGCGGTTCCGTACCAACAGTCTCGAAAGCGGAACTGACGCCGATGGAGATGGCGGACGCGTTGTAGGCTGCCGTCTCGGCTTCTAGGGCCGCGAGGAAGGTTGCGACGGCGGCGCGGACGGAGGGGTGTGTTGAGGGGAATTTTGCGGCGGGGAGGACGGCGCCGAGGGGAGGGCATTGGTATGGTGTTGCGGTTGCGAGGTGAGCAAGAGCTAGGAGGGAGGGGGTTGTTAGGAGGGGGAGTGAGGTGCGCATTGTTGGATGAGGTTGGGGTTTGGTTTTCTTGGGAGATGAGGTTTCGTCTTTAAGTTGTGTTAGTCTGACAGATACATCTCGAGTGTTGTACGCAAAGTCTTGGGTTATTAGATCGAAACTCACTACTTCTCAAGAGATGAAGAACGGGAGTGGTGCTTCACTCACTCACTTCGTTCCGACTTCACTCTCGTAACTCAAGTCTTATCTCAATCATGGTTCCAAGGGCATCCATCTGTTATATACACAGTTCTAGCCACATGCTTCCACCCTCCTTCACGCCGTACTAAAGCATGGAAGACAATCCCACACATTCTAGAAGTCCGCCCGTCCTTCCCGACCTTCCGCACCGAGCCATGGCGGCAGCGCCCAAATACCCGTCCTCGTTATGCCATGCACGTTGCATTGCACACAGCACTTTGCAGCAGGATCCGAACCCTTGACGTGCTTGCTGCCCGCCGCCGAAACCCCGGCGGGCTTACCAGCCTTACCTCGAACAAAATGACCCTAAAAACCCCACGGAAACCGGGCGCGGAAATGGAACGTCACTTGGATGCCAAGGCTGCTGCTCATTTGATCCTCTCCTGACTCTCAACCTAATACCCTCTTCGGGGGGGGGCTCATTTTGACAAAAGGCCCGTCGGTGGCGTAGGTAATGCCCAAACGACACGATGGAAAGCACAAATATGATACAACGACATTGAGCAGCCCTATTAGCTTCCTTCAATTCAATTTGATCTGTATTCCAAGGTGACTGCAGCTGAGCTAACCTTGTAAGTGTTCCTCACCTGGGTTGACCACCCCCGAACAACAACACCAAGGCCGCTCAATTCCCTTCATGAAAGCACGAGTTGTATTAACAAGCACCAGTCCAGCCTTCAAGCAATTTGTAGTTATTCAGGCGAGCTGCCCACACACCAGGTTGGCAGATTCACCTTCCCGAATACCAATACCTTGCTTGCCCGCGACCCCCGATGCTTATGCTGACAACTGACGTACCTAGATGCAGCCAAGAAACCATGACCCCCCGGCGGCTGCGCAACCTGTCTACTTGCACCTACCCATCTTGGTAAGTACTTCCCTAGGTGATAGGGCAGGTGATAGCAAAAAAAAAGAGGCAAAGTAAATACTCGTACATGTCTCTCGTAAAGCCAAGGCTCTCCCATTCCATCCGAGTCGTTGTAAGATCTCCTTTGACCAGAAACCGGGCATGTCAACCTTTGACTTCTAGTCCATGACAGGTCGTGTACGATTCAATTGTATGTTTAACCAAGTAAATCTCGTTGTCTAGCTCGGATCCGAAGCCCCTTCAGCTGCAAGTGCGAGTTCAAGGTACCAACACATCAAAAAAAAACACAGGTAAATCAACGTGGAAATCGTTATATTCCTCCTCTACGGGGACAACACATCCCGAGGCTATATCAGTTGAAAAAAGGTTGCCTTACTTGAACATCGAACAAGAAAAGAGGAAGAAGAGAAGAAATAAACCAAGCCGTGGCCTGGGAAGCACATGATCCGCCTAGTCCGCTGCCACCGCCGCTGCCACCAGTCAACCCTTTCCAACGGACGGTAAAAACCCTCGCATGATTCTTGTCGACCCAAAACGCCTTGCGGTCTGCGCACAGTATCATATCCACACTCATCCTCGCCAGTCAGGAAACAAACGGCTCTCTGAGCTACTTTTTTTTTTCCAAAGGTTGTGAAATTTGCCAGTAGACATTGACCGCCAGCCCAGCCATGGGAAGCGTCAAAGTATTCCTCTCATCAATCATGGCATCCCGATGCATCTCGTCCGATATGAACCACCGTACTGTCCTGTTCTATTTCTCCATATGCCCGTTGTTGAGAAGCATCTCGAGAACGACCTGGACGCCGTGTTGTTCTGGGTGACTCATGGATATCTTAACTGTTCCCTTGGAGTCCTCCCCTGCGGGTGTCTGCCCGCCGAGCCAACTGTTTTGTGAGGCAGAGGCATTGCCACCAGTCGGGCCTCTAACGCCAAAGTCAAGGCACCTAACATCGCGACCTGCAATGATTTGTCTGAGGCGACCGTTCTCGGCGTTGCGCACCTCGACGTAGTCTCCGTTGAAAAGGAGAAGGTACTGGCCATACATTGTCGCGCTCGTAGCCTTCTTCTGCTTGCCCGAGTACTCCATAATCAAAGTGCGACTCACGTCGCCGTGCTTGTCTACGTAGACTGCACAATCCTCGTACGCCAGCAAGAACTCTTGGTCGTTCAACCTGAACATGCCTAGAGGTCTTTGATCCCGTATCCTGCTTGCAATGTTCGCAATGGCAGGCTGTTTCAGGTCGGGGATAGACATTGTCTGCTTCTTGTCGAGGGTAAGCAACTCGAATCCCTTTGCCGTTGATACGGCGATATAGCTCTGGAAGAGATTGAGAGAATAGCATTCCGTCGGAAGGTAGAATTCGTCGTAGTCGCGGAAGGAGTCGGTGCTGCCTCCCAAACCCTTACGGCCACCAAAGATACGAGGTCTCTTTTCTGAAGCCTTTTGAAAGACGGGTTCAATTACCTTGAAGGTGTTATGCATACCTTCCTTCCGCTTGAAGAATACCAACATGCGTTCCTTCATGCGCGCCGTGGCAAAGAAGGCAACATCCTTTGCTAACCTTTGTGGCGCCCGTCTCGGGTTGTCGTGAGCAGGGGCAGGGAAGTTCGATACTGGCGCAATTACATCGAGGGGGTAAGCGATGAGAGAGCGATCTGCAATAACGAGACACACGGAGAACTCCTCCAAAACAGCTATTTGTGTCACTCTATTTGTTTGCACACTCTGTAGACTTGTTAGCAATCAGCTATGCTATGCGTTCAAACTTTCAACTTACCCTCATCCAGCCTCGGGGATTCGTGGCATCGGAGATGTACACGCCATAATCTGTTCCGATGGCAACGATCGACTTGCCAAATGCATTGAAGCCGCAAGCACAATTGACCTGGGCTCTACATACGGGAGCTGGTCCTCTGCCTGGTCCATACACTTCCTCAATCTCCCGAACAGCTCGGTCGAGAGGGGTGCCGCGGATGGGAACGCCTGGTTGTCTGCCAACAGCTGAAGCCGCATCATATACGAATGCGCTGTCTGCCAGTACGCGTAGACGGAATGGCTCAGCATTCTGAGAGAACAGAGCTTTGGCGTGTCGTGTCTTGGCCTCAATAATCTTCTCAACCCATTCAGCGCGGCTCTGAGCTGATGTAGCATACAGTGTGTATGTCTCGTGGCCCAGGTGCTTAATCTTGAAAGGGTAGAGGATCTTGCCCTCAGGGTCGTTGGACATTGTCGGCGTAAGCCTGGCCGCTGAGGTCGATCCGATCGAAGAGCTTGTTGCGACATGTTCCAGTCCCGGGCGCTCAGTGCCGTTGGTAGCAATCCGATTCAACCTTGGATCTGAACCTGCGCCGCCAGCGCGGGCCAAAGGAGCAGTAATGCCCTTCTGCTTCGAAATAGGGTCGTCGTTCATGCTGTCGAGGAATAACAGAGGCATAGGAATGGGCTACAACTGTCAGCATCAATGTTTGGGTCGGTGGTATAACTAACTTACCTCTTTTGATACGTCATACTTCTTCTCCCCTCTGACGTCTTTCGGACTCACGACCTTTGCGAGGATGAAATAGTGGTCAAACAGCAAGGCGTGCGTGTCCACCCATCTGACACCCTTCGAGCCCATTCTCTGCAGATCGCCCTGCTTGATAAGCTCCCTACCAAGATGGTCAAGGTTGAGGACGGAGTGGAAACCAGGCCTGAGGACGAGCATTGAGTTGAGCTCCATCATTTCAACCTTCTTTTGCATCTCGGCAACCTTTGTGTCACATTCCATTGTGACATTGCGGATCTCGGCGATTGCCCTGGCCAAGTTGGCCTTCTCCTCATCGTCTCGAAGAGTCTTCTTCTCAACCGTTTCTAGAAGCAAGGAGTACCTCTGTAGACGTGTGATGGGGGTCTTGAGGAAATGCTGCCATCCCAAACGTTCGGAGCGCTTGTGTCTCATGACCTGTTCCAGGAAATTGCGGAATAGAAGGTTTCGGTCAGACTCTTTCCGCACCATGTACTCTGCATACGGGAATTGAGACGCATAGTCGATGTAGATATCTTTGGCCTTCCGGATCCATTCACGGAAGAGATCAGAGAATCCTGACACCCAGGGGCCCTGCTCTTGCTGCCGGTATTTGAGCTGTGCCAGAAGGTTGTCCTTGTTGACGAGCTGGACGGCGTCTGCCTTCCCAAACACGACTTGAAGGAACTTATCGATCTTGTTGGGTGGAATAATGGGAGGCTGGGAGTTCCGCAGATGGTCTCGGTAAAGTACCCGGAGAACCTCGAGTTGATTGACAAAGTACTCCTCGCTGTTGACGATCTCATGGAGGACGTGCTGACGCTCAATCTCCTTCTTCGGCTTTTCGGCGAGTTCGGCGTCTTGTATCTTATAATGAACATTCCAATCCGCCGGCTTAACCTCTTCGAGGAGCATATCATCCAGGTTGGCCTTTCTAAGCGTCCTCATGCAATGATGCGAGTAGCAGCGTCCAGGTTGCGAGTCGTCATCATGCAATTTCGAAGCATAACAGCCATAGCCCGTCAATTGAGGTAGGACTCCGGATATTGTACCGCTTCCGAACTTGACCCACTCCTCCTCTGGCACAAGAACTCCAGCGTCCAGCATCAGCTGTGAGACGAGTGTGCTCAGGAGCTCAGCATCGGCAACATTAATGGTAGGAACCTTTTCGGTGAACAGCTTGAGCAATGCCTCTTCGACTGTTTTCTGCTTTAAGTCCGGTTCGCCATCGGCCATTTCGCGAATCCATGAGGCGATTCCACTGAGAGCCCAAGGTTCAGAGCACCTCCTGATATCGCCAGAAGTAAGCTTGGACGGCACAAACTTCCTCTTACGGCCGCTAGGTAGTGTAATTACGTCGTACGTCATTGAGGACGGAGTATTCGACTCATACCCATCGTATGGAAGGCCTTGTTGCGCCGCAAGCTGTTGTTGCTGAGTCTGGTAGCGGGCCATCTTCCTCCTCTCTTCTGCGGCGTCTGTCCGTGACCGAACCGGGGCTTGGACTTGGGGCGTGTGACTGTGGCTCGACAGGGAAATGGATCGCTCCGGGAATGGAGAGTTGAGGCCGGTAGTAGAACCTCCTCCATAGTAGTCCGAACCGCCATCATGCAGTGTCCTCGAGTCGGTGCTGAGCGAGTGGGAGTGGTAGCTGCGAGTTGTTGGGTGAACTGAGAGTAGAGAGCTTGTGTCGCTACCGGGGCCTGGGGGAAGCGCCGGAAGCGGTCTATTGGAAAGACCTGGATGGTAGTAGAGGTCAGGGTAGTCCTCCTTGTACGGTGACTCGCTGCCACTCTGTTTCGAGTGCAGCGATACGTGTTCATCGCCATCATCGAAGCTCAGCCGGTGAGCGGACGGTGCCTGCAGGCCGCCAGTACCGCCGTAGTCGACTTCAGCATCTCGGAAAGCAGGAGCCCGTTCGTAGGCCTCGTGAGAAACATCGTAGTCGTTGGGGTTGGGCAGCGGCCGTGATCCGTCCTGGGCCGGTGTTGGGCCAACTTCGCTGCCGTATGCCAAGTTGCCAGCATACCCGCCAGCGAGCGCACCCAAGTCCATCCCGCCGTAGTCGGTATCATCACTCTGTTCTTCGGGTGGCGGTGGAAGAGGGTTCATATTGACTGGCTCGGGGAAAGCAAATGGCACGCTGCTGAATCTCTTGTCGTCCAGCTCCGCTTGCTGCATTGCCAACACCCCCGCAGTTCCCTCTGGGTCGTCGTCATCATCGTCATAATCGAATGTCGGAATCGGAGCCCGGTTTGCAGGCGGCGCGTTCGAGGTGGGTGCCATGCCGGCGGAAGCCAGATCTGAGTTATATCGCCGGAGTCCTTGAAGCTCGTCGTCGGAGAATTGTCCGTTGATGGGCATGGGGCGGTGCCGGCCGCCCAACTCAGCCTCAATGTCTTGGAGCAGAGAGTCTTGTAGTTGAGCTTGGTCCTCGTCTGTGGGAGTGATGGCGCTCGGGTCCCAGGTGGGCTCATCCATCGGCCGGCTGGGTAGAGGGGCATTTGTAGGGTGTCGTTGCAAGCCGGGGGAGTGCTGCTGTTGAATCTGCGGAGACGGAATCGGGGATGCTGCCGAGTCAGACCTGCTGTAAAAGGAAGAGGGATCGGCGTAGTTTGGCCCGATTGGCATCGATGACTGGATCGGGTAGGGTGTTTGCGAGTTGTCCGAAGCGTACGACGCTGCCGAGCTGTTACCATTTGTTGGATAGGAGTTATAGTTGTTGCCATAAGACTGCGAAAAAGTCGAGTCATAGGTCGGTGCCGGCGAAGTCGCGGATGGCGCGGAGGGGAAAGTGCCCTGGTATGAGGAGGTAGGTGAGTGGCCGAACCCCTGAGAGGATTGAGGAGCCGTCGGAGAACCGTAGCTTTGACTGTAATTGTTATAGCCGGAGTATGTCGGTTGACGCTGGGGGCTGTTGCGCTCGCATATGCAGCCGGGTTGTAGGCCGCCGGCTGGTAGCTAGATTGTGTTGGAGCTGTGTATGATGTCGGCGAAGCGGCAGATCCGTATCGACTCGGGGGACCGGGGTGGTATGGGAGAGACGTCGAGGCCGTCGAAGGCGTCCGCGCAAAGGCCTGCGGGTTGTAGCTAGAATGCGAAGAGGTTGGAGGCGAGGAAGCTTGGTACTGGTGTTGGTAACCGGAAAGCGCATTGTTTGTCGATCCGTAGCTGTGCCGGCCTCCAGAATGGCTTGAAGTTGTCGGGCTTGTCAAAAAGAGTTCGTCTTCGCCTCCTCTCGAGGCAGACTGCTGATGACCACGAGCTTGCGCCCGGCCCTGATCGAACATTGCGGCATCGTCGCCGTTGTTGAAACTCGGCCGCCGCCCGAGGTAAGCCGACTGATCTTGCGACTGGTCGGGTGTGGGGTATTGTACCGGGGGGATATGGCCATAACGGCGCTGACCGTCGCCTCGAAAAGACATGGTGATCGCGCAGGACGAGTACAATGACGACGTGACTGGCTGTAGAAATCCGTCTCTGCGACAAGCTGCTGCGTCGTCGACCTAAGCAGAATGCCGGGTTGTGCTCGATTGCATCTGTTCGCGGCGAGCTCGATCGGACAGTTGCTCGTTATACGGTGCGGTTTCGTTGTTCGCGGGTTCGTCTGTACATGCGCCGGAGAGAGTGTTTTTGTATGTTTGGCGATGTGGCCGGGATGGGAAGTGAATGATGGTAAGTAGTACAGTTGTTTGTCCGGATGGTCGCGGGGTGAGCCTCGCGGGTGGTGCTGTTGTGCGGCGCAGGCGGGCCTGGTAATAGGACTGACGTCTTTGGGGCTACCCTCTGGGCAGTGATGTGCGGCGACAGTAATTTGGAGAAGGTTGTCGGGCTGATCTGGGCTAGGACTGGCAGGCTCAAGGCGACCGTCGCGCGGCAAACGGGGCGTTGAACAGTCGAAAGGGCGTCAGGTGGTGAAAAGAGCGGTGCGACCTCGACCAACAAGTGCCCAGTGAAAATAATGGTCGGCTGCTGTCAGAAGGGCTCTCCGTCTGTTCGCTGGGCGGGTGATGAGAAGAGGTGAAGCAGTGAAGCAACCTGACGAATAACACGGTGCGACACGGTGCGTCTGCCTGGAGGCGAGAGCGAAAACCAAGCCACAAGAACGGGGCTGGAGAGTCGTCACAGGAGTCCCGTCGCAAGGTCAGAATCGTCGGGGTTGGCCTGCGGCTGGCGGTGGTGCAGTGCTCTGTACAGGCAGGGCAGCGTAATCTTGCGAATCCCGAAAGTGAGTGTCTGAGGTTCTCTCCTAGGATAGTGCTGGTCTTCCTGAGGTCTTTGGTTTCTTTCTTCCCGTCTTTCGTAGCCCCTCTCCTCGTAGACCAGGAAGTCAAGTCGCACGTAGTTCCGCGTTCGTCGGTGTGTTGCGCTCTTACCCTCTCCCTCGATGTCTGACCCCCCGTGGGAGTTTGCGGGGTGGGCGACCGGGTGGGAAATTTCCGTGGGCTGGCCGACTATATTTCCCAAGTCAGACGACGAGGAGCGATGGTTTCGTGTCGGTCGCTTTGTGGTGTGAGGTGTGTAGAAGAAGAGAGACAGCACATCTCACTCTCTTTTCGCTAATGATGAATTGGGTACCAGGTTCGGTAAAGGTCAGGTTCAGGTAAGGTAAGGTACCTGATGAGAAGTTGTGAGTGCAGGTATGGGAGCGGCGCTGGGTCCAAAATATGAGGCACCAACAGGAACAAACTGGCCAGAAAAGGAATTAAGCCAGGTACCTAGCAATCCGGGCCGTCATGTGTTGTGAAAAGGCCCCAGGTGAAGAAGAAATTGAAGCTGGGCCGAGAGAGTCTTGGCTTGGCCGCACCAGAATGAACTGGGACGGACAGGATGGGGAAGATGAGCGAGGACGTTTGACTGGATCATTTGGGTGTAATGAAGTACCTTCAGGGCTTGTGGGCAGTGGGATGGTACTTTGCTCATGTGTAGCTAGGTGGCCTGGGCTGGGCTGACTTGATTGATACGTCCAATTAAGGTACGAGCCCAGATACGTACTTACTTCTTTCCACTCATCACTTCATTCATCGCTCTTTCCCAAGTTTTTTTTTTTTTTTTTGGAATACATAGTGTCTACGTACCTACTCAGAATAGAGGGGGAAGGAAAAAAGGAAGGAAGGAAGGAAGGGACACTGAAGAAGACGGCAGGACCGGGTGTACCTAAGGCAAGGTAGAATTAGAGGTGAGCGACTCTCAGACATTGAGGACCGTGGGGTTCAGTAGCCGTCTGATGTTCCCAGTCTAACTTCCCATCAACTTTACTTCGTTCCGGTCCCAGATGAACACAATGGCCCAGTCTCAAAGTCAATGCTGAATTGGCTCGAGTACGGAGTACGTGTGATTCTCGACGACCGTATCCCGTACAGACTACCAACAGGATGGACAAGTTGGAACAGTAGTGTACTCGGGGGCTGCGAGCCAATGGCCTATCCGTACGTTGATCTGTTTCGTTTCCTGCCTTGCGACATTCACGCCTTCTTCACCACCGAAGAATACCACCTCACCACCTCACCACCTCACCACTACATTCTCACCCGCTTAGGTGGTTTCGCATTCTTTTGGTGTTTGCTGCTGTGCTCACTGCTGACAACCTGACAGACAGACGATGAGTACGAAATAATGAGGGCACAAGACTTCAGCAAATGATCACTCAAGTCTCTTATAGGTACTCATATGATCCCAGCAGCAACACATCACGTCGGCTTCCCCCGATTTACCACCTCCTTCTTCCAGTCTCGTATTTCGACTAACCGCGCACTTGGGCTGCACGACGGTTGGATGACCCTGTCCAAAACCTGGCCGCACGGAAAATTCCTACAATTCGGGGTCCCTGCCGGGTGGATATTAATCTGCTAGCGAACCCCATTCTCGTATATTCTCCCACAACGTCCGACAGGGGGAATGTGTTGCGCGGCCCGCGGGAGGTCCAGCTTCATCAATCGTCGTTTTGGAAACGAAAAAAAGGAAACATAATGACCATGCCCGACTTATCCGCATGCTTTTCCAACGTCTCGTCTCTCGATTAACTTTTCTGTTCCCAGTCACTCAGAGACGCACTCGCTGAAGACATTTCGGCCGTGGAATGGACCATTTGGAAATCCGAATTTCGGTCGGTTGCGATTCTCCTCCACTGGCACCGACCACAGACTAAAATCTGGAATTCCTACGTACCTAACAGTGAACACCATACCTCTGCAAGCATGGCAAGGAGAATGTCAAGTAATACATACCACGTGTCCCACCGGGATCGCTGCCGTGGCTGCTAACCCGCGCGTCGCGTATACTTGGCCCGCCTATCTCCTGTATTATCTCATTCAGTTGGTAGCCCCATCACATTCGGAAACGAGATGCCATATGGAGCATTATCTCTCTCGGCATCTTGCGTTTACGCGCACCAGCTATTCTGTATTACAGTATGGCGAGGAAAGACTGTACAGCCGGTATTACTCGACCAACTAACACAAGAAGCGACCGGACTGTGTAAGCTCTGGTCCGTAGGGCTGACTGCATCTGGAGGGCAGGGCGCCACGGGATTGGTCTC
Organism: Colletotrichum godetiae; assembly: GCF_030913485.1. NCBI lineage: Eukaryota > Fungi > Ascomycota > Sordariomycetes > Glomerellales > Glomerellaceae > Colletotrichum > Colletotrichum godetiae. The sequence goes on along the minus strand of NW_026851249.1, from coordinate 698,250 downwards.
CGCAGCCGTCAACATTACATTCCCTAGCCATCAAACTGCCTTTCTTGACTGGTCGAATGGTTCAGACTCATGCAGGAGGCATGGCGGGCACCCCTGATGCTTCAAGTCTGTTCCAGCTGCTCGCTATTGTCCTTCTATGGAACTCCGTCTTCATTGCTCGACATACACGACTGCAGCTAGTTCCGAACAAGCCGGTGCTGGCCAAGCGGATGTCGACTTGCGTGATGATAGGGACTTGATAGTCAACCTCCAGCTATGTGCCGAGGTTGACCACAGGTTCCAGGGATGATGGTAGTTGATATCGACCTCTATGGACTCACCCGACGATTCAATGAGCGCTCGCAACCGTCTCTCCTGCGCGCCAGAATAATCGAAGCGCAGACTTTGACTGATCATCATTCAGGTCTGTCAGATTTGGATGTTTCAAATTTGACATGTTCATGATCTCTGCAGTGCAGTCATGATGTCAAAGAAGTTGTCCGCAAGAGAGGCCTCGAAACGACCCCGCCAGCCATATGGCCAGAGCTCCACGCTAGCGTTGATGATAACGTATGGCGCATAATGGATAATGGCTGAAGCTCTCGATGGCACCCAAACTCTATCGACCAAATCTGACTATAGTCGCACGGTGCCGGGTCGGCTATCAACACAGACCAGTCTTTGAATGCACCTGGCTGCCTCCCGTATCATCATCCAGAAGCTGTACTGTGGCTTATACCCTGCGAGTTGCAAGTCGGTACCGAGTGAAGAGGCTGGCTCCGTGGCCTTTGGTTTTTCTGCGAGCCACTCCCGTAACTTTCGGACAATAAAGTAAGGTGCGCCGCCGTGTTGCTGACGGCGCCGCTGACTCTGCAGCAGCCATTCGCCGAGTTCGCCGCTGTTCAAGCCACAGTTGGATCGGCTTCTGTTGGATTATCAAGTTGTCAACTGTGGCACTCGCGCGCGCCATGCTCAGGGCATGGCAGGCCGAGCACCGGCTCTCTTTTCGAAGGCATGTCCAAAGACCGAACTGGCAGGACCAAGAATACGGCACCTGAGCTATCCAAGGCAAGGTAAGGTACGGCAAGGTAGCGACTTCCTTTGTTGAATGCCCGTAGTCGCAGTACCTTCCCGTTCACCATCGTATTGCACCATCCATTCATTTGTAAGCATCCCGGAGAACTGCCAGACCATTAGCCAACCAGATGCTCATGAAGCTCAACCCGAACCCACTTGGACCAAGATGACGGCAATGAGATATTGTGGGAGCGGGGCAGCAGCTTCCCCCACCATCCAAGCGCAAGCTGGGCGTGATAGCGTATGCGGCTGTCCATTCATCGGGACTTGGACCACGGCATAATACCTGTCAGAGTCGGAGAGGAGGGGTAGACTGGGTGACTGGCCGGACTTTAGGGGAAATGCCAGCGGGCGAGAAGACGAGCAACCTTGCCGTGCTGCTGCGATCCAGCGGTTCTCTGAGGGAAGACAAGGCGAGGCGAGGCGAGCTTCTGTCCCTCGGAATTCCGAATTGTGCATTTTCCTGGCTACGGAATACCACATTTCTCGTCCCTCATTGGGCGTCCACAGAGTTCGTGCAAGCCGGCCGTAAGTGCCCGCCCCTATCCATTCACAGTGAGGTATTCCGTATTGAGGTGAGGTGTTGTGTGTCTCTCTCTTTTCCCCAGTGTTCTCCCCGTCTGAGCTGGGTGGCTGGCTCGTCTCAGAGACTCCATAAGGTACTTTCCCCTTCTTCCCCTCTTTGCACCTTAAACTTTCATCATTTCTTCTCCTCAACATCCGCTGCTTGAGCAACACATCCGCAAAACAACAAAACCAATTCAAACCCAAAACAACACCAAAGTCATTCAAAATGGTCAAGGCTGGTAAGTGTCACTCTTTATATACACGGATACCAACCTTCCCCGTCGGCCTAGTGCAGGGCCGCAGTGCCGGGGATGGAGGGGTAACCGCAGTCCGACCATCCAATTTGCGCTGGATTGAGCGGGTTTTGGAACGACGTGGGAGAAGCAAACACCCTGATGGCTCCGCGACGTGCCTACGACTGGGAATCAGCTTACCGCTGGCCAATCTTCAAGCTCGATCGAACTCCATCCTCGTGTTCCTTGCGCTGTCCACTGTCGATCCGTTTGGTTCGAATCCAGATGGTTCCCGTCGTTCCCGTCGTGGAGAAAGCCAAAGGGGGGGAGATGGCTTTCCTCGAGGAAGGGTTGCAAAGGGGCACATGCTTTGTCAAGATGATGGATGAATCAGTTGGCTAACTTTGGCTCCCAGTCGCTGTCGTCCGTGGTGACTCCAAGGTCACCGGCTCCGTCGTCTTCGAGCAGGAGTCCGAGTCCGCTCCCACCACCATTACCTGGGATATCACCGGTAACGACGCCAGCGCCAAGCGTGGCATGCACATCCACACTTTCGGTGACAACACCAACGGCTGCACCTCTGCCGGCCCTCACTGTAAGTACTCTCGAGAGTTATATCCGAAGCAACGCCTTCAGTCAGCGAGAAGCAAGTTAGACGTGGTCGCTAACCACGGAACGCTGCAGTCAACCCCCACAACAAGACTCACGGCGCCCCCGAGGACGCGAACCGCCACGTCGGTGACCTTGGCAACATCGAGACCGATGCCCAGGGTAACTCCAAGGGTACCGTTACCGACAAGCACGTTAAGCTGATCGGCCCCGAGAGCGTCATCGGCCGTACCGTCGTTGTCCACGGCGGCACCGACGACCTCGGCAAGGGTGACAACGAGGAGTCCCTCAAGACTGGCAACGCCGGTCCCCGTCCCGCCTGCGGTATGTACACACCAATGCTTTCTACCAGACGGGCCATACTAATCATTCAATGCAGGTGTTATTGGTATCTCCAACTAAGCTTGTCGTACCTAAATAGCTACTGTTTTGGGACGGATTGTCATCTGAGGTGGGGTTATCAAGCTCCCTATCTGCTTCATTCCACAAAGCTGGCCGACTGTATTGAAGGCAGCTGAATGGTGATAGTCGCAGGCTTCCAACTTTAGTACGGCATCCTCAAAAGTAATACAAAAAAAATCACTGTAAAACGTCTCTCTGAATTGGCTTGGTGAATGGCATCAGACCTGAACCTAAACGCCAGCGGGAGTTGCGGGGCTGGCTGGTCCTTGCACTGTGAGGGGTAGGAAATGACGTGAACGCTGCTAATACTGGCATGATGGTGCCTTTCTTTGGTAACAGCTGCGACACGCCGCCATTCATCTGGCAATCTCTGAATAAGGCATATGAGAGGTGGGGAATTGTACGCCAACAAGAACCAAAAACCAGAAAAAAAAAGAAGAAAAAAAACCTGAATTATGTACACTGCCATTGACAGATAAGGTAAGGTAGTTTGCTTCTCAAAAACCAGTCATTCCTTGCTCAAGTGACGGATTGTTGTTGTTCAAGGGGGAAGCTGTCCTTAGCAACCAAAACCGCAAGTGCGACACCTTACATAAGGTAGCTGCAACCCCGCTCTCGCTTAAGAGCACCCGCCACTGTTACTGGCCACCGGCGAGCTGCTACCCATGCCTCCGTGTGGACTGTGGTCCCTGAACTCCTTTCCCCACACTTGCTTGCTCGAGACCGGGCGAAATTGAGGCAAGCTGTCAAAAAGGCGGTACGACTGTCGAACGTTTGATCGAACAATCGCCTTTGCTAACTCTCCTTTCCAACCCAACATCTCTCCCTCTCTCTATCCCCCGAAAATCATCTCTACATCCTCTCTCTCCGTTTCCCTTACCAAGCTCTTCCTCATCTACCGGTACGTTTACTGTTTTCTCCCTTTCCAATGGTTTCTACCAATCCGGGTATCAAGCTTCCCTCTTCAGGGAGGGCGGCAAGCTGATGCTCCTACCCGGGGGGAACTGCACCTATCCATGCACTTCCTAGACAACCTCACCTGAGCACAATGGCTTTGTCTTTGATGCACTTGTGCACTTACAGTCACAGTCATCTTGGAAAGCTTTCTTGTGCCTTCAATGGGAGCTGTCAATTGCAGTTACCGTGTTGCCTTCCAATGCCTGGAGCTTGTTGCTTCAGAATGTCTGAGACGGCAGGCAGGCACGAGACATCCAACGGTCACCGCAAACAGCTTGATACGGGCAATGGGCTAATGACCTATGGTTCTCTATAGTATATCTTCTGAATAGCATCCAGTCACTCCTTGATTCTCCCATCATGTCGAAGCCCTTTTTCGCCAAGGTTAAGAGCGTGCTTAGCGGCGACACCCTCGTCTTGACCGCTCCCAACAACCCAAGAGCCGAAAAGACCTTCTCCCTCGCATACGTCACGGCCCCTCGCCTGAACAAGGAAGGCGATGAACCATTCGCTTTTCAGTCAAGAGAATACCTCAGAGAACTCGTCGTAGGCAAGCAGATCCAATGCACAGTAGCTTACACTGTACCTTCCGGTCGTGAGTTCGGCACTGCTCTGCTCTCTAAGGATGGTCCTTCTCTCCCCGACGAAGCTCTCAAGGCTGGATGGCTCAAGGTCAGAGAAGAGGCTGGTCGCAAGGATGACGACGAGGCTACTATTCAGCGTCTCGACAACCTGCGCCAACTCGAGACCGAAGCCAAGAATGCCGGCAAGGGTCTCTGGTCTGGTACCGGCGGCAACATCCAGGTCCAGAATGACCTCGGCGGCCCTCAGTTCATGAACGAGTGGAAGGGAAAGACCGTTGACGGCATTGTCGAGCGGGTTCTGAGCGGCGACCGTCTGCTCGTGCGACTTCTCCTTTCGGATAAGAAGCACGTGCAGGTCATGACACTCCTGGCAGGAGTCCGTACTCCTACCACCGAGCGAACGATACAGTCTACCGGCCAGACCCAGGCTGCTGAAGAGTTTGGAAACGAGGCCAAGGCTTTCGTCGAGGAGAGACTGCTCCAGCGCCGCGTAAAGGTTGATATTGTCGGCGCCAGCGCTCAAGGACAATTGGTGGCAGCCATCATCCACCCCAACGGCAACAAGAACATTGCCGAGTTCCTCCTTACCGAGGGTTTCGCGAGATGCAACGACTTCCATTCTACCATGCTCGGCGAGAAGATGGCCAGCCTCCGTGCTGCTGAGAAGACGGCCCAGGGCAAGAAGCTGCGCCTTCACCAGCACCACGTTGCCAAGGCTGATGGCGCCTCCTCCGACATGATTGTCGCAAAGATTATCGGCGCAGACACCATTGTCGTTCGCAATAAGGCTGGTGACAAGGAGCAGAGAGTCAACCTTAGCAGTATCCGCGGCCCTCGCACAAACGAGGCGTCAGAAGCTCCCTACAAGGAGGAGGCCAAGGAATTCCTGCGCAAGAAGATTATCGGCAAACATGTCAAGATTAGCATCGATGGCTCTAAGCCTGCTACCGACGGCTACGAGGCTCGCGAGGTTGCCACGGTCACGGAGAAGGGCAAGAACGTTGGTCTCGAGCTGGTTGAGGCTGGGTACGCGTCTGTCATCCGTCACCGCAAGGACGACACTGACCGCTCTCCCAACTATGACGAGCTCCTTGCTGCCCAGGAGAAGGCCAAGGAAGAGAAGAAGGGCATCTGGTCTGGCAAGGCCCCCAAGATTAAGCAATACGCAGACGCTTCCGAGTCTCTGCAAAAGGCAAAGATTCAGCTCGGTAGCCTGTCAAGGCAAAAGAAGGTGCCCGCTATCGTTGATTTCGTCAAGTCTGGCTCTCGCTTCACCATCCTGATCCCCCGCGAGGGCGTTAAGCTGACGCTGGTATTGGGCGGTATTCGTGCTCCTCGTGCCCCGGGCCGTGGAGGCGACAACGGCGAGGAGTTTGGTCAGGAGGCGATTGACCTTGCCAGCCGTCGTTGCAACCAGCGCGATGTTGAGGTCGACATTTACGACATTGACAAGGTTGGAGGTTTCATAGGTGACCTGTATATCAACCGCGAGAACATCGCAAAGTTGCTTGTCGAGGAGGGTCTAGCATCTGTCCACCGCTACTCCGCCGAGAAGTCTGGCAACGCTACCGAGCTGCTTGCTGCCGAGAAGAAGGCCAAGGAGGGCCGCAAGGGATTGTGGCACAGCTGGGACCCGTCTCAGGAGGAAGAAGAGGAGGTTGAGGCCGTCGAGGCTACCAACGATACCCCCGAGGCGTACGAGAACAAGCCCAAGGACTACCGCGATGTTGTTATTACCAACATTGATGGCAACGGAAAGATCAAGATCCAGGAAATCGGCAAGGGCACTGCTGCGTTGACGACCCTGATGAACGACTTCAAGAAGTTCCACCTGAACTCGTCAAACAGCAAGCCTATCGGCGATGCGCCCAAGGCCGGTGACTTTGTCGCCGCCAAGTTCTCTGCCGATGGAGAATGGTACAGAGGCCGCATTCGCTCCAACGACCGCGCAGCCAAGGTTGCCGAAGTCGTCTACATTGACTACGGTAACACAGAGAAGCAGCCCTGGTCTAAGTTGAGGCCTCTGGACCAGCCTCAGTTCACCACCCAGAAGCTCAAGGCCCAGGCAATCGACGCTTCGCTCTCGTTCCTGCAACTGCCTACTGCGCCGGAGTACTTTTCGGAATCCATCGGCTTCATTGCCGAGTTGACTGAGGGCAAGGAGCTAGTTGCCAGCTTCGACTTTGTCGACACCAAGGAGGGCGTCAGCTACATCACCCTCTTTGACTATAACGCAAGCGACAAGAAGCCGGGCCCGAACGACTCGATCAACAAGGAGGTCGTTGCCAACGGTCAGGCCATGGTGCCCAAGAAGCTCAAGGCGTGGGAGCGCAGCGGCCAACACGCTGCGTACCTGAAGCACCTGAAGGAGGTTGAGGCCAAGGCTAAGGAGGAGCGCCTCGGCATGTGGGAGTATGGTGATATCACTGAGGACTAAATGCATCGGGTGTGGGATGGGCATTGGGAGGAAAAGTCTTTGGAGGGTGGCGGCGGTTTTAGGAAAACACAAAAGTCACTACATAATTCACAATAGCCTTGCATGAATCAATAGGCTGTATGGGAGCCTTGTCAAACTGTCTTGTCCCTCTCTCGCAATCATGGAAACAAGAGGTGATGTATTATAATAATGTTCCAGAGACGTTGAGTTGAAATGTTGCGATGTTCGTAGCAGCTGCCCTCGGAATTACGTAATGGAGGGGGGTTCCAATTTCCCGGTGCCGCGGTGGGTTTGGGTCGGGATCGTCGGCCGGTCGGCTCAAAGAGTCCCAGGTGAGGGATGTGCTTCGACAGGGTAGGTAGATGACGGGACGGGTTAAAAGTCTGGGTATACCGTCGAGGACTGTTGAATACCGCTTTGGCCGGTACAACAGGTTCAATTGTTGACCGCAATGAAATGCTACATCATTTTTCGGAAGCGGGCGTTCTTGATGATTGGTATACTTGGCTTGGAAGAGAATGCCAGCACCAGGTTGAAGAAGAAGCGGATAAGTACTCCGTATCTTGGTGAGAGAATCGTGAGGAGGAGTGTTACCAGACTTGGAACCTACGTACGGCCTTGGGAATTGGGCCTACAGTCCCGAGTCCCGAGCGGGAAGTGGCCCTTCCCATTGTTACTATGCCCGCCAACAGTGCGCTTAGAAGCCCCGGAATCTGGATGCGCTGGCCGCTCTCCGCGAAATGGCGAGGGCGAAGCATTAACGAACCGTTTGGTAGGCGGTGGAAGGTCAGAGAATACCGGGAACCGGAGTTTCCTGATTCGAGGTGGGGGTCATTCTAGGTATGGATGGGTTCAGAGGGCGACTTCGGGGGCAGAGTCCGGGTGCTGGTCACTGGCTACTGGCTGGTGGTGGCCTGAAGCTCGTCGGGCATTGGCGCGGAAATGAAGGGAACTAAATGGCGGTAAAAATGAGCATTCCCAATCCAATGGTTCCAATCCCACGATAACGGGCTTTGCCTCTGTTGGAAATTTTTACTGTACCCGTGGTCTCTCTCTGAGAGGTCCTGGCATGGGGGTGCGCGCGGTGAGAGTAAGTCTGCGAGATAAACCCGCCTTGACAACCGAGGGGCAATTGAGGCGGCGGGCGGATCTAACGGATAAAGTCCAAGGGGGACGAGGACCTGGCCAATACGGTACGGGACCTTGTTACGACGTCTCTGACATGGGATTAGGTATTTGGAACCAATGAAGAGCGATGGTGAGCACGTGGTTGAAGGCGAGAAGCACGATGGACTCTCGTAGTTGGGAGGATGGGCTGAGTCACAATGCCAAATTAACTTGGGGTTTGCCCAATCTTGGGGTCACTTCTTTGGTTGAGACGAATGCAGGCCCAAGTAGCGTACTAGAGACTTTTGAAACGATTTCGGGCGGTATGCCTCTTCACCTACGGTAACCAATGTCTAGTACGGATAGATGGGGGCAACGGTTGCGGCGATGGTGGGTTATTTGGGCCGAAGGAGATGGCTCATATTTCCGACGACGAAGAAACGACAGCAACGGACGTCTCAGGCTAAGGTAGCTAGCCAGATGCCTGTAATGAGGTAGCATTCTTTCCTGCTGAGAGGCTGGGTGCTGATTAGAAGGTCGCCGGAACGGACGGGGGGCCACCTGCGGCGAAGGCGGGAGGGGAACGGCGATGGCGAACGGCGATGGCGAACGGCGGGCGTCCAGTGTTGTAACAACATCGCCTAACACCGAAGAGATGATACATATACGGTACCTCGAATCTCGAGTCGGGCCTACAAAAGAGCATATCTCTCATTATCCAGGTTCTTTCTGTTTTGCCCCATCTCGTGATAGCCCGGGCTGCCGGGCAAGCTGCTTTATTTGCCTTTTTGACGCCTCAGCCGACGTCTTCCTTGGTTTTGTCTATCAGGAACGATCGATGGGTGGATGGTTATTGTTTGGTGAAATGGGGTTGGTTGTCCTGAGCGACTCGAAATTCCCATCCACGGATCGCGATTCGCGATTTTTCTCCGTTTTCTATGGGTATCATTACGTCGGTTCCCTCTCTCTCTGGGCCTGTGCACGAATAGTCTAGGTATCCGTACATGAGTAGAGCCGGCAGCCTCGCAGCAAGCGGGTATTCAGAAGCGTGAGAGCGATTTTTTAGAAACCAGCCTTGGCTAGCATTGAGGATATCCGACAGGGACTTGCGACAGCCAAAAAGCGGAACCGCCGATGCGATTGCAAAACGTATCCAGCAAAAGTGACATGAGTAGAGCAAAGAGCCACCGACAGCGAGGCAGCATCACCACCTATTTTGATAATTTGGCATCAAGTTCCCACGCAAAAGACTGGGGGTATGACGATGATTCTGGGTCGTGGAGGGGCGGATGTAGATGGGGGCTCCTTACCTTACGGATACCTCTATCGCTGCAGCTGAAGCAGCAACTGCAGCACCAGCACAGAGCACAGCACTGCACCAGCACCTGCACTGGCACTGGCTGGCTGCAAGTCTGCAGCAGCCTTACTCACGGCCGTCCTCGAGGTGTGGGTCACCACGACGTAATAATACCCCGCCAAACGGTGAGGTGGGACGCGGGCGGAAGAGAAAAAAAAGAAGACATGACGGTCACGGTCGATGGCTGATGTAAGTAAGTCTAAGCACTCGAAGCAGACAGCATCCAAAACGGTACGGGGTACGGAGTAGGGGCCGAGAGATGAACCAACAACCTGCCTGTACAAGCAGTCTCTAAGAAGTCGAAGACGAATTTGATCGACATTCTAGAAGAAGAAGAAGAAGAAGAAAACTGCATTGAATAACCTAGTTAGTTGAAATGGCAAAAAGGAACATTGGGTCCATGTTTTTAAACGGCCAGGGCCCATATTCATGGATACGGATTCTGCAGCATCACCACAGCCATGTACCCATCTCAGAATAGATACCTACCGTCAGCTTCTCCCATCTTCGGAGAAGGCGCGGCGGTTTTCGCTCATGTCATGTACCAAGGTCCAAAGGTGCGATGTACTCTGTACTCTCAGATACGTGACACTTTTGGACCCACACTAGGGGGGGCGGCTACCGTCCGTCGTCCGGGCGTGTGAGATGCGAGGTGTGAGGATGAGGGACAAATTACCCCTCGCCCCGTCACCCGGGGGAGGTACGGTACGGTACGGTACGCTTGTTCCTCAACAAAGATCTACTACTTCTACGACCTCACGTCCTCTCTTCCCATTCTTCCTTTTCTCCCTCCTCTCTCTTCTCTTCCTCTTCAAGTCAATCTCCCACCAATAACCGCCACAATTCCTTCATCCAACATCACCATGTCTACCTCTCTCGACCAGCTCAAGGCCACCGGCACCGTCGTCGTCAGCGACTCTGGCGACTTTGCCTGTCAGTCCACCCCGCCTTCTTCCTCCCCGCCATTCCCCCAAAATCTCTCAAAAACTTCCTGATCACCACTTTGCCACCACAGCCTCAATCCATCACGGCCAACACGGTCAATGGGTCGTGGCATGATACCAATCCCCAAAGGACGTTTGCTGACTTTACGACTTTACAGCCATTGCCAAGTACAAGCCCCAGGATGCCACCACCAACCCTTCCCTCATCCTCGCTGCCTCCAAGAAGGCCGAGTACGCCAAGCTGATTGACGAGTCCGTTGCCTTCGCCAAGAAGCAGGGTGGCTCCGTCGACGAGCAGGTCGACAACGCCCTTGATGCTCTCCTCGTCGAGTTCGGCAAGGAGATCCTCAAGGTCGTCCCCGGCAAGGTCTCCACCGAGGTTGACGCCAGCCTCTCCTTCGACACCAAGGCCTCCGTCGACAAGGCTCTTCACATCATTGACGTATGTTTACTTTCCCGATTTTGAACAGATTTGAGCAGCTTTGCTAACAACCACTCCAGCTGTACAAGGCTCAGGGCATCTCCAAGGACCGCGTCCTGATCAAGATCGCCTCCACCTGGGAGGGTATCAAGGCCGCCGAGATCCTTCAGCGCGACCACGGCATCAACACCAACCTGACCCTGATGTTCTCCATCACCCAGGCCATCGCCGCCGCTGAGGCCGGTGCCTACCTCATCTCCCCCTTCGTCGGCCGTATCCTCGACTGGTACAAGGCTGCTCACAAGAAGGAGTACACCAAGGAGGAGGACCCCGGTGTCAAGTCCGTCGGCACCATCTTCAACTACTACAAGAAGTTCGGCTACAAGACCATTGTCATGGGTGCCTCCTTCCGCAACATTGGCGAGATCACCGAGCTTGCCGGCTGCGACTACCTCACCATCTCCGTATGTTTGCCACCCAGTTTTGCTTCCCACGTGCTCTGCAAAGAACTAGTAACTAACACGCTCACCAGCCCAACCTGCTTGAGGAGCTCCTCAACTCCGACGCTTCCGTCCCCAAGAAGCTCGATGCCGCCGCGGCCTCCAGCCTCGACCTTGAGAAGAAGTCCTACATCAGCAACGAGCCCCTCTTCCGTTTCGACTTCAACGAGGAGCAGATGGCTGTCGAGAAGCTCCGTGAGGGTATCTCCAAGTTCGCCGCTGATGCTGTCACCCTCAAGGATATCATCAAGCAGAAGGTCCAGGCATAAATTGTCTGTCCTGATGCGGAAGCGATGTAACCCAAAAAACAAAAAACCACGCCTGCGGGTGAGACAACTTTCCCGCTAGGAGGAGGATATATATCATGATGTGAGAATGACTTAATGAGAAGGAAAACAAACAAATCCCCCAATCACACACATAGCAAACCCCTAGCAAACGGCGCGTCAAGTGATGGAAGGGGCGCCGAGTTGTGTGGAAGTCAACCTTATTTTTTTTTCGGAGGGAGGCATAAAATCACAAAGATAGACTGCTTGGTAGCAAAAAATCCGAGAAAATTGGTCTCCCAGTCTTTTTGAAGTTTTCACAATGTGAACATTGTATTGCTCTAATGACTAAACGCCTAGTAACATGATGATGATGCTTCCTTCATTATGGTAATAACTGCTGGTTACGTTCCAACCTGGTGTTGGATGCAACCTGTTTTGTACAGTGAAACGCCTCCAGGCGGTGGTGTAGACGTTGGCGATGACTTCTAGGTATATCCATTTGCGTCGTTCCCCCCCCTTGAGATGGGGAAGTGTTGGGCAGCCAGCCCACACACATGCAGTTGCCTCTCTCCTTCGTTTCTGGGTGTCCGTCTTGGACGTGCCGTTTGATATGCTTTGATGAGTTTCTTCCTCCCTATTCCCCTGCACCAGGAAGACGTATTCTCTCTATGACTTGGCCTCGTCCACCTCCTCGCTGCTCTTCTTGCCCTTCTTGCTCTTCTTGTGCTTCTTGTTCCTCTTCTTCTCCTTGTGCCCCTCGTCCTTGTTGCACTTGGTGCTCTTGATGGAATGCGTAACGCCGCCGTCGACAGAAGCCTCGATGACGAGCGCGGTCAGTTCCCCGCCATTGACGCAGCCCGAGTCGAGACCAAACGTAAACTTGTCAATCTGCAAGCCGCGCTTCGAATCGTGGCCGTAGGCGACCGCGGTGCGGGGTTCTTTTTCGGGAAGCGCCTTTTGGTGCGCGTTCCACGCTTTGGGCCAGCTGCTCGAGCCGTCGCGGCGGTCGGTGGGGATGGCGATCTTGCGATCGTGGGGTTTTCTGCGGCGCTCGTGCTCGCGCTGGATCATGGTCTCCGTGACGCCGGGAGCGGCGGTGTGGGTTCGACGGTAGTCTTCGAGGGCGCGGTGGGCTTCTTGGCGGCGGAGCTCTTCGCGCGGGTAGACGAGGCCGCGCATGTTCATGACGGCCCAGGGGTCTTGGTGTTTGAGGGAGAGGCCTGGGACGAGGCCTGCGTGGACGACGACGAGGTTGCCGCCGATGGATTCGACGGTGCCGACGTCGAGGATGACGGGAAGGTGGGAGAGCCATTTTAGTTGTTTGCGGGTGAGGGAGCGGGCGGTGGCGCGTTCTTTGGAGTCGCCGTGGGGGAAGATTGACGGTTCGAGGTCGTCTTGTTCGGTTTCTTCGAGGGATGCTTCTTCGTCTTCGGAGTCGACGTCCTCGTCTTGGTCTTGGTCTTCGGGTGAGGCGCTGTCGGTGGTGAGTTCTTCTATCTTCTTGTCCTCCTTATTCTCCTCAGCCTTGGATTGTCCCTCCCCTTCCTCTCTCTTGGTGACGGGGTTGCCGTGGGCGTCCGAGTCGGTAACGTAGGTGGTCTTCATGTTCTGGTGTGCGAGCAGCACGCGGTCTTCGTGGTTTCCGCGCACGGCGGAGGCGCCGAGGCGCATGGCCAGGTCGAGGACGCCGCGGGAGTCGGGCCCCTTGTTGATCATGTCGCCAGCGAAAACGAGGTGGTCGCCGCGGGACGTATCAAAGTGCAGCTCCTCGAGTAGCCTGTCGAGGGAGACGCGCATGCCGTGGACATCGCCAACGACGACGAGCCTGCGGCTGGGGTTCTCGCGCGAGGGGAGGTGACGCTCTGGGAGGGTGGCGATGTGAACTGAGAGGTCGGTGAAGCCTGGGCGGGCGGTCTCGCCGTAGGACATGGGCGCATCGGCGGGCGAAGGCTCGGCTACGGTCTGGGCGGGACGGCGGCGGATGGCTGATGTGAGGTCTAGGGAGGCGAGGCGGGCTGCCGCGAGGAAGATTGTGGTGAGGATGAAGAAGGCGGCGACGCAGACTACGGCACGCCGCGGGCGGGTTGGAGCCGGGAACGACATGGTGACCTTCGTTCTTCTGTGGATTTTGTGGTGTGTGTGTGTATGTGTGTATGTGTGTATGTAGGTCTTCCCCTTTTTCGCCGTCAAGGTTCCCGCTACGCAAAGTGTTTAGACGAGACGAACCAGCCTGGGGTTGATCGCTGAACCCAAGACAGGGGAGAACCACCACTTATATGGGATTCTTGTCGTCTTTCGGAGAAAGGGTATCGAAGCGGGCTACCCTGAACCTTTGAGGATGAGGGCCTCGTGGGTTTTGTAATCCGGAATGGTGGCGGTTACGCCTTTCCCTACCCGTGCCGTAGTTATCGACCCAAGCTTAAACCGCCGCAAGCTTTCGTTTCGAGATTGGGTTTACGCGTGCGGGTTTGTGGCGCCGCCGGAATGAACGAATTGGAGATGGGACGGGACGGGATCGTTTTTTGACGTATGCGGATGGTTTGACAGTGTCGAAGGTTTTCCCCCGGAGTGGGAAAGTTCAAGAGTATGGGATTCTTGGGAGGGGGCCGCGTGTACGGAAATAGGATGTCGCTATCTTTTTTGTCGAGGTCGATCTTATCGCATTGACGGAAAGGGGGCAGTCGTCGTCGTCGTCCAGCAGGGGTGGCTGCGCATGCGTGGATCTTTAGGAGAATTAGGGTCGTCGGAGATGTATTGCCTCCAAAGTCTCGTCTTCTCAGTATCCGTAGAGGGGAAGAGGAAGGGAAAAAAGAATAGGAAGAAACAAACAATAGAGGAAGCCAACTGAAAAGGAACAGGCTGACAGGACATGAGGGAAAGAAAATACCAAGACGTCTGGGCGGGAACGAGGGGAGGAGGGAGGATGAATGGAGGATGCCGTGCAGATTTCGCCAAGAGGAGAGAAATCCGAAAAGACACCACCACCTCACTGACCACCAAATGACCGGACTTTAGCAACCCAAGTCCTTACCTAGGTACTGGTAGGGTAGGCAGACTCACTTCAAGGCTTAGGAGCCGAGGTGGGCTGTTTGCGTCGCCAAGTCGAGTATTTTTGGTGCAGATTCGGTGTAATCCGCCGCAATTTGGTGCAATTTGCTCGACGACTCTGGGAAAGTCGGCACGCGACGTGGCATGCGACCCCTGCGACTTCCTGCTGGGCGCCTCCCCTGTCCCGTCAGCGGCGTCAGCACCTGCACCTTGCTGATCTGCACCCCATTTGACCCAACTCTCTCGTACCTACACACACTTCACTTTTACATGGAAGCCATCACTGCAGCAGTCCGTGGGTGGGCGAAGGATCAAGGTGGGCGGACTCGCTCCCATTGAGGTCTGCAATTGGTTCGGGCTGATAGGAAAAGGACGATGGCGGGGCGGGGATGGGGCAGCCGGGCGGAAGCTCAAGACACGTCCATCTTCTTTTACCACAACGTCCATCATTCAATCCAACTCAGACTTGCTTCTTCTCTAGACTCTACATAGAGTCTAGGCTAGTCTTTGGAGTAATCCTGAGGTGATCTTCAATCGCTACAGCCAGCCTACTGCTGACGATCGGCAGGGCTGAGTCCCCAACCTTGAGTTTCTTCACTGAGACACAAACCCTTCACACAACATTCCTCTGATTCTGTTCCCAAATTCCACTTGAAGGGACTGTTCGTAATACATGCAGCCGTGCTCTCTCTGCTTATTGCTTCCGCATCACTATCCTCAAGGCTCCGGGCGGCGCTTTAATACCAAGCTGCCAACGTCGTACGTCACTGCGGCACAGCAGCCCATCTCACAAGTTCCTCAACGAAACCAACCCCCCCACCCCCTGTCTGGTGCAATAGTTGCGGGCTCGGCGTACACCCTCTTGGGAAGGTCGACTTGCCGAGTTATCCAGAAAGGCTGAGCTGGTCGGCCTCCAAGTGTGTCTTAGAAGACACAGAAAGAAGAAAGTTCGAGCTGGGGCCCTGATAGAGTTGAGTCCGGGTTAGCAGAAAGTCTGCCGCGCAGGGCTAGTAACGGCCACTAACTAGCTATGCTCAAGCGAGTCAAGCTCGTTCCGGCAATCAACGTAGTGTAGCTAAACCTTCCTTATCTTCGGAAATGGAACGGTCGATACGCTACTTTAATCATGAGTTTAGAACTAAGAGAATTGAATGAGTTGGCAAGTGCTCTCTAAGTAGATTTGATGCATAGAGGGGGCATACAGAAGTCACTAACATGTCTTTTCAGCGGCCGCAACGACTATACAACGCCATTGTCAGAGTTTAGTGGTGTTGAGTTGTCGGCCAAAAGAGCTCCCCTTTCCACAGTCACAAGACCACTGGTTAAGCCCACACCAACTCCCAAATCAAAGAGATTTGAGAAAAGTGAACCTCCGAACCGATTGCCCGTTGAAAAGAGAGGCCAAAAATGTAGATTTGCTTGGAAAAGCAAAAGATTTTGACCAGCATGGGGGTCGAACCCACAATCTCCTGATTCCACGGTGTATCGTAGTCAGACGCCTTGCCATTGGGCCAACCGGCCAGACAATTGAGAACATCTCAGATGTCCGTCTTGCCCGTGTAGCTCAGAATGCAATTTAACTAGTCTGCAGGCCTACGGGCGCTCGAAATTATCGGCTTTTTCCGTCTCTGCCGCTCGGGTATCAAGCAAGCTCGAGGCCTAGTTGTTTGGCTCCTCAAGCTTTCCCAGTAGAGTCAAAAGTGTATATCATATTCCTTTCGACGGAAACAATGTCGGAGGTTGTAAAGTTCAAAGTCGACAGAAACGACTGCTTCAGGTTACCATCTTTGTATTCGAGACAAAACAGCTTCAAAAACGCAGTGTGTCTTTGTCTACTCCTTCTTGTCTAAATTCAACTATCAACAGGAAATAACACAACCATCTATCATAGAATCTGTTCCGGGCCCAAGAGAGACTGCTGGCTTCCTCAGGTCTACCCGTTCAGTCTGGCCTTGAGGTCGTCCGCCACTCAGACCCCTTGTGAAGAAAACAACTTATTGCATTTGACTTTGTTGACAACTGACAAGAGAGACACAGCTAGGAATGCTTCGTCGTATAATTAACGCCCCAAAGTCGCTTCTGACTTTGGCAACCCTTCCTTATTCGCATCTAGTAGGCACTCGCAAACAGAAAAAGTCTGACAAAAACAGCAAAATAAAAACACTCATATTAGCAGTTATCGTCCCCAAAGGCTGTGGTAAGACATCCTACATTCGTTCCCTTTTCGAAAATGCAGGCGACTATGTAGACGCCCAAGACGACGACATCAGCATACACACAGCCAATCTCGATGAAGAGAACCTCCAGATCCCTCTCATCGACACGCCCGGCCTCTCCCTCGACAAGCGACATATCCCAGACACAGAGACAATCATCTACATCAAGAGCCGGCTTAAACCCATGGACAGACAAATGGACGGCGTCATCTAGCTCCAGCGTGCCATGGATCTAAACAATGCTAACTACGCAGTTCGTAACCTGGACGCCTTCTCAACGTCTTTAGGTCTCGTCGATTTCGACACGCCGTTGTTGCTGCGACAAACTGGGACCGCGTCACAAGCGAGACTGGCAGTTCGGTGCTCGAGCGGTACTTTTTGGACCACCTAGAACGCGTATGTCTAGTTATTCCGCTGGGAGTACGGCTCCAGCGGGCGCGGCTGAGAGATTCGACGGACGCAAGCTGTGATCTTTTGGTAGGTATTCCATATGTTAAGACTCCGGAGCCGTCTCCGCCGCCTTCACCGCCACCACCTACCCCGGCTTCACCATCATCTTCCGACGTCTCTTGGGTTCCTGATGGTCAAGGTCGCGAGTGGACCCCATCTGTTACAACCAAACACATCTGTAAGTACTTAAAGTCGAGAAGCATTTGTCTTTGTACTGAAGGGAGATCTAGCAACAGACTACTTCCTAGGGATGCTGTTCGAGCCCGCGTTAGATGACAAAGAAACTGGCGCAGATTTGAGGGTTGAGGATGAGTCACCTTATAGTGATGAACATGCGGAGGCAGCTTCTGTGTAGATTGTACCGAGGCATCGCCCGAGGGGCCTTCTTGCCCAGGCTTTTCAAAGGTAGACGCAGCGGACTGTGAGTTGCTCGAGTAGTTGCGAAATCAAGACTGCGGGCCCGTAGCAGATGAGATGGATCGAAGGCATTGTGATAGTCATTTGTGTCACTTTGGGGCGTAATAGATGTATGTCTAACGATCATAGCCATGGGGAAGAGTCCTCAAAGTGGCACTTTGCACAGGGTTGCTTACGATTGTGTACCTAGAAGATGGTCCTAGTATAAATTGTTCAGTAGTACGCGGCCGATGAAGAGTCTTCATGTTAGTCTTCGGTATGTGTAATTGGGGCTGCACAACAATCGCAAGTGTCCTCATGCACCTTATCATTGTTACAAAAGGGCGGTTGAGATCCTAGGAAATTCCAACTGCCGACATGATTTGAAATGCCCGATTAGATGTGTCTGCATGTAGTTTGTCGACGTCGGTAATATGATGGTCCCAGCCAACGACGATAATGCCCCAACAGTCACTGGTTTGCCAAGTTTGATCACTTCTTCTTCTTCTTCTTCTTCTTCTTCTTCTTCTTCTTCTTCTTCTTCTTCTTCTTCTTCTTCTTCTTCTTCTTCTTCTTCTTCTTCTTCTTCTTCTTCTTCACTTCTTCACTTCTTCACTTCTTCACTTCTTCACTTCTTCACTTCTTCATCCGGTTTTTCGGGTCTAGTGATGAATGAGTTCGATGTATCCGATGTCCATATAGTTGCACTGTTGAGAAACCTGATCGCTGACGCGATGTGGTACTCCTGTCATCAATTCCGTGGATCAAGATAGGTCGTGATTGAGAAGGAAATCTATAAGGCTCTGGTCGAGCACACGATGGTGCCATATTCGAGTCGGGCAAACCAGGTCACAGCCAGATCCAACGGTCTGATGGTTTGCAATTGATTACGGCTAGATGAATCTCACTCCGCATCAAGACCACGTTAGCGCCCCGATACAAGGTGGATGGGATTGCACCAATGTGACCGCTCCTCGTCTTGCAGGAGCTGAAAGATAACCGGCATCTTCTGGGATGCTTAATGCTCACAATAAGAATTCCTTGATTGGCAAGATCAATGTCTAGCATCTCGTCCAACAAGATTCCATCTCGGACGACTTCCCTTTAGAGACGACGCCTCATAACGCCCGCTGCAACCTCGTTGTCTCAGCCCCAGTCCTTTCCGTGCCGCTTCGGCAGACCTGTTTGCTACACAAACATCACCCACTCCAGGCTTCCTTCGACGATCACCACCGTTATAAAGGAATGATGCCTCTGCCTCAAACTCATGATTCCGTCCAGGTAAGACCGAAGCCTCGAATCTCAGACTCTCAGTCCCATCACTTGAAACCATGATGCCGTACGCCACAAAACACCTTCTTCTCTTGACCGCATCCCTCGCATGCATCATCCAAGCTCAAGACTCTTCTTCCAAACCAACATGCAAATCCTACCCCGGCACCGCTGACTGGCCCTCCGCAGCAACCTGGGCCCGCCTCAGCGAGTCCCTCGGAGGCGGGGGACGACTTCTCCGCCCGTCTCCTCCGGGAGCTGTCTGTCATCCCGGACAGGCCTCCTACAACGAAACCGTCTGCGCCGACATCGAGGCCCGCTGGAGCTCGTACGAGCTCCACG
This sequence comes from Colletotrichum godetiae, assembly GCF_030913485.1. NCBI lineage: Eukaryota > Fungi > Ascomycota > Sordariomycetes > Glomerellales > Glomerellaceae > Colletotrichum > Colletotrichum godetiae. The sequence continues at coordinate 679,083 of NW_026851249.1, read as the reverse complement.
TCGATGATCCCGTCTCCGTCGTCTGGAGCAACTTCGCTAATGACTCCTGCCTTCCTGACCCGGCTTATCTGTGCAGCGCTGACGGATACCCTGCGTACGTCGTGAATGCTACCACGCCGGAGCATGTCAAGATTGGTATCGATTTTGGTATGTTTGCCTTCTCTTCATCTACCTCCGTTCCTGTGTTCGCTTGGTATCTGTGTGCTGACTCGGGATGTAGCGAGGAAGAATAATGTGAGGCTTGTTGTTAAGAGTACTGGCCACGATTATCTGGGCAGATCGCTTGCTCCTGGCTCACTCTCTATCTGGGTGCACTACATGACAGGCATCGAGTACCATGCAGATGAATTCAAGCTCGTAGGGAGCGATATCACCATCCAGGGAAGCGCAGTGACTGCTGGGGGCGGCACTGAGATGTACGACCTCTACAAAGCTACCGCCGAACACGGCCAGGCCATTGTCGGCGGCACCGCCAAGACAGTGAGCGTCGGCGGATACGCTACCGGAGGTGGTCACTCGCTGCTTGCGCCAAGGTTCGGGTTGGCTGCGGACAACGTCTTGCAGATGGAGATTGTCACGCCCCTAGGCAAGATCTTGACCCTTAACGAGGCCCAGAACTCTGACCTATTTTGGGCTATGCGCGGTGTAAGTGCGCCTCACTCTTGAGAGCCTGGCACCAGTACTCACTTCATCAGGGAGGAGGGTCAACGTTTGGTGTTCTCACCTCCATCACCTTCGCGACACACCCTTCGCCCCCAATTACTCACACAGCGTGGGCGATGCTCACTGAGCTCAGGTCATCCATTATCCCAGATCTCGCTGCCTACTTCCTCTCAAACGTCCCTTCCCTCGAGAAGGCGGGCCTCGCGGGCTACGCCCTGATCAACTCGCACATGCCGAATCCCGTCAGCTCCCCAGGCCTCCCACCGAACGCGGCTGGCGTCATCGGCATTTCTCTGATGCAGGATGACACGGACCGAGAAGAAGTCAACAGAATCTGGACGTCAATCAACCAGACTGTCAAGGAACGCTGGCCCAACGTCACTTTTGCCAAGATTACTACCGAGTATCCGTCCTGGCTTGACTTCTACGATAAGAATTATGACATGAATAAAGGGGGCATCAACAAACTGCTAGCTTCTCGTTTACTGGACGAGAAGGCTTTGACGGGAGATCTGGACGCTCTTGCTAGCGCGGTGAAGACGGCCACTGATAATGTGGGCGGCATGTATGCCTTTTTGGTATCAGGTAGGGGCGTACACAACGCGAAGCCTAGAGGCGGAAGTGATGCGGTTCACCCGGCATGGAGGACTGCCTATATTCATGCGAGTAAGTCGAATTTATTCGTCTAAGAGGCGTTACCCGAGCTAAATATTGTTTCCCACAGTCACTGCTGTAGGATGGACTTCGTTCAATGAGACGTCCAACAGCGAGGCCGAGAAGAGCATTTACGACTCGGTCGAAGGGTTCCGACAGTTGACACCTGGCGGGGGATCCTATTTGAATGAGGTAAGTCAGACACAGCATGGGAAAGGAACAGTCTCGAATCTCCTACTAACATGGTACAGGGTCTCTCGTACGAGGATGACTGGCAACACACCTTTTGGGGCACGAACTACGAGCGTCTTCTCGAGATCAAGAAGACCGTCGACCCAGATGACGTCTTCTGGTGCCAGCCTTGTGTTGGAAACGAGGGGTGGAAGCAGAGAAGCGATGGGCGGCTTTGCAGAATCTAGGCTGACACACTCAGAAGTCGTGTTCGTCGTAATATTGCCGTTCCCAGGCTAGAACCAAGACTGGATAATGTCACTCCTATTCTATCACTTCAATGGACCTCGTGGCAATGACAATAAGATCTAATGAAAATTCGGATTAAGGTCTACTTGGACTCTATAGCCGTGGTTTATGACTTTCTAGTCGGGTTCATAGCCTTCACCCAAGGCTTCCAGATATCCTCGATAGTCTCGGGCGAGTTCCAACCGTTCCATTCATAGTTGGTCAAACCCCACGTGTCAGGCACACCTTGAGCGCCGGAGCGCACACGGTAGCTACCAGCAAGACCCCAGACCATCCAGCTGACGTTGTGCTTGACGGTGTAATCCCTCAGACAAACCTGAAGTGTGTCGTTGCGAAGCGTGTCGTCTTGACCATTGCCAAACTCGGAAAAGATGACGGGCGTCAACCGGCTCGCCTTGGGGCAGTCATTCGTAACATTGCAAGCGGCGGGCTTGTTGATGCCCAGCGCGTTGAAGCCGTTGCGGTAGAGACCAGCCTCAATAATGGGACACGTCCCCGTGTCAACGTCCTCGCTCATCTTGTACAAGTGCAGTTCCCAAACAAGCTTGTCCGCCCAGGCGTGGCTGTCGAGGTCAAACACCTTTGGCTCGCGGCGAGAGGCATCGCGGATGGCGGTGCACTTGTAGCACGGCGCCGTCAAGTAGTTCTTGCCCGATGTGAGAGCAGACAAGTCCTGGCCGTACTGCATGCCTCCCCAGAGGATGAGGACGTCCGAATTAGCCTCGTGGATGGCGTCGGCGCCAGCGGAGAAGTTGCCGACGAGCGTCTCCCAGTTGTAGTACAGGTTCGTCACGTTCCACGACTCGCGCATCTCGTTGCGGAGGGAGAGGGAGACGATGTTGGGGTGGGACTTAGCCCAGTTGGCGACGTAGGAGAGGCCGCGGCGCCAGTGGGTGGTGTTGAAGTTGACGTCGTCGAACCAGGCGTTGCCGTCCGTGTGGGAGCAGCACCACTGGGCCTTGCCGACGTGGACGTCGGGGGAGATGAAGATGCCGCGCTCGTAGGCGGCCTCGGTGATGGCGGACCAGATCTCGAAGCGGGTCGTCTCGCGGGTCCAGGTCGGGTTGTTGCGGATGATTTCGTTGGTGACCTTTGTGCCGTTGACGAAGCCTAGGGCTGTGATCATGGCGACCTCGAGGGGGACGTCCTCGCCGGCGCGGTCGTAAATTTGGTCGACCATCTCGATGGCGTAGCCCCTGAAAAGAGTGTGAGCTAGGGGTTGTTCAAGTTGTACGATGAGAGTTAAGGAGGCTTACATGCGAATGTAGTTGAAGCCGACGCTCTCGACATCGTCGAGAATCTGATCAACCGAGGCCCATTCCAGGCCCTCAGGAACCATAGTCTCGCCTTCGTGGGTTGTTAGTCTGGTGGCCTCTCAGAACTGTCCTAAATGTTGAACGTACCACTCATCGGCCAGTTAGTACCAGCCCATGTCACGACCTCACCGCGGGCATTGACGATGTCACGTCCGCGGGTACTGAAGGGAGCGTAGGGCCATGAGCCGCTAGTCTGGTTACCGGCCTGTCTCTTCACGGCTTGGTGAGAGCCATAACGAGGCGAAGCGGGAGTCTTCATGTACTGCGCGCATGTCGACGACACAAGCGCCGCAAAGGCGATGGCAAGACCCTTCATTGCGGAAACAGAGACTCACGTAAAGACCTACGTGAGAAGCAAAGCTGCAATGGGAAAAGAGAAGGTTACACTGGCGAAGAAGAGGAGGACGGTCTCTCTCTTAAAAGGACGTAACAGCCATCAAAGATACTTACTGGCTAGGCGCATCTATGGATGGCCCGGAGCCATTGGGCAATGGCTCATTCGGCTCCGCATCCCCCGCACCGTTATTTTCCTCGTGTTTAATGAGCATCGTCATTCGACCCCGATCCGATCATGGACCAACATCGGCTCCCAAGCTACGTTTGGGTTGGTCCTGGGCGAAGGGCGGTGGGCTTTTTACCGAAACTATTTCAACCAAGGTTTGGGGCCGGTCGAGGCCAGGATTCCCCCCATGGAAACGACTTCCCCGAGGTGCATCTGGTGACGGCATTGGGCCGCTTGAACTGGTGGAGTCTTGGAGAAAGCTCTAAGCAGGGGTTTACCCCGCATTCAATCATGGGGGATAGTGGAGATGGGAAAGAAGAAAACAACTTAGATCCTTAGCAGAAGACCTTGACAAGAGACTTTTGTTTTGTTTTTGCCCGTAAACGATGACCCGGGGGCGGGGTTTGCTCTTCGGAGCCGGACCGAAAGTGGTGGTCTACCGAGACTAGATGCTGTCGTCTGATCTCCCACGCTTTTATATACGAGCCAAGCGGGTGCTTGATGTACTAATACCAGTAACCCTGTTTCGACCGTAACTGTTCCTTTTTGACCAACTCGTGTTGCTTTTGTCGGCGACTGGAACTTATATACTCGAATACCGGCAACTAACTTTGTACACTGCGTGCTGAAGATTGTCCATTTGAACCCCAAAAAAAAACAAATATCAAAAACACATACCTTACTTTGTTCCACTTGAAATCAGGCTGGGGCCCGACTTTCACTCAAGATGAAGGTCAACCCGGAAACGACTACCTGCGTGATGTTGCACAGCATGAAAACGCGGCACTAGCTTCCAAGGGGAACGAGTGTCATCATTATCGACGAGGCAGCCAAACAGATTAGTTCGGGGGTTATTGGAGGCCACCTAAGCATACACTCCCGAGAATGCAGTGAGATATTGGCGGTATCAATAGAGAAGAAGTGTGGCGAGGGTGCAGGCAGAGCCCGGGACCTAAAAAAGTGTTGCAGAAAGCAGGGCGAGAGTAGGTCAGCATGCTGTACGACCTGACTTGAGGAAGCGACCGAGAACAGATGAGTATAAGGCTGGTCCCCATTCCAAGACGGATGGCTCGAATGCCACACGGTCTGCCAAACTCTATCATACCTTCGTACTCTGTATGGCGTCACGGAACGGCATAGGGGGGAACCATCTCATCGGATCGCAACTCACGGGACGGCCGAATCGGCAGCCTTGATGTACCGCAATTACCTCTCATTGATCTTTCACCCGCTTCTTTCTACACGTTCTCTTCTTCTTCCTCTGAAGAAATAATCATACCTCCCCGCTGTGCGCCAACTACTGAGCCAAAGCATGAACCAAGTGGCCCGGCGCCTCGTTATAGTCTGCTCACAAATGCAGAGTCTAGCGGAGATACTGAGTCAACTTCACGGGATGCGAAACCAAGACTTAGTAATTAGCGATATCACTTGTTTCCGTCCTGAAAGTACCACTGGACGCTTGAGCTATCAGCAATTGTTCTTAGTATAACGTCTTTTTCCGCAATTCTTATTCTCCTCCCCCTCTATGTGAACAAGCCTTTATCATCCTGGACCTTTCCAGTATCGTTTAATGTTGTCGTCTCTGTTCTTGGAGCGACTTCTCGGGCCTCCCTGGCATTCTCTATCAGCGCTTGTATTAGTCAGGGAAAGTGGAACTGGTTCCGAAGGAGAAATGAGAATGTCATGGTTTTCGATCGTTTCGAAGAAGCTAGTCGAGGACCTTGGGGAAGTTTTCGTCTCTTATGGTGGACCAAGTTAACGCACGAAAACTTCATTTATTCAGACCACGGCGCGTAAGCTAATTTCTCTAGACACTGGATCGCTCTTGGAGCCCTCTCCGCGGTCATACTAGTAGGCTTTGAACCATTTCTGCAAGCTGTCATCACCTTTTCGGGAGAAGATGTCAGCTACGAAAACCTTGCAATGATAAGCGGTATTGGAAGAACGGAGAGATTAGACGCAGGCGAATATTCAGTCTCTGGGTTTGTTCACACAGACCAAGAGTTGCCAGAGCTGTGGGGTGTCTTCACCAAGGTACCCATCAAGTCTGAGTGTGACTTTGGGAAGGCCTATCCAACATCAGCTCAGCCGAAAATACAAAGCCATCATTTGATTGTCCAACAGGTAATTGTAGCTGGGATACTTTCGCATCCGTTGCGGTCTGCAGCTCCTGCAACGATGTATCGCATGCGATGAACAAGTCGATCGGACCAACGATGGAGTATGAAGGCGGCGCCATTACATTCAAGATCCCATACCTGCATCTGAGCATATCTAACCCTTCTGGTCTCAAGTTAAGGGGATTTTATCTTGATCATAATAGAACGTTAGGTGCCGAAGTTACTGCGCAGTCAACGTACAACCCCGAGCATACATTGACGTTTGGTCATCTCCAGTCCCTGATATACTCCTCAATTATGATAACCAGCCAGGACTTCCGCCTATGAAAGGCAACCTGGGAAGACAGTGATGTGATTGCCATAGAATGCGCTCTATACTTCTGTGCCAACATCTATCAAACAGTAGTCGAGCCAAAGGTCCTACACGAAAGAGTTGTCGGTTCTCACGCCAACCGAAACCTGGACTCTTTCCTATCAGTAGGATCGATAAAAACCAACAACCCAGCCTTGTCACAGGCCTACAACACTTTTGTGAACCACTCACTATTTGTCGGATACTGGGATGCCCCCTGCACAGATCTGCAGCTCGTCGTCTCCCGAGCCGACTATCTCGCCGCTACTGGCTTGAACTTGGAGGATGACCTGAAATTCAACATCTCACATAACACTATTGTAAGCCTCACCCAATGGATAGTAGTAAGACTGGTGGGCCTCGGCAATACGGCTTCAAGCGTACCCGATGACGCAGAACTACTTGTGTAGCCTTGGGTTTCGGATTCGGGTCGTCAAGAACCGACGGAACTTGTTGCCGGGTTTGCAGCTTCGCAGAATATCTCGAGAACTTTTGAAATGGTCGCCGCCAGTCTGAGAAATGGATTCGAAATCGTTCGATGAAGAGCGAACCACACCATGGTACAATAAAAGAATGGGTAGTCAAGATCAGAGTGAACTGGGCATTTTTGTCGCTGCCCATGGGTGCCTTGATAGGGGGTTGCGTCTTCTGCTTACTGTCAATATGGGAGACGAGGAGGCTGAGCCTCCCAGCATGGAGGGGAAGCTCGCTGGCGACGCTAGTCCACGGCCTCGATGTGGAGTCTAGAGTGTTCTTGAGAGAGGCAAGCGATAGTTCTCGTATCGCCGCCCAGGCGCGGACTTTGGAGGTCAAGTTTGTCGACTCTGAGAGCGGACCAGAGCTCGTTCGCGGTAACAAACCTGGCACTCCTGCTTGTGAGACGCTGTAGCAGAGTCATGTATGTACCGTGTGAGTTGAGAGACCATCATTTGATATACTAATGAGGAATATGGCGTCATTTGGTATTGGAAACTACATGTAGTTTTGGTGGATAAGTCATGATGAAGCGTAGAGGTGCACTCGGAGATGAAGGATAGGTGGTATCATCGCCGGCTTGTCATGTGCCGGGATATGAGAAGAGTGCGAGGCACATCAACCATTTCCAGGTTGGAGGTGAGAAGTAAGTTGATTTCAGGGGACAGATTCTCTCAGATGAGGTGCAGCTTGATGATTCACGTTATGTCGAGTAGTATTTTAACGTCGAACCAGGTTCAAAAACCGCGAAGGTTGCTCGAATTCCCCTGAATCGAGAGCGTAATCAGGTTCTTTATATGTAGGGTACTCTTATTGAATGTACCGTTGTTATCATTTCGTATTTCATGAATCGACTCATACTTCAATAGGTATGAGAGCGGCGGTTAGCTACACAGTTTAGGAAGCCGTCATTTTTGGCCTGCTGACACGCTGGCATCGGTGGCGGGGGGACAGATAACAACAACTCCGAATCTTGACTAGGGTCTCGTCTCGCACCAATAGGTTTGATAAGGCATTCAGCAGACACACATCACCTTCAGTCAATCCCAATGAATCACATCTTGGACGCAAAATGGTTACCAAAGCTAGCTCGAGCATAACCCTGACCCTAACGCCCGCTGTTGACAGCGATAATATATCTGGTCTCGACGTCACATTGGTTCTTCAATCCCCAGACAAAGCAGCTGGCGAGCCAGTTTTCCTCTACAATAGACGAGACAATGGCACAGGAGCGCCATCGCATGAATACCATCTGTCGAGTATCAAGGCCTACGACAGCCAAGGCCACTTCCCCATCAACATAGTCGACAACCCCAGCGACGCAAACCTGCAGGAATGGCACGGTTTGCGCAACACGGAGGGTGACTTATCGCTCCATCTCCACGTACAGCCTGTACAGGTCACTGCGAAGGATCACAGGAGATCCATTGTTCCTCTTGGTCTCGATTTCGGTAGAGCAGAGCTATTGGAAGACCAAGGGGGGCTGATGGGTGCTGGAAAGTGGTTTATCCCACGACCAGCCGCTGACCTAGAGATCCTATACCGGATCACAGTGCAGTGGGATACTTCCTCCTCGCCTCCGGGAACACGGGCGGTTTGGAGTCACGGGGAAGGACCCGAGCCCGTTACCAAAGAAGGCACTGTCGACATGCTGCTGGATTCTGTCTACATGGTCGGGCCGGTTCAGAGCTTTCCCGCACGTGTTGACGCCATGACCGGAGATGCTTCTCCCAACGCCGGTTCGACCTTCTGGTTTGGCAAACTTCCGACGAATCTCGAGAAGTTATCCGAATACAGTAGCAAGATCTTCCCTAATATTTCGGCATTCTTTCGAGATCCTCGAGGAAGCTATCGAGCCTTCATTCGCAAAGTTCCCAACGGCTTTGGTGGAACAGGGTTCCAGGCCAGCAGCTTGATCGAGTACGATTCTCAAGCGGAGGGCGTGTCTGACTTTGATCTCGTGCGCCTCTTCAACCATTTGATGGTACGATCATGGGCCCGACTAGGCCCGCAAGACAACGGATCCGAGGCTGAGTGGTTCTCGAAAGGTTTGGCCCTGAACTTCCCTCTGGCCCCGATACAAGATCATCTAACCAACTCTTGCGTAGGCCTGTCCCAGATGTACACCATCTTCTTCCCCTACAGGTTTGGTCAAAGGGGTCCAGATTACTTCCGTGCGACACTCAACGGGTTTCTGTCCGCGTACTACACCAGTCCTCGACTCACAGCGAGATTAGGTCAAGGCCAGGTTTCCGCGCAGGTAGACTCCTACACCGCATCAATCCCCTACAACCGCGGCTGGATCTACATGCTCAAGATGGATTGCTACACGCGCCGCGCCTCTGTGCAAACGGAAGCAGGCGTGTTGAGGCCTCTCGATGGAGTTGTTGGAGACCTTACCGAGAAGCGCCGAAGTGGCCTCAAAATGCAAACAGTAGATTGGTTGAATGGGGTCGCGCATTGGTTGGATATGATTGATGTTGCTGCAGCACCTTATTTTCAGGACACCATTATGAACGGGAACCCCATGTGGCTTGACGACATGACGGAAGCTTTCGGTGCCAAGGAAGGCACTAGTCGCGTTGTCGAGGTTGACCAGGAGATGTTGTGCTTTGGATTCGATGTGATGAAGAGTCTGGAAAGGGGAGTTGTTTCTGCGATTGAGCCTGGGTCAAGAGCAAAGCTCAGTGGGCTCCGGGATGGTGACCGAATTCTGCGTTTGGACGGATTTGAATTCTCCATGCTCGGCCCAGATCGCGAAGTCAAAGTTCTGGTGGAAAGGGATGGCGAGACGCGCAGCTTTGAGTACTCCCCTCGACGGTTTGACAAGGTGCCTTGTTGGCAGGTTTTGAAGATTGAGCCTGCAGGAACGTGAAGGAGATTTGGATCAGTCAGCCAGCCCCTGAAGGAGGTGATGCTAGTTGTATTTTACTAAGAGACTTCACCAGCTGCCGCGACGTAATGCTGATCAACTTCGCTTCGGCTATTGATACATGTACCGGACTTGGTGGGCTCAGCTCTCCCATAAACATAAGCAGCTTCAAGTTCAATATCTTCGCCAGTGAGTGCGTCAACTGCGCCGAAATCATGAAGAACTCCGGAAGCATTGTCCGAACACTGCTCCCTTCCACCCTTGAGATATGCCGACGCCTTGAGTAGAAATCTGTACGCATCATTCGCCGTGTCAACGCCCGCCTCCAGAGCAACTTCGATGGTATGAGTTCCGCGAGGTGCAGGCGGGATGCATTCCAGCCTGAGAACGAGCACTTTGTCGTTCTTTCTCGCGTCTTCAAGCTCGCCTTGGAAGACTGGTATGACGACCCTCGACTGTCCGTCGACAGTCGTGGTGATATTCATGGTCCGAGTGAATGGGAGTACTGTGTACCGATTCAACACCCGCAGCGCCTCGCCTCCGATGGTTTCGATCAGGATTGATCGTGGGTTCAACTCAAGCGTACCGACTAGGTCACCATACACTCCTCGTCCGCACAGATTCTCGGCAAATACAGCGGTACCAAACGTAACAATTTCGTCGTAGTCCCCCAGGCCTGGTATCGACCGAAGACTTCCTGGATAGTCAGAGATCGCAGAGGTTCCGGTGCCGAACATGATCTCTACCATGGATCGTAACTGTGGCGCTCCTGTGTAGCCGCCCACAATAACGACTTTTGAGATATCGTTGCTAGAAAGATTCGCTCTTTTGATGACTTGGTCCAGAAGGGGTAGTGTCTTCTCCAATATCTCCATCTCGGTTGCGTCGAACTCAGAGCTCCCTCTTAGCCGCTTTTTCTGCATCAGTTCGCTTACCTCTCTGCCAAGCTGGTTATCACTGATACTGGCCAGACATCCAAATACTCCTGCATCGAACTCGAACAAAGATACCTCGAAAGTTTCTCTCCCTAGGTCATAGACAATGAAGTGGAACTCATCGTCCAGCTTATCTATGCCGAACCCGATAGCAGCGGCGATAGGTGCGTTCATGATGCGAAGCACTTCTAATCCAATTGAGTAAGCAGCCTCCGTGATGGTAATGCGCTCTTCCGTAGTGAAATACTGTGGCACAGTCACGACCGCCTGTTCAATGGGCCCAAGTGTCCAGGTTTCGGCCGTCTTCTTGAGTTTCTGGAGAGCTTCGATCACGGTGTCTTTGAATACGTGAGCTTCGTGAGAGTTCGCGCTTAAGTCTACTCGAGAAATCTGGCGTTTCATGGCTCGATGTAAAAAGTACTCGGGCTCCGTGGCATCGCAAACCATATGACTGATAGAAGTTAGCGCTCACCATCATTATAGAGAGAGTACGGCAGGCCTTGGTCTAACCTGTAATCGAATAGAGCACTTGAAAGACTTGGATCATGTTGTGTGTGATGTGCTGATTCATCTGACCCCATGATGGTAAAGCCTGAAATACATCTGTCGTCAGCTCTTTTCCTAGAACCTCTTTGGGAAGCTTACTCTGTCCATCATACGGTATCCTCCTGGCACCAAGTTGAATTATGCCCACGCTTGAGTATGAAGGTCCGAGGCTCTTCATAACACAACTTTCATCAATTACGGCGTCCATGAGTGCGTTTGTTTTCTGGTAGGACACTCACAATGGACATGTAATCAGAGTCATATTCAGCGCCCCAGCCAGTGACCTCGAATGCAGATGCACCAGAGTATACTAGCGATAGAGACAAGATGAAACCACCGAGAAGACCGAAACTCATGGCTTTATGCCGTTTTGAATAAGACGGCATCTTGAACAGCTCCAATTTGTACATCGTGTCAGGCTGCCGAAAGTGCAGAGGACTTGAAGTATCGCAAACACTTCTAGCAATAGACGCGATGACGATCTAGCCTTGCTACTATTAATGCCATAAGTATAGTCTAGCTTCTACTAAGCTTTTGACAGACTAACTGTCCTCTTTATACGAGAAGCAATGGCCGTCGCGGCCTGTTGTTGGTGACAGCAGCTAGGTGCTTAGTGAGCTGACCTGGATATCCCACGCTAGCTCGTATTGCGTAGCAGGCAACGCTGCATTGAATAATCTAGAAGATTGAACAAAAAAAGAGTTCACCAACGGTGTGGCTACATCTCTTGGTGCTCATGCTGGGATTCGGACTCGAAGCCTGTCGTCGAGTAGGCTGTGGGCGTAATTGACTGTTGACCTTTAACCACTCCCCCACCTATCCCAGTTTGACCTGACTTGTCGGCCTAGACGGGCGCCTGCTGGTTGTGGTGACGGGAATGGGATTGAGAGGGTATGTGAAGGCTCCTGCCGGTGTGTCTTCTGGTTATTCAAGAGGTGAGTCTGTGATGACAACGCTGGCCTCAACTACGACTCCACTCCCGAGGTAGGTGCAGGCAGTCAAGATCTACTCAGGAACGGGTTGTCCGGTCTCTAAAGACTTTCAGATATCAACATCCCCTTGAGGGACCTGATTATGTAGACAAAGAGGTACTAATACTGAAGTTGTAAATGCCGCGCTCGCAGCAAAGACCCCTTGACGATGCTCTTCTGATGGTGTCGATGATATTACTTCTACCTCGCAAGGAGCACCTTGCTATAAACATCGTGGTTCGTCGCGATTGGTGTGAGTGCATGTGGTTGGACAAGGGACGATGCTGAGAACCTGAGACGAAAGCCAGCGGTCGCCCTGCCCCCGAAACGCTTGCCTAAAGCTACGGTCCACCCGGCCCCAGCCGTCATCAGCCGCCCCACCACGGGATCCTTATCGCTCCCGCAGCTCCGATAAGGCTCTCAACGACGACGGGAGCCAGGCTTCTTCCGTCATCTTCACTCCTTCAAGTCGCACTCTTCCCAAGCTTTCACCCAAGCCTGTCACCATTCCTAGAGCTGATCCAGCAAGCATGACGACCGCACGATCGGAATGACTGATCCCACGTACACAGTCTTTGTCAGACTGCCCATTCTGCGGGGCGAGTTCACGGATCCCCCTCCGGTGAGTCCATGAGCCCATCCGCCCATAGCCGTCCGGGTGCCTTTAGCCGCGGGACCGACACTGATGCGACTCCACGATGCAGGTTAACTGGGATTCCGCCAAGGACGATGTGCTATGGAACATCATCTCAGGCGCAACTAAGCAGGAGATTGACTGTAAGTTCTGGCTAGTATTTCACCTTCTAAATATCGCTAACTTGGTCTTGTTCAGGGAATGAACTGTAAGTCCTTTCCCAGGAACCGGAACCAATCTATCGAGCTCATCCACTCTTCAGAGCCGCACATTTCGATGTGACCGTCGATTTCCTTCTTCAACAAGTAGCCTACTTGACCGAGCGGCATACTGCGCAGCTTCGAGCCCAGGTCCGGAAAGCCACAGCCGCCGCAAAGGGCTCCTCTGCTCCATCCCCCGTTCCTGGCGCCGAGCCACACACGCACCAACGAACCGTCTCTGCGCTATCCATCCGACGCGATTCGCCGCTTCCTCGAACCGATACCAGCACGCCAGCGACGCCCATAACAAGCTCTCTCCGGCCGAATATCACACGCAATGCCTCCTCAGGTACGATCACACGCAACCTGGGCGGCGGCTCTACGACCCGCCAGAGCAAGCCCGCCACCTCACGGCCATCCAACGACAATCAGCGACGTCGTCTATCATCGCTTCCTATTCAGAGCACCCCCAGGAGCCCCGAACCGACGTCGCCTGACGCAGATGAGCTGAGCTCGCCCACTTCCTCCGACGATGAGTCCAGCCCAGCGCAATCGCGCATCATCCGTCGCCCACCTCGCTTCCAGCAGCGCGACGGACCGACCGATCTCGAAGACGAAGATGAAGACACCGAGCCCGCTTTCCTCCAATATAAGCCACAATCATCCAACACATCAGCACAAGACATGGGTTCGACATTACGGGGCGATCCCCGACAAGCCCGACGGACACCGAAAGGTAAAGAGAAGATTCACCACTCCGAGACGTCAGATTCGTCGACAAGCTCACCTGCCATGGTGTCAAGGGGCCCCTCGACAGGGGAGAGACGCCCGACTGGTCCTCTCTCCCCGCGCCGCCCGGCTGAACTGTCTGGTAAGAGTCCAAGTCGGAAGGGGTACTCGCGAGACGGAAGCGACGGTACGCCAAGCATGGGCAGCAGCTTCAGTGATTTGGACGGTAAGCTCCGCGATCACTCGTTACTGATGAGCAACGCTAATAGACAGCAGACGCCTCTGTGACACAGTCCGCTCTCGAGGAAGCCCTCGCGAGTAAGATGCAAGACGGCGGCATCGGGAGCAGATTCAGCATCAGTCAAGCGTTTAGAAGCCGCTACATGCCCAAACCTGGTCAACAGTAACAGCATGTGCATCAGAACTTGTTTTACGGTAGAACATGAATCGGTTGGGTTGAGAAGCATCTCTGGCGTTTTAGGTAAGATCACGAAGCGGGTCAGAATGTCCATTTTGCTTAGTCTATGATGTTTGTTGGAATAAGATTTGGCGTTTAATACAAATATGTTTTTGGAAGTGTCAATTCGGTTACTTAGGCGTCTTCATGGTTGACTATTGCAAAGACTGACCATGTCTGAATCACAGCACAACGCCTTTGGTGTTCAGAAGAGACCGCGAGCACGCCCATCTATCCTCGACTGCGTGAAAACAAAATAGGCGCTAGTGCCCTCAAAGAAATGCTGATTCCAATTATCATACAGTTACTTCTAAAGCACTCAAGAACGAGACCCCATCTTAGCCCAATTTTCGCGACAGACCAAAGACGAACTACACGTTGCTAGATGCATTCAAAAACTAAAGCAGTGGCGCGGTATCCAACGACTGTCTCCCGAATGTTATGATCGCACCCTATCCTGGGTGCGCATCTCATGGCTCTCTCCTCTCTCAGCTTCACAGCAGTCAGCCTACAATGATCCGGACACCAAAAACAGAGACAACTTACCATCCGACTCATCCGTCTTCGCCCCTTCATAGGGGTCCCACGTCTTTTTCCTCGCCGGGAGCGGCTTCGTCACCACTTTCCCTCCTCCAAACAACCCGTCTTCGGTTTTGTGGTGCCTCGTCTCGTGCAGTCGATGTTCGTCGTCGTCGTCGTCGACCCTCTCGCCGTGCTCCGCCCGACGCCTCTTGGCCTTGTGTGCGCGGTAGAAGAACAGCGCCCCGACGACGCCAATGAAGACGGTCACAGTGCCGATGATGGCTCCGATCTCGCCGGGTTGGAGGGCTCGTGGTGGCGGCGCTGGTTGGGGGCCGGTGCGGCTGTCTCCCTCATAGAAAGACATGGCTTGCGGCTAGAGAGTGAGGGAGGTGCTGTGTTCTTGTTCTGCCCCGTTGAGCGGCAGTGACGCTCGGATGGTGGTCTAGGGAGCGTGGGTTGCGGGAGAGGCGTTCGATGGCGGTCCGGGGGATGGAAGGGGGGGCACCGGCAACCATGGATTGAGACGGGAGCTATCTCAAGGGCGGGCGTCCTGGTGCTCTTCGCGTACACGGGTATCCGTAGGTGAAGCAGGACCATAAGCCCGGGAATATTGTAGGAATGAAGGATTGTCCCGGGAGAAAACAAGGCGCTTCTTCTGCTTCTTCTTCGTCCCACAGCAGCGGAATTGTAGATTGAAGAGAGAAGTGGCGGACTACAGTTCCTTGTGGAAATTGATCATGTTAAGTTGGACTATCCGTTCATGTCTCTCAGCAACCCCGGCTTTCTCTAGTCTACGTACGCGAGCACCCGAACGTACTTCTCACCCCCTTCTCCCGAGAAAGGGGGGTGAGGGAGTTTGGTCTCATCCATCTACGGTTACCCCTTCATCTTTCCTTCTGTCGCCAACGACGAACCGGCTTGAGGAATTCCTCACCAAATGGGAACCTATCCACCTGCGGCTAGCCGAGACGGCACTCCCGCTTGGTGGTCCGTCGTTTGTGCGGCTCTAGATTGCGGTGTTTGTCTGCTAACTAACAGAACGTATCTTTTTGTGCCTGGCTAGGACTCTAGTGAGTCTAGTCTACCCGCTGGACTCTCTTGACTGGAGCCTTGGTAGAGAAAACGTGACAAACGAAAATTGTAGATCGCGTTGGAAGAAGAAATATGTTGGTTTGCTTGCTTCCCAAAGGGGCATGTAAGAAATGTTGGAGCATGGGTGTCTACCTCCCTTTCCGCAACCCAACAATAACCTTAGATCTCGTCCGCTGTCCGTTACGCGGTTTCCACCTTTTCTCCACCATCATATAAAATGCCAGGCTGTTTATGTTTGCCAGCTAAGATATTGCCTTGACTTCTCTTGTCTTGCTCCGGCGGGACGATGAAACTGGCGGTTTTGGAAGAGGGTCCTCCACGTACCTAGCAAAAGGACCTCGACAGACATTTCCCGTGGACTCTGAAGGTCCTGAGCACAAGCCCAAAGGAGACGGGCCTCTTTCCAAAGAATCAGTAAATGCCAGACGAAAGACACACGTAGTTCCCCCTTGGTGCCAGGCCTCGCAATACCGAATCAGCTTCCCTTCATTCTGTGATACCCCAGCTTGGAACAAGAGATCTTGGTGAGAGCTGTCGAGTCGGCTACACGCATCGACGTTCCCGGTCCCACGAGACAGGTGGATGTCAAGAGCCGGCCTTTTCGCCTCCTCTCCTAGAACGGGAGCCTGTCACCGCCCAAATTTAAAAGCCTCTCCCGCTTGTCATCTCTAGCCCGTCACGCAACGAGTCACAATCTGGTCTACTGAGCCCTTGCACCAATACGTCGGTCCCCCTACATGTCTGACCCGAACGAAAAGTTTCGTCCTTTTTAATGACTCGTTGAACGAAGGAGTTTCGGTCGAGATCGTCATGGTCCCAGAAAAAAGTTCGAGGGAGAAACACCGGTTCAGAGGACGAGATGGAGATTGGCCATCATCCTTTTCTTATTCTCGACCAGGGGGGGGGGGGGGGGGGGGGGGGGTAAGGCGGTGGGCTTGAGACATGGCTTCGGTTGCTGCAAGCCCTTGCATCCGCAAACTCGCCGACCGCGCAGCTGCCAAAGCGTGACCAACATTAGCATGGAACTTTTTTTCCTGGCCCGATCGTGCTGGGGATAGACGAAGAAGTGAGACTCTTTTTCATTAACTTCTCGCTTCCAGAAGACATGTAATATGCACGAAGGTGCCACCAGAATCACCTCCCACCGGCACCATGCGACGCACCTCTGATCACCACTCATCACTCTTCTTGAGATGAGGGGGAAAAGAGAGAGAGAGAAACGAAATGGCGTGTAAGAGATCCAGCATGTCACCGGTGCGTCCCATCTGCGGGTGTTCGTGCAAGTTGGCGGTATCGTGGTATCTGGGGTCGAACCACCTCAGTGCGCGGCGCATCACTTTCAGTCGTTGGCTTGGGTATGCAGGCGGGATACCTGCATGCCCGTTTACGCGACCCGCCTGTCGCTTTCGAGGCCCTTGGTGCTGCGAGATCTTTGGCAGATTGGACAGGATCTCAGACAGACCGAAGCTCGTCTGGCCGCGTCGACACTCTTGGCAGTCGTTTGGGTGGTTCCTCAATGTGACACTTTGAGGAGCCGAAAAGGGGGGGGGGGTTACAATTGATGAAGCAATTGTTTAGTTCTTCTTTGGACGACTCACAGTCGAAACGAAACGGATCACCTCTGAAACAGCAAGATCATTAATATGAAAAGCAATGATGGAAGTTGATCAAAGACGTTGGATCAGGTTGGAGGACTGGGCAGATAGAAGTTCGAGGGTAACTGATAGGAAATCGGGAATAAAAGATTTGACGGCGCTCACTCACGACGACAAGATTGAATGCATCATGGTGATTAAGTCTCATACACAATTCAGCCAAAATCCCGGCCGCTTGGTAATAGATGTGAAGACAAAGTACTTCTTTCATTCTCCAAGGCCTGACTCAATGTTGGGGTGTAAGTAAACCATCTCCAGCAATGGCTCTCTTCGGCCGAAGTCCTCATATTGTCAGGCAACAGATACAGATGTAATGCTCAAGGAAACCAATCCGTCGGTGCTTTGTGTTTTGCCTCTAAAGTTTCTTTGCTCTGGCATCCAATCCACCAATCTTCACCAGCCTTCCGTATCTTGAACGGCTTCTAAGCCGGCGTAAAGCTCAACAAGACGTCGTTGGGCAGCTTCGTCGTGATGCCCACCGTCTGCAACATAGGCCTCTCATCCCTCGGTTGAATGTCTTTGAAAGTCTGCAAGATCCTCACCACAAAGTAACTCATCTGCGTCAGCGCAAATTGCTGCCCAATGCAAATCCGCGGACCGCCGGAGAAAGGGAGATAATCCCATCTGTGTGAGGTTATCCCGTCAGCAAGAACTCTCATCTTGAGCCAGTATTTTACCAAGAGAGACAGAGATTCGGGGGAGGGAAAAAAAGATCGACAAGGGGAAGAAGGGATTAAAACATACGACGGCCGTATCTCCTCCCAGCGCTCGGGACGGAACTCGTCAGCATCCCCGCCGTACAGATCCTTCCTCCGGTGAAGACAAAACAGAGACCACCGCACGGATGTGCCCTTCGGAATGAAGACGGGCGATTTACCATCGGGCCCTCCGCCAACGGGTAGCGTCGTATCGCGCGCCGCGCCGCGCGACATGCTCGCGACAGTCGGGTACAGTCTCAGGACTAGTAAGACGCACCGTCAGCACTCTATCTCCAAAGTCCCCTCCTCTCGGACAATTCGATAACTCACTTTCTTTGAGCACCATGTTCAGGTACTTCATATCCTTCATCTCCTCCCACGTAGGCCTCCGTCCCTCCAAAGCCTCCACCTCGCCCCTCAACCTCTTCACTACATCCCCCCTCCTAGCCAATATCCAAAACAGCGCAGACAGCGTCGAGGCCGTGGTATCCCGTCCCGCGAGGATCATGGACAGCAGCTGCGCGCGGATGTAGTCCGGCGTCATGCCGGGCTTCCCAATCATCTCGTTGAGGAACACGTAGCCCCTTTCAGGGTCTTCCTTCTTCTCCGGGTCAGCTTCGCGAATGTTGCGAATGTAGTTGTCGCAGAAGTCGTGGATCATCTTCAGACCTTCGTACCACTTCTTGTCGTTGTCGAGGAAGGTGAGCAGGCCGAGGCGGGAGCGGATGGCGGAGCGGGTGGTGATGTATTCGAATGTCGACGTGAAGTCGCGGGCTTCTGGTGAAGGTGTTGTGAGCATGTTGGTAGAGTGTCCAAACCTTTCGAGGTATAGTTAGTATATCTGTCTTTCTCTCGCCAACTTTCCCTTTTCTGAGCACTCACATAAAGTCAGTCGCCGAGTCCATCGTCATCATATACAACAACGCCTGCAAATCAACTGTACCCCCATCCTTGGGAATATTCCCAATAAGATCCCCAACATGCCTCTCAAAACACTTCAAATCCGCAATCTGATTCCTCACAAAACTAGGCCTCATCATCGCCCTAGCACCATGCCACACCTCCCCATTCGCCGAGAAAATCGCCTCCTCGCCCAAAATCGGCAGCACCGCCTCCCGTCTGGGCCCGATGATGGGAAACGCCTCAAACGACGTGGCCAAAATCGCCTTTAAATTCTCAGGCTCGCTCGTCATGAGAACCCATCCGCCGGGTGTCTTCACCCACCAGGTATTTCCCAGCGCGCCAAAGAGGTCCTGCCACCACTCGAGGAGCTTGTGCTCTTTTTGACGGGCGAGCGAGGCGCGGATCCAGTCGCTGCCTAGGATCGGGTCCTTGTGTGGGTACATGGGCGCCGGGCGGCAGTGGAGGGCTTTCATCTTGAAGAGGTACCATGCTTTCTTGTATAAGATGAGGGCCGGTAGGGTGAGGAGCGTTGCGAGGAGGGGGCTGGTGAGGGCGTGGTTTGCTGTGAGATGGGAGCCGTGGGTCCAGGTGAAGTACTTTTCTGTCAGCGTCCAGAGGATGTAAGCCCCGAGAGTAGCTGATGAAGTTGCGTAGAGGTATTCTCGCGCCATGTTGTTCAAAATGCTGTTCGAGAAGTTTAACCGTCTGTTGAAGATTGAAGTGAGGTCAAGGTCGGGGCCCTCGTCTTCAAATCGAAGCTCTACCCCTCAACGCTTATGAACAAGACTGAATCGCAGGTAAAGCTCTCGCACGTTTCCAATGTCCGTGCCGGTGTGTCCGACGAAAGCTGGTACCACATCAGACGGAAAAGGTCTCCGACTGCGTAGCCCAAGGGTTTCCTCTCGCCAAAGAATAGGGCTCCAGTTTGTTTGTGTTTCGCTTTCGGTACGGAGCAGTCCACTAGATAAAATAATCAGTAATCTTTAAAAGACCAAAACTTAGAATTGCCTAGGCACCGTAGAACTTAGACTGGCCAGAGGTGCATATCTCATACAAAATGTCTCCATCAAAGACATGGTTGACGCGCCGAGTCGATCCCATCCCAATCCCATGTGCGTGCATCTACATACGTCCCGCGAGGAGGGGCAAGTCCGTAGAATGATGTAACATCGCCATCTCGTAGTACGTATGAATATCCCCAGGTTTCCCCTCATCCCCCCATGTCCAGAAATCAGACCTAAATTAGCTCTCGACATAATATCTCAGTGCCCACCCCCTTCCAAGAACGGCAGTTTGGCTCAACTAGCACCACCGGGAACCTTTCACGCGGCAGCGCTACGCTACGACCACCAAGCTAGCTCTTGACCCCTCCAATCCCTTTGCCTTCGTGGTCCGTACAGTCTTGAGATAGCCTATTGATGTGACAGCCAAGATTCCTCCGCAAAAACTACTATTGCACCGAAGATGGCGATGAAACTGGTGAACAAAATGGCCATGCAGGGCCGATCAACCGGATCACTCCATACTCTTTGGTAGCGCTGAGAAAGACTTTAAAGACCACCTCTAAAGAACGAGAACTGCCTCGGCATAGCCTATCAATTCTCCAAAGAAATACCGTAATTGTGCCGCCAGTGTGATCCTGCACAGTTACACAACCACGTCCTTGAGACACGCAACACCACCGCACCCCACATCCCTCCTGGTCCCCCTCGTGTTCGGGCATGTGAACGGAAATACCAAGCCATTCATTGGCCGAACTACATATCCTAGGAGCGGGGGAGATATTTAACTGCGTGCGAGTGTGTGTACGGATATTTGGTGTTTGCACATCCATGGGAAAGTTTTACCACTGACAAGGGGTGCAGTCTTGTCAGTCGGCGAGTTCAAAGTTGAGCTATCAGACTTCAAAGTGACAAGCTCGCCTGGAGGTCAAATCCGAGAGACGCAAGAAACCCCCATCCAATTACGTAGTATCTTGAAGTCTTGCTACCTCACTCAAGGAGCATTCCGCCGTTCTAAGTTCTGGCGTTTCCTTGGTTCAATTAACTGCCGGAAGGCTTGGAAACTCTATCCTTCGTTCCCATTCATTCTTATCTGGAGCTTCTACGGATGTCGCTTTGATGCCAAGCTTATGTGGAGAGCTACGCCACAGAATTCGCAGTGAGACTCGCCCGCCAAGTCGGCGGACGGAGGTGAAAGCAGCGCCGTGCCGGCTCCGTCAAGCGGAACGTAACGCCTTTGCAGTCTTCCACTACACCACCTAGGTATCCTCAGGGTTACTTTATGCGAGTCTCTCGTTATCAGAATGGCCAATAGTGGCTTCAATTACAATTGGCATCATCTATGTAGGTACAATTCGTCATAATGTCGTGGGCTCTTCCCCAGCTTTCGATTTTCTGGACCCGATTGTGTCGTAATAGCCGGCCATGGCTATTCGGTTTTATTCTCCAATGAATGCCAGATGATGCCAACCCAATGCATATGTCAAATCCAAGTATGTTCCATCACTCCTTTCGTCCTCGCCATTAACGCCTTTAATGTTGAATGCAGTTTGCTCCAATTCCCGACCGTGAAACCAGCCAAATTCTACTCAATTCGAGCCGATCGCTGTGACGCAATGCTGTTGCGCAACGCAGGGTTCCGGCTCTTCCTGCTCAATCTCTTCTCTCGAACCATGGGAATTCCTGGAGGCGGATCCGTGACCGCCGTCGTCCCGCTTATCTGAGAGAGCACGCTTCCTCGCTGTGGGAGGCCTTGGTGGCTGTTCATTGTGTATCCTTTCGTCGGTAAAGGAGATAATATCCCATTATCATGCGAACTGTCACTGGAAGCGTCATTGTCGATACCCTTGCCCTTCTCGTCCATCTCTTCGTTCTTCCGCCTGACATTCAGCGCGGCAAGGCCACCGCCACTGAGGAGCGCGGAACGGAAATCGAAGAAGCGCTCCTTCATGGGCTTCTTGGACGTTTCGTCTAGCATCATCCATATGACAGCCACAATCAGGAGACCCAGTACAACCATCGTCAAGATTGCTGCGCCGGCCGTATCGGCACCGCCCAATGGTGGTAAAGTTGAGACTGCAGGGACCGTCCGGCCGATGTCGTTACCTCCGGCTCCAGGATCGCCCTGAGAAGTGCCGCCAACGTCTGCAGTATGAGGTGCATTGGAAGTTTCGATGAGGTTGCCAAGCGTGATTTCGAGCGCGGCCATCTGTTGTCCGACACCCTGCATTCCATCCCAAGTCCCGTTTTCGGTCCACTTCAACCCGCACATGCGTCCGTTCGTACCGCCTTTGCACTGCGAAGCAGCTGCGATAGATGAAGCGCGAATCTTGGACATGATGCCATCTGTCAAGTGCGGGGCCCATTTGGTGATGGCCGCAAGCCAGCGGCTGAGGTATGCCTTGAAGGACTGCTGATCAAGGTTGCAGAGTTCAACCGTCTCGCAGGCCACCTCTTGCATGATATTATTTTCCTCGCCAACAAAGAAGACATCTGCACCCTTGACCAGCCCGTCAAGTCGATTCTTCCACACCTCGTTGCCGGTGTGGTTGTACATGGCGGCAGCGCCAAGAATCATACCGCCGGCATTGTAGGTCCATTGATATGGTACAATGTTGGTGCAGTTGTACTGAATGTGGCCGCCGTCGTAGACGTAGTAATCGTCGGAAATGAACTTGACATTAACCATCCACTCCCATGTTCTCTCTGCCCAGTCGGAGTAGGACGAGTTGCCAGTGTACACAGCCAGGCGCCCGGCAAGAGCAAAGAAGCAGGCTTGGGAAATGGTGTTCTTGTAGTCGTAACCGTTGTTCCACTGGAAGATCTGCCATCGAAGCCCTCCGTTACAATGGTCGGGATCCCAGCGTGCGGCCTGGGTGTTAAACACAGCCTGCGCCAGGGCGAGCCATTGTGGTTGGTCATCCGGTGGGTTGGGGAACCCATACTCGGCAGCTGACATCACTGCGAGTCCCCAAAATCCTTGATCGTCATTTCCTTCGGTTCGCGTCTGATTCTCTGGCATGTAATCGTTGAATTTGCCGACTTGGTGGAGGAGACCCTGAGTGACAACATCATTCCAAGTGCTGTCACCTGTGTAGTACCAGTAATCGATCATGGTGCCCATCATCGCGCCGGCCTCCCACCCTGACACAGTTTTAGTGGGGAGCAGGCCAAGGACTAGAATATGCACTTACAGTAGTATGGATCGGGAAGAAGACCTGGGGTCTTGCCAGGTTTGTCTCCGTCGTAGAACGACATCAGATCTTCAGTCATTGACCTCGCAATGGTTTTGATACCGGCTATGCATAACACTTGTGAGTTGAGATCGCCATTAGATTGTCACTTGCGCTCACCTTGGTCACTTGTGTCCAAGTTGTATGCTGTGGTGAACTGGATGGTCGCCAGAAGAAATGCCGGCAAAAGCCGGCTTACAGACCATTTTGGCCGGCCCCGCATTGCGATCATGATGCGGGAGGTCGGAGTGTGAGGGTTCCTTGGCTTCGATGGACGGACCGTATAAAAGGTTGGACTGTTGATTCAGGAATCCGGGGGAAGCGTCGATTAAGTGTCAAAATTAAGAACGAGTGGATGCCGCAAGGTAAGAATAAGACAGCGGCCAAAACTTGCACAATGTCAAGACTTTCTGGCATAAACCGGGCAGACGGTGCGCATGGGAGTCGAGCCACGTTCGTGAGGTAATGGAGTAGCTCCGATGATGCGAGCTAAGAACCGGCAAGGTTGGTTGGCGTTTTTTCCCCTCCCCAACGAGAGGTGAATTCGTATGACGGCTGGGTTGTCCACACCACACACACACACACACACACACACACACACACCAACAACTGCTCTAAGCCTGGGAAAGTGCGTCTACTTGTATGTTGGCATGTACGTGCATGCAGGTTGAACACACCCCTCAAAGAAGCAGTAGCACCTTGACAGTTTCCGAGGTGGTCAGGCAAGCCCAGTTTGCCAGGTTCAGAATCCAGGCTCGCGTCGTCCAGACCGAAGTAACCGGGGGAGGATCGAGGAGGAGCGATGACGGTGGAGTTGCGCACGCGTGCTGCTGCCCGTGCTGTTTGACTGCTGCTTCCGTGTCTATCAAAAGTCTGCGTCTGCCGTAGTCGTTCATGAGAAAAGAAAAAAAAAACCGAAGGTGGGAGGGGAGAAGCAGCTTCTATCTAGCCCCAAGCAAATACGAGTTTGGTCAGGAGCAGTTGAAGACACCAACAAAGACGGAACCGTCTCAGTCGAGAAACCGAGGGAAGTAGAGGAGCGGCGGAGGCCCACTAATAGCTCCCAAAAAGCAATACGAACTTTGCAAAGAGGATCCAGCGAGACGAGATTCGCCTTCGTTTCTGGCCTAAGTTGACCTGGGGAACAACAAATAGGACAGACACCGAGGCATGGGAGCCGAGTGCATTTTGGGACTGGTAAGACTGGGTAATCAAGCAATCGCGAAACCAGCTGAACGAGACCCAGTCTTACAGGTAACAATGTCTCACCGCCGTGGGTGCTTGTTGTGGTTTCGTGGTTTGATGCCGTTCAGTGCCAGTGGCCTATTGGTAGGTATTTTGTTTCTTTCTAGGTGCCAAAGTGCCAGTCTGCCCTTGGGCTTTGGCCATCCCTCCTTGCTTGTGTTTCTAGCGTTAGCATTGGCAAATGGCAACTAAGCTTGTTCAACATGCTTGTGATGCTTGTGCAACCGTCCCATCCACAGCGCGTTCGGCTGTGGCCCGAACCCTGCCATCCTATGAGCTTGGTGCTGCACAATGCTGACCCGTTCGCTGGCATCCCCCAGCTCGCATCGCGGGAGGTAACTTGGTGACGTTTCCGGACCAAGATGGGAGCCGCTGGGGCTATTGGATCCTCATGTGCTGCTGCCGACCCAAGGTTTATTGCGAGAAACACTAAATTATCAGTGTTTTCCAACCTGTGTTTCTTGTCTCTCAGGCCTGAAGCCTGCTTTCAATGCCGTGTGGCCCACTGGTTCATCTTTCAATCATTGACTTTGTGGCTATTCAAATCCGAATTAGACTTTGTATCTGATCCAAGCCGGACGGCACTCGAGTGAATTGACTTTGTGAACACCATAATGTCTTCTCAATGTCGTTTACTATTCCGGTCCCTTGGTCGTGCGCTACGACCTTGCCCAGCTAGACGGCGTGGAGCAAGTAGCCAGCCGCTGCTGCTTCTGCTTCTGGGCGGCGGCATACCGCATGATGCCACTTGTTGCAGTTCCGCTTGAATAACTTGAATGAATAACTTGAATAAAACGGGGCTAGCTGACGTCGTTGATCAGCAGAGCTTCTGGGGTGGCTAGGAAGCGACAGGGCCAATATGCCGCTGGTCCCGGACTTTAGACTAGGTCCAATCAGCAAGCACCAAAACAGTCCAAAGCTGTCCGGGCCGCCGCCGCCCTGCTGCTGGGCTGGAAGTAAGAATTGGTAGCGAGCGGGGGAATCGCCGCAGGCCGCCGCCAAGAATCTCCCAAGTTTACTGCCGAGAATACCTAGGGGTCTTGATTCCTTCAGGTTCGGATGTTGTTTGCTTGGAGCGATGTGATGCTTTCGGGGCAGACAATCGAAGAACATTGGATGACCGTTTCCCGCTGCGTTGTTGAATGGTCTCGTTCTCATGTTCCCTGCCCGTTTTTGAGACTCAAACACATGAAGCTTGGCGGCTGCTCGAACGAGTGAGCCCATTTCCGCGAACGATTTAGCTTCAGCACTTGGTCGCTCCATTCCATCTGTGCATCGGGTCAGCCGCCAGCGCGCTTAGAGACACAAATTCGGAGCCGATCTTATGAAAAGGTCCACTCACAGACCTGGCCGTGATTAAGCCATCGGCATGGCGAACGTAGCCAGGCTCGCATTCTGAGCCTCTCCGAACATCGCCGTCGGAACTCAGGAATGCGTTTTCATTCGACCTAGGCAACGGTAAAGTAGCATGCCAGCGGAACATCGTGGTACGTGGACCGCTTTGTCACCGGCTGGTTCGCTGGCATTGAGTCTCATCATTCCGCATTGCTAATTACGAAGAGCGCAATTTGCCCTCGGAAAGTCCATTCCTTGACAGCGAGCCTGAGATTGTGATGTGTTCGACCGACTTTGATCAGGTTGACTTGCCAGTTGTCCCCATTGAACGCTCATGGCCATGTGCCAGCCCGACCGGTAGGCCGATGAAACGAGGTTGCGACCGTCCAGGGTTAGTCGAGATATCGCAAGCGGTAAGATCAGCTTCGAAGCGTGCTTCATGGGGGATGTTCCTGCAACGGCGACACAGGACGTGCGGAAGCGGCACGGGCTTAGATAAAAATGAGGGTATCATATCGTCGCCTTCTTTGCGCTCGTGGCGATGTAACAGGTGCTGTAGTGTTGATGTCTCCGGCTTCATCTAGGCCTCAGGTCCCCGTGATGAATGTTGGAGTAGCGGCATGTGTTTCTGACGTCCATCCAGTGAACTTCTTTGACGGGGATTGTATTATCATTTCGCTCAGTGGCCAAGAACGAATCGAATCGCCAAGATGGGCATCTTTGCGTAGGAAAGGCATTCGAGGAACTCTGGCCTGTGATATTAGGCTCTGTAGGATGCTGCGCCACGATGCCGCGCCACAACGTAAACCCAGGTGTTCCTTACGTAAGGTCATCGCTCAGCGTCAAGCACCATTCAGCGGGTAATCTTCGGTTCCGAGAGGCCTATCGTGTTCGGGGACAATGCGCGAATCACGTGATCAGCTTTCACGTGCCGCCAAGGAGCCAACCTTGAAGTTGAGGATGTGATCGGATGAGATGGTGGCATGGTGCAAGTCATGGCTCCGGGGCAATTCAGTTCCGTCGGGGTCCAGGCTGTGAGTCGCGACGACCCTGCAGCACTGCCTCGATGATTACATCAGAAGCCGCGAGTCCGTGGCACTGGCTCCGAATGCTTGGGAGGCGCCAGAAAACACCTTGCTGCGCAGAAAGCTGACGCCAATGCCCAGCCTTCTCAGCAGTGCAGCAGCATAGCAATTTGGGAAGGTCGGAGCAAAGGTCTCCATGGGCATAGTCCCTGGAACGAGTCTGCGTGACTACGACAGTGGTCCTCTCCTCTCTCAGGGAAAGCCGACGAGGAAATGGCAGTGCTGGCCCGGAGACTCTTCCAGATTCTCTCGTATTCAGGGAACAACCTTTGCTGGACCTTTGTCATGTTCATGGGCACCCGCAGGCAGGGAGAGTCAAAAAGAACAGCAGACTTTTGAGTTGGGAAAAGAGAAGAGAAAGCCACTGCGTTGGTGACTGACTGCGCATTTCCACTTTTTGCCAGGTTCCCCAGGCACCGGACGAAAGATACGTACCGCGCACTCCGTCTCTGACCTGCTCGAAACGGCTGTTTTGATTGGCCCTCATCCACGGTTCCACCATCCCTCTTCCTGCCCCCCCCCCGATGCCCCGTCTCCGTCCTGGCGGCCGTGCCAACGTCCTCCTCCCATCTCACCCACTGGAATCACCCGTTTTTTGTTGCTATCGGCCGGGTTTATTGCCTTCTCGCGCGCCTCTTGCGCCTCTTCCAACCCTTTGAAGGTCCTGCTACTAGTTTGTTCCAGTGGCTGGGTCGTTCCCAGCTCGACTAAAATTAGTGGTCTAGCATCCCAAGGTGGCCGTGGTTGTAACTTGTCCCCTTCCGACCGTCTTGAGTCCCGTCTTCCTCCCCCCCAACCTGGAAAACCCCCGTGCCCCCGTGCCACCCCCCGGCAAGAAACCGCAGCGCATCCCCCCCCAAATCCTCAGACGGGCACCTTGTTTCGGCTGGGCTCTCGCCTCTTTTCCCAAGCGGGAGGCGTCTCATCACCTGAACCTGAACTTAACCACCTCATCAGCCCGCCTACACCCTCCAAGGCTCCAACCACCTTTTCTCCTCTTTCCCAACCACACTTCACACACTCTTCGACCATCAATCAACAAACCGCGACTGATCGCCATTTACATCCTCCAACAAACTCCGAACCTCGTTCAACTCACACTTCAATCTTGCTCGTCCGAAACAAGACTTTTCTTCGCTAGCTGCAGCTTCGAGCTCCGCCGGTAAACCCCAACTTCAACCTTCTCACATCTCCGTCACCACAGCGACAATGCCCGAAGACGCCCCCTACGACCCGTACATCCCCAGCGGCCAGGCTGCCAACACAGCCGGTACGCAACAGCAAGGAGGAGCTGGCGGCAATGCGAGGACCCAGGCTCTGCAAGCTGTAAGTCGCGCTACTTTTTCTTGATGTTTCCATCGCGAGGTGGTCTTTTTTTTGGGTTCGACTCTCTGCCCCGGATTGCCCGACGCCTGATGACGACGACCGACCGAGCTACCCGTTCGACCTAAGCTGTCGCCAACTACGCCTGATTGGGCCATCGCATCAATTCTTCAGCTCGGCGGCGGGAATTTGATCAGAAGCAATATTATTGTACGCCGTTGAGCAGGAGATAGACAGTCGTCATACCTGGCAACGTCAATTGCGTCCCCGTGACGAACGCCAGAAAGCCGACCGTGTCTCCTGGCCAACGCAATCGATGCCAGCAACTTGGAAATCTTCAGCGAATTCAACACGCCGCAATTCGACGACTCTCTGCGACCGCTCAGTAACTCAGTAATAAGAACACCAATCGCTCTCGATTTTCGTCGCTCGTTGTCGGCGTTGCAATCAGGGGCAAATTTGTTTCGCTTATTGCGTACTCGGAACCGTGTCACCAGAGTCATGTGCTAATGATCTATTTATAGCAAATCGACGACACTGTTGGTGTGATGCGTGAGAACATCAACAAGGTCTCCCAAAGAGGCGAGCGTCTGGATGCTTTGCAAGATAAGACCGACAACCTGGCCGTTTCAGCCCAGGGCTTCCGCCGAGGCGCCAACCGCGTCCGCAAGCAGATGTGGTGGAAGGACGTCAAGATGCGCATGTGCTTGATTGCCGGCATCATCATCCTCATTCTCATCATTGTCATTCCAGCCGGTATGTCTCCCCATTTCCTCGAGCGCTATTCCTTTGGGTCGCGTCTTTCTGTCTGTCTGTTCTGTGGCTCTAATCATCGTCATGACTGTAGTCGTCGCAACGCGCTAACGTAACCCCCACCTCAGTTGTTGCTACTCGCAAGTAACAGATACCACACTTTTTGCATTATACTAGCCCCTTGGGCTCATGGTTCGCCCTCATGATACGGAAATGAATCGCAGATATCTCGCAGGCTTCGAGCAACCGTGAGAGACGAGGGGATGAGGCGGCACACAGAGCCACCTCTATGGGTTAATGACTTGGGAAGCGCGCAGGTTGTTCGAAACGGACTCTGATCTACTTCAACGGTCTGCATGCAAAGGCCTGCAGCTGGCCGGCTTCGGAATTCGTTCCGAGGAAGTTAGCTAGCCGCATCGGCCCGGCTGCGGATCAACCGCATGTATGTATGAGGGATGGCAGGCGTTTGCGTAATTTGAATTCTCACTGGCCCTGGTTTTGATATCCAGTCTGGTCGCTTGTTGTATATGAATGAAGTGACGAGTCTTTTTCCACAGAAATACTGCGAGCTATCTTATATCGGCGTCCGAACTTTCCGTGATCCTTTGGATTGTGACTATGAGGTTCTAGTTCATCGTTGATGCTTGATCTGTGAATCCATATTCGTGCATCTCATTACGTCTCGACTAGAGAGAATGGTGTCATTGAGCCAAATCGGTCAGAATTTGGTCAATGATCTCGGGGCTTATCAAATGGGGCCACAAGGAGTTTTGAAACGGCGACTCTCGCCAGTCTCGGCTGATCTGCCCGCTCTTAAAGAATGAAGAATGGGCTCGGCCGGGTCTACTACGACTGCGATCGGGGCCACGATCTCGAGCGGTGTGCGTATGGGTGTGTATATATGTGTGGTAGCAGGTTAATAAAGATCAGAGCCGGTCAGCCAGTCAGTCAAGTCTTGCATACTGCCCTGGGCCATGCCAAATAAGGTAGCAGTAAACCCACGGCAAGGGCAGGTTCCAGGTCCTGAATGGTTCATCTCAAGCTCGGCGATCTCTGCGCCGGTCCCCGGGATTGCGTCGGAATTTGGGCCCAGCGGTGGTACGAAAGTACGGATCCGAGAAGGCGTTTAGAGTTGACATGTCCACTCTTTTTTCCTTCGTTTCCACATGGTTCAGGAACGATTAAAGAGGAGGGAGGGTACAGAAAGCTGAACCGTTGTCTTTGTTATTTTTTTTTTTTTTGGAGGATCAGACTTGTTGGAACTTGGAAAAGAGATGATGGTTTGCTTTAGATGCGTGTTGGTTGGTTGTCAGTCTGTTCCTTCATGTGTGGTCTAGACATTTGCCGGGCTACATATGCACGGTCACGATGTTAAAAAAAAAAAAAGGTAGGTAGTCAACAGTCAACGTCAACAGTCCTTCCCCTCCCCTTCCCCCGAACATCCTCAACGGGAGCACTCGACAGATCATAGATGAAAGATGTCTGGTTCTGCCTCGGCTCGTGTCAGGCATGCAAGCTGCAGTTACCTCGCTCTTCCCCCATGGCTCCACCTAGCCCAGAGAATTGAAAATTTCAAGTAACATTTTCCAGGTTGCAGAAATGCCTCTTTTAGTCCCGTCTGCAGTGCAGCAAGAGAGAGAAAGAAAAAAGTGCATGGCTGTTGCAGATCCCGGCGGCCCAGCACGCATTTGGTGATCTGTACGTACTGGGGTGATTCCTTATCAGATCCGACCAATAACCGTGGTGTCCACCGTGATGGGGCCCTTCTTCCCGTTTTGAGGTTTGCGGGTGGATGAGGGAAAGTGGTGACTGAGGGTGCAGCGGGAGTGTTTCTTGGGTCGGGATTTGACTTACTCGAGGTTCTCGTGGCCTTGAGAAAGAGGGAACCCTCAGTGGAAGGGTGTTTGTAGAGTAGGAATTACGACAAGAAAAGACTACGGCATCGTGGAAGTTGAGAGAATAGCTGAGGTAGATGGCGCATAGGTAGTCTGTTCTTTCCCCGTGGCCGCGATCGCATGTCACCGACAACCTGCCAGCTGCCAAATGGTGTCTCCAATGCGGATTGCAAAGTGTGGGCGGCCGGCGGCGAACCGATGCAGACTGCCAATGACAGAGCAGAGCGGTACCGGTCGATTTTTTCCCTTGGAAGGTGCCCGCCCACCAATTGCTTCCCGCTCAGGTCCTTCCTGCGGCGGCCCTGCACTGCACTGGGTGACGGGACTGGCACAGTTGCTGGGTGCTCGGTGCCCCTGCCCCTCCTCCACACCTCCACTGCATCATACCGGCTCTGTCGCCCACGCACCGCACCACCGCCCACCACACCACCAAAAACGTCCAGTCACAGTCTCGCAGGCCTCAAAAAGTAAAAAGCCTCGTCTCTCCGATTTCTCTACACC
Source organism: Colletotrichum godetiae (assembly GCF_030913485.1). NCBI lineage: Eukaryota > Fungi > Ascomycota > Sordariomycetes > Glomerellales > Glomerellaceae > Colletotrichum > Colletotrichum godetiae. Next base: position 647,937 of record NW_026851249.1, on the reverse strand, counting down.
TACGCTTCTCCCTTCTCTCTCTTTCTTCCTTTACTCTCTTGCTCTCTCCTACCTTCTTCCCTTCCCCGTCAATCACCCGTTATACCCCCCCCCCCCCCCCCGGGCTGTTCAATTGAACTGGAATTGGACACTCTCCCCGGCAGCTAGAAGAGTCAGAGAGAGTCAGTCAGTCAGACCGAGTTCGAAGCTAATCTACCTGCGTCTGTTGTGAGGTGTTTGTGTGTGTGAGTCTTTCTCTATCCTTTCGAGGTCTTCAATGCTTCGTGAAGGAGCTTCTTTGCCCTGAATTGTACCCAAACGTCTTCCCTTTCCCCTCTATACCTATCGTCGAGTCTGTCCTCGTTCGCATTGCTCTACCGCCGTTCCTCGGCATGCCGACCGCAAACAGCACGCGGACGAGGGAATACGATACAGATAGAGGAGAGCATGAGGAGAAAGAGTAGACAATGGGGAGGAAGAGCACGACTTATATACCTGTGCTTCTCAATTGCTTTCTCCGCCTACGTCGCAAACCTAGCTAACCTGTTTTCCCACCAAAAGTCCAAATAGCCGCGATGCTCTCCGCAACCTCTGCCGTTTTTCGGGCCGGCGCCCGCCGCGCCGTGCCTCGTGTCGCTCGTCGCCAGAACCTCGCCGTTACCCGACTCAACAACCCCTTTCAGCGCCTCAATGCCATCCGCGCCCTCTCCTCCACCAGCTCCCAGTCCGAGCAGGCCAACCGCGACCGTACCCGCGCCATCATCATCCGCACACTGAGTCAGATCGGCAGCCGCCGCGAGGGCCAGCAATACCTCTCATACTTCACTTCCGTCTCCTCCCAGAAGTTCGCCGTTATCAAGGTCGGTGGTGCCATTCTCACAGACTACATTGATGACCTCTGCGAGAACATTGCCTTCCTCTACGAGGTTGGCCTGTACCCCGTCATTGTCCATGGCGCGGGCCCTCAGCTGAACCGTCTACTCGAGGAGGCCGGTGTTGAGCCCCAATTCGAGGAGGGTATCCGCGTCACTGACGGCAAGACCTTGACCGTCGCCCGCAAGCTCTTCCTCCAGGAGAACATGAAGCTCGTCGAGAAGCTCGAGAGCCTTGGCGTCCGCACCCGCCCTCTGACCACCGTCCTCACCGCCGACTACCTCGACAAGGAGAAGTGGAACCTTGTCGGCAAGATCAGCAGCGTCGACAAGGCGCCCGTAGAGCTCGCCATCTCCCAGGGCTACGTCCCTATCCTCACTTCCATGGCCGAGACCACCGAGGGCCAGATCCTCAACGTCAACGCCGATGTCGCCGCGGCTGAGTTGGCCCGCGCGTTGGAGCCCTTGAAGATCGTCTACCTCTCCGAGAAGGGTGGCCTATTCAACGGCGAGACTGGCGACAAGATCTCCCACATCAACCTTGACGAGGAGTACGATCACCTCATGTCTCAGTCCTGGTGCCGCTACGGTACTCGCCTCAAGATCAAGGAGATCAAGGAGCTTCTGGAGACCCTGCCCCGCAGCTCCAGCGTTGCCATCATCCACCCTAGCGATCTTCAGAAGGAGTTGTTCACCGACTCCGGTGCCGGTACCCTGATCCGCCGCGGAGACAAGATCGCCTTTTCCGACAGCATCGAATCGTTCCCCGACCTCGCCAAGCTGAAGCAGACCCTCATTCGTGACCGCGAGGGCATGGACGCCGAGGCCACCGTCGACCGCTATATCGACTTCCTTAAGGGCACTCCCTTCAAGGCTTACTACGACGAGCCCTTGAACTGCCTCGCCATCGTTCTTCCCCCCAACGAGAACCGATCCCACCCCACCCTGGCCACCCTCACCGTCACCAAGGAGGGATGGTTGAGTAACGTTACCGAGAACGTGTTCCACGCCATCAAGAAGGACCACCCCAAGCTCGTTTGGACCGTCAGCGAGGAGGACGAGAACCTCACCTGGTTCTTCGACAAGGCCGACGGAAGCTTCTCCAGCAAGGGCAACCAGCTCTTCTGGTACGGCATCGACAACCTCCAGGAGCTCGGCGTCTTGACCGATGAGTTCAACGCCCATGGTAGAGCCATGCTCGGCGACTCCAACCTCGAGGCCCGCCTCCGCCGCGCCGCCCAGACTTCGAGCCGCAACCTCAACCAGTCTTCCACCCCTGCCCAGGCCCGTGGCTTCTCTACGATGGCTCGCCGCCCGACATGGGCTCCGGCCGCTGCCGCCCTCTCCGGCAAGCGCACCTTTGCCACGTACACGACCACCAACCCCAACCCTCCCCTGGGCAAGAAGAACGCCTCCAACGACGTCCCCTCCCGCGTTGCCCTGATCGGTGCCCGCGGGTACACCGGCCAGGCTCTCATTGAGATGCTCAACGCCCATCCCAACATGGACCTCAGACACGTCTCGTCCCGTGAGCTCGCCGGCCAGAAGCTCGAGGGCTACACCAAGCGCGAGATCACCTACGAGAACCTGAGCCCCGACCAGGTCACCGAGCTCGAGAAGAAGGGCGCCATCGACTGCTGGGTCATGGCCCTCCCCAACGGTGTCTGCAAGCCCTACATCGAGGCCATCGCCGATGCCCGCAAGGCCGGCGCTGACCACCGCAGCGTCATCGTCGACCTCTCCGCCGACTACCGCTTCGACAACACCTGGACCTACGGTCTGCCCGAGTTGACCGGCCGCTCCGAGATCTACAAGGCCGACAAGATCTCCAACCCTGGCTGCTACGCCACCGCCGCCCAGCTCGGTATCGCGCCCTTGGTTGAGCACCTTGGCGGCTCCCCGTCCGTCTTCGGTATCTCCGGCTACTCAGGCGCCGGCACCAAGCCCTCCCCCAAGAACGACGTCAACCTGCTCAAGGACAACCTCATGCCTTACAGCTTGACGGATCACATCCACGAGCGTGAGATCAGCGCCAAGCTCGGCACCGATGTCGCCTTCTCCCCGCACGTCGCCTCCTGGTTCCGCGGTATCCAGGCCACCATCCACATTCCCCTCAACAAGACCATCACCTCGCGCGACATCCGCCAGATCTATCAGGACCGCTACGCCGGCGAGAAGCTCGTCAAGGTCATTGGCGACTCACCGCAGGTCAAGAACATTATGAACAAGCACGGTGTTGAGATTGGTGGCTTTGCTGTCCACAGCAGCGGCAAGCGCGTTGTTGTTTGCGCTACCATTGATAACCTGCTCAAGGGCGCGGCGACTCAATGTCTTCGTAAGTCAACCCTGGCGTCTTGAGATATTTGATGAAAGCACGTTTACTAATTTCTGACTACAGAGAACATGAACCTCGCCCTCGGCTACGCCGAGTACGAGGGTATTCCCACCATGTAAAGGGCACTGGCGTCCAATGATCAAGGAGCGGATTAGATTCACAAAAGGCTCGGCGCGGACACTCAAACTTATCTGGAGTCATAACCGGTTCAAAAAGCATCTTCCCATTTTACTTTCCCTTTTTTCCAAGTCTTGTTTCTCCTTGGCTTCTCTTTTCTGCGTGGTCTTGTTTCACTCTACCTCCAGTTCCCCCCTTTGGATACGATCGGGGGCTCTCAGACTTTTCTTTATTGTCATCCTGCTTCTTCGGGGGACCCCGGGGGCGGGTCGTTCGTTCCGTGGGGACCGTCTCGCATGACGTGAGTTGCGTATGTATGTATATACCTGGTTACGAGTTAAAAGAGGTAATTATACAGATTTAAAGCATTGCTTGAAGAAATATCGTGATGATAATGCATGTATGATCCTGTCGATGTGATTAGGTAGATGTCGTCTTCTGCCCACGACGTGTATTCTAATTGAGTACTATGTATTTCGTATCATTGATGTCTGCCCTCGGTATGGAGCTAGATGATAGGCCGCTCAGTTTAGGTAACGGTGTGGCATGTAGGATGGTTAACTTGAATGGATGGGCCGAAGCCCCCCGTGCGACTTCCACTTGCTCCCTACCAGTAAGTGACGCCCTCATTGCTTCTTCAGCATTCACTGCCTAGAAGCACTCGTGTTGTCACCGATAGGTGGGTGCAGAGGTGTGCAAAGGAGAGCTTACATTGCTCAGTCTATCGTAGGCAGAAGCCTCTATCTCGGGGAATCCTAGCAGCACTATCAAGAAAGCTTTTTATCGTCACGTCGTCACTCTCGCGCAGAATCTCCTTGTGAAGCCTTTGAAATGCCTTGTCTTCTTCACCGTAGAAGAGAGGCATATTGATGCCGAAGATGCCCATGAGACATTACGTGGCATCCTCGGCACGGGTGGTCTCGCGATGAGTTCTTGGAGGGTCCAACCCCGCGTAAACCAGCGACACTTGTCAAAGATTCTGCTGCCATCGATATCACTGTCGAAGTCGGCGTAGATATCAAGGTCAGATAACCAGGCATAACAGATAGCCGCGCGCCGGTACCGTTTGAACATTGAGTTGATGGCCTCGGTGAGCTCCGCACTGCTCGACTTATCGGTGCAGCATGTGTCAATCCAGGCGTCCGGGATCCATTCCTGGTTAGCTAGTTCGCAAGTGCTTAGAATTTTGACGAAGCCGGCCTTGCTAGTGGTATCGCTCCAAGTCGAGTACGTTGGATTCCCCATGTCCTGGGAGGATACTTCATCATCTCCCCATGTGTGATAGAGGATCGCGTAGGAAGGTATGTGACTGCCGGTAAAATCTTCGAGCTGGCGCGACCACATATCGATGAGCCACATTTGAGGGCGCGCGTGAGGGCTAATGATATTGATGGGGTGAAAGATGTGGTGAAGTTGAAATCGCACCGAACGGCATCAACTTGACATCAGTGGAGGTGATGTAAAGTACCTCACTACCAACTGTGCCTTCCGTCTCACGCTGCCACAACTGCGATTGGGCATTCACGTCCAACACAGCCCTGGGGAGCAGGAAAGCGCTTATCAGAATTCGACCCTCTTTCGTGCATGACATCTCACTCACAATGACACCCTGAACTTTTGCCAAGGACGATTAAAGCGTCAATCATCGCAGTATGCCACTCCAATTAAATGTAATTATGTGAGAAACAAGATGATTCTTCTTCTCGAGTATAATGTCTGCTCACCAGAGCTTCAAAGAATGAAAGTTGTTGTGAGACACTACGTTGTCTCTACTTACAGGTACGCAACAGCCAGACAGCCCAAGAACCCCATCATAGCAAACTTGAGTGAGACATCAAAGCTCCTCGGACTGGCCCCGGCCGGAGTGAAATTGGCAGTCGGCTTGACTCCGTCGACAAAGGGGGCATTGGCAGCTTGGACTGCTCCGGGAAAGGCAGCCGTTGAGGTTCCCGGGCTCAACTTGGGCGACGCTGGGTTGAGGACACTGTCATGTGTTAGTAAACCTGAAATATTGTGAGCTGGAAATAGAACAAGAAGAGGCTTACCTATCAATTACATGCATAACACCGTCGCTGGTGATGATATCCTTGATGGTAACCTTGGCAGAGTTGGCAAAGACTGTGGTATCCTCCTTCCGCAGCGAAACCTTTTCGCCCATCAAGCTCTTATATCCCATCTTGGTCGCCACGCCCGTGGTGAACCGGACCTGGTTCATGAGAACATGGTACTGTAGAATTCTAGAAAGGTCCGCAGGCTCCATCGACGCAACCGTAGCCCCTACAGCCTGGAACGCAGCGTTCGTCGGCGCAAAGACAGTCGCAGCCTGCAAAGAGTTGACACCATCGACCAGCCCAGCCTTGATCAGCGCGCCCGCCATGCTCGTGAGACCCGTATTCATAGCCGTGTCGGCAGGAGATCCGGGTAACGTCAAGACGGTGTCGATGATGTGCAGCACGCCGTTCTGGAAAGCGACGTCGGCCTTTGTGATGACGCTCATCTGCTTGTATCCGCTGAAAACCCTGCCCTGGTCACCCTTCCTGATGAGTTCGACTTTCTGGTTGCCCGTGACGTTGGCAGTGGGCATCTCGAGGAGAGTCTGGGCGAATTTGGGCTGTTCATAGAACATCGTGGCCGTGGTCTTGCCGCTGACGGCGTGGTAGCTAAGGAGGTCGGCGAGGAAGGTTGCGTTGGCCGCCTTTTGGGCAAACGTGGGGTCCGCCTGCATCATCTTCGCGAAGGCATCGTTGGATGGAGCGAGGATGGTGACGTCCTTGGCTTTGACGAGGGTCTGGTTGAGGGCTGGTACCATCGCCAGGAGTGCTGCTTGGTGTTAGTGGTTCCACTCTATTACCCATACACAGCCTATCCTATGGAAGATCATACAGGTCAGAGTACTCAAGGTATCGTTGTTGGTCTTGAGCACATCAGTGAGAGGTGGAGCCGCTGCCGCCAGTGCAGCAAAGGCGAGCGTGAGGAAGCTCGTCGGCTGCATTGTGCGGGAGCGGGCGAAGAGAAACGGGAAGCCAGCCCGGTGGTGGTGTTGAAGAAAAGAAAGGAAGGTTGAATACTTGGATTTTAGGTTCGAACCAGAACGACGATCTACGGGAACGAGCCGTCTAGTAATACTTATACTGACAAGTCTCAACCCAACCTTCCGGGTCCGAGAGGCGGGGGAGGCTTGTCTTGACACTTTTTGCCAAGGTCGGACGGTTCACCACCACATAGGATAATACTTTCGGCTTGTCATCTACAGCATTGCAATACGACTACCAAAATAAGCACCGGAGGTGGGTCTCTTATGGACCCGGCTATGTTTTGTGTCCTGATGCAACTTCATCATTCTTTGCTACCCTCGTAACGACCCGTTATCTGTGCAGGACGCGTGGATCCTTTGGTCGTGGGAGGACCCGCGGGAAGCAGGCTTGACACTTGTCTCCCGGCGCGCGGCCGTCCCGAAGCATAGCGGACCCATCAGCCTTACTACATCCCTTTTCACGATACCAGGGAAACGTGGAAGAGGAGATACAGAGGCTCTTGCGCCGGGAGAGAGGGGGGCCAAAACGTAGTGGGCGAATCAGAAGATGTTTGAACACATCCTGACCATCCATTTTCCCCTTCTACGGTGGCTGCTGTGTAAAGGTTGACGGGAAGTGGTGGTGGATTCTGTTGCTCTCATTCGTTCTAGGATAGCGGTGCGGCGGTAAGGAAAGGTGCTGTGCGGGAGATCGACGAGTAGAAGCGGCGGGATGACGGTGAAACATGCCTCAGAGCAACAGGCGGAAACGCATCCATGCGCAGTGGGGGGGCCCTTCTCAGACAGAGGCAGGGAAAGTTATTTTCAGGAAGGGCGAGGCGTGCCACGGTAGAGCCGCATCTTCGAGAAGGCTACCATAGAAACTGACAGAGATTAGGTTGAGCTGCACTGACTTATTAGAGATCATCATAAAGGTAGTGCCAAGTCACACCGGTGAGATTGACAGAGACCACGGAGTCTGTTCGTGTAAACTTGGAGAGGAACTTCATGATCTAAACCTGTAAAGACTGGAACCACTTGCCATGAAACCTAGCGGGAGAGACCGGAAAGATTCGAGATGCTTGAGAGGCTTGAGACAAGCACTGACAGGTTCCAAAATGGAAAACGATGCTGGGGGTTGAAGTTATTCGCGGATCGAAGCCCCGGGTGGAGATGGCCGGAGTGGGCCCGGTCGGGCGGTCCCTGGTGCAAAAAGATAGTGGACCGTGCTGCCTGCCTTACCTAAGGCCCAAGATCCAGGGATGACTCAGCTAAATTTGGTGCAATTCCCAGAAACTCCACTCCCTGACAGACATGCATCGCACCGCGCCGCACCGCCTGCAACTAGCTATTTTGTCTTGAATTCCACACTCCCGCGGACAACCAAGCCTGCATCCCCGGTCGCCTTGCCCGTCTTGCTGTAGCACAATGCACCGCAGCAATCTCATCTATTGCTCGCCGTGGTAGAGGTATGCTGGACTTCGGTTGACCGAGCGCATGGCTATCACGGCAGCGTCGGTAACTCTTTCGACAAAGCTTAAACACGTTCCGTGGCCAGCAGCAAGGATCGACCTTCCGCACGCAGGACGCTGGCTGTCGCCTCAAGTTGGAGGCTTGTTTGGTTTTGGCCCTTTCCTGCGCTGAACGTCGGTCTTTAGCTACAGCCGATGTCGAGGCCATGACCGCCACTAGTAGCTTGATGAATGGCGTGTTCGTACGGAAAGTAACAAGGTACTGATTGACACGGCGAGTTCTCAGCTTGATGAAATGAACTACTATATTTGGCGGTTCCTATACGCAGACGGCAGAAGGGGCCTCTTACCAAGGGCTACCTGCATAGTTGATTCCGGACGACATCCAAAGTTCCAACATCTAGTCGGTGATAGGCACGGAGGATATCGGAGGGAGATTGCGGGTTTCCTTGGCTTTTCACACATATTGCCTTGCTCTGGCGGTCTATTTACAGATCTTTGAATGCTCACTCCCCAGGAAGCAAAGGTGGTGTTGCAATAGGCGCCGACCTTTCATAACTTTCTCCCGCAACTCTTCTCGATTCATCGTGAGGCCTCACTGTCTTCAATCGCAACTCGAAATCTGTTGAGCGATTGGACTACGTTGCCAATGCACGTCGCATCCCCACGGGGTTTCTGGCTTCGCCCGCGTTTCCACCAAGCCCAGCCGTCGTATCGCAACCCACTCGAAACCCACCAAGACCTTGGCTGCTTTCTGGTGACCAAGTCACTATATATACTCATTTCCGACAAAGCTGCAGATTCGGTAGTGAAGATTCCGGGCCATCGGGGCGCGATATCACCAAGATCGACCGAGCAGGTTTCCTTCAGAGTTTCCATGAACGGCAAGACCTTTAAACGGGATGCCCGTCGCGTCGGATCTAGAGACCATCACGTGACGGTTTCTCAACTCTTGAGAATAGGCCGCTCTGAGATTCAAGTGAGTCTAGGATCACATCACTATGCCTTGCCCAACAAACAATGAACAACGCATCGCCCCCTCTCTGCTATGAAACGTCTTTTCTCTAGCCACAGTATCCGCTGCTTGTATCCTTGCCATCCAAGGTAAGCTCGTTTAATCAGCCATGATCCATCGCCTTCAATGCTAGGAACAAAAGTCCAATTGCTGGGCCAGTGCCACAATCCATGGCACTGCGCCACACCCTCAATATCTGAAAACACGTCATCCGCCCCCTTCCTCGCCCACGCCGCAGCCCGTGTTGCGCGTTCCCTTCCAGGCCGTTGAAAGACTGGAAAGTGTGTTCGCCTTCTTCATGGGGAGGCGCAATATTAAAGTTCAGAGACAGATCAGTGATGCGCGCCTATGTTGTCAAACGTGATCCAAAGAACCTTCTTCCTTTTTTACTTCATGCCTGTAAACCTCTAAGAATTCTCGAAAACTTGGAAGATCTTCTCTGAAACACGTTGCATCTGCATCGCCAAGAGAACATCGTCTTCACCAAGATGGACACCACGCAGGAACGGGAGCGTCACACGACGAGCTCCATTGCGGAGCAAGAGCTCTTCTTTGGCTCATCGCCATCAGGCCAAGGCCAGCCTCAGTCTGGGCGGCAGCAGCAGCAGCAATATCAGCCCCGATGGCACGATGACGCCCAAGACGACTCACCCGTCGAACCAAGGAGCGGAGTTCCGGCTGTGAATGTCATTCCGGCTACGCCCTCTACCCTTCGTTCAAACAGTGTACGCTCAAATCTCTCTTGGCGGGATAGGGATGCCGAGAGGCAGGCGGCGGCGGCCGGCGCGCTGCCCGAAGTTGAGGAGGAAGATAACATTTACGATCCGCCGAGCACTCATAGACCGGCAACACCGCCCACCCAGTCCAAGGTTTCTGCTCACCACACGGCGTCAACCTTTGACTCGCCGACTCAGACGAAAGTGGATGAGGATTATAATGTATCGCCCATGACCGAGCCTGCTATTTTACACAACGACACGGGATTCTCTCATGCAGACTCAGTTGACACTGCGGACGCTGAACGGTACTACGATGCGTCATACTCTCCTCAAAATGAGCACCCTTCTTCATTTGATAAAGGAAAAGCCGTTGAGACGCATCCGGAGCCCGCGGTACTTTATCACAACACTGAGCACTCAAACACCAATGAGCACCGTTCATCGATCGACAAGGGCAAAGCCGCAGAGGCGTACCCGGAGTATGAAGAACGGCCGCCCGCACCAAATCCCAGGCCAGTATCAGAAGTTCCCGACTTTTACGCTCAAGAACATGGTGGCTACGGTAGAGATCATGCGGTCCAGGAGCAAGAAGACCGCGACTATGCAATGGCCTTAGCACTTCAGGAAGAGGAAGAAGGCCAGTCACCGCCCCTTCCACAACGACACACCCAACCAGCATGGAACATTAACGGACCCCTCTCCTCCAATCCCTTCTCATCACCCGAAGATCAGGACCGCGCCCTCGCTGAGCGTCTCCAAGAAGAAGAAGAAAACGGGCCCCCGCCCCCCTTACCAGCCCGCCCTCACCCCAAAGCCGTGGCAGAACTCCTCTCTCAGAGTCAGGAACCTCCTCCATTCTCAAGGACGCCCTCCATAGAAGGCATCATGCCGCCTCCAAAGCGTCAGGGCTCCGACTTTGGCAACGACGACCCTTCAAACCCGATTCACTACAGCCGAGACCCCCACAAGCTCATCACCTACCTCGTTCCCTTCCCCAAGCCCTGGCTGGGCTCCAAGGCGCCGTCTGACGCCATCCCCACCCGCTTCCTCATCTACACACCCCCGCCTCCGCCTCTCCAGGCGCCGCCTGAGGGCGTGAAGGAGGGCGTTACCCACAAGGTGCAGCGGAAGTGGCAGACTGAGGTCAGACAGGCCAAGATGAGCGACGCAAAGACGACCAGCTGGGCGGGATTCAAAGCCAAGTGTACGCGCGGGGTGGATAAGGCTATGCAATATACCACCACAAGTAACTTGGATTACTTAGCTCGCGTTACGCCTCCGGCGAAGCCACCCTCAGCGATATCGCGCAAGCTTTCATTGAAGGGGAGGATGAAGAAGGACAAGAAGGACAAGAGCGCTTCAGGGGATGAGAAGGAGACCAAGAAGAGCCTCGATGAGAAGAAGCGTGAGAGTTCCGACGTCAAGGGGGACGATGCAGAAAAGCTCCTTCACGATGACGAAAAGAAGTCCTCCGAGGACAAGGATCTCGATGAGAGGGTGAGGGATGAGAAGTTGGCCGAGGAGAAGGGCGACAGGGAGGAAGAAGATTACTTCAAGTCGCAGCAAGTCGACAAGGATGAGCAGGACGAGCTCATAGAGGATGACCCGGCTCACACGTCTCATGAGACCAAGAAGACGGTCGGCGTAGAGGAGATTGTATTTGTGTACTCACCCTCGATGAACATGACCCCCGAGGCCATGAGGGAGGAATTCGTCAACTCGATGATGCGAACGAAGTCCAAGGCACAGCGCGACGCCGTCATCGCGACTGGTCTGCTTCCTGTTTCGCTGGCTATTGACTTGGTTATGATTGCCGTCTCTGGGCTCTTTGAGGTCAACGGTAAGTCTTCTTCACTCAACATCCAGCCTTTTGTGATCTACTTACTGACTCTCATATAGCTGTATGGGCATACTTCACGATCAAGGGCTCCAAGACGGCGCGCTCTGTCACCAAGCGTATTACTTCCTCCTCCAAGAAACCCGAGTCCATCGACCCCGAAAAATCAGAGGCCGAGTTGGCCAAGGAGGACAAGCTCCATCTCAGTTTCAAGCCGGCTAATCGCATCGACGTCTTGACGCGATACCTGGAGGCTGAGTGTCACCGCGTGGATTCGAGATTGTTCCCCCGATACACGTCTGCACCCACAGAAGTGTAAGTTCTTGCCCCCAACTTACCCACCAAACCTCAGTCCATCGGTGAAAGTAAAGCTAACATATGGATTCAGGGAATGCCTAGAGGCGATCGGCTGGTCTCCCGCTCTTACACGCGGTCAGAAGAACTGGGAAGACGAAGCGTGGGAGGTGAACGATGTCAAGGAGGATCTGAAGGTCGTGATGCACAAGGCCGCGAAGGAGTGGCGGAAGTGGTGTAATCGGTACGAGAAGAACCCGGAGAAGAGCTTGACCAAGTGAGAGCATGCGTTTGATTTAGAAGCGCTGCATGATTTGGAGCAAATACACGACATTCATTGTCTCTTCTGAGCTGGAGGTTTCATGATTCCTCTAGTTCGAGATTATCCACATCTTGACTGCCCCCACCACGAGACAGGCCTCGCCCTGCCATGACTTCGAGAGATTGACCCACAGTGAAATTTTCATGTGAACCCCATCGTGCACTCAGAACTCCGCTTCCTAGCCTGCGAGGTAAGAGTCCCATCTCGAGGCAAATTAGCAACAAATAATCCGATATGGTGTAGTGGCCAACATGATGCCCTCTCATCTCCGTGAGAGGTTAGGCATAGCCCCGAGTTCGATTCTCGGTTTCGGAAATTGAATCTCATCTTTTGCTTTTTGACCTATTTTACATAGATAGAATACTACCTAGAAGATCTTACTTGACCTTGCTTCCTCCCTTTGTGTCAATCCATGCATGGTTCCGTACCAAAGCGAGAATTCTCCAGTCTCATGACGCTGACCATCTTCAACCCTTGTTCAAAAGCGGGACTGCGTTCCGTTCTGCAATTCATCCATATACCTATGCCAAAGCAGCCTCAATACCTAGCTAGCTAATGCCAAATCTCAACTCAAATCAGTGCTCGACCTCAGTCTCCAAGGCGCTCCTCAAAGCTGCCTCGTTGCGGGGGGTGAAGGTGACCTTGTAGGAGCCTGGCGTAATAATCAGGTTGGTCAAATCAGCAGCGCCGGTGATGGGATCAGTGTCGATCTTGTCCGTCGATGACAGCTCGAAGCTGGCCAACATGCGGAGGAAAGTGATGTACAGCTCCCGGTTGGCCAGCATGGTTCCGGCACACATGCGGTAGCCCATGCCGTAGGTGAACATGGGTGCTTCGGGGTTCTCCAGCCAGCGCTCGGGGCGGAAGACCTCGGGATCGTGCCAGAGATCGCCATCTGAGGAAGAGTCAGCAAATAGTTTCATGAATTATTCACTTCCAAGTGGAGAGTGTAGACTGACCCATGTTGCAAGCCCAAGAGTTCAGGAAGACTACGGTGCCCTTTGGTACCAGCTTACCCTCGTACATGAACTCCTTGTTCGTGGCACGAGGCAATGAGAGGCGAAGGACAGTAAAGAATCTGAGTTTAAAAGTCAGTCAGAGTTGCAGGTCGTCGAGCATGTCATGTCCAAGTCGTACCTTAAGCATTCGCGCACCAACGCGCGAAGGTAGGGAATAGTCTGGTCATCGTGCGCATCACACAACGGGTTTCCCTCGTCGTAAGTCTCCCTAATCGCCTCAAACGCCTTCTGCTGAATCTCGGGGTGCGTCGCCAAGAACCCAATGCCCCACGTCGATACCGCAGTAAACGTCTCGAAGCCGGCAGAAAGCATCGTGAGACTGATCGATGTCAACTCGACCTTATTCAGCTTAGCCTCCTCGTCGAGCATAACGTTGGCCTGAATACAAGGCTCGTGCGTTCCGGTGCGAATCTTCTCCTCGAGGTCACCGTTGAGCTTGGACAGGTACTTGTCGCGGCGGATTCTCATCTCTACGGCGTGGCGCTTCCCTGCCGAGAAGGGGTTGTAGCGGAGGAGGGGGATGTAGTCCTGCATGTTGTCCGTGACGCTCCTCGTGCGGCTGATCTCGCCCTCGACAGTCGTGATTTCCTTGAAGAGTCCGTCGTCGTGGCTGGGGAATCGCATGCCCCAGTTCAGTGTGACTGCCAGCGACAAGCTGAGTCTCTGGACCAGGGGCAAGGGGTCAACGGTGACTTTGCCTGCTTTGCCGTAGTTGAGAGCATCTTTGAGGAAGTCTCTGGTCTCAAGATCCAGGTGGGGGATGTAAGTCTCAATGGACGGGCGGTTGAGAGCGGATGCTGCGCCCTTTCTTCTCCTCTTAAGAGACTCATTGTAGGGAGATGTGCCAATGGTGGTACCGGCAGTATTAGCAACAATCTATAGCATGGATATTAGAGATCCCATCTTGAATGCGCTTTAATAGTGATGCAAACCTTGTGGAAAGTATAGAGCTCTGGCCGGGAAGCAGTCGCTTGAGAGTTGTTTCCAAACATGACCTTGGCCGCGGCGGCAGTGTTCACAACCAAGACCGGGAGGTTGCCGAGCTGGACCTGATAAACGGCACCAAACTCCTTTGCCCAATCCTTGTACACCTGCGAGGCATTACCGCCGAGCTGGTGCAGATTTCCTATGACGGGGAGTCCCTTTGGGCCATGCCAAGCGGATAGACGGGCTTTCGATCTGACAACCTCATTTGCTATGAAGTACACTAACACGGCGACACCGAGAAATTTGGCGAGAAACTCGGTTGGTCGGTGAGTTGCCTCGTGGACGAGGCCTTGTACGAGTTCTGCGACGAGCATGATGGGCAGACTGCTGTTGGTGAGAGGGATCGTTGACTTTGTTGGTATTAATGGCAACGACAGACTAGATGAGCAAAATCATTTATAATGTAAGATAACTCATTGGGCGGAAATCTCACAGTAGATTTCACAGTTCCCCGCGATTTGTCTTGTCCTTGGCCTGGGCCAAATCGCGGGGTCCCGAGGACATGGTTTGGCGTCGGAATGGCAGTTCCAAATTCCGCCCCCGCGTCCCGGCGTTGCGCGGAGGCCGCACAGGTCACACTATGACGTGGGATTGGACGGAGTAAGGTAGTTCGGGGTGGAAACAGGCAGGCATTAGTCGGAATCATGTTTTATAGTCAATTGGCTTTCATGCGTTCCGCAGAATGAGCAAGCTGTAAGGCGAGGAACTTGGTGAGAACTGGTCGTGAGTGAGCCGGGATCCTGAATGTTCATCGCCGGCTTCAGACTCTCAGCCCGAATCGCATGTTACACAAGTTCGTCAATTATTAGAAATGCATGTCATTTGCTTGAGTTGTTGCAGCAGCCTTGTTGTCAATTAGTTATTGCCAACATCATGCGAATCACTACTAGTATGGTGGTTAAGTATGGCAAGCTTCAAAGGAGTCGACGAATACACTAGCGTTCACTGGATTCTGATTTATAAGGATGTCGAGAGGTTGCATGGTTCGTAATACATCAGGTCATTTTATAGCATATCGACAAATAAGTGTGACACACCCATGGAGGTGTTCATATCATCCACGAGAAACGAATCCTCTGGCCCTCGCTCTGGATCAAGGCCGTCACCGTCAGTACCCAGAACAGGTAAAAGAATCCCAAAATCTCCCCCGCCATCTATCGAGTTGAAAAAGTCGTTCAGCTCCTGCGCCATCTGAGCCTCGGTGAAAGGCTCACCCGAGCCTGCTGGCCATGTGTCGAGCTCCGGTGCGCGCAAACCATCATCGACAGCTGTCGGCACGCTTCCAGGTGGGATGTCCATACCTCCAGATGAGGTGGGTGGTGTGACTAGCGCGTGACCATGCTGCGTACTAGGCTCCCTGGTCTCCCTCGACTGGGGAGCGTTTAGTCCCAGCTTTCGCCAAGCGAGCCGTAGGTCGCTTATTCTCCTCCACAGCCGGCTAGAGACATACGATCGAGCACTTAGACCTCTGATCAAGTCCAGTGCGGTATGGAATTCATCGCGGACTGAAGCGCCGTGTTCCATTGGCGACAGGGCTACCACTAGGAAGATGACTCCCAGAGCTGAGACAAGGAAATGGTTGAAACACATTTGTTGATTTTGGTAGATGTCTGTTGACTTGTTGAGAGAGTCAAGCATCTGGATGGTGTCCTTGGCCAGGTTGACAAGTGACTGGACCTTGGACTTGTTGGACTTGAGACTGGATGTTGAGTGGAGGAATGGTTGAAGCAGAAGGATCTTCATCTGGTTGGCTCGCAGGTGAAGCAGAACCTGCAGCCGTTGAAGACCTCTAGACGTTGTAGAGTTCGTATTGGGGCTCGCCGTCTGCTCGTTTGAGGAAAGCCTCAAATCTTCCGGGAGGTCTTCATACCACTGATCTATGCGGTACAACAGGTAGGAGATTTCGTCGTCTCGAATGGCGCCCGTGGCTCTCGCCGAGTTGTACGATGTCGCCCAAACTTTGTCGCCAATTCGGCTGTACTCAACCATGGCTCTGAGATACGGAACATCTTGATCCTGCAGTTGAGAAGGTCAATACTTGTCTCTCTCACATTCGCACTTAATCGTTGCGTGACTCACTGGCTCTGGTAATTGCTGGTCAACATCGAAGTTGTGCATCACGAAAGGCAGTCCTGCGCCAAAGCCCCAACGCCGGTCTAATGTGTAGACACACCAGAATAGCCGCATAGCCATCTTACGTTTTCCAGCATCCTTGAAAGTTTTGCTGATGGTTGCTGATTGATGAAGTCCCATTTCCAAACACCATCGGGCAACAATGCCGACAAGTCTCCAGGCTTGCAAATCGTCGCCAGTCATGAAGCTGTAAACCGCCTGAAGGCTTTTGTTAGCAAGCTTGTATAAGCTAGTCCAACTGTGGGCGCCACTTACGAGCAAGATGTAGAGCATAGTCGACTTAATGCTCGCCGATTCCCATAGCTTGTCATGTGATGACTTCCTCACATCGAGGAATAGGGATCTGCCAAGCTGACTTGAGCCTCCCGCTTCTACGGTCAGGGCTGTGGATAGCACCATCTTGACCAAGCTCAGATCCTGAGGATCAATAATTGTCGGTCCTGGGATTGCAGCAAAGGCGAATCCAAGCCGAGAACCGCTGTTCATAGCATGGTAAAGGCTTCGAACTCGTTCGGTAAGCCACCCGATGTCGAGAAAGGGGTACTGAATTCCAATCTCTTCTTCATACACATTGCACAGCCGAACAGCTTCTTCTTCGTTGATCAGCCACAAAGGATCTATTGACCCGACGTCTAACCCAAAGGCTGTTTGGATAGATGGTGAAGGTGGGCGAGTTGGATTGACAGATCCAGGCATACCGCCGGATTCGTGATCGGCGGTGCCGATACCGCGTGCTCGTAGATGTGTTCTTGCAAGACTGATGTTAAAAGTGTAACTAGCTGATGGTTGAGGCTCGTCTTGGCTAGCGGAGGATTCAACGTCCACGACAATGGGGCCAGGTTGCAGTGCCGGGTCCACCACTTGGTCATCTGGATTGTCCAATGAGACAGGGAGATCTTGGATCACTGTTGGTGCAACCTCAGAATGTAGAGGGCTTGACTGATTTTCCGACGGTTGCTGGGACTGGTGCCGGCGTAGCTGGTCAAGGCCTCCTTGCAAAGAAGCGACTTGATCCCGTAGGGATTGAATGGCTTGTGCATCGGTATCACTACTAAGTTAGTCAATAACATAAAGTACCGTGTCCATATCGAGCTATAGACTTACGCGCTATTTCCTCGGTCTTTGCGTGGTTTCTTCGAGGCTGGGTATGCACCTGAGGCTGTTAGTCTTCCTCGCTCCGCTCCGGCATTGTGTGGAATCGATCAACCCACAAGTCAATGCTTGACGAGCGCAACGGAAACAAGGGCTCTTGCCATTGCACTTGCTCTTTCTTTTCCGGCACTCAAAGCTGCAAGGTTTTCGAAACGTAATCAGTACTCCGTACAGCCCAGCAACCAACGTCTGCTTACACCGGAATCCCGAATATGGGTCTTCTTACCAGGCCTTGGAAATGTATTTCCCTCGAGTGGTCCGGGCCTTTGGAGCACTCGGAATTCCGCTCTTCTGAGAACCGGGGGATCCGGCTTGCGGGCCGTCGCCGCCGCCGACCGAGCTGGGAGATTCTGGAGAATCCATGTTCCAATTGAAAGTGAAAATAATAGCACGTGATCGCCTTCCGCTCTCTTCTTTTCTTCGTTCTTTTTCCTGGGACCTGCTTCTTTGAGCGAAGCAGTCGAATGATAATCGAACGATAAAAGAGGTCGAGGGAAAAGGGGCGGAATTTGAGAGGTAGGGTTTCCGGGGGGTTTTGAAGGATCTTGGCTGGACATTAACCCCCGCCACCCCGCAAACTAAAGGCGCTAGATCTCTGGGGTAAGGTGGCTTTCAGTGGAGATTGATCACTATCCGTCAAAGCCGGCATCACAGCCGAAATCCTTCCCGGCATGCGTTTACCATTTGGCTAATCAGGATGCTATGATTGATCCCTCAGTCTCCAGGTCTTGTTCCACAGGGAGACACAGACTCAGAAATTGGAGTTTCTTTACTGGATGGTCGTATGGGGACGGAGATAAGTGCAGGAACCCATATGACTCGGTTGCTAGCCGGACTAAGCTTGGAAGGGATGGATAGTCCCGTGCTAAACAGTTGCGGAATGGCGGCGTCCGCAGGTTTCACCTCACTAAAAACTCTTGCGACTTGAAAGCCGCAATATGGCTCTTTTCGTACCTAAGTATTCCTCAGATTTCGTTGAGCGCATCAGATATACGTGTAGCTTAACACTGGAATAATAATACATCCACAAAGACACAAGTCTCGCTCGCAGGTTGGTCGATCCAATCGTGAAGAACTTCCCATGCAAACAAAGGCGTGAACAGCTTGTCATGGGTATGTACACTTTCTGCAACGTCCTGTCAATGCCACGTGTAACTCCTAAAGGGCTTTCCAAACATTACTCTCGTCCAAATCGAGGAGATCTGATACCATGGGCAGGCGCGGATCGAAGGTTCTTCTTAACGATCGAATGTCATCGGTGTCCAAAATGCCTCTGTTAAGGTGGGATGGCGGGGTTCTTGGCGGAATTTCCGATGGTTCCTAACACGCAGAGCTAGGTCGGAATTCGGAAAAAGTTCCGCTGCTGCGCTGACTGGTGTCCTCCGCTAAAGTTGTTTTCTTGTAAGAGCGCCCCTCGTGTAAAACATTGGCAACGGCTGCTTTCCATCATGATGCCATGATATGGATCAATGCCTGGCATTCGAGCGTGTCTCACGAAAATCGGGCCTTGCGCTTACAGTTCTGTCGCTTATAATCCTATCGTAGGACATAGTTAAAATCGATACTGCCCGCAGTAACGGTTATGTCCGTTCCCAGATCGCAAAGGGCCCCCAAATGCAGAATTGGCGCAGGCAGCTGAATCTTCGTTCTTATCAAGTTTTCTTTACTGATGCAATCTGAATTACGGAACGAGAAACTCCTGATCAATATACATTTCTACTGTGTTTATCGAATTCCTCGTGCTGTCTTGAGTCTTATCTTGTCTGGTCGGGTTCTTCGGTAACTTAGTAGTGATAAGTAGTAGCCGACTATGAAAAGCGAAGTTTAAACGCCATCTTGGAACACGAGACAAACTCATGCGAAGAATTTGGAGAATAACTCCAAATTATTAGCATACTGACGCGAAATAAGCAAGCCAAGATTGAATGGTTTACTGGCGAGGCTTCGATAGATCTGTGCAAGAATGGGGTTGTAGTAGTGTATCATCAGTGAGCAACCTCGACTGTGAAAGAGGGTCCGAAGATACAGTGAGGTCTGGCGCCACGGATCTCAATACCGAAGTTACACAGTGGACGTCTAGGCCAACAGCGAAAAAAAGACCGTCCGCATCTCGCACAGATCACAAATTTCCAAAGGACTACAAAAGAAACATCGAAAAGTCCACTGCTGCAAGATTAGTTTCACCTGCGACTATTTTGTTGTGATTTGAAGAGTCCATTCAGTCGAGGATGTACACATTTGTCCCAGGACAACCTGGCGGATCTCCGGTATTACGAATCGCCCAATCCGGAGGGCGGCGCCCATGAAGCTTCAGTGAAGCAGGTGGAGCACCACAACAAGATAAGGTCGTGTTCTTACACTTGGTACATTATCATCACTCACAAGGCCTCAGTATGAACGAGAAATCGCCTACCCTCTGTGTCCCAGCTAGGATCTCCAAATTGAAGTTGTACATCGTGAAAGACATTCACACCCCGCGGTTCGACCCCAAGTTCCCCCGCTCGCGCGATAAGACAGTTTAAGCTGGCTTGAAGATGCCTTCAAAAGTATAAATCCTCCTCAACCGAGACACCATAAACCCTTCTCACTCTCCGTGATCAGTTTGACCTGTCCCTACGACCTGATAACATAGCTGAACCTTTCGAAAAAATTCAGACGACCATGGGCAAAAAGAGAGTTCTCATCAGTTATGATGTCGACGTTGATGCTGTCTCAGGCTGGCTGGGCTCCTACGGCGGCGACAACTCGCCCAATGACATCAGCAGAGGTTCGTTACTGGAGTTGCCCACTCCAAAGCTCGGGCGAGGCTTCTATAAGAGAATCTTCAACCTCATGTGGCAATCGTTGATAATAACTATTGCGACAGGAATATTTGCAGGCACCGTTGGTACTCAGAGGATGCTCAAGCTGTTCGAAAAGTACAACATCAAGACGACGTGGTTCATTCCTGGCCACAGCCTCGAAACGTTTCCAGATGATATGGCTGCTGTCAGAGATGCGGGACATGAGATCGGCCTGCATGGCTACTCACACGAAAACCCGACCGACATGACGATTGAGCAACAACAAGATGTACTAGACAAGACTTACAGGATGTTGAACGACTTCTGCGACGGCAAACCACCGAGAGGATGTGTCGCACCTTGGTATGACTGTATCCGATGTTTTGATAGAATGTGCGGTCCCTAACTAGCAGCTAGGTGGGAGACCAGTGCGGAAGGCGCTCAGCTTCTCCTCGATTACGGCATCGACTACGACCACAGCTTGGCACATCATGACTGCCAGGCCTACTTCCTCAACACAGGTGAATCCTGGACCAAGATCGATTACTCTCAGAAGGCTGAGACCTGGATGCAACCTCTCGTTCGGGGCAAGAACACGGGACTAGTCGAAATCCCATCCAATTGGTATATCGACGACCTGCCCCCGATGATGTTCATCAAGTCGGCACCCAACAGCCACGGCTTCGTCAATGCGCGTGAAGTTGAAGATATCTGGCGTGATCACTTCGAATACTTTTATCGCGAGTACGACGAATTCATCTTCCTCATCTCATGTCACCCAGATGTCTCAGGGAGACCTCATGCTATCTTAATGCACGAAAGGTATGATACAATCATTCGGCCTTGGAACAGAATTTGACGGCTTATCGGTTACTGACGACTTCTGAGGCTGATTGAACACTTGAAGAGCCATGAAGGTGTTGAGTTTGTGACGATGGCTGAGATGGCCGATGAGTTCAGGCTTAAGAACACGCTGGCTTCAGGAGCGTTGATGCCCGCCGCACCTGGCTTGGTCCTGCGGAAATAGTGCTTCGTTAACTTATGTTGAGTCAACTCGGTTCACATTCTGATCTTTCCTTCTTAAAGTTATGTATTATGAAGCGGCTAGGCTGCTGCGAGCTCTGCAAGCTGGGTGCGTAGGGGTAACGTTGTGGGAGTTGAGGCTTCTGTTTGGAGTTCGGATGTCGTAGGTGATCTGTGGCACGATCTTCATGTAGAGCTTCGCTATTCTGACATGGAAAGACCGCGGAAAATTGAAACGTGATATCTTAGGGTTGTTCTTGGTCACTGTGTATCGTTTGGAATGACGATGCTGTCTTTTCCAATGGTTAAACATTGCGGTGAATTCGGTTGATCGGGGCAAAGCAAACCGAGCGCTTGTTCAAATACACGAAAAACCTCCTCATTGCAATTCGTGGACACACCACTCCATTGATCTCTTCAGGCCACATTTCTCAACCCAAAAACGCGGGGTTGACATTTTCACTTTGCTTCGCTGAGCTCTGCCATCAACGGTATCGTTTCGAAGTTGAATATTCCACAAAATGAGCCTTTCGGCATCGTTTGCGGCGGACTCCGCATGGCCGCTATGGGACACCGAACCTGTCGAGGGGGCATTCGAACTCAATCTTCCACAAGGGACCATCGATCAAGGAGTCGTCAGAGCAGTCTCAAGACCATGGGTGTTTGGCTATAAACCGACAACGAAGCCCAACGGGCGCGCGGTGCTCATTCTGGGCGGCGGCGGTTACATTGAGCTCATGGTTGGCCGCGAAGGTGTCGCCGTCGCACGCTGGCTCGCTTCCCTTGGCTTCGAGGCCTTCGTACTTGTGCACCGATTCCCGACAGCCGAAACAGGACCTCAAGCTCCAGTCGACGATGCCAGACAGGCGTTGCGTTTGATCGAAGAAAAGAAGGCGGCGCCGGCGGGTTTGGCAGTATGCGGCCTGTCCTCTGGCGGACACCTTGCGTCCGCGTTGCTAGCCGAGTACCCGGCATCGTGGGCGTCTTCTTCCGGGGCACCGGTACCGAAGCCGGAGTTTGCCATTATCGGATACGGACCTATCTCTACCAATGCTAAGGGGCACACCATCGTTCCCAACAAGGCGCCTCTCGACCCGCCGGCGAAACAGGAGCTTTACGATGTCGTCATCCCCGATCAGCAGATTTTGCGCCCGGCGCCGCCGACTTTCATCGTGTATTCTGCCAGCGATCCCGTGGTGCCTGTAGTAAACGCATACCGGCTTGCGCAGGGGTTGCAAGCAGCGGATGGATCTGTCGAGCTCCACGTTTTTGCTGACGCGCCCCACGGCTTTGCTTTGGACACTGAAGGATTGCCGGTTTCGAAATGGCCGTCTCTGGCTGAGGCGTGGTTACGGCAGAAAGGATATCTGGCATAATTGAGTGAGAGACAGTACAATACCAACTTCTACAGTCTATTCAGACTATTACCTCCTTATTGTACTGTGAAGTTTGCGGGAGATCAAACCGCGGTGAGACGAACATTTGGTAAACTCAATGGGTGTGTACTGTAATCAGTGACCCCCGCCGCTAAACGAAGTTGCATCAGGCACCCAATTACCCCCCAACCACCAGCCATCGAAGGATCACGCAGTCATCTTTAAGCGCCCGTTACGCGCCTACTCGTGCCAGTTTGGAACTGCCACCAGAAAAAATGGGAGCTGAAATCAGAGTGTCGGAAACTAATGTAAGGCTCCCGGAGTTTGCCCCTAGGTTGACACAAATCTAACAAGGTTCTTTCAGTATTGAGGGTTTATATGCCCGTGGTCATATTGAAATACCAGCCATGGTTAGAGTTCTGGCTCGGAGAACCATGGGCTGTACTGTTTATATACCTAGATAAGTATCGACATCGCCCGACTGTAACAGGCGATCGCAGAATTGTTGATGTCACTTGACGCAACCAGTCTTCGGCACTCTTGACGGTGCAACGTCTTTCCAGGATCGTCATCAAGGGATGAATAACACCTTCAGAGAAAAGCCTTCTGCCTTCATTCAATTCGTGGTAGGACCTGTTTCTCTGCTACTTTCAAGATGGCGCCGAGGTCGGAGTATTCGCAGTCTTCGACAAACATCCGAGGTCTTTTTGATGAGGATTTTACGGAGAACAACAAGAATGCTTTTGTCGTTGGAACACAACCACTTCTCCAACGGGACGTTGAGCTTGATAGCTTCCTAGGGAAGACGTCCGTTAGCGGCGAGGACAGAAGTGCAGACGATACTTCCAGTCACGCAGCAGCTTGGTGTCCAGCATGGCTTCGATCAGGGACATTGTTAACTTTCACCGCTTTCTTTCTTCTCTTCGGCGCTTCCCTCCTTGCGATGTTTCAGTTCTCTCAGCAGAATAATGGGTTGGTCACCACACGGCAGAGCTTCGTTTATTTGTGGCGGTTTGGCCCAACTGCAAGTAAGTGAAACCAGCGAAGACTTGAAGTTCAAACATTTAATGTATAATCTTCAAGTCCTTACTCTATTGTCCATCATTTGGTCTAGAGTTGAATTACAGGCTATCCGGTACATGCCTTGGATCGCTTACCGCGATAACCCCTCGATCGGCAAGGATGGATACTCCCTCGACTATACGGCCATGTTATCGCCCTCGATTCTTTATGAATCCTTGCGGAGAAGACACTTTCTTGTCTTCATCATCGCTGTGGTGTCTCTTCTAATGAAGATCCAGATTGTTCTTGCCCCCAGTTTATGCAGCCTGGTCAGCTTCCAGGCTGAACAGCCCGTCGAGGTTCGTGTGCTCAACTCATTCAACGTCAGCACTCCAGCGATGTCAAACAGAGAGACGAGTGCATACTACATTGCAAAAGCACTGCAGAATTTTGAAATGAAGCTACCATTTGGCATTACCGAGAAGGGAGCTTATCAGACATTCTCGTTTCGTCAGGGCTCTGGACGAGGGACAGAAACAGAACCGATCACAGTTACTGTCGATGGGTACTTTGCAGAGATGCAATGCCTGAAGCTTAGGAACTACTCGCATACGGACCTCAAGGAAACAGGTCCTGCCAGAAGCTACTATGCTTTCAACGCCAGTCTTTTGTTCGAGGGTTGTGATCAGCCAGTTTCAGTCACCACCGATCGAATGATGTGGATCAATTCCAGTCCTAATGACATGACGTTGCAGAGTAGTTGGAATGTCAACAACCTAATTGATGAGCCAAAGCCCTGCTCGAATTTGCCGCAACAACACAACCAATCTTTGTACTACGCAACTCGTATCGGGCCGTCAGCAAAAAATACGTCACATCCTGCTGTTCTCAATTTTGCGGCGATTTTGTGTTCCTCAACGGCCTGGGTAACCCCAGTGGAGATAGTCGACGACGGTGTGAGCCCGAATATGACGGTAATACCGGGCGGATCCAGAACAACAGTCAACGCGGATCTTTGGTCCATGCTGGGGAGCTCCATCCCCGAGACATCTGGTCTTTGGGGTGGCTCAGGGACCGGTGTGATTTTTGGACCGATCATTACAAATTTCCAGTTCAACGGCAAAGGAACGAACAATGACACTGATCCATTATTGTTCACCAATGAAGTTCTTTATGACGCGGTCATGAACACAAGCACTATCCTGGCCCCTTTGATTGGCCACTACCGTCTACGAGAAGAAAGTGTTTCCCAAGCAACCGGGAAAGCAATTGTTACCATCGAGAGACTGGTTATCAACCAGTGGGTTTCACTGTTGATGACAGCGCTGTTCTTCCTACTTGCTATCCTGACCTTGGTCGCCCTACTTCGCTACAGGAACAGGATGTCAGTATGGTATAGAGATCCCGCTACAATTCTCGGCAATATGCTCTTCTTCCGCGACAACATGGGTCTATCGAACAATGGCATGGAATCTCAGTTGCGTAACTTCGATAAGGAATGGAGCTCTTGCGATTTTACCCCTTTACTACTGAGGACGTGGACACGAGTGCCGATCTCTATCTTCATTCTTGGGATAATCGGTGGACTATACTACACCTTGGGCATTTCCGAAACACAAGAAGGGCTTGCCTATATAGACGCTGATGGGTACCTACATTTGCTTTGGACATCAGTTCCAGCGCTGGTAATGCTTTGTGTTGCTTTGTACGTCGGCTGCTGCGACTCCGCATATCGAGGGTTAGCGACACTTTCATGCCTGTCTCCGAGACCGTGCAGCGCACGACTACTTGATATGTCGTTTCTCGATATGATGGGACTGAGGGCATTATACTGGTCTATCCGAAAGCGTGTTTGGGCAGTCAGCCTGTCACAATTGCTCATCTTCCTCTGCGGGTTTCTTACAACTCTGGCTTCGGTTATGTTTACCGTAGACCCGATTCCTAGCTCCACGAATATCCAGCTACGACAGACAACATGGTTCGGATTCCGCCAGATGACGTTGAATGATGCTGGGTCCTTCACAGCCACGCGAAATTCGTTGAGCAGCCTACTTCTGCGCAAGGGCGATGGCGCTCTAACCTACCCGCGGAACACCTACGATGATCTCCTGTTCCCGATCCTTGACGGACTGGAAGGAACAGAGGTTTCTCCAAACATTTCTTTCCAGCTCAGTGTTCCGGCTGCCAAACTGGCCCCGATCTGCGCCAAGTTGCCTGCCAGTACCTACAACATCACGTTCCAGAATTACACCGAGGAGGACAAATTCTTCGAAGTCCATATGGTTGAGTCGTTCGATTGCCCCAATGGAAATCGAGGGCAGCTTACGGGCATTATCTCTATGAGTGCTGCTACGAACCGGCTCGGCCATTCATACTTCTCGGACATCCTCGAATCACCGGAAAATACGTATTCTATCAACGGTCTTTGTAAACTTGGGCTGAACATGAGTGCTCTTGACTACATACACTCCCCATTTCGGTTCCAGACTTACGTTTGGGGGGAGTTCAACAAAGACAAAAACGATCTCGATCACCTTTCTATCTGGAGATGTAACTACACCTGGGTTGAATTGAGCACCAAGGTGTCATTATCCATGGAGTCAGACAGTATATACATCCTCGACCCCGAAAGACCGCCGGAACCCGATTTATCAGCGACGAAGCTCTGGGATCCTCCATTTGACGTCCCTCACTTCGACTATCAATTCATCAACTTTCAAGCGGGTGATGCGTTCCCAAGCGTTGGCCTCAACGAACCCCTCGCTGGATCAATGCAAAGGCAATTCACAGTCTTGATGGAGCCATACGGTCAACTACCACTCAGCGCATTGGGTGACCCTAGTCAGGAAAGCAACGTTCTCGATGGCCTCAAACATAACTTGGGGTTCATTGGTGCTCAACTCGCCAACTTAGAGAATCGCTTTAGCGTCACTGACTACGGGGTACCTTAGCGGAAGACCGTGGTCATTTGATATGGAGGTGAAAGGTTTGGCACCTGATGGTTTCCATAGCATGAAATCTATGGCTGCACTGCTTCATGGCTCGAATATCTCAAGCCACATGCACCTACCACAGAGTGTTCATCTGCTATCAAAGGGCGACCTCTATAGTCGCATAGATGATTTGAGCTTCCGAATGAGTTGGTTTCAGAGAACCATAGATCAAGCTAAATACTTCACTATTGGGATCTTAGGTGACGAAGAATTTATGTACATGGGTAAAGAAATGAGCATAAAGAGTGCAATATGAAGGCCTTGTTGTGTCGAGGGGAAAGGCGAGACTGCACCTTGGAAGAGCTTAGTGCGTGAGTAACTGGTATGACGGAGGAAGCTTTATCTTAGTAGAGGTTGACAAATTGCAATACCCAGCACAGGAACCCAGGACATTTCGGTATCGCATCTTCAAAAAGAGAAAGTGCTACGAAGAAATGAACAATCGAGCCGCTGTTGGAACACTTGTTCAGACGATCTGTGGGGAGGGTTTTATGGCATTGTAAGAGCATGTCTCAACCGCCCAGTCTTCCGGCCAACAGTTGCTCGTGATATGATATGTTTTGAACTTTCCGACCTCCATGAGCAGATTGGACTATTGTTTCTTGTGGTTGCCAGTGGTTGCCTCTCATCACCGTGCCGTGCCTGTCACCGGCGAGCAATGCGAACGGATCGACCCCTACGGCAGCACGGCATCGGCCCGCACATACTGCTGCCGTCTTCGGTATCGGGTTTTCGTATTTTCAGCATTTCTTTCGTCCCATCTTCATCACTGCCGCGAATGGATTACTCATTTTGGTCAGTGTTCAACAGGGAACTGCTGCTGTCGGCCTGCCATCTAGCTTGTGTCAGCCTCGGTCAGACGTCAATTGAAAGCTTACTGGTTTCCCATTTCTACAGGTTTTGAAACACCACACGAAACCATGCGAGCCCCGACACTCTAATACGAATACTGTTCAGCCCCAATTACCTCCTCATGTAAGGGTTTCTTTGTGTGCCAGATCCTTGATCTGTGCTGTAGCGGCGATTTGTATTTGTTGGTGTGGACTCATGTCAGAAACTGCAATCCCAAAGTATCGCCGCTGGATATTTGTCCATTTACATCGTCGTGGAAGTAACGACATCACGACTTCTTTCACACCTCTTATCCTTCACATCAGTAGTAATCTGGTCAGGTCTCAAAGTCAGACATTTGCGCGTGCTGGCCACAATTTCCGAACTCCTTACTACTCGCGCCATTTATCATCGGAACGCCTATTCACTACCGTCAAGATGGCGATTCCGGAACAGGGCATGGTTATGATCGTGGTGGGGGCGATATTGATGTTCCTCAACACCTTCTTCGTCGGTCTGCGAATGTACACTCGGATCTTTATCACGAAGCATGTCCGACCCAATGACTATCTACTACTCACGGCTCTGGTTCGTATCCCAACTCGCAGTGTATGGATTCGTCTTGTCTAACGCGATGTTTACAGGCCGCATTTGCAGCTCTTTATGCTCTCTTGATTCTAGGCGTCCAGGGTGGAATTGGTGGCAGCATCCTTCAGGCGACGCTACCCGGGATCGCTAGCGCCCTCAAAGTACTCTTTTTCCTGGAAATTATTTACGTTGTTCTTACTTCCGCAATGAAAGGAAGCATTGCTTTGACCTTCATTCGGCTGTCGCGTTCGAGGATCCTGACTAAACTCTTTTGGGTATCAATTGGCTTAGACGTGGCCATCAGCCTTGCCTTCATCATCTACTTGTTGGTCCAGTGCCAGCCGATTGATTTCGCATGGAGAATGCTGGATGCGGATGCAAGGGGACACTGCCTGCCACTCACTGGTCAGCTCTATATGGGATATGCGCTGTCCATTGTAACGGCAACTCTGGATGGTCTTTTGATGATTTCACCGTGGCTCATGATGAGAGGCCGCAACCTGAACTCAAGGTTGAAGATGTACATCTACGGCATCTTCGGATTGGGAATTCTGTGAGTTTTATCTCGAGGGGCTCATGAAGCCGTTGCTGACAAGATTGCTAGCGCAACGATTGCGAATATCATTCGCCTTGTGGCACTGGTCAAACTCAAGGGCTCAAAGGACCAACTTGGTATGTGGTGATGTCTCCAGTCTGGCTGATGTAAACTAACTGTGGTCACAGTCGACGCAGCCCCCGTATTCAACTGGTCTGCTATCGAGGTCAGCATCGGTATTATCATTGCTGGATTGATCGAACTTGGCCCACTTGCCGCCAAGTACAACATCAAGGGCTTCGAGTCCTACGTCGGCGACGACACCGAAATGCTTACAAAGCCAATCACTCACGAATCAAGGGTGGAAGATTATGAAATGGAAACACGAAAGATGTAATGATGAGACGAGTACAGTACAGGGTGCGCAGAGAGCAAGTGACGGGGTGATGATGGAAAGTCTCAAGGCAGTATTCTCTGGCAGAATACCTTTTGGCCGCCATGCTCAAATATAGGATGCAGACCTAATGAGGGCAGTACTTGGCTTCTGACTAACGATTACATGTTACCATGGTCTTGATAATAATACAATTCCAAACTTCCCGCCTTAATATGTGGACGATACACACGTTTCTCAATGGCATTAGTTCAGCGAGATTCAGGATTCAAAGTGCTTCGGTCTGTTTCCGCTACCGCTCTTCTAAAAACCTTCACCCAGGAACTTTACTTGATACAAACACTTGGCTGACTCCTAACTCAAGGTAGTTAGGCTGGAAGAAAGTCGCCCACACACCAATCATTAGGGTGCACAGTAATCCGTCACACGGTATGAAGAGCACTAGGCACGCCTTTTTCTCTTTTCATGTCCAACTAAAACCGGAGGTTCTAGGCAGGCACACTCAATACTGGGAGATAATTGGCAAAATCAACGAGCGACGGATGCGGCGCGGAGCAAGGCTGTGTTGTCAGACGATTGGGGGGCGGGGCGATTTGTGAAGACTCACACCGGAGACACTCCCAAAGAGGAATTTTCTTCTGTGTTAGCATCAAGCCGACAAAGTCGTAGGATCGCCAATAAGGAGTCTCTCCACCACACCCAAATGTCCCATCTCGTCACTCTCGTCTCTCGTTGGCTTCTCAAAAGTTAACAAGTATTAGCCCAGTAGGGCTGACATTGCCCAAAATGGCGTCAAGATACATGGCTGTGGAAAGGCCGTATGACCTCGAAAAGAGGCAGCATCAAGGCGGAAGGATTGGCCCCCAGAGCCAGCCCGACCGAAGATGGAAGATGGCGGACAACAACGTTCTCCTTGAGGCCATATAAATCAAAGAGCAGTCTCGCCTCCTGTTCGACTTGCAGTGATACTAGGCCTCGGAAACCAACCTGTTCTTTCACACAAAGAGGTCACTTTTGCTCAGTCTTGCTGTCAGGCTGCCCCTCTATTGAAACATAATTTGTCATAATCTCTTGGGAATCTTGAGTCTTCTCTCTGCAATGCGTGACTACGAAAAGCTCACGAGAGACGAAGATCTCGAATCGGCAAAAGACGAACGTCTTCTATATGAAGATGAAATCCTGCCCGTTCACTTCATAGACCAAGCGGCAATTGTTCGCAAGATCGTCTTCAACTACACCTTTCGCTACGATAAAGTACTCGACGCAAAAAAGCTTCACGAAAGTCTTGTCCAACTCGTGCATACGCCTGGGTGGCGTAAAGTTGGAGGTCGTCTACGTGCCAATGTAAGTCATGATGTTCAACTTGAACACCAAAAAGTTGTTTTCTTGCCAGTGTTGACTATTGCGTAGAGCGAGGGAAAGCTCGAGATCCATGTACCACGCACTTTCAACGAGACACGTCCGGCTGTGAGATTCTCTCACGTCGATCACCTCAACACTAACATCGATTCTCACCCTCTTGCATCGAGACTTCCCAAATCAACCGGCTCTACGCCATCTATACAGGAGGGTAGCCATGCCTTCAAGTCTTTCGCTGCGCCTGTTGATCTGCCCAAGAGCACCGACCATTATTTGAAGAGCGACGAGCCCTTGTTGTGTCTTCAGGTTACATCTTTTGCAGACTCTACACTAGTAGGGCTCACCTATCCGCACTCACTCGCCGATGCCATGGGCATATCAGAGTTGCTCAAAGCATGGTCAAACATCATAGTGGGCAAGAGTCATTTGGTGAAGCCTCTCCAGGGCACTTATCGAGACGTGCTTGACTGGGCAGGGACAAAGCTCGACAAGGAAGCCTCGCAGAGAAAGTTCGCTCTAGAAAGTCAGCAAACCCGTGGCTTGGCTTTGATTTCATTCATTGCCCGATATGTATGGGATATTGCGACTCGTCGGACAGTGCAGTCCCGACACATCTATCTGCCCGCCAACTATCTGAGGCATCTGCGTCAAGGAGTCGAGCAGGAGCTCAAGGAAACACATGGAGGGGTGGCTCCTTTCGTCAGCGACGGGGATCTCATCACAGCTTGGGGTTCTCGCCTTGTAATGTCGTCAAGACCATGGAAGAGGTGCAGTGCAGTAATATGCAACGTATTCGATATTCGACGGCGTTTGGAGAACACGTTTGCTCCCGAAGGCCCTTACCTACAAAACTTGATCCTGCCAGCAACAACTGTCCTGTCCAGACAGGAGGCTGCCAGCGCCACGACGGCACAAATTGCTCAACATCTGCGCCAAGCAATCACAGAGCAGACTGGCGACGTGCAGACTCGAAGTCTCCTGCGTCTCGCACGTAAGTGGTTCGCAGCTCTAGGCACGATGCCCTTATTTGCGCGGTGGGACTCCCGAGTGATTGCCTGCTCCAACTGGACCAAGGCAAGATTCTTGGACGCCGCCGATATCAGCTCTGCTGCCTCGGGCGACGTTGGCGAAGACAATCCCTGCACTGGAGTGGTGGGGGACTCTGCGGCGGATGCGGCGCAAGATCATGTCAGACCAGTCATGTTCTGGGGCGCCACCATGAACGCAGATGACAAGACGCGCGACGCTTTTATGATCTACGGCAAGGACGAATCAGGAAATTACTGGGTTCAGGGGTTTTTGAGAAAAGAAAGCTGGGCACTGATTGAGGAGGAATTTCAACGCTTCGGAAAGGAGTCGAAGGAATCTATCTGACTTGGGTCATATCTTATCGGCGTGAGACTGAGCCACTGTAAGATACGAGCTGGCAGGAAAGTGTACTAAATAATTCCATGTACCCACCCTGCTCGAATCTTGGTGCTCAAGTTTCGCTCTTCCCGTCATTATTAGGGCTGCATATGCAGGATATGACTGACATTTGGAGGCAACAACAACGACATGTCAAGTCCTCTGAATCAACACGGGAAGAGAGAACTACGTGCCAGAATAACATCGCAATTGGCCCGGCTGAAGATAAGAAGTGCTGCCAACAATTGCATAACTGCACATGGGCGGCATAGCTACGCACGTAAACACGGCCGTAAGGCGCATTCGACCCTTTAGGCATCGATGGGCTCATCGCCCCCACGCGCTGTTCCCATGACCATAGAATCAAATGAAATTCGAATGTTCACTTTCGGGAAGCAAGTTGCCCGCCGACATTGGCATTTCCAAAATATGAGCAAGCCACCAGACGCCTCCAAAGTCCAACGGGACCACATGCAACTATCTTTGCCTAGCACTCTAGCAGCCTGTCTTTAGCAGCTTGGGTGTCCTGTACAAAACTAACTCTGGCATGGATTCTTGGTCTGCATCCTCCTCCTGACGAATCACCTCCAATCACACTCAAGAATTTAGGCCTTGCAAAGACTTCAATCTCCGTACTGTATGCATCAAGGAGCAATAGTCCAAACATTTCCATGAGCAGCATTCCTCCGTGTCATTGCTTTTAGTAAGTGAGACTCTTCTTTGCTTCCGTTACAACTTACGGTTTCTAACGGCGAATGAAGCAGCCCCGAATACGGTCAGGATACTCGGCCTGGCCCATCGAGGCGTTAGACATCACCTCGTCAGCATTACTCTTCTGCTTTGACGTCAACTAACATATTTAATGATACTCGCCCAGGAATCAATGAGATATACGGTAGAGTCAGACTGCAGCTTCCCCTACGTTGTTCCAAGGGACGTGACGCAGATCTTTGCCTTTCCTGGTAAACGGAACTTGGGTCATGCAGAATTCTGACTCTGCGCCGGCGAGGCCTGGATCCGATACGCCGGTACTCAATAAAACATTTTTCAAAATGCCCTGCGGTAACTGGACATCCGTGCACATCCATTCCGGGCAGACGTTGAAGAGTTGAGACGGTGAGATCGACAACTCTGGGAATGGGTGTCTCAACGCATTCGGCAGAGCTAATCCCCAGATCGCCAAGATCTGCTAAATCTTCAAGGATCCTGTGAACCCCAGCCTACTGTAAAAAGAAAGCTACAGGCCGAATGCGTTACCTAAATCTTAGTGCCGAGAACTTTGACAACTACCTATGGAAGTGATAGTAGGAGCAAAATTCAACGTTCGCCGCATGGAGCGTTCGGGGGTTCTTAGGCTTTTGTCACTTCTCATAGAACTCTAGTTGTGTCTCAATTATTCTATACTCCCAGCTGAAAACCAGCGCTAGGACGAGTCTCCGACATCACGTTGCGATCGATGTTCCTGTTGTATACTTCGTAATGACTGGATGAGGATGATGGCGGGTTGCAATGGACAAGATCCTTCCGACTGCCGGCCCCTTGCTGTTCGATGCAGAGATGCACTCGAAATGGAGCCCTTGCGGCTGTGTAGATCTTTCTCTAAAATTCAAGGTGGACACATCTGCTCGGAATGAGAAGGAGAATGTCAATGTTTGCTTCGTCCCCTGCGCTCTGACATGCTCTTCAGAGCCTCAATAGAGGAGATTTCTATTTGCTTGGGTATACATGAGTGCAGGAGTAGTCGAATAGGTGACTGGGATACTCTTACTATTCCTTGCGCGGTCTTCGGCATGATGGTGGGAGTAAAACGCCAGTACGTGGAATGAAGGCAAGGGACAAGACTGTTGCTGTGTGGAGTAAGCTTCATCACACGGTATGATGCTGGAATTGAAAAATCATAATGATTAGAGAGACTGCTATGGACCGACGTAGATCATCGACAACTCCGTCATCTTGACACTTTACCGCCGAAACGTTAAGGAACACAGTCCATGCAGGGATGAGTCGATGACCCTCATTCCATACGATCTGAGAGACAAGCGGAGCATCTACTGGTGATTTTTGAGTCCTTTCAATGCGAATGTATGGGGATAGTATCTCTTGAACCAGCCCTCTGAAGGTAGGATTGAAGTGTATAAAAAGCGTTGCTTGTCCCTCCTCACAAGACTTCTTTTCCCTTCATCATCACACTCAGCTAGCACATCTCATCTCATCATCTTCTATTTACTCTCAAGTAATCCTCATCCTTTCTAATCAGCATCTTCTACCACTTCCAAAACGACCTTCAAGTCAACCTCAATCTTCTCAAAATGCAGTTCTCCGCCGCCGCCATCACTGCCATTGCCATGGCCCTCACCGTCACCGCCGCACCCGGCACCACTGCTCCGGTCAAGAGGACCCTCGACACGCTCACCTACGGTGAAGCCCAGAACGTCTGCGGTGAGAACCTCAGCGTCAGCTGCTGCAACCAGGCCAGCGCCGACACCAATGTCAACGACAACTCCGGATCTGGAATCCTCTCCGGTATCCTGGGCGGCGTCCTCGGAAACGGCGGCTTGAAGCTTCTCGACGGATGCTCCTCCATTGGAGGCGGAAGTGAGGATTCTCTGGTATACCGTCATTTCTGTCGAATACTAACAGCCACTAGTTGCCAATGACCTCTTGAACAGCAAGTGCAAGCAGAATGTTGCCTGCTGCAAGTCCGATGGCAACACCGTAAGTTTTGACTGAGTAATACATGATATGCCACAGAATTTGGCTAACTCTTTTCACTTTAGGCTTCTGGTCTCGTTGCTGTTCAGCTTCCTTGCATCCCCATCTCTGGCCTTTTGTAAGAGAATTCGAAGGTCTCTCTCTTCAGTTTCATGGTTGGATAACTTTCTGGGACTAAGGGGTTAGCTCGCTGAGACACATGTTGAAGGAATAGGGTGGTTGTAAGAGTTCAAGACAAAAGAATGGGTTCGATTCGCGATCAGGGGTTTTATCTGCTACTTTAGCTTTCAAAGGCTTTCAAATATACTTGTTTGCTTCCCAACACTTGCTTAAAATGATTCTGGAGCTCGGCGAGAATAACAACTTCTGGGCAAGTTCAAGTGCAGGATAGATAGTCATTCTCGATACTGAGGTTAAGAAGCCCATATTGATGGTTTGAAATTTCTGCATATATCTTTTTGACAGCAGAGATATCACTGAGATCCGGTGGGCTGAATCCTCCACGGCCTGAACGTGCTTATAGGTAAGACATCAGTAGTTCTGAGAATCATACATCAGTACTAACATGGTGTATCGGATTTTACGAAGTTTTGGCCATATCAGAAACGATGACTCTAGACTACGCATCCATACACCAGAGAATGGTATGTTCAAGACCACGATCTATGGGGGTAGATTGTTGGAGAACGATTCGAGTTCTTCGTGTATTAAATGGTGGTTGCATGACTAAGCGGGTTCGTCGGAATGTCGAAGAGACCTTCACCCAACCGACGAATGAATACAACCATATTGCTAACTCAAGCAACCTTTGAACTGGGTCCAAAGTCCCATTAAAGCCTTGCCAAAATTAAGCCCGGTAGACTTTGTGGGGTGCGTCGGGTGCGGAGGTCGGGACAGGCAACAATGCCGTCGCTAAGGATAGTCGAGTTGATCTCCCAGGCGAGGAGCACGCCTATCTCCTAAGTCCCCGGACACGATCACCGCTACCTTTGTCTCGTGTTATAAGATGTACTGAGGACCACCTTTGATACTGATTTCAGAAGAGCTGTCAACTCTTACTATCTCAGATCCGAAACCAGACCATTCAAATCCAACATTTGCACCATGAAGCCTTTAAACTCCCGAATCTCCCAAGATGGTTATCACTGGATCTCAAAAGCAATCGACACTTTGGATCCCGAAGTAGACTACGAGAATATATGGCGTCTGACATCAAGCTATCAGCTTTCAGACTTCGCCAATAACTTGGTCTACACCCTCACTTTCCCCAACTTTGTCATCCCTATGCATGGAGCAGAAGTGGTATGGCGCTCTGACGGCGGCAAAGTCGTCCATAAAGCCGTCGACCGAGTCGAAAAGACGGAGCACTACAACATGGCATGGTGGTACTACGGTCCTAGTGACCAACGTTGCCGCAACGCTGTTGAGAGAATCAATCAGCTACACGCTGGCCTCGCAGGGCAGTATCCTGGAAGGTTTTCTCACAACGAGGACTACGTCTACACACTCACCTTCAGCGCCGTGTTGATGCATCGTCTGAGGATACGGCTCGGCTTCTCTGGCTTCACAGAAAAGCAAAAGATTGCTGCTCACCACTTCTGGCGGGATATGGGTCCTCTATTCCAGGTCGAAGGCAAAGGCACTGTGAAGGACTACCCAGCAGACTTTGATGGGTGTATCGCTTTCTGCGAGGCGTACGAGCATTCTCCCCGAGAGTATAACGAGAAAGCTCGATATATCGGTCTCTCTATCTTCAACCTCTTTGCCTATCGATACTTTCCCCCTGGCCTGCGATGGTTCGGCATGGCGTTTCCCCGGACGCTGTCTCTGCCAACGACGCTGAGCGCATTCCGTATCGAGCCGGCCAACCCCGTGCTAGCAGCCATCATCATCTTCATCGTCAGAATGGTGTTCCTCGTCACGGATGTTTTGTTACCCGATCCCAAAATTCCATTCTTCGAAAGGTTGGAGACGCTTCCGGAGATGGAGGCACGAAAGCGAAAAGAGGAGACTAGGGCCTTGGACAAGTCCTTTGAGCAGTTCATCATGTCTCAATTGAGCGGCCCTAGCTGTCCGTTTAGCGCAAAATTGCAATAGATATCCCAAATTAAGAGCTTCGTACCAAAGATCAGTTTGGCAAAAATAATCAATGACTCTGACGATACTTCTCTATCATCTACCAGAGAACAATGACCATCTAAGCCTCGCTCTAAGGCTTTATTGTCTCCTTCTTGAGCCAATCTCGCCATTCTTGGTCAGCAAGAATATGTCTAACTCTAGCTTCAAGCCATTCTGTATTTCCCCAGAAGCCCCAAGATGCCTGGAAGCGGCACCAATCTACCAAGGCAGTCTCCCAGTGACGCATAAACTGATCCCAATCATAATCATCGGGTCCCTTCCCTGGTGGTTTCTGGCTCAGGAGGGTGGTCCAATACTGCTTCAGAATAGCTCTCTCGCCCTTGCCCATGGCCAACTGATCCGGTATTTCTTCGTAGTGGGTGAGCAACTCAACGGGTACCGAACAGGTGAACAGCTTGGCAAGATCGCAGCTGCCAACCCCCAGTCCGGCGTACTGGAAGTCGAAGAAAGCCACCTTATCACCAGCTTTAGTTGTGAAGAGGTTCTCAGACTTGACGTCGCCGTGGATGTATGTCTCAAAGGGCCTGCCGGAGGGTGTGAGGAAGCTGGCAACTAGCTCGGCAATTGAGGAAGATGAACCCTCGACGGGGTCACAGAATGCCGAAGACCATTCGGAATAGTCATCTCGGCATAGCGACCCGTATTCCTTCCGTCTGGTAGCGAGATATGTGTAACCTCCGTTCAACCATATCTTGGGCTCGGCGACACCATGACCAGCCTCCCTTCGTTTCGCTTCTTCAAGCGGGGGTAGCACAAATTGCCCAAGGTCATCTGGCAACGATGTCCAAGAGATGCTGTGATACTTCGCCAGCCAGTCCAGCGCAGCATTGACCTGCTTGCGGTTGAGAACCAGTCTCTTTTCACCGGCCACAGGAAACTCTGGTCGCAGATCCGTGATGATGGTGGCAGTGAGACCCTCAAGTTCTTTCTTGCGGGGTTTGCTCTCCATGTCTAAAGTGGAAGCGAGTCCCTTTGCGACAGCGACATCATCTGATAGCTTTGGTGCTATCTCTTGATAGAAATATTGCTCGACCTCGTAGCTCAACATCTTGCGCAGGTGGCCCTCATCTGTTCCCTTTGCGCGTGGCGGTGAGATGAGCTTGATGATGAGGCGATATGTTCCATCCTCTTCTGAGCGTATCGGGAGCGGCTTTTGGTCCGAATTGGCGGCACCATTAGTGTCGGCAAGCTTTGCAGTCAGGGCACAGATGTGGCCGTAGCCTGCCCAAAGCGATTGAAGCTCAGTGAGGGAGACGAGTTCGAGACCCAGCCATGAGAGCATGATTTCGGCGACACGACGAGGCTGCTGGAGGGACGCCATGGTGATGGAAAGCGTGGCAGCCGCAAGGACAAGTTGAGTGTTATCGATGATGATCCCCGACAACGGTGCCTGAACGATGAGATGAGTAAATTTAGATGAGAGTTGATGATATTGAGTGAGCGCCACGTCCATTTCGAGAATGTTTCCCAGGTGGGTCCCGACGACTTCGCTCAGTCTCAAGCTGCCGTGAGGTGTGAAAGAAGTCTGCAATAGCTACGCGAGCATCTGGAATTAGGAAAAATAGAAAGGTTTCGGAAACATAAATCCACAAGCAGAATTTTCAACTCGTCAAAAGTGAATTATCGATCACCTATTAATATCTCATGCAAGTCCTGGCTCGGCCTTCATCAGCCGTACGTTGACCATACTACCGCAGCTGGCGCCATTTGGCAACACCTGGGTGAAAATCCGAGCACAAACATGTCACTCATCGTCATCGTAAACTTGCTCACTCCCACGATCTCACCATAAGACCTACCGTTCACCGGTCAAGGCATCATACTGGGAAGAACAGTCGGAAAGCGCACAACACGTGCTAGTCTGACATAATCTCTGCAATCTGCCTTAGGGCCATCAAGGTGTCTTGCAGCCCCACCGCAAGGGGTTCCTACTAAAGGCGGACTTCAAGACGCGGCGAAGACCTCTCGTATCAAAGCAAATCTTCGATAGAACATCATCTAAACAAAATCAGCTGTCTTTCATACCAAAAAAAAATGGGCCGAACACAACCATCAGTTGGGCAGCCACCGGCGGCATTTCGGAAAGCCGCCCGAGCCAAGAAAGCCAAGGTCACCTTGAACCAGCTGATTCCGTCGCTCCTCTCTACGCACCCACGGGCTCGTCGCGGAATCGACTCGGCTGAGCTTATCACTGAGCCAAAGCCAGCGGCAAAAGAGACCCGACCCCTCAAGACAGAAGGCGCCGATGTTCCGGAGACCAATGGGGCACTTCATATCAGACTTCAAGTAGCCGAAACTCTCACAGCCGCTCACGCATTAGTGACCAAGGACGCTGGGACAGATCGCCCGACAGACGTAAGCAACAAGGAAACACGGGTCGCAATTCTCAACATGGCCTCACCTCTCACGCCTGGTGGTGGCTTCGTCAACGGAGCCGGTAGTCAGGAAGAGTCGTTATGCATGCGGACTACGCTGCTGCCATCTCTTAAAGATGAGTACTACCGTCTGCCGGAGCTCGGTGCTGTTTATACCCCAGATGTGTTGGTTTTCCGAGATGGAGATGCGGACGACGTGTTGGAGAAAAAAGATCGTTGGTTCGTGGATTGCGTCAGCGCTGCCATGTTGCGAAATCCGGAAATTGAGCGAGACGAGGATACTGGCTTCAGCCACTACGTGCAAGAAAGAGATAGGCAACTCATCCTGGAAAAAATGAAGATTGTGCTGCGGATATGCCAGCTAAAAGGTATCAAGAAGATCGTGCTCGGTGCTTGGGGATGTGGCGCCTACGGAAATCCAGTCGCCGAAGTGGCCAAGGCGTGGAAGAAGGCACTGCTACCGAAAAACGACGGAAAAGGGAAAAGGAAGGGGCACAAAGAGACGTGGAGCGGGATCGAAGAAGTCGTCTTCGCCATCAAGGATACTGGCATGGCCGATGCCTTCGAAGAGGCTTTCGGAAAGGGCATTGAGAGAGACGTAGAAGCTGAGGTGGATGAATCCGATGAGGAGATTGATATCGCTCAAAAGAATAAGGAGGAGCTTCAAGCAAGGATTGCCGAGTTAAAGCAGCGCATCGATGCCACACCGAATCCGCAAGTCAAGACGGGTCTCAACTCAATTCTTGCTGGATTAATAAGCCAACTGCCTGCTGATTCGGAAAATAGCACCGACGACGACGAAGATGGAGAAGGGGGGGCAGAGGATGACAGCGGCGACAGCGACACAGATTCTGAGCAAGCATAGATCTAGGCATAATGACTGGATGATCTAGTAACTGGAATCATTATTTTCCTTTCAGAGCATGTTGAGTGTCAAAATGCCCTCTATAGGACTGGTTTCCAGAGAGCAAAGATTGGACATTGACACTACGCAAACGTCAGATCAGGGCCGAGGTGTCATCCGCCATGGGCCCGGAAAGCTTCTGCGACTAGCCTTAATTCTAATCGGTTTTCACAACCTCGGGTAGAAGGCCCCCTTCCCCTGCTGAATAGTTTTGTCGATATAACCGATGAACCGATAATCGAGTCCCGGCCGAGGCCAATATGGCGAAGTGCAAGGCGGCTGTGATCGGATGTCTGATTGCGTTACCTGGTTTGGTTAATGTGGCACTTTTTCTCCCAGCTCCCGCCAGCCCGACTACTTTGACGATGTATTTCCCTTGAGAGCACCACCAGCGTCATGAGAGTGACGATCCTAGAAATAGTTCAAGACCCAAGTCGGGATTGCGTTCTCACTTGCATAGGGTTGTTCCCGGTAGTCATGAATGGAACCGAACAACCTATGGAGCCCTTTTTTTGTCCTTGATTGTCCGGGAGTCAACTTATTTCACGACTTCGTAAACCGAAAGGAACTAAATGGAAACTTGGTAATCTGCAAATCTTCGCCATGCAGCTTCTTATTGACAACTATAGTCTCTAGAGCCTAGCTCAGGTCACGATTTCTAGCAGAGATCCTTCATCTTCTACAAGTTGTGAACGGTGCTGTTCCTAGTCCACCTACGGAACGTCTTTCCGTAGTAGTAAAATATTGCTCCACAAGCACAGAAAAACACGGTCAACGCCATGTTGGTCATGAAGGCCGGTATAAAACTGTTCACGTCAGTATATGTCATCGGCCCAGCGCGAGTGACTTGACTAACCCTGCCTCGATCGTCCAAGGGGTGATGAATTTGCCCATGCCGTATCCCCAAACGTTCTTGTTAACCGTGATGGCAACCATAAGAGGACCAGTCACTGGCTTGTAGCAGTCGATGGCGTAGGTGCTAGCAATACTGGGTAAAGCAGCTACCTGAATGCCCGCGCTTGCGTAGCCGAGGACTACAATGATAGGCCAGGACCAGTGATTCTGATACCCAACCGCCGTGATAATGTTGCCAAACACCATGATTATGACGAAGGGAATCATGGCGGGGAGACGCATCTCAGGCTCGCGGATGCCGTTGTTTCGAGCCGTCGCACGTGCGGATACCCAATCACTGAAGGGGCCAGCGGTGACTAGTCCGATCAGCGCACCGACAAGAACAGCTAGGTTGGTAAAGCCTGCAAGAGTCAATTTCTGACAATGATGCTAGAATGCCGATACGAGTTTAGAGGCTTACCAATGGACTGCGAACTCATGTTATAAGGGGGTGCAGCGAAGACTTGAGACTGCGTGAGGTTAAGAATGAGGAAGTTGCTGCAGCTCCAGCTCACAACAAACGACGCAAATACCACAATGGGGAATCCAAAGAGCTTCCAGGGAGTCCAGAGGTCGAACCAAATGGTCTTGAGGGGCGAAGAGTTGCGCTGGAACAGGTACCACTGCTGTTTCGAGGGTGTTCCCTTGCCAAGGTACGGGTCCATGTCTGTTGTTCGAGTTTGGTTCAATGTCTCCTCGGCAACCTCAATCGTGACAGCGTCTTGGGCTGGCTGAGAACGAAGCCATCTTGTCTCTGGGAAGCCAAAGAAGGCATAGACAATGGAGGCGGCCGTAAGCGCAACGTTGAGCCACCAAAAGTTCTGCCATCCAACATGATCCGCCATCGGGCCCGCAACAACTGGTGCAATCTGAGAAGATTAGTCAGGAATCCTGGCTGTTGCTGTTTATGATAGACTGACCATCAAAGATCCCATATACACAACCCAGTATAGCGTATTCCAGCGGCCACGATCATGCAGAAAGTAAATATCAGCAATGACTTGCGGTTGCAGAGTCTCCGAAGGGCCAGCGCCGATACCGTTGAGTCTGCAATACTGTCAATACAAATATCGATTTCATTAGTGGGTAAAGAAGCGGCACATACACGCAAGCACCCATGAACGAGCTATATGTTGTAGCTTTCGCTCGAAGGACATGGGATGCAAGGCAGACTAGCTGAGAAACAATAAAGACGGGGCGTCGACCGAATGAGGAAGAAATTGGAGCCCTACCAAATGTTAGCAATGGCCTCGAAAGTTTCTCTTGCCATCTCACCAGATAAAGTTGCTGAAGCCAAGTAACAAAATTGTGACTCCCGTGAACTGAATGACGTCCTCAAGATTGCTGTTGTAGTCTCGGATGAGGTATGGAAACATAGACGCAAGTGACAATGGGGCAAAGCCTTGCGAGAAGGTCATCAAAGAGACCGCGCCCAATGTAGACCACTTCCAAGACGCTTTCCAATTCAGAGGATCGTGCGGATCCTGGGATGGTTGAGGGACGAGAACCACTGTAGAATGTTCGCTCTTGATGAGATGATGCTTCAAAACATCCGCCATGACCTCGGTGCCAGGCACCACCTCGATATGGAGCTCATGTTCAATCTCCTCGCGGGTCTAGAATAATGATATCAGCGGCAGTTCGTTTACGAGACGCGGTGGACTTGCTGTCTTCTCCGGATCTTTCGACATGGTTTCGTATTTCTGGCTAGCAATTTTGCGTCTCGGATAGTGATGCAATCAAAAGTCACAGTGGTGAAGGAGATCAGTTGCTGTAACATCGGAGCGAGGAGGTGGGCAATAAATGTAGACATCAGCGTGGCCACATCGACCGATACAGTCGAATTACCGACGCGATCTGCGACATCAACCTGTCGGCGGTATAACTACGCGTCTAGTGTTACCATGATCCTGGGTCGACCAACCTCAAACATTCGGCATGTCGTCGCGGCAGCTGCCCATGCTCAGATACCAAAAGCCGAACCACTAGGTTGAACTCTATGAGCTCTCCCCACGCGACGGCAGGGGGTAAGAATGCGGGGAAAGCTGGAGAGAGGCCTAGATGGGGTATGGTGAACTTCAGCTCATCTGACAGGCTCTCACGAAATCTATCACTGGAGCTAAGGTCAAGCAGCCAACCCAGTGTTACATGGGGTTGGCCAATCATCTCGTCACCGTCTTTGAGGAGGGTGTGCCGACAGCTTAGCAGCAGTCCTATACATCCAAATCGGCACCATGTTGCCGGCATGAAGACAGGGAATATCACACCCGATTGCCAGCATTTCTTTGGAAGGAGACTCATCATTCCGTGGGAAAAAGCCCGCGCACTTCTTGGCGATTGCTGCGGTACCAGTTGATATGCTCATCCGCGCAGCACGTCTGTGGGCCAAGATCAAGCTTTGATAAGACCGCGGCTCCCTTAAACCTCACGAGGACAGCTTCTTGATCACCGTTTCACTCTGAATCTACGTTGCAAGGAAATAAGCGCGCGGAGAGTCCCATTGCAGAACACCTTGAACTTTGCCGAGAAACCTCCGCTTGAGGAAAGGTGAAGACCGTTCTCAATTAGTCTAGTTACTCCACGTGCCCAGGCAAACATGGCCAAGCAAAGATTTCTAGTCTGTCGTTTTCGGGTGCCGACGCTAAGGTGCCGACAGAAATTCGATGCGCCGACACACCATGATCTATTGAGAAGCCCTTCACATCATCCGAGCGCAGCTTGATGGATATTTCGAAGTGCCGAAAGGAGTGCCTTGATAATCAAGTGCGACCAAGAGCCTAGACCAGACCAGTAATGTGTTGTGAATTTCTCTGGGTAATGGCAGAGCATGCTCAGATTGAAAGTCAGAGAAAGAAAGGGGGAGAATAATGACTCAGTATATGCCATTAGCTCCATTAATAAACTAGCGCGTTGCGGTCATGGATACGTGCGAAGCTCTTGCTTTGAGGCCTTCGGAGTGTTAAAGCTCGCTGCATGTAATGGGTTACTCAATCCAGGCATGGTCCGCCTGACATATCTCGGTACATGGCTCAGGAGACTGCTCGCTTCCTTGTCTCCCAGATGGCACCGAAGTCAAGTTATGTTAGGTGGGTGCCGTGTGAAATCGAGGCCGGACCTCATATCCTCGAATCCGATCGAAAATACCACCCTTAAAGACGCCAGTCCGTGATTACCGTAGATGCGTGATCCAATCGGAACATAGTTATGCCCATAGCTCCATATGCATGCAACGACATTTTACATCCTAGACAGCTTGACAAATCTAAACCGAGGAGACTACCTGACCATGGCTGGCTCTCCCGTCTTCTTGGGATGCACTACTGAGACGTTCTTTCAGTACATGTAGTTTCAGCACTCTTCTGACCAATGTATCATGACCCATCACCTCCCGGGATCCTCTAATTAGGTAGCTTATTTCTTCTTTGTCGGATTGGCATGTGTGCCAAGTTTACGTGCATTCAATTCCGGGATATATACTTGAACGCGCGAGGGACCAGGGGTTGTGGCCGATGCCCCTAGGCCTTGGATCGGTGCTCCTAGTTGTCGGCACCGTTTAGTCATTGACGGTCAGCTGATACTTTAGCCCCTCTCTGGCTGGGTCTTTTCCAGTCCGTCACTGCGAAGGTTCGTACGTTCACATGCATTGACAAAGTATGGTTGATGTGGTGCTGGATCGTTGCCGGCACTTGCATCTTTCACAGGAGGTCCCTAACTCACTGGAAGCAAGCATCGTGCAGTCATAGGCATAGATAGCGGGTATTAATCTCTTCCTCCTCCATGATGGTATGTGTTTAGTTGAATAATTATCGTGGAAAATTCGCATAAGAGTTCTCAATGAACGAGATTCGCTCAGAGCATGAACGTATGTGGGCTGTAGTGACAACTAACACACCAGCCATCTGGACTGTGCGAGGTGCCCTATTCTCAATGCATGCGGGGCCTAATTACAGACCATACTCCTGCACTTTGGTTGGTCTCTAGTAGCAGGGTGCTGCCTTAGAAGTTTA
Organism: Colletotrichum godetiae; assembly: GCF_030913485.1. Taxonomy (NCBI): domain Eukaryota; kingdom Fungi; phylum Ascomycota; class Sordariomycetes; order Glomerellales; family Glomerellaceae; genus Colletotrichum; species Colletotrichum godetiae. The sequence continues at coordinate 603,349 of NW_026851249.1, read as the reverse complement.
GTCGGATTCACAAAGTTCAGAGTACTCAGAAACCACCTGCTAGCTGCGCATGGGCTCTTTACGATGAAGGAATTATACCCCATCATTTCGTCTTCATCTATGTCTGGGCTATAGATGCCCTTGTTCTGCGACAATTGGCATCGCAAGATTCTGGGAGGGCCCCAAAGTTCTGTAAGTTGAGTAATGAGAGTGGGCTACAACTATGCTACATTCACTCATCGACTACCGTCGTTATCTGGCTTTCAAATGAAATAAACAGTAGAAGTACTCTTTCCTAAGTGACGAACAAGACATACATATGTACTAGATTAGATAGAGTTGGTGGATCATGTTCTCTCGGTGACTTACGAACGAGTCCCAGCACTTCGTTGATTTTATTATCTGCAAAGACTACTAGGGTGTCAAAACCTGTTCGTATTCTGTGCCTTCGTCCTCCAACGTCAATTATTACATATCATTCACATGTGCGAAACTCAAGCTGCTTAAAGTATGAGGAAAGGTTAGCCAAGCTAATTCATTTCACCTAGTGATATTATCACCTTCGTAGGTCTGAATGAAGGTCTGTTTCGGCATCTCTGAAGAATGTTATGCTTTCGAAGTGCCCCGTTTTTCTACACTTTTCCTCTGGGTGACGAGATTGTTTCCGCGATCTACTCTGATCCTCCCGGCAAGGTCTTTGCCTGAAACGTGCTCCAATCGAATTACTTCTAATTCCAGACGCAACTCTCATCACTGGTCAGCTATAGATACCGAAGAACGAATTGAGTTCAAGAAAACTCGTAAATATTAACTTGGAGTTCGAGAATCCCGATTTATAGCAAGGGGAAGGTCAAGAATTGCGAAGGCCAACGGTGGCCAAGACAAATCGCAACCGGCCCGTTGAGATTTTTTCAACAGTCCGCGTTGCGGATAATGTCGCTACCGGGTAACGAGTCAATGTCCACGTCCGATATCAGCAAACTTACTACATAGCCCATACGCATCCATTTTACCTTAAGCTCGCACTGATCATCATTTCAACTCGAGTAGTTTGCTAACAGAGTTTCTTTTACTGCATCAGCCTGTAGGAGCAGTATCAACAGCGAAATAACTGCAGTCCTGCCCAACATAGAATCAACGGAGCAACACGATAATTCAGAACCTGCGTTGTGCCGTTCTTACTCAGCATGAGCCGCCTCCGGGCTCCAGCGTCCGATCGTGGCGACTAGGACATCGGACAGTTAACGGGTATTGGCGGAGCTGGAACCCCGACTCGGGTGACTAGAGCACCTTGAACCCCATGAGCTAGGCCACACTGAATGACGCAGCTGCGTGCAATTAGTAATGAAGAATCTAGATTCAGGAATTTAGGGAAATGAAACGGCAAATCAACCCCGCTTACATAACTTTTGCAGCAATAGCTACACTTTGACTATCCAATTGACGACTAAAAGGTCAGCAAAGTGTATTCAACGGCCTGATACCAGGCTTAAATTTCGTTACAGGTCCGATTTGAGATACGATGGAATTCCTAACTGGTGGAGAGTCGACATCTGTATGCACTTCTCCGCTCGGTGATGAGGCTCGGTCTCGAGGATATCCGAGGGATCAGACGATTCACAGGTAGCAGCATGGTAATCCTATCAACAGGAATTATCTATAAAGCCAAAGATTCACCTCTCATCTCGAAACACGTTGCTCGAGACAGCACAATCACCAACCAGCATTTCCTCAACGGCTCTGTACACTACCCAATATCGACTCAACAGTCTTAGACCAATTGACTAATTCGAAGCTTCGAACTCACCATGACTGAGACTGTTCTTGTCTTCGGCGCCACGGGCAACATCGGCGTGGCCGTCATCATTGGTGCTCTGCGAGCCAAGCGACATGTTATTGCCGTTGTGCGCAGTCAAGCCAGTGCTGAAAAGATGTTCAAGTACGTCGGCAGTCGTGACAACATCACTGTGGTGGAAGCCGATCCTACTTCTGAAGACTCTCTCCGAGGAGTTGTCGACCAAGTTCGGGCTGGTAAACTCCCTGCTTTCCAGCATGTGTGGGCCTCGCGTACGTACCTTATATTTCAGTATTTTACGAGACGATCTTACTTTGGGTTCACGTAGATTAAACTGACTTGTATGCCAGCTGGAGGAATATACTGGGAGACTCCTATCCTGGACATTGACTCTGCGGCTCTTCGTGAGGTTCTGAAAGTGAACTTCGAGTCATACTTCTGTAAGAGAGCTCCAACGATAAGAGTAGAACACTTCCTGGTTACTAATGATGCACCCAGATGCCTATCGTGCGACAGTGCCCTACTTGCTTGAGCAAGGGTTTGCCGACAGCACTTGGACCTTGTGTACAGGTGCGCAAGGCGACTATGGTTTCCGCGCCGCTCCCGCAGTGACGCAAGGTGCTCTCTTCAGCTTTGCCATTGCTGCGTCTCGGGAGAATGAAAAGACAAACATCCGCTTCAACGAGGTCTACCTCGCCTACCGAGTTCAATTCGAAGTCGACGATGAAATCAGGAAGGCGTGGGCAGGATATCACATAAACACCTGCGATGAATTTGCCCCCTTGTACCAGCAACTCCTGGATAGAGAGGACATCAGGGGCAGCAGAGTCAAGGCCATCACTCCGAAAGATGTTCTCGAACTCTCTGTTGAAAGGAGATACAAGGCCTGATCGTGTACAATAAGAGATCACAGTGATGATAAGTTGAGCGAGAGACACTGAAGGATTTGGATTAATTCACATTAGCACGTATAGAAGTCAACTTTGACTATTGGTTGAAAAATGATTTCAATAGGCCTCTCATGGAAGGTAGAGGATTTACTGTTTCGGGTAAAAAGACTGGCAAGCTGTTGGTAGGTGCTACAACTCGCATCAATTGTGGAAGTTACTTAGCTGCATGCTCACAAGTACATTCTGTGTAAATTCGAACTGTTAAGGGCACTACTTTGCACGATGCAGCTGAACGATGCCCTAAGTATCTCTTCCAGCGCACGACGCCTATATATAAGGCAAAGAACATTTGCCGAGGGGCTGGCCCGAGTCCGGGCCGGATCCGACACTTCGGTTTCTCAACTGGCAAACAAGCTCACGATAACAAGAGTCTAAAGAGATTACAATATGCGACTTATCGGCGCCCCACTAGATGATAGATCTTAGATCGAAGTGCACCCAGGCCTTTGAACAGGCCGTCACTCCATGACATTGCCTATTGAGCAGCCAATGAATGACATAACCGAAGTGATCAAATTCGACTCCAGCCGCAGGACCAGAACTCTCTAGCCTCTCGTATTTTTGAAACAGGGACAACAGCGGCTTGGTGTGGCGTTGCGTCGCAAAACCCCCACCACGCTATGATATCGAGTCAGTCTCGATAGCCGGTGTACTCCGTACGAATCGTCTGATCTTGGGATGGCAGTAGAGGCCAAGACAACGCAGCTCAAAGCCTATTTTACATCTAAAATGAAAACAAGAAGAAATCTTAGGGAGCTAGACAGAATATCCACAAACTTCAACTGGGCTTGCCCTGCGGAGGAGGCATGACGAGGAATGAAGCCAAGACAATGTCCGTGGATGCGATGAAGAACTTCAGACGAATCATGCTCTACCTGTTACGCCCCCAGACGAACCGGAAAGGATTGTCGGCTACATTTCCGGCCGCGGTAGCCGTCCCACCGTTCGTTACTGCAGTCTTGGGACGGGATGGCAAGGGAACCCGCGCATCAATCCCCATAATTAGCAGCAACCCACGCCTCATGACACGCGCGCTCCTCGATTAAGTTGATTAAACTTTTTGACAACGCAGGTTGTCCTTGCCTGAACAGAACAGATTCTAACAATAAGTGAAAATAATGTTGATCTTCAATTTCCTTTCATTTACCAGAAGCTGAACCGCCTGGATAGATTGAGCTGATCATATCTGGCCCTGCGGCTCCTCCGGATCATCTGATGAAAGATGTCGATTACGAAGCGGAGAGACCAGATACAAATATCAACGGGTGACTGACTGAAAGAAAGCTAAGAAGTTTGATCAGTCTTTTTGGAGCCAACACTCGTTCCAAACCCACATTCGTTTATCACTATGTTACAGTCACTCACTCCTTTGACTCTGTTAGGCTCGCTTCTCCTGGCCTCGGGTCATGGCGCTTTGAGTCATGGCCTTTCCGATCATGCCAAGAGATCGATCGAGCAAACAATGCACATGTCCAGTAAGCGGGCTTTAGATGGTTTCTATGTCATCGACCAACAGGCTGGAAGTGAATGGGGCTGCAGCGAGGAAAAGATCGCCGCGTTGGAGGGAGCCGTCAGAGATACGCAAGCATTGGCGTTCATGGCTTCTACCGTACTTGCTGAAAAAGATTCTGAGTTCTCTGACGCTTACATCTTTTGGTTTGGTGGTAAGTCAAGACTTCTGCATCTGACAGTGCCTGTAGGACTATGGTGGTCTAATATTTGAATGCAGAGGACAACACCAAGGCCGCCACAAAGAACTCCATAAAGACACTTAACTACGACCCTGTCCAAGATTTTCTCAAAGCCCCAGGCGCACGCAACCGCGTCGATGATATGAGAATAGACAACCTCAGCCCTACCGGGCTTACGTACATGTGCGCTGCTGCAGATGACAGCATGTGCGCCGGCGGGATGGCTGCAGCGGCTCACCAACATGGAGCCGGAGGATTATCAGGCCACTCCATTGTCTTATGTGACAGGTTCTTCGGGGCCAACTCACAGCAAGACATGTTGCGGACTTGGAAGGACACGCGAAGACTTAGCGCCTCCTCCGGCTTTTGGTTGCTACACGAAGTACAGCACTTGGGGGCGATCGTAAGTGATGGCCGACGATGCGTCGATGTTCCTGATCCCAATGAAACAGATGGCAGCGGCTGCTATGACGCAAACTGGTAAGCATCGATTGCTCAATTGTCTCTTCACGTTCGTATTGTCAAGAGCTTGCTAATAAAACACCAGCTGTTCGAGGCTCAAAGGCGCCGATAAAATTAGAAACGCTCAAAACATGGCGTTCTTTGCATTGGAGGTCATGGCAGATCCCCAGAGTGGTGCAGCACCCGGACAGTCATGCACCATCATGAAGAGAGACACAGGCAGCGTCTTGCTCGGAGGGCCTGAGGACCTTATGGCCAGAGCAGATTACAGCCCAGATGCAAAATACGAGGCGATGCTTCGTAGGCAGGCTAAGGCATCGTCAACTTGGATCACTACACACCGAAATGGCACAAGCTCTCGTGTCTCGACCGCTCACTCGAGCAAATTACTCTCGCCATCTTCGAAGAAGCCTAACGGGTCGGCGTCGGCTTCTCGTTCAAAGCCTCCTGTGCCTCCTGTATCTTCGAGACCTCGATCCAATGACGCAGTACGACCATCATCGTCCGGACCTCGATCAAGCAACCCAGTGCGGCCATCATCTTCAGCACCTAAGTCCAGCAACCCAGCGCGACCACCATCTTCAGGGCCTCGATCCAGCAACCAAAGACCTGTCTTTACCACCAGGCCACCTGTCCCAGTGAGCTCCTTCTCAGGCGCTTCATTCTCGTACTCGTACTCTACAGCCCCGCCAACGACTGAGGAAGGTGGAGTTCCTATTGTCCCCATTGTTCCAATCCCCATACCTATTGCACCAGTTGCGCCAGTCCCCCCGATCGTACCCCCAGGCGGTGGTGGTGGCGGCGGAAATGGCGGTGATAATGGCAACAACGGTGAGAACTCGAAGCCTGCGGAATCAAATCCTCCGATGACCTCAGAGCCTCCATCCTCTCCTACGTCGTTTCCACCTACATCGTCCTCGAGGCCACCACCTACCTCGTCGGAACCAGCCACCCGATGTTCTTCTAGACCACCATTGTCAGTACCCACTGGAGGCGATGCATCACCAGACAGAGATGGGTTCCCTCAGGCAGTATACGATGGTCTTGCCGCGGAAGCGCGTAGCACGAGCAGAGCGAGCAGCTCGAGCTCTACATCCTCGCCACTCATGGTTATCACTGACGTGCCCGAACCTGAGACAACCGTTGAGGTGACGCCTACTGCCACACCTACTGCCGCTCCCGTCAACCCCGTTGCTTGCTACAACTTTGACATTAATGCCTATGGATACTGTTGTCCTGGCCCGGGTAACCCATGTGAGAAGGATCTTGGAAAGTGCTACTTCAACGGAGAGGGCGTCTCTGGGGGTGCGAGTGGAATAGTGCCGGACGGAGCGCGCTGCCCGCCTCCTCCTGGTGCTGAATATTGCAGAGGCCCTTGCGAGGAGTAATACTATCAAAACAGGCGCTAATAACCATGGCCGTTTCCGCGCGGCCTTTCTGGGAGTCTTCCTTGGTTTTACCATGAACCGCAAATTAATATTTTCTCTAGTTCTGTGCACGGGTTGTAGCTTCAAATATGTCATTTTGGTGATGTCACAAGACTCTGCTTTGACATTCAGTTGTCTCTTAATCTTGCTAGACTATGCTGTATTACTGAGGTCATACGCACCTTTGCGAAACTAAGTAACTTAGTTTCAGGTTCTGCTGTATGTTTTTAGGAACACCACATCGGGTTTTTGTTTGCTTTCCGACATCTACTGTTTTTTACAGGTAGTTTTGAATACTGGGCTATTGCGATCTCAATTTGGACGATTTGAGAAAATCGCAAAAGCAATGTGAGCCTGGAAACACCGATGATATCAGGTGAGTAACGTTGAATGGGGGTATTGGCTGTTTCCACGGCGATACCTGCATATCCTTTGATATGGCACCTCCATTGTCGTTGTTGAAGACTAAAGGCAGGAAGTGGAAAACAGTAGTTTGCTTCTCTACGTAGGTTCTAGCATTTCTGACACCCGTCCTACTTCTTGCGGCCTGAACTTATTACAAGGCTTTAATAGAGTGCCCCTTTGCTGTTAGAAAAGATCTCATCACGGTTTAACATCCACTAGATAGCTTGAGACATTCTTGAAGCGGTAATGAAGACTAGGTATAAGCCATGCTCGGATCGGATACCTGCTTAGCTAGAATATATCGGGCCGTTAAGTGTGCCACACGATTGAGACAAGACTAAGCCCGTAGACAGCTTGTTTTACAGCAGAGCGTCGATTCACAGATGGAGCTAAAACCCCGATTCTACGCGCACTTAGTTTCCCACGAGCCATGGCTTATTAGTTTGCTTTGCTTTATGAGCCTTCATATGAGTAGTTTCAGTCATATAAAAGATTCCTTAGTCCAGTAAATGCTCCTATGGTGGCCCAGCTGAACTGCTTCGCCTCGGTGCGTTGGCTAATAATTGAGCATGCAAGGGGCACACACACACGGTACGCCACTGAATTTCAACCGGCGACCGGGACGGAAGGATTTTCCCTAATCTTTTCATGTCATCAAAGTGACCTTTTCAGTAAGGCTACGGCGGGTTGGGCTTCCATACCATGGCTTTGCTTGAAAGACTGGCCACTGCTGAGGTGCCACGTCCGTTCTTTTTGTCCTAATATCTCAATCCTTCCGTCGTCTTGAAGCTAGACTTTTCATAACGCTGTTCCAGTCATATTGAGTAAGGTGCCTCTCAGCGTCATCTAGGTGTTCTAGATGACGACAATCATACATGCTGTGCCGCCCGCCCGCCTGGTTTGGGCAGCATCAACCAATACACTCTTCTCAAGACGTCTCGGGGTCGCCGGCTTGGTATTCTATACACGGATGTGTCTCTGTAACTTTTTGGACAAAGCCTAGCTATTTTCTGGCGTTAGATCGACGATAATGCATGAGAGAAACGTGAAAAGGCATTGCTCGGTAAGCAATTTCTCTCTCTCTTAGCTGCATTGCAGATCACCTCGCTCAGCGGGCTGTTGAAGCGGCACACAAACAAAGTCCCGTACATATGTGTCACGAAATCCATCACCTCTTCAACTGGTTAGGCACCCAGGGAGAAATAAAACGAAGTGATCGCGACAAGCGCTCATGCCGCCAGAAGAACACAATATTGACAAGGCGGTGAAAATCTGCGACGCTGCTGCTTGTGTGTCGGCCGGCTGCGATATCACTTGTAGACACGGAGGCTCCAGCTTTGGGGTCTCTTGGGGGCCATGCGAAAAGCCCCCATGGTGTTGGTTTTCCTGCAAGCCAAAGTGGCCCGCCGAGATGCACCTCGGTTTTCGATCATTGATATCGGGGTAATCATACCATCAGGTACTTAGACTGATAGAGAAGCAACATAAGCTATCTAACCTACCCTGATGGGGTTCAGATACATATTTCTACAGGGTAAGGGATAATGCGATGTGTTGTCGTTGCAGAAAATTCCTGCGGACTTTGCTATGGCAGTACTGTGTCAGTCAAAATATCATCTCGATGATGAGCCGTATTGAGAATCACGTACCTACCTACCTGTACCCTGATGCCACGTTATGAGACCTGCTGCCAACTCCGCAGCGGAAACTGATCCGCTGTGCACTGGGCTGGACCTCTTTGCGCGAAGAAAATTTCCCTGTTTCCGCGCAGTCAGCGAGCGGGTAGATGCAGAAAAGGGCACTTTCTCCTACTTGGAAGTGCCAATCCCGACGCGATAGAGGGGTTTGAAGTGCTGTTTATTGAGGCATTTACCCCAAATTCTAGCTCAGTCGAAGATTTTCAAAAAGGGTCAGCTCCTTCGCATTTTCGCCTCGAAGAAGTAAAGGCATGTCCTCCAAAGGTCTGATAACAATTCAATAGAAGAACAGCCCTGCATGGCAAGGGGCCTAGGCCGGAGTGTAACTGATGCTTCTCACACGATCTATCCCCTGACCTGTCTTTCTACAAGTCCCAGCTCAAAGTAAGGGGTTTGAAGATGCTCTCGCCCGCATACTGTACACAACTCTCTCCGAGCTAGAATTCTAGTGCCGTAAGCCGCCATGGGCCGCCAGGGCTTGAGATGTCCCCATGACAATCCTGATCATTTGAAAAAAGGCGGCCAACTGCTCGCCCGGTCTTGTCTAGGCAGAAAACTGAATTAAACCTTCGAAGACGCGTCATGCAGGCTGACATAGGTTTACATCAAAGGTCGCTGGGTGCTGATTAGTGAATGATAGGTCCAGGGGCCAGAAAGCTAACGACATGAAGATTTGGGCCCGACGAGCATCTTGGACGTAGAGTGAGGCCCAACGTATCGAGCCCACTCATTGGCCCTGTTGTCTCGAGGTCAGTGATATGCGTAAGGTATCAAAGCCAGTCTGATCCATGAGCCAGCCAACTTACTTTAAGATATTGACAAAGCCCGGCAGTTGGGCAATAATGCTTTCCCATCCCTCTCTAGGATCTTTCCAAGTAGTACTCGTTGATTGTCTCCTGAAGTCTTCAAGGATTATTTCATCCAGTATGGACTCACCTTCCAAGAGACAAAACTCCAGGCGACATTCCGAAGCCAGGGTTCAACCTCAGCACCGCTCAACGGCAACCTCCCCATACGCTCAAGTCCCAGTGCAGACCGGATCATCCATCTACCCCTCGAATCCATCGGCTCTGCCCCCCTACCATGAGAATTCCGGGCAAGGCTTCCCTGCTTTTGGCACACAAAGCGCTGTTGGATATACGCAGTCGGATCGTTACCCCCCTGCATATCATAACATGAACACAATGGCGTACTTGTACTCACACAGCGCCCCAGCATACAGTATGACTTTCTACCCGCCCATGCCGCCGGTCCCCAACTATGGTGGCCCGTCGTACGGGTCTCAGCCAGCCTCGACTCAGGCGTTCGTGTCATCTTCGCCGCACCACAGTCATCCAAATAGCCCTTTGATGTCTTATTCTGATTTTTCAGGTCACTCGTCTGCCGCAAGCTCTTACGGCTATGCCTATGCCGCCAGTTCTGCAACAACAACACCCAGCGCAGCGAATACGCCTACGCAGCCCTTGTCACCCACACTCGTGGGGGTGGGTGCCTGGGACCATAGGCAACCCATAGAAGATGATCAAGAGCCGCGAGTTGAACGAAACCATCGCGAAGGGCGTAGGCTGCACCATACCGAGTTCCCATCCAAGTCGAAGCGATCCGAATCGACAGAGGTAAATAGATCCAGCAGGTAAAGATCTCCAAAATTGACTCTCTTGAGTAACCTGTTCTAATTGATTCCCCAGTCATTCCAGAGAGGTAGACATCTACACAAAGAGAAACGGCGGCCGTTCTTCCGCATCGTGCAATGATGACCGAAAGAATAGCAATGCTCGGCATCGCAAAGATGACGATAAGGACGATAGTAGGAAAGGCAGCGAAAGGAGACAATACAGTGGCTCAAATAGGCGTGAGACAAGAACTTACTAGTTTGGATTGTATCTCCTTGAATTTAATCTTGCTTGGTGGATTTCCAATCCGGCGGGCGCGGGTTCCTTTTGCGGATTCGCTCCGCCTTTGTCACCATAGTATTCAGATCCACTTTACACGGTTTGGCTAGGATAAAAGTTCTCTTCTTCTTTTGTCATTAGCACTATCCGTAGAGTTTCAAAGCGCAATTCTCCTGGGTTTTGTCTTTCAGAAGCATATGTAACTTGAAAATGTTTTTCCACTTTCATTCCTGGATGAAATGACACATCGGCATTCGGCTCTTACCACAACTGCTAGCGCTATATGGTCAAAAGAAATGAAGCTGTCAGATACTAAGCGACTCTCGGCCAAGCACATATATTTTGTCCAATAGGACACCTTGTCCTAGCGAGGCTTTGAAGACCCATGAAGTTGAAGTGATTGATTGGACTAAGGCTGGTAAGAAAGTGAGGCGGAGCAAGCAGGATACGTCTTCTCCGCCTGGGTATCCGTCGTTCGACTCATCCCAACCAAATGTCTTTGCTTTTCTTTGCATGGCGCTTCTCATGCAATTGGCTCGGAACCTTGCCTAGTTCCCATAGAAGCTTTCCCAGGGCAGGACGCAGAGATGGGGGCCCAATCAATGGCCTGAACTTCGACTTCGCACGCATCGCCACCCTTGCTCTTCGCGCCCAGTCAGTAGGCCTTTTTCCCGAAAGAAACCCTTGCTGCCGAAGCTTTTCCTCTTTCCATACAAATATGAGTGGGCTTGGTCCACCAAATAGCACTTGACAGGTTGGAAATCAAGGAAAGAGAAGCAAGATGAGTGGCGCGGGCCGAACGGTGACGCTGCGTCCCGCCTGGTGCGGGTTGAACGAGACCGGAATCTGGAACTCTCCATACCTGACCCCTGAAGACAATGGTAGAGTTTCCGGGGTTGTTTGTGACCATTGGGCCTATCAATCATGTGATTGAGAGAGCTTTGCGCAAAGCACTGCCAATCACTCCAACGTTGCCAAATGTGCGAGGCTGAGGACAGAGTCCAGAAACTTCCAGCCCATGTACAACCTGGTGTCATGGAAATCCGCTGAGAAGGCACACTTTGATATAATTGCCAACATCTGGTAGTTAATTGAAGACAGGATCCGGTTAAACCTAATATTCGGTATCAATCAGCTCGGGCCTCTGGTGGCACCGGACAAAGCATGAACCCCCATCTTAGCCACAAATCAAAACTTTGGAACAGGACTACTCCGCGAATCCCTATTTTGTACGGAGTACGAATACTAAGGTTTCATAGGGAGATTGGATCCTTAAGACGTGCTCAATTCGGCAAAACTATCCGTACATGTGCTTAACTCTTTCCTTCTTTACGAACATGATTTCAACTGAGCTCTCACGCACCGATGAGTGGAGCACGCGCGTAGGAGAATCAGTCCAGCCTTCGGACCTTCCTCGCTCCCGAAGGATGATCTGTAGGGGTCACTTGGCGGGATTGCTTAACTTTACGACTAGGAAAACTGTGCAGATACTCTGGATCGAGTCCTACCTAGGCCATCGCAATGGTCTCTATGAGTACCTTACTGGGTAAGTAGGGCGTAGACAGGGGCCTGGGGTTGTCCGGAGTCCGGACGGCCAGATGAACTACTATGTTTTAGTGCCTTCAGAGGATCTTCAATCAAGCTTTCTGTCTAGTTGCCTTTTCCAATTAGGCTGAAGTATAAGTTTTCGCTATTGCTTACGGTCTTGCCGACGTCTGGAGGGTTGCCAGAGTCGGCCTGTGCCCGCATCGTGAGATTGCATGTAAGATTTCCGAATTAGGCATCATGGCGCCAAACCTCGAATCGACCGACTGACCGATCGATCTCCTAAGTATACCGTGTCATGAGCCAATGTCGTCATTCGGACTCAATAGGAAATTTCAGAAGGCCTTGTCTCAGATCTATCATCTGCTTGATCACCGTGGGCAGCTGGAGTTTAAGTTATGACCGCCAGTTGGTAGAGCGCACATCAGGCGTATGGCATCCATTATCGAGCGTCAGCGACGTTGATGACCAAGAAGGTGGCCTATGCACGATGGTCTGGGTCCCAAATAGGCAGGTTCCGCCTAATTGAATCTATGTGCTCTCACACTAAAGTGACTGACTGGTGGCAGGGTTGAAAGATGGATTGCTGTCTCTGTGCTATCTAGGTGTCGATCGGCTGTTTACCTCACAACCTACTATGCGATGGGATTAGTCCATTTCCAACTAGAAATTTCGAAAGTCACCGGCTGTTGAAAGAGTTGTATATCTTAGTTCAGAACTTAAGCCTTGCCCGTTTTAACAACAACCGCCCCGGCTTCTAGAGCGAAGTCTAAGTAATTGAACCGGCCCCTTGCACTGAGAAACGGTGGCTGAATTCTAGCGTGAGCTAGATTCGAGCCAAGGTTGCGTGATCTTTGACTTCATGTGCCATCTTGAAAGTCTGGAAACTTGGTCAAGGGCATATCAGGGACTCGCACGGAGAATCCGCACGTGGCATATGACATGGCTTTAGTATATAAGGCATCTTTCTTCACGGCCAATATTGGTATTTCACATTCCACATCAGGCACTTCTCATCCATCAGTCGTTCTTTGATCATTCTTCATTCACTCTCTGCTCGTCGGTTATCCGATCACTACTGATTACCTCTAAACACAGCTTAAAGGGTAGATTGCTCCCTGTTCTTGAACTCTTATTTGCAGGCCCTACTGCTCACTTATACTCACGCTTTTACAGAATCCCTTACGTCCAACGTTCAAGATGCGTTAAACCACTGCCCTCATCGCTACTCTGCAGGTCGCTGGCCTCGATCAGGCCAGTCCTATTCTCTCCAACAGAGATGTCGCTGCGCCTGTTAACAGCTAAGCCCATGACATCCGCACCCTTGGAGACATCACCAACCTCGACGCCGACAAGATCGTCGATCTTGAAGTCCGCGAAATCGAGAAGCGTGCTACCGATATCACTCTCTCTGCGAACACCAGCTACTACAAGCGCGTCGCCTACAAGGGTGCCGTCATGCTGCTTCACCTCTTTTACGACCTGGCTGTCAACCACGTCGTCTTCTACTGGACTATTGACGGCACGACTCCGGCTCCTGGTAGCATCCCGCTCGCCTTCGACGACCCGATTGGCGGTGGTTTCCCTCTCAGAGACTACACCTACGACACTCGCTACAACCTTGGAAGTGTTATGCGCCCTGGCGATGTCATCAAGATTACCCCTTAGATTACCCCTTAGATGCTACTCAGGCTAGAATACGACGGTTACTTGGAGATAACCATGGCCAAGCTCTTTTTTCTCGGTTTCGATGGATGAATCATCAGTTTGGTCATCTCGACTAAATATATCTCAGAAGTCGGCCGTCGCTGAAGCGCATCAGACAGTGGAGATGGTTTCTTGTATTTGGTATAGCAACAAATTTTAAAAAAGTGCATCTCCTGGAAACCAGATACTCCGCAATTTGTGTGAATGCTGTGACTCTTTGCTGGTAGTAATAGTATATAAGGCACTTTTATGAGATTTTGTTAAGCTCTCTCCGTCCTATATATAATATTTCGGAGGTACAGGGCCCTGTTATGCTTCCATGATAGGCGCCACTTCGTGTCTCGCACCACAAGGGCAGATACTTCTACATCACCAGTCATTTTGGTTCGGAAGGTGACATCATCCTTCAGCCTCTCGTGACTTGGTGTCCTGGCCAGACTAGCGCTTGAAAGCTGCGTTGTAACTACGTAGGTACCTGGTGACTTTAGACAGTAGGGTGTTGCCATCCGTTGCGAGAGCCCAGAGATATCGACACCCCTCCTCGCGAGCCTTCTCTCCACCGACGCCCCAAAGTTCTCTGCTCACTGTTCTAGCCAGGGAGGGAGAGTTCACCTCAACTCGACCACGAACAACGCCAATACGAGTGCTCGATTGGTAATGCCAGAGGGCCAGGCCGCCTTGCTTGACGCTGCGCGAGGCGCTGCGCGAGGCGCTGCAGCGCCAGCCCTGAGAAGTGTTCGGACAGGAAGAGGATCATATTTCGGTGAAGATGGGAAGCAAGTTTGGCTGGACAGGTATCACTGATGTGTTGGCAATGCGAAAAAGCGCTCAGCATCCCTTCCAGACCCTCCAGGGGGTCCAGAACGAGGCAGAAGGATGGGGCTTCCGACCTTGTTGGCGGCTCGGATGCACGACCGCACCTCCGAATGTTCGTAGTGTCTGAGTATCTGTGACCCAGAGGGTGAGACTAGGAGGTGACAACAACCAGGAGCGGTGAGAGCTGTCTCAGCATCTATGTATATATGTCATTAGAGGCAGTGCGAGAAAGGGTGCAGGTACTTCCTCATTCTACCTCATCCAATACTGGTGCTCGTTCCATGATACCAAGGTAAGGCAACCTTCGTATTCTATCTACACATCGCCTCACTCTCCTCACTCCGAAACTAGCTCGATCATGCCTGGCTATCAAGTTTGTGGCAGGGGGACGTTGATGTGCCAGAGTGGTAGGCAGGAACTTCCCATCTGAAGACTTCTGGCGTACTCTTAGTCTCATTCGCGTCTACATGTCGCCTTTGAGGACTTCCCCAGGCAGCCAACCTGCTTGTTTCCTAGGTGGATTTCTAACACAACGGAAGAGTGGCCGCTGGTCAGGATCAGGCCTCTAGCCATTCTGACTTCACGCAGGTCAGTCACAAGATGGGGGTGTGCGTCTCACCCCTCAACCATCAGGAATACATGGGAATTTCCAGTCGGT
Organism: Colletotrichum godetiae; assembly: GCF_030913485.1. Taxonomy (NCBI): domain Eukaryota; kingdom Fungi; phylum Ascomycota; class Sordariomycetes; order Glomerellales; family Glomerellaceae; genus Colletotrichum; species Colletotrichum godetiae. Next base: position 588,325 of record NW_026851249.1, on the reverse strand, counting down.
AGAAGTGGGCTTGGAAGCGGGCTTGGTCTCATAGGGAGAGCGAGTGGTTGCAGACAGCGGGCAATACATAACCCGTTCACACCCTTTCATCCAAGGTGGCTTCGCGTTTCTTGGACCCCAAGACTGAAGAGTCTCGCCCACCCACCATCACGAACATCTAGCGGTGAAAGATGGTGAACACTCGTCATTCCACTCCAGCCTCGCAAGGTCATTCACTCAGTACTGGTAGCTGTATCAGGGCCCAAGCTGGATCCGCAGCGTGGGTAACACCCCTTTTGACAAATGTGCTTGTCTAAAACCCTTCCAGATCATCTAGGAATACCACTGTGGATGACAGTTCAAGCCATGGCAAGCATGGGTCTGCAGAGATGTGGCACCCATCGCCTTCACTCACAGAATTTGTGGATGCCGTGCAGAGCTCGCATGAGAGGCTTGCAGATCGAAGCACCTCTGGCAAGCAGGCCAGGATGGAAAGGAAACTTGCTGCAGCAAACGCGTTGAGCGCCATCCCCGGGTTGGATTCTCTTTTACAACCTCTCAAGCCATCGGTCGGCCAAAAGTCTCAGCAGATGACTGGACTCAGTGGAGAAAACAAGGGAGACTCTGGGAAAGGGGGCCACTGATGCTGCGCATCAAATGATTCGAATCAGGCTGAGACCACTCCGACAGGTAAGATTCCACCGGGCGCTAGCAAGGGTAGACACAACACAAGTGACCTTGCGTTTCGTTGTACTGACTTGCAGCCATAGGGCTTTACTTTCAGGAGTCTGTCCAAGATGTTGGCCGCAGTCCCATGGCGCATGATATCTGGTGTGATCCACCTACGTCCATCCGCCTACGAGGCAGATGGAGCCGAGGCATTGGGGGTTGGAAGAGGGATGCGTGGTTGCTGGAATGTAACGTGACTCTGAAGAGGAGGTTCATAATAATGGATTGGTGTTGTAAGGACATCTTCTGTGGAAAGGCGAGACTTCGCGGCTAGATATTCCTCTTTTGATAGATGCATCAGACTTAAACTTAACAGCAGTGTAACAATCAAGATCAATACAATGTGTATCCAACTACCTGCCTAATTCGCTTCCACATCATAAAACTCCGCGTCGTGATTACTGGATCATTTGGGCCACCACCACCAGAAAAACGGACGACGGACCTCTCGCGGCATACTTCAGAGCTGTAGGCTAGATGATGGACTGCAGAGGTTTCTCGCTTGTTGGAAGCTCGGCGCCACCACCACTGCAAACGATAAGGGTTGCATTGACTTAGACAGCCCCCAATTTTCCCGCCTGAGAGAGCTCAGCTATGTTCAAAAAGAAATCGATAAATGTGATTGATCTCCTTTGCCTGCGTCTATTCCACATTTCATCTCGGCACGCAATAATTAGCGGCGGCCGGCCCGTGGCTCCCTTGATACACCGCGGCCCGTTCTCCTGGAAACAACATGGAATTTAGACATCGCATCAGAAAAGGACAGTCGTAAAATATTCCGACCCACGGAAAAAAGGCACCCTCGTTGATCTTGAAACAATCTGGAGGAAGAAACCCGATGGCATGGCACTGGGGCTTCCCGCTCCCAGGATGAATGATCAACTCTAACTTTTGTGTCTCCTTCAACCTCCTTGCTCATGTCACATCGGTCTACCGATTGAGAATGCCAGCCTGCCGACAGAGGGCAGGATCTCCGAAAACTTGCAGATAGCTGAGGCGCCTGCGGAGCTGGAACGCTAAGATGAGCTAGATCGACGGCTCCCACGCGCGTAGCTGTTGTTGAGAGACATGTCTCGATATCGATGCGGGGAATAGCAAATGCAAGATCGTCGTGGTTGTTGCCATTATTCAGCCTGAGGGCTGGAGGGGAAGATTGAGATGTACTCAACAAGACTTTCCTTACAACGACGCAAACATCCCAGGGAGCTTCAGGCAGTTGTAACTCGCCGGTCAGTTAAGACGGCCTTGCTCTGCCGTTTGCTGTGCCACCATGGCCAAGTCTGGTACTCCCCCTGATCGCAATGCCTGCAGGCTACACCATTAACGATCAATGTTTTCAGTTGACTATTCCCGGCGCAAAGGATGGCAGCTGCTGATGGAAAGTTCGTTTCAAGATTTCCGTGTTCCCTGCCCGGGAGACTATCCAGAGTCGGGTTTACCAGCCGCTCATTGCTACATTAGCAGGGAGGAAAACATCCATGTGATGGGCGCCAACACAGATCCTTCGCCAGCCTGCTGCAAGATCGACTGATTTCTTTCCAACATCCGGGTCGCTGGCTGCAGAGCTTACCGAATGCTTGCTGTTCTTCGTTATTAGACCCCAACGGCCCCAGGTTGTCCCAAATTATCTTTCCAGGTTCACCTTCGGCCTTCCCGACTCTCCATCTTCCACAACGGCTCGGCATCGAGGGTATCACCACCAAGGAGGGCTCGGTGGTTCTTTTGCGGTGAACCCCCCGCACTGGCCGTTATTCTTCTCCGAACCTACTATACCCCCGGAAGAGCATCAACACCGGGAACGAACACGGCTCCTTCATCTGCGGCACAGAACTCCGTTTACCTGTGGCTGGGTACCGTCATAATAGAGCAAGCGATTTGGCGGTCCACAAATGTCAGCAACCGGTGAACACTCGTCCCCCCTTGTTGTTGCAAATAGCAAGACGGGCCCTTCTCTAGCAGAGTGATTTGGTCAGGGGGTAGGTTTCTACCATGCAATACCATGTCGAAGGGCCGCAGTAGTCTGCCTCGGCAGTGCTACCAGTGCACCTAAAAATGAAGCTGTTGATCAACTCCCATGCGCCAGTAAGCCTCCGTTGTCTTGCGTTGAATTCTGCCTTTGCCTTTTGCAAGAACTGACCTATCAACCTGGCAGCGGGTACTGCCCCTTCTTAGCACATTTGATTCAAGGAAGCTCGACGCTTTCGCACACCGACAAGAGGCCGGGATCATCCCTAATCTCAAACGACACTTCCCTTCATCCATGGCAAGAGCCTTTAGCCTTGCTCTGCCGATTCGATGTCGAAGCTCGAGTACGATCACCCATGTCTGGAAGGGCTTTACAGATCCTGGTGATGGATAGACAGAATGCTCAAGGTTGTCACGGACACACATCAAGCTTGGTGCCACTCATCGGACTATAAATATGGCGACGCTTCGTCGAGCGATGACGAACCGTCCTTTCGGTCATCGTTGCTTCAGTACGATTCTTCGAATAAGTGCCACGCGGCTTCTTGACTCAAGAACACAATTATTTTCTTCCTCTCGCTTCATCCTGCAGTCATGTCGACTCCTATCCACTACGGCACAGACGGCCGGCAGTACTACAATGCAAACGATGAAAAACTGTATCCTTACACAGAATCATCCTACTCGAACGCAATCCAGACGTCAACTCAGCAATATCACCAAGTCCAATACGTCGAGCAACGCCCAAGCTACCATCAGTATGCAGACAACACAGCGGAAGCTGGAAGGTAGTCAACGTTGTTCTTCCTCAGTTGTTAAGATATTTGCTCACACATGGTCATAGTTTCCACGGAGGAACCGACCCTTATGGCGATGACAATTTCACCAATGCTTCTTCTTCCACTCGCACTGGAGAAAAAGAAACGGCCAAATATGTAAAGAAGCAAGAGAGGGAACAAAGACATCGAGAGCAATTGCGCAGGGGTGGGCATTCTTCCCGGAGGAAACATGAGAAGGAGACAAAGAAAAAGATTGAGGAGACTTTGAAGTCATTCCAGCAGAAGTAGCCTAGTAGGGTGGAGTGGAGGTCAAGATACCAGGTCAAGGGGGGTTGAGCAAACCACCATTGCGTTTTGTCAAGGTACACACGAATGCCGGGCTGCTTTTATTTTGGGTCTTTTCTTGTTTCTGCATGGCAGATTGCACGTATTTTCGACGGTATCTCCTTGTGTCTGTAAAATGCTTTTATGTATACTTAGTACTACTGTGTTTCACGTCATCCACAACGCCCCTTCCTGCCCAGCATAGCATAGCTGTTTTCTACAGTAGTTGTAAGTCAGGTCAACACTGCTGTTCGTACAATTCAAGCTTCTGATCATGGACACATGGGTCTGGGATGGCACCGGTGGGTCTACACCGACACGGCCCTCTGCTTGACTTGACCCTTGAGCACCTTAGTCAAGCACCTTAGCTTACATTAATCCCCGATATGACATCACGTCACACTTGCTTGGATGCCAATCAGGGGACTGGTAATCTTTGGCGCGGGGAAATCCGCTGCCGCTTGTTGCAGCCAGTGTGGTAGTTTTTACATCTATGTCTGCAGTAGTAGTTCTAATGTTCTACAAGTCTAGTCTCTACATCTTTAGTCTATACACTCGTCCTCTCGTTCACCACTTTTTCTCCACTTAAAAGGATACTTATTCGACTCTCGCTCTCTTCTGGCCGTTGCCGTTGGTGTGGCCGTTGGTGCCGTTGGTCTCGCCCTGGGCGGCAAAGTACTCCAAGCTCCCCTTGGGGTCAGCCTTCATGCCCTTGCTGCCGTTCATCCATCCAGCGGGGCAGACCTCGCCGTGCTCATCGGTGAACTGGAAAGCCTCAACGAGGCGGATAGTCTCCTCGACGTTGCGCCCGACGGGCAGGTCGTTGACGGTGATCTGGCGGAGGATACCCTTGGGGTCGATGATGAAGAGGCCGCGAAGCGCGACACCCTCCTCCTCGATCAGGACGCCGTAGTCGCGCGAGATCTTGTGGGACTTGTCGGCGACGAGGGGCAGCTGGAGGTCGGAGCCGAGGCCGCCCTGCTTGCGGGGCTTCTCGGTCCAGGCCAGGTGGGAGAAGTGGGAGTCGGTCGAGACGCCGAGGACGGTGGTGTTGATGGCGCTGAAACGGGGCAGCGCGTCGTTGTATTGGATGATCTCGGTAGGGCAGACGAAGGTGAAGTCAAGGGGGTAGAAGAGGAGGACGACCCTAGCAAAGGTATGTTAGCTTTAGGTTGTCTCATTTTCGGCCGCCGTTTTGGCACGCCTAATTCAGGGTGTGTCCACATACCATTGTCCCAGGTAGTCGGACAGCTGGATGTCCTTGAACTCGCCGCCGGGGAAGACGGTGGTGGCCTTGAAGGCGGGAGCAGGGCGCTGAACGAAGGCGGTAGAAGACATGGTGACGGCAGTAACGTGTATCTTTGCGGATTTGAAGGTGGAACGGGAAGGAGGAGAGCTATGGTGGATGAGATGATGACAGTGTCGGTAGTTTTGCGCCAGGAGGCGGAAATTTTCCTTATCTATCCGTATGTTTCAAGCTTCCGACTCAGATCCCGGAAGTTGTGGATACTTTTCTGTATCAATTGATCCACAGATTGCTCCATGATCTCATTTCGGTTATCGTCATGGCGTGATGTGTTAAAGTGCTCTCGACGCGTCGCGTTTGGAGTGGTGGTGTTTTAGACTTTTGAATTAAGTGGAGTCAGAGATAAGATCTTGATTCTTGTCCATCGTGAGATGCGAGCTCGCGTGGTCGAGTGACAGATGCATTCTCGAAATCGCGCCGTGAGTAGAGCAGCCATTAGTTTTCGTACCTTATTACTGAGAATGAAGCCTTTAAAAGTTTCCAATCGATTCAGTCATCTTTCGTGTATTCCTGCCCAACCCGCTGTCGTTGTCGAAACTGAAGCTTCTCGGCCGACGTTGTCCGCTGTTGCCGACGTCGCGTGGCTGTGCTGTGCTGTGGCTGAAGCACCTGTGGCTTGTCGTGCCTAGATGCTTCACCATGTTCGCCCTACCACATAAAGGGCTCCCAGCTAGATGACATTTCCTAACAGCATCTCGTGAACACGGCGCGTCGCCATCAGATAGTAGGGGGCGCATGTAGATAGCAAAGTTCTCTATCGAATGGCGGCTATCATCCTTTCATACTTGCCCTGAGAATCTGGTCCCACTCAACGTTGCCCCATGCCTAGCTTGATTGTCAATAACGATGAATTGTGAGATTGAAACCAGGCTCTCAGGAGTTAAGCGCCGAAAAGATTGAGGAGTAATCTTGAATGACATAAGCTCGCCAAGCTGCAGGTGTGTGTATGTGTTCTCAGCTTCTGCAAACTGCCGGGGAAGAACAGTGCCAACAAGCCAGCCTCCAATGGTACATGTAGGGAGCGAGGCCGAAAGGAAGCATTGCTTCATAAATTCGGTCAACTCTCAAGTTCCGCACTACTTCAGATTATTTCAGAGGAAATAAAGGTAAGGCTTTCGTTAGGCTCATGAATACCACATACCATAGACACTCTCGTGTCAAGAAGAGTTGGCGTTGCCGGATTCTCCCAAGGCGCGTTGGGGTCCAAAATCAGCTTATGTCGTGCTTGTCACATGTCTAGTCCTTCGGGGGCCTCGTTCCAAGCATATCCAGTTGCACATCCCTACATTTCAAAGCTTCAATCAGCCTAAGGTGGACGTCTGGCAGCCTCTGATCTGATGTCTAGGTGTTAATTTCCACATCCATCACTGGGCAAGCCGAGTTCGATCGGAACGCCGTGGCCGGACATAAGGCCATCGAGCGGGGTGGCCCCCCGGCCCCCAATCTCATTCTCCAATTCTGTCTCCCCTCAGCGAAGCTCGTCAACGAGTGACACAAGGGACGATTCAGCCCAGCTCGACGCCCGATCAACGTGGGCATTGGGGATCAATGCAGAACACGGCTGCTTGCTGCGCTTTATGACCCTCCCCCCAATGTGTTCATGCAATGGCGGTGATGACGATGTACCATACCTTGCTTGCTCGCTCAACATGTCTAGCGCACCCACAGTATGTGTGTGTGGGTTGACAGTAGTGAAGGGCAAAAAATCAGCATGCTGAGCCCAGGCTTTCTGTACAATGCTGCGGGCGCTTCTCTGTCGTCTTCAAGTCCGCCGTAGCACGCCGTAGCACACCGTAGCACCCTGACGAGAGATAACTGATTGACAGGGCACAGGGTTTCCGATCCTGCAGCCTGCTCTGTGCTGGACACCGAGACTCGATGGCTCTTAGTGTACAATCGTCCAAATTCAGCCTAACGACGATGCTCTCGTATTCGGCCTTGCTGGCTGTGCACTTGTGCTATGAGGGTGTGTCTAAGCAGTGAGATGGAGCTCGTGGTAAGCGAATGGCTGACCCTGGCGAAGTCGAGAGTGTGCCGGCTGGGCTCTCGATGTTAGGTAAAGGCAGACAGGTAAACTATGTCTCTGCTGTCAGGGCGTAAGGAAGGAAGCGGACAGCACCTGAACGAATCTCCCCTTGCTTTCGTTGTTGAGACTGGATTTCCATAATGTTGCCAGTCGGTGACTCTCTCCGCAAGATAAGCCGTCGTGCGGGTGATCATGGTTCTACCAAGACAGTTCCAACCACCAGTACTGTGCATGCAGGTATGCGTTGTTGGAATGCATGCTGCAACGTCCATTCACGCATTCCACCGGTGAACGCGTGATGTACCCCGCATTCTCGCCAAACAAATGCAAACTTGAGGGCATAAAGAACTTCGCCCGTCCGCCATCGTGTCTGTTCTGACGCAGTTAATATTCGCCACCCGTCCCGACCTTCTTGCTTGACTCTGCCACGAGATGCATCGCCGCAGCGGCAGCATGACTGTTCACCGAGGCACTCCGCCGGGCTTCTTCTCGTGGGCCGACTCGCAGCTTCCGGGGTGCCCAAGCCTCCAAGGCCCTGCCCCGTGTGGCGGTGCTCGAGCTGGATCCTAGGCACCAGCTGGGCCTAACCAGGTACTATGATGCTATCCGCAAGCTTCGACAGCGGTGGGCGGTCTTTCGGCCACAAGTTGGTGCCTCCTCTCTTTCCTCCTCTCTGGCATCCCGAGCGAGTCTCTCGCTCCGCGTGTTCTAGACTCGTCTAAGAACTAGTCCCATCAGCCCAGGACTTCGTGTCGAACGTTCAGCGCGACCAATTATCTGTCTTCCTGTCAGCAGCTCGGGGGCCCAAAGGGGAATCGTCCCTTGCGAACCATCCTAGGCGACCACTGTCGCCTCGACGAACTTACCCACCCACGCTCGCTACCTAGTCATGGCATCCATACACTCAGGCCGTGCAACTGAGAGCGATACGTCAGCTACCTTGGTGACAACACCGCCGGATGATAGCTTGGCAAGAAGCCGGCCCCGCTGTCTTTGTCTGCACGGCCCCCCGGAGGCGAGTAGACAAGGCGGCACGGGTCCTAGGAAGTAGAATAAGTTGACAAAGTCTGCGGCTTGGGGAGTGACTAGTGCCAAAGGTTAGTCGTCGCTGCCTTGGGTGACTCCTATTCTTTCAGGCCCCTATTTGATCCTCAGAACCCCGCGTCCGCATTTGTGTCGATATAGAATCATAAGCGTACCACCAGTATTCCAACAACACCTTAAATATCACGGCTTCGCCTGACGAAATTACTCACCAAGACAGAAGATCCAACTCACACCACACATTCCCACACGTACTCATCAATCCAAACATGACTCGAAGCAACAAAACTCACTCGGCATCAAACAAGCGGTCTCATGTCTCGAGCAGCCACTCCTCATCATCGGCCTCCTACTCCTATGGCCAGCACTCCTCCATGGGAAGCAGCCACGGAAATCCTGGGTCCTACGCTCGTCCAAACGGGTCTGGAAACTGGTATCCGGAATCAAGCGGCCCATCTCAGAGTGGGTACGGGCAGCAGGCGGGCAACCACGCCAACTCTTACCGCTCAAACGACTCTCAGGCCTCTGGAGCTGGCAGCTTTGGGTAAGAGTGCACCATGTGTCCTCATCTTGAAGAGTGACTCTGACATGTTGATAGTAGTTCCAATAATCAGCCACGCCTGCAAGAACCAGGTTGGTCTCCGGCAGAGCGACAAGCCTACTCTCAAGGCCATCCTGGACTGCCGATATCCCGTGCCCAGCCACCTCAGCGAAACCACGATGCGGTGCTCAGAGATGTCAATGTTCTAGTGTCCGGCTACGGCCAGCGGCCCCCGTCGACACAGACGTATCCCTATGCCACAGAGCTCAACGATGACTTGGACATCCCAAGCAGCAGCCGCCAGAATAGCTCATCATCTCGCCGGGATACTACCAGTCGGTCTTCCCGGCGGTGAGAGTAGAGGCGTCGGGCAGAATATGTACTTCTTGCATCGCTTGAGGCAGAGTAGGTAGTGGTCCACTAGTCGCTTCCATACCCGGACTGACATGCTCTGTAGGCATAGGAACCAATGATCACAAACTTTTGTTGATCATCGTCATCCACTCCATTCTTTTCCTTTCGACCTCATCGATGTTATACCCCTGTTTGATAGAGCGTTTCTTTGAGTAAAAATGCACTTCGACATCTGTAATAAAGAACACCCGCAAGGGCAAACGGAGAAGACAATGATAAAGACGAGAGCATTGACAGAAGAAAACAATACAATGCATACCAAGACGGTGGTTATCGCATGTAACGAGATGAGTTGTCGATTTAGAGTTGGCTTCGGTTAGACTGTTTTGATTCATTGTTCGGGCAGGAGGCGTCCTTGCTTGATCATGTCGTCGAGTTTCCGTATTGCAATATACCATACTTGAACTTCGAATCCAAAACACTGAAGTGCGAAGCAGGATGACCTAGGGCTTTTATAACTCTAGGGTTTCTCCATGTTGATGAGCAACGTTTCATTCGGGGCAGCCGGCTTGAGTCAGACACAACAATGAGGCGTTCTTTGCTGTCGATTTCCAGTGCCGAGGGCGAAATCAGACCATGGTGACATGGATCAGTTTTCTTGTTTCAATGACTATGACCTTGATGCCCAGACCGTCTTGACTTGCTTGGAGGGCATTATTGTTCTGCGCAACGTGTCAGGCAAGGAAGCAGCTTGTTTTGATGGCTGTCGACGTCGAATCATTCATTGTCTTGCCTCGTGTGAGAAGTCGCCAGTGCCACCTTGTTGTTATAAAGCCCCGTCCCCCCTCTGCTAGAATTCGCCCCTTTGCCCCCATGGTCGGTCTCGGCTTCGCATTATCGCCATTGACATACGTATTGAAGGGAATCTAGAGCGACTTACCTGGTAGGGTTAATTTCCAATCCAAGGAAATCTTCGAGGCAGTGCGACGGCACTACGGGTGGCGGTCTAATCGAATGGAATCGTGATATGGCCCTCCGATGCAGATCTCCCGGGCTGTGGACCCGGCTGCAGCGGGTATGCCACCCTTCGGCCCCGATCTGCGCTGTGTCTCGACGAGCGTCGCTCTCCATGATTGGCTGAACTTTCTGTAGATGCATGAGGTTTCGGCTGTGCCGGTGAAAAAGAAACCTGGGCCGTTTTGCGATGCAGTCAGGGTCCCTTGCAAGTCTAGAGAAATCCTCAGAGAGCGCGATGATTGAAGTGATAGCAGAAAGAAACGTGAAGTTCCTTAGACAAGAGATGTAGTTGAGAGGATCCCGCAAGAGGTTCCGGTGGATCACCGGAAGCCGAATTTGGTTGGCAAGCGGACTCTGAGTTCTGTTTGCGGAAGTAAGGATTGACGGATGAAACTAAGGACAAGAATGCACCTACCATAGAGAATTCACGTATCCAAACTTGAAGTGCCATCCATCTGCTCCGTCCAACCCAATACTGACATGAATCAAAGGTAAAAGGGGCTTTATGTAGATCGAAGTGAATGTGATTGCATTCAAATACCATTGTTGCCTGGGTGTTCATCGACCCCCCACCACCCCACGTCCTTGCCTTCCTAGAGCACGGGTAGTGGCAGATTCTCTATCTTGTCAGTATCTGTTCGTTCGTGTCCCATTTGCTGATTCTATGACTATGTGAACGGAAAGAAGTTGTTATTCGTACTGAGGCTGATGTGGCCTTCGCCAAAAGTCTAGCTTCTGGAAAGTTGGCTGCTAGTCCATTTGCTTCTCCTAGTCTGTCTTGACTAAACGTCACTTTACGCGTTTTGATCAGTAGATCCACAGAATTGTACCACATACCTCACAAGCTCTGGGACGTCGACATGTTTGTCAGGTAGGCCGAGTCTTTATACTCTCCTGACTCCCCGCTATGTAGTCACACGGGTGAGTCACCCAGCGTGGCTCTGTCGTGTCCTGCATTGAAGCCTAAGATGCGTCGTCTTGATGCCATGCTGCCTTGGAGTACTGAGTGGCTGCAATTAGGTTTCTTAGGGTTGTTCTGGGGCCATCGAGTTGCGTTGGTCGAATCAGAATCCGTCGGGTCCCGGGCAGACTACGTGGAGTCTGTGGCTTATAAAAACCATGTGTCGCTCTCTATATCGAAGGCTGAGTGGTCTTCCCGATTCTTTTGCTTCTCACCTCCATCTCTCGACTTATTCGTCCTCTCTACTTATCTTCAAAGTCGTTCCCTCCGGCAGCGTCGGCAGTCGGTCCTCGCGTGTCCGCGAGTTACACAGAAGAGGCCTTGCCGAGGTATCTCGTAAGGCCAGAGACCGAGGCCTCGTAATTCTTGTAAGGCGCAGCTAAGACAACCGCTACCTTTCGGTTGTACGCCGACCCTGAGAATGCGGTGCACACCATTCAAAAAGGCTGTGGTGAACAGCGATGATTGGCTCTGTGAACCCCTGTCTCTGCAGCAAGATCTTCGTGGGTGCGTCGGTAGAGCCTAGAAAAAAGCCGGCGCTGAAGATGTAGCCTGTGCTATGGCCAGTATCGTGGATCAAAGACACAATGACGAGAAATGTAGTCTCAGGAGGCCTCGAGAGGACTTGAGGGAAAGAAGAGGTGAAGTTGAAATAATCTCCGGCGAGTCGGCGAGGTCAAAGCGGCCCCCGATGGCAGGCGGACCTTTGACGCCGGGGCAAACTTTGTCTGTTTGCAGGGGCAGGTGTCATTCATTAAACAAGGTCCTAGGGAAGGAAGGAACTTAGCGCTACAAACGGGTAAACAATGCACCAAACCGTTTGATGACAAAAGATGTCCACGGGTATGAAAGAGACCGGTTTGCGCTGGCTTTATCAGAAATCAGCAATTGAGGCTTCTTTTGTATCGGGACATACGAGATCCGTCAGGACACACATGCAAGCGTTGCCTCACTTTACCTCGTAAGCATCCCACTCAGGGGCTGAGTCTCTAGTTTTAGTAGACGGATGCGAAAAGATTTTCCTTCCAACATTCCTTCTACGAAGGATCAGACTCATGTCGGATCAATTGACGGAAGCCTAATTGCCTATTTGCAAAGGTCCCTTCATTGTGATTAGCCGCTCCAGTTGGCGGCGCAGGGGCCGTGCAAGTGGACTGTACCAACATTGGAAGATCGCGAATACCCCTTCGGTGTGTGAGTCAACAGGCGTTCGAGCTCAAAGCGGACGGTATCTCCATCAACATGCCTTATTCAGCCAGGTTCTTCAACCTCATGTTCTCATAAAGACTCATCGAGGCCATTTCATGATTCATCTATTTACTTCAATCGCATCACTCACATCTCACTCAAGCCGTTAGGTTTCGGAGACTTTGCTATACGTGAGACGGTCGTGCCGACAGGTCTTGGAACACACCCAATCACTGGTGCAGCCAGCTTACCCTCGTTGAAACATACTTCTAGTCTGGCGATATACTCAATCACTCTGAATCCGGCAATAACATGCCCCGCAAGCCCATCGAAATCGACGGGCGGACCGGAGAAGGAGGTGGACAATTAGTCCGTGTCGCCATAGCCCTCGCAGCAGTAACAACCCAACCAGTACGCATCACCAATGTGCGCGGCAACCGTCATTCGAGTGATGGAGGAAGAAGCCGTAGCAGCAAAACAGGCGAAGGCAGCAGAAAAGGAGGCGGTGAGCACCACGCGTTCATTCATACACAGCCCAGTCTCAACCAACGTGGTAAACTAACACCAACAAAAAACAGGTCTCAAAGCACAACACGTCACCGCGATCCGCTGGCTAGCAGAAGCAACAGACGCAGAGGTAGAAGGCCTATCCGTAGGCAGCAGTACCCTGACTTTCAACCCCCGTCTACCGCCCTCCGCCGCTCTAGACAAGTACAAGTCCCGCAAGATCAAGATCGTGGCGGACACGACCGCGGCGAGCACGCTGCTGATTATCCAAGCCGTCCTCCCCTTTCTTCTCTTCGCGGGCGGAGACGCAGACGCTGGGCCCACCGGCGATACCTCGTCGACGCCAAAGCCCAAACCCACAGAGCTAGAAATCCAGGGCGGGACGAATGTAGACTTCTCGCTCTCGTACGAGTACCTAGACCAAGTCCTCATCCCGCGCCTAGAATCTTCGTTCGAGGGCGTACACGTCGGCCGGGAACTGGTGAGGCGCGGATGGAGTAGAGGTCCGCAGGGCAAGGGTTCCATCGTGCTCACGATTCATCCTCTCAAGCCAGGTCAGACTCTACGTCAGACCTCTGCCCCGAAGAACCCACACGAAGGCACACCCACCGGCCTTCGCGACGTGGTGCACTGCATAGACGTCACAATGATCGCCCCTTCAGACTCGGAGGCTCCCTTGCAAGAGACACTGGCAAAGGACATCGCACTCGCTTTCCCCGATGCCAAAATCACCTTCAAGCCCTTTGAGGACTCTCACAATGAGAAGCGGACATACGTCCTCCTCGTAGCCCGCGACGCCTCCGGAACGTTATGTTGGGGCAGGGACGATTACGTGTCTGGGCCACCGCGCAGGCACGCCTGTCATGGGAAGCATAGATCGTCTGACATGTCGTATGTTGTCGGGGCAATCAGCCGCAGTGTTGTCTCGAAACTCGTCGATGAGCTTTCGACACCGGGCTCAACGATAGACAATTTCCTGCAAGATCAGCTCGTCATCTTCCAGGCTTTGGCGGAGGGGACGACGTCGTTCCCGCGTGCTGCTGCGCCGAAAGCTGGCAGTGGTGATGACGTGAATGTTGCGAGTCAAGACATGGCGCAGTTGGATCTAGAGAGGATGAGGAAGGACAAGACGGATAAACCATTCGGATACGGCAGCTTGCACGCTCAGACGGCGAGATGGGTGGCGTCGGGGATCTTGCCTACGGTGGAATGGTATAACAAGGGGACGGTATGCAAAGGTGTTGGAACGAGCTTCAGCTAAGAAAACTGGATATCGAATAACGCAACTGGAACCTAAGTAGAAAGGACTCGAGCACGCAAAATCAGTCTGCCTCCAACTCCATGCCAACGACAAGCGCCATATAATAGATGCCCCTAAACAAACTTTGATTTTCCAGTCCTCACTCTGCCTTGTCAGCGGGAGCAATTGTCCACTGTCCCTCCTTCAGACTGGCAGGGCCGCACTTCCACGAACACCCTCTCCTCAAGAACGGAACAGCCCCCTCGTTCTCTTCATCCAGGTCCGTCCATGGACGAGCCTTAACGATGTGGCCATCTTGGGGTTGCCTACTCTCAACGAGGCAAACCTGCCACCACTCCAGCCACTGTGTTGTGGGTGCCACGAAGGACTTCTTGCACGCAGAACAGGTAAGCCCGCCGACCTCTCGCTGGTCGGCAGCACGCTCAAGGAGGGCTTGCAAGTGAGGCAGCGAATCAGGGATGTAGTCGGGCAGCTCGCAGAGGTCAGAGCTCTTGTAAGCGCTGCGCAACGCCAGTTCCATCAAACTGGGAACGCGGCTACCCTTTGCACTCGAAACGCTTCTTCCAGCGGACTTGGAGTGGTAGGGTGCCGATGACGGTGGGGAGATGAGTGACGTGCTGTCCCCGGCGTTCTCCAGTCGCTCTGTCTGCACAATAACTCCCTCAGGATCAAGGCGGAAGTCAGAGTGCGAGAAGCCCGAGCTATCGAGGTAGTGGACCGGGGACCGCACAAAGAACCTGCCTGCAACACCGTCAAACCCAGGTTTCCATGCCTCGGCCAGTTCCGAGCCTCCCGAAGCGTCGCTCTCGAGACTTTCCAAGTCAGCCAGGACAGGTCGCTCAGCCGCCTGGAAAAAGTGATTGCCCTGCAGAAGCAACTCTTCCAAGGCGGAGGGAGCTGCCATGAGATCCAGAAGCTCAGCCGGGAGGTATCTAAGCAGGTTCTGGGCGAGGTTCAGGGTGCGAAGACTTCGCATCTTGCCAATCGCAGGAGGCAGCTCTCGTAGTCGGCATCCCCGCAGGGAAAGCACTGTCAGGTGCTCCAAATCAAATATCGCCCCTGGCAGCCGCTGCAGAGGGTTACGGTAAAGATACAGCTGCAAAGCAGGATCCTTCTGCTCGAATGGCACGCCTTCAGCTACGACCGGAATGCAGGAGAATTCGGACAAGGGTCGAATAGTAGCATCGGTGAGAGTCTTGAGGCCCATCATGCTGTTTCTAGTCAGATCTAGTCAGGTCTCTGCAATGGATCGCACACTCACGATAGATCAATGTACTCGGTTCCAGAGTCCAGACATTGCTGTACCCTCTCCCGCGCTTCCAGCTCCTCGGTCGAGATGACATTGCGCCGCCGAGCCATCACTCGGCTGATCTGAGGAAGCTTCGACTGGGTCGGCATATCGGGCATCATCACGCTCTCGTCGCCATCCGTGCTGTCGCTGCCCATCCAGACACCACTGTCCAGGTCACGCTTCAAGGTTCGCTTGCCCCTCAGCGCTGGCCGCGGCTCTCCGGTTGCAGAGTCGGAAGATGCAGGCTGCTGGTGGAACCAAGAGCCTACGTACTTCTTCTTCTTTCGCCGTCCCTCGACATAGTTGTCCAGACCTGGGTCGTCATCGCTGGAAAAGACGGCAGGGTCACTGGAGTTGGACCATGATGGAGGCGCGACAGAGTGGCTTTTAAAGTTGTACCTCCGCTTTCTCGGATTGTTGCTAAAACTCTGGGTCTGGGCGTTCCATGAGATGGACGGCAACAGACTGGGAAGACTGGGTTCGTCGGACATGGCGAAAGATTGGAAAAGAGATGTAAGAGAAACGAGTCTGCAATGTGTGCGAGGTAGCCGGCATCAAGAGATTGGGAAGCTCCCGTCTGAGGCCCGCCACCACGACCCTCGCCCGCGAGTGGGACAGCGCGTCGTGACGCAAGTGGGGGGGTCGAACGCGTTCGGCCAGGATCAAGTCCCACAGGGGTATTCCGCTCACACGATCTCCGAAGATAGCTCCGAACACCCTTGTACTAAGTTCTGAGTGTTCTTAAAGTTCAAGCTGAGAAGACCTCGGAATCATCAACTTGCTCTGTCTTTCAAGAAGCCGTGAAAGGGCATTGTTTACGTCTGGACGCGACCAACTTCTGCACAGTGGCCCTCCCGCATTGAAAAGCTGCTATCCCAAACAGGCCTAGCCTGCTTTTTCCCCGGGAGTCAGGAACACCCTGGACTCCACCCATGCACACGCCAATCGATAGCCGTTATCTTCAGTCTTCAGGGTCTCCGCAGCGGTAACACGCGGGGCATCAGATGCACGAAATCCAGGAACCAAGATTAGCCCCTCTTCATGTGGTGACACTTCAGCACCAGCTGCCCAAATTGCTCTCCTTCAACCCGCACTCCATCTCATTTTCGCCTAGAGGTCGAGAGGAATATGGTGATCAAACTTTGGTTCTTGTGCAGTGTCAATTTCGCACCGACGTGCGGCCTGAACCTTTCTATTGAGGCAAGTCTTGAAAGGCCGAGCTTCGTCTTGCAGAGCATGATACCTCAGTGTAAAAGGAAGGCTCATGAGGCCTGCAAGTGCCATTACTTCGCAAGAATGGTGACGCAAAACTCATAATGAGTCAAGTTGCGCGTACTGTAGATCCTACGGATGATCAAGGTATCAACAGCTTCCCATCCATACCATCCGTGCCACTTCCGCCCATGACGGGGCACTCGCGCTGATAATTCGAGGACATTTCTTAGTCCCAGTCATCATCGTCGCTGTCGTGTCCTTTGGTCTTTGACACGTTTCCTTGCCGGATGCCTTTGCCCATCGCCCTCTCCTCCTCTTCGTCGTCTGCTTGCCTCCGGCGCTTGGCCACGCGCATGTCCGTCTCAGGTACAGCGCCTACCTCGACCAGCAGGTTGTCAAGTTGGAGCATGTTCACCTTGACGCCTCCCATTTGCATCAGTGTCACGACCTGCTTGGCAATATCGCCGTTCTTGTAGACTAGAATCGTCGGGCAGTTCCGTTCGGGGTAGTTTTCGATGGCCTTGTCCGCGCGCATTTCGCAGAATTTGACCTCTCCATATTCCTGCGCTGCCTGTTTCCACAGCTCCGACAGCACCCGGGACTCGACGTTTGTGCCCAGCGATGACGTCAGGTTGACAAAGACCGGACCGTTGTTGGACGCTTCTGTGACCTCGCGCGAGTATTCGGGTTTCGAAATCGGGTAGACGGTGCCGTGGAGAGCCTTTTTGGTAAGCTCGTTGAGCTCCTGCATCCTGCGCTGACGATATTGCTCCAGGAATGCCTCATCTTCGTCGTCCTCCAGCTCGTCCAGCTCGTCGAGATCCTTGCCCTCCAGTCGGTTCTCATGCGCTAATCTGCGTCCTTCGGCGATGGCCTCTTCGATCATAGGTGTCGGACTGGGAGGCTTCTCTGGGATGACGCCATGTTTCCGGAGAATGTCGTTCCTGGCAGCACGTGTCAGGAGTCGCCGAGTAGTTGTCGTGAGATAACATACCACTCGGTGTCTGCATTGGGATCATCGATTGGTACTTGTATCCTCTGGTCCATTGGCGCTGCCATTGTGACGGTGTTTTGTGTGCGACAATTGTGGGTGAAATGAGTCCGAGAGAGGGGTGATTGATGATAGTCAGAAGTTCAATGTAAGTTGATGGATGCGACTATCAATGATATGGCCAGTGACTTCAGGCTACAGGTTAATGTCGCAGATGCCTAAGTACCCAACTGCCTGGAAAGAATGACATGGAACATGGAAACGGCTGAAGGTGACCAGCGGCCAGCCCAACACTGACACCCCGCCCTCACCAAGCTGTTGGCGGACGCGCTTGTATTAGGTAAGATGTAGGGGCAGCGAGTCTAGAGCCAATCACAGGCGGGGCAGAAGTGTAGGCGTCAGGTCCCGTGATCCAGCCCTCCTCGGCACACTGTCCTCCCCTAAATTTTTAATGTGGGTCGTCGGAGAGAGGATTTTTGGCGGACGGGTCCCCTCTCTGGCTCACAATTCCACCACCCCATCATCACCGTTCTTTTGCGAGTGCTACAATCTGCTCTCTCAACACCACCAGATTCCCGTCAAGCCCGACAGCACTCGCATCCGATAACCGATCAATCAATTCTCGAACAGATCAGTCAAGATGGTAAGGCCCTCCTGCTGCTATGGTATTTCATGCCTGGCAACACCCGTGTGATGTTGTCTTCCTCCCCGACGAAACGAAATCCGAACAAACCGACCGCATTGGGAACACGCGAGTGGCGAGAAAAAAAATCATAGCAAGAGAAGGAAAAGATGGTTACGGCTGGGCTGTGGAGGAAGGACACGACGATTGCGCATGCGATATTTGATGAAGGAACCATCATGCTGATGGCTTCTCCCCCAGGTTCTCGCCGTTGATCTCCTCAACCCCTCCCCGGCCGCCGAGGCCCGCAAGCACAAGCTCAAGGTACGATAATACCCACGATGCCTTCACGACATCTACACCTTACCTTTACCCCTCCACACCATGGACATGGTGAAAAAGAAGATGATGACGCTCACACATTGGACAGACCCTTGTGCCCGCGCCCCGCTCCTTCTTCATGGACGTCAAGTGCCCCGGTTGCTTCACCATCACCACCGTCTTCTCCCACGCCCAGACCGTCGTCATCTGCCAGGGATGCACCACCGTCCTCTGCCAGCCTACCGGTGGTAAGGCGAGACTCACTGAGGGCTGCTCTTTCCGCAGAAAGTAAACTGTTCGCCTCGACGGTTTTCTTTTAGCCCTTGGGTATTAACGACTTGGACGGTTCATCACTGGTGGGACATCTCGGATCTGCAAAAGCAAGCGACCTGGGCATGGGCGTATAGACAACCCTGGCACGGGCTCTTAGAGTCTGCTGTCTTCGAACAGAACATAATCAGACACCTTTGCGGATAGAAGATGGAGCTTCCAAAAAATCTCTTGACCAAAAAACACAGGGGCGTTTGGGGTCTCCGGATATCCTTTGCATCACCAATCGACGCATCTTTTCCTCAGTTTTCTTCTCTTTCCTCGCGCGGCCGACAAACAATCAAAAAGGCAACCAATCGCTCACCACACACACTCCCTCTACTCTGTCTTGTTTCGACGCCCGTCTCTTCTGATGCGTTGCGTTTGCTCAGTCAGTACACGACACAATGGGAGTTTTTATGTCGTCTCTCTGCATGGGGGGTGGACAGCTGGAAATGGCTTTCCGCATGAGCGTTTGGGTGGTCCACGGGATGACCTGGACGTGAGGACGTGGAACCGCTGGTTGAGGATCGCTTCATACCCGGAGTGCAGTGAGTTTCGGAGGAATCAGCACTGCTTGCGAAATTCAATGGTTTCCACAAACGCCCCGGCCGGCCTCTGAAATCGTGTTTTCTCGTGATGTGTCTGATGTGGTGAAGTGACGTGCTCGCGTGTACCTTGACGGATCTGTGACGGCCCCCACCAGGCGCCCACTTATTCTCTATGTTGAAGTTGCTGGCGAAGTAGATGCTCGTGTGATGTGATGGTAGGCTTGTGTGTCTCGACCATAAGATTTGTTTCAGCTCACCGGCCTCTCCGTGGCTCTCCAAGAGGCTAGACCGTCAGACATATCTTAAGTTTGTGCGACAATGCTCTCCGCAACATAATGACAGTGTCAATGGCACACCTTACTAAATTGTAGAGCTTCACTCTGGGGCTCGGAGTTGTAGTAGTCTAGGGATGCCTTGACAGCTGTCTCTGTATGGAACGAGACGTCTACCCATAGGAAACATACCGAAACTTGAGACCAGAACAAGATAAGAATTGAGCCATGAACAACGCTTTTGCTGTTACACCGCTAGAGCTTCCTTCTCCTCACGGCCTGCATACTGCCCTGTTTGTGTGTTGCCTCAATTGGACGATGGAGGCGCACATCAAGACCGTTCTCAATGATGATCGCCTATCAAATGTGTCACCTTGCTGCAGTGGCATGTCAATTGGCACCATGATATCCAAAGCCAATGCTGGACACACTGCACCTACAGGCGCTGAAAAAGACGAAGAATGGAATCGAGAAACGATGATCATGAGAAGCATTGTTCGAAAGCTGAATACAACACAAAACACAGCTGAGATACAACTCCGCCTCCTTTGCCCTCTCGGCCGATGCTGAAAAGGCCGTGTCGCCCGTTGTCAAACGGGCTCCCGTCCTTTGGAGTATGGCCCGTGGAGCAGCAAACCTGGAAGAAACCAAGGAAGGGGGAATGGAAACGCAGGGGCGCCAATCATCCGCCGGTCAATGTCAGTTTCAGGGCACATGGTCCCCCACCAGCGCAGCTAAAGTGGTTTTTAGTGGGTTCAGGCCGCGCGAGTCTCGCGAAAAAACACGCCCAGACGCGCTTTCTTTCGCCTAATCGCAGCTGCCGCGGATCGTCGGATGTCCCATGCGTTGTCCCTCCGTCTCTCTTGGTAGGCTTGCAACCTTGGAAAACCGCCCGACCTAGCAGCGGCCCAGGTCCGTCATATCCCCCACCACCACCAGTCCACCAAACCCTTCCTTCCCCCTTCTCTCATATCAACTTAATCTCCCATCATCTTCCCAACCGCTTCTATTCCCCCCTCCCCCCCGCTCATCTTTCTTCCACGACATCTCCTCTCGCTTCTATACGTCATTCCTCGCTTGCGATCGTTTCTAGGATTACCATCTCCTCCGACTATTTTTGGACGACGAATTGGAACTCTCCACTCTACACTACCGAACTCCCGTATCTCACGATACTTTCACCTGCGCCGACCCAAAAGAAATCAACGCTTGGACCACAGCCACCAAAACGAACCTCACTTCTTCCTCAACGTCAATTCCGACCTCTTCAAAAGGCCGACAGTGCGAACGTCAACCCAGATTCTTGATCTCCTCAACGACCACGCAACCATGTCGGCCCCGAGAACGAAACGTCCCTTCGCCGGGGCATCAAGCGACCCCTCCCAGCGCCAAATCACCTCCTTCTTCAGCACCCAATCCGGCCCAGCTCCTCCTCCAGCCGGTCCCTCGCCCAACATCCAAGAAACCATCCCCTCAGACGTGCAATCCAACCTCCTCTCCGTCGGCATGCGCGTTCGCAAGTCCGTGCCGGAGGGCTACAAAACGGGCTCCTACAGCAGCTTCAAGCTGTGGACCGACGCTACGGACCGCCGCACCCCCGTCGTCCGGACAACGACCACCACCAGCAACACCCACCGCAACCGCAGCGCCGCCTCCCAGCGCGAACTCCTGCCCTTCTGCGGCATCAACAAGGTCGGTGGCCTATCCAGCCAGCCGGTCCACTCCAGCAGCGACGAGGACGAGGACGAGAACGGTGGCGGCGTGCCTGGATTGGACGATATGCCGGGCCTGTGCAGCTCCCAAGAGAGCGTGGAAAGCGTCGAGAGCACGGCCAGCGACGGACGGAGCAAGAAGCGCTTCTTTGCTCACGATGAGGAGAGCGACGAGCCGGTTCAGATGTGGGCGGACCGCGCGGCGTGGTTGGAGGGCGAGGTGAGCCCGCGGAGCCTGGCACCGTCTGGATGGGCAAATGCCCGTCCGCTGGCGGTCCCGAGGAAGAGCCGTCACGGTGTGAAGACTAGGCTGGGACAGGAGAACGTCGTCCTTGACGATTTCGAAGACGCGGAGTTCCTCGTCACGCCTGACACTGATATGAGCGACGCATAGGGGAGAGGGCTCCCTCTATGCGGTTTTTGGAAGGGAGTGAATTCCATGCTATGATATTGTTCTGAGTACCGAGACGGTACGGAAGTGGGCGCCTGGAGTTTAGGTCGCAGAGAATCACGGAGCGTGTTTCTGTTTCACTTGTACTCGGCAAGAGCTGCTTTGAGGACATTTGTTCAGTATGGTGCGTGGAGGAACCGCGAGAAAGATTGTCGTCTCTTGCTCGTTGGTGGTATGAATAGTCTGGATTGTACTACGCCTCTTTCTATGGCTAATGGTCTGCGCCATTGTGTTTTTATTGTATTGGTATCATAGGCTAGCACGTTACCCCGGACCCCTTGCGGCCCAGCAAATTCGAGTCCCTTTTTGATAGAAGATCTCTCGGAACCCCTCCATCCGTTGACCTTACCTCGCTCAAGGTCGTTGCTTGATGTTACATACCTGTGAAAGGATCCCGGAACTCGAGCAAATCGCGCTGCCCGTAAAACTCACCAGCGACGGTCAGAATCATGTTGAGCGTGGCCCGCATGTTCATCCGCGCCCGCAGCTGATCCGCTACGTCCTCACCATCGCCCTCGCCGTCTGGGATAGCCTCCTCCGCGATGGGTTCCTCTGATGGTGCCTCGGACGGCGCATCCTCGACGGCTGCGGCAGTGTCTATCTGGGCAAGGAGTCGAGCGCGCGCTTCCTCGAGCGTTTCAACTGGTGCTGGTGCCGGTTCTTCTTCCACGATCTCGCCTTCGTCGATTTCGCCGTCTTCAGAGACGTCCATTGGCTCTGACTTTTGGTCGTCGTCGTCGATTTCTCTGTCCTCGACTTCGCCATCACCGACTTGATCTTCTTCACGCTTCGAGGCCACGACTCGGACATTACCCTTACCGTTCGGCGTCGTCTCCCCACTCCCCTCCCCCTCCCTTTCCCCATCCCTCTCATCAACCTCCATCTCCCTCAACGCCTCCTCATCATCAGAACTTTCATCGACAGCATCATTCACCCCCAAATCCATCCCCTCCCCCTCCAACGCATCCCTCAAGGCCGCCATATCCGCCAAACTCTGCATCATCAGCACCGCCCGCCGCCCCAGATCCCGAACCCACCCAACCTCCACATGGTTCATCTCCCCGCGCTCCGGCAGCCGCGCGAGCAAAGCCCACAACCACCGGCTCGTGCGCTCCTTCATCTCGCTCCCGCGGCGGAGGAACGCGCCGCCGCCTAGGAGGACGCGGAGGACGCGTAGGACGCCTTCTTTGTCCATGGAGGCGACTTGTGCTGGTAAGGGGTCCGCGTCGCGGAGGCGGTTGGACCAAGTTGTGTAGGTTGCTGATTTGGGCGCAAAGGCACCGACGCGGAAGTCGTGGGGGGATCCGGGGTGGAGGGCAGCGACGGCGGAGGGGGGCGGGGTGGAGTGGAGGGTTTTGCGGAGGATGTTGAATCGGGTGAGGATGGCGACGAAGTAGGCTTCGCGGATGGCGGACTCGGGGTCTCCTCCGGCATCGCTGTCTTGGTCTTGGTCATCGTAGAGGCCTTCGTTGCCGGGCCACTCGCCCTCTTCTACTTCGTCGCCGTGGCTGGTTGTGTGTGGTTTGTCCCAGTTGTCGGGTCGTGCTGTGTATGCGCCGTCGGCGTAGTATCCTCTGAAGTCGCCCTCGCCTGTGGTGTAGATGTCGCGATCGCGGTTCTCCTCCTCTGCGTCTTCGCCGTGACCGTCATCGTACTGGAGCTCTCTCGGTAGTTGCGGGCCGATTGGGACTTTTGGCGCGACGAGTAGGTGCGGTATGCCGTTTGCTTGCGTCCTAGAATACTCACCACATCAGCATCACCTTGCGCTACTTCGAAGACCAGTTCAGCACATTGGAAGAAGACAGTCTAGTGGAAAGGGGAGCGGTTCCTTACCTCACTGATTTGAGATACGCCATGGCATCTCCGTCATCCTCAAAATCCAGCTCCGGGTCTACCGGCACCGTCGTCGAGCCCGCGGCGGACGAGAAGACGTACTTCTGTCCCCATGTCGGGTCGATATGTGCGTTTTGGTGGTCGCGCGCCTTGTTCTTGTTGCGTTTGGGCGCGGGCTGCGCGACGTCGTTGCCGTCGGAGGCATCGTAGCTACGTTTCGAGGCCATACTTTCGAGGAGATTTTGGAGCTATTGCGCTGGGCCCAGGCCTATGTCTTTGGATTGGGCCAAGGAAAAGTTGGCGACGTGATTCTAGTGCAGCGCTGGTGTTCGGGAAAGGTGACGACGAGTCGCGAAATTTCCCCCTGGTTGGAGCTTCTGCCTCCTGGCGCTGATCCCTAACTTTTCAGTGGAGAAATGTCTTT
Organism: Colletotrichum godetiae; assembly: GCF_030913485.1. NCBI lineage: Eukaryota > Fungi > Ascomycota > Sordariomycetes > Glomerellales > Glomerellaceae > Colletotrichum > Colletotrichum godetiae. The sequence goes on along the minus strand of NW_026851249.1, from coordinate 564,352 downwards.
ATTCAGTGGGGTCCGCGTTAACGGCGCCGTCGGGCTAAAGCCTTCCGACTGGCTTCGGGACATTGAAGCTGCTTTTCCGACATCCAGTCCTGTCTTCAGGAGCACGTCAATACTAACACTATCGTATGCCGGGCATGCTCAATCAATATTAAACGCCTGAAGTTCGTTTGGGGCATCAGCTGCAAATTTTTGTTGGTTGTTGGAAACAATCATGGTCATAAAGCCCAATCATTGCAGTTTCGTTACTTTTCACTGAACAATAGATTGCATTAAATACGTACCAACTTGATCTTAGAACTGTCGAGAGGATTAGAGGTATATTGACTCATTATGACACTGCATTCTGCTCTCTCCGATAATGACTACCATGTTATTCTATGATTTGGTCTAAAAAGAAGAATGAAGAAGGCTTAAAGAGACAGAATCTTGGAGTTGCAGCGAATCTCCTCTCATTCCGAGCTCTGTGTTGTCTCATGCTAGACCACGATGCTAGAGTAATTTGCCGGAACGGCAACACTATGGCACTGTACGCACAGTATGCGACTTGAGATGATCCAGAAGGACTATTGCATGCGGTGACCTGAACGCGATCCGTTGGGTGAATCATCGGTCAACGCCTTCAGCCTTTCTCATCCAGCCACGAGACCCGCCACGTACCTCCAATGATCTGGCCCTACCCTAAGGGTATACATACCAACTCAGCGTCGTACCCGTTACTAGCACAGCGGCTTCCGTCTGGGTTGACGGGTCAGGTCAAGCTGTGTGCGTGGTGTAGTGGTTAAGTAAACATATACTTCAATGAAGTCAGAGTATGGGTTGACTGAGGGGCGCTCTGGCCGATCCCGGGCAGGGACGTGAGTTCTACAATATGTTATCCCCCTCCCTCCTGCTTTCCTTTTTGTGGAATCTGAGATTAAGAAGGTTTTCGTATTTATCACTGGGTTGGGTATCTTGGCTAATCTAAGTACCTATAAAATACACATTCCCTTTTATAGATATAAATAGGAAGATGTGCCCTTGAGTGGAGTGGATTTCCGCTCCCTTGGCCGACTTGTGCGATTTGTTCCCTCATACTTCCAATTCTGACTTGAAAAAGCTCATACTAACAATCTTATAGCTAACATATCCAGCCACATTCTAACTGAACAGGCCAGTTGGTCATGGGTTCTCACTATCGCATCTTCGGGCACTCATTCTCTCAGAATATCTAAAGACACAATGAGAGTAACGCCCAAGGTAATATGCCTGGACGCCAGCGGGAGAGAATGATCTGCCGCTCAGCACATCATGAGCTCGACTTCTTCATTCAATGTTGGTTCTTCGGGCTCCGTGGATCAGTCACTCCTTACAGATCAGATCTGTGGCCTCCACGAGTGTGCTGTTGCCATCGTCAACATACGTGTACCAATATAATATTAGTGTTTTCTCGGTTGGTAGCTATTGGGTAACGTTTGGGACACGATCGATCTTGTAGTCCCATACTCCCGGCTGTGAGATGTTAGAGGGTAAAATCGCTAGGATAGAGACGTGGCGGGAGTATATATTACCTCGTGAGCTCGCCGAGCTGGTCCGCTCCGCTGGAGCATCAAATATCAGATACGCTTCGTCAACCTTACGCACATTGGCTTTTCCCTGTGGTACTTCAGCTTTGTAAGGCAGGTCGCTGAAGTGACCCCTGTGTTGGCGACTAAGTGCTCTAGGTCCTTCATGTTCTCCCCATAAGCCAAAGGGGCAGGTTAACATATCGGTTCTATGCATTTTTCCAAGTGTATTCCTTACATAATATTTCCAAGAAACCCAGTGAGGTAGCATCAAGGGCTACGTTGATGAGGAAGGGCCTGATCGGACTTTCTCGTCACCCATTTCCTTGGTATCTCAGAAATGCATTCATCACTAGGAATGTTGAGATATGTTTCAATCGATTGTGGCTCGCTGAAAGAAATTCGTTGAATTTGTAGTAGTAGAATTGTCAATTGCCTAGGTAGTTACACACATACAAACGATCGATATAAGTGAGCGGTGTTGAGGTGCAGGGGACCTTGCGGCTTCCCCGCGGAAACTACTGCGTATGAAAGTTTGATGGCAGGAGACCTAAGTGGCCCGAGAAAGCTACCAAGCTGACTAGCTTCTATATCAAAGAAACAGATTGTTACAGTCTAATTCCTCCAAATTAATAACCACGTCTTGTGAAGGCTGAGTTCCGTTGTGCTAAGGGTTGAGTTGGATTTAATCTCAAGAGTGAGCAAGACTGGCTGGATTAAGCCAAGGTACCTCCGTTAAGAACCGTTTTGTCACTGTCCATCGGCTGTTGGAGGAGCAAGTTGTGGACCCCTGTCCAAGCTCCAGATCCAATTCCCACTTCATCCACCGACTTCAATCTCCCCGAACTTCACAATCGCATCCCGCAGAACACACCATCAATTGCGACAATGACGACGACAGTACCAGACCAACCGCCCCCGCCGCCCGACAATGAACCAGTGTACGGCGGCTACACGCGATTCGAAATCGAACTTGAGGTAACATGCTCCACTCCGTCTCTCAAGAGTTCCTGCTAATCTCCTCGCGCGCGCGCAGTTCGTCCAATCCCTCGCGAACCCCCTCTACCTGAACCATCTCGCGACCCAGAAACTCCTCACACGCCCCGACTTTGTTGCCTACCTCGCCTACCTGCAATACTGGACCCGCCCGCCGTACTTAAAGTACCTCATGTACCCCGGCCCGACGCTCAAGCACCTCGAGCTCCTGCAGCAGGAGCAGTTCCGACAGGATGTCATCAGTCCCGATCTCGTGCAGAGGCTGATGGACGACGGGATGCGGGCTGCGGTCGACTGGCACCGGAGCGATGCGTGAGGCTTTTGAAGGGTTTGAACGGAATGCGCCTTCGGTTCTGGGAGTACACGAAAACACGGCGATCGACTTATATCCCTTCATGGATTGGGATGACAAGCCTTGGGCGCCCAAGAGATGTGCCGCGCAAACACGGCCAAGATGGAGAAAGTGGAATCGAGGAGCCAAGAATCGCGCGCGGCTGTGAAGCAGCATCACAGCAGACATATCACGAAATTACGACTTAGATAGGGAAGGCCCACAGGAAAGTGCCAACGTACAATCCAAAAAAGTCGCAGAAAAAGGTTCGCTTTACGGAGCGGCCCAAGAGGAAAGGCATGTTTCTAAACAAGTTCTAGAAACAGATAGTTGCAGTTACAGCGGGTTGCGTGTAGCAGATAAAACAAGAACAAATACACCCATCCAATTGTCCCCAACGCCTCGCAATGCCCAGTGAAAATCCCAGAATATTTCCTCGTCCAGCATCAGTTTTCTCTCCATCTGTTTCCGCACGACATACACTGCAATCACATCAAGTCAGCGTTCTACTATTCCCTCCCTTTCGACAAGACCAAAACAGAGCATACCTTGTAAAACGTAGTCATAGGCTCATCAGCACTGCGAATCTGGACCTGGAAGAAGGCAGCCTCCTCGCCGTTGCAGCCGTCCTTGGGGCACTGGGCGCGCGCCTTGTCGGCATTGTCCCACTCGCCGGGACCGCCAAAGACGTCCTCGCGCTCCTTGCGCTCAAAGTCGCGGCGGGAGTAGATCGGCTCGGTGATGGCATGCTCAAAGGGGCAGGTTCGGCACTCGAGGCGGTTGCGCACGCCCGCGTAGGCGGAGACGGTCAGGATATTGGCGCAGTTGGGGCAGACTGTGTTTTGTCTGGTTAGCGAATGCGCCTGGTAGAGGATGTGAGCTTTGGAGTGGGATAGGGTCTTACAGAGCAACATCTTGGCGGGAGGTGTGGTTTTCGGTTGTTCGTGTGAACGATTGTGTGGTCGCGGAAATGTGCTTTGCTTCTTGGTGATGTGCTCGGCTCACCGCGAACCTCGTCTCTCGGTGTGATCGTCTTGGAAAATTCAGCGGGCCTCGGATGCGACGGTGGGGGACGAAGCTGCGATTGACTAGTACCTTAGGCCGGAACAGTCACCATCGACCAGCGTCACAGGAAAAAAACGGTCTTGGCACAACTCTGAGAAACGGTCCCGCCGGAAGCTCGCCGCAATAATGTTCCGTGCCCCTCCAAGAGGCTCCCGTCCTCACCCCGCCTTACCCGTCCCGTCCGTCCACTCGAAGTGCGAATAGCGGGGTCAACGGACTGTTTCCAGGATCGCTGGCCCTTTGTTCACTGTAAGCACTGCAACAAGCTACCGGTTGCTGAGGTTCAGGCATTGGATACTCTGGCAAATACGCTAGGTTCCTGGCGTAGAATAGGTAGGTACATGGGCAGCAGCTGGCGGCTACGTATCCCGAGTGAATCAGGGGTTTGGCGATCACCGCCACCTCCTTGACACCCCCAAACCTGGAAACTGCCGCGTAGCCTCTCAGCCCCACGAGCCTTCAGGTTTGCAAAGGAACCTACCTAAGTTTGGGTACCTACGTAGCTGCACCTCACCTCATCCGAAAGCCAAACGCAGCCCAAAGTTCAAGTGACGACTCGCAACATCTCCCCGAACCCAGATCTACCTTACAGCGCGATCGGACGTTGCGCGACTCACCTTCTTTCTTCCTCTCCAGTCTACTGGTATTCTTCTCCCGCAACCTCACACGTTCACCGCCTTGGACGAAGCCATCGTACCTTACCCTATCGTCCAAGCCGCCCCTCACCCTTTTCCCCCACGATAACGCACCTTGAAAAAAGAAGTACCGCCAGGGTACCACTAAATACTTTTAACCCCTCACCGTCCTTCTACCTTGCCGCCGTGACCTCCGATCCACGAACCCCACCAAAGCGACTTCCTCCCCGGCCCAGCACGGAAGGCCAATTCGAAACACCACCTTCCTTACCCAGCACAGCACAGCACGGCAACAGCAGACCCTCGTCATTCTACATCTTCCCGCCTTCGACACGATAGCCTCATCGTGAACAAAACTGCGCGCACACCCATCCACGCACGACTCCACCACAATTATGGCAGGGGATCACGAGGAGCACGAGGTCCGTCTTGCCCACCTCTCTGCCACACAGAGGCAACCCTCCCGTGAGAAAATGTAAAGAGCTGACATGACACCTGCAGGGCGCCTCCGTCCAGGAACTCCTCATCGAGGCCGCGCGGCGCGACAACACCGAACTCTTCAACGACGTCATCGCCGGCATCAAGGACGAGAACGAGCTCTCTCGTATCCTCAACGAGACTACCACCGTCTTGGGAAACCACCTCTACCACGAAGCTGCCTCCCGCGGAAACTGTACGTCTCGCCTGCCCTCGCACCCTTCCTCTCGACCACTCGAACCTTCCTCTAACACGCCCGACTCCCCCTTCCTTGCCCACATCTCTGAGATCCTACAAATAAAGGAAACATGCTAACTCCAACACCCCTCTCCCACAGACGACATAATCGACCTCCTCCTCGACCAACCAAACTTTGAATGCGATCCCATCAACCGCCAAGAAGGCGACACACCCCTCCATACCGCCATCCGCTGGATCAACAACGAATCCCAAGCCAACCGCGAATTCGGCAACGCCCTCGTCGACATGATGCTCGAAGCCGGCTCCAGCCCACGCATCAAGAACAAGGGCGGCCTCACGCCCCTCCAGCTCGTCGACCCCCGTAACCCGGCCCTTCGCGAGCTCATCCAGAAGCACGAGTACGCCTCGCTCAACGCCGGCGACTTCATCAACGTGGACTCTTCATCCGCTGGAAAGAAGAGTAAGGGCGGTGCCGCTCCGGCGTCGGCGCCTCCTGGTGCGCCTCCTGCCATTCCTAATTCCGCCGCACCGCCTGTGCCGTCTGCTGGCTACGCTTACGACGACGAGAGTGACGATGATGCCGAGTTCAGTGGTAGCGACGACGAGGAGAGGGCCGAGTGGGATCGGAGACGCAAGGAGCGTGCCGCGCGCAAAGGTTGAATACTTTCCGGCTGTAGGGGCGTTTTGATTACCTCCCAGTGAGTGAGAGAGAGAGAGAGAGAGAGAGAGAGAGAAAGGGAAGGAGGGCTTTGCAAATTTTGAGCACAAACTTGGTTGCACTTATTGTTTTCTTTCGCCGGTACATCTGTTTCCATGTCAAACCCCTCGCCTCTTTCCAATACCCTCCACCCATTCGACGGCAGATGCTTGGAGGGGGCAAGGGTCAAGACAACGTACAAAAAATGACACGGCCAGTACGGAGTATGGAGAGGGGAACAGGCGATGTAGGAAAGAAGAGAGAAAGAAAAAAACAATCCACAAATGTTAGACTTTTCAAGTGTCACAATCATGGGGGTCAAGGGGTTTTCAGGCTGGGCATCATCTCACGAAAAAAAGAAAAAAAAGAAAGCGAGAAAGAAATGGAGAAGAAAACCACCTCTTGACGAACACGGGGTGAGGACCATGGGTTGAGAGATGGAATGAGGCGGTTATAGAACAACGGAGTCGGGACATCGGGGCTGATTTTTTCTAGGTACGATTTGCAATCAAAACTTCCAGACGTTGATAAGTTGTATCTCTTCAGGTTTAAGCCATGGAAACTTTCCTGTCTCTCGTGTTGGAATATTGGATCTCACCACCAAAAAGTCCTACGAGTCGGAAAGCATACTCGGTTGGCTTTGGATGCAATACCTATCTAAACTTGCTATTAGTTGATGCAAGCTCTGGACGGCCTCCCGGTTGCACGGCGGCGCATCCCCGTCTCCGTCGCTTTCCCTTCCGAAAAGCTTACAACTCTCCGCTTGTTACACAACTACCGGCTACCTTACAAAAGTAACTGAGCATTGGTTTGTGTGGGGGTTTTTTTCTTTCTTTTTTTTTTTTTTTCCAAAGGATGAAGGAAGTCTAGTGTATGTTCTCAGGATACCCATTCCACATCAAGATTTTGGCAGCGGCTCTTCAAAATCGTTCCATCACGCTGAAAACCACGGTCTAATCAGTCAAAGTATGAAGTATATTGTATTTATCATGGGTATAAGCTTTCTAGGTACTCGAAAGGAAGGTTGCGGCTATGCCATCTTCCAGCTCACACTGTTGAGCCACTGTATCGCCGTGCCTCTGCGCCATGCATCTATCATCCATGCCTCGTACAATCATTCCAGGGTATCCCATTGCCAAAATCCAAAGTTGCAAAGAAGCACGTCTGATTGCGTGGGTCCAGCCCGTCGTGCTTATTCCAGAGAAAGCAAGTGCAAACAGCCCAAAGGAATCTACCAACCCAACAGCATAGTAGCGGTTGCGGCCGCCGCGCAGATCGCCCATAGAGACGAAGAAGCCAGGCCTGGAGCAGCGTTCTTTTCACTCTCAGACTCTATGTAGGATTGATTCTTAACCAGATCCAGGTTTTTCTGACTCAAGAAGCCGGCGCTCGCAAGCTCAAACAGCTGCGGTCCCATGGTGCGGAGAATGTTAGTGCTCCGTCCAGCGGGACAAAACACAACCTCCCAGCCGCCGCCCGACGGGATGATAAAAGTCGATGTTTGGTCGTCAAAGGCGAAGCTGTACGCATCAGGACACAGGGACTTGGCGTGTCTGGAGTACAAGCCCGGCTTGCACTTATTGGGGTCATGCCATTTCCCTATACAGCAGTCGGAATCCTTATTCGTGGCCGCACATTGACTCTTGCACGGGCTGAAGGTCGGACGTTGGATGTTGTCGTCAGGGTACGGGTAGACACCATCACCAGGCTTGTCTGGCGGGTTGGAAAGTAAAGGCCACGGGCACCAGTCTTTAGAACTCTCGTTGGATTCAGTTGGCTCCCAAGGGACGGGGTATGTGCTGTTGGTGTAAACGGTGCCGCTTGCCGCGCGTTGTGAGAGGAAGCCTGTCGTTGCGATGCAGGCACAGTTGGTCAGGTTTGGCGGGATGTAGGTTGTGTTCTCGGCGGGGATGTAGTTGATGCCCACAGGGATGTTGTAGCCGTCGACAAGGGAAATATCGTAAAATGTTTGGCGCCCAGAGACACCACCGGCCAAGTTGAACTCGGCGAGAGTTGCGGGAACAGCACCCTGGGTTGATCAGCATTTGTCTATTTCATTTAGGATAGCGAGACTTACACTGAATTCACAGTCAAGCTTTCCAAAGCAATCACCCGTCTCACAGCCTGCCGACTCTCCATTGACGGTACAGTTGGTTCTTCCCCAAGCGCGGCCTTGCCATGTTGGCCCAACCCACATATCTCGACTGTCACCTGAGGCGAGCTCGAAACCACCGATGCCGGGGCCGATGCCATGCTGCGTCGTGATGCCGGGCCATATCGTGTTAGGGCACGAGTTAGTGACCTTCAAGGGGATTCTCCCATTCCAGTCCTCGGGCGGGCCTCGTCTGGCGGGGTTGTACCGCTTGTTTAGTTGAAGGTAGTCGGTCTTGTAGTTGGGGTGATAGCTGGGGAACACGATTGCGTTGGCTGTGGGTAGCTGCGAGGATATAGCCAGCGCGACGAAGAGGCTCTGGCCTGTTCTCGAAGGCCGCTTCTCGCCTCTCTTTGAAGACGACGGCCTCATGGTTCCGTAAGCTGGTCGTCTCTGACAGTCTTTTGGTGTAATCCAAGAGAAGTAGCAAAATGATGGTGACAACACGTCGTGTAATTCGTCGATTCGAAGGATCCAATGTATGTTTTATGCCGGGATGCTGTGACAATTCATGGTTCGGAGAGATCCAGGCTTCCGCGGTCTGGACGAACGACGATCTGGAGTAGATATAACAACCGCCCAGCGCCCAACAGTGGTGAGCAATTAGACGCCACCAATAGTCTGCGACGGACCTGCGCCGAGTGACGTACGGGAGCGTCGACGTGAGAGCGAATGGGCAAAAGCAAGGGGCGGCGGGATTGCCCAGAGGGCGATCGGCCTGCTTGATCCAGGGGCCAATTCCTGATTATCCCTGCACACGCGATGTAGCGTCAGAGGTCGACCAGGTGGGAGACGCAGGTTGGTTGGGCGGGCGTGGAAGGGTGGAACAGGAACTGGGTCGTAGGGCAGGGGAAAGGAAAAGTAGGTTATTTTTCTTCGCGCTTAATCTACAAGCGTTATCCGACACTAGTGATGCAGAAAGGGACGTCGCCGAGTTTTGTAGGAATAGCCTCGAGTGAGCGAGGTTGGTGAGATGTCGAGTTTCAAGAAGAGGGAAGAACACACAATCTCATCAGTAGGTATCCGTACAATGCCTATTTACCTCACATGAATTCACCACATACTTGCCCTCAACTGAGGGGGCATTGGCCCGTCCCATTTACCTGCTGCCGCTGTCAGTAGTCGATGGTGCAAAATGCAGGGCCCGACCTTGGGTCGAACCTCCCAGCGGTTCATGTTCAGACGATGACGCAGACGCAACTGGCTGCCCGGTTTCCCGCTGGCACTGACCGGGGGTTGATCTGGTCTACTTCGGCTCCTTAGCGACCAGGGCCTTCCTTGCTTGGCTCTCTTCCTTTCCCCGCGCCGTTTGCCAACTGAGCCGTGGGCGCAACTCGGTCTCCACAATGAAGTTGCTGTGGCTGAGTCGAGGCATGCTAGGACCGGTCAGCATTGCAAGTACTATCTCGCTGTTCTTCCACTGAGGACTACATCATTCCAGTCCTTGTCTTATCTCTCGACATAGCCCCCACAACGTTGCTCTTCACCGTCATGACCTTGGCCAGGAAGCTTAGGAAGCCTCGTCAAGATAGAACATGGAACCATCTCTCAAGTACAGGATAAGTTGTTTGGGTGGGTGTGTCTTGATTCCGAGAACCGCTAGCCCGGCATCCATGATCCTCCATCCCACGTGGCGCACCGAGTTTGCAAAACACAATTCTTGGCAAGTCTTGTTCTAATCAGACCAAGACTTGGTCAAGCGCTGGCTTAGATACTACCCACATAGTCTACAATTACAGCCAAAAAGTACAGAAGGTCAGCCCTCCTCACTAGGGGGAAGGGGACTTGCGACAATTCCGAGGAGACTTCTACCAGCCCCAGGTGTAACGATGCAAGGATTTTCACATGAAGATGACGGGACTTGAACATGCCACGCCATGAGCCTTGGTGATAATGTCGAATAAAGCCATAATTTATAGAGGCATCGAGGCATCGAGGCGGCGGCGGCGGGCGGTGTGTCCGGGAACCTGAGGCTGTTGGAGGTTGGGATGAAAGGGTGATGGCCTCATCAGGTTTGCATACGACCTGACCCCGAACCCTGTTGGAGCTCCATACGACCTCATCTGGACCAGGACACTGCTTTCTTTTGGAAAAAAAATCTTGATTTCTCCCAAGCGGGGAATGTCGTGCGTCTACAACACTTGACAATAGGCCATAATCCTTCCGCGTCATAAAAACCTCCCAAATCCAATCCTCGTCTTCCAGTCATCTGTTCTGGGAGGTCTCTTCGTGATATGTACTCTCGGCCATTATTAGCCTCGGCTGTCCTTCTGGCCCCTTATCACCTTTTCGAGGTATCATCCGAGTGTATGGAAACGAAATGCCCAATGCAAGCAAGCAAACATTATCAATCTCTCTCTTTCGTCCACCGCCTTCTTTACCTGAAGCGCGCTCTGCAGCGGCCCATGACCTCGCCTTGGCACACCAACTCTGCGCTGAACTCGGACCCGTCAAGCGTCAAGTAGATATCGAAGTAGACACGGTAGAATGTGCCCTGTGGTGTGTCCATTCTCTCAAAGTCCTTCTCGAGGTTCTTCCGCGACAAATCCGACGTCAGGGTGACAACTTCCTTGATGCCTGTGTCTGAGGTTAGCAGTGGTCAATTGCGAAAGGACATCTCTAAACTTACGAGGATCCTTAGTATACTCGGGGCAAACATCGTCGTCACAGGCGTACAAAATGTCCTCATACATGAGCGTCGCGCCGGGAGCGACTTGACGGAAGAATGAGACCTTGACGGGCTCGCCAATCTTGACCTTTTGACCCTTTTGCACAAAGATTTGACGGGTGAACTTGCAGCGGTCCTTGCCGTCGAGGGATGGGACGCGGTAGGCCTCAGGATGGTATCCTTCCTTAAAGGGTTGCAAGGTGGCCATGAGGTAGTGGCGACGGGCAACACGGTGTGTGACGACGCGCTCGGTGATGCCGGCAGTAACGGCACCTTTCACGATGGCAGCCACGGAGTCCATGGGGCGGACGACCTTGGACTGGAACTGGGGAGGAACGTGGAGCTTGATCTGCTGGAAGAGGTACTCGGAGGCACCGAAACCACCAACGACGAGAATGTTTTGCAATGTCCGGTTCTGGGCCTGGATGGCAATGATCTGGTTTCTGACGAGCTCGAGAATGCGGTTAACAACGGGCTCGAAGCACTGCAGAATCTCCTCGTTGGTGAACGTCATGTAGCCCTCCTCGATGCCGGCCTCGGGGAACTCGGCCTCAATACCAACATCGACGGCCCACTTCTGACCGTTGTTGCGGAAATCGGCCTTGATACGGTTCTCAAAGTCCATGATACACTTGGCGTACACGCGGCCCGCCGTCTTGGATCCGTCGGGCAGCTTCATCTTGCGAATCTTGGTGCGCAGGATGTTGCTAAAGTTGCGGTTCAGCGCTGTTGAACCACAAGAATCACCAGATCCTGCCGTGCACTCGGCAACGGTGAAGGGGTTCTCCTCCTCGACTTCGTACGCAATCAAATCGACAGTACCACCACCGCAATCGACAATCAGGACGGCGTCGTGGACCTTGAGGTTCAGCAGTCCTGTCTTGGAACAGAAAATGGCGGCGGCCTCAGGCTCGGAAACTAGCGTCAGCCGGTTGTCGTTTTCGTCTCTCAGGAAACCGGCTTGAATAGCGGCGGCTCTGGTGGCGGCCTTTCCTGCATCGTTCCAAATGGCAGGAACGGTGAGGTAGTAACGGATGTTTCGTTCTTCACGGTTGAAGACTTCGCCGAGCGTCTTTTGCAGAGCCGAGCGCATAGCCTGGCGGAGCTTGAAAAGATAATCGGCCGCAACATCGATCTCAGACTTTCCAGGAGGCAGAGGGGGCAGGTTGATGGGGTCGATATATGTGTTGCCGGACAACATGAGCTGCAGCTTGAACCATTCGACCTTTTGCACGCCGGGCTTCGGGTATCCAGTAGGGGCGAGGGCATCGGCGATGTCGGGACCCCAGCCAACAACCTTTTGGTACTGGTCGTAGTAGAGCACTGTGGGAATCTGGGGACAAACCGTGTCAGCCGAGGACAAGAACGAAAAGAACCCTAGTCTCTCTGGGGATGTGTATATTTTCCTACCTTCTGCTTTGTGTATGAACCAGCGCCGGGCCACTCTGTTATAATGTCTTCCTTGGCTTCGTTGTTTGTCGCAAAAGCAAACGCCACACCGGAGAAGGTTGTGCCCTGTGGGTCATGTCAGCAACGCGAAATATGACAGACATTCTCTTGATCCAAGGAATCCACGTACGAAATCGATACCGACAATCAGCTGAGCCTTACTCCTGCTGTTACCTTCAACCTCGGCCGCGCTGCCGCCTCGCTGGTACTGTGCCATAGGGCCACCCTGAGGAGGACCCGGGGGAGGATAGCCACCGCCGCCACCGCCGCCGTACTGAGGAGGACCACCCATGGGGTGTCCTTGACCGCCGATGGGAGGGAGCTGAGGGGGGTAGCCGGCGACGGGAGCACCAGTGTTGATGGGGGGAGGACCGCCAACCATCTGAGAAGGCGGGGTGCGAGCCGGACCTTGACCCGTCATCGGGCTGGTGCGACCCATGGGAGGAGGACCGCCCTGGGGAAAGTTGGCCGAGTAGCTCGGAGGCCGGTTACCGGCGCCTGGGTGTTGATTCATGGGAGCGATTGAAGCGGAAGAAGTCGAAGCGATGGAGCCTGGGCGGACGGGAATCTGTTGCGGTATTTGAGGGGCACCGGAGGGGTGACCACCTTGAGGAGGAGGGGTCGGGCTTGGGGTTTGGTTCGGATCGGGTGTCTGGATACTAGCAGTTGACTTGCGTTTGCCGAAACCAAAGCCTTTCAGGCGGGAATTGGAAAAGCTCATATGGGATTACTGAGTCGGGGAGAAGAAGAGGGAGAAAAGCGAGGGCCCAAGGTGGGCAGGACCAGCAGAGGGTATATCGATTTGGGTTGCAGGGCGTCGGCAGCCGTGCGGTGCGGGTGCGGGTGTGCGGTGCAGCAGCAGAGAGGAGAGCGGTGGTTTGCGGTGGTCGTGCTTTTGGTCGTACTCGAGTAATAATCGGCGGGATGATGGATGGCCTGGGCTTAGACTTTTAGGACTTGTTGCTGCGGCTGCTGGGCTTGGGCTTGGACTTTTGGGCCGGGGTGTCGGGGTTGGGGGAGTGAAGAGGGGGAGGGGGGGTGAGGTGGTGGTGATTTTTTGGTGGTAGCTGGTCCGGTCCGGGTCAAGTCAGACCAGGTATCCGTAGGTCAAGTCACGGTCCAAGGACGAGAGAAATGAAGCCTTAGGTCAGCAGAAGACAAGAGCTTTTTTAGGACTTGGCTAAGACTTTCTTCCGGGACTGGGAAAGAGACCAAAAGTCTAGGACTTTTTCCTCTTAGCTGCTGGGTCTGTCTGCTGCTGCTGTTGCTGCTGGGACGGGTCCGGAGCTCGACAGGACGAAAACGAGGACGAAAGGCGGGAAGGCGAAGGGGGAGAAAAAAAATAGGTGGGAAGGAGTGAGAAAATAGAATGCGGTGCTGGGAATGGGGGGGTGGAGGGGGTGGAGCGTGCAGCGTGGGCCGTCTCCGTGGACCGTGGGCGCTTGAATGAATCCGCCGTTTCTGGGATGATGCGGGTTGGGCTTAAGGTGCAGTGCAGAGCGGTGCAACAGAAGGAGCAACAACAGTATTCGCAATGTGAGGTAGCAGCGGGCACACAGCAAATGCGCAGAGTGAGAGCGAGGGGAAATGCGTGTGTGAGTGAGAGAGAGAGGCGCGGGAGAGTTGCTTGGGGAGGAGACTGTGTGAGAGTGAACGCGAGCAAATGTGAGAGAGAGGATTCGATAAGGTAAGGCAAGGTGGGATGGAGGACTGGGATGGTGAATTGGATGCGAGTTCTTTTTTCTTCTTTGCCAAATGGAGGAGGACGACAAGCAGCAAGAGGAAGACTTGAGAAGAGGCACCAACGAGATGTACAGATAGTTACTTACGGATAGGTACCTTTGCCCCCTTCGTTTACTTACTTTGGTGAGGAAGCTGTCTGGCGTTTAAAACAAGACGTTGATGATGTAAGGTAGCCCCAGGCGCGGAATGGTAAGCTTGCGTCGCTTCGCTTGCTGTCAGCGGGTTGAGAAGGGAAAAGCAAGGGTGCAATTGCTGCAAAGAAGACGAAGATTTGAAGTGTCCAAGACGAAGAGAGTAAGATTCGGAAGTCGGAAACGGTGACGATGAGCTGGAGGATGAAGATGTGGATGAAGCAGGCAGGCAGGCAGGCTAGGCATGCAGAGGAGGGCGACGAGGAAAACGACGGGGGTTGGCGGTACGAGACGCTCCTTCTTTTGGTACCTTAGTCTCTACCTAATGACAAGAGGCTCACGCTGGGCTGGACGGGGTGGACGCGGGGTCGGGTGCCTTCCATGGTACTGCGTACCTAGTAGGTATGGAATCCGTAAGAGCAAAGCAACACGAGCAGGAGGTAGGTAGCACACACTGGCATACCTTAGTAGACATGATGAAGCGGATGAGAGGGAGAGAGGGAGAGAGGGAGAGAAACCACAGCCTGCTGTTGGTCTTGCTTTCCAGATTCTTCTGGTAAAGGAATCGGGAGTCGAGGCGTGATGGGCCAACATGACGAGAATCATCTCATCTTGATCTACTTCGTAATCAAAGGGCATTCGAGTGTGTGGTTGGCTGTATACTTGCCTTTCTTACTTGAATTTCCTGTCTACTTGTGTACATGGAGCACACAGAAGGTTGACTTGTCTCGTCTTGTTTCGTTCTGTTTTACGGCCTCGCTTTGCTTCAAAGAACCACACCGTTTGCCCCTGCTCATTCTGTTTTCTGCTTCTAACGCTGCCGCTGCCGCTGCCATGAAAAGCTACTGCTGCTCTGTTTCCGAGTTCCAACGAGTGCTTGCTCGCTTGCTCGCTGCTCTGTGCCCCCCGTTCTGGCGCGCATCCAGCATGGAAGGAAACCTTGAAGTGAGGTGCGAAGGAAGTCCTGTGCGATGTCTGCCTGGGGGTGGGGAATCCATCCGACACATGTCACTCTCCGCCGCCGTTAACTGTGAAAGTGACCTCGACCGGGATCCTCAGCCAGGCGGTGGTCCGGTCGGTGGCTGAGAAGTGATGGTATTGCCAAGGTACCCACGAGTACGGAGGACCTACATACTCGCGCCAGCCAGCTGATGGCACTAGAACGAGACTGCGGGTGCGCTAGGTGGAGGAACCTCCCTCGGGTCGCTTTCTAGGCAGTGTAAGGCTGAGAATGTGCCCAATGGCCCCAATGCTGTCTCTGGATTGGACTGCGCGGGTTTAAACTGGCTGCAGGGCGAGTTGTGTGCGGTGCGGAGCTCTGAAGCACAAAGTACCCTCTGTTTGTACCCCTCGCACGTATCCATCTGTACGCACATGTGTTGTAGGACTTTCACCTCCTAGTGACACAGGACGCTCACTAGGTATTTGCATGTCAGCACACAAAGCATCGTGACATAGCTGAAAAGATACGTTGGGGTGCTTGACTAGCCAGGTCTCGTCTCGTCTGCGGCCAGATCAGATCACCGACGGGTTTCGTCCAGTCTTCCGTCGCCGTTGTCAACGTCTGTGACCCGGGCAGAGGAGGGGGCCGTAGCCATTTACACGAGGCATCTCGAGACTGGTTTCTCGCCGGTGCCTGTGTCAGGACTCAGAGAACCCCAAAACATTGGACGATGTCTGTTGGGGTTCTTTGTCTACCCATCTCCAGCCTGCAGTGACAAGGCATAACAAGCTTGACGGCGAACCTCGAGCTGAATATCAATGTCTCAACCCCCGGACGGATTCCTACTTGCTGTACCTTGATGATGAAGGATGCAAGCAATCACACTGAGACAGCCTGTGGGAAAACCGAACATAATGTCAAGGACAGTCAGTTCTAGGTTTTTAATCTTGGTGCCTACAAAGGAACAAACAATAATTCCCTTAGCCCTGCCGTTCCCGTCAAATGTGCCTGACAGCTGACATGTCGTGACAAACCAGCGCCCGCCGCCAGGGCAGGGAACAGGCTGATGCGACTCTCGTGGAGAAAAATGGGGACGGGATTCCCGGTGCGTGGGTATTCTGCCAGGCGTCGGGAAGTCGGGACAACTAAGACAAGGTATGGACTTAATCGTCGGTCTGCGACAATACGTTGCTGCGGGGAGTTGGGACCCGGAAATCTGGCAAGCTCTGTTCATCTTTGGCAATGTCCTCTAGCAGGAACTCCAGGGCTTCAGATGATGGCACCCATCAGATGCCTGTAGTCAGGGTCAGTCAAGGACAAAATGGAAGCGCCATGGGGCACAGCTTGCCTTCTTCGTAGAGGAACACGGCCACTACTGTGTAGGTACCACCCATGGAACCTACCATGATGAGTATGTATCTGGATGCTAGCACATCAAACCCTGAGAATCATTGATGGGGGCACGCAAGCAAGGCAGGGCCGGGATTCGATTGAAGGGATGAGTCTGACTGGACCAAGGATCGAAATGCAGGACTTTTGGCGTAGGACTTTCTGACTTGAGTGTACAGATACGGAGTACGAAGTACCTCGACGGTACATGATGTGCCCTCGATGCCGGGGGAGGGCTTCCGCACATGCAGCTCGCCGCCTGTGTGAGCTTACCTGGTTGGTAGCTTCTTTTTCTCTCTCTCCCTCTCTAGGTCTTGACAACCTGGGAAGTCGGAGAGAGATGGTTTGAAGTGGAAGTCGAAAAGTGTTGCCATCGCCTTTGTCTCTCTATCATCTTCCCTTAGCGAGTCTGGTCTAGAAGTGCCCGTAGGTAAGATACACCAGATCAATCGCCAATCCATGGCTCTTTCCTTTGTCTTGGTCAGCGTATCGGGGGAGGAACGTGGGGGTTGGTGGTACCTACCTACGCTTAGATACCTTAGGTACTGGTAGGGTAGGCAAGCACCAGACGGGACGTTTCCCCTCTCTTTCCTTCTTTCTCTCGTGCCTACCCCGCCAGATCAAGGTAAGCACGTATTTTGTGCCTACTTAGAGTACCTAAAAAAGGTTGGTTGGGCCTGCCCGTCCTGCCGCTTTCCTCTTTGCCCGGGACGCCTTCCTTCGTCAGCACTCAAGAACCTCGGGTCCCTGCCCATTCTGTTATGGCTTTGTAAGACGACAGGAAGCAAGAACAACAAGATTCCCTTTTCCCATCCAATATCTTGCTCTCAACCTTTCTGTCTCCTTGTGGGAGCCTTCGATACATTACATATGGCTGCGCGGCGAACTGAACATTCAGTTCGCAACGAGAAATCCATGCCCGAAACCCCTAGGTTAGGTACATGAGCAATTCTGCTTTAGTCCCGCAGAATGCTGACGTACAAGGTGGGGCCAATGGATCCCTCATCCCCTTCTTCGCTCTCATCTTTTAGCGGTCGTGTTACTCTGCTTCCCCAGTCCAAACTCCAGACTCCAGACTCGAGAACAGCCACCGTTAAAAGTCTCGAAGTGCTTACTTCAAGTGCTCGCCTGGTATCAAAGAAGCAAGAAAGCCTTGCTCGTGCCAATCATTTCCCGTCTCGAAAGCACCAGCTTTGGGACCAGCCGACGCCATAGCTGCACCTCCGATCCCATCCTCGTACGACTACGACATGCATCAAAAGTTGGTCCCGAGGATACCATCGACAGATACAGACAAATGAGGGAGACCTCTCTCGTTGCGAACCATCCTCATATCGTACTAACGCTACACGAGACAATCCTGTTCCCACAATACTGAATGGAAGCCAGCCGTCGCGAGGCGTAGCACAACAGCCATGCTAAGCCCCGTGGTCGTGTAATAGGCCAGACAGGGAGCACCCCTACTGCCGCCCACCTCTGATCGGCCTCCGTAAGCTCAGCCGCAACGCTATTGAGGTTCATCAGCTTTTACCGAGTCGGCGCCAAACTTGCGTCCTATCGAGTGGGCTTCGTGGAAGTCCTGCCAGTCTCCAAGCCCCCCGTCAATTGGGGCGTGAGCTGAGCACGGCTGAATGAGAGCCTCACCTTCTCAAGAATTCTCGAAAGTTTGAACTGTATCTCGGTGCCGTAGGAGCATACAGGGCGCTATGGTTTGGTGTCCACTGCCCATCGCCCCAGCCTCCGAATGGTCTGATGGTTGGAGTTGTTTTGCTAGGTTGGTGATTATTACGACATACCGATTCCCATCCCGGCATGCTGTCGCTCCGGTCGGGCTGTCAATGTCCCGGATCCTAGTTGCTGGCACGCTCTCATTGCGTCGTCTTTGTTCGTGCGGCGGACAATCGTTGCGAGGGTCCCACGCGTCCTGGACACCGCCAATTCTTCTCCGCCTTGCCCACTGCGACCTAAGCTTCTCGAATCCGCGTAATTCCAATGGAAGCACTGCCCCCCCAATCCCGTCCGCTCGGTGGGCCCACGTTCCTCGGAGCAGTTTGAAGGCTCCGGACTGGCTACGGCCAGGTCCGAGTAGCTTTTACCAGGAACATGGAAGAATATGGGCTGTATCTGCCGCGTGGACAGGCCCTAGTATCGCTGTCGCCGTGACGCCGTGGGCCGGGATATGTCCACGTGCCCCGGAAGAGCGCCGTTGGGTCCCTTCGGGGCTCCGGCCGTTGCTCCCGAACAAGTTGGGCCCGTGTCCAATCGCTTCCCCGCGAGTGGGAATTACTGGAGACCTGTCGACTGAAACCCGAGCCGTTATGGCCGGCAGTATTCTGACATACCGGCGACCGGATGTCAGTGCAACAAGACATATAGGTATCAGACATGGCTTGGTGAAGGTTCAAATCTGGTTTACAGCGAGTCTTTTGCATCCCTTGAAACTGCTTCTTTCCCCTGTTTATTTCATGCATCGTGTGGTTTCGCATACTTGCAATCAAGCCAAGGGGTGGTGAAATTGCCCTACGTGTTTTCCTTTGGCTCTGTGTAAGTGCGGAGGACCGTTCGAGGGAGGCCTTTCTCATGGGTTTGCGTGCCACTTCTCTCCCTTCCAGTCCCTTTCTAAGGTAGGCTCTAGTACGTGAGACAACACGCCTCCTTCACAAGTGTCAATGGAGAGGAATGTACAGGTACGATCAAGTATCTGCTGGTCACCTCAGTCTGTAGCTCCATGTTGGCAGCTGGGTCGGGTATGGCGAGTGCCCGCCATCATCACTTCCTGGTTCGAGCTCGGGCCGAGAGCTGGAGGAAGCTACGGCCGACCTCTCACTGGCCCCAGCTTTCTCCCTCCCGTCCCTCCACGCTGCATTTGTCTCCGCTGCTTTGGAACACCCGCGGTGGCAGCAGCATTTGGGTTAAACTCAGGATACCAGGCCAGCCAAACTCTATCGAGAAGGGCAATTAGGGGACCGGCAGATTGCACACACAAAATAGCATTCGTGGCAGGTACAACTGTAGGGGCTGCGTTACAGATTCAATAGCGCAGCCAAGCCACTGAATCAGCATGGCGTCCCATGTTGACGAACCTGCCCTATTTTTCATCCGTTTCCAGACAGGGTCGCCTCAGCCTTCGCAGCTGCCGACTGATGTTCTAGCAATTTCATTGGGATAACGCAGGTCCGTAGGTGCCGATGGGAGAGAAGGAACCAAGTGAGGTGTCCCTTCCCATTCTTGTTACAATGTGATAGTCGTCCTTCGCCAACAATTCTCGGCCTCTGTCTCTTCTATCATTTCGGTCCGCTCCAGAGTCCTCCAATTATTGCCAAGCTGAGGCGCCACCGAACAAAGGGCAGCTGAGACACCACGAATGTCAGGATATCCCAAGATACGTGACGCCTGCTGATACTTGGCTCGTGGAATGCTGGTCTCCCGCGTCGACAGCCTTATTATACCAATTCAACGTCCCGCAAAAACTACGAGCAAGACTACACCTTTCTACATCGCTCGGAAAATCACATTCGCGACGAAATGGCTTTCTACCAGATAAATCTGGCCGTTTTCGCGGCGGGCAACGGATACTTGCTCTACCAGCAGTACAAGCGCCAGGGACAAGAAGTCATCGAGGAGCTGAAGCAGGAGGCGGCCGACTCGCAGGAGGGTTCTGATGGAGAAGATGTAGAGCATCAGCAATTGCTCTCCTCCCCTGGCGAATCTCGAAATGCCATTCGTCAATTCCAGCTGGACTTCTTCCCGGTCTACGCTCTGGCGATGGCGGCGGATTGGCTCCAGGTAATGCGCCCTGCGACCGCTGCAATGGAATCAGACTGACGTTGGGATAGGGTCCCCATATCTATGCCATCTACAGATACGAGAAGAACATCCCCGAGAAGGTTGTGGCTGCTCTGTACGCTGCAGGCTTCGTGTCCGGTGCCATTTCTGCGTCCTTTGCTGGCGAGCTAGCAGATCGATATGGCCGCCGCCTTGCCTGCCTCACGTACTGCGCTACCTACATCCTCACCTGCCTGACGATGCTTACCGACAACCTATACATCCTGTTCCTCGGCCGATTCGCTGGTGGCGTTTCGACGACACTGCTGTACAGCGTGTTCGAGGCTTGGCTGATCACGGAGTATAACCAGCGTGGTCTTTCGCGGACGAACCTCAAGCTGGGCTCCATCTTCGGCAACATGACCACCATCAGCTCCATCGTTGCAATCCTGTCCGGTGTCATTGGTGACATCTTGGTCAATTCGCTGGGCGGCCGCGTCTGGCCTTTCATGGCAAGCGTGGTCTGCTCCGGGGCTGCCATGTGGTTGATCTTCAAGGGATGGGGCGAGAACTTCGGAGCGAAGCAGAACGGTCAGGCAACGAGCTCACTAGCCGATGTCAAGAGCGGTATCCAGATGATCTTGGCCGATATGCGAATCCTGTCATTGGGCCTGACATCGACCTTCTTCGAGGGCGCCATGTACCTCTTTGTGTTCTTCTGGTCTGCTGCGCTGAAAAGCGCACGAACCAAGGCTGGCTCAGACGAGGAACTGCCGTTTGGACTCATCTTTTCCAGCTTCATGTGCGCGATGATGGCCGGATCTTCTTTCTTCTCGCTTTACACCAAGACGCACTCCAAGGAGACGACATCGTTTATTCTGATGCTAGTTGTGCTCGTGGTGAGTTGTTGCCTGTCTGGAGCAGTCGTACTGGACAATGAGAAGCTCTTGTTTTGGGCATTGTGCATGGTTGAGGCCAGCATTGGAGCCTACTTCCCAAGCATGTCGTTCCTGAAGAGTCAGGTTGTTGAGGACGGTGTTCGTGGTCGCGTGTACAGTCTGCTGAGGCTACCCCTCAACGTATTTGTTGTCGTTGCGCATAGTTTGGATGAAGAAGGTAAGTTGCTGGGACACGTCCAAGTATCAAGGTCGCTGCTAATGAAGAACCAGGTGACGGACACCGAAACACCGTCTTTATGACTTGCGCCGCGCTTCTCATGATGTCTTTCTTCATTGTCAAGAGGAACTTTGCCCAGGGCTAGGTCTGGATGGATGTTGATGATTGACACGATATCACATGAGCAGAGTGAGTTCGCGTCATAGGAGCGAAGTGGAAAGATTGACAAGCAAGGAAGTATCACGGGATCAAAAATGCAGTTACGAAGTTGGTCAGCGATGGGTAGAGGACACCATTGAGGAAAGTAGATGATACATGATTAAGACTACGGCTGAATACAGTGTGGTACATAGACTGGAAATTTCTGGAAGTTAAACAAAAAGAAGACAAAGTGTCCTGTCATATCTAGGTATGCAGGCCATGGCTCGTGTGCGAGGCTCCCCTAGCCAGAGGGGATATATTGAGTGCCGGGTAATTTGTGATAGCCGCCAACCAAATGCTGGGGAGCGACGTCGTGGGAGAGACTGGAAAATACCCCCCATCGCTGTTGCCAGTTGGAGGCAGGGGCGGCCCGTTCACGCTGGGGGTTCCGTTTCATCAGCTTCCCAGCTTCCTTCCCCTTTCGGGAGAGCCGTTCCTGCAGTGCAGTCCAAGAGTCCCATACTCCCCCATGCACAGTGAATTACTTAATGTACGGAAGGTTCGTGACTTCCTCCACGATCCATGGAATATCCTGTGCTTTGTCTCTGGCCTTGTTTCCCAGTCTTGTCCCTCTATTCAAGCCTCGTCCAAGAAGTCAGGCCAACGGCACCTAGCCATCCTCAAGACGGCCAAGCGCCATCTCTCTTCCCCTCCCGTGGCCGGCTGTCATTCGCAGCAAGATCGCTTGAAGATCCTCTTCTCTCCAACGATCCAGACTCTACTTTGGACAAGCACCCCGGCCTTGCAGCTCACACCGCACAGTTGGGCGGGACCCTGCAACGGTTCGATAGCGATCTGAGTGGTCAACCCAAAATCTCAATCCGGCGCACCCCCTCCTCCAATCCAATCCCAGGAGTGTTTCTTATGCGACAGAAGCGCTCAGGAAGGAGAACCCGCCTCGGCTGACGAGAAAGAGACGAGGGGAGACAGAGAGAGAGAGACAGAGTGGAGGGGACCAAGAGAAGGATCGACTTGCGCGCCAACCTCCTCTTTGCTCTTTGTCTTTCTAGTCTTGTCTCGACTTGACCTGAACTTGACCCGTCGCCTCTTCGTTTGACTGTTTTGTTTCCTCCTGAAACCACCAACTTTTGAAGACCTGGCCGTCTTATCTCGCCTTCAATTTGTTCCACGTCGACAATAAGTAGTGCCGGCGGCGACTACACGTTGTGCGACAGTCGACGCTAGCAAATCAGAACAACGGCGCTCGATCTTCACACTCTGATCAGAATTATACACTACCTATCTACCTATCCGCACCACCACCACGGCTGCTACTAATCACCATTTCCAAAACATAAACCGGGAAGCTGGTCGTTACACCAGGAAACAATCTCATACGCCTCGCTATCAAGCTTGCTTCTGCACCTTGACGTGCCTCCCAGTCTGTAAAAGGGCTAGACCGCTGCGTCTTGGGCAACTGCGTCACCTCACACTACGGCGTCTGCCAACTTCCTTCAGACAAGACCAGCTAGGATAGCCAAATCCATCGCGGTCGCATGACATACAACTGCAGACACTAGCTGAGGAAGCAGCTGCGAAGAAAAAGAGGACAGAGACCGAGCGACGTTTGTTTGGCACATGAAGTGCTAGAGCTAGGGAAGAAGCAGCCGCAAGCCGAGGAGCCCAGTTTATTAATACCAAGTCAAGCCACCAACAATCCGAGTCGAACATCAAGACGCACCAGGGAACCTCCCGACCGACTCAGATTTGAGACCCCAAAGATCCGGGAACCCAGAACCAGAACACAGAACCCAGCAGCTCAGCTCAGATTCATAACCGAGGGACCCTGATCATCGGTCTAAGGTGACGACCGCACGACTATCACGAGCAATTGAACGAGACAAAGCGTTTACGATTTCCTCACGAGGCCAGAAAGGACTCTTCCAGAGCCTTGCCTTCTCCGTACTTTTTCTTCTCCAGTACTCCGTACTCCTCTTCATCACATAATTCCACAATTATCATCCTTTGATTTTATTCCCCGCTAGCCCCCGCCGCCTGGCGCAACCCACGAATCCACGAGAATACGGCACACGAGGACATCAGAATTTGGCGCAAACCCTGCAGGCGTCTTCCCACCTTTTGCGAGAATCCAGTCCAGGTACGGAGTACACCAGGGATCCCCATATATGACCTCATTGGGGCACCAGGCCTGGGTCCTCTTCGTCTATCCGCAGCGTCACACCCGGGAAACTAATTACAGACGGGCCGTTTAAACGTAGGCTGTCTCCTCCAAAGGGCCGAGAGGGAGAAATTCGGCACCAAAAGTTACCACCACCGGTCGCGGCTCGCCGCTGTTATTCCGCACCTCAACGCCGTGCACCCTCTCGCAGGCTGCACTTGCACTTGCACGCACCAAGGTGAATTCGGTCGCTTCACCGGAGCCAGATCCTGTCCCGGGCAACCTCACTTTTGTTTGGGTCTCGTAGAAGAGAGAGTTGAGGATTCACCTGGCCGTTCTTCCATCTAGGAGTGCGCCTATTATCACCTTATCTCAGCAAAACGCTAGTGTTTTCGCAGCGAGGTGCAGCATCGCGCCCGCAGCGAGAACCCGTTCGTTTTCAACCTGTCGAACACCGGCACATTGTCGGGCTACGTCCGGAGACGAGGCGCTGATTGGCGCGCGGGTGGTCTTGGTGTCGATTATCAAGACGTCAAAGACCAGCAGCAGCAGGGTCAAGGACAAGCCGGGGAAGACAGTGTCGGCAGCCAGAAAAACATCTCAGTCATGGCTGTATCAGACGAGGCATTTGACGACGATTCCCAGGGTATAAGCAACAATGGGGTGGTGTTGAGACATGGCGGTGGTGTCGATGGCGGCAACGTCGAAACTAACAGCAGCGAGACCAACAAAAGCGACGGTCACGTCAAAGGCCACGGACCAAGACACCGGAGAAGGAGGAGCAGCTTCCTGGTCTCCCATGGGGTCTCCTCATTTTGGTACGGCCTTTGCTCGGTGGTGTTTTTAGCACTCGTCCTAGTAAGTACCTCTGCAGCAGCGCAGATTCTTCTCTCTTCTCTCCTGTCCATCCAATTCATCAGACAAACCTATCACAGCACCCTAAATCCCAGAACGCCAATCCATAATGCCCTGAATCCACACATACTTTTCTCAACGTCCCCACCCCCTTGTTTTCTCCCCGGTGACGGCGTGGTGTTAGTTGCATGCGCTCATTTTCCGTTCGATTTTTTTCCTACTGCGTACCTATGTGTTTTACCAAAGTCTCTCCATTTCCGGCATGTTCGGTGGCCCGCCCGGGTGTGGACGATTGTGGATGGGGACGGGAGCTTCTTCGGCGTAGAAGTGGGCCACCGTGGGACCGGGGGTTGATAGTGTCGCCTGTCAGAGTCCCTGCGAGTGCAGTGGTGGTGAGCCGCCGCGAGCGTCAGTCGCGCGCGTGGTGGCCTGGCTGCCGGGGGGGCTTTAGGGTGTGGTTGTCTGAGTATCCCATGTCCCAAACTTGGGGGAGTTTGTCCCCTGGGGCATCATGCGGACTTCCACGGGGGCCCAGGTTTTGGGGAATCTGCTTGTTGGGAGGGAACATGGCATGGCCCACGGGGGAAGCATGCAGACGACTTGCGCCGGGAGAAGCATTGGAGACTGAGAGTGAATGTTCACCACGGATGACGGACGAAAAGCGGTTGGCCGTCTGCCGCCATGTTTGAACTTCGCACAGCTGCAGCAGACCAGACCCGAAAAAACAGCAGTGAGCTGGGCAATCGGTGAGCGACAAGCGAGAAAATCGAGCGAGCGAGCAACACGAGAGATGAGATTGAGAGGCATCGATGATCGGGATCTCGCCGGAACCGATTGGGGCCAACGGCGGGGCCGAACTTCATCCCAAGATCCAATGACAGGCGAACAGAGCTGCTTTCGGCTCCCGAGCTTTTGCCAGCAGGGCCAAGGCCAAGGAACTGGACGGGAACACCTCACCTCACCGGACTCTGCCGCCGTCGCCGTCGCCTGCGCTGAGTGCAATTGCAATGTAAGCCTCAGGCCCGGTGCCTTGTCGTCATGCCAAATTCTAGGTGGTCTCTCTCGCTGAAATATCCGTACACACTGGAGTCCTGGAGGCGTCTGGAGACTTACGGATACATTGGGCGGACGATTCCCCGCAGCACCTTAGTCAACACCCCCCCAGGTCCCAGCTGGTTCCAAGGTTCAGTTCCATTTCCAGCTTTCCGCGGCCACACACCTCGCCTCACACCACGCAGCTGTAGCAGCCCAGGCCGTCCGTTCAGCATGCTGGCTGGGTCTACTCTGTAAGTTGCTGCAGAAGACCCTGCCTATTCTCGTCACGCAGCTTGGTGCTCCGCCCGGTTCGACATCTAGAAGGGGTAAAAAAAGGTCTCGAGACCTGAAGACTTGACAGACGTGGTGGATGTGACCCAATGGCATTTGCATCCCGCATGCTTACCTGGGGAATCATCAACTGCTGAGAGTTAGTCAACGACAACTGCAGTAGCAGGGTCCTAGACAGGAATCCCTCTGCAGGTAGCTTTGCAGCTGTGCTTTTCCTGGTCCTCGTTTGTCCCTGCTCCGTATCCTTGGCCTCGGCTTCGCTGTTCTGGGCGACCTCTGTCATAATGGCCAACATTCCCCCAATTGTCATGTTTCCCAAGGTGGAAGACAAGAGTCTTGGAGGCTTGGAGATGGCAAAAAATCAATCGTGTCTAGTAGCACGAAGGCAGGCCACCTCAGTCACCCCACCACGACATTACCTCACTGCTCTGGTGGTTGCTGACAAGGTACCGACGGGAGTACATACATAGCAATGCCTGTCGCGGCGTCGCCCTGTTCCATTGGACCAGCAGCCCAGAGTCCCAGAGTCCCAGACTCCAGTGCCCAGTGCTCCACATCTGCTCCATGCTCCATGTTCGCTCCCATGCCAATTGAACCCCATCCCCCGTCCATTCCATTGCGATTTCGTCACATACATCATCCGAAGAGCTCCCCCAAAAACTTCCTCATCCTCGCTCTGTCCGACCTTCCTCCTCCCATTGTCCCATTCCCTCTTCCTTCCTCACCCTACCTTACCTGGCTCTGCCTCGTTCGAAATCCCAAGATCAAACTCTCTTCTCTCCTCACATCTATATTCCCTTATACTTGGAGAATCACTTTGTGCTCCTCTTACGACGAAGCTTACTTAGTACTAATTCCCACTCTCACCAAAAACAGCTCACGCAGCTCCTCCTCCGAGACGCCAAGCTCCTTCCGCCGCACCTCCAACTGCAGCTTCGGTCCTACTTCTCCCCCTCTCACAACTTCTTCTACCCGCCTCCTCCCTTCTACTCTCCTTCGGCTCAAATCTTCCAGGAGCCCGTCTGCGAAAATCCAGCGCCTTTTCCAACAACGCCTCCAATCTCCATACCTCTCACAATGGCGCTCGAAGCAGAGACAAAACGCGTCGTCGACCAGTTCGAACTGTCCGATGCATACCTCAACCGCGCCGTCAGCGAATTCCTTGGCCAAATGCGTAAGCTTGCCCCATCTCCCTCACGCTCTCGTCTTTTGCGAGTGTTCGCCTGCGGGGATTATCACTGCATTGTCACTGCCTTCCAAAACTGTGCGCGAACAATAATCCTGCGCGGCAATACTAAACTGCCTGCTGGAGCTGGACAGCTTATACACCAAGAACACTGAGCTGATTTCGGCATCTCACAGAAACTGGCCTGGAAAAGGATGGATCCAGCATGAGCCAGATTCCGACCTACGTCACTGGCGTGCCCAATGGCACCGAAAAGGTAAATTGCGCAGCAACGAAGCTTTGCAATTTGCAAAATCCCCCTCCCCGGATTCCACTCACTGACACCTGTTGCAGGGCCTGTACCTCGCCGTCGATCTTGGCGGAACCAACTTCCGCGTGTGCTCCGTCCAGCTCAATGGTGACACCACCTTCAACCTCACATACAGCAAGGTCGCGATCCCCAAGGAGCTCATGGTCGCCAAGACCGCCGAGGAACTCTTCTCCTTCCTCGCCAAGCAGATTGAGCTCTTCCTCCGCGAACACCACGCCGAGCACTTCGAGCAGCACGTTCGCCGCCGCCAAACCTACAGCGCCCCCGAGGGCTACCGCGACGAGCATGTCTTCCGCCTGGGCTTCACCTTCAGCTTCCCCGTTCAGCAGCTTGGCATTAACAAGGGCAACCTGATCCGATGGACCAAGGGCTTCGATATTCCCGACGCCGTCGGTAAGGATGTCTGCGCTCTGCTGCAGGTCGAGATCGATAAGCTGCACCTCCCCGTCCGGGTTGCTGCTCTCGTCAACGACACCGTTGGAACCCTGATGGCGAGATCCTACACCTCCACCGGCAAGTCCGGCTCCATCTTGGGTGCCATTTTCGGCACTGGCACCAACGGCGCTTACCTCGAGAAGCTGTCCAACATCAAGAAGCCCATTGTCGGCGACTTCGAGTCTGCGACTGGCGAGATGGTTGTCAATACCGAGTGGGGTTCCTTTGACAACCAGCTCAACGTGCTACCCAACACCCCTTGGGACGATGCCCTCGACAAGGCCAGTGTCAACCCCGGCATTCAGATGTTCGAGAAGCGTGTCTCTGGCATGTTCTTGGGCGAGATTGTCCGCCTGACCATCCTTGACATGCTCAAGGACGAGAAGCTTTCCCTGTTCAAGGACCAGAACTCTAGCTTCAACGACTGGAAGTCAACAACAAGCATCGGCGCTCAGTCTGGCATGTTCAAGCAGTGGGGCCTGGACAGCTCCATCATGTCCGTTGCCGCTGCCGACAACACCCCCGAGCTCTCAACCTTGAGACAGCAGCTGGAGACCGAGATGCAGGTGTACAGCCCCTCCCTCGAGGACGCCCAGGCCTTCAAGGCCGTTGCCGGCTCCGTCGGCCGCCGCGCAGCTCGTCTGTCAGCTGTTGCCATTGGTGCTATTGTTCTCCAATCCGGCAAGCTCGACGACGAGACGGAAGAGGTCATTGACGTCGGTGTCGATGGCAGCTTGGTTGAACACTACCCTTTCTTCCGGGACATGATCTACGAGGCTCTCCGCTCCATTGAGAGCATCGGCCCCAAGGGTGCTGACAAGATCCGCATTGGCATCGCTAAGGACGGAAGTGGAGTCGGCGCCGCCCTCATTGCCCTCGTGGCAGCTGGCATGGAGAAGGAGGGTGACGTCTTGATGGAGTTCAGACAGAATGTCAAGAAGGAACTCGACTCCATCCCCGAACAACGTAAGTTGCTAGTCGCTGGAGTTGTCGAGACGAAGGGCGACTTTGAGCGTGAAGAACTTCCTGCTGCCATGCATTGCGAGACTGTTGGCTAATCACATTTTGTGCGTATGTTACAGGCGAAGAGGTATCGACAACCAACACCGCATTGATAATCGGAGGCCTCGTTGGCGTTGCAGCCATTGCGGCCGTCTGGTGGTCTCGGTACAACCGTCAATGATGAACGAAGTATAAAGAGAGATGATTGAATGGGGTGGGGACTGAGGAATGAGAAAGGCTGGAAGTGTCATTTGGGACAATAGACGAGGGAAGAGGGGGTTTTTTCTCTCTCTTCGCTGGCTTTTGCCCCCATCCGTGTGAGCATCTTGTTGTTTTTTTTGGCATTGGGGAATTGTTTCATTTCTTCATGATTCCACACACAAAGGGGAAAATACCGGAGTTTGGCCTGAGCAAAGCAAAAAAAACTTGCGTGGGAAGGTTTTTGTTCAAATGCATAACTGTTTAAATACTGTGTCTCTTTTTTTTTTCTTATCTAAACAAAGTTCAAAACGTCTATAGCTGGCTAGCCTCTACTTTGGGGGCGAATCTTTTCTAGCATCTTGTGTGTCTTTATTTTCGCATCCTGTGATGTCGACAGTGAGTGCGAGTGGCCTCGCCTACTTAGGATGCTTCGAAGTCGGACATGAAGCAGTTACCTGCCTGTCCTGGAGGCCAGCTGAGAACTCCTGAGGATTCAGGTTTGCATGTGATTGCAACTCTGTACCTTGTCGTATACCTGGAAACCGATCTCCATAGGGACTTTTCAGTTCTCTTGAGTCTGAATGTCTTGGAATTCCTCATCCCTGACACAATAGAAGTGTAGGATTCCCTCTCACGCCTAGCCCTGGAACGCAGCAGCCGGGTAGGACCTATCCTTCTTCTTCCTCACTGTGGAGCTGCTCCTGGAACTCGCGCCTGAGCCGCCATTGCTCTTGGGAGGGGCAAGCTTGGCAGAGGCCATCTCGTCGGGGAGGTCGTTCCACTCTGTCGCGGCGCGGCGATTCTGAAAGGATGTGCCCGATCTCGACAGCGGTGGAGGAGCGGGGCCGCCGCCATTGCTTCCGTTCATGGGTGGCAGGTTCGCGACAGCGGCGGTGGGACCCGGCATCGGAGGTGCGGTGGCTCTCTCAGACGAGGATGAAGACAACGATTGCTGTTGCCCGCCGATGGACAGAGGCCCGACGGCGCGGCGGACGATCCAAGCCGAGTCTGGGCGGAGCTTGATGTAGTACCCCTGCAGCGGCTCGCCGTAGCGCTCGAAGCCGCGGGCGGCGTACCAGCGCATGCCCTCCTCGTTGTCGGTCCAGACGTGTGCGTAGATGTGGCGGAGGTTGACGTCGGGGGAGGAGTTGGCGGCGGCGGCAATGAGGTGGTCTACCACGGCGGTAGCGAGGCCATGGGAGCGGTAGGGCGAGAGGAGGGCGAGGGACTGGATGTAGAGGGCGTGCTCGAGGCGGGTCGGCGTCGGGGTCGCGGAGGGAAAGGGGGAGGGTTCGATGCGGGCAACGACGCCGCCGACGACGATTTCCTGGGAGAAGTTTGTGGTGGGTTGGTCGCGCCAGGTGACGACGCGGGAGAAGGGGCCTGTGAGAGCTGCGGCGTAAAAGGTTTCTGGGTAGGCTACTGGGAGGAGGAGGGAGTTTATGCGGCGGAGAGGTTGTAGGTCTTGGTCTGAGACGGGGCGGATCGAGGCGCTTGGGTGAAGGGGCGTCGAGGCTGGCGGTTGTGATGTTTGCGGCGTCGTTGCTGGGGGCGATGTTCTCGGCGGTGATATCGTTGTGTTTGTCGTCGTCACGGAGGATTTCGGAGGGGGAGGAGGTGTTGATGTTGACGATGGTGGGGGTTTGGTCGTAGGAGGG
Source organism: Colletotrichum godetiae (assembly GCF_030913485.1). NCBI lineage: Eukaryota > Fungi > Ascomycota > Sordariomycetes > Glomerellales > Glomerellaceae > Colletotrichum > Colletotrichum godetiae. Next base: position 533,760 of record NW_026851249.1, on the reverse strand, counting down.
GCAGCTGCAGCTGTTCCTGTCAATGACGGCGCGGGGGTGTACTTTGACGATGGGGGCGGCGGAGCGTAGGAGGGTTGCTGCCGCGGTTGGAAGAAGGATTTGATGGAGGATTGGGTCGGTGGTTGCTTCATTGTTGTAGTCTGGGGGAGAGACATGCTGTTGTTGAGCGGAGCGGAGGATCGTTCGTTTGCTGGCTTGTGAATGAGGGAAATGTACGTAGTAGGGAGTATTCGAAGTTAAGTTGACGAGGGAAGGATGGCGGGAAAAGCAAGTGTGGAGAAGCAAGCTGGCAGGGTAGCTAGGTAGGTCGAGCTGGAGGGATGTCACTCTAAGAAATAATTCCCGAGCGGATGGAAATTTAGATGCGCGTGCGTGCGCGTAGGCGTAGGCATTCACACGCGTGCAGTGAGAAGTTTGGTTTTGGGAACGCGATGATGTCTTTTTTCGATAATCCGGTAACTGAATGCAGGGAAAGGGGAAAAGGCGAGTTGGGAAAGAGGTTTCGGAAGCACTGTCTCTGAATGCGTGCGACTTTTTTCTTCTTCTCGGGACGCAGGGCAGGTGGACGGTTCCTTGCAGCGAGACGGAAGCTGGTGCAAGTCGTGACTCGCTTTAGGTTTGGTGGCTCCTTCTCCCTGGGGCTGTCTCTGGAAAAGGGAGACACAGAGACAGGCACAACCTCTGAGGCTCAGACGGGCAGGTGCGTTCGGGCAGCACCGATGCGGTCAGACACGGCTCTGGAGGCTCCGGCGGGAGAGCGACGGCTCCACCGGCTCGTCCCAGGAGCAATGGCAGGGCGACGAATGCCAGAGGCGGTGTTGCTGCTAAATATGCCCGTACATGATGTACCTTGGGTTCCTTTCCATCCAATATAAAAGACCACCCGTGGACTACCTAGACCAACTAGAGGGGCTGATGGGAGTGGTAGTGTTAGAACTACAGCATCAGCTATGGAAGGGTAGTGAGGCGTCCCAAGATTGGTGGATGGTCAAACTCTATGAACGAATCATGAAGCAATGGCAAACCCCTGGTAAACCGTCGTCTTGACTCGATAGTGACGATATCTGCAGTGTGCTTGCCAGGGTGTTATCTTGGGCATTGGAAGTGTGCCGGCGGAAAAAATAAACAGAAGACGCAAGGCAGTCAAAAGTGTTGTGAAGTGAATACCAGTAGCTAAGTCCATTCCTTGCCCAGAATGCTGCTCGAGACTTCAGCCCCAGAGTGCCAGGTGGATGACAGAATCACCTGCCGCTTAACCCTTCCTAAGTTTCTTGCTGTTGCTATCGGTACCATTACCATTGCCATTGCCACTACCCTTACCTATGTCTATACTTATCTTGTTCCCTATATCACTACCTCTGTGGTACTGCTTACTGCTCTTTCCAATGAGTTATCTAGGCATTTCCACTCAATGGTATACTTAGAATATTCTAGTTAGATACCTAGTGGGAAAGAAGGATAGAAATGATGAGGATAATAGTTGTTGGCTGGTGTCTCGTCACTTGGACCCCTGTGCACCTTGGCCATGGTACCTAGGCGAAAAGGGGACTAAAGTCAGGCACATGCATGCGCCGATGGGGACACTGTATCCGCCCGTGGTTTTCTATGACGGGATCCTTGGATGCGATGGGATGACATCCAAACCCCGTCTCCCTGCTCGAACTTCTGCGAGTGTGTTCGGCAGCGTGGATGTAACTGCAAGTGCATTTGGCGCATTGCCATTTCGTTGCTCTTTACAAAGACTCTGGGTTCCGCATAGGATCGTGAGATAGATAGGTAGACTAAAAGTCCGGGGAATGTACTCAGTTATCTGCACCCACTTCGCTTATGTCTTCAACCATTTCATGACGTCTCTGTTGATTTTGCTTCGATTTCGGAAGGACGATCAATGGCTTGATCTAAGCAAGTCGGCTACTGTGAGTTGCTCCATTGCAAATTATACTTTATCACTGTTTGAGTAAAGGCAAGGAAGGTGCTGAGGTGTAGGGAGGTAAGGCGGTCCATTGAGTCCCTGCTCCATTTGCGAGTGGTCGTTAGTGGCCCGCAGATCAACGTTGACACTTTTGGGAAGTTGCTTCCGGGCTTCTTACCAAAGTCGCTCTTTGCCGCAAATCCCCTTGCCAATGATGCCTGAGCAATTCGCTAAGGTAATCCGGAAAACCCTCCCAATTCACATTCTCTCTTCCTCTCCAGCCCCCCATCATCAATCACCTCGCCTTCCAACAGTCTGAGGTTCCTTACCCGGTGGACTTCACCCCGAGCAATTGTCTACCTGTCAACTCAGACGTCAAACCCAGCTCCTTTCTTCGGCCGTCAACCAACACTGCCGACATTGGCTGCGACCATCGGATTCTCTCGCCTCGCACCTTCAACCCCCCCAGTCCTATCCAGATTCGGCATAGGGCCTCTCGCATGGTACGACAAAGGGAAAGTCGACCCCCTAGCTCGTCGGAGACAACCTACCTACACCTTAACCGCAAATCCTTGTGTCCGTTGCTTGTTCGCCATCGTTGTTGCACCCTTATTACTTCAGCAAAGCAAGGTTCCGAAACTTTTTTTTCCCTAACCCTTCCCTGGCGGCGGCGTCGGTCAGTCGTTCCTTCCATTTGCTCAGCTTGACCTCATCTCCCCTGCACCTGCCGCTACTACCTCCTACAACTGCACCCACTGCTCAGTTGCTGCGGCTGCTGAACCACCACTTCACCCGCCCCTCGACCGGCCGTGTGGCACCTTATTTTAGTTACCCGTCAACCCGATTCAGATTCCACAAACCACATTTCTTCCTGCACACGACCACAAAGCTATCCGCCCTCCGAGGCTGCGATCACGACGGCATCTTACTCCCTTCAGCCTCTGTGCGCCGTTCCGTCGGCCTCGTCGAGATGGCTTCCAACACTGGAAAAGCTGGAGTGATTGTCGCTCCCGACGACGCTGGCAACATGGACAAGCTTGTAAGTCCTCCCCCATCCCCTGCCCTCAACCTTTCATTCACCTTCTGCCTTCCTTCCTTCCTTCCTTCCCCAGTCTCAGTCAACCCATCGCCGCCTTTCTACGAATCGCTGCGGGTGGGCTGGGCGACTGTTTGCCATGGCTGATGATTTGACGTGATGCTGACCATAGTCTGTTCTTCGGCAACAGGCACACGCTGTCCTCGACGACCTCATGTACAACATTGTCCATGACCTGCTGCTCAAAGTCCACCGCGACGAGAAAATGGCGAGAGCGTCCACCGCTGCCATTCGTGTCGAGAAGCTGGCTTCCGATGCATCAGAGAGCTCCACCCCCGATTCGAAGCCAGACGTACGGATAGAAACCGACGCCGCGATATACGAAGACGGCAAGGTTCTACTCAAGGGCAACCCCCTCAAGACCACATCCGAGATTCTATGCCCCCGATGCCACCTGCCTCGCCTGCTCTACCCGACCGATGGCAAAGGCGCGCGAAAGCCCGATCCGAGTGTCATCTACTGCAAGAAACATCCCTACATTGATAAGCCGGGCTTCGACATTTACGGACAGACCTGGGTTCAGCCTGGTCCCGGTCGAGGCAAGAAGAAGAAGGACATGAAGCCTGATCCCAACATCGAGTCAGCCGGCCCCGGAGAAGCGCGGCCACCCAACGTGCTCTCGTTCCCCTCCGCCACCTGCAGCAAGTGCAAACGATGCATTCTTGTCACCCGTCTCAACAACCATATGGGCTCCTGCATTGGAAATAGCGGACGCAATGCCAGTCGCGCTGCAGCGGCGAAGATATCAAATGGCAGCAACGGCGCTAGCCAGCACGACGGAACGCCCCCGTCGAGCCAAAAGGCCACACCCGCGCCTGCATCGCGGGCCTCAAGCCCTAAAAAGCGCGACAGCGAGGAGGTGGCGGCACCTGAGGACGAGGATGAATCAGGAGACAGCCATAAGAAGAAGAAGCTGAAGTCGACACCCTTGATGACAAAGAAGGTCATCCTTAAAACGAAAGGCCCTAAGAAGGAGAAGGTGAAGACAAACTCACTCTTGAGCCGTGAGGCAAAGGCGGACGATGGCGACAACTCTACTGTCGAGGTCGCGCCAAAGAAGGAGAAGAAGGAGGCCAAGGGCATTAGTCCGGCCAAAAAGCTCAAGCTTGGCGCCGCCAAGCCGCCCTTGTCCTCGCCGTTATCCAAGAATGGCCGGAATGGAAAAGAAAAGGATGAAGACGCAGAGTCAGAATCGTCCGGCACATTGTCGTCGCCGCCAAACTAGAAGCCTGGCAGCACGACGAGCGGCACCAAGAGCGGTACGACGAGCGGCAAAACGACTAGCGCAATGACCAGCATCAAAAGATCGACCGGCTGCGGTCTGAGGAGACCAAGCGAGTTGTTGGGTATGAAGGGCACATCGCCGCCTTCGACAATCAAACGCTCACCCCCGCAGCCGCAGTCGCAGCCGACTAGACAGCGACTGGCTTCTGTCTCGAGCAATTCTCCTGGCCAAAGCAGCTCTTCTGGTCGTTCTTCTGCAAAGCCAAAGTCGCCGGGATCTTCCCAAGACACAGTTCGCTCCACGGGACGAGTCTCAAAGCCCCAAACAACTAGAAGTCAAGCGCCTCCCACTGCCGGCAAAATGCCCGTCAAAAGCCAATCTGCCGTGGAGGCCCAGCCGCCATTTCGAGGCCAAAAAAGAGCCTCGGATGAGCATGAGAAACAACCCGCCAAACGGCGTCGTTCTTAATATCGCTCCTTTGTATTCATTACCACCCATTTTACTTTCAATGTCCCAGGCCCGGCTTCAGATATCAGCCGGGATGGGCATATCTTACTTCTCTGGGCCGCATTTTACGACGAAAGAATAGGTTGTGGGACTGGCCACAGAGCCGGGCCCCTAGCCGTCTTCTTCTTTCACTTTGTACTCATCAAAAAACTGAAGCCCTGGTCGACGAGAGATCGACACTTGATACACGATACTCAACAATGCATGGTCAGGGAGTCAGTCGGGAAGGTCTTCTAGGAATGAGGAGGTTTCCTCCCTCCATATTCGTGTGCATCGCCTGGCGAGGCGGATGGCGGCGTTTAGAGATTGCGGTTACATTTTATAGGCATTGTGACAAATGATATTGATTCCCCCCCATCACTTGGATGTTTGTGATCTCCCATTTTATTTTTGGTTTATCACTTAAGGCCGCTACGTGAAAGGGTAGACGGGAAGAACTGGATATACCTTGTCCCCAGTGTACGGTCTGCTCGACCAAACGCCAAACTCCACGTAGATGCTGACAATATGACCCTCTAAAAGTAGGACCTCACCATCCCTCAGGCTTCATCGCCGCCCTCCTCAACGACAGAAGCCTTGATAATCTTGACCTCCTCAAGCGGCCGATCCTCCGGCCCTGTCTTGACAAGTCCCATCCTCTTGACAACGCTCAATCCACTCTTGACCCGTCCAAAGATGGTATGTTTCCCATCAAGCCAAGGCGTCGGTGCCAGGGTGATAAAGAACTGGGAGCCGTTCGTGTCCGGGCCAGCATTGGCCATGGAGAGAACGCCGGCGCCGGTGTGTTTCAAGCCGGCGTGGATCTCGTCTGCGAATTTCTCGCCGTAGATTGAGGTGCCGCCACGGCCTGTGCCCGTCGGGTCGCCGGCTTGGATCATGAAGTTTGGGATGATGCGGTGGATTATGGTGCTGTTGTAGTAGCCTCTCTTTGCGAGGGTCGCAAAATTTGTGCAGGTTTTGGGGGCGTGAGTGGTGTAGAGTTCTAGGATGATCGTGCCCTGTTCAAGGGGAGGTGGGATTTAGCCTTGGGCTTCTTGGGGGGTTCTTGGGGGTTTTTTGGTTTGGTTTGTCGCATGGATTGATGGTGATGTATGGATCGTGGGAAGGGTGGACTGAAGGATGTATGGACGTACTAGTGAGGTCTCGAGGGAGACGTTGGTTGTCATTTTGGAGGAATTGGCAAGCTTTGCTTGCTGCGCGGGGTATCTTAGAGTGTGGTGTTGCTATGATGGTGGAGGGGTTCACGAAGGAGTATTTGGGGGCGAGGCTGGCGATGCGATGCGATTGAGGATTTGCGGTCGCACGTCAGGTCCAATTCGCGGATCGCGCGCCCGATTGCGGGTTGCGCTTTCGATTGAGACCGTCAGTGGTGGGTGGCCAGGGGGTAGCTTCAGCCACTTCCGGGGCGAAGGTGCGCCACTGGAAGCCGGGCAGGTCTCCAAAGTAGGTAATACAGAAGCCAAAAAAAAATGAGCTGTCTGTGACATTATGTAGGACCACCAAATTCGAACTCGCAACCTTTGCAGGACCCAATTACGCTCAATTACTTCCACCACTAGGTCGTATACATTTCAGACGCTGCTCATGCCTTTCATTCAACGACTTCCATCCTACAGCGGTACGGGTGGAGTGGTTGTGGTTTATTTGTAGATGTTAATTCAATGATGGACATTCAAGTTGAGGCGGTAGGTACCTTACAGATGGATTATAGCGTCGAGGTGGGGCCCCTGGGAGCTGAAGCCTCAAGGGCCCATCTCTCCCCGCACGCTCTGAAAACCTCCTGCAGCAACGCTCACGCCGCACGGATATCGATACAGCCTTTCAAGAGTTTGGACACGGGGAAGGTGCGTCTTCTCTCTTGAAGAGGAAAGACGGAAAAAGGGTGCAATTTATTTCCATAAGACGTCCGGTCCGGTCGTCACTTTTCCATCTTCAACCAAAGGTAAACTCACCATCTTACCTCCAAAATCCTGTCACCTGAAGCAAGACCTGGCTAGGGCAGAGACCGTTTCTCAGAATTGACTTCTCACCTTTTGTTTCTTTGGGCAGCGCAGCGCAGGAAACACCGTGTCGTCTTTCATCCTCATCAACCGGTCCGACCCCATCTCCAAAACAGGTGGCTTCAATTCTTCTCTTTAATCAGTTGGTGAGGATCACTTTACTCATGGCAAGAATTACATCTCTCTAATTTCTTCTACAGCATTCGACTGTTAGTGGCTCTATCCAAGGGTATAAAATTACTGGCACCCAGCTTCTCTACCTGCCACTCACAGCGGCCATTGACTCGTTTATTCAGACTCAGCTTCTGTTTCCTCATCTCGATCACCACCACGAGCTTCACTTGCCGTGGACGAGTGTCCTCATCACCACCCTTGGGCCGATTATTTCATCTTGGCACTCGGGAATGACAGCGACACTGCCAGCAACAGCAACAGCAACAGCAACAGCAACAGCAACAGCGGCAACATGGCTTCGCCGGTCCCCAGCCCCATCAACCCTCCATTTGATGAGCTCACCCAGAACCTCACGGACAACCTCACGGGCAACTCGACAGCCGCAAATGTCGCCGCTGCCGTCGTGGAATGGGGCTTCACCCAGTATGCCAGCTTCCTGACGATGGAGGCCAAGCTCATCTTCAGCGCCCTGGCCATCATCTACATCGGCGCCCACGGCTCACTCCGCCGCCCGCCTTCGGCTGCTCCTCAGAAGCGCAAGGATGGACGGGAACGCAAGGAGGATGAGCCTATAACGGAGGGCCTCATGCCTACCGACGCAATTCTCTTCCCTCTCCTGGCCGGCACCATGCTCATCGGCCTCTACTACCTCATTCAGTGGCTCCAGGACCCCGCCATCCTCAATAAGATTCTTCGAGTCTACATGTCCGTCATGGGTATCGCCAGTTTGACGACTCTCATCGCACACTCACTGCGGATTGCTTCCGGATTCGTCTTCCCCAACTACTTCCGCCACGATGGCTCGCTGTACAACGTCGACGATGACGATGAGTCCTTCGTCAAGGTCACTGGCGAAAAGGCGGACCGAAGCAACGCGCAGTTTCTTCAGAAGAGCAACCCGCTGCCCTTTGCTTTACGGAGCATCATGCGCCTGAACACCATCAAGATCAACCGATTCTTGTGGGATTTGCGCCACGTTCTCACGGACGAGTGGACGGTGAAGGCGAAGCTCCATGGCGTCTTCCGTGAGAAGTTCAACATGACCATCCTCCACGTCGTTGGTCTCAACCTGGCTGTCGCGACCGTGGTGGCCTACTTCATGTCAGGCTCGCCCTTCCTGTCCAACTTCATGGGCTACGGTTTCTGCTACGGCTCGTTCCTCATTATGTCCCCGACGACGTTTGCGACGGGTAGCTTAGTGCTGATCGGACTCTTCTTCTACGACATTGTCATGGTTTTCTACACGTAAGCTGTCCCTCAACCTAGTTGTGACGAACCCCTCAACGCACGTCATCTAACAACTCACCAGCCCTTACATGATCACAGTCGCCACCAAGCTCGACGTGCCAATCAAGCTACAGTTCCAGTCCGCCGCTCGCTCTAGCATCCTCGGACTCGGAGACATCGTCGTCCCGGGTATCGTCATGTGTCTCGCCCTCCGCTTCGACATGTGGCGTCACTACCAGCGCCAGATCAAGTACATCCCGACCGATCTCAAGTCCGACCAGCACGACGCGACATCTGGCGACGTGGTCACCGTGAGCCAGACCCAGCACATCGCGCAAAAGGCCCCGTACCTCGACATCACCAACTGCTGGGGCGATTGGTTCTGGTCCGCCCCGTCCTGGTTGGGCCTCTTCAAGGCTGCGACGGAGACGGCGCCGCCGACTGTGCGCGGATCGACTTTCAGCAAGACGTACTTCAACGCCTCCTTGGTCGGCTACACTATCGGCATGGTGACTACCCTCGTCATGCTCGTCGTCTTCAAACACGGCCAGCCTGCGCTGCTGTACCTCGTCCCCGGCGTTCTCAGCTCCCTCTGGTTAACTGGCCTCGTGCGCGGCGAACTCAAGGAAATGTGGATATACACCGAGGACGGCAGCCTCGACACACGCGACGTCGTCGTCGAGCTCGATGGAGACGGCAACGTTGTGAAGGAGATTAAGAAGGATGAGGATAAGAAGGATGATGAAAAGAAGAAGAAAGACGAAGAAGAGAAGACCGCGGAGGAGAAGAAGGCTATCGAGAAGCGGGATGCCGAGAAGACTGAGTATAACATAGTCGCCTTCTCCATCACTGCTCCGCTTAGAAAGCCGAAGACGCAGTGATTTGGGAAGGTGGCGTCAGGATACGGGTAGTTGACTATGGAAAGGCAAGATAGAGGCATCTCAATTTGTGCATCAGGCGGTGTTGAGGTCTAGATTCCATCTTTACCATTCGGATAGCGCATGTTGATAGCTGAATACTGTCAACACGGGGTAGAACAAAATGGCTTATCTGCCTCTCGGAGAATAGAGATAATAACATATGCCCTCCTTCCACAGTATCTGACGCCAATATCATGAAGAGGCTTAATATCAACCACGTGACCGTAAAGCAGGCGCTGGCTCAGTCGCTCCTTCCCATACCTTCCCTTACCTGCTGTGCAAAGCCTCTATATACCCCCTCAACTCCATTCTCGTCACCAGCACAGCGGGCGGCCCCTTTGGGGGTCAGGTCAAAATTGGCTGCGTGGAGGGGCGGTTCGAGTCCACACAGCCTAATCGGTGAAGGCTGAGAGAGAGAGGTCTCGTGTTCGAGTCCCAGCTTGTGCGTCCAGAGATGTAGCCCCCGTTCGCCACCGGGGGGGTGAACTCTTTTATCTTTTTCTTCTTCTTTCAAACTTTTCTCGGGCCAGAGGAAAGTTAGGTGATGGATCTGTAGGTAGAGGATTCGCTATTTCCCCCCCACCCCCTCTTTTCTTTTCGGAATGAATGCCTCGTTTGCCTTCCTAAATCACGACTGTGCTCGATGAGAAATATGTGCTGACTGCTATTGCCTTGGATAATAGCGGCCGTTGCGACCCCTTTTTTTTGGGGGGGGGGGCAGGTCCGCATCTCCTACCGGGAAAAGGTAGCGAACTTCCCATGACGGCAAAGAGAGTACCGGAGGCTGTGACGAGGAAGATCAACTAACTCCCATTGTGCCGAAATGATATTCGTTCCCCAGTATAAGGTGATAATATCAAGAGTGGCTGACTCGTTGCTTCCTACACTCAGGTAAACATTACTACAAGAGTGGAGACCCAAGGTGTAATAGAGGTCAGGTCACTTCCGTTCCTCTCACCAGCCAGGAGGCGCTCGTCTAGGTCTACGGGTCAGGTGAGACTAGATGGGTGGTGGATTAGTCTAAGGTCAACAATTAATGATACGTTTACACGACAGGCTCAGCGAGTACTCAAGTTTGAATCCCAGCGTGAGCGCCCAAGAGATATAGCCTATCGAGGCAAACTCTTTTCCCTTTTTCTTTTTCTTTAGCGCCCGGTCTCATTTTTACTTTAGCCTTGGTGTTTTCGCTGAGGAATTTTTTAGTTGTATGTCTCGGAGCCTAGACTTGAGGTAGGCCTCGTTCATGTTGTAGTATGCGTAAGGGAAACCAGTTCGACGTGTATATTGAGAAATGTGTTGCCGTTTGTCGAGAAGCAGCTGTGTAAGTGGCTACTATGTCCTAGGGTTGCGAATGCAACAACGAGATCAACTGTTTGAGATAGGCTTTATGACATTCTCTAATCACGAATAGGATCTTCCTACTATCTCGTAAAAGGACTTGGTGAGTTTCGGGTGGCCCAAACCAGCAATGCCGTAGTCGCCTTTCGTTTTCCGCGTTGGGTCTGTAGAATTAAATTGATACACGGAATCAGAATGAGTCCTATTCTAATCATAGCGTATTCACCCGTTGAGATGTGTTATCAAAATGTGTCTAATGGTCTCAAACTAGTCCTCTTTATGTTTGCCCGAGCCTCCGGTTCCTTCTCGTCCGATCTGCAAGGCTTTGTTGATGCCACATGCCTTCTATCAGGAGCTAACGGGCACCGGCATCAATCACAAACGTTTGTATACGCACACTACGCCATCTTCTCCAAAATCAAGAGTCTGTCAATCTCTAATCTAATCTTCCAGCGAATCAAGAGCGATGAAAAAACATTTCGTCGGACATTGAGTTTGGAACCGTGTCCAAGCTCCGGGGATAATTGACTTTCTCGAGCAAGGTTGGTAGTAAAACTCCGTTCCCGCTTCAAACGCTTCACCCCCGCTTATCAATGGATTTACTTGGCGTAGATATTGGTGACACCATCACAGACTCACAGCATATGATACTTACAAATCAAGTCTCTGTGTTTGGCGGGGATCTAGGACTTGGTGCAACGTTGTGGGTTGTTTATGATAAATAGCTCACTACCCTCGGAAGTGTCCACCTCTCAGTCTGGGTGTTATATTCAACATACGGGCTTCGTCAGATATTTCTACGCTGCTTTCCACTCTCCTCCAAGCTATTCCTTTCTCAAACCGAGGAAACTACCAGATAATTTGATCGGAGGTTTGACGTAAACACGCAAGAACTTGATCTAAATTTCAAAATGGCATCGAAGATGAACAGGAATGATGCTGTCGAGAACTTCATGCGCTCAGCTGAAGCTCTCGCTATATCCTTTGAAAACGTCAGCGATGATGATAGATCGCGAGTCCTTCTCAAGCTATACGAGCTCACAAGTAAAGTCGAATCTCCTTGGGAGACGTTTGTCAGGCTCTTCTTGAGCAACGTAAGTGCCTACCGTACGATGGCTCTAGAAAGAAGCTTCCTGATTCATGTACTAGTCGGCCGTCCTAGCATCAGTCAAAATACTGCAAGATCTCAACATCTTTAGGAAATGGAAAGACAATGGGAGCAGACCCATGAGTTGCGCTGAGCTCTCAGGCCTCGCGGATGGTCCCTGTGATACTGCTTTACTCTGTAAGACCCGCCGTCTTTAATTTATTGCAACAGTATCTAAATTGCTCCGAGACCGACTCCTCCGTCTACTAGTCTCAAACAACATAGTCGAGATGACTTCCGACGGGACCTACAAACCCACAGAATTCTGCACTCAGCTCGCAAACTCGGACTTTGGCACCACCGCAAAATTCTAGTAAGGAGATTCCCTATCCCCCCTCCTTTCCTCTGCTAAACCTTTTGATTTCCACACAATTTCTAACTTTCAAGTAAAGCTACGATCACACAGTTCCCATGTTCACCCACATGCCCACCTTCTTCCAAGAAACATCCTATAAAAACCCTCGCAGCGCCCGCAAAACGGTCTTTGACTCAGCCCACGGCTGGCAAGGCGGCCTCTTCACCTACCTCGAAGCTAACCCGGCGCAAGGCGAGGCCTTCAACACACTCCAACGCACGACGACGCTCAACAGGGCCAGATGGACGTCCATATTCCCCAGCCAAATGCTCTTGGACAGCGGCTCCGGCGATGACCCGAATTCACCGTTGCTAGTGGACATCGGTGGCAGCGTGGGACAGGATCTGCAGGCGTTTTACGAGTTGCATCCGGAGACGGCTTCGAGGTTGTACTTGGAGGATCTACCTTCCGTCATAGCGGATAACAAAACTTCCGTGTTGAAGGGGATCAATAAGGTGGCGTATGATTTCTACACGCCTCAGCCGATCAAGCGTACGTTTCATCCATCTCCTTGCTCGACTAGGCAAACCTCAAGTACTTAACGAAAACTGACAAACATCACGAAGACGCCCGCGCATACTACATGCACCACATCCTTCACGACTGGCCCGACAAACAAGCCCGCAAAATCCTCGAGATTCAAAAAGCCGCCCTGAAACCGGGATACAGCTGCATCCTGATCCACGACCAAATCATGGATGACAACGTCCAGGCCGTCCACCCGCACGCTGCCGTCTTCGACATCAGCATGATGACATTTGGCGCCGCGCAGGAGCGCACGGAGAAGGAGTGGCGGGCGCTGATCGAGTCGGCTGGGTTGAGGGTCGTCAAGATTTGGAGGGTGCCGGCTGCGGTGCAGGGGGTTATTGAGGTTGGGCTGCGGGAGGGGTCGAAGCTTTGAGGGTGAGTGTGTGTTGGTTATAGTTGTTTTGAGAGGTGAATGGCTATATGAATTCGTTTTCCTAGTCGGTGTACGTAGGAGGAATGAACTGAATTGGTACGAGTCGAGACTTGTAGCATCTTGAGGCCGCCCCCAGACTGATCTTGATTCGAAAGAAATCAAAAAAAGAGTTCACCACCGGTGTGACTACATCTCTTGGTGCTCATGCTGGGATTCAAACTCGGGGACTCGTATGCGCTTAGCCTGTCGTCGAGTAGGCTGGTTGGCGATTTAATTGTTGACCATAAACCACTCCACCACCTAGCCACTTTGACCTGACCAACCGACCTAGGAAGGTGCCTGCTATGCTGGTGACAGAATTGGACTCGGAGGGGTATATGAGGGCTTCTCGTGGCAGGTATGGAAGGTGCAGGCCAACACGCGCCTGCTCTGCTTCGCAGCCACATTCTTCGTCGTGGTTGTGATGATTGAGGTCATTTTTCGAGGATCAGAGCAGCAATTGTTAGAGCTTTCAATTGCATTTGCAGCTACTTTCAACTTGATGATTATCGCTAGAGGTTGAATCTCGGCGCCAATCTCGATGTTAGAACGTCGACGCTGACCCTTGACGTCTGGTTCGGTACCGGAGCTCCAACGGGCCCGGCCCCACTGCCGATGTGGAAAGGGATCCACTACCCCCGGCCGACCGAGGAAACTCCCCCGGAAACAAAGAATCAGTTGAGAAAAGCTGCTTGATGTGCGTAAGATCGATCAGAGAACAAATCCGAACACTGTTATTCGCAGGTTGAATGTAATGGAGGGACAAGTCAAGGGTGAAGGTGTATGCATTACAACAGAGTCTTATTGCAAGAACATCTCATAAGTAGGTAATCCATGACATCCTCGGACTCTCACCTCCCCTTCCTGTACCATCATACTCCACGCGTGAAATCAGTGCTTCAGTTTCAGAGTAAGACTAGACCAGCAAAGTCTCCAAGGCAGAGTCAAATTCCCAGTAATTCAAGCCAAACTCCACCCCGGTATTTTTTTCCCATGAAACTTATCCGGAACTTCGGCACGCGACATATCCACGCCACCCGTCGATAGCGTCGTCCACCTCGGGCCGTTGTGGAGCCTCCATGCTCCGGGGGGTAGGCCGGCATCAGTCAGCCCACGCTAAACCGCTTACAAAACCTTTTTGCAACGACCAGCGACTGAACATGTGAATTCGAGCCTATTTCCATGGAAAGAACCCTTGCAGACACGTTCTTCCGGTGCGAAGGCCTCCATGGTTTCATGACTGTGGTCGTCATCTCAGGGTGCTCTGGCCATCGCTGATTTGATCATTGTAAACCACAAGATCACAGAAATGACCCAGTTCGGAATCAAGAACCTCTCCAATCATTATTCAGGAGGTCCTCTATCAGGAACGCATGGATCTAGATCAGCGTCCACTAAATATCTTGAAAGGCACATAAATGGCAGTAGAGTAGATATGGTTTAATACAACCCATGTATTAATGCCCTTAATAGAGATATCATGGCTGATTACAAGTTCAGAAAATAGATAGGTATCATGATAGTGAGAAATGCCGAGAGCTAAAGCTGCTCATAGGCCAACATCTCCTATTTACATCTTCCCCCAGATGTTTCCTCCCCTTTGGTGCTAGATAATCCAGCAAGTTTGAAGAGCAGCGAGTCCTTTAGAAGATGGTACTTGCCCACCGTCTCCACTTGGGCCAAGCGGCAACCTTCGCGCGGTAGGCGTTAATCTCATCCCAGTCAACCTCACGGCGACCAGCATCGAGATCGATCTCGGAAAGCTTCAAGAAGCCCTTGCGCTTCCACAGGTAACCGCAGGCCCAGAAGAAGAGAACGACAGGCAGGGCAAGATAAGCCTTAAAGAAGTCCTCGGCGGAGGCGAAACCACCACCAGGGGGGCAGATGGCGACGAAAAGCTGGGCGATCAAAGAGATGGCAATCAGGAATAGGCCGAGCCAAGAGCCGGCAACACCACCAATGGCCTGGAAAGGAATCTCATCAAGAGTGTGACCCTGAGCCTTCCACGCAGCGCGGAACCGAATGTGGGCGGCGCAGATGGAGCCCCAGGTGAAAAGGGCGGCAAGACCAGAAAGCGACAAAAGCCAGTCGAAAACGACACCACCGGAGGACGCCATGCGGACGTAAGCCAGGCCACCGAAGGCAAGGTTGAAGACGACAGAAGGCAGGGGACGGCCTGATCGGTCGATGTAGGTGAAGATCTTGGGTGCGTATCCCTGCTGGGCGAGGGCGGTCAAGGTACGGGAACCACCGTAGACACAAGAGACACCAATAGAGACAACGGAGACGAGAATGACGACGTTCATGAAGCTGTCGTATCCGTAGAGGTGGGCATCAAGAGGGGCCAGGACGAAGGGGGAAACACCATCGGCGTAGGGGTTGGCGGAATTCAGGAGACGCTCGTCGGTAGAGCTGACGAGAAGGCCGACAAAAGTAAGTCCCAAGACGTAGAAACTAATGATCATGATCAGTCAGGGCCCAAGACATTTGATGTGGGAGATACTTACAGGGTAATACGCCAGAACACCTGCTTGATGGCACCGGGAAGGGACTTGGCGGGGTTGGCGGACTCAGCGGCAGCGAGACCGACAAGCTCGGTACCGGAGAAGGCAAAAGCGGCAGTGACGAAGACAGAGCAGAAGCCACGGAATCCGTTCTGGAACGCGCCGGGGTCGCTCCATAGACGGTTACCCCAGTACTCATCGTACTTTCCACCCTCAGGGCCGCCACCGCAGATAAGAATGAGGGCGACGACCATGAAGATGACGGTGGCAAAGAGCTTGAAGGTAGAGGAGATGAACTCTTCCTCGGCGAAGCCCAAGGTTCCAAAAACGTTGATGAAGATGATGAAGAGCCAGAAGATGGTGATCCATACAGCGACACTTATATCCTTGTTCCAATATTGTATCGTAAACGAGCAGACTGTTAGTTCGAGTGGTAAGACAATAACCCATTGGAAGACCTGTGACATTTTGTTAGAGCTTTGCGATGCGATGCGCTGTGCCGCGAGAAGTAACTTACATAATTCCAGCCCATAGCGAAACCCCAGGAAGGGTCGAGGAAGCGGATAGAGTAGGTGTAGAAACCACCAGAGACAGGGTACAGGACAGCAAGTTCACCGAGAGCGTAGACGACGTTGAAGATCATGACACCGGCGATCAGGAAGCAGATGAGGACAGAGCCGGGGCCACCTTTGGTAAGAGCGCTACCGGAACCGACGAAGAAACCAGCACCGATGGAGCCACCGATGGCGATCATTTGCAAGTGACGAGGCTTCATGGAGCGGTCGAGTTCAGTGTCACCGGTTCCCCAGTCACCTAACGTTATCATGTTAGCGATCCAGCTACGAAGAGATCTCTGCACAAGGCGGGGGTGAGGAGATAGGCCCGAAAGCAGTTCATGCCGGTGATATTGAGAGTTTAGACTTACGACGCTGGAAACTCTTGAGATTCAAGCCATTGCGGGTCATGAAGTCATCCTCGCGAAAGTTCTCGGGAACGTGGCCATCACCGGCAGTGTGGCGGGCACCCTTCTCGGAGTCGTACGTGGGCGGAACCACGCCGACTTGGGCAGCGTCCTTGGTCATGATGAAGATATCGCTCGATAGCTCTGGACAGAGGCTAGAGACTGGTTGAAAAGAAGAAGTAGTGCGCGTTGGCGCTTGCCGTGACCTTTGCCCTTGTCAACGACGGGAGAGTAACAAAGCTGATGTTACTCTGTAAAGGACTACAAGAGTATGAGGGGTAGGAGGGACAACAGGAAGGGACGAGATGGAGAGGGAGGCGGCGCGGGATGCCGTTTAATAAAGGTTCGAGACAACACCCGGAATGAGAGACGGGGACGGGGACGGGGGAGCTAAGGCAGAGGGGAGAAGCAAGCCAGGCGCAACAACGACGACGACGACGACATATGCAGGTGCATTGCCCCATGCAAAGAAACCATGTAAGGTATCTGTAAAGGTACCGTGTAAAGATGTTGGACAAGCAGAAACGGACCAGACCAAAGACAGGAAGGTGTGTGGGATGGGCAGGACTACCTGGCGGGATGGGTAGGGGTACGGCAGGCAGGCAGTTGGTAAGATACGGAGGGTAACCTTACGGATACACAGAAAGGAAACAGGAGGGACAGACCCTCGAGACTTACGCCGGGACTCGAGAGACATCGAGGCAGACATAGGGAGGTGCAGCATATGGCTCGGGCGAGGAGCTGGTGAGCTGGACCTGGACGAGAAGGGGACCAACCAACTTGAACGCGCTCACCGGCGCGAATCCAACAGATGGGAAGCTGCAACATGGACTAGGGAGACCAGGGAGACCCCGGCTTGAGTGAACGACCCAACGCCCCCTCCTCTTCTTCCTTCCGTGACCCTACCTTGCCTACATTGTACATGATTTCCCGATGGAGGGAGTACATTGTTTCTACAAAGTACAAAAGTTGCCAAGGGCACCTTGCCTGTCTTACGTTAGTCCCTTGTTATTTTTCTTCTCCGTCTTCTTCGTCTGCTTCTTCGTTTCCGGGATACATTCTCCCCGGGAAATCACCCATGATAGCTGTGCCGCTAGCTTGCAGAAGATGCCAGGAGGTAGTAGGAAGGTGACCTAGAGTTTGAGAGGTCTGGACAGGTAGATGAGTCTTTCCGGCAGAGTCTTGGCAGGCGATTGGACCGGTCGGTCAGCCGTGAGACGGGAGAGAAGGAAGGGTAGGTCAAGGGGGGTGAAAGGGGACGCCCGGCATCTAGCAGTAGTGTAGTGTAGCACAGCTAGGTAAAGCCCACGGTAGAGGTTTACACTACACTTCCATCGTACATGAGAATGCGGATGCGGATGGCGGATGTAAGGTATCATGTGGGTGTTCGGAAGCAATGGAAGCTGCGTGGAAGGCGAAGATGGCAAGGCTTGGAAGATGGTGGGATGGACGAGATCGTCGAAGCATCTCACATATCTAGCCCAGCGCGACGTCGTCAACTCGCCTCACATCCAAGGGCTGCATCAGTGTCACTCGACGTGGCAGATTCGGTAGACAGGCAAACACCGCTTTTGTCGGTTCAGCCTTGAGCCTTGCCATTCAGACATCAGACTGTGGGACGCGGCATTTCAGGTGGCTCCATCAGGCAGGCCGGTGATCTGTGACAAGAGGTTTGATCCGAAGGCTCGCATGCTGTTCACTGCCCGCTGGGAGGAATACAGTGTGCTCGCTCGACGGCGCGTGGCCCGATGCCTCTTGAAGGTTACGATGCGTCTCCCTCGGGTCTCTTGGTCTAGAGACGTCGACGGCCGGCGGATATGTCCCATCAGAGGCAACACAGCGGCTTGGCGGAACCAGTAAGCTTTCTGAGAGCAGAAGGTGGGCTCGGTGGGGATTGCTGATGCCAGACGGTTCAAATTGGGGGGTTGCCAAGTGATTAGAAGAACCGGTCATGGTTTTTGGTGAGTCTTGGCAGAAGGGCTATTGGCTGGTGGACGGTGCCGGCTGGAGATGGGTTGCGATATTTGTATGTTCAGGTTGGAAAATGTATTGATGGATCCATGCGATGGAAATTGATTTGGCAGAATGGAAGAGAGTGATTTGGCAGCGGCGCGCGGGGGTGGGACCTTGCCGGGCATTTGCCCTTTACTCGACTGGCCCGGACTCTCAGTCTCACTGTTCCTCTCACTGTCACTTTCACTCTCACTCGTTCGGGGCCTGGGCGGGACGTTTCAATGAGCAGGGTGCGCACACTCACTACAAACACCCATCTCACTCCACTGGCACGCTATCAGTGGAGATCCGTCCCAAGCTAGGAGTGACCCACGAGACTGGGAGCGAGATGGGGCACAATGAGAACTCGGACGGGGCAAGGAATGGCCCATGCGATAGCCATATAATATTCTTTGTCTGTGAGCCAGCAAGATCCATCGAGGTGGGATGAGGGAAACAAACATTGAGATGAGACTCTTAAGATTTCAAGATGAGGAGTGAGATTGTGAGATGAACTGACCCGGTATATCGCCGTTTCGACGACACTGGAGTCCTGGACAGTTTGGAGAAGCAGCGACGGCACTGAAGGGATGAACGGTGCTCCACCACACCTTCCCCAAGACTGGAATGCGCGACCTGCCGCCTGCACGCCGCATGCCTTCCTCACCTTAAACAAGTGCCCGCCTGCCTCGATCCTTCCTGCAGACCACGATACGTACTTGAGGTAAAGGTACACTTGTACATGTACGTATCTTCGTACTCACCTCCGAATACCTTTACCTTGGGTACAGAAAGCACACAGAATCTAGCTTCTTCTCTTCCCTTCCTCTATCCATGCTCTTTCACTCCCAGTTCGGCATGAGAGACTCGCCGTCTCTTACACGCACAACTCTTCAACTTTACGCGAAGTCGTCTACTCAAGCCAAGGCCGTGGCTCCCTCCTGGAGCTACCGACCTGCAGCCAAGGTCTTCTGGAACAGGGCTGTGCGGCTTGGTGTCTCTTGGCCGTACCTCACGATCCAAGTCCATCCTGACGAGCTTCCTCTTTGGGAAGGACCAAGAACTGGGGCGTTATTGCTTGATTGATGGACCTCGAAGCAGTCCGACCCTCTCACATACAGTCTTATGTACGGACACCGTTCAATGCTATTCTCTGTCTGGGCCTCCCTTCCCCGACTCTTAAGTTTCAACAGCTCGTGACAGGCGAGGCGACGAAGACGAATCCCCATTCAATCCTATTGTAGCCAATCTCGACCGAAATCCTCAGATGCAACGCCTTGGCTACCAGCCCAGCCCTCGCGGCTAAACTTCCTCGGTTCCCGGTCACCGGTCTCCAGCTTCTCTCCTGCCTCTTTGCGCTTCTTGGCCCAGCGCCTCGTGACCAGGGCTGCCCAGCATCTGCTGCCAATGCCTTCCATCATGTCGGCGCGTCTCTGCAAAGTGCAGCTCCCTTGCGGTGGATCAAGA
This sequence comes from Colletotrichum godetiae, assembly GCF_030913485.1. NCBI lineage: Eukaryota > Fungi > Ascomycota > Sordariomycetes > Glomerellales > Glomerellaceae > Colletotrichum > Colletotrichum godetiae. The sequence continues at coordinate 513,995 of NW_026851249.1, read as the reverse complement.
CGGATACCTATCAGTATCAGACCCTCGATCGTCTGCTGGGAGCTGACGGGAATCGTCACACTCATCGCTGATTGATTTTCGGCGCCTCCTTTGGCCTCGCAGGGGCGGGCGCCACGGGACAGGGAGGCCGCCGCTAATCATGCGAAGGAATCCTTCTAGAATGCCGCCAGGCCGCCAAACCACACCATCAACCTTTTCACCCTCGATTCCTCGAGGAACCGTCTCGTGATGCGATACGCCTATTCCCACAGCGAGAAATCCGTACAGCCAACCGTAATATTTTGAGGGGGAGCCACTCAGGGAACGAAACGGACCACACACCTCCCATCGCGTCACACACAAGACACTCAATCTCCGGCCGCAACCCTGTCACCCTGCTCCAACTGCCAGTTGGGGGCGCTTTTGATATTTTTCAAAGTTTTGATTGATTTCGCAAAACTCTGGCTATCCGATCCCTGGCCTATCTGGGGCGACACGACTCGATTGTGCCGCGCTGTGTACCCCAACCCACCGCCAAACTGTTCGAGCTACGTTATTTGGTGGTTGCCAGTTGACGGAAGGGCCTACGAATACCCACGCAATGCTTCTTCCTTGCCCGTCCGCATCCCTGGGGGTTGCATCACCATGTGCTGCAATTGGTCTACAATACACACAACATTCCCCTCTCTGGCGGGAAATATGGGGAATAAAGTCTCGGCAAAGATAACAGTCCTTCATGGGCGATCCTACATGGTACATGATGTGCGTGTGTCATACGCATCTGCTAACAAAACAGAGACAGAGACAGTGATAGCATCGCTGGCGAACCTGGCGCTCCTCCTCGCCCACCATCAACTATCCCTTGTCACGATATCTGCCACTGATACCAGAGTCGGCCCTGCCGTCATTCGCTCTGTCGCTCGGTGCTGTCTTGATAACCTCGTTGGTCGAAAGTTCGCAACGTGCCCACTTCGTCGCCACGATTCAGGACATCTCAACCAGAATCGTCTCAATTTGGTCGAAACGGCCCATCTTTTCTCTCCCGTCGTGTCATCCGAGCACGCCAACCCACTCGCGACTGCACCTAATGTCATTTGGCGTTCCGTGGCTTCGGATATCTGCCTCAATATGTCATTGAAGGTTGACCCAAAATGACAATTGTCTTGGCTGGCAATTGTGCCCTCTTGTGGCCTTATCTAGCGTATGTGATCCGTGAAGCGCTCGGGGCGCATCCGGGGAGGGGTGGCGACGCTTATCAGCACCATTTCTCCCCCGTGGCTACGAGACTGCGGCGGTTTGTTTGGACAATCAGTGGCATCCACGGTGTCACGGTTAGGAACGGGCTATCCGTCGGTCATATTCATTGAATGAGGCGTTTTCGATTGACGCGAGCCAAGACCTACTAATATGCGCCAGATGCCAGATACCTGAGCTGGTTGAAATCTCGACCGTTGCGCATACGAACTTTCGAGTTCTCTCTCACCATCACGACCGCTGACGCCAAGAGTGTCAATCCACTTAGGCTAGCGACGCTTCGGGAAGGCACACTCGCTTGCTTCCAACTCAAAATCACACAGCCATCACCCAAGAAAAAGAATGGTTCGCCAAAAGGTCTAAAAAGAACTCTGCGAAATTAGTCGTTTTTGGAGCGCATCCGTGATGAGAACCCTGAGAGACTGCGAGTCCTGTTCGATATGGCAAGCTTCCAAGACATGTCGTTGGGGATTCCCCAAAATCCAAGAGTTTGGCATCTCATGGCATTTCATGGCATCTCAGGGCCCAAAGCTTGACCCAGAGCAAAGACTTCCGATCGTCTTGGTGTGCAGGCTCGATTGGATGCGCCGAGCAAAGCCATGGAATCACGGCACCTTGGCCATACCATATTGACGGGTACTTGCCCAGTCGGCTTGCGATTGGCGACCCAAGCGAGCTTCCAACAGCGTCCATCCTCTTGGCTAACAAGTTGCAGCTAATTACGGATACCCAAGGCGCCAAAGGATCTTCTGTAGCCTGCCATTAGGTAGGTATTGCTCGAGTTCGAGTTCGCCTAGAGACTGAGATGCGGGGAGTTATCGTTACTAATAGCGTGTCAAGGAACACACCACCGCGCAAGGAGAGAAAAAGCACGCCACGATTGACAACGCTCCTTTTGCTCCGGGGAAGTGGAATCGCACACGAGATGAGAACTGAATCGCTGGTCCGCATGCCAAGTAACATCAGTTTCTTTTACGTACTTGACACCAAATCCCCAGATTTTCCCCTCGCCATCCACAAAACACAACTCTGTTCAGACGGCAACGGGTCGCTGGGTGGTCTGCGCAACAAAAACGTGTTCCAGTGTCCACTGTGGCAAGGAATCAGCTTGGCGATGGAGCATTGGAGCTCTGCGACTGCGCCTGTTCGGTGGAACCTTTTGAGCTTACTGCGACGTTGTCTCACTGAGCTTACGGAACCATACCAGACCTTTGGCTTTGCGCCTCAGTCGCAAATGTGGGCAGTAAAGGCGACGCTGTAAGCAAACATCCCGCCAACTTCCGTCTTGCATCAATCAACATGCCTCGGCCGACCTCTAGGCCAGGCTATAAATACAGCACGAGTCGAGTGTTGCTGAACCCGTGTCTTGAGTCTGATCCACTTCCTCCGAGGGCTAAGCACGCCACATGCATCTTGTGTCTTTCAATTCGATATCATCCGCGACCAAACAAATCTGAGGCCTCTAGATTTGATTTTGTTCAAACCGATCATCATTGGACAGACTGCACCACAAGTGTGCATTGAACCGAGGGCAGCCTTTTAGACCATTGAGGCGCCCAGCCGTTGGACCTTCCGCATGTGTGGCTTGGCGGCAATGGCTGGCGACCCCCTGAGCTTAATTGGGATGTTGAACGGGTAGTTCGGATGCGGCCTACATATGGTTTGCGCCTCGTTCAATCTGAGTACGACCGTACTAACGAAGATGTCCCTGGAAAGGAGGCTGTATCGGGAAGGCGGGCTTGATCTTTATGGCAAGGTATCTTGAGCAAGACGGGGATGCCAAGAGAATATGTGATGAGATCTAGGCGTACCTAAACGTTGAAAACGGTGCTGAACAACTTTATCTCTTTCAAGAGAGACAAATTTTGATTGGCAAAAGCCATACAGACCGAAATGCCAGATATAATGGTAATATGATATGAAGTAATTGGTTAGTGAAAACCAAGTACCGGCATAAATTGTCATTAAGACTTCCTATGCTTTCATTCTCTTACATGTCTCAGTACTCAAGCGCTCCCTCAAGTACCTCATCATGAAGGGGATATTAGATGCACAATACGAACGCCCTAACGAGGGTATCGGACGGCAGGATAGAATCATGTACCAAGATACTGATCGGGTTAACTACTACTATGTTAGGTCGTTACCAGACCTTGGCTGCTACAAAGACGGGTGAGTCTGATGCTCGTGCTACGCTCATCAAAGCCCTCAATACGACCAAGGAACTTGTGTGCCGAATTTTCAGCGTCAAATGAGTGATTTGTGATTACCATTTCTTCTGGCTTTTGTGGATGGCTTGGTCAGTTCGTAGAGATCGTGTCCCGGCCTTCTTCAGAATTGAGAATGAGGCCTGGACCCTTGGACTGAGATGCCTTTGAAGTTCACTTCTTTTGTTTCTTGATGTCCCTGGTATGCGCTTGCGCGTTAGAAATCTTGATATTTATCGTTTAGCCTTTGACATGTTAAGGAAGCAGGATTTTCATGAGTCACAGATACATCGACCGCATGGCAGGAATGCGCGTCTACGCAATTTGGGCAGCTACAGTCCCATCTGTGCTCCTGATCTTGACGGGCAAGACCGGTCATCAAAGCGGTCAGGTGTTTGACCGATATGACCTTAAGAAGCAAACGTTGGTGCTGGAAGCACGCAGACGTATGCCAATGTGAGGAAGGTGGCGCGATAGCGAGAGCTTCTCATTTGAGCACTTCAGGGTATCCCATTTTCAATTTGATATCAGCAAGAAGGAATATCTAGAAGAAAAGATCCTCGCATCGTATCTCGTACTGTCTCAAGAATACGATCGGACAGCCTGCGAGACTTCATAGCCGACGAATCATCACCAGCATCTCAACAACAATCACATGGGCAGTATGGTCGAGGGGTTAATCGAGCTGCAAAAGCCCCGGCTAGACAGTGAAGTATCTTGTCTATCTTCGATTCCTCGGTCGGTCGGACCACTGTTGTCTTTTTGATTTATTGGTCTTCATGTCTCCTTTGACTCTAGGCACCACACAACGGTTGTAATATGCAGAGGGATATCCAACGCAGCCTTAATGCCCGGCCATTCCAAACCGAATCCGAGATACCATCCTTCTCCACCTCCCACCGCGTGCCGACTGTCCCCCAAGGGATGCAACAGATGTTTTGCGGTTCTCTGTGCCACGATCTTCCCCTGTGATGCGTACGTCCCATCACTCTTGGTCTTCACTGTATTCTATTTGTTGTTGACGTGTAATTTGTCCTCGTAGGAGTGTAGAGGTTGGTGTGTTCTCAGTTCTCACACCACACCCAACCTCTGTTATGGGTTCTTTGTAGCTCGTCAGGACTCAAGACTTATCGCCAGCGTCGGGTTGTTTCTTTGGCCATGGCCACCATCCTTCCAGCGGCATATTGTCGTAAATCGCATTGTAATTCTTTCTGGGATCCAGACAGTCAAAGTTGTAGATGTACTGGCTTGGCTGGACATTTGTCCACGCAACCGCGGCGTAGGCTTGCTCAGTGCGAAGTTTGGCGACGTCAAACTGCGAGAGGACCCATATATCCCGGGCGCAGACTGTCAACTTGGCCGTCCAGTTCTGATCCGGGCTGAGGTCGGAGAGATAATAGTTGCGTGTGCAGTTCCAGCCAGCTCCAACCATGGCGGGCTCCTTAGCTTGGTGTTCGATGTAGCCGGCTTCTCGGTGGATGTTGGCGACTGTCCAGTGGAAGCCCTCTCTCATGAGGCGCGGAAGATCCTTGGACTTTACTCGGAGCCTGGCTTCCCAGCTGATTCCTTTCCTGCTGACATTGGCACCTGCTCCAATGGGAACAGGGGAGTAGACAATGACCAGGTTCTTCGGCACGCTTTCCCACTCTTTTGCGTCGAAGTTCTGGACTTGTCTGTCTTGCTGAACCGCATCGTAAGAAGGAGGCTCATGGGTGACGTGACTGACATCTGCGGAAGTACAAGGATGAGACATGCTGCTAGGCTCTTTCTTCCAATCTTGACTCGAAGGTTGTGCTTCGATGTTGTTGTGATTGATGCAGGGCCGAGTTGGGTTGCTGCCGTGAATGTTGCCGTGTGTTGTTTTGGATGGATGAAGAGCTAATGGGTGTAAGTGAAAGTCAGAAGTGGCTGGCCACTTCCATTTTATGGAGTCACTGGGAAGAGAGAAGTGGGACAGGGCAGACCCAACGGAGAAAGCATGCACGGTGCCACAGGGCTGTGAGGTCTATTACCTTGGTAGAGCGGAAGGTGAGCTTGGGCTGCTCGGCACGCAGCACCTTTGCGGTGCTGAGATATCTCCAAAGAGCCGCAGAAGGTGCCGGCGCGATTGTGTCGTTGACTTTCCTCAGATGAGCCGGATGCCATGGGAGCACCTGTTGAGAAGAAGGCAATTGCTCAGGTCACAAAGAGACTATATAGACACCATATCCCACTCTCCCGTTCCTCCTCTTCTTCTTCTTCTTCTTCTTTTTCTCCTTTTCAAGCATTCTCATCACTCACACTCGCTGCTTTTTTGGTTATTCCAATCAAAATCATCAATAACCATTCACTTTCGCTCCCAAAATTCGTTCCCCAAGTATTTACTATCACCATCTACGACATCTACCACAATCTCCTATCATTTATCATGGAGTAAGCCATATTGCCCTAGCCGTCTTTCCCCACTGTCTGCTGAGTATTTCGCTTGGGATTAACGCTTGTTCTTAGACGACTCTTCAATCTGATTCGCCTCAATATAAATATAGAGAAAAGAACTCCTCAGGCCGAAGCCGGAGCCCTCCCAGGGTTCATCGTGACCGAAGAAGGAAGGAACCCGGCCTCCATCCAGCCGGGCCAGTCCCCCTCGTCGGCCCAACAGTACGTGCTGCGTAGTGCCTTACCTACCGACTTCCAGCTGCACACTAACACTGACTTAGGCACGGATCGAGTGCAATGGGCGGCGCGGCGACGGGGGGGAGCCGAACTGGCCTGGGGGGGGGGCTGGGGGAATTTCTGGTCGGGGCGGCCCAACAGGTCTAGGAGGGCCTGAAGCTGCGGGCCGAGGTGCCCGTGGGGGGCTTCAATATCAATATCAATCTTGGAACCAGCGTTTTGGGGGCCTTTATTCTTATTCTTCTTCTTTTCACGGCCCGAGCATACTTACTTAACATGTCAAGAGCATAGATATACTTAGCTCAACCCATCACTCGTTTTTTGGCTTTCGCGGGTTTCTCTGATTACCTTATTTCTAGCTTCTAGCTTGGAGTCAATACAGTGGAGGTGATGTAGTTAATTGCAATAATAAGGGAGTCTGCTTCATTGAATGGGGTATTTATGATTCAAAGATCTACTCAGTGATGGGAGTAACACCCTTCTTGAGGATAATATTGCCGTACTTCCTCGTCTCCCCCGTCGCCACAATCGCGAAGGCCTTCTTGGACCGCTCGTAAAACGCAAACCTCTCCAGCTTCTCAATCTCACCGTCATACTTGAGCGAAGACCTGAAATCAGACTCGACGCTCGCGTCAAAGGTGTCGCCCTTGACGACCTCCATCATGATGACGGGCACGACGCCGTAGTTGTCCAGCTCGAGGAGAGGGGAGATGCCGGCCAGCAGGCGTGAGACGGTGATGCCTTATTCCTCGTCAGAATCTCTCGTGTTGCCTCGCAAAAAAGGGGTGCAAAAGTTGAAGTAGTGATAAACTTACCGTCGGCCCTGAGGACGGGGATGTGAGGCGGACAGATAGAGTGAGAGGGGAAGTGGGCGTCTGCAAGGACGATTTCGTCGCCGTGGCCCATTTCGGCCAGGACCTTGAGGAGGTCAGGCGAGATGACGGGGGAGATTCCCTTGAGAGGCATTTTCGACTGATTTGGGGATTTGAGAGTGATGAACGATGAAGCAAGGTTGAAAACTGTGAAGAGTTTGGTCTTGAGTCTGTGTGTGAGGTGTCTTGATGTCGTTGGCGGTGAGGTGAAGGTCCCCACGCCCGTTTCGGAAAGGTGGGGCCGGCGAAGCCCCTTACACGTACTGAAATACAATGAAGCAAACTTGATGAGATGGACCCTCTCATCGCCAAGCAGTCACTTTCATCGAGAAATCTTTGACTAAAGGGGTTCAATTTGCGTGGGAAGAAACTCAAATGAATTTGACGATTTGATATGATTGACATTGATTTGTCCCATTCTATTGACCTTGATGTCTATTATATTTACCCAATAATAATGAATCCATCCCGAATGAGATCTACTCCGGCCCTAAGATGAGAGAGAAATATTTGATGCATTGGCTTAGATGCATACGATTGACAAAATACACATGAAGACCACCCATTGCCGATCCCGAGATCTACCCGCGAGAGTGGTGCAATCTAAGATGCTGCAGCTGCGTACGAGGTATCTAGTGTTACGTGATATAAGAGAGAGAGAGAGAGAGAGATGAAAGTTCGGAACCCAAAGAGTGAGCGAGTGAGTTTACTCGGCCTTCTTGGAGGTCTTGGTTCGGAGCTTCATGAGGAGGTATACCAGGGCATACGAGCTGATGGCGAAGATGACGACAATGGCAGCATCGCGCCAGCCATAGTAGTACTCCATCAGGTTGATCGTCCTCAAATAATCGCTGCCGTCGGTGTACTGGCAGACCCTGCAGCCGGACGTGGCCTCCGGGTTGATGAGGTTGCTGCTGGAGCCCATGCCTTGCATGTAATCCGCCAGGTATTCCGCGCACGTCGTGCCGTTGACCGGGTCAAAGAGGGCAAACTCTTTGCTCTTGCACTCGACCTTTGTGCCCCAGATGTCGAAGACGAGCATGCTTCCCATGAGGTAGTTGAACGGGTTGAGCCAGTACATCCAGTACTTCCAGAAGGTCTGGAGCTGGGAGTACGGGACGAGGACACCGCAGAAGGAGACGAGGATACCGATGATGAGTGGGTTGACGAGGGAGGCGAAGACGGCGTTGGGGGCGTAGGCGGCGATGAACTGGCCGATTCCGGTGTAGACGAACTCGTACATGAGCATGACGAAGAAGGTTGATCCGGCGCGGGAGGAGTCGCCGGGGAAGCCGACGGTGTAGTACCAGCAGACGAAGTAGAGAACAGCGCAGATGATGAGGTAGGGCACCTCGGAGACGATGGAGCCGGTAACGAAGGCGATCCAGGAGTACATCTTAGACTTCTTCTCGCGGGTCTCGAAGATGTCGCGGCGGTCGATGAAGAGGGGCTGGACCTGGGCGAGCACGCCGGGGGCGACGAAGATGAAGTTGAAGATTGTGAAGAGGCGCATCTGGATGTCGCCGACCGAGTCGCCAATCATCCAGAAGGAGAAGCCGTTGAAGAGGGCGGAGAAGATGTGCAGCGCGAACTTGTTGTTGATGTAGTCGACGTTGCGGTAGAGGGAGACGTTCATGCGGTGGGTGACGATCTTGATCTGGTCCCAGATGGAAAGGGCGAACTCGTGGCCGTCGTCGACGGTGCCAGGGGGCTTGGCGGCGGCGTCCTGGATCATGTGGTCGAGTTCCTTTGTGACGTTGTCGTGCTCGGGCGAGGCCAGCCAGACTTCGTTCCAGTCTTTGCCCTTGGAGAGGTGGCCCGAGACGACGTCAATCATGTGCTCGGCCGGGTTGGCTTCCTCGGGGCAGGGGGCGCCGTAGCGGCCAAAGTAGTCGCGGATGGTCTTTGCGTTGTCGCCGATATCGCCAAAGTAGACAGTCTTGCCGCCCTTTGCGAGCAGGAGGAGGGTGTCGAACTGGGAGAAGAGCTGGGCGGACGGCTGGTGGATGGTGACGAGAACGGCTTGGCCTACGTCGGCGAGCTTGCGGAGGAAACGGACGGTGTTGAAGGCGGACTGGCCGTCTAATCCCGAGGTGGGCTCGTCGAGGAAGATGAGGATGCTGGGCTTCGAGACGAGTTCCACGCCAATGGTGACGCGCTTTCGCTGTTCGACGGAGAGGCCGTTGCCGGTGGTTCCGATGAGGGTGTCAGCGAGGTCGTGGAGTTCCAGGAGGTTGATGATGGTGTCGACGTAGGCGAGCTTCTCGGCGCGCGGGGTGTCACGGCTTTGTCTGAGCAGGGCAGAGAATTCTAAGGCCTCGCGGACAGTGGCAAACGCCTCGTGAACGTCGAGCTGTTCGCAGTATCCGGCGGATCGCTGGAAGGACATGGGAAGTTCCCGACCGTCGACCATGATGGATCCATGAATGGTACCGTCGGTCTTGCGCTGGGCCAGAACATCAAGAAGCGTCGTTTTTCCGGCACCAGAGGAACCCATCAGGGCACCGAGCATACCGGGCTTGACCCACCCCTGGACATTGTCCAGCAGAATGCGGTCTCCAGAGGGAGTCTTGACGGTGTATGTAAGGTTCTTCCAGGTGAAGATGGAGGTGTTGCGGACGAGGTTGTCGTCGTTACTGCTGCTGTCCTGCTTCTCGTTGTCGCTCTTGCCGTTCTCGGCGGCGGTCTCCTCGGACGACTGGGCTTCCTCGTCGTCGCGGATGGCCTTGGTGACATGGGCGTTCTCGCGGGGGATGAGCAGGGATGCTCCGCCCTCGGCGGTCGAGCGCCATCTCGAGGTGGAGATGATGGTGAGGGCAACGAAGAGAACCCACCAGGCCCAGACGATGCCAAAGTTTCTCCAGACGTGGCTGTGGCTGTAGGACAGGGCAGAGAGGTACTGGTCACCAGTGAGGGTGGTTGATCCCTGGATGGCACCGGCGACACCAGCACACGATTGATGAGCTGCGTCTGTGTATCCTGGGCCGTTCGGGACCAGATTGGGTCCAACGCAGGGGATCAGTTGTCCGTAGAACTCGGTTGACATGAGAGAATCAAAAGCGTATGCTAGAGGGTTGATCCAGAAGATCCAGACAAACCACGGGTGCATCTGAGACTTTTGAATCATGTAACCACAGTACATGATCAAAGCGGTAACCATGAAACCAGAGGCCTTTGACGCACCGTCGAAAGTCTGGAAGCCGGCGCCGATGGAGCGGAACATGGCAGTCATACACTACAGGCGAGTTAGTTGGGAGTCATAAAATCCGAAGAGCAACGCTACTTACCATGGTAGTTGCCACAACGACAACCCAGAAGGTGAAGAACGCCGCAGCTGACGTCTTCAATCCGACCATGAAGTACAGTACTATAGAGAAGACCGAGATTTGGAACAGGATAACCGGAATATCAGCAGCGATCTGCGCAATGCAGAAGGCGGCAGGGTGGTAGTAGGCAAATGACTTGTGCTTGATCAAGACGGGACGACCGGTGAAGGAACTGGTGACTTCGGACATGGACAGCAGACTGTTGAAGAGAAGAGCGAAGAAGAGGGCACCGCCCTTGAGGAACAGACCGCCCGACGTGTTGGGAGCTTGGTAGAATAGGGAACCGGCGATGAGAGCTTGAGCCAAAGTGGACACCTGCGTGATGATGAAGGTTGCCTTGTCACCCCATAGAATCTGGTACTGTCTGGTGATGCAGGCCCTGACCTGGGTATAGAAACTCGTCGTGAGAGCGCTGTTGGCGGGGAGCTGCTTGTGCTTCTCGCCGGCAACACCCTGTTGAAATAGTCTCGTCCTCTCCTTGGTCTCTTCCAGGGTCGGGAAGTCGTATTCTGCCATCATCCGGGGGTAGATGTCTGACTTTTCGTACTCGGTTCTCAGAGCTTCGGGTGTGCGAGGAAACGTCTTTTCCTTTCCTGATTGAATCGCTCTTTCTGTGGGAACGGTGACACCAGTGAGAAAGTCAGCTACGTTGGCGCCGTCGGAGCAGATGAAGCCGAGCTGCTCCATGAAGGGTTTAGCCTCCTTCATGGGTCCGTAGTACATCTCCTTGCCGTTGTCGAGCACGAGAACCTTGTCGAAGAGGTTGTAGATGCCGTTGCCTGCTTGGTAAAGGGTGACGATGGATGCGAGACCGAGGACGTCGGTCATGGCACGGACCGCTTTGGTATATTCGAGGGCCCTAGAAGGGGGTCAGCTTTCATGGTCATCACGACAGCGTGCAAAGACTTACGTGCTGGCGTCCAAGCCGCGGGTGCTGTTATCCCAGCAAAAGACTGATCCTCTCGTTGCCATAGTCTCGATGATGGACACACGCTTCCGCTCTCCTCCGGACACACCACGGACGAATTCGTTTCCGACCTTAGTATCGAAGGTGTGCTGAATTCCCATAGACTCCAGCAAGAAATCTCGGTTCTCCTCGCGCAGCTCCTCGTTGGAGGCAACACCCTCGGGAAGGTTGAAAGGGATCTTGAGGCGAGTTGCAAAGTCCATAGTCTGGCCGACGGTCAGGGTAGGGAAGAAGAGTTCCTCCTCGGTGTTCATGACGATTTGACCCCTATATCGCTCCGCTTCCTCGGCGGGCATAGACCCGTAGTGAACATCGCCAGAGACTGAGGTGTATCCTCGGCGGTGGTTCGCCAACATATTGAGCAACGTTGTGCATCCTGATCCTGGACGGCCGAGGACCAGGAGCATCTCGCCGGGCTTGACACAGCCATGGGTGTTATCCAGAATGGTCTTCAGAGGAGGCTTGTGACGAGACTCCCTGACGAGCTTGGGAATGTTGAATTGGGAGATGACGTTTTCGTGAAGTGACGCATCGGCGCTGACGGCCTGGACGGTGAGGTTCTTCCACGTCACGCCCAGCTCGCGGGCAGGGAACCCTGAGCGTTCATCTCTCTGTCGAACGGCTTCGACCTTGTGTTTGAGGGACCAAGTGGTATCGTCGGGTAGGTTGCTGAGTTCGAGAGATTGCTCATAGTTTGAGCCGCCTCCCAGCGTGCCGTCTGACTCCATGATGCCTGCCACGTGTTGACAAAGAGCTTTGATAGTATCTCTTTAGGTGTCAGGTGTGAAGGGTCACCATTGAAGGGAGAAGGCAATGGCAAGAAGAAGGTTGTAACAGAGGCTTATGGTATGTATATCAAGGGTGCCGGGCCACTTATTTGTTCTTGACTGTGTTTGTTATCCCCTTTTGCCCCTTAGCTCCGGCCGGACTTGAAAGTCAAGTCGGATTCGGCCTCATGGGGACTGACGGGATGCCGATTCATTACTACCTGAGATCTCTGTGCAACCCCCTTGATCGTATAATACGGGTCCCAATCGGGCCCTACGGAGAGATAGTGGTAGGCAGACAGGTCATAGTGGCCATTGGTAATTGGTAACAAGGCGTCTTAGGCGTCCTAGGCGGTCCCAGGTATCCCATCATCCCGTCCATGATGACGAGATGTGCGGACGAAAAAGCTTCTGGAACCCCATGCTATAGTCCGAAGTGCGCGGTAACACGGTCTCTGGGGGTCTCTGGTCCGCTGAATAATGTGGTTTTTGTCCCACTTGTGACTTGATAAGAGGACGAAAAAACAAAATTGTTTGTTGGACGAACCCTGCAATTCACGTCAACTCAAGTCGTGGCATGTGGCTCCTTCGGCGTTGGACCCTGTCCGAGGTGTGCGGGATGCCGTGGAGCCAGAAGTTGGGCCAGGCGTGCCAGAGCCGGCAGACTGGGTCCATCCCTTGGATGGTCCCCGAGAGCCTCATAATCTGGTGTCTAAGATCGGACCAAACGTGTCATTGATTAGATCTTGTCCGCTGACTCAGCGGCGAGTTCGTCAAAAGTGAAATGTCCATTGGGGTCCTTGTGGAAAGTCGGGGCCGCGCTGCCAGCGTTTGAAGGGGGGCCAAGGGATTGATTGTTAGCTTGGACCGGTGTGGATGGTGTCAACCACCGACATGGTCGGCGCGGCGTGTGTTGAAGCGCCGGGCACGGGCGTTGGTTCTGGAGATGACGGTGGAGTCGCCTGAAGTTTTGCGTCAAGGTTTTGTGTTTCGGAACCAATCAAACACGGAGAGATATTTAAGGTTTATCCGCTTTTCATCTTCGCCGCTTAGTCATATAGGGCGAGTTGCCGCTGAGTCAGCGGGGATTTCGATACATCAACCAAAGGGGGGAACGACAGTCCCGGTGTCAGCCAATTCCAGGTTCCTCAATCACTTTTTGGCGTGAGAGACACACACGTTGCCATATCGGCTATCTTCCCGACGCGGCTGATTTCCTTTTTTTTTTTTTTTTTTTTCATTTGCTCTATTCCCTCCTTGGAAAAAGCTGCGTGCCGCGTTGAGCGGCGGCCTTTCGTCGAATCAGAGGCCAATATGAGGAAGAGAGCGTGTGATTCCTGTCACAGGCGAAAGGTATGCTTTCCGGCCCGTTTTCAGGTTGAGTTATGTTGGGGTTTCCAGTCTCACAAACACAATGCTGATCTTTTTTGTTTTCTTCCAACTTTGATAGATTCAGTGTGATGGAGCAGTCCCACAATGCAACTGGTGCAAACACCACGGAATGGCGTGCACTTTCAACCGGGCCACCAAGGTGAAGAAGCGTGTGGCCACAGCGAGGTGAGAGAACCTCCGCCCCTCCGGTCCCGTCCCCGTGGATCCCTGAAAGGTATCCACCCGTTCGGGAGAGTTGAGTAATTTGTGCCATGGAAAGTAGCCAAGACTAACAAAAAGATTTACGACCCGTGCAGGGCGGGATCAGAAAAAGACCTAGTCGAACGCCTCAACCGTATCGAAAAGGCCTTGGAAGCGGCTCGGCGTACCCAAGATGCAGGGGGGGATGGGGGGACCCGGGATGATTCCACCGCTTCCCCATCGTCATCATCGGCGCCCATGTCAACTGTTGGTCCGGATCCGCTGGCCGCCGACGGCAATCCGGACACAACCCAAGACCGACCTTATGACTCATCAGCCCGGGCTGCTTCCGGCGCAACCGTGGGTAAGCTACACTTTGCCGGTTACTATCTGGGCGATGTCAGCTCCTACAATGGTATTCCTTTCTTCTCCGCCGACGGCCAAGAGTGGATCCGCTCTCGCGCTGGAGAAGATGCCTCCTTTCACACCTTGTTTGGTATGGGTCCGTTGTGGCAGACACAACATCCAGTCCCAATCTTTATAGACTTCCCAGAAGGGAATGCTACTGGAGAGCTTCCTGATAGGACAGTTGTTGAAGAGTATCTCGCCCTCTTCCGAGCATCCCAGTTCGGCTTATCGTTTCCAGTAATCGACTTTGTCCTCTTCCAAGAGACAATCGAGCTGGCTTATCAGCAATCCAATGGCAAACCATCTCTCGAGGCCGTGACGGCAAAGGCATGTGTCTTTGCCTTCTTCGCCGTCGTTTCCCTCTTCCAGGGAGAATGGAACTCAACACCCGAGATTGACGGCGAGGCCTGCGCGGGTGCCGCCCAGAGACTGGTGGCAGTCATCCTGCAGGGCACCAACATCACTGCCCTGGAGACAGTTTTCATGCTGGTAAGCACTATCTTCCACAGTGTCTGCAACTCTAAACCTTACTGACGCTTCTTATCAATAGGGCATGTATCACCTTTTTTGCGGCCACCTGCAACAAGGTGCCATGTTCCAGTCCGCCACATGTCGAGTCTTGTTCATGCTTGGTGGACACCTCGAGCCCGGATCGAGCCGTCCCACTCCATGTCAGACGCCTCAGGCTGAAGACGACCACACCTCGCGTGTGAGGAATCAACTCCGTAGACTCTTCTGGTTATCCTACAAGCTCGACAAAGACATCTCCCTTCGAACGGGACAGCCTCCCAGTATCCATGATGAGCATTGCGACTTGACTTTGCCAAAGATGGATTGGTGGATCCGGAGTATAGATGACCTCACGGGTGGCTCGCCGTCTTTCCTCGACGAGGCAACTATCACGTCGGCCCTGGCACCCGACTCCCTGCAGTTGACCATCATCAAGTCTCAGATTTCCACAAAGTTGTACTCTCAATCAGCCCTCAGAAAGGGTGATGCGGAATTGCTCAGGGATATCCGCGAACTCGATGATGAGCTCGAACGATGGCGGTCGTCGGTTCCACCATCCTACCGGCCGACCTTGACGTTCCCTCGGGGCACGGCGGTCGTTAGAAAGGGACGGCTGAGTATGGAGGAGATCATCCTTCACTTTGAATATCATTACTTGATGGCAATGATACATCGAGCAAGTGGTCGATGCCGCTGTTGGGCAAATCGCGAAGGCAGTGGGTTGGAAGGCGTGAGCTCGAGCCATGCCCTCTCTGTGCAGGCCAGCCGATCTACGCTCTACTTCCTCCGCGCAGCGATCCACGGCGTGGAGCAGGTGGCATTCTGGTGGGTTGCTTACCTTGAGCTTTGGACAATTTGAGTCAAGTTGCTAACGTCTGATTTCCAGGATGGTGGTGTTTTACCCCATGTCAGCAATCCTCACAATCTTTTGCAGTCTCCTTCTGCAGCCCCTGAACCCCCAATCCGAGGAAGATATCGAGCTCCTCAATTCAGTCCCGGAACTCATCGAGAGCATGCGTAACCGTCATCTAACACCGAACGAAGTCGCCCACGTCAAGATTGTGGACAATTTTGTGGCGGAGCTCACCCGGTTGGGCAAGTGCGCTATTGCCAAGGCGCGGCGGGAACAAGAATTGGAGGAGCTGGCTTGAATGAGGGAAGAGAATAACACGAATTGTTTGTGACCGAAACCTGGGATACAGCGGGCGCTTTGGTGTTGGGGGCAATTGATCGAGCTGGCAAGGCTTTTACTGGCTTGTGGGATCGGCCTTAGATGGGGAACCATAGAGACATGAAATGTAATATCAGAATCATGTATCACCATCGATTGAAAAATGTCTCGGCCTTTGATTGTAGGCTCCCGTGTTATGCGGCTTATGACACATTTACATAATCCACTCTGTCCTACGAGATGTAACGTGTCTGGCTTGTGGATATAGATCAAGCTGAAGGTTGCCCAAACTTAATACGTCTATTACGCACATCTGCTCACGAGATTCCACATCCAATCCCTCAAGGGGCACTTCATTATCTGTCTGGTTTGTAAAGATAGAACTGCATATTCAATTCAAATCTCGCGCACTTGAAAGACGAGAAATTGGACATCTGAAATCACGTAGATAGCCAGGGTAGCTTGGTGTGATTATGATCCTATTGCGGCTGTCGGAACATGAATATCACAACGGATATCCCATCGAGTGCGAATTGGAGAAGTACATTCGCACATACATTCATGGAGAGTAATGACAAATTAGAAGTTATGGTAGATGTGTCAACCTTATTTCTATGAATGAAAAGTTATTCTAGGAGTTGATTTGGAGAAACACCGCAAAGGCGTATACGGTAATAGGGACATGAGTCTTCTTTAACAAATGCCCAGAAGTAGTTCATGACAGAAAAAAGTTACTGAAACTTGAAACAGACGCACTTCTCCATTTCAATTGATCAACCAACACGTGTTTGGAAGGCAAGAACTCACAACTTGTAAGACATTGCTAGTATTGCAACTTTGACAACATCGCCAGTATATCCGGCCTCTTGACTGATATCAGATAGAGATGACACTTCAGTTCGATGTATGTGCATCTGTGGCTCAGCATATGTGACAGCAGGTTTAGCCGAGACTTGGGTTGCTCCGGATTAGATCCATTCTCACCAGAAGGGCCAATCAGGCGAGATATATGCCGCTTTAGGCTACGTACTGTGTCAAGCCATTTTCCGCCGTCATCAGCCACGTTGAGATTCAGATCACCAACTAGAATCACATCACACCACGTTAGGGGTAACACTGTCCAACACCTCTCATTCTTAGGCTCGATGAGCTTAGAACCATTTGAGCTCTTTGCACCACTGGTCAGGAGCTTTCTGAATCTTTCGCTTCGAAGCGATGTCGACATTCATAGCATACCTCCCTCTTTCCTGAACCATCCGCGTTGCAGAGCGAGGGCTTGCCCCGTTACCACATTGGCCCTCCACCCCTCCACGACGCGCTTGGCTCCGGTGGCAAACCTAAGATCATCAAAACGTCTCGAGGCATGTAACTCAACGGTCGATCGGATGATGGGAGTGACGAAAAAGCCACCTGCCGCATCGTGACTGGCGAAAGGGCCAGGATGGTGTGTTTTCGACCCTTGCATGTCAGATGTCGCGAAGCGGGCGGGCGGGGGGGCTCCTCACAACCAACCGCTCTCATCTTCCCCCACAAACGCTCGTCAAACCCCATAAATTTCACTCGTTCAAGTTGGACCGATCACCAGGATGATGGAAGAATGACCGGTTAATTTGCTGGCTGCACAGTCTAGTCTTTTAGTTTGCAACGTTTTCTGGGGTCACTCCAGGGGCTCGGTCGTAGTCTTGATGGTAGGGTGCGGGAGCCCGGTGTTGTTCGGCATTTTGCCGTGGGCTCTGGGCGTGCGGCACGTCTCCAAATCTGTCGAGAGTCTCCTGTTAGCTCCCTCGCATCTTTTCCCCTCATGGAAGCTGGGGTAAATTGGGGAACCATGTCGGCCAGGGGTGTGGCTCGCTGAAATACCATCGCCTCTGCTGCTCTGTGATGGTCTATTATCACTTGTTTTTCCTGCTGCAAGTTTCTGCTGCGACCCATTACCGGCATTTGATGCAACTTTGATGTGACGGGAAGGTTATTAAGCCTCCGTCTTGCTATTCTCAAAGTCATCTTTTGAATCACTCCGCAGAGCTCTGGTTCTACTAGCATAATGCTCGTCACCCAGCCTATTCGTCCCCGGCCGATCAAAACTCGGTCCAGAGCAGGTTCGTATGATGATTCTACCACGAAAGCTTTGGATTCGAGATTTCTGACAAGGGCTTCGTGATTGCAATAGGGTGCAAATACTGGTGAGTCTATATCCGAGCTTTCATGTTATTGCACGTTGAGTAATCACTTTGCTAAGAACACCTCGTAGTCGTGACAAGGTTGGTCATCTTGACCCGTCTAGGATTTGAATCTTTGACCAATACCTCGCTAGAGAAAGAAGTGCTCGGAAGAACGCCCACAATGTCTTCGTTGTGTGCAGGCTGGCATAGTCTGTACCTATGAACCTATAAAG
The DNA here is from genome assembly GCF_030913485.1 of Colletotrichum godetiae. Lineage (NCBI taxonomy): Eukaryota > Fungi > Ascomycota > Sordariomycetes > Glomerellales > Glomerellaceae > Colletotrichum > Colletotrichum godetiae. The sequence goes on along the minus strand of NW_026851249.1, from coordinate 495,915 downwards.
AAGAGGAAGAGAAGAACCTCGGCCCGGCTGGTAGATGCTCAAGACTCCATGGCATCAGACGACTCAAATAGCCCAACGGGCAACACGAACTGTCAGACAAGTCCAGATACGAATATCGTCACCCCACCCGATGTCTTTCAACTAGGTGCAGAAGAGACTCGTTCTCCAACGTCGGCAGTAGAGAGTAGTTATTCCGCTTCGATCGATTCTGCCTTTGCCTTTCCCGAAGACCTCGACGATACAGGCAGTTACGATTTTGGCTACGAGGCCCCGCAACCCTATGAAGACGGCTTCAAGCTGATGGCGGATCTGGGCTGTCAGAAGTCAGCTGACGTTCACCTCCCACTCTCTCTTGCGACTGTAGAACAGAGTTTCCAACAACCGGTAGAAGATTCCTTTTTCAGCGCCAGTTTCAATATATCTTGGAACGAGCAACCCTGGTCAACCGCATCTCCGCCCTTGCTGGACCTTCTACCGCCGCCTTACCACGCCACTCCCGATTGTCCAGAGGATACCGGCTTGCTAGATCACTACTCCAAAGTTATGCTACCGACAATGGGGTTCGTAGATGGCGTCGCAAACCCCTTCGAGCAACATATTCTTTCTCTTTCGCACAGAAGCTCCGCCGTCCGAAGTGCGATATACGCGTTGGCCAGCGCTCATCGTGAATATGCTGGTCTCGAGACTACGGAGGGATCTGCGTGTTTCCATGAAAGAGCGGTTGCTGGTCTTTCTGCGATCATTGAGGATGGCGACGGATTTGAAGAAGCTCTAGCGACAATAATTCTACTTATACAATACGATCTGGTAAGAGAAGACTTGTTGTCAACTTGTGCTTGACGCATCAACTTACTGGCAGCGTAGGTGTTACAACGGAGCTCGGATAAAGTGGTGTATAATCATCTCCAGGGCGCACGTCACATCATTGGTGCCATGCCATCCCCTAAGCCTGCAAGTGTGGCGTTCTTCGAACAGGTAAGCTGGGACTGTGGAGATTTTATGCGAAATATCTTTGACATGAGGCAGGTATTTCGCTACTTCGATGTGCTCAATGCCTTGACGAACGGCTCGTCCCCCGTCTTTGCAGCTCCCTCATGTCGAGCCTACTCGCCGAGTAGCCCGCCATCGCCCTTCGTATCTGGTGTAATCGACCCCGTATTAGGCATGGCCGATGATCTTTGGCCCACTCTGTATCGCCTTGCGGAGCTTATGGCGATGAAACGCGAGCTTCAGGCCGCCACAGCGACAGGGCAAACCTCCAAGTTCGCCGTCCTCCGTACCGAGTATCAGACGGCATATAAAGCAATCGAGGGAGCTCTGGAGTCCTGGAGTCCGACACTGCCACCAGGCTTCTCTCTCGTTAACCGCATCGTCGACGGCCCCGAAAGTGCATCAGAAGCGGAGCTTGCCAACATCCGGTGGATCACAAGCACGGCACTGGCATACAGACAAAGCGCCCTGGTCTTCCTATACAGTACCGTTTCGGAGTACCCTTCATCACATGGCCTAGTGCAGAAACACACGCAGGCCGCTCTGTGGCACTGTGCAGCGTCGGTATCTCACGGCGGGTCAGGACTCTCCATTTTGTGGCCTCTCTTCTTCTCTGCTTGTCATGCCATATGCAGCAGGGACCGAGGCCTGGTGCGTCAGGCATTCACGGCCTTTGGCAGCAAGAAGGGTGTGGTTGACACGGAAAAGCCGTGGGCTGTTGTCATGGACGTGTGGAGAAGGTTGGACATGCGAGCCTACGGCAAGGAGCAGGTGGGTTCTGAGGCCTGTCCAGACTTGTGGAGGCAAGTGGCGGCAAGCATGAAGTTTGGACTTGTGTTTGGTTGAATGGAAGTGACTTTCGTACAAGAGTCCGGTCCGGGGATTTGGGGACGGAGACGGAGACGGACAAGTCTGGGGAGACCCTTGCTCCTGGCCTTTTCCGGGACCCTTGTTTTGATATATGGTCGTTTAAGGGCAATACATGTTATGATAGATACCGTAGAAACTCGAGCAACTCGAACTTGCGCTAGCCCGTGCCAGCCCTGCTAGCGCTATGGCAGAATCGTAATACTGCCTAAAGTGGTTAAATGCGGCCGCCACCTATTTTTGGCGTAGGTTAACATTTCGATCGATCTGACCAATGAGAGCTCGCCGTCGAGGCCGGACCCACAATTGATATAATTCAATAATTATTTTGGCTTTCTCGTCGGTTTTGAGCTTTTCTCGTCGAATTGGCAAAAAGGGCAAAAGTGTCAATTGGAAGCAGTCGTACGTAAGCAACCGAGCCCCTGACTGTCCCCTGGCCCACTGCCTCCAACGGGCCCCTATTCATACGGCGGTTGGACTGTCGGGTCGACGAACTGCCCATTGATGCCATCACGGACTTCCTCTGCTGTGAAAATGTACTCTAACCCGTCGTTCAGAACAGCGAAGTCTGGAATCTCCTCTTGCAGCGTCTCCTGCTCAATGTGGGCTTCTACGTCGAAGAGCTCCCACCCAGTGTAATCGATGGCCTCGGCGGGCACGTCTTTGATCCGGATCTCGTCGACCTGGCTGCCATCGGGCCGAATAGATATTCCGCACTGCAGGAAGGCCTGGCTGACCATTGAGCCCTTCTCGTGGGCCAATTTAGCGGCTGCCGTCTCGACTGTTTTGGTGACCATTATTCTCTTCATACCCGTCTCCCACTTGAGCTCCTCCTGCTTATTCAGCGCTTTTTCTTCCTCGTCGAGTACGTAAGCGTCGGTTGCTTCTGAAAGCCACTGCTTGAAGGGCTTATTGACTGCGGTATCGAGAGGTTGGAGGAGGGAAGTGGTCCCTGGCGGTATGAGGCAGGGTGTGATGTGGTGCTGACGTAATAGCGCAAGGATGGAATCTGTCTTATGGAAGGAAGCGACATCCATTACCAATAGGTACTCGTCTCCCTTAGTCAGCGCTACCAATTCCTCTTCAATCCATCTTTTGAACAAGTACTCATTGTTGTAGGCAGTCTTGTTGAACTCAACTGTCACTCCTTCTGCGTATAATAGGCCCTCTTTTTTCCATAATTGACCCCCTTCCTCTGCGGGCTTGCCGTGGAATATTATTTTCGGTTTAATTCGTTGTATGCCGTCGGCGAAGATGTAGAGTATTAATGTGGCCTGCCGCTTGCCCCAACCGCTGCGGTCGCTCTTGCCAGCCACGGTTTTGGCCCCGACGTCGTCGTATGTGTAACCGTCTAGGTATTCGAAAGGAACTGGGGTCTCGTCGAGGTTGAGAATTCGCGAGTTAGGAAATCGACGGGCTGGACTTCCGAGTAAATCTCCGACGTTAGACCGCTTCACCTTAGCCAGGGCCATTTGATTAACTCGTCGGATAAAGGAAAGAAAGCTGTTGACAACTTTGAAGTACTCAGTGGGTAACTTCGTTGCCTGTTTGGTAAGTCGACGTCGGGTAATTCTCATACGATTCTGGAAGCCACGAAACCAACCGGGGGAAAAAATAAAAAGATGTTTGCTGTTCGGGTTCTGCTGGGCGAAAATCCGCTTAGCGGTCCTTTTGAACCAACTGGTACTAACGAGCTTTCCCTCACTTCGTCGCTGGCGGAAGGCGCCGTATAGCGCTGTCTCGAGCTCTGGCCACTGAGGGTGGTAGGCGTAGTTGGAGGACCGATTGACGATTGACTCGCGGTTCTGATACCAGGAGATAACCGTGCTTCGAGGGACTTTGAACCAATCTGCGGCTTCCTGGTATGTGGGACGTCTGTATATCCCTGGGAGCTCGGTCTCGCCCTGGCGCAGCCTCGGGGGGCAAATCGACTCTTCGTCGAGCTTCCTCACGCGGTGATGCTCTAAAAACATCAGGACGTTGACTTTGGTATCGTGGGTATAGTGGTGCTGGCGGCGCTTGATTGGGCCACTTCGCGGTGTATATTTCCGGTCTTTGATGGGGGTAGGAGCAGGCCCGCGGCGCTTAGCTGCTGGAGGTGTAATTGGCACTTTTGCCGTATTCGAATCCTTCTCGGCAAGGGCCCGTCGTGAGGGCATCGTGGGCACGTCGACGAGGCCCGTGGTGGAGGTGTAATTGGAGGTATAATTGACAGTATAATTGGTGGTCAAATCGGTGATGTAATCGGTGGAAGTGGGCAGTTGGGTAGGAGTAAAAAATGGAAAATAATCACTTACCGCCTTCCGTATACGGTTTAGTCGATTATATAATCGGATAAAACTGATCCCTCGAAAGGGCTTAGTGTGGGCCGCTAGCAGGGCTGGCACGGGCTAGCGCAAGTTCGAGTTGCTCGAGTTTCTACGGTACACTGGGCAAGACGTCGGGTTAAAGGGATACTACGCACACACAAAAAAAACAAAAAAAAAAAAAAAGAAACAAAAAAGAAGCAAAAAAAAAAGGAGTGGCATTCAGTAGCAGCTGAATATACCACAGTCGTTTCTTCGACGTGGACTCGGTTGCACACGCAGGAAAACGAGGTGAAATCGCATTACGAACTGTTCATCAGCGCTCTCTGCACTAGCCCTCATCTGGCGGAGCCCAACATCCACCTCGCCGAGCAAGCTAATGCAGCTCATGATTGCATCCGCTCGTCCACAGGACCAGCGACTCCTTCAGGTGAGTCGACGTGGCTAGCCAATGCTAAATATCACTGTCATGATTGTCCGCCAACCAACGTTGGAGAACAGGGAGCCGCAGGGTATATCTTTACCTCGGTGCAGGGTTCTTTTCAGCCTGATTGCCCCTCTGCAGATCCATGGGACCGGGGGCGGCACAGACGCTCGCATCTGATGAGACTGGAGAGACTACCAGCAGTTGCAGTAACAGGTGAGAATATAGGTATGCCTGAGCCTAAAAACTGTAAGACTCAGTAGGGTGCCATCTTCAACGCCGAGACGTTGCAGTAGAATGGGACGATGTATCTGCATCTGCGAGCGGTTACCGATCTGGGCCTGCGAGTCCTTTCGTCTGATTTTGGCGCACCCTCCATCACACAAAGCCATGCGTGCCGGCCACGCACTGTAACCCTAGAACGCGGTGCAAATACCGAAAGCGGTATTTAGCCTGGGAGTTTTCGATTTTGAAACCGAGATGCGTGACTACGAGGGCTCTGCTTGTTGGAGTTAAGGGTGAGGGGGAAGAGAGATGAGGGAAATCGGTCAAGTCAAATCTCTCACTCACCCTTCCTCGCTTCTTGGGTTTAAATTGCAATCGATGCAGAGTCTCTGGGTAGGGCTGAGCGCTTACGCGGTGCCTCGAGATTGAATCAACGCTCAGATGTGCGGACCATGTCATGAGGCATTGGATCAACTGTCAATCCGACCTGATGGGCTCATTTGCTCCGCGTCCTGTGAAAAGCAAATGATCCTCGGGAAGTCGCGCGCACACCGGCCGCCCATATCTGTCATATCTCAGCTCAGCATTAGACGGCACAAGTAGTCGGTGACACCAGGGCATGCGAACAGAAGTACCCAAGCCAACCAGCCGCGCCGGTCTAACCTCACAGAGCTCAAGTCGAGGCTGGACGCGCATTTGAGGCGTCATGTGATGGATGCATACTCGGGCTCGATTCGCGAGCAAGTGTGAGGGCCTGACCTACTGACCTGTGCTGGCTGGACTTCATGTTGTGCAAACGCCTGACAGACGGGCGGCCCAGGTGTGTGTGTTGCTTCTGCACCGCCCCACATGGCTGCCGGATCCCGGCCGTTGGTATCATTTCTCCAACTGTGCGAGGCTAACGGGCGGGGAAAGAGGGCATCCTGTTCTCCTGGTGTATTGGGGTTGTTCGATCCAGGATAGAGGGTTGGAATCGCGCTTCTACATGCACCATGGCACGTGGCGCAACTTGGACATTAAAGGACTGGAAGTATGGGGGTCCCGCTTGCTTAAGCAGAAGCACGATCTCTTCGGATATCTACTGGGCAGAAGATTTGCTCGCTCGTGGTTGAGGGACAAGAAGGCGAGCAAGCTTGTGGCGTTTCTCTCAATTGTGTGCCTCAACGTGCGCGGCCTGCTTAGTTCGACTTCCAGCGAGCGGGTTTGCGAGATGGTGATTTGATGAAGTCGGGGACTGTGCGGACTATTCTGTGGTTGGCTCGGCTCCGATTTCCTCTCATTAACACCAGCCACATTCCGGAGGAAGTGCCGGATGCTTTGCCGGGGCCGGTGGGGCCGGTGTCGGGACCGGGCCGGAAACTAGATCAGCTTCCCGCAATATTCGAAAATCGACGTGTCAGCTCTAGGGTCGTTGCTCTGTATTCATTTAGGACCATGGGGCCTCAGTCGATGGCAACTTCAGCTCTACTCATTGCTCTTTATTCAAAATCCTAAGTCTCTATCGTCCAAAAACTAACTCGGGAGTAGGAACTCATGCACTTGGAATATGGCATGCTCCGAAAGCTTTGGTCACGCCATTATTTCAACGGCCTTTATTTCATATTTGTCTGTAAAATTATCCTTTGCCGGCTATTTCGGTGCTGAAAGCAATTATTTCCAAGACGAAGTCTGGGTTTCCAACCATGGCAACATGACATCCACAACGCCCTGCAAGTTCTCAGGGAACAGCGCGTGAGAAGCATCTTCAACAAAGACAACCGTGGACCGACTTCCAACCAGTCCAGTCGTGTAGTTCCATTGGTCCTCTCTCCTCCACGGATCCAATGTTGCGATGACGTCCAAGATCTGCGTATTGTTGCTGCCGATCGTTGTGCTCGTGGGAGCCCCAGTTACGGAGCCCATTGCCTCAAGGTACCAACCAGTCAACCATAGGGAGGCATTATGTCCTGGAGCAAAGTAGCCCAATTCTAAAGCAACGAGCCGCTCTTCTGCCGAGTACGTATAGTTACTCGCAATGTTTGCCGTAGCTGCGATCGTGGCATTGGTGTTGATGCCGGTGTTGATGCACGCCAAGACGATCGAAAGCACCTTTTCCGGGTAGGCGGCAGCCATGTTCTTTGCCATGCGCTGGCCGGCGGCGTGACCGAGTACTATAGCCTTTCCGTTGCCAAACGTATCAATGACTGAGACGAGGTCGGCGCCCACCTCGGCCCAAGTAGTGTCAATAGGGCCGGTAGATTCACCCATGCCTCGGGGCTGAGGACGCAACACGCGGTAGCCCGCGTCGGCGAGGGCGGTCGAGAACTCGTGGAAATCATCGAGGCTATCCCGGGCGAAAGACGGCCAGACGAGTAGTGACGGGCCGTCTCCCTCGACAAGGACTTGGATCGTGTTGTTCGACGACCCGGTGAGGTATTTGGTCGTATACTCAGCAGACGCAAAGCCCAGGAGAGCGGCGGAGACCAGAAGGTTATCGAGATACATCGTGATAAAGACTCTTCTTTCTTCTGGGTAAGCTGGTAAGATTCGACTTTGAAAACGAATGACAGAATCTATGCCAAATGTGCGGCTGTGGTCAAGAGAGTGTTGAGTGATTGATCTGAGTTGTGCTTCCTGTAGCAGACGATCAGAGGGACGATATATACCGAGACGGAACCCACAGTGCTGGCTCCCACTTCACCGGGAGTCGACCATGGGAGAAAAGCTTCAGTCGGGGCCCCTGAGCTTTCGTTAAAATATTATCCGTTCTGCGTCGCAAATCCCACAGATTAGAGTTTACAAACTTCTTGGCGTCTATCCATGATGGCGGTACAACCGATCTGTGCAACGTCGGCATTGCGACTACGGTCTACCTAGTCAAAAAGACCAGGAAAACGACGGCCTCCTTAATATCACATTGATCATATCCTCCCGGGCATGATAGTATTGCACATCCAATGTAGTGAAATGTAATTGTGAACACTTCGACGTCGAGCATGAACAGTCATGGTTTCGATAACTTCGCCAAGACATGGACCTTCCTACAGAATCATTGAACTCAGTCTGACGCAGCTGAATTCAATACTTCAAAGACCATTATGAGCAACAGTAGCAAGGGCCGAAGCTGAAAATTCCCATCAATACCTGGACAAACGCGTTGCAAAGACGCCTAAAGCAACGAGTTTAGTTGCAATCAAGGGGACTAAACCGATGGATCATTCAAGATCCCGTCTTATGAACGTCCATTAAAAGGTCAGCAACTCGTTCATCCCAGCACGGCATTTTCTCTGACCAAGAAAACTCCGACCGCCAAGACTTCAGCAACTTGCTTTGCCCCCCTTTCCGTCCAGTTAATCCCCCACATACCGGATGAAAATTGATTGAGTTTCCCTATGCGTTAATTTCAAGTATGGCCATTGCGGCGGGCGGCCGGTAGGACACGCCATCCCCCGAAAGTTTAAACCACAAATACACGTATTCGCCCGTAGCTCCCGGACACACGACTCGTGTTCTCAGAAATCAGAATATAAATTACGGCTTGTATGATACGACACTCCAATGAGTGATTTACAATTAGAATAGGGTGACGAGGACTTGAAAGTCGATGACAAAAGAAGACTTCGCAAGCTTCGAGACTTGACGTGATTTCTGTTGATAACATCTGGACTGTTGGACATGTTCTCGTTATCAACTTGAATGAATCTACTCGTGAAGGCCTGAGACTAATAGTACGGTCTTTGGATTTGACTGGCTGGTGTTCACACGGAGTACAGACACCCACTATTAATTCTCATTGCTACATGTAAGGGACTGGAGTCAGTGCTCTTGGAAAGCAATTCGATTCAATTTGATTTGGTCTCAATTGTCGTTTAAAACACACGTGAACAGGCTACTACGGAAAGGATTAGTGAAACAGGTATGGCGCACAAAGCAATGTGGCCTGAGTCAAAGAGAATTGGGAAACTATTTGTTCTCTTCTCCAAACGAAGAGGGTCGAGATGGTTAAAACTCCAAACGACAAGTTGCGGGCGAACAATGAGATGTTGAGAAGTCACACATGAGCAGGCTCATGCAATTGATATTTCATAGTTGTCAAGTGGCTACAGATTTAGTCCAAAATTGAGAGCTACTTCTGTCTCAATTACACCTAGTTCTTTACCAGATAGGTACAGAGAAGTTCGTCTTTGGACTCCAGTCTCGTGTAGTGGTCGTGAAACACATAATTATAGGAAAGGTAAAATTTCGGAGAGGATGACAAAATCCCAAACCCTCAACCAGGCTTTGGTACAAGTTAACCTGTTAAAACTCAACATTGTCCTGGGTCTTTTCATACTTGCTGATCAAAATGTAGGGCTGTTAATACCGCTGCTCCTGCGCCCTGACACGGATACTTGGGGGGACAAGAAGAGAAAGGATAGCGAGCTCGATATCACAGTAATATGTTGCACCGGAGTTGATCTTACTTTACATGAAGGGGCTATACTGAGAGTTTGATTCCAACACAAGCAATTTGGGTATAACGAGTCGTGAATAGGAGCACGTATTCAAGAGGACATACCGAAGCAGGACTATCTCCAGGTTTATCCTTTGATCGAAGACTCCTACGAGAGCATCTTATCATCAAGTCTAGACTTCATCGCTTGTGGTTCTTCGACGAGACCACATGCAGGAAGCCGAAATCAGGATATGTCAATTTTATGCAATCAACATGCGGTCTTAAGAAGGAGATGTAACTTGGAAGGTCTAATTTCTAAGACATCGTACTCAAACGAAAAGAATTTTCTATGTTGACCAAAACGCTCGAATTCATATGCCCAGAGATGCTTGCTCAGTTGGATGAAGAAAACAGATACTTGTTCTGGATAGGCGGCCATCTATCAGGAAGTCAGTTGACCCGAAAACCCTCCTGGTGCGGCCCGAAGCCATTGGCAGCTTTCAGAGAATCAAAGGTCTACTCGGCGTTAGGAACGGAGGCCGGTGCCGTAACACCTTCTTCATCTCTCTTGGTGACGCCCTCCTTCTTTTTGTCTCGCTTGTACAAAAAAGCCACCGTCGCAGTGATCAACGCCTGGGCGCCGAACGCGACGGTCGAGAAGATGAAGCCCTTTTTAAACTTGGGTGAATCAACTTGAGGGTACGTCAGGATAGGCACCCAGGCATTGAAGGCATATCCTAGCGAGTTCATGATTCCTATGACAATGGCACGTTCCTCGGCATCGGCGCCGCAGATCTCGTTGGTCCAACTCATACTGAGTGGTCCGTACGGTACAGAGGCACGCTGAAGGAGGAACGCGAACCACTTAAGCCCGTCTGGAACATTCCAGATGGCGAGAATCAAAGCGGCGAAGCCGCCGAGGAAAGTCGATATAGACATGACGCTGGCCCGATGGCGGATTGCGTCGGAGAGGATGGCGAATGATACCGTAAGTACTAATTGGATGGCTGAAGCCGCCGTTGGGATGATGTTCTGAAAAGCTGTTTTAGCTACCTTGGAAGGCGCAATGATTTTTCTCGACGGTATAAGGTGAACTTACAATCTTTTCCACGGACTCGCCCTTGGATTTCAGCCAGAGGGAGAAGGGGTTTACGCTGCTGGAAGGCCCAATGTTGATGAAGATGATGTACAAAATGGTCAGGAAGTAGACATGCCAGCGACCGAAAATGCGCTTGAAGGCAGAACGGCCTAACTTGGTTCGCGGAGCACGGCCGACGCTCTCCATCCTCTTGCGAGCCAGTTCGCGGTCCTAAATCATTGTAAGCAACTGCTCCAATATTTGAGGAGTGAGTTGACTTCACTCACATCTTCAGTCAAATAGAACGCTCGTGTGTTTTCCGGAAGATCGGGCAGAAAGAAGAACCCAGCAATGCAAATTGGCAAACTGATAATTCCATCCATGATCTGTAAGTTGTGGTCGAGTCAGCAAGCAGTCTCGCAGGAGTCGTCTCCACCAAAGCACGCCATATGGGATCGAGGGGGTGCTTACAAATAGCCACTTCCAACCTGCCAAACCATGAACGCCGTTGAGGCCCTTGTAGACGCCAGCTTGCAAATAGCCCGAGAACATGCTCGCCGCAGCTGAAGAAGCGTGGAAGATGCAGGCTCGCTTCCCGAGCTCGGAAGGCTTATACCAGGAGCCAAGGATCGTGTGAGCGGCCGGGTAAAAGATGGACTCTGCCAAACCCACGAAGAAGCGAATGGCAATAACGTGGTTGGAAGTCTTTGCAGCCGCCAGACAGAAAGTCAAGACGGTCCAGAGGAGCTCGCACGAGGGCACCCAGATGGACGGGCGGACTTTGGTGAGGACGATTTGCGAGGGGATCTGGCCTACGACGTAGCCGACGGTCCATGCCGTGTCAATGAGATTGATCTCGTTTCCGTTCATTGCGAGGTCCTCCTTCATTCCGCTGACAAAGGCGTTGCTGATGTTTGTCTGGTCGAGGTTTTTGATAAAGTAGCCGAAACTCAGCATCGTAATCAAGAAGATGTCGAGCTTCTGGATGAAAACGCGCTCCTCATGCGTCCGGTCTGGCTCGTAATCCCAGAAGTAAGACCACCATGGTGCTTTCTTCTTCTCGAGCACAGCAGAGTTTCGTCCGTCTGAAGAGGACTCGTCCACCGTTACTCCCTTGGGAGACGCGGACGCGTATTCCTGCTCTGTCCCCATGCCGAGCAGAGGTGAGAGCTCTAGTGAACCCGTAGAGTTAATAACTTACAACCTGAAAACAGGGGAGGGAGGAGTTAAGCAGCCACAGCTTTTTAAACCACAATCTTTTGCGACTTTGGGGGGATCCCGTACCTGATTTATGTATCTCGCTTCCTGATAAACTGACCATCGCGCTACGCTAAGGGAGGTTTCAAGTTGGCCACAATCTCACGGATACTGGAGAACTGCCCAGATAACACTCCGGGACTCGTGTGGGTTACAACGGGGTCCGATGCTTGATGATGTGCTGCGAAGCGCTGATGATTCGCTACCCCTTGGCGTGGGGTGTGTCGCCATCGCGGGGTCCAGTGTCGTGATCCGGCCGTCGCTGCCTCAAAAGCGCTTTCAACGCCGTCCATCTTCTCCGCGTGAGGTCTCTTAGCAGCGGAGTCTTGCCGGCTAGACTCTTCTTATTGCTAGGGAGATAATGTAAGTGTCAATCTCATTAGTTATTCGATGCCGGAGGGCCCTGCCGACACGGAATATTGTTCGCGGCAGTGAGGTACTGGTGCCGGGTAGCTCCGTTCGACATTGCCGCATTGAAACATCAATGACAGGGAGAGTTGAATGGCAAGAAGAATATTTTATGCTAACCTGAATCCTCGCACTTGCGGCACATAAGTACTCTCGGATGACCGATCGGCACCGGTGGATGTTTCACGTGCCGGTCGCCGGTTTTGTCCCACAATACCCGGCCCCCGTATTCCGGATTTCGTGCGCCCCATCATTGGCTCCCGACCCAGGGACGATGCATGCACTCGGTACCCCTCCCCGACACGGTATCGGCCCGCTGTTGAGATACGTTCACGTGGGGTTTCGAGCCCGATTGTCGGGACTGGGTTCTCAGAAGACATCGGACGAAGTTCTAGTTGGTCTTCACAAATGCCTTGACTTGGAAGTCGATTTGCTTGCAGTAAGCAATTTCACATCTTAGAACGACCACCATAATACCTGTAGGCCACATAAAGAAGCAGCCGAGGAACGTCGTAATGTTTTCTTTCACTGTTACTCAAGTTTCAAGGGCATCCAGCTGCTCATTGCGTTATGTGCTACGAGAAGGCTTTCGCTCTAATGGTCTTCACCAACAGACCAAACGGGCACTGCACTGAGTTGGGAAGATGCAATGCTAGAAAGCCGATGAGAGTTTATGGATGCCAAAAGACAAAGGTTTATGCGCAATACTGAATCAGACAGGTTTAAGCTTTGCAGCCAAGAATACAAGCCTCAAGACCTCTGTACTAGGGCATGCAGCACTAATTTCAAGGAAAAAGCAGCCCTTGCGCCACGGGGCATCGCAATGCCAAGCCTTTGAGCCAACTACCGACGTTCAGATCGCGAAGTGTTGTCACCGGCGAAGATTCACAGATTCATTGTGCCCAAGACCTTCCTTGCCTGTAGTGTGTAATCCTCGCTTTGAAGAATTTCCGCCGACCGGTCACGCTTCCGATCTACGGCGGCCGCCATGCTTAGCACAATGATTCGAAACCTGGATATCAATAGTACCAACCCCATCCTCAATTTGTCACAATGTCAGCTTACCATCGTCACAAAGTCAACGCAGAGTCCAGACTATCGGATCGCAAGGCACAAGGAACACTCGCGCCGCAATACCGCATGGTGCTAATACAAGCAGCCCCCAAATCGACCAGCAGCCTTCCCGCGCTGTGGAATCCTAGTCTCCCAGAAACTCTTCGAAATAGAGGACGACGTCCCACCCCCATCTCTCAACATCTCACCTCTTCTCCATCTTCTCGGGGACCCAAGCGTCAGGCCCTTGGCCCAGAGAGCTCAATGCATGAGTCTAAAGCTCGTAGGGAACTAACTGCTTCGGGTTTTCTCTCTCTATATCCCTGCCGGCATGGGCTTAGCTCTGTCCGATGCGCAGGCTACAGCCACCTCACTTAAAAAGAGCGACCGTCTTCCCTCCACAGCCCGGCTCCGCCATTTTCCAGGCACCACGCTACCGAAAAAACACTTCCCGTGATTGCAACCTTGAATTTGGACCAAACGCTCAGGCGTAAGCGGCATGTGGGTATGGAGCGGCCGCCTCTGCTGTGGGAACGGGACTTTGGTATATTCCAACCAACAGCTTTAGAAAATGGACTGGGGCTTCTGCATTAAGCTATCCTTCTTTCTCGCTAGTGAGATGACGAGGTCCTGGGGCTAGTTGTCTCTCGATCACCAAAGTCCCAAAGACATTGACATAGCTGAGGCTTTCTTGGATTTTGTTTCGAGATGTCTTCACGCTCTGTAGTATCCGCATTGCCGTGACCCTTGCAAGGAAGAGAGAAAAACAAGTTGCCTGGAGGATCAGCATCCACAAACGATGTAAGTTCCATTCGCAGTTTGACGCGTGCCTGCTCAACCTCTTTCGATGTCTGATATATAAGTCGTGATGTCCGTGCCTTTTGAAGATGAACGGTCGCCAGTCCAGTCCCCACAGCAGCGCATCTCTCATTGCCTTTCCACACCTTTCTAACCGTAATTACACCATCAATTGATCTCACATCACCAAACACCATCATGAGATTCGAGACAGTCTCCGGGGCGGTCGCCCTTCTCGCCATGAGCCACTCCGCGGCCGCCGATCCGGTGAACATCAAGCTTCATAGCCGCCGTGCAAACCTCTCCAAAGCAAAGACTCTCAGCAAGCGCGCGTCCGCCGGCTCAGTCTCCCTGACCAACTGGTTCGAGAACTTTGACCTCCAATGGATCGGTGAAGTCGACGTCGGCACCCCGCCCCAGAAGCAGTAAGTATTTGGCCCCATCAAAAGCTGTCCCTGTGATAGTATCATGAGCAACGGGACTAACACACGCACTCGCTAGCATCGTCACCTTCGACACCGGCTCAACAGACCTAATCCTCCCCTCAACAGCCTGCACAAACTGCCTCGTTGCCAAAGAATTCAACGCTTCCTCCTCCACAACCTTCTCCCCCACCCCCGGCAACAACGTCACAACCGCCTTCGGCACAGGCGGAAAATCAGTCCCCTACGCCGTCCCGCAAGCCGCCTCCGGCACCGTCGTGACCGACACCGTCACCATCGCCAACCTCACCGTTGCGAACCAAACCTGGCTCCTCTGCGACACCTACGCCGAGGCCTTTAACGAGATGCCCAACATTGACGGCATCTTCGGCCTCGGCCCCCCCGGATTCTCCCACTTCTCCGCCGAGACGAACACCTCCTTCTCAACCTGGTTCTGGACCCTCGCGCAGAACGGCGGCGTCCCCGAGCCCCTCTTCTCCTTCTTCCTCAACTCGGGCGAGGGCAGCGCGCCGGGCGAGCTCACCCTCGGCGGCGTGAACAAGGACCGCTACGAGGGCGAGATTGCAAACGTCGACTTCAACATGACGGTCTCCTACCTCGGCGGAAGCTGGTTCATCGACCAGCCCGCCTTCTACATCAACGGCAAGACCGTCGCCAACTCCAACGCCTCGGGCGCCGCGTTCCCCGTCGGCGTGTCCAACGTCGATACCGGCACTGCATTCCTCCAGACACCGGATTACCAGACCGCCAAGGACATTTACGCCGCCATCAGCTCCGAAATCACGCAAATCGACGAGCTCGGTGTCTGGGGTGCCCCCTGTGACGTGGTCGAGAAGCTGGACCCGGAGCTGACCTTCACCCTCGGCGTCGGCGACAACCTGGTCAACATGACTGTTCCCAAGGGCGCGTTCAACTTGGGCGAGTATCCCGGTCACAGCGGCGTTTGCCAGACCATCTTCCTGAACCCCGTGCAGCCCATTAGCGAGCTTGCGTCTATTTGGGTTCTGGGTAGCCCGCTGTTGAAGGGATACTACACCGTGTGGAACGGGACCAACCCTGAGCAGCTCACATTCGGTGTTGCCAGTCTGAAGGCGAACGCTACTGCTACGAATGGCACTTCGAGCCCGACTGCTACGCCGACTGCCGTCAATGGTGGAAGCGTCACTGGCCCGGCTGGCGTTCTTGCAGCGGTTGCTTTGACGATGTTTGCTTTGAGTTTCTAGATGGATTTCCGTCTTTGAATATGTAGACAGATGTAATGTGTACATGTATATATGATGGTTGTGAGATAGAATACCTTAGATAATGTACCTCAAGGGTCATCCTCTTCGATGAAATCAGCTGCCCTTTCCGCTACCGCGTAGACTAGAGACTGGATGTTGGCTCTCGGAATCAAGGGAAAGATGCTGGCATCGACCACTCGCAACCCCTTCACCCCGTATACCCTGAACCTCTCGTCGACTACACCACCTTTGGACCTAGGCAGCATGGCGCAGGTACCACAGGGATGGTATTCGCTCTGCATACTATTCTTGATCCAATTCTCCACGTTCTCGGCAGTGAGTTCGTGGTATCCGGGCTGGAACACGTTCCCTCCGCCCTGAAGCAGGTCGCTCAACGGTTGCGTCCGCGCGACGGTCTGCAGATGAAGCGCAATAGCTTTCAAGAGCTGAATGTCGAGCGGATGGGACAGGTAGCGGGGATCGATGAGGGGATGGACGGCGACGTCGGCGGACTGTATGTGGATTGCGCCTCGTGAGAAGGGGTGCTCTAGGACGCCTAGGATGGAGAGGAAGCTGCCCGGTGATCCCGCAGAGAATAGCTTGGTCGTATCAGCGGAGTACTGGGGCGAGATACCGCCCTCTATTGTAAGCTCTTGCGCGACGGTTTCGGATTTGAGGTCTCGAAAGGTGATGCCGTGTTGCTCGGCCAAGCCGGGAAGGTTGGTCTTAGGAGAGGACAGAGACAGGTCCAGGGTGGAGGCGATCTGCTTCAAGGACAAGAGCGCGGAGCTGGCGCCGGCAGAGGAGAGACGGCCGGTCTTGTTCGAAAGATAAAGATCGAGCTGTTCTCGGAAGTAAGTCGCGTTGGCATAGTCCTCGTTAGTGGGTACGCCGGGCTTTACCGCAAAACTGGGCAATAATCAGTCATTGCCTTTGACTATGATGGGTGCGGGTAGGTGAGAGAGGAGACCCACCCAAGAGGAACATAGACGTGGTCCTGGAGATTCTCGCCGACGTTGGGGTTGTCGACCAAAACTTCGACGCCGTGGCTTCCCAAGAGTTTCTTGTCGCCCACACCAGAGACTTCGAGGAGCTGTGGTGAAGCAATGGAACCAGCGGCGAGTATCACTTCCCTCTTAGCGGTTGCTTCGCTTTCTGATCCAGCCTGAGACCACTTGACCCCTTTAGCCAAGACTCCACCACGAGTCTTCTCTAGCATCACCTTGGTGACCAAAGCGTCCGTGACTACCTTCAAGTTGGACCGTTGACGTGCCGGACCAAGGTAGGTATTCGCAGCGTAGCTTCTCGTGCCCTTGTCGATGTTGAGCAGATTGACGTAGCCTCCTAGAGCCGCCCCGTCACGAGGATCACCATCGACACGGAGCCCAAGTTTCTCAAGAGTTCGCGGCCAGGCTTCGAGAAAGGGGCTGTAGAGTAAGGGGAACTCATTCGCGATCGGTCCGGTGGTGCCATGGACACTAGAGTCAATATAGTCGAGTAGAAGATCGCTCGTCTGCTGGCTGGAGGGTGCCACAAACGATTCTGACTTCTTGAAGTAGGGGGCTAGCGCCTCCCACGACCAACCCTTATTTCCCAGGGTGCCCCAGTTGTCAATGTCCCGCCGCGAAGGGTGTGTCCAGAACATGAAGTTCATGGCGCTGGAGCCGCCCAGCTGCTTCCCACGGATTTGAGCGACGACTTTGTCGTTAGCCGAGACCTGAACATGTCAGTCTATTGCGTTATATGGTATCGAATACGAAGACCAAAGCAAGATAAGTAGTTACCTGGGGAACAGATTTATAGTCCCAGTCGTAGTCGGCGTTACCGTACATAGCAGGGAACAGCCCAGATGCCAAGACATTCAGGTCGGCAGAGCGATCCGCGCCAGCTTCCAATACGAGGACCGTCACTTGGGGGTCCTCGCTGAGGCGAGCTGCAATGGTCAGCCCAGCGGTGCCTCCTCCAACGACGCTAAGGTCAAGAATTAAGTATCCGAGCTTGACGGCTCTCACGACTGTCACTCACATGTAATCGTAAGTCTCAGCCATGGCGATTACAGCAAGGCTCGTCCATATGCTTGCCCAACAAGGACAAAGTCTCAAGCGCATGGTAGAGCTAGAGGAGGATTGTATGAGGGAGTGGGTTTGATGGGAAGATATCAACAAGTAGGGAGCGTGATGGACTTATACCCATTACCTTAGACTGTGAGCTAGGAACCACAAACACTTACCCAGTAGAGCCTGAATCTATCAGACAGCCGTTTGAGACCAACAATCAACATCTTTCCGTGGTCCTCGTTGGGTACAGATCCAAATGGACCCGAGACCAGCGCCACTTCGTAAGGACGCTAGACTAAAACATAGCTGATTTGATGCGTTTTACTGCGTCGAACAGGCTAGGTCATGCAATGAAGCCAGTACGATGCAACGCTGGTCATCAGAATTGTATGCACGATGAGTAAGCAACGTCTTGCGGAACTCCGCAGACATGTCGAGAGATGGGAGATGGGTCGGAATCCGAGTGTCTGTAAGGGGACGGCAGTTTACATATGCAAAGATCTTGGAAGCCTGCATACTGTTGAATCCACATGAACTCTGATACTGGCCAGCTGCATCGGAACAGGAACGAGTCGAGGGGAACGAAACCGTGTCTTAGCGCAATGCAGCCTCTGTGGCGCCGGCCAGTCCCGCTCGAACGGCCACACGTCGTTGAGACTTCCCAAGTCTTAAGCATCTGGACATAGCTCTGTTTGATTTCCGTTCTTCCAACAATGTGATTGATGTGGACCAAGGTAACAAGGACGAGGCACTACGGTAGCGCCGAGCATTGGGCGTCGACTTTCGCGAATGCGAGGGCTCGCCTGGAAGATGCAATAACTTTTCTCTCGCAGTCGTGATATGCCAGACACACCTAAGTATTATACAGATATCCATTTGATGCCGGTGTTGTAGCATCGTGCCGTCCTTTTGCAACGGCCTACTATTCTCCTACATGATGATGTACAGGGTATTTCGGATTTTTATCTTCTCTAGCTTATTGCTGGCGCTTTGCGTACTCGGAGCCGGGGCCGTACATGATGATCGGTCTTCGGTTGGCCCTTCGGAACGCCTCCTCGGCAATGGGAGAGGCATCAGATCGGATGACACTACCGATGGACATAAAGAAACTGGGTGGGTGATTGTTAGTCTGCGTCTGTAGAAGCCGGACCAGGCTTGACATACCCAAAGGTTGCTCCTGAACCAAGCATGTATTGTCCCAGAGTCCTCATGATACCGTTGGGGCCGGCACCGTAGCGCATGATGTTGACCGAGCCTGTGGGAGTAGCTGATTAGCTGGTATGAAGCAACAGAGGGGAGGGAAAGGAGTTACGCACCAAAGACGAAGCCCATGACGGACCCAACAGCTAAAGAATGGTTAGTTACAGGGTCAAGAGGACTGTTGAGTCAGTCTAGACGTACTTCCACCCATAAGGGCACCCATCTTCACTGCGCAGAGTTAGCTAGAAGCTCACATAAAGTTTGTAAGAGAGGATCGTACTCTTGTCGGCGATTCCAGGGCCCATGGCACCGCCATGTTGCGCAGGAACAGGAGGCATTATGGAAAGAGGGTCTGGAAAATAGAGGCAACTGTGTGCTGAGTGTTGGATAGCCAATCGAGCTCCTGGTGTTGCTCAATACCGTACAGTCGTGCGATGCGAATCGGTGATGTTTGCGATGGTGGGCTGGGAGGAGCTCTCTCAGTTTGCGGCACCCAATCCAAGTGGCCGAACGTCAGCCTTTCCGAGCCGGGTGCCACTGGAGCTTTGGACGAATCGAATCCGGGGTACGGCAGTTATTCGGCAAAAAGACTGAAGCGGTTAGCTCCACTTAAGGTACCTTGCCTAGGTACCTAGACTGTGGTTCGAGGAAAGAGCAGCGATGTCACGGTCACCTGGAGCACAGGCCACCTTACCTTGAGGGACCCGTTTCTGTCAGCCTGGCCCTCTGGTTGGCTGCCTGACGTCCTTTGTGAGGCATCCACATATCTTTACCTTGGAAGGTGTCACGTGCCTCGGGTCTTTGAACAGCGCAGGCGACCGCCGCAAATGGAATGTGATGGTGGCAGGTGAGGGTGGATCCCCACGGCTAAGGCAAGAGCAGCAGCCAGCTCAGGTGGACTGGAGGCGATGACAGCACAGTGACCAGACCAGACCGCCTTCACCCGGATGATGCACCAGTCTTTTTTTTTTCCTTTCCTCTGCTTTCCTTTCTCTCCTCTTTTCCTGTCACTGCCACACCTCTTCCTCTTTCTTTGCTACTTTACGACCTTGTTCATACGAAGATCATCCCAGCTGGCCCATGGTGGAAATCCCAGTCAAACACCCAAGCCTTGGGGGCCTGTGCTCAGCTGAACTGAACTGAACCATCACACTGAACTGAGAGCAGTAACCGAACCAACTGCACTGAGAATTTCCCGCTTCCTTCGGCCACCCTTCCCGCCCTGAGCCTTGTGGCCCTGCTGTTTCCGCCCGCCCATGTCCCAGACTCCAAAGTCGGCTCCGGCGCGTGTTTCCGAACGCTGTTTGGCCCGCCCACAGGTGTCCCTCAGCGCTCACCTCACGCACTTACGCTAAGCGCTTAGCGAGACGGGGCGACACGTTCTGTTCTCTTTGCCCAAGTCCTTGATTCAACCTCACCTACCTACCCACGGAGACCACTCGACCCCCCCCGACGACGCTTCCGCTTGAGCCCATCGTCGACCGTGGTGCCCAAAGAAAACAATCTCTGCCCACTCCCTTGGTATTGCTGGTATGTCTCTCCTGCCCATCTGAGCTTCCTTGGCCCGGTTTTCTGCGACCCCCCGTCCCGTCGCAGGCCGCTTCTGGGTCGCGCCAATTGGCTGCCCACCCCTATCCTTGCCGCGACATCATCGCTGACTTATTTTTTTAACCTGCCAGCTCAGCCCCATTGCTTCCTACTATCTGCAGCGAACACCCCATCGACCTCATCTGACACATCCGCGTTATCTTTCGGCGACTGATCTTTACGATACCCTACGGGCTACTGTACGAATGGTGAAAGAAGGAGCCCCCGACGTCACCTAGACCATCCATCAATATCGATACCCTGCGAGCTGTCATCACCTGCTCGTTCTTGCCACGACTTGCGCTGTCCCGCGATCATTACCCGAATACAACAACGACTTCCTCATGACTGCCGTCGCGAGCCCGCCCAGCTTCCAGCAACTCAATCGACCGGGATGGAATGTTAATGGCGGCCAAAGTCTGAATTCGATGAATCCAGAAGACGTCAGAGGCATGTTCGCCGCACCTCGGAAGACGCTGCAGCGAAGCAACTCTTCTTCCTCGGTCTCATCTGCCTCCTCCAACTCGTCGACCAGTACCGTTGCCACCAATGGTTCTCAACCAAATGGCACTGCGGCGTCTACAAACTCCGATATGAGCTGGTCTAGCACCGCCTCGAGGAAGCGACCACAACCCAAAGGACCATGGCCGCCTGGCAAGCCAGAAGGTCAAGCCGAGTTCGGCAGGCCTATTATGCGTAATGCCATGAACGGCATCAATGGCGGTTCTTCCCTACAGACGGCTCCGGGCCAACCGCAAATGATGTCGCAGCAGGGACTTGGGGCAAGACCCATGGGCGACCCAGTGCCTAACGGACAGCCCGTGCTCTATCTCCTATCGCTCAATGGTACCTTTGAACGCAAGACCATTTCGGTACCATTCTTCCCAGAAACCCTCCGTATCGGTCGTCAAACCAATCAGAAGACGATCCCGACTGCCATCAACGGCTACTTTGATAGCAAAGTGCTGTCAAGGCAGCACGCCGAGATATGGGCAGATCGCACAGGCAAGATTTACATTCGCGATGTCAAATCGTCCAACGGAACCTTTGTCAACGGAACACGGCTTTCCCAGGAGAATCGCGAATCCGAACCACATGAGTTACAGACGGGAGATCATTTGGAGTTGGGAATCGATATCGTGAGCGAGGATCAGAAGACCGTCGTCCACCACAAGGTTGCTGCAAAGGTCGAACACGCAGGCTTCATGAGCCCCTCGAGTAATGTTATGGACATGAACTTTGGCGATTTAGACCCTGCAAATGGTGGCATGATGATGCCAGCGCCGAGTCCCATGCCTTACCGTGGCAGGACTGGAAGCAACGCATCAATGGCCAGCAACGGCCGCATGATGGCACCCCAGAATATGGCCGGCATGGCCTCTAATGGCGGAGCTGCCCGTGGATTCTTGTTAACGCCCATTACCACGGAGCATATCGTCAAGAGACTTCACGTGAGTCACTAATTCTTTGGACGTGTTTAACGAAGCTAACTCGGTTCAGAACGAGATGCGCAACGCTCGACTCCAGTCTCAGGACCTCTCTCGGACGGGCCAGTTCGTCCACGCTCTCCTGAGTAAAGACGACGTCAAGGATCTCGAGAAGCCAGAAGCCCCTGAACCTCCGAAGCAGCTCCCCAATGGCAACGCTCTGCCCTTCCGCACCGATGCGAAGACGAGATTTTCCGATCCTCCTGCCCCGCCTCCCCAGCAGCCGCTGCCCGAGAAGCCCGATGTGCCATCCTTGAAACGGGGCACCACCGAGCGACCAAAAACTAATAGCACCACCTCGCCTGTTGGACGAGACAACTTGCATCAGATTATTCAATTGACCGAAGCTTTGAATAAAGCAAAGAAGGAGATGGATACTCAAACAGCCCGTATTAGGGATTTGGAAGATATGCTCCGCAAAGAGCGGGAGGCACGCGAGCTGGCCGAGGATATGGCAAAGATTCTCGATGACAGTGCCTTAAAGGAAACCAATGGCGCGGCCAAGGAGCACGATACCGAGGCTCTCTTGGAGGAGGCTTTTGAGCCACCCCGGGATACTGCCGACGCTCAGGACATCGAGATGACTGATGCCGAACCGCTCTCTGAGGAGCCTGCACCAGAGAGTGCTGAGGATATTGCCGCACGTTTCCAAGTCAAGCTGGACACCATGATGTCTGAAGTGACCGACCTGAAGCAACAGATGGAGGCATGGAAGCACAGATGCGAAAAGGCCGAAACGGAGCGCGACGCCGATCGCCAGACTTTGGCCGAGATGGTCGCCCAAATCCGCAGAGATGAGGACGTTCGGCAAAAGGCAGCTATGGCGGAGAAGAGTCGTTCTCTTTCCCGTGGACGACGCGGCCGAAGCGAAGGACCTACCGACAAGACAACTTCGATTGTCCAAATCAACGGATCCAGTGACTCGGCGCCTGCACCCACGGAGGCAGAGTCCCCTGTGGACGACTTTGGTGATAAGCCCACCTTGTCGCGAGCCAACACCATTACGCCACTTAGCATACCCCCGGGCAAGCTGGCAAAGGATCAGGTCATGATGGCCGGGGTTCCCTATGCTTCCATGCTTGGCGTGGTAATCCTAGGCATGGGTCTCATGGCCTACATCAACGGCTGGCAACCCGAGCCGACTCCCCGTCATTGAGGGCGTCGTTTGCAACTGGGCTCATCTTTGTTCCATTCTCTAGACAAGCAATTCAACGTTGGCGTTGCACATACCTATGGCGTTTCTTGCATTGAAAGCGGTCATTCGTTTCCCACCGACCTCTACCAAGTCGCTTTTTCTTTCCCTATGTACCTACTACATTTTTCTTTTACTGTATGAACTGCGAAGACGACGACGTTTTCTTTCCCTTTGTCTCTATTCTCACGGGCAATAGGGACGGCTGGGAGGGAAACAATTGGTTGGGAGATGGCGTTCAAGATTTTCTTCTTTTCTGTGGGCTGGGGTTCTCGATCGAGGACGTTTTGATCGCGCTGCAAGCACGGTGTTCTTTTTGTGACTAAGGCAAACCAGGAATGGGAAACGGGATGATGGACGACGACGAACTTTCCTTTTCTTTTTTTTTTTCAACTACACTGGGCACAAAAGAATAGGTCAAATTCGAGATGACAACTTTTTTGCTGCAGAAAGATAATGTGCCCGCCGCAATATCCCGATGGGGCTACCTGCAGAGTCACCGATCGGTATGCAAGCGCATCCACCGCGTGCCTTGCATGTACCCGTTATGCCATGCGGCTTCTAAGTCTCTTGGCTCGGTGCGCATTCTACATGAACATGAGGCGGAGGGCTGTAGATTATCGGTAGTATGGCAGGGGCGAATTGACGAGATTAATGTTTGCATACAGTACTCAAGGCAGAACGGGAATACAACAAACCTTTTTATCGCCTGCTCCCGCCTCTCGTACAGTGGTGGTCCCCTGAGTTGGAGTCGTGAAGCTCTAGTCTCTTTACAGTCCCTGCGAACAGCGTCCTCAAAGCCATGGGCGCGAATGTCGGGATGGAGATTGACGACTTCCCCCCAGCCACAGAGTGCCTACCAATTCCATCCAAATCTTGGAATTACACTTGGGCAAACAGTCATGATGGGATATATGAGCTGCATTTGCGCCAAAGACACCTGTCTTGTGCCTTATCATAGCAACACTGACGAGCCGTCCCAGATAAGAGAGGCCATGGAATGTAGACCAGCAACATTCGTGAAATGAAGCATTCCAGTGGCCATCACCACCCAGCCTCGCTTTCATTCTCCCCGACAACGCACGTGTCAGACAAACAGTCAATAACAGTTTGGTCAATTTATTTCCATGGATACATCCAGGAGCCCTTCTTGACGATAACGGTGCCCTTTTCTTCCCAAGTGTAAGCGCTCGCTGTGATCCACCTACCGCTGCAAAAACAAAGGCTCTGTGCCCCTCGACTGCTCTTCGGCTTCGAGATATCCCCGCTTCCACTAGCCAACATCTAGTCGATCTCCAAGGAGCTTCTTTGAACGCCATGAATTGGGCAGATCAGTATGGTAAGCTTCACATATCTCTCGAGCTCATCTTTTGACCAAACTCTGCTCACAAGTAATAGACGGACGCTCCTTCATCTACGGAGAAGACGGCCACTCCATACCCCAAGCCAACCGCCCCGCCATACCGACTTCCAAACCCAATCCTCATCGTTCTCCTCCACCCCTACCAACGAGATCAACTGACCCCCACGAAAACATCCACGCCTGGCTTTCAGGCGTCACGATCGACGAGGAACATAAACCGCTCGCATCAGACATCTTCCACGCGCTGGGGCAAATCCAAAGTAAAGCTACGGGCCACTACAACGACTTGGACGAACACCACGCGGCGGAGAAGCAGCCTGGTCCGACGGTGAACGTCCACACCATGGGTCCGGGCTTCATCGGCCGCGCGCCGGCGTTTGGGACGTCAGAGTTCTTTGCGAATCTGGTTGTTGTGGGGATTTTGTTGTTGTTTGCGCCGGGGTTTACGATTCTTGCGGCGGGGGTGTTTTTTACGTCTAGGGTTGCGGAACGGTGGGCTGGGCAGGAGTGAGGTTCGTGTAGGAGGAAGAGAAGGTGTGTGTGTGTGTGTGTGTGTGTGTGTGTGTGGGATGCCTGAAATGATTGCGATGGATCATGATTGTGAAAAGATACTGTTACGACTGCGGGATATGCTTTGATGCTATGATGTTGCTTTAGACCTTGACAAGTTGGTTTCGGTTGATCGGTGGGAAGGGCCGTCGGCCTTGAAGTGGGAAATGCTTTTTTACAGGTCCATAACCATTAGATAGATGTTATTCCATAGGCAATACGAACCGCGTTGTTGAATTATAGATTTCTTCACGATCTTCCAGTTTGCGTGAGTAGGTAGCAGATAGTGGCTTTCGGTAGAGAGGTCCGGAGCTGAGCGGCATCGATGCCGGAAATATGGGCCCATCGGCGGACTCTGCAACGTGAGATCTGCATGGACATCAGTCTGTCAGCTCGATCGTGGCCAGAGCATGAAGCCTCGTACTTGTCCTTCAAGATTCGCGAGGAATTCTGCATACCGATATCGAGGCGTTCTAGTTAGAGTTCGATCATACCAATTGATTTCCGCGAGTACCAGCTTTATTCTAGCAGTTGGCACTGCCCCAGATTCAGAGTAGAGTCGGACGCCTGTGGATCCGAAGAGTCCAGCCCCGAGATCTCAGTGTTTTCCATATTATTAGGCACGCTTAAGCCCCAACCCTGCTAGAATGCATGGGGAATCTCCCGTCGGAGAGGCGAGATTAGACAACCGCGTGGTCCTCTCTGGCACGGGGTTCGACGCCCCGTATTTAATTGTGCCGCGTCCTTTCGGCCACCCGCGGCCGCCCGAACGGTACGGGATCCGCAATACAACCACATTAGGAGCGAGCTTCAGTAACTTGACCCAAGAGGACCAAGTCTTTCGCGCAGTCGCGTGGAAGATGGATAATGCGAACATTACGAGGCGGCCGGCCGGTCGTAGCGACTGTACCGGACCACTTCCCCACATGAGGCGCAATGCGGACGACCGCGGGCGTCCGCGTTTACGCAGATCCGGTCCCAAGATGTTGTTACAATGCCTTTTATGTATCGAAATTTTGCTCAAAAGATAGACAGAAGAAACTATGGAAGAGTCTGTCGATAGTTCATCTGAATTCTGTTCATTGCGACCTAATCATCCCAAGCCACCTTGAATCCGAACTTTGCTCCCAACTCTATCCCAGAATCGACGTGTCGGCAACATCCTAGACCATGGCAACGGGTGGCGAGGCTGCCGTTGAGATGGTGTCGACTGATCGTTTCTCGGGATCTTCATCATCAACAGCAGCCGATGACACGCACAGGGAAATTGAACAACTAGCACGCCAGGTCACAAACACATCCCACACCTACGATGCCAACACACACCACGATGTCTTGAACCCACCCAAGAACAGCCACCTCGACCCAAACTCCTCAAACTTTGATAGTGTAGCATGGACGCAGGCTTTTGTTCACCTCTTCGAGTCAGATCCCAACTCGGCACCCAACAGGCGAGCGGGAGTCGCATTTCGAGACCTCAATGTCTTTGGGTACAGCTCTGGGACACAATACCAGAAGAGTACGGGGAACATTGCGCTGAGTATGGCATCTGATCTCGTCGGTCTTGCCACAGGAAGGTCAAGGACACGTATCGATATCTTGCGAGACTTTGAAGGCCTTGTCGAACCTGGGGAGATGCTGCTCGTGCTTGGTCCGCCTGGGTCAGGCTGTTCTACTCTTCTCAAGACACTAGCTGGTCAAACTGAAGGCTTGAATGTTTCCCAGGGCTCGTACATGAACTTCAGGGGTAAGCCAGATTCTTGGTTTAGATTCCCGCAACACCATAACTAAATCAACCACCAGGTATCGAACCAAAACGCATGCACGACTGGTTCCGCAGCGACGTCCTCTACAACGCCGAAGTCGACGTCCACCTAGCCCCCCTCTCCGTCGGTGACACCCTAGAGTTCGCCGCCCGCGCCAGAGTCCCCTCCCGCGTCCCGGGCAACCTCACAGGCCGCCAGTTCGCGCGCACTATGCGCGACGTGATGATGGCGGCCTTTGGCATCGCTCACACCGTCAACACGAAAGTCGGCGACGACTACGTGCGCGGTGTATCGGGCGGCGAACGCAAGCGCGTTAGTATCGTCGAGGCCGCGCTGACGGGCGCAAAGTTCCAATGTTGGGATAATAGCACACGCGGGCTTGACAGTGGAAACGCGATTGCATTTTGTGGGAATTTGAGGACGCAGAGTGACTTGGTGGGGGTTGCGTCTGTTGTGGCAATTTATCAGGCGCCGCAGTCTGCTTATGATGTAAGTTTGAGGGTTGAGATGTTCATGTGAGAGATATGGGAGTGTTTGGTTGACGTTCTTGGTAGCTTTTTGACAAGGTCACGGTTGTGTATGAGGGAAGGCAGATTTTCTTTGGTAAGATTGGGGAAGCGAAACGGTACTTTGAGGAGCTTGGCTTTCTTTGTAAGTGTTTTCCGTCCCTCTTGTTTTCTTGTATTTGTTCTGACGTGGCATCAAAACAGGTCCCGACCGGCAAACTGTTCCAGACTTCCTTACATCGATGACATCTCCAAACGAAAGAAAGATCCGACTAGGCTACGATAACCTCGCCCCTCGAACCCCTGACGAGTTCGCCGCTAGATGGAAGGCATCCAAACAGCATGCAAACCTCAGGGCGGACATCGCGGCCTACGACAACAATCATTCCTCCAAGGATCGGCTCGAGGCGTTTCAAGATAGTATCAAAGCCGAGCGAAGTTCTTGGCAGAGACTCAAGTCGCCTTACATGATTACATATCCGAGTCAAGTCAAGCTATGTCTTTGGCGTGGGTGGAAGCGTCTGGTTGCCGATCCCGAGTTTACGCTGTCTTCACTGATTTTCAACATCATCGTGGGACTTGTACTTGGCAGTATGTTTTTCAACTTGAGGCAGGACTCGGGGACTTTCTATTACCGTGGTGGACTTATCTTCTTTGCTCTGTTGTTCAATGCTTTTGCTAGTGAAATGGAGGTCAGTACACTTGCGCTCTTCCGCGAGAAGTATCTCGGCCCCTCTAAATTCGAATCGAGACTCACAATGGCCTAGGTTCTCACTTTATACACTCAAAGACCCGTCATTGAGAAGCACAATCGATACGCCCTCTACCACCAGTCTGCGGAAGCCATCTCAAGTTACATCACCGAATTACCATACAAAATCACCAACGTCTTCACATTCAACTCAATTCTCTACTTCATGGCCAACTTGAACCGCGAGCCCGGGCCCTTCTTCTTTTTCTGCCTGGTTTCATTCCTTGTTCTCCTGGCCATGTCGGGTATCTATCGAACAATGGCATCCCTCGCACGCACCTCGCACCAAGCCATGGTACCCGTCACACTCGTTACTATCGGTGTAATGATGTATGCCGGCTTCACGGTGCCAACAGCCTACATGCAAGGTTGGTCGCGCTGGATGGGATACGTCAACCCGCTCTCTTATGCTTTTGAGGCGCTCATGGCCAATGAGTTCCACGGTCGCCAGTTTTTATGTGCCGGACTCGTACCGTCTGGCCCGGGCTATGATGGTCTCGCGATTTCTGGTCGTACCTGTGCTGTTGTAGGTGCCGTGCCGGGCTCAGATATGATAGATGGGGACCGGTATATCGAGCAATCCTTTGGGTACTTCAACGATAACAAGTGGAGGTGAGTGTGTCACGACCAATCTCTTTGGAAATACATCTGACTTGCTCTAGGAACGTCGGTATTCTATGTGCATACGTCGTGGTTTTCTTCGTCACGTACATCATCACCGCGGAATACGCTAAGCCGCCCAAGAGCGAAGGCGAAGTTCTTGTTTTCCGGCGCGGCAAAGTACCTTCCGTGATGGGCCGAAAGACCTTGGCAGACGAAGAAAGTCGGTCTCGCAACATGACTCTAACTGAGAAAGTCACTACCGTGCCGGTTGAAGAGAAGTTGGAGAAGAGACCGAGACCGAGTGAATGTGGCAAGCCGATCTTTCACTGGGAAGATATCTGCTACGACGTCAAGATCAAAGACCAAGACCGACGTATCTTGGATTTTGTGGACGGCTGGGTGCAGCCAGGTGTCATTACCGCTCTCATGGTAAGTACCTTAGCGTTCTCTGAGCTTGTCACTTGCGTCCACTCTGACCTCAGAACAGGGCGCCTCTGGTGCTGGTAAAACCACACTACTCGACGCTCTAGCAGCTCGAATTACCATGGGCGTGATATCTGGCGATACCATGGTCAACGGCCATGCAACAGACAGATCGTTCCCCAACCGCGTCGGATATGTCCAGCAGCAGGACGTCCACTTGGACACGATGACCGTGCGAGAGGCCCTCGAGTTCAGTGCGTTATTGCGACAAAGTGCCGAAATCCCTCGCGAGGCCAAGTTGGCGTACATCGACGAAGTGATTGAGCTGCTCGACATGAGTGACTTTGTCGATGCGGTTATTGGAGTTCCTGGCCAGGGCCTTAACGTGGAACAGCGGAAACGATTAACAATCGGAGTAGAGCTCGCTGCTCGGCCGCAATTGCTGGTATTTCTTGATGAACCGACCTCGGGCCTCGATTCCCAGACGTCTTGGGCGATTTGCGATCTCATCGAAAAACTTGCGAAGAGTGGACAGGCGATTCTGTGTACAATTCATCAACCATCAGCAATGCTTTTTGCCCGTTTCGATAGGCTGCTTCTACTGCAGCGTGGGGGGAAGACTGTGTATTTTGGAGGTAAGTTACTGTCTTGTTGTCACTCTTCCTCGGACATCTTCTATTGGCATACCCGGTGGTGTACACATCAAGAGGGAGTCGGAAGGAGTGGCCTGATATTTCCTCTGAATTGCCTCTAGCTCACATGTGTGTAGATATTGGTAAAAGCGCCAAGATCATGATCGATTATCTCGAACGTAACGGCGCATCGCCATGCCCTCCTGAAGCCAATCCTGCGGAGTGGATGCTGAAGGCTACTACGCTTTCCGAGGACGGACCGAATTGGTACGAGATTTGGCGATCGTCTCCAGAGTACCGCGAGGTGAAGAATGAACTCGGGCTTCTGCGACAACAGGGGCAAGAAAAACCCATGACGAAAGCTGCGGATTACGATGTCGCTAATCAAGAGTTTGCCTCGTCGTTCTGGACCCAGTTCGTACAAGTCTTTGTTCGTACGGCCAAGCACTTTTGGAGGTCTCCTGTGTATATCTGGTCAAAACTTACTCTGACGATTCTTCTGGTAAGATCAGCAAATTTTCTACTGGGTGGCATGTGTACTGAACAACCTTGTCAAGGCTCTTTACATCGGATTCACGTTCAAATCGGACAACAGCTTGCAAGGACTACAGAATCAGCTTTACGCCTTCTTCATGTGCCTCACGACTGTCAACGAATTCAGCAAGCAGATCATGCCTATGTTCATTCCACAGAGGGCACTTTACGAAGTGCGAGAGAGGCCGTCTCGCGTCTATCGATGGACGAGTAAGCATCCGCATCACAGGCACCCTCATCAACCAGGCTAATCCATTTGCAGCATACTTCCTGTCCAATATCGCCATCGAGATGATTTGGAACACCATCGCCGCCGTCATCTTCTTCTTCTGCTGGTACTACCCAGCGAAGTTCTACCGCAACACCACCCCTGAAGACGTCACGACCCGTGGCTTCACTGTCTTCCTCTTCATCTGGATGTTCTTCCTCTGGGTCAGCACATTCTCCCAGCTCGCCATCGCCGCGATCGAGACGGCCGATCTTGCCAGCATTCCAGCCAGTCTCTTTGCCATCCTCTGCATGTCCTTCTGCGGCGTCGGTGTCATCCGCGCCGACTTACCCGGCATTTGGAGCGACTTCATGTACTGGGTCAGTCCCATGACGTACCTCGTGAGTGGTGCGCTGTCGACCTGTCTTCATGGCTCCAAGGTCGTTTGCACGGCGAAGGAGATTGTGTCTGTTCCGGTGCCGAAGAACATGACCTGCGGCGAGTTCCTCGGCTCCTTTGTCCAGCGCGCTGGTGGGTATTTGGTGGATGTCGCGGCGACGGAGACGTGTGGATACTGTCGGATGAATACCACGGACGATTATCTCGCGACGTTTGAGATCAAGTACGATGATAGATGGAGGAATTTTGGGCTTTTGTGGGTGTACATTGTGTTTAATGTTGTTGCTGCGTGCGGTCTGTATTGGCTTGTGAGAGTGCCCAAAGGGCAAGGGGTCAAGCGCAAGTGAACTGAGAGGCTGCATCGAAATTGAGGCGGCGGTACCTTAATTAGTATCACAAGCATCATATGGCGTCTTTTGCATGGACGGTTGACGGTTTTTCTAGCATTCGGACAGAGGAATTCTTGGAGTTGAGGAAATCTGGATATTTAGATCATTGGACAATGGAAATATGAAGACTAGATTATTCTCAACCTCCCTCTGCTGTTTTTTGACATTTTACGACAAAGCGCTCAATCAACACGAGGAACCAGTCTTTCCATACAGACACAGGATTCTCAACTAGCTGCGACAAAGATGGGAGTGATTGCCACAGATGCAGGCGTGTGAGGGTTGAGAGTGGCGAGGAGTACACAGAGTTGATGCGCAGGGATCCATGGCGACCGGGTAAGCCCTTTGCCGGCCGCCACGTTATGGGTCCCCGCTCTCGTGAAGAAATCTCCGGGGCCCCGACTCCGGGGTAAACCACCCCTTCGGCTCCTTCAACATTGGCCGCTTCAGGAGGGAAGATAAGTCAGAACTATGAGTACCCAAGGTACCATCGATGACCCCACACATTTCACTCGGTTCATGCTCATTTAAGCTGTTGGAATAAGTACTCGAAGCCAGAAGGATGTGGATACATCCATGACCCCATTCCAACCGTGGTTCATGCCAGCGCTATCTGCCCCAGGTTCTCCAAATTTGAGGTGCTGCCAACCTCGTCCAAGTTGAAGCCCAGATTCAAGACCCAAAGGGCTCCCCTTTCAAGTAGAAAGTGGCCTCCAAGATGACGCCGACTCTACCGCTGGTCGGGCCAGCCGTCACCTCTACCAAGCCCTTTGGCCAACAATCACCCCCACACGCATCATGGCACGGCTTCACCCCCGGCCGACGCAGCTACGCCCCCGACGCCTCCATTGTGCTTGTCGGCATCCGAGGGACAGGCCGCTCGACTCTCGCCGTGATCGCGGCCAGCGCGTTGGGGTTCCGCTTACTCGACGCCGACCAGCAGTTTTTCCAGATGACAGGCCTCTCCCGCGCCAGCTACAAGACGCAGCACGGCACCGCCGAGTATCGTCGGGAAGAGCTGAAGCTTCTGCATTCTATGCTTTTTGAGAATCCGACAAAGTCTATCATTGCGTGTGGGCCTGGGGCTGTTGAGGGAACGGGACAGGCTTGGCTTGCGGAATATGGGCAGACCCATCCCATTATCTATGTCCTGAGAGATGCGGAAGATGTGAAGAAGCATCTCAAGGTGTGGGATACTGAGGCCATCACGCGGCTCTTCCAACTGAGTGGCCCGACACATCGATCGATATCTAACTTTGAATTTTACAACATTTCAGATACCTTAGGGAAGGCCTCAGGAGAAGTCGCAACGATTCCCGGCCACCAGTCACCGAGGTCTCTTGCATTGAAGCGAGTGGAGTACGACTTTCTCGGACTCATTGACAGCATCATGGAAAGCGATAGACAGGGCTCGGAACGGTACAGGGCTACCGAGGGCTCTGCCTCATTACCATTAGAGCGCCGGCCTTACACTTATTCTCTCAACTTGCCAATGTCATTGGTAGAGACCGCCGGCGCGGAACTTCGAAATATCACGACGACTGCCGACGTCGCAGAGTTAGTCATTCCTGTGAGGGAACTACAGGCAACGTCGGCCGAGTTCGACGATGCAACTGCCAATCGCGTCTGCCGTCTGCTATACGCCGTCAGGAGGTTCACACGCCTCCCTATTATCCTCAACCTCGAACTTGAATCATCACCCACAGGCATAATGGGCGGCTTCTCTCCAGAACACGCCTCAGCATACTACTTGAGCGTCCTGAATCACGGACTCCGTCTCGCCCCAGAATACCTATGTGTGGATCTCCGCTGCGATGAAAACGTCATCCAAGATCTCGTCGCAAGCAAAGGGACAACAAAGATTATCGCCCACTACACCTGCAACTCTCTCTCCTCAAGCGGCTGGCGCAATCCGGACCTGGAAGACAAGATGAGGTTGGCTGAGGATCTGGGTTGCGACGTTGTCCGCATATGTCGCGAGGCCAAATCAACCAAAGACAATTTTGAGATCCAGCACTTCAAGCACGGCGCTGGGAAACCCAGAGACGTAACAATCCCGCTCATCGCGTACAACACAGGCCGTCTGGGCCGCATGTCCTGCTTCATGAACCCAACATTCACGCCAGTCACCATGAACCTGCTCCGAAGATTGGCACCCGGTGGCTCGCCTCACTGCCTCTTGACGATCCACGAAGCGCAAAAGGCGCTCTATTCTTCCTTCCTTCTAGACCCCATGTACTTTGGCATCTACGGCACCAACGCCTCCACAAGTCTGTCTCCGTGTATGCATAATCCCGCGTTCAAATTCTGCGGTATGCCGCACGAGTACAAGATCTTTCACCAGCCTACCCTTAACCACCTGCGCAAGCTCATCTCCGACGAGAACTTTGGTGGCGCGAGTATCACGGCCCCCTTTAAAAAAGAAGTCTTTGCCATTGTCGACTTCACGAGTCCCGAGGCCAGGGCCATCGGCGCCGTCAATACGCTGGTACCGCTGCGGTCGCGTAACATCGAGTCTCTGCTTGATCGCAACAGAGCCGGCCCAGTCGTTGCTCTGTATGGCGATAATACGGACTGGATCGGGATTCATACCTGTATCCGACACAATCTGTCCCCCATTAACGGCGTCAAAAGACGTACGACGGCGCTGGTGGTGGGGGCGGGAGGTATGGCGCGCGCGGCGATATACGGGCTCCTGAGACTTGGTGTTCGCTCCGTGTTCATACATAATCGAACGGCGAAGACGGCAGAGGAGGTGGTACGGCACTTCAACGGGTACCGATTCACGAGCGACGGAGCCACGACGCCAACAGAAGTCAACGCTTCGGAGAAAGTGGATGCTCTTGCGAGCTGTCCGACGATTCGGGTGATTGAGTCTAAAGATGACAAGTGGCCGGACGATGCTGATTTCCCTACTATTGTGGTCTCGTGTATATCTACGCGCGAGGTCAACGGGGAGTCGTCAGCTGATACGAGTCTACCCTCGGGCTGGCTAGGCAGTCCCACGGGCGGAGTGGCCATTGAGGTAAGCTCCATGATTCTTAAATGGAACGAATGGTTGTTCAACTGCTGACCTGTGTTTCTAGCTATCATATACGCCTCTCGAGACACCTCTCCTGAGGCAAATCCGCGGCATGAGCGACCAAGGGTGGATCGCCGTTGACGGCCTAAGTGTTCTGCCGGAACAGGGTAAGAGGCAATTTGAGCTCTTCACGGCACGTAAGCCCCCGATTGAGATGATGCGCGAGTTAATCTCGCGTGCATATAAGGAAAGGCTCGCAGAAGGCGGAAAGATGCCGACGAGAGGTTAGAACTTGGCAAAATTAGCATTCATGTGAACGTAGCGTTTTAATGTTGACCTTTCATTCACAACATGCCCCGCCATAAAGAGAAGGTCGTATGGTTATGGGTCAATGATAGAGATGTGCATTGATGGGTGAGCGCATGAAGAGATGATGACTGCGTAGATGTAGTGCTTCGTCTTGGATTATTGCCCACATTAGCTGGTGGCTAGCTTGAGAGCAGCGGTAAAGACCTTTACCGTCGCTACTAAGACACATGCCAAGCTGCTGACCGCCGAGCCTGATCGCAATCATCCCACCTTGTTATATTTGCCAGTTCATAATCACGTCTTATGTCAACTTTACCGAGCGAAGTATCGGTAGTCTGAGTTAACCCCAGTCACCTGGAACCGAGACCTCACATGAACCTTCTGGCCTCCAACTCTATGCGCACCTCGATCTCATAGCCCAAGCTAGCAAATCTCAGCAGCCAAAGACACCAAATTCCAAGAGACTATGGGGTCCATCGAAGCAGCCCCCGCCACCCCGAGAAAAAACTTCTTCATCTTTGGCCACAACATCTCCCACACTCTCTCCCCAACAATTCATAACACGGGCTTCCGAGAGCTCGCCCTCCCTCACCATTACGGCATCCATCAAACAGAGAGCGTTGACGCTACCGTAGAAGCCATCATCAAAGCCGAAGACTTTGGCGGCGCATCAGTCACGTTTCCACACAAATTGCAAATCGGCAGGCTCTTACATGCGATTACTCCCTGTGCGCAGAAGATTGGGGCCGTGAATACCGTCATCGTCGAGGAAGGCTCGGAGACGGGGGGTAGGAGACTTCTGGGTGATAATACGGACTGGCATGGGATTAGGAGATGTATCGAGCGCGGCGGTCTTACAGATTTCGGTTCTTCGACGGCTTTAATTCTGGGAGCCGGTGGAGCAGCGCGGGCTGCGTGTTATGCTATTCAGGAGTTGGGGATTCGGAGGCTGCTTGTTGTGAACCGGACGGTATCGAAGGCAGCTGAGATGGCGGAACAGTTTCCTCATCTTGACTGTCAGATTTTTGCAACCTTGGAAGATGTCATATCTGCTGAAAGTGAGCGAGAGGGCTTGGATATGCTTCCTTTGAGAATTATTGTCGCTTGTGTTCCAGCGGATAACCTTGGCGAGGAGAAGATTCCGGCTGGACTATTTTCTGCTTCTGAGGCGGGGGTCTTGGTTGAAATGGCGTACAGGCCGCAGGTCACTGGTATGATGGCGATGGCATCACGACATTCGGTATGGACGGTGTTCAAGGGGGTTGATGTGCTGGAGGAACAGGCTTATGCTCAGTTCGAGCTGTGGACTAGGAGAGAAGCACCCGTCGAGACGATGAGGGCTGCGATGCTGGCCAAGATCAAAGAAAGAGCACAAGACAATCCTTGAACAGAAGCTTCATTTTCGCACTGAGTATCCCAGATGGTGAATTCTACCGAGAACAATAGAAGAACATCAGAGAGTTTGACTATGCCTCACGGAACAATCATCACCAACCCAAAAATTACACATTAGCGCTAGTACGAAACAAAATGTCCTTGGTTTTGGTAGTGACTTGACACGGAGTCATCCACAAGGTTTGACAACGAGTTTTGCTGTCGTAATGTAAAATGCATCCTATACGTCTATTGCCTTCCCTTTAAGCCATTCCTTGGCCTGCCAGTAAAGCAAGTCGTGCTTCTCCAGGTTTACCGTCCCAACATGCCGGCGATGCCCAGGCATATCCAGAAGAACTTTGACACCCATCGTAAGTTCCTGGAAGTACGCAAGATACTTGTAGCCAGGAGGAAAAGCAACCAACCTCTCCTCATCAATCTTGGGGAACTTGGACGGATTGCACGGGATCACCTTATCCTTCTCATACCAATGCCGCACCAAACGCGCTCCCCAACGGTCTCCCACTTTCTCAAAGTAGAAACAGAAGCGGCAGTCGGCTTCCACGTCAAATTCGACGCCATCAATCTCGAATCGCTGCGTAATTGTCGCCTTAAGCTTGGTCACGGCTCTGGTACCTTCGATGTTGATGTCTGTGCTGCAGCCGTGGCAGCGGTGCATGATGAAGGCGCCTTTGTCCATCCCTGCCTTCGAAGCTGCGATGAAGTCTGTGAAGGGAACGCGGCCTGACCACGTGGTATAGACATAAGCTCCTGGGTGGAAGATGGATTCGAAGTTTTCCCATTCGCATGCGTCCCTGGAAATTGGAGACTGGTCAGCTTCAACATGACAAGATGTTTACCTATCTACCTCAACTTCGAGTGATAATCTTACCTATAAGACGGCCATCCTTCTGCCAATTCTCTCAATTTTAGTCGTTCCAGAACCAAGTGGTCTGGTCCATTATTGCGGATGGCGTTGGTAGGACGAGACCCTGCGGGAAGGTTGTGTAAGTCAGGCATTTCTGAGAATGGCAAACAGATCCAGGAGCAATGGTATGTTTCCTTACAAGTCAAGTTATGAACTCCTAAATGAGTACACATCGCGATGCAGACCTCACACTGCGGAAAAGACATCATGTAAATGACTAAGCCAATCACGAGGCCATCGTATTAGTGAATCCTTCGCTATTCGGCACATTATCCGGCTCTTCCATTTCGGGGCGTTTGGCAAAGGCCGAACGGATGAAAACTTTGCCGCGATTGGGATCGCGGGGGCGCGGGGGTCCCGCATCTTCTTTCCCCGCACCGATTCACGGAGCGATTTTGGGCTTGACTCGGTTCACGCGGAGATGGTTTGAGGGGAATATGGGGAAATTGTTTAACCAGTTTGCTCTTGGAGGTCACTACTTGAAATCTTTGGATCCTGCGTTTTAGCTGCGTTTGCAAGTTCAAGATCTCTTCTGCACATTATCATTTGTCCTACCAATTCGTCTTACGAAGCGTCCTGCAT
Source organism: Colletotrichum godetiae (assembly GCF_030913485.1). Lineage (NCBI taxonomy): Eukaryota > Fungi > Ascomycota > Sordariomycetes > Glomerellales > Glomerellaceae > Colletotrichum > Colletotrichum godetiae. The sequence goes on along the minus strand of NW_026851249.1, from coordinate 458,568 downwards.
CTGTCCTACAGTTCACAGATATCCATCTTCCAATACTACGGATAGTCCGAAATAGCAGTCACAATGGCAAAGTCAATCCTCCTCATCAACGGCCCCAACCTAAACCTCCTTGGCACCCGCGAGCCGCACATCTACGGATCAACCACACTGTCCCAGCTCGAGACGCAATCAAAAGAACACGCAAAGTCCCTCGGCGCAGACCTTCAATCCTTCCAATCCAACACCGAGGGCGCCATCGTCGAGCGCATACACGCGGCGCGGGGCAACGTCGACGTCATCATCATCAACCCGGCCGCCTACACGCACACCAGCGTCGCCATCCGCGACGCGCTGTTGGGCGTTGATATCCCCTTCATCGAGCTGCACATTAGCAACACACACGCGAGAGAAAGCTTCAGGCATCACAGCTATTTGAGCGATAAGGCGGTGGCGGTTATTATGGGGTTGGGAATCCATGGGTACGGATATGCGATTGATCATGCCGTGAAGAATATTAAGCCCAAGGCATAAATAAATTTCGATCAAGTCATCTTCTTGAGCTACCTTACCTCCCAGCTACTAAACCTTCAATCGGCGAAAATGAAAAGTTACCCCTCTAGCAGTGGCTTCATCGATTTACTACGAAGAGCCATGGACTCAAAATCCATCATCCTCGAGTCCAACATGTCCTAGACCTTGGCTCTTTCTAGCTTGCTGCAAATCCCTGCAGAAACCATCCAAGCTGGAACCTGTTCACCACACAGAACAACAGCGGAGGGAGGTAATCTAGAAGGGACTCGAAAAGGTTGACTGCTGGAGCCGAGCTGCGGGTCACTTGGGAATGAGTCTGCGGGACCGCAGGCAGTGATTTGACCTTCACGACGAGACCTGCCTTAAAGTGTGCGTGTTCAGGGAGTGCTCGAGATATCTGGTAGGCCAGAGAGTAGATCATCTCCTGGAACGCGCGCTCGCGATCCAAAGATGCGTATTTTGGTCGGTGGATGAAGCAGAAAGCGTAGGAATTTTCAGCTGACGGCAATCGCGGACCATGTTGGCTGCTAGCAATGTCGCGTGTGAGGGCGATTCGTTGTCGGCTAAAGGTTGATGGAAAATAGTTAGAGAACCCCTCTCATGCTGCAACGAAGGGATATTACTTACCATGCACTTCGATCCAATCATATCCGAATGAGCACTGTGAAAAAGCCAACCAAGACTGAGGTGTATTTGCCTCCCCTAGGTATTAGAAGTTGACCATAAAGCAAAGAAGGACTATGAGACTGATGCCTGCAAATAAGTTCCAACCCAAGTGATCAGTGAGATGAATTCGTTTGTCGAAGTGGGAAATCTTGGCGGCAAAGATCTTAGCCGCCTGATTCCGGGTACACAGGTATAGGCTCTAGATGAATACTACTTCCGGAGTGTAGTAAAACACTACATACGTGAGGGTATCGCTGCGCATGCAACTCTACACTAAATTTCGTACGATTCTTATTCTATTATTGGACGAATCCATTGGCAGGGAATCAGATGAAGGTAGATGGATTCCCGTTCGTTCTACGCACGCAATCGGGGGCAATCCAGTTGCAAGGCAGCACGGCAGCTTACCGCCGTGTTGCATACCTCCATTGACGCACTTTCCTAGTAAGTACATGCAGCTAGTGGGGCTATGACCACGTATTCTGCCCATGTGCCTTCTCATCTGGGCTGATACTGCAGAACACCGTGGACAATCTACCTGAAGGCTAGGAAATAGTTTCTATGACAGCCTCCATTGGACTTACAATTCAATGTTGCCACGCTCTTATACCCAGTCACACCGAGTAGGCTGGCAAGATGGCCACCCATCCACCCAAACGACAATCTAGGGGCAAGGACGACGACGGCTCACCACTGACGACCCCGCGACGAACGAAAAAGACCAAGAATTACGCTGGAGAAGAGTCCGAGGAAGGTGCTACGGCCCAGGGAAAAGTCAGAATACGAGTCACCAGGGCCTGCAACGAGTGTCGAAGACGCAAAGACCGCTGTGATGGGATCCGACCCTCTTGTAATTCGTGCCTAAGCATCGGACGTAGCTGTAGCTACGGACCTGCGAAGAAACGCGGCTTGCGTACGGGATACGTACGGGCCCTCGAACTTCTCCTAGGAATGATAGTCAACACCATTGACGACGCTGATGAATGGCTGACTGCAATACTCGAGGGGGAAGACCGGCGGCCCAAATTTGGGTTACGGGATTTGAGTCTGCTTGCTAGCTCCAACACGGATGTCACTGATACACTTGCGGATTCCTGGAGGACGAGCCAAACCTGGAAGAAAATTGAGAGACTTCTATCTGTTGACGAACCTGCAGACAGCCTCGAAGACGGCGAAGCCTTCAAGAAGTTTGAGTCGGGCATAAAAGAGGCCATCAAGCTCGCAGCAAAAGTCTCGGCAGACCAGATCTCGACTGTCGACAATGGTTTGGACATGATAACCCCCACATACACCAACATCAGCCAAGATGACTACTCGCCGGCTGGAACAATCACTCTAGGGAAACAAGATGTTGACTCGACTCTGTCACTTTATTCGTTTCACCCAACTTTCCCAAAGAACACCTTGACCATGCCGCAGGTCCCAACACCACAACACCATGTCTGCACTCCGGGAATGCCTCCAAATTGGGCGCAGCTCCTGGACATCTACTTTGCCAACACGCATTCGTGGCTGCCCATGGTACAGAAGCACGATCTCTTGCGTTTAGTGTATCTCAAGGCCAACAGCGATAAAGATACCAATACATCGCCTGTGATCGGGAGTGGGGATCTCTGCTTTATCTGGACGGTCATGGCCTATTCTTTGCGACAGTCTGGATCGTTGGACCTTTCAGAGCCCTTTCTCAGGTCGGCGACAGATAGTCTGTCCCAGGGCAACGGAAAGCATCAGATCGGTCACATACGAGCACTACTCATCGTCACACTCATCCGAATGGAGCAGGAAGACAGTGGAGCTGCGTGGCTCGCAGTCGGCCAGGCTACATATTCAGCCGCTATGCTATTTCTTCCTGCAGTCGCAGACGGACCCTCGCACAAAGACGAGGGCACACGGCGAACACTGATGTGTGTCTTTGTTCTTGACGCGCTCGTTGCAAGCTGGATAAAGTCTCGACCATATCTTGACCGCTCAGACGCACAGAGGTTGGGACTACTTGCCACAGAGTCCATGGAAGAGTGGGAGCCCTGGCAGTCAAAAGATTTGAATAACCAATCTCTAACGCCGAGCCACGTACCAGGACTGGTATTGAGCACGTTCAATTCTCTGTTCCTCCTTGTTTGTATTTTGAATGATATTTTGAGACTCAGGATGCAAAGCGCTAGCTACAGTCGTTGTCATCAGATCATCAAGGACTTTGAAGATTGGGGAGAGCATCATTCGCTAAATCTTGGAAATCGAAATGATGGCAAGACTTCGCCCCAGGATACAAATCTCCATCTCGCTTGCGCCAGTATCTCCGAAACCCTCAGAACACAGGTGCAGCGTTTGGACGGCACACAACGTGGGATGTCGACCAAGGCACCCTGGGAAACGCTTATTCAGGGGCAACCTCTGCTTCAACTTCTCGAGAGCACAAAGACATTCCGCATGCCTCCGACAACAATCGTTTTTCTTATCAGCCTTGAAATCGCGTGCGACTGCCATTTGAGTAGCGAGGGACTCGCAAGACCTCCTAGAGATTCACAACTTCTAAAGGCTGCTTTGACGGATGCCAAGAACAGGGAGTCCCTTAGAAACAACCCTTCCCCGACATCTGACAGTGAAATCGACCTGATCGAGCCAGTCACGATGGAAGTCATCCCAGATTCTACACCAGTGCATCAATCGGACCTTCAGCCGTTTCAATCCGAAGCGCAAGTAAGCTTCAGTCAGCTGATGGATACCGCGACAGAGAGTATCGGCGACGAACTCTTTCTGAGCCTTGCCGATCTCGACTCAGCCGACTGGTAAATGTCCCCAGTACCATCTGCAACTCAACATCTAACACATGGCAATAGGTCGGCAAATCCGCCAGAATTCATGCGGCATCTCGGAGTTGTAGGCAACATGGCGACGGACATTCAGTCTTTCTTTGACCAAGAGCCCGGTTAAAGCATGTTCTTGCTCGGACGGAAACGATTGAATCATTCAGAATTGCGGGAATGCGCAGTAGATACCATTGGAACAGACCGGAACTACGCTTAGCCGCCCACTCGAACTGCCATCTTTGACATCACCCGCGTTCGGCACAGCTGACGTCAAGTTACCAACTTTGCTTGAAGTGCGGGGTTAATGCCTAATGGCGGATGATTGAACATTAAACCAATAGTCTCAAATATCTGAGGTCTAACTGGAGGCCTTGTTTACCACTGCGATACCCAGTCTCTCGCCTCATACCACATCAGTCACGGTCGCCACGTCCAACCATGACCGTCTTCCGACCCGCTGTACTCTCTGCGTCTCTCGGTCGCGCCTGGGTTCATGACTTTGACAAGAAAGCCGCCGAGGCAGCAAAGTGCGGCTTCGAAGGCATCGAGATCTTCTACGAGGATCTTGAATACGTCGCCAAGAAGCTCCACAATGTCGATCAGCCTGCAACGGAGCACCTCCTTGCCGCCGCATCCCATGTCCACGATGTTCTTGGAGATCTGAAGATAACAATCATTGGGCTGCAGCCGTTCCTATTCTACGAGGGTCTTTTGGACAGAGATCAACATGCCCGCCTCATCGAGAAGATCAAGCTCTGGTTCAAGATGGCAAAGACCTTGGGGACGAACACCATCCAGATCCCCGCCAACTTCCTTCCCGCCGACCAGCTCACTGGCGACATGGACGTCATCGTTGCTGATTTAGTCGAACTCGCAGACCTAGGGCTCAAAGAAGACCCGCCAATCCGTTTTGCGTACGAGAGCTTATGCTGGAGCACCCACATCGACACATGGGAGAAGTCCTGGGAGGTTGCCACGCGTGTTGACCGCCCAAATTTCGGCCTTTGCCTCGACACCTTCAACATCGCCGGCCGAGTCTGGGGAGACCCGGCATCTCCGTCCGGGAAGACCCTCAACGCAGACGCAGACCTGAAGGCATCGATGGAGAGATTGGTGCAAAGTGTCGACTTGGAAAAGGTATTTTACATACAGGTTGTTGACGCCGAGCGGATGGAACAGCCTCTCGTAGAGGGCCACCCTTTCCACGTGGACGGGAATCCGCCGAGGATGATGTGGTCCAGGAATGCGAGAACGTACATGTATGAGACGGATCGCGGGGCTTACTTGCCGGTTGAGGAGGTTGCTCGGACGTTGATTGAAGGGCTCGGGTATAAGGGGTGGGTCTCGATGGAACTATTCTCGCGAACTATGGCGGAGGAGCACAAGAAGGTGCCCGAAGAGCATGCGCGGAGAGGCATCGAAGCTTGGAAGAAGCTCGTACAGCGTTTGCAACTGAATTGATCTACTCGTGATGAGGAAGTGTAGTATTACCCGAGTTTGTCACTGTCAATCGGATTTCACTCTTGTTCTAGTCTGGTAATACTCAATTCCTTAAGGCATTAAACTTAAAAGTTGATTCCTGGACTATTGTCAGCCGCCTCCAACAACACTCTCCACGCCGAATCCTTATCTAACTTCTTGACCCTCTCCTCCCCAGCCCAAAGCTTCCACTGCTCCTCAATCTGGTACCCAATGACATGCGTTCCCTCTACCGAAGGCCACCCAAGGCTCTCTGCTAACTTGATCATCCTTGTCCGGCGCGGCTTGAAGCACATATCCAGCAAAACGCCCTTCTCCGGCCGTGAAAGAAAGTCTTCCAGCGATGCTTTCACCGCTAACTCTGACGCCGATGTAGGCTCGAAATCCGGCACCGTTCCGACCACGTAGTACGGCGTTTCCAGCGCCTTCGACTCCCCTTCCTTGACGTGAACAATCTTAGGCGAGGGAAACATCCGTTGAGCGTCTCGCTGGAGATCAACTACTTCCCCATCATCTCTGTTCAAGACGTAGATGACAGAAGCCTTAAAGAACGTATGCAAAGCATACACCGCAGCGCGACTTGCGCCTCCGGCACCCACAATCAACGCAGGTCTCCCGTCCACCGGACCTTGCCCATCTCCCTTTTCAAGAAGACACCCCTTCACACCCAGCCAGTCCGTATTCGTACCCCTCAACCGCGCCGGGTTAGACGGGTCGCGGTAGACGTTGTTACAGGCGCCAATGGTGGTGGAGAGGGGGTCCAAGGCATCGAGACGAGGCATGACTGTGTTTTTGTAGGGCATTGTGACGACGAGGCCTGCTGTGGAGTCTTTGCGCGCCAGGAGGAGGAGGCCTTCGATTGTGTTGCACTCAGTGGCGTGGAATGTCCAGGGGAGGCCAAGGGATCTGGCGATGGCGTTATGCATTGGGGGTGCGATTGAGTGGCCTACGCCGATGCCAACTAGGTGGAGGGTTTTCTCGTCTGACGATGACATTTTGACTGAGATGAAGGCGATGTTCTGGGCTTGATACGATGAAGTTATTTCTCCGCGACCGTGAATAGACTGTATATTTCTATAGTTTTATAAACAAGGCGCCTCTGCAAGTGCGCTATCAACTTTGCAGATGGCTCAACAGTCCTATGACAAGAGCCCCGCGCTCAGCGAGAAGTTTCAACAGTGTGCATGTCTGAGCTCCTGCTGGCGGATGAGACCTTAGCCGCTATATTCACAACTAAGTTGCCTGCTGGAACTGCCCCAACGTTCCCTGTGTTGGATAGTGCGGAGTACCTAAGGAAGTACGGTGGCTGGACAGGCTATTTCGACCATCTCTGAAGGTCTCCAAGGACCGGGTCTTTGCAGTGAGAAAAATGATCTTTTCAATGCAATACTTTGGCTTTGAATGTTTTGTCCCTTCCCGCCAGGCAATGACAATCACCATGGCAGTCTCGGAAGGTTATGGGCGGGTCAACAGTCCGTCTTACGCTGGGTGTTTCTGCCTTGAGCACTAGGGGTTAGTGGGGGCGGGGCAGCACGAAAAACATCAACTCACTCAATTTCTTACAAGACATTGGTTTCTGACTCTCCGAGCCTAGAAAGACTGGACTTGTAGATTGAGTCATCTCAAAAAATGGGTACATAGCCAGGTGATCTGTTGCTTACGACAATGGTCTGCTCAGAATAATCAACAAACTAGGACTCTTACGCGCCGAAAATGAAGTTAGGCCGGATGAGCGTTAGCATCAACAGCTGAGAACTAGGCGCGGGTAAAGCCGGCGCGAACACATCGCGGGCTGTTTTCGTGTGACATGTCAGCTTCTGAGCCTCTGTCGTACTTAATTGCCGAAAATGCTCAGGGTAACATCCATAGTGTGTGATTGACTCAATTGGCATAGGAAACCACACACGTATCAGAGTTCTACTCATCTTGATTAACAGAATATCGCCTTCGAGAATATGGCCCTTGGTCTACGATACATCGGCGGACGTTATGGCCTCGCGCTAGCAGCAGCCATTCCTTGCGCCTTACTTGTGAAGCATAGCTGGGATGTCTATGCGAGCATAAGGGCGGTCGATTCGCGCCGTGTAGTCTCTGTTAGCAGTCTTTCGGAGAACTTCAAACAATCGCACACTCTCAAGACTCTTGTAAACCCCAAAGGACACATCTCATCAGCGGACACATTTGCCATGGATTTGGACCTGCCTGAACTCGCAAAAGACCTAAGCGACGAGGTCCTATTGGCGACTTTCGTCCGTGGGTTCTTTGCAGGAAAGGTTATAGCGATTGAGAGGCGTCTATTGCAGATAGCACGACTGAGCTTAGTGTCATACACTGGTAAGCCACTGTTTCTCGTACCCGCTTGTGAAGTCTTTCTGACTAGGGGCAAGGCCTGGATTCGATCTCAGCATCAAACCAAATATGGAAATCGGAGGACCTGTCATGCGAGAAACTCCCCCCAGTACACTCAGTAGTGTTGGGGACGTTTCAAATCAGCCACGCCAATGTCATCAACCCTAAAGAGTCACAGGCGGTGCCGGAAACAGAGAGCAGTGTCGACTTTGTCTTCGGGAAAGACAACAGTCAGTTCGCAGGCGCCCATCGGTTCAGCATCATCCGGAACCCTGAGAAGTCGACAAGAGCCAGAGTCATGTATGAATCAACAGCGTGCAATCCTACTCGGAACCAGCCTCTGTCCGGTATCTTACTTAGGTTCCACAGCATCTATGCTATGCTGCTGTTCCGTGAGGGCGTGTCCGAAGTCTTGCAGACACTTGGACCGAGTGCATGACTAGTGCCAGGACGAGAATCAAAGGGTGGCATTATTACAAGCTTCGAGGAACTTCAGCATATCGGTCGGCTGGAGTAATATGTAATAGCATCGGTACTTCATGATAGGGCCCATAAGTCTGGAAAAATATCAATCTACCATCTCATCACAGCAATTCATCATTAGAAACTTCCAAGCTACGGCAACATCTAAAGTAAATGCATAGTAAATGGTTCGCGAGAGACACTGCGAAGAGAGCGACAAGTTGGAGTTTGTTCAAGGTAGCAAAGCACATGATGCCAGCTTCCCGTCGGCCTGCCCAATTATACATGATCGGCATCGAGCCGGGGATGCTACTTGGGGAGTGGGGAACGTGACGGCCTCCGTGATGGTGGGTCGAACGGGTACTTTGAGCCAATCAGTGATGATGAAAGTCTCCGTTCACGTAGATTTGGAAATCCTCCGTGGCTTTGTTTAATGATATTGACTTCATCTTTCTTTCATCACTCAACATTGCACGACTTTCTCCAGCCCGTTGTCCACAATCACCTTTCCCGGAAACATAATTATCCAAGTTCCTCGTAAGGCTCCAGCGGTACATAATGGCTCCAAATGTGCCCACCGGAGGATCAGGTCTACGAGCATCATGCGAGGCTTGTCGTGCGTTGTGGACTCTACTATTTTGGCACTGACACAGAAGCAATTGGGCTAATATTTGTCTCTTCAGGAGTGAAAAAGATCAGATGTACTGGAGAACGTCCGATCTGCTTTAAATGCATGTCCGCTGATCGGGAATGCTACTACTCCCCTCACAAGCCAATGGGTAGGCCGACATCGCGTCGTGCTCGTCCCCAATCGTCCCAACCAATCCGTCGGGAACGGATACTACCCCGGCGGAATGCCTCGACCAGATTGCTCTCTCCCGTTCATACAGACGCTGCTTCGGACGCTGGAAACAGTAATACACGAGAGCTTGGCGTACTTCTCGGGTCAACCAGCCCGCGAATCAGCTCTGTCAATTCGGAGACTTTTGCGATCCACCCAGATCTCATAGACTTGGAGGATCATCAAGGGTATAGTCGTAGCTCTGTACTGCTTCAGAGGCTATTCAAGCAACAAATCCACTGACAATACATCCCATGAGCTTAGTCCCAGCCAAGATCTCGTGTCCGAAGGTCTCGCTGCTTTCCCTCCCCTTACCTCAGACAGCCAGCAAACAACAGACAATTGCGCCTGCCTTTCAGTGCTGTATCTTCTGCTCGAGCACCTTCGAGTGAAAGAACACCTCGTCGCACCAGATGATTTTGCGCTACTACGTAACACGTTTGAGCCCGCCCTACAAGTTCTAAATTGCCAGAGGTGCCCGCGCCGATACTTCTCAATAATTCAGAACGCCGCCTTGCTCGGGGTCCTCTGTCTATGTCTAGCAGAGTCGTACAAAAGAATGTTAGCGGCGATTGTAGCAGAAGAGACTAGAGCCACGGAATCCGGAGAGAAGAAGCGCCTCGGGGTCCACGGTGCATTACCAGGTTCGTCAAGCTACGGCGATCCATCGCTCAGAAACACGCCGAGTCTGTTTTCGGTAGAGGTGTCGCCGTTGGAGTGGGGGAAGATCATGCGCAATATCGTGAAGACAGAGATTTTTGGAGCCGATGGCCAGGACGATAATAAGTACCTGACGGGGTTCTTTGACCTCATGGAGCAGCGCCAAAGGCGATGGCATCATACGCCCCCAGCACCAGATTGCCCACCTTGTTATCAATCATTCTGTGGGACATCTGATCGAGAGCCTACCTGCCTGGCCCTTCTGACCAACGCCAGACGATTGTTAGGCCATTTGAAACTGTAGGTATTGAGTGACTGAGGGCACCCTCAGCTTCCGTGTCGGTGGCAGCCCGCACTCATCAAAGGGGTCAACACGTAATATGTAAGTCATTTGGATTTCTCTAGCCAAATATACAGACCAAATCGCCCAAATGTGAAATCTATAAACCGCCCACTAATCGAATAATACACAGCCAAGAAAGTAAAAGCTACCAGTACACCATGGATACTATAGACAAAGAAAGAAAAGGGCTCAGATCTACTGACCGCTGTCAATGACCTCGGGGATGTTTCTCTGGGTCCAGGCGGACCAGTCCTTGCAGACGTCGCCGACCTTGGAGGGAATGCGCAACTGCTTAACCTTCTCGGGCTGAACCAGCAACTGGGAGAAGAGACCAGCAGACGCGTGCCAGGCAATGTGGCAGTGGAAGGGCCAGACACCGGGGTTCTCGTTGGAGTCGAACTGCATCACCATGTGGCCGCCAGCGCGAACCTGCTGCACGTCACGGCGCTGGGGGTTCTCGGGGTTGGTAATGGTTCCGTCCCAGGTCAGACCGTCACCCTCGTGGAGGATGTACATGTTGAAACCGTGAAGATGCATGGGGTGACTGCGGAGGTTAGTCGTGCATTCAGATGCAAGATACTAGGAGATGAACTTACGCTGCAGGGCTGTTGTTGCTCACAACAATGCGGACGCTGCCGTTGTTGGCAAAGTTCTGGACGTTCCAGTCGTTGTCAAAGGTCAGGTCACCCTTGTTAACCTGAAGGAGCGTGGGGTCGTTGAAGTTGCCGCGGAAGTCAACACCGCCAAGCGACCACTGAACGATACCAGATTCGTTGCGGAACACCTTGATCTCCATGGTTCTGGTAACAGGAACGTTGGCCGGCTTGAGCTTCATGATGGGCTTGGTGAGAGCGAGATCATCGTTAACGCAGGTACCGGGGTCAGGCACGTTCCAGGCACTGCTGGTGGGCGCCTTGGTCTGGTCGGCCTGGTCGTAGTAGACGGCGGCGAGGGCGAGGGGCTGAGTGGTGAGACTGCAGCTGGTGATGTTGCTTCGCATCCAGTAGGCACCCTTGGGGTTGCTGTTGTCGGCGTTGGCCTTGACGAGGACGTCGGTTCTCTGGCCGATGCCTAGGGTGACGACCTTTGTGTCATAGGGCTCGACCTCGACGAAGTCGTTGGCGATGACAGTCAGGGTGTGTCCGTCAATGGAGAAGCGCTGGGTACCCTCGGCACCGGAGTTGATGAGACGAAGACGGTGGGTCTTGCCGGTCTGGAACTTGAACTTGGAGATACCGGCGTTGTTGGTGCACTTGGTGTTGTCTCCAGTCGCAACGGTGGAGCAGTTGAAGTTACCCTTGCCGTTGATCAGGTTGTTGTCGGAGAAGACCAACCCACTGCCGTTGACCTGCAAAATTTCCTCAATGAGATCGAAGTATTGCTTGTGGTACCAATCTGGGAGATGTTAGCGCCGTGATCCTTCCGAAGTAGTAATGGTTGCGGGCGTTGCATTCGGTCGTCCGGGCAGCCCCACCCCGAAACCAGAGTTTCCATTGGGCTATGGAACCGTTCCCGGGTATCCACATCTCCGTCGCCGGACTCGGGCTGGCTGACGCTGACCTAGCCATTGGCAGCCGCTTAAGGAGGAAGAAACCGTAGCTTTCCCAGCAATAGTTGTATGAAAAAATTCACTTACCAGAGATCATGATAGGGCCAAGATCAATCTCGGGCTGAGCCTTAGCGGGGCCATAGACGACAATAGGCCCGAACAGGCCACCGGCATACTGAGAAGAGTAGTGAGAGTGATACCAAGAGGTTCCGTACAGAGTCGCCTGGAACCTGTAGGTGTAGGTCTTGGCGGGGGCAATCGGGCACTGAGAGATAGCTGGCACACCATCTTCCCACTGGGTGTTTTGCTGTCTGAATCCGTGCCAATGGAGCGCGGTTCCCTCGGGGCCGTCGACGATGTTGTTGGTAACCTTGACCTCGATCCAGTCACCCCAGTTGGCCTCGATGGTAGGGCCGGGGAAAGCGCCGTTCACGAGCAGGACCTTGCGCTCGTAGCCATCGGGAGCGATCACACCGCGGCTGATGGTGAAGTCGTAGTTGCGGGTAACACCGGTGTTGGGCCACTCTTTGTAGTAGTTGGTGCCGTCGGCGGAGAGCTTGCCCCAGGGAAAGCCGTTGGGTAGCGGGTTGTTTCTCATAAAGAGTGGCAGCTTGGCAGCATTCAAAGTGCCAAGGGGAGATTTTCTGCACGAGTGTTAGCCAAGAAAACATCCCGTCGACAATGCAGCCAAATTATGCTTAGAGAGTGTCATACCCGTTGGTCTTATCTTGGCTCAGAGACGCTTGGATGGAGAACAACCAGCCAAGGACGCCTCCCATACCTTTGATGGCAACCATCTTGGCAGCTAACCTTTTCGGTAAAGTAAGAAACGAATGTGTGAAAAGACCGTTGTCAGATGTCTAAGTGAGTGACTGCTGATGACTCCCAAAAGCCAAGAAAGAGGGTGAGCATGTTTGAGCTATATACTCTTTGAAGGAGGCTCAAGTTTACTTAGTCAATGTCTAAAAACGAGACGGACTGTGTTCAACGGCCAGGGGAAACGTCCCAGTACCGTAGAAAGACCCCGTCGATCGTGGTTGATCTTCCCCAGTAGGCAGAGTCGGACTCGGGAAGCCTATCCGGGTCGCTATGCTGAGGCTGATGGGCTTAACCCGATCTGCATCAGCACTGCTGCTCCTTGACGGCACGTATCCGCGCTAGCATCTCACGCATGGTCTAAGAATGGTGCAAGGTACTAGCCAGGTCCCTGTAGTTCTAGTGTCAACATGCGACCCCGTGCCGGCAGAGTTGAGGCCGAGACTCTGGTAACTTCTGCGATGCGGATGAGCTTAATTGATACGAACTTTTGACCTCGTTTCCAATTATGGACTGCAGGTTCTGAAGGTTCCGGCGACTTGTTCGTCGGATGATCCTACGAGCTTCACGCCCCTCGGCGATGCTGAGAAGTAGTCTGCAGGCCATCTTTCGCCTCTCTCGTGACTCGGGGGAAGAGGGTCAGGCAGCAATATCATCGGACCATATTCGCTGACCTGGCAGAGTCAGATACCATCAGGAGTCCCACTCGAGAGCTTCAGGTAAGCCATCATTTGGTCGTCGAGCGGGTGTGGCGTGAGCGTTGTTGTGCGGCTGGCTTGGTTTGAGTTTGTGTGGTCAGCTACGTACTCGCGGGCGCCGCACGTATGTTGTTCGCACACGGGCCATTCACATTCATATGACAACAGATCCTTCGTCTGACTCAAAGCAAAGGCAAACTCGAGGCTCTCAGTCTGCAGCTCGAAGACCTCGGTGCAAGGTGCCGAATACTGGTAGACTGCGAGATCACCAATCGTTGCACATGCAGCTATCAATGGTGCAGCACATTGAGTTTCTCGTACAAACGAAACGCTGGCTGTCGTTCAAGCCGAGGACGAGAACGATGAACAGCACCCTGAAACTTCTAAACGGAGATCCGGAGGGCCGAGCTAGACCATTGTGGATATGGGAAGAGAGTCCATCTCAAAACATCAGAAAACTGTCATTAACTGGTGGGGAACACTAAGAGCAAAATCGTGTTTTCTTCCGTGCCGGCCGGGTTTCTTCCTCTTCTGGCGTCGAAGCTCAGGGACAGCTTTGGCAATGTAGCGGCTCAAGTGTTTTTGCGTCCGAGTTTTGACCTCGAGCTAATCCAATACGGTGGGGGAAACGCGTTCAACATCGGATTGCGTAAATGTAATCTTTGGAAACGAACTACCGAAAGCTTTCACACTACAAACTTCCCTTCGACTCCATTCTTTATTGCCAGCAAGAGTTTTGTTTGTTCGGCTACTGACACGTCAGAACCCCACGAATAGTATAGAGCCTACTCAGAGGTCAACGTGATTCATGAAGATGACCTAAGACATGCAATATTGACCATCCACATCCCGTCTTCTAGGTCGTGGGGTCTCTGCGCTAGCTGAACTAACGAGGATAATCCCCCCTGCGCTAGACTGCACCGCCTCCGAAATCCTGTCATATCGAAGCGTATCGCTCACGCACTCTTCAGGATCCCTTAGGTGCCGGTAGCCCGGTACAGCATCGAAGCATCTCAAATAAGAACTGCGATGCGGCTAGATGGTTGTCACAGAGACGATGCGAGCCTGCAGCTGTGCGTCGAAGCATCTGCAAGCCTCTGCGACAGTCCGTTCCAGAGGCTCGGATGACACTGAGCCGTGGTACGGATACGTGCGAGAGGAAAACGCATGGAAAGCATCATTGAGTTTGGCTGCAGCCTCTCTGTGGCGTTCACTTCGGGGGGGGGGGGGGGGAGGCCGTTGCCGGCGCCCTGAAGAAGATGACGACGACTTGAACTTCTGCAAAGACTAAAGCTCATCGAACCTATTTCTCCATTGGCGATAGTTGATGTAGATTAGCGCCAGGCGCAAACGCCGAAGCTCACTTTGGTCCAGCACTAGCGTCACCGACTTCTGGTTAAGGCCTAGTTAGATGCGAATGATGTTTGCTTGGCAACTGAACCCAACGGGTCGCGACTCAAGAAATATCTGACCACGAGCTTGTCATAAATACCAAGAGGCTGGGCAGCTGAATGTTCACGGACTGGTTGACGTTGACTCGCGAACAAGCTTTTGAAGTGGGAAATATTATTTACATTTAGGTAGGACAACCTCGAGCAAACGCTCTTCTCAATCCCGATGTCCGTACTTCCACTTCCAAAACATAAAACACAAAGCTCAATCTCGTGATAAGAATGATAAGGCGACAAAGAAACGGAGAAACAAAATGTGAAAACTCCAGTCGAACAAAACTCCAGAGTGTCAAAGAACCATGTAAACCCCTCAAACTAATCCCCAAGCCGTAACGAAGCCCAAAATTGATTCACGACTTTCATTGTTGGGAAACTTCACCCAGTCGCCTTCTGACAAAAGATGATAGAAAGTTGCGACCCATGTGTGCACCGTACCGTGCCTTAGGCTGTGCTTCTAATACTTTTTTCTTTTAAAAAAGAAAAGAAAAAAGGCACCTAAAAAGACATTTGTCGTCAGAAAAGCTTGTTCACGTCAGCATATTAACTCAGACTAGGTTCCTCATGTTCTGTTACCTTCAAATGCCCCCAAAATCTCAATGTAGCGTAAGTTGGTATTACTCAACGAGAAGCACGTAGCTTTGGTCTATCGCCTTTCGTCTCCAACTCAAATGAAGAAGTCAAGTCGCTATTGAGCTACAAGGAACAAGAAAGCCTAGGTGGTCTTCGGAAAGAAGAGGCTGACGGCCTTGCGAAAAAGACCCGCAGCCCATTTGCCCATCTTCTTCTTTGGCTTCGACACGCCGTCTTCTTCCTCCGACTTGATCTTTACATACTTGCCGGTGGTGTAGTTGCCAAATCGCACGTTACGGGTTGACTTCTTGGCGGTCTTGAAATCATAGTTCTCAACCTCGGGAAGATCTTCATAGATCTGCTGGATAAAACTATCCTCGGCATACTTCTCGTAATCGACGATACTGGGGTTCCTCTTCGATGAGACCGCGGCTTCATCGATGTCGTCATACTCGGCGCCCCACTCATCGTCTTCTTCATCCCCATCGTAGTACTGAGCGAACCGGCTCTCAAGCTCGAGGAGTTCATCGAGCTGCTTCACCGAAGCCTGCTCGAAAGATGGAAACCTGACAAAGGCGTCCTCGTCTAGGTCACAGAGTCTACCAACGGAGCTGGAGCTGATAGTGGACACTTGGGAGACCGAGACTTGTCTGATTCGTCGTCTCTCTGATTTAGTAGCAAGAGGCTTGATAGGGGAGAATGCCTGGCTCTGGTAGCGATAGGCAAGGCCAGACAACTTATTCTTGCTTTTGATTGTGCGACCGAACCTCGGATCAAACGGAGGGAAGGGTTTTAAGTCCGAGATGCCTCGAAGACTCGGGAAGTTTGTGTTGCCCAGGCTCTTGGTGCTGAAGGGCGAAGTCATGATTGTCTTCGTTCCCTGAGATGAGGATCGGACACCTTCCTGGCTCTCGAAGCGTATCCACTAGACAGCCTCATGAGTCTTGGTCGGGGTGATGGATTTCATGGAAGAATGAAGCGCCGTTGTGACTGGCTCTCTGCATCTCAGAATATGAATTGCCACCTGCTTTTCGGGCTCAAAGTCGATGCTACTGTCCAAGACGCAAAGCGGGCTGTCAACCTCGGCTGTGGCAGTTACAGAATGATGCAAGACGGGTTCAGAGTTGTCTTCGCGAGCGACCACATTGCCTTGAGAAAGTACAATGCTGTTCGAAGCTACCGTTTCGTGTCGAAAGTTGTCGAAAGACGGCTTCCGACTCATATTGTTAAGGGCGACGGCGGCCTTCACAAGACTTCGGCTTGGCTTACCCTTGGAGGAGGCATGACGGGGGCCTTCTTCCAAGAAGGCCAACACGCGGTGGAAGAAACCCATCCTGGATTCTGTAGTAATCAGCTTTTGTCAGAATAGGAGCACAGCGAAAAGCGAAAGGTGTGAAATTACTTGTGAAAGAGATGGGTTTGTGTGACGTGAAGGGTCACTGCGCGTTTCTGCAACGAGGCAAATTACGGTAAACGATTATCGCGTGCTCGCGAAATGGAGTGGACGAGGACAGAGCAGCTTGATAGAAGGCTTTTCCGAATATCCCGGAGAGTTGAGATGTGACAAGAGGCCGCGACAATGGGTTACCGGTGGTACGTAGGGAAAGGTGTATCGTGTTGAGCACGGCGGAACGGAAGGAAGTCGCGGGGAAAGTCGCGGTGACGCAGTGGTAGGTAAGGAGAAAGATTTCTCGAAAAGTACGAAATCGAAGGGCCTACTTATAAGGAAGAGGATAGGCCTAAAGTGAGGCGGCCTCCTTTGGTCCGTTGTTACGTGAACACGGCTCTCGTTGGTAAGGTTGCCACCACACCAGAGCATCATCAATATCTACATGAATTGTGGAGATGCTGACGCGTTTAATACTTAAACTGTGCCTCATGTATCCTTCAGTTGTATTGCTGTGAACCCATAGTTATTGACTTGATCCAAGGTGAAGTCGGAATGGCCAGCCGCTTTTCCTCATTAGGAAATATCACGAAAAAGCCCGAGGTGCGCTTTCAGCTTTGAGCAACTCCGTCGCATTACCTTCAACTCAACTTCATCCTTATCTTTCACTTGACCTGAATTTTTGTTCTGTTTCACCTTTCAGTGAATCGATTCACTCCAGCTTCCCCACCCTTGTGTCTGGGCTAGCAAATGTGAAATCAGGAACAGTCTGGCCGGTGATGTTGTTGCTACGGCATTTGAGCGTGTTAACATGTTCTCTATACGCGGGCTTTCATTCGGCGTTCCTTCTTCCATATCGCTTGCGGCAGAATCAAAATTACGCGACAATTGCCGATTGTGCTTCGTGTGATATTCTCATCACCATCTCCCATTTCTTCCACCAGATCTCCTTTCCAGCCAACTCCATATCAAGGAGCGGTACTGCCTCGTTCTTCCCGGGTTTGTTGATCTTCCATTCCCACCCCTATTCCGTCACATCAGCAAACCGAAATACCCAAAGCGTATTCAAGCCCACTTAAGCGACGAGGTCCTCTGTCTGCGACCCTCGATCCTGCGTCAAGTACCTTACTAGTAGGAAGTGTAGGAGGTGATGCGAGATTCGACTCAGAAAAGCTTGGCTACCATAATGGACATATCCAGTAAGTCGCGCTCGATTATCTCAAAGAAGACACCCCCTTGCATCAGATATCACCAGACAACTGATGTGCTCGTTGACACAGGCCCTACGAGCAAAGGCTCCATTGTCTCAGCCTTGGCTGAACATGGCCACTGGACATTTGCGAAAAGCTTTATACCAGCTCATCCATCTTGTTCAAGATCACTCACATGCAGTGGTATCCTCCATAACACTCCATCAGTCCGAATCCAAACGAGCCAACTTGGACTTGATCACATCCGAACAGGCGCCCTCGGAGCTCATCTCGGTCACGAGACGCCCTTCGGCGGACTCGGTAGCAAGGTCTTTCAAGCCATCCAAATCTCACGCAGCCAAGATACCCAGGGAAGCAAACACATCCAGGAATTTTAGTGCTCGCAAAAGTGCGACCGGTGCTGAATCTTCAATCACCCGTCAGACGATGGTTTCCGCGTGTACATACGCTGAACGAACCGGCTCTGACTACACTGCCAGCGACCAGGACTGGTCCAGTGACGATGGCTTTGTCATTTCTTTCACAGAGAGCAAAAAAGAACAAGAGGTTGACTAGGTGTCTTACTTTGACTTCTTTCCGATGATGTGCGAAGGCATTTTATCTGGTCACCAGGTGGCTGAAGACGATTCCAGCCGCAATGTGATTCACGTCACTCCCTGTTATCCAGTATCATTGTCGGAGAGCAGCTATCGGGAAACGATCTTTTGGGTTTCGCGAGAGTTTGATCATTTTCAGGGGGTTGTGGATTCTCCCTGTTCCCGTTACGCAATTTCTGGGGGACTTTTCATAGTTGAAGAGGCGTTTTGCACGATGAATGAATTGGGCTTTAAACACAGTGAGCTCGGCTCATTTCTTTATCTTCTAGATTGGCGGGGTGTAGAAAAGGTGTGAACAAAATCGAGGTTTCTGTTCACCAGACTTCAGCCACTCTCATGGTATAGCTATGGGCCGTGTTCTGAGCAGGCAACCGTCGGCAATATTTGAGGTTGACACTGTAAGAGACATCAAGAGGTCTTGTCTCTCGCACCATTACGATGCATGCAAATCGTAACTCAAAAAGGATAGGTACAGAAAACACGTGCGACCGCACGATGGAATGATGAAGATCTCGGTTTTTAGCCTGTAGACTAGATCCACTTGATGCGAAGATCTAACTATCTCCTGTTTACCTGCCGGTCTCTTACGCTTATATTGTTCTTGTGGGAACATACAGGGCTCGTATCTTCTAGTCGGCCAACCAGCAAAAAATTCAGACTAAACAGTTCCTTGAACTATTTCCGAACCGCGCTTTTCAGGACTTTCTTTCCGTCTGCATAGCTATCCGCCACCGTCAACGACAGACTAGCCTTCACAACGGCAGACCCATTTCTTCTCTGCCCAAACAAGATGCTGCTTCCGAAAACTCGGTCAGAGTCACTGTTCTCAAAGTTCTTGGATAGTTTCGCTGCAATAGCGGCATCTGTGGTCGTACGACTTGTCCCTCGTTGGGTATATCGATCGAAATGCATAGCCAAGACTTGCCAGACTTGCCAGACTGTCCAGATATACTGTACAAAAACGGGCATCCAAGTAACTTGACAAAGAAGACCCACTGGAAAGTAAGTCCCAAAAGCAATTACGACTGCCAGCTGAATGACCTCACGGAATCGATTTCGCACTGGATGTCCGTAATGTCGGAAGAACTGGTTGACGATGGAGGGCGGACCGGTGATTAACATAAATTTTCCTTCGATTGCTGGACAACTGATTTCCCAGTCCCGCGTCTGTTCCTCGTCGACAGTGTCTGAGAATGGGGTCAACCCCTCGCGTTCAAGGGCGAACAAAGTGCTGATCAATCGAAGGACGAGCGGTATAACGAAGATGATACTCCATAGCGAGCCAGTGATTGCGGCGACGCAGATCATAATGCAGATGCCCACACACTCGGTGAGGATAATCTCCACCAAGCACAGCAAGTCAACGTGCTTGATCTCTTCGGAAATAAAAGGGGCTTTAGAGTTGCCGAGGTCTTCTTCTGTAGCTTTGGAAAGCACTAAATGGCTCACAGCGACTCTAGCGCGCACTGGTTTCGTCGTTTCCTCAAGGGGGACTTTGCAACTCTCGGTGTCATTGCGCTGTCGAATTGGAGGCTCTTTAATAGTTGGGAGGGGCATGTTGAGTAACGCCTGGACCCAAAGACAGTTTCGAATTTGCGATTCCCTTTCGGGTTCGCTTCCACGAGAGTGTAGAATATACGTCCATTCGAGGTCGCGGTAAAAGTGTGTTCCAAGCATGTGGCCCTGTACAGCTCCGCTAAAGAGCCCATTTTTATACGCAGTGTCGATAACATCAAGAGCAATGGATCCAATGGGGCCTGCCATAGAGTACAAACATGCAAGTCGTGGCATGTCGTAAATGGAGAACGACGAGAAATGCCGCTGAGGCCAAAGGAACCTCTCGAAGATTGCGCTGGTGGCAGCTTGTCCACCAACGTAACCCAGCAGCGAACTGAAAGCGCCAAAGACCGGAGCATCGGCTTGATCCGACATTGTCAATGAGTCTGGTTTGCTTGCGAGGCAGCGGGTGCGTACGACTTGGTGCCAGAATAAAAGCGCTATTTGACTAAGGTAATTACTTTACTTTGAATGTGTGAGCGACCGACAATCAATTATATGTATTGATGGGGTCTCACATCCAACGAACTGTTGACCGTTGCTCCCATAATGCTGACTGCAGAGAAGAAGGATTTTCTTCCCTGGATCTGGGATTCAGCAGGCAGCAACTTAAAGCTACATGGGTCCTTCACGTCAGGGCATGCTGGTGCCCTACCACAAACCTGCATGAATGCAATGAAGACTGGCTGCATGTTCTCGGGGGCTCGGCAGCGGATGGGCTCACTGCGCGGCCAGGAAGAGGGGTTCTCATTCGGGACCAACGAGCTGCGAGGAAACGTTTACCTTGTCCTGTGTTCCCTCTCAGGCTCTCACGCTATTGACGCACACCAGAGTGTCGTGTGGGCCCCAATAACTGGGCGTAAGCTTACAGTTCGACCCCAGATACGACAATATTGTATTAGCGAATGGCACGAAAGACAGGGGTCTGAACATGAAAATTATCTACGGTTTGAGTCTTCCCAATTCGGAGGTTTTAAGCTGTTGTAGGCTAGGAGTCGATACTCTGGCGTTGGGTAAACATGATGTGTGTAGATGAATCAAATCATGGACCCGTTTCCTCATGGCTCTGGCCCGGCTGTCACCGACTACGAGCCCGTGGACGCAATTATACAATCAATACCATCAATAAGTTTTCGGATATTTTCCAGCCTGTCTAAAGACGATAAGCGTCACAAATCTGGGTCGAAAAAGCATCCCTTGCGAATCACGACAACATCCATGATCCTGGTCAGGCCCTCGACAGACTAAGAGAGGGATAAAGAGCCAAACAGACTTGCGCTAAAGAGCCTTGTCACCTGTAAGTTGTTCCGTGTAATTATTATTAGATAATACCACTGCTTCCAAATTGTAAGCTTCACAAAATCGCCGATGTCACAACGAATCTAAATGTGCCCTCTTGTGCTTGCCTGTGCTGGTTGCTCCAAATTTTGCTATAAGCAGCACCGGATCTCCGCCACTTTTATCTTAACTTACCTAGTTAAGCTTGTCAGTCAGGGAAGAGGATACTCGAGGTTATATCCTGGGTCGACGATAGTCCGGCATGGATACCGGGCTGCATGATTAAAATCTTGGCATGTGGAGCAGACCGAAGGTATTATCTCCGAGGCGGTACTCAGTGCTGGATCTATTGCCAGGACCATACCGAAGTCCGGAGGCCAGACGTTTGACAACTTCACCTTTGGAAGGTAAAGTCTGAGATGGTGAAGTCTCATAAACGGGCCCACTTCAGGTGAATATCGGCGTTCAGGTGAAGCTCACAGGTCCTCGTGACTCGTCTGGTGGCTGATGCCTCGAGATACTTTGCTAACATGGGACGACCAAACGACCCTACCGCCCTACCGCCCTTCGGCCGACCCTCTGACTACTTCAACGCCCCTTCAATTCTCGCCGTCTTCCTTTCGTTTCTTCTTCCTCATCAACACAATAATTTCCGCGACTTTCCGCAATTTTCTGCCGATCCTTCTACCCTTTGCTAGCTTTCCCATCGTGAGAGGGAACCAAAACTAGCTTGATCACACTCAGTATCCGAGCAACTCCACTTTCACCATTCATTGATGTTTCATGGTAGACTTGTGCAAGTAATCCACTGTACTCTTCTGACCGCACTGAATCCTTACCTCGGCGAAGTTGGACAGAAAGCCTTCGAGGGTCTTGCCAATCCATCCAATATCGAAGGCAAGACTTAGTCAGGCAAGTGCCCTTTCGCATTTGGACATCCTCCAGTAAACTGGCTTCGCAACCACCAGAGATCAAGCAAAAGAAAAATTTCAATCCAACTTTCTTCTGACTAACATTGACAAATCTTAGTGAGTAAAGTCATTGAAGATGCCTTTTAGTGGCGTTGTTCAGCAAGGCCTCGCGCTACTGTTCAAGAGCCCACGCGAAACGCCAAACGCGTACGACAATCCAGACTCCGGTCACTGTAGCCGTGGCCATCTTGCGGTCAACAGCAGTCATTTCTTCTCCAACACGTCACGGTCCGTTGTTTTTACGCGCCAAGTGAGTGCAATTGGACCTTTGCGCCGACCTTCGATTTACGCCTGCTTCACGATGGCCAGCTTCTTGAACACGGCCAAGATAATCAGTGTCAACACTGCGGACGCTCATTCGGCTGCCGACTCCAATGAAAGCATGCTCCCAACTTATCATCTGGTGGATACTAGCAACGTGTTCCCGCAATACACCTCTTTCAATCAGTTTCTTGACGACGAAGGCAACTAGAGATCGCCTGAGCCCTCTGAGACTGGTTTCTCGGATACGTCAAGCATTGAGGAATCGCGACGGAGCTCCCCAATCCCAGGTATGCTCTCTTTCATTCTTCATTTTGACATTGCTTTAAACTTATGAACTTCGAAGCTGCGTGGGATTGCGAGAATCTCTTGAGTCCTCTTGACGAACTTCCCCCTCGACCCTCTCGCCCCCTTTTCGGCCAGAGAAGCGCAATCGGAACTGAGGATGCTTTGTTCAAGCCCACACGTCGGTTCCAGCTCTTTGTCGACTCTCAACCAGAATACGATTTTGGCGTCACGCAAAGTAACTGGAACTTGTCCCACACACACGATGACAACGACTCGATCATCACAGCTGTCAGGGACGTTGAAAAAACTCACCAGCCCATTCCACTCGGGCCACTCCGTGTCTTCGAAGAGCGCCATTATAGCTATGCCGGATTTTCCAGTTCCTCGCCCATCTGTGCTGAAGCTCTACAAGAGCAGCAGAGGCCTAAGCTCGTCACGGATATGCTTGGGGAAATTGATGACTTCCTGGGTGACTTTGGATGTCACGAATTCGAAGAAGTACTTGCTGAAGACAATCGTGCAACGGATACCTTCGTTCCATCGGAAGAGCCTATGCCCCTGAAACTCACGGCGAGGCAGAAGCAAAACATTCACACAACCCAACCTATCTACCCTGACACCGAGGCCAAGCCTTTGTTCACTATCAGCGAGGAAAACAACAACCAAGTTGATGGAACCTTTCACCAGCCGGCTTTTTGTTCGGCCCTTCATCTCACAAAGTACGCCGGCTTTGTTGAAACCTCTATGGTTCCCGCACCTCTACGCATATTCAAGCGACCCAAGGTCGACAATAACCGTGGATTGGAGGGTCAAGGTACCCTGCACGCCCGTGACAACAAAAAGCCGGCAGGGCCTAGAGACATTGAGTATTCCAGAAGACAACAAAACAGGCCACAGCCGAATTCGCCGCCAATTCTCGGCCCTCTCTTCGATGAGAGCTCATTTGGCATTCCTGTGGTTCCCTTTCTACCCAACGGCCCACATCGTCAGCTCTCGTTTCCATCCCCAAATTCGATAGCCTACCTCGAGCATGAGCCTTTACACAGAGCCGGCCTCGACGCTGATGATGTTTCTACGGTGATAGAGGCTCCTGTTGGTGCTGCTGGCGTTTCTGAGTGGGACGAGGACGATTCCATTGACTTCTTGCTCGGCCCCATGGAAGACGCACCGCCTCTCGTGCCGCCTCACAGGGAGCTTCCTCGCCTGCAGAACTCCGTGTTGAACCGCGGCGCTGTGAACAACTGGCTGAGAGACTCGGAGACTGCCGGCAGTCTTGAAGCTGCTACCAGCCATAACACGGTCGATGCCCCTCGTCGTCGTCGTGTTCGCGACGTTGATGTTAGCAGCATTGACGAAGCTGATACCCCTTGTCCGCTTCGTTCTCAAGACGTCGATGCTCGTGTCAATGCCAGTATCGATGCTCTTGTCTACCCGATTGTGCAGCCTGAGAGCCATTCCGCGTATTATGAAGATGATTTCCTTCATGATGTCATGACTGCTGTGAGTGAGACCCAAGCAACTGACCTGGATGAACAGCTTCGGCTTCTAGGTCCAGTCTACCCCAGCAGGATTCTTCTATGGCCTCTCCATCATCCCGCCACAGAAAGTGAGCCCGAAAATGCCTCTCTGGAGGGCGAGCGTAGTCAATCGACTTCCAGATCACCCACCCCTGAAGAGCGACCCGAGACCTCCAGGTGCTTTTTGTGAATCTTCGCTAGCTACTGGTAACCCTCCGAGCTGATGAGACTGATTTTGGGAGAACGGAATCGGCGAGGAAGAGCACTGTAACGAAGACCGCCAAATATGCCACCATTGTAAAGAGTGATTCTTGTTTGAGATTCAGAGACGACATACCGAACGCCGAGTATCCTGGCTAAACGGATTGAGTAAAGGTCTAAAGACAAAGTTGATGGACGCTGGAGTAAATGATGACCTTTCCACCTGGACCATTGATAAGAGAGCTGAGATATGGGGACAAGGAGTATGATATTTGCTGCAGTAATTGGACGAGTAAGACTTGGATGGACTTGGAGGTTCGGCTGCTCAGTTTTGTTTCTGTCTTGCCGCAATTTGCGAAAATGCTGTGATCTTGTACTGGGTTGGAGACTTGAGGTTTGGTTTCGCAAGGCGATGTTGTGATTCTGATTTTGATTCTGTTGAGCCTTGGTTTATCCGAAACCCGAAGTAGCCTTGTGTACATGAGTGCAGGCCATCAGCTCTATTATGCTAAGGTACTACATGGCTGGGTATTCTTCCAACATTCGCTTTTCTTTGATACAAAACAACTTGTAAATGCGCCCCTGTTCCCCCCATGTGATTACTCAAGTATATTGACCCCTACAACTGTCCGACCTCTGATTTAATCATTTTTCGCTATCTCGTCATTGGTGGGGTTATGAGAACTCTGTCTTTCAACGTCCTCAACCTTGTCAAGAGGCTCCAGCTCCTGCTCACTGGCCGCGTCTCCTAGTTCCACATCCACTGTATTCCCACGGTCTTGAGTCCCTCCCACAATGGTTCCTAATCTTGAAGTAGTGGAGCCTACCCAGCCAAGAAGTGAGTCCTCTTTAATAACTCTACGTCGATGTCCGCCAACCGTCGTTCTGCTTCTTCTTGCACTCTCCATGGGGTTTGGCGTTCGAGCCGGCGGCCGGTAATGCCACTGCCAAAACCTGCGGGAGAACAGAGGACGTAAAATGGGTGCGTTAACAGCAATTAGACCAACTTCGCATTCTCGGACTCCCCACCTATTCACTGTAATTGTTGAAGGCTCTGAGCCCAGAGTTACCGCGACTCGCATGATCGCGGCCGCGATGACAAATAGGCCGGAGCATATCAGTATTGCTATGAATACTTTCTTGTAAAAGGGTACCCTAATTTCCCTCAGAACGGGCAGGGGCAGACAAAGAATGGCTGCATCGGTCACAACGTCTTGTCTCTAGTCAGCTTGAAAGTTCTTAGCTAGACTTTCTGTCAGACTTACTAAGAAACGTTGATACTAGCAGATTTTGGGCCTTGAAGACACACTTTTCGCTAGGTAAGGGCCTCACTCCCCAATTATCTGAAAATCTGTAGGATCACTGCCATTAGTGCAACATTCCATCAGGAACTGATTGAAAGTCCAGCACTCACGGCATGCAGCTAAAGGTGATTGTTCCAACCACAACCAAGTATGACAAAATCGTGAACCACGTCAGATGTTTCAGCACTCTCGCGTTTTGCCACAGGTCGAAAGTCATTCGCTTACTTCAATATCATCAGCTTCTTTCTCTTCAGAGGATTGGAAAGGTGAAATACTAGAAGAACAGTAGGGTTGCTTTCATAGACCACAAATATGCGGTATACGAGTACCAAGCGACTTGCTGGAACTTAGAACCTTGCACAAGTCGTGCTACTTCGTCGTCGGATAGAGTGCTAATTTGAGCAGCTGTGAGGTCTACATTCGTGCCATATCGATCTTGGTAGTAGGTACACACACATCAGTTCTGCCAATTGCCTGAATGTTCACTTGGGAGCCCCGATTAGTGATCATACTCACAAACTAAGTCCACCATGACAAAACAGACCGTGTATAAGAACAAAGTCTACCAAGATGGACCGTCAGAATAGTGCCGCGTTATCGATTGAGTTTCGCCTTACAACAAGCATTATGTAGTCATCTCCCTTGAGGCCTCTGGGACCAACCATACGAATCCTGACGAAAAACCGCAAAAGGATGACAAGAGCCCCTACGCCGAACCAAGTCCACATCTCCTTCAGAAACCTGTCATCGCGTCTCAAGATGCTGTCCAGTTGACCGGTGGCCATGCTTGAGGACGCGCGTCCGCCGACGCATTCATCAAGCGACAATCATCTATCGAAATCAGAGGGCTTCTGTTGGGTGTATGACAATGGGCGATGCGGCAATATCGTCGGCGGACCTGTGATATATGAAGTCGGCGGGTTTTCCAGCTGTCGTCTCATTTAGGAGCCCCATGCAGGCACGTTTTCCGACAGAAGTAGGCTTGGGGAAGACGTGAAGTTAGCATTCCCAGATTAGCCTCCGAAATGCTGAAATCAAGAACGCGCCGGGGCCGAGGAAACGCTTGTCCGCAATTGCCAACTAGACCCAAAAAGGGTGTTGTTGGGAACGCTCTGGTCGCTGCAGACGTTGATCTGGCGCTGACTGATGACTCGTGGCGTTTCGTAGTCGCAACTTTAAAAGGCAACGTTGCTACGGTCACATCAGACCAAGACACAATAGCGGCACTCGGGCATTTTGGCTGCCCGAAGAAAAGCTGAAGTCAGACACCCAATCATGAGCGCTTCTGTACGATAATGAAGTCGATATGTTACTTGTTAAGTTTACCAATATGGGCGATTGAGTCGACACAATGAGTCGACACAAGTATGAGACTGTCCTTCTTGTTGAGAATTCAAAGCACCATCCAGCCAGAAGCCCACCGTTCTTGGCTCGGGAAACAAGGTTTCGGGGAAATTATAGACTTTATTGCGCCAAATGCTTAACGATACGACGGGTTCTAGAAGGCAGATTCTCCTTTTAGCAAGAGCCTCTTAAGCATTCTACAAGCATGTTACTGGATATCACCTGATTGAAACTAAAGATCTCCTTTCTGGACACTTTATGGCTACACAAGAGCCGAGGCATTGAAGTTTTCAGCGTTGATTATATGAGTCAGTCAAGTTGACAGGAGTGCACGAGAAAGAGTGAATGTTATGATATTCTCCCTAGGTACATTCTTCATTATCATTAAGGATGAAGTGTCCTTCTTCACATTGATTTTCAATGGACGGAGTGGTATGTACAAGTTCGTCTACTAACAAGACAAGATAGGCATACAGGTATTACCCAACCTTGTCTTAAGTTATTCAAGCAGAGCGCTTCACAACGAAGGCACCACGCTCAATGGTGTTGATCAAAATATGACCACTCTTGAAGTAAGGGTAGTGAGACCAGGTGCCGACGAAGTCAATTGATCCTCCAAGGGGCTCGCCATCGTTCTCGGGGTAGATGTCGAAGAATCCGACCTCTGAAACACCGCCTCCGGTGGGGTCATCGGGCAGAGAAGAGACGTCGAGAATGCGGAGACCGGCACCGTAGTGGCTCTGGAAGGCAAGGCCGTCAATGACGAACTGGTTGTGGTCGATGCCGTAAGCCTCGCTGCGGTAGTATCCAGTCTGCTTGGGAGCCTCGAGCGATCTGATATCCCAGAAGTAGGTGATGGGGTAGCCGCTGGCAGCAGGGCCGGTGGCGTCAACCTCATCATACTCGTCATCGAGAACGAGGTACTCCTGCCACTCGGTGTTGGTGACCCAACCTTGGTGAGTGTCTAAGTATCCAATCAGTAATTGCTCCAAAATTGAACGAATGAATGAACCGAAGGAACTTACAGCTAGCACCCTCGTAGGAGGTACGGGAGATGATATTGGTCTCGTTCTTGTTGGTGACATCGTAGATAGTCAAAGTATCCTCGTTGTAACCGTAGCAGATATCACGACCGAAGTACTTCTCATCAGGACCACGGTAGACGAGGCACTGAGCATCGTGGACATAGCCGTCACCGGCAGCACAACCCGGGGAAGTGGGGTTGGCAGGGTCGCTGAGGTCGATGAAGATCAGACCGGAGCGGCATGCGCTGGAACGAGGCTGGGCGCCGACAGCAACGGCGTACTGCTTCTCCTCGTTGATGACGATGTTGTGGGTGGAGCCGGCGGGAAGGCCGTTCCAGTAACCGGTAAGGTCACGGGAGTTGCTGAAGGTGACCGGGCTGGCGGGGTCAATGTCCAGCAGCTGTCACAGACAGTTAGTATTGCTAGAGTCTGTAGGTTGGGTGATATTGAGCTTACCTTGGTCAGATCGAAGATCTGGACACCGTGGCGGGAGGCCTCACTGCCGATAACGACGTAGTTCTTGTATCCACGAAGCTCGCGCCAGATGGATGTGGTAGAGTACTGCGGAAGGCGACCGAGGTAGACGAGCTTGCCGGCGGAGGTGATCTCAGCAAAGGCTGCACCATCAGCCTGAGCAATGATGGCAAACTCGCGACCGTCAGGGCTGGTCCATCCCCAGGAAGAGGATCCCTCGCCGGAGGTGGAACCAAGGTCGGAGTGACTCTTGAAGTCGTAGAAGTCGACCTTGTTGCACTTGAAGGTGTTGTTGGCATCGCCAGGGATGACCTCGGCAACACCGTTGACGCAAGAAACGGGGCCCTCCTCAGCGAGGCGGCTCGTGTACTTGGTCGACTCCATCTCTCCAGCGTCTCTTTGGCGGTCCCATGATGCCTGTGAGTTGTAATGATTAGACCAAGTCTTGCAAGCAGATGCGTTAGTATCACATACCTTCTTACGGGCCATGAGGTCCTTGTGAATGACACCACTGTCGTAAATCTCAGAGACGAGTTCACTGGGTGCGATCTCCTTGGCCGAAGCTCCAGAGAGGAGCGCCGAAACGGCCAAGGTTGCCAAGGTAATTGCCTTCATCTTGAGTGGTTCAGGAAGGGTCCTGGGAGTTGTCTAAGGCAGGGGTAATTGACGGTTGAACCACGATGATCACTTCACAACCTAAAGAGCGGAGAGGTGCAGAGCAAGATCTTCTGATGATCAAACGGGCGAAAACCACATTCTTTTATCTTCTTCCCATTGCAACTTGGCGTTGTCTTTCCCCTCAGTTCTTTCCTCGGGCCTCGCGGTATCTCTCCACCGCTTTACGAGTCAAAAACATGATGATTGTTCAAAAGTCCTGCTAGAAACAGAAGGTCAAGAAACAGCGGTTGGAAGGTGGGAGCAACGAGCTTCAATGTCGCGATGCGGAGCACTACTGCCCAAAGAAGCAGGTGTCTATCGGACAAGGCCCGCACGGTACTTGGACGCACGAATCAGCGGCTCCGTGGCCCCGGCCCGGCAGTCCACCATCCTTCGCCGCAAATTTACTTACATACCCGCCCGGACTTGGCAACAAGCACTGCCATACGGACAAACATACTTGAAAGAGGCGTTGTGAGCCTCTTGGCGCATCGTATCTGGCGGCTTCCGCAGTCTTGCCAAGCGCGCCGTTGTAACACTCCCGCAGATTGTACCGGCATCACCACCATGCAGCGCCAAGTCACGGCGTCATTCTGGTCTTTTTTGTCTCTTCACCTTCTCGAAAGGATTAATTATGTACCATCTGATAAATGGCGTCAAGAGATTACGTTTGTGCGAGATACGGTCCGTTGTCGAATCGTCTATCTAGCTCCCGCAAACTTACCCAGATCAGCGAAATCTTTACTATATCTGCTCATAGATCATTTAATTCCGCACCAATCGCTTTTCTAACATTACTACCTTGATGGCCCAAGTGCTTGTCGCCGGCTGTTTCCGAACTTTGAGTGTGATGGCAGCTGCCCACGTGCAGTCAATGCGTGTATTAACCATGTTAGCTGCCTACATCACATCCTTCAACACTCAAAATCGACATGTTCAAGTGATTTGGTTCTTATGTTCTGCTTCTCCATACCGTTTGGGCCAGTTTTTCCTCTAATTTGAAGTAATACCATCATGTATTGTGGATTGTTTTTCCACTGGGATATGCTCTCAGCCCTGTCTACCTCTTAAGATCCAACCCGCGGTGAAGAATTGTGCAACGTATTCAGAAGCTTTTGTGTGACCCGTTGTCTCATGCACTAGATCACAACCTAACCCCGTAACTTCATACGTTAATACACAATGCTAAATCGTATTTCAATCACACTTAATAACCTGACTCTTTAACCTATACTCTCATGGCACCTCACTTGGCTAATCCCAACGGCCCCTGAAATGGCCCCACTTCGGCAAAGTCCCCGCTAGATAAGGTGCAGCCATCCGGAGTTTATGGGGATGATCGAGTTCCTGAAACAGAAAACTTGCTCAACTTTAAGACGACTTCATTTTGGATTTGCACCGACACATAGGAGGCAAGGCCTGTTTTTTCTTAGAAGAGGTGATGTTGCTACTTGCTTTGCTTGCTCTCATAAGAGAATCGGTGTTGAAAGGACTCTCATCCTCGAAAGAAAACGATGCATCACCGTTTGAGAGAGTTCATGATGTCACCGGCGATAACTCAACGTTGTCTACCACTAGTTATAAAAGTTGAATTTTTCAATCCTCAAATCTCACGTTGTTCACAGCTCGGGAACTGGTTGCATCAATGTTGAATCGGAAAAAAATGTTCTGTGCCGCGTCGTATACAAATAGTACTTGGTTTCATTTCGTCTCTTACAAGTTGACCCTTGGTAATCTTCGTCACAGCCTCAGCTGCATGGCGGCATCACCCATTCAGTCAGTCTCTCTCCTTTCAGTACTCATCGTGGGATCCGGCTAATGCCTCTAGACTGAATACACTCTACCAATTATACAACTGCCCTTCGAGTCGTTTTCCACAGCTGCGGCTCTCCTATACATCCCATCAACTCGATGGTGATGCGCTGTTCTTCCTCGTTATGATCGGGTATCTTTTGCGATAATACATTATATCTCATTTGCCCAACTACTATGTCAGGTGCTCCCAGTCCGGTGATGGATGTGTCGCCAGCTGCAGTCGAGGAGGGCCGTCATCCTCGGGGATGGAGGCCAACCCCTCCGGAGGTATAGCCTTCTCCCATACAGCTTCCCAAGATTTTCTGGCCTCCATCTCGTGATTTTGCCAATTAGGTACCCTATCTCTCGAACATCCTTGCACTGAATTCTCGGCACCTTGTGCCAGCCAGCCTTCTCTTCTCCCATCCATTGAATTTGCTCTGGGATTGTAAGTCCAGTCGTCAGCAGTCTGCTCCGATTTTCTAAACAACTCTTCCGTCAATGGTCTCATTCCCATCGGCTGACCAGTGAGGACGGCGAGTTCGGTATCGAAGTTTGCAGGACCTGTTGGGCTTATCGTAGTGCGTTCTGCCACAGTGATGGTCGTGCGTGTAGTCCTCAGTTGTTTGTTTGGCAACATGCTGCGCCAGTAAGAGGAACTTGAACTGCTTCCTTTCTTCAGATCACCTGTAGTTCTTGGAAGATTGCCCATTGCCTTTCCTTCTCCTCTTCGTGTTCGTTCGTAGAGAAGGTTGGTGGAAGGTAAACAAGCACAAACGACGCCGATGACAAGTTCCAGTGCCCTAATTCCTACTGATGAGCTCGATTACGGACTAATGGGAAGAAGTTCTAAGCTTACGTGATAAGGTCCAAGACGACGAAGTCCGCTGTAACATCCGTCGAGGTGAGGAACTGGACGACGAGATACATGCGATAGACAGTCACAGCTGTCGCAATACCTCCAGCTCCAAGTAGCGCAGCGACTTTCAGCTTCTTGCGCAAAGGCATGCGCAAACCCCACAACAGTGGTACCGGGAGCACGAGGATGAAGAAATCGGTGATAATTGCCAGGCTCAGATCCGCAATGAAGATTTTGCGTTGATTCAGGCATCTCGGGTTCGGAGTTTTGGGGTTCCAGAAGGCTGATACTGGCAGGCAGATGACAGTCTTGAGAATCTGAATTGGGATGTAACAGATGAGCAAGGTGATAATGAAGACTTTGATCCCCCGTGAGACTCGTTCATGCACGGCAAAGACTCGTGCTTCGAGTAGGAGTAAAGTGACCTTCGTAAAGTATGCTGCCGGGCAGTAGATGATGGAACTGGCGTACAGCCACTGAAAATCATTTGCATTAGCTCGTGTCCCGCTTCAAGATTTGACTAGCTCATCAAACTTACTCTCATCACTTCTTGATACGATTCTTTCGTCAGCTCCCATGCATGATAGCCCTCGCCATAGTGCGCCATCACAAACACAGTCGCAACGTAGATCATGATCAAAGCCTGGGAGGTGTTAATACAGTCAATTCGCATCTCCACGCAATTGAATCTTACATATGACACAGCGCAAGTCCCTGCGTCGCAAATCAGTCAAGTTTTTCTATCCCCGCTTCGTTCAGGTGAGATCGAGGGATAACATACAGTCATCTGGAAGAAACGGTCTTGCCATGGAAAACTTAACATACGTTCTGATCCCAAAGAACAGCGTCGTGATTGCTGCCAGAACACTCATTCCTACGACATTCCACATCCACCCGGCATCCCTTGGGTGCTTGAAATCCGGTGTGACGCCAGGCGGGGGTGGGAACGCCCCTACCAGGGCCGTTGCGTTACTCATCGTATCTTCAATCGCTCGACGTGAGCTGTGAGCCACATGGCGAGGCTCATCGCTTCACAAATGTCACCGAAAGTTTTCCGTGGCCGATCGTATATTCGCAGCTGTGGAAGTCTTTCTTCTTCGTCGGCCGCTTCAAGGTGAAAGGGTTCTAAGCTGCTGATAAGGGACAACTTGGTGACCTGCGACAAGGGGCGACCCGCACCGGCCCTGACTCGCCCGGCCGCTCTAGTTCCGTTTAGAGTTCGTCGAGTGGTCGGACGTTGCCAGGGTCGAGGCGCAATACCATCGTTAGCGCCATGGAGTGATCAACGGAGGGCGAAACTCTAACAAACATCGTGCTGCACGGTGTCCCCTGTGGCCAGTTATGAGACGTCGAAAGAGACCAGAATCAAGGGACTTGGAGAAGTCGTCACCTCACTCTCCACGGAGAATGGCCATTTTGCTACTAGTTTGAGGAGCTTTGGGCACAGTGCGATACGAAAAAGACTACGCCTTTTGCCGAATCCGAACGGGGTCTCGCATGTCTGAACGCTCTAGTCCAAGATTCGCTTCTAGATCACGACGAACCCCCTCTAAAACCTGGTACCAAGGAACAGATGGGCTCGGGTGGACAAACCAAAATCCGGCCTTTGTTGTGGACAGGCCAACCTTATTAGACACCGCCACGACGCAAGAGGCTGCGATGAGAGCGCCCATTAATCGCACAAAGCTTTCTTAGTTCAGATCCGAAAGCGTTCTAGAGGGCTTGCGGATCGACTGCTCCGGCGCTTCCCGGAAACGAATCCGCGTGATCTGCGAGGGGTCTTTCAACAAAAAGAAAAGCTTGTCGGATACCGGGGTTCTATGATGCATTCTTTGAGAGCCTCCATCCCTTCAACCCCTCCTTCTCCTGACCTCTAACGCCGGGCGACACTTTAGCTGTTTCTGCATTATCACCGATTTGGTACCCGGAAAATTAAGGAACTTCTGTCCATGGTAGCTGTTTCTCGATATCAACAATCCGCAGCAACTCCAGTTCTCTCGCCGTATTATCAACAACGTATCGTGCGACTGCATAACGATCGCAAAACCAACGTAATGATACGAGGCTCTTTGTATGACAACTGCAAGTTACGGCACTTTGAACAAGGAGATCTTGTCTCCGGAAAAATGGAATGGTACCCTCTCGGTTTAAGGTAATCTTATCATTTCCAAGCATGGCTTTCCGGGGCAACCGAATCATACACTGAACATTGCGATTCATTCCATCAAACACCTGATATTATTGACTCGTCGCACTTCAGTCAAGTCGGGGCATGAATGGCGAGCAGCTCTTCTATCCGTTTTCTTTCCTAAGGCACTCTAGTTACCGTACAAGCGTCAATGGCAAGACCGACTAAGCCATGACAAAGACGAAACATTGACCTACTCTCAACCTCATATCTAGCGCTGAGAAAGTGCTTGCAATATCGATTACGGATTGAATATGCCACCGGCGTCGTCTGTCGCTCGTAACTCTCTTTCCAAATGACCGAAACTTTGATTGGGAAACCTCATTGCCATCAACCGAAGACGATGTAACTTTAGCAAACGATGTGACTAGTCATCATCGCAGCCGAAGTTCCTTGTTCATGGCCTTAGTCGAAGTTGAAGTCATGGCCATCCCGGGTGCTACCGGACGTTTCGACCGGCTGAACCCCGCGTGGGGCTCCCGGTCCAGGATCATCCCATGCTTCACATGCAAGTCATGAGTATAGCAACGGCCTATCTCGGATTCGAGAAGCTTTCACACATAATTCACGTATACGGATGCCGCGGGCATCCGGAGGTGATTTCTTCCCTAAATGCGTGACCGAATAATTGCAGCGAGGTTCAGGGCAACGATTTTATTTCTAGACTTGGCTGGACGCGTGTACTGAAGAAGTCGAACTCATAGAGGTAGTTGATGGGATCGGAATAAGGTGGAACAATCAAGACCTCGTAACTACTTGGGCCCACGTGTCCGCGTACTTGGAGAGAGAAGATTTAGATGAACGAAGGCTGCTAAACATCTTGCGTGTCACTGATCTGCGTTACTGGTGTAGAAAAGGAACTCATAGTAACACGTGCATTGCTGGCGCACTGACATTGACCGCTGCATGTGATTCACAGGGTATGGTCCTCGCAGACACTCAGTTTCAGCTGTCAACTTTGCTCTGCCGTCCACTGGTGTAATGGCCAAAACATGGTTATGTCGGAGTAGGTACAACCCTGTTTGTAAACGCAACTATGTTGAAGTCCTTCCAGTTAGCATCGCCTCTTCGGATAACTTTCTCACTGGTTAGGTAAACAAGTTAAAAAAATCTTGACGACAGTCTTTAGGTAATCCTATCAAATTTACGTTCAAGCACGGTTACTGCGGTGGTCATTGTCATGAAAATGTAAGTTCAATATCGCCGGTATATCCGGTGCAGTGAGGCCGAGGTCGAGCCCAACGACCTAGGTCTGCTCCCTGCCAACGGGGCATCTTACAAAAAGCATTGAATCGCTTCAATGAAGAACATGTAATCTCCGAAAGATCAAGGATTGCATTTATGCTATATTACGCTGTAATGTTTAAAGCCCCTAATTGCGCCTCAATGTCTAGCCAGACGCTATCCTCTAATTTAAATCACAGGCCACCTTCCCTACGTATACCTTGATTCCACCATTGTGATTTTTTGGTCAGCTTCCCTTCAGCTCGCGGTCTTCGTAGTCTTGGTCCGCAGTTTCATCATCAAAAAGACAAGAGCGTATGATGAAGCGCAGAAGAGCGCCGTGATGCCAACCTGTAGTTTTTCATAGTTAGCTTGGAATTTCCATATGTCTGGATGCAGAACTTGACTTACTCCTCTCCAACCATAGCTGGAGTCATTGATGTTCATCGTTCTCATATAGTCCGCGCCAGTACTGTAGGGGCAGTATGCACACATGGTGCTATTTCCCGGGTCGACAACATAGCCCGGCTCAGAAGAGAGAAAGTCGGCAAGGTATTCTCCACAGGTGCTGTTTTCGGGGAGTGGAATGTAAGTCAGCTCGTTTGACTTGCAGTGAACCTCAACATTTCAGACCACGGGCTCCAGCATTCCTTGGATGAGGTACGTGAAAGGGTCAAGCCAGTAAAGCCAGTATCTCCAAAAAGCCGTAATCTGCGAGTACGGAACGACGACACCACAGAAGTTGATGAGACCTGCGCCGATGATAATTGGGTTGGCCAGCGCTGCAAAGTAGGCATTGGGGCTATAAGCGGCAATAGCCTGTCCCAGTGAAGTGTACAGGAACTCATAGACTAGATGAGCAAAGGTCAGCAAAACAATCAAAAGCAAATGTCGCGACTGGACTGAAGCTTACGGATCATCTGAAGGTAGACCTGTCCAGATATCCTTGCTTCTGTGGGGAAGCCGACCGTAAAATACCAAGTGACAAACGCCAGTGTTCCGCAGACGATCAGTACAGGTGTCTCTGAAAGCAGCTGAGCCGCCACAAAGGCGAACCAATGATAGGTTTTAGACTTCTTCTCGCGAGTCTCGAAGACGTCGCGATTCCGAATGAAGAGCGGCTGCAGCTGGTTGATACACCCAGGGGCGACAAACACAAAATTGAAGACAGCCATGAGACGTAATTGTAGATCAAAGGTACCATCGCCCAACATCCAATACGTGAAGCCACCAAATAATCCGTTAGTGATGTGCAGTCCAATCTTATTCCAGACATAATCGGGGTTGCGCCACAGAGCGACTAATTGTCGGCTTGTGACGAGATAGACTTGGTAAGCGACTGGGGTCGCGAATCCAGCAAGCTGGTTCTCGTCAACTGCCTCGGTCGTAGTAGACTGCTGATTGTCCTTCTCCTCGTCACGGTAGGAGTTGAGTGCATCGAGTTCTGTAATGACCGCTTGTCTTTCCGAGGAATCCAGCCACGTCTGGGGCCAATCGATCTCAGTACCGAAACGACCTTGCACCACATCAACTATGTGTTCTGCAGGGTTCGCGTGCGGCGGACAAGCGGCACCATTTTGGGCAAAGTAATCGATCACCGTGGTCGAGTTCTTGCCAGTCGGTCCGAAGTAGGTCGTCCGTCCTCCACGGGCTAAGAGGAGAAGGACATCAAAAGCATCGAACAGAGTAGCAGATGGCTGGTGAATGGTGCAGATAATGGTCTGTCCAGATGCTGCGAGCCTTCGCATGAAGCGACAGATCTCGTAGGCAGACTGACCGTCCAAGCCGGAAGTCGGTTCGTCGAGGAAAAGGAGCGAGGGCTTCGCGACGAGTTCTGTCGCGAGTGTAAGGCGCTTGCGCTGCTCGATAGAGAGACCCTCGCCAGGTGCTAGGAAAATCGTTGATGATTAGCTCGTGGTTCTGTAGAAGAGTTGCAAAGGACTTGGGATGATCGGTGGTAAACTCACTTCCAACAATTGCGTGTTGCAAAGGCGTCAGCTCAAGCAACTGCATGATGCCCCGAACATATTCCTGCTTCTCCTCATCTGGAATCTTGTGGCTCTGTCGCAGCCTCGCTGAGAACAAAAGACTCTCCCAGACCGTAGCAGTGGGCTCGTGGACATCATTCTGCTCGCAGTAGCCTGTTGTCCGCTGGAAGCTGATGCCTTGAGGCTTGCCGTTAACCATGATGCTGCCTTCGATGGTGCCACTGTCTTTCCTCTGCGCCAAAACGTCCATCAAAGTCGTCTTGCCAGCACCGGAGCTACCCATGAGCGCGACCAGTTGACCGGGTTTGACGTATCCAGAGACTCCGCGAAGGAGTTGCAGGTCCTTTCCTTCGTGACGAACAAAGTAGCTGATGTTCTTGAAGGTGAAAACAGTCTTGCTCAAAGACATGGAAGACACGTCGTGGGAGGCAGCTGACTCTTCCGCCTTTTCCATGTCTGCTTTCGTGGCTAGCTCCTTCTGTTTACTCCGTCGGTCAAACAACACTTTCGAGCCGGAGTCGGAATGCAGGTTGATTTCGAAGCCGACTGCAGTCATTAATGCCAGGAAAATCCAGAGTCCGATTAGAATCCCCGCGTTACGCCAGATGTGTGCTTTGTAGACCGAATACTGGGCGTTCATGTAGGTTTCCCCGTCGATAGCTATCGATCCTGACGTAGATCCCCTGACTGTGCAGCTGCGATACTGACTACTGTCATACGCAGATCCGAATGGGATAAGCTGAGGCTGGACGCAATCTAGAGCAAGATCTCCCATCTCCTTGGCCATGATCGCTTCGAAGGTGTATGTTGCGGGGTTTAGCCACGAAATCCAACGGAACCAGACGGGCATGCTCGGTACAGGTATGAGATATCCTACAGGTGGTCAGAAGATCTCTCTCGGCTGTGATTGAAACAGTTGAACTTACCTGCATAGACCATGAAAACCATTGTCATCCACCCAGTGATTTGGGAGGCCAGCCCGAAATGCCTGCACCAAGCTCCTATCATGCGGAACAAGGAAGCGAAACAAAGCGTACAAAGAATGAGCATAAACCAGTTGGTGAAGAAGTGGCCCGACTCACGCTGGAAGTCAACGATGAAGTAGAAAATCAACTGGAACAAGGAGTACGTTAAGATGACAAGCGGAACATCAGTTGCCGCGCTGGCTAGAGCGTACGCTGCGGGCCGATTGAACGCAAGCCGCTTATGTCTGGAGATGATTCGTCGTCCCATGAAGGATGCGGTGGTCTCAGACATCTTGTTCATGGCGAAAAGTTGAATCGGGAAGAAAAGAGCGCCTGGCCGAGTGAAGATGGACGTGCTGTCGGATGGGAGATCGTAGAACAAACTCCCGGTGACCAGCGCCATGATTAGGGCTGAAGCAATCTGGAGTGCGTTCGACCACCGGTCGCCCCAGATGATTTGAAACTGTCTGTGATTTCACTTAGACTCTGCGTTCAGAACGTGGAAAGGGGCCAATAATACCTTCTAATGCAATTTCCAATCTGGCTCGTGAAAGATACCTGGTAGGGGCTGCCTTGTCGAGACAGAAACGGTAGTGAACGGTTCTTCTCCTCGTTTCGGATTCTTAGGAGGCCCTCTACTTCATCTGACAGAGCCTTTTCTGACACGGTGTTCATCTCTTGTGCCATTCTCTCAAAAAGGGGGCTTGTCTTGTATAGATCTTCGAAGTCTGCTGGGCTTGTCGGGATCTTGTCTACGTATCCGGGGCGTATCTGTCGTTCTGTGGGAACCGAAACTGAGGTGAGGAAATCAGAGATGTTGGCTCCTGGCGTACATTCAAAGCCCATGTCCTCGAAGTACTGCTTGGCTTCGGTTGTGGGACCGTAGTATATCTCCCTTCCCTCAGCAAGCACAAGCACTTTATCGAATAGGTCGTAGATCCCGTTGCCAGCTTGGTAGAGAGTTGTGACGATGGACTTGAGCTCTTCGTCGGCCATCTTACGCAAGACACGCACAAAGTCTAGCGCGTTGCTTGCGTCTAGACCACGAGTCGAATTGTCCCAACATTGAACGGGGGCCTGCGTATGTCATCAGCGGGCGTTCATCAGGGGTATTGCTGCTACCAGGTTCTTACCTGGGTAGCCATGACCTCGGCAATAGAGACTCGCTTTCTCTCGCCGCCGGACACCCCTGTCAAGATTTAGGTGAGGTTGCCTCAAAGTTGCCAAAAGTTTGGACTACTCACCCCGAATGTATTCGTCGCCAACCATCGTATTCTTTGTGTGGCCAATTGACAAAGAGTCTAGAATGGCGTTGGTCTTCTGTGATATGTACTCTTTGTTGTTGGCCGACGACTCTGACCTTGAGCCAGGTAGCTTGTTAGACGTTGCAAAGTCGATCGTTTTTTTCACTTCCAAAGTCGGGAAGTGAAGGTCATCTGGTGAGTCTCGTCATTAGACTCCTGAACCCGGCGACGTCAGAGCGGACCTGGCCCCTTACCTTCAGTGTTCATAACCACTTGATTTCGAAATTGTTGCGCTCCTTTGTGGCCAAGATTGCCATATCTCACATCGCCGCTAACATGATGGAACTCGTTCCGTTGATTAGAGATGACTTTCAGGAGAGAAGTGCAGCCTGATCCTGGACGCCCGAGAACCAGCAACTGGGGAACGTGTTAGTGGAAAGTGGTATTGCAGTTGCACCAATCAAATCACCATCTCCCCCGGCCGTACTTGGCCGGTCACATTATGAAGTATGTGCTACTCAAATCAGCCAAAGTATTCAAATTACTCAAGGACTTCAGTTCCTACCCTTTGAGATGTTTGGCTCTTGGCGAATGGAAACAAATCGGCCAGGACGGACAGGCATGTTGATCCAAAGTCTTCTCCAAGCCCGTGAACCTCAATGCTTACATCCCGGAGGGAGACCGTCAACCCCTGCCGAGGTTGACTTAAGTCTTGCAGACTTTCATCGACATGGACGGTTCGATCGCTGTCGTAGACTGGCGTTGAGGTCATCGTGAATGAAACGATTCGACAGTCCTATTTGGATAGTAGTAAACACAGTTGAGCAGGGTTACAATGCGCATCTTCAGATTAGGTTGAAGTCTATTATGTTCTCTTAATTCTCCTAGCTTGAACATCAATTCCTAAGCAGCCTCCACATCTCGTCAGAGAATGTCAGTATATTGATTCCGGATGTTGTAGTCACTGACTCTGATTCTCAGGATCAGTGGACCCCCTTTTAGTGTCGGCCGCGGGTTTACGGTGTTTCGGATTTACGGAATTACGTCAGGACATCATCTCATCCGCTTTTACCAGACTCATCCTTTTTGACCCATTCATCTTCCGCAACGCGGCAACATAGATATTATTCAAGTCTATTCGGACTTGGGGAATTAAGATCACTTCCGTGTCTGACCCTTCATACCTCTCTTTGAGTCTTTTCCCTCTAGGCCTGACGTTCCGATTGGGAAGCCAAGGGTCGCGTATCTCGGAGTTAGCGACATGCAGTCTAACAGCAAATTCGGAGGGAAGATTCCCAAGGCGTGCGAACCATGTCGCAGGCGCAAGATTAAGTGCTCTGGTCACAAACCCTGTCGACAATGTGAGAACAGGCCATCCGATTGCGTGTATCGGCTCAAACCGCGCGTGAGATTGTCATCGAAGCGGGCCGCGGCGACGGTAACAAATGCCGAGACTGGCCAAGGCGTATCCACCCCGGGCTCTGATCGCTTTCGTCGGGACGAAGCTGCTTCTCAACGTTCAGCAGAAGAACACCAACAACACGTAGCACAGACTGAAGTCTACCACAGCGTTGCCGCAGCTCACCATGCGCCAAAGTCCACCGACAGCTCACAACTCTTCTACGGACCTTCTTCAAACTCTGCTTTCTTGCAGCAGATCCATCGTGGTCTGCTTTCCGGTCAGTATGGCCAGAGCCATATCAGAGATGTCCAGGAGGGAGGGCCGGGGTTGGACATGTTTATGCAGAGGAACATATTCTTTGGCATGCCGCTAAAGATCAACGTTGAGCCTGCTCAGCCAGCAAGCTGCCCAGTATCTCTGTTACAGGCGGAAGAGTTCGTTCTACACTTCAAGACAACTCACTTGTCATCTTTACCGTTCTTCACCCCTTGCGAGCTTGATGACATGGTTCCCACTTTATTCAACTTAACTCTCGACACAACTGTTCAGCCTCAAAGGAAGACAGTGTTCCTCGCGGCT
Organism: Colletotrichum godetiae; assembly: GCF_030913485.1. Classification (NCBI taxonomy): domain Eukaryota; kingdom Fungi; phylum Ascomycota; class Sordariomycetes; order Glomerellales; family Glomerellaceae; genus Colletotrichum; species Colletotrichum godetiae. The sequence continues at coordinate 417,053 of NW_026851249.1, read as the reverse complement.
CTTGCGTTAGGAGCATTGAGCACGTCACAAACTGACGCCGCAGAATCACTCTTCATCCACGCGAAGAAAGAAGCGGCGATATACGAAGATTCGGTAACTTTGCCGATGATACAGTTTTCGATTCTCTTGGCTCACTATCAGCTGAACATGGGTCGACCTAATTCCGCTTACTTACACAGCGGCATCGCAACGCGGAAAGCCTTGTCCATGGGCCTGCATGCAGGGACCACAAGTGCGATTTCGCGAAAAGAAGAAGTTCAGGGAAGATTGGTGACGTTATGGTCTCTTTACTTCCTGGAAATGTGAGTTTTGTTTTGATTGACGATGGACTGCCTTCTTCTTGTGCAATATCCTAACATCGCTGCCCATAGATGGCTTAGCTTGGTGGTTGGACGGCGCAGTTCGATGCAGAAATCGGACTTTGAGTCTTGCCCCTATCCAGACGGACAACCAACGTTGATGGCACTCTGCCAATTCGCCAACATACTTGAAGAAGCTATTGAGTCAATTTACAACAAACGTACCGACTCCCTGCGTCAACTATACGGGAAAGCCGAGAAGCTCTATAGTCATGTCCGGCAATATGGCGAGAAGTGGGGACTGGGCACAGCAGCTTCTGTACAACGTGTAGACGCGTGGAATGCCGAAACTAGTCTTCTTCTACACAATGGTACGACTGACCTTGTACCCAAGTTGTTACTAGAATCAGCTGCTAACTTCCAGGCATGAAGTTTACTTTCACGTAGTTCTTCTCATCTTCCGCCCGTTTCTAATTGCCGAAGCGGCTCTGCAATCAGGGGAAGGGTCTGGCGGGATAGGCGACATATGGCTTCGACAAGCCTGCAGACACGCAACAGATGCTGCACAAGATGCACTGGCTTTCACTTGGAACATGCTGCGCAGTCCTGAGGAATGCAACGTAAGGATCCGGTGGACAATTGCCGCAAGAATACAAGCTAACCTGTGTCCCTCTTAGACACGCCGATACCATGCATTCTTCATCGAGTCTTCCTGCGCTGTTCTACTGTACGACAGCTTGCGCCATCCAGCGAAGCACCCCCACAACCTCGAGTTTATCCAGATGGCGATCTCCTGCCTGCGCTCTCTAGTGGGGGACGACCCTGTGACAAATGCTATACATTCCATCAAGAGAATTGTATGGGCTGTAGAGCAATCCATCAACGCAGCCAAGTCCACAGGCGCATTCTTGGATGTTGCTTCTGCCGACTCGTCGCCATCGTGGACTGACGACCGCTTCCCGACGAACATACAGTTTCCGTCGCTGGAAGAGAATAGGGCGACAACGTCGGATGATTTGATCTTCTTCAGCAACAGAGCTTACCGACCACAGCCTGAACCGATCACGGATTACAGCATGCCAATTCCAGGGGCCGGTTCGGTGGGAAACCCATTCCCTGACTTGAATTTCGACGTTCTCACGACAGATCTGTTCAACTTCTTCCCAGTTGATATGAACTCGGGGCCTCCCGGACATGGGGGAGCATAGTCGGATCTAGTCTAACAAAAGTTTGTTCAAGTCACAGGCATTTGTCTCTAGAGGACAAAGAGCATTGTGCGTATGATTTGGTAGTCCTTTCGATGAATCTCGTATGCTTGTAGGCCCTGTCTCATGGGTATTACATGTGATTCTAGCCTAAATGTCGCTTGAAATCATGTAAATCTCTGGACACCGAGTACTAAGATCCAATTGCGCTTCTCTGCTTATAGCGGCCTTTCATAGCCTGTCTCTTGTGCAGTTCTCTCCGAGATAGGTCCTGAGGCTTCGACAGCTGGACTCATCCGCACCAACATGAGGCTAAGAATGACTGTGATTGTGGCGAGCTGGTTTCACGTCGGCGACATCTGAGAAGGCTGCCTTGAAAGTGACATTCGTCAACGCGGTCTTGCGAGCTCAGCTCATCGAATGCTAGTACTATCTAGCTATCACACTTTTGATGTTTCAAAGGTCGTACAGATGTGCTACCCTGATCCTGGACCGCTCGCATTGGTTGAAAAGGACATGCATCATGTTCGGCCAAGCCGAACTTTTGCTTAGACGCAAGACTGTGATGCTCCAGGGTTTGTGCCCGGGTTTGATGACCTGATGCTTGTTTTTCTGAGCAACTCGGCTTTATCGGGCTATCCATGGATGATCGATTTGGCTACGGCTCTATTTATCGAGGGCCTACTGACTCTCGCCAAGGTCGCCAAGAGTAAAGCGCTTCCGGCTCTCAGCTGGAACCACGCAAAAGTCACGGCGGCCAGTGGTACCGCGATGACCACGGGAGGTGCGAACCTGTGGGACAGCTATGGCGATACCCAGGTCTGGACATTCGACTCCATGTTCAAGATCAGAGGCGATGCAGCTATTTAAGCCCATAAATATGCTGATGCTTTGTGGAGGCAAGTCGATCCTAAGCTAGCCATTACGAACAGGCACTGGCATGGTAGTAGCTACCTCAACAATATTCCTTCCGACGACAACGCATCGTTCCGACATTCTATTAAGCTCTCAGGGCCGACTCCGACAGGGTTGGATAGCTTTCAGGCAGATGCGTTTCCTCTTTTTGGCAACACCAAGCAGTCTGTGAAGAACAACGGGTCGCAAGCAGTCTTGACTACCCGTAACGTGGGCGACCGGCTTCCCGGATCTGGTAAACACCGATATCCTATCCTGGTCCTGAACATCGTCAAGTCAGTGACATTTTAATCATCTCGTGCAAGAACATGAACACATCAAAGCTAATCAGAGCCATGCTACAGAGACATTATTCTGCAATTAGTGTAAATGCAGACCACAAAAGCCTTCAACCCCTCGAATGGCGCAGCACTTGACTTAAGGTGATGAACACCGCCATCAATGTGATGAGCGATCAATCCATCCTCCCGTACATACAGCGGTTCAATCTCAGCCCAGCTGTATGGGCAAGCAAAGCCGCCCGTTTCCACGCCATTGAGAGTGCGACGAGCAATATCACGCTTGCCCAAGAAATCTTTGTGGAACCATTCTTGCGAGGTAATCTAGACGCCGGTGCCATCAAGCAGTGGCTCAAGTCCAAGCTTGGTCTCGACTGGGACGAGTACGTAGTTCCGTACGATGTCACGCAGGCCATATGTGTAAGGGTCTGCTCAACGTTGTCAAGAACCATCCACAAGACAAGAGCCTCGGTATGCACATCTTGCTCGCCACGAAGGATGCTGGAGGAGGCTATGGGGATCCGTACTCGTGGAAAACCTTCCGGGAGATCCTGACTGGCCTCCTTGGCGCACAACAATTGCCGTCTGGTACAACTGCTGCGGAAATTATTCAAGACCGGGTCCATTGCAAGAGAATTATGCACAACGATAATCGTTGGCCAACACAGCAAGATTGTCTATGTGGATAGGGAGTTTATGTATGTGGGAAGCGACAACATTTATCCGTCTTACAATGAGCAGCATGGTGTCTGGATCGATGATAAGAAGAACATTGAGGCATGGTACAGCCAGCACTTCGATACTGCGTGGCAAAACGGAGCGAATATCGTCGACTAGAGAGCGGCAGAGGTTCGTTCTTCTGGTGCCATCCGGCTCATTCATGTGGCCATTTTGACATGGAGCCATAAACTAGGTTCGTCAAGTAACCCTGATGTACGAAAGACAATCCAAAGAGGCTACAGCCAAGTACCTCGACGAAGTTTGATAGACCCACCACACAGTGAATGATCATTCAAGGCAGTGTCGAAGCTCAACGTCGTTTTGGATCAAGAGATTCTTAATCTACATTTGTCTAATTCATTTCCAGACTCTACTGGGGTTGTCTCACGGCAGTTCTTTTACTTCTACTTAACCTGATCCCCAAAAGATTTTGATCAAACATTGATTTTCCCAGCCTTCTTCGCCAACCGCCCTTTCATAACCAATCTCAACACACTTTCTCAAATACATCAAGAAGTCAATCAAGAATGGTACGTTCCAACTACTGTCTCCTTCTCGAACATCCAACCAATAAATTATATTTCCAATTTCCTGACCAACCTCTAGAAACTGTCAGCTATCATTGGAGCCGTCATCGGTCTCGCTGCCACCAGCGTCAACGCCCAATGGTACCCAGCCCGCACCTGGACAAACTGCGCCGCCGCCATCGGCGGAAAGGGCGCCAAAGGCCTCAGAGAGGCTCACGCCTTCTTCAACGAGGCCTGGGGTCAACCTCGCCTCCGAATCCAACACCAGTCGAAGTATGTAGCCGTCTGCAACGGCTATATTTTCGGCATCGCAAACGACGGCCATACGGGCTGGTTCGAGGCATCTGGCGATCGGGACCTTGCGGCTCTTGCAGACCCCGGAACGGCGTCCGAGTGCAAATGGTATTTCAGGGCGCACGATCTCGAGCACTATTACTTCTTTTCGAGAGATGGACTCCATGTTCTGGATACGAGGGCCTATATTCGCCGGTGCCACGAGGTTGAAAAGGCTGTGGGTGGTCAACACCCACACTCCCTTGAAAAGTAATGTCAGCAACCACTCAGGTCGGAAGTCTAGGGAAGCGTAAAATTCCAATACAAAGTAAAATCGCCTAAAATCATACGGTACCAATTACTCAATAATAACCAATTAGTCTTCGTTGTACGCTCATGTTGGGCTTGGATTTGATAGTCTGAGGCTGAGCTTCAATAAGGCACACTCTTCGATAACATCACATACACTTGCCTCTGCCTCCAGCCACGTTTCTCCCCTCCTCTGTCAATTTACTAGCCATCTGATCTTCAATCTTAAGTTACCGAGCGCAACCTTCAGAATTGTGTGGCTTGTCCGTTAGGCGTAGAGATGATCGCCGGCCTAGCCCAATCCGCACCATCGGGACCCAACGTTCAAGACACCTGCAAACGGTATTGAGATCTGAGACCTTTTTCCTCCGCACCAAGCGTGAGACTTGAATCTCATATTTGAATGTGATCCTGTCCATACCTTATCAGAGTCTAGGCATATCGCTTCCCCATCCCAAAGTCTGGTCTCAGCGCGTAATGGTGAAATGTCCACGTCTTGGAAACCTCAGTACCGCCAACCCCCTCCTTGCCAGCAGCAGCGCAAAGATGACTATCTGGGCATGTCTCCCGACATCCTTGGCCTTGTGAGCGGGGTTTCCGTTGCGTTGTTTCTAGCAGCCATGTTCCTTTTCCCGATGTATTACATGGAAAAGCGCGAGCAGTGCGGTCGTAAGACTAAGTGTCAAATAATGGAGCCGCGCTCTAGCGGGCTTGAAGGCAAGTGCAAGTGCAAGTGTCCAAGCATATCATACTTGCTAACTTTAGGACTTTGCAGAGACATGCCGATGGGGGCCCGAATCCCGTAGAGTGGTCGGTCACGCCTGCTCACTCGATTCACAACGCTCATGCCAAACACAGCCAGCGAACCTCTGTGGTAATAACAGAGCAATAGGGTGTAGATGTAATGTATTGAGGAGCAATAATCTTGAGCTACAGAGTACGGCATACTCTCTTCGACGAGAAGATCCAGACGGGTATCAAGCCCGTTGCTCTTCGGATTCCATGTCCTTTGACATCACGATTGGTGCCACAAGAATCACCCATTCTCAGGGTTACCCAAGCACCAAATCAGAATTGGAAGCAGCCGAAACACTAATCAACGGGCTCGCCACCTTGCTGAACCAGAGTCTCAAGTCAAGCACACCTGGCGTGCACGAGGCGTCTCCACCTTCAACCTCTCCATCTCCACCACGGGAGCAGGAACGTGCAACACCTCTCCCGCAACCCTGCGGATGCAGCAGTTCAGGGGACGAGGAATCGACATCCGCACCCTCTGAGGTTGATCAAGATGTAGATGAGCCGTCACCGAAGAGAGACCTTGATGGCGATCACTCGAACATGCCGCCCAGGAAGTTTTCCTGCCCCTTCTACCAACGCGATCCCAGTGGGCGCTTCTGGAAGAAATTCTGTGGAAACTCTGGTTTCTCCAACGTGAACGAAGTCAGGTCAGCATGGTCGATTCCCAGACAATGAATACATGGGCTTACATCCCAGGCAATAGGAAACATATTTATGATCACCATATAATACCCTTCTACTGCTCCCGATGCGCTGCGGTGTTCCCATCTCAGAAAAGCCTTCACGATCACTTGCTGGAACCAATAAGGTGTGAAGTGATCTCACCCGTGCTGACAATGGGATGCACCAGACAGCAGAGAAAGGATATGCGGAAATTGACGCACGGAACGGAAGAGCGGCAGTGGCGAGCCATCTATAGTGTCCTCTTTCCTGATCCTAGCGAAGCTGTGCCGTCTCCGTGTAAGTGCTTTTTGGACCAAACACCTTGCATGTCTGCTGCCAAGCTAATTACCCTTTTCAGACTTTGAATCAGTCCTGTTGAAAGCCGACGGCGATGAAGAAAAAGAGGAAACAAACAATGCGCAGCAACAGCACTTCCGCCTTCAACTCCCCCACGTCCTCGATCGACGCTTCGTCGAAAACCCAACAAATTCGGAATCGGAAACTCCGATAGCGGATCCGACGGCCCGGAACCGGCCGGGAGAGAGCGGGGACAGGGCCACCGTCGACGTCCTACGGGGCGCCCAAACGGAGCTGTACCGGAACTTCCGCCCCATCCGTCAACTAACCATCGACGACTTCTACGACTCCACGCCGCTGTCACCTGGGGCCCCGTCCGGTGATCAGGCAAGCCAAGACCAGCCAGACGACTCGAGAGAGCGGCAACATTCTCACGATAGCTCTGACCTTGGGGTGTTAACTGGGTCTTCGAGGTCTGGGTCTATTCAGTCGAGCGGGTTTGTGTACGCATCTGATGAATTTTCGCTCAGTGAGACAGAGGATCGGGGAACGTTTTTCCAGAGATCTGGGGCGGATCGTAGTTGAGTTGGATGTCAATTTCGTCTTAAGGAAAAAAAACTGTTTTTAGCAGTCATATCGATTCTTTGTAGTACTTGAACAGGAACAGTATGACTGACCTTGTCATTTACCATGATTTCAATTCTTCGGAACCCCAAAAACGTGTGAAGACGTGAGCCGTGTAAGTCGAGAAGGAAGACCTTTGACCACCAGTCGGCACCAGCTGCATTATACCCCGCCCAGCTGCCGACGCTAACCCCACCATCGGCAGAAGACGGCACCGACAGAAGCCGGCCACGGCAACAACGTCAACGAATCCGAACCGTGGCGATTAACCTTTGAGTCTTTCAGTCATACAAATTCCCTCCTTCTTTCAATCGACGACATCCTCTTTTTCCCGACCCCCGAAACGACCCTATCTCGTCGTTTTCCCGCTCTCTACACACGACATCACCGTCTTAGCGATCGATCCGACCGAAACCCCTTCCCCCGCAAACCACATCCACACACCACAATGGAAGACGTCCCCCTCGAGCACGGCTCCCCAGAGCACCTCCTCCCGCCCAGCTGGAAGACAATGGTCACAGCCTGGCTCGCCGAGGACACCCCCTCCTTCGACTACGGCGGCTTCGTCGTCGGCGACGCCCCGCGCACCGCAACCCTCTGGGGCAAATCAGGCGGCATCGTCGCCGGCCGGCCTTTTGTCGACGAAGTCTTTGCGCAGTGCGGCTGCACCATCGAGTGGCACGTCAAAGAGGGGTCCCACGTCGAGCTCCGCGGCTACGGAGATCACAACCCCAAGGGCAAGATGCGCGTCGCGACCGTCTCGGGACCCACGCGCGGGATCCTGCTGGGCGAGCGGGTGGCGCTGAATACGCTGGCGAGATGTTCGGGCGTGGCGAGCATGACGAGGGGTATGTTGGTGAATTTGAGGGCGGCGGGGTATGCTGGTGTGCTGGCGGGTACGCGCAAGACGACGCCCGGGTTCCGGTTGGTGGAGAAGTATGGGATGCTTGTGGGCGGTGCGGACGCGCATAGGCATGATTTGAGTTCGATGATTATGTTGAAGGATAATCATGTTTGGAGCAAGGGGAGCATTACAAATGCAGTGAAGGCGGCTAAGAGCGTGGGTGGGTTTAGTTTGAAGGTTGAGGTTGAAGTGCAGAGCGAGGAGGAGGCGGACGAGGCGATTGCGGCGGGGGCGGACGTTGTCATGCTGGATAACTTTACGGGCGAAGGGGTCAAGGTTGCGGCTAAGAGTTTGAAGGAGAAGTGGGCGGGGAAGAAGCACTTTTTGGTAGAGGTCTCTGGTGGGTTGACGTTGGAGAACGTCGAGAATTACGTGTGTAATGGTGAGTTGTCCCTGGTGGCTTGGCGTTTCTCGACGGACGGCACACTGACTTGCTTACAGATGTTGATGTTGTTTCGACGAGTGCCATTCACCAAGGCGTACCGCACGTGGATTTCTCACTCAAGGTCGAGCACTAGCTGCAATTTGTCTGACGTTGAATTAAATCAAAAACATCGTGATACCTCAGCTCACACTCGCTGGGTCCGTACTATGTGATTCTATATCTACTGTAAACTCAAACCTGTGATTCATCTACTTCTTCCCCTCGAGCAAATCCTTAGCCATAGCCCTCAGCTTGAACTTTTGAATCTTCCCGCTCGGCGTCTTGGGATAATCGTCCACCCAGAACACATGTTTGGGCACAAGATGACTCGACAAATGCTCCCTAACCCAAGCCCTCGCCTCATCCTTCTTAATCACCTTATCTCCTCCCGCAGTACTATCCCCATCATCCCCCCTCCACCCCTTCTTCAAAACCACGAACGCAGCAACACTCTCCCCCAACTTCTCATCCGGCACACCCACCACAGAAACCTCATTCACCCCCTCCATCTGGAACAAACAATTCTCAATCTCGAGGGGGTGAATATTCTCCCCGCCCCGAATAATCAAATCCTTGATCCGCCCTGTTATCTCAACATACCCATCTTCGTCCATCCGCGCCTCGTCCCCGCTGTACATCCACACCCGCCCATCCCCTTCCTCCCTCCTCACCTCAGCTGTTCGCTCCTCGTCGCCCCAATACCCCTTCATAACAAGGTACCCAGCCGCCGCAAGCTCCCCCCTCTCCCCCTTCTTCACAACCCGTCCCCGGTCCGCCGGATCAACAATCTTGACGGCAGTATGCGGCATCGCCCTCCCCACGCTCCCCGTCCTCTTGTCGAACCCGTCATCGGGCGCCGTCATACAGCTTACAGGACTCGTCTCCGTCATCCCATAACAAATCACCAAATCCCGCAGCCCGAGAACCTCATACAACCGCCTCATCAAGCTCTCCGGCACCGAACTCCCTGCCGCGATCCCCTTCCTCAGTCCCCTCGGCATATCCTCCCTCTTCACCACCCCGCCGCCCGCCAACGCTTCCAGCACGGCGACGAACATGGTTGACACACCATATAACCCCGTCGCATCATAGTCAGCCACCATCTTCAACGTAGCAGACGGGTCGAAAGCCGGACTGGGAAACAAAATCCCCGCCCCCGTCGTCGCGGTCGCCATGTACCCCAACACACACCCGAAACAGTGAAACAGCGGCGGCGGCACCACGATCCTATCCCCGGGCACCAGACCCATCCTCTGCGCGATGAGGTGTCCGTTGTTGAGAATCGAAGTGTGCGTCAGCATCGCCGCTTTCGGCTGGGACGTCGTCCCGGACGTAAACTGGATGTTGATCGTATCCTCCGGCTTCAGCGGCGCATCGGGCACAACCGCCCCCGTCGACCCGGACTCAAGCAGGACGTCATACGGCGTCAATGCCCTGAGTCCACCCGCGAACTCCACCTCGGGGTGAAATCCAGCATTATCCAACACCACGACGCTCCTCAAACTCGGCACAACCTCACTCTCCACCACACCTCCCCCCTTGTTCAAATCCGGCACCAGCGTCCTCAGTAACTCGAGGTTACTCCGCCCCCGACACGGCTTATACGGCAAATCCGTAACCTTCCCAATTATCAAACACTCTACCCCCAAATGGCGCAGCGCGGCGCCGACCTGCTTCGCGTTGAACCCCGGGTTCAGGGGCACCAGCACAGCGCCGAGCTTGAAGGCGGCGTAGGTGAGCGCGGCGAACTCTGCACCGTTGCCGAGGGAGACAGCGAGGCGGTCGCCTTTGCGGACACCGAGAGAGCGGAGGCCGTGGGCTAGGGTGTTTGAGAGGGCGTCGAGGGCGGTGTAGGTCAGTATTGTTGTTGTCGCGGCCGGGGAGGCAGATGATGAGGAAGAGGAGTTTGGGGTTGGGCTGCGGGCTGTGACGGCGGGGAGGTCGCCGTGTTGAGAGACGATTTGGGAAAAGTGCTGGGGGATGGTTTGGGTTAGGAGGGGGGGCTGTCGGGTATGTTAGCCTTGTCTTTTTTTGCATGTCTTGCTGCTGGTGAGTAAGTGAGGTTGGTATATGAGCTCCTGGAAGTCATGATCTCTCATGAGCTTCGCTGCATCACACCAACCATTGGCCTCCCTCAACACCCGATCACTAATTCACTCGGGCTGAGGTGAGCCCGGGGCGAGTAGGAATCCATCCTCACCAGCAATCAAAAGTAAAGAGAAATGCAACCCACCTCCTCAGGACCAAGACTGAAACTCAACCCTTCATACCCCGAAGACAACCCCCTCCGGTGGCCAGCAATGTTGACGATAGTGCAGGGTCTCAATCCCGTAGATATCCTCCACGCCGCAGTCCGCGCCACGGAACCCGTCGCCAGACGAACGTACCCAGCAGTCGAAAGCATTCTTTCGTCGTCGTTCTCGTCGAGGTTTACCCGCGCTCAACCTCGGCTCTGTAACCCAAAGGTTAAACCCCAAAAGGTGCTTAAACAAGATCAAAAAACGCAAAAAGATATTTCTCAAATAGATATCTCGCTATGACGATATCATGGCTTTCGTTCCCTCTCCAATTGTTTCGTCGAGCTCTCACCGAGTATTCGTATGCGTCTGTGTAAGGTACAAGGTATCATTCGAAGCAAGGCGGGGAGAGCAAGAAGGTTGGACTCTCGGCCCTCCTCTTCGTTCGGTCCGTCCAGTTCTCCCTTCCCTCCCGCGTCTGGCCGCTTTCCCCCCGTCACACCGAGCCGAGTCCAGCTGCCAATTGCCAATTGGGGGTAAACCAGCCTTGGCAGAGGAAGCTTCCCCGCCCTAACCTCACAGCTAATGCGGAGAACCCGTGCGGGGTTGTACCCGCTATGAACAGGGAACATCTCCCTAAAAAAAAATAATAGAAAAAGGGAGCCGCGGGTGCACGATGTGGGATTAGCCGGGTGTCAACTTAGGATGACGCGCGGTGACAGCCTCGGGTTTCGAGGCCACGCCGTGCCCCCTTTAGTTTCTAGAACTCTAACTCAAGCGTCGGAACTGTCGGCGTGTTAGGGACCTAGATGGTTGTGAATCCATTACTTGGTCATCAGTGGAGATTGAACCAGACCAGATTCCGAGGCAATTGGTGTTGCACTTCCTGCTCATTATGAGTTTGGCATTCCATATTTGTTCCATTTGCTCGAAGACTGCCTTTGGGTATATGTACCACAATACTAATGAGGTTTGCGGCTGTTCTCAACCTTCTGCGGCCTTTTGTCTCGCCGGACGCTCACCTTTGGAGACCAATTTCTGCCCTTCTCCCATCCCATTCCGTGAGGTCCCTTCTCTGCTACTCCACCTGTTTATCAGATCGAGGGATGTGATAACTAGACTCTATGCCAAAAACAAAGCTAGCTCTACGCTTTTCCCGTTTCCCTGGGGTATGCAGTTCGTTTGTATTTCCTCTCGCCGATGCCACAAAAAAAGAAAAAAAAGAAAAAGTCAACAAAAAGACGAAACGCGACTTCTGAAACATGCCCAACCCGTGACTGTGGGTGAGGACGCCGCTGGAGATGCAAATATTAAAAGAGACATGTACCGGAAGAAAAGGTGTGTGTCGTCACTTTCGTACGGCTGGATGGTTGTTGTCTTATTTTGATTTGGAAGAACCATCCTCGTTTTGCTCGCCAATGTGGCGGAGCTCTTCGGGTTTCCAGGTGCCTACATTCACGGGTTAGTTCTAGTATGTGGAAACGGAATGTGCGTCAACTCACCCTCGAAGTCGTGCTTCACAAAGGCCATGGGATCGTCGTAATCCTTGGCGCCCATCTGTTGCACGCCAGGGCTGAAGCTCGTAATGGGAAGCACCACAACATCGCCCACCTTCTTGGACGTCTCCATACCCGTAAAGTTCTGCCAGTCGATAGGTCCCTTGGAGTTTTTCAGGTTGAAGTATCGCGGGTCGTTGAAGTAATCGAAGATGGCGTCGGTCCAGATAGCAGGTCCGGTGAATTCGACAACGTTCTTGTCAGCAATGTTGTCCAGCTCGCCTGCCTTCTTGCGCTTCAGAGCTTCCTCGGTGATGCGAACGACAATTTCGCGCAAGACAGGGTGGCCAGGTTTGGATTGGATTGTCCATTGGCAGAACTGAATACGACGGCTGTACCAGTCCTTCCAGTCAGGGCGATCGGGATCCGCCTCAATGCCAATGACGAGACCGACGCTCTCCCGGGGGATGCGCTCGGGAATCCACTCGAGGGCAGACTTGATAGCGTAGGTATCAATGTCGGAGTAGATGCCGCCGCGCGCAAGCAAGATCAGGTATCGGAAGAAGTCGGCCTTCAGGACGGGCAGAGGAAGAGCGTCGTAAGCCTTGAGGACCTCGGGGACGGACGCGTAAAGGAGGCGCAGCAGGTTGACTACAACCTTATCGGTGATGACCTCGTGCACGAAGCCAGGGTGCTGTTCCGACCAGCTGGCTTCCTGCTCGCGGAAGTTGAATTGTTGCTCGGCAGGTGTCCACTTCCACGTTTGCCAAATGTAGGCCGGGAAGCGCGTTTCGGGATCGTAGGGGTATTGGTATGCCAGCTTATCGTACAACGACATCTTGGACATGTCCATCATGGGCTTTTGCGTCGTGACCTTGGGAGCAGAGGGCTTGATCTCGCCGTCGGAGGAGGCAGGGGTATATGTGGACTTTTTGGAGTCTGTCGTGTCATGGTTGGAGGCAGCGACTGGTGCCTTTACGGCAGGTGTTGTGTCGTGGGAGGAGGAAATTAGGTAAAAGACGATTAAGAGGAACGCGGCGACCGCGACGGCTCTCCGAGGAGTGAGCATTGTGATGTATGTGTAAAAAGAGTGGCGGGTTGAAACGATTTCAATTGGGTGACTATGAAGTCATCGGAAGGCAAAGTTTCGCTTCGCCAATTCGTACAGTCGGGCCGTAGGGGTAGAAAAGAGCGGTGGTTGTAGATAGAGTCGGATGCAACGTGGTTCCTGAAAAAGATGGAGAGGCGCCGGATTAGGGGTTTAAAGAGGAAAAGAGTCGTAGGAAGCTTCGAGGTTCGGACTATGGCGGAGTGATTCCTGCGAAACCAAGAAAGATCATGTCAGTTTGGGACTGATTGAGAGAATGGGGTAAGAGGCAGCAGGTTGAGGCGCAATGCTGAGGATAAGTGACAGCAAGCGGGTAGGGCTGGCAGGTAAATGAAGTCTGGAAAGTCTGGGCTGGAGGAAAAAGGGGAGGAAGCCTGTCAAGGTTTTGGTGGTGAAGGGATGAGCTGGGTAGCGGATAGAGAGGCGTGGAGACCGGGGACGTAATGGCAGACGAGGAACATACCTCTAAGATGGGGCCGTCGATAGTCGGGGAGGAGCTGGATAGAGTTCCGGCGATCGATCTGAGGGTTGCCAAGGATTTGCGAGAACGAGCGGACGGATACGTCAATGTCGAAGCTCTAATGCTAGGTGGATAGCAGTAGGCGTGCGTTGGTTGTTGTGGTTGACTTGTCTGTTCGAGACTTGAAAGGACAAGAACTGGAAGCAATTGGGTGCGGAAGAGCAAGGGGACCTTTTTCCCTTTTTTGTTCTGATTTTTCCCTCTCTCCTTTCCAGGGGTCTCAATTGGGCGACTGACCCTTTTTCTGTCCCTGACCCTGGCAAGATAGAGGTACCCGTAGTCCCGTACTCCGTACTCCGTACCAAGGGGGGGGCGATGGCGGCGAGGGTGAGGGTGAGGGCGGGTGAGATGGAGAAAAAGATGCGAATGCGGCTGTGGCTGCGGCGGTATCCGTAGGCCACAACTTGGATGACGCCGGGATGCTGACTTGCGTGTCCAGGTCCGATAAGATGGGACTCGGGAGGGCGGCAGGCGGCTGTGCAGTACGGATATAGTGCCGTGCTGAAAACGCCAGTCAATGTGTCCTCGAAGTCAATGTATCGAAGGTAAGCGGCCAAGGCTTTGCAAAGATGTAATCAGTCTGAAAGAATGGACCGGCGGATCTCTTGCTTGTGATTGTGGTTGTATGCAGCAAACTGAACGCAGCAACCCTCGAAAGAAGCTCTGTGAGGGCGGAAGGGGAATGAAAACTTGGCATCAGCTGGTTACCTTGGGTTTTAATACATTGGATGCCGAAAGGGAGAATGGCAAAGATAAACTAGCAAACCTTGGAAACTAGGGAAACAGCTGTAGGATGGGTACATGTAAGTAATGAGAGAAAGAAATAGAGAGAAAAGCTACGATGGCGTGGATAGGGAGCTTTTGGGACGATTCGCAATCCGAAGAAGAGTCGATGTGGCATTCATTGTTGGCGTGGTCCCCCCCTTCTCCTGCCTTCCCTGTGTGATTTCCAAGTCGAGGTTCCCTGCACGGTAAGTCCTCCTCTTCCTCCTCTCCTTCCTTCCATAAAGTTTGAACAGTCGTGATTGAATACGTACCTCACCCTGTACGAATGAACTGGAGCCTTAGGTGTGAGTCTGTGAGGTGTGTTGCGTGGATCCCGCATGCGCTGCTGCGCTACTGCGCAGTGTGCTTCCGGCCGGCGACACGATCGCCTTGGTGCGGATGCTACCCAGTAGCGAGGCGACGGAACACCAAGCACATTCTGCCACAGGGGGATGCAACTTGGCAGATAGGTGAGGTACCTATTCGATGTCAATGGTATGGTGAAGGAACTTGGCGCTGACTGGGACGCTTCCGTTGATATCGGATCAACACCGACACCAATGGCCACGCACCACCTCATGCAGTAGACATGCCACTGGATCAGCCAAGAGGCTTGACAGTCAGATAGATCAGGAGGAGACCACTGGCACAGACGAACATCAAGCATTTTCAGCAAAAAAAAAAACCAGCAAGGGTCTTCTGTGCGCAGGTGCTCAGCAACAGACGAGTCTAGACGATGTGCACGTTCTCGAGACTGTAGAACTTGGATCAAGACAATGCGACAGAGGGACGCGCAACGCAGATATCCGAACAAAAAAAAAATGGTTTGCGAGACGATGGTATGGATTGGCGAACGAGCAGAGTGGGATCTGTGCCCGGCAAGAGCTGCCGGGTGGAACAACGGAAGTACGGAAGAGTAAGACTCGACTCAACGTCGAGTCCATCTAGCCGCACGTACAGAGTACGAATACTTCGCAGTGTGTGTGTATCGTCTCGTTGGAGTCTCGTATCGTGTCAAACGCATGTCTACGTAGTAGACTCTAGTCCGGGCTGGGGCTTGTCAGCCCGGGTCTTACTCAGATAAGCCAGCGTCCCCCGAGAGGTGTCCCGTATTCGGCCTTTTTAGCCATGCCTCAACTCCATTGTAATGATGTAAGGACGACGAGGCATTGCGTGTCCTGGCTGGAATCTGGTGTGGTTTCTGAGTTAATTACTCTCTGGAAACAGTGGAAAGATCGGACAGTTTTTGACCCCCAAAGTCTATACATCTGCCCGTCAAAAGTCGACGCGCGGAACCCGTTGGCCTCTGCGGTGTTCGTCTTCTCTCTTTCTCTGGCCCGCGCAATGCAAATGCCAAGTCTGGAAAAAGGGAGAGTCTGCATGACTAAGTTGCGTCTGAGGAATGTATCCCAGATTCCCAGGTACCGCTGGCATCTTCCACGTGTTGTTACCCTCAATCAAGTAGTACGTACCTAAGCATGCATGTGTCTCGATTTCGCTTCGAGGTGCAGACCAGGGATGCAGCAAGCTTTGGGTAATTGGCATGGTGGATTCATGTCCATCTTCATCGGCGAATCCATATTAACAACATCCACCGACATGGAGAAGAAGCGGGCACAGATCAAAGAGAGAAAAATTAAGAATGCCCATCAACGGTCTAGAAGATGAAAATCGAAAAAAGTTGGTACGGAGTGGGCAGAGCGAGCATCATGGAGATCCCCAGGCCATCACGACATCAGATAAATTGGCGCGTTTCAGAAGGGAGCACCCTGGATGGGCCCTTTCCCAAAATAGGAATACGTCTGCAGGTCAGTCGCAGTTTCTGATAGGACGACGGGAAGGCAGGAACGCCAGGGAGCGTCTCCTTCCCAACCCAACATTCGGAACCTCAGGAATGTCGATCACATACCTGCCGTGCTGCCACATACTACCTGCCTGAGTGCCTGACCATAGAGGCACGGATTGAATCTTTAGGAAGGTGCGTTGTCAGATCAGAACCATCAATGGAAGCCTCGCTGTTGTCATCGTACCTTCTCTTGCCAAAGATCGGTCCTGAGAGGAAAGTACGGATAACTAGAAATATGCAGGGGCCATTGACCAGTGATCGGACTTTGGTCCTTCTTCGCCCATGGTCCTCCACCCGCTTCACACCTCCCAACTGCCGTCCACGCTCGTCTCACTGAGCCGCCCAAATGATACGCTTTCCTGGTTACATATCAACCAACCAACCCGAGCTTTCGTCAGCCTCCATTGACGAACGTTGACGGTACTTGGTCTACCCCATCAAGACGCAGCCCACATCACATCAGGCTTCAAGCAAACGTTGCAATCAACATGCCCCATCACAAACGTATCAAGAAATAAGCACAAGCGTCCACGTCAACCTCTGTCCGAACCTCCGTCTCCGTTTCGCCAAGTCTACAGACATGAGACGCTCCCTTACAGAACGCCGCACAAGGACATGAGTGCTCCCGCAGGCCACAGTAAGTGCCTCCAGAAGGGCCTGCAGTCCAGTGGCCAACTGCTAGCCTCTAGGGCAGCATCAGCCCTGTTCGCCCACGTTTGGGGCTGAGCTTCCCTCCACCTCGTCTGAAGTCTCAAAAAGTTGAGAGTTCTAGACAACCTTGATGGCGCCCTCAAGAAGCTCCATGGCTCCCAAGAGTCTCGACAGCTTGGTGTCATGCTGGCCACGCAAGACTCCTCATGGCGTGTCTCCGGGATTCCAACGGACGGTCCATCATTCGGCCTCGGCTTCCTGCGGATAGCCATGACCCGATCTCCATGGCTTCTCCCAGAGCACGCACGGCTTGGTCTCGGCCGCATCTCCGTCGTCGCCTTCAACTTCTGAAGCTCTCCACACGACAGACAAACCACCAATCCGAGTCTTCTCAAGCGAGCAAAACCTGCTGTACCGTCACATCCCGCTCAGCCATCAAACTGTTTGGTTCCTTATTCTTTGACCAGGAGTCCAAAACCCCCCACTACCTTACTCCTCATAGCCTCAGAATTTGCAACAACCCCCGGTGTTCCCGGCCGTGCGGTTACCTTTGTGGATCGAGTCATACCGAGGCGAACGACGGTTGATCAGAATCAGAACTCATCCAGGGGGTGGCTGGCCTGTGCCTATGATGACCTGCCGCGATCCCAAGTTTGTTTGTCGCACTCCGGACGATGATGCACGGTTCCATTGTCGGTTGTCATTTCATCACTGGTCAGCAGCCCGCCAACACGGCGGTCAATGCCTCGGCCGCCTTCATTGAGCGGGAGAGCCATTCACAGAGCTACACCGAATTACATAGCATTTCCCCTCAAACAAACATACTGAAGACGAAACTCGTGATATGGTAACCGGTTGTCATCCATATTGCCTTTGCACGCCAGGCCGGCCTTGTCTGTCCAGATATCCCAGCCGGCCCAGCTTCTTTTCTGCAGATAGTGTTTGCGGGTCCCCATCCTTGCTCGGCTATTTGATTCCGTCTGTCTACTTACTCTATAGGGTGATTGAACCTGTCTCTAATTATCATATCGCCTCTGAGCCATCGTGCGAATTTCGTGGGTCTCGAGTACCGAGGTGGCACTAACACAGCCCCTCTCACTTGATCAAACGGTCATGTCGAAAGTGTTACAGAGTCACCGATATCCGTATTGCTTTGTGCCAGCCTCCACAGAGCGAGTGTAGTCTGTGATACTCGACTGGTACGTGTCTACCGTAGGCCCGACTGCAGGAAGGCTGCATTTCTTCTGCTTCCTAGGAGTCAGTCGGCATTATCATCTTGCTTATTGACCGTCTGAGGTCAGATGTATCGGATGCTGCAGGAAGTAGTTTAATTTTTACCCTACCCAGCGCTTTCCTGTGGATTACACCCCCATGGTGTCTGAAAGGTTAAGGCACGGCTCAGACTTACCAGAGTCTCAGCTTAGCACAGTGATTATCACCTTCGCTCCCAGATTCCATGACACACAGGACGAGTATCCGTACCATCATTTGGTACACTACCATGTTGCACGGCAGTAATGAGTTCGGTTTAAGCCTCCATCTAGTAAACACCTGGTGGATGTCTAGCCAGTCAATTCATCCTCCCGCAAAGAGCAAGACTTCGATAATGGCCGCGACCAATGGAGGGTCTGCACCGCATGGACATGCCGCATATGGCTTTGGGCCACCCGAAGAGAAGACGGGATCTCCAAATCATGGGAGAAAACGACGGGTGATGAGCACTCGACTCGATAGTCGGATGCTTGGTACCCCGCCATCCCACCACCCACCCGTGCCAGCCAGGCCAAGAGGACGGCCTCTACCCCGCCATCGTCACCACGTATCTGTCACTGGATGAATCTCTGACCACGTCAAGGAGACGGTTATCGGGAAACCTGTACTCGTCTCCGAGGTTGTGACCAAGCGACCGAGCTGCGCGTCCATGGTCATCTGTCGAGCTATTAGTCAATGGACCATCTGCACTGTTGGATGAATAGTTCCTATCATCAGACTACTGCAAGATCCCCGCACCGCGTCTTAGCCGCCCGTTGAAAGTCTAGATAAGCCCGACGTCAGCCACTACTACCGAGAAAGTGCTGTTTCCAAAGTTGTCCATTTCACTGTAGCTATACACCTCGCTATCTCGAGTAGATAGCTGGATCCCGCGCACAATGGCCCCTCATCCCTTGACCGCATTATCTGAAGACGAGTTTAAGGCGGCAAGAGACATCATCGCCAACCTCTTTGACAAAGACGTCTCGCTCTTCTTCAGGTGTATCTTTCTTCAAGAGCCAAAGAAGGAGGAGCTCGTGCCGTATCTTCAGGCAGAGCATGCGGGAAAACTCACAGATGAGACATCTCGCCCGCCGCGCCGGGCAAGGGTTCAATACGATGTTATCAGAAGCGGCAAGACGCCCGAGTATACCCAATCCGTGGTAGAACTCAAGACCGGTCGCGAGCTTGATAGAACCGTGGCTGCACCGCACTTCCAGACCAGCTATACTCCGTAAGTCATGTCTGCCGTAGGCTGTGAGAGTGAGAACCACACGGTTAACATACTTCACAGAGATGAGTTTGCAATTTTCCAAGACGCTTGCGTAGCATCTCCAATGTTCAAAGACGCAATGTCCGAGTTCTCTCTCCCAGAGAACTTCACCGTCACAATCGACCCCTGGCCCTACGGCGGCCCGGACGCCGACAAGGAGGACATTGCCCGCCTAATGCAAGGCCTCGTCTTCGCGCGCGACGCCTCCAAGAACAACATCGACTCGAACCACTACGGCTACCCGATCCCCATCATCCCCGTCATGGACGTTACCACCCGCAAGATCCTCCGCATCGACCGTCTCGCCACCGGCGGCGCAGGCGACGGCCTCGCTCCGCACCCGCGCGCCGCGGAGCCAAAGTCCCTCTTCGCCAGCAACGTCTCCTCCGAGTACGTCCCCGAGCTCCTCGAGGTCCCGCAGCGCGAGGACCTGAAGCCCATTAACATCACCCAGCCCGAGGGCGCGTCCTTTACCATCCAACCGGATAACCTCGTCGAGTGGCAAAAGTGGCGGTTCCGCCTCGGCTTCACCCCCCGCGAGGGTGCCGTGCTGCATGATCTCTGCTACGATAACCGCCCCGTGTTGTATCGTTTAAGCTATAGCGAGCTGACGGTGCCTTACGGCGACCCTCGGCCGCCCTATCAACGCAAGCAGGCCTTTGATCTCGGCGATGGAGGCTTCGGCCGCGTGGCGAATAACCTCGAGCTCGGCTGCGACTGTCTCGGCGCGATTCACTACTTTGACGCCCTGATGGCTGATACGGAGGGGAACCCGACAGTGGCGAAGGCCGTGGTCTGTCTCCACGAGCAGGACAACGGGATTGGATGGAAACACACCAACTTCCGCACGAACCGGGCCGTGGTAACGAGGCTGCGGGAGCTCGTTGTGCAGTGCGTCGTCACGCTGGCTAATTACGAGTATGTGTTTGCGTATAAGCTCGACACTGCGGGCGGGATTACGCTCGAGACGCGGGCGACGGGTATTATGAGCGTCGTGGCGGTGGACGAGGGCAAGACAGAGTCTGCGTACGGCGCTGTCGTCGCGCCGGGCGTGCTGGCGCAGAATCATCAGCATATTTTTGCTGTAAGGATTGATCCTGCCGTGGACTCGTATGCCGAGGGAGATACACGTGTTGTTGTAGAGGAGAGCGTGCCTGTGCCGTTGAACAAGGAGACGAATCCGTACGGGAACTATTATGAGATTCAGAAAAGGATTATCGAGAGGGCTAGTTGGCTTGACGCAGAGCCCAAACTCAACAGGGTCATCAAGTTTGAGAATCGAACCAAGAAGAATGCCATGTCGGGCCGGAACGTCGGGTTCAAGCTCACGCCGTCTGCGTCGCAGTTGTTGCTGGCGGACGAGACGAGCCAGGTGTCGAAGCGGGCCAAGTATGCGAGGCATCATGTCTGGGTTACAGGACATCGTGATGACGAGCTGTGGGCGGCTGGGGAGTATACGAACCAGAGTCGGGAGGAGGTTGGTGGGGTGTGGGATATGGTTCAGCGGGGGGATTGGTTTGGTGATGAGCGGGAGGTGAATAGGGATGGTGGGAGGGGTGGTGAGGGTAGGAAGAGTAGTCCTGTTGTTTGGAGTGTGTTTGGGTTGACGCACAATCCTAGGGTGGAGGATTGGCCTGTGATGTGAGTTGTTTTCCGAGTTGATCCCGTCCTTCTTCCCTTGGTTGGACCTCCATCACTTTCTTTCGTCCACGATTTCATGGCAAGACTACTGGCTAACTTATACGTTCACCAACAGGCCCGTTGAAATCCATCACCTCACTATCCGGCCAGCAGACTTCTTCACTTCGAACCCGGCGCTCGATATGCCCACCAACAAGAACAAGACTAGTGTCATTGTTCCGTGTTGCGGCGCACAGGAGACGACCGGGGTGAATGGGGGGAGCGGAGTGAACGGGGAACAGACGGTGCAAAACGCTGCCCTGACGCATCTTCAGGGGCCTGGCCC
Organism: Colletotrichum godetiae; assembly: GCF_030913485.1. Classification (NCBI taxonomy): domain Eukaryota; kingdom Fungi; phylum Ascomycota; class Sordariomycetes; order Glomerellales; family Glomerellaceae; genus Colletotrichum; species Colletotrichum godetiae. The sequence continues at coordinate 395,704 of NW_026851249.1, read as the reverse complement.
GGATGTTTCTGCTGAGGAGGCCGGGGCGCATACGGAGAGGAGGGAGTAAGTTGGCTGGTTGCTTGGGTTGAGTTCGGAGGCGAGCTCCTCATCAAGTAGGATATGCCCTTGGCTGACATAATACTGCTCTCATCGTATAAGTCGAGGACTGGGTATCGACTTTGTCTAATATTTTCATTCCTTGCATCACGAAGACCTGGAACTGCAAGTATTCGAGGGAATACTTTATTGATCTCTAATAACATCGAATTATTTGACTCAGTTGATGTATTTTTCGGTGTTGCCAATGGCATAACGTGCTCGATTCTGTACGCAAGTGATCATCTTAACGACTTAAGATCAGAATGAAGAACAGGACACTGTGGCTGAGCTTCACATAATCCATCTCTTAGTGACTCTGCTAAGTCTACTATTCAATATGCGGTCATAATCCGATGAGGCTCAGTTCATATGGAATGGGGCCGCAAGTTGAGCATATGTTGAGCCGGTGGGATGACTCAACGACATCCGGTCAGGTCACAGGTATTTTCGAAGAATGCCAAGAGGAATTCTCCATATCACTGAGCACACGACATTCGGAGGCTGAATAGTTCCTCTGATAAGAGTGTCACCATACTACTACGCTACGTTCTCTTTGCTTGAATTTAGAATGTCGTCTCCAGGGAAAACGCAGCATCTTCACTTCCATGTAAGGTAGTCAGGTGCTAACCAATATTCAACATCCTCTGGTTCAGACTACAAGATTCAGATCAGGGTATCAAGTATCCGCAGCGGCTACCATATTCTACTTATATAATCTTGGTAGAAATTCCATGCTTGTAGTCACATATTAGTCTCTTTGCGCTTTACCTGCCCGGTTCTGGAGACGTCCCGAAATGGCGGGCCGGCTGTTGAACATTGCCATTATCATTCGGTCTTACCAAAGCTCACGTCTTGTACCATTCACCGCTTCAACATGGTTTCTCGCTTCTGAACAAGCAATCAGTTGTAAAGTCGTCAACCGAAGATTAGAATGAGCTTTGACGTACGGATACGTTTAGTATCTATGCTGTGTGATGGAAACTTAATATGGCGCTCGGTCCTATGGGATTATCACGCAGTGAAAAACATTCTGTCATATGGACTTAAAGTTGATATAAGCCATCAGCCTACTCGTCATTCAAGATGAAACGATTTCCTCTTAGAACAAGGTAGTAGACATCGAAGCTCGAGTATCATTCATTTCGAGATCTATGTAATCTGAACTAATTGGACGTCTGACTTGCGAAGTAACGGCAGGCGATCGGATCGAGCCGAATTCACTTGACTGACATGACTCTTTTCGCTCCTCAACTTTGTGGATCATCCTTGTGACATGTCAAAAAGCGAGCTGTAGGATCGACAACAGCAATAATGTCTTTCATTTGGACTAGGTTCAGGAGGTTCGGTGTAAGTGGGGAACCGTTATAGGATGCGGGAAATGTTCGTGATCGTGACTCGCGACTGGGAAGGTATACCGTTTGGTAATACGGCGGTGACATGTATTCCCAACCGAGATGCATACCCAACCTGCGCATCGGACAAGCCGATGATGGATAATGAGAGCGCCCGTTTGGATTGAAAGCAATATGGCTATGGGAATGGAAACAAGGGCATTGTTATGGGGTTTGATATCGGTTATCGAGGAAAATATTCTGTAGACTTTCAACAGACGGGGAAAATCACGCCTCACCCGTCTTCCCAGCAGTATAAAGACATCGCATAGTCCTTACCAAACTTCAAAAGCTATCTTATCACTATCACAGCAACCCTCAAACCACATCTTCAGCTCTTTCAAGCAGACCAACCTATCCAAAATGTTCTCCTTCAAAGCCATCATCGCCCTCATGTTCGTCTTCCTCTCCTATATCTCGTCACACTATCACTAACAAAAAACCAACCTAGGGGCCTCGCCGCACTCGTCAACGGCGCACCCACTGATAACACCCTCATCAAGCGCCTAGACGACATCAAGAACTGCTACTGCGGCAGGGACACCGGGTCCGCGCTCGTCAGCGACCCGGCCTCCACCAAGAACGCTTGCCCTGATTACGGCACAGTCGGTACGTACACACAAGACATATTCACTCCTCAAGCTTTCCCTGAGCTCGCCCGGGAATTGGCGCATGAATCAAAGTTGAAGATACTGATCATGGGACTGTATTTCCTTTTTGTGTGTAGGCGGACCGTACCCTACCAAGTGCCAGATCATGATTGACATCAACGAGCCTTTGTTCGTTGCCAAGTGCAAGGCTCTCGGTCAGCCTACTGGATGGTGCGAGAAATAATCGGGATGGCGAAAGGGGGAAAAGGGAGGAGAATGGTGGTTGGAATTTGCTGATGTTGCTGCTCATGTAAACGATCAACGTCTTGCTGTTCTGCGCCTAGACGGTGTGCGCGTATATTAAAAGTAGTCAACTTGAAAGAGCTTCATATCGGACTCAACATGCAAGACTCATAAAGAATCAAGCTCAGTTTAACCAGGAGTCCCTTCTCTGATTTGCCAGAGTACCCAAGTGGTGGCTCAACCCCGACAACTCAAGCACAAATGAGAAGATAGGTTAGAAACGCTCGTTTGCGTGGTGCTAATGGATTGGCACATGGGAGAAGTCCCGCCTGAGGGAACCCAGCTTTTGAGACACTCGACTCTATCGTCGCCACATTCGACATACCCTTCTTGAACCCAAGGTAACACCAAACGCATAGCATTGTCATAATCGGGGTATCTATTCTACAGCGACTGACTGACTGATTGCTGACCTGACTGAATCTCGCCTAACCGCCGCCACTGTCTCGTCTCGTCTGCGCAACCTTGCCCTTTCCCTCCAACATACACCGACTGAGGGCAAGATACACACTCTCGTTAGTCGCTTTCCTTCGTGGCCAATGTCCATCAGACATAGTCAACTCCCTCTTTCAAATTCGACAACCCTCCACTGAAAAGACCAATTGGGTATAATTTAACCGCTTGGCCAAGTTCGAAATCAACTTCGGCCCCGGGTATGCCCGTCGTCCCCCACTGTCGCTCGACATCAACACACTCACGAGCCGCCGCGGGGGCTGCCATTGGCAGGTTGTTTGCGATTCATCAAACCGCTGAAGAAAGCCTGGAGCTTGTCGTTATCCATCTCATCAGGATTCTCCTCGGCGGTGTCAGCCGGTGGCGTGGTGGGATCCTGTATAGCACTGTATGCCTGCCGGTCCTGCATTTCGTGTTAGTCCCTCTTGTCGTTCCCAAAACGACACTCGTGGGTAACTCACCTTAAGCCGCTGCACCATGTCGTCGGCATCCACCTGAATGCCTCCCATGTTAAACTGCACAGGCCCAATGTGCTGGCTGACCTTGCCGTCGTCGGCGCCGTGCCGCAGGGCACTGGAATCCAACTCATCGGTCCGCTGTCCCGTTCTCGACTTTGAGGCGTCTGCCTTCTTGTCATCGTTGCTCCGGCTGCGGTGCGTGTCCAGAGTTTGTAGACTAGAACCGAGGAACTCTTGTGTATCAGTTGATGACATCTCCAGCTGCGACAGGTCACCATCCCGGCCTGCGAATGAGACGGCGCTGCCGGCCTGGCTGAGATCACGGATCCAGTCTTCAAACGGCGCCACTGCTGAGGACGAAACTTCGCCGTTGTAGTCTCCGTCCGCCTTGGCCTTGGCCAAAATGCTCAGGCCATCCGTCGTCATCGCGGGCGAGGGGAAAGTGGACTGCAGATCATGCGACCAGCCCTGACTGGTGTCCTCAACATTGAACCCGTCCCTCAGCACGCGAATCTTGCCCCAAGAGTCCCAGTTTGGCGGAACCAGGATCTTATCTCTGTCAATCGTGTTGTGCTTCAACGGTTGTCGTTTTAGTAGGGAGGTGATGCCTAGACTCGAGTGCACTAGACTCGGTAATGATGAAGGGACGTTTGGTGTGGTATAAATGAGCGATGCGCCGTCTGGGACAATAGTGTTAACATAACCTTCGGGCCCGGGGAAAGCGTAAACGTACGTCTCAGCAGCACTGTCCTGAGATACTGCAGAACCTGGTCAAAGTCACCCTCCTTCCACCCTTGCGTCTTCTCAAGACCCTCCATCTTCTCCGCCTGCGAGTTCGTTAGCATCCACACGATCAACCTTTCGGCGTGGCACTTTATCTCACGTTCTGGCAGACCACGCAGAGCGGCAGACCTATGCCCTCTTCCCATTCACCGGGTCCAAGAGGCAATGCGACATCGCCTTCGCTGGCGATCGCTCCCGTGCCGTCGAGGTTTGTCGTGCCACCTCCCCTGCCCCTATCCCGCCAACCGACCATCACCTCCTCCATCGTCGCCTGGCACTCGTTGCCCGAGCTCTCGAGGATGCTGCGCATGAATAAGATCCATTCCCTAAGTTGGCGCATCCACAAGTGTGGTGTAGACCAGTCAAGGAGCACGACCATTAGGGTATTCGGTATCGTCTCGGGTTTAATTAGGGGTTGAATAAGTTTCGGGAATGATTCTGAAGGGTTCGAAAGCATGTAGAGGGAGATCCGCGCAAGTATGTCTGGAGACCGAGTCAGCATAAGGAAAAGAAGCCAAGTCGAGCTGCCAACAAACCTTCTTGGTCGGCATCCAGGACGTCGTAGTAGGTATACCCAAGAGCGAAGCTGTTTGCGATGGGGGGCGTCTTTGAGCTGTTGCGATCGAGGCTTCGTTTCTCGCTGCTGTGCGACAGGGACTCAACAAACTCCTTCTGTGAATCTGGCGAACCCCCAAGGACGATCATGTTCTTCTCCGGTAGCCGTTTGCTGCTGGCTACGTTGTCGAGCATGGAGCTCCAGAGGTCCTTTTTCTCTCCATTGCGGCCGTCTGACCCCGCGGAAGCCGAGGTGTACGTCGACACCCGATTTGCGCTTGCCGTCATGTTTGTGTTTGTCGCTGAGGAGCACGCATGAGGGGAGTGGTGGAAATCGTGGGTCTCTCGGGACGTGGTGTTTTGGCCCAGGAACTTGAGTCGGTGGGTTAACAGTGGACAGCTTTATGCGTATGCAAATAGACGCGTCGAGTCGCGGTGTAGGTTAGGTCGACAAGTACGCTGGATTATGGGAGTTTGGTTTGGCGGTAAGTCTAGAAAATACAGGAAAGTAGACTCCTCGGACTGAAGCAAAGATGGCGTTTCTAGGAGCTGGGAGTCCTGACTTGAATGGCCGGCCGCATTTCCCACAAAGCTATTGGCACTTCACCAGCGCTTTCTCATGCCCCTTCCTCAAAGTGTCGGGGGATTTGAGCTCCGGACCGGCTGTTTTCCCGACGGGAGCTAAATTGCAAAGGTGCAGTGACATTGCACAGTGAGCTGCGCTAGCGAAGTGTCATTTTAGGGGTTGTCTCGGGGGCTGGGGCGCATATTGGGGGAGATGACGCACTGACAGTGCTACACGGCTACCCGAAGCATCGGCGTTTTTTTTTCTTTTGGAGCCGACAAGCTCCAAGAAACCTACCTAAGCTTAGGTCGCTGTTTCTTTCAGCCTGGAAGAGTTGAAGCTTGAGTACACCAGTCGTCTACCACGAAATTGACGATTGTCGAAAGCCTCAGAGGACCTTGGATTTCTCGTCGCAACCATGAACAAAATACGCGCCATCCAGGAGCTCAACAAGAAGGAGATTGAACATGGAATGTAAGTTACACCATCATGTCTTCCATGCATAGTGAGGACCATGCGCTGACACACAACAGCTCCCCCGAAGGCTCCTGGCACGTCGACTACCGCGATACGGCGTACATCTACTTTGGCGGTCTCCCCTACGAAATGTCCGAAGGCGATGTCATCACCATCTTCTCCCAGTTCGGCGAACCCGTCTGGCTCAAGCTCGCCCGTGACAAGGAGACGGGCAAGTCAAAGGGCTTCGGCTGGCTCAAGTACGAGGACCAGCGCAGTACTGACTTAGCTGTCGACAATCTCGGCGGCGCGACGATCGGTGGCAGCCGCATGATTAGCGTAGACCACGCGCGCTACAAGTTCCGCGACGACGAGGACCCGGACGAGGGTAAAGTGGACTGGGCGACTGTTGTAAAGCAGGAAGGGGGCGACAAGACGGACGAGGGGTCCGATGAAGATGAGGAGGAGGAGCAGCGGCCGATGCTGCCTGAAGAGAGGGAGCTTGCGCTGTTGATTCGGGACCACGACGAGGACGACCCCATGAAGGCTTTCTTGATTGAGGAAAAGAAGGAGGAGATCAAGGAGGCGCTGCGGCGGCGGGATGATAAGTCTGAGAGGCGGAAGAAGCACAAGCATCGTCATCGGTCACACAGGTCGCGCAGGCATGATAGCGATGAGGAGATGAGGGATGCGGATCGCGACGAGGATAGGCATCGCAGCCGGAGGTCTCGTCGCGCTGAAACGCCTGATGACAGAGGTCGCAGAGACGACGAGGGGAATTCACGCCGCCACGGACATCGAGGCGAGGACCGGGATAGAGGATCAAAAAGGGATGAAGGGGGTCGGAGAGAGAGGGATCGATCGAGAGACAGACGAGATCGAGATCGGGACCGTGATCGAGGCGAGGACGGCGAGAGGAGGAAAGAGCGCCGGCATCGTGATCGCGATGGTTCGGAAGAGCGCCAGCATAGAAGGCTTAGAGATCGTGATGATGAGCGAAGGCACACACGGCGGAGTAGAACCAGAAGCAAGTCGCCTTAGTCTCGAAGATGATATGAATACTTAATACCAAACTAAGCGATGCTATCGCTGATACCCCTGAATGCCCTGCTTGTCCGATGCCAACGCCGAACGTAATATACACTGTGCCGTAAACCAAATAGCCAGCATGGCTTGTAGGAGCCAGCCTGAGAAACATCACGTCATGAAGCACTACCCCAGTATCGCTTCCAGCCTTCTCGCACGACATATCGGCGTCCGTCCTCTCCCTTGGATATCACAAACTTCTCCCATCTAGCGTCGTGTCCAGCGCCAATAATGACCAGACTGTCCTCGGTGATCCATCCGATCACGCCCTTCTGCGGTCTCGTTGTCCCCAGTGTCGTCTGTTCTGACATGGGCAGGCCGCCGATGAGGGGATCGTCGCCTGCTTCGAATGGTGCAGATGCGAAGGAGTATACGTCCGAGAACATCCGCGGCATCAAGGGAATCTTGCCTAGGAATCCCCAGCGGCCCTTGCCATCGTCGGCCGGTCTGCCTGCAAGGATGCCGGATCCCGCCATCTGCGACGCCGACGGGCTGGTTGGTGCCGTTATGGGCTTCTTGGGGTGCGGGACGTCGAATACGTGCAGCGTCGACTTGTCTGATGTGCAGGCTAGTTTGGTGCCCTCGGGGCTGAAGCCGAGAGAGAAGATCGTGGCAGGATCAACGCCCCGCCGCAACTCGGCAAGCCGGGCACAATTGCTTGTGGCGAAGACTCTGATCAGAGTGCCCATCTCGCTTGCCGTGGCCAAAAGCTCGCCGTCTGGGCTTACTTGAATGGCCCGGAGGGCAGATGAGTGAGCGGGGATGATGCTGACGTTGCCGGTTCCGATGTCGACGAGCTGGATCTGCCCGACGGTTCTACCCGGGAATGCAATCGTTTTGTCTGACATAGTAACAAGTCCAAGGGGGTTGTTCGTGGTTTCGTACACTGACAGTAGGTCGGGAGGCTTCGCAAACGAGTATACGCGAACGCTGTTTTGGAGCGCAACGACAATACGGTTTCGACCGATCCGGACGCCCCGTACTGGTGTGAGAGAGGCGATCTCTATGGCCACTCTACCCTTCATGTCGTCCCAGATAATGGTCTGCGGCGTGGATAAGTCTGCGATCCTGAAGAGGGCTGAATGTTCACCTCATACCTTGGTGCTACTGAACTTGGGTTGTCTACCGCCACCGACGAGCGCCAGATAGTTTGTCGTCCCCATCATCTCGACCAGACCGATGCCGGCATTGAAGTCTATACTATGGTTAGCCACATTTTTGTGAAAGGTTACAGGGGGGAAGCGCAGACCTCTGGATGCCTTGAGAAGGCAAGACTTGGTGTGGAAGACTACCGGATGTTAGGGACCATGAATAGCTCCAGTGTTCACATCTCAGCTGCTACAACAACTTACTGCATATCCCTGAGTTGAGACCAACCGAAAAGCAGCTAGCATCACTATTGAACGATACAGAAAGCACCACTGTCGAGGGCGCCGTCTCTATAGGTGGACGAGTATTCATTGTGTGATATTGTGCCTGTAAGTCGCTGTCGCGGATAGGTGACGGCTTGGCCTGTGTGACGGTGAGGGGCTCGGTAATAAGGGATGAGCGCTGTGAATGCAAGGCCGGCAGGCCAGGCCAATATTCTGTTGTTCTTGGAATTCTTCGTTATGATATCATCCTTGACAAGTGCATCTCTCGAAAAGAGAGGTGTTCCGCTGGCGATATTGACGATGATGTTGACGGGCGACAACGGGTTGAAGCGCCTATTAACAACGGCAGTGAGTTGGGCGGGTCGAGGTCAGCTAAATTGCCGAGTCAGGAAGCTGGGGCAAGGCAAGTAAGTTGGCAGGGGAGATTGGCAAGTGTATGCAGTTGACAAACAGCCCCCAGCGATGATTCAAGAGAATCAAAGGCGATCGGTTTGCGGATATCAAAAGGGACGATGCTCAGAAACAGGACCTCGTGGACAGTGTCTCAGCAGACGGGAATTGAAGTCAGCCTGGAGACGTCCTCAAAGTAGGGAAAGGTACGTATCGTATCGTCCCGTCTCATGCGGCGCATCAACCAACCTGCCTGTCCTTGAATGCTCGGGTGGGAGTCGAGTGCGTGCCCGGGTACAAAGGTACCTAGTGGTATTAGGTAAGCAGGCAGGTAACGAAATGAGTGGTTGCTCATGCACCTGAGTTTCTGTTCCTGTTGCTACGATTATCGCTAGTACCAATAATATACTACGAAATCTTTACACTCTCTGTATCCCTTTAATCATGCATTCTCGGAAGTTTAGAGAGAGAATATTCCAAAAGGTAGATGCGATAGGAAAGGGGTTACTTTTGTGTTGGCTGGCATACTATCTTGTCACCCACTTGGTAAGGCAGGCATAGTGGTGAGACGATAGGAACTTGAGATGAAATGAGGGCCAGTGTGAATGAGGCACCTGCCACGTCTGCCCAGCTGGTGACCACCTGGCCTAAGGTAAGGCGCTCCCCCAGGAACGCGAAACATGTTTGGTCCCTTGGACACACGGTGCAAAACGCGCCAACATCCAACGTGCGTGCCGCAATTGCTGCAGCCAGGCGGGAAAGCTTCAGCACTGACCATGTGCCGGTCTCGTGACCTGTCATCCTCACTCTCTTCCAAAATTGCCCGAGGATACCCCGCTATTGGTGCCTTTCCTCTATGGGCTTAGCGCTAATCTTGGAGGAAAGGAGCGTGGGCCGGGGAGTTGCTGCCCCCTGAATTGGGCGTGCAGGAGGAAGCAATCAATTGGTTGGGGGGCACTTGGGGTCGTCCTGCCGCAACATTTTGTGTGAAATTGCATTTTCCAACACCTGTCGGTCAAGACCCTCCCGTCCCCTTTAGCACCTGCACCTCCCGTCCGACCCCCAGGTCCCAATCCAGAACAACGACATTTGGGATCCAGCAGTCCTTTTGCTCCGTTCATCTACGACACGACACGACGCTCGCTGTCCCTTGAAACGATATCGTCGCCAGTCTCTTCTCGTCAAGTCGTTGAATCCCTCAACGACTCCTTTACCGACCCTCATCTAGATTAAGCGTTACTTTCAACAACCGTCGTATGTTTGCCCGCCTCTCTCAGTCTCCCCCCTACTACACCAATCCGGCCCCCATTCACCAATTCCTCCCCCGACTCCACGAAGCCATCATGGCCCCAATGCATCTACACCCCCCGAGAAACCGCGTTGCTGACCACACTCTATACTACAGAAGATGATGCGCAGAAAGAAGAACGTGAAGAAGGGAATCCAGTTCTGTTTGATGGTCTGCGGAGCATCAGGCACTGGTACGTCTTCCCCTACATGGCCAAATGGCCAACCTCGTGCTCACTCAAATACGACCGAGTTCTGTCAACTGACCTTCGACCTTACAGGAAGAACCACCTTCGTCAACACTCTCTGCGGAAAGAGCGTGCTCGGCCACAAGGAGTCGGACGACCCCAATGGCGCCTCTGTTGAGGACGGTGTCAAGATTAAGCCTATCACTGTCGGTGCGTGACTATTGTGTCAAGCCTTTGAGCATCGCATCAGCAAACTGACCGCCCCATAGAGTTGGAGTTGGACGAGGAGGGCACCCGAATCTCCCTGACCATTGTCGATACCCCCGGCTTCGGTGACCAGATTGACAATGAGGCCAGGTATGGCGCCACGCCAGCGTTTTGATAATATTGTGGTTGCTAACGTGTACACAGCTTTTCTGAGATCGTCGGCTACCTCGAGAGACAATACGATGACATTCTTGCCGAGGAGTCTCGTATCAAGCGTAACCCTCGTTTCAGAGACAACCGTGTGCACGCCATGCTTTACTTCATCACACCCACCGGACACGGGTAAGCCCATTGTCTCTTGGCCTTTGTTGACCGCCACTAATTCAGTCAACAGCCTTCGCGAGTTGGATATCGAGCTCATGAAGCGCCTTGCTCCCCGTGTCAACGTCATTCCCGTTATTGGCCGTGCCGACTCCCTGACCCCTGCTGAGCTCGCCGAGTCGAAGAAGCTTGTGATGGAAGACATTGAGCACTACCGCATCCCTGTCTACAACTTCCCTTACGACATCGAGGAAGACGACGAGGACACTGTCGAGGAGAACGCCGAGCTGAGAGGTCTGATGCCATTCGCGATCGTCGGATCCGAGGAGATTGTTGAGATTGGCGGTCGCACCGTCCGCGCCCGCCAGTACCCCTGGGGTGTCGTCGAGGTTGACAACCCGCGCCACTCCGACTTCCTCGCCATCCGTTCTGCGCTTCTCCACAGCCACTTGGCTGACCTGAAGGAGATCACCCACGACTTCTTGTACGAGAACTACCGTACCGAGAAGCTCAGCAAGTCCGTTGAGGGTGGTGCTGGAGTGTATGTCTCGCAAACCCCTATTTACCCATGACGTTGCAATGCTGACCATGTTTTAGCGACTCGTCCATGAACCCCGAGGACCTCGCCTCGCAATCTGTGCGCCTCAAGGAGGAACAGCTCCGACGAGAGGAGGAGAAGCTCCGCGAGATCGAGATCAAGGTCCAGCGCGAGATCAACGAGAAGAGGCAAGAACTCTTGGCCCGCGAGTCCCAACTTCGCGAGATCGAGGCCCGTATGCAGAGGGAACAGTCTGCAGCAGCCGGCGGCCCCGCCGAGGCCAACGGCGACCACGAAGCCAACTAATTCAACAATTATGGCCCCTGCTTATGGTTACCCCAAACTGCGACGTTGGTCTTTTTCTATACTGGCGTTGGTTTCCGTGCTGTGTTGAAAGAGAAAGAACAATATTCCCCTATGCGAGTTCGTTTCTCTTGACACGAAGATAAAAACCCCAAAAAGGTCTACTACGAATGCGACGACTGGGAAGAGGCTACCGGCTCGGTAGATGTGTGGGAAGAAGCGGTGTACGTTCTCGGGGCGGAGGTTCAAAGGCTTCTGGGTCGAGGCCGAGGGGATCATAGAGGACACGGGGGACCTGTGGGCCACAAGCTACTCGTCAATCTGTTTCCATCATCCCTATCACGCCGCCAGCCCGCATTCTTCCGGCTGTACCTTTGTAGCCCTTTACTAACGCCCTCATTTTCTTTTTCTATTAGTCGACTTCTAATGCAGATATCACATTACTTTACCGCTTCACCAAATTCAAGTTTTGTTCCCCGCGTGATATCTCATTGATGCACTGTCCGTTTTGTGATCCAATTTGTATTATATCAATTGACTACGAAGGAGGCATGTCAAGAACACGTGGAAGAAGCACACTCTTTCTCGATCTTCCGCCTGCGCACCAAAAACTGATGGCATCCGTACTGCACAACGAAGACCAATAAGACAGCCTATTTTCTCCTCAAAAGCAACCGGTCTGAAGCCAAAACTGCCTGACGACGAATTCCAAGTTACGCTACTAATAGAACATCGGGGTATTGTGTGTGTGTTACGACCAGCTTTTAGTTGTTTTGCTGGCTGTTCAGGATGCGCAGAATCGCCAAGAACAGGTTGATAATGTCGAGGTACAAGCTGATGGCGGCGGCAATCTCCTCCTCGACGTGGTGGTGGCGCATAATTAGCTGCGTGTCGACGAGGATGTAGGCGCTAAAGATGAGGGCTGCGATGCCGCCGTAGACGAGCTCGCCGGTGGAACTGTAGGGAAAGAACATGTACATGAAGCCGAAGAGGACGAGACCCCAGAGGGCGCCGCCGAGGTAGGGCATCCAGGAGGTGAAGTCGTACTTTGTCTGGCAGGCGAAGGCGGTGAGGAAGATGAAGATGCCTGCTGTGAGGAAGACTGCGTTGAGGACGATGCCGGCCTTGTAGAAGGAGACGATGACGGAGATTGTGTAGGCTTCCATGAGGGTGAAGCCCGAGAGAAAGAGGAGGTTTGTCGGGTAGGATTTGCGTTTCCAGAAGGTAAGGAGCATCATGATGATGGAGCCGAAGAGCTGTGTCTCACATGGTTAGTCTTTGTCCATCTTTCACAGGAGACGCGTGGAAAGGGGGACGACGAAGAGGGAAGCGTACGGATGCGAAGACGAGGCCTGGGTGGGCCTGGATCCAGGTCTTGTAGCCATCGCTGAAGAAGCTGAGGGCGGAGACGGCGCCGGTGGCGATGAGTTGAACTGTGAGAATGGCGTAGACCTTGCGGATGAATTGGTTTCTGATATCGGTCGTGGCCTCTGCTACTGAGCCGCCGAACTGTGGGTTTGATGTGTTAGTTGAAGATGGTTCACAATGGGTACAGAGGCCACGGGATAGCCGGAGCTGGAGAGCCTTGCTTGGAGGGAGAGCTGCGCTATGCTGTGCTTACCTTGAAGTCATCGGGGAGGTCGTCGTCCTGGCTGCTACGAGGCGCGCCGCCGCCGAAGAGGCGGTCGGTATCGGAGGCGGCGGTGGGTTCGGCCTGGTAGGCGGGGGGCGCCTGGGCGTAGCTTGATGCTTCGTCCGGGTCCTGGGTCGGCGCCGGGGCGTACTTTGTCTTTGAGGCCATCGTTTACGCTTGGGTTTGATCGGTTCGTTGGTGGAAAGTGTTTTGAACTTGTCGCCGGTATAAACGTTTGTGAGGAGGGCGACGCGTAGGTAATAGGTGTATGACGAGCACTTTTGAACCTTTTTTTTTTGGTTGTTGGTTGCCTGCGGAAAGGTTGAAAGAAGGGCTGGGCGGAGGGTCGTTGTCGTCAGGAAGGGATCATGTGGGGAGGGCGTGATGCGAACGGTCACTGCTTACACAAGCTCCATGTGGCTGATGGGTCTGGGGTATGGTGTGGCATTGACAAGGTCATGTGATGTGAATGTGGCGTCGCAGAATACTCGGGTGAGATCTCCAAGGTTCCGTTCCTTTAATTGCATGAATCTGCTTACCTGCACACTAATAGAGCAAACGGTCTCATGCACGTAAAGGGCCCTCTCATGCAATTCCTGTCTTGCTCGGCATGTTCCCTGCACCTCTGACTGTGCCTGAAGACACGGCAGCAAGCGCGAACGCTAAACGGTGCAGACAGCAGGGTAATTGCAATATTGATTTGATGGATCTTTCATCTGGCATGTTTAACCTTGAGTGGCTGTGGCAGACTGGCAGCCAGTAGTCTTGATAACCGCGTGGCCTGATGTTCGCAGCTTTCTGTGAGCTGCAGCTGAAGCAAAAAAGGTTCGAACCTCTATAGATTTGTGGAAAGGCAAATGGTATACGGAGTAGGTATCCGTACTTCCATAGCCATTGTAGACGCCCCCCGTATCCGTACAACGACATCACATCACCGTCACATCCCAAAGTGGCGGTCTCGAAAAAGATCCGACCAGCCGATACTCGTCGAAAAAGACGGGATGAAACGCGGAGGCCGAAAGATTTCGATAGGTAGAGAGAGAGGAGATCTTGACAAGTTCTTCTGGATGCATGCACGGAACAAGTAGAGGACAGAGCTGGAGTCTTGGAGGACGGGAAGACGGGTAAAGACGAGGACGAGGCGGAAGGAAGTTTGGGGCCACCTGGACTGGTTTTGTCTGTGATGCGAGGTCCGACCGTATTCGTCTGTTCTTTTCTTTTGCGATTTGGTGGTGTTGCATCCAGGTGCTGGTGCGGATACATACGGGTAGCAATGGAATACGTGAATTTGCGTTTATGATACGGGAGGACGGGGTTGTCGGTTCTGTGTCTGTCCTCTGTACCGTTTCCCTAGACATCAACCTCAGTACATTGAAGAGTGGAGGCTCTCCATCGAGATGAGGCGTCACGGCCACGCGCGGAGTGCGGCTTGCGGCTCTCACGAAAGGTCATAATTGAGGATCACTAGCGTTCTGACGGCAGCTACACAAAATAGAAAAGCGACGGTCTCGTTCTGGATGCGAGGTGACGGAGCTGGCAATTGGCTGTTGCATGTCGCCATCGCACGGGGAGGGGTGGAAAGGGACGGGAGGATGGGCCAAGGTATTGCCGAGCTTTCAAGGTATGTATGCGTACCTCTACAGCACCTCAGGGTGAGGTGCAGTACAAGGTATCTACCTTACCGTAATCAGTACCTAAACGGATAGAGAAAGCATTTGCTCCGAAGTTTGAACAGCATCCTGCTTTACAGAGGGGTCCAGTGACAGTCAGATTTATTGGGTCAGGGCTTCGCGGGAGTCTAGGCGGTGTCAAGGACTGTGAACAGACATTGTTTGTTATCGAATGCATGACCCAAGTCTTGGAAAAGTCATTTGTTGTTGTTGGACGTTGCACAGATGAAAATAGGGGTATCTCACAGAATGTCTGTGAGACCTGGTTGGGTGAGCGAAAGAGAGATCAGAGGGGAAAGCCAAACTAATACTGCGTACTCCGTACAACAGGATACAAAGCGCCTAGAGACCTACCAAGAACCTGGAAAAAGCAAATGGCTTAGAACAAAAGAAGAATAGAGGCAATGAGGTAGTGTAGAAAAAAGTTGACATGATTGGCAGGGGCATGTATAGTAAACATTGATAAGGCTCTAGGGGGTGAAAATCACTTCATTTTAAACGCGGTGCAGGTCTCCAGGATGAAGATTGTCAATGCCCGTGCCATTTTTGCCATTGTTCCAACGTGCCGTCTGCTAAGATGGCGAGATCAGCAGTAAACACAGTGGCCAGGGAAAACAAGGAGAGAGGCAGGAAACCAGAGCAATCTAATTGGATCAATGGGTAAGTGTTGAAACTTGTTGAGGACGAGTAGACCCGCCCGTCCTTTCTCTCTCTCTCCATCTTCAACTCCCGTCTCCACGTCTGCGTTCGCTCGCGGCGTTGCGGTGTTGGTTCCCCTCCCTCCACTATGTTTCGGACAGCTCTGCCTTGGAATTGATTCCAGCTGGCCAGCATCTGCCGCTCGTACGGATACCCGAGTCCAATTATTCGTTTGAATAGACTTGATCTATTGGTGCCATGGTGGTCTTGGTGAAAGGCAGATGCCAGAGAGAGGGTGGACAAAAGAGAGAGGGGTCGGTTCACTCCCGACGGCGGCCCACGGGCGACAACAATCAAGCTTCCAATCATTTCTGACAATTTAAAGGGCACCACCTCTGTCCACCGCACCGTCCAATTCCATGTCCCACGTCCCACGTCCCACGTCTCAGCAGCCCAGCGCAGCATCAATCAATGATCAAGCTGCAGCCACTGGCCAGACTCGAATGGGATAAGGGGTCCCCCACCCCTTGGGCCCCTTCCTTCCCCCAATTCCCCCCCCGAAAAGTGTGGCAGGTACGTACCACTGTGCCGCACTCATTCTGGGAAAGAGAGAACCAGGGACCAAGAGAACCCTGGTGCTTCTATTGGCCGACGCCTCTTGCCCACATCCCTTTCCCATGTCGCGCCTACCGTCAACTTTCTCTCTCTTCCTCCCTCCAGGTTCTGTTCCATTTTCCAATGGCAAGCCGTCTTCACCGCCTTTGATGAACCTGTTCGGCTCACTAAGAATTGGCCGGCGATCTCTAAACAAGTACACGACGGTTACGGATACAAGATGTACTGTAGACGAGTTGTGCGAGAGAGAAAGAGACTGAAGACATCAACCTCCATCAAAACCTTTTCTCCCCCTCTCAGGCCTTGGTTTCTGTACCTCTAGGCCATTTCTGTCCAAAGTGAACTGGGCCTGGCTGCCGGTTGACTTAACCCTTTCTTCCCCGGGGCTATGAACAAGGGCAAGATGGAAGGCAAGAGCAACGGGTAGGTACACGAGTACCTCAGTGGAGCCTCTTTTTTTCTCGAGACGAAGCTGGGCTTTTGGGTGGAACGACGCGAGCCAGTAGTACCCAGTACCTTAATACACGTTTCCCTTGGCCGCTGTTTTTTCAGTCTTCACTGCGTAAGAAGGTAGTTTCTCGTCTCCTGACGAGTATCCGTGGGCAAGACTAGACAGAAAATTGTCGGATTAAAAGTATTCGTGACTTTAAGAAACTCTGTCCTAGCCACTGCTACCCTGTCTGCTTCCAGGCTTTGTCGAGTTTCTTGTCAGTCTCTTTCTCGCCCTGCCTCTGTGCAGTATCTCTTATCCCACCTACTTCTCCCCTCTCTACCAAAAGTACAGACAACTTCACCATAGGAGCACCCATCTCCGATCACTGCAGGTGAAGCAGCAGACAGAAAGAAGGACCACCGCAGCCCGCAGCCGGCAACCACGCACCCAAAGCACCACACCCACCACCACTTCCTACACCAAACGGGTGGGCACCATCTTGCTGCACTCCTGATCCCAGCAACTTTCTGGAGCAACCGAGCAGAACCTGACCTAGGCCTTGGCGTCGTGTATCCGTACCTTTGCCCTGTATTCGTACCGTCTAGCCTATCCTGCTACGGTCCCTTCGTCTACGGAGTACCTTACCTTAGGCTTGACCTGACCGCCGTCCAGTCCACCGTCCCGTCTTCGGTCTCCATAGTGTGCGACGTTGCCCTTTCGCTCACTTTCCCATCCTCTCGATCTTCAACCTCCCTAAAACCAACCAAGGACGTTCGTTTCCCCCCCTCCCCTCCCTTTCCTCGACCACGACACTACCAGAAGCGCCCGTGACGACCTCGTCGCGCTTTGCGGTACCAAGAATCCCGACAAGTGCTCCTTTGCGCAACCCAACCCGCCTCAACCGCGTGTCGATAACGATCTCTCTTCGTTATCGCGGCTCAGCATCAACCACAACCACCACAAAGGATCCTTGGGCACGACGGCTATCCGCGAAAACACCAACGCTAAACCACGAAGCAGCCGTCGCTGAGCATTGCAGCCCCTCCCACAACTCCGATCCCGGGTCGCCGCTCTCTTCGACACTTCAATTGAGTTCCAATTGGAGCTCTAGTCGCGCATCATGAGCGACACCACCAGCAACAACGAGGCCTCATCGCCAACCTTTGAGAAGCCCGTCAGGACCAGCTCTGCTGGCCCTCAAATTCAGCGGAATGCTAGCACGAAGCAACTCAAGCTTATGAACGGCCCCCTTTACCAGCAAGGACACAACAACGTCAACGTCGTGCTCATCCGACGGGTCAGGAGGACAGACGACAGCGCTTGGAAGATGTTGAGCCGGTGGATGGTCGAGAACCAAGTCGGTATGTCGTCTTTCTTGTGCTCTCTCTCTCTCCTTAACTCGATTTTTGCCCCACACCCACCTCTGTCAAGCCACAACTTGAAATACTCAATGTTACACGGCATACATGACAACGAGGCCATAACTCCTATTCGCAAGTCAGGCCTTGGACGCAGCTAACATGTGCCTGATCTAGGTCTCTCTTTCAACCTTCTGGCCCTCCTTTTCCTCGCCCACTTCTTCATCCCGAAGGCGCAACCTCACACGATCAAGTTCTTCACCCTCTCATACTACAACCAAGAAACCGGCCAGTATGGCGCCGGTCTCGGTGATTCCTGTCTCCTCGCTTTCTGCATCATTCTCTTCACCGGTCTGCGCGCCGCGACCATGGAATACGTTCTGGCACCCCTGGCCAAGGGATGGGGTATCAAGAAGCGCAAGGATCTCACACGCTTCAGCGAGCAGGCCTGGCTGTTGGTTTACTACATGGTCTTCTGGCCCCTGGGTATGGTAAGTTTTCGCTGGCCACTCTAGCTTCTTTCGCTCAGCAATGGCTAACGACCACCCAGTACATCTACAAGACTTCGCCCTACTGGTTGAATCTCAGAGAGCTCTGGACGAACTGGCCGCAGCGTGAGCTCTCCGGCCTCAACAAGTTCTACATCCTGGCGCAGTGGGCTTTCTGGCTCCAGCAGATTCTTGTCATCAACATCGAAGACCGCCGCAAGGACCACTGGCAGATGTTTACTCACCACATCATCACTTGCACTCTGATTTCCGCCTGCTACAGCTACCACCAGACTCGCGTCGGAAACCTGATCCTCGTCCTCATGGATGTTGTCGACCTCTTCTTCCCTGTATGTCACGGCTCTCGGCCTTTTACCATGCACAAGCTAACCAGACGCAGCTCGCCAAGTGTCTCAAGTACGTTGGACTGAACACCCTCTGCGACTTCATGTTCGGTGCCTTCGTTCTGTCATGGCTTATTGCCCGCCATGTCTTCTACCTGATGGTCTGCTGGTCTATCCACACCCACATCCCCGAAGAAATTCCCGACTCGTGCTACACCGGCCAGCAACCCAACCTGGTTGGCCCGCTGCCTGTTCCCGAGGGTAAGAGCTGGATGTTGGAGCCCTTTTACAAGTCGGATGGCATGGTTTGCTGGAACTCTACCATTCGCTGGTCGTTCCTGATCCCACTCCTCGCTCTGCAACTCATCACCATTGGATGGTTTTTTATGATCCTTCGCGTCGTCAACAAGGTCCTTCGCGGCGGAAACGCTGAGGATGTCCGCAGCGACGACGAACTCGAAGGCGAGGAGGAGGGCGATTACGTCTATGAGGAGGAGGTCGCTCTTGAGGAGGAGGTTGGCGTCGAAGATATCGACCTCAAGAGCTGGGAGCGGAGAACGGGCATCAAGAGACAAGCAAGTTCTTCAGGCGTGAGCCTACCCGGCCACAGCGACCGCAAGGAGCTGCTTGGTAGAATCGGCTGCGAAAAGCAGGTCGACTAAATCCGACGACTGAGTGTCGCCTACGAAGCCATGTAAAAGACCTCGGCGGCGCTAGTCTGGTGTATACAAACGAGTTGGTGGTATAGGAGGGCGCCAAAGGAGAGAGGAGTTTTCCAGAAATGGTTGGCATGGTCAGGGAAGACTTTTTTTTTGCCAACCTATACTAACGTACTACTTTGCTAGAGCATAGTGCAACGCCTGGATGGCGGGCACACACAGGCATAGATGAACATTTTGGCTTTGCTTTTTTCGCGACGTAAAGAAGAGAAAAAAAAGGGAGAGAAACGAAGAGGTTGAGAAAAGGGTTTATGTCTCGCCTCTCTGGGATCTTCACCGAGTTGGACTTATTCAAGAAATGAATCAAAAAGTATTTTGAGTTGATGAATATAATGGCTGCGCTATGCATAGTAC
The DNA here is from genome assembly GCF_030913485.1 of Colletotrichum godetiae. NCBI lineage: Eukaryota > Fungi > Ascomycota > Sordariomycetes > Glomerellales > Glomerellaceae > Colletotrichum > Colletotrichum godetiae. The sequence continues at coordinate 376,123 of NW_026851249.1, read as the reverse complement.
TTATCTACCTTTTAATATGATGCAGTAATGATTCGTCGTGTTCCTGTGCCTGTGGTATTGAGCGCCTGTCTGTCTAAGTATAACGTTGCCCCTCGTTCGCGTTTGTATGTCGGTCATGGGACTTTTACATAGAAGCTAAAAGTTTCAAGCTCTTTGGTATCATAAGTCATATTCTCATCACTTCCAGCTATGCCATCACGCACTTGATGTCTTTCAAATCACAGTCACATCTCAGAAAGTCAAAGCTATTAGGTATTTTGGATAAATATCATCTGGTAATTGAGCATATCTAAAAGATTGGGGGTACTGACGCCAACCAGAAGAAAAAAGAAGAAAAAAAAGCTCCCATCAACCGTCATCCGACAGAAAGTTCGTCACATCACACTACACCCAAGGAACCTCCAAAAGGACCGTTCAGATCTCCCCTTTTTTCTACTTCTCAATTCGTGTCATTGAAATATCCCTTGTCTCATGCCACATCCGCCGGCGTGATGGGGCGGAAGGCCCCATTCTCGAGCAGATACGACCCCGGCTGCTGCGCCTGCACCAAAGCCTTCAACGCAGGGTTCCTCTGCGCCAACACATCTCCCTCGCTCTTGAGCAGCACAACGTTCCTCAGCCCGCCGCTCGCCTCGATGCTCAGCTTCCGCAGAAGCTGTGTGGTCAACTCGTCCTGTGCGCCATCGGGACCACGGACGACAACCCACGTCACGCCGCCGAGACGGGCCGTGACGACGCCCGAGAGAAGACCGGGGAAGAGCCAGGGGTACTGCAGGATCTCGGCCTCGAAGGCGTTGATGGACTCGCGGGCCGTGGTCGCGTAGGACTCGTTATTGAGCATGGTGCCGAGGCGGAAGAGGTTGGAGACGGAGACGGCGTTGGTGGAGGGGAGGGCGGTGTCCATGCCGTCCTTGAGGCGGAGGATCGTGTGGGGCGCGTTCTCGGGGGTGGTGTAGAAGGCGCCGCATGAGGTGCGGGAGGGTGTGGATTCCGTGGCCGGGGATGGGCTGTCGTAGAAGATGTGGATTTGGGCTTCTGTGGTGGTGTGTTAGTTGGTCTCGATGAGGGAGGCAGGGGAAGGAAGCATGCTTACTCTGAAGCTCATCGGCGAATTCAATCCACTTCTCGTCTGCAGTCACCTCGTAAAGGCCAATGAGACCTTCAATGAGATAGGCGTAGTCCTCAGCTAAGGCCTTTGTCTCGCCCACTCCCTCATGGTGTATCCTGTAAAGAGTCTTGGTGCCCTCATCCCAGAGGTTGGATCGAATAAACGCGGCGGCCTTGCTGGCAGCCTCTATCGCAACTTGGCTCTTGGACTCATCAACGGTCGACAAAGCCAGTCCAGCCCTTGTCAAGGAGGAAATCACCAGGCCGTTGCGTCCCACCACGATCTTGGTATCGGTCTCGGGTCTTGGACGCTCCTTCTCCCTGTGCGCCTTGAGTTTTTGTTTTGCTGAAGTGACCACCCTCTTCACCTCGTCAGTGGTAATGCCAGCTTGTCGTCCAATCTCTGAAATATCCTTGACAACACGCAGAATGTTCTCATTCATGAACTCATCGTTGGGATCCTGGTCTGGTTCGACGTTTCCATGCTCAAGCACATTCCAGTAGGATGCAGCCAGTGCTGCCTCGTGGTCATCTCCAATCACTGTGTCAAACTCCCTTCGTGTCCATAGGTTGTAAGCTCCCTCTCGCATGTGTCTGTCTCCCCGTCGGTAGTACGAGTCTGCAGCTTCACTCGAAACGAAACCACCCTCGGGCAGGCTGATGGGGGAACTCGTTAGATAATCCACCAATTCCACCACGACATCATAAAACTCCTCGTCCTTCTCGCCGCTACCTGCAATCAACCATGCATCCAGGTAGAGTCCAAGAAGCAAAGCATTCTGGGCAACGAGCTTCTCGAAACGCGGAACACTCCAGTCTGCAGTAACAGAGTATCGCGCAAAGCCGGAGCCTCCAACATGGTCGCGCAGACTGCTGTCCCGCATCTTGCGTAATGTAAAGAGGGCCATCTCCGTAGCGTGCGCACACTCCGTCTCGCCCACAACGTCTTGAGCAGGGGGGAGGTACCGCGGCAAGCGCAACAGGAAGGACAGCTTCGGTGGGGTCGGAAACTTGGGGGCCAAGCCGAACCCGCCATAGACGGGATCAAAAGTGCCGGCAATGTGCGTGTAAGCCTCCTCCAGCTGGTCGAGATCGAGCTCGCTCGACACGGCGGCCGCCGCTCTGCCGGATTCCGGAAGCTCCAGCCCCGTCTCTGATCTTCCAATGGCAGCGGTCTGCGAACCTGCGACACCCGGCTGGACCGTGGCGGATCCCAGTGTCCCCTCCGCCGCGAAGTCGTGCAGCTTCACCACGACCTCCTTTGCCTCCTGTCTGCATCGCGGCTCCTGCTCTCTCCACACCTTCTGCAGCTTGCGCAAGATGGCCAGGAAATCCAGACGCTCCTCGTCGTCGGAGCCTCCATTGTTCGAGCCAGGAGCGGGGTAGTAGGTGCCTCCAAAGACGGGCTCGAGATCCGGGGTCAGGAAAAGGTTCAAAGGCCAGCCGCCTGATCCGCTCACGGCCTGCACGTAGTTCATATATATCGTGTCCAGCTCTGGGCGCTCCTCGCGGTCGATGATGACGGGGATGAAGGATTCGTTCAGGATCGAGGCGCATTCGCGGTGGGTGAAGGACTCGGTGGATGTAAGTCGCGAGTCTGCGAGAAAAAAGAGGTCAGCGCACATTATCGGGCATCCGCAGGGTTCTGTCATGCGTGCACTTACAATGGCAGGCTTTGAAGCCAATGTGCAGAAAGATCAACTTGTTCTCCTTCCTGGCTCTCTCGATCGACTCGTCGTCGAGCAGTTGCCAGGCGACGCGGCCGTCCGCATGGCTTCGCACGTACGGGCTCTTGCTCTGCCCGACCCGGTTCACCAATGGCGGGGCAGATTCATGTACGTCGTTCGTCTGCTGGGCTGCAAGCTGCGACGCCTGGGGATCAGCCTTCTCAGCCCGCGCCGCTTGCGACAGTTCGGAAGCGACCATGACGGAATGTTGCAGCGAGTAACGGCCGGGGGTTGTGGGATGCTCAAAGCCAATAACGCCGATGGCTGTTAGCTATATATGCGTATGGGCGACGTCGAGCGTTGGCAATACCAAGACTTGTGTATGCTCTCTCCGCAGAAAACGAGTGCTTGCGACTTTGGAGTGAAAGATCACGAGATATTTCCGCAAGTGATAGCGGCGGGGACGTCGAAGCTGGTCGTCAGTCGGCCCGAGGCGAGGGGATCCAAAGCAGCAAAGTGCGGTAAGGTATCCGTAGTTAGTCGAGTCTGTTCGTCGTACAGATCGGAATAGAAGAGTCAAAGAGGGCGAGTCATGCAGCACAATGCGAGGTTTTTCCAGAAAAAGACTTGCCACGTTTGATCCTGCGGTGTGGAAACAAGCGACCCGTTGTTTATGTCTTCGAGCGGCAAGTCGAAAATACTCGAGAGGATCCCCAGGGTCGGTGTCTTTGGAGGACCAGACGTCACTGCGGGCTGCTGGCTGCTGGTGGTGGCAGCGCAGCGTAGCGACCAAACGGTCATTCGACACATAAAATGCGCTGCCCCACCATGCTTATCCCCGAATGAGGGGTATTTCTATTATGTAAGCAATTTTCTCGCGCTGTACCTTAATTCGCGCCTATCTACCTCACGTATCCATCTCGACCTCAAGGCTCAAAGGCGTCTAAACTTTTCTTTGGAACCTTGCGTGATATGAAACACTGCTTCATCAAAGACATACCGAAAGGCTGTGGAAGTTCACAATCTACAAAACCCCGTCTGCGTGAGGGGATTGCGCCCCCGCCCATCTCAACGCTACATGTCGCAATGCCTTCTCAAGCTTTGGCTTTGAACTCTCTTCCGATTCATGCGCCAGCTGGCGCTGCTTTTCGCTGGAGCAATCCGGTGCAGAATCGCGTTTACTCAGCCGTGACTCGCGGCTAAAGCATTTGGACAGGCCTAAGGTCTCGATCTGTAACCCGAGAGCCATGTATTGCATGGCGAACAGGAGGATGAACCTGCCATGAGTACAAGGGTCTGAGGCTTCTGGCTCCGAAGCGTCTGAGGGAGCGGAACGTCAATTAAATGTTTAATTCGTATCCCTGTCTTCAAAACAGCCACAAGCCATGCTCCAACGGGAGAACCTCGCTTACTCATTGTTTCGGCCGAGTATATTCGGACTCCATGATATGAAGACTGTAAGAAGCTAACTTAGATAAGACAGCCCCGCCTCCTTGAGCAGATTCATAGTCATTCGCACATGTCGTTCCCTTCTATGAACTTGAGGGGTGGTTGAGACTAATCAGTAACATGGTATGGGCCTAAGCACGAATATTCTACATCCATTCATTCTTAAGATATTGTTCAAGTCTCAGTCTCTCGATCCTGGATATCGCTTCCCGAAAGACATACAATTAACGAGGGTATAACGCAAGCCACAACTCCAACAACCTTCACCCCTTTTTAAAAACACCTCGTGATTCTTTCTAGTCCCCTCAGCTTTCACGAAATCAGGAAGGAATCGTCTCCTTCGTCTCGCCAGTCTTCTCTGGCGTAGCGGTGCCAGGGGTAGTCTTCTCGTTGCTGTCATCCTCGCCCTCGGTAACAATGGGCAGGCGCGTCGGCTTTTTGCCCGTGAGCATGGACTTGAAGGTGTGAACGAGGGTACCGCGGCCCTCATAGATGGGGAAGAGGCCGACGGCGAAGAAGGAGCAGAAGATCCACAGGATGCCAACGACGACCCAGCCGGTGAAGAAAGGCTTGCTGAAGATGTAGCCGGAGCCGTACATGGGCATCGGCCAGAGGATGAGCATGGCGATGGTCCTAGGTTTTCTTGTCAGTATCACTCTATAAAAAGGAAATACACCGGCAGGTATACTCACATGAATGCCGTCATGGAGACGGAAATCTTGAAAGCACGCGAGAGCATGACCTGCTCCCTCTCGAACTCGGGCTGCGAATCCGTGTTGCCCGGTACATCCTCGATATCGAGACCAGCAGCATTAGCCAGCTCGTGGTCGTCGCCTCTGCGGATCGCCATCATCGATTTCCAGTCATAGCTGTCCACGCCAAAGGCCAGAGTGAAGATAGGGATCAAGACGATGGGCGAAAGCAGGGCAATGACGTTGCCCGCCAGCATGGGGCTGTTGGAACCCGTGCAAGTGACGTCCAGAACGCCGCAGGTCTTCTTGGCCGTGACGAGCCAGCCGATGATGGCCATGGCGGTGCCGACGATGGGGGAGAGCGTCGCGGCCCACTTGTTCTGGCCCTTCCAGACCAGAGTCAGTGTTGCCGGGAGCACGGCCGCAGAGATGAGGACGCCCATCAGCACGTAGAGGTAGCCCATGGAGATACCATTGTAGAAGAGGCCGACGGAGATGGAGCTGATGATGATGGCGTACACGACAACGCACACGTGGGACATGTAGATGAGCCTCTTGCCGCTGGCGTCGGGCTTGAAGTACGTTCGGTAAATGTCGTAGGTGAAGATGGAGGAGACGGCGATGAGCTCGGCCGAGGAGGCGGAGGTGACGGCCATGAAGATCATGAGGAGGGTCGCGACGGCGCCGCCCTTGCCCAGGAGGGCGACGGCAGCGTAGGGGAGAGCGAGGCCGGCGGAGACCTCTGCCTCGGTCATGCGGGCCGGGAAGGTGGGGAATCGGGGGTTCGACTCGAGGGCGAGAGCGGAGAGACCCATGGTGGTTGCCGTCAGCCAAGGGATGGCGAACCAGGAGAGACCACCAAGGATGTAACCCGGGAGAGCGTGGACTGGCGACGCGGCGATGGCCTTGTTGTAGTAGCCATTGTCCAGGAAGACGGTTCCAAAGTTGCCGACTGTTTGGTCCACGTAAGACGGTGAAGTTCTCCGTGACATAGGAAGGATCACTTACCAATGTTGATAACAAAGAACTCGACACCACCTTGCGATCTCATCGTCAGGTAAGAGCCCTCAGCGTTACCAGAGACGGGGTGTCTCAGGGCAGCTTCAACGAGAAGATCGTAGACCTTGGAAGGGCTGCCGAGAACATCAGAGTTGGCGTAAGTCGTCAACGAGAAGAGGATGATGATGATGAGCAGGATGAACGTGTGAACCCAATCGGTGAGGAAGGTAGCCTTGAGACCTCCGACAAGGGTGTAAGCAACGACTCCGACGGGCAGCAGGTAGATAGCAGCAACGGTGTTCCTACATTTTCAATGTCAGTTTCGTTTCCGCACACAAAGCCGCTCGAGACTTATGACTTACATGCCAGTCAAGGCATTGACGGTCGCCGCACCACCCACAATCAGCATCAACGTAACCAAGATGTTCGTCATGAGACCAAAGACAATGAAGACGATGTGCGTAGCCGTGCCATATCTAGCCTTGATGACTTCGAGGAACGTATGGGCGTTGGGTGCTCTGCGCTTAAGCTCAATGGCGAGAGTCGCAAAGAGCAGGATCTGGACAGTCGCGCCCGATGCGTACCAGAATGGTCCCGAGACGCCGTACCGGTAGCACACGCCGGAAGACTGGAGCAGCGTGGCGGCCCATGTCCATGAAGAGACGACTGCGGAACCAACGAGACCGGATTTGACTGTTCTGCCGGCGGTCGTGAACATTTCGGAAGTCTGCAGCTCCCGGTTGTAGCGCTTGAGCACATAGGTCGTGGCAATCTACATCGTGTCAGTCAATCGCACGTGAACTTATTGGGCCATGTGTCATGGTCGCCGTACCATGCCAATGGCGAAGAGGAAGCCCACGCCGAGGACGATGCCGTAGCCGACGCCTTGGTTGAGAGCTGCTGTCACCATCTTGGGCCAATTCGTCTGAGAACTCAACTATGAACGTGGTGTGAAGCTCAGAGAGAAAAGCAACTGTACCCTTGAGTAAGACACTCCTTACATCCCGACAACTTGGGACTGGTCCTCCTGTATATGTATCTGCACCGGGGACAAGCTTCCCTTACAAGCAAGCACAGTTTGGCCGGCGGCAGCATCGATCCCGAACATTGTCCTACGGCTATCGGAGCTTAAACTACCGGACCTACCCTTGTCCCATGTGCCAGTCGACACAACGGTTTGACGTTCTGCCCCCACTCAGACATGAACAGATACAACTGCCAGGCAACTTTGGATCGCATCATGGCGTAGGCTGGCTGGGGATGGAGGGGGGCGCTAGTAGCGGGGGGGGGGGGGGGGGGGGGGGGGGGGCAGAAGAAAGAAAAGTCAGGGTCAGCAGAATTCTTCCAAGATTGTACCTCAACCTTGAGACTTGAGACGAAGTTTGAGTGTAAGAAAGATAGCGTGGACAGTATCCGTAAGGCACGTCGCTAAGAGGTCGCCCACCACATATGCACAGAGGCGTACTGGCCATGCAGGGCAGAGAGATAAGGCCGAAATTCAATCAGTCATAGAAATGGTGTTGCCGTCTTGCTGCCGTGTGCATGTCCCGAGCCAATGGTATGTCTTCATTACCTGACAGACGTTAGCCTCTGGTTAGATCTGCGGCCAGTCGGGTGCTAGGGGATTGCTTGTTTGGGGTAGCATCTGCGTTGGACGGGGTCGTGATACGGCAGGGCGATATCTTTCGGCGGGGGGGAGTTCATGGGTGGTTTGCAGATTGACAGAGTAGAAAGCGCGTGAATAGCTGCAGGCTTCTGCCGAGACCCATGTTTCTGATTTCATCCAGACCCAACGGCCGAAGATCGCTTGGAGACTGAGAAATCTCTCAATTTGAGATTGGGAGTGCGTAGCGTAGAGGGGAGGGGTGACAAAAGACAAAGGACCATAACAACATTTCAGCTTTGCGAAACGGCGGTGATTTCCAAGAGCCATATGGTCACTCTCAAAAAGAAGTTTGGTAGCCATTGGGCTCATCTTACTGACTTCAGCTGGAATGAGAACTAGCTCGTCGATTGGGCTGGTCGGTTTCGCGATGCGTGATTTGAATCCATTTTTGCTGACAGCTACGGAGCAGCGGCATGTCAGAACGACAGGATTCCAAGCTCGATCTCAGACACAATGATCTGCTTTGATACTCTGCAGAAGGATTTCTCAAAGCATCTCCTGGCTTGTCCTGCAGCAGTGATGGACAGACAGCCTGCCTGGTGGAGAGTGGCCGGCGGCCAAGAAACGATAAGAAGCTACGCTACGGCTCCCGCACCGTTCTTTCATATCGGCCCGCTAGCTCGAGGGCAGAAAGGCAGAACGGATAAGTAATAGGCGTCTCGTCGGGTGGTTGACATCAGAGTTCGAATCGTGGTTGCAAATCGTGCGCAGGTATCAGCGAGAGGTTGACAGGGAGAGAGATAAGAAAACGCGATGCGTGTGGATGGCGTGGAGAGCCACGGAGTTATTACCCCCCGGTCCATGCACGGACCACTGGCGAAAGAGATCTCCGCAGTTCTCACTTTCAAGAGCTTGAGCTTTGCATGTGGGAGGAGGGGTGGTCCCCATAACACCTACTTGGGTATATCTCTACATCACAATTGATAATACCACAGTAATCTGATGCCTGGTGTGAGATGGATTCACTTGCCATAGTGTGTTCCACTTCACTCAACAGTCATCTTCGGGGTATTTTCCATGGTGGTTGTTGACTTAACTCCGAGCTCATGGCTTGCACCTGTATTACTACAGCCAAGAGTGACATTTAGTGAAAGTTAAGTCAAGCTTTTGGCAAAGCATTTTTCCAAGAGAAACCAAGAAAATTGTGGCACCGCCGTGGATAACTTACATCTTGGCTCTTGGTCTCGATCCATCCTAATAGACTGCGATGACTTACACATCTCAACCTCCAGAGCTGATATGGAACTCCATTACGAGTAGTCTTAGTCAAAACAATCCTGAAATCGTTTTCTTCATAGGCTTGAAGTTGACTTACAGCTTGTATCTTGTCATCAGTATGTCCAATTGCATGGCCATCCCACGCATGTCTCTCAGGCACTGCATGCTAAGCAACAGGACGTCTACGCAGGAGATAGTATGCAGGCCAGTGACTTCGCAACTCCGAATACCTGACCAGCTGCCGGGATGGTGGATAAACATTCCAAAGTGAGTGCCCAGTACCTACACATACATCAGGGTTCGAAAGGCCTAGTCTCGACTCTCAAAGCAACACCCCCCCGTGCCCCCCGCCCCCGGAAGACCGCGTGTGAAGCTACTCCTGCCGCTGCAAGACAGCGACTTCACCCTGATCATGGACTAGCAGTGATCAAGCCGCCGGCCTGGTCTAGGTTGCATGAGCTCGCATGAGAGCATGTGCCCGTGGCCAGGCCTCCGGGCTCAAGTCCTGTGCGACAGTTCCCCAGATCTGCCCACACGTGCCTTTCCCCGATCCGGTGGACGTAGTAGCAATGGCGAGTAATGGCAGCTGAGTTGTGTTTTGGACTCTCCGTCTTCGGCCGTCAACATCTGCAGCATTCACTCCTGGCGGGAGCTCTAATGGAAGAGAGCATAACACCGATGTCGCCAACGGCAGGCAGGTTTGAGATGTACCATTATTGCTAGAGCAGTAGGTGACAGGTCAGGCGCCGACGGATCTTTGAGGTTCCTTTTGAGAGGCTCCACCAGGGTCTTGAGTTCCTATCGACTTCATAAGCTCATTCTCATCAACCTGGACTTGACGTCAGAAAAGCCCGATAGAAAAAAAGGTACGCAATCTTTACTTCAATTCTTCTACTTTCATACAAATGGTACTCAGCCAATTCGATAGACACTATCAACATGTCAGCAACGTAAACAACATCGTCCTTTTGAAGGACTTCTTACTCAACGACAAGCTCATCCCGATCCCACATCCCACTCCCAACCCACAGCCCCCTCACCTTCTCAACATACCGCTCATCCGCCGTACTCAAGTTGACAGTCATTCGGTAGTTATACCTCCTCGGATCGATCCTTGCCTCACTCTCCGACCGATGAGCAATACCGTCAAGAACATCAGTCGGGCCACACAAGAACCCCTTCGTTTCCATTTCGAGGCTACATTTGCATACAGCAAGGGGTCAGCTTCTGGACAAGTTTACCACATCACGAACGGCTGAATAATGCATTTAATCGTTTGCTGAAGCAAAGGAGTGCCTCTTACACGGCCGGTACTCGATCCTTGGTTCGTAACCTCGACTTGGTGACGATTTCGTGTAGACTCTTGTCTTTCAGTGTTGTCATGTCCAAGTCATGTCCGCCTGCCTTGTGCCGTCAATCTGTCAGTGACCAACTTCCAACGGACTCACATCAAACACAACAGTGATGGAACGCACGATGACGGCCCCCGACCCAAGCGAACCAGACCAGGAACCGCGAACTCCCTCGGCCATAGTATTCGTCTCCTGGGCGCCGAACCTCACCACCACACGGAAATCGAACTCGGCGAGAGGCGGTGGGAGAGAAATAGTAGGATAAGGAAAGTGGATTGAAGAAAAATCCACACCAGCCGCGACGCTGGACGCCGTCCTGGAAAAGTGGTTTCCGTCAGGAGATCATTGAAGATCTGCGAGGAGGAACGACTTACTCTGACCTCTTCCCTCCTTCATTCCCCACAACCTCCCCGACGTCATCCGCACACCCTTCATGCTGTCTCGCGAGATCCTTCCGGGGAATCTTACTCTTGAACGGCGGGACACTCGGCTCGCTGGCCCACGTCGTATCCCAATTCGGTGCGGGCAGTCCGCCGCACGTCATCTTCCAAAAGCCAGAGACATATCCCCTCGGCGTCAGCTGCTCGTAGACTTCGCCCATGTCATCGGCCATCTTCCTTGACAAAGGAAACTGGCTATGTTGTGAATGAAGCGTGACAAGGATGGTGGTACCGCCTTGATCAGTATTCTAAGCATCCCCGAGAGACATGCAAAATGATTTAAGGAGAACCCAACTCTTCCGGTGCGTTCCTCCCCTCACTTTCTTGTCCTTCGACGACCATCATCCCAAAAGCCACTGGATCGCGGAACGACTTTCCACCACCGGGAAAAGCCGCCGTCAAAGCGTGATCTTCCGTCGCCCCTCGGCGCGACTAAGTACCCCGCTTCCGCTCCCTCGTCCGCCCGGCCAGCGCCGCGTTCTCCGGGTTTAGATCCAAAAACCCGTCGGCGTTTGTTTACCCCCCCCCCCCCATGTGAGGAAGATCGCCGGCTTGGACTTTGATGAGAAGGATTCCGGATTCCTGCTCTCATTTCTCTTCGAAGCGGTGAGGTTTTGAGCTCCGTCGGGTGGGTGACAGCTGTACTATTCGGACGTGGTGTGCCAGGCTGGTTTTAAGGTTGAGTGTGGACGGAAGTACGGAAAACCACGGAGGGATGCTGCGAAGGATACCTGGCTTCGTCCCCCATCCAAAAGACCATCAAACATCATCATGCCCTGAGCGGTGTATGATATAGAATAAGGAATAAAGAGTCGTCAGCATGGACGTCCACATTTTCAAGGCTTACATCTAAACGAAACACCAGTCAGCAACAAGGAAACCTCGCAAGAGGGACACCCTTTACACGCACAAGATCTCATTAGCATCGATCAACACCTCCATATACCAGTCCAAAGAAAAACCAAGACCCAAATGCCTACAGCGCTCAAGAAAAATGACACAACCCTCTCATCGCCGCCTAATCCTCTCCAGCATCTCTTTCTCTCCAACATCCAAACCCCCATCGATAGCGAAGTATCCTCCCACATACCCGCAACCCCCGCTATCTTTGACGCTTCCCATAGTATACTCTGAACACAGCCATGTTGAGCCAACTAGTATTTTGCCCCTTTCTTAGAGGCACAGAGGCGCAGAAGTCGGCCATCTAGTATACACGCGGATAGTGCAAAGTCGCAGATTGAAAGAAACAACGTTGACGGTTGACCACCAGACCCCACACACCCACATACCCAACCGTCCCATCTCCAATCCCCATCCGAACCCACGCCGTCTTTACAGCCATCAGCCGCAGCAGCACGTTTCACAATGCCGTTGGACTCAGGGGCGGGCCACACTGCCACAGCACAGAGAACACACGCGCCGTCAGGTGGCGGTGCGCTTCAGGAGTACAAACTCGTCGAGAACTTGAAAAAGAAGAATCCATCCCCTTCTGCAAGTCGTCTAGCAGTCAGTGGTGTTCACTTTCCAAGTACTCACTCAGCTGAATACCAGGCCAAGGATGCTTGGGAGAAAATAGCCGACCTACTACAATCCCTTTGTGCGGCACCCTCGACCGTAATCACACATACCTCGAGTTCTGGAGTCCTCGCACATCGGAGCGGCCGATGTGTGCACGATCGAAATGTCACTTCACAACGGTGCACAGAATAACGACACACGACACAGTCAAGCTGACGAGCCAGCGAAATCCGGCAATATTGCATGGCGATCCTATCAAGTATCAAGGATACATGTGTATCAAGACGGAAAGAAAGAGAGACACCAAGCACACGAACATCGAACATCACTCAATACTTCAGTTCACCATTCGTCACGACCAGTTTGTGTCCTCGAGAACATATTTTGCGAAACCATAAAATTCATGGATCCCATTGCCTAGCCTCCCTAAACCCGAAATTCAAGTCGCAGAGAACCATAGGTACAAAGAACCAAAAGAGTCATAAACAGGGTGCCGTGGCTCGCCCATGCAGATTCATAACCCAGACGCCTGTCAAGTGACAGGCCGGGTAAATGACTGCAAGGGACCAATAACCAGGCCAAGAATCGAAAGACGAGAAAAAATGCAATGTTCCATGGTGGGTTGGTTCCCTTTCCCCAAAATGATTTTCTTTGTTCCACGCCAGATCCGTAAATGCATCATCATCAATGTCCAGTGGTCCTTGAATCATGGTCTCAGCCGGCGCAAAAAAGACGTTTTTCCCCATCACGCGAGTGCTTTGAGGACGTGTTCGTATGAAGAGAATAGTTGCCCATGCCATTCGTAGGCGACCAAAGCGCATGATTCAAAGGGTCCCAGGAGAGGGACAAGGAGATCGAAAAAAGGTCAAGCGATCTCCTGTTAAAGTACAGCGGTAGAAGAGAAGAAATGCCTCGCTAATGCGACGGAGCTCATCCGCAGTCGTACCCAGTGGCCGTGTCGCAAATAAAACCCAGTTATGCTTCAAGCGGGCAACACGAAGGGTGCAAATGCAGTTGCGTGTCACGACACTTAGGCGACGTTCACGGTGGCGGCGCTGCCGGGAGGCAGGACGTTCTTGTCGAAGCTGCCAATCACGTTGCCTGGATTCTCATTAGTATCTCAGATATGTAAGAGAGGGGAATGATCAACTTACCCTGGGACTTGTAGTTGCAGACGGTGTACCAGCTGCCAATGGAACTGAGGGTACCGGCGGCGCAGTAGTAGACACCGCAGCCAACCTTGGTAGTGTCAACCCAGACCAACTGGGAGAAGTGACCCCACTGGAGGAAGTTGGTCATGTCAGGGCTGGCCTGGCCGTAGCCGGTGTAGAGGTTGAGCTCGCCGTTGTACCACTGCTCGGTAATGGCGCGCTGGGCAGCCTTGGCCTCACCCAAGTTCTCGGAACCAGTGGCACCCCACATGGCGAGGTTCTGGCCGTAACCGCCACCACCAGTAGTCCTAGATTAAGGTTAGAAATGAAATGGACTTGCGGTTCATATTGGCACTTACATGTCGTGCTCGAAGACGCAGGTCTTGGCAGTGATGAGAGCGTAGCTGGCAAGGTCGGCATCCCAGGTCAGAGCGGGAGCAGAGTGATTGGAACGGTGAATGTTGTGGGAATCAATGGCGGCAGTCTGAAGGTCGCTGACGGTGGCAGCGGTGCTGGGAGTGGACTGGGTAGTCTCGACGACGGAGGCGACGGGAGCGGCAGAAGAGGAGGCAGCGGGCTCAGAAGCGACGGGCTGCTCGACAACCGGCTCAGGGGTGGGAGTGGGAGTAGGAGTGGGAGTCGGGGTCGGGGTGGGAGTCGGGGTAGTGGAAGCCTTGGGAGTGCGGGACCGACGCTTAGTGGTGATGGTAGAGAAGACAGGCGCGGGCGCAGGGGTCTCCTCGACCTTGGGGGGAAGGCTGCTGGAGGGAGTGGCAGCGGGAGTCTCGATGGGGACGCCCTCGGTGACGGTGACAGTCACGTAGGTGATGTCCAAGACGGTCTCCATGGCACGGGGATCGATGGCGGCACCCATGGCCAGGACGGCGCCAGTGGCGGCAAGAACGATGGAAGACTTCATTTTGAAGGTTGGATTGTGAGATCAACGAGGATGAGTCTGAATGATGGTTAGCTTCGCCCGCGAAGTGGTGATATCTGAGTGAAGGAAGATGAAGTGAAGTGAAGTGAGTGAAGTGAAATAAATGGAAAGTGCGAATGAGCGCGGGCTTGCTGAGGAAAAAGAATGTGATGAAGCAGGGGTAAGACAAGCATCTCGAGCAACATCAGGAAACACCAGCCTGATATATGTCCCCCATGAGGTGACGAGAGACTCAGCCTTAGTCGCACGCTGGCACGCCAGCTGACACGACTCGATGCCATCGACCCGGGCCCAGGCGAACTCGTTGTTCAACCAAGCGTGAGTCAAGTGAGCACACGTGTCGAGCGAGACAATGAACAAAGAGCAACAAGGCTCTTTGTCTATTGTCGGCAGGAGCGGGCTGTATCGCGGTGGCATTCGACTGTCTCGAAAACGTTGTTCCAAACAATGCCATTGACGCGATGGGAATGAAGATGTGGTGGGGAATGTGGGGAGGAAGGTAGTCTGGATCAGTGCCACTCACCTTTTTTGAGTTTTTGATGTCTTGAAGAGATTCGCGGAATCTGGCTACCGGGATCTGGTCCGAAGGTGGTAGTTGTGTTGGGAAGAGTTTGTGACGTGAGGTAATTCTCAGAGCCAGCTGTGTGGTGATCGAGCACTGCTGATACGGTTCCGTCAAGGACCTGGTGGTGATGTAGAAAGAGTGTGGTTGAACAACGGTTGTGTTGTTGAAGTTGGGAAGGAGTTGCCGGTCGGACGATGGAAGTCGTAAAATCTTTTTTGGGGTGGTGAGCCGGAAAAAAAAGAAGTCTCGTGAGAAAAAGTTGCGAAGGAGTGACAAGAAGCCTGATGCTTGTTGGGTATAGAACCGTAAGGAATGTCGGTAGCCTATCCTTCTATCCTGGAAGGTTGAGGGTGCAGGAAAAGAGGGAATTCGAGGTCGGGACCTGGGGGCGATGTGATTGGTTTTAAAAGGAATGGACGGTGTCAAACAGACACGATGGCGACCGAGGCCTAGGCGGGAGAAGAGAAGGGGGGTGAAGGGAGTCGAACGAAGTGGTCTCCTGGGAGGTGGTGAAGCAAGAAGGAAAGACAAGATGTTCTGGATGGCGACGTCTGGCTACTAAAAGGGAGCGGACAGGACGACGGAAACCCGCGCGACTGGGATCGAGGGACTGGGCGGAGAGAGACTAGAGTCTGAGCGTTGGGTCCAGTGCAAGTCTAGTCCAGACAAGGGTAGAATCCAGGGCAGCCGGGGGCGATATGCAGTGTTGGTGAGGATGTTGGTGTGCGTGGGTTGTACCACGGACCGTGGATAGCGCCTGGGCTAGGTTGCTGAATGGTGAGTGATATTGCTAGTGGACTGTGGTAGTTGAGTTGACGGGGTCGAAATGACTACCGCTGCGTAAGTGTGGATATGGAGGCGATATGGGGGGTGTGTGAGTGAGTGAGTGAGTGAGTGAGATGAGTGGTGGTGTGAGGTCCAGGTTAGCGCTGGATGCTGCCCTGGCGTGTGGGGAGGCGTGAGATTTGCGAGGGAAAAAAAAGAAAACGAGCGAAGGAACGCAGGACGGGACGACGGGAGTGCAAAAGTGAACCCTGCAGGAAGGAAGGAACAAACACTGTTGCTGCGTTGCGTTGCAGGCGACAGGATACAGCGCAGATTCAAAAGCCAAGAAGCGTGACGAGGGTCAAGTGTTCGTGGTCCGTGGAGCGGAATCCGGGTTAAGAAAAGGTGGAGGCAACGGTGATGAAGGGCGATGACCTGGAGGCGAGACAAGCAAAGCAAGAGCTGCGCAGGCCAAAAAAGAAATTGGGTTGTTTGGTTTGTCCGGGGTCACGATGAACTGTGGAAGGGACGAACTGCAGCGTGTGCCTGGTGTAAGTGGGAGGGGTGGGTTGAAGATTGAATCGAGGTCATGTGGGGGTGGACATATCATCCATGATTTCCCCCTCTCCTCCACCACCATCCAAGGGAAGGAAGGAACGGGTTTTGGTGAATGTAGAGGCAATAGAAGGAAGGAAGGGACGGAAGAGAGGGAGCTTGGGAAGGACCAACGATGGCTTTTCGAACGGTCCCTTCTCACTTCCACCCTCGGGAACACACGTCAGTGCCTTAGCTAATATTAGGTAACTTGCTGTGAAAACCTACGGCCCCTCAAGAACAGATGCACAGGTAGATTGATCGTCATGGAAGAAGGCATCAAGGCGGGTAGGAACAAAGTCAAAATACTCTATTTCATCCAGACTATTGGGGAACAGACCTCAACACCTAGCATCACAGGCTGCAGTCTGCACAGCAACAGTAGGAATAGAAGCACAATGCTGTAAATTACGCCTCACCGACGGTCAGCTCTTCAGCCCAGCATGCACCGCAGCATCTCAGCTCACCTTGTCCAGGGTTCTGCTTCCCAATCTCGCACCATGCAACGAGGAGATCCTCGCATCTTGGCTCCTCCCACCGCGGCACCGCAATGCACCTTGGTCCAGATGATGTCTATCACTGGGTCAGCTTCCCGATCCAGAGAGGCCGATTTTGCCGGTCTAGATTACTGCATGCGGTGAACCTGCACGCCTAGATGAGGTCAATTATACAACGTGATCTAGACATCGATCCCTTGTTTTTCTCCCATTGTCCATGATCCATCCTCTGATACGGATATCCGTAAATGTGGACAGCAAAGGTCAACCCTTCACCATGACAACGGGTCTCAACCACAAAACTCAAGCCAAGGTGTATCAAGGAGCGGATTCAAGCGTCAAGCTGAAGAAGTCTGAGAGTCAACTACCCTGCCGAGTCCTGGATCCCGATGCCCTTCGTCGTCAGTGCCGGTGATAGCGCGCTCCTGTCCCTGACTCCTCAACTTCTTTAGAAAACACCGCAACGGCCTTGGCTGACTAGGACACCATGACAGCTGACACTATCAGCTTGTCCGCAATTGTTAGCGGTATTCACGATAGCGATGAGCCGAATGGAGGGGGAAAAGGGGCTTGCAGATTCCCCAGCGCCTGTTTCTTTGGTTTGGTTGTTGCCAATATCAGCTAGCGCACCTTCACTCCGCCCCTCGTCCCGGCGCCTCGTTCCTTCCACACGCCCCCCCCTTCCACCCCCTCCCTTGCACTTTCCTCCCATGGGACGATGGGATGTTGCCCTCCCGCCCACGTCCCGACTCCTGGTTTCCCGGCATCTTTGGCCAATCCCCAAGCGGTAGCATGCAGTAGCCTCGTCCCATTGGTTCAATACCAACGGCTGACCGAGCCGGTGCCTTGCAGACGCAGTCGTTCTTGCCCTGATTGCTGCAAGGGTCTGCTGGACGTCTCCATCAAACAGCCACTTGGCCCGGGGAGATCCACCCGTCTGAAACGGCCTTAATTTCGGTGGGGACCCGTTCATCCAGTCTTTCCGCGAATTGCTCAAAGCGTTGCGTGGACGTACTGGACTGTGCACCATCCCCATTCGTTCTATTCTGCGGCATGCCAGACTCACCAAAGAGCCACCATAGAACATCTCGTTTCTCTGTTTTTATGGTTTCTCTCGTTGTACGGATACCCAGCTTACCGCCCATTTAACACTGTTTTCTCTCTCTGTCTCTCAGACTCTCCATCAAGCGATGGCGCTTTCATCGGGTCGATCGCTGCAATGCTGGGGACCACGTATGTCCACACGCTGTGCTCCTGTCAACCATCCCCGGTCGGCAGTCTGCGTTAAACTTTACTACCGCATCACCTTGGCCGTCTCTTCCGCTGTCTCGCCAAATGACCTCATTACACTTCGTGGAGACTTTTGTTGGCCCCCTCTCCATATCACCACCTGTGCCGCTTCTGTCATCCTGTCAGCGTCTCATCGCACACGACGCATCTCTTGACGTCTGATTACCGATGACGACCAACCAGGAACAAAACCTGGCATCCCTGTATGGAACTCACAATGAGCGAGATGAAGCTGCAAAATCTTCCGGCTGCCCACTACAACACCATCATGCTGCCTTTCCGGGGTAGAAACGCAGACGCCAGATGCAAGTATGGATACGGATCCCTCTCTCGTTATCAGCTATGGGCAGTCGGCACGGCTGATGGACGCCGAAGCGGAACCTGACCTGCATCGATAACCTCCATCCTCGATTCCTCCCAAGGAGCCTAGGCGATGGAGAAGGAGTCAAGATCCATTCCATGCCATGCCATGCATCCCCAGGGTCATCCCACAGCAGGATACTTGACGGTTGACCCCGTGGAAGCAAGCCGCGTGGTGTTGCTCGCCCGATTGCAGAATATGCAACGAATGCCATGCATCCCGAAGACGCCTCTTCAGCTACAAAGTCCCCGTAGGCGCTTTTCTGGTGCGGCAACCGCCGAAGAGGATACTACTTACTCGCCCGAGCGCTACATGACTTCCGACGGCAGCGGGACACTAACGCCATCACTTACACCATGCACGGCCGACCACAACGCCGCTGGATGTCGTGGTTGGGGATGACTTGGACTACGGAGTACGGCACCTGATCATTCGGAGAGATGCAATAAATGCAATGGATCACGGCAGAAACGATGCCATGCGTCAACGATCGCTTCAGAATCGTCTCCCGCTGCTACTTGACGTTAGTCCCCGCGTGGGCAGCATCTTCCAACCACCAAAGTTTGAGACGGCCTTCTCCCGAAAGCCAATCTGGCCCCTTCTTCGCCAGACTGGAGCCGTGATCAGCAGCATTAATCGAGATGGCGTGTGTGCCAGACAGCCAGCACAACAGATTGACCCTCCATCGAACAGTCCCGCCTTCTTGGCGACCAACCCCCCGACGATCTCGGGTGGCCAATGCCATAGGTCAAACCACAGACACCAGGCTCTTTCACGATTCAGTCCAGCGCGTCTGGTGTGACTACTGCGTATGTCCACCATTGTCACTTAGCGGCCTGTCAGGGACGACATTCCCACCATCTACTTGGCTTTGGCACGAGACCTGACTTGACGGCCTTGAGCTGAAAAGTCTGGAAACCGAACTGATCTAGCTGCTGCGCACACAGCAGAGCGACAAGACGTTGGGTTAGTCCGCCGATGATGGCTCGGAAGTTTCCTCCCCTGCAGATGGGAGATGCACAGATGCATTCCCCGACAGTAGTTGAATGCAACCATGCCAGTCGCCAATGACACTCGGTCCCTGGAGCAGAAGGCTTCATCTCTTCTTCTCCAACTCCCCTCAGATGTGAATGTCATCCCATCTCCAAGCATTCGTACGCGGGATGGTATACTATGGCTCAGATATTGGCTTCCATTCTGCAGGCTTCCAGCAGCTTAAACTACCACCCATGTGGTGAAACTAATTGCGGAGACGAGGGGACGTCTCCGACATCGCTATCCTGGATGGCTAGAGCCTGACCGCCAGGGAACCCCCTCTGTCTTTGTCGGTTCATCTCATTTCTCTATGCATATGAACGCAAAGCTGCCAGATAATCAGGCGTTTCTTTCCCCTGCTGCTCGCAGTCCAACCACACTCAGTCATGGGGCGGCACGACCATCGAGATAGCGGGACAGGGTTCAGACAGGACCACCTTGAGGTTGCGCACCCACCAGGAAATGAGGTATCGTTTATTTCCAGGGCACCAAACATCCTTAATTTTGACCAAGGAGATTTTGGTGAGTTTTTCTCTGCCCCGCGTCCCTCTTTTTACCACTGCCGGCGAACCGCGGGCCTCGCGGCACATCATGTCAGCGTTCAGAACGTCCGTCCCCGGGGAAGACGGCATCTCCATTACGGATCCCAAGATCCCAAGACCCGGCCGTTGCTGGAGCTCAAGGCTATCATCAGACTGCGGATATCAACATCGGCCCACCTCCAAGCCATCCCGGCAAGCTAATGCCGCACAAAAATCTTAGTCCCGCTTGCTTGCTTGCTAAGCTGCGAATCCTTCGAAGCAAATCTGAGAAAAGAGCGCCAGCTTTCTCTTGAAGCGCTAGCTGCGGACAAGGCCGGTTGACGGTCTCGTTTGCCAGAACGAGCGAAGCAGAACCTCACGCCTTCTGTTTGGACTTTGCAGTTCAAATTGCATTCGGTTGGCCGTAAATCACTGGATCGCCCAAATACTTCGACATGGGCTAAATCAGATTGTTTGACGTCGCTGCGGCCAATTTTTGCGACCTCGTCGCTCGGCGCCCGGGAGTTCTGGTTGCGCTACCCTAACGCTTTAAGCGCCTGGCATGATGGAACCCCTCCATCTCCCCTCCGCTCATATTGTCGACAGGAGAACCCTGACGTCAAGCCAACGGCGGTTTCACGACAGCGTCAAACATGTTCGGATTGCTTCCTCTGGCACATTACGGTGGCGGGAATCCCAATACCTAAGCATTATTTCTTTTGAGATGCTGACGAGGTCTCAATGAAGGAGTCAGATCCAAGGGGTCTAATGCCGCAGGATCTGAACACGGGGTTCACCATCTAGTCCAGTGTCTTAGACAAAAAGAAAAAGGACTTCCTGGTTTGAAGATACCCAATCCTTCAACGACGGAGAATCGATCAGCATGTGCCGTCTTAGCAATGGTTGCTCGATGTGGCAAATCTATAACACTTGGTCAGGTCTGGACACTGTACGACGATACTGCTGCGCTTCTCGGATCTGATATGCCCCCGCACTCTGATTCCCAGATCGAACAACTGGGGAGAATACATGAATGGCTACTTCCAAGACTTATACGACTCCTCCTGGATGGAAGCATAAGTTTCTGCCGGTTAGCGGTATCAAGGTTCTGGGCTATCTAGACAAAGACATTGATTTCGTATGCTTTGCCCCTCGCGGTGGCATCGGAATCCAAGTCCCCAGCCCAATGCCTCGGATAGAGACATTTAGAGTTAATGGAACATACGTTCTAGCCAGCTGGTCCTCCCCTTCTCGTCCCTCTTCCGGGAGATTGTGTCTCAACGGCTTTTCCAGAACCTGTAGCACCTCCTCAAACAGCCCAATAAGCCGTCGCGACAGCCAAAGTCGGGCTGCCTTCGTCGCCTAGATATCTGGGCCGCCCGTCGCGTAGAAAAAGAATGGCCCGTCAGCTCCCTCTATCTGCACTCTACCATCTCTTGCTACATCTGTCTGCCCATGTCCTCTGACACATGACACATAACACAACGTCCTAGCCACCAAGCAGCGGCATGCTGTTTTCTTTGTGGCGTTCGCCTCTCTGGGCAGGTAGTCTACGTAAAACGGAAGGTCTGCAAGGGAAGTTGGGCTGGGGTTCAAATCCCGTTCGTGGCACCATACCCTAACTCAGTCGTATTTCAGCCGGACCATCTACTCTTGAATTCTCGAGCGACAGTGATAGGCAGAATGAAGAGAGCAAAATCAGAATAAGAAGGGGGGGAGGGGGGGTAAAAGGGGAGCTTCGAACTGACATCCATGCTGCTACAGCGACACGCCAGGCAACCTGTAGACTTTATATGGCGGGTTCGCGTCAGTGGAGGAGAAGCCGCACTCTGACCCGCTCGGCCAAAGTGTACTTTCTTTCACAGAATATTCCAACTTGATGGGCTATAGAGGGTGCGCGGACTGTGTATGGCCAGGTAGGTTGCAAATAACAAGGTATGGGACCACAAAGGTGTCTACGGCTCGTCAAAGGTGGTGATCAAAGATTGTGGCGTCCTGTGCCGTGTGAAGCCCCGAGTCGGAGGTTGATTAAGTCTTCATAGTTAGGCTGCGATACACCGGCCCGTCTTGCCCAAAGGAGGGATTTCTTACCCGGCAGCAGTGTCGGTAGCCAGCTCTATCGGGTTAAAGTCGGCTTTGTTAGGAACTTCGAATTCGCCATGCTCGCTACTCAACTGGCCTCACATCGTGTATGCCGGAGCGGCTGCTCATATCCCAAGAACTACGCTTTCTTACTCACTCCCTGAGATAGGACCAAACCGCAGCTGAACCGAATACCATATGACAGGTCTAGAGAATATGCTAGGTCCTTCTAATCGTCGTTACGCTAGAAGGCATAACCGAACCCTCCCATATCATGCAGACCCTTTATGTCTCGGCTACCCACTGACAGCTGGATACTGCATCTTCTGACAGCTCAGAGACAAAGCTTACTTTGTTTTTTTTTTTTTCACTCCTTCCGATCTCAGTGGTTGGGAAGGGAACCTGGGCATCGATGTGCGTGTAACGTCACATATCCCTTGTGAGATTTTGGCAAGGCAGAGTTAGGGTGACGAGGCCCTTACGGTCGGTCTATGAATCTATGAACCCGCCACTCATGTACACGTGAGCTAGAGAATGGTAGTAGTTGCGACAGAAGTTGCCAGGTTTCTGTACGTACACTGGGCCTCGGCTCTGGTTCTATTGTGAGAGACAACTCGGATCTGCGAGGCTTCGGTAAGTGGATTGTCTGGGGGAAGGTAGGATAGATGACTTGCGGCTGTTACTGGCGGGTGTGAGAGGCCAGAGACAGTCTCTGACGGTGAACCTCAGCTGAGACTGGTAGCAGCGTGTGAGTGAGAGGCTCGCAAGAAGGCTTAAAAGACTTCGAAAGCTGACTGGCAATTACTTCTTTGCTGTGATACCTCGGGCAGATACCTCGGCTTCCTGGTGGGAGAGAGAGGGATAGCCTTTCATCTGGGGAAGGCATGTTATTGATGGTGCTGTGAACTTTCTGGTTGTGGTGTTGCTGGTCGACTACCTACTACAACTTATCTACTATAGGCTGTCTTGGCTTCTCATGACACAACATGATCGTTACATCTAGGGTAGTAGCTACAGAAGTCTAAAGTTCTTTTATCACAAGAAGTTTCTAGCTAAGGCAAAGGGCTTATTTCTCATATCCCCCGAAATACCCAAATAACCATCAACAACCCGGGGGGCTGGGCAAAACAGGATCACGTGTAGGTGCCGTATATTCATCTGGTCTATACACAATACACCCACGGGAGCAAACCCAAAGGTATATACCCCCCCTCAACTCCATTCTCGTCACCAGTACAGCAGGCGCCCTCTAGGTCGGGGGTCAGGTCAAACTGTGGCGTGGTGGTGGAATGGTTAAAGGTCAACAATCAGATTACGCCCACAGCCTACTCGACGACAGGCTTCGAGTTCGATTCCCAACAAGTGCGCAAGAGATGTAGCCCCCATTCGCCACCGGACGGGGTGAACTCTTTTGCTAACTCGATCAGATTTCTTGTTTTGCTGTGAGAGGTGTCTGAAGAAATGTAGACCGCGATATCAACATAGAGTGAGTCGCTGATGTCTGACGAGAAACCATCTGCGTGCTTCCCAGGGCCCTCTCTCGAACGTAGAACATTGAAGTACGAGCATTTGACTAAAGCTGTAGTATACATCAGACCAAGTGGGACACATCTGAAATAGGTCGGAAAGATGTTGTTCTGATAAAAGTGAAGCCATTGGTTTGATCCCAACTCTGATTGATGACATATGTACACAGCGTTTTCTATCGCCTAGTTCCGAGTCCTACATCTTCAACACAAAGCACCCAAAGTCCCCTCCGCGCGCTCACGCGGAAGAAGTCGCCAAAACCCCCCATATCGCCGTCTGCTCTCTTGCTATACCTCTACGATGCTTGTTGCTTTGACGGGGGGATGAAGGGCTTGCCCTCGAGGGTGTTAATGGCTTGGTCGGCGTAGATCATGTGGTGGCGGAGCTCGACGGGGGTGACGCCGGGGCGCTGGTCGGGGATGTTCTTTTCGAGTTTCTACGTTGCGTGTTAGTTGCGACGTTTATATCTCCACCTGAGGGGAAAGGCTCTCCCTCGTATTGGACCGAGATCGCGGGATTGTGACGTACCAGGTTCTCGTAGACACATTTGTTGAGCTTCCACTCGGCTGGTCGGCACTGGTAGAGCTGGTGGTTGCGGTTCTCGATGCAGGTCCAGTGGGCCTTGAACTGCTCGAGGCAGTGAGTGTTGATATCCTTCAGCCTGTGTAGAGTCATTGCCATGTCAGCGATTTGATATCCCCTTCAAAAGCCATCTGCTCTCGCGACCCATTGTCTGCGGCATTCGGGCGCAATTGAGCGGTACCCCTTGGCACCATAACAACCAAACCCGCCGGGACCGCAATGGATTCAACGTACACGCTGGAGGCGCATCTGGTGACCCGACGGCCCTCCTTCAAACAATCGAACTCGCCGCGGCCCGCGCTGTCCGTCTTGCACTGCATGAAGTCGTCATTGTATTCGCGGCAACGGGCGCCGATGAAGTAGGACGCCGACAGAAGAGGCGCCGAGCTGGCACCAATCTCCTTGACCTTGGGAATGTCGTCGGGCAGAGGGGTCGTGTCGACCTGGAACTGCTGGTTGAACCTGGACGCTGGGTGTTAGCCAATCTCAAGCTCTCTGTATCGCGAACGGCCCGGGGTCTTGGTCGGCGGCGACTGGGCTCAATTGGCCGGCCTGTCCGGCCTGGGAGGAGAACGGAGAACGTACTGAGGCCGTCGGTTAGCCATGGCTGTGATTGTGGTGATGGGAGCTGGGAGGGGGGCGGAAGGGAGCGGTCGGTTTTGGCAGTTCGGATAGTCTCCAGAGCAAGCTTTCCGGGCAATGGACACTACCACGAATTGATGTGAGGTCGATTTAGGAGGCGCCTGATTGGATCGGTTGGGGGCGAGGCTGAAGTGGAGCTGGTGTGGCTGTGGCCCCAGTGCGGTTGCAAGGTGGCTCGGTCTGGGAAAGTGTGGCGCCCGGTGAAGGCTGCTGCAGCTGCAAGCTCCGATTTATTATTTTCGCGTCGCTAGGCTCAGTTCCTGTCTCCCAAGGGTAGCTCTCAACAGCCCTGCGACTTGATACCCAGCGAGCCATCTCCGCCAACGCCTGAAAAGAAAGGTCGCCCGTCCTTGTCGCGCCCTGGCCGCTCCTGGAAGCTTCTCTTTGTTTTGATACCCGTCTACCTTCACCTCACTTCCTCCATCGATTTTGCGCTGAGCTTCTTGGCTGATTGTTTGCAGTTCGTTGCAACTCCGCGCATCAATCGCTTACGGCCATAAGAGCCCCGCGACGGACCGACGCTTTGCTCCGAACACAATTGAGTTCATCCTTGACACTCAATCCACACCATGAGTTTGTTCGGCGCACCAAAGCCCGCTGGGCAGACAGGAGGTCTCTTCGGAGGCGGTTGGGGAGGAAGCACAATAGGATCGTCAGCACAACAGACGCAACAGCAGGGTCAACAGCAACCCGGCGTGAGCCTATTTGGAGGACAGAACCAGACGCAAGGAAGTGCATTTGGCAACTCTATGGCACAGCCTCAACAGCAGCAGCAACAACAACAGCAACAGCAACAGCAACAGCAGCAGCAACAACAGATGCCGAGCCTGTCGCAGTCGCAAGCACAGCTCTCGAGCTCACTCTGGCAACCCGGAAGGGAAACACCTCGTACGTTACCGCTCTCGCCTGTCAGCCCGTTCTGCTCGGATCTGTACTAATTCACAATCTGCAGAGAGCCAAAAGCCCATTCCCGAACAAATGTCCCTTATCTTCGAGAAGTGGAACCCCACGAACCCCAACTGCGCCTTCAAGCACTACTTTTACAACAAAGTCGACGAAGCCTCCGTCCCCTTTTACAAGCCCGGCCCGCACGAAGACCCTAGAGACTGGGAGGAGGCGCTGCAGAAGAAGCCCGCGCCGGGCTACATCCCGGTCCTCTGCACAGGCTTCTCCGGTGTCGCGGCCCGCCTCCAGACGCAGAAGAAGGTTGTAGGGGAGCTTAACGTGCGCCTCCACCAGATCAACGCCAGTCTTGACGCCATCCTCTCGCGGCACGACCTCGAGACGAGTGTGCGTGCCCTCGCGGCCCGTCGCCGTCACGTCGTCCTTCGTGAACGGTGTCTCGCGCTCGCTGCCCGCGTGCAAGTGCTGCGCAACCGTGGATACGCCCTTAGCGGCGACGAGGATGATTTGCGGCTCAAGCTGGCGGAGCTCGAGCGCAACGTGCAGGATCCTGCTCTGGCGGCAAGAGAGGAGGAGCTCTGGAGCCGATTGATCGTGCTCAGGGACTATGCGGATCAGTTGATGAAGGAGACAAATAAGCCTGCTTTTGCGAGTGGCGAGGGATTGAGCGAGGAGACTGAGCACAAGACAAAGAAGGTATGGTTTTGCAATCTATGCTGTTTATCCAGACAGTTTGCTCGTTTCTGGTCGCTAATCTTGATTATAGGTCCTGGAAGACTACGAGAAGCAGATCCAGCACCTCAAGAAGGAAGTCGAGTCCATTACAAAAGACTTTGCGGACTGGGAGAAGGAGCGGAACCCGAGCTAGAGTGTCTAGGTTGTTTGGGATGAAGATTACTATCGGGCATATCATAATAGAGGACGGCGCGAGCGGACGCTTTTATGTACGGGATGAACGGAAAGGGACGAGGTGTGCTAGCCGTATCAAGAAAAAGCACTGAGAGGGTGTTCCTCTCCAAGAACGCAAACAACGAAGGAAGCTTTGAACAAAAGTCGTGATGTCTTTTTAACCCTGATCCCGATGCGACCCATAGCCATAGCCCATCCGACCAGTCGTCTTCTACACTGTACAGATGATATTTATTTTACAGAAGGGGTATTTATCCCGTTACACATCCCTTTGGCGGGTGGATGGGAAGCAGCGCTTCATTGGTGCCGCAAAACCCAAATGCTCGCTAGACGCGAGCGCCTTTTCGCAATGGTGTCATGATGCCGAGCTTTTGAAAGCTCGTCAAGTCGTTAATCGGCGACTGACAAGTCCTTTACAGGACCTTGGAGGCGGCATCGATGACAAAAGGGGCTGAGTAAGAAGTCTCTCGTTAGTATCTACCCCAACAAACTACTTGTGTGTATAGGAAGAGAGAACTTTGCGCTTACAGAGGTACAGAAGGACGGCAGAGACGACGACCTGCTGGATAGAGAAGTTGGCCTCGGCCTCCATCTGCTTGATCTCCTCCTCGGAAAGCTGGGGGGGCGCGACTGTAGGGAAAGATGGTCAGCGTTGCTTTGGGTGCAGTTCGGCTCGCAAAAGATAGGTAGGCAACGTACATCCTCCGAACATCTTGTTGGTAGCTTAGTGGTATTAGCTTGAAGGGAATAGGTGGTGGTGGAGGAGGGTGCAGGATGATCGGTTCGTTCGTGATGGGAATTCGCGTCGGTGCCAGATTCAGCGATGATGTCGTCGCAAAAATTTAGAGAAGCTCCATCTCTAGCTCCGTCCCGGCAGGTACGTACCTAGAGCCTCAAAGTCAACGGGAGGTCCACACATGCTTGTTTACTTACCTAATCCGATTTGCACATGCACAAAAAACAACGCTGCTTAGGTAAGTTCTCTAGCGGCATAAGTTTATGAAAGAGACGGGGACCGGGAGGTTCTTGGTGTCAATGGTGGTGTACTCGGCTCTATGGCCGAAGCACTCGGTTTCTCATCCGCGCCCCTCCAAACCTCCAAAGCAAAGGACCGCCTGGGAATACATTGCGCGAACGAGAGCCCCAGAACCTAGTCTCCCGCCCACCACCCTCCACGACCTGTCATTGGCCTTCACATCCGTTTCTGGACGTAATGGCGGCGGCTCATGGATGGCTCGCCGAGCAGTTTGCCCAACGCGCCGGGGGGGGGCCCCAAAGCCAGGGAATGGCTGGGGAACCGGAGAGCCCACCTACGGATCATAATCCAACCCATCATCAAGCTTCCCTATCATCTTGACCGCGCTTATCAGCGTGCGCCGCTGCGCATCCGATAAGGCCAGGTCTCACTCATCCTCACCTCTCACCTCTCAGGGTGTTGGTGCGCGGTTCCCAGGGATCCCGTAACCAACCGAGAGGGTTGGTGTTTGGTGTCGGGTGTTTTGGATGTCCGTTGCGGCGGCGAACGAGCGGGCGATCCAGTAAGGTAATCTGTATCTCACTCTGTACTTCGTAGGGAGATCTACTTGTGCACACCTTACTACACTACTGTGAATACGATTCAGGAACGGTATCCCTGGCCACGCCTGGTATCCTACCTACTACAGTAAGGTGTACCTTTGATGTTTTAACGACGCCGTACGGAGTACGTACCGCTGTCTCGATAAGGAGCCGTTGCCGCGAAAAGGAAGAAAGAAAGGGCGGATGGTTGCCGGTCCTTAAGCTCGCTCTCACCGACTCCTTCATATTTGAAGAGCATTCCGGAAGCCGTTCTGTTGACTTCTTTTGCTTCTATTTATTCTTCCCGAATAATCATCCCATCTGTTCAACAGAAACCTCGTTCGCGTCAAGACCTGGATTCAGGTGTTTTGAAACAGATTTGGGCTGCTTGCGAGAGCTTGGTCGCTTTTATCCCGAGTCGCATCTCGGATCGCAAGTTGGTGGCGACAAGGGTGTTACTTCTTGAGCTACAACGATATCGGCCCCAGATCCGAGCAATACTTCTATACGCACGACTCTCTCAACCACTACACCTGTCCTTCTTCTTTTTCTCCCTTCTTTTCTATTCTTTTCCAAGACACACTTCGACATTGGCGAGTCTCACTGGCAATTTCATCTTCTTTGTGAATTGCCACCCACAACTCACTTCACACAATGGCATCACTGAGATTGCCCCTCCCCCGCCAGCTTCGGCTGGCTGCCCCGAGGTCAAGGATCGCCGCCCGCCAGACACCAGCTTCCTCATGGGTTTGCAACTCATGTGTCTCAAGCTCGGCATCACCTTCGCGGATTCCCCGCGTGAGGACATTCAGCGCCTTCGCATCTCTTCAGCATGCCACCAGCGCAAAGATCGGCTCAGTGGACCCCTCCCTTGAGCCGCTGCAGAGGCCCGAGTCCTTTATTCCCCGACACATCGGCCCTGATGTTACCGATGCTGAGGCCATGTTGAAGGCACTCGACCCTCCGGCAAAGTCAATTGACGAGTTCATTGCCCAGGTTGTCCCTCCGGATGTCATCTCCGAGAGGAAGACCTTTGGTGCCTGGGACAATGAGGGCCCCCTCGATGAGAGCAAAGTTCTGGCGAGAGCCACGGCTTGGGCCAAGGCCAACGAAGCCGCTCCCAAGCCTCTTATCGGTGCTGGATACAACCCCAGCGTCACGCCCCGTGTTATTCAGACCAACGTCCTGGAGAGCCCTGCTTGGTACACAAGTTACACTCCCTACCAGCCCGAGATCAGCCAGGGTCGTCTCGAGTCGCTTCTCAACTACCAGACTATGGTGTCCGATCTGACCGGACTTCCCATTTCCAACGCCAGTTTGTTGGATGAGGGTACGGCCGCCGCCGAGGCCATGACTCTTTCCATGAACGCTCTCTCATCATCCCGCGCCAAGAGACCCGGCAAGACCTTTGTTGTCTCACACCTCGTTCACCCTCAGTCTATTTCTGTCATCCAAAGCAGAGCTCAGGGATTCGGCATCAAGGTTGAGATTATCGACGTGAACGCAGCGGATTCTGCAGAGAAGATCAAGGCACTGGGACAGGACTTGGTTGGTGTTATGGTCCAGTACCCTGACACCAAGGGTAAGGTTGAGGACTTCAAGGGACTCTCCGAGCTCGTTCACTCCCAGGGTGCACTCCTCAGCGCCGCCACCGACCTCCTGGCTCTGACGGTTCTCACGCCGCCTGGCGAGTGGGGTGCCGACATTGCCTTCGGCAGTGCCCAGCGTTTCGGTGTTCCCCTCGGCTTCGGTGGACCCCACGCCGCCTTCTTCGCCGTCAAGGAGGCCCACAAGCGCCGCATGCCCGGCCGCTTGGTCGGTGTCTCCAAGGACCGAAACGGCAACCGCGCCTTGAGATTGGCTCTGCAGACCCGTGAGCAGCACATTCGTCGCGAGAAGGCAACCAGCAACGTCTGCACTGCCCAGGCTCTTTTGGCCAACATGGCTGCCCTTTTTGCTGTCTACCACGGACCCGAGGGCCTGAAGGAGATTGCTTCGAGATTGGTCCGCCTTGCTCGTGGAGTCCAGGCCGTTGCCGAGGCCTCGGGCCTGGAGACCGAGCAGAGCAGCGCCAGCCCTGATGGCAAGGTTCTATTTGACACCGTCGTTATCAAGGCCAGCGACCGTTCTCAAAAGATTTTGGATGAGGCCAAGAAGGCTGGTCTGGGCTTCCGCGACTACGGAAACGGTGACATTGGTATCAGCGTCAACGAGCACGTCACCGAGGAGGTCTTCAAGTCTATCGCTGCCGTTCTCGGCAGTGCCACCGGTACCCAGACCGCTGAGGTTGCCACCAAGGCCTACGGTGCTCTCACCAAGGATGTCACTGAGCTCCTTCCCGAGACTCTGCGCCGCCAGTCTGCATACCTCACTCACCCCGTCTTCAACACCCACCGCAGTGAGACGGAGATTCTCCGTTACATCCACTATCTCCAGTCCAAGGATCTGTCTCTTGTTCACTCCATGATCCCCCTCGGATCCTGCACCATGAAGTTGAACGGCGCGACCGAGATGGCTTTGATCACCCTACCCGGCTTCTCCACCATCCACCCTCACACACCTGCAAGCGAGCTCCCTGGCTACACCGCCTTGATTGAGAGTCTTTCAGACCAACTGAAGGGTATCACTGCCACGGATGCGGTCTCTCTGCAGCCCAACTCTGGCGCCCAGGGTGAATTTGCCGGTCTTCAAGCCATCCGCAAGCATCTCCTTTCCCAGCCCGGCGGTAAGAAGCGTGACATTTGCTTGATTCCCGTTTCCGCTCACGGCACCAACCCTGCGTCCGCCGCCATGGCCGGTATGCGAGTCGTCCCCATCAAGTGCGACCAAAAGACCGGTAACCTGGACATCGAGGACTTGGAGGCCAAGTGCAAGAAGCACGCCGAGGAGTTGGGCGCCTTCATGGTCACCTACCCTAGCACCTACGGAGTCTACGAACCCGCGGTCAAGAAGGCTTGTGAACTTGTCCACAAGTATGGCGGTCAGGTCTACATGGACGGCGCCAACATGAACGCCCAGATCGGAATCGCCTCGCCCGGCGAGATCGGCGCCGACGTCTGCCATCTCAACCTCCACAAGACCTTCTGCATTCCCCACGGCGGTGGTGGTCCCGGTGTCGGACCCATCTGCGTCAAGGAGCACCTTGCTCCCTTCCTGCCCGGTCTCGCCCACGACGCCGACCAGGCCATGGTTTCCAGCGCCCCCTTCGGCAGCGCCGGTATCCTCCCCATCAGCTGGGCTTACAACGCACTCATGGGCAACGACGGTCTGCGCCTTGCCACGAAGACCGCCATCCTCAACGCCAACTACATCCTCGCCCGCCTCAAGCCTCACTACAAGATTCTCTACACCAACGAGAACGGTCGCTGCGCGCACGAGTTCATCCTCGACGCCCGTCCCTTCATCGCCACCGCCGGCGTCGAAGCCATTGACATTGCCAAGCGTCTCCAGGACTACGGCTTCCACGCCCCGACCATGAGCTTCCCCGTCGCCAACACGCTCATGATTGAGCCCACGGAGAGTGAGAGCAAGGAGGAGCTCGACCGCTTCGTCGATGCTCTTATCAGCATTCGCGAGGAGATCCGCGAGGTCGAGGAGGGCAGGCAGCCTCGTGAGGGCAACGTTCTCCGTATGGCGCCTCACCCCCAGATGGACGTCATTCTGGGTGATGGCGAGGGCAAGTGGGACCGTCCTTACTCCCGTGAGAAGGCTGCCTACCCCCTACCTCATCTTAAGGAGAAGAAGTTCTGGCCTAGCGTGGCTCGCGTTGACGACAGTAAGTTTCGTCTTTTCTTGACGTTGCCTTCTTACTAACAGAATGCAGCATACGGTGACACTCACCTGTTCTGCACGTGCCCTCCTGTCGAGGATACCACGTCAGAGTAAATGATGATTCTGCATCCGATAGACATGATACCAGCAGACCATAGACTTGTGCCTGCATGACAGCCTTCATGTTAGCTACACGGGAACGACTAGACGATCTCAGAGGGGCATTTCACCCCCTGATATCTCTATTGTTTCCTGACATCCTTCAACATTTTTCCAATCATCTCTTAGCAAGCGGGGATTTGAGTTCCTACGATTTCAACAGGGAATACACATACACCGTCATATTTACCACTGATGACTGTGCGGGCCGGTTTATGGGGCCGGAGACATGGGCCACCGGGGAGTTTTAAACAACAAAACAACGGAAATGGTTGTTTTTGTTTGGGTTATTGCATTATTGGGCGCGCGAATTCGGTTTTGGTTATCTAACTACCATAGACTGGCCTCTTTTAGCCAGGAAAAATATTTATATTGATAAGTTCAACTTGGTAGTGCTTCTGGTGATGCTTGGAAAAACATGATCATTAAGATGCCCTTTCCATCCTCTTGACCTTTCGATTAGCTCATGCCCAGAGGAAGATATTCATCTTCTTTGTTTCTGAACAGCTTCAGTGAATAATTTGTTGGATGTCGGCGTGGCCTACACAGTAAGCACACTTGTGTCACGGTGAATAGAGCAAGTAGGCCGACTGTGTGGTGTGCTAGGCATGTGTTCGGTCAATTTATCAATTGAAGAATTAACCTGAACTCAACCCCCTTGTATCCATGATGACCAAGGAATTTCAATCGTACCGTCAGCTTTCGGGCTGTTTGAAGAGCACGTATCGATGATCCGAAGATTCAAAAAAGACGTGGGTTGCCCCGTACCCCGAGCCGACCCCACTCGGCGGTCCGGCCTTCCTCATCAGGACGCCGTGCTAACCTTCCAGGTTCCCACCTCAAAATCCCCACCAGAAGCTCACCTTCCCGCTCTCATCTCACACCTCACTCCATCATCTCTTCTCAATTAATCTTCGCGAATAATCAATCGAGCATCTCCAGATTTGTAGATAAACACTGAAATGATCCGGATTACCTCCCTAGCGGTCTCCGGACTCGCGCTCCTCACCGGGTTCGCGTCCGCTGTCGCTACACAGGCGGACATAGAGTCGCCTGATTTCACTACCCTCTCAGTGCCTGAACACCCGCACCACGCCATCCGCATCAAGGAACAGAGCGATGAGATTTGCAATGCGGGCTCGAGGCAGTGGACTGGGTGGTTGGACACTGGCGGAAAGCACCTCTTCTTTTGTGAGTGACAGTGTCAGAACGTGAGTGAAATCGCGACTAATTCGATATTGATAGGGTATTTCGAGAGTCTGAATGATCCCGAAAATGACCCTCTCAGTCTCTGGATGACAGGCGGCCCAGGCGGCAGCGGCCTCGTAGGCCTCATGCTCGAACTCGGGCCCTGCCTCATCAACGACAACGGCACAGGCACAGTCCACAACTCCTACGCCTGGAACGCCAACACCTCTATGATCTTCGTCGACCAGCCCGCCGGCACGGGGCTCTCCTACTACGACACGGACGTCACCCCGCCCGCGACGTCCTACACCGCTGCCGAGGACATGAACATCTTCCTCCGCATCTTCTACCAAGCCTTCCCCGGTCTTGCGTCTGCGCCCTTCCACATTGTAGGCGAGAGCTATGGCGGGCACTACATCCCTGCCCTCGCCGCCGAGATCGTCTCCTACAACAGCGGCTCCCCACCTCCCGACTTCAAGGTCCCGCTGGCGTCGGTCCTCATCGGAAATGGCTACGTCTCGCCCGCCGACACGACGTGGGGCTTCTACGATACCCTCTGCACCACCAAACCCGGCGTCCCGGAGCCCGTGTTCAACGAGAGTATGTGTGGGCTAATCGCTGACGCGCTGCCGCGGTGCATGTACCTCCAGCAAGCGTGCTACGCCTTCCCGGACCCCATCGTCTGCGGCGCGGCCGGGGACTTTTGCTTCGGGCACGTGGATCTGCTGTATTACCAGGACGTGAAAGCCGGCGGGCGTAATCCATTTGATATCACGCGGCCCTGCGAGACGGAGAATATCTGCTACGGTGCCGGGGATGGGATTGAGAAGTACATCAAGACGGAGCGGGTACTTGCCGCGCTTGAGGTGCCCGAGGCGGTGGGTAAGAATTTCAGTCTTATTTCCATGGATGTGAACGAGCGGTTCGAGCTGGCGGGGGATGTGTTTTTGAGTACCGAGGCGGATGTCAAGTATATCCTCGAGTCTGGGGTCGATGTGCTAGTGTATAACGGCGACTTGGACCTCGCGTGCAACACGGCTGGTAACGTGCGGTGGACGAATAAGTTGTCGTGGGCTGGGCAGGTTGAGTTCGTTGCGAGGGAGCTTGAGCCGTGGTTTGCGGTCAAGAAGGGCGGGGAGACGGTCAAGGCGGGTATGTGGAAGCAGGTTTCGAAGAAGATGAGGGGGGGCAAGGAGACGAGGTTGGCGTTTGTGACTGTGGCGGGGTCGGGGCATATGGTGCCTTTGGATCAGCCTGAAGTTGGATTGCAGATGGTGAGGAACTGGTTGTCTGGGGATTTTGGCAAGGCTGTGAAGGGTGGTGTTGAGGTAATGGCTCAGGGTGTGGAGGATGGGTTTGTGTCTTTGGAGTTGTAGGTACGGAATCATGTGAGGATGTTGGAGATTCTTAAGCAGGCATGGATTTGTGCAGCTGTTCTATCACAAGAGGTCGACATGAGTTCCATAGGTACTTGGCCTAGTCCTCAAGGCTACGTGACTGCCAAGGTTGACGACTTTGGTATCCATAGCGTCCCAACCGTCGTTTGCTACCTTACTCATTCGGCAGCGATATACTCCTCTACGCCGTCGACCCGGTCACTCTCGCCATCCAATCGGTCAACCCGTTTTGCAACTGGATCGCCTCGGGGGCCATGCGCATTGCCATCATTCCCACTGACGATGGCCGTATCTGGACTGAACAGGCGTACGTATAGTCTTAAGATCACAAAGCGAGGTAACCCCAAAAAGACAAATATAGTAATAAAACGGCCTATTTCATTTTAAAAAGAAACCTTCATAAGGGCGTATTTCTATATCATATAAATGGGGTGATCGGCTTAAAAAAATGGTTAAGCTCAGTCAAGACCGTACTCCCGACTACTTCACTCCTTTGTACGTTTTAAATAGCCCTCATACAATCCCTCATGAATCTTATTAAGCTATATTTTTATCATGTTCCAATAAACCTTCACAAAAATTTCCCGGTCTTTAGATTAATACTTAAACTAAGGGCTAAGGAAAGACCACACGAAATCAAGATACCAAGGTCAGAGGCATCGAGATGTGGTAAACTGAACCATTGAACGATGTGCGATGCTTCAAAAGCGCCTAGACAAGCTTCTGAGGACGGAGTTCATGGGGGGCAACATCAACGATTTCTTGGACGCTTTGCCGGGTTAAAAATAAACAATCTCGATTTGCCACGACACGCCCTCCAGATGGTAACCAACCTCCTGGGCTCCTTCCAGAGAAAAACCCGTGCTCTTGACTGCGGATCAGAACTCCCATCTTGGTCCAGGAACGATTGAACCTCCCACAGCCTCAAACTTTGTAACATGTAATGCCATCGCATAAAATTTGCAACGGGAAACAAGCACTCTGTCTTTAGGAAGCTTACTGTCCATACCAAACCATACGCTTGCTTCAGAGGCCAACTATCTCAGTGCTCGCAGAAACTCCACTCCACATGATTCATCTCCTGTTCCTCGTTCTCTTGCATGACAGTTCTCTCGGCCATAAGTTTCTTCCGGACCCTTTTCGCTTCCCTCATGCTGATGAGATTGCTCACATTCAGATTGTCTCCACTCGCTGCCTGGCTCTCTCCATTGGCGAACCAGTGTTTCTGCTGAGGGGGAATATTCGATGTCGAAATAACCGATATGGCGGGGTCGACCAAGAAAAGCGCCACTATTTTCCTGTGCCCATTTTTTGTATCGTCCTCGAGTTCAAATGGCTGTACCTTGTGCTGACACAAGTTCGGGAAGAATAGCGCTCGTCCTGATCGCGTCAGAACACTCCCAATATCTTGCATTGTGTGAAAGCCGGCGTCGAGTGCAAATATCTTTTCAATCGAATCCCAGTCGTATTGTTCATAGTCAATCCGTTCGCTGAGATTTTCCTTGTTGGCTTCAGTACGGAAGGCAAGATAGGAGTCGGTGATGTTGGAGCTGTCGTAGTAGAACAGAGCGGTGGCGACAATATGTTCGTTCAATTGGCCTTCAATGTGCCACGAACCACCGTCATATGAAGGGTTCTCCGGTGTCAGTTGAATGTTGGCCAGCTTGACTATGACTTGAATTCTTGGCACGTTGTCGAAAAAGCCCGAATGTTTGACGTCTTTTGACGACACTTTGAAGTAGGGTGAAGGGTCGCACGCCACGTCGTCTTCACTATCGTATTCCTCATCGTCGGAATCGAGGCTGTCGTCACTTCCGTCAGATTCTTCACTCTCTTCTTCCTCATCGCCCTCACTACCGCTTGCCGGCTCGATGACTTCAGGTGTCGTTACAGTATCTGGCTGGCCGTCACTGGGGATCTTTTCTCCACCAATTTCCTCTTCATGGACTTCTGGTACTATGTCGGGAACTGGAACGCCATCCCCGACCTTACGAGTTGTCTTGGTAAGACGAAGTACGGAGTACTTCCTCACCCAACAGTAGATGAGGTCCCATGCTGGCAGAGACTTCTGAACCAGACCTTCGATTATAGGATAGAGATCTGAGTGCTTCTCTGGGTGTAGGTTGTTAATATAGCTCTCAATCTTTGCGTTGCCCTTGTCGTCAATGGCTACATCGCAGGGGAGCCATTGGAACTTCCTCGAGAAATATCCGACCTCTCTTCCTCGCCAGTCAAATGATGTGTTCTCAATCTTGGCTGGCTTTGGAACGCGAAATCCTCGGCCACAGAAGCTCAATGACTCGTTTAGAGTAACTCGAACATGACGCATGATACGACTGCGTCCGTATAAGAGAGGGAAAAGCGATGGGTGGACCAAGTCAAGCACCTTGCGACTGCTTCCCGGATGCCAGTCCCTTTCTTCATTAGGGACTTCCTCGAGAAGTTTGACGGCAGACTTCAAGCGGTCCAAGAGACTGTCACACAGAATCGTATCTGCTTTGATGATGCAAGTTGAATAGTCAAAAACAGGCACAAGGCCTGTCTCTTCGTACAACGCTGCCTTTTTGCAGAGCTCTTGGATACACTATGTTTGCGGCCATCAGCGTCACTCATGTCCAACTTCACAACTCACACAATGTTACAATACTTACTGCCTCTGCCATATTCTCTGTAAAGTCTCCGTAGCGTCTGTACTCGTCCCAGTCGAGTGCTAGAACTTCGCGCTTCCATTCATTGGCAACTTTTGGGTCGCGGACTTTGCGCCACCATTCTGGCTTGTTGGTGATATCTTCCATGAACTTAAGCATGCAGACTTCTCGGATCAGCAACGTCCTGGCTTTCCAACCTCGACTATCGCCATGTAATAATACGGGAAATCTGTCTTTCTTGGGAGGTAAATAATCCAACGGGAGGCCGTAGCCAGGAAGTTGGATCGCATCGGAGGCTGAGGGGATTGGCCGGGGGGCCGGGTCTGGCGAAGACAACGCGGGATCGTCATCCTTGACGAAGAAAAGTCAGCCTGAAAGATTGATACGAGACATGTTTTACCTACATTACATTGTTCAACTCGTACGTGTTCCATGGCGCAGCGAGTGAAGTACGATGTCTTAATTGAGACTTCAGCAGGAGTACGGAGAGGCGTTTCTTTGAGAAGATAATGAAATGCACATGGATTCGGATTTATACGCTTGTCTGATCAAGATGTTTCTGCGAGCCAAGCGCGTGCTAAGCTGCCACCAGCTCGTTGCCTAAACTCAAATGTATGGAGCCCCGAGAATGGCGCCGTGCTTCACCACACAGCCAAGACTCGATCAAAGTGTGACTATGATTCATTTGTGTATCGTTGCTGCATTGGTTTAGAAAATTGAAGTTTTTTTTTGTCACAGAATGGAACCAACGACTGATTCAGCTGCTTCATCACTTACCCTCGCTTGCGGCGACGCTGTAGTACAAGCTCGTTCACTCTAAACGATCATCGCCTCCAAAATCTTGCCTATGGGATCTACGAAGCGGTCTGTTGACGGATTTCCTGCATTGACATGTTCATACAGCTGGACCAGAAGCCCGCCTTCAGAAATTCGAGGAGGACTTCGGACGTCCTCAGCTCTCTCTACCTGCCTGGAAGCCAGTCGATGCCATGGGCCTGCTTCGTCTCTCGATGCTGTAGAAGACATCTAACCATCCTAATGTGTGACTCTGACTTAGTCTGAGGCTAGGCATCAGCATGGCTAGCTGAAAATCTATCGATAGCTTTAGAAGGGACGGTGCAGCAACACCTGCACTAGGATTCGACAGCGATAACCATACTTAACAAGGAAAAGATGATCCTAGACCGTGGCACACGGAACACCAAAAACAAAAAAGGGCACGCTTTAGACCAGACGCTTTCAGCAAACTATATTGCTCATCCAATTCTACCAAATGACTTTTGAAAATGAATTATACTGAAAATATTCAATGATTTCTCGGCTTTGAATCGTACTCTAGGCATCTCTGATAAATCTTCCTCTAGCATAGAAACAATAGTAAAAGCACTGTTTTATGTGGCGGTAAGTTAGGTGTGCCCTTTTCTTCGTTTGCGGGTGCGTGGGATACACTGACACTTGCGAAATGGAGAATATAACGTGACAATGCTCCCGAGACTGCTACCGGCATTGTCCAATCTAGAAGCCGCAAGCACGACAGTATCGAGCGGCACAGGCGGGGACGCTGTGACTATGAATACAGGCTTGACCACGGGTGACTCGGGCCCGGCAAGCGCAATCGCTTCGGGGTCATCCGGCTTGTCCACCGGCCGGTGTGCTATCATCGCGGTGTCGTGCCCGTCGCTTTGACAACTTGGTAGATACTGTGTATTATCTTGTTGACCGTTGAAACGCAACATCATCAGCCAGTACTAAGGTCGAACCTCACAGCCGCTTCAACACAATCGTGACGAAGTCGTTGATCTAGAGCAAGGCGGTAAGTACTAATGAGGACGCCGCAATATCGATTTCCGACAGCCTGATCATTTGAATCAACTTATGATAGGTGTGTATCTCTCGCGTTCGTTGAGCCGGTCTCTTGTAATTGTTGATGTATTCGTAGTGGCGATGCATATACCTACACGCTTACATCCAGCCTTCTTCTCGCCTAATCCTGCATCTCAATGGTGAACTGTCAGTTCTTAAGCTGGTAGAGGCAACATACGAACGGCAGGACAGGGGCAATCAGAGGACAAGACGATTGGCCACTGAGGTGCCCTGTCACTTGGAAGATCGTCAGCTGGCTGCGGCCCGCGGGTATGACCCCGGCCACTGATTCGTTTCGTTTTTCTTCTTCTTTCCTAGAGGCGCAGAGGTGAAGACTATCTGAACGATCGTGGACCACTTTTTTAGCCTCACTGATAGCTACTGCGTTCAATGCGCATGATCATGCGGGCAGGTCTCAAAGAGGACACCAAGCCGAGAGAGCGAAGCACAGCCTTCTTCACATGAGTTGTCACGTTGTCTACCCATGTGGGCCCTGGAGTTCTTGACAATGAGGCGAGAACGTGCCTGCTGTGCTACCACATACACTGGAGTTGACCGGCGATAGACAGCGATAGATGAATCATGATTTTACGTGTCTACCTGCTTTTCGTTGGGACGCAGGCGTGCGCTAGAAGACTTAAGATTCTCTACTATGTTATTCGTCGTTGGCCCATTGAAACAGAGGGCAGATTACTTAAGGAATCAATCACCGGAGTGTCTTAAATAGCCATAAATGTATATAGAGAGAGCACAAACCGGAATGCTTTCGGAGCTTTGGAGGCTGAGATGTCCCTTTCTCCGTCCACAAGTCATTGAACTCTGTGTTTTCTCTGGCAGTCTTTGCAAATTGACTCATGTCACATCCCCTCTCGGGATCAGGACGATCTGGGAGTGGTACAATCTCGTAGGCATGCGATTTCGGGTTCAGAACTCAATCATCATAATCTGGGACAATACTAAGACCTCGAGACTCAGAAGGTTGAGGTCTATTCGAAGAGATGTTTCAGTGCTGGGCAACCCTGGCTCAATATATGCAGGCGTGATGCAGTGTAGCTTGGCGAGCAGATGCAATCTTTCGAGATCCCACATCTAGTCTCAAAGGGGATGAGATAGGTAGCGAACAGAGGCAGTCTCTTTCAGGATGAGTGCAACTCAAACTCGTCAAGGGAGCCATTCCTACTCAGCTTGCTACCAATAAGATATACGCGCAGAGTGTCCCTCTTCTGATTGTCAAGAACATCTTCAGATCTCATTTGGCTTCGTGTTTCCAAAAAGGTATTTTCTGATACATGCCCGAAGGTGATTCAACGATGGCAACCCCACAGTATGAGGAGCCACCTAATGTTATCTGTGAAGCTGCCAGCAAGGGTAGGGCACGGGAGAGCTTATTTTCCTTTGGTGACGAGGTTCTCACGGCGAGTGTTGGCGCAACTGGGCGGCTGATTCGAATCACTCAGCAATTCCCCGGATAGAAGACCGGAGTCTGCGTCGGCGACAAATCTATGCGAAAGCCCTACTACATTTCATTGCGCTTGGACAGATTCCTACTCTGTTCCCAGCTCGAACGGTGAGGAGGAATCGGGCCACGTATCCGCTTATTCTGCCCAAGACGGAAGTCTGAGCATGATATTGTCAACGATCGATGGCCTACCTTTACCAGAACGATGCGGGGCGACACGTCGAGCAAGCTGCGTATGTCTTATTTGGCATATCAAGGCACCATCTACCAAAAGTTTGAGATCATAGACACAAACCAAGAAGGAGAAGAGGGGGGAGTTAAGTCGTCGATGGAGTCCATCTTCTGTGATCTGGCACTGGATTCAGACGTCCTCATCAGGAAGACAGATTTTGTGGACGAGTACAACCCCTTCAACACGGATACCTTGGAAACTGAAACTGTTAGTAAGTCAAAAGTGAGGGTTTACACCACTGCTGTTGGGGGAGCAAAGAACCACATCATACGGGAACACAAGTCAAGCTGAACGTTACACTCTCCACCTACAAGTCCTGGATCAGCATAGAACAATTGACTTTTGCCCGAAAGCTGGGGGATCTTGGTGCGGCATCCAACGGAACCTTGATGACCCCGAAAAGAAAGTCCTAGAGTTTGTGCTCGCATACACTCTCGAGCAAGGCTCCAAAGTCTCCGATTACAACCCTCGGCTGCCAGATTGGGAGACGTTTCTCGAGGCTAACGAGCTTCTCCAACCTTATTCAACAGCGGAATGGACTGATGATCGCAATCTCAACTTTCACCTGCGAAGGAAACTGGAATTTACATTGTCTATCTGCAGTATTCCTGTATATGCGGCGGATCCCGATGGAATACCTCCCGTTGCTCTCACCTGCGGAGACGTTGATGGTCACCGAGTGGCAACAGCAGCAAGCTTGTAAGTCATCATGTTGCTGGCAATGTTACAACCGCTGATGATTCGATATAGCTATGCTTTTCAAATTTTACTTCTTGGCATGGATTGCATCAAAGCCTTGCATTCAGCACTTAGAAAACCGCTTTGCATGTGCGGCCGCGACAAGAGACCTCTATCATCTCCGCCACTGCCTTATATCTGCATGACGAAGAGACGGATCGAATACGTTTGCGAAGGCCATATGAAATGGGTCTTTCAGGGAACAGCCGAGTCTAACAGCCGGTTCTGCCCTGACTACTGGACCAATGGCGATGAGATTGCGAACTGGGAATCCAATCGATGGCTTCCAGGAAAATCCCTCGTTGACGCCCCTTTTCAATTCATTAAAGCGGCGGACTTTTACAGGATACTCGGAGAAGACATGCCGTACGAACTGACTCAAAAGGCAAGGGCTGCGTACAGGAAATGGATCTGTCACCTTGGGGAGGTCGAGAAGTCTGGAAAGTTCGCATTCCCCTCTTACAAAGCCAGCGACGATGGGAAACCGACCGAAACCTTCTATCTTACAGACCATGCTCTAATTTGGCAGGCAGTAACATCTGCGGAGTCATTAAAGCTTCATTCCTCACCCGAGTTTTACTATGAGAAAAAAGAAAGGTGTTCAGCAGATATGTTGCGGGAAAACATTATAAAGAGTTTCACCACTGCGAATCTTCTCTTAAAAAAGAGAATGATCGCAGTCACACGAAGTCCCACACAAACCCGATTCCTTTTCCGCTCTAAAGATGTTGCTCTTCTTTGCGCTATGGAAGAAGGGCTGTTCAAGAAAGCCGGCATCCAATGGACGAACACCCTTGACTGCCAGAAACATCATGAAGGAAATGATGACACCGATTGGAGTGACCCTCGAAGGTTTGCTCTGGCTATTACAATGGCTCGACATGAAAAGCTCATCAACCTTCGAACCAAAAGGAAATTGATAGAGCAAGCCTTATCAGTCTTGCTCAGCAGCTCATCTTCCAATGGACCTTTCACGGGGCTACTCAATGAACGCCAGGGCCCAGCCGTATACGAGGACGATAGAGACAGAGATAATTATTGGACAGTCTCTTTCGAAGTTCCATATATTTGTGGAAAGACTACTGCTCATGGCCTCACGATCTTGATTCCGACACAGGGCGTACCTCGAACTCCACAAACAGCTGTCTCAAGTCCAAATGCCAGTCCGTCGAGGGAATCTGCAATGAATTGGGAGAATTGATAGTCCATCCGTCAGGAACAAAAGGGCCAAGATACCGCTACGGCTACTGGATGAAGCATAATCTCCCCTTCAACAGTGTGATAGACGACAGCAAAATTGTGGAGCTGCAAGATGAGTGGCTTTACAATGAGCCTGCATTCTTCGCCAACACTACCGATGACAGCGTGGGAAGTGATTCGGATTCTGATACCGATAGAGAGGCTCTTATGACAACAGTTACCCATTTCAAGAACGTTTGGCTCCTCATCAACGTCCCAGAGCGTAAGCCGCAAAAGGGGAAGCGGCCAGTGGGAAGCCTTCAAGTGCGGTACTTCCCGGAGGACAGGGAGGAGGAGTTCAAGGAGACCGCCGACATTCCAAGAAGGGCCAAGTCGGCTAAGAAGAGATTTTGGGCTTTCGTCTCGAGAAAGGCAAAGGACAATTCGAGCTGCACCAAACCCTTTACCCCAGACGAGGAGGAAAGATATTTTCCATAAGCACGAGGACAGCAGAAGCTTTTTCACCGAGGAAACGATACCAGCACTCAACCTGTGGACGACGGAATCCCATGTTGCATTTTACTCCAATATTAAGGAATATGTGCGATGGTATGTGTGGAAACTGGACAAGGAAGCAACGGGATTCCGATTTGAGGGCGAGACTTTGACAGATATTGGACTTGTCGTTTTGTAATGGCCGATCCCCAATTGCCAGACCTTGATGAGGGATTGTGTCAATTAGAGGAACACTTGATAAAGTTGCTAGAACAAGATGGAATGGACAAGAATCAAAGCCTTGACCAAGTCAAGACTGGTCCTTGGGAAGAACGGAGAGTACTTGAGATGATTTTGTTTGGAGACATCATC
The DNA here is from genome assembly GCF_030913485.1 of Colletotrichum godetiae. Taxonomy (NCBI): domain Eukaryota; kingdom Fungi; phylum Ascomycota; class Sordariomycetes; order Glomerellales; family Glomerellaceae; genus Colletotrichum; species Colletotrichum godetiae. Next base: position 332,596 of record NW_026851249.1, on the reverse strand, counting down.
AGGAGTATGGCTACGAGCGCGGGGGTTATTCTGGATAAGGCCCAAAGAATTGTGGCGGAGCAGAAAAGAAAGTTGGAGGAGAGGCTAGAGAGGCTCCAGGACTCTCGAACGTCCAAGCGAGAACATAACAGTTCGACGCAAGATGACATCGATTATCACAGCTTCCTCCTCACCAGGAACGAGTTCCGCAAATTCCAAGCACAGCTGCAGATGATACACGAAGACTTCGCAAAAGCCAAACCCATCAGGAACGACTGGCTCAATCGAGAGAACGATCGTCAAGCCGAACAACTCCGATGGACTTTCAGCGACTCTCGTCGCTGAAGGTCAAAACTGAATAAGTCACTGGTTGCGAACCATCGGGCTATCCATAATCTGGAGCACAACCTCACGGAAATTTCTGTTCTTGCAGAATCAATCACGAAAGAGCTCGAGTACGTGGGCAGCTTTCTCGAGATCATGGTCAATGAACAAAACCGACAGAGCAATAATGATGTCCGGCTATTCAGATACACCACTGCCATCTTCTTGCCTCTAGGGTTTGCAACAGGCATGTTCAGTATGAGCGGGACGCTTGATGCACAAACTGTTGGTAGCATGTTTGGACTGTTCGTTGGAGTGTTGGTCGTGGGTACATTGAGAATTCTTTCTGTGACAAAGAAGTTCAACTTTTAGGATCTGGTCGGGTCGCAGCGTTGGAAGGCTACGAGGGCGTTTCCTTGGCGTGGACGTGGTAGAAGACCGACCGGTGGACCGACTGGAGAGATAAGTGCTGAACGCAAGGGAAACGTTACAGATCAAGTATCGCGACAAGGGATTCTGGGCTTCAACTTACGCAGGAAGGAGGTAAGCGGTGGTCTGGGAGAGGTGGACTCGGTGCCTCCACGGTGGACGAGACGGCAGCTTTAGGGAACGCGCGAAGCTCCAATGAATGAGAGCCACTTCGTATTTCGGGGCCATGAAGAAAACCTAAGGAAGGAGTTCAGGATCTATTGTAACTGTCATTTGTTATTCAATAAACGCAACATGTTCATCGATCATTGAATCGCTCGTTCTTCTTAGTAATTGTTGAAGACAGCCCATGAAAATGTTCAAAGCAAGACATTCAGGTTTAGAGCGTTGCGGCCCTGAGCGCCGTCATGGGACTTTGCACTATACCATGGACTGTCGGATTCTTTTACCAGCCATTCCAACAGCTCATCGGAAAGAACAAATGGATGATGCGGCCAATTCTTCGCGTGGCATCATCGCCTTCAAATCATGATTGAAGACTAGATGAACAGAAACTGAAGCGCGTCTTCTTTGGCTGAAAACCGGATAACTGGGAAAAGAAACGGCTGGATCCCTTCATTTTCCGTGCTCACGCGCTAGAGCTTGGAAGGCCCGTGGCGCCAATGAGCCAAAATCTGACGGATGAGCTACTTGTAAGGTAGGTAAATGCTGCATTTCCTGTGGATAATCAATAGTGGAAGCACTCGCCGTCTGATCTTCCTGTCCTCATACAAACATGTCTTCTTCACCTTCTTCTTCTTCTTCTTCTTCACCAGCAATCGCAAAAATCATTCCATCAGCCTCAGTACAACCTCCAAGACGTTTGTCAGCGGCTGGATCGAGAGATTCGAGACACTGAACATGGGACAGATCACGGATGCAGACACGCCCGCTGGCTCAGCCCCCGGCCAACAGATCCCTGCCGAAGGATTCGCGAAGGCTCCTCACAGACTCCTCCCAGCGCCTGCCTGCACGACGATGGAGATTTCGCTTGGCTCCAATTCAACACCATTTTAACCTATGCCCCCTTCTTCCTAGCGTCACATCCAAATTTATGATTTTTTCCTTCTCACCTCCCACTGCCTCCCAAGTGGTGGCCTGCTGTACCTGTTATTTTGCTGCCTGCAGTGCCTGAGATGCTTGGCTCCTCACCCCCCCTGCTTGTACCGCCCCAGCCTGTCTGGATCCTACGGATGCTGCTCATTCTCTTTCCACCGTCTCGCGCGATGGGACTTCAGGGACACCAAGGTTCCAGACATGGGGTTCATCGGCTGTGGTGTCGGATTGGCGCCGTCTGACTGGTTCGCGCGGACTGAACGGGATGACCCAGCAGAGGGGCGTGTGAGTGCGAGCTGGGAGCTGGACGAGAAGGATTTTGTGAAAAGCGAGTGCTTCCCTTGTTCCCTGCTGATCGTGTCCCGATTTCCCTCTCTTCTGTCTTTTTGCTTACCATTCACTGCAATTTCTTGCCAAGTGTTACCCTTCCATCGTTTGCGAATCGCCTCTCCAACTGAGGTTCTTCGACCTCGCAGTGTAGTAGTATCCACACATAGCCATCCCTGTCTCGTCTTACACGAGTAATCAAAGAAAACCTCGACGTCGAACTCGAAATCGACCTCTCAGGGCCAAGCTATCCGCAGACAGAGGGCATCTTGACACGTTCGTTCGTCGTCTATCCCCGTTTCACCATGGCGCTATCAACAAAAACGACGTTCGTCGCGTCAACCTTTCCCGAAAACCCGCTCAAAACGGCCGACTTCTCACCGCCCGCGTCCTCCTGCTCTGGCATCTACCTCACCAACAACGTCTACGCCATCGACAATGACTCCAAATGCCTGCCCAACAAGTTCAATGGCGCCAGTACAGCCTTCTACTCTCCCGGCACCGTCTGCCCGACAGGCTATACCGCGCAGCCGCAGTGCTCGCGCAACGGCGGGGTGCGCTCTGTGACGACTGTTACATGCTGTCCCTACCGCGGAGACATGACGCTATCGTGTGTCGAGGACGATATGACGCTCGCCAACGTGTGGGAGACACAATTTTGCACATGGATGGCTGGACCCGCGACGGTCGTTGATATTACGCGGACGGACGATGGGGTTGTGGCTACGCAGGCTGTTACGATGTCGAACCGTGATGGTGTGAATGCGTGGGGTATTAGGATGGTGTATCAGGCAAGCGATCTCGTGGCCAAGACGACCTCGAAAGCATCGCTTTCGTCAGTAACAGCAACGGGGGCTCCGGCAGCAGGGAGCGGTGCGACGACAGGAGCGAGTGCGACTGGGACGGCGGCCGGAGCGGACAACACCAGCGGCAGTGCGACCGCCGCCGCCACATCTGGAGCAAGTTCAGGCGGTTTGTCCACGGGCGGCATCGTCGCTGTGGCCGTCGTGGTGCCCGTCGTCGCCATAGCCGCACTCGTGGGCCTCTTCTTGTGGTGGAGGCGGCGGAAGCACCAGTACGCGGGGGTGAAGCCCGTTGAGACGCCCACGGCGCCCGAGATGGAGGGTTCGTCGACTATGGGAGCGCAAAGCGCATACGCGTATCAGAGTCAGCAGTACGCACAGCAGTCGCATAACGGGCAGTATCCCCAAGCATCCCCACCTGCGTCGGAAATGATTGGGACGGATATTGCTGGGTATTACAACAATGACAAGGTTCTCATGAACCCCGGTGACCAGTCTCAAGGTGGAGGGCATACGCAATTCAAGGGGTGGACGCAGCCGCAGCCGCCTGTTGAGTTGGCTAGCGGGGAGGGACCTACAGAGTTGCCTGCTGATAATGATCGGAGGTGATGGCAGTTGCGGGCACGGTCAAGATCTCTGCGAAGATGAGAGCTTTTGTCGATTCAATGGAGGAGGGCGGTGTAAGTTGTAATGGAGAGAGTTGATTTGAGATGGATATATCATCGTCGTAGGGCTTCATTTTCACAACAGCGTGCGAGGCGTTTAAATGGCCGATTTTCATGAAGGGGCGAGACCTTGAGGCAATGAAAGCTTCTAGTTGTGGTTGACTAGGAAAGATAGAAGATATCCTGAAGTAGAGTTGTATGAATTGAAGGCTTCATAATGAGGTTGAGATTGCTTCCTATGTAGCTAAGTACTTTCAAGGTGTGTATGTGAGTGAGAGAGTGAGTAGTGAGAGAGACAAATGAGTTGAAGCACTCATGTACCTCCATGAGTGAACTGTACGGTCGGCTTGTACGACAACGCGGGTCTCAGGCCGCTGAAAGATGTCATAAAACCAACCACATGAGGAAGCTGTCATGGATCCCCCGGGCCTCTATCGCGGGATATCTATCAACCTGGGTCAAGCGCCGTGCCGCCGATGGCCGGTGAAGAGTCACACCGACCGCGATGATCCCGGGGGCTACAGCAACCGGTGGCCCCGGCTTTCTTGGTGAGCTCACCGCCTGCAGTTTTCGGTGGAGGTCTTTCACCTGCGAATGAATTACCCCGCCACCCCGCCATCCAGAGAGCTGCAAAAAAAATCGTCCCAGCGCGACGCAATTCCTGCTTATCAAGCATCAGGAACTTCGATTAACGATTAATAAAGCAAAATTGACTTCCTGCTTCTGCACCCTTACTTTCTTTACAATAAATAAGGGATCGATACCCAGCGCCCCTTCCTACGTCATACCTTCTATCTTCCTTACCGAAGGAAAACTTGAGAGGATTTGGCGCATTACTTCCAAGAGTGCGAAAACCTCCACGAAAAAACGAACCTATCCCCAATCATAACCGAGACAACCACACAAGATGTCGGCCCCTCACGAAAAGACACCCCAAGACGACGGCCACGAGTCGGAGCCCGAGATGCTCGAGGCCGACGACGTCGGCGAGGAAGTCAACGTCGACGACGAAGACATGCCCATGGACTCTGACGACGAAAACGAAGAGATCAACCTGCAAAACGACTCGGTCGCCTACTTTGACGCCCACAAGGACTCCGTCTTCGCCATCGCCCAGCACCCCGTTCACCCAACCCTCATCGCCACCGGCGGCTCGGAAGGCGACTCAGACGACGCCCCCGGCAAGGGCTACCTTCTCTCCACCGCCGCCGCCGCCTCCCGCCCCGTCCTGCCCGCCTCCTACTCGGGCGACGCCGCCCAACCCCAGTCCACCGAGCTCCAGTTCATCTACCCGATCGACGGCCACACGGACAGCATCAACGCCCTGGCCTTCACCCTCCCCAAGGGCGACTTCCTCGTCAGCGGCGGCATGGACGGCAAACTTCGCGTCCATGCCCTCCGCGTAAACTCCCCCACCGCCGAGGCCGCGAGCGTCCAGATCAAATTCATCGCCGAGGCGCAGGAGGTCCCCGAGATCAACTGGATCGCCGCCTGCCCGAGCCCCAAATACCCCAACACCATCGCCATCGGCGCCAGCGACAACTCCGTCTGGGTGTACACCATCGATATCGCGGCGGGAGGCGGTAACCCGGCGAATTGCCTGCAGCTCGTCCAGACGTACTGGCTTCACCAGGCCCCCGTCACCGCGGGCGCGTGGACGCCTGATGGAAACTTCCTCTGCACTGTCTCCGAGGACGCGAGCTTGTATGTGTGGGACGTCTGGGGCGAGGCGGCTGCGGCGGGACTGGTGGAGAGTAACGGCCAGACGACGGTGAGCTTGACGGCTGAGGACCAGCGGTTCATTGTCGAGGGCGGGCTGTACAGCGTCGCGGTGGATCCCAAGGGCACGTTGGTTGCCGTCGGTGGCGCGGGCGGCGCGATTCGCATTGTGAGTTTGCCTAGGCTGGCGAGTTCTGCGCAAGCTGGCAAGGGAGGCAAGAGCAAGAGCGCGTCGGACGTTGTGGCCGGAGGACAGATTCTTGCGGCGCTACAGACGGCGTCGGATTCGATTGAGACGCTGAGCTTCACTGAGGCGGCGGGCGGACCGGGGCAGATTTCTACGTTGCTTGCTGCCGGGTCGGTGGACGGCAGTGTCACTGTGTTTGATGCCGGTAGGAGGTTTGCTGTGAGGAGGAGTCTTGGTGTTGGTGCGCACGAGGAGTTTAGTGTGGTCAAGGTGGAGTTTGTCAAAAACAGCTGGTTGCTGACGACGTGTGGTATGGATGGTGTTGTGAGGCGGTGGGATCTCAGAGCGCAGGATGGCGGGCTTATCAAGGAGTGGAGGGGGCATCGGGGTGATGGAGAGGGTGGCGGTGTGCTTGGGTTCGTGCAGGGAGAGACTGGAGAGAGGATTGTCACTGCTGGCGACGATGGTGTTGTTCTGGTGTTTGAGGCTTAAGGACTTGAGTGTCAGGTATGAAGTCGTGGGAGAACGGGGAGAACTTGCGTTTGCTTGTTGCCATGTTTTGATTTTGGGAATGATGATGAGCTTTGGAGGAGGGGCATAGATAAAATAGGGGACATCATACGCCTTTTGCGCTGGTATGATATGGACTCGTGGATTATTCCAGGTCCCCTTCATGAATTGGAGTTTCGCATTACCGATACATGGTTTCGGCTGTCTTGATGCAATTCTTTGACGCCTGCGTGACTGTCTACTGTCTAGTGTTCTGTCTGTGGTTGATATGTTGGAGCTTGGAGAGACTCGAGGCTCAGAGAGGCTTGCGGGAGTTGACAGGGTGAGACACAAGATTCTTTGAGTTCGTCCCATTTCGTCGTGGAGCTTAATCAAGCATCCCCTTTCCCCTCTCAACGAAAATCTTCCCATCATTGGCAACCCATTTTACCGTCTCTCCAACCTCTTTTCACAATAAGTTCACAATCACCTCAGACATCCATCAATAAAACCTGGCACATACCTGATTAGCCAGTCTTTCCGTCCGGAGTGATGGCTGACAAGCAAGTCATCGGCATGACCTCTCTGAGAGGCGACCAAATAATCGCCCTTGCTCTGATGGTACTCGGTATCTGGGAGTTTCCCCGGATTTGCCTTGTATTAGCGTGTTCCTGGTTGTCGTGGGGTACGATCGCTTCTTGTAGGTGATCAAGTGTCCACATTGCTCTTCTGCGATCATGTTCCTAATAGCCTCGTGCTTAGTGTATGCGCTGCTCGGCATATTTCCGTTTCTCAATGAGATCGCTGCTCCTCTTCTCAGAAGCTTAATTTCGGAATCATGGCGGATATCCTGAGCGGTAGCGGTCGACCTTCATACGTCACCTTTCCCCGAGGTGAGGGACAGCGACATCTTGACTAATTGCCGGCCTTGATTTGATTATCATAAGGTAGATACAATAATCGAGTGGCGCACGTCTCGGTGCAGAGCAGGCCAGGTAATCATCATTTGATTTATCATTTTATTATTAGACTACCTCATCGTAGTCGCCACCAGATGACACCATTCATGCGATCGTCACGTCTCAGCGGCTGATTGTCTTCCTCTCTTCCACCATCTTCATCCCTTGCATTGTAAGACAGTCCTTAGGTGGACCGCTCGCCAGGTGCGATACCATCTCCCTTGACGGATTGGCCACCGCTGGCGGCAAGCCCCTCAATGGCGAGACCCTTTTCAGGCTCGGGGAGGGGCGCGGTCTTGTCGGCGCGGTCGACGTGAGGGTCCTGATGAACGGATTAGTCAATGCGGTGTACTTTTGGGAAATAATTAGGTATATTGCAGTGGTGGCGACTTACCTTGATCGCTCCAGCACCGTGGATAACGTCGTGAGTCTCCTCGACGGTGTTGTCAGAGGCTTTGGATCCGTCACCAGGCATATTGATTATCGTTCGTTGGTGTGTCGGTGAATTGGAGATGTTTAGTCTTGTAGAAGAAGTTTCAAGGCGTTGGCTGAAAGTGAAATCTGAGGTAGAATCTTTTGATGAATAGTGAAGGAAAATTGTCTTGAGGAAAGCAGCTGTCTGACCTTATAAGGAGGCATGAGGTCTAGACTCGAGTTGACGTCATGTGAGTTACGTTCGTATCTTAGCTTTTGCCCCAAAGCTCCTACTCCCTATTAGGAAGGGATGAAGCTCTGCTCAAGCTCATTGATGCTGCGAGGCTTGAGGCGTCAAAACGTCATGATGTGGGGAAAAGATGCTCCTCCCGGACGGCGCTAAGGTCCCCGAGGTACTAGATCGTAGATCTCCGTCCGATATGCTTCCCCGCCCTTCCCCGCCTCAACGTCGTAGTGAAATCCCCATGTCATTTCCTGTGAAAAAGGTATTTCTACCAATCGGTATGCTGCTTACTGGATTGAAATATATTATGAGCTTGTGGTGTCGAAGGTCGAGGTCATAGTTCGTATATGAAGGCACGAGGGGTAATGGTACTATTCAGCCACCCTTTGCTAAGTAGGTACCGACGCGAGTACGTAGCTGTGCTAGCAAACCTAGGCAAGTAGGTAAGCTTAGGTAGTACCTACCAGGCGAAGTTAGGTCGAGGGGTAATGCCCCCTGTTCCCTTTTTCGTAGTAGCGGCTGCTCCCCAAAGGCTTCAACTGCAACTTCACGTCTCTCATCTTCGTGACCCAATCTTCAAGATCTGGACATCAGGATCTTGCAATGCATCCACGCCGCAATCTGTTGTTTCTTCCCCTAGTAATGTTCTAGATATCCGAAAGAACTTTGCTGCTAGCAAATGACGGTCACCAAAATGACGCATCTCCCATGAACTGCACAGCGTCCGATCATGACAACGGTTTAATCCCCCTGTTTTAGGATCTCTCAGCCTCAACGAAGCCAAGTTAGACCTATCTATTGTCTGTCTTATATCAATTCAAGGTATAGATACGCCACACCGAGATAATTCTGGACTCTGGAGAGGCCGATCATTCACCGCATAGCTGCTCATAGTGCCGGTCTAGGATGGAGTCTCTCATGCGGTGCAATGTTTGTTCCGATTGCCCCTGTGCGGGCCGAAAAGTTTTACCGATAACGAAGGCACGGATGCAGCGCCGAGACTACCCCCTTTTCTCTCATTCAACATGGCCCCATCCCCAGTCCACGAGTCACGACGCTGACGAGACCCTCCGCCGTGGCCAGATGCTGCCAAGCAGCATGAAGATTGCCGTTCGGCATAGACATTCCATTTCATCGAATAATGCGACGATGCCGCAGGGCTGCCGACAGATACGAATTGGGACCTAACATCATTACTTGCGATATCACGAATACTCCGGGACATTGACTTGAAATCGTTAAACATGACGCATTTATTTCTATTCTAACCCAAGCACCAGAAAAGCTCAAGCTTAGCTGCTTCCGCTGGTAGCGATGAGCTGCGACAGACCGAGGACCTGAGCGGTGGTAATCACCTCGGCAGAGGTGTTCCACCCCTCGTTGAACGGCAGACGCTCCTCCTCAAAGACAACCTTCAACCACTCAACCGGCGCAGCAGGCGCAGTGTAGCTCTGTCCAATAGTGCCGAGGATGACGGCTGACTCGCCCAGAGAAACAGTGACCTGACTGGTCGTCAAGTTGAAGGAGGGGTTCGTCGCCTGGGCGGTAGCAATGCGCTTGCTGCGCGCGGAGGCCATGGTCGCGACGCCGACCTTGTTGTCCGACGCAGCAGCGGCGCCGGTCTCAAGGTATCCCTTGGTCTCGGCCCAGACGGTCTCGTTGAAGGTCTTTGCGTCGCCAGTCACGGCGAAGTCGGCGCGGGAGAGACTGCCGTCGTGCTCGATGACGTTGTGCTTGGCGATGTCGTCCAGGTTGAAGGTGCTCGCGTTGCCGGTGGTGGAGGTAGCAAAGGCGGGCGTGCCGAGGGTGCGGACGAGGGACTCGTTGAAGTGCAGCGCGGAGCCGAGGCCGGCGATGAGGTCCTGCATGGAGATGGACTTGCCGTCGCGGGCGAGGTAGCCGTGGTTGGCGAGGGAGTTGAGCATCGGGCAGGGGCCGCGGACGGCGCCGGCGGCGGCGTCGGGGGCGAGCCAGGGGTGGGCTGCGGGAGCGGCGTCGCGGGGAACGGCGGCGCTGGAGGCGGACATGGCGCAGGTTGCGGCGAGGACTGCTGAGGCGCGCATCTTGTATGAGTCTTGGAGAGATAGAGAGAGAGGACAAAGAGGGTTGGGAAGGTTGGGAAGGCTGGGATATCTCGAGCTTCTGGAAAGACAGTGATGGCCTTACAAGTGTGCCGTTGGTGTTGTGTAAAACGAAGGTGGTCCGGTGAGGATGAGTGAGGAGGCTGGAGGAAGAGACAAGATCACGAACGAGAGACGTCGACGAAAGCTGCTTTATACAGTTGATCGAAACCTGGGGGTCTACAGATATGAGGGGCCTATAAACAGATACACGACGCATAGGGCTGGGCTATCCGAGTTAAGACTCGGGGATTCTCCTTTAAGTTGTGAACCCCGGGCGGCGGCTCCGTTGACGCGGCGAATCCGACAAAGTCCACGCCTTCCACGGTACGGAGTGCTCATCGAAATGGTGCTCAGTGTTTTCCCCCGTTCTAGCAGAAGTCAAGATGGGAGCGGAATGATAGCCGTGCCTCGGCAGTAAGGTCAAACCCTGGGCTGTAGCCGCCGCAGTTCTATGATCTATCATTATACATGGGCTGCTTATACGTTCATCCCTTGCCCGATGAGCCCACTGAGGACCACTGGGGAGTCTTATTTGAAGTTATACCGGGCTTTGCTTACTTTTTCATGACGTGTTATTGGATGGGGAGGTGAGTGAGCCGAGGTGAGCCCCTTTTAAACATTCTAATTGAGTTTGAAAAAGAATGGAAACCTGTGAAAAATACGACTTTGACGTGCTTGGCGGGGACGATTGTGGGCGGCCTTGGGTGGCCGTGTCGGGATGGACCATGAGATGCAATATGGAGAGGTCCGAAAGAGCAGCATCTTTCAATGCAGGGACGTTGTGCAAGGGTTGTGGGGGGGCGGGAGATGCACGACGGGGTCGTAGTCCTCACGGCTCAGGTTCATAGGCGGGCACCTGAGTTGCGTTTCCATCGCCTTGTTGGCTAAGTGGTATAGCGTCTCACTAGTATTAGTGACATGAGAAGATCGGCGGTTCGATTCCGCCACGAGGCATGATGAATTCACTCGCTTTCCTTTTGCCCTTTTTTTGGCTCTTCATGATGATCGTTTTATAGATACTCAGCCTGAGATGCGTACTCCATATGTAATGCCGTTGTCTAAATGCCCCTTCACCCCTCCTTCGCCGGAAAAAACCTTCATGCTCATTTCATAGCACCACAGCTCCCGCATCCACCCTCCCCTCCACAACCACCACCACAACCGCCCCCACATCCAGCATCCTCCTGACAAGCAGCAGGAAGATATTCCTCGTCAAACGCCTCTCTCCAAAGTGCCCTCATATCCGTCGAGAGCACCGCCAGACTCTCGTCCGGAATCTCGTCATCGTGGTCCACCAGCTTCCCCGTCGTCCGCTTCGAGTACGCGAGGTACCGCGCCGGCGCGAGCTGGTGCGTGTGCCAGACGAGGTCAATGTCGAGCGTCGGCACCATGACGGTGCCCGGGTGAGCGGCGATGAGGTGGAAGAATTGCGCGTAGCGGTTTTGTGCCGCGCCGAGGAGGGATGCGAGGTCTTCGGGGCTTGGGCTGCGGAGCCAGGCGTGGGAGGACATTTTGAGGGAGAAGGAGAATTGGCGGTTGATTGCTGCGGTGAGGGGGTATGTGAAGAGGGTGGTTCCTGTTGGGGAGGCGTGGGTGAAGGTGCTGGTTGGGGTTGGTGATGCGATGAGGGCGGAGAGATCGATTGAGGCGATGAGGGATTCGAGGTTTGATGGTCTCGGCTGTGGTCGTTTAGTATACTTCTCCTACAATGTCTTTGTCCGACTTCAACGACGGAAGTTGCAGTGTTATAGGGCACTTACAATCTCAGACCACTTGATCCCATCCAGACCCAGACGACCACCGAGCTCGATGAACCGGGCGTAGGCCTTGGGGTGCAGCATCAATGCGTGCCATGCCATGAGCACGTCAACGGGCGGCATCTTCTCCGCTGGCCTCTCGGCGCTGGTACTCCATTGCTCGAAGCGGGCAACGGCTCGGTTGCAGTACAGGTCCCATACGCGTTCGGGGGCCTGACCAGCGTCGGCGGCGAGGAGGTGCACTGCGTCGCGGAGGGTGACAAAGGTCTCGAGGAGCTCGAGGTGGGCGGCGCAGTCTGCCGTTGAGGGGAGGGGGTTGGATGCCGTGAGTTGTGTTGTTAAGAGCTTTGATTGTTGCTGGTGCTCGGTCGAGGGGGTTCTGGAAGGATTATGAGTTTAGATTCTTTCTTCATTTTTTGAGTGAGGGCGAACGAACTGGTTGGAAATAATGGCTGGCATTGTGGCGATGATTGTCAGGATCCGGTCCTTTACTGATTATAGTTGTGTTTGTTTTGAGGGTATCTTGAGTTCTGGACGCTTTCTCAACTGACTCGACAGCTCAAGTTGAGTAGAATGAATAATAAGACAAGGAGGATGGAGACAAAGCTGTGTATCAGTCACTTCTCTTCAGCTACAACGAGGGACATGCCACGCCTCTTATCAGGACCGTAAAAGCCAGACAACTGAGCAGGGGTGAGCTTTATCTCGCTGCATCGTCGCACATGACAAGCAACAGCCCTGTGACCGCTGCCACCAAGTCCCAAAACGGCATGGAGGTGAGCAGGTTTCAGGACGCCAGCGCAAGACGGATCGCTGTGCCATCTTGTGCCATCGCAGAGGGGCGCGACGTGATTGGCGAGGTCGCCGTACGGTACACGGATAGGCGCAACGGGCGACTCAGGCGGCTGGGGCCTAAGTCGCCGGGAACGCGGGGTGGTCCACGGTGGGGATGGGAAACTTGCGCATGTCCACCAGCGAGACGGTAAGATGGATAGGGTTGTTTCTCGTCTGTTGCGGTAGCGTCGGTGACTCGGCCCCGCTAATGGTATCGGGGAACGGGTATGGAAGGGTTCCGATCTTTTGGAGTATTGGTAGAGACTGGACGAAGAGACGCAGAGACTCTAGACTTCAGACTGAGTGATCCTTGGGCTCGGTCTGGGTCCTTCTAGCGGCGATTTCATTCAGGTGGGTGTGGGGGCTGAGGCTTCATTCTGCGAGCTGGGGAAGTGGCTGGATTTCACTTGTGATTCTTCAGCTTCACTGTAGATGTACGTTCAATCTTACTCACCTTACCTCTCTTCGTGAGTGAGAGGCTCACGCAACCAGGTCATCTCAGAGACTATTAAACGCAACCACCATGTCTCTCCTTCTCTCATAGCTTTACGAGCAGCCCTCTTTTCAATGAGTCGCCCAAATCCCAATTGGGACAGGCACAACGTGTTGGTTTCACAAGCAAACACTCATCCTCGGAGCCTTTATTGACCAAAAGTCATCCATGAGAGAGGGCCACAGCCTGGCTCGTACACCCTCTCATTCAAACTCACGGAACACCCTTCTCCATCCATAATCTTCACTTGCCCTCATCGAAGCAGCTGTAAAAGACTCGCCGATAAGCTTCACTCTCATCGCCTTGTCCCAAATAAGCTAACTTAGATGCCGAGGGACGGCCGTCAGCTCAAGGCTAAGTGCCTATAAGCAAGCAGGCTCTGGCTCCTTGCATCTTTGTTGCATATTTCACAGACCAGAATGTCATTGGGGGCCAAGCTCACTCGTCCTACGCAACGTGAGAATCTAGGCAAATGAGGGCCGCGATCGCATCACCACCTTGGCCCAACGACCAACGCCAACCCAATGACACGGAGCCCGCGTTGCTGACAACAGTTTGATTCGACCGTCGGTCAGACCGGCCGAGACTGGCATATTGAGGCTTGAAAATCATCGACTCTGTGCTGTAACCTCACTCCGTGGGACCGTGTCTCCCCAACTCCCCTTCTCCCCCGTTCTGCCTTCTGTTTGCCCGACGAGGGTTCTAGATCGTACAGTCTGTACCATGCTGTGTCTCCGTTCATTGTCTGTTTACGGGCCCCAAGTCCGACATGAACCTAACCCAATTCCTGCATGTCTTCACGTAGATCCAATCAAGCCCCCGGTTGGAGGATGAACGCCTCCTGCTTTCCCTATTCAGCGATTTATCTCTCGAAACTTGTTGGTACCAAATGGAACATGGGGGAGTGGTCTGCATTATCTCTTTCTGATTGCGGCGTGGCGGCGTAATAAGAAGCGAAGCCCAACAGCCCCCAGTTCCTCGCACTCTTTTTCTTCGCCCGTGTTCCTGCAAATACCCGTCCATGCCCGCTCGTCCCGGCTGGCCGCATTTCTGGCCTCTTCTTCGTCATATTCCTTTTCATGTGCCTTTGAGACGCTGTGATTATGAGATTCCCGTGGCTTGCGTTGCTTTTCGTAGCTGGTCCGGGGCCTGTCCTTGGTGACCTAGATGTACGACAAGTCTTGAGCAGCGCTCCGGCGGCCCCGAGTAACTCCGCCTCTACGGAGGTCCTAGTTTCCTCTCCCACTTCATCCGTCTTTTCTGCTCCGACGTCTGTCCCGGCTCCGACGATCAATAGTAGCGTATACGACCTCTCGCAGCATTTCTGCCGCATCTGGAGACATGCAAGTGGGTTTGAAGTCTCCTCTTACTTCACCATCTTGAGATCAATTCTAAACCAAGTCGTTGCAGGTGTCTTAGCCGATGGAAAGATCTACGTTGATGGCGGCAATACGTATGTGCCGAAGAACAACAAAACATTCTACAATACCGAAGCCGGTCAATTTGACGGGGGAATGCGTAAGCATACAATCATCCGAACCTCGTGCCTTACGGTTCTAACACATCCCAGACAGCCAACTCCTGGTTCTAGACCTCTCACAAGATTTCACAAACCAGGAGACCAGCCCGTACTCGTCCGTCTTCAAGAGCCCCGACGTCCCCAACGGCCTCATCGAGCACGCGATGTGGTACTCTCAAACCACTCGTAAGGTCTATCAGCTAGGCGGGTGGTTCTCCTTCAACAGCCTCAATAACCCGGCCTTCGTTGCCGACAAGGATATCCCCGAGCCGGCCATCTGGGAGTTTGACGTTGACGGCGAGAGTTGGTCCAAGTCGACTGACTTCAAGGTGTCGAACAATGGCGAGATTGTGGACAGGCCAGGCGCTGCTTCTTTTTGTGACGCGCCGACGTTGAACAGGAGTTACATCTTTGAGGGTTACGTGCAGAGGAGATCGGGTCCTGAGAATGCCGCGTATGCATCTTCGTCAGACTTTCGGTGTAAGTCCATCTTAGCCTCTGTTTCTCTTTGGTAGTGAGAGAAACTTGAGACCTGACATCTTGCAGTCCTCGAAGGCATGCTTGAGCTTGATACTGCGGAGCGCTCGCAGCCGAGGCTCACCAACATCTCCGTTCCGACGTACGTTGGCCCGCGCATGAATGGCGCAATGGTCCACGTCCCCGTCGGCGAAAAGGGCATCGTTGTCAATATTGGTGGCCAGACTACGCGCGACCCAACGCCTTTCGGTATCCGAATCGAGGGTGCCAACGCAGGAAACGTCAATGTAAGTTCCCCGAAAACATAAACAACCCTTCCCCCTTTTCGTCCTCTCCTAAACTGACACATCTCGAAAGACAAACCTCTCCTTCGTAGACATCTACGACATCGAAACAGGCTTCTGGTTCCGCCAAGAAACCTTCGGCCTCCCCGACATCCCAACAGGCCGCTCCGACATCTGCGCCGTCCTCGTCTCCGCCGCCGATAAATCCTCTTGGAACATTTACATGATCGCCGGCGTCGAGAACTACAACAACTACATCACCTCGGAAGAGATCTGGGTCCTCACCCTCCCGACCTTCACCTGGATCTTAGTGCACACCCGTGCCGACGGGATGTACGGCCACACCTGCCACGCCGTCGGCGAGAACCTGCTCATCGTAGGTGGCATGCAGACCAAGACCGACGGCGGGAATGTGAATACCTGTGCCGAGCACATGCCCGTCGAGATCTTTTCGCTCGCAAGCCAGAATTATACGGGACGATATGATACCCAGGCTGCGAAGCGTCTTGCGCCCGTGCCGTCGCAGGTTGTCGCCGCCGTGGGCGGGACGTCGTCAGGGGGCGCGAGTCAGAGGGCCACGAGGGCGTGGAGTGATGTGTACTTGCAGTACATCTTTGATTCGTCACTGAGGAGGCCGGCGTATACGCCCGAGTATACTCTCGTCGTGGAGCCTAGCAGCACGGCGACGCCTTCGTCGTCTGCTTCACCAACGCCTCAGCCGGATTCCGGTGGTCCGTCCAAGGGGGCTATCGCAGGAGGTGTAGTAGGTGGTGTCGCTGCTATTGCACTGGTGGGACTCGGGGCCTTCTTCTTGCTTCGGCGCAGGAAGAGGAGGAGGGCGGATGAGGCTGCTGCCACGCAAGTATCGCGACAGAGTGCCATGTCGGAGCTGCCAGGGTACACCCCCTATTCCTCACCCGAACCGAAGCCGGGCTTCCTCGACTCGCCAACGTCTCCTGGTCATCACCACGACGTACATGCTCATGCTGCGGAGCTCGAGGTTCCGGCTAGTGCGAGCGAGATGCCGAGTAGTCCGCGGTATGGCGGCTCGTCGGTCGAGATGGGGAGCGATGCCACGGCGAGCCCAAGGGTCGGTGATATTAGCCCGCGGGTAGGTGATGTGAGCCCGAGGGTTCCTGGTGATGTTAGTCCTACGCTTGGGGATGAGGGGTACGGGTACCATGAAGGGCGGCAGGCGGGACATCACCCTGGACGGTGATTTTTGCTCCGGTAATGGTGTGTTTGGCGCAAGGTCAAAGTTCGCGGATTATGGTGGATCTTCGCTGGATGGAGGGCTTCGGAAGTCAGGTCACCATTCTGGAAATATTCGATTTTCCTAAGGAAAAGACGTCTGCGATCTTTTATCAGGCGTCATAATATCTGTCACTCCGAAAATCTTTTGAAATACTAAGTTTGAGGATCAAATCATCCTCGACTAAATGAAACTGCGAGTCCTCTTTCGACTCTCAGAGTATACTTCGACAACATATCCGCATATAAACCCTGGATAGGATTCCATCTACCGCTAAGGCGTTCATATCCGCCAACGTTCATCGACTACTTGAAATGATGTACCCAAGAACTTTGCATCAAATGCTTAAACTTGATTGCTACTTTGCTTCTATGATACAAGTTTTGATAGAAAACTCTAGGTAGAATCCAAACCGTTCTCAGAGCCAACATCTTCGAATCCGCTGTCAGAACCAGAGAGGTAATCGTCCTTGACGGCATCATCCATATTCAAGTCCTCCGTACTGATGGCGACAGCCTCTTCAGTCGATGCCGAGGCGGACTGTGAGTCCAAAACCAGCAGATTTGTACGCGTGATGTCGGAGTGATGGTGGGAAGAGAACCCCTGAGCCGTATGGCGGGGTTCTTGGGTGTTGCTCAGAATCTCTAAGTTTCGTCCTTTGAGACGACTGTTCTCCTCTTGTAGGGCCTTGATCATCTTTCCCGGCTCGTCGATATGGGCTTGTAGCTGAACGATCTCCATCTGGTCGACATCCTTCAGCTTTTCGAGATGCCTAATTACATCTTCAGCTCGGCCTAGAGCGTTCTTGAGCTGGCAGATCTCGATTTGGTCGAGGTCCGCTATGGCGAGATCGACTTCCAGGATGGTCAGGGAAGAAGACATGTTGGGTGCTGGTTAGATTTGGGTATCTGTTAGTGTCTAGATGGTTGCTTGGGGGGATTGATTGAGAGGATTTGTGGATTTTTGAAGTTGTGTGATGTTCCTTTGTGTTCAGGTATTGTTGAGAAAGGAGCAAAAATTGATGTCTGTTGTTTGTCAGTCAAGATGTAATCTGGGATTCTGTGATGTAATAGAGAAACTGGAAGAAGAGATTTGGAGAAAGGAGATGTCTTCTTTTATAAGGGTTCAAGAGGAGGGCTAGGTAGTCAGGCCTGTGCCGGCAAGGGGACATGGAGCAAACGATTCACATCACAACTTGTCGATTTTGTAGTGAATACGAGCTGAAGCTTAGAATTACCACAACTGTGATCAAAATTGGAGTTCGCAAAATTGAGTGACAGTCATTAATGCACTCATAAACAGCTAGAAAAGGTTTAGAGGACGCAAAATACTTGCTCAAGTACGAGTGGAGCACTCTTAAACAACTAGGAAAGGTTTCAAGGACGCATGATAAAGGGCGAAGTAAGTGATGAAGAGCTCAATTGCGAGAAGTTGACCATCCAGAAGAGGCTTAGAGGTTGCAAGACTCTTGACTAAGTGTGTGTGACGCACTCATGGCAACCAGGAAGGGATGAGAGGTTGCAAAGTGAGGGTCCGAATGTAGGTGATCGGGTGCAGGTGACCGGGCGTGAGTGATCGGGGGTAAGTGATCGAGCTCCGAGGGCATTAATCCGGGGTTTCACTTCTAAGAAACGTGGAGTCCAGGGGGAGTCATGCAAAGTAGGTAGAGAGCCAATGACGGAGTGCTTGGTAGTAGAAGCCAGGCTTAGATAAGGAAAAGAGAAACAAAGAAGCTCACCAGTTCAATCTCAAAAGCGCCGTAGTTTGCAACACGAAGTTGGGGACCCTGTGTGATATAAGTTGCGCTCTGTCTCTCTTTCTAAGGGCTATGGTGTGAGGGCGGCGTGGTTGAAGCTACTTTGACGAGTTCAGAACATGTAGACAGCGAGAGGCCAAGGCAATGAGCCTGTTGAGGTGGTTACATGCGGACGATGAGAAGGAGGTATCGGAGTCGACAACCGGGGTGGTGCTTACTTATCTGCATAGATAGAGGTTGTAGCGCGTTATGGGGTGGTAAAGCTGTGTCGTGTTGCAGCACAACGATGCTGTTGAGAGGGACTAATGGATAAAATGTGTGTTTAGGGAAGCCAAAGGTGCTGATTGATAGATCACTATTCAAGAGGAGTTACAGAAGGGTATTGTTGGTTGGTTGTTTTGGCTGGCCAGTCTTCTTTGTTGGAAGACTTTGGAGTGGGCTTATTCTGGTTGATGTTCAATTGAGAACTTGGGGAAAACAAGACCTAGTCTTTTAAATACGGGCTTGTGCCGATTTGAAAGCCGGAAAATGAAGCCGGGAATTTGGTTCTCGTCCACGATCCTGTTAATAGTCTCCGGTGTTGAGGGTTTCTAAATAGTTCCGTGAATTTAGATCCCGTTTTGGTGCCATACCTGGGCCCCGGGTGTGAGTCCACGAACTGGCCTGAGTTCGGCGCTTATAGTTTTGCTAAGCGCCATGATATATGGACTAACCAATGACCTGCACCTTGGCCAGGGCTCTGCGAGTTGGAGAGCAACAGACGATTCGGAGGGAACATCTCGCTGCCTCTGTGGCAGAGACTTGGAGAATGTATAAAACCACTACACAGGCACACCGACAGATCCATAACTCAGATGGGTTCTTACTTTAGGTAAGTTTAGAGGCCTAGGTAGTAGATCTTCTTGGGTAAGGGAGCAAGGCACCGAGGATACTTTAGGCAACAAACCATCGTTTTTTGATAAGGCTCCGAGTTGAAACGGTGGGAATGGAAAGCTGAAGCTGTGAACCAATCATATCTCCAACATACCGAACATCTGTTGGCCTCCGATATGACCGGTAGGCTGACAGTGGATGTCCCCTCATAACATGGATTTACGTTAGGCGTATGTTTCGGGTTCAATGCTACTCCCTTCAACTGCAAAATTCTACAAAGAGGTTCAGGCCCTCGGTCCCAACTTTTGTTTTGCGGAACATCTTATCATTGAATCCCCACTGCAAGCAAACGCAAGACCTGTAGATCATGATGCAGGCATTCAGGAACGGAAAGACCTATGCTGAGGTGGCAGATGTTGGCCTGCTGCGGTCGAAATGGCTACCGCCCGGCGTCAGCAACGAACAGCTGCTACGAGGGGTCGGCGGAGAAGACACGAAGCCACCACCGGACGAGAGCGAAGTTGAGTCCGACGAGCCATCAAGACTGAAAAAGGTGCGTTAAAGCATGCATCCGAGTAAAAACATACCAAGCCACTGACATATCTGGAATCTTCAAGGCCATCGATTGGATGCGAGAAAACCCCGGGACGACTACATGTTATGGCTTGAGTGCTAGCAGTCTCGCCGTTTTGGCCGCTCCAGCTCTCGTCGCTGCACCAGCTCTGGGGCTTGCGGGTTTTGGCTCGCAGGGCATTGTCGCTGGTAAGTAAAGGTCTCAAATTTGGGGTATAGGCAATCTTTGCAGCTGGAAATCTTGGCCACTGACTTCCACGGGTCAATAGGCTCTGCGGCGGCGGGCATCCAAGCCGGAATCGGGAACGTGGTGGCGCCAAGCCTCTTTGCTACCCTTCAGAGCGCCGGTGCGGCCGGCTATGGTGCCACGGTCGTCAACGGGGTTATACAGGCAGGCGCTGGGTTTTCTGCTACTGCCTTTGCGTGGTGGGGGGCAAAGAAGAAAGATCGTGGGGAGATTGACAAGGAGGAAGACGGAGATGGGGGTGGGAAGCTAGACGCCGAAAAGAAGTAGTAGTAGGAAGTAATGAAGACTTATTTCTGCTCCTAGGGACGACTTATATCGATGTCGGTCTCACAACGAGCCGAAGCCCGCCGGGAATAAATCATCGTGGACATGGACCTTTTGTGTTGTGGATACTCCGTACAGGGCACTATCAAGAAAGCTGGTCCGAGCGATGCTAAAGCCATCTACAATTTCTTCAGGAATATCGTAGACAGATCTCGTCATCAAGTAGATTGTCAATGGAGCTACTTAGCAAGATGAAAGCCAATTTAATGTTTGCACCATTTCTGAATCTAACCGGTTTGTACGCATTCGAATTTGGATTTGGGATCAACTAGAGCCTGACAGTCCGATGTGGTCAACTTCGTAATGCTGACGGCCAACAGACTCGTCAGAAGAGCAGACTTTGAGGACAACATTTTAGATTTGATATGAATCAAAGCAAACAAAACATTAATAGTTGAACGCTCAGCGTGTTGAGGTGAAAGGTGATTTTGGATTGATTGAGAGTCATCATTCAGGTAGCCGCAGATGGCTTCTTATTTTCTTGTGGCTTCGATACTTGGAGGTTATCGAAGCAACAACTCAACTCTAAATTTGCGTTCAACAGCACTGGCAACCCAGAACTACGGTACCATATGTTGTCAAGCTCCGCAACGAGGCCTACTAAGCTTTAGGTCCGCCCGCAAAAACCTGGAGAACGCGTCGTCGACAGGCCTTGAGCGGTGTCATCTGGGGTTTTCTTTGCCCTGGAAACACAGAGTCAAAAACAGAGTTAGTAAATGTTAAGAGCTATCTTTTGTATGGTAATTGGGGTTCGCGTCTCAGATTCTTCGGTTCGTCCGATGCGTCTCAGATCTGCAGGCCGTCAGCGTCCGCTGCGTGACCGGCCTTGAGACGAAGCTTGACTCGGTTTACTGTCTTTGCCCCCTACACCTATTGTCGTTGGAGTTCTCGAAGGGCCGGTCGGAGGAGTGCAGGGAACACGCAAGTCGGAGACTCCGTCTAGCTCTGTCGTTCGGGTTGGAGAGTATCAATCTCGTGGTATTGCGAAATCTTCAGAGGCAAACGGCAGGTGACTTGGTGAGAAAGGTCATTTCTGCAAGACCAGTCATCCAGGTACGACTGCGCAGAGTATGGCAAACCTCGTGTGATGGACATGACCCTCAAGCTCCGTATCGCAAAGGTTCGCAAAGGTTCGCAAAGTCGCCTCATAGGGAATAAAAAGGCTGCTCAAATCAAAGGCTCTCTCCTCTAGAACTGCACTACAAAGCACTCCGTCGCGAGAAAACCTCATCAACCTCACGGCCTCAACCAGCTCCTTCACGTTCGGTTCCAACCTTCTTCTCAGGCATCATGCATCTTTTCAAGGCCGGCCTACCCGTCCTTGCCGTGTGTTCAGCTATTCAAGCCATCCCTGTCAATACCGGCGAAAGAGGCGATACGGCCTTACACCGCCACAATGGTCTCAAAGCTTTAGACACGCGCCCAGAAAACAGAAGTGCGGGCGGCTTCGTGCCTCCTCACATTCTCAGGAACATCACTCGGAGTCCGTTTGCCACAGAAGACGAGCGGCGCACTGCAAATCGGACCTTGTTGATCGACGAGGAGCGGCGGGGGCCGGAGCAGTCGACGGATCAATCGGTCGCTATTGAGACTCAACGAGAGGTGGCCGATATGACACCCATGACACCCATATCGTAGTCTTACTTAGCGAGCATCGCTGGTAAAGAGCATGATCACCTCGCAATCCTGCTGCCTTGATAGCTGATAACATGACAAAAAGAAAGGGTCGCGTTTCAAAGTGTTCAGCTCGGACGCAGGGACGGCAGACTGTCATCCGGAGACTCACTCAACTCGGCCTTTGCGAGCCCCGCAAGCCCGGCGGAATACGGCCGAGTGTGGAGCTGGCGATGGTCTTGGTGAAACATCTTGTCCTATGCGCCGTCTTTGGGAGGAGAAAGCAGGCAATCCGTCGAACCAAGAGCCCACGAGCCCGAGACCAGCTTCTCGCCCTGCATTTGGCTGCCTTTCTTTTCTTCGTGACCACGAAACAGAAGTGGCCCGGAACGACCGGCAATCTTGCGGCAAATCGACACTTCAATGGTTGATTTAGGGCACCTTATCACTGATTACCTCAAAGTATATCATGGAATTGACGCGGGAAGAAACGGTGGCTAGATGTCGTATGCCGCAAGCTGAATAAAGCTCTGGAAACCTTGGTGAAGACTAGATTTCTCGCTACTTTATCGAAATGAAGCTATTCCCATCGATTCCCTCGCATTGGCCACTGACAGGCCACGTGTTGAAGATCAGCAAACCTTCGAGGTATCCGAACTTTGGAAAGTTTGCAGGCCATGTTGGACCGTGCTTCACACCTATTGACACGCTGACTCACCATCCGAGCAAAAAAGAAAAAAAGAAAAAAAGAAAAAAAGAAAAAAAGAAAAAAAAAAAGAGGCCTCGGTAGCTTCGGAGGACCAAGAGGTTTCCTTCGGGATCACCTCCGGGAACGGGAGTCACCCGGGTCCGGATGCGCGCGACGCCAACTGCCGACGAGGTACTGGTTTTCCTTGGTTCTGCTCGGGCCCAGAGGATACTGCGGGCCCGTTTCTGGGGTTCTTCCAAGGAAATGTCACGGATCCGGAGCGTTGCATCACCTGTCGGATCCTGGGCAGGACGGTGGGCGGATGTTCGAAAAGACCACGACTGACTCCCTGAGGTAGCACTATTGGGACGTGAAGGGAAAGCTTGGGCATCTATATAAGGAAGACGGTAGAGCACAGCTCGGGAAGAAGAGAGTTTGTGTAGGATTCATTGAAAGCGGCTATGCAGAGACACGCGTTGTATGACGTCCAGCCGGGCCAGACAAACGAATGTCCCCATGAAAATAGCCCACGGGGAGTTGGGGACAGTTTGATGTGGACGAGCAACGGTGGCTGGACAATCCGATGTGCAACGCTCATTGCACAGCACCATCACACTTTAATTGGGGCTCTGTTTTCAGGTAAAGTTGAGAGTTGACCCAACATGGGGCGACAACTCAGGGGCTCGCAAAGGTTGTCTTGGGTAGATGACATAACCGCGCAGGGATATCCCAGCATCACCGCCCACGTCCAGCAAAGTCGTATTTAGGAACTCCCAGAGGAACTCCCAGAGGAACTCCCAGAGGGCGCTTCTCCCTTTTCGTACACGTTGTTCAACGCCCATTTACTACTATCTTATCTTCGGTCGGCCGTTCGCACATACGTGTGTCCACGGTTGTATTTCTCTCTTCTCCGGTCCACTGAGCCTCACTTTCAGATGCCGGCCGTCGCAGCTCCAGCAGCGCCTTTCATTTCATTCTCTCATTCGTTTTGAAAGAAAGCACACGCACACCCATTAGGCCACACGCATGTTTGCTCGCAACACCCGAGCGAGACAAAAAGGCACCATGTGGGAAGAATCCACGCGGGGCCGGGAGGGTCAGCAGTTCAAAGAGGATAACCCATACGGCGACCACGATGCCGTAGGTGAAAAGGCGTCGGCCGTCGCTGCCGCCTCTGCAACAAGAAACAACGCAGACAAGATCAGATGCCTCGATGGACTTCGTGGAATCGCCTGTCTGCTCGTATTCAACTACCACTTCTTATGGCCCTGGACGCCGGCCATCATGCTTGGCTATGGAGCCATGCCCCCCGGATCGCCCGAGCCGTACTTTGAACGGTCATCCCTGCCCATCTTGTGCCTCTTGCAACGCGGACGGCCCATGGTGGCCATCTTCTTTGCCATCTCGGGATACGTCCTCTGCCGACATATTCTGAGAGCGATTCACGAGCGGCGCTTCGAGGCCGCTTACCAGAGCCTGGCATCTTCAGTCTTTAGGCGCGTGTTCCGCCTTTACATCCCTCCCACCATTAGCATGTTTCTCGTTGCGCTGCTTGCTCAGATGGGCGCTTTCAAGTCCGAATTTGAGATTTACAAAGGCCCCGACTCGAGGTACATCAACGGTACTGTGACTGTCGCTACGCTGAACAACACTTGTGTGAACGGCACGTACTCCGTCGAAGGAGCCGCGGGGATTGCCAAGTTTCTCGGATTACAAACCCCGGCTTTCCTGGGAAATGTCACGACCAACGATACGAACACTCTCTGCCTTAATGCCACGTCCCAACTCTTCATGCCTCCAATGCTGTATGCATTGGCTGATGACATTGAGGCCGCTTCCAAAGTGGTGAATGAGACGAGCAGCCTGAACGGCACTGCGATCAACATCACGATGCAGGATGTTGGAGACAAGGAAACACCTGAGAAACACAGGTCCTACCACGATCTGTTGCACCTTCACTCGAGACCGGCCCTTGTCGATGAGGAGAAAGACTCGGCCAACGTCACCAACCCGGTGAACTTCACTTGGGTCCAGCTGGGCGGCTCATGGGAAGAACACCCCTTCATCCACGACAACATCACCTATGCTCTCAAGAACTTCACGAGAGCATATGTCGAGTGGGCCAACCCTTTCAACTTTGGCCACTACCACACGCGCTACGACCCCCACACCTTCACCATCCCGATGGAGCTCCGCGGATCAATGTTCATCTACCTCTTCCTGCTCGGCACGGCAGCTATCCAGGCAAAGTGGCGCCTTCGAATCGGTGCCGTCCTCTCCGTCTACAGCTTGATCTTGGGACGATGGGACATGGCCACGTTCATGGGCGGCGTCCTGCTCTCAGAAGCAGACATTAGACGGGCTGACCGAGGGCTGCTCCCTCCAGTGACGAATGGCAAGAAAGGCCAACAGGCAACCCTCGGACAGAGGTTCCTCGGATCGAGGACAGCTCGATGGGGAGCGCTCTTCGTGGCTCTCTACCTGCTCTCCTACCCCGATGCCGGCGCCGAATGGACGCCCGGCTTCACCCTTCTCTCCTCTATCGTGCCACGGTACTACATCCCCCTCTCAGGCTGGATGTTCTACCAAGCAATGGGTGCCATGCTCCTGCTGCCTTGCGTCCTTCACAGCCCCTTCCTCCGCGGCCTGCTCGAGGGACGGGTGGCGCAGTACCTGGGCAAGGTCAGCTTCTCGTTCTATCTCGTTCATGGACCGGTGCTGCATAGCCTGGGTTTCTGGATCATGCCTAGACTCTTTGAGCGTTTCGGCCGCAATCTGGGGTTCGTTGTAGGCTGGGCTATCCTGCTGAGCGTGTCGCTGTATTTGTCGGACTGGTGGTGCAAGAAGATTGACACTTGGAGCGCGAGTGTCGGACGTCGCGTAGAGAAGGCATTGAAAGACTGAGCTGGGGCTTCGGAGTTTTGTAGAATTGTTTTAGTAGTTATTCCCTGCGGAATAATCAAAAGGTCATGATATCCTGAATCTGTTCCTGAATACGCACCTTGTTCGCCCTCATCTGATCCCTTATCATCACCAAAGAAGGAGCAGCCATCAAGAAGCAGCGTCCGTTGTAGTCGATGGCCGAGCGGTACGATTCGTATATTGGCTCACGGTCCTACATAATGCCATGGATAGCTTGTTGATTGTCGCAAAGGTCGCGTGTTCGAGTCGACTTTGGTTGTCCCTTCCACCCGTACATGCAGTGATGGAAGGACGGCTCGTATGGTCTAAGCAATAACCTGCATGCCTTGCTGGCGAGCTGCTTCCGCGTTTGCAGTGCATCAAATAAACACACGGCAGGACGCTTCAATAAGAAATTTTATAGTATCTAGCTTTATAAGATAGGCGTAATAATACTGAGATCTATAGTAGCCAAAATGTATGTCACATTATGATTAAGCCTTGTAGTATGGTAGTACAGCTAGTCGTGTTCCCATGCCAGGAGACAGCATCCACTATCAGTGATGACGCTGAACAATCATCTTGTTCTTCATGCTTCTCCTGCGTCGAGTAGGATGCGCAGGCTGCTTCCAGATAGGCTGATCCGGGTCATACCCAACGAGGCAGTTGACTGTTTCCGCGCCCTCGCCAGCATCGTTGATCTCGCTACCAACAGGGTTTCGCCATTGACCAGTGAGCTTAATATATCCATCAAGAGCATCAGTCATCGTCTTGCCCAGCTCGAGCGCCTTGGCAGCTCTGCTGTGCGAGTAGTACGTGAGTAGCGAATGCGCCGCCTCCCGCTCGTTGTTCTCGATGAGAACTCTAGCGCTCGTCTCGACCCAGTCCACATCGCTGCGGCTCTGGTTCTCGAAGCCCGTGAGCATCTGCGTGACGATAGGCAGGTAGGTGTCCGGGGATGAGCACATGTAATACAGTACGCGCTTGAAGATGCGACCAGCAAAGACGCTCGCCTCCTGCAGTTGGAAATCAGGGTTCAGGAAGCTGCCGGACGCGCCGGTCGTGAGGTACCGGTGCTCGCCGAACTCGGGAGGCACGCTGTTGACACCCAGCCACCACGGCACGAATGGCGATGAGACAGAGGTGGCGGGCGCGTTCCAGATGCGCAGCAGGTCCGCATCGATGCCCGCCTTCAAGCTGACAATTTGTCCGTAGCCCGCTTCGTCGTCGGCGATGCGCTTGTCGCGGACGCGCTCCATCAGCTTCTCTTCCGTCAAGGGGACCATCTCGAGGGTGGCGTTCTCGAGCGCAGCTTGGGACATGAACTTGAAGCCGCCGTCACGGGCGGTCATATTTTCGCCCTTTTCACCGTACGCGTTGAAGATGTTGAAGGGCTCGCCCCCCTTAGGGTCCCACCAGCCTTGCTCGACGGCGAAGGAGACAATATTCTCAGAGCCCATGTAATCGGAGCTATTGGCAAAGTCGGTGGGGAAGTCCTCGATGTAGCCGGGGTACAGAACGCGGACCTCGTCGGTCTTGAGCCGCTCTGCCGCCCACAGCTTCTTGCCGCCGGCCATCTCCCAGACGACCCAGCCCTCGTCCTTGTCGGCGACCAAGTGGGTGTTTCCGCCGTAAGTCGCCTCCCCGTACAGATTCATCAGATCGCCGATGATTTCCACGCCCTCGCGCGCGGTCTTCGCGCGCTCCATCACGATACGCGCAAGATCGCTGTACTGGATGCCGTGCTGCGGGGTCGGGGTCATATTGACCAGCTCATCGCGGTTCTGCGCCCAGACGTCGCGGACAGTGACGCCATTCTCGTTGAGGCCGCCGTTGGTGAGCGGCGCCGGGAAGCCCTCAAAGTCCGAGTACTCCATCGACATGTACCGGTAGGTGTGGCTGACCTGCGGGATAGTGAACAGCTCGCCGGGAATGCTCGCCTTGTCCGTGACGCCAACGGTGATCGTCGCGTTGGCCGCATGGTCGGCGGCGGGAAACAGCTGCAGCCAGTGGGAGGAGACCTCTTCGCCGGTGCCGCCGACCATGACGCTCCCGTCGGCGGTGAGGTCCTTGCCGACGTAGAAGGCGTAGCTGGCGGAGGCCGGCCCGGCGAGGGCCGCTAGGACAACGGCAGAGCTTTGGAACATCATCTTTGCCTGGGATCAGCGAAGATGGCTCTGAGCGGGTTGGCTAGAGGAACGAAACAGAGAAACTTTCAAAGAAGAGGAAAACTCCCTCTTCAAGAGGAACTCCTCGCCTTACCCCTCGCTAGAGTCATTTTTCGGCAATGATGTCAAATGGAAGCCTCCGATGTTGACTTCGGAGTCGCGCTACCCCACACCGAAATTTCCGGTATCGCTAGCGGTGAAGATAACGGGTGCGCCAAGAACCGTAATTCTGCGCGGTAAACACACTTAAATGACATTGATAAGTGAACGACTGACAAGGATTATCTTGTCTCCCTGGAAATGACCCCATGGGTTTGCAGACGCGGTCCCTTGTTCCTGGGGAAGAAATGGTTAGAATTACCGCAATGCGACTCAACCGTTGATTGACTCGGGTAAATAAGCGACTAAAATGGCCCCATTGTAGAACATTTCTGCAAGTCATGCTCCAATGGACTCGGACTATGATTCCGTATGCACAAACTTCATCCATTTGTAATAGCAGTTGTCTCCCAGCATGTATTCTGAGCCGAGTGACTGCTAGTCAGACTTTGTCCTGCTGATTCCTATTCTAAATCCCTTCCACACATATTTCCCAATGCATTTGCAACTTTCCAGTGGCAACATGTTGGTCAATGTCAGGCACCTATCCAGCGAACGAGATTACGATGGGGAATCCATCAAGGTCCTCCTGTCACCACAGCCGTTTCCAACTGGAGTTTCCAACAATGCGGTGAGATTGAACCTCAATATCCAAGTAACGATAACAAGACATTGAGACACCCATCTTCGATCAGCGCTGTAGTCACTTGCGAGGATTGCTGGACTACCTTGCGTTCTGTGCAAGTTTCAATGTCTTTCCGACAAGAGTTGTATGTTACTTCGAAGTAATTTAGGCGCACCATCCGCAATAGAAAGCATCTCGCCTCGCGTAGATTGACTACAATGTCTTCTTTTAAAGAAGCACGAGTACCCTGGATTCTCACTGCCTTAATATCGTTTCTCTGCTCTCACTCCAATCCATTGTCCTCTTTGGAACTGCCCCGAAGCCGTTCCTAGTTGAGCTGAAATCTTGCAGTGATTGATAAGTATCAATTCTGGCCTGGCAGCCCTGACAAGTCATAGCTTCCGTACTTCCTCTCGATACCAGCCCATCAGCAATCCAAGTCAGGATTTTCCAAGCTGCTTGGAGGAAAAGTAGATCCGCAAGTAGGATCGAAAACAACATCACACCGCCGTTCTTCTGTTGAGGAACAGAGCAAAGGTATTGGCTGACAATGGTAGCATTTTTGCAGCCCAGTGGACCCATCATAGGCTGAAACTTGTCGTAGCTATCCCGGAGCTTCACCAGTCCGCTGTTGGTGTCATTAGATCCGGGAGCAGGAATCATGTTGTAACGATCTGATCCGTATATCTGCGACTTTGAGCCGTTCAGAATCCGTCCTGGATCCCGGTTGTAATCGTCTGGTGCCAGGATTGTATATCGGAGCCCACGGTCATCCAAAAGAAGATTCGGTGCCGGGCAATTGCCCAGGTCCAAGGAAAGCAGAGAGAACAGAATCTTTGCGCTGTGAAGTCCTTCTGTCAATGATGGGGATCCGTACCACTATGTTGATTGCGAATGTCAGCTGACATGTCTTGATGGCGATGGTCTGTTGATCTCAGCAATGGAATAGCGTACATCAGAATTGTAATCTTTGAGGCTTTTGTCCATGTTCTTATTGAGAATCGAGGAGTCCGCATTTGCCAACCACCAGTAAAGATCAAAGAACTTATCGGTGTAGATACTAAATCAGGAAGTGAGCAACTGCAAGTCAAACAGACAAGCTAGGGTAACCTACTCTTCGCTTGGCTTGGGAGTGTAAGTCAAACCACTACGGACAACATAGTTCTTGGAGCCGTATATATTCGTCATATTTGCTGCAACTGTCATCACACCGCTCCAATATGCATTGAGCAGTCTGGTCCCCCACCAAACGCTTGCGTGCGTTCGGTAATCATCTTCGATTACGTAGCTATAGTCATGATCCCCTCCGCTAGCTTCCTCAGTAACGAGCGTTATGGTTACGATGCCGTCATCGGTCACAATCGTGCAGTCCACAGTCGCCATCATTGTAGATTTTCCATATGACAGCCACCATGAAGCAGCAGGCGGCACCGCAGTGTCGCTCTTCTTCAGCTTCAGGGCTATGCTTTTAGGCGAGCAGCTTTCCAGAGTATTGTTCTTGTAATTCAAGCTGGACAGTGAGTTCGTCCTTGAATCAGAAATGGCCTTGATAATGTATCGAAAGCCCAGGTTTGAGGTGAAAAAGGAATCGCCGATTGTCAGTAGACGCGGCTGGCACTCTGCGCGTACGTCACTCCTCCAATTGAAAGGGGGTTTCCTGTACCATCTTGGGCCATAGTTTTAGCACGAAAGTAAATGGTAATCGTTGCATCGTCGACGTACTGTGCGTTCGAATAAGCTTCAGTGCCGTTGGGATCGGATGTATACAGAGGCTTTAAGTAGTAGCCGTTTGCGCTGAGATTGACCAAAGAGAGAAAGACAGTGAGAATAACACCGCCAACAAGAACCACGGGTGTGAACCAGCGGAAAGGATATGGCTTGGAGATCGGGTAAGAGAACCACGACTGATGGCGATGCATCTTGTCACCCGGACGCCGATGGCATCGAGGACCCCTCAGCAGATGATGACTGTTGACCTCAGGGCAGGAGATGATATGTTGGGCCAGGATGGCGTACGGCGATCAGATGACATCGATTCCTAGCAGCATGTCATCGACATATAGCTATCCATTGAGGATGGGGGGGGCGGCCGACCATTTTATATGTTGCGGCTTGCCATGTGTGAACGATTCAACGAATCATGCCTTTCGCCGACCGGGAGGATCAGCTATCGACTTCAGGATTGGCTGGATCCCAGAATAGTTCTGCCTACCGAGCATTACTAATCTTAAGGATCGGAATGCCTGCCTAAACAATCGCGCTTACCTCGTGCCTGTGTCTCAGGAGCCGATACTCATGCACTACAGAGGTCTTGGTGGGCTTACTCGAGTCTAACTGAGCGGCGAATCAATGCCCTGTAATTGTGTAAATAGAAGCCTTGATTTGGATCTATGACGCGGTCAGATTCCTGGCCTTCCTGCTTGTCACCGTTTCCTGCAGGCTGCATACAGGGGCGATCCCTTAGCTTTAGCGATGTTAACACAGCCTTTCTGGCGGTCGACATGTTGATACAGATATTTGCAGCCTGAGACGTTGTATTGTTCATACGCAAGCATCGATTCAGTATGCCGGGGATGTCATGTTTTCGAAGATAACCTGCCTATCACAACCTAGACTATTCAAAACATTCAACATCGTAGATGGATCGTTCTACATCTTTACCAGTGATGTGCGTATCGAATATAACATCGCAGTAGAATGGTGATAAAATTTCTTCAGTGTATATCTATGAACATTATATTGCTCCAGTAGCAAATCGCTTTCAAAAGGCGCATTGGCAGTTGCTTTGGGTTGTCATAAGCAAGGCGGAGTAGTAAGTGCGAGAACAAGACTTGACTCACCAAACAGTTGAGGTCAACTGAGTGCATGCCTTGTATTGAAGCTCAGGATTGGTACACTACAGGGGCAACAGTTAGTTCTTCTTAATCTATTGACTTGAGGTTCCTTCCAAAAAGGAATACTTACAACCAAATTGTTGCGGACACTGATGCAAGGGTCAACAGGCGCCGGAGGCGGCCTAGCCAACGCGGCACCGAAGGCTGCAAAGAAAATGAGGGATGAGAGCTGCATTTTGAGTAATAATCAACAACAGGCGGAATTTGTAAATCGAGGAACTTGGGACATGGCAAGTTGTGGATTCATGGCATGCTTTATAACTGAAGAGTCGAGTCGCTGTAGGGGGATCTTTAAGTCTTGATGAAGGACTCAGCATAACTTCGGCAGGTAGTTCCGGTTCGGAGTCCGTCACAGCTCCATATTAATATGGCAATCCTTGCCTCCATCTAGTCTAAACTCTTTTTTTGCGAAAACAATTACGCATGACTCGAGAGTTCGTGAGTGATAACCCCGGCTCGCGGCTAGTCTGAAGTTAACGACCGGCTCCCACCGCTCGTCAGTCAACATCGAACGAAGCGAATTCGAGTACTTAAGTCTAAGAAACTCACCAGATCCAGAATCTATGCGGATTTGTGTCCCGAAGTCATTAGTGATAAGCGATTCCGTTGACCCGGCTGAAGACCCCTCTAAAACCTTCTCCCGCCTTCGATCTTAGTAGCATCTAAATATGGAGATCAAATGCATCCTCGATCTCGTTAGGGGCCAGCAGAGTTTAGTACTTTGCATGTTGAAGCTACCAGCCTATCTTCAGTCTCCACAGGCCAGCGCTTCATGACTAGAGCTAAAGATAGCAACATATCTACTCGGTGTTAGTGAGCGAGGCTTTGGCTGATCATTAGCCAACACAGCCGTTATTGTCTATAGATCCGGCGAGTTAAGGACATGATCTGAGCCGAATAACTCCGTTCAAACAAAGGGCGATGGTATTCCATCCTGGAACACACCTAATTTGGGTTTGGCCAACAGATGTATTGAGGCCTAGGGGCCGGGTATCATAAACTCCCACCGGATCCTGCGGCTTTGCGGACTCGAGAAATTACACAAGAGGGCCCACTGATAACTTGACAGCCCAACCATGTCCGAGTACAGAACAACTATGGTTGTTAGGCGGCGAGTCCTGGTGCGTGACCTTCCAGCCAGGCCGGGCCAGCTCGTCCGAACACCGCCGAAGACCCGGCGCCGAATTGAACTTCATCAATCTCCGCAAGGGCAGCAAAACGCATATCCAAAGGCTGATAGAGTATCATCGAAGTCTCACAATAACTTCAAGGCAGCTGATCTTCCTCACACGACTCTCGTCCCCGAACCCCTCATCCTCTTCCTCGAGCACAACATCATCGACCGTGCCCACGGTCTTTGTCCTCACCTCGACCTCGCAGTCGCTCTGCTCGGTGAACCACGCCGCAATACTGAGAGCCTTCTCAATGGCCCGGCCGGTGCCAAGCACGACCGCTTCCCCATTTCCTCCTTTGGTGCCGTTGTCGCGGTGAAGTAGGTCGATGCGCTGGTTCAAGTTCATGCCTCTCGTTGAGGGCGCGTTGCCTTTGAGGGACTTATCTAGCTGCTTGCGGACGCGTGAGACGACTGACATGAACGGTGTCGATGCGGACACGTAAATAAGTTGTGATTTTGATGAGTTGGGTTGTTGGCGGCGAGGCAGGGCGCGCTTTTGAATCTTGGAGCCTGGGATTGTGTTAGCGCGAAGACTCATTCGGGTGGAGGCTAGATGTAGTAATGGAGGGAGGGGTTTACCTTCAGGCAGCCGAGGCAATTTGGTCATTGTGGATGATGATTGTCTGCTTGAGGTTGAGTTGTCTTTGCCAGCGTGGCCATGTGTTGCTGGATGAGTAGGCGCCATGTTAGGGTAGGCAGCTGTATGGGTATGAGTCTAAGACAGGTATTTCTTTCTGCCTCGACGATCTTGCGAAACTTGA
Source organism: Colletotrichum godetiae (assembly GCF_030913485.1). Taxonomy (NCBI): domain Eukaryota; kingdom Fungi; phylum Ascomycota; class Sordariomycetes; order Glomerellales; family Glomerellaceae; genus Colletotrichum; species Colletotrichum godetiae. Next base: position 299,526 of record NW_026851249.1, on the reverse strand, counting down.
TGGTACTTAGGAGGTGAAGGAGGTTGTTGGGAGAGAATCAATGAGCTGGAGCGTGTATGGATGATCTAAAAGCATAGATCGAGAAGTTCTCTAAGCTCGTGAAGTGTCCTTGTGAGATACGTCGGCCGGAAGCTGCAACAAATCATCGAAAAAGATGGTGAACATTCCCCAGACGAGAAAAGTGCATAGAGTGGGTCTAGGCCCGTCTGCATCAGCGGGGCACAGGCGCACTTCCCCTCCGCGAGCTCGGCCCCACTTAACAAGGCACCGCGCACCGACCATCCTGGTCCAAAGCCTCCCACGATGACAAGAGCCCAGACTAGAGCTTCAAACTGTCCACCATGAGCTAATCGAATGATACCAATCGCCCTCTTGCGGCTGTCTGCGATCTGATCAGCGAACAGCAAAAACTACCAGTAGCTGCCGAAACAGGAGAAGACTCGAAGCGACAACATGTCAATAGCAATCTGGCCTCCGGTGGGCCCAGAGGAGTTGATAAAAGGGAAACAGGAGTGCCTCGTATGTATCCTCGCTGTCTCTGTATGCCCCGCGCCGGATTCTCGATCTTGTAATCGCGATCTCGATAGACACAATGCTAATCAGACTCGACCGACTATCACAGGCCCGCGAGCTAGAATGGATCGTCGTAGAAACACACACGATCCTTAAAGATATCCGCCACGGCCTGCAGGACTGCTACGCTCTCCTGGCGCCCATCGACCCGGGAAGCACTCTCGTCATGAGCACGCAGCGTAACGAGCGCGTAAAGGGGACAGTGACCCGGGTCGGCACGCGCATAATCAAAGGCGTAAGTCTACATGCTGCCGACTACCTCTCTCCCTTAAGCAACTACGAACCTATGGCTAACACCTTCAAGACAATCCACCTCCAGCTCAAAACCCTCCCAACGCAGACCCTGAACCTCGACGCCTCGCACCCAGTCCACATCGCCGCCCTCGAAACAATCCACACCCACCTCACAGAATGTCTCGACCTCCTCTCCCTCACAGACACCCCGACCCCCTCCAACAACCCAACCCAGCTTGCCGCCCAGCTGCGCATCATTGCCGCCTCTCTCAACGAGTCTTCCTCCCTCCTCAAGGGCCCAGCCCTGAACGAAGTCGACCACAGCTGGCAGACCGACTCCTGCCCGCCCGTCCACTTCACCCCGGCCCTCGGACCAAATATCAGCGTCCACCTGGGTCTCCAGGAATCGAGCTTGGTCCTCTGGCTGCGCGCCCTCGAGCCCGTCGATTCGCCGGTACACTTTGGCACCAAGCTCGGTCTGGCCTTGGGAACGGTCCGCAGGCTGGAACACGACGAAATGGACCGCCCGTTCCGATTCACGTACAGCACTGTTACGGACGGCGGGCAGAAACACAGGCATGGCACGGCGCACCCGAGGAGTAGCGGGAGCAGCCCCAGCGGGCTGGGTACACCCTCCAGCAATGGCGAGGCTACAGAGGTCTTCGTGAGGGAGAAGGTGCGGGTTGAGAGTCTGCCAGATCCCAACCTGATGTCTCTGTCTGCCAAATTGGTTGCCTTGGGCCACACGCTGGCTAGCACGAGAAGGAACCTGGCAGCTGTCATGGGCGAGGAGTTTGACGAGTGAAGCAAGGTCTCTCCCAATCTGTAAATGAAATTCTATACCCCGGAGTTTGGCAGGAAAGTTATTGGGCAAGTTGTCAAGGTTACTGTTTTCAAATTCCTATGTGCTGGTCTTCTTTACCAGAATTCTGTACACATACAAGTCGCCAAATGGAAACCACTAAAGGTCCATGATCAAGCCAAACCATCTGTCTTCCTCATGGTGGAAACCTAATCCATGAAAGCAATCCCACCCAAAGTTGCCTTCGCTGGCCTGACACACGCTGAGCCACGTGTTGGCCAGCGTACCCAGTGTCGGCCTTGTAGGCATCGACAAATGAAAGCTGATTAGGGCGATGTGTAGAAGCATGCGCTACGACGCATAGCGGTAACACGGCGGAGCCGAGAAAGAGTCCAAACCCCCCACGATTACGCCACAGGAGACCAGGGCATCGGGATCAAGATTCTCGACTTCATGCTCTGAATAAGAGGCACAGTCTTGTGGACAGTTTCGCTCCAGCCCTCGACGCTCCAGCTCTTCTCGCGGCGGATCTTTCGCTCCTCAAGGTTGGCGAACTGCCATAGGTGGTGAACGGTGTTGAGGTCTCCTATCTGCACGAACCAAGCACCGACACCCTCCATGACCTCGCGTCTGGCCTTGAGGCCGCGTCTCCAGTGGGTCTCCCACTCGAGGAGGTTGCCAGGGTGTAGAGTGTATGATCGCAGCTCGAAGATACCGCCAAGCTGGCGGGGAGGCGTGGTGGGCCAGAAGGAGAACTCCTGCATGAGAGATGTCTTCTTCGAGGTGATGAGGCTCTTAAGCTTCTTATCAAACTCGGCGAACTCGGGGTGGGAGCCAATATTGTGGATTGACTCGTGGTAACCCTGGTAGCGCTGGTACTCCCAAATATGGACTGTGAGGCTAATATTAGCATCATGTGGTTTCGCTTCAGCATGGGGCTTTTTTCTCGGCGAGGTAACATACCAAACGTATCACAGTCTCCCACTTCGGTTCTCCAGCTTCCCACCAGGTGGACCTTATTCTCGGGCATGGAAGCCATGCGCGGGTACCAGCTACCGACAAGCTTGGTGTACTCCTCGACCTTGTCGGGCTTGACCTCGTGCTGGACGATCGAGTGGACGTACTTGCCTCGGGCGAGGACCTGACTGAAGCTCGCCTCGAGCTGAGCATCCAGCTCGCGACCTTCCTTGGTGCCGTAGATGAGGTTGGTCAATGGACCGGCCTTGCGCGAAGGCTCCTGGGTGGCATCGGCCTTCTGTCCTGAAGTAGCACTCACGGATGAGTCCTGGGCGGGCTCAAAGGAGGAGGCAGGGGAGGAGGATTGAGTATACGCACTTGCTTCCCGCTGTTTCTGCTGCTCGATCAACTGCTCTCGGAACTGCTTCGATTTGTCGTTGAAGGAGGCGACGCTCTTGGGCGCGGCGCTGACGTCGGCCATAGAGGGCACCTTAAGCTGCTGGCTCGTGGAGCTGAATGCTCGCAGCGCGGAACGCGGGGTCGCCGCGCCGGCTGCTCGCACCAATCGCTGGCTCAGCATCTTTGCCTTTGGTGGTTTTGGGGGATTGGGCAAAGAAGGATGTTTTGGAGAAGGTAGGTGGGATGAAGAGGTGTCTGGTGACCAAGAGGTGTCGTTTCTTCTTCTGCTTGAGCCAAGGGACGTTTTGTCTACTCAAACAAAGGTGACAAAACGTGCTCTTTGTTCAGCAAGAACAAGCCTCTGGTACGGGATGTGAAGGAGGAAGGAGAGCGAATTCGATACGTCTCGATCGGTAAGAAGCAGGAAGCACCCGAGAGCAGGGGTTTATCACAGAACGGGAAGCAAGTCGGCGTGCAGAAAGGGCGTTTGGAGGCGACGGCGGCGGACGGACTGTTGGTACGCTGGTAAGTGGTGGTAGTAGCAACCTATGGGTAGGTAGCGGTTAGGTGTCAAGGTGGTGGTGGTGGTCTCGCCCGTGCTTGGAGTAGCAGTCTAGGCTAATGGGATGGATATAATTGGATGAGCAGAGGAGGAGGTCGGGCTACAACCGTGCAACAATGGTGTGTGTCTCTCGTTGTCTGCAGATTCCCCGCACTCTCTGGCAAGGTGAAGGCGGTTGCAGGATGGCGGTAGAGGAGGAAAAGGAGACAGCTTCAGGAGGAGGTGTCTGGGTATGTGTGTGGCAGGGACAAGATAAATGTGACACAAGGGAGGAGATGTTTGGCTTGCTACACTACGAGTTCGGGGTCTGGCACTACCACCACGCCAATCCCCTAGGTCCCAAGTCCAACTCAGCCCCCAGAACCTGGGGAAAGCTGTCGCCGCGGCCTGCCACGGCACGGGGGAACGGGTGCGGGCGAGCGAAGCTGAAGCTTGCTAAGGTCACGGGTGGGTACGTATCGCCTCCAAATGCGCCCAGATGCGGAGAAGCGTCGAATGATGTCACATGAGAGCCGGGGTAGAAAGAAAGGTGGAATCATCCGACTGGAGCTTGAGCGGATACACGGAAGAATATTACTGCGTTATTCCGATCCGGCTCTTTCCCCGGCAAAACCTGGAAGTGAACAGCCCGTGCCCGACAATACCAGAAGCGGATGATGCTCCACTTGCTTGTTCACATCTGTCGCGGCTATGGCCTCAGGCCACACTTTGCTCGGCTACGGGTCCAGCCGCCGAAACCGAAAGCTCAATCGGAGGAAAAAGGCTCGTTTTGATAGCTTCACATCGAACCTCCGAATATCGCCCGCCCTTTAGACCCTTCAATCTCCCCCCTGCAACCCCCATCACAACCGTTAAGATGTCCTGGCTCGGAGCTCGCGCACTCAAGAAGTACCCCACGCCCGTCCGTACGTGTTTCTCGACGACCGTCCCCGTGTCTCCGTCGCACAATTGCTAACATCCCTTACAGTTAAGCCGATGGCGCCTTTCTTCGCTGCCGGTATGTCCGAGTCCCCCGATCAATACTCAATTCTGAGCGAAATCAATTGCGATACACGAGAGAACGCGAAGAATAGCGTCGTGAAGCGCGGCAGGTGCTAATATCCCGACAGGTCTGGTCATTGCCTACGGCATCAACTCCGCCCAGAACGCCATGATGAAGTGTATGTTGCGCCAACGAAGACCTCCCAAAGGACACATATTAATTTTGCTACACAGCCGACGAGTGGAAGAACGATGCCCGCAACCCCCTCGCCAAGAAGCATTAAGTTCGCAATGGAACAGTCCGAGCTATGCGGGGAGATGGCCGAGCAGTTGGGAAACGTGTCGAGGATATAGATCCGCCAACGCATATTCTTCACGGATGCTGTATCATAGACGCACGGCTCGCATTCAATTGAGCTGTTGTACTAATGTACCGATGCCACACGTCTCATAACTATCGGGAACTCTGAGGGCTCTTTGCCTTTTACGTGTGTGAATGCGTCATCATAGCCAAGTTGTTTGCAATCCTTTCTTTTAAGTGACTGCGGCATGGAATCTGATACACCTGAAGAGAGATGGAAAATCCCAAAATCGAAAGGCAAGAGGGGTGGTCGTAAGCATTGTGATTGAGTTGCGACATCACAGAGTAAGGCTCGGAACGATGGCTTGTGTATCACGTGACAACCTCAAGCCAATAACTCTGCTGTTAAGGATGCCAGAAGGCGTTGGCCAGGACCGTACAATCCTAGACTGTGATAAAGATGAATTCCTTTGTAGAAGACTTGATCGGACTTCCAGGAGTACTCAAATCGGTTATCGTGGTCCCAGTCCTTATCGCCGTCTCAATTCCTCTTCTTTTCGGCGAAGAGTCAACTGTGGATTTGTCAGTATCCACTTCCGTCTGTCACTGAACACCTTGACTTCAATACGCCTTTTGAGCTACACCATAATTACCTTAGACACACACATGATAACTTCACTTCACTTCCGCTTTAGAGCTGTTGTCTCTTCCACCAGACTTTCCCAAATTCCCGCCAAGAGCAGTAATAATACCTACTCACATCTCAGCCACATCCTCATCTGCAAAATGTCGACGACAGCAGGCTCAGCCCCGAATGGCTCAGCGGTAAAGAAGCCCAACGGAAAGAAGGAGATCAAGATTCTTATGCTCCACGGTAAGATATGTGTCCTGTTCTTATGCTTCTTTGGGGACACCAAATCGGCCGTCTAAGGCCAACGGGTTACAACATTTCTTCACCCATGACCCCTCCCCAGAATATCATCAACCCTCACTAACACTCCAAGGCTACACCCAATCCGGGCCCCTCTTTCGCTCAAAAACTCGCGCCCTAGAGAAACTCATCGCAAAGTCCTTGGGCCCCTTCAACCTCGTCCCAACCCTCTTCTACCCAACAGGCCCATCACAGCTCTCCCCGCGCGACATCCCAGGCTTCGTCCCGGACGAGTCCGCCAACGGCGAGGACCAGGAGATCGACGCCTGGGCCTGGTGGCGCAAGGACGAGTCCTCGGGCTCCTACCGCTTCCTGGCCCAGGGCATCTCCACTGTCGCCGACGCGGTTCGCGAGGCTGGCGGCGTCGACGGTGTGGTGGGCTTCAGCCAGGGCGGTGCCTTTGCCGCGCTCCTGGCGGCGATCCTGGAGGGCCCGCATCGCGATGAGACCATGCCGGCTGACTTGAAAGCTTCCGCGCAGGCGTTGAGGGAGGCTAATGGTGGCCGGCCGTTCAAGTTTGCGGCTATTTACTCTGGTTTCTTTGCGCCGCCCACGGAGTTGGAGTGGGCGTATGAGCCCAAGATCAAGACACCTACGCTGCACTTCCTTGGTAGCTTGGACACCGTGGTTGAGGAGTCAAGGAGTCAGGGGCTTGTGGACCGATGCGAAGAGCCGATAGTCGTTGTCCACCCTGGTGGGCATTACGTGCCCATCACCAAGGAGTGGGCTATGCCGCTCATCGGCTTCATTAAGAAGATTGCCGACGAGGAGGCAGCGAAGAGCAACATCTAGATATAATGACACACCAAATGACGAGCGAACGGTTTGGTGGGGACATACTCGGGGGCATTAGAGGGCATTGGATCATCATAGAATAGACCGAATCATGTTTTACACATCCCAGCCTGGTTCATTGCCTTCGTCTAAGATAGTGTTCTACAATTACACGCCGTAACCCATGCCGAAACCCCGGCAACCACCCGGACGTCTAATGCGCCTTAGTAGACTTTCCCTTGCCCGACTTGGACGCGCCAGGCTGAATATTGGCCATCATCTCCTCCTTGGTAATGAGATGATCGATCCGCTCGAGGTGGCCCAACAAGCTCTTCATGTTGGAGCTCCACTCGTTCAAGATGTCGTCTGCATCTCTGGGCTTCGCAAAGCTCACGATACGTGCAGGGCGATCGATCTTGGCGTAGATAGTCTTGGAAGTGACCAGCTCGCTAATGTACTTCTCCGTCTCGTCCTCAGTGAGGTCCAGCAACTGGGTGAGGCGCTGGGTCTGGATACGGGTATAGTACTTGGCGACCACACGGACGTTGTGCTCGATCACTCTCTTGCGGAGATCCAGCCAGCGCTGGTGCGCCTTCTCGTCATCCGACTGGCCGGTTTGGGCGTCGAAGACATCAGTCTCGCACAGGTGGGGACCGAAGGTCTTCGCAACCTCTGGCCAGCGCATGAGCTCGTGGACGGTGAAAAGCTTGAGGAGCTCGGCCTCCTGGGTGACTTGGCTGATTCTGGAATCCTTCTGGATTCTGTGCAGAAGATCGTGCTGCTCATTGTCGTGAGGTGCAAGAATGACGAAGTAGATGATGCGTTGAAGAACCTACAAATTCTGGTAAGCACGTGTTTCTACCATAATGGAAAGATTGGAACTTACGGGGTGAAGCTTCTTGGGGTCTTCCTCGACTGCCTCGGTGTCCAGAACCTGGCGGTAGTGCTTGCAAACGTCGAGGTACTTGTCGTCGTGCTTCGCAAGGATGATCTGTTGCTCGTAATAACGAAGCTTCAGGTCTGTTGTGTCATCCTCCTTCTCTTCGGGGACTTCCTCGCCTCTCGCCTTCTTCTTCTCACGCTCCTTCTTCTCCTTCTCCAGCTGCTCGGGAGTCTTCTTCGGCTTTCGCGACAGGTATCGGGTGCTGATCTTCCTGCTCAGGATTTGAGCCTGAGTCCAGTCGCCGACCTCAATGCAAAGTGCGACTTGTGCGAGGATGAATTCGGTCTTCTCCCTTCGGTCCATAGATCCGAATGTCTCAACCTGGAGCTCGCAGAGAATGTCTGTCGCCGCCTTGAGGTCGCCCTGCTCCTTCTTGATATCGGACAGAGTCTTGGTGACACGCGCGCGCTCGACTTCGACAAAGATCTTTCCCTCGGTGACCGTCCTCAATGTCTCGATAACGGTAAGCTTGGTTTCGAGGTTCGGGGTAGAGTCGAGGAAGCCCATGACCGCCTGGACCATCTTCGTAATAGCTTGCTTGAGCTGCCCATGCTTCTTCGAGAGAATCAGAACCTGCTCGTTCATCAAGCTCCAGTCTCCGGCATTTTTGGTGATGTTGACGATGGCGATAAGTATACGCGATGTCGATGCAAGATCTGAGGACTGCGCTCCGTTAGCATGTCGACGTCTGGGGAAGGGAGGGGTAGGTTGCTTACCTGGCGGGTCTGCTTCTCTAGAACGCTCAGCTTCTCGATGGCGGCGGAAATGTCGCTCTGTTCAGATATCAGTATTCAATGCATGGCCATGTCAATTCTGGGCTCTTGTCCGCACCTTCGCGAGCTTCTCTGCCTCCGGGATCTGCTTGTCCGTCTCCTTCGAGAAGTCCTTCTCGGGCTTCAAGGCGGCCTCCGACATGCTGGGCGATACTTCGAGGATTTATTTGTACTGAAGGTAAAGACGAGGGTTCAGGTCGGAATCGTGGGAGCGGTGCGTTTGCAGGTCGCGAGGTCGTCGGTTGGGAAGGTGAGGCTGATTTGGTTGTTTGTTAGAATCGAAGGCTCCCGCAGCTACGCAACATGCTCGTGCCTACCTGACCTCACCCTGGCCACCGCAGTGCTCAGGTACCCGGATTAGGTAAGGCGGGGCAGAGCTGGCACGGAGGGACGTACCTTTTCCCGGCCCTGCCTTCCCGCTTCCATCGATGGTCTGTGCGTGTTGGCTCTTCCCTACGAGTGTCGATTCAGCCGTTGTTTCCTTTTCTACTTTTTTTCTTTTTGGTTCTTGTTCTTGGTCGACGCATAGATAGTATTCTTGCGAACACATTAGTATTTAATATTGAGGAGTGTCTGCTTAAGATCGAAGGCTTCAGTGATTCACTCTCCATAGGCTTCGTACCTAGAAACTAAGGAGGATTCGTTTGGCCAGATTACGACATAAGCCGAATTAGAAGTCGTCTTACTAAGGTAACTCGGGAAGGTAGCTAGCCCACCTTACCTAGGTACCCAACCTCACTGCAACTTGCGTGTACTGTTAAACATATACATTTACATTTCGGTTCGCTTTCCGAAAACTGTAGATTTTGTAGCTTCGACGAGCTACAGGCCCCCTTATCACATGCGATTGTCATTATCCCAATACTCGAGACATGTATACTCCACAATCTCAGCTTTCCCAAATGGCCTACATGGCTTGGCATGAAGAAGATTACACACGGCAATCGTCTAGTCATGTCCATAACTCCAGGATATATTTCGTCCGCGGATGTTTCTCCGTTGAGGTGCAGCGTGTCTGCGCCTACCTTGAGGTAGTACGCACGAACGCAGACCCGCGGGATTCGCGGGGCTCGCGTGAGAGCCAGGCGAAATCGCTTGTATTTCTTGCTTGAGATTTCGCCTGATCCAGGCTTCATGCTTGGGAACAAGTTATGTAGTATATTAAAACATGTTATGTACTAGAAAGGCTCTAAGCTATAGTAGAATTTGCGTTTAGGGGTTGACAGGTGGGGGAGTGTTGTCAATAACAATTGTCGTAGGGTTGACCTGGTTGCAGAGCAAGTCTCCGAGGCCGCCGGCGTGGCAGTAGGTGAAAACATCACCCTCGCCCCAGTAACCGAATCTGGACGCTCATGTTAGTTCGGTGTTGTTCTTAAGTCTTTTCAATAGAAATAACTTACGCGAGGCCGAGCTCGTGGTAGATGCGCAGCGCAAATTCGGTCTCCTTGCCCTGACGGATCGTGAAGCGGTACTTGGACTCGCCGCAGGTGATGACATCCGAGGGAACACCGGTCGCGCCCTGGCAGGCAAGATCCGTGGCGTCGTCTCCAGAGAGAAGGAAGCTGACGTTGGTCACTGTGCCGTTCTGCTGCTTGCGAACGGAGAGGTCGGCGATATCGATGTTCTCGGAAGGCAGAGGAGCCTCAGTCTCCTGGGGCGCGGGGGCAGCAATGGCAGAAACGCCAAAGACTGCAGCAACAGTAGCGAAAGTGAACTTCATTTTGCAAGTTATGGTCGGTCTTTGATAATGTCGAACGATAGGAAGAAGAGTTGAGTTTCTGGGGCAAAGATAGTAATGTTTGCGAGGGTTGGGAGTCTAGCTAGGAAGAGGCTGCGTGGTAGTTGCTTATATACTCTTGATGGACTCTAGATATTGGAGCATACGATCATCGTCGCCAAGTCGGTTTGGTCGGACAAGCGAGGTTGGTGATTTCGACGTCACCGTCGCTTGGGAGGTGACCATTGTGTGGGGAATGCCTGTCCGGCATATCCCAAAATGGCTGCGTTCTCGTAAAGGAAACTATGGCAGCATTGGAAGCAGGCAAACACGAACGCCCTGGAGATTCTGTCTCGCTCCAAAGTGCTCCCCTCTCAAAGGGGTTGTATTATGGGTAATGCCAGAAATAGCCCATGAGATGAACTGTTCAATTCTCCACATCGATCATAAACTCTAATTTGACCAAGGCACCAGTATCACAACTTGCGTGGAACGATTATCTAGTGAAAAGACCGGTAAACTCGCATTTGGCTGGTAATACTTGGGACTGAGCAGCTGGAATCAGCGGCGCTCACAAGGCGATCCAGGGAGGCAAGAAGTCCGGAGGAGCGAGAGAGCGCATGAGAGTGAAAGCTGGAAGACATGAAAGCTAACCCCCAACAGAGGAAGCAACGTTCTTTTGCTGCGCTGGTAGTCACATCGGGCAATAAAAATGTGGGAAAAATGACCGCCGATCTTCTCGTATTACCGCCAAGACCAGTGTGGTGTTTTGATGCAGCGATGACCGCAACGCGCCACTCCCCATTGTCAAGTCCCCAAATTACCCGAGGGTTCCAACTTCCATGGCTTGCTCATGTATCAATGCCAGCTGCAAAATCCTTAAATCCGGCTGACAGTTCCTCCAGAACGCACAACATCTTATTGAACTTTCGGAGATTTTCAGCCGCTTTTTCGCAATGACGTCCCGTTCGGAAGAGTTGAGACATTGGTGGCAAGACCTCAATTCTGTTGGCTTGCTCTCGCCGCCAAAATATGTGCTAAACCCCGGACAGCACACGCTTCACCAAATACAAATTGCATCGATCCCTGTTCTATTCTTCATTTCTAATGCCCCCGATGCTTTCTTATCCCGATTCAATGCACAAACAACAACAACATCAACAAACGACGGCAATAGCCGGGATCCCACATGGGAAACCCATAGTAAAGACATTCCGCTTAACAGCTTCGCCCAACTCCACCCAAGCCCATAGGGCTGTGCTTTATGAAAGTGTTCGGAACCATTTTGTCTTTCTCACAAAGTACCCAGGTGAGGCTGAATCTGAGCGCCACACCATTCCTAATATTGGCCACCCAACTCAGGGTCCAAGAGATCTTTCCGAGCGTTTTCTTTTTTCCCGAATGGGAAAATTATTCTTGAAGTCAGCGATGGACTTCCACAATATCGATTCTTCCTTACGTACCCCACCCACCGCTGTATTCCATAGTAATGGACTGGTCAAGCCCAGCAAACAGCTGCGTGTAGGCACCGTTCTTTGGTGGGTGCGAAATGAGTGTCTTTTTTGTGTCAGTAACGTATTATACTGCTCTCATGCGAGGCAAAAACTTACAAACGCTGCCAACTGGACTTTCGACATGTTCTGCTGAAGGTTGTTAACAAAGTTGCCGGGGTTCAAAGACTTTTAGAGATAGACCATTGGACACCATCTTACGCTCACCCAAGCGAATAGGAATACTTGCCAAGCTTATGATTCCGCTTGTCATTACTCGGCGAGCATATTCTGCTGCCTGACGAAAATTCTCCGCCTTGCTTCTTGAATACTTGCTCTAAATGCCTTCCTCTTTGTGATAGTCCATGTTGGAGAAGTCGATTGCTGGTCGAGGTGCCCCGTCCGCAGCGCTGGATGACACCCAGATGACCCTCACTGAGTTTTGGATCGATGGATTGGCGGTATGCTGTAAAATGGACGTTAGAAGCTTCGTTAGACTTCGTTAGAAGATGGCGAGCAATGTTGTTTATCCTCAGTTGTAGCTCGTAACCCTGCACTGTCTCCGAGCCTTGAGGGAAACCATCACACCAGCGTTGTTCCACAGCACGTCAAGCCGATTCTCCCGAGAGAGTGACTCCTGGACAGTTGCGATGATAGTAGCCAAGTCATCGAGCTCGCACTTCAGAAATATCATGTCTCCGCTGGATCCCGAATGCGCAGCCTTGATCTCGTCGATGACAGCTTGGGTTTTGGACTGGCTACGAGCTGCCAGCCAAATCTTGGCGTTCCCGTCTTCTGTGCTCACAGGTGTAGCCATCTCGCCTCCGAATTCTCTAGGATCTACGGACTTATTAATATTAGACCTCGAACTTCTCTACCATTTTGGTAAGTTTGCTGCACTCACTTTGTCGAATGACTTTCTTCTCTAAGAGTTCTGGCGTCTGAATGCCGTTAAGTTATGACTTCAGCACGAATACTTGATGCGAGGCAGTCTATCTTTGTCAGCATCACATCTTGCGAACCTCTGCCCGCATAGAAAACACTACATGTTAGAGAGGTCGGTGTGCTACTACGAGATGTCCCTCTGCGGAGTGATAGGTTTGGAGGAAGTTCAAAAAGGACTCTAACGAAGGGATCTGCTCATTTACTCATTTATGTTAACTTACATCGGTATTTTGCCTGCAAGCCCCCAGCCGTGGAGATCATTTCTATGCTTACACTCAAACAGCCTTAATTCTCAGTAATCCTCGATATCACAGCCACCTTTCTTTCAATGTCACCTTCTTCAAGCAGTCTACGGAATGGATTTCTTTGGTTGCGAAGACTTGGCGTCTGATTGGAGTGCTGGACGGGGCTTCTTTAGCGTCCCCAAACATCACGCGTACACATACATGCCCTAGGATCGGCGACAACTTGAGTCTTGGAAAAGAGCCTGTTGGACTTGGTACGATTATAGATGACCTGTGGGGCGACATTGGGATACTCGCTGTTACTAACGACCAGCATGCGCAACTCCGTGATCTCCAGGCAAGCATCAACTCTTCAGGAAGGGACAGCGGTCTGCGAGACACTTTCAACTCTCCTATCATCGGACTCAAGAAGCCTTATATGATTTTCTGTTTGCTATCAGAGCTGCGAGACATAAATGACTTGTTCGTCTGGATTGCGATAGTGTCGGAAGACTTCCTACTACCACTACGCAATAAGGAGCAGAGCGCATTATTAATCTTTTGTTACTTCTGTATGCTTATAAAGAGAATACCAGGCCAGTGTAGGCTGGAATATCTGGCTCGATTATCTATGCTTGAAGGCATAGGGGTTCTTGGATGAAGAGCATAAGTGGTGGATTCGAGGCGTGGAATAGCTTCAAGGATACGCGGCAACTGCGTTTCAATTTATGTGTCAGAACTTTGTGGCAACAGAAACTGGCAAAGTTTTCATTCTTAATGAGCCTTACGAGTACTTACTGCTGCTCAAAGACTTCAACTGGCAATACCGGCTTCACAATCGATGGGTATTCAGCAGATCTCAGCACAGCCATAGTCATTTTTCTCTCAAGTATCAAGTCATGAGTGAGCTTCAAATCGCATTCAATTCCCCGTTATGGCCTCGTGTGTACACTTTCATGCCTTCCCACAACTATCTCAGGTATTCAACTTGAAATAGTCGACTAAAAGAGGACCTCTTCCTCCAGTTCTTTCTCAGTCCAGTCCCATAACTGCTTTGCGAGAGCACTGTTGTTGGTATGGGGCTTTCCCAACCCAGTCCGCCCGATAGGCTCGCAGTAAGTGCCCGACACAACATTCATCGAAGTCGAAGCCCACAGCTGGTTGAGGGTACCCGTCGGAACATCAACTCCAATGAAAAGAGTTGTGGGTTTCCAATTGATGCGCATCATTCAGCTATTGTCACCCATTGTGTTGGCGAGATTGGTAGTGACAAGGCCTGGTTGGAGCGAGGCGGTTGTCAGCTGTGGAAAGCGCCTGGCAAGCTCTTTTGCGAAGAGTGGGTTTGCGAGCTTGCTCTGTCCCTAACGAGTGATGGTGCCCATCTCACGAGCCTCCGTCTTGAGCGTTGCGAAGTTGATGCCTTCAGGGGGCGCGTACTGGTGAGCAGATGAAGCTAGGACGGTAACGCGCACATCAGTACCCGTCTCTGCGGCTTTGAGAAGCTTTGGGAGGAGGGATTTGGTGAGGAGGGCATGGCCCATATGGTAAGTACCGAATTGGACCTCGTAGCCGTCGTCAGTGGTCCCTTCTGGAACCGACATAATGCCCGCGTTGAGGAGGATGTCAAGGCGGTCAGATTGTTGGAGAAAGATCTTGGAAAATTCCCGAATCGAGTGGCAACAGCCTAGATCCATCTGTATAAATTTGATAGGTGCGTTCGGAACCTGTGCATTGATGTCGTCGATGGCTTCTTTAGCACTTGAGGGGCTGCGAACGCCAAGCCATATCTCCTTTGGATCATCAGCAAATTCGAGAATCGATTGTTTGCCTAGGCTACTATTACCGCCTGTCACGAGGATGACCTTCCCCTCGAAAGAAGGAATGTCTGCATCGGGGTTAACTTGACGCTCTTGCTTTCCGAGGAACCCATCGTGGCAGTTGAGTCAACCACCTCAAACAGGATATTTGGGATATTGCTCGAAATATGAGATTGTGAACCGGTTGTAAGGAGTTGAAGGCAATTGGCAGGTTCCACCGTTGCTTCGAGTTGATTTCCAAAGCAATGCGTTCCTAAAATTAGGGATGCCAATGAGATCATAAGCTGATGTAGTTGAATCCAATGCGATGAAAATGTTTCGTATATGTAGCCAACACCGGCATCTTTCCATGACCCCCGCCCAAAACCAACCTCAGGGAGAGTTGTACGAAACAATACACATGACATCGTTGGTGCGGTGCACGTGATTCGTGAGACTCTTGCGGAGAATCACGGAGGCGGCTTGGAATTCCGCATTTCTCCCCATCTCGAGAAGGTTGGCTTGAAAATAACATAGCTTCAAGAGCGGACGCCGCGCCGACGTGAGATAAGCAGAACATAAAATAATAACGACGGATCGTGCTAGTCAAAGTACGGCCGCATTCTCCGCAACCCTTGCTCATGATTAGTGGCCCTGACCCAAACCCCAAAACAGTGAGCTAGTCAGATGCCAAAGAACCTACCTTACCAGTTAGGTTACCTAGTCTCCATGCAGCCCGTGGGAGATTTCTTCGCCTGTGATACCAGGGTGATCCAACTATTTTGACCGCAGTTCCCGCAAGTGCGGGAAGGATAGAGCTGTTAGTTGATGGGCCATCAACAGGGAATAGAGAGCGCTCTGGTGCTGGCTTGATACTGGTATGGATGATAGATATCATGACCAAAGCCACTGCAATTGTATTCCATGATTGTACGCCTTTCATCATCTGTTGGCTCATTTTCAGTGACTCCATATTGTTTTTTGAAGTGTTTAACATTACCCAGTCTCGAACGGCGTCTCTCTGGGATCGGTACCAGAGGTGACTGAGAGACAAAGCGAAATGACCAATCTACCTCGAAGCCAGCTCTACTCCTCGTGGGGCTGTTGGCATCAAATCTCAACAATTGTGAACTATCTTAGTATGTTGGCCCCTTTGTGATCTCTAGAAAAATACCGCCTGTGAAGAAAATTAAATTATTCAAGGCAGTTCTACAAAGTAACAACACACTGGACACCACGAGCTCCCTAATGATCTGTTGATAAGGGAATTGGAGCATGTCAAGGGTTGATAGGCGAATTCTAGAGTCTCAGATCCTGCTCCTAGAGAAATGAGATAGATACACAGGATCGTCCTTGTTACAGTTCTACCTGGTATGAGTGAGAGCGCACATGGAGAGCCCAGCGATCTAGCATGAATGCTCAACAATCATCTACTTAAGTACTTGTAGCATCTCCATCAGGTCAACTTAACAGTGACTACACCCTTGGAAGGAACAGAGACGGATACCCCGGAGCCCGAGATGCTGGCTCCCGTGGAAGCGAACTTGTGGGTGTTGTCAGTGACCCACGCGCTTGCAGCCCTGGGAGTGAAACCTTTGAACAATACGCTAGCAGCCTTGGCAGCACTGTCATTGTTCGTGAAGATGACCACTATAGACCCATCCTTATTTTGAACAGCTGCCATCAAGACGTCGGACGCCACCATGCCCGACGTCTGCAATCTTTGTGCGCCGGGGCGGATGTGCCGCGACCACATTGCAAATGCCCAGAAGTTAGCCGATGGCGTCGTGATCTTGCCATCCTGGGTATCGATAAGGTGGGAATCTGACTGTAGCTGCTTGAGTTCGAAGCCCTCCCAGTAGAGATAGGCAGAGAGCTTGGCGTTGATGATGCCAACGGCAATTTTGTTCGCCCAGGTCATGCCTTCGGTTGCACCGCCACTCTTGTACCAGGTCAGATCGAAGGCTGTAGTGATGCCAGACTCGGTAACCCACGAAGATAGTTTGGTGTTCAGAGCGGTGTTGGCGTCGCCTGAGTAGGTGTGCGAGGTGATTAGACCCAAGTGGGATTCCATACCGGCGGCAACGAGAGCGCTGGTATATTTGACGGTTGAGCCCCAGCCGACGGCATCACAGCAAGTGACTGCGGTCTTGAGACCGGCAGATTGGACAGCCTTGGACAGGATGGGGATGAAAGAGATCGCTTCCTGAGCATTGAAGCTGATTTGCATTTGGGAGTATCCCGGGCTAGGTGGTGGTTAGTTTACCTACCTAGCTGTAAGGAAGGATCTGGTTCTTACGAAAAGTCGGGCTCGTTGAGAAAGCCGAGGTGGGTAATATTGAGTCCAGCTTGCTGGTAGTACTTCACATACTGCACAAGGAAATCGGCGTAGGCTTGCCGCCAATCACCAGATGAGCAAGTGTGACCAGTTGTGCCGCATAAATATCTAAAGAGTCTTAGAAAGCATCCGCTATGTAGACTGCGTGTGTTCTTGTAACTCACCCCGCCGTCGCCTCGTTGCCACTGGTCTTCATGAATCCAGGAGCACTCCAAGCATCAGCGTAGATTTGATTCACCCCGTAGCTAATGGCCTGCTTTGTGAACCAAACCTGGCCGGCGTCATCGTCGTCCCAGGTATAGGTTGGCTTGCCTGGAGGCGATCCAGGACTCGTGGGAAGGATGCTATCTCCTTTACCCCCGGAACCGATGCGGTTACGGATAATGCTGAATCCGGCACCCTTGGTAGGGCTGAAGAGAAGATCAAGAGCCTCCTTTTGAAGAGTCACAGGCCCATTCTGGAACTCCTTGGCGCGACCAAAAGCCTGGAAGAAGCCAAAGCCGTCGATTCTTTGCAGTTTGGAGGTGGTGTCGACAGTAACCTGGCCAAGCGCCACGGCGCCTAGGCTTGCGACACCAAGGAACGTGATGGAAAGGACCATTTGATCAACCAATCACGGGTTAAAAGAGTGTAAGGTCTGATGATGGAAAGGAATGTGGGAGTGGGTTGATTCTGCATGCCAAGAAATCTGACAGTTGCAAGAGTTTTGCGGACCTAATATACAAGGAGCATTTGAAGAATTCCCGAAGAACGCGGACGTCTCGCACCTCATCTCGTTCGATAACATATGGAGTACATCAAGCGGATTGCAAGCTTTCAGCGATTGTAAAGTTCGGGGCCTGATGGTATCTTAACGCAGTAATGAAGGAGTCCACATAGGCAATATATTTGGAGTAGAGCTCTGCTCATGTCATTCATTACCAAGGCAGGGTGGTGGCGTACTATGGAGCAGGGAGAAGAAACTAGTCGCTCCAATAGAAACATTCGCGATCTAGTCTCGGGATCGTCCGAACTGCTCGCATAGCAGCGAAGTTGGGGCGTCCTAGTCTACCTTCGGGTAGTGAAATAGAGTACATGTGAAACTCAGGGGCTATACATGTGTTATCCAGCTGCGAGATCCGGCAGGCAACTTTCTGATCGCAAATGCACTCTTGAAATTGTTCCTGCGTTTATTGACAAGAGCAGCGAAGAGGTCTTAGGTACATTGCCACATTGCTATCGTCTAGAATGGCCAAAGCTCTGATTGAAGCTTCAGACTCCGCGGCACCAACACTTGCTCAATTCGTCTGAAACATCGGCTAGTAAAACCTGGATATTGGAGTGGGAGATGTTCACCGTTGAATCCTAAGTCACTGGAACTGCAGACGATGAATTTTGATATAAGATACCTTAGAAGAAGAATGCTTCTCCCATCTTTGCCGTTCCATTTGAATCATAAAATTCAATCTTTGTTCTGTCTACTACTATTCATTCTTTTGATTCATTTCTTCCACGCGACGCAAGAAACTCTGCCACCATGAAGTTCTCTCCCGTCATCTTTGCCGTTGCCCAGGTGGCATCCGCCCACTACTTCTTCGACACGGTGGTCCAAGATGGTGCCGCCGGGAAGTCTTTCCAGTACATCCGAGACTTTACCCGTGCCACCAAGTACAACCCGATCAAATTCTCAAATAACCCGGCTGTTGACATTCGCGACGGGTCTTACATTGACGGCCCCGATAGCAGATGCAACCAGGGAGCTTTCACCAACGCCGCCAAGACGCAGGTACTCGACGTCACTGCGGGAAGCGACGTTACGGTGAAGCTTGGCGTGGGCGCTACCATGCAGCACCCTGGTCAGTAGACCCAGTCGCCGCGTGTCGATTCTCGAGATTGGACGTTGACTAACATCTTTATCCATCGATAGGACCCGCCCTTTACTACATGTCAAAAGCCCCAGATGGCAGTGTCAAGGACTACGATGGCTCAGGTGACTGGTTCAAGATTGGCGAGACGGGCGTTTGCACCCAGAGTGGCGACTTCACCAAAGATGCTTGGTGCACTTGGGACAAGAACACTCTCACCGCTACCATTCCCAAGGACACGCCCTCCGGCGAGTACCTCCTGCGCTTTGAGCACATTGGTAAGAAAATTGGCTTATTATCTGCTTCTTGCGTGTGTGTCCCAATGACCTAACAAACTCTCTTAGGTGTCCACAAGTCGTTTGACCACGAGCCTGAGCACTTCGTGTCTTGTGTCCAGGTCAAAATCACAGGAGGCGGCAACGGCACTCCCAGCCCGCTGGTCAAGTTCCCTGGCGCTTACAAGTATACGGACCCTTATGTGAGCTTCAGCCTCTACAACGGATACAAGGCTTTCCCGATGCCTGGCCCTGCTGTTTGGACCGGTGGATTGAACGAGGTCAACAGCACCTCTGCAAATGAGGTGACGGTCCCTAGCAACCTGCCTTCGACGACCCTGGTCACCTCTACTCGTCCTGCCACTCTTCATGCTACCCGCTCTGACACTCACTCTGCTGCTCCCAGCGCAAAGGCTACTGCCCCATGCGCCAAGCGCCGTCACTGATGTGCCTGCTTGTCAACAACACTAGGCACCTGCTCTGTTTCTCGTATCTCTTGCGTCGAACGGGTGATGAGATAGACCAGAGTTGAGCATCTTTTCTTTATTGAGATCTCATATAGGCACCACCTGGGTGTTACTTCTATTCTCCTGTACAATCTTTTAGACACAACTTTACTCAGCATAGCTATCAAACTATGCATCATCCCGCGCTCATGAATGTGATGTTTTCAGATGTGTAGGGGGATTTCGTGCGTCTCAACTCATTGCTTCTCGTATGAATACTCACCTACCTTACTTGGCCTGTCTTGATATGATCAGACAACTAGCAAAACCACTCATCGCCTATGGTAGACGAAACGTGGATCTTGCCCGGTGTTTCTTGAATGAACATAACGTTCTCATGTATCCTTGTTGATATACTTTGGCTTAAGCAGATACATGTCTAGATTATGACTGAGCGGAGTGCTTCTCAGATCGCTAGAATCCCCTCAACGATCATTTCATTGCAAACTGCAGGTTGCGACACGCGTAGTGACCTCTTACACAGTCAAGAGCTCGCGGTTAGCACTCCCGAGCCACCACCTAGACTTCAAAGTGTCCAGAAGAGATTCCATATCGGCCGCGGCAGCTCGATAGAGTCGACCCCCGCTCTCCCCACAAAGCCAGTGTAAAGTTGCGGCACCTGCGTACATGCCGTCCATGATGAAAGGGTACACGAGGGTTGAGGCCTGCAACTGAGTCTCGTTTCCATCGGTGGCAGGAATAAGCGGCGATATATTGGTAGCCATGAAGTGAAGCTGCCGGCTTGCTACTTCGATAGTAAGCAAAGACTGCGGTTGGAAGTCGAGCTCCTGGCTCTTTGTGCCTTGTTCGCCGGCGTATCCGGGCTCAACTGACATCTTTTCAGGGCATGTGAATCTATAAAGGGCGATAAAAAGGGCATACCGCGCCAGTGCTCTGGATGAAAGAAACGAAGAGCTCGCTTCTAGTCTCCAATCTGTATTCTCTGTATCCACAGCTAACGCAAAGCCATTCGGATCGTTGACGAGTGAGGTGATCTCTGGAATGCAAGGGGCAGAAGACCCTGAAAGTTCAAATCCAATCGCCTGACTTATGGAGATAGATACTTGACAAAGTCTTGCGAAGCCTGATTGTTGCGTCTGATATGGTGTACTGGTAGAATGTCCGAAAGCTTTGCCAACCTCGCCACGGTCCTGAGTTAGACTTTAGTTCCAACGAAGAGATATGATGTCATTGATATAAGAACGCAAACGAAGTTATACTGTGTCAACTTTACGTACCCAAGAATCATCATCAAGCAATCTATTTTCAACTTGCGGCTCTGTGATGACGCATCACCTCCGGCTACCGAGCGCAACGATCTTGTTCGAGATAAGTATAGACTACCACACTCTTCTTCTTTCTTCAGCCTCTATCCGGGTCGTCTGATGTATAGTTGATTAACAGAGAAAGACGCAAGAGTATACAGCTCAATGATGGTTCAGACTCACAACTTGTCTTAAAACGGGAAAATCTCCGGTAGATAGCCCTACAATGTCCGAATATCGGGCACATGATCCAACCGTCATCCAAGCGGCTGCATATAGCGTGTCCATACTCATACAACGCAATAAACATGATAGCCTGGAGGAGAATGAGAGATATGGTGCCATTCTCCTCAAGAGGGGCCGAGAATTTCTTCGCTTCCCGGTATGGGTTCAAGTCAACCTGATGTGTAAACGGCGTTGTAACAAGCCTCATTGACAAGAATAGCATAGCAGGGTCAGGATCTGCGTTATGGAGAGATAGCACCATATCTAGTCTCTTCTTAGATATCATCGGCAGCCATTTGTGTATCGTAGCGAAGTACTTTTGTGAGACTTCAACGATGGTATTTTCTTGGCCTAACAACGCCAATACGGCTTGAAGGGTTATGTTAGAGCCTCCAACAGACATTAGAGAGCTCGGCTATCTAATGGATAGTAATCATAGCTCCAATCAGAGATGTATCAACGCAATTCAGGAATAGTACCAGATCGTACTGGCGACCGAGCACGGGACCAAGTATACCAATCAATGTCTAAAAACAGGGATGCAGGGAAACCAGGCCCGAAGTCCATATCCCGGATTTCGGTGTTCGGACTCGTGGCCATGGAACTAATGGACCAGCCGGTTGAGTTCGGATTCGGCTCAGTGTTCTGATCGTGATCAGATCACTCGCGCAAGTTGATACCGAGTGTCGAGGATGAGGTCGAAAATGAGGCTGGTATCAGCTGGTTCTGCGCGCCACCTGGGATTGCTGAAGGTTCAGGCAGACGACTTTCCAACGCATCAAGACGCTCCTGCACAGAGTTCCACTGACTGGCAGTTGTAATTCGTTCAGGTTAGAAGTCGTAAACGCAGCTTCTCCCCGTTCGACGGCATAGGCTGCAGGCCAGGCATGCCTGAATGCTGCGGGGTGTCATCGGTGACGATCCGTGTGTACTATTAGGGCTGTGAGACTCAATCACAAAATTAAGGCTGGGCCCGCTTGAAAGAGTGGGTGTATGTGGATGGAGAAGACCTATGGAATAGTGAACTTCGATGAATGCTGCGATGCTGTGCGACTAAGAGGCTGAAGCATTAGAGCTGTTTCGCCTATCTGAAAGAAGTTGAGGTGCGGGAAAATGCGGTCCACGTCGCTGCGGACTTCAAAAAGTCATTCCGATCTCGTACTCGGGCTCGCCACCGAGACATTCGTACTCAGATCTAGACCTAAGACGTGAGGACTTTTGTGGCCACAATCTCCGCACATCAGATGTGTTGCCGGCACCGGAAAGAGAACAATTTGTTTCCAACAGTTTGAATCTTGATTCAACAAAATTCTACTTGTACCTTATTCATGACTTGTTCACGTCCTAGTTCTTCATTCTTCATGCTCTTCTACGTCCTTGGGGGTTCTACCTGTTTGATGCCAGTACCCGGGCTCTCGTCGTTGGCAACACAGAGTTCCGGGCTATGTGGACCTGGTATTTCCAAAAGATCAGTTCGCGAAGCTTGATGGAACAGACCAACGATCCAAATCATCGCCCAGCCGCCCTTGACACGCATTATGGAACATGCCTCTCCTGACTGGCCCGTTGACCTACGCGAACTAGCTTTGGGAGAGAATGGTGACGCAGACGGCTTGCCCATTGCCATGAACATGGATGGCACTTCGTTTACGAGAAGTTAGCGGATTGCAATTGGAGTCTTTGAGAAACAGATATAACTTTGTGAGTTCATTTGAGGATACTCAATGTTTTACGTCGATGAAGCTGCCCATAGACACTATGATGGCCCATAAAATGACTTGAATACAGTAATCGAAGATCAGCTAACACATTGTAGGGGTGGATGTGGACAGGAAGTTCAAGAAGTGAGTATACCAGCGGTGGGTAGTCTGCTTCTCAATCACGAACTCAGGTCACCGCGATGCTGTCTTGGTCTTGTAGTTATGATATCCCCCGTTCCAGGCAGGGAAGGGGGCTCATCAGGCGGTCAGCGACTCATGGACATTGAAAAAGGGATGCCGAGGTGGGGGTCACAGATGAGAACAGTTGATGGAACCAGAATGGCCAAGGTGGAGGTGGAGTTGGGACCTTATAGGCCCTGGAATACTTACTTGCCTCAGGTCTTGGTCTCCCGTGGTGTCACCCTCTTTGGGTACTAGAATACAATCGGATCCGAAAGGATCACGGCTGGAGAATGGATTTCTTGTCAAATCAAGCAGATTCAACAGTCACATATGCGGCTCGCAAACTAACTGTAGCGATCCCGGAGAACTTGGCGCAACTGGAGAAGCCACCATCCCCAGACGAAAGAGGCTTACCCCAAGGTCCCCAACACATGACCCCCACATAGTCCCGCAAGCATCCCTGGCTCTGGGGGTCCAAGGAATCCCATATCCCTTCTGCTCTACGGAGTAACGCCGCCGGATCTGATGCCGGAGAGCTGCAAGGTGGGGGCAACCCGACGAGATGTCGGCTGATGTTTGGGGGTTCAGGGATGGCCGTGCAAGCAGCAAGGAACAAAGGCATCGTTTGTATGTTGGGCCCTACCCCATGGGGCATTTCCCCGCGTTTGGATTGTTCTCCACGTTTGCCTTAGGATAGGGGAAAGGGTAGGGAAAGAGGTGATTGTGGGACGAGTAAAAGGAACGACAAGCTGTTCCAAGGTTGAGAGGTCCGGGGGAAAGGAGCTTAAGTTCAGGACCCTTCCCGCGTATTTTCATCGGTGCATGCTTGCTCACATCTAACTTGCCATCTGTTTTATCGCTCTTGCTTTCCCTTTCGTTGATGAACTACAGAGGAAAATATCTCTTTTCAGTCACAAAGTCAGACGAACACTGAAGCAATGGGCATGGACAAAGCAGAACGATCTTCGGACCAGGTCGAGGACGTCAACGCCGATAAGCTGAGCCAACATGGCGGCAACCTCATCATGCCCGCCAGTCTGGCGGCCCTGGGCTAGGAAGAATACGAGAGGGTCGGCAAGAAAGCAACATTGAAGATGGACATGGTGATCATGCCCATCATGGTCATAATGTACATTCGTAAGTGCAATCTGCATACTTCTGCAAGTATTCTCTCCTGGAGAAAACGACTAACACAATGGAAGTCAACTATCTCGACCGCCAAAACATTGCTAGCGCGAAGCTCGCTGATATCACCACGGACCTAAGCCTCAGCGAAGTCGAGTATCAGACCACCGTCAGCATCTTGTTTGTTGGCTACAGTAAGAGCCTCCCTATACTCTTTCAATGGCGTGGAAATACTGCCGTCTTGGACCTTTCTAACGCAGAGGCATTGCAGTCCTCATGCAAGTCCCCTCTAACATGATCGTCGGAAAGATCAAGTGGCCTGGGGCGTACATCTGCTGTGGCATGGCCGCCTGGGGTGTTATTTCTTCCCTCATGGCCGTGGTGCACAATTACGAAGGCCTTTTGATGGCTCGATTCTTCCTTGGCTTCGTCGAGGCTATATTCTTTCCCGGCGCTCTTTACTTTCTGTCACTGTTCTAGTTAGTCATTCTGTTCATGTGCTTTAAGTCTCCTGGGATGCTGATACGTTCCTAGTAACCGAAAGCAGTTTGCCCTGCGGACTGCCATCCTCTACTCTGGATCCCAGTTGGGCAATGCTTTTGGCGGACTCTTCGCCATCGGCATCTTGAACCTGGATGGTGCCCATGGACTTGCGGGTTGGCGTTGGGTATGTCCCTGTCCTTCACCTTCTACCCGAGTAACTCGTTGGATATCTAGGACTAACCATGACTACCATAGCTCTTCCTCGTCGAGGGCGTCATCACCGTCGGCTTGGCCATCCCGTTCGCATGCATCTTACCTAACTCCAACAAAAAGATTCCCACTCTGACCCAACTGGAGTGCGAGTGGGTTCAGTACAACTTCGCAGCAGACCAGGGTCAGGAAGACGATTCGAGCGAAGTCACCGCCCTCAAGGGGTTTATGATGGCTGTCAAGGACCCAAAGACCTGGATGCTCATGAGTGTTCTCTACTCCGTAAGTTTTATAACCTACTTCTCTGCTCTCTTGAAGCACCTCTACCGAGGCAAGGCCCGAAGTAAATCTTTCAAGCCCATGAACAAGTTTACTAACGCGTGGGGATTATCTAGACCTACATCGTCGGCGCCGTCGCCAACTTCTTCCCCTCCGTCGTCGGCGGCCTTGGCTTCTCCCGCACAATGACCTATGCCCTCACCGCGCCGCCCTTCCTCCTCTGCGTCATCACTATGCTCCTGAACGGCTTCCACTCAGACCGCAAACAAGAACGCTTTCTACACATCGTCATCCCCCTCTGCGTCACCCTTGTCGCCAACATCATCGCCGTCTCAACGACCAACACGGCAGCACGCTACGTCGCCATGATGCTTCTTCCGGGATCTTTCTACGCCGCTGCTGTGGTTGTGCTCTCGTGGATCACGGGTAGTCTGGCACAGCCTTCGGTGAAGCGTGCGAGTGCTATTGCGCTGATCAATGCTATGTGTAATACGCCGAATATTTGGGGTAGTTATCTGTATTATGGTGCGCCGAGGTATGTTACGGCATTTATTGTGAACATTGCGGCGACGGGGCTGGCTATTGGGTTCGCTACGGTGACGAGGATCTGGTTGAGGCGGTTGAATGCCAAGTTGGACCGGGGCGAAGAGACGGGGAAGCATGGGCCGACGCAGGCGCAAGTTGCCGGAGGATTTAGGTATCTCATTTGAGACCCATATGGAGATTGTTATAGTACTTACTTGAGTAATCGTCCTGAAGGGGAAACTATAGTTAGCATCCATGTACGCCGGAATTCTCGATTGTGTTGACAAAGCATCCCGTATCAAGCCTTTCCAAACTTTCAACCATGTGTGAACTTAGTCTGAGACGACTGGCCATAGAAGCTGTGCATTCGACTTTCCTGCTCTATTGGCAGTTTGGGTGCCGGTTTGATAGCACCTTGGTTCTTAGTGCGGATAAGGGCTGTCTTGGTCTACGTATCTCTCATATACCAGGCCTGGCCACGAGATACTGTTCAGAGTATGACACGAAATCTTAGTCGCCGTTACTAGGGTAAATAGACACTTTGATAGAAAGGTTCTTTGGTACAGAAAAACATAGCACCTCCAGTGTTCTAAGTTGACGCTTGGCACTTGAATAGTCTACAACTTCACCCTTCCTGTAACTTCTTTTTCAGCCCGCTCGCTATTGACCATCTCAGGGACAATTTCCTCCACAGACGTGGGACCCGCAAGTGCCATGTTAGTCTGCATTTCATGCCTGAGAATCTGCACTAGCCGTCTTACACCAGCCTCGCCATAGCCAGCCGTCATCGAGTACAGAAATGGTCGACCGATGCCAACAGCCGTGGCACCAAGCGCAAGAGCCTTCAGAATGTCCGTACCACGTCTGATGCCGCCGTCGACAAACACCTGGAACTTAGGTCTGGTCTCCCTAGAGAGCAGATGCGGCGCATATCGACGAATCTCGAGAAGCGTTAGCATGGGCGCCTGCGCTGTGTCTTGGGACCTGCCCCCATGGTTCGACAGCACGATACCGTCTACTCCGTGCTCGTGGGCGATGACTGCGTCTTCAACCGACTGTATCCCCTTGATGACAATCGGCAACGATGTGGTCTGTCGTATCCATGTCAGATCTGCCCATGTCAACCCCGCATTCAATAACCCAGAGGCCGTCGTCTTAGCCACGCCGCTGGGCTCCGAAAGGGGCTCATCGCCTACAGTCAACCTCTCATCACGCTCCCGCTTGCCGATGACGGGCGAATCGACCGTCACGAAGATCGCCTTAGCGCCTAACCTCTCTGCCTTCCTAATCGTAGCTTGTGCCTTATCTTGGTTCCGGTCAACGTACAGCTGGAAAAACAACGGCTGTGCTTCGTCCACCCTGGCTCCGAATATGGACTCAACTGACGCGCTTGGCTTGGTGGGCATGCAGTACAGGATTCTTTCCTTGCCCGCAGTCCTTGAGAGAATTGTCTCAGCTTCGGTATGGGCGTATTTGGCCTGTCCAGTAGGCGAAATGTAGAAGGGAAGGGAAGAGGGGAGGCCGAGAATGTTTGTGGACGTGCAGATGGAATCGACATTTCGGAGAATGCGTGGACGGAGGGCAAGTTTGCGGAAGATGCGGCGCGAGTCGTTGAGGCTCTGTTCGTCTTCTGCGCCCGAGTAGTAGTAAGCCCAGCCCATGGGCGAGAGGAACTTTTCCGCGACCTTTTCAAAGTCGTCGGCGTTGATTATGGCGCCTAGATGTGGGAAAGCTGGCTTTTGCTTATCAGGAGTGTTCGACGAGACATCTTGCGGCTCCGGTAGAGTTGCCGGGTCTATTGGGCCCAGACAACGGTCTGGAGATAGGGTTTCTGTGATGAGGTCTGGGTTGTGGATGGCGTCGTAGTCTTCCGTTGCGTCTCTGCCGGCACATTTGATGATGAGCTTTGCGCCTCCAGGGTGCTCATCCAGGAAGTCTAATCTGGCGTGAGCTGGCGACGTGAGAATGGAGACCAGAGCATGCGCCTACCTGTGACGTCCCATACTTGACCATGCACGACGACCCAGCAAGAGTCTTTTGTGTTGTTCTTCGCAACCTCCGTACCACTCACAACCATGGTGATGATGACTGGCGAGTGTCGATGCTCTGGAGCAAGAGCGAGGCGTAAGAGAGATTGGAATGGTCTTGGTGAATCCAAGGATTTCCATATCCCTAGAGCCACTGTAGGATGGACCCGCCTAGCAGACTAAGCACAAGCTTAGTTCTCCCACCCCGCGAAGGGCTCACGATGTCAAACATCTCCACTGGCGGCACCTTAACCCCACGAATCCACGCCAGCCAGGCCTAGGTGGGGGTCATGCTGGCGTTTGTCCACAACCCCATGACGCCGCTGCTGGTCCGATTCGAGACAAACCTGCTCCCCCACTCAAGCCATAGCTTGCTTCTCGCAGTGGAGTCCCCGCGAAAAGGTGGTGCGGCTCCGCAATGTTACGAGATTCAATTCGCCAGAAGATGACGATGTTTGCGGCATCGATGCTGTTAGTCGTCGCATCGTGTTAGGTTTGAGCGGAGAAGTGTCCGGCGACGACGTTGGAACGAGGGAGGCTCGGGAGTTGTCCGGGGCCCCCGGGATGGGGTCCCTGCTAGTACCTGAGCTGGCTCGCTTCATGCGGGGAGACGTGAGCAGCGGGAATGATGATCGGAAATAGGCGTTGTTTTCAATCTTGGTTGTATTCCGTAGGCACACATACGGATGCAATGTACGGAGTATTAAGTACCGGCTATGCATGTATACGCTACCCACCTGCCTTAGCCGTTCCGAAGCTAGTTCATCCAATCCCTCAGAAATCAGCACCAAATGCCGTAGGCAGTAGACGTCATAAACTTCCTGTCCCGAAGGCATCGATTTGCGAATCGATGCGCGGCATTGTTGGACAATCGAGAAGAACAAAAGCGGAACTGCTTACTTTCTCTTCAAGGCGGGCCCGTACGGGAACAGAGTCGTGGGAGTGCAATGTCATTTCGACGTTTTTTTTCCTTTGAATATCTGCTCTGCCTGGTTCGGCTAGGCCCCATAATAAAGAACGGTTGACCGGAGCCGTTGGGAGTTTATCGCAACGCGTCTGTCTCATTTCTCAGATCTACGCTGTTGCGACAGATCTTCTCTTGCTCCCCGAACACGCAGGATCTCCTTTTTGTGTCCCTAACCGTCGCCCAAACGACACCAATCTGAAGCGCAGACCAATGCCAGGCCTCCCGTCAACCCCCCGCAGACGTCAATAGAAGACCAGATAAATGCCCTCGTTGATAAGTAAACCTGGGGGTACCGCACCTGATAATGTTGCAGCCAACGCTGTTGATGCCGCCGTTGGCGACTTTTGCCAACTGCGTCCAGTGAAGCCAACTGAAAATTGTTCAATATGTGGCAAAAAGATGGACGAAGTAACAACTGGGGGATCAGTTCTTTCATACTCGTGTCCTCAAGGAAATACCGACCCGAGGACCGAGAACAATTCTCATGGATCCTTCAAGGAAAGTGACAAATGGGCGTTCAAATCAGTTAAGTGAGTGGGGGAGGTGCGACTTTGAGGACGTCCAACTGAAGAAGGTTCATCGACAGACAGACGATGAGTTTGTCAGGATTCTTCAGACATGCCGCTTGGGCTAAGATCTTAGCCAGAAGGACATCGATCTACTATTGAATCATCCATGTCAAGTTGAGAACGCGACTCATCTATTCAGTCTCAAATCCGCGGCTGATGATGTCAATGTATCTCGACTCGCATAGCTTGATACAAAGCCCCGAAAGTACTGGTGTCTTGAATACGTCAATTACAATAATAACAAAATGAAAGGCAAGTACTGACTGCCTTACGCAAACAGCCGCGCCATACCCAAGCGGGGCTTTGACGTTTTCCGAGTAATGGTCACTAACAAAGTGCACCCTTTAGGCGCAGGATTCAGCGATAGGTGCACCGCCTTTGCGGCAGCCATTGACCTACTTGGGTGATCATCGCTATGCCCCATATTTGGAAGTTAAAGCTTGATATGCCTGTCATTTTGACTGCAAATGTGAGACCTCCTCAGAAATCGCCGTGGCATACAAACTTATGTTGTTAGTTTCACTGACCTTGTATCCTACAGGTTGATCTAATAGCGGGCTTTGCAATGGCGGTCAGGGTAGGATTCGCAACTTTGTCTTATGCTCCGAGATTAATGGCTCCTCGGAGCCTCAAGAAAAGAATTACAAAACGGGTGACCCAGGCTTCGAGGCCGCTAGAGAACGTTACCGTCAGACGGAACAGTTCTTGGCAAAAGAAGATGCAGATCAATCATGTAAGTACAAATCATGCTCAATTGGTTTACAAAATTCATAATCTCCACATGTTTACAAAATCCATGCAGACCCCGAAGTCGAATTCAATAACCGCCAACGACGAGTCATTGGCCCGGATTGCGCAGTAAATGAACTCGGCACGAACCATCCTTACGTGCTCATATCTCGGAAGCAGCTCCCCCTCGCCCCGGGCTGGGCCATGACCATCCACAAGAGCCAAAGCCTGTCTCTCGATCGCTTAATCGTCGACCTGCGCTCTGTTTTCGAAAAGGGCCAAGCCTAGGTAGCGCTCAGCCGTACCCGTTCTCTCCAAGGGCTGAAGATAGATGATACAGACAAATACATGCTTCAGTCGAGCTTGAAACGTGATTCCGAAGTTAGAAGATTCCTGGAGGAGCTTGAAGAGAGGACTGCTGACGGAAGCGGAAGCGGAGATTCGGGCCAAAGTATAGGCCAGAACTCGGGCCAAGATTCTACACAAAATCTTGAGAATGCGGCTGCAAGATGTGAAAGCAGCATTTGAGAACACTGATCGGAGTTGAAGTGCCAGGTAGGTACTTATAGCCTTGGATGATATTGTATGAAACCTTTGCAGGATATGGAACCACGCCCAAAACATTAATACGCTGCGCTTACACTTTCTCTGGACCTCCAACCCTAAGACGCTATCACATGGTCTGGGAATTCGTTCAAATTGAGCCCCAGGGGATCGATCGAGTAACCATGCCAATCTCATTACTCTCCCTTTCTCGTCATTCAACTTAGATTCCTGTGACAGTGACTTGCTCTGGTGCAGACCGACTTACAATCTCTCCAGCTTGCGCCCTCAGATCTTTGCAGAAAATCCTAAGCCTCTCCTCTTCAACTTCATTATGAACTCGTCCTGCTTGATAAGCATGTGCGTTCCAGCTGCCATGCCCTTCATGCCCTCAACATCGTACAAGCTTTCCAAAGGTACATCCCGAACTGAGACTTTGTGGTTTTCATTCATCCCTCCACAAAACACCTCGATAATGTTTCCGTCGCCATATTTAGGATCACGGATGGCAGACATGGCAACCTGGACAACTTCTTCAACGCTGAGCATCAAGTCATCAGCATGTACGCGCTCTCGGCTGTAGGAAGCGTGGAAGATCGGGGTCTGCAGCAGGCTATCAGCACTCGGTTTTTTGCGATCATGACGGACTTGAGGTAATAGGTCAAACATACATCGACTGCTCCGGGACAGATTGCCGCATTTCTGATGCCGGCAATCTTATTCAAGGAGCCGAGGGACTTGCACATGCTAACAACTGCAGCCTTGCTTGAGTAGTAGAACGGTGTCAGGAGGCCATGAACGTAGCCCGCCATACTAGCGATCCAGAGGATGTTGCCTGAAAGATGTCGGTTTTCGGGACGGAGCCAGTATTCGACGGCGATCTGGGCAAGTCTGACGGGAGCGATGGTGTTGACGGCATAGGCTTGGTACATGCCGACCTTGGCATCGGCTTGGTCTCGGGATAGAGGCGAGATTCCGGGCGGGTTCCAGAAGTCGCTGGAGGGTGGGTCATAGATCCCGGCCCCGTTCACGAGCAGATTGACTCGTCCATATGTGTTGAGTGCGGTATCCCACAGTTTGCTTATCTGAGACCAATCGCTGAGGTCTGTCTGATGAAAGATTGCCGACGCGGTGCCGGGCTCGGTTGGTGGGTGAGGGTATTTCTTGAGTGTCTCTTCAGCTTCAGGACGTAGTCTTAGATCCGCCATGATGACTGAACAACTCAACTCGAGAAGAGCCCTAGTCAGCGCATGGTTGATACCTAAACTCTGTCAGTATTGGCCCAGTGCTTGGAGAACTGAGAAAAAATGCCAACCTGATCCAGCACCGGTCACGAGCGCGACTTTGCCATTTACTTCCCACGAGGTCATCTTTGGTATGTTCTTTTTGTGTAAGTCGATCATGTATCCGGTCGGTGATGCTTACATAGTCCGAAGGCAAGCAGAGGTAAGAAAGATGAGACGGAAGCGGTTCTTCTGGGTTTGTGAACTGGTAATCTGGCTTAAGAGTCACGTCACTTTGTTTCACCCGAGCCTTGACCCGTCCGATTACCGAGTTGATGCCGATGCATGTCTATCCATTTCAGTCGACCGGTCTGAGATGCGTTCACTTGGCGGGGCTGAGCCGAAAAGTTGGTCCGGCATTGGCCCGGTATGCGCCAAGTGGAAGAGAGGCACAGCGATTGGGGTCGGCTGCTTGAGCAAATCAACAGTCAGAGGTGACAATATCAGATATCAACAACTAGATTTCACTGGTGTTTTTCAGGTGCTATGAGTCACGTTCAGTGGACTGTCTCTATTTCTTGTGTGAAGCAATTACCTGTTTTTCGGCGGTTGAGTGTTCTTCCCCTACTCCTTGGAAGGCGGCCTTCGGACTCGGCTCTTGCCGTTTTGCTAAGAATTGTGCTACCGACAAAATTCGATAACGTGAAGGATGCACACTTGATGATTGATGAAATTTACAGACGGCTGATGCTTTTGTAGTACTAGAAGCGGAAAGGGGCTCACTTCGACGCGGTGAAAGAACGAGATTGCGTCGGTTCATTGTTGCACCAGTGCAGAGAACTGATGGACGATTTTGACACTGATTCAACATCGCAGGCCGGCTGTACTAGCATAGGCCCACAAGCACTAATGCGGATGTGTTTCCAAGCTATATTAAGAAGACCGACATGACAACGACAAGATGGACATCGCCAGCTTCCGCGAGATGATTTCACTGGCTTCTGGCTTCAGCAAATTGCGGACGATTCGAGTCCCACGGTTCGTTTTCGAACTCGCATTCTCATCTATACTGTTTTCCATAGTGACAGAGTGCAAGTGCTTGGAAGTCAGACTTGCAGCTCTGCGTCTGATAAGAATACTCGGGGCCGAGAGAGAAAGCTGGTTCGAGAGTCACATCTTGTATGCTCTAGGTCGACAACGAATTGAGATGGAACATGGGGTTATTTTGGATGATTTTGACTGTCCCCAGGATTTTGTCTTGCATTTGGATGTGTAGCTTCGAGCCGGCAAATAGTAGCACGTCCCAGTTGCAATCCATGAAATACATTGATGCCGACGGGTTGGGTCGACGAAACGTCTACACTTTTCCTCTGCAGCTTGAGTCTTTTCCAGTGGCACCAGCCTTGACACAGAGTTCTCTCATCCCGCAATTGCTCTGCCCAATGTTTCTTGAACACTGTTTCGCTATAGTAGTAACACTCATATGCCCCAAGGCTCAAATTGTATTGCGTTCGATATCCTGTATCTTTGCAAACTGTTGAGGTAGCGCTGTCATTCTGGGAACCATTTGAGTCGTAACAGTGGCAGTGTTTGTAGCCAGAGCAAGCTTGGGCAGTAATGGAAAGAGCTAGAACGGTAGATAGAGTTTCGAGTTTCATCTTCTATTACAGATGTCAGCAAAAGTCGAGACTTGATGCAATCCTTGGACTTATGGATTGCTTATCTATGATCAGGTTGTCGAAAGGTATCTGTCAATGTTCTGTCAACAAGATTGTTGAAGATGTCGGGCTTATTGTCGAATTTCGTGGGTTTATCTCTTGTTAAGTGTGATAAGCACTGAAAGCCTTGTGAGTTCAAGTTGATTCATCCCCCGGAAGTCTCGGGGACTCTCAACTGTCCCAGACTAATTCAAGGAACTACGGCCCTGAACTTTTTATCTCGATAGATGCGAACAGCACACATGTTCTAATTCAATCTGCATAGCTTTTGTCCCGTAGCCTACTGTAGCTAGCATTTCTGATTCGCCCAAGTTATGGGATATTGATGTATTAACTTTGATAGGCTATAAACTGAACTCGTCTGTAATCAAATATTCAGAAGATCCAATGGCTCTTACGAGTCTGCTACCAGACGCAACGACGCGGTGAGTTGTATTTGTATCCAGAAGCATGATATCGAGTTCACCACGTAGTCTTTTGTGTTGATCAATGCTAGTCAAATCGAAGAAGCTGGGTTGGTCTAATGTTCTGAGGGAAATAACACCGTATCCATATCTTCTGGCCTGGAATGGACTTTCGATGTTCGTCAGAAGGGGTTACTGAAATGAAGAAAGCGTAAATAGTACGGGAGGCAACGGGCATATACTGCTGGGCCATGACATAAGCAAGGTACCAGATTGTATCTGGCTTGACTGACATACTGATTTCTCATCACCTCACTTTGAAGTTTAGTTGTAAGACGGAACGGCGCAACATAACTTTCCGGCCAATTTCGCTAGTAAAGGGTTGTTACTGATCAGCTTGCTTGATTCATCGTTTTTGGGCTTGGCTCGTTGTCTACGTAAGTATGGAGACACTGAACTTTCACTTTTCGTGGAGCAGCGCTGAGGAGTTAAGGTATTCCCATTTGGTATAGTAGATGATACTGGTGCTTGTCAATAAGACACTGCTACTTAATTTCTGGCTAGCTCTTCTATTATCTA
The DNA here is from genome assembly GCF_030913485.1 of Colletotrichum godetiae. Taxonomy (NCBI): domain Eukaryota; kingdom Fungi; phylum Ascomycota; class Sordariomycetes; order Glomerellales; family Glomerellaceae; genus Colletotrichum; species Colletotrichum godetiae. The sequence goes on along the minus strand of NW_026851249.1, from coordinate 265,407 downwards.
TATGTATGTATCTATCTGAAATTCCACGTTGTTCAAGCTTTGTGTTGTAACTTAGCATGCTGACTTTGACTGAATGGAGTCGAAACGTAGGTATGCATTCAATCTTAGACGAGAGCTGTTTATGATTCATCGTGGACTTGAATATATTGTGGTTAAACCTCAGAAGTCTTGTTGCACGCAAGTGAACTCATGATAAGTCCTCTCAATTCATATTATCTGTTTCTCTTTGTAACAGATTTCAAATGGTATTGGTATGGGGTATTTCTTTCGGATAGGGGCACAACAGACAATTCGTCAGAATTAGCAAAGGTCTGTGAGACATTTCAGGAACTTAGAAATGCAGTGGTTCAGTGGAGCTTGCTGCCAGCATTGCCAATTATCAACATATGATCCATCACATAGCTGGTCGCGCTGACACTAGAGAGAAACTCCAAGAACTCCGTCAATGAACATAGGGAATGCCAGCAACGCAATAGACTGATTGAGCTGACTACTGATATCATAAGTTAATCGGGCGACAAAGACAGCCAGGCAAGAGCTTACAGTCTAAAGGGGGGGGATGGATTCAAAGCTGCTGATTTCTTCCCGGTGATAGCTCTTCAATCACCTATTATACAACGAGCAAGGTAGAGCCAACGACTTCTCTGCAATCCATCGTGGTTCGTGATTACCCCATGTCCCAATATCATGGAGTCAAGCCACATCGCAATCAGTGCTGCCATTTGCAATACGAGTATGTAAAGTTTCAGGAAGTCAATTAATTCAATCAAACCTTCTTTATGATGCACATTAATATCCACTCAAATCTAACTCTGGTAGTTATGCCCCTGCGGTAATCGTTTCCTGTTCTATAGCCTAGAGCATGTAAGTTCAACATGATCACTTTAGCGTTTCTTCACACGAAATTAAACACCGACGGACTTTTCATGAGCAATAATTACAACTGCGTGAACCCGAGATGGACACGGTTGCCCAAGATGATGTTAAGCCACGTTGCGCAGTGTGATAAGTATTCCCCATACATATAGATTGAACGTTGTCAACAGAAAGAAGTCGTATCGATAGTCCCTCTTGCTTTGCACTCACGATCACAGTCTTTTCCAAACTGCCCGCCAGATACCACCTCTGCCATCAGTGAGTAGCCACTTCCATATTCAATTAAAGCTCTAAATCCGTATAAACCTCATCTAACCCACTTAGTGCATCTAGCAGCCGTAAGCACTCTTTTTGTGCTCGCCGGTGTGGCGATGGCTGGCAACCCTCGGTACAAAGTCAGTTGCGACCCAGCCGTTCCAGCTGCCTACCAGGCTAGCATGAAGGCATTTGAGAAGAAAAACTGTGGGCAGTCCGAGTATTTCGGGCGCCCAGGCACTTGGCATGAAGACACGCAGTCTTGCGAAGCCCCCGGTCCGGAGGGCACCAACACCGAGAGATACTACCATCCACTCTTTGCTAGCTCATCAGGCGGTCCCAACATCAGCCCGCGTTGCCACTGGGTTCTAGCTTAGGACTTTTGCGGAATACCTACATACCGTGCATCTAGCTTTTAGCCTCACTCGTTCTAAGTGATCGGCGATTGGTATTAATTACAGGCCCAGTCCCAGTTGGTCGAACTCCAGTCAAGCAGGACATTGGAAAGACGTGACTGGAGAACACTGGGGTTGCGATGGAATCAGATCTGTTATTGGTTGAAGTTGAGTCGTTGTGGAATCCTGGAGTTTTGAGATAGAACAGAGAGTAGAAATGAATTCAAACAGCATGGGGCTTTTCTATTTGGACTCTCTCTCCAGATCAAATATCTTGGTCGCCTCTCAAATAGGTCGATGATTCTCTTACAAATAAAAGTTGACGTGGCGGGTTTGGAAAGAGATCGAATTCGCCTGATGGCAGCAAGATCGTCATAATCTTTGATGCTAGAAGTCTTACATGTATAACTAGTCGTGCGCTATTGTGCCTTGCCAATTACCCCCGATCGCCGCCGAATGAAGTGGGCTAGATTGATGGCGGGCTTACCCGGTCTGTACAGTACCTTACCTGACGAGACCGTCCCAAGATACAGTCACAAGGATGGGCCAACCTATATGTATAGGGAAACTACAGTATGAAAACGTCGCAACGGGTCACATCCCGGACCCAGTCCGGAAGGCTGGACCCGGTAGAAAAGCCCGGCTCGTTGTTTGCTTGTCCGGGTTGATTTGTGCCGGCTCTCAATCTGTGCGCTTAGCTCCGAAACATTCATTTCTTAGATGAAGCCTGCCCAAATGAAGGAAGGGTGTATGCCGTTTTTGGCCTTGGTAAAGAAAGGTATAGGCTACCATACTCGTTGCCACTGAGGCGCTTGCCTTAGTTCTTCAGTCGGTATCTCATAAATATTGCTAAACCCTCTTACCCTTCTATACCCGACTCAGTTCGGAGAGGGGTGGTTTAACATCCTCCTCCCCTCGTTCTCATCCCCAACAAATCAACAGCAATCTCCAGAACTCGTTTCGCGCCACCCGAGTATTTCGAAGAAATGGCTAACCACTTGTCTCGTCTGCTGTAGCAGCCCGGCGCTCCACCTCCCTCATGAACTTCCTCACCTCGGGGTCCAGCGGCAGCGTACTCCTCATCTTGGTCTTGTTCCCGACGACCTTGAGACCGCCGAGCGATCGCGCACGGCTCAGGGCCACATACGTCTGCCTTCCGTCCCAGACATTCTGCAAGTTGACGCTGACGCGATCGAGCGACAGGCTTTGACTCTTGTGGATGGTCATGGCCCAGCCCGGAACAAGGGGGATCTGCGTGCGCGCCGAGTACGACACCAGGATCTTCTTGTACCCGTTGGCGGTCTGCTGAATCGATGTTTCGATGTCGTGCATGTTGCAGTGGGGCATTATGACACGTTGCTCGCCGTTTGCGAATCTGACTTCGGGGACTGTGGGGCGGAGGAAGGAGGACGAAGGTCAGCGGTTCGTGGCTACATCTTTCTGGATGACCCGGGACACAGGAGAACTCACAACACTCCACGCCCGACGCACCCGCGACGTAGTTGCTCATCTGGTCGTACCTTGCCCACGCGACCTCGTAGCCATAGCTGTCTCCCTTGTAATTTTTCTCTTCGGGCTCCTTAGGCTGGTCGCGGAGGTCCAGCTTCCGTATGAAGCGGATGAGCCTGCCCTGGCTGCCGTTACAAAGACCATTCTCGACGTCGAGCTGCGAGCTAATCATTAGTGCCTCATTCCAGCTGACCTTGGAAGGAGGTGCACGATTGTAGGGCGAGAAGGGAGAACTTACGTTAGCCAGCAACACAACCGGCATGCCGGCCTTGAGGGTCAGATGTTTGTCAAACCGGTGCTTGTCGTTGTTGTCGCCATGGTCTTTTGGGTAGTCCAGGGCAAGAAAGGGTTCTGGCCGGCTGCGAAGCCTGTCGAGCTCCTGGTCGTTGTAGTCCTTGGCTTTCTGCTTGTGACTGAACAGGGCTATGCCATCCCTGACTTCGCGGTGTTGCAGCAGGACGTTGAGATCAGCGTCGGTTGTGTGGCCCAGGCGGATATTCTGGAGCATAGTGATGAATTTCTCATCGGTTTGTCGATGGATCTTGGTTAGATGGATGTAGCTACTCGCCAATATTGTCAGATCTGCGTCCTCGGCTGTACCGTCAAACGGATCATGGTACTCACTGGAAGTTGCACTGTTCCCAGGTCCAGGAGTTGAAAGCCCATTTTTCGGCATCTCGAAACTTCGGGTGCTCCTCATCGCGAGGACAGAAGTGCAGGTTATCTTTCTTGTCAAAGTCCATCTTCCCACACGGCGTCGAAGTACGGCTGGCCTCGTTAAAAGCCACCTCCACAGTGCAGTGCTCAAACGGTTTCACGGGGGGCAGCTGGCAGAAGTCGCCGACGGCGATGATCTGGATACCGCCGAACGGTCGCTCCACCGAATCTTCGGTCTGGGTTCGGATGAGATGGTTGTAGTGGTGGGCGAAAGCGTCCCGTCGGAGCTGGCCGATGACGTCGGAGAGCCGATTGAAGAACTCGCTGTCGACCATGCTGATCTCGTCGATGATAAGGACATCGGTGCTCCTGATGCGGTCCCATACGGTCTTGCGATGCGCGTCTTCGATGAGAGTCCGGGCTGTTTCCTTCGGAGCATCGGGGCCCCATCCGGCGTAGGAATATGTTGTCCTACCGTTGATGTTGGTGGCGGCCTGACCCGTGGGCGCGACGAGGTAGACGGTCTTCTGCTGGGCGTCGAAGGCCTTGTTGAGTGCCTTCACCAGGACCGATTTGCCGCAGCCGCCGGATCTGAGAGGGTCAGTCATGGCCCGGCTTTCCTTCTCCTTAAAAATGGACCTACCCAGTGATGAAGAGGTTGTGGCCCTGCATGGCCAGATCCAGGGCGCGCTGCTGTTCAGGGCAGAGAGGAGGCTCTGGGGCTGCTCCTGCGGCTGGCGGGTCTTCCTTGCCCGTCTTGCGATCATTTTCGCGTTTGATGTACTTGTTCGTTTGATCGGAGTAGCCCCCGAGAGGTATAAATCCCTGTGATTCCCTCATTGCTTCTTCCTCGTCATCAACCCGATCCTCCTTTTTGATTGCCTCCTGATCAGAGTCATCCTCCACCTTGATCGGTGACTCAGAAGTACCACAATGATGGTTTTCCTCGTGTTTGACGGTTTTAGATGGACGTACGTCAAAATAAAAGCCAACTGAAGTCTCCGGGTCAGGTTCGGCCTCCACCTCTCGGAGCCGCTTGACCGGGGCAGGCGCCGACGGGGCTTCAGGGGCGGATACGGTAGACCGACTTGGATGTGCCGGGCGATAATTCATCAAGGAGCCATTATCGATCTCGAGAGCCAGGCCAGCTATGAGAAGATTCACCTGATATGGGTAAGTCTCCTGGGTCACGGAAATGGAAGCCTTCACTCACAGCCTGGTTAAAAGTCGAGCCAGTAGTGTCTGGGTTGATGGATGCGTATTAGTATGGTGATGCAGACGGACTTCATAACCAGTTTCTGCACATACTCTTGTTCTTGCAGCCGTCGGTCTGGTCCTTGGCATCGTCCCAATTTGTGAAGATGCCGTACTTCCTGCCGCGCGCCTGGGGTCCTCGCAGGCTGTAGACCACGTAGTATATGGGGGCATGCCCATTTTTGAGCACGACCGGATTGCGCGAATCTTTGATGTAATCCGCTGCGGCCTGCCTCGCCTGCTGTGATGCAGGGCTGGGATTTCCGACCAGCGCATCCCGGGCCGGCTTGACCTTGGCCATATTTGTAAATGTAGGCGGTGCAATGGTCGTCCTCGAATCTCATCACGAGATCGCGATAAGGGGCCGCGCTAGAAGGTTTCACGGACTCCACATCACGTATTATGCAAGCAATCCCTGGTCGCGCATTGGCCGATGAGCATGGCTTTTTCTAGGCTGCCCACCATGCCACCACCACCTCGGAGGCATTTCTCGTTCCTCGACGACTCATCGACAATGGGTGAATGGCTTGGCTGGGTCTCTGGGGATTTTTCGAGCCCAATTTGCAGCATGGATGCTCGAATTCACACCATGCTTTGTTTTGAATGTAGTACAGCCAACTCCAAGCAGATGTGGCAATTCGTCGAAAAGCTTGGCATAAGGTGGCCATAATTCGAATAACCTCAAACGAATTCACAGATACACGACGACTCTAACGCTAGCCAGTCTCATTTTTACCGCTACTACTGGCAATCGCGCTTCAATATCTTGATGGATTTGATGGTACATGAATTTCAGTCAGGAAGACTCACACATGGTTCTTCTGGTCACTCAGAGCAGCTCTTGCTAAGGTTGAAGCCTCTCATTCACCATATCTGAGTCTTGGTTCTACTTGCTTTGCCTTTGCAATGCCAATACCGAGCATTCCTCTGGAGATCGTTTGTTGTCGAGCAGGCTTACTAAGAGCATAAATAGTTTCACTTAACTACTAGTGTTTTCAACTCGTCCAGATTCGAGTCTACTTACAAGCAACGTGAGTGCCCATAAAACAGCCCTAACCCTCAAGAGAGTGCCGGTAGAACATCTTATATCTTCAGCTGAAACGCTGCCCGATTTGATGAGAGCGCCAATCTAATGAAGATCCGGAGGAGGTGCTAGTTTTCGTCGGAAACAGCATGTAGAAATCATGCAGAGTGAGAGGTTGATCTCAAGAGCCAATGACAATTGAGCGTCAAATCTACCAACATGAACCGAGCGGGAACGTCTATTCTGGTTGGTGCCTGCCTCAGTAGCTCCTCCAGCCACATCTCAGTCATGCAACATCATCAGAACAACTACCAACAAACTGAGATCGGCTCAATTGATGGTGTCTAGCTAGACACAAAGAGTGCATCATGCAGGGCGCAAACTTATCATCACGATCGCAAAAGTTAATCGATTTGCCGGTGGAAATCCAAACTCACGTCCTCGAGGCCCTTGCCTCATCACACCCCGCATCGATCTGCGCCGTCCTTTCAACATGCAAGCATCTCTACAAAGTCGCTCTACATCTCTCAGTCCGCACGTACGAGAGCGCCGCCGGTCCCAAGAACACAAGCGAGTACGCGCAGAAACGCAGCCGCAACCTTGACTTCCTTCGTTACATCGTCATCACCAAGCCCGAGCTTGCACAACATGTGCGCCGCATCGCCATCAAACACGTCTCCACTAGCCTCATCTACCGCACCGCCCCATCAAGCAAGAAACCCTTGGGTCCTGAAAGTGATGAAATTGGCGTGTACACGGACATGATCGATGCTTCGGGCCTCTCCGACCACGTCGAAGATTGGGAGGCTGTGCGACACGAATGGCTTCGAGGCCTCGCCGACGGATTAGTCGAGCAGCAAATTGGGCTCATGTTCCTCGCATGTCCGAAGATCCAGGTTCTCGAACTAGGAACACCTCTCGCGCCTAGACTACTGCCTCGTCTGATCAAAGCTGCAGCGTTGCACGGGAGGAGCATGAAAATCCCGCTACTCCATCACTTACGAGAGTACTGCGGCGAGCCAGAGATACCCAAGAGTCTTTTCCACTTCTTCAACATTGGGAAGGAGTTTCTGCAACTACCTCAGTTACGGACGTTCACGTGCGCCAGCTTATCGAGCAGTGGTCCGAACGGGCACCTCTTCGACGAGAACGCCAACCCTCCCGGGTCTTCAAACGTTCAGAATCTTACTCTGCTGGATGCCAATATCACACAAGAGGGCCTCAGCACAGTCATACGTGTTTGCAGAGAGCTCAAGTCGTTTCACTGGACCCCAGGCGACAGCAGTTTCCTAGACATGCAGATCAAGCTGCAGGATCTAGCCCAAGCTCTATCGCCGCACCGAGATACCATCGAGTGTTTACACATCGACTATCAAGGTCAGTGGCGCAATCAAGAATGGTATGTCGAACAAGAGGGCTTCTTTATCGGAACCTTCCTACGGGAAATGATTTCGTTGAAGTCGCTGCACATCGGCATGGAAGCTTTTACAGGCTTTACCGATCTCTGGACGGTCCCAAGTCTTTATCGCAATCTTACTCAAGAGCAAATGTTGGTGGAATTGCAGAGAGCTCCACGGCTGGCCAATCACATTTCTCCTAACCTCGAGAGCCTCGAGCTGTATGGGTGCACCGGCGAGATATTACCTCACGTTCGAGAACTCGTGGAACTGCACCAGACAGGAGACGCATTCCCGAGCTTGCGGAAGATCCGGCTACGCTTCAATGCAGAATTGTTTGATCCCAGCAAAGTCGGCATGGAGCTCGGGGCAAATTTAAGTAACTTAGACTTGGAGGTTATGTACGACCGTATAACTTGAAGAGGGTTGGAGTAGTGACCTACCTTACGTAGACTACAAATTTATTGAGTCGAATTAACAACGGCTGATTCTATCACACCAAGAGCAGTTCGTAAATCCAAACCACATTGGATGATTAGCAAACATTTGTTGGTGCGATTGCCGAAGCCCTTCCCGTGTGAAGAGATTGCTCATCGATGCATGTGCCACACGTGCAATCGGCTTGGTTTGAGCCTATCTGCAAGAGATGTGGTCATCGCTGAAGAACCCAAAGGACCTTTCTCTTGAGGGCATTCCGAGCCTTGCAGCTTGCCAATATGCAAGGTCTTTTTGTGAGCAGGGGTTCAGCCACACCCCTCTTCTTCAACGCTGCATCACATCTGCACGCGGATCACGAGGCACATCCCACCCACGCAATTCGTCAACGGCAGCTTATCTGAGGGTCTCAAAACGTGGGATCTGATCCCATCCTACTTCCTGATCGATGCATTTCTGACAGTTCCTCGTCTGCAGATCTCTTCTCTTCCTTGCTTTCGAGGGCTACCGCGACAAGGGTGTTAAGTTTGGTGGGCATGGAGAATCAGGCTCTGATGTTGGATGGAGTTCCCTTGATGCAGCCATCTTCCGATTATAGCCGGTCATGTGGCAGCCAAATGCTCGTTAACGTTCCACATCGGGGCATCATCGGCAAGTGCGGCTATCACAAAGATGTGAAATGATAGATATAACGCTGTTATTTCCCCTCGGACCTTCACTTTGCGTACTTGTAGGACCAAGAATCTCTTGAGGTCTCAAGGCCCCCTCATTCTGTTGATCAACTATATCATACTTCTCATCTCGTTGTCATTCCCTATGTCCACTCGTTGCGACTATAAAGCCTTAAATAGTCCATCAGCCTGTTAACGGAAATACTCACAACTCACAAGTCAACAGCACCGAAAGTTAGTAAGACTTCACCACGCGCCACCTATTCTTCATCCTCTAAGCTCCCCATGTTTTTCACTTTCAAGCTAACACGGTTCATAGATACACGACTACACGCGAGTTCGAGGCCATCATGTCCGCCTGTCTGCGATGCCACATCGCTCCTGCCTTACCCGGCCATCGTTTCTGCAGCCCTTGCGGCCAGCAAATACACGCAGGCAGCATTCATCGTTCGGGACTTTGTATGCGTGGCTGTGGTCGGACCGCAAAGCAAGGTCACCGGTTCTGTGTTCCTTGTGGTAGATCGTACTACCGTTAGTCTAGATTGAGGGGCTTATGTGTGTTGTTGCTACTATTAAGGTATGAATGAGAGTTCTGAGTGCGCTATAGTTCGAGCCTCCCTGTTACCACAATCAAAGAGCGCACGTTATTTATCCATTTTAGGATCCAGAGCCAACTGTACTGGATCTCCAGCTTGCTGAGGTGAAGCCTCATAACTACTAGTAAACGACGTCACTGGTGTCTGTAGTTGATGCAATGAAATTGTTCCTGATGTATTTGATCATTTTCAGATCGGTGCTAAATTTGTGGTTTCTTGGTTAACAAGGGAATCTGATCGTGGCCCAGGCATGCGAATAAGAGCATTTGGCCAGGCTTGAACGAATCCCTCTCGCGACATCACCACAAACCACCATCTGTTGAGGGGTAGATGGGGGCTTGCGGGACAAGGACGAACGTTCTTATTCCAAGAGCAATGCACCATCCTTAATATGAGCCAAAAGCAAGTCGATTCGGTGATATCAAAAAGCATGTAGCAAAAGATGAGGTCCATCCAGGATTCGAACCTGGGCCTACGGAAATTCCGACAATCAGAATCCGACGTCCTAACCAACTAGACTAATAGACCGGTGTGAGCTAATCTGTTGCGCTGATCGTCGCAGCTCTGAGTGGGATTGAGAATCCTGGACAATGGCCGTAGCCCTCCAGCGCGGCAATCATTGGGCTGATGGTCCAAGTTTGGCATCGCAAGTTGAGTTGGAGCAGTGCCCTACTCATTGCTCTTCACTGAGTGCGTCGATTGATGGAAAGAACTGGTGGGGAAAGTGAAGAGAATTTGGGGAGCTGCATGTTGACAGCGCAGGGCAGCGGAGGTGCCCGGAAGACAACGAAACTGCCGTGCGTCAATATCCCAAGCGCTCAGCACAACGACAAGCGGAGGAGCTCCTGGTTGCAACTTGCATCATCGGCGGTATCGAGATCGTTTCGGTCCCGACGTTTCCAGAAATTCGAACGCGTCGTCTGAGCTTGCTATGCACAGATGCACACGTTTGTTTGCCAATCCGTAGATGCAGGGTCTGGTGCCAGCCCATGTTCGTCACTAGCCCCAAGGGTTTGGAAATGAGTGCACGCTCAGATGAACCATGTGCTCCGTTTCAAAACGCAGCCGATAGATGAACGGCCTTTGTTTCATCGGATGTCAAGATCGGACACCGCCTGGGAGCCCAGCAGCAACGGAGACACATTGACTTTTGGACATCTGTGATCCAACTGCTTGCTTGCCAACACGGATACCTTTCCAGCTGTCTTCCCAAGACTGTCGATATTTCTCAACCCAGTGGCTCGGATGACATTCTAGAGGCAGCTGCATGAACACTACTTTTGCCAACCGAATTCCACTTGGGGGCCATCCTTGGAGCACGGTCCATAGGTTGTCTAGTGACTCTAGTCACTTTACGGAGTAATCAGTCTGACAGTCATGCCGACGATGGTTAATGACGACGCTGACGAGGAAACCTGCCGCTGGTAGCTGGGTAATCGGCCCAAGGATCGGGAGACGGGGGCGGGGCTCCGGACATCGCTTCGCATCAAGTTAATGGGAGGAATGTTCGTCTAGGAGAAGGTCCCCTAATTGGTACCCATGAAATCTATGGATTTGTCGTCTCTTGACCGTACGTAGTAGTCTACATGGCTGTGTTCCCACTCGAACAGCAACATCATGCTGTGCCAGTGTGGATAGCCACGAGTCGAGGTTGCCCTTGAGGCACAGGGAGTCTGAGGGAGAGCAATCTCTTGTGAATCGACCAGTGTTGGAAGATGCTCTCACGGCTCCAGGAAGATTGCAGCCTGGCTCAAGGTAGTTTTGCTGTGCTGCAGGTCATTGTGCGTGCAGTGCGATTGGGATTCAAATGCCAAGGACGCAGCGGCAACGTACGTTGCGCATAGCCATACGGGCTGCAGGCCGCTGCATGTGGTCGTTATGACGAAGAGTCCGAGACTTGTTACGAGGTAAAGACTGCATGGTATTCAAGTTCGCGTACCACAGCTGACACTGCTGCTAGCGAGCGTGCAGCTTAGAGGACGGGTTCTCCTGTAGAGGTAAGTTGAGAACAATAGGCCAAAGGGAGATTGAAGGCCCAAGACCAACAAAGGTCACATCAGCGAAAACGATTGGTGTCCGCAAAGCGCCGGCGCTGCGACGCACCGTTGATCCTCGACCCACCGGAAAAAAAAAAACCCGTTGGAAGCTGTCCAAGTCTATCGTAACGTCTCATTCTTGCGCTCGGTGGCGTGTAACAACTCTGAATTTTCTTCTTTTGCCCCCTTTTCGGTCTGTTGAAGGGCCAGAGTAACCGTCGAAATGTCTTGCCAAGAGACGTTTGCTAGGTCGTAGAGGTCAAGATCAGGCCCGGGAGAAGGCGGAATGAATGGACAATATTTTGGACATTGGGAGAAGAAACAAATCCCCAGTGAGGTGGGCTTGAGTGTCCCCTATCTCGGTTTAGCACTGGAGTCTGCGCGCTTACCGCGAGTTTTCAGCCTTGATACGCAGGATTCACAGCAGAGAATTCTCTGTGTCCGTACTCAAGTCTTAGGAAGAGTCTTCTCGCTGGTCGCTGTGGTGGCAGTCGCGGGTCTCCGTAGGCCTTGTGAGCGGCCTAGACGATTCAGCCCTGGAAGACTTTGACCAAATGGTTTGCTCGCAGACCCTCAACGCGTAGTATGTAAGCGCCCGGAAGCCCCTCTCAATAGCTGCACAAAGTCAAGTTTCACGTTGTGGCAGCGAAGCACCGGGAAGCAACGTGTACGGGATAGCGGCCGGTTATTGTGCGTCTGAATGAGCAGTTTCCGCAGACACTGGTGACGGTTTGGTGGCACGAAAGAGGAGTCACGATGGCCCTGTTGCGACGAGGGCCTGCTGAAGTCCTTGCAGCTTGTGCCTAAGTTGCGACGGATAGGGGTGATGGCCCGATGGGGAGGGGGAGACGCGACGACGGTCGAGGTTCTAATTAGTGCGAGCGATGCGCGAAGTGGGAGGACAGCTCGGGCCGTCCACATCCAGAGTCAAGACTCCCATGTCAAGCAACGTTAGGATCTAGGCGATGCTCATGGTCCATTATTCAAAGCCAATCGCAGGTCTCTTGCGACAAGGGAGTCTCCCACTTGAGAACTTCACAGCATTGCTGGGGCCCCGAAATCAATGATCTCCGACGTGATCTCCAGAAGTTCAGGTTGGTCCATGTTGGTGGACATGTCGGTGGGGGAGGATTTCGGGTTTCATCCGAGGATTTGCGGTTGCAGCTGCAGCCCCCAAGTTTGATTGTCGTCGAAGTGCGAGTTTGGACGGAGAGACAAAGATGGGACCGAGACACATGAGACGATTGTGCCCGGGTTGTGTTGCTGCTGGTTACCATCGACGGTCGGCTCAAGCTTCACGATGGAAAGGTTGCCGGCTGCGAGCTACGAGCTGCGAGATTGAATTCAAATTGACCTTTCTCCCCGGACGAAGAGCATCCGTAGGCTGTAGCGGCGCAGGTCAGTGAAATTAAGAAAGAGGGATTGACACTAGAAGTGGCTTCTCCGCAAGTGATCTGAACGGGGAATAGGGATGAAAGGATGATGACATTTCCCGGGCGATGAGCAACTGCGACTTGTTGCGACTGCACAGACCGTCGGACGAACGTTCTGGGAAGGAAGGAGAGAATTCTAAGATTTGACACTCGACTTTTAGGAAGAAACCCAGGGAGGCAACCAGGGTGAGTCCTTGCTGACTGCCCCGACTGGAAGTGACTTCCTCAGTGGCTTCCCAACTTGCTCAATTCCTTCCATCTCCCAAAATGCCGCACTGACGGCAAACTCTTCTTTCTCTCCCGTCCCTCTCTACGCAGTATGTAACTCTTCTCTCCCTGAGTCTCCACCCAAGAACCAACCAACCAACTGGCTGCAGGCACTCAGGCACCCCCGGCCAGTCAGAGCGCACGAGACACACTGAGCTGACCATCCAGGGCTTAGCGTCAGGAACCATTTTCTCTTCGAAATGCAGGAACGAGCTGGCCAGCCGCGAGACGAGAAGAGAAGCCTTACGTACCGGTAGTAAGTCTCACCAGCTTGGCCCCGCTGCTACCGCGAGACAGACCAATCACCAGGTGTTGGTGGTTCGGGGAAATTGTGCAGTTCAACCTTTTATGAAAAGCCCACTCACATTGTTGCTGGATCGGGTATGGACAATTCGCGCTCTTCTTTCCTCGCGTGCCACCCATTTCACCCAATTCCCGGCATTATGTGTGATAATTGGGAGGGGATCCAAATGACGAGGTGTAAATTATGCCATTTTACGCTTCAATAATGCTGCCGCTATTTCGCCCCGATACAGAGCATTGTACGAACAATCCCCGTCTACTAAGCCCGTTTGCGGCTGGCGACAATGCCTTTCTCTCTTCCTCCTCACTGTAGGCCCGGCTCATTTTTGTCTTTGACAATAAGAATAAGCAAACCGAATGATGGACCGTTGGACTTGTCTCGGCACAAGGTAGTGTTTCCGTCTTAGCTCGGCCGAACGACTTCTCAGGAGTCGGACCATCTGGAATCAAGAGGAAGAATAAGAAGCAGACAACAATGGCGCTATTCATGGCGCCGCTTGTCATCGCCCCGCGACGGATGTTGCTTATTCTGGGTTTCTGCTTCTATTGCTGGCTCTTGAGACTTGCGGATCGTGCTCAGCCCGCGTCAGGATCACACAAGACCTCTAAGAAAAGAGCTGTCACTGCGTCAGGGCAAACAACGAACGGCTTCCAATCGACGCCCTGCCGATCCGTCGTTGCTGGCGTGATGAATAGCTGGCGGTTGGTTGTTTGCACAATTATCCATTTGCCTTTGCACTTCAGCCATTCACAAAGCGCACCAAGGCAAGGCGCAAGGTAACGTGGTCGACTGCCAGCGAACGCAATGCTGTGCTTTTGCGCCTTAATTTCCCGCGAAGATCCAGACCCCTGCCTGCATATTGAGCCTGCATATGGATAGTCGCGTGTACAAACCATGATCGTTCAATCTTGGCGGGCAGAAATGTCTACAGTACTTGGAGCATCCTGGAGGAAGGTGGGCTTGAAGCATGGCCAACAGGGTTGAACAGAGAAACCTTGGACACGGGTACCTTGCAGCTACATTTGCGATACCTCGCCGGCCGAGTGATGATGGCCTCCGTTGCAATGATTTGGTTGGTTTTTGCAGACTCTCAATGGCAGACGCGGTCCGACTTGCGACTCGCACCACAGCAAGCATCTCATCTCCTTTTCCCTCCTGTGTCACTGTCCCGTCCCAGCCGTACTTACCGTCTCTTCTTACCTACTCCTTCCCCGGGATACATCGGGGCTTTCCATTTGGGACGGGAAAGAACAAGCAGAACAGGACAGGGAAGGTAGGGCCGAGCACGTCCATCTCTTGCCCTCTCACAAGCTCACGGACCACAGCTAACGCCCTCTCCTTCCTCCACCTCTTTCGTGGGCCGGGCTTGGCTTTCATTTTGGGTGTGAGCGCCTCCCCTGTCGGCGCCTGCATCGTCGTCGCCCCTGCCAGTCACCTCACAGTCACGGGGATGAGGCCCTGAGGGTCGTCATCTCCAAGACTCCCAGGTTGCCAGGCCCCCAGGGAAAGGTACGGAGTACCTCATCGTCGTCGCTCATTTCCACCCGACGCTTGCATCCGTAACCCTCGCCTGATCCGCCTCCCCCGTCGCTTGTCTCCCCACATCCAAAACCCACGTCTTTTCCCACTTCTCGTCAGTCTGGGTCCTCTCTCCAGCATCCTCTTATTCAAACCACTCCCCCCCCGATCCATTACCCACAGACTTCGTTGGCAAAGTCTCCTGCTGCTTCATCCTTCTTTCGCTTCACGCACAGTCGTTGAAACAAACATCACCAAACCTGAACTACTCGAAGTATTCGGACTAACACTCATTCCTATTTACATCCACGGACAGACGCCATCTTGTCGCAAACCAACAACAAGCGCTCCCCGCCAAAACCACTCACTGCCCTGGCTTAGACACAACAGCAAACACCAATACATATAAACATCTGGCTGTTCCATCTCGTACTGAGAATTTAGTCAAGCAGTACGACTTACACCACGATCTTTGAAAGACCCAACATCAAGCATACGCTTCTTAGTGTTGAACGGATTACTTCCGACGCACAAATACACATTCGAGTCAGCCTTTACTTATCAGGCTTCGGCAGTTGACCAGTACAACTACAAAAAAACACCACTTATAGACACGATGAAGGTCACCACCATTCTCGCTGCTTTCTTGCCCGTCTTGGCACTGGCCCAGACCTCGAGCGGCGACACGACGACGGTTACTTCCACCGCTACCCAGACCAAGACCATCACTCTGGAGCGCGCGCATACCACCACCATGACCTACGGCACCGGCAACAGTACTGCGACGTTCAAGCCGACCGGCTCCGTCGTCGCTTCTGCCACTGCCGCGGCCACCGCTGCAACCACCTCAAAAGCCAACGCCGGCGCCGCTCTTAACGCTGGTAACCTGGCTTTCGCCGGTGTCGCTGGTATGGTCGCTGCTGTCTTGTTGTAAAGCGGTATCGCTGGATGCGCTAGATGGAGGTGTGGGATTTCGAGGAAATGGAGGATGGATTAGGAGTTGCGATGTGGTTGGAAGGATGTTGCCAACTGCGTCTCACTGCCACACCGAACTCTTCGATGCGACATCTTTTCAGCCTTCTCTTTTGTCATCGCCCCCAACCCTGGTTCGGCGCACTATCGCTACCGATGTGAGCGCGGCCTATTCTTACGACCCTTACGACCTTGAGAATCGGGACACCACTTGAGTTGACGGCACACACTATATCCTATTCCTCTTCGACACCAACCATGTGCGACGCTTGCATCGCCATCCTGCAGGAAAGGAACTGACACGCTAGTCAACTGGGGCTACTTGACAGCGATCAACCTTTTTTCACTCTCACTTCAAACGACATAACCTGTCCGCCGCCTTTCTTTATGGGTGGTGAACGGCTTGTCACCTCATGTTTTAATGTTTCGATTCTTCCCCAGCAGCACAAAGGTCGCGTGGAATGCGAGGTCGATCTGCCCTTCATACACGTCATTGGCCTTGATCAGCCTGGGTTATCTCCAACATTACCGCCAGTCTGGTGCTGTAGACTGACGAGGCTTGTTGGGGGTGTGACTGAGTCATTCCTCGCTTGGCAGTTCTCAGGCTGTCCCTGGCTAGGCACTGATGTTGCTGCAGGTGTGCTTGCTGGCTGGAAATGATATTTATGAGATCTTTCGCAACGTCTTTCTCAAGGGAGGATTCAAGACGGAAATGATCAGGATGGATGATTTAGGGATTTACTGGAGTTCTCGTGATGGAACAAAAGTTTCACTCTTCTTCGAGTTGTTGATACCCCTATTGCTGTATGGTTGCCGGCCGGGGTTGGACATACCAAGCAGCACTTCTGAAGTTGCCATTATCCAAGGGTCAACTTTGGCTTTCGCTTGCTTGGGTTGTCTGACATTACCCGCTCGGTAGGAGGAGGCGATGGATTGATTTGCTTTGATGCTTTCGGACTGACGACGTTTTTGATTGAATGATGGCATAGTCGTCTCCGACTATGCCTTGCGAGGGGGGCTTGGAGGCCATTGAAAGGAGTTTTAAGGACTTGCGGAGAGGCATTTACTGGTAGCATAGTTGACGAATTCATTGACATAAGCCTAATGCTCTGTTCCCATCAAATCCTTGCATTCTTATAACACAGGAAGTGACTAGGGACGAAAGAGTTCGGTTCGTAATCCCTTACAGCATTGGCAATCCTCACCTCTTGATTGGAAAGAACCGGGAAGCGAGTAAGACAACGACCCCTCGGCCCTTGAAAATCGAAACCGTTGGGACGGAAAGCCCCGGCACGACGACATTTCGATAAGACTTCTTAATAAGCATTGCCGCTGTCAGACGGTTGGCCCGTTTTGATTGGTCAAGCTTCAATCACGGCCCCCCGATGTGCCGATTCAATCCGGGAACCGGGGGGTAAGGTAGCCAGCTGCAGGGCCTAATTTCTAGTGGTCATATTTTCTTGGGACCTGTTTTTTTGCCCCATCACAGCTGTCGACCGCATCAACCTCTCAACCAAGCTTCTCGCCAACAACATCGTCGGCTGCTGCAATCACACGAGCAACTTGGAGGGGGAACCAAACGAAACTCGCCAAACGACAATTGATCACAATGCCATCGCCCATGGCACCTCTTGCCCGCGTGCAGCCTCCTCTGCGCAGGGCTCTCGCTTCGTCGGCTCGCTCCCGAGCCTTCGCCACCGTCCCTCCCACCTTCGGCACAACATCCGAAGCAGCATCGCAGCCCCCGAAAGCCCGCCGACCGACATACTTCAAGGACAAGAGCCTCGCGTCGCTGGACGACTTCATCGCGAGCAAGGGCGACCCCGCAGCCCTCTCCGACGCGGAGGCCTACGAGATCCGCACCGTCGAGGTCACGGGCCCGACGGGCAAGAAGAAGACCATCACCCGTCTCCCGGAGTGGCTCAAGACGCCCATCCCTGCTGGCAACGAGAACTTCAAGTCCATCAAGAAGGATCTGCGCGGTCTGGGATTGCATACGGTGTGCGAGGAGGCCAAGTGCCCCAATATCTCCGAGTGCTGGGGCGGTTCCTCCAAGAGCGCCGCGACCGCGACGATCATGCTTATGGGCGACACGTGTACGCGCGGATGCCGATTCTGCAGCGTAAAGACCAACCGCGCCCCGGCGCCGCTGGATCCCCATGAGCCGGAGCACACTGCCGAGGCGCTGGCGAGGTGGGGGTTGGGATACGTTGTTCTGACGTCCGTCGACCGCGATGACCTGGCGGACGGCGGCGCGCGGCATTTCGCCGAGACTATTAGCAAGATCAAGGCCAAGAAGCCGAGTCTGCTCGTTGAGGCGCTGACGGGCGATTTCATGGGCGACTTGGACATGGTGAAGATTGTGGCGGAGAGCGGGCTGGATGTGTATGCACATAACGTCGAGACGGTGGAGGCGCTGACGCCGTATGTGCGTGACCGAAGGGCTACGTTTGCGCAGAGTATCAAGGTGCTTGCGCGGGTTAAGGAGGTGAAGCCTGAGATGATTACCAAGACGAGCTTGATGCTTGGGCTGGGTGAGCAGGAGGAGGAGCTTATGGATGCTTTGAGGCGTAAGTTTTTCTTTCCCCATTTCTACTGGGTTCACTCGGGAAACTACGTGATTTGAATGCAAGTTTGGGAAAATTGCTAACATTTGGGAAACAGAACTTCGCAAAGCCAACGTCGACGTTGTCACCTTCGGCCAGTACATGCGCCCGACGAAGCGCCATCTCAAGGTCGAGAAGTACGTCACCCCCGACGAGTTCGAGATGTGGAAGCAGCGCGCGCTAGATATGGGATTCCTATACTGTGCCAGCGGTCCGCTAGTGCGGAGCAGTTACAAGGCCGGTGAGGCGTTTATCGAGAACGTGCTGCGCAAGAGGGCGGGCGAGAAGGCTGG
Organism: Colletotrichum godetiae; assembly: GCF_030913485.1. Classification (NCBI taxonomy): domain Eukaryota; kingdom Fungi; phylum Ascomycota; class Sordariomycetes; order Glomerellales; family Glomerellaceae; genus Colletotrichum; species Colletotrichum godetiae. Next base: position 246,909 of record NW_026851249.1, on the reverse strand, counting down.
TATGGCGAGCGAGAGGCTTGGCCAGACTGTCGCTTTGGAGGAGGGGTTCAAGACGTTGTAGATCTTGCGGACGTCTTCTTTGGAGTAAGGGTTGAGGATGTACGATCTGCGAGGACGGTGATGATATAGAATAGGGGATGAGAGGGATAATAGTCATAGGGGGTTTAGATGGCATGGTTGGCGTTTATTTTTGGGCTGGACGACGGGAACTTCATTCATCATGGGCATCGGCATCTTTTCCCCCGGGCGGTATACTTTTCTAAAGATTCAAAGAAAGTCTAGGTGCTTGATAGACCTAGGAGAATATACGAGTGCCGGGTGGTCTTCAACAATGGCCACTGAGAGCTTTGAAATCATTCTTGGTCTCATGTTACTCCATGCGTGCCGTGTCCAAGGGGCCAAGCGATCCAACCCACGCACGATTGACCAGGAGCTCTGTGTCTTCACATGATCTTGTTTCCTCTCCTTCCTTCTCTTCCAATCCGAATGGTGCGACCATAACTCGGCCGGTGAATCGCCGGAATCCGCCGGCTGTGAGACATGAAAGCGAGCTGTCTCCGTTGTGGCTGTACCTGTCAATCGCATACCAATCAAGAAACCCTCTGTCTGAGCCAAGATCAGATTTGGGAGGCAGGAATCGGGGAAGTTCAGAGTTGTCGGGTTTCCGCATCTTCAGCTGGTAGAAGGGAGAAGGAGTAGGGGGTTTTGAAGGAAAACTTCAATTTCCCGGCGTTCCTGATGCGCGTTCCGTGTTCACAAACTCACCGGGCAGGGCTGTTATTCTATGTGTTGAATCGGGGACTAGGGTGAGAATGAATAGACAGCTCAACCTAACGGTCGAGTGTTCGAGGAGGAGGACTCTTCCATTTGTGTTTCTCTTGGTGTTCACATTTACCCCTTCAGACAGCCGACGGGATGCTGAAGTATGGGCGTCTGGGAATGATGGCATACGCGGCTCATATCTGCTTGATCTTGGCTTTGCCAGCTGAACATTTATACGGGGGAGCTGTTGGCTTGGGGTTCTCAGCGATGCTACCCTCATGCATCGATGGACGGTCAAGGTCCAACTGCATCAGTGGTCAAGGGAGGTGTCCCCCCCGTAAGGCGGAGAGAAAGCTCGCCTTGACCACCCCCGGCCGGCATCAATGCACTGTCCTGTCACCTTTCTTCTAGCCGGAGAAAGCTTGGTCCTGTTTCCTGTCAGCATTCCCGAGAAGTTCCCTTTTCTATTCATCCCCGACGTCGTCCAGGAGTTGCGATTATCGAAAGTTGAAACAAACGAGACCATAAACGCCCTTGGTCAAGAATTAGCATCGACATTACATTGCGTTAGAGCAGCCCACCAGCTCCTAGTGTGGGTACACCTCAACGGCCAACGTCCAGTCTCCCCTCGTTCCCACGCGATGAGTGGAATTCCCCTCCGTACATCGGCTCCCTTCAGACCAAGACAAGCCTTTTTTCATGGTCCTTTCTCACTGCGAAATGCCCATCCCCTTAGGCTCTCATACTCCTCTCACTCACTCATCCACACAACATCATCCACAGATCATCAGCACCAAAGCCTGCATATGCATCCTGCAATAATGATGCGCGTTCACGGTCCCGGGAGGCGTCCCTCATTTCCCCCTCATTCATCATTTCCCGCCCCGACCTATCCCACACAGGCTTAGCACACCCTTTCAGTGCACTCCACGGTCCACTTTCCCCCCTCGTGGGTTGCCGGTGAAGTACTCCGTAGGCTGGATTTACACTAAAATACCGGCAAGTGAGAAGCTTGCTTTCTTTGTAGAGGTCTCGCGTACCTGAACGGCGTGGACAGCCAGCCACGAGACGCCAGCGAACGCCTAGCGGATGACTGCCTCGTCAGCGCGTTGGTTTGTGAGATAAATATTGGAAGCTTTGCGTCTTCTTGATTGAATATTGTAAAGGATGAAATGCAGCAGATCCCCTGATTGTTGTAGAGGCAGGCAATCTTTCCGGACCGGCATGATTACCTGCTCACCCGATGGTCATTTCTTTCCTGCATGACATCGCATCTATCCGTACGGTAATATTCTACCAAAGAAGTAGGAATTGAATTGAGTAAGACGCGCGCGGGGAATGAGTGAGGGAGTGAGGCAGGACTAAAAGCTACGGGAAGCTAAGCAAATGAGACACACTTCCTCTTATTTTCTGCCCACATTCATCCCCCCCAGTCTATCCCTTTTTAGAACCTTTTGTGATAATTTCTTGGTCTATCAGTCAAAAGAACGGCAAAACGTCCCGGGAAAGCGTGGTTCTTGGTACCTGAGAGGCTGAGTAGCGTTGAACCCGTCGCTCCACGGCTCCCACGTCTTGGTCGACCTCGTCTCCTCCACTTCAGCCCAACTCTAATAAAGTATCCCGGGCTTGTCGTCCCTTTCACCCCTTGTCGCTCCGTCAACTTTGTTTCCTTCCCTTACGCCTATTCGTACTCATCTTCCACTTACTCGGGACGTCCGGGCCTGAGAGCTGAGTAGTAATCTACCCGATCTCAAGGTTCGTCCCACTGCTGGGGGTCCCTGAATGTCTATAGCTTTGGTCCATTACCTTTACTTTTGATTCTGCTGAGAATCGCGCCACTCCTTATTTCTATTACTTGATTGACTTTCCTGCTCGTGCCTATCTTTTTCAATTATCTTGCTCTCTCTCACCTTGCTGGTTTATTGTCCAGAAGGGGGAGTGACGACGTTCATTACACAATCGCTACTACGAGTCCCGAACTCATCCACTCATTGAAAACTCACCAGCGTCTCTCGCTCCCACCTGGTTCTTCACCACACACTCATTACAACTTTTCGTAATCGTATCATTCTCACCTCACTCGACCGAAATCTCAACCGCCGAACCGACAAAATGCGCGTCACAGCCGCCTTCTGGCTCGTGGCTGCGACCCTCGCGAAAGCGGCGTACTGGATGGAAGACATTGCCCACCAGGGCATCTCTCCCTATCACCCGGACCCGAACTACAAGGTCTTCCGCAATGTAAAGGACTTTGGCGCAAAGGGCGACGGCGTTACGGATGATACCGCGGCGATCAACCTCGCCATCAGCTCTGGTGAGCGGTGCGCGCCGGGCAAGTGCAAGGGCGAGACGACGTCGCCTGCTACTGTCTACTTCCCTCCCGGGTGAGTCCTTGGAATTGCATTCAATTGAATGAGAAAGCAGTGAGAAGTAATGAAGTAGCTGACGGCTGGTTATAGAACGTACATCATTTCTGGTTCTATTATTGACTACTTTTACACGCAAATCATTGGTGATCCGACCGATCGCCCGGTGATTAAGGCCGCCGCCAACTTTCCCACCAACACCACCCTCGGCCTTCTCGACGGAAACCCGGTATGCTGATGATTTCTTTCCATTCTTCCCTAAATCAAATTTTATGATTGAATGATTGTTATCAAACGAGTCAACCGCGTCAAATGTTGTGGTGGTGGACCGAAGACTAACAAAATCTACAGTACGGCGCGAATGGTCTCAGTTGGGGTGCCACCAACGTCTTCTTCAGACAAGTTCGCAACCTCGTTTTCGACACCACAGCCATTCCTGCCTCTGCTGCTGCCTTTGGAATCCATTGGCCTTCGTCGCAAGCTACTGCCATCACCAACTGCGTGTTCCGCCTCGCCGAGGGCGCGGAGAGCAAGCATGTCGGCATCTTCATCGAGGAGGGCTCCGGCGGCCTTCTCAACGATCTTGACTTCTACGGAGGACAATACGGCGTCAATTTTGGAAACCAGCAATACACTACTCGGAATATGCGCTTCTGGAACGCCCAGGTGGCTATCAATCAGCTCTGGGACTGGGGTTTGGACGTACAAGAACATCTACGTCGAAAACTGCGGAATCGGCATCCGCATGCAGGACAACAGCACTTCTTCTATCACTCTCCTCGACTCTGAGTTTGTAAACACCCAGACAGCCATCCGCACCAGCCGAGAGCCCGGTGTGACCGTCCCCGTCACGGCTGGCACGTTGGTGATGGAGAACGTGGCCTTCTCCAAGGTCCAGACCATTCTCTTGGGGCCCAAAAACAACACCATCATCGCAGGAACGTCCAGCGCCACCATCTCCCAGGGCTTCGCCATGGGTCACATCTACACACCTTCCGGCCCTACGGACTACACCGGCTCTGACGCGGGCTACTTCCCCGTCTACCCAGCCCTCCTCGGACCCCCCGCCAACGGCACGACAAAGTACTACGAGCGCTCCAAGCCGCACTATGAGAACGTCCTCTCAAGCCTCGTCATCTCCGCCCGTTCATTCGGCGCCCGTGGTGACGGTGTGACGGACGACACCGTGGCCCTGAACAACCTCTTCAACTACGTCGCCTCGAACCCTGCCGCAGGCCTCCTCGCCTTCGTCGACGCGGGCACCTACTACGTCTCCGACACCGTCTTCATCCCGCCCGGAGCCCGCATCGTCGGCGAGGCCCTCGCGTCCATCATCATGGGTGGCGGTGAGAAGTTCCAGGATATCGAGAAGCCTCACCCCGTTGTCAAGGTCGCTATCCCGGGCCAGTGCGGAACGATTGAATGGTCTGACATGATTGTGTCCACGCGCGGATCCGCGCCAGGTGCCAAGGTGATCGAGTATAACCTTAACACTGTCGGTGAGCCGTCTGGTATGTGGGACGTGCATATTCGTGTCGGAGGATTCGCTGGTACGCAACAGCAGCTTAAGGAGTGCCCTACCACGCCTAATGCTACTGTCACCGCGGATACTATTGACAAGAACTGCATTGCGGCATGGATGAGTATGCACATCACCAAGCCGGCTTCGTGAGTTACGCCTGATTCTTCTCCCGTGAATAGCATACTGACAATCGTAAAGTGGACTTCTGCAGGAGAACTGCTGGATCTGGACCGCCGATCACGACCTCGAGGATCCCGACTACAAGCAGGTCACCATCTACAACGGCCGTGGTCTGCTGATCGAGTCTACCGCCGGTAAGATCTGGCTGTCTGCCTCCGGCGTCGAGCACCACACCCTCTACCAGTACATGCTCTTCAAGACCAGGGACGTCTACATGGGCCAGATCCAGTCCGAGACCCCTTACGTACGTAGTCCCTCATGAGCTCAACTCGTACATTTGACTGACTCTCCGCGATAGTACCAACCCAACCCGCCAGCCACGATCCCCTTCCCCCGCGTAAAGGGCTACCACGACCCAGACTTCGAGACAGAATGCAAGGACGCCGATCCCAACGGCCCGCCGTGCAAGATGGCGTGGGGTCTCCGCGTCATCGGCAGCCAGAACGTCGTCGCGTTCGGCGCGGGACACTACTCCTTCTTCAACAACTACAGCACCGCGTGCTGCCAGATCGGCGCGGGAGCGAGGTGCCAGCAGCGCATTGTGGATGTGCGCGATGCGCCTGGTAACTGTACCGCGACGGACAACTTGGATATCTATAACCTGCAGATTGTGGGCACGACGGCCATGGTAACGCGGTATGGAAAGGATGTCGCGTTTTACAAGGATAATATTGCTGGGTTCACGGCTGGTATTGCCTTGTATCAGCACTGAGATGTTTGCTTCTTGGCTGTATCAATAATGATATTCTTAATTCTTTTTTGTCATCTTGTTGATGAGTCTACTTCCGCTGCATGATGCTGCACAAGTTCAAAGTCAGGGCCGACAAGACTGAAAGTAGATTGCATATGTCTCAGCATGAGATTCATTCATCTCTCGAGAAGATGCGCCCTCCTGACGTTATCCCAACCAATCCCGACTTATTATACTTTATGTCACTGCAATTTTTGCTCCCCTCGAATAGATGGGACAGTGCGAGATCGACTAATATCGCCTAAAATGATAGGAATTCGCACTACTCAAAAGCGGCCCCAACATGAGTTAAAAATGCAGTGCAGATTGCAAAAGAATATATAAGTAATTTGAATAACCCCCTTCGAATGTACCCAATGAGCGATCAAATGATGCAACAGGACAGAGCCTCCTATTGAAGGACCAGCAACGGTTTCTTAGGTCAATTTCGGTGCCTATGACGGTCCGTACGAGGCGGCATAGAAGCTCCAGATCAATCAACTCATCGTGACTTTATAAATGTTCCTGCTAGGTAGGAGGCTTCTCCTTCGTTTGTTTGGCATATTCCACGATGTTGCATCAACGATCTCTCCTATTTTCGGGCAGTAGCCCGCCATGATCTTCCTGTGGTCTATCGAGAGTAATGTGAGCTATTCAAAGCCCAATGAGGCTATGACTGCAATGACGACGCAAGTCTCTGTTTTGAGAATAGTATGCAACACCACTTAGGAAAGGAAGTATGCGTGGAATCAAACTTTTATTATGGGTATCATGTCTCGGTCAAGATGCCGGCCTAACACAGCGCCCCTGAACATCGCAGAGCTGCACTAGACCTCATACCACAACCTCCTCATGCTCGTCAACGCAACCCAGAGTGCCTCATCCGTCCTGATGTTGCGGCTGCCCTGGCCAGGCAGGATGTTGACCCAGTGATCAAACAGCTCCTTGGCCTTTGAAGGACCCATATCCATACCCTCGAGCTCCTTGTCGTTCAACGCCGCATATTCAATACCTCTAGGTCCACCAAACGCAATGAGAAGATGCTTGAACTCCAGGGGCTCTGCACTAGGGAAGGCCTCAGAGAGTGTGCGTCCGCGCTCCGAGGTACCGATGCTGACGTCGTAACCGCCCTCGTACTTGCACTCCGTGAACAGCACCGTCAGTGAATTGGCGCGTCGGACCTGGTATCCCCAGTAGAAACCGCCCTCCTCCCTCGGCGCCGACGGGTCGCACGCCTCGGCCTTTTGCGATCTCTGGTCCGGGTGGTACAGCGTCACGCGGGTGTTGGGAGGCACCTCATCCTCAATGAGGACCTGGTCCTTGAGACCGATATCGATCATGGTGCCTCGGGGTGTTCCCTTGCCGGCAACGCCTTCGCGGTAGGGGAGCCATTCCGCCGGGTTGGGGTGGTGCGGCATCTCGAGGGAGGGGAGCTGACTGGCGAGGCGCAGGTTCGGGTGGAGTGGGAAGAGCATCTTGCGCATGAAGGGCGGGACCTCGAGGTAGCCGAGGAGGTGCTCGAGGAAGTGGGAGGGGTCGATGTCGCCGGTGTAGGCCTTTGTGTCGACGCTCTTGGGGCGGGATTCGGTCGGGCTGTCGTCGAAGATTACGATCTCGTCGACGGAGAAGACGGCGAGGGCGCGAGCGATGCGGCCAGCTACGGAGTTGCGGCGCTCGGCTGTGAGGGCACTGAAGAAGTGTTAGTGTCTATACTATAAGTCATTGAATGACATTTGTCAACATACTCTGCGAGAACACTGCTGGGAATGGCAATGGAGATTGTCCACTTGCGGCCGCTACCGCCTTCTGACGGGAACGAAGCGTCGACATAGCTGTCGTCGTCAGTCTTTCTCCTCTACGACATGTTAGTTAATGTCTGAAAAAGTCCTTAGTGGCAGCAATACCTTTGCTCTTTGATCGTAGGCCATTTTTGGAGGGAATTGGAGCGCAGGTACTTGTAGTAACTCTGGGAATGCCGTCTTGAAAAAGAATTCGGCACAATGTTAGCGGCGTCCCAAAAAAGTTTCTGGGTGATGGTCCCGCTATCGATAATCCTGGGGTAAATCCGGCAGAACTGCGGAGTCGAGTCTGCCCGCCTTCCTATTCGGGTACCCGCCACCTTTCCGCTGGGACCAGGCCGCGAGCTATCCATCAGCTACGCCGGGGCGTCTCCCAGGTGCTCACCTTGCCTCCTTTCAACATCGTGACACTTGGTCCAAGCTACAAATCTCCCTCGTTGTTTTATACCAAGTCGTTGAAGCCATGAGTCTTATCAACATCCAGTCTGCCGGTCAATGGCAAGGCATCCTCAGCAGTAACAATGTCGTAATCGCAGACTGTAAGCGCACCTCGCAGCCGTCCGTCCATCCGAGAGATCGCTGACAAACATTACGACAGTCTACGCCGACTGGTGCGGCCCTTGCAAGCAGATCGCACCGCACGTCGAACGCCTCGCGAAAGAACACTCCAAGCCGAACAAGGTCGCCTTCTGCAAGATTAATGTCGACAACCAGTCCACCATCGCCCGCACCCACGGCGTCAGCGCCATGCCCACCTTCATCATCTTCCACGGCGGCCAGGCGATCGAGACCATTAAGGGCGCGAACCCGCCCGCCCTCACACAAGCCATCCAGAATGCGTTGAAGCTACCCGATAAGGGCGGTCGCTCAGCGGCCTCATTCAAGACCCCCGGCCGGACGCTCGGCGGGGATAAGCCCGCGCGGGCGAGCCTCCAGCGGCCGTTTGCGTGGCACTACCGCGGGATTCTCAGCAACATCATCACATTTATTGGGCTGTATCTGGTTTCCCTCTTCGCGGTACGTTGGTTCACAGTCGATCCGAAGGGAAGCAAGAAGAACCGCCTGCTGACGGACTGGTAGATTGATCCCCACAAGGCGGCCGAGATGTCGCAATTTAATCGCGTGAACCCGCCCCCACCGACGGTCAAATCCACAAAGAGCGCTGGCCCCGGCGCGAGACAGCCGCCGAAGGGTCCGGCTTTCAAAACTTTGGCCGATTTGGGCGGCGATGAGTGATTCGATCTACGATGGGCATAAGGCGTTTGGGGAAATGTATCTGAGAGCATCTTGAAAGCTTTATTGGACTAAAATGAGCATCCTTCCAATGACTATTACCTACTTGCGAGGTCTTCACGTGCGATAATAGCTTGCTTATCTGCTTCCACAAATCCATCAATGCTAAGCCTTCAGTAGATTCGTTCCTCTTTCTCGGCCATTTCTCACCGGTAGAATAGAAGTCCCTCTTTCGGCCATTGATTCTCCGGATGAACTGGCACCTGTAGTGCAGACCAGATAAGGTAACAGGGGCTGAGTACCATTTTGAACACGGGCTGCATACTGCAGGCTCTTGCCCGGGGCCGCAGTTGCCTTCAGACAACGTGAGGCTGGCGAATAGGGTCACTGTCGATGGGTCTTGTCATGCTTACCCCTCTCCCAACATCTGACTACCTTTTCCAGTGGTCTCTAATCACTCAGAGCCTGATCGATATTTCTCTCCTGCTTCATCCATTCATCGTTTATTGTTGCCTGGATAATTCCACTCTCTCGCCTTTCGTTTCGGAATCAGGTCTCACTCTCGTTGGAAGCCTCACAAGCTTCTTCCTCAAACTCGGCACGCACGCACGCGAACAGCGTGTGCGGCTTCCGCAGCCTCAGATGCACCTCATCAACGTTCATACCCGGTCGCTGGAGGAATTCCATGAGAACCCGCCGGAGTATGCTATCTTATCCCATACATGGGGCCCGGAAGAAGAGGAGATTACTTTCCGCGAGATGAAAGGAGGTGACTTAAATAAGCCAGGAATCGGAACGACCAAACTTGAAGGCTGCCTGCAACAAGCCAAGACCGATAAAGTCGATTATGTGTGGATCGACACTTGCTGTATCGACCAGAGCAGCTCTCATGAATTGAGCTTTGCGATCAGGTCGATGTTCCAGTGGTACCAGCTTGCCAAGAAATGTTACACCTATCTCCAAGATGTGCCCTCGAAGGCGAACTCCAGATGGAAATCGAAGTTTCGAAAAAGTCGTTGGTTCACGAGAGGGTGGACCTTACAAGAACTCCTAGCCCCAAAAGAGCTCAATTTTTACAGCCACGACTGGCAAGCTCTAGGTACAAAGCAGGAACTGTCGGACGTTGTTTGGGATATCACAGGTATTCCGGCACAATTCTTGCGGGGTGATTCTGGTCTAGAGGAAGCAAGTGTGGCACAACGCATGTCTTGGGCTTCAAATCGAAAGACGAAGAGGGTAGAAGACATTGCGTACTCCCTTCTGGGTATCTTCGGTGTTTCAATGGTGCTGATGTATGGGGAGGGCGATCACGCTTTCATACGGCTTCAAGAAAGTATAATCGACAAAACCCCAGACGACTCAATCTTGGCATGGGGCTTTAAGGTACGGAGCTCTAGGAATATGCTACGGCATAAGGTCGGAGGCATCCTAGCTCCTTCCATTACGGCGTTTGCAGGCTGCGGAAAGATCACGTGGAAGAATATCGGCCATGCAACAATGGATGTTAAGCTCCTGCGTGGAAAATTCAAGTTGCAACTACCACTTCAGTCTACTAAATCGAAGGGGACATACGGCATTCTCAGGTGTCAATTCGAGGACGATGGGAAGGAAAGCGCCATTGCAATACCCCTTTCCCGTATGGCGCCCGGGGAGGTTCATGACGAGTACATGAGGCCAGAACACAGCTCAATAATCCTGTTGTCGTTGACCGACGATGCGTCTAATCTGACATCTATTACCGCCTTGAGGTCGATCAGCCCCGAAGAAGCTCGGGTCAAGAACCGCTGTTTCGGATTTTTAATGGAGGAAATGCTTCCTAACGACCTCAAGATCATCGAGGTATGGCCAGATGATTGTTGGGACCAGGACAAGTCTTTCTTTCATACCGGCATGGACTTCCATAACGTCTCGACTCAGCGGACATGGGCCCGAGTTCGACATTCCCATGCTGAGCCTGATTCATATGACTTCATGCTTGCTCTGGAACTCAAATCGACCAGGATGCAGTCATCTGCGAAGTGTCATATCATGATCGCATCGAGAAACACGACTCTAAGCAAGATTGCACAGGCACCGCTCGTGACAAAGTACACCTTTGGGAAAGACAGCGCCTACAACGGAAACACGAGTGCTCGAGTGAACATGAGAGTTTCCACACAAGAACATGGAGCAGCAGGACACCCGATTTATGTCGTAAGCGTGGTCCCACAGAGCAACCAGCCTCCGTCCACCGTCAATCTGTCGACTGAGATCGAGCTCCTTGATAACGACATGCATGTCCGGAGCATTTTCCAGGAGAGTCAAGAAATCACACCCAAATTGAATAAGTTGATTCTTTCCATAGAGGCTGAGGAGGCGGCGCTCGACTCCGCAAATACACGGCTCGAGGAAGTACAGCGGCAGCTCAAACAGCTAGAGGCAGAGAGGGAGGGCCTTCAGCAGAAAGTATCAAAAACCAAAAAGAGACTGAGTTTTTCCATTGCGGAAAAAGATAAACTTGAAGCAAGGGAGAAGAAGCTCCTGGAGTCGCTCCATACAGCTCAGAAAATGCACAAATCTACAGGTGCGGAAAGGGCATCGAAATGGCACGACTCTATCGTGAGCTACCTGTCCAAGGACCTCCTCCGAATCCAGGAACCGGCCATCGAATCCATGGAAGAAGGGTCGCAGAAGACGTTTCTGCGAGCGGTGGTCACGGGGAACAAAGCTGCGATGCAACTTCTGTTTGGTTCTATTCCAAACTCCCCATTGCGTGATGCAGAAGGACGTGGCATTCTAGGTTGGGCAATCGAACGAAAAGATGTGTCTGGAATTTCTTGGCTCTTGAAGCGGGGAGTAACGGCTCATGGGAAAGATGGCTGCAAAATGGCCCCTTTGAACTGGGCCTGTTCCAAAGGATTTTTACAAGCTGCCCGGCTATTGTTGGAGTGGAATGCGAATACCGAGATCATGGACCGAGAAGGATTTAGGCCTCTACATAAGGCCGTGACCAACAAAAACTTCGCGCTTGCTCGGTTGCTATTGGACAAGGGAGCAGACATCAAGGCAAAAACAAAAGCTGGCACGACTTTACTTGAAGATGCGATTCAGCGCAATTCTTCGGACGGGGCGAGCTTCCTAATCGATCGCGAAGCAACAATCATCGAAGAACCGAACACGTTTGGCCTAACACCCATTTTTCTTGCCTCCACCTTGAAAGACACCACTTTTCTACGTCTCTTGATCGACCGTGGAGCCAACATCCAGGCACTGGGCAAGAACGCTTCAAGCCCTTTACATCAAGCTGCTCTGTCAGGATTTGCGGAGGGTGTGGCAGTATTACTCCAACGTGGAGCAAAAGTCGACGAAAGGGACCACCTCAATGCGACACCTTTGCAATACGCAGCCGAGAACAAGAAAGGATGTGGACCTCTCCGTTACCTCCTGAACCACAGCGTAAACAGAGATAGACGTGCTAATACGGCAATGTCTCGAGCGGTCCGTTTGGGAACTGCCGACTCTGTCAAATTGCTACTGGACCGGGGAGTACCAATCGAGTTCACAGGGTTGGGAATGGAAGGATGGACACCTTTAGCACGCGCAGCTCAACATGGCAACAGAGCCACGGCTGAGGTGTTGATCAAGCGAGGAGCCAATCTGGAAGCAAGAAATCCTTCCACCAGCTTGACTCCCCTAGCTCTAGCAGCAGAAGCTGGTCATGTAGGCGTGATCAGCGTGCTCATTCACGGTGGTGCTAAGATCGATTGCCAAAATGATACACTGGGCCGCACAGCATTGCACCTAGCTGCTGTCAATGATAAGACCGGTGCCATCGAAGAGCTACTAAAATTCGGGGCTGATCTCGAGGCTAGATCAAACGCTAAGCATACGGCGATTTTCTACGCCATCCGAAATGGCAAGGAGGCGGCTTTCAATCTTCTCCTTTCGAGAGGAGCTAACATTAGAGTGAGAGGCCCCGAGGGAGGATACCCTCTTCCATATGCTCGAGAGGTCGCCCAAAAATATCCCGAAATTGGGGGTCTACCACAAATGGCAGCAATAATCAGCCGTCTGGAGCGGGAGCGGTTGGGCAGAGAAGTTTGACGACATTGCCCACCGTTTCCGCACCAATTTAGAGGAAATCCGGTGATCTAGGACGCTGAGGGCGGCCAGGCTGGTGCCGCCTTGACACATAGTTCAAAATCAAGAAGCTCACAATACCCCAAGTGAAGCACGGCAAGATAGTTGTTGAATTCCAGCAATAATCATTCATGTGCTCCGTACTCGAAAGCATCTTTTTGCTGTACCTTGCAGACTCAATGCCACCTTCGTTACCCATGGTCAACCAATCGGCGCCTTTTCATTTGCAACAAGTGGGGCACCGATTTTGGAGCCACCCAAATTTCAAAGCTCCATGCGACAGCTCCTAAAAGGTCCTGGGCGACTTTCTCCTCGACAAGTTTGCGTCGTTGCCACCACTCCACACACAAGAGGCAATCATGTTGACAGCAGGCGGTCTCCGAAATGCCTGTCCGAGCTGTCGAGCTCGATTATTGAGCTTGACCGGAACTGCACTCGCTAGTTCATCACCCACCGGCCGACAGCTTCGATTGAACTTCCCGCGGCATAGCAGCCTAGCTGCGACACGATCATTAGACCGACGTGCAACCAGCTGCAGACCTTTTTCGACAACATCACGAAGCTTACAAGATCCCAAGTCCATCAGTGGCAATGCCGAATCACTCGCGCGCACCGCCGAAATCGAGAAAACGGTTCGAGAGGCTAGGCAGCGCTTCCGAGATACACTGCCCAAGGGTTACCTCAGCGAGGAGGAGTACACACTGTATGAGCGCTGGTATGGGCCGCCTCTACGGGAGACATCCCCCGAGGATGTAGGAATACAATACTTGAATGACGAGCAAGCGGGAGTTCGACGACGACACAAGTCGGGTGGTCCAACCCTGCTGCGCCAGGTCCAAGGTGGCACGCTGCAAGAGGTGCAATACGCTCGCAAGAAGGCGGAAGAAGCGGCGGAAAATGACGACGAGCCGGTAAACGAAAAGATTGAGGAGCCCACTGCTGCCGCTACTGAAGTGAACAAAGAGGCTGAGCCGACCGAGGAGGCACCTTCAGAGGGTAGCGACAAATACATCAACATGGTGGCGAGAAACAAGAGGGAGTACGACGCGCTCAGGATGCTACAAAAAGACTTCGAGGCCAATGCCCGCGCTGTGGAGGAGGAAAGCAGGGAGATGTTGGAGGAGGACGAACTGCGGGACGAGGAACGAGAGTTCGAAGAGGACGAGGAAGGAGAAGAAGAATTCGACGAGAGCCAGGATGGCATCCAAGACCAGGGAACATCTAAGCGTTCAGGACGTCTGCACCCTTTCTCGAGAGAGGGCCATTTCTCGACGAACCCGAGCACAGTCAGCCTACCGTATGCCGGATATATTGGGCCGGTGACATCAATTCTCGACAGAACAGACATCAAGCACGTGAAGGAGGCTGCCGAGAAGGCTTTTGGAGGTCCTGGTCTACCGCACTCCCCCGCCACCCCGGCGTCAAAGATGGGCATGGAGCAACAGGCCATCGGCATGGCTGTCTGGCAGAACAAAATGTCCGACATTGAGGCGGACGCTTTCGTGTCTGCTTTTCTGCCGCCTGCCTATGCCTCGGCCATGGGAAGCTTGGTCGAGGTCCGCAAGCGACTGGGCACGGACTGGCTGCGAAACCTGTTCAACAACGGCAGCGGGCCTCGCGTTCTGGATGTCGGTGCTGGTGGTGCTGGTCTCTTGGCCTGGCAGGATGTGTCGCGCGCTGAGTGGGACGCCATGAAGTCTCGCGAAGAGGTCACTGGGAAGAATCCACCCGGAAAGCAGAGCGTGGTTGTGGGATCGGAAAAGCTGCGAACTCGTGTCACCAGATTCTTGCAGAACACAACTTTCCTCCCCCGTCTTCCTGACTATCACCATTCAGTCGAGACCGCGCACCTGGACCTGGATGCCAATGAGAATCCCCAGCCGAGGAAGATGTTTGATATCATCATCGCATCTCACCTGATGCTTCCCGTGAAGGAAGGCCACAGACGCAAGGCTATTCTCAACAACATCTGGTCACTCCTGAATCCTCAAGGCGGTGTCTTGATCGTGCTGGAAAAGGGACAGCCTCGCGGTTTCGAAGCCGTGGCTGAGGTTCGAGAGCGTCTGCTTACCGAGTTCCTCATCCCGCCAGGAGGCGAGGACCTTACGAATAGCGAAGAGAAGAACCCAGCGTTTGAGAGAGAAAAGGAACCCGGCATGATCATTGCGCCCTGCACAAACCACCGCGGGTGCCCGATGTACCAGGTTCCCGGAAAGAGTACTGGACGCAAGGATTTCTGTCACTTCAGCCAGCGTTTCGTTCGCCCGTCATTCCTGCAGAGAATTATGGGCGCAACGCACCGCAACCACGACGATGTGCAATTCAGTTACATTGCCATCCAGCGCGGTGTCGCAGCAAAGGAGGGACCGCTGGCCGGCGCAGAAGCTGCCGACAGGGCGTTTGAGGGTTTCGAGACGTCAGAGACGGCACCCGACATGCTCTCCCTGCCCCGACAGATCCTCCCGCCCATCAAGCGCCGCGGTCACGTCACGCTCGATGTGTGCACACCCAACGCGCAGATTGAGCGCTGGACGGTGCCCAAGAGCTTCAGCAAGCAGGCGTACCACGATGCGCGCAAGGCCAAGTGGGGTGACCTCTGGGCGCTGGGTGCGAAGACGCGCAACCGTCGCAACGTGCGTCTGGGCAGGCCCGAGGTCCTTGACGACGGCGGTCTTCGAGCCCAGCGCCAAAAGGCGGCTGCGAGCAAGAAGAAGAAGGTGATTGGTGTCGATATCAACGAGTCGGGTGTTGTTGGCGGCTCGGACGAGGGCAGGACTCCTGGGCCGCAGCGCAAGACCAGCAGGAAGGCTGCTCGCCAGCAGCTGCTGAAGAGTCTGGCCAAGGCGGACGAGGAATGAGTGTAAGCTTGAGGTGTAATAATCGGATCGTGTATAACAATGTGTGGGGAAAGTATTGTATCAACACCACGAAAACTGAATAGATTTTGGATGGGCGGGAATGGAGGCATATCACGATCTGCCTCGCCTTAGGTTAGTAGGCACACAGCTCAAAGGATGAGCCAACTACATACATCATGTTACAATACCACAACTCAATGATTTGACAACCCTTTTGCAAGACCACACATGAGAAGTACAATGTTATCTGATGTCTAGGGTAAACCAAAAGTGGCGGAACCTGGGGTTTGATACCGGAGATGCATCGGCGAGCACGGGTCGAAAGGGGGGGACGGTAACTGAAGGATCTCCGGCGACGGCTCCGCGGGAGTCGGTCACTAATGCCGCTGATTGGTCACGCCATCGCCCTGGGCTTTTAGGGGTGTTTTGCGCTGGTCACGGTGCGGGTGGTGCGCCGATAAGGGAATTGGGGCCACTGGGGCCACTGGGGCGGACGGCTGTCGGGATGGTGTCATCGCTAGCGAATGAAAATTTGGCCAACCAACGTTTTTTGCCCGCCGCATGATTGGGTCCCACGGCGCCCCGGCCGTCTTCGGGCTTTGGCAGATTACCTTATTAGTTAGCTTCACTCAAAGCTTGGGAGGAGGACAATGAGTGAGTAATTCATATCAATGCTTTATTTCTCTGTTTGATCGTAGAGTTGTGAGAGTTTCCTGATTGTCCGTCTTGGTCTCTGCTCATTCTCGACTCATTCTGTCTCACTTGGACTGTTGGTTCTGCGACTACACCCTCTCTGTCGCATACTCCACTTAGACGACCCTCACTGAACCATAACGAGAGACGGGGATCGTGTACTTGAACTCAGCAGAGGGGCAAGAAAAAGAACAAGAGGACTCGTCGTCTTCACTCACACAGCCCAAGATGGCAACAACAACATCCCTCCTCACATCCCTCAACTGCAAGGGCAACACCCACCTCATCATCGGCACAAATCCCCTCGCCGCAGCCCGCTGCACACAAACCATCAACGCCGGCGCAACCCCGATCCTCATCGCCCCAGAGACACAAGACCTACACTACGGCCTCCAGAAGCGCATCGACGCTGGCGAGGTCACATGGCATAAGAAAGCCTTCGTCGATACAGATCTCTTCACTCTAGGCCGCGACGAGGTTGATAACGTCGTTGACGCCGTCTTCGTCACATCTTCCTCCTCCCCGCAAGCAGCACAGATCTCGGCGCTGTGTAGGCGGCATCGTATCCCCGTCAACGTAGTCGACGCGCCGAATCTCTGCTCATTCTCACTTCTATCAACACATACCGATGGACCGTTGCAAATCGGCGTGACGACAAACGGGCGCGGCTGCAAGCTCGCCTCCCGTATCCGGCGCGAAGTCGCCGCCGCGCTTCCCCGAGACCTGGGCGCAGCTTGCGCAAGGTTAGGCGATGCCCGCCGGCGGATCCAGACGGAAGACCGTCTCGCGGCGGACGAAGTAGACGATTCCTTTGACCAAACGGCTTCATTCAACAAGCTTGTTACCGAAGCCGATCTCGACGCGGCGAAGAACCGGCGCATGAGGTGGCTGAGTCAGGTATGCGAGTACTGGCCCCTGAAGCGTCTCGCCGCCATCAACGACGAGGACGTCGAGTCCGTTCTGAAGTCGTACTCTGGCTTCGGGAACCCACCCGAAGAAGCGAGACCACCACCAGTCATCGCAGCAGGCGGTGCGGCACGCCCGCAGCAGCAGGGGAGAATCATCCTCGCCGGTAGCGGGCCTGGACACCCGGACCTCCTCACACGTGCAACGCACAAGGCAATCCAGACAGCAGACCTCATCCTCGCAGATAAGCTCGTCCCCGCAGGCGTGCTAGACCTCATCCCGCGCCGTACACCCGTCAAAATCGCGCGCAAGTTCCCAGGCAACGCGGACCAAGCCCAAGAAGAACTCCACGAGCTCGCGCTCGCGGGCGCGAAGGAAGGCAAGACGGTGCTGAGGCTGAAGCAAGGCGATCCCTTCATCTACGGCCGCGGCGGGGAGGAGGTGGCGTATTTCAGGGAGCATGGGTTCGGGGACCGGGTGACGGTATTGCCTGGCATCACGTCGTCGCTGAGTGCGCCTTTGTTTGCGGGGATTCCGCCTACGCAGAGAGATGTCGCGGATCAGGTTCTTGTGTGTACGGGCACGGGGAAGAAGGGTAAGGCGCCGACGCCGCCTGAGTTTATCCCCAGTCGGACGGTTGTGTTCTTGATGGCTTTGCATCGGATTACGGGGTTGGTGGCGGAGTTGACGACGTACCTCGATACGGAAGTTGCCGAGGGTGAAGGGGAGGAGAAGAGCACGCCGAAGAGGGCGTTGTGGCCGAGGGATACGCCGTGCGCTGTTATCGAACGGGCGAGCTGTCCTGATCAGAGGGTAATTCGGACGACGTTGGGGTATGTTGCTGAGGCTATCGAGGCGGAGGGGAGCAGGCCGCCCGGGCTTCTTGTTGTTGGAAGAGCGTGTGAGGCGCTGTATGAGAAGCAGAAGGGCAGGGCGTGGGCTGTTGAGGATGGGTTCAAGGGGTTTGACTTTGAGGAACTTCCTGGCTTGTCATGATATCTTCCATTTCTTTTTCACATAGGAGTTTCTCGATCCGCTCCAGGGGCTACGGCTTTTGAGTAGGGAGTAACCTTATATCCCGGGTTCATGTGCGTGGGGTTTAGATTAATGCCTCTGAGGGAAAAGGCAGCATCGCAAGGCGTAGATAAATTTAACAAGCGAATTCAGTTCAACCTCGAACCCCACTTAATGACCACGAATTTAATCAAATAAGACATGAAACCAAACGTCGCTCTCTTCGGTACTTGCGAGGTGGCCTTCACAATGCCAACCGATCCTGGACTGATTGTGGGCCCCCTAGATCCAAACCCCAAACGCTCCCCTGAGCTCTCTGCTGAATCCCGTCTCAAGCACGATTGTGTTCCAACGAAAGGCCAAAGGGGTGGCTTAAAAGCCATACTGCAGTGTCGTTAGCAACATTCTGACACGGGGACTCTCGCAGGAATTGAGGACGCATTCACTTACCTGACACTAGCGTAATAGCGAAACGAACGAGAATAACATGTGCGAATGATGTCGTATGCCCACCTGGCTTATTCAGAGGCTCAAAGCCCCCCTAATTCCGCCGTTGACCGCTTCATGCCCCAGGTTCTAGTCTTCGTTTGGTGGCGGGGCTTGTTGCCAATCTTCGTTGATCCCCTTTTCTTTTCTCCGAAGCATGTCTTCTTGAATGCCAGCTTTCTCATCGAGGAGCTGAAGAATGCGACCTTTGTTCTCGAGGGACCACAGTTCAATGATCTGTCGTGGGCGTAGGTAAGAATCATTTTTGTAGAGAATACGGAGGTTGCCGTACAGCAGGTAGTACTTGTCGTCCTCGTGTTTATCTTCAAACTTGGCAATATCCGTCCATCAGGAAGTTCTTTGACCGACACCTGAAAGTCAAGATTTGGACCGTGATATAACAGCTCTTCAATAGCATGGCCAACGTTGTCTTCAAGGCTATGCGAATCGCAGAGCATAATCATCCAGAATATCAACTCTGAAACTTTCAGCCCGTTAATGGGTTTAGCATAACAACCTAAGCGTTCATTCAATTTCTAGGGAACAGCTGTGTTTGGCGAAATGAGGTCGCGCTCAAGAAATGTCTTGATCAATCCACCTGTCGCATTGCAGATGCTATTGAGACCCTCACAGGCCCAATAGCCGTGTTGCTTGGACATGTGCATTTGAGCAAGTACAGTGTGTACTAGCAACAATACCTTGATGCTGCTATTTGGAGTGGGTTTGGTATGCTCCATCGACCACAACGTGCATCTCAAATCCATGGATCTTGTACCAAGACACAAGGGCGAGGCCTCCCTTTCCAGTATTTGCCCTAAGTTGGAGCCAGGCGAGGTGAAAGGCTTATTCCAATCTCAGAAACGCACTTATGACACTGGAAACAAGGAGCTTCTACTTTGAAACATACTTCTTGAAGATTAATCGCAGAAAATGGCATGTGGTAGTTTCTATCCAGCCAGGAATCGGTAGCATTCAAGTAGTCGTGATGCTTTGTCTTTACGACAAAATTATCACAGATCTCCTCCCTGCATAGCATCGAAGTGATGGAACAAAACACCCCGTTTCTGAATCTTCCGCGGATTGAAGCGGAGCAGCCGAAATGTGGCTTTCAATAACGGTACAGCGCCACCCGTTTGAAGGCTTCGAGGGAGTCGAAACTCCCAAGGCATGTATTCATTTCTCCTTTGGTTGAAGCGTTGTTCAAAACTTCCTCCACTGAGCGATGTGCAAAACGGATTCCCAAAGTCAACTTATTCTCAAGTTGAACCAGAACAAGTCTTTTGCAAAACCCATTTACCCTCCTCCGGGAACGCTGCAACTCCTTCATCAACTGTAAGTCGCACTCCTTTTCTGATGAGTATTGACCGTCTTCCTGGTGCGAAAAGGCGGAGGAAAGTTCTGGACAGTGAATTCCGTGTGATTCCTCGATCATAGCCACGCCCCATACTGTGATTGTCATAAGATCAGAACGATTGTCGGTCTGAGCTCGTAGCAACACAGCCAGGACTTGGTAGGCCCGTCTTTGATCTCTAGGCGTCAGTGAATGCAGTATATGGGCAAACAAGTCGTTGGTCTCTTCAGGAATCTGGTCAATTTGCTATATGAGACTTTCCAGATCGTTACCGTTCATGATTTGTTCCCGAATATTCTTAACGACGAGAGCAGTCTAGAAGAAGATACCCTAAGCTTTCTCAAAAATGACCTTGCTGATAGAGGCAAGTATATCGGCGTCTTCAACCCCTCGCAACTTGTCACCAACATACAAAGCCATGTACAGGCTGTCGACGATAAGACAAAAACGGTAATGCCGACTCGGGCCGGTGCCTTGTAACAGCCTGTCAAGCCCCTGCAAGGCTTCAGAGGGAGAGATATGCATCCGTTCTCCAGGCAGCCGAAGGGAGGTGTGCGCCTTTTCTCAAGATGAAGGAAAAGCATGGGCTGTAAGCTCAAGATGAGCTGAGAGGACTCCATGGAGCAGTCCAATATCCAACCCGGAAATGGACTTTTGTTGCCCGCTTCCAGAGTTCTAGAAGCAGAATTTGGCGCATATCAAAGTCTTATCACCTATAGGATAATTGGACATAACCCTGTTTGAACGACAATCAAACTTTATGATCAAGCTATGAGGAATAGCAACTTACCTGCCTAAGTTTCAAGCAGCTTTCGAGTCTCATGATCGCTGACTACCATCTTCATCAAGGTCGACTTGCCGGAGTCAAGCTTAGCCGAGAAGTGAGATACCCCGCTGCCCGAAGATAATCACTGTGTGAGCTGGTGTCGGTTATCACGCCGCTCTTTGCAAACCGATAAGCATTGCGATGCCGGATCCTGTTCTGAGCGGAGGTGCAACATACCCAGCGATATGCGGAGGCTTACCGCCGCCATCTACGGTACATATTGCAGGCGCCTTCTCTTCCGCAGTAGGAGATATCGTTCCTAAGTTGGGATCTGCAACTTCGATGCTTCTAACTTTAGTATTCAAAAATCCACCTGAACGACTTCGCAGACCATCTCATAACGATGGTAGGTAGTGTCGAATCGAAGGACTTGAAGGATAGAAACCTGGGCCAAATGTTCAAGCCTTACTTCAGACATGTGAACAAGCTTCTCGACGTTTTCCTTCACAGAGTCGTTGAGGCTGCAGAGGTTGACCCCGGCCCGTGAATTCTCGATAACACTTTCAATCTCCTGAAGTCGAGCAGAATTATCTCTTGCGTCTCTGACCAAATGATTGAGTTCAGGGATGGTCTTCTGACCGGGGCGTTCAAAAAAGTCAGTGATGTTAGATCTCATGTCTCTAGAAGGGTGAACGGACCTAATCCAGTCGATTAGCTGCAATTGGATCCGGCTGCGGTACGAGGCGAGTCGAGCCTCAAATGTAAGCATATCCTCTCGATAGAACGCGCTCTTCCAAATCGAACCGAAAGTTTGAAACATGGAAGACGTGTCTTCAGGCCGTATCCTCTCGATTAGCATAAGAATCTTGCCTGCCGCTATGTCGCATTCGATTGCCAAATCGCAGAGATCTTGTTCGCTGTCAGCGAGGCTCCTAGGACCTCTGACTCGGAGTTTGTCCGAGAAATCGTGCATTTCTTTGGCAGCTTTCTCTAGGCTCCTAGTTTCTTCATCGAGACCCGATGGCGATTTGTAGGGGTTTTGGGCTTCTCCATGACTTTTGACGCCAACATCTATAAAGGCCAAGATGTTTGCCGCCAGCCCGAAACATGTCACCGGATCCATCTCTGGCTGCGGGTGGCAAATCGCAAAATTATGATGATAATGCGCTAAATAGATGATTTAGCTCTAATGATTTCTTGGGAAAGGGCTTGAAGAAGGACATCTATCTAGGTTTATATTCACTTTTGTGGTTGCATGTAGCTGTCGCGGAACCGTGGCAGCTCTAAGTTGACATATGTCAATACCCGCGCAGAGTCATGGCTTAGGCCATCTCTCTGGGCACAGTTGTGAGATAGCACAGAGACGTAGCAAATAAAATCGTCGATTCCTTCGATAGTATAGTGAATGACGAGAGTTTTAGATAGTTGATCGTACAGTACTTTGTTGAAGGTGAGAAGCTTTGAAAAATGCTCGCGCTCAGTGGTAACTCCAATGGGCAGCAGAAACTCAAGCTACAGGTTACGTGACTTTAGATGTATTACCGGCTTTCCATCACAATCAACTATGAAGTGTCGCATCTCATCTTTGTTGTCATTTACGATCGTGCACTATGGATGATCATTTTTCGCGAAGATTCCAGTCTGAGCAAGTTTGATGAGCTGAAAAGTAGTCCACATTACGAAGTGGTTAGAATCTTACTTTGCGGTGTGTTGACTATCGACCCAGAGCATTGACAATCTTACCACGTCAGGTTTAAAAAGCTTCGGGATTGGCTGGCAATATGACTTTCCTGCTAGGCTGCTACTGGATCTTTCGTTAGTTCACTGCGACGCTGCGACTGCGCTGGTGATGTGAACTGCTCTCTGACTGGCCAAGGAATGATCGAATCGACAACAGAACGACCTGCTAGCCTCATCACACCGCGGTAAAAAGGCTTCCGTGCAGTCGATCAGCCTTGATTTAGTGGATCGCGTTCCTCTCAGAGTTTAGTGATGGAGTTTTAGTCTGGCCTAGCTCAGGAATCTAAGCCACCGCAGACCCCTGCACCGTTGGATCGGACATTAAACACTCGGCTGTGTCGGCGGCCTCGACCCCGTTCACAATCTCGCTGGGAACAGATTAATGTCCCCGTGTCCGTACGCCAATTCAATTCTTTTCACCCCGTGTCCGTAGCGATGCTGCTTCGTCCACGACCGTTTGGCTAACCACACCGAGGACCTCCGAACCGCCTAGCCCCCTTCCCTTCCCTCCTCCGCATTGCGCCGCCGCCGCCGCCCCTCCGTCAGCACGTATCCCGTTGTGCGTCTGCGTCATGGAGTCTCGCCAACGCAGTCCAACCCCGCTTTTGAAGACGTGTCGCACATGCGCCCACGCCAAAATCAAGTGCGATCGTTCACAGGACTCCAACGTCTGCGATAGATGTCTCCGGCTGGGCAAAGAGTGCACATATGCTGTGGCCCGCGGGAGGAAGCCGCCCGGGCCGCGTTCCAGGTAGTTCTCACAAGTTTCCTTGTCCAATGTCGGCCGGTCGTCGTCAAGAGCTGACGCGAGAGACGGCACAAAAGGACCAACAAGTTGCTGCAGGTCCCGGAGAGGCCGGCCCAACCTGCCCAACCCGTGACCGAAAGTCCTTCCGGCTCTGAAAGCCTTACGCCCGATCAAAGCCGGACCCCTCCGCAACCTGCTGCCTCATCTGGTAGTTCATCCACCCAACAGCCCCGAACTGGTGATGCCGGTCCAGCCGGTGCAGGCTTTGGTAGCGGCTCTGATGACCCGTTCGAGGCCGGCCAACTTTCTATCGACAAAGGACAGAAGCTCCTCGAGAGGTTTCGTACCAAGTTGACGCCTCACTTCCCATTCATTATCATCCCAGTATCAGAAAATGTGAACTCTTTGAGACAGTCAAGGCCAGCCTTGTTGCTCGGCCTCCTCGCTGTTTCGTCATACGATGATGTCCGGCTGCAGCGAGCGCTGGGTCAAATGTTCAACGACCTCATCGCGGCCCGTTTGGTGAGGGGTGATTTTGCCTGTCTCGACGTACTCCAGGGCCTCCTCGTCCATCTCGCCTGGTAATGCGAAACCACACTAGCCCTCCCTCCGTGTCCCTGGCACTAACCTCGCCCCAGGGCCCACTTCCAACCAAGGCCGAAGAGATACTCACAGCATCTTCATCTAGCTACGAGCATAGTGTCTGATCTGCGTTTCGATAGGCCAAAGAATCCAAAGCGCTGGAATGTTGAAGGGATGAGCACTTCACAAGACTATGTCGATTCTTTGGACGAACGTAGAACGTTCCTTGGGACGTATTATCTCTCTTCCTGGTATGTCTGCCAAGTCACCAATTCCCACAAGCTCTTACACTGAGCTAATATTCGTATCCTCGTAGCACAAGTATCGTGCTCCAGAAGCTTCGCATAGTCACCCTTTCCAGTTACATCACCGAAACTGCCGACAAACTAGCGGAGATCTCTGAGTACCCCACTGATCAGTACCTCCCGTGCATCATTAGCCTACAGCGGCTAGCAGAAGACATTGATGACATCGTGAAGAACGAGTCGACGCTGGATCCCATGCAGATTCAGGCTGCAGTGTCAGAAGCCAAGGAAAGGGTCGACGCGTTCAAGGATGGGTTGAACTTCGCTCTCGGCGATTGTCGTGAGTAGATTGCCCATACCTTTCAGTCTGACTAGGCTCATAATCATTCCTCATAGCGATCTTGGTACCTCAGTTGCACACAATCCAGCTCTGCCTGAATCAGCTGTCTCTGCCAGAGACGCCTTTCGGTCTCATCAACCCGCAGAACGCCCCAATGCAGCGGTTCATCGCAGGTTTGTCCGAGAGCATAGTATCGGCCAAATCTCTCGTCAGTGTCCTCCTCCATACGCCTCATGGACAAGAGGTCTACTTCCCAAACATAGTCTGGGTAATGCTGCATTGTGGCTTCACTCTGGCTGCTCGGCTGGATCTTCTAGCTGCAGATCCCAGGGTAGGGTTCATGGCGGAGCACCTCAGGCAGTTTGCAGACATTGGACACACTATCCGCCAGGTCGTGCTAAGGCTCGACGCTGCGAGTTCACCAGAACTTGACGACAAAGGCGACCGCGACAGTTTCTATCACTTTGCGATTCGGGCAAAACGTGTCGAGAAGTTTTACCTACAGGCACAAAGTCAGGCTACTGCTGCCCAGCAACAAGCACAAGCCCAACAACAAGAAATATCGCCCCATAGTATCCACGCCAGCCTGCCAGGGTCTACTGCAGGATTTGCGACGATGGGCACACCAAGCTCCGATTTTTCGAACCAAAATCCAAGCCTGGATTACACAGTCGCGTCCTCCATATTCTCGCAGAATATGGTACCGTCGGGCGGAAACGTCGCGTACCCGGACTTTTCTATGGCCAACACAGCGACACTGGTCTCAAACTCCGATTTCGTCATGGATACCCTCTCCTTCTTACCAGAATCTTTTATTCCTTTCAGAGGCTGGGGCAGCGGTATGAACAGTGAGCACAGTGGCGGAGCGCAGTTTTAGTGCGATCCTTTTGAACATGAGAGGGAGCACAGCAATCTAATGGTTTTGAGTGACGACTACGGCGGGGTCGGACACGGACTCGGATACGGACTTTGAACAATCTACCCCTATTGGCAGCCGGAATTATTGTCTGCCGAGGCGAGCAATCTTTTTTGCAGGCGGGACATAGAAAACTAGTTTCAATCCACGTGATCATTAATAGAGGATCGGTGTACCTAACTTCAGTTGTTGCTTCAATGATACTGCCTAAGCTCGGTAGGCTAGAGAAGTGCATGCGTGGCCTCCGTGTCCGTAGTTGGGTAGACAGTCTACCTGCTGTTACATAGACTGCAAGTCATCGTCGAGAGACACTGTGACTTGGTATATAAAACACTCGGAATCCGCAATTAAGATGAGGAACAGTTCTTAGTATCTTCATCTCATATCGGCAACCCTTCTTGCTTGATATCATACACCATTTGGATCAATCCATCATCATGTGTCAAAACCTTCTATTAGTTGCTTCAGCAGTAGCTTCCTTGTCTTTGATTCCGGAAATCCTTGCATCAAACCCGGTATACCAGCCATGCCCCCTCTTGAGAGCTTACTATCCTATGCCAAGAATCGATAAGAACGCTGAAGCTGTCAAATCGTTCACCAAAGACTTTATCACGCTGTTTGATCAGCTTGTAAAAGCGGGCGGGTCCGAAGACTTTGGTGAGATCACACCTAATACCACTTCCTTTTCAGTGGTCTTGTTCTCGGGCTCAGATGAGGCAGAAGAAGATCCCGTGTTCTTTGAGTATCATTACACAGCCCCCGAAGCCCCGCAGAACTCGACTCTGCATTCCAACACGGTCTTTCCCCTGGGCACTCTTACTCAGCTCTTCACCGTCTACGCATGGCTCGTAGAGGTTGGGGATGAGCGATGGGGGACGTACATCACGGAATATCTGCCAGAGCTTAGAAATGTTCCCGCGGATGGAATGAGAGTCGAATGGGATGATATTACTGTTGGGTCACTGGCAGGTCAGCTGTCCGGACTGGCGAGAGAATGTGAGTTTGAGAATGATGTACCATGGCGCGTTCAGAGGCTAATTACTTCTCATCAGCGTATGCTTGTGTTCTGAGTAAGTCTTGCGGTCGCAATGAGTTCATTGAGAATTTCAGCAACGAACCACCCCTTTTCCTACCTGATACTACGCCCATTATCTCCAACGCTGCATTCCAGCTATTAGCCCTGGCACTGGAGGCAAATAAAGCTGAAGGTAGCGGGAACATGGTATTCGACAGCATTCTCGCGGCCACTGTCCTTGAACCTTTAAATATGACGAACAGCGGTCTTTTGTCATCAATGAAAGATGCCAAGGTGTTTGCTCGGGATCTAAATGTCTCGGCTATCGGGGAACCAGCGTGAGTGTCTCTTTTTGTGTCTTACTCGCTCAAGACTAATTTCTGCCAGCGCTCTCTCGATGCTTTCCACCACCTCGGATCTTGCACGCGCTGGCCACGCCATGCTCAGCTCTCGTCTGATATCACCTGTCGCCACTCGTCGTTGGCTACAGCCGGTGACCGACACATCAAACCTTCGCAATGGCGTCGGCCGACCGTGGGAAATCTACCACGCTGGTCAATATGCCAACAGTTCCATCCTCGATGTCTTCACCAAGACTGGCCTGATAGGACACTACGCTAGCTACTTTGGCTTAGCCCCTGACTTCAATGCTGGCTTCGCAATCCTCGCGCACGACACCAAGGCAGCCCGCGGTCCGGATCTGAATGTCTACGCTGACATCGTCTCGCTTGCTGTCGTACAGCTACAGAAACTCGCCGCAGCTGAGATGACGGCGCGTTATGTCGGCACCTTCGAAGGTCAGGGAGGACTTGCCACTTTTAACACCTCGCGCGACGGGCCTGGGTTACTTGTTTCGACCTTAAAGGCTGGAGAGGTTGATCTTCGTGCTCAGATTGCTGAAGTTGCGGGCATCAAGCTGGAGGACCTGGACTTCCGTTTATATCCGAGCAACGTTGGTACTAAGACTCAACACAAGTTTGTGGCGGTCTTTCAGGACAAGAGTGCATCAGTTGACATGGGCACGCCGACTTGCATTACTTGGCAAGACGTTAACTCTTTGGGGTCAAGTGTGGATGTCCGAGTGGTTTTCACCATTGACGCATCTGGCAGGGCTGCCAATGTTACTCTGAACGGCGGTTCGCTGTCATTGGCTAGATCAGCTTGAGATATCGGATGAGTTTGGGTTTCTGGATTCTGTCTTTGGTATCCAGTCTATTGTTTACAAATCAGTTTTCTTCAGATAGTAACATGATTCTCCTCTCAACCTGCACCCATATCAAGAAATCTCTGACTCCAGAAGAGCGATACTGGCCGATGACTGTGATCGTCTGAGGTGTGCCCTACTTAGGTTGGCGAATAAAGTAGGAGGCCAGACAGAAATATTGAGTCTATGTGGTATTATATTTCCTCAACTCTTATGATTTCAGGGATTTCTGGACCTGTCACTCAGGGGCAGACTGTTGACTACTTATCTGGGATTTTATGGTCTCGAGTGGTCGTATCAGTGATCGGTCCTGTCAGACTCGGAGGCGAAGTAGCGATCATGGCTCTTTGCGTGGCGTATTCCGGTCCGGAGTGGGTCCCGACAATCTATTTCACCGGCAGGAGCTTCCCGAAGCGGAAGGACAGCGCCTTGTTAAGCCCCGCATGTGTTTAGCCATAACCTTAACTCCTGGAATGGAATCTGCTTGCTCTGGGGAAGCTGGTTCTGTCATGTGAGGGAATTTGGGAACCGACTCGTATAAGAACGACGATCGTTTCCTCCTAGACGAATGCTACCTTCGACCTACTTACGTTCAACCCATCTCTACAGTCTTTCTCGCCAAGATGCAGTTCACTCAACTCCTCCTCGCTGTCGTGTAAGTGTAGCTTCGTGGGTACATGTACCTTTCATGCGAGCTTCTCTGACGCCAAACTCAAAAATAGCCCGTTCATCGGTTTGTCGCAAGCCTATCTTTGCTCGTGCGATCGCAGCACAACTGCATCAATCACTTGCTGCCCTGACATTCAGAAATGGAGTATGTAGTGTTTATTCCAAAGCTACTTGCATATGACTAACCCGTTGTAGATGGCTATGAGTGTGAGCCAGCTGATCGTCAAGCCTACACCGATTGCTGTGCGGATCAGTTCTCCACTACGACCTTCTGCAGAGATGGCAGCGTTTAAGTTGGTTGAGCATATGTGGTCTTCCTGATATATAACTTGGCATAAAAATAATTGCAAGTTAAAGTCTCAAGCAAATTGAGTAGTTGACGTGCTGGTTGTACCTTGAGCGATGTTTATTCCCCAAAGCCATACTTCTTTCTGGATCCCTCACGCATCTTCGTCCCATAAAGAATATTCCTCAAAATAGACGTTATGGATTCTCTTCGCATAGTCGACCAAAGTAGGGAAACTCATGATGACACCTTTGCTATCCGGAGCCCTATTATCAAACATGTTAGTCAGTTCTTCGTGCACAGCATCGCACTGGAATGGTGGGACCCACGCTGCACACCCCAGGCCTGAGGCAATGAAGCCAAAGACAGTCGCATCCGCCTCAGAGGGACTCTTGCCACCCAAAACCCAAAATGGGGTTCGAATGTCAGGAGCTGTAAGGCGAGCCTCGCTCAAAAGTGCGTTAACATGCCCCCAAATATCCCGCCGGAATCCTGCAAGCTCTTCGCTGGAGAAACGACCAGTGCCTTGGCCATAAAGAGTCCGAGTCACGCCACGATAGGCAAGGAGACCAATGAGGGGTTGAATTGGCCATGGGATTGCCCCCATTACACCTGAACGCATGGTTTCGTAGTTATCGTGCCATCTCTCTGAGCTCTGTTAATCGAAGAAAGATGCGTAAGCATATTGGTAATACCTCAGACGATTCCGCTCACTTACTTGGTAGAAGGCTAGCTTATCCTCGAGAAGGGCGCGGATGGCAGCATCTTGAGCCCTGACGACTGGTGAAAGGGATTCGTTCAGGTCTGGGCAAACGTCATTGTCGATGAGTCGTTGAATGATGAGACTAGTATCACTCAAGGTCGTTGGTTGATCTTGATTGGGGTGGGTGATCTCGATGTAGGGTATTTTACCACGGGGTGATTTGCTCATTGAACCTTGGTCGATGCAGAACTGGAGCTTGGCGAATCGAAGGCGCGCTTCAAGCTTTGTGACAAACGGTGACCACACATAGGTATTAGAAACTGGGAATCCTCGATATAGCACGATATGAAGCTGGCCTTTGACTGGCGTATCCATGTTAAGATCAGCAATATGGTAGTCAGTTGATTGATATGTTCAATGTTCTGCCACATATAGATGAGTGATGAGATGAAGATGAGGTGAGATTGATAAATTCGGTCGAGAAGGATACGAGAATATTGCATAGATATATATTCTGTCCTTCGGCTTCTGTTCGGACTCTTGTGGCTTCTTCTGCTGAATGAGGCTTGTCTGCCTAATCGGACCCGATTGAGACACCGCTGAGCGCGGCACAGCGGCCGGTCGGACTACGGGGCGGACCTGCGCCGTTGAGCCGTGATCATTACCCGCGCGGGTCGGACACGCTTACGGTAGCATACCATGCCTGAAACGGATTTACGAGCAAAAAGATGTACACATGTCTGACACTCAGCCGGAATGCCGCTTGAGTTGCCATTGGAAATATTATGAAAAAGAGCGTGCGTTATCGAAGCCTTCAGGCTTGAAATACGATCGGACCACTCAGAGGCGCATTCGATTGGCGACAAAGCTTATTCCCAGCGTCAAAAGGCCGAGACAAAAACATGTTTAAAAGTCGCAGATCCAAGTGCCAAAGCCATATGCACCTAATGGTAGCGGGATCCTCGATGATCTGGAGCGATTGGATGATTCGGATGACACATCATCGACATATATTTACCAGCCATTCCCCCAGACGGTCTTCAAACAACGCCAGGATTTAAGCGTTGACTCATTAGGTAGCAGTGCGCCCAGACTAGCTAAGATCAAGTGGCCCCAACGAAGTAGGATTCTTCTCTCTCTTGAAATGATATATTCGACTCAAGTATCTAGGCCGACTTGATGGCACAAATAAGGTGGATCTAGAGCGATTGGAAGGCAGACATTGCATTCGAATGGTGTACGCGTACACAGCATCACTTGGACCCAACACGATGCGATCCTCAAGAAGGGAGTATACAAAGTGAGCGTGGCTACAAGCTTGCGTTGACGCCCAACAGCCCAGGGCTAATGAGCGTTAGGCCCATTAGAATGCTTTGGCCATGTCTCTTATTCTTGTCGGCCAGAAGTTCTCCATCATGTCGACCCATCGTGCGAATGACGGGCTTGAAGTATCACTCAAGCAACGGAAGAACCAGTCATCTTGCTCCCCGGCTTGGATTCGCAATTTGCTCTGTTTGTCGGATTTAT
Source organism: Colletotrichum godetiae (assembly GCF_030913485.1). NCBI lineage: Eukaryota > Fungi > Ascomycota > Sordariomycetes > Glomerellales > Glomerellaceae > Colletotrichum > Colletotrichum godetiae. Next base: position 216,149 of record NW_026851249.1, on the reverse strand, counting down.
TAGCACGATTCTTTTTGTCTCCAAGGAGAATCTGAGGGATGGCTGGGGCAGTGTTGTCAATGCAATCAACTTACCCAGGAAGAAACTGGATCAATGAAGAATTGGAAGACCTGACGTCGCTCATCCGAGTACATCGTCAAGATCGGGTCGACAGGTTTGCCTTCTTTCAAGACCAGGATGAGAGCATCGCTGAGAGCAACAGATTCCATTAGGCAATTGCTCAGACCCAAGCCGCCGATAACCTGTTCCGCAAAGATCAGCTCAAATAGACCTGCTTGGGAGTTGACCACCATCTCCTACATTGTTCACATGTGCGGCGTCACCAGCCAAAAGGCATCTCCCTCGCCTCAGGTTGGACGCCAAACGCTGGTGGATAGTGTACGTCGCTGCTCTGTCGATCTTGTATGTCAAAGGACGTGGTCCAGCCCAAGCGCGCTCGTAATGGTGTGAGATGTACTCTTCAGAAAGGAGCTCTGCCTCGGTCTTGGTCTTGAGCTCTTCGGGATCAACTGCGAAAGTAAGTCTCCACTTCGTCACCTCGCCTTTCGCGGGTGGTGTAAGGGGAGTGATGATGGTGTAATGTACCGGCTCCATCAAGAGTGTTGTCGTGACGGGGCTATCTTCTGTGTTTTGCAGCCAGACATCTGTCGCAATGAGCTTCTCGGGCCAAGTGTGTCCAGGAAAGGATATTCCGAGCAAGGACCTAGTCTTGGACCTGCCACCATCTGAGCCCACAAGAAACGAAGCAGTGTGCTCCTCCACTTGCTCGGTTTTGACGTCTTTGACTGCTATCGTAACGACTTCGGATCCGTCGGTGCCATCTTTGAGGATGGAAACCAGCTCCTTATTAAAAAGAACTTGGACCCGTCCTGTCTCAGTTGCCTTTTCCATCAAGACTTTGGTGAGCTCCGGTTGCGCCATGTTGAGCATGCTGATTGCTGGAGGCCTGACTGGCGGGCCGATTGGGTCGTGCTTTGGGTCTTTCGGGAATGACCCTACAATGTTGCCAGGTTTTTTCCCGCCCTCCCCGTCAGAAACGGGAGGTAGACGGATGTCAAGGCCAGTACTTCGGAAACCGCCACCTTTGATGATGGCGTCCCAGATTCCGGCTTCTGCTAGAGCAAACTGAGGTTGAGGATAAAACATGCAGGCCTTCGGAAGCTGAGAGAGCCCGCTGTCTTTCTCCAGTATAGTGACGCTAACACCCACTTGACCTAGACGTAAAGCGGCAAAGAGTCCTACAGGACCCGCGCCGACGATCAGGACATCAGGATTAAGTGGTAAAGATCCCATAGTGTCGCGGATAGGATGGACAGAGCCAGTATCTGACAATATAGGTAGAGTAGCTACTTCTTGGTGTATGATACTAGCTGATGGTACTAGAACCAGAAATGTACACCTCTGTCATTGGAGGCTTCAACGATTCTTATACCTGAGTTCAATACAGAAAGTCTTCTAGCCCGTAATTTTGAATACTCTTTCATATGGTCGATAATGTGAGAGGCCAGGATTGGCGTATGGCTATTGCTACACAAGGGTTGAATGCCGAAACCCCCTTTGGCCAGTGTGATTGTCATATTCCGGGTTTGGTTGTCGGGAATGCGATGCCGACTTACGCAACGGGTGTACAGCTTTTGGTTTGAGACAGACCACACTTTCTTCGCCGAAGTTGCATGCATTCGTCAGCGGACGGCGTCAAGGCCGCTCGGCATCTTATTAGGCCCCGAGATTCTCAAAAGAGAAGTTAGAACTTAGAGAACCACCCCGGGACGCCGTAGTCTCGGCTACAGATGGCCGGGGATATGCGCCCCGGCCCGCTAGCCCAGCAGTTCATTGATGCAGGCTTAACAAACTCTATCTGGCCTCACTCGCTTGCTTATCTCGTATATATCCAGATATTAGTGGTGCCGCCATCCATGTGTCGCCAGGCAGGCAAGCAACCTTATCCAAGACCGCCCACATCCCGTAGGTGCTTGTAGAGTCCTGAGAATATCTCCCTAGCATCTTTATGCATTTAGAACAGCCAAGGCCCAAGAGATTGGTTGAGCTTGTAAGATATCTTCGGCAATACCTTACGGCAAATGCACGGAGTAGTACGCTACGATTAGCTAAGATTGGGCTAGTATGGCCCATCGAAATCTACGTGGGAATGCACCTTGGTTTCCTAAGGAGCCGCCCTGCATTATGTAGTTCAACAGTTGATCCATTATCTGCTTCGAGCAACTGATCTCCGTATGAATTATAATGACAACTTATCGCGGACCAAAGAGCGTGTTCTCTAGAGATCACGTACGAAGATCGTGGTCTATACCAATGGAGAATTCGAATGAGGGATGCGATTTAATTCTGAGGTACGAGATACATGTCCTGTGAAAATGAAGGCTCTAGCCTTTTGGTGTGAACTGACACAAAGTTGGCACAACGCGAATGCGAAAGTTTAATTTCTCTTGAGTACAGCCTCTGCTACCTAAACCAGAACCAAAGGGCTCATCAATCGATTTCCAACTTATATCAAACCCATGGACGACCATAAAGCAAGCAGCCACCAGCCCCGATAATAGCCCAGCGGAAGAGCGCACCGGTTCCCGAGTCACTACCTACCCGAAGAATAGACCCCACCAAAGACTTGAGCCCAATGATTTGCCTTCCGTCGCGATCGAAATCAGGCTTCACATCGCCCAGCCACTGGGACATTCTCAGCTCTGACTCCAGATAGGGCATATAGCGAACGCGGAAGATCTTGTCAGCCCACCCAGGGGTCTCGGCGACAGTGCGACGATGGGTGAAGCAATCAAAGGAGGCTTTTCCGCGGTAAGATCCGTTCCCAGAATATCCCACGCCACCGAAGGGGAACGTATGAACGGCGGCGTGCATGAAGGCATCGTTGAGAGTTGCGCCGCCAGATGTAACGCCAGAAAGGACTTTGTTGTGAGCCAAGTATTAGCGTCAACGAGGTTATGCAGCTGGGGAAAAGGAGGAGGCGGGGAGGGGGTGTTTTTGCCGTTTCTCGTACCTTTCTCGTTTTCCGCCTGGCTGCCAAAAGTCATAAGGGCAAGGGGAGTGGAATCGGTCGCATTCGCCACCGCAATCGCAGCGTCGATATTGTCATAGGGCAGAATGGCCCAAATAGGCCCGAATGATTCTTCCTGAACCATGATATCATCTTCGCTCTCCACGAGTACTGCCGTTGGAGCAATGTAGAGATCATCACGATCTGTCTCTCCGCCTAAAACAGTCTGACCGCGCGTGCTGTCTAGCATCTTCTTCATGCGGTCGAAGTGTTGGGTATTGATGATGCGACAGAAATCGGGGCTTTCTCTCGCACCTGTCGGGAAGAAATCGACGTAGGATTCTTGGAGAAACTTGATGAAAGGCTTGACCAGGGCTCTCTCGATCAGGACATAGTTGTGCGAGACACACACTTGTCCAGCATTGAGCGTCTTTCCCCACAGAAGCCTCCTTGCAGCAAGACGAAGATCTGCATGACTGGTAACAAATGCCGGATTCTTGCCGCCAAGCTCAAGACAAACCGGCGTGAGTGTTTCTGCAGCTTTCTTGGAGATGATCTTGGCCACGTTGACTCCACCCGTGTAGAGAATCTTGTTCCATTTCTCGTTGAGCAGAGCAGTTGTCTCTGGAACAGCGCCATTGACAATCCTGTACGAGTCAGGGTCCAAATAACCCTCAATTATACGCGTGAGAACCATGGCTGATGCTGGTGCATTTTCAGAAGGCTTGACAACTGCGGTACATCCCGCAGCTATCGCGCCAATGAGAGGACAGATATTCAGCTGCACAGGGAAGTTGTAAGTGCCGATGATGAGAACCGCGCCAAGCGGCTCCTTTCTGATCCTTGGTCTGAGAAGAGAGAACGGCAAAGCAACGTCAACGTTTTTGTCGTCTTTGACCCAAGTCTTCAGATTTTTAATGGCGAACATGCAATCGGAGATACTCCAATCAATATCCGAAATATGCGCATCGTGAACTGGTCGGTTCAAGTCGCGCTTCAGAGAGTCTCGAAGTAGGTCGATGTTGTCCTTCAAGCCCCAATACAGCTTCCGGAGCTGGGTCAGACGGAATTCGACATCCTTAGTTCTATTAGACTTGAAGGTTGTTTGAACCGCTTTCACGGTAGCTGCGATGTCTTCAAGCGTGTTTGATTCAAATGGAGGGATGTCCGAAGATCCTAGTGGTTGCTTGTGTGCCATGACGGGGATTTCCGAAGATGGATGTGTTTGGAAGTATCAACTTGAGTGTGTCAAAAGAGATAGAACTAAGAAGACGATTCGCAGACTTGATGATGAAAAGATCTTTTGCAGAAAGGTTTTGAACCTTCATCGGGGCACGGCAAGCTTGAGCACTACATGTAATATCGAAAGTGATTCGACATTGATAGGAGCCATCCGTCTACCCGCGTCCTTAAGCTGACAAATGCAGCAGCCAAAGGACCGGCATAAGTTAAGATTCAATCGTTTAAGAGAACTGTCTGATTACCAATCATACTGCTGGTTCATACTGGTAAGTTAACAGGATAACATAGTCTACACTATGATACAACTTTGAGTCAATGTGGGCCAAGTGTGTTCATCTCTTCGGTCTGGCGCGACTATCAGTAGCGTTCTCTATATCCACCCACGCCCAAGAAAGAAGGTAAAATTATTTACTAATAGGCTTCAGAGTAGAAATATGTTGGCGGGCCCGGCACTCTGCCGACACAGGAGTGCCAAGGTTTCGTGGGGGAACAGCTCGGCTACATGGATTAGACGCCTCTCAGACGATGCCTACATCGGACCCCTGAATGTTGTGGACAGCCGCATAAACCTTAATTCCTTTGCATCGTTCGGTTCTTGCCCACGGCAAGTTACGGCTCAAGCTTATTTCTCTAAGCGACGAGTGGAATGGATCTTGTAGCTATGAAGCTGTGGCACTAGTAGGATTTTAGGATCTAGTGTGATGAGAACCATCTTTGACGATTCACCAGCGAAAGCAGGCGGAATAGTCCTACTTACTCAGTCTTGAAAAGCCTCTCATATTCGATCCGCCTCAAATTTAAGTAGAGATGCAAGGTGAAGATGAGGCCCGGGCCACGACAATAGCGAACATCGTCCAGTCTTCCGATGAAGCAAAACCGGCAGAAAACAGGCAAGAAGCCAATGGATGGGAATGGGAAGATGACTCGTCCAATCCCTACAATTGGCCGCAGTGGAAGAAGAACTTGCAGTTGGCGATGATCTCTATCGTTGGCTTTTCCTGGTAAGCCCGTGTCTCCGTTTCGAAACGGCATCTCTCTGCACTCTGCAAATCTCAGTTCGCTAATACTATTCCATAGCTCGGTAGGAACCTCGATAGTCAGTCCAGCTCGTTCACAATTTGTCAAAGAGTTTGGTGTCTCGAGTACGGCTGCATTCCTGCCACTATCTCTATACGTCCTCGCACTCGGCCTCGGACCTGTGCTCGGTGGACCCTTGTCGGAGACGGCCGGCAGACAAGCTGTTCACGTTATTGCAGTAGTCTTTGGCGGGCTGTTTGCATTGGGTTCAGGGCTCACCCATAGTTTTTCTGGACTGTGTGCGATGAGATTTCTGTCGGGGTTCTTCTATGGTCCCGTCTTGGCTGTTGGTTCTGGCGTTTTGAACGAGACCTATCTGCCTGTTGAGCGTGGTCTGCCGTCAACAATCTTCATCCTTAGTCCTTTCCTTGGTCCTGGCCTTGGGTAAGAGAAAGAAAAAGAAGATGCAAGCGTTGGATGAATAGCACTAATGAGATATCTAGTCCAGTATTGGGGTCATTTCTTGTTGACAGGAAAGGCTGGCGGTGGACCCAGTATACTCTGGTGTTCTTTTCGGCCTTCTCCTTGATCTGGCTTTTTCTTTCTGGAGAGTCTTATCACCCTACTCTATTGCGCCGTCGCCGAAAGCAACTCGGTCTCGTCGAACCGAGATCGACCACGACCTTGCAGAAATCGTGGCAATTCCTCACCGTTGGCTTGCTTCGACCTCTGCATATGCTCTTCACTGAACCAATCGTGGCGATTCTCTCCTTGTACGTCGCATGTATGTTTGGAACACTATTCATGTTTTTCGGCGCTTTCTTCTATGTCTTTGACAAAACCCACGGCTACACTCTCACTCAGACGGGTCTTGTGTTCTTGGCAATTGCTTTCGGATGCGTTCTTGGCTGCATCACCATGGTTCTCTGCGATCATCATCTGTACCAGCCTAGGGCAAGAAGATTTTCCCCGGGCGAGATCCCTCCTGAGCTTCGTCTCTACCCAGCTATGTTGGGAAGCTTGGGTCTTCCCGTCAGTCTTTTCTGGTTCGGCTGGACTGCCAGGCCAGATGTTAATGCTGCTGCCCCCATCATTGCAATCGTCATCTTTGGCTGGGGCAATATCACGTTGACTATTAGCTCAATTCAATACCTCGGGGACACATATCATCGCTCCAATGTAGCAAGCGCGGCCAGTGCGAACAGCTTAGCAAGGTATACCTTTGCTGCTGCATTTCCCTTCTTTTCGCTGCAAAGTAAGTTCTGTGCTCAAATCGTTCTCTCATTTGAAACGATTCTGGTACTGATTCCGGTAATCTTTAGTGTACCAAAAACTCGGCATTGGCTGGGCATCAAGCCTTCTAGGATTTTTATCACTGATACTACTTCCTGGGCCGTGGATATTCTTCAAGTATGGCAAAGTAATCCGCCAGCGAAGTCAGTACGAAACTGCAAGCTACTAGTTGTAGAAATTATTGCTCGTAGTTCGGGACATCACGATAACAACCTGCCCTTTATCTTCCGACGTAGATAACGAGGTCCAAGAAGCGAGCAGAGTTGAATTGCATATTCATTTGTATCTAGTGTATCTAGTATAGAAAATTACAGCTTTTACGCAATCCCCAAGCAAACCTAAAATGTACGGCATAATCAGCACTCCACAAGTGAGCTTAGTGATTCTCTGTCACTATTTTTTCGATGGCATTTTGGATGTCATCACGGCGGTATCCCCCTAACAATGCCAGTTCCACAGGGTCAGGTTGATACTCGACCACCTTGTCGCCTGCATATAAGGTGGCTCGAGGCAGTAGGGGGTGATCCTGATCCAGTGACTCCAATTGTTGATTACTTCCAACCGCCTGGAAGAACATCTGAAAGTACTCCGCATAGGTCAGGTTCTGGTCGCCAACCAGGATGGCCTTCCCTGATATAGCCTGAATGTTGTCCAGAGCCCCTGCAATGGCTTCGGACAGCGATTGTGTGGAAATGAAGTTCAGTCCCCCAAGTGGAGCGAAGGGAGGGATGGACAAGTTTCCTTTGGCGTAATCGATATAAGCCCGGAACATTGGTATAACCATGCCTGGAACGTTCCCAACGATGAAGGGCGCATCTAGACTGCAAATATGGAACTCGGGTCCAGCTAGCGACATCATTGCATCTGTAGCAAGCCTTCTAGATCGTACGTATGGGTCAGTCGGGATGGACTCCGGTATGATATGCGGGTAGGCGCTGCCGATGTGAATAAACTTGCTAACTCCAGCCTGTTTGGCGAGCTTCGCGAAGTTTGGTATGGCCTGGCCGTTGGCTTGGAGGTAGTGCTCATCGGCATTCTGTCCCTCAGGCACATGTCGAACGTCGCTGCCGGCCGCAAAGATAATTGCATCGAATTTGGAGAGAGTTTCTGTGCTGAACCCCCCGTTTATATAGTCTCCTTGGATGAAAGGGAGCTCGGACAACGCAGCAACGTCGCTGGGCTCTTTACGTCCAGCGATAGTGACATCCCTTCCTTTGGATCGAAGGTATAGCGCAGCATGGCCTCCAACCAAGCCAGTACCGCCGAGGACGAGTATTTTTGTTGCCATAATCTGAGGAAAAGGATCTAATTATGGTTTGTGATGTTGTTGGTGCTTGCATGCCGTATTTATCACCTAATTAGGGGATGGGATATTCGCCGTCTTATATTGGTGCTCTCTACAAGAACCGGGTCTTGAAGTCCTCCGTGCTGACTCAAACAATCCATCCTTGATTTCATCACCGCACGCATCCAATAAATCTTCTCCACGACCGATTTATAAGCTGAAAGAGAATTCCCAAGCTTCGGTTGTGCCAATACTGAGGGGACTGCTACAAGCCACCGCGGAAAGCGCGGAAACCACGCGCCGGGATTAGGATCCCGCAACTAGTGAGTAAGATAGAGGTAAAATCCAATGGCGTGGCGGCGACGTTCAAACTAACATCTTTGCATTCTCAATCTCCCCAAATGATGACTTGGCTAAGTTCTCCGCCTATTGCTATTTGTCATTAATCGCTCCACTGGAGATACGCATCGGCGGACTTTTCTTGTAAAAGAGCATCTAGTACCTTAGCTTTAGGATAGTATGTCAAGCTCTTTTACACCCGATGGAAGCGGTCATCAAGTATCGCAGTTAATGCAAAGTATTGATAACTTTCTGTTACCGCTCCGCTTAATGGCGCAACTTGTGAGGATAACTTAAACCCTCGCACCACTGTATATGGTTAGTTAGTCACGGTTAAGCATTAGAAGGCCGAAAAGGGTTACGAAATAGTAGCACCTTAAAGGCATATCAGTTGGTCTGCCTTGTTTTTATAGTTTCCCATGTGGGCGCCAGACTGTTTGCTAGGGAGGGGCCGCGGGCTAGTCAAATATCGGGGAAATTCGTCAAAGAATGAGCAGCCCTAGACTTGAAAGTTGAAGACAGTCGCTTTGTAGAGAAGTGACATAAGTCTTGATTCTCAGATGGTTGTTAAGACGTGGGTGAGGTACGTTAAGGTAACTTAAATAAAAATTACGAAGTAATAAGTATCGGGTCAACAGGATCAGAGGTACTCATTCCGAATTGTAAAATTAGGCTCTTAGAAAATGTACAATTCAATACCTTGAACAAACTAAAGAGATGTTGCCCACGATAAGGAGAAGAATGTCCAGCCTCTCATTTATCATTCATTTACATTCAGCAACATAGTAATACACCATTGGCAGACGCGCACACTGCGATCAACAATAGCTGACAGCTCTCTGCCGTTCGTTTCATCAGTAGAACAGACATACGAATACGGCCCGAGTTCGGATCGCCGTCGGTCAGTTTCTGCTTAGTGGCAGTGTACTAGTATCATCCAGAAAGCTTTGGCCATTGGCTTCCCGAACACCTCGCGCATCATCCGAGCCGCTGCCGTCTTTGCCGAATCCACGGGAGGCTAGTGCCTAAGAAGGGCTCTCCTCTATTTGTTGCTCCCTTTCTGCACCGCGTTTGGGTTGAGTGGTCCTCGTATCATCCAATGAAATTAGATCCAAATTCAAAGTGGCTCGGGTTGTTAGCTAACAAATGTATCTCGTCTTTGCGATCAGTCTATCTCAAGTATCCTTTCCCAAATTATATTCTGTTGTTAAGGGTGAAACTTCACCGGGCTCGCCAAAACGAACTTCTTTTGCGGAGCGAAATTCCCTAGCTTCTAAGCTGGGGATACCTCGTCCTCGTGTGACTCCAAGTATATCAGATGCTGCGTGCATGGCTACATGCCGGCAAATACTCAAAAATACGACGTCAATTCGGGTCAAATGCCGAACATGTAGGTGTGCCGAAGGCGCAATACGAGATGAGCAAAAACGATCCAGCCGCATGTGCTCAATTAATCCAATGCCGAGCTGTCTTTCCCAAATTAGCCGGTCATCTTCGGTACCGTAGACATACACTATGCGGTCCGGTGATTTCCCCACACTCTCTGTACATGCCAGGAGAATGTAACAGCTCTAGGCAGCACTAAGGTGATGCAGTTTGGCTGCTGGCAGGGGAACCCTTGCGACACTCCCGTCTCAAAGAATCATCGCCTTCTATGTGTTAGTCTAGGTCTTGCTTCGTCGAAATGACTCGGCCGGCGGGTTCAACCCATCTCTGCCGTTATCCGAATCTCCCTACTCAAACAAGGTGCTCATTCATCTGATTTTGCCTAAATCTCCCCGCCACGGAAGATGGGATGTTTCGTAGAGATTGAACACGGAATCTCAAAGGATAGGTTCACAAGGAAGCCGTGTTCCTTGCGACTCGTTGGCTGATTTAGTCACGTCTCACAATGCCAAGAGAATTGTATAAGATCAAGATTCACCTGCGTCGATTACCGAACTCTTGGCAGCCCTGAACCGACCAACAATCATCTCTCTCACTTCAGTCCTTCTTGCTCAAAATGGTTTCAATTCGCTCCTTGTTTTTGACCCTCTCGATCATTGGTCCCTGTCTGGCTGCGCCCGCGATCGGGCCAGCTGAGTTGCTGCCTCCCCATGTTGAGAGACGCGGCCCATCAGACTTCTTCCTGGGACCCGACCATCCCCTCTTGCTCGCACGCCGCAACGAGTCTCTCGAAAGACGCGGCATGACACTTGAGGAGCGCACCAACTATGTTCAAAACTACCAGACCGGCGGCACTGTCAACTTCACACCCTCGGGCAACAGCTTCAGTCTCAACTTCGACACGACAGACGATTTCGTTGTTGGCGTGGGTTGGAATCCCGGTTCTACCGCTCCCATTACTCACTCCGGTTCATTCGCCGTCACCAAGGGACTCGCGACCCTTTCAGTCTATGGCTGGACTACCAACCCGCTTGTGGAGTACTACGTGATTGAGGACTCTGCCGGATACTCTCAGACCGGGACGAAGAAGGGCACTGTGACCAGCGACGGCAGCTCCTACACCGTCTGGGAAAACGTGCGCACCAACGCCCCTTCAATCCAGGGCACCACGACTTTCAATCAATACATCTCGGTTCGCAATAGCGGTATTCCAAGCGGCACTGTCACTATTGCCAACCACTTCAATGCTTGGAAGAGCTACGGCATGAACTTGGGTACACTCAACTTCCAGGTCATTGCTGTCGAGACCTGGAACGGTGCTGGCTCGGCAAAGCAGACTGTTACCAACTAGTTTCTATTATAACTTTCTATTTGGCCCGTGTGCTGAGGTGAACTTATCTGCATTCCATTCAACATCGAAAGGCACTTAAGAGAGCTGTCAGCCTCAGAACACGGTTAACTCCTATTGTACCTATTTCTTTCGAGCCAAAGCTTGGCCCAGTATCATTCATATACAGTTGCATACATATTCGCGATGAAACATTATGTCTATCATATTGCCTGGAGTCGATGTGTACCAGAAGTTATGATTTCGACATTCCGCGCCAGAACCCTCAATCATTTCAGACCTACACGCCCAGCTGCCGTTGCTCCAGAAATCTTCCGGGTTCTCATTCTGTTTGCATGATAACTCCAATATACTTTTCAAAGCTTGTGAACTTCACATCCGGATACAATTCTCTCGCATCAAGATATCCAAGATAGTGTGCATACTCAGGAGTATTCTCGCCTCGAATACCAAGAAGATTCCGACACTCTGCCATACCGACCTTGGGATTGACTGTTCTGCCCTTGCCTGTGTGGCCCTGAGAGATGACGCCTTGCACCTCTTCTTTTGTGATCTGAGTCATTTGTTAGTCCCTGATGTTTCATGAATAATGAGGGTTCGGTGAGCGTACAACTTCTCGGGTCACAGTCTCTCCCGACACCTTCTCGAGAATGTCAAAAGCCTCATTCTTTGTCATGACCTCCCCGTATGCAAAGACCATCTTGTTCAATGTCTTCTGGTCGGCGATGATTCGGCTGACAAAATTGCCAATATCACGATTGTTGGTAAGTGTCCAAGGGGTGTTGCCGTCCCCAATGATGTGCGTGGTGGAATACTCTTCTACCATCGGGCGAAATCTGCCTGAGGGCAAAGCAGGCAAGGTCAGCTGATACCAGTTCAACTCAAACTCTTTGGTCTGTCGGATACTCACCTTATCTCCGAGCATCATGACGCCTCAGGGTGCGCAGGCAGGGCCCCAGAAGCTTGGGATGTATCGACCAACATTGGCCTTGCTCGATGCTTCAATCAGATTCATCTCCTCCTGGAACGAGAATAAGGTCAAGCACGAAATCACGACGTCCACGTTGACGAGGACTCCAGAAATTGCCTCGATTGACCCATCCAGCTCAACTGCCTTCACAGTCACGCCTCTCTTTGCGAAGTCAATGAGTTCAGGCTTTTCCACCGAAGTGGGTCTCGATAGAGCCGTTACTTGCTATCGCTAGGTCGCTTAGATGTGTTCAGTATATATAGCTTTTAGTTGCTGGTGTAAAGATCCAACAGATTTGAACTTACGAACAGCTCGGGAGTCTTCAACAGCGCATTCAAAATTGAAGAGCCTGTGTTCCCAGTAGCGCCTGCAACGGCAACCTTGATTTATTTGGCCATGGTTTCGTCTGATAGTTATCCGTGACTCTGAGTGTGGCAAAGATGACGCTAGATACCACATACAATTCCACCGATGGACAGGCGGCAGGAATTGTTATATAGACACCATGTGGTTCCACTGAGATCATTATTCGGAGACATAAGGGCATTGCTTAGATCCATCGAGGAGTAATCATAGGCCGAATCGTTGGTGTGGTAGCTTGTGTCAAATTTTGGTGATGTGGATTTCGGCCGAAAGTCGGTCGAATGCTTGTCGGGGGCCGCGCCGGGTTGCTATCACCAGCCCGAACGGAATTCATATTCCTCGTCATCCAATTAGCGCTAACTAAGGCAAGTAAAGTAAGATCTAGGGTCCCCAGCTATGAGTTATATGTTTCGATGATTCGGGAAGGGAGTCACGAATATCGTGAACATACTTAGATATTCTTTTCTCAGTCTTGGCCCATCCGAACACCACTCTTCGCCGCGACTTTGATACCATCCTCGATATGACAAGGTATATTTTGTCTCATATGAACCCTCCTTGCCTCAAGTAAATGGAAGGGAATAATGTTCAATCTTTATTTCGATGAAGTCGTTGAGATTCATGGTTAGGATGGTCTCGTCTTATCATCAATACGATGGCGCCAGCTTCTACCCCAGAGTGCAACAGCCCATACGCATAATGCACCAATCACTAAGAAGCCAGCAGAAATAGTGCTGAACCATCCAACTCCAATCACCTTGATTGCTGGAAGTACAACAGCCGATCCAGCGGCACCAAACAGATATCTCACCATGAAGTTGCCCGCAATCACCTCTGCGCTGCGTCCCTGAATCACATCTAAGCAGTACGTATTGAGACTTGGGAAACAGAAGAGCTGCGATACGCCTCCAAGGAACATGAAGACGACAGGCACCGCAATACCGCCGACGCGCTGCTGGACAGTCCACCCGTAGATGAGCATGGCTCCGGACATCGGGGCTGTTGCACCTCTCGGAAGGACGATGCTGACATTAGAGCGCTATTCAAAGGCATCTGGGATCCTCCGGATCCGCAGATGTTGAGTCAGGTATACCGGCGTGACGGCAAGTGTCCGAAAACCACAACACTGGCAGTTGACACACGGTCATAATATTATCCTCTAAGCTGATGATGATGCAGATTTGTTTTTCCAAATTGAATGTCTGTTTCGCCATTCAGTTATGGATGTTAATTTGCTTACTTTGAATTGAGAGAAAACCCAGTTTCGCGCACAACACAACCGAACTGTCGGATGGCCGATCTGGACGGGTGCTCCGACGCCGGACCCGTTCTGTAACTGAAATGGAACTTGCTCCACCACATTGGTCGACACTGCACGAAGTGGGAAATGCGTCAGATTCCGACGCCTCGGCAAGGAGTTCTTATCGTCGGCTATCCGAAAACATGAGTTTGAAAGGGAATTGTTGCAAAGTCCACCAATCGTTAGTCGCTTTAAGCGGGCTGTCCCGTATTGCCATGGTAAGCCCGGGTAATTCCCCAAGCCTCCCGACACTTGTCGGGACTTAGCCAGAGAGCAAGCGGTGTCACAGCTTCTGCATAATCGTCGGAACACGCTTCTATTAAAGGCATAGGGACACCTTGCATCTTGGAAGCACTACATGATGGAATTGACATGGCAGACTAGGCGATAGAGTCTTTTGCGTCTGTAGAGCTCTGAGTGGTTTGTCGCATGAACTATTTCGACAAACAGCATTCTTCAATGAAATCGCTGGACCTCACGAGCAATTAGGTATTCTTCTCTTATATAGATGTAGGGAAGAGTTATCGAGGCTCTCCGGTAGGGTTTGATGAACGTGGACTCGAGTATTCAACTTAATTTATTGGCATAATTGGACTTTGTCGGCTCCCGGAGATAGCCGAAGCTGGCAATCATCTGATTCTCACGACAGCACCTTCCGCCCCCGAAAAGAACAGACCATCCCTGCTCCGTCGCCGGTCGGCATCGGCTCAGCCCCGGAAGCGGGCGGTGGTCGTTGAAAACGGCGGAGAGAGGCCCCTCTTGCAGGCCGAACGGCACGGGATGGCGTGCTCTTTAAGCGGGTATAGGGCCCAGTTGTGAATGGCCAATGCTAATTAACGTTCTTGGACACATTGCCAGATGGGGTAATCAATGAGGAGTTCGGACCAGGCAGAAGATGTATGCTAGGTCAGGCAGAGCGGGGAGATGATCACAGAGAAAAAAAAGTTCTTATTCCTCAAATTTGAATGGCAAATATTCACAACGTTAAATACACCTTAGACTAAGAATTGCGATACGAGCATCGCTCCTCGATGTACTCGCCAATTGTTCCTAGCGCAGACAGCACCGACACCACACATTCAGAATTAATTTCAGATGCAGATGGGTTCTTCAGCGAGACTGATCAACTTTGAGATCTAATCAAATTGCGCGCGAGGGCTCGTACCACTAGGTAGCAGGGCACTGCTTGCCAGGTGCCTTTCTCGGTGTGGTCTCTGGCGGTTCGGCAGGATGCACTTCTTTGGGCGACCGAACCAATAGCGTCCTACTGGTGTCCCGGTGTGCATGAAGAATCCTGTCTTCAGCCCCCTAGTGAGGCCCCCACGTGCTCCATCGAGTGGCTGACGACGGCCCTCGAATTGCACCCTCTCTCCAACACGCCGCCTCCTTTCCGGGCTGCAGGCAGTCATCTCCCGCACAACGAGTGTCTCGCAGTGTACCAGCTATTTGGTAACGGGCCCGTCATGAAAGACCCTTTAATTCGAACCCCATCGCCACGTTGTGACATGGCCGATCCGAAGCTTGCCGGACTCACGGACGTGGAGCGGCTCCTGGGCATTTTACCTCCCTACATTGTTCAATCTCATGCAACAATCGTTTGGAGGTCATGGCTGTCGACGTTGAGGAGCTCATTCTTGCTCCTTTCCGTGAGGTTGTAGAGAGAGGGGAAGAATCTGCAAGAAATGCACACGAAGCACAAGATGAGGATCCAGCAACATCGCGGGAGATGACCAAGTCGGCAAGCACCATCACGAAAGAAGGCCAACGGGCATTGAAGAGGTTACAGCCTTTGTGGAACAGCCAATTTGAGAAGCATGGGGATGTCTTCAAAGATACTATCGCTGAAAACGGTAAGCTAAGCCATCTCGTGTCTAGATAGTACTCGTTTTGACTGATGTTCGAGTAAGATGATCTGGCAGAGAAGCGAAGAGCACTTGAAGAACTGCTGTACGACTTTGAGGATTACATAGAATTGGACACTTTCGACTCGACTAAGTTTACCGATCTTCAGACTGCCACTAGAACCTTTGCTCTGGTTGTACTGGACGCTGTCCAGAGAGTGAAGATCGACGTCAAAGTTCCGACCACGCCGGTGCACAAGTTTCCGCCATTGCCGCCTCTTCCACCATTACCACCGCAGTTGGCTCGATCACTAAATGCCAGCCCGCAGAGTCGGCCGACACCGCCTTCGCGAGGCGGAAGTCACGGAGCCGCGAACATGCCATCATTTCCTGCTGTGCCACGGCAACCCAAGCCGCAGGTCAGTCGAAGTCGAACAAGAGGCTCACACGGATCATCAGATGGTGCAACAGCGAGGCGAAATCACTCAATAGCCGAGTCAACAGATTCCGACCCTGCGTCCTCTCGTGGATTCCCAAGTGCCGTAACTTCCAGCAGTGAAGGCCGACGGCCGCCATCACCAGGTGTTCTCAGCGATGGAATAGGCCAGCTGCGGATCGTCACATCACCAGAACCTTTACAACCGCGGACATCGGATTGGGTTGAAGAACAGACCTCGGCTCCTAAGTCTAGACGACCTTTCCGTGGAAGCATCCCTGAGAATTCCGCTGTGGCTAGTAATGCCTTTGGCGATAACACATTCGTATCCGGGGTCAATCGAAGAGGCTTTGACACGGTGACGCCGCAAAGCTCGGTATTTGATCCAACAAGCCCTTCAATTACAAACAGAACATCGATCTACTCGGATGTCCCAACTTACTCTTCCAACGTAACTTCGCCCAAACTTCCAACCATCGATGTGCGGATGTCACCAAACGCGGCGACAAAGGTTGACCCAGCCCTTGCCATCAATTTCCCGTTTTCGGAGCTCTTTACCGACGGACTGATACTAGCTGATGAACAAGCAGCCTCGGAAACCAGCACGCAACACTTGAGATCTGTCTCGACAATGGAAAAGGAAGAAGGATGTTTGATAGGGCCGAAGAGCTCTTTCCACCAACTCAAAGGATTCTGTGACGGCGCACAAACATTCCGCCGAGGAGGATATTGGCATGGTATCAAGCAGACTATGACCTGGGTGAGTCGACATTTCACCCTCATATCATCTTGAGCGCAAGGGATACAGCTCGAGAATAGCACAGCTAAAACAAACGCAGGGCGAACCCCTTCCAATTGGCCGGTGTCTAGATTGCGAGTATCATCATTTGAACAGATCGCTAACTCTGGACAAAGAGGGTGACTGTAAGCCAACCTGAATTCCCCCCTCAGTGAATTCAATATCACTGTTTCTGACAGCGTCAAGCCCGGGCAAACTTTCTGAAGTATGGCATACTCTACCGTGTACGCTTGCTCTTCAAATCACACATCACGGTGAAAACAACAGCGGAAATCCGATACGCGTGTCTTTTCTGCACCCACATCGGGCGCACTGTCCGCGAAGGGGACGCAACCGTCTTCCAGAGCGCAGACCATCTCCTTCAACACCTCTCTCGCCATCCACATCCTCTCCCCGAAGTTCCCGGCGTCACTGTCTTGTATGGTCAAATCGACAAAGACCATCATCAAGTCGAGGACTATGACGTCCACTTCCCATCGCCTCCGGCCCCAAGTTCTTTCCCCGAAAATGACATCCTAGCCCAATTCCCCATCGCTACGGCTTTGAAGAGCCACGTTCAGCGGAAGGGTGAAAACTTGTTGGCCCCCGATGGTAGCTCAAATGTTCTCACATTCTTCATTGGCGCAAAGATTGTCGGTATTGAGTTTCCAGAGCAATGGGGCGGCAAGTGGTGCACTGGGTGGCACGATGGCGTGCAAGGTCCTTTTCCAGCCAAATGCATTGAGATTGAGAGCCCAAAGCAGAATGAGATCTCATTCCAAGCTACGAGCGCGGTATCTATCACCACGAGATGGAAATGGGACCCTCCCGACAACTCGCGGGCAGGCTGGCTGGCATTTGGGAAGGGGGAAGTGATCAGGAATGTTGGATGTAAGTGTTGTACTCCTACCTTGAGTGGCCAATCAGGTCAACAATCTAGTACTAACCGCAGCGTCTCCAGGGCTTTACCAAGATCATTGGTGTTGGTCTGGGACAAATAGCAAAGGGAAGTTTGGCATCTTCCCTCAGTCTCACATAGGCCCCCAGTCTCTGAAGGAGGGTTCTTTACCACCGACCGTGAAGCGGCCACAACCCAGTGGCCCCATGAGGTTGTTTAGTCGAAGAAGAAAAAGTACTAGTACGGCCTCCTCAATGAGTGGAGATGCTTAAGGTAGTGTGTACATAGAATGGCAACCACATTTACACATCTACGCTTGTAAAGGGAAAAAGCCTCAGGAGACTAATTGCCCAGAAGATAAATCTTCAATTATAGTAGGAACCAGACGTGGGAGAACGTCGTGTCCGAACCCCAATGGCACATGGTCTCCGCGCTGTGTAGATGTGTGGAGTAAGCTAGTTATCGTGGAATGAGTCGCACCTCGACAGGTTCTTCAAGCTTCTGCAGTTGGAGGGAACAACACGTGAACATCCTATCAATCCAATTTCATCAACGTGATGATTATGGTACAGGAAACACTCATGACCAGTGGCCTCCGTGCATTATTTCTCGCAAAACATGTGCGAATCGGCAACTGGAGATTTCAGGTGCAAACTTAGAGACGCAGCGACTCACGAAGTGTTGGAGCTTGATCAGACGCGATTGTTTCCAAGGATCAATCAAGTTCTCTGAATAATGAATGTTGTATCAAAGGCCGACGCGCTGGAACTTCACTGATGAACAATGTGACAGTATAGGCGAAGCCCATTTTTGGGTGCCTCGCCTTCGCATGTAGTCGGGTGACGAAGTAAGTTAATAGCCGCCTGTCCTTATCATAGCCACCAGAAAGCGGCCATTTACTTTGTCACCCAAGCAGCATGGTAAATCAAGGACAGTGAGACCCCTTGCTTGCGTTGCAATTCATCGGACAAAATTCCTATGAGCGGCGTTTATTTAGACCAGTCAGGCCGCCATTCTTACTGGCGGGCGCCTTGTTAGGCTGAGGCAGACTGTCTCATATGTTTCAGACACTGAGGAAAAGGCTTCCTCGGCACGTGGGAAGTGTGGAAAGCTAAATTGTTACAAAATTTAGGGTCCACAGAGAAAAGCAAATTGCGGACGATGATAACAAAGTCGCCGTCTTGAAGTAGATCAAAAGGGTTGTCGGCGTGCCGTCTCCGTTTCGAACTTATGAGAGTCAGCAACCCGTATTCTTTTCTCGTGTCATCACGATCTACAATCGTGTTTTCCGTAGGTGATCTGACGCGATTTGAGCTAGCCGTTGGTCCGCTGCTCAGTGCTCGCGATAACGGAGCAGCGAAGGAAGAACGCCACATCCTAGCATGATGATCCCAGCCGTCAATCCCAATTGGGTTAAACAGCAGACGCCAACCTGCACGTTAAGGCGGCCGATCAGGGGAACGGCAGGGTTATGCCGCATAACGGTCTCGAATTAGGTGCGCCCATTCCGTATCCATAATTACGAGCCCAACTCAATGGTGGAGATTATTCCATTGACTTTTTGGGCACTCGGGCTGAACGGCATGGGTCTGCTCATCTCCGCGCTCAGGTCGCGGCCGGAACAGCGCGAAAACTTGGGGTCGAATCCCAGGAAATCCATCCCATCTTGCAGGCAGATACCAGGTTTCCCATCAAGTTGGTCTTACGGATACTCACATGCAAGATGCGTATTTGAGGCGCCTGTAGATGGAGGGAGTCCAGTAGCAAGGCTTCAACATTAGTCTATAAAAACGTATTTCAAAAATTGTGCGAAGGCGACGCCAGACATAACCCATCCGATTTTTTGTGGTATAATCCTCAATTCCCAGCCCCTCCAAATGCACTTCGCTAGTTTGTCGCTACTCCCTTCATCGTAGCCGGTTGGTATCATTCGGGTTTCTCAAAACAGCTCTAAGGAAAAACAAGATTCGTGCGGGCATCTAAATCTTGCTTAGAAGAGCATGTAGGCGGCGACGGCAACGGAGCCGAAGATGGCAAAGGTGGACTTGATGGCGGAAGCACTGCTGGGAGCAGAGGTTGAAGTACCGGAGGCAGCGGAGCCAGTGGCGGTGCCGGAAGCGGTACCTGAACCAGAGGCGTTAGAGGCAGCGGTTCCGGAGGCCGAGGCAGTGGCAGAGCCGGTGGTCACTGTGGTCACGGTGGTCAGGCCAGAGGAGGTCTGGGTGACGGTGGCAGTGGCCGCGGAGCCGGAGGCCGAGGAAGACGAACCAGTGGCAGAGGCAGTGGCAGCAGAGCCAGAGGCGCTGGCCGACGCAGTAGCAGAGCCGGAGGCAGAGGCGGAAGAGGAGTCTGGTTCATGAACAAGTCAGCGGATGAGTTCATGAACACTGTGAGAGAGAGAAGTGCATGGTTTCACGTACCGTCAGAGCCACTGAAGGTGAACTCGTTGGACTGAGCCAGAATGCCAGAGTTCTGGGCGTCGGTGGAGACGAGGTTGATGCGGTAGTTGCCGCCGGCAGCGACCTTGGCGTCCTTCAGCTCGTACTTGCCGTCGGCAGCCTGGACGGTGGCGATAGTCTCAGAAACTCCGGGGTAGCTGGCCTGGTTGACGATAATGATCTCGAAGCTCTTGGGGTCGCTGGAGACGGTCTCCCAGGTGATCTCGTTGGTCTTGGAGAGGTCCCAGTCGTCACCCTTGGCGGGCTTGGTGACCTTGACTGCCTCGGCGATGGCCAGGAAAGAGGTGATAGCGACGACGGTCTTGGAGAACATGTTGTCGGTTGTGGTTGGAAATTAGATATAAGTTGTTTTTGGTGTTTTGTTGAAGTTTTCTGGTATTAGAATAAGTAGCGTGTCTGAGCGAGTGACAAGAACGAACGTCCAAAATTGATGAATCTGAGAAGTTGACCGAACACGGTAGGGGAGATTGAGCTTCTCCCTCAAGCTTTATAAACAACCCATTCGTAGACAAACCCTGTCGATAGTCCGGACGAGTCAGGCCTGGTGCTCCCACCCCTCCTCCTCCTCCACTCATTAGTGCCACCCCACCGCCCCATCTCGTATGGAAAACCGACTTTCAGAGAATTTTAGATTGCTGTTAAGCATGAACCATCAATCCGTGGTGGGTTGATTTCTTTTCTGCCAGCTGTGACGTAGGCGACTCCCTGCTTCGGGCGTACGCGAAGGAAGAAAATGGCATCCACTGCAACTCGTAAAAAGCAAAGACCGTCGGCCGTCGGCCGGTATTGCCGAGACTACGGTCCATTGCCGCCAATAGAGTTCCGTGGTCCTGTAGTGATAGTCAGAGTCATGTTGTTTAAGAAACTTTCAGCTCTTCAAACAGACAACGCAAAAAGGTCACCAGGAACGGTCAATGGCTTCAAGCTTCCAGCACGCAAGCTTTCCTGTCCCCAGGCCCAATCAGGAAACTTCCATTTATGCCCATCCCCATCACAAAAACCCAGGCGAGATGAGGCACACCCATGGTCGACATTGTTGGGGTTGTGGCTGATAGACTAAATTAAGTAACTCCCCCCTTTAGCTCGGTTGCGCGGTACCTTGCATGGAAGAGCCGCCCCCGTGCAGCACTGATTTCCACCCTAAGGGATCTAGTGTGGTAAACGAAATGGAGTCGTCCCTTCCACTCTGTGCCTCTTTTTCTTCCGGTTTACAAGGCGTGCCAGGTCCGCACGTATCCGTACGCCAGGTTAGGTGTGCCTAGTTGACCGACAGGTTGGTTGGTAACGGGCGCGGAAAGCCGCAGGCCATCGTGCACCTCGTGTACTTTTCCGAGACGGCGATCAGTGGCAACGGGGCCCTGTCATCTTCGTGGACAGGTCACAGCACAGACCTCGAGCCTGTCACTTGTCAATCCAAATTTGACACAACCTGACCAGTTGTCTTTTTGGTGGATACTGCCAAGCTGGTTCAAAAGTTCCGACGGCGGAGTTCCTGACAGCTGCAGCCTGCAGCGGGATCAGTAAGTGTGACTAGCAGCAAGGACTTGGCGTCATATCATCGCAGTTGTACTTCGGGCGAAACTATTGATAGACGACTCTGACCTAGCCGCAGACGGAGCACAGTAGCTCTTCGGGGGAACATCGGGCCATCGTCTCGTATTTGGAAAGCGCTCTTGGTTACCACCGCGTTTTCTTCGCAAAGTGACAACCGTCTTCGCCATCGCGCTTTTCCAAACACACTGCCGCCGCTACCAGTCGCCGGTGAGGTGAGGAGACATGGTCAAGGCGCCTCCAGCACCCGTCGATTTCCCGGCCCGGTAGTACTCGGAAGCAGCCGGATGGAGCTGCCTGTACAAGCCATATGCCTACGATTAAAGCTTGATGTATATCACAATATTTGTTCTAACCAGCATGGAGTCTATTACATTTATGAAGTCGAGGCTCAAAGGGTAAGTAGTGAGCAAAGTGGACGCGCCTACTCACGTCTGCGACGACTCATCAGAGACCGTTGGGTATTCAAGAATGGCAATTGAGAATTACTCGTTCCGCTCAAAAGCTTCCGGGAAGCAAGCCACCAAAAAGAAAACTTGGACTTCTGGTTCTTCCGTGCCGAAATAATTAAAAAGAAATTGACCATACTCACAACGTTTAGTTCAGGCATTCAAATGGACGAGATGACGTCGTAAGAGATGGTACTGTTACTGGATTGTCAAGTTTAGCAAAGATTGCCAGGTTTGAAGCAACGATGGAGTTGCTACTCCGCCTTTTGAATTCAGTAGGTATCATCTTATGTTTAATCATTTCAGAGTGTGGTCGGAAAGCGGCCGATCAATCTATAGCACGAATCACGTACGCTTTTTGGACACACTTTAATCCCGAGGAAGGAGAGAGATCCCCACGCTCATCACATCACTTCATCCTTATCACTCGCATCTATAAGCATTATGTTATCGATTTAACCCAAACTAGGACTTCGTATCAGTCATAAGTGCGAAGATACGGTTAGAATAGTACAGCGCATCACTCGTGTCTCGATCCGGGTCGAACACGATGAGTGGGGGGATCCTCGCTTTGACTCGATGGTTCAACTTGCACCACTCCATCACTGAATCGAACATGCTTTCGAGGAGTGTCGCGCAGGGTTCCCTCATAACCTAGAATGCTTGCTAATGACCTCACCCGAAGAGAACGGCGCGGCCCCATGGGAAGTTCGTCTTGAACGGGAAGAATGGGCCATAAAGCCAGGTAACGTCGTGATCCTTCAGCCTAAAGGACTGATAAGTGGCTGGCTTGTTCAGAGCCAAGAATTGTGACTTACCAAATCTGTCTTTCGGGAAACACTCGCTCTATTTGGTTTCTCAACTGAGCCCAGACCCTCCGACATACACTTTGCAACCGCATACGGTTCAGCCACTGATCCCGCCGACTTATGGACTTGAGCGTAGATAATACGTCTTCCATTGTCCACGCATGAGCAAGATAGTCGACCTGGACGGGCTCAAAGGGTACATTCGCACACATGATGTCATCTTCGGACAGAAACCTGTTCGCTTCGCAACGATCGACCGACATCGTAGGCCTGCAGGGAGATCCGGCGCTGTGTGCCGAGTAGATTTCCTCAAGCTCTTCAACAACCTTGAGATCATCGTTTTGAGTAGCAAACCACAGTGCCTCTTTCTGAGGTCTTGATGTGGTGGCTCGTGTATTGACCCTTGCGGAGCACAATTTGCGCAGTTTTCGCAGACTTCCAAGCCTTGCAACCTCAATAAGCGGTGTCAACTCGACACCCGTTGTCATCTCCAAATCACAGTGCTTGTCGACACGGCAGATATCCACGGTTTTGTCCAGGTCAAAAGCGCATGCCAATCAAATAGGGTGAGTCGTTTTTCGGCTAGCGGAGTAACACCGCTCAAGCTCAAGCTCCACAATGCTGCCCTGGAACATCGCGATGTCACACCACATTTCGTACAGAAAAGAGCCTTGGCGGCATCTCTCTATGAAGCTTCTGAATAAAGAGTTCAAGGGACTTCCGGCCCGGAAATCATCAACCATCTTGAAGTACTCATGCCAAAAATGGTCGATGTATCTTTTGATGGGGCCGTTCGCTGGTAGATAGGCAACACAACGTAAGGTTTTTGAGAAGCTATTTCCAGGTGAAATCAACTTTGACCGCTCTAGTTCCGGTTCTAGCAAGAGGCTGAGACAAGAGAAACTGTGATATGCCAAAGCTGCATGCCCGTTTGGCGGGGTGAAACTGTCGCTGCCGCGACTATGGAGTTGCTAGAAGAATTCGCGGACCGATAGGTGAACAAATCGGACAATACCCTGAGTCATCGATTTCGACGATGCTAGCATAGATATCTATGGTTGGTCTGGTTTGAGAGGGTATCGAGAGACGTCCCAAGTTGAGAATTTCAAGCACTCTTTGCATTTCAGAGATGTGGTTATAAAGTCTTGCGACAAGTCTGGAAATTCCGGTTCTATGACGCTGTGGTTCGGGCGGTGAGCGTGATCCAACGGCCTCTTCTTTCTTGATCTGAAAACAATCGCAATAATATATTATGTAAGAATATTCTTGCTGGTAGCTAATGATTCGTGGTTAAGAGGTCACATCTATTGACAGACCTGGATTCGTTTTCGCTTCCAAGATAGATCAGAAGTCCCGAATCGCGCAAATTTCGTGAGCTCTGTGGCACTGACCCGTCCCTACGGATCGTACGAGAAGATCTTCGACAACATTTCAACCAATTGTGAAGGTTTGATGTGCGAGATGTGCGGAAACGTCTGCAGCATCTCATCACTTTCGTCCAAGTAAGCAACAACATAGCCCCCTTTCACACAAACGGCTGTGGGTTTCCAAAGCATTACCGAGTACGCCACTGGATAAGGTGCTCTTGGGGGCATATCATTATCAAATCGCAGCGAGATGGTGTCAACCTTGGCAGGGTCCTGTGGAGCTCCGTTCGGATCTACGAACAAGCTCGGGGGCTCGTCCAGGATCCCGTGGACCCTCTCTTTCAGAGGCCGGGTCTCCTCTGAGGTCCGAAAACCGGTCACCGATCTCGCTATCTTCAGTTGATATACCATCCTCGTCGAAACGTGTCTCTTTCCACTTCTCAGACAGGTCGCCCATCGTCTTGACGATCTGTCTGAGAACGTCCGCGGAGCAAGGTTTGTCATAAAGGAGTCGAAGAAAAGATAGTCTCCGCAATGTTACGAGGTGAAAGAGCACGGTAATGTAGTAAGGAGGATTTCGTAGCTCACATTCGTTGTCATCGCATAGGACATATCTTTAGTTTCTTCGTACTGGAATCTGCGTGTTGCACAGCATACCATTTCAAATATACGCTAGGAAAAGCTAACGCAGCTGAAGATGATGAATACATATTCTAAATAACGACGAACAGCGCAAAACTTAGCAGACGCCAAAGTACAATGCCAAGAGCGCGACCTGTCGCCGGTGAAGGAACTTCTCAAGTCCCAAATCCTCTACTCCAGCCGTCATGATTCGCCCTTGGAGACAGCCGTCTCTAGGCTTCTTTAAGATATATATACAAATATGCTCTCTTTCCTTTCTAATAAGCCCCCTACTCCCGGTAACAGGGGAAAGTGGAAAGCAAAACCTTCGAATGCCGAATTTCGCTGTTCAATTACAGCTGAGCACTTCGCCAAATCAGAACTTGAGCACCTGGCGAGGGCGATTGGTAACGCCCAAAAGAAACGAAAAACACGAGGCACCACCACCCGCAGAAGACATGTTGCCGTTTGGTGGCCGCGGGTCTAAGAAAGAAGAAGAAATGCCCGCCAGTCCTAGACATAGAATCCGCCGTACGCCCAAGACGGAATAACCCCCCCCCCCCCCCCCCAAAGAAACAAAAACAAAAAGACAACAGTCATTTCTCAGAAGAAGACGCCATCGAGATCATACGACCACGCCGTCCGCGTCTGCGTCCGCGTTTCTGCAGGCGGCTTCCGTCCATAAATGGAATACCCATACCAATACGCATGAATATCCCTATTCTTCGCATCCTTCCTCACTTGCGTGCAAAACGCCGTCACCTGCAGAGCCGACCACCCGAGCACGCGCGTGAAGAGCGCCATGCAGAGCCCTTCGATGCCCGGCAACAGCGAAAGCAACGTCCATTTCCCCACTTCGCGGAGCCGCTCGTCCGCCGGCCACTCGTTCACTGGCATAATCTGCCTCGTCACCACCACGTCCACGAAGCCCGCGGCCTCGAGAATCTCGGGCAGCTCCGAGGCGATGGTGATGGAGCGGCCCGTCTTCTTCGCCGCCTCGACGAGGTATTGTGACCACTGAAACAGCGCCGAGTCCTCCCGCAGCGTCCCGTCGTCGCACTGCAGTGGGTACAGGTTGTCGTGGATCTCAAAGTAGCCGCCGTCCTCGAGCTGGTCAAAGGCCTGCTCGGCGACGCGGCGCCAGTCCAGGAAGCTTCCCGCCATGTTGCGCGCAAAAATGAAGTCGTACAGCTCCGTAAAGAGCCAGTCTTTCTCCAGGTCGTCGACTTCGAACATGCAGTTTTCGGGGACATAGTCCGGTTGGATCGCGCTGAGATCGACGCCCAGTACGAATGAGTCGATGTAGGTCTCGGCGTACTCTATGGCCCAGACGCCCGTGCCGGTGCCAATGTCAAGGACCCGCCGAGCGCCCTCGATCTTTGGACAGAGACAGAGTCTGCCTTCCCATACAACCAACCAAAGGATATGTGCAGTGTCCAGGCGTTCTTGTTCGATTACGTCGTTGGGTACGACGTAGACCCCGTCGCTGAGACGGTGGTACCTACGGCCATTTTCACGGCGGTAATTGACGACGCTGGAGCTTAGAGAGACAGAGCCGTCCATTGCAAGTCCGGCCTAGGTACACACGATGGGTGCTGCCGGCACTCAGAGTTGCGGTGAAGCTTCACTGGTTGTCACACTTGCAAAAAGGAGATTGGAATCGCAATTAATACCGGCGGCCAAAACGAGGATGATTTGGGGAGATTTGAAACCACTCGAACCCCCGCCTCCAACCACCAGTCCATTGTGTCCGTTGGTTCTGTGTTTTGTCTTTCAGAAACCCACCACACGTGAGTGAATTGCAAAGAGTCCGGGGTCGTCGTCCCCCCTAGCCGGAATGGTTGCGCCCAGGTTGACCTTTAGGGGCTTAGCGTCCCCGTTACATCCGGCGGCGGAACAACATCCCCACCGACCAAAAATTCCCCAGTAGACAAGGCCACCGAAAGCCTCACACCACATCACTTTGCCGTACATCATTGAAGCTGTCTCCAGCTCCGCGACCACGACACGCCAAAACACCCGCGATACCTCAATCAACTTTCCGCCGAACTCCCCGACGAGACTGCCGTCTCTGACATCCACCTGGACGTCGAACTCCCCACACAAACCCCCAGTCATGGTCGTCCGCATACGCCTCGCCCGCTTCGGGCGCGTCAACCAGCCCTTCTACAATATCGTCGTCACACAAGCAAGGTACGCCTTCAATCTCAATTCGCTACCCCCCGATCCTCCTCCAACAAAGTCCACAAACTTCCGCATCAGACGGATCCCATGAACCCCCCCCTCGCCGAACAGCGAAGCTTCTCACCAACAGAACCCAAACGCATCACGACAAACCCCGAACCCGAATACAAAAATACCCACAAGCTAACCCTTCACCCAACAGAACCGCCCGCAACAGCAAACCAATCGAAGTAATTGGCACCTACGACCCCGTCCCCCGCCAAGACCCCTACGACGCGACAACCAAGCCGCACAAGGACATCCGCCTCGACTCCCTCCGCGCCCGCTACTGGGTCGGCGTCGGCGCCCAGCCCACAGAGACCGTCTGGCGCTTACTCTCCATGGTCGGCATCCTCGAGCCAAAGTACAGGCCAAACGGCACCCCCAACACGGCGACGGCGGCAAAGTCGCTCAGGACGCCTGCTTCTCCGGCCAAGGCCAAGGCTCCGGCACCGGCGGCATCATCATAAGCAACGGCGGCGATTTGTAGGAAAATTTGACCCGGACGAAGTTCCGTTGGACTGAGGGCGACCCAACCTTCAGTGGCTGGGACAGTGTTGTGTATCAAAAGCATCGAAAGCGCGGCGCGAATTACAGGGGTTGCAGTTGGCTCTTTTCGGCATTAGACTCGTTGCTGCAGGTCGGAAGGAGCTGACGGTGGGAATTGTACCATGAAGACGAAAAGAGACAACAACGGGCAGGCCATGAACAGGTCGGGTCGCGACTTGGGTCTACCACAGGGCAAGGACGAGGAAAAGTGATGTAAAATGGCCAGGGGCGTCGAGCACCATATCACATCACAAGCGTTGTACAATAGGAGGATTGTAAAAGGACCAAAATGTCATTCCCAATTGAAGCTATCTTTAAAGGTCGCCAAAAGGCCGCGGTGACTATAAGCCAATGGCTCGAGTCTGTCGTAGAACTGATTCTAGACCAAAAGTTGATGAAGAAAGAAACGAAAAAGACTAATGCTGGACGTAACCAACGCCCCTGACATGCAGCCACCACGCTGGTAAGGGGTACACGAAGAAAACAAAAGAAATCCCCCAAGAATCAGAAGAGAAGCAAGCCATCCAACTCCGAAAATGCGCGACGCTGCCCGTGGGACTTTTGTGACGTCGCCGTATGTCTATCCCAAGCGGCCGTGTAGTAAATATAACTGCATCATCGCCCCAATGAAACAAATCTTCCTCTAACCTGCATCTTCATGGAGGATAAAAGTAGTCGCAATTAGTGAGATGCGTGGAACACAACGTTCATAAAGAGACAGACCACCATGACACATACGCCGTAGATGGCGAGGGCCAGAGCCATCTTGCGGAGAGCGTCTTGCTCAATGTGTTCGAGGTCCCAACGCCACTTGCGTTTCCACTGGCGAGGATCCGCAACGTGACTAGCGATGCTAACGAGACTAGCGATGCTAGTAGCCATAGGATCCGCATCCTCTTCGTCAACGGGAGCATCGGCGTCGTCGTCCTCCTTGTGAAGACGTTGCTGATGGATGCTATCAGGATCGCTAATCTTGTAGTAGAACAGGCCTGGAAGAATGAAGCTAATGCTAGTTGAGCCGGTGCTTCCAACGTAGGCCAAGACTCTCTCGAGACTGTGAACTGAGAGAGCGGTTACATAGGAAAGAACGAGAATGACCGAGGTCAGGATGGCGAATCGAGTCTCGCCCATGGCGGAGCTAGATCCGTGGTCAGAGCGCACAGAAGCCGACGAGGGCAGCAGCGGACGTCCGCCCGGAGAGTTAGACCGGCCGTTGGCGTTTGAAGCACGGTTGGGTCGCCACTTGAGGATAGCATCGACGGAGGCACGACAGGGGTGGACCTGCAGAGGTACGGAAAAGGTGACGAGCACAACTATAGCAAGCTGGCCGATATACGAAGCGGCAGTCGCAGAATCTGAAAGACGTCAGCCAGGTCCGGGCAAGTTATTCTCCCAGGCTCACTTACACATCATGACAATGTTGCCCTTGACAGCGTTGCCGAAAGTGAGGTACCCAGTGATGGCGACAACAGTGTAAATCGAGGCAGCAGTGCCGATGCTAGTGCCAACAACTCCAATAACGCTGCCAGGAGAGTTGTCCTTAATCTCATTCAAGATGGCAAACATCTGTTCACTGGATGAGCCAAAGTCCCCGAGTACTGACCGAATTCAACTTACGTTTTGGTGGCATGTATAAGCGAAAACAACAACTGGCAACGTGCTGAGAAAAGCGACAGCGCTTTCGGGCTCAACAACTCGAATCTCGCTCATGTCCTTGAGCCGGTCTGTTGAAAAGTGATAGATGACGAGAATGACGAGGTAGCCGATGGAGACCAGAGCAACGATGCTGGTGTACTTGAGCGAGTCGAGCTTCTTCAAAAAGCTGAGAGGGATAATGACCAGCATGAAAGCAGTAATCCAGAAGTTCCTCTCGCCGAGATACGGGTTCTCCGCCACGGCACTCGCGAATAAGCCGATAAACACCTTTGGCATCAAGTCGCCGATGATGATCATGTAGGATACGCCGACACCGAAGCACTTAATCGCAATGGCAGTGTCAAAGATGATGGCGGCGTTCGGGTACGTAATCTTGGAAATGGCGAAGAAGGACGATGTCCCTCGATCGAGGTAGCGTGCGCAGCGAGACTGAAGATACAGGCCAAAGGCAGCCGTGAGTCCAGACCACATAATCATCAACACACCGAGCATACAGCCCATGTGTGACACCACTGATGGCATTGCCAACGTCCCCGCGCCAACGACTGTAGCCACGATTCGTCAGCTCTCCATCTTGCCCCGCACTCTTGTGACATCTCGTGGGAATTTACGACAGCACGTACTTGTATTCAGCAGGTTGATGACGCTACTCAGCATCGAGGCCTGGCCTCCCCCCTCCTTGGTGTTTCTTCGGCGTTGTCTGCAAGTTGTATTCCACACGTCAGCAGAGCTCTCTTCCATCATCTGATTGTATGCGCCTTCTGCGGGGAGGATCGGGAGTTCGGCATACCGTGACATTTCGCCGGAGCTTCCAGACGCAATTGAATTTGCGTTCCCATCAGTAATGCTAGAGTAATTCGTCATAGTATTGCTCGCCCGTTTCGTAATTATCGATCGCCGTCGGTGTCGTCGTCGTCTTGGTCAGTCGGTAGTCGGTTTGTTGGTCGTTGTTCGCTTTCGTCGCCAGAATGCGTCGCTGCGCTCTCTCTCGTTCAAGTGGTTGGTAATAGTAGTCGCAAGCGCAATCGCAAAAGCGGAGGTCTGATAAGAATAACCAAAAAATAAAAATAAAAAGAGTCCGTAAGAAGTTGCCGGATTGGGGAAGTAGAACGAAGTGTCCACAACTGCGACCCAAAGTCACAGAATACAGTCACAAATCGTGAGTTTGAGAGAGATGTGTAGTTGGTTTGTTGATGATTATCGAGCAGAAGCCGAATGCGTAAGAGTAACAAGAGAGGTCAAAAGAAAGCAGCTGGTCGTCGTTGATCAGAAGGGGAAAAGAAATGCGGCGTTTCTCGGCTTCGCGGCGTTTGGGATGCGACTGCGATTTGCGGTTACGGCTTGCGGCTGCAGCACCTGGTCGGTCGTTACTCGTCAGTGGTGTTCGAGTCGGCGCACCCACCCACACACACTCCCAGTCAAGGCGGAGAAGGCGTAGGGAAAAGGCGTGACGTTGCGACGAATGGCCGGCGGAGAGTTTGCGCAGGGCAACTGTGACGTGCTTTTGGAGGAATCTCTCGAAATCAATCGAGGAAAGGTGGTCGCCCCTGCTAGGACAGACCTCGCAGGCTTCGGTTCGGGGTGTAGCGACCGAGTAATTCAAGGTTCTGTTTCTGCGGCGGCTGACGCCTGGCTGAATGGGGCCGCCGGGCTGGGAAGGGCGCGCTGGGACGGACGGTGGACGGGTGGCCAATACCGGCCAGCTCCTTTTGTCTGTCGATCTCTGAGTGCCCTTTTTCTGAAGGCGGCGACGAAACGAGTCACGACGGCACGTCCAAGGTGTCGAAGGTCGTCTCGGTCGCAAAGTCGCAGGACAGAAGTCGCAGGACGGACGGATAGATCACACGACAATGTGCGATGCGATGGCCAGGTCTTTTCTCCTCCCCGGTGCGTGGGTAAGGTGTATACGTGTACAATTGGGAAAAAGACGTAAACCACTTCAGCCCCCCCGGGTACAATGTACACGCTGAACGGCAGAGAGCTTAGAGAGAGGGAGCAACAGGAGGGACGAGGGTTCCCGCTGAATAACCGAGAAGTTTAAAGGTATTAATTATGGACAGGCGGCGGGCAGCTCCAGAAAGTGAGGTGGTATCAGGATGACAGGGCCTGGTCGGGGGACTCGGGGCGGGTAAAATGAGCAGGCACAGGGTGTCGTGAGGTGGTGGTACCTTGCGTCTTGCGTGGTCAATGGTGGATGGATGTTGGAGCAGCAAGTGGAAGTTTGTCAGGGAAGTAAATGACGACTGACGAGAGTGTTTGCTACCGCCGAGCAAGAGCTGTCCAATGTCATTGGTTCTTGTTACACAGCATTACCTCCCAGGTGCTCTTAGGTAAGAAAACCGGAGACCTGCAACTGGAACTTGACGGGGCAAGCCGCAAAGCATCTGGCAGTTTAGCAATTCTTACGTATTGCCCAGACCGCGATGGACCTTCGGTACCCGTACGCAACTTGGCCAGGGCCACGAGGCATTGGCACGTTCCGAAATGTCCGTCAGCGGCCAACGCCGGCCCGCGCAGAACAAGGCAAGGCACCACTGCACCAAGCAGCAGAATGCCAGCAGGTCCTTACCTTAGCGTTCCCCCAGCCCGCTCACCCGCTGACACTTGCCTCACTCTGAGCTTGGCGCAGGGGCCGGCGTAGAGTTGCGACGGGAGTTTGGGGGGCACGAGACCACAGGCAACCCTCACATACCGTTCGATGTCGTTGATTTTGATGTGCCTCAACTTACCTAAGATTTGTAGGACAAAAGTTGCTTTTGCTTCTCCCTTTCATCGTCTTCCCCCGAAGAAAACCAAATATAGTTAGAAGACGAAGATATGTGAAGAATAATGACTTTGTAATTAGAGAGACATCGACGGAAATGAGTCTCAATGCGCCCGAGACCAATTCATTCCATTGGCTGGCTCGATCGGCAATTCTCTTATCTAATCGCATGTCTTACAAGTCTGGTCCGGTGGGTCGGTCACAAGCCACACTTCTCCGGGCAGCTGGCCACACTGACTCTCAACCTCGAGATCTCAAGAGAGCTTCAGCCACTGAACACTTTCTTTACCTTGCAGCCTTACCACGCTAAATCACAACCGTGACGATCAACTCTCGGGGAATTGCTTGCTTGTTTCGACTCACCTCCCAAATACGAGAACTTCCTGACTACCGACGATTACCAACGGCTCTTGCGCTAGACATCTCCCCGCTGGGCGCGCAGAGGAATCCACTTCCTTGACCTGCCCGACAACTCAGTTTCCCCGAACGACCGACGTGAGACGCGACACAACGCGCGATACCCTCCGTAATCATGGACACATCCCTCGATAAGACGACGCTCTCGACGATATCCCTCCTTGAATCGCGTCTACTACGCATCGAGCACCTCCTCTACGGCCCTACGGCCCCCTCACACTCCTCCCAAACAGATCCAGCAGTCGATACCCTAGAAGATCTCGAGCGCCGCTTCAACCATCTCCTCTCCCGCATCCGCGTATACGGCGAACTGATGAAAATTTGTACGTCCACCAATGCACGCTCTGCCAAACTCTGTCTCACGAGCACGACTAACCCAACCATCTGCAGACAACCTCCACCCAACCCTCTTCCAAACCCCACCGCCCTCGGAGCCGCCCATCCACCTCGCCCCAGAAGCAATCCAAGCAACCGTTCTCGCCTCCGCCGCCGCCTTCCCGGCAACAGCCTCGTCCCTGACCTCCGTAAACGACTGCCCCATCCCCGAATCATCGCAGAGCGCAGCCCTCGCCTCCCTCATGCCCAGACTGCGCGGCATTGAAGCGACGCAGATCGCCCAGGAAGCCGAGATGGCCGAGCTGCGCGCCCGGAGCGAGGATGTCCTCCAGGCATGGTACCAGCAAGGCGTCTTAGGCGTCTCCGATTTCGTCGCAGACGTCGAGGGCCGGGTGGAGATGGTTGAGCGCCGGGTCCGGAGAGCCGAACGGGAGAAGGAGGCCGCGGCCGCCCTTTGATACCCCACCCCGGAGGTGTGACACCATATCAATTTCCAACAATGGCCTAAAAGGTAATCAGCATGCCCAGACGTGTGCCGGTGGACGTTCACTCGCACAGGGTCCCGCATATACTTGAAATGCTGCTTATGCCCTGGAACCGCTTGGTACGACCTGCCCACCTACCCAAGACCGAGATCAGGCCATCTGCCGGCTTGCATGAAACGAAAGAGTCACCTTGTCTGAATGCCACCCCGACGGCCACGACAGCAGCCCAGCTGGACCAGCATTAGTCACAATTTTCCTCGCAATACCACTCCATCACGTGAGAATTCGAAAGCCGGGCACAGGTTTATAGTACACGTCCGGCGGAAAGCTTTCTTCGTCCAAAGACCGCAAGACAAACAGATAGGAAGTTCTGTTGACTATGCAGTTTGCAACGGGATGCTCCCGGTCCGACCTGCAGAAGACATCACCTCAGGCATGTGCTCGGATGACCCCGAAAAGCTTGGTCTCGGCCGCCCGAACCGCAACGCAGACGCAGAAAGCTACTCTGGAGAATGCAACATGATTGGGTCAAAGTCCCGATTGCGTAGGCTCAGTGTTTGGGTCGGGGAGAGCAGAGTGCAGACTCACAGAGTGCTGGCCTAGCAGTGGCGGGATCTCCCCTCTCCGCGTTTCAGAAACAGGTTTGTCAGACTTTGTCCCAGGACTGGGGGCCAGACATGGTAAACTTGGTACGTTGAAGAGAGGGCTGAATTAGACTTGGGGGTAACTTCAGCAAACGCTCGGGCGATGCCTTTGTCAGTTGCTGGATCTGCTTCTCCCAAAGTCGTGTAGTTCTGACCAGTGGCAAATGGGCATTTATACGAGAAGACCAACTGTAAAAACTTCATGAATCGTGTCGTGACATTTTTCCTGTGTCCATATCTAACCGACCTTGAAACATATCTCGCTGGAGGGGCCGCTCGAGCGCTGAGGTAACACTGGATGCTAGAATCGGAAGAAGCCTGATCTTCCAGACCAGGAAAGCTTGGCTCCTTGGGTGCTATCGGATGCAGCTTTCAGGGGGCCTCGTCCGTGAACACTGGGCACGGATGACAGACTAAAAGGTGATGGCACCAAGCCCTCTTGCCCCTCTCGATAGTAGGTGAGTTGCCCGTGTGTCAGCACAGCTTCGAGTCCGTCCGAGGTGGCTAAATGGATATCTGAGCTTGACTCCTGAATACTTGTCTATGAGGACTCTTGGCAGATAGCAGGGCAGAAAACAGGACTCAAAAGATCGGGGTCTGGACACGTCGGGAGTCTGTTGTTGAGAATTGACCAATAGTGGAAATGGCAAAGCTTCATACCCCGCGTCAGCCAAACTACCGGGTCACCAGATGCGTTTCCCTGTTTTTTTTCGACTGCTGGAGCTGACGTGTCAAGCCACACACGAGAGAATGAAAGCCACTGAGGCGTCGGCATGTTCAAGGGAAGAACCTTGGAACCAGTCTGGTTGGAAGCGAGACTCGCCTGAAGGTGCGGTTGGCTGTCTTTGCTGAATACCTACCTACCGGTACTCAGGCGTGGTCGTTCAGACTTCATAAGAGACGCAGGGGTTGTCCTCAGGGGTGCTGGCTGGAGGAAGGGGGCTGTGGGAGAAATTGTTAAGCTACACAGTGTGCGACAGATGGTTTAGCCATTGGTGCGGTTGCAACAGACGATTTGCTACCGCGAGCTCTGTCGAGGTTGGTTTTTGTTTTATTTTTTGCTTTTTTTTTTCGTCGTTCAATTGCGAATTTCGAAACCGTCGATCTTGTCTTTGACAATCCGGCCGTTGGACAGCGAAGAATCATGCGTTATCATATTAGTCTTTGATCTGACACTCTTCACGCCGCCCGCTCGCGTGGTTGACATCGAGATATCATCTCGTTCCAGACTTGGCGTAGTGCCAACACGGAAATGGGGGAATTGGCGAATCCCAGTTTGGAAATAGGGCGGATCCCAGGGAATTTGAATCAGGAACAGTCTCGGGACCTTCGGGTGCATGAACACTTCCAAAGCTCGAACGGTGTCCACCATGGGGCCGCGTCGATGAACCACTGATGATCAGAGGTGAAGGAAAAGAGATTTGCTGCACGCACCACATCTTGCCAGTGTGCCCAGTTCATCGAGAGGCCCGGCTCATCTAGACAGCTCCTTTGGCCATGATAGCATCCGTATGCCCGTCCGTTGCCCTTCCGGGAGCACTTGCGTAACTAATATTCGCACGTTTAGTAGAAGCAGTAGACTGAGCCTCTCTCGGACATTCATATCAAGAACTTTAACCCAGCAGTTGTCATGACATAGGCGCAGCATCGAATGCGTCAATGGCAATTGATGTGTTGCGAGGGGAACCAAGATTGCAGCCGGGCCAACAGTGGACGGCTACAAAAAGACCCATCGACCGTCCGGACATTGTGTGAATCCTTGGTTAGCGGTATTTCAAATTCGAAATCGTGGACGATATCGACCCGACTCAAGGCCGATGCTAGACCTCGCAGTTTTTAGTCAGCCGGATCTTTAGGTTGAAATAGAAGGCCGGATGTGTACACCACCTTCGTTCGGCAAGATGCGGTTGCTCAGCCAAAAAGCCTTCCGGCCGTTTGAACGGTAGTTGATCATCAGGATCTTCGCAGTTCCCCCAGAAACGCAAACACATTATAGTAAAAGACGGCTGTTGGGACGAAAGAAGAGAATGCGAGTCAAGAAGATGTCAGTAACGTGCGACAGGCTGTGCGGTTTGCATGGCAGCAACGGCTATCCTAGACCGAAAGCTTGCACGTTTTCTCCATGGTGCAACAAGCGTGTGACTAGAAACCATATCGTAGGGCACTGTCAAAGATTCTAATGCGCCTTCTGGGAGAGATCTGTCATCGATTCGAAGTGGAGAAGGCGCGCTCACGAGGCGACGAAGAAGGCTGGTGTCACTAGACGAAGCCACGTTCTGAGATCTAGACATATCGGGGTTCGGTCGCGACAGTCGGTACTAGGCGCTTGCGAGACAGCTTTGTGGCAGTAGCTTCTGTTTGGTTCCTGTGGTTTCAGAACTCGAAAGACGCCAACGGATGACCGACTATCACGCGAATGGCCGCTGCCGAACAAGGTTTTGGACGGCAGCTTGGTTGGACAGACGCCATGAAGCCTGCAGAGGAGTAGATGTAGGTAGCCTGGCAGCTGTCGGGTTCAGAGACTCGAGAGTCAAGCGCGGGCAAGCAAAAGGTGACAAGCACCTGTGTTCCTACATGTCAAACGGATCTAAGGAGAATGCAGTCGGTTGAGTGATAAGTCTGACCTAGTCGATCACGGCGGCTCTGACCGCGGAACGGTATCATCAGGTTCCATCCGGACAGCTGTCAGGAGCCGTGCTGTCACTGCTGTGAAGGTTGGATCCGTAGCGCGCTGCTGCGCGTGTGCCTCGGAGGCGAGCCGGGCCATCGGTCGGTGGCATCTTGTCCCCGGAGAAGACAAGCGAAAGACATGTGAGGGTCCAAGAGCTGGGCGTCGAGGTGTCTGAGATCGGGAGACTCGGCTCTATGGTATTGGTCGCTGGTAGCAGTACTCCCTACCCAAGTCGCTCCTCTGACCTACCAAATCGAGTGAACGCTCGCTGATCTCTGTCCGCGCTTGCAGTAGAGACTCCGTACATCATTGTACTGGTCGCGATGAAACAACAAGAAGCTGGCGGGTAGTGATGCCGTGGTGTGGTGCCCCTGCGTCAGAGACGACAGACGATTGACACCGTAGTGGCGATGGAGGATATCAAAACACCGGTGGAAGAGACACAGTGGTGACAAAGCCGCGTTAAGCAATTCCCGGTCTGGCTGGCATTTTTGTTCGATGGGTGGTGTACTCTGTGATTTTCGGTTGAAATACCTACCCGTAGCAAGTGCACGAGACCTGACAAGATCTCCGCTCCTCCCGTCTACGAATAGATAGGCTCAGGTAAGGCAAGCAGTGTCAGGGCTGAGCTGGACCAAATTGGAGGGAACTGCTGAGGTGAGGTGCCGCGGTACGTCCCTCGAATCCGAGTAGAGTGGGGCACTGTCAGGGGTAATTGATTTCATTGACCAATTATTTGTCGATTTACACCGGCTCGTCCAATGCTGTTGGTGGGATGGCTTGCAGGAACCCCGAGAGGTCACTGGAAAGTCAAAAAAAAATCTCAAACCCGCTAGCCGCGACTTTCAGACCAGGGGGGGGGGGGGGGGGGGGAGGGGGCGAGACAAAATAGAGAACCCAAGGAGACAGACAGGCTACAATGGAACAGACAGCAGTCGTATGGACAAGCAGGGACCAACGGTTTCTGGGGATGTGATAGAGGAAACCGGGGATTTGGCGGGAGATCCCCCCAAGATGAGCACGGTGGGCAGGTACCGGTCTATCAGACGGCTCTTTTGGGACAAGTACCTCTCCCCGATGTTCGACTGGCCAGGCCACTAGAATGGGCTGAGGTGGACTCGTTCCTTCCGTCAAGCCTGGAAAGGCACGGGGCATGGGATACATACCTATCTTACCTCGCCGCCCCGTACCGAATGGAAGGAACCTAAGCAGTCATCCGCACAGTTTCGACACAAAGCCTCGACACAGTAGGATGCAACAGACAGCAGGAAGCAGACATCCAGGACTGCCTTACTTTCCTTGGACTACTCCGCATTCACATTACCGTACCTACCATTTGTGCAGTTCGGTTGGCTCAGATTCCCTTTCCAGGATGTACCCAAAAGAAAGTGTGCGAGTATGTCTGCGCCTGCATCGTATCGCCTGCAATACAGCGCTGCCCGGTCGATTTCATTGGCAACGGGCAGTTCTCGAACGGGTGCACATTTGCTGCACTGGCCATCAATTACTTGACGAGGGCCTGTAATTGATTTCCGTTGCCCTCCGCGTGCCCTTTGAATAGGCTCAAGCAGTGCAGTGACGAATCGTTTAGAATTAGCGCAGGATGCTGTGACTTCTGTTCTTGACTCCTTCCACGTCTCTCCTCTCAGGCTTCTTCTTCCCTCTCGCAGCAAGAAGTATCCGTAGGTACATGGGTACGAAGTACATACGTTCCCCCTCGTCTCGCTTCCCGCCCTTCACCTGCCGCCTGCCCGCGCAGTGTGCCTGAGTTCCGGGTCTGGGTCCTCCTCCTTCTCCTGCCGCCTGCCTCCACCTCACCTTCTATCCGTACGAAGTTGGTAGGTACCTTTTACCGGGTCCCTGAGGTTGGTCCACGTCCACGTTTTGCGTCTCATTGACTCTGGGTCCACCGTCCAGTTACTCCTCCTCCCACGTCAAGTATTCGCACCAGCAGACCAGGAAGTCGCAGGCACAGCCAGCATAGCCTGAGAACCTGCAGCAACAACCCTTGCATCTTATCTGCGCTTCAGTCAGGTTGTCTGTCAGAGTACCAGTCTCCCACTCTTTCGCCGCAGCCTGCCCTGTCCTCTTTTATTTCCATTCTTCCCACCCCACCGGCCATTCCTCTCATCCCTTTCAACCCTTTTCTGCGACAAAAACGGTTCCCCCCGTTGCTGCCCGCTGTCGACCACCTGATCAAACCAGAGAGTCAAGGAACTGGGAA
The DNA here is from genome assembly GCF_030913485.1 of Colletotrichum godetiae. Classification (NCBI taxonomy): domain Eukaryota; kingdom Fungi; phylum Ascomycota; class Sordariomycetes; order Glomerellales; family Glomerellaceae; genus Colletotrichum; species Colletotrichum godetiae. The sequence continues at coordinate 177,418 of NW_026851249.1, read as the reverse complement.
TTGACTGTTCGTTGGGTCAAAGGAACTGGATAATCAACAACACAGCGCGAGAGAGGGTCGTCAGCCGAAGAATAATAACAAATACATTCGCCGCCGCCTCCGCCGCCGCAGTTGCAGAAGCACACACGACACGAGCCGCAGCGCCAGACCAAACGAGTAACGAGCCCATATCTTACGCCGGGGCGCAACGGCACCCGACAGGCACCACAAGAAAAAATAGGGGCGCGGGTTTGCACATCAACACGCGATCCAGGGGTGCCACGAGCAATTCAGCGTAGTCTAGCCCTTCTCTCTCAACTCAAGCCTTTACAAGCCTGAGAAACACAGAGAGAGAGGTGTACAGATACTCTCTGTATCCGTACCAACAACAGGCACACCACCACCTTCATCCGTTGGGACCGAGAACACAAGTGCTAGAGAAAGACGCCAAACAAGGACGACAATCGACGCCACAAGACTCGCGCCTGCGTCTCTTCTCACGGCACCACTGTGAGTTGGGTCTGGCTGGTCTTGGTCTGCTTGGTCCGGCGGCATTTTTCTGCCTCGCTATCCACGCCGCCTACTTCCTCTTCGGGATCTTGCTAGTCGTTGCCCTTCATTTCACGCCGTCAACCGCCAACGACGCCTACCCCTTCTCTCCTCTACCGCCAGCCTTGGCTCAAGCCTGCTGTTCCTGTTCCTACAACTGTCGTCCGTCTCCCGACACAGCCCACCTTCAGTCTCTCCTTCGACTTTCGACTCGACACCGATTTCGTCTTCCACTGTTGTTTTCTCTAATCCTTTACATCCTTTTCTTCCGATTCCTCCTCGCTCCTTCGACTCTGGACCTTCGGTTCTCCCTCTCTTCTCCTGATCGACAGCAATTCATCGCCGTCTTCGATTCGCTTCATCGCTCCTGTCTTTGAATTGCTCACGGATTCCGACTTATCATTCTCTTTTTCTTCTCCCAGAAAAGAGGCTGCCTTGCTGGACAACCCTCTGAAACGATCGACTCGCTTTCGACAAACCGATTCCTGCCCGCCGCATCGTTCATTCGAGCGCCCTCCTTCGCCGCCTACCTTAGCCGCGTCAAATCCAACGCTCAGCTCATCTCAGCTCAGTACAGCGCACACGCTACCTCGCGCACTGAACAGCACACAGCGCACCCGTCACAACAACCTCTTCAGCGCCCTTTTTCTATTTTGGCCGACAGCCCAACCACCAGTCACTCCTTTCCACCCCAGTCCCCCGAGGTCTTGCATTCCAGCCACGACAACCCCCTCGCGGCATTCGAATTACGTACCCACCATTGGATTAGCACCGCTTCGCCCATTTTACCGAACAATCCGTCTGCTTCGATTGTTCGACTGGTCGACGTCTTCTAGTCGCTCGACTCACATTCGCAACCGTGACATTTTTCGAGGCTTTCTCTCGAAATTTGCACCGAGGCAATTGAATATTCGCCCGACGAACCCGCACATCATTCTCTATGCCATCCTACGGCTCTCTGCATTCACCATCATTGCGCAAAATGGAACAATCAAGGGTTCAGTACGGGAGGAAGGGCATTAATCTGGGGAACATCATTGGTGATCCCTTCGCCCTGGCTACAGTCTCCATCTCCATGGTACGTCGACATTCGAGAGCGTCTTACGAATCCCCGGCTCCTCTCGTCCGGTTGCTCTGTCGTCAATGCTTGTACTAACAGCCCCTTTAGCTAGCATGGATAATCGCTTTCATCAGCTCCATCATCGCGACAACACAGGTCACAAATAGCTCCGGCTCCTTCCCGCCATTCGCATGGTGGACCGTCGTCTACATGTTCTTCCTTATCGCAGGAGTTTTCGTCGTTGTGGCTTCCGACACAGCGCAAACTTACCACGTCGCCCTTACGGGATACCTGGGTGCAGCTCTGGCCCTGAACTCATTGACTATTCACTCCCTCATTTACTCATCCAACGGGGCTCGCCAAGCTGCTGGTGCTGGCTTCATTCTCATGGCCATGGTCACCGTATGTTCTCCGCCACTCAATTGAGGGCCATATGCTGACATTGCGACTGCAGATTGTCTGGATCTTCTACTTCGGCTCCGCCCCCTCAGCCAAGCCGCGCGCCTACCTTGATTCCTTTGCGCTCCAAAAGGAGTCCGGAAACCGACAGATGATGTACGGCGGTGGCCGACCCGAAACCTCAACCTCGGTTCAGCCTCCCCAGATGTACACTTCGGCGCAGCTCAATGGCTTCGAGAACCCATCCCCCGTCCAGGGTATTCCTACAACACAAACTCGCAACTCCGGCGTAGCCCCGACGTTCAACGCGGCGCCACCGGCCGCGAAGCCTCCTGGTCTTGACCAAGAAGTGGTGCCCCCCACCGAATACCCCTACCGCGCGAAGGCCATCTATAGCTACGAGGCCAACCCTGACGACGCGAACGAGATCTCCTTCTCAAAGCACGAGATTCTGGAGGTTAGCGACGTGAGTGGAAGGTGGTGGCAGGCACGCAAGGAGACGGGCGAGACGGGTATCGCGCCAAGCAACTACCTGATCCTGTTATAATGAGCTCATGATTTTCATTTCGCCGTTGGAGATGGGAGCAAAAAATGACCATATGGGACATGGAATGGTTTCGCGCTCAAAATGCTTGTTGGAGTACATTAAGGTCTCTTGTCCGGGATAAAACCATCGCCGCCTCTTTTGAGCCACAGGCGGCACACGTATATCCGCCGAAACGGCTTCACTTTTTTCTTCGACCTGTTGTTTCTACTTCTATCCGCCCACCATCGTGTGTAGGCCTTCTCCCTATTACTGCTAGTGTATGTTGCCATTGTCGCTCGAGCAGAGGGATTGTGTGTTTTCTTGTTGTGTCTTCTGGGGCGGTTTTCACGAGCAACGGGTCGGTCATTCGGATAGCTATGGTAGCTCGCAGGTGGGATACCCATGCATGTTGGTGTTCCCCTGCTGTTTTACAAATGGCATTGCATATATTCACACTTCGTCCTGGCATCTTCGAGAGTGGTTTAGATGAGTTCAGCTACGTGTGGACTTTAGAAGCCCAATGTTCCGTGAATTATTTCCATACAGCCACGATTGAAGTCCACATGAATCCAGTCCACCATGGAACTTAACGTGATACGGGCATTTCAGGGTTAAAACGAAGGTTGCCATCGCTGGTGCTGGCTGTATCATCATCGCCCGATAAGTTGCGCATCGATAAAATGATTTCTTCGTTATCCGTCGCAGGGTATCATAATAATCTCCATCCGCGCTCCTCCTCCCCAACCACTCCCAGCCGGTAACCGATCAAGTGACTCACAGCCACGCGTCATGTTCACACCACCGGTCCAGGGTGCCATCTAGCAGTCTCAACCGCAAACACGCTTCTCTCAAGCCTTGTCCAGCCTCTTCCTCAACTCCCTCTCCTTTGTCAGTACCTCCAACTCGAGCCTCTCGACACTATACTCCAACCCCTCCCTCCTCTGCCTCACAGCCCTAGCCCGCAGCGCACTCTCCCCATTCAACCCCTTCTTCTTTCCACCACTTCCACCAAAACCTCCCCTCCCCTTGGCCTTCTTTCCGCCATACCCATCATCCTCCGACGGCGCAGCCAACCGGCCCTGTAAGAGCTCACACCGCGCCTGCAGCGTCTCGATGCGCCGTTCGCGGCGCGCAATCTGCGCGTCGGCGCGGTCGAGCAGTTTTGCGATTTGCGGGCCAATTTCGTCGCGCAGTGAGGCCTCGGCGGCGGCGAGGGTGGGTTGGGGGATGAGTTCGAAGTGGCGGGTGGGACGGAGGACGGAGGCGAGGCGGGGGAGGTCGGAGACGCCCGTGTCGAGGGTGGATACGGAGTTTTGGAGAAAGGTTAGGGAGGTGCGGAGGGAGGTTACACAGTCTGCGTATGTTGCTGCATTCTGCGACATTGTTGTTTGACGTGTGTAGTGGTTGTAGTTGAGGTTTGTTGGTGGGGGGTGGTTTTGTTTACCACCCAGATTTGTCTTGCGGTGTGGTCGGTGATATGGACTGGTCCGATGATGGGGATCCGTACGACTAGGTCAGGGTCGCTGCCTCGCTGTCACGAAGAAGGAAAGTTGCAGAGGGGGTAGTGCGGCGACAGGAGTGTTGTTGGTTGTATCGTCGATGGTCGAATTGGTTGTTTTGGGAGGCTTAACTTGGAGGGGATGGACAAAGTCGGGCTTCGATTGTTTACCTACGGCCCCGCTAACTCAGGAACGGGCGAAAACGTACCGACTGGGGAACTGCGCACGGGCCATTCAGCCCCGGCTCGGTGAAATTCGGTGTCAGGGCACTATTCACAACCTCTTGGCACTTGGATATGGCCAGGTACGAGAGATGAATGGCTTGGAATCCTGGGGTAGAAACGTCAAGGCTTCAGATAGCCTGGTTATAGTCTGCTTTATACACAGAAAGCGGCAATGCATTAAATGGTGATGGGCGTGTGTGATCAAAGCAAAGCGCGACTTCCACGTGGGTATTGGTGAAAATGCAAGGCAGGAGCATAGCGTACTACGCGTGGACAGGTCCTTCCTAAACGCCGGAATTGCACATTTAGGCGCGTTACCATTCGTCCTTGCTAGAAGAATCACATGTCGTACAATATGACTTACACAGGCAAGTATTAGAGTGGCCCAAAAAATCAAGAGAGCAACATCAAAAGAGTTCACCCCCCGGTGGGGGCTACATCTCTAGTGCACATGCCGGGATTCGAACCTTGACCCTGGCGAAGGCTAAGCCAGTTGAATAGGCTCGCCCGTGACCATCCCGCCAAACGGCAGTTTGACCTGACCTCACAGGCCTGTGAGGCGCCTGCTGCCGTTGGTGACAGGAATGGAGTCCAGGGGGGGTATAAGGGAAGGTTCGTGTGAATACGCACTATTTGGTGCATTTCATCTGTCGTTCCGGGGAAGGATCTCTACCTTGATGGCCGAGGCGTCTGTTGATGACGGCATGGGCCTCTGGATCTAGATTTGATGACTCACTTACTAAGGGGGTATCGTAACACGACGCTTAACGAAGGCAAGGCCCATATCTTGATCCTTCTGCTGTCTCGTTTTTCTTTCGTATTGGCAGCTTTTCTCATTGACTTCTGATAATCTTAAATGCCTACTTTAGAGAATAGCTACTTAAGTACCCCTGATCTCTTACAAAATATCTTCATCAGATTAATGACGAATTCGTCTTTGAAGACCTCTATAAACACTCCGCAGCTCATTTTGTAAGAATTGTAGTGTGATATATGATCTCATTATGGGCAGTAGCTTAGACTATTGCAAGTGCTAATCGTTTATTTGCCTCATGAAGAAGTTGTCTAGATCTCTAAAATCGCTATGTGTAGCCAGCTTCTGGTAGGATGTGATCACTAAGCACTATAGAGCTCGCATACAAAGTGCTACTAATGACCGTCAGTCCCTTAACTAGAGAAATACTCAGTAGAACTCGTGCCATAGCGAAAGGTGACGACCTAGATAGCCGTCGAAAGCGAAGATGTATTATGCGAGTGTAGCTTAGCTTTTATGCATTGTACCCTATCAACTCCTAGATGGCGTCGGTTGAAGGAACGTACTTCAATAAAGGGAGTAGGAAATAACCTCATAATCCGACGTTATTTCCTTATATCCGCTTATGAATAATCTCGAAATAGAGTAAAATTAAAGAAAGACTGGAGACAGATGGAGTGACGGATGAAGTGACGCTATCCAGCAGTCAATGGGATAACTTGAGTAAAATTCATATGATTCTCCAAAATCAGGCAAGCTTCTTCGGCGAGACCGAATCCGGCTCCTTCCGACCGATGTGTGCCAAGTAGGCATGCAGTCTCACCAAGTAAGCAGCCTCCTTTCAGCGGCTGACAACGAGTGGTCAGAGGTTTTGGGAACCCAAGAACGGGCCAGCCATTCCTTGAAGCGAACATGCAGTAAGAAGCATCAGTGCCAGCTGGTCTCACCCTCATTAGCCCAGCAAAATGTCGCTCAGATTTCTGCAGCGTCGTGGCGTTGTCTCCTGACTACCTACCATGGTCGAGACTCGAGGACCGAAAGCAATACGAGCCAAGAGGCCTAGTTCGTTGAGTTTGAAGCCCCTCGTGGCCCTTAACGGGTATTGATTAATCATATGAGGATTCCGCTTGCTCCAATGCATGCCTCCACTTGATGCTCGCAAGACCGCTCACTTCGGCCGTGGCTGCGGTTCCAGCCCCTTTAGCAAAATCTGACGAATGACTGCATGATTTCCGCAGCACCCATTTAATCCATGATCTGGTCAGTTACGTCAAGACATCAGCAGAGCCGCGCCAAAAGGTATGGCTATGGAAATTTCTCTTAAATATGACCAGCCGAAACCATGCTTCAACAATCGTAGACAGAACCTTAATGCTCAACTTTGAAGACATAGTACCTCACAGGTCCTTTCGTCGTTACAACGGCCACAGACTTCAGCATCTCTCACAGATTCAAGCAATCAAAACTTGGGCAAGGAACAATCGTTCTCAATAGTACGCTGTTACGCAGGACTGGGCCAAATGTCCCGAGACCACAACCACCCCTCCGTGCACCCTGCAGCAGGCTCAAATGTAGGGACTTCCCCCATCAAAGACTTTTTGACGGCACTTATTCGAGACTCACCATCCTCAGACATCAACATCGGCCACAAATGGCGACAAGCCAGCGGGCTCAGGTTCATCCGCCAATAGCACTGCTACCGTCATCGTAGCCGTTGCCGTGGGTCTCCTGCTATTGACAATAATTGTCTGCATCTCTATTACAGAACACCGCAAGAAGAAGGCTACGGCAGATTTGGGGGCTAGGGAGAGCGAAGACAAAGAGAGGGCGTTGGCAGCAGGTGGTTCGCGGGAGTCGATTGGGAGTTTCGAATCCGAGCTGAAAGAACCCGAACCTACGATGAAGATGTTCGCTCGTGTACGGTGCTAGAGGGCGCTAAAAACAAGGTATTCAATCAAATTGCGGGACATTTATTGCTCTAAGGTATCCCATCAACTGCTAGATTGCGTCACTACATCCGTCTCCAACCTTTCTCTAAATTTACTCTATTTCTCTTATATCCGCCTATGAGTTATCTCGAAATAGATCAGACTTGGAGAAAGATTGGAGCCGGATGTAGTGACGCCATCTAGCAGCTGCTGGGATAAAAAAGCATTTTGTTGGACTTCCAACCAACCTGCACCACCTGGGGTACTTGTCCCAAAGTTCCGTTCAGCGTCGGCAGGACCTAGCTGCTACTAATTTCCGCGGTCATTCATATGAGGTTGTGATGCTTTCGGCGTTCGGCAGTTACCAAGTCCAGACTTTCACAGCAATTGCTTAATGTCAGATCAGGATCGGTCCGTGTTCCTCGAGTCTGGTTGGGGTAATGAGACTGGTAGTAGACTTAACTTCCGGACCCACTCGGATCCAACGGCCGTGCAGCAACTCCAGTACGGGCCGGCCGCACGGACGAAAAGAGCCGTCGGTCTTGCGCTATGGCATTTGTCGTGAGGGCCAGTTCGTGTAAGTGGTTATAAGAAATCTACTTCACCTCCATGATCCTCACATATCGGAGAGATCACAGGCATTCTCGTCACGTTCACTGACCTCACACATAACCAGTTTCCAATAATCCCCAACCTTCTACCCTCTCCAATCGCTCATCACCCCGCAAACATGGAATTTAACCTCAGCGAGCCCAACCGCAAGATCCATGCCGGTGTCATACTGACGAAAGGGTAACTATCCTGAGCTCCTTCCCAAGTCCCAACAGATTTATTGAGATGTTCGCAGAGTTACCGAAATGCTCGATGTTGCACCTTTCGAATTCTTCGCCTGGACCGACAAGGCGTCGCGACAAATGTTGAACCTCCCCCAGGAAATGTGGGAGGACAACCTTGAGTTCGAGCTCCACTGGATCACCGAGGATGGCAAGCCGGCCCAAATGAAGAGCAGGGCTCAGATACAGCCAACCGTAAGTCGCGCGAGACACCTCCTCTTAGTAGAGAATCGTTCCAACACTGATACTTACAATCCAGGACTCCTTTGAGTCTTGCCCGCCCTTGGATATCGCGCTTATGGGTGCCCATAACTCCGGCGACTACAAGACCAGCGAAGCTGAGATCGCCTTCATCCGCAAGGTCTACAAGCAGTGCAGCGCCTTCTTGACCATCTGTGGCGGCATGTTCCCGCTTCTCGAGGCCGGCATTCTGGCAGGTAAGACGGCAACTTGCCCTAGAATGATGGTCGGTATCATGAAGAAGAACGTCCCAGTTGTCGACTGGGTTGAGACTCGCTGGGCGCATGACGGAAAACTGTGGACCTCGAGCTCGTTGTTGAATGGCACCGACATGATGCGTGCTTTTGCTGAGCATACGTGGGGAGGCAAGAGCAAGACTGGGTGGGTCGAGGCGGTTCTCGATCTTGGGGGATATCCTGTGAGAGATGTCGACTTCAAGGATTTCGAAGGGCACAATTACCCTATCGAGCTATATCCCTTCGAGTCGACAGAATGATATTCTGAACCATACGGATTAGATGAATTCGTAGTAAGAATGCCAGTGTAAGAGTTTAGAAAAGCAGAGATCTTTGTCTCAAACTTGACATCCCTGTGGCGACGAGGATAGTACTTCACGGTGCATATGAGATCTGATTGTGTAATTAAGCACTGTATGGACTGTGTGGATCTTTTCGGTGACTGCCGAGTCGGCGGTGGTCCCTGCGGTCCGGTGGTGTGGTTCGTCACTGACCGGTGTGGTAAACTCCGATGCGGAGTGATGTCAGGCCGTCGCACGTCCCTTCCATCTTCATCCACCTTCCGACTTCCCCAGTACATCTCGAATCATCACACCAACGTTCACGTCAATTCTTCAGTACATCATCTCCCTGATCTTCCACACAAATCCTCTTAGGAATATCGAGGACAACATGGCTCTCAGGGTGAGTCACTTGAGGTAGCAGCAGAAGGGGGTTCCCGCTGACACCAACAGACTCTCGGCGCAAAGGCGGCCGCGGCCTTGGACAAGGACCTCATGAGCACTGGTGCCTTCTCCATCGATCAGCTCATGGAGCTTGCCGGGCTATCCGTCTCACAAGCAAGTGAGTTCCTACCCTACAAAGGCCGATGCTTGCTGATGTTTTCTGTTGACACCTTGATGCAGTTTATCGCGTTCACCCTCCATCTCGAGGATTGAACATTCTCGTTGCATGCGGCCCCGGTAATAATGGTTAGCACCCCTGGAAGATCCCGCTCGCGCAACCGCCAAAGCATCTGACCAGGATCCCTGCACAGGTGGCGATGGCCTCGTGGCTGCCCGACACCTCCGTCACTATGGCTACAAGCCAACTATCTACTATCCCAAGCGGAGCAAGAATGATTTGTATCAGGTAAGTGAAGATGCCATTCGCTTTTGTCTATCTCGATCGGTTCGTTCGGCGCAAAGTACATGGGGATGCTCTTGCAATTACATACCATCTATCGGCGACTCCTCTTCTTTGAGCTCTTCGTCACCCGAGCTCATGATGCTTTTGTTCTCCTCCCACGCCACGCTATGCAAATGCACAACTCTATGATTCTTCTCTCGAGGAAAGGAGTAAAGAAACCGGCAGCATCTTTGCGTGTATATGGTGCTGCCATGGAAATTGACCCCTTCGTTCTCCGCGGGGCTTGCCGTCGATCGGTCGAAACTCGAAACCTTGCTGACTGAAGATTCCTCAGCGGTTGGCGCAGCAGTTGGTGGATTTGGATGTTCCGTTTGTCGATGATTTCCACCTGGCGGTGAAGTCTACCGATCATATCGTGGACGCCATCTTCGGTTCGTTCTCTCCCTCTTGTCTGCACTGTATTTCGTGCACGCACCTGACATTTCGACGCCAGGGTTTAGCTTTTCTGGAGAAGTCCGGGAGCCTTTTCCCGCGGTGATCAAGGCGCTCGAAGAAACAAAGTTGCCGGTAACTTCGATTGACGCCCCTTCATCGTGGGATATCGAGAATGGCCCGCCCTCGTCCGGCCCTGGAAGTTCGTTCCAACCTGAAGTCCTCGTCAGCCTGACAGCACCAAAGCCACTCGTGAAGCTTTTCAAGGGACGGCACTTCATCGGCGGAAGGTATGCCCTGAGTCCCTGATACTACCAGGCTTGAGAAATTTGTTGGCTAACCTTGGGAGCAGATTCGTATCGCCGGGTATTGCTGAAAAATACAATTTGGAAATTCCGCAGTACGAAGGCATCGACCAGGTGGTCGAAGTTGATAATAACGGCCAGAAGCTGTAAAATTGTCAGTCGATTAAAATCTACCAAATTTACTCTTGTGTCTCAGGGTACTTACAGTCGGCTCTTGTATTCTCTTTTTCTTTTCCGAAGTTTCTCCCTAAATGACCAAGCAGCCCCCCACGCGGCTATTTGGACAAACAGGACTCGGACATCGCCCGTCGAGCATCTGCATTGGGTGTACTACAACACCAAATGGACACTCCAATAAAGGAGGATGATATGCGTGACAAAAGGCGACATAGACGAGGAAGAGTCTCCGACAGACTGGGCAAACAGATTTGTGCTCAACACACATGAAAGCCGAGTGAAAAGGATGTTGAGCCTCTCGGATAGCGTATGACGAGTGATTCGGAAGAAGTTTGTTTGAAAAAGGGTAACATGAGAGTATTGTCCTGAATTGAAATGACTGACAGAGAGAACAACAGGCGAAGGGACCACGAAGCCAGTTGGACAGCGTGCCTAACCGGTGGCCTTGGTGTGGCTGATATAAACAACAGCTGTGGCTGCCCCGCGACCTTGGATCGGGTCATCCAATGGAGAGCAAAGTTTTGAAGGAATTGCCACACAATGGGTTCCACCGGGACCCCTTGCTGGGCCGGAGCGTTTTCGACGACGACGGACGTTGCGGACGAAGGATATCGAACGCTTCTCTTCTGGTTGGTCAGCGCGGACAGGGTCTTTGAACCGGGGCGCGGGAGAGGCGAGCCAGTACGACTACGCAACGGACTCGACGGGAAGAAGAGTTTAGGTGGTGTAGGATGTACGTTGTACCTAGGGGGGAAGGGCGGGAAGAAGACAACGAGGGGCGAGTGAACTTGTGAAGGGAAAAGTGGAAGGGAAGAAAGGTTTAGATGAGAAGGGCAGGGCAAGTTTGGCGGCGGCGGAATGGAGCGGATAAGGCGACAACAGTGAAGCACAGTTCTAATCATACTGGACAAAATTGATTTGTCTGGTTGGGCATATGATTTGGTGCGTTTCCCTATCCCGTTCTTTTTTTCCACGGTATTCCCCTCTCTTGTTAGAGGTACTCTGTACTCTGTACACTTTGCCTGCCATAAACCTTTTTTTCTCACAGCTGCATCCCCAGGTCAGGCCCCATGTCCGGGTCAGGTAAGGTACGTTGGAGGGTGCAAAGCCACAACTCTGGGCCCTCTTCAATGGGGGGAATGGGTGGGAAGACCTCGAAAGGAAGGGGAGAGCGCGCGGGCAAAAAGTCGAATGGGGGCATCTCCAACTCACGGCATAGAACAAGCTGGGCCCTGCCGGAGCAATTGCTCCATTTACCCCTGTGATAGGCCCGAGCGGCAAGGCAGCGCTTACGGGGCCGCATGGAGCACTGCGTGGTACTACCGAACGGGACCCGCTTATCCTCTGTTTTTTCTAGGAAGGAAGGACTGAGGTGGAAGACTGGAGTGCAGTGCACTTGCCTTAGTGGTCTTGTGCCAGTTGTAACTTGTGGGAGGAGCGAGAGAGTTCCACCTTGAGGGAGAGAGTGGAAGCCACGGTTGGTGGCCGTCCCTCTTTCACTGAGGGAGGTGAGAGGTACAAGTCTAGGATGACATACCTGTACGGATACACTACTCGTACATGGAAGGGAAGGAACACCTCAGAATGAAAGTGCCTGGGTCCCAGAATATTCCGGGACCCCGTCAAGCCTTCCAACCGTGGCAGGATTATTGTGTTCATTCAGGGAAGGTTCAAAGTAAAAAGAAAAAAAGAAAGAAAAAAAAAAACACAAAAGAAGAGACGAAGAAAAGGGCCCAGCATGCACATTTGGGTGAGATGTAAGTAGCAGGTACTTTCCACTGGCTCAGTTGCTCCTGCTTTCATTCCTTCATCCCACCTCATGGACCCAAGGTATTTCTGTACCTGACCCTTCCTTACCTCGCTTTCCATCTGTCCTCTTCTCTCTTTCACACTCCCGTCCCGTCGTCTTCTTGCGTGCCAGCCCTGCGCTTACTTGCTTCATCCATCCGTCTTTGCCCCCTCAGCTGCCGAAAGCTTTCCCCATCGACCAACACCAGGCGGGCCGGTTCATATGCGCTAAACCATTTACCTGTCGGTCTACTCTCTTCGCTCCTCGGATCTCGACAACTGCCATTGTCTGTACTCGGCCTCCGAGTGCCGGTCGTCCCAACATCTAGCATCCGCATCAAGCTCTGGACTCTTCCCTCCGATCGCAACACGACAGTACATGTTACCATTGCTGAGGTTTCCCGGGAAAGATGTGGTGGTTCACTGCCCGTAAACTTCACGTCAGCAAGGGTAGGACAACCATGCGTGTCCGGGCCGCCCCCGTGGCTCTCCGGTTATCTGTCCATCCAAGGCCCCTGCCGCTCTCAAGCCAAACAGCGGTTCGCAAGACGTCATCGACACTACCAGGAATGGGGGTGACCAAAAACGCACCGTTGCCCCATGGATTCTCGTGGCCACGAGGGCAGAAAAAAAATCCCCTTCTACATCAGTCGCGGGACTGATCTTTGGGTTCTCCGAAACCTCGGAACATTACTGTCTGGTTCGCCTCTATCTGACGACAACTTACGATCGGTTGTGTCGGACAACGCGAAAGAGACAATCCTTACCCTTGTCAGGTTCACATGACGAAGCCTGTGTCAGTTGTGCACAACGACACCGTCCTCCACGTCCTGACAACAGACGATTCCACGGAACTTGGCGGTGCATTAGCGACAACAGACCTCAGGGTGCCTGAAGTTTCTGGTGCTTTCGAACAATTTGGACGCGTCCCGCCCTGAGATGAGACCCTGGACGGGAATGCCCTCTGGACCTCCCGTCAGGATGGAGCTAGAAGCTACCGAACGCAGCGATTAACCTTGACTCGGCCCCCGCCAAATTGAGGCTGATGCTTTTTCTACTGCAGATGTGGGAGCTTGGAGCACAGCAGTCACGCAGTCACGCAGTCACGCAGCCACGCAGACGCAATGGTTGGACCAAAGGTGGCCCGTTAGCCTGGCGATCCCTTCGAAAAGACGATTCTCCAGGGATCGCGCCGCTGTCTACGCAGAAGTCCTGCACAGGCCACGCCTTCTGTCACGCGAATCCGCATAACCCGAAAATCATAGTCTCATTGCGCAATTACCTATGCGCAAATCGAGAGTAGAACCAGCTCTTGAATCCAAGACACTTACAGCTAGCTGGCTGGCTTCTCGCCGAGGTGTGCTAGATGAAGGATTTGAGCCTGAGTGCTTGCTTTTCAACTCGACAAAGTCGTATTCGCGAAGGTTTACCCCGCCGTCCGGAGCTGTGGCCCCTGGTCATTAAGCGGGGACGAGGGGCGTTGGCCGACAGCGTGGCGGATGACGGACACTTCCGACCAGATTGGCAGATTCGATTGTCCTACTTAGGCCTTCTCATGCAGGGATCCAGCAAGGGCAATACATCATCATGTTGAATGGTTTGGGTTGTCCTGAAACGGACGACAAATCATCATGTTCTTCCGGCACCGGAGACTCTCCGTCGGTCCCAGGAGAGCGGATACATCGCAGAGGTTCGCGGCAGGCAGATAGGCAGGGAGCTGCATGTCATGTCGTTGCAATGCTGCTCTTGCTTGATGATTTCTAGTGTTCTACAGACTATCAGAACCACTAGCCTACGCCATTTCAACCGTCGGACTTGATTCATCATGCTCTTTAAAGAGTTCCTCCGCCTCTTCGATTTGTCTACACTAGTCATCTTGACATTTGGTACACTAAATGCCACCTGCTACCCTGCCTTCCGGCACTTTGGCATTTCGGAGGTTCGTTGCGGCAATGATTCGGCGGCCACAGTTGGCGCCCAACGAGACTGAGTTTTCTTATCATTCCAGCTCTCCCGAAATTCCTGACTCTGATGCACCCTGAGCATGGCTGTCTGTGGAGACGCCTCTTGAGTCGTGCAAAAGCTTTAAAACATAACGATCCCTTGCCCATTGCTTTTCAGGGTCCGTGACGAGAACCTGCCGCGGCGTCAGCAATTGGTGGTTGACGTCGGCAACCAGGGCCATGCGCAGTCGTCTACGACTTTGCGTCGCCTTTTTGGAAAAATGCTCAATTTGGATCGATGCGACACTGTGTTGCATCTAAATTGTCTTCTTTCCGGACTCTGCGCTGTCAGGTAGCGAGTCTTGGCATACTCTCCACCACCCATTGATGCCAGACGGGGCTCCTGTGGCGGTTCTTGCGCGCGCCATGAACTGTGTCTTGGTCATTTAAAGTCCGGAGTTGACTCCGGTCTGGCAATTTTTGCGCCAGCGCAGATCATGAACTAAGGCCGCGCAAGTCGGCCATGTGGGATGACTAGTGGCAGCATCATTCTGGCCACACAAAACATGGGTAATTTACGCAAGCCCGCGTGCCCGCGTCAAGGATCGACATGTCTAAGAAGAGGAACTGACAGTCGGCGGCGATCGTTCCCTATCTTAGTGGAGGGCCCATTGTCAGCCCGTGGAATCTTAATTCGGCTCTCTTTCGAATCCGTCTGTCACAGTTGCAGCAAAGCCAACCAATTTCCTAATAATGGATATGGAGTTCGATGGTATTCCCATCCTTGCCTGCCGAAGCATCATCGCTTCCAGGTTTGTCTTTCCTTGATTTTCTTAATATCGTGGTGGGACGTCTGTGACAAACTTCGGGTTCCTCGCATTTTCTGTTGCGTTGTGCAGAGAATCTGAACGTTGCTGTTAGACTTCTCGACAAGATTCGCGAAGATTCGAGCTCGTTGGAGATTCGGTGGGGCATTGAGTTTCCTCGTGTCTTACAGTGCGGGCGGGGCTGGTGAAGCGCTCCGAAACGGTAGGACAAATCCGTACCTTAGGTACACATGCACTTACAAAGTCTTCTTTGACTGCGTGGATAGAGAACTCGTGAGTAATTCCCAGTATACCTTGGAGTACACTGTCAACCCATGCTTGTTATATTAGAGGGGGAAGAGGGGGGCACCGAGTGTGTTTCAACGTCAACCAACGATGTTGGGCGTTCATGGGAGAGATTGCCTGTCTTCGTCTGATGTCGGCCAAACCTTGGACATTTCTAGTGGATGCTGGAGCCCTCACGAACCCAGTACTTATATTCAGAAAACTCTTTTTTGATTACTGCGGTGCTTGTGTTGAATGGCTTGCCACCCCTCAGACTTGAAGGCTGAGTTAGTCATGGTGGAGTTTACGAGCCACCTCACCGTGACCAAGCGTGTAATCTTTGAATAACAGCAAGACCCCGGATACATGTCACATATACATCGTTTTGTATATTATACATGTCTTGTATCATCTAAATCTCACTGTACCATGACACCGAGTGGTGATCCCAGCCTCAGCCCACAGAGGCCGAGCCGAGGGCCGGGGCTGAAAAGTAACGATATTACCAACATCACGGAACCACATCGCAGTAATCCCGAGGCCGCGTAAGAAACACGAGTGGCGACCAGATAGTATAGAGTCACTAGCCACGTGTTTGATTTTGTGAGATAAGCTCTAGATCTCTGCTCATCTTCCGCTTCATAACCTGCCAGCGAGTCTTGGCCCTGTTCGATAGACCGTGTTCTAGACCCGAGTAGAATCTTCTGGCCTCAGATGTCATTTGTTTCAATCTCATGCTTAAGCCATTGACGTATCTCTCGCCGCGAAACCTATTTAAAGATCCGGACGTACTCTTCCGGTTGATAGCCTTGTAGGACGCCGTTGACGTGGTCTTGACGGGGCGGAGGGTATCATATGTCCCCATCTTCGTCAGACATAGATCGCAGTGGCCTCGAAGGAGATACGTTGTGATGCGACTCGTTTGCCCCCGATAGCAGACGCGGTATGGTGGAGTAGAGGCGCAGTATTGGCGCCATTTTGACTCAATGGTGTTGCGATCGTGCATTTGATGATGTGGATTGTACACATATTGGAAGTGGCGTGATGGTGAGGACTTATCTCTGAGTCAATCCAATTGGTTTTGATGAGGCGAGCAAGACTCGGAGGGACTTTGTTAGACTGCTGTGTAAGTCGATTTGTGGAGAGAGTAGGCCTTGAAACACAAAGCGGTTGTGTTCAGAAGTTCTTGATGTTGCCACCACGGTGGTGGTGAATCGCAATTGGGCCTATATCGTCTGATGATTCGACCAGCGGGACAGGTACGACGAGTGAATGGCTTCAGGCTTCAGGCTTCACGACAATACAATCGTGTCGAGACGGATGAAGAGGTATTCGTTACCTTCCCAAGATGATCACAGCCAGTGTCTCCTAACTTAGAAATGCGAGTCGCAATAGATTGTGGAGGGGTATCGCTTGATGAGTTGTACAAGCCCGCGGAATCGTCACTTTGATATCTTCCTTGAAATTCTATCGTCAGTCTCAAGGTCGCGTAGATAGCTAGTTAAGATGAGCTCCACGGGTTTGATCTAAATGCAGGGGCCGGACCATACAGCCAAGCGGCATGCCGGTGGCTGCTCCCAATTTGATGCAGCTCTACTGGAAGAAAAAGCCGGTCGGGGAGGAAACCTCGTCGTCGGCTACATAGTAACCTCCCGTTGAAGAATGGCTCGAAATCTATCTACGGTGTCACACTCAGGTGTCAATATAAGCTGGCGCACTATGTATCCAGGTTGCCTGAGAGGACAAAATGTTGTTAACCTGAGAAATCACTGCATGCTCGAGGATATATTCTCTTCAGGCTGGGGATCTTGAAAGCATAGAACTCGATGGGACTGAAAAGCAACCATCGCCACTCTTCTAACGTTTGCGGTTTGCAGGTGCATATCCGTGAAGTATTCTTGCTTAATCGTGTTGTTACGCAGAACTATAGCCAGGAAGAGAGCAGGCTCTTAGACATGGAACTCTGGGCATTGGATTTAAGAATACACTGTAGGGAGTTTGATGCAGCTGTCAATCGAGATATCCCATTCACTGGTAACACCATGGGATCCCTTTGTGAAGAGCTCTTACGAAAGTGAAATGAATCTCCTGCACGCCTGGAACTTCGATGGGAAAAGAGAGCATTTCTTTCATAGGAAAAGTACATTGACAGTCAAACTCCAGGAGGGGCTTGACATTTGCTGATTAATTATCTTCACCGTTGATTCAATTTTGCACCCAGGCGAGGTTTTTAAGGCATTGCAATCCATCGTGCAAATTGTTCGATTGGTCGAGCAACGTCAAGGCAGTGAAAACACATAGAAATGCCGGATCAAACATTTCGAAGCACCCCAGCCCCTAACCAGGCTGGTTTTGCCGGTGTCAGTCTTAGCCTGATCAGCGTTATTTTTGGTTGGATTCTCGTTCAGCTGTCATCACTTTTCCCTTTTCGAAGGAACCTCCGGGAGGAATCCTCCGTCCAGCGTTATATGCGTAGGCTGCCCGAATCCCTAGTACCCAGAAAAGACTCCCCAAAGGCTGACTCTCGTCATCGAAACGGAAGATCAATCAAGAGAGCCTTCGAATGTCGCAATCTTCCAGACGCGTCCTCCCTAGACCCGTGTAAGGCTTGTGCTCCTGTTTCCATATGAAGCGTCGGGACCGCATGCAGACCCGCAAACATGTCTATGCTAGCTTCTGAGATGTTCCTTGGTTTATAAACAGCAAGTTCCTAGCGGGATATGCCCTACTCATATTCCTAACGTGGACTACTGGAGAAGTTATGAAGCGCGATTCAAGATTTGTTGGAACTCACATAAAGCAATCGCTACGTCCATCGTATCAGAGAACATTTGGCCATTAATTTCAAGTCCAGATTCTGTATTGCAGCACATGTGCTATCATCTCTACGTTGATATAAATGCTGTTCTGGAGCATGTGCCTAGCCCAACAAGAGGGGTTTACTGCTGGGTCATGCCTGGAGGGCAGGGACCAGTGTAGTGCTCACACTCAGCGACCCATTCACCCTTGCCTCCGTACTTAGCGTCGCAATCAGCTTGAGTGATGGGGTTGCTCAAGATACACTATTATCACGTCAGTACTTGCATCAAGCTTGCACCGGAACTGGTAAAACATCGAGGCGTCTTACCGCTTGTACGTTGGTCTTCGGGTTCCAACAGCGGGTGTGACCCAAGCCTGGTCCGCAGAACTTCAGAGCAACCTTAATATTAGGCTGCTCTCTGTTGCGACAGTTACACATCCACGCCGAAACAGCATTGGGGGCGCTAAATCATCGCGTCAGTTATTGAGTCGTAATAGTGTAGAGGCGAATGTAGTCTTACAGGAAGGTAAAGGCGAGAACAGCGGCGACCTTCATCTTGAACTAAGACCTTGGGTTTTTGGTAGGTATTGACAATAGAGTATTGAGATACCTTAAGAGACTGAGGTATTGATAGGAATGATGAGATGGATGAATGTTGATGAATACTTGGGCGATTTTCCACGCCTATTATACTTGCTTCAGCATCATGATGACTCCCTCATTTGATTCTTTCCGTTGCCTTTGTTGTAGAGACTTCGCATTCGCATCGACGCCTATTGAGAAGCCGAGGTTGGAACAAAATTGCATTTTCATGGACCGTAATTTCTGTTAGCTGAAAAAGCTAACTACACACCAAAGCATAATCAGCGGGACTTCTATGTATACGAGAACTTTTGTCGCCGTGTCCACTTGGATCTAATATGTTTGGTTTCGAACTAGAACTGGTTTGTTGGCAAGCACAGTTCAATGCGTGGTGTCAGCATGTCTTGACAAAGTTCACATTTGGCAAATGACTGAACCAAAGTGCAGATTACGAAAGGTATGCAGGCTGTGGATGCTGTCTCTCACAAATTGTCTAGTCAGTCCTGGTCGGATAAGTGCGAGTGGTTTGGTTGCTTTAGGCAAGTCAGGAGCGTAACTTTAAAAGGCAATACACACCACGATTGAAAGACCATAATTGATATGGCCGAGTGCGCATCTAGCTTGAAGCTTGAAAAACAATGGGCAAAGTCAGATCATTAAGAAGTCTCGACTGGACGACACGGCAAAGACACCGGCGAGACGCGTGCTGGACGTGTCGGCATTTGAGTCCATATAGTGATGCAGATCAAAGGTACCAACCGAACAGTCATGTGTCTATACCTAACTTTCCGGCCATGGTTGTAATCGAGTTGAGTACTGCAGTTGCCTAGTGCGGGAAGAGTGCCAGAGTGATACTATCTAGCTAAAAGCGATTAAAGTTTACATGGCCTCAGAATACCCGAAAAATGAGGCGAACGTCATGGGCACTTTTGTTTTCGAGAACTTCTGAGTGCTCAGTACAGAATAATAGCAGGCATTAGGTCGGAAGCAATGATCTAAAGGGACTCACCAGGAAGAACCTAAGGAATATCTTTGGCATTACGAAGTCAGACCACTGGACCGGGTATTTAATCTCCAGTAGGTAATTAGCTGGAACTTTCACGGCCGAAGTCAAAGACGGATCCAAATAGATGTATGCCCTGTCAAGTAAACTTAAACAATAGGCGATGCTGGACTAGTGCGAGTAATAGCCAGCACGCAATTACGGTGGCTGCTAAGTCCGCTTTGTGAGATAGAAATCACGGAGCACTCCTTTCAGCTAGCCATGGACAACTCATAGTTTACTGACTCGTGCAACTCCAACCATTGCAATACCCACTAGGCCACAAACATAATGCTTGCAACTTCTGATAGTGCTCCGGACTGATCGAAAGCTTAGCCATTTTACACTTTTGGTGGAAAGCTTCTCAAAGACATCGCCGCAATGATGACTGGAGTCGGAAAGCAATACCCGAATTCAGAAATCGCCAGCGCTGGATGGGGCATTTGCGGAAATGAAGCTATTCTCAGGGACACTGACTGCCAAAGAGGTCTTGGACTGGAAAATATGATAAAAGGTATCATTTAGCCCACCACGAAACATTCATGCAGAACTTCATCACCACACTCACTTTAAAACACTCTTTTATCAACTTCTACTCGCTTCATCTAGCTTAGATCGACAATCTCACCATGCGTTTCGCCGCTGCCACCATCGCTCTTCTGTTGGCCGTTGCCACAGCCACTCCTGTTCCTGATGTGAACGAGGCGAACATCGCCAAGGAGATTGAAAGTAAGCTTTGTCTGCAGCGATTATTGACAGAGATCTAATCAATTGAGCAGGCAAGCCTATCGTTGACCTTGGTCTCCTCCAGGCTCACGAGGCTCGCGATGTCAACGTCGCCGATGGTAATAGATCTTAAGATTTTGGCGCATATCACAAAACGCTGACATTGTAAAGTCGTCGTAGCTAGAGCTGTCGATGAGGTCGAGAACTCGCTGGAGCGCCGTGGTATGCCAGTCAGCTCAAGTCCAGCCAAGAAGAGACCGCTGACACGTCACAGTTTGGCCTCACGACCACCAGAGTGCCATTTTCAAGGCTGGAAACGGCTACTACAAGAGAATCGTAACTGGCCTCATCATCAACGGAGTTAACGTTGCTGTGACCGCATGGTTCAACGACATTCACACCCTCTACTTGCAGTTTGATGCTGCCTTCCCCAATGGTGAGTATTTAACTCATAAATATGACTTCCGGGCAGCTAATACTACCAAGCCCCTAACTTCGTCTCCGCTGGACTTGAGGATGTCTCTACCGGTTTGGAGCGCGCCCCCTGGAGGATCAGCTGGGACGAGATTTACACCCTGGCCATCAAGCCCGGTGAAAGGTTCCAGTTCGACAACTCCTTCGTCATGTGGTGGAAATAAGCGAGCTCCGATTAAACTCCAATGTAGGAACTCGTAGCAACAGTTACGCTCATTGGGGCCAAGGGCACAACTCGTCAGCAGCATGGTGTCTCGGCAATTCTTATCGCCGTGTCTCTCTGAACGGTTGAACAAGGCATCGCGGGATTGATCCCGGTGCTAGTCACTAATACCTGACAAAGGGGGTTTGTAGAGGGGGGAGGAAAAGAACGTTTTGCCAGTCAATCCTTATGTTTCAATCATTCTATCCGGCAATATAATCTTTTCAACTCAAGAGAATCTTGAGCCTGATGTGTTCATAGTGAATGCATGTGCTGCCGATCTTACTTACCTAGCACCCTTCCAAAGCCAAGAGGTATTGAAGGCTGGAGCGCTAACCTTTGACACAATTACAGGGATGTGGACACTAAAATGGGTCGATGATGGGACGGTCCTTAGGGAGTATCAGATGGAAAAATCCCCTGGTCCAGGGATCAAACCTTGTTCTAACCACCTCGAAGTGAACAATGACAACATATCGATCATCCATGGTAATCCAGTTCGCCGAGACTACGAAGTTGGAGAACTTCTGGAAAATCGCATTGTTCTTTATTCGATAACAGGCCATGGTAAGTTGAGAAATACATGGTCTGATGTTTCGCTAATCCGAATCATCAGGGAGAATCTCAAACGCCTCCAGTCACAAACATCGTATGGTCTCGACCCATTCATAAGGAAACGGGAATTCTCGCCAACCCCATAAGAAATCATGAAACGCATGAATCTTGAGTCGGAGGATTATGGCGCCACTGTGAACCAGACTATAACCCTGGGCTCTGGCTTGCCTAGAACTGCAAAAGATATAACGTACGGTGATCTGGGATTTAAAAATTCCATTTGCACCATTTAAGAGCCCGCAGAAAAGAAAGAAGCCTCAGTACTACCGATCAAGTCGACAACTGGTTTGATTGCACAAAGCTAGAAATTTAGGAAATGAGCAACAAAACAGGCTCCAATGGGAGTATGGGCAACTCTAGCAATCCCCGCCCAGGACAGTCTCCATTCCCGCCTTCCAATGCCCTTATCCGACAAACGTCGCCAGGCTCGCAACAGAGCCAACCATATACGAGCTCATATAGCAACAACTTTGATCGGAGCAGCGCCAGATACAGCACAGGCAGAACCGATGAGAGCTCACGATACAGCCAGGAGACTACAGAACCTCCCAAGCTTTCACGCTCCCCTCCAACACGCCGGGAACAAAAGAAGCCCGAGCCAAACAAGAACTGGGAGGATAGCATCTATGGAATGTACGGAGATATAAAGACACCCAGAGAGCCGCCGCTTCCCCCACCGCCGAGGCAGCAGCAACAGCAACAACGCCGCCGATATGAGCAACCAGAAGAAGATGAGGGGAATAACTCTTTTGACGAAGAGGTACCACGGCGACCCCAGCCAAGGGCGGAACCTCAGAGACCACGCAATAGCCGGCAGCGTCAGAATTCGAGACCAGAGCAAAGGCGGCAAAATTCTCGACAAGATCAGCAAAGAAATGAACAAGATGACGACAGGGAGGAAGACGGAACGCGCAGCAGAGTACACGTCAACATTGATATTGGTGGCGATGGAGGCCGCTCCTGGTCATGGACATCCGACTCACGTGGGCCAAATATGGTAAACTTCGATAACACTCCCTTTGTCGGCGGAGGCTTTCCCTTTGGTGGCCGGAACAATAACGGCGGTAGACTTCCTGTCAATATCCCTTTTGGCGGAGGACTTCCGATCAACCTTCCTTTCGGACTGTGATGGCACGATTGGATACCAAATGAAGCGCATGTTTTGACGATCAGACCTAGCCTCGATACAGCTCCTCAGAGGTATTGCTCAACCTCATGTATTATACCCGTATGTACCAACAGTGGCCAGCTTTTACTGTTTTGCGAACAATTTGCCCCAATCACCCAAGGGTTTCATATCGACCTTGCACTCTCGCAACATATCCCAGATAACTGTGATAACGGTATCGAGTATCAAGAGGCTATGCTTGTCCTCCCAGAAAGCCACTCTCTGGGCTGCTCTCAAGTTTGTGCAGAATATGGTCACTGCCTCAGGGCTCTGAGCCGCCACTGCACTCACAAGGCCATCTAGTATCGTTTCTTCGACGCGGCCAAAAGAAGAGTTCACTGAAAGGCCTAGATGTCGTTCTTTTTGGCAATTCACTCCGGCACGCGAATAATTTCGGACGATGGCTTCTTGGACATCATCTGTGTAAGGGGTGACCAAGGCAAGATCCTTGACGCCAAACTCCAGCAAGGCCTTGTTCAAAGCAAGGACGGAAGTCGTGGATGGAATGCCTGTAGCCGCAGTGATATCCGCGCATAGCCTTTCATCAGCTTCGAACCCCAGCCAACCCGATGAAGTACCGCTCCAACCGATCATGTCAACCTCAGCATCGGCCAGAAGTTGCGCGGCCAAGATGAGGTTGTCGGTCTGGAACTGATCAATTCCATCGGTATCGAGGCTGATGTTAAGAACTCGAAAACGAGAAAAGTGAACTGTGACGTCCGGGAGCCCGGAAATAATGGCTTGAGTGAGCGGCTCGAGGCTAGTGTTGGAAGAGGGGGTGATGATTCCCAGTCTAACTTTCCGTGCCATGTCTAAAGGAGTTTTCGATGAAGAGATTTCTTGAATCTACTCGCGAGTAAATTTCATTCTTGTTGATTGATAGTAGTTGATAATTCTGAGTGTCTATAGACGATGAGGAGTATCATCAATCTCCCCCATCTGTGGTTAGCCAAGCAACGCAGTCGATCAACGATCTACCCCGCATCGTATTGACCCATAACTTGTCCGACACTCACGCATGGATCAGCCGGGTGTTGCCTTCCGACCACCCGTTTTGATACCTTACGTTGTACACCGCTGAATCGCGAGACGAGAGGCCAAGTTGAGACCTACATTACTTAGTCGCAACTGTGTCCGAGGAGCTGAGTTGAGACAACGGCCGCTAAGTCAGTTACGGACTCAGCTTGCCTGCATATGAGCAGCCCAGCATTGCAATGTCTGCTATTCGACATGTAAGCCCGTAAGCATGCATCAAGTCCAAAAAGCAAAGATTAAAGTCACAATGCTCTCAGACCGGCAGTCGAGGAGTACGGATTCACAAGCGCCTGTGCATCTTTGAACGGCTAGGAACGGCCCGTCGGCGCGGGAAGAAGCATGGTGCCTCGCAATGTTTGCGATAGTTGCAGATCTCTCACCGACAAACAGTGCCCACGCGCAAGCATCTTCGGAAAACCTACCAATAAGGTTCTTAGGTCTTGTGAAAACATTATCAAAAGAAACGGTGAGGGAGGTCCCGCCTAATGTGGGTTCTGGTGAGACTCAATATCTCCAGATCGCGAGTCAACCGCACTTTTGAAAATCAGAGTCGATGGGCCTCTGCAGCACTGGTGTACTACTTTTGTGTAATATAGAGAGGGGACGAACTGATTCTTGGCATAGACAGA
This sequence comes from Colletotrichum godetiae, assembly GCF_030913485.1. Taxonomy (NCBI): domain Eukaryota; kingdom Fungi; phylum Ascomycota; class Sordariomycetes; order Glomerellales; family Glomerellaceae; genus Colletotrichum; species Colletotrichum godetiae. Next base: position 153,054 of record NW_026851249.1, on the reverse strand, counting down.
ACCTCTGAGTGATTTACTTTCCCAAGACAGGGTAATACCTTGTGTGATGAAATCGCAACATGGTGCATGGTGCATGTTAATACTCACGCCATTGATATTCTTGAGTAGACAATCTCGTCGCCTGCACCGAGTCCTTGCGATACTGGAATCGACCACGCAGTTAAGAAGTGTTAGGATCGTAGCTTGACATCGCTGCCAGCCAAGATGACAGAACCACTAGACTAGCCACATGCAAGCCCATAACACCACATGTGACGTGAAAACGGGACTTGGCATGCTATGCGACTAAGGTATACCAGGTAAACCTCATCAACCAGACTATACCTTCTGGGGTACCCATGCCTCACTTGGTAGAAGTCATGCTCCAGCTTATGTATATTCATGAAGTACTTGACAAGTTTGCACACACCCTGGCAGGCGGGAGGCATGTCCAGCAGGCAGGCGAGTGTAACTGAGGTTACGCGTGGTATTAGTGTTACATCCGTCGGGATGAACGCCTAGATTCGCAACTATCATATAGTCTTGTCGTATGATGGAACTTGGCAGTCTGTGATCTCTGGAAGAGAGCATAATCATCACCACGAGGACGCGAGACGGCAGATCAGCTATGCGTAAGTAGTCCATTCAATAGCAGGATGTCATCCGTAAGGAGGACTTGATAAATATGACTCAAATGCTACTAGCCTTCCGTCTTCCCGTATGTGCTCTTTGTGGAAGTTTTCTAAACGCACAGCACTCTTGGATAATCGTTGAGCAACAAGAGTGTCTTAAACTCGTTGAGAAAATCAGACCATTCATGCTGGGTCTTTACCCTCTCATGGACTGACCTAGCCAGTGCTGGTCCTGTTAAGGCTACCTCCTCAGTGATGCCGGTCATGACAGGGAAGCTACCTCATAGGGGGACAAGACCGCTTCACACTCGGCTCTTGTCATTATAAATAGGGATCATCTTTGTCCTCCACCGCATTCAATCTGCCTCTCTTTCAACGTGTGACACCATCATCACAATTCGAAACAATACGCATCAACAGGCAGCTATTAGGCAGCTATCATGAGAGTCTCTCCGATCAAGATCCAGGGCTATGAGACGATCCGCTTGGAAGAAGCCGACGTTCTCGTCGTTGGCTCGGGTCCGATCGGCGCGGTGTTTTCTCGCACGCTAGTCGAGAAGGGGCGAAAGGTTCTCATGATAGATGTCGGGAATCAGTAGGTCTCTATGGAACAAATTACTCCTTGGATCAAACAATCACATTTCTCACACTCATCACAGAGAAACCAAGCGAATTGGAGACCACAAAAAGAACAGTGTGGCGGTCCAGCGAGACATCAGTCTCTTCACTAAGTACGTGCCACTCTAGTGCTATTTAGGCGGAGATTTTGCTGACTTCATGTTCGTTCAGCACTGTCAAAGTGAAGACTCCTTCTGGGCTTGAGGTGCTTGGCCCATGGCGCTAAAGTTTCATCTAGGGAGAACTGAGTCTTCTATCCGTTCCAACCAACGTAGCCGATCCATACGTCGAGCCGATCTCTTGGGGCAGTTCGTAGGTTTCTCCTTCTACATCCCACTGCTAAATCATTCTTAGCTAAATTTCATTCCCAAGGACTCCCTTCATCAAGAATGGGCAGAATCCAAACCAGAAGGCCGTGGACAATCTCCCCGCCGCGGCAGCTACGCGCCTCGTCGGCGGAATGGGTGGCCACTGGACTTGCTGTACGCCTCGTGAACATAAGGACATCGAGCGATCCGATCTCTTCTCCGATGACAAATGGGACGATCTTTACAATCGAGCTGAAAAGCTCTTCTGGACCGACAGGACGCTCTTTGACAAGTCCATCCGCGGAGGTCTCGTCAAGTCTGTCTTGACGGCAGCCTACGAAAAGGAGGGACGAAAGGTCCTGAGCATGCCTCTCTCTGGTAGGAGGAGTGCTAAGAACAAGGAATTCGTCGAATGGGGGTGCACTGCTACGATCCTCGGCGACAAGCTCTCCGATCCTAGCAAGGAGCACGACAAATTCGAGTTGCGCGCCAACTCTCAGTGCGTCAGACTGATCGTGAACCAGGCCTCTGGTCAAGTTGAAGCAGCTGAAGTAGAGAACCTTCTTGGGGCCGAGAAATATCTCATCCGAGCCAAGAAGTACATCATCTGTGCAGGAGCCGTCTTGACCCCGGGTATTCTGTGGAACTCGGGGGGTCTTAAGGACACCCTTCCCGCTCTGGTGAGATTTTTCCCTTCGTGGCCGCGTACGCGGTACTAACAATCAAATTCAATAGGGCCGTTACTTGACGGAGCAGCCCATGGCCTTCTGCCAGGTTGTGCTGAAGAAGACTCACGTGCTAGATATTGCCAGTGATTCACGCGGACTTGGCTGGGAGACTGCAGTCAACGAGCACAAGTCTAAGTTTCCCAACGACCCACTTCCCATCCCCTTCAACGACCCCGATCCTCAAGTCTACTTCCCACTGACCGATAGTTACCGATGGCACACTCAGATCCATCGCGATGCATTTGGGTACGGAGAAGTCCCATCATCCATCGATCAGCGCCTCGTGGTTGATCTTCGCTGGTTCGGATATACCGAGCCTAGCAAGGACAATTACGTTGACTTTTCGACGGATGTCAAAGACCAGTTCGGGATGCCACAGGTAAGCTTGAGTGCACCTCCTTTACTTCGAGACTTCACAATTGTCTTAGAGACTGATCAACTGCATTGTACAGCCAACGTTCCACTATACGATCAACGACAGTGATGCCAAGCGCTGCTCTGAAATGATTACTGAGTAAGCCATCAAGCCTTACCCCTATCCATTACTCTTTACTGATAAATCCAACCCTCCAGCATGGTCGATGTTGCCAGGAACCTCGGCGGCTTCCTACCCGGCGCCGAGCCCAAGTACCTCGCACCCGGATCCGCCCTTCACATCTGCGGCACCTACCGAGCTGGCGATGAGAAGGAGAGCCTGGAGGAATCAAAGAAAGAAAGCGTGGTGGATCGTTTCGGCAGAGTCTGGGGCCAGAAGAACCTGGTCCTCGGCGGCTGCGGTATCATTCCTACGCAGAATGCCTGCAACCCGACGCTGACGGCAGCCGCCTTTGCGCTTGCTGCTGCTGATCAGATGATCAAGGACTTGGACGACCAGAATGACGAGTAGTGATCTGGAATAGTACATGCTGACAGTATGGGTGTGGAAAATTTAGCAGCTGGGGAACGCTCATTAGTCTAAACACGTTGCTATGGCTCTATCTTTTTACACGTAGGGGCACCGAATCAAAACCGCTCATTTGCCTCTCAGCCTCTCATCATGAAACTTCAAGTCAAATGCATGTTGTACGCGACCATCTAGAACTGCATTGTATTCTATAATGCTCAATGCGAAGTTTGCGTAGCTGCAAACAACTTCTTGAACTCAGACTCAGTGGCTAGTAAGGTATTGGGAGTGTCCCATTCTACAGCTTCTCCCTGCTTCAAGAGAAGTACTCGGTCATACTTCTCTATGAATCTCAGACGGTGTATAACAGATACGACGGTTTGGTCTGAGAACTCTTCTTCAATGATTCGCTGCATCTTGTCCTCGGTGTCTTGGTCCACGCTGAGCCCGTGTTAGTTTACTAACGGTATTGGGCTGTTGAGGCAAACTCCATACCTGCTTGTAGCTTCATCCAAGATCAAAATCTGACTCTTTTCGATCAGCGCACGCGTCAACGCCAGTAATTGTCTTTCCCCTGCCGAGAAGCCATCGGCGTCTAGCTCGCTATCCAGACCACCTGCCATACCGATCTTCCCAAGAAGCCCAACCCTGTCGAGCGCTGCTTTGATAGTCTCGCTGCTTTCGCGGGAGTGTGGATCGAGATTGAAACGAACGCTACCAGGGATGAATAATGGCTCCTGGGGTATGACGTTGATCCGTGAGCGTACTTCTGATCTCTCCAGATCTTCGAGATCGATGCCGTCGACGAGGATCTTCCCGTCGGTGACTTCAATCATCTGAAGTAGCGAGAGAACAAAGGATGTCTTGCCACTCCCTGACGGCCCACAGAGTGCAATCTTTTGACCGGATGATATTGAAAGTGTCAAGTTCTTGAGCGTTGCGTCACCGTCTCTTGTGTACCTCGCAGTGACGTTGTCAAAGTTGATGCGTCCCTGCAATGGCCACCTTTCAGGAGGGATACCAGAGCTTCCTAAACCGCGCTCTTCAGAAGGCGTTGTCTGAGAAAACTCTCTTATTCTGGCCACAGCACCGATAGACGTCTCCAGAGCAGTCCAATTCTTGATCGTGGTCGCAAGAGAGTTGTTGAAACCGAGGACCAGGACCATTGATACACCAATCGCGCCAGGGGAAAATTTGTCAGTGATGGATGTCGCCATGGCCACAATGATCAGTGCTAAGGCGCCGACGACGAGGTCCAGAATTAGGGCGAGCCATTGTTGAATACAAGCTAGCATGTAGTGGGGCTTCTGTGAGATATTGAGGAGCTTCGTCGCCTGCTCCTCAAAGTTCCCATGCCATCTGTAAGCACGGATGGTTGCAACGCCCTTCAGTGTTTCAAGAAAGTGGGTGTAGATCGGGGCTTTGGCTTCGATATCGAGGAGACGGACTTGACGAGAGGTGCGGAGATAGTATCGCTGAACGAAGAAGAGCACTCCTACTAAGAGAGGTACTGACGTCGCTAGATATTTGCCCATGACACAAAGTATGATGAGCTTGACAATGCAAGCGCAAGCATCTTTTGCAGTTAGCGCAACTCACCCGCAGAAAGATTAGCGTTGAGAAGAAAGAACTCACTCGAGGCGAAGTTGATAGCATTCGATGGAAGAGTAACATCCACTAGGTTGAGATCCTGGCTAAATCTAGATCACGAGTTGATCAATCTTGTACCGGACTATTAAGACACTACCGAAAAGCACACCTACCTGTTGGTGATGGAGCCAGTATCGGTTGACTGAAAGAAGCTCAGTGGTGCTCTGAGCGAGGATTAGTATGCGTGGCAATGGAATGCGGGAGGTTGCCCCGTGCTACCTCAAGCTTGTGTGCAGTAGATCACCATGTAAACTCATGGCTGTCGCACTTATGATCCGTATGAAGAGCAGCCTGGTGTCGTCAGCGGCATTGAACTTCGACATTGAGAGCTGGTGTAAATCTTACCAGCATTCCACAGAAAGTCCAAGACATGCCATTGCGAATAAGAGAGCATACACCCCAAGATACATGCCGAGGTTATCATTTGGGCGTTTTTCGTTGGCTTCCACCCACCACTGAAACCAGATATCTAGGCAGTAGGTCAGTGTGAGATGGAGAATGCATATGGATCTTTATGAGCTTACTTGTAAAACCACTGCAGAATGCCTCGGTGAAGGTGGCAAAGACGAATGAGCCAACTACTATCCAGCCAGCACGCTCGAAGTAGTATTTGTAAACGGACCATGAGCCGTTCTGACGCAGCCTATCTTCCTGGGCATCCAGGGTCCTTTGGATTTGTGTGGATTTCACAGAATTCTCAGCTTGCTCCCACTCCTCACCACGTGAAGGATTATTGTCATCTTCCAATTTCGATTTCGTAATCAAGTCAGATGAGCTAGCAAGGACCTGTTCATACGAACCCTGGCTCAGGACTTGACCCTCAGTGAGAACGATCAGTTCATCTGCATGTCGTAGAAGTGAACCTTTGCGCGATTGGTTAGAAATTTCCGAGCTAGAGTCATCTTCGCTATGAGAGCGAGCTTACGGGTGTGAGTCGCAAGAATGACGGAGATCTCATTCCGGCGAATGTGGCCCTCTTTGCTGAAGAGACGACTCGAGATTTGGCTGACACTTTTGGAATCGAGGCCGCTGAAGACGTCATCTAATACCATAACTCGGTGTCTAGAGTAGACGGCACGAGCGAGGGCCTGGTGCAAATGTTAGTTTTAGAAGTCGCCGCACTTTTTCCTATCGAGAAAAGGGGTTCCCAACTCACCACACGCTGCCGTTGCCCTCCACTCAAGCCGACCCCGTTACTACCAATTTTGTACAGCTCTCTCTCCTTCAGGCATGTTCTTGACATCGTCAGTCAAGGAGCAGAGCCACAAAACTTGATCGAACCATTTCGGATCATGCTCTAAGCCGCCAGTGATGTTTCGTCTCAAAGTGTCGTTCATCATCCACGGAGCTTGCGCACAATACGCGGTTCCGTGAGTCATACACTCTCGAGTCCCAATATTGAGTGATGTTTCTCCGAGAATACTCTCCATAAGGCACGACTTTCCGCACCCAACAGGGCCGACTATCATAGTGATTCCTCGTTTGATTGTCAAGGAAAGGTCCTTAAAGACTATGTCGGAATCAGGTGACCAGGAGATCTTTGCGTTGCAGAATGAGGCAATTGTTCGATCAGATGTTTCGGAAGTTGAATGATCTGCCAGCTCGATGCTTGCTCTGTTCAGAGTGGTGACTGATGAGCGCGACGGAGGTATTGGTTGTTCGGGCAGTGATGATCTCTTGAGGCAGAACATTTCGATGCGCTTGAAGCAAGCTACCCCTTGTACAATGTTAGGCACGAATTGGCAGAACATTAGGAGTGGTTCCGTCAAAAGACCGATGAGAGACAGTGCAGTAAAGGCGTTCGTCGTCGTCAGTGTTTGATCTTTGGTGATGACTGCGATGATACTGTAGATGACAAATGTCGCGAACGGAGCAAACTCGACGGGAAGGTTTGCTGGGGAAATTTAGCCATGAAGGAAAACAGGAACAATTGGAAACTTACAAACGAGAATCTGAGAGAGGATCAGTTTGCGAAATTTCTCCGAGGTCTTCAATTCGACACGTCGCAGCTCGGTGATAGTGGTTGACAACACGCCCGAGAGACCCAGCATCTTGATCGCCTTCATATCTCCCAGCATGGAGGCCGTGACGGCGACTCTCTTTTGCAAACGTTCAATCCAGGCCGTCTGTGCCCTTCCAATGGTTTTGGAGACGGGGATAACGCCAAAAGCGCATACTTGGGAAATCTTCATCAGCGTCTTGGACCGATGCAAAGCAGGCCTTGGGTAACCTACCGATAGAAATGACGACTGGTACTACAGATGCAGAGGCAATCTGGCGTTGCAGGAGGAATATGGCAATGCTAACCTCAAGAATCGCCGCCCAAATCTGATGAAGGTTGTTGAACGTAAGTACGATGCGTTCGATATCTGTGCCCATCAAAGTAACCGCAGCGCTGTCTTTCAAGTCGTCCGCTCTGAGAGTGAGGGTCTGCTTGAAGATCATAGACATTAGTCCTGCTCGGAGCATCGTAGTGAAGCGAAATTGATGGCGAGAAAACGCTGCTCGCGAGACTGCCAGGCCGAGGTACGTAAGCACGTATGCTCCCACGAGTGCTTGCCCGTATCTCTCAGACTGTGGCGTTTTGGGTGTCTGCATGTAGCTCACTGTGGCCGTGATGAGGAAGGGCTGGCAAAATGTAAAAGCAGTGAGGAAGAGGCGCGTTATGACGCCGGCGACTAGAGTTCCGCGGTAGGCGTAAAAGCTGGAGCGAATCAATGCATGGTACTTCTCCCCTTTTCGCTTCAACCACGCTGCTTCGAGGCTTGCTCCTGCTCTGTCTCCAGTCAAGTCTTTATCGACTTCTGGCATATCTCGGATGTGAATGACCCGCGAGTACCCAAGACGAAAGAAGGGCATGAGCCATGTGAAGAAGCTGCGGCCCCAAAAGCCAGTCTCTTCTTCTTTCGTGAGTGATTGGTACGTTATCTGCAAGAATCGTTTCTTGCCGATGGACTCTAGAGGAACGACTAGAATCGTGACAGCGACGATAGCAGTCCAAAGGCCCTTGAGCGCTCCGGAGCCTGTGATAAGCCATAGCGTCCTCAGGCGCGGTAGAGATAGTATGGCAGATGCTGAGAAATAGAGTATGAGCAAGTCGGAGGGACGAGTGGAGCGTTGATCTTCCAGGAATGAGTGGAAAGCTGCGGCCAAAACGGCGATGAAGTTGAGGATTCCCGCAGCCAGTGAGACCGATGTGCGGAGAGCTGGCGACTTGGCATCGATAATGACAAAGCTAAGGTGAAGCACGGTCAAGACACTCAAAAGAGTCTACGTTTTCAGTCACTGTCAGTGAGATCTTGATGAGATAAGTATTCGAGGTTGGGTAATTCACCAATTTCCACAAGGCAAGCTTGTAAGTCGCTACTTTCACCGGCGTCCGCGCAATGGAGAATATGCGCAAAGGAATGAGTAGGAGAAACACTACTGAGGGAATCATAAGAAAGATGGCATCTTCAAAAAGAAGAGTGAAGTCAAAGTTGCGGCAGTTGTAGTTGATGCGAGGGCCGAATTGGTTATCGCTGCCCAAAAGACAACTGTTGTTAGTTGCCATGATGAAGGAACTTTTTAGAATACATCAAAGTCAATCCCATTGCCATTCCAGAACAGTCAAGGTGACTGAGGATAAGCAAAGTATTTCACGCCTCAGGAGGGACTTTCGACTTGTGACACCTTGTGCGCCATGGCGAGCAAACGTCTTACATCGGATCCTTCCCTTCCTAGGTGATTGCCGCACTATGCTCAGTGAGGCAGGTCAATTCGGTTCAGATAGCCGCTCATTGGACACCATCGAATTGGTATTGACCCGAATATGCAAAGCTGACCTGTGTCATTGCATCCCGTCCCGGGGGACGCGGGTCCAACTTAGGAGTGCAAAAAAACGCCAGCTTAGGAAAGGACATGCCTGGTGGCGGGAATAAGAGAAAAGAAATTGGGTCAAACAATGGGGAATTGAAGGACTGGGGGGTGCCGATGTCGTGATTGATGGGCCCCTCTTCTCTCCGTCCCTCGGTTCTCCACTCGGAGGACCAAAATCCGGAACGTCCACCAAGCCCTCAGGAAAGGTAGGTACTTTCCCCGGAGCATCCACCACAGCTCCGAACCCCTTCCGGCCCGGGGCTGACGCACGCAGACATGCGCGTTCCTGACCTTATCAGCGACGACAACGCAATCTCGCAACGCACACGCCAACGTCACAGTACTTCGTCAACAGTGACAGCTGCACCTCCAGTTTCACAAGCATCCCAGCATGCAGTCGCTGCCCCTTCCCCTTCTTCATCAGGTTCCAGGTCACCAGCGCAGGAGGATCAATCATCTATATGGGGTCCACCTAATAAGAAACGGCGTTTAACAACATCAGCAACCCATCTCACCCGGAGGAAACGCGCTGCAACAGCATGCCAGTTCTGCCGTCTTCGCAAGACGAAATGCGACAACGTCCGTCCTGTGTGTGGATTCTGTCGACATCACCAGGCGACCTGCGTCTACGGCGACCAAGAGGAAGACGACGGAGACAGAGTGTCTCATGCTGCCAAGTTCCAAGATGAAGGTATTACGAGCTCAGTCATCTTGGAAAGACTGGATGAAATCAAGCATTTGCTGCAGAGACCAAGGACCCCTTTGAGGGAGCAACGGGCGTCGGTGGTAGTAGCTGCGGCATCTCACGCGGAAATCCCTCAGAGAGATGGACTTGGAATTCATCGGAATGGCAACGGCAGAGAGCTCCATGGATACTTAATGGACGATCATGACCAGCACCGTGGAGAAACTTCCCGCACGCTGTACTCGGCTCTTCGTTGCGAGTCCATGCTCCGGTGGCCCATATTCGGAGGCATCATATCAGAAGAGGATTCACGAATAGAATCCTTCATTCTCGAATTCGGTACCGATGTGACCGACGATGGCCTGAATCACCCCAATGACTCCTCCATGATCAACGGGTCAGGCATCCAAGAAGATGCATTTGTCCCCCTTTGCCGAAAGTTTCTCACTCATGTCCACCCCCGAAATCCAATACTCGAGGGCAACGAACTGATAGCCTATGCGAAACAGGCAACTGAACACGGCATCAAATGGGATGCTCGCTCATGTCTCGTAGTAAGAGTCCTCCATCAGCCACTCCATCCCCCCCCCCCAAAGCCCATCAATTAACCTCAACAAACAGCTCCTCGCCTGTGCCCTCGCAAGTCTGACGACCCCTTGGATTCCTCCGCAAGAAACCACATCCAACACCGAAACCGATGTGGCAGATATTGCCCTCCCACCAATACTAGAACCACAAGACTGCGGCACCGCAGAAGCGTACTACCTCGCAGCATCCAAACGCATCGGACTCTTAGGCCCCTCGATCCTGGACATCCAATGCCTCTTCCTGGCCTCCATGTACGAAAAGTGCCGCCTCCGGCCGATGCGAGCCTGCTTCTACATCCAGCAGGCCTCGACGCGCTTGCAGACTCACTTGCTCCGAAGAGGACGCCGGCCATGGAAAGAGGCTAGCGGACGGGAGGAACCGACGCAGCCTCTTCAGCAGCGCGTGTTTTGGTCTTGCTTCAAGGCGGAGAAGTGAGTCGTCTCAATCTTTTTTGCACTACCATACCTTGGGTCCGATTTCACTGACTAAAGTAGCGAGATCCTCCCGACTCTGGGTCTCCAACCAAGCGGTCTCGAGGACTTCACCTACCCAGACTCCTTCCCGGCGCCTCCCTCTGCGCTCTCCACGACGAGGACCATCACCACCACCACCAGCGTCAACGAGACATCCGCCAGCTCGTCAGAGTATACCTGGTCCCCGACCCCAGACCCTCACCAGCGCCTGGAAGAAGAACGCAGCTGGCTCTACTACCTCGCCGAGATCTCCCTCCGACGAACGATCAAAAACACAATGTCCGTGCTGTACCGCAAGGGTGAGGCGTACTGGCTGAGGAACGAGGGGTTATTAGTCCGACAATATGATGAGTTTGAAAAGGAGATTTCGCAATTGTGAGTTGCTTCTGCCCCCCTATCCATACTACCCGTACTTGTTCTTTTCCCCAGCCTGAATCCCCCAGCCTTGGCGGACTTGAAGCAGCGCGAATAAATCTCCGAGAAAATCAGCACCCCTAAAGTCACACGCACCACTCACCCAGTCAAACGTTAAACTTACACGTCTCCCATACACTCCCATCTCCCACCCCTAATCCAATTCACCGAACACCACTACCCGGACAACGAGCTCGCCTTTTACCTCCAAGGTCGCTTTCAAGGATGGCGCGAATCGACCCTCCGCCCGCTTCTCTACTGCGCCCTCCACGGAGCCCGTGGCCGGAGCCAGGGTCGAGAGGATCAGCCTCTACCGACTCATGTTCAGACTGAAGAATATCCGACGAATCCGCGCGTAATCCACCTCGCTCAAAAGGCCGTCGACACCTGCGCCGCCATGATCGTCAAAACGGCGCACCACCACCGCCACGGCGGAAGCTGGTTCGTTGCCCGCCGCGCATTCTCTTGCGCCGTAATGGTCCTCGCGGCCGTCGTCGGGGCGGAGAATCATCCTGTTGAACCGCCCTCGAATTGGGCTTCTCTCGTACGGCTTGCGTTGAGAGTTCTCGGGCGATGGGGCAAAGAGGCGCGTGACCTCGAGCAGATGCGGGAGACGCTCCAGCGGCTCTTTCACAGGGTGCAGCAGAAGGCGGCTTCGTCAGTCTCCATGTGAGAGATGTGGTTGTAGTAGCCTTTGCGGCAGGCTTACCAAGTCGGTTCGATTCCTTTCGGCGTCAAGTACTGTACTTATTTAGTCCACAGCATTCACTCCTTAGCTCGCCTTCCTCTGGTAACGTCCTTGAGGTTCTTTTTAATAATCTCGTATATCTCTAAGTCCGCGAAGCCTGCAATTGTCTTGTCTGAGTTGCAGTAGCTATTCCGCAGTGGGTGTGTATGTAACTCAGTCACCTGTAGTTACGTTCGCAGTCCGCTTTTAAGCACCATTGAAAAGTAGTGGTAATAGTGCCAGGAGCACCGTGATAAGTGTATTAGTTCCTGATAGCCGAGTGAGACCCTCCTATTATCCCATTAACTGCTAGATGGCGTCTCTACATCCGTCTCCAGTCTTTCTCTGATTTTGCTCTATTTCGTGATTATTCAGAGGCGGATATAAGGGAAATAGGTTCGGATTATTAGATGATTCGCTATTAAAGTACGTCCCTATGTATCGACACTATCTAGTAGTTAATGTGATACGATCCTTACGTTGAAAACTAGACCCGCAGTAGTGGTTCGGTCATGGGCCTGTTCTATGTAGCAAATTACGAAAACTCACAGCTTCCTTCCACCCGGTATCGAGCACATAAAGAAGATCTTTGACGAGGTAAAACATCGGCCTTAGATTCTCTATCCCGCCTTATATAAGGTAACCGGCGCCATATATTCCTAGCGGAACGAGTTACCGATCCAAGTCGTGAAGCCTCTCCTCGAACTTCTTCCAAGTAAACGAACAGTGCATACGAAGATGATGCTTCCCGATCGTACTTGTTGCTTCTCGGCACCCCAAGAATAAGGCAAACTTTCCCCTGCGTTCGACCGGTCTCCTCGTCTGTGTAAAGAAATCGCGAACGAATACTCGCCCAGGCCTAAAAGGTGCCTCTCACTTGTTAGGTAGCATCGCAAGCACGATTCAGCAATACGATGTAACTACGGCCCTGAGAGGGTGACACTTGCCAAAACAAACTTGCTATACCAAACCCATCATCTCCATCCACTTACATAAGGCACTACCTCACATAGCCTCTAGAGATTCAGTAATACATCACAGTCATGAAGATCCTGCCTGCATCGCTCTCACAAGGTTCATTCCAAATAGAGTATTTGCAAGCCTCGGGAAAAGCGTGCTTAACGGGGTAGCTTGCAATTTGGGAGCCCCGTCCCTGCAAAATGTAGCCAAGTGATCTGATGCCCCGCTCAACTTGCCCCAATCTGGACAAGACCTCGATTTGCCGAAGTCTCAGTCCGACGTAGTGCCACAAGTGGTACCGGAAAAGGTACCCAGCAAGGTGCATGATTCAAGCACATGTCATCTTGTTGTGCTGTGTTGTGTTTTCGTTGCTCCCGTGATTGTTGTCTTCCGCAGAAAACCTAGCCTGCGACGTAAACGTTCACTGGGAGAGATGAGGCAAGACATAAAGTATTTCATGTTCAACTTTCTAGTTGTATTAACAGTTATGTTTGAGCGGTAGTGTAAACTAGTCACAACCGTGACGACTAAGTTATCCCCCACGCGCCATGCATTCCACATCAACATTTCGCATTACAAGTTGTTAAGATGTGTCCAAATCGGACCCAGCTTCAGAGATGCCTCCAGGTTATTCACCCGGTAAGACGGGTAGTAGACTAGGGGTATAGATAAAATTGAAAATGGACATTAAGATAGACGCGCACTTAGACGTTGGAAGTGCGACGCTCAATGTTGTCGACGTGGACCTTGTCGAGGACGCCATTGCGGGCGACCTGGGAGGCGAAGGTCTCATGGGGCTTCCACTTGGCAGAAGTGCGGGGAGTAGTCTCCTCCATCATCTTATCAACCTGCTCCAGGGACAGACCCTTGGTCTCGGGGACCAGGAAGTAGGTGTAGACAAGGGCGCAGGTGCAGAGACCACCCCAGACGAAGAAGACGGAAGACTTGAGGTTGCCACGCTTCTCACCAACCATGTAGGGGGTGATCACGGCAATGATGGTGTTCCAGAGCCAGTTGGAGGCAGTGGACAGAGCAACACCGCGGGAGCGGATAGGCAGAGGGAAGACCTCACCGATGAGAATCCAGGCACCGGGTCCCCAGGTGGAGGCGAACCAGAAGATAAAGATGGCGATGAAGGCGATCTGGGCGTTGACGGCGGGAATGTTGTCGGCAATGCTCTTGGTAGCATCGGCGGGGTCGGGGTGGGTGTGGTTGAAACCGACAGTGACACCGATGATGGCAACGAGGAACTGGCAGATGGTCATACCAGCAGCACCCCAAAGAAGGATGGTGCGGCGGCCGAAGCGCTCGACAGTCCAGAAAGACAAGGGGGTGGAGCAGACGTTGACGAGCGTGAAGACGAGGGAGATCAAGAAGGTGTTGCTGATGGCACCGGTAGACTGGAGGAAGGGAGTCGAGTAGTAGAAGATGAAGTTGACACCAGTCCACTGCTGCATCATCTGGAGGGAAGTACCGAGGATGGTCTTGCGCAAGTTGGAGTTGGCCTTGAAGACGGATCCGCTGAAGCAGTTGGCCCATGAGCCGAACCAAGTGGCAGAGGGAATGAGCTGGCGCTCGTACTCCTCGTTGGCGACGATCTCAGCAAGCTCGACCTGGATGTACTCTGAGTTCTCGGGCTGGCCACGAAGCTTGGAAAGGGAGGCGGCAGCATCGGCGAGTCTGCCCTTCTTGACGAAGTATCTGGGAGAGTCGGGGAACAGCATCAGACCACCTCCAAGAATCAGAGCCCAGGGGAACTGGATGGAGATGGGAATGCGGTAGGCGCCAGTGTCGGTGCGGTCCTTGGTGCCGTAGACGACGCAGGCAGCGAGCAGGAGACCGATAGTGATGCAGAATTGGTAACCGGCGACGAGAGCACCGCGAACCTTCTTGGGAGACTATTGATATGGTGTTAGTGCATTGTGCTGGGTATTCGCAAGGAAGCAGGTATACTCACAATCTCAGACATGTACAAAATGACAACAGCGGACTCGAAACCCACACCGATACCGGCAATGAGACGGCCGGTAACGATGGGAGCAAGAGGAGAAGAGCCGACACCAGTGATCATCTGGATTACGACACCGATCATGTAGATGAAGCAGCCGAGAATAACAGTCCACTTGCGTCCCATCCAGTCGGCAACGTCACCAGCAATCAGAGCACCGAAGAAAGTACCGCAGGAGAGAATAGAGACGATGAGGGAGGTGTCAGATTCGCCAATGGCGGTGGCACCGTCGCCCTCGACGGCCTCGATGAAGTTGATGGAACCCAGGACACCGTTAATGTAACCGGAGTCGTATCCGAAGAAGATACCTCCGAAGGAGGCAAAGGCGCAGATCAGGTAGGCCTTCCATGTGACGGGAGCCTCGATCTGGTCGACATTGTCGGTGACGGCGAGGCCCTGGACGGGCTCGCGCGTAACGCCGGTTTCTTTCTCCATTGTGGAGGGTGTTGCTGATGTTGTTCGCCTCGGGAGCTTGGCGATGATTCGAGCTGATTGTGTGGGAAAGGGGAGGACGAGAGGAAGCTTGTCGGGAGAGTTGTTGGCGAGGAAGCTCGTGAGGAAGGAAGAGTGGCAAGGCAGAAAGTGAGGGCGAGACGAGGACCTTTTATCAGTCTTGGTGTCACGTCCAGGAAGGTGCAAAGGTAATGCTACATAGCTGCGTCCGTGTCAGTCCGTATGTCTGGCGTGGGTGTGTGTGTGTGTGGTAGTACCGACTGATGGACTGGGGACTGAGAACTGGGGGGGATTTGGAGACCAGGGGAGGGGTGTGTGACACCAAAAATTCGAGTCTGGAATGGGAACGAGAATGGGACGACAGGCCAGGCCGATGCAAATGGGTCAGTCAGACTCAGACAGAGCAGAACAGCCTGCCGTGTTGTCGATGAAGGCCTACTCCGTAATACGCTATGCCTATGGCCGAAGCAGCAGCCAGATGGTGAGGAGGAGTGTTGTGTGTGAGTGTGTGTGGTGCTTCATCTCCCCATTCCGAGGGACTGCAGGTCACAGTTCATCGAGGACGAGCTCCCATTGGGTTAGCCCCGTTGGTTAGCCGTCCCCATATTGGAGCTCCTGCTAGCTCATGCTTAATAGGGCCGATAACTCTTGGGCAGGCGTGGAGGCCGAGGGGAAGGGGGAGGGTGTAAACTTGTGAAGAAGGTACGAGGGGGGGTGGGAAGGGGACTCCCGACGAGTTGGGAAGGGGCCGCGGGGCGGGCAGGCCACGGGGAAGGAGGGAAGGAAGGACGACAAGGGTGGCAGTCAAACAGTCATGGGAAATGGAAGAGAGAGACTGGGCGGTATCCGGACGGATACAACGAATAGTGACTTGAAAGGAACTGCACCCTGTCTGTATTAGCGCGCGATGTGGGAGGTACCTCCCGTCTCACACCATGGTCTTTGGGTAGTAGGAAGGTACTTTTATTTATTCCTTCCATTTCTTGGTTCTTCACTTACCTGACGATACCTCAAGGTGCCATTGTGGTCGTACCTGCTCTCCGTCTACGAAGATGGATATGTAAAGCTCAATGAGCACTTCAGGTTGAATGTGGCCTGTCTGTTTGGTTATTCAATTGCTGCCGAAGTGTACACGAACGTTTGGGGAAACGGCGAGGCGAGGACATTCCCAATAACATTGACTTTGGGGACTCCCGTCGGCTGGGGCACCTGCTACGGGAGCCGACGAGTTACCTGCCTTAAAGGTAAGCTAGACGGGCGGGAAGGAACCAGCGATTCCCTAATAAAAGGGAATGCAGCTGTACTCAATGCCTGCGCAACACATACAAAAGGTACATGGACAGAAAAGAATTGGAAGTCGAGGAGAGCAGCGTCCACTTGGTAAGAAATCAATGACTCCTTGTGGACCAAACCATCAGATCATCAATTCCAGGCAGATCTGGACTGAACACGGCCTCGCTAGTCATCACCGCAACGGAGGGGGGAAAGAGTAGTTTAGCGGCCGATGCCCACTACCTTTGGTGGACAGATTGACTCGTCAGTGGCGCGCGATGGCCGGCAGTCCACTACAAGCGCTAAACATTTGGAAAACTTGGAGGGGAAGACAAATCAAAGGGGAAAAAAAAAACCAACGTTACCACACGCGATTATTGGAATTGGAAGTGAAAATTAGCCACTGGGGAACAATAACTGGGGGAGACCACACTGGCCCGGGGACTCCAGTCTTCAGCTGTCTGGCCCCCCGGGGACCCCCCTTTCGTGCCCAACATGGAGAGCGCAGCCACCAGGTCACGGGGGTTCTTTGCCTAGCACCAAGGCCCCCCAAAAATGCCCCAAGCAGAAAAGTCCAAGAGAAAAAAAAAGCTGGGGAAATGGATTTCGCCGTTGTCTCGCCGTCGCGTGGCGTTTTGCGGGGCGGGGCCCTGGAGACTTGGTCACCCTTTTTTTTACTGATGAATCGACGCTAAGCTCGATCCAGACCCTTGACCGCTCCCGGCTCTGCTGTTCGCCCATGTTCTGGCAGTTCTTGCGCTGCGCCGGACAAGAGCGTGGGCACGGGACACGACACGGTTTTTTTCCCCTTCGTGTCCAACTGCTGCTATTTTCACCCGATGTTCTTCCATCCAGGCTCGTGTTGGGACAGGATGAAGGGAATAGATAGAAAAAAGCACTGGGGCTCTGCTGATCTTGGTCTGGTCTCGACCCTTCGGCTCGGGTTCTCGGGTCTGACAAAGAATCTGTCAACTGGAGATCAAGCAAACGGACCAGATGAACGGTTGGCCTCGGCTGCTGTTTGTGAGTGCTGCTGAATTTCTTACAAGCTGACAGCTAGAGATTCCGAGTCGCGACTCGGCGCGTCTGTCTCTGGTGGCAATCTCATGAGTGCAAGATGTCTAATTGAATACATTGAATACACCCTGTACACCGAAAACGATGCGCTGGAATCCCAAAAGTCTAAACGCGGAAAGTGTCACGTAGTCGGACCGGTCGTGTCGAGGTCATTTGACGATCCTGACGAGAGTAGTTCGATATGCTTTCATCGCTTGCATCGTAACAAGCGCCGAATAGACGAATTGCCCGCCCGCAACCCTGGCTTGTATGTAGCGAGTCTAGGGAGTCTGGAGATGCGTGACACTTTTCTCCCATGGCCGGCGCAGGAGTGCGGCGGGGGAGGGGGCCAGCTGTGCGCCAAGCCTGAACGTGCCGAGCTTGGCCCCGAGCTCATGCAGCGATAATCTGCATACCAAGACGCGCTGCTCCAGACTCCAGAGTTTGCTTGCCAGACGGGAGACCAGAGGACGCCCAAGAATGTCATCGACACGGCACTAATCTTTTACGCCGCAGGGAGGGGAACGCGGAAGGGAAGGAAAGGGCGATGGCGGACATGGGCCAGGCATGCAGCAGTGCTAGCAGACAACGGCAGACTTGATGAAATGCGCCCGTTTCTGGCCAAGCGCCCGGTGGCCGTGCCGCCGTGGTCCAGTGATGATATGCCTTCTCCTTACCTAGCGATCCTGGCCAAGTCATCGTCACCGTTGACATGGTTTTGGTGTGTGTTTGGCTCTATGCGGTTACCTGCTTACGTTTGATGACCTCCTGAATCTCACGATCGCTTCATGCAATTTCAGAATTTTCACCAACAAACAGGCGAACAGAAAGAGACTGTCAGAGTTTTCTCCCCTAAAACTCCCGATTATCTTCAGTCGGGCTACTTTCACCCGCGTTTGGTGGGGTCCCCGAGGGGTATTCTTTATCCGACATGAACTTGTCCCGTGGGAATAAGGCCCAGTGGATCTGTCACAGCCATGGTCCAGCGATTAGCAGTAAGGAATTTCCATAATTCCATAATTCCATTGAAAAAAGGTGCCCCGTGGAGAAGCAAACTGGAGACTTTTGGCAGAGGGACTTGGGGAAAGCGCCATAGAAGCGCCGAAGAGGCAGGCAACAAGCGTGCAGCGCCGTCCCGGGGACAGGTCCAGTCGGCCTGGTTCTAGTCAGCCGGTCATTGGTTCTTGCCAGTTGGTGCCAGTCCACAGTCTTCAGGATACGTACTGCCAAGTACCGAAGTATCTTCCCCGGCCACTTTTGTGTGGCGCTCATTGGCTCCGCCGCCTCCCTTCTTTCCCACATCTCCCCAGGCTTTTTTTTTTTTTTTTTTTTACAAGTCTTGGTCTGATGAGCCACCGGTTCCTCCCTCCGATTCGCCCAGATGTCAAATCCCAAAACATGACACACCCAGAGACCCCGGTCCCTGTTGCCCCGTCATCCTTCCGAGAAGGAAGAAAGTCTTCGTAAGGAATTGGCAATGTCTTGCCTTGACTTGCTCGCAGCCTTCCACGTCGGCGCGTCTCTCAGTCAGGCAATTGGATAGATGGATCACTAACTCGCTCGCGCAGGCGGCCTGTGTCCGACTTTAGGCCCATCTTCCATCCGTGCCTCTGCAACAGCCCCCATGGTGATGGCGATGCTTTGCGACACGATGCGATGAGATTGGATGGTGAATTTGCGGCTGGACTCAGACATCACGATAGCTGCCTCTACGAAGTACGTAGTACTGTCAGCAACCGAGACACGAGGCGCCCGTGTGGCTTTTCTTCCCTTGTCGCTCCCTGCTCAAACATCTCCACTGCCGTCGTTCAACGGACCATCTGGTTCAGCGCCATGTCTCTTCAGCCGCCGGCATCCGCGAGGTCATTGTTCGTGATGAGATGGGCACATGTCGACGCTGTACGGAGTACGTACAGACAAGTACCTATGGATTTCGATCCTCATGGCGACCCTAGGTACTCCAAGCCGCAACGTTGGAGCCCCAAGGACTCTCACGCATGCTCTCCTGCAGCCCTCCAACACGTCTCTCCCTATCCGTGGATACCAGAGGCTGCAACGCCTTACGGGTACGCTGGAGCTCCTCTACCTAGGTCCACGTTTTGAAGCTCGCTTGACTGTTCTTGGCTCGACTAAGCCATCTTCAGGCGTCAGCACCTACAGTCGAACTCGCTTAGACGGCTATGTTGAAGCTATTCGGGCCATTCAACCTCGCCAAAACTTACAATCACAGTAGCTCTGCTAGCCGCTGCATCTCGCTATCCGGACTGCATGTGATGGATGCAACCCCGTTCAATTCATCCCATCTTCATCCCGCACTTTCACGCTCTCCCCCAACTTCTCCCCATTCCATCCAACTTTTTTTTCCCTCCCCCAAGTTTCCCCCATCATCTATCCTCCAATCCCCCGGCCCCGGCCCCAAATGGGACAATGCTCGGTGGTACTCGATGCGCTAACTGCCTTCAGGTCCCTCTATTCGGAGCCTACTATGGTAGACACTTCGTCTTGGTGTTCAGTTTGGCCGAGTTCCTGTCCGTTGTGGATCGCCTCACATGCACTTTCAGACGCCGTGCGTCTCTGTTTCTCTCCGCCTGGAGATATCGGGGTCTCCAAGCAACCCCATATCTCCAGCTTTACGAAGCCGGTACCCAATCACGACGTTGCTTCCGCCAGATCGCGCGCCTGCTCGTCTGATTCCGCGGGTGCTTTCGGGGCTCCGCGCTCATCGTCCAACTCACAAGCCGTACGAAACAGCCGTACGAAGACACCGCCTATAGGTAGTCGAAAGAGTCACGTCGTACCACCACCCCACCCGAGTCAGCGTGTGTTACTGTTAACAGGGCCCAAAGTCCGAATGACCAACAAGTTTTCCCTCCAGGCACTCCAGATTTGGGCTCCCTCCCCCCCGGGGCCTGTCGCCAGTGGGTGCCTTCCGAGCCATCCCTGGTCGGCCTCCGTACCCAGGTGCTTACTTTTACCTGTCACGGCCGTGATATCGGCCCGTCTTTGATGACGGCCCCATTCAACCATGCCCGAAATCACGACAGCGGCCTGTTAACACTGGCGCATCGCCTTGCCTTGCCTGCTTCAGTGCTTCAATCGCCTCGGCTTTCGGCCGAGTTTGGGCTTGGTCTCGATTCTTTTTCCCCAGCCCACCGCCCTCGTGCTTCTCTCCAGAGCTCCTCTTTGTTCTTCCCCATGGGAAACTGGTAAAACGACCGCGTTTTCGCCGGCCGCCTGATCTCTGACGCACCGTTCGTCTCGAAACTTGAACTACAGATACGAACAAGCTTACAAACCGCCAGACCGGTACGAATAGACCGACAGATTGTCACCGCACCGCAAACTCTGTCACTCCACGGGGTCTCCGGACGCGGGCACGGTGTCGGTCTCCGCTCGGAAGGATTTTTCTCTCCAGCAAACCACGAACTTCCAGAGTCTCTCTCCACTGCGGAGAACGTATCATTAAACACCCTTGCTACCCCTTGTGGATACTCCCAAGGAATAAAATCACCTCCAAGATTTCTGCTGAAGACTCGCTGACACAGCCTGGGCCGGGAACTCACACGATGTTCATCAGGTGGTCTTGACTCAGACCTGAAGTTCGTCCGCTGTTTGGCTCGCATGGGGCTGCCATGAACACAAGAAAAGCACAGGCTACGGTACGCTGCACGTCCATCCCAGCAACCAGGCCATCCCCAGCCCATCCCGAGTTCTCGGGACACGTGAGTCGCAAGGCTCTTGTGTGGCGACGTCGACCCGCGTCTTTGGTGTTGGCTGATGATTATGGCGTCGTGCACGCACGATCGTTGTCTCTTCCCCCATTCCAAATGCCCGTCCTCTTGGCTGCCAAAGCTAACGATCGATAGGTAGTGTAAATGGATCCGAACCACCGGATTCTAGCGTGGTAGTCAGGTGCAGCCGTGGCCAGGTCCGAGCTCGACCCCTGTCCGGCACCGCCGCCAACGAGCCTCGGAACTTGTAGTCGTCACTGACCTGTCACCAACCCGAGGACTAACGGGAGCTGTTGACTAACACCTTCGCCATGGACTGATCTCGACCGGCGGCCGGCTCCGTTGGCCTTCCGCAATGCCGCACCGCTACGTTACCCTCCATCCGAGTGCCGCTACGGTACTCTACATTTGCCTCCCGCCAATCCCACCCACCTTCCAGCTTACCGTCTCTCTGCTCGCGGGGTTGAGGTTCTCTTTGTCGTGATGACTGGTTCGATCATTGAGACAATGCTGATCTGGGGTAGCCGCCATCAGAGCGCCGCAACGCGCCAAGTCGAGGTGCTCAATTGCAGAAGAACCGAGCTATTGAAGGATCAAGCCAATCGAAACACCCCATGGCTTGTCACCTGCCAGCTAGAAGCGCACAGGTCGAAGGATCAGCCACCCGATTCTTCTGCTACCATCCAATGGCCGTGCTTCGATTCTTAGAGCCGCAGAAAGACTTGGACTGCCAAAGCCTTCCTTGTTCTTGATTAGGACTCCTCAGGTTTCACAGGCGACAGGCGGGCAAAACAAGTGTTTGGACTCGTGTTTCTATCCTTCTTACACAGCCTCGCCAGCATAAGCATTCTCCATTCTTGACAAAGAATTAAGTCACGCGCGAGTGTGCGCCGACTCCCAAGACCCAAACGAGGGTTTGACACTACATAAGCACCCTTTGTCTAGCCGTCGGGCTATCAACACGCTTCTGGCGTGGTCGTTTCTCGATTGCGGGGTTGGTGTCTGTTAGTGTCCGGTGCAGATTCTTTCCCGCCACTCCTCCGAGAGCTAGAAGAACGTAACTAGTTTTGTTTGTAAATCAATTCTCAATCCGTGTTTAGGATAGTCCAGTTTTCCAATCTACTCGTTGCAGGCCTGTGAAGATCAGAGGAGTTGCCAATTGAACTAACTTACACGATTCCATAATTTGGCTGCGTTCTCTATGATCTCGTGACACCTTTGTAAGAGCCTACCGTAACCGCTCTCAGTAACACAGCAGCTCATTGACGATGCCAATGGCAACCACGGCTTTTCTAAATCGGCTTGGCCGCAGCCATCTGTTCGGGTGGCGCTTTTGGTCTAACTGCTTTACCTTTGCCTTGTTTGCCTAACACTCCTGGTTCGGGACTCCGGCCCCCGTTTTGCTGCCGGCAGTCGTCGGTTAAAAGTGGCGAATGATGCAAGGGCTTGGAGGGCAAATTGACATCGTTGAAGATATCAGAACGACAGCAACTCCAAAGCAGCAGTCATGTTTCAGCTTTAGCAGTACTTGAGTTGTCATTTCATAACTTTGGTTCCAGCTCGTTGATTGCTCAATACTTATCATGGCTTTTTGGCTTGGTGATTGTTGATTCATGTACATTGATCCGTGGTGATTTGATATGACCTCAGATCAAGCTCAAAGCATGTTGTTTTTAACACCTCTTGATCTTTGGCAAGTGGCTTCGACGTCCATTACCAATCCTGCATATTCCTTCGAGTCTTGAGACACGTGCCGCAAGCTCGGCAGTGGGTACTTTCTGCGGTGGCTATCCGCACCGATCGGTTTTATGAGAAAGATCTAGCTCGAAGGCTATATGCTTGACCTTATATCAGAGCTTCTCTGCGGAGGGCTGGGGCCTTGGCTCTCACTTGCGGAGAATACCTAGTTTCGACCAGAACAGCTACCCAGACAGAGTTAAACAGAGAACAGCCTAAAGAGTTTCCAAACAGTCATGTAAGTGCGAGCCTCTGACTTGTAGCTTGGTCGCAGTCAAGTATCAGGGAACGTGTAGCCCTTGACAGTTTTAACTTAATCGTATCAGGACATCATTCTCCCCTCAGCTTGGTCGACATCACATTAAAATAATGAAAACCACTGGATGTTCTCCTACCGGTAAGGAAAGAGCAAATTGTCTCTATTCGGCCGTTGAGGATAGTCAACTCGACATGGTCCTAAACACGATTAGCCAGCCCGAAGCTGGCTGAAGAGTATCTCTGTGTAATTAGTGATGCATGTATAGTCTGGCAAACAGCGAATCAAGATCCAAACTTTGAACTGTCCCAAAACTTTTCTCTGGGATGCTGTCCCAGAACCCAGCTAGGCAACCAGATGTCTTGCAAAGCGGCGATAGGTACATGTATCCTCGGACTTTGGTCGAGTGCAAGACCCTTGACTTAAATGCACCTTATCTTCCACGTCGGGCAATCCGGATGGGGCGAACCTCAGTTCGTAATTCGCTGCCTCACATCAGGCTGTGTCCAATCTGGTGATTTGCACCACCGAATGTGGCTGGGTCATGCAGGCTGGGCGACAGGGCAGAATCTACCCCTCTTCTTACTTCCAACGACGAGATGTCTGCCTCTCTCCCGCGACTTCACCACGTCAGTCCCTCTCTCCATCCCCCTCATTCTCCGCCATCCTCGCTATTTCACCCAACTGTCCCGAATGTTAGCTAGACGTATCAGAGTACTAAGCTATCGAAACCTCAGTACTCTTCTACCTCGGAGTACTCCGGGTGCATCATTATCAACATGTCAGGCCTCGAGGCTCTCGGCCTGGCATGCAACATCTTCCAAGTCATCAGTTTCGGCCGCGAGACAGCCAGTCTAGTCAAGCGCGTGTACCGAGATGGCTCCGTCGACGACGCCCTTGAGGAAAATGCCAAGGACCTTGTCCAGCTTGCAACGCACGTCCAAAATCTGGAAGTTCCGAAGAAACCGACCAAGCAAGAACACCAGTTGCTCGAGATCGCAAAGAAGTGTCAGGCTGTTGCGCGAGACTTGACGGAAGAGATTGCTTTCGTTGTCGGTCACAAGAAGAAGGGGAGCCTTGCTGCCACTATCAAAGTGGCTACCAAGGCCAACTGGCGAAAGCGACGACTTGATACCATGGAGAGGAAGCTGAATGATGCCGAGAGACTGATGCAGAGCGGCCTCCTTGCGCGAATTTGGTAAGTTCAGGGAGCCTAACTTTCCCATGAGTCACATTCCAAGCTAACAAACCTTGCTTCTTCACAGTCAAAAGGCCGACGCCATGCAACTTGACCTGAAGTCAATCGACATCAACCTGCAACATTTCCTGCAGCAATATCAACAAGGTCACAGAGACACATCTGACCTGATTTCCACAGAGATGTTCAGGACACGCAATCACGTCACCCATGAGTCACAGAAGGCCACTGCCCAGATTCAGTCAATGGTAGATCAGCAGTCTGCACAACTTGACCATACCATCCGTAGTTCGAATCAGCAAGTCACAAATAAGATGGAAGCTGTGACTCTCGACATACATCGAGAGGATAAACGTCAACGCTTCCTTGCCAGCTTCAAATTCCCAGGGATGAATGAGCGTCGAAATCAAGTCAGCGAGGCGTGTAAAGGAACCTTTCAGTGGGTTTTTGCAGACGACATGGGAAGGCTGGAAGATCCAGACAACGAATCAGAGTGGACAGACACAGAAAGCGAAAGCTCCGATGGAAGCGGTGACTCTCAAGATAATTCCTCGGTTTGGACAGATGATTCGGAAGACCAGGACAGCGCTCCATCTCAAGATGGCGGCATACGCTGGGACTCTTTCATCGACTGGCTGAAATCTGGAAGCTCTATCTTTTGGTGCAGTGGGAAACCTGGCTCGGGAAAGTCTACACTGATGAGATACATCATATCCGACCCGCGGACTAGAAACGCACTGGAGGTATGGAGCCCCGGCGCGCTTCTAGTTTCACACCTCTTCTGGCGCCCAGGAAGCCTAATGCAACAAAGTATCAGGGGCATGTTCTGTTCGATAATACACCAGCTTCTGGCAAATGATTCGTCTGTTCTTGACAGAGCTATATCTGCTTGTTCATCGGCTGGCCAGAAGGACTCGGATACAGACTGGTCTACCAAGCAACTTCAGAGTCTATGCTTCAGCACAATCGAACAGTACAGTCGACCAATTTGCCTATTTCTAGATGGTCTAGATGAAGTGAGCCCCGATGATGGTGTCGTACGGCTCATAAAGACCATACATGAGTTGGGCACCGTCCCAAACGTCAAAGTTTGCGTTTCAAGTCGACCTGAGTATCTCATCGAGAAGCATCTGGGTCACGGCCGCTATCCATTCATCCGCTTGCAAGACCTCACGCATCAGGATTTACGAATATACGCCGAGAGCCACATCAACTTCCCCCCTAAGATGCGGAAATACTGGGGAGGTCTAGAGGACCCGATGGAAGCCCTTGTCCACAAGGCTGAAGGCGTTTTTCTCTGGCTCTGTCTGGCCATCAAGAGTTTGAACCAAGGTCTGGACCATAAAAACAACTCAGATGATTTAGAGCAAAGAATACGGAGCTTGCCTGCCGGCCTTAGCAACTTGTATAAAGACATGTGGACCAGGTTGAATGACGATCAGTTACTTTATCGTCAGAAAGCTGCTCTTTATCTCCGCCTAGTAATCGCCAAACAAGAAAGCGGAATTATGGGATACCCCTTCTGGGGTCCCAATGTGTTTTCGATGATGCTGATAGCGACTTCGATGGCAGACCGTGTTCTCGAACAGGATGGTCACATGTTCGACCCCAGTATCCTTATCACAGCATGTCACAGAACTCAACGTGAGGTGCTCATTCGATGCGCCGGGCTATTAGAACTGTCAGAATCCAGTGCGAGGCTTGACAAGGCAACCCCGTGGGATTCCGACCAATACGACACTGTAATGCCTCATATCACAGACGAAAGAGCTTTCCAGTTCATACACCGTAGCGCATATGATTTCCTCTCAGATACGTCTGAGGGACAAGAGATCTTGAGTCACTGCAAGCTCTCAGACCTGGAGCTCCAGCGTCAGATTTTATGTGCTTGGGTTACAACCTGTCAGTTGGCACTGATTCTAAACACTACTGGTCTCCACTTTTCCGACTACTATAGCCGGAATGAGCTTCATCGAATCTTCGCATCCATCGAAGCCATCGTTGTTCCTAGACTGGGCCAGCCAGACTATCAAAGACAACACTGGATGCAGCTCATGAAGGCCTGCGAGCGGCTTTGTAGATCAGGCCGGCTATTACATGTTGGCGGCCATCCGATCAACATTTGTGGCCACGTTTCACAGACGAGATTTTACATGTTGGTTGCACGGTATCATTTGATGGACATTTTCTTCTACGATACAGAATATCTCAACCTTCGACCCGAAACTCTCTCTGAATTGCTTGTTGAGACTTGCAGCTGTTCGATTTTACTCTCGTTTCATGATGCTTATGCCCCAAGTCAGCAGCGACTGATTGCTAAGCTTCTCCAGTGTGGAGCAGACCCAAACGGGAAATTTGTAAGAAGCGAGCTGAGGTTTCCACGTATGAGTGAGACACCACTTTCTCTGTATATCCGGCAGGAGGGCTGGCTGAGATTCAGAAGTCGCGAAACTTGGCTTTCTTACCTTCGTACTTTGGATCGCTTCGCAGATCACAATGCAAATTTCCAGCAAGACGTCTTCCTCAGATTAATCGTCAGCAGTGAACTTGGGCACATTTTTTGTTCAGTTGATATATCACCCCATTCGGTTTTTAATGGGTGGACCATTTCCTTTATTCTGCCGGCATCTGTTCTAGTCGCTTCCGCAGTCGCAGCCTATCGCAATCTAGGTTTGAGCTTAGCCCAGGAGTCCGAACACATTTTGAGTCTTTTGGGCAGCAACTATGGGACTCACAGCAAGCCCGAGGCTTCTGTTGTTGGTTTGGAAAGATATCCCCGCCTCGCGAGCCCCGAGTTCTGTGGAAAGCTCAGTCCTGAGGATTCGGATTACTTGTGTGAGTCCCTTATCAAGTGGTTACTCTTGGGCTTCCCGGTAAGGGAGTTCGGCAAAGGGTTAAACACGTTTGAAGCTAAAGGCCTCGACAAGGGACTTGGCGATATATTTGATAGGAGCGAATCGACTGGGAAGACGGCCCAAGATCATTTCATAGACCAAGGTCTTATAGAAGCGGAGGTTTACGTCGACGATGATGGATTGCGGTATTCCCGCGACGCTGCAAAGAAAATGGCACCCGAATGGATCGGCGCGTGGCTTGGCCTGTACTAGTGAGGAAACCACTAAGAGGCTTTCTTGACTTTTTACAACCGTTTGTCCAAAGCGATTGTCTCCAAAAGTATTGTAATACAGTATTGAGTAGCCCTACATTACCTTTTCAAAGGTGACGGTATTGCCTGTGTTTCACGTGAACACTGTAGAGGGGCTTCCAAACTCCATCTGCCGGGCTGTCGAGTTCTCGCCAAGTTCTCTTGGGGTAGGGACCATCAGCAGACTACGAAATCACGAATAAGGATGATTCGAGCTTTACGGCCTTGATTGTTTCTTCTTCTGGGCCTGAGAGCCTGAGTAAAATTGTACCACCCCGGGCAAAATGTGAACCCTTCATTCATAACATTGATGGCAGGCTATCGCTGACTATAGAGAGTGAATTGCCTACCCATCAACCGTTTGAATATGATGGGAAATACTCAAGGGTAGATTTAGGGAGCACAGTGACGTAGAACGATGGAGGTGTGGGTGCGACTCGGCCATAAGTTTTAGGATGTTGAAAGCCGCGTTTACAGGGTAACCGAAACTCAATTATAAAACTGTGGTCTGCCGGAGCCGCCGAGCACCAGAAATACTCACCCGAGATTAAAACGAAACTCTATTAAGCCTTTGAAGAAATCATCCAGCCAATGTCGCTCCCCCTATTTCACATTGTGGACGCCTACCAGCTGGCTCCACGACCCAATCTGCAGGACGTTTTAGTGTTGTTCAAGGGTTGTACGGCGTGCCTTGCCGCTCACGACAAAGGAAGAATATAAGTACAAGAAACAGAAGGTGATTTAGTCTCCCAATGGAATTGTGATGCCTTGAATGTAGAGAGCATCAATTGAGCTGTCTACCGCGTGAAATCAGGGGGTTTCAACGGCCACTCTTTGGCATTTACTCTCGACAGTAGATACAAGCCATCATGCATTCCCAGATATTCTCAAGCGTGGCATTTTTCTTATTAGCTGCCCTCGCAAACGCCCAGTACGAGGACCCAGAGCACCCATACGTCCCCCCAACCTCAACCGACCGCCGCTCGCCATGCCCAGCGCTCAACATCCTCGCCAACCACGGGTTCATCAACCGCGACGGCGCCTTCATCTCAAGTGAGAGCGCCACGGTAGCTCAGATGCAAGCCTTCAACTTCTCCCGCGCCGTGTCAGCCGGTCCCGTCCCCGCGGCGCTGAAGTACGCCACCACCGGTGTGAACGGAACTTTCCACCTCGACGACCTGGCGCAGAAGCCACTGGATCACGATGGGAGCTTGAGTCGCGGAGACCTCGCACTGGGTGATAACTTGCGGTTCAACAGGACTATTTGGGACTCTTTCGTGGCTAGGTTGCCTGACGAACTCGTTACATGGAAGCAAGCTGCTGAGGCTGGTGCCGCGAGACTCGAGGATGCGAGGAAGGAGAATCCCGAGTTCGTTCTTGACGCCGCCGGGGTTGCAGCTACGGTTGAGCAGATGAGTGGTCTACTCGTTGCACTTGGAGGGAGTGTCGAGGATGGAAAGGCCAGGAGAGATTGGATCAACGCGAGTTTCGTGGAGGAGAGATTGCCGTGGGCGCTTGGGTGGAAGACAAGTGAGACGGTGCTTGAAGGGGCGGCATTTGGGCCGATGGCCAAGGCTTTGAGGGAGTATGCACCAGGTGGTGTTTGATGGCAGACACCTCGGTAGGAAGATGCTAGATGTGCATGTCAGCGAATTCCAGGACATGTTCGCCAGAGGCTGATCTTCTGACTTCAATGAATCTAACTGGCCTCAGCGTCCGCAACTTGGGGATAGTGGATGGTATCGTGGGCCTCGGAATTCAACTTAGAATCAAATCGCATCTCCGAGTGAGCGCTCGCGTCATCTGCTAAAGCAAATACATGGAATTGAGTGCTACTGGTGAGTTGCTACGTGAATGTCTAGTCATGGCCAATAATGTTCTTGGGAACATAAGGCTCCTCTAGGTACTTGGCTTCCTCATCCGTCAGAGTCTTGCCACGCAGCTCGCATGCCTCATCAATCCTCTTGGCAGAGTTGAAGCCGGTGATAGGAACCCCGCCCTTGTACCGGATCCAAGCGAGCGCGACGTGGCTCATGCTCCATCCCTTCTTCTCCGCGATCTCCTCGACCCTGCGAATGATGTTCTCATCCGCCTCGCTGAGATCAGGGTTCATCGGACCCTTGCCCTGAGATCGGATGCTGGTGTTTTCGGCCTTGACAGACCGCGCCAACTTTCCGCCGTAGAGGGGTGACCAGGGAAGGAGACCCACACCCGTCTCCTTGCAGAAGCGGTTCATCTCGCGCTCTTCCTCGCGGTAGACGAGGTTGTAGAAGTTCTGCATGCTGACAAACTTGGTCCAGCCGTTCTTCTCGGCGACAAACTGCATGCGCGCGAACTGGGTGGCCCACATGGAGCTCGCGCCGATGTAGTGGATCTTGCCGGCTTGCACGAGGTCATGGAGGGCCTTCATGGTTTCCTCGATGGGTGTCGTGGGGTCGAAGCGGTGGATCTGGAAAAGATCGATATAGGTCGTTCCCAAGCGGGCGAGGGCGTCATCCACAGCCTTGAAAATGGCCTTGCGAGAGAGGCCGCCTTGGTTGACGTAGTCCTTGCTCTGGCGCACTTCGTTAGGGAACATGGTCGTGTGGAGGTTCGTCTCCTCACCCACGTAGATGAAGCACTTGGTCATGAGAACGATCTTCTCGCGGGGAATGTTGAATTTCTTGATGGCCTTGCCAATGACTTCCTCGCTGACGCCGTTGGAGTACATATTTGCGGTATCCCAGGTGTTGATGCCGCGGTCGTAGGCGGCCTTGAGGATCTCGAGCGATGCCTCCTCGTCTAGCACCCACGGCGCCCATTCGCTGGATCCGAGGGACATGCCGCCCAGGACTGGAACGGAAACGCGGAGACCAGAGGTTCCCAGGTTTACATATTCGACCTTGGTGGCGTCGAGGCTCTTCTGAAGAGAAGCGGGAACGGGGAAACCAGACATTGTAAATAGTATTTGCTTTGAAGAGAGCTGAGTGTTGTGATATGATCGATTCTACTGCTGCTGTCAAGATTGGAGATGTTGCTCTGAGCGCGAATTGATGAGACAATAATACACGATCTTCGGCCTACTGTGCATGTTTATATAGCAAACATTTTGAATTTTTCGTGACGTCGAGTGACTATCTTGCCTTGAACAGCGACGTGGATTCATCAGCATGGACCTAGAGTACTGAGGAGATAGTCGTAAAATCCGCATCATGAAGCCTTCCACCTCGAGAATCACCAGGCTTCAGCTGGATCACCGTAGTCATGAAAGGATGAAACACTGTTAAGACCGTGTATGTCCATTGCTGATTTTGAGATGCAGGATGTTGGTATGTAAGACGATGGTGGCTGCTTGGCTTAAGAACCGGTGCATCAACGGAGGTTCTGCGCCCGTTGCACCGTAATCATGCCAAACAGAGCAGCGGGCAATTGACGGACTCTTTTCTTGTCCGTTCCTTGGAGAGCGTCGCTGCGTTTGGGACTTTGGTTCTTAAGATGGAGCAGCTGTTGGCGCCTTTAGGGCTCAGCTCCGCAAAATTCGGGGTTTGGTGCTTAAACCCGGGGCAGAAATGGCCGAGACGGCAACGAACAAAGCTTACAGCGGCCGACGACCGCCTGGTTACGGCGCGGGCACTAAAATGCGACAAAACAACATCGTTGAGAGCTTTTACACGTCATTGCCTGCGGACGTATGGCTTGAAGTGTTCGTTCTCGTGACAGTTGTATGAGGTCAATTGAACAGCATACACGCGACGGTTAATTACGAGTGTTGGCAGCCAAGTTGTTGTGTGAAAACGCAGGGACCCAGCCTGCGCCGCTCATTTTCATGTTTGCACTGTCACCTCCACCGTGAGGTCGTAGCTATGAGAATATCCAAGCTCCTCTACCATGTGCAACTCTTAATCACCATATGAGCAACGTGATGTTCGTACTTGCGAAGAGTGATTGTTGTTGATGACTGTGACCTTTGGTATGAGGACACGCCTATGACCTAAGAGAGATGCTTACGCCATTCCTAGGACTCGTTTGTCGTTGGTTTTGAGTGAGAAGTTGCGTAAGCCGTTCAACTAAGCCTGGTTAAGTCGACATCATTGCGACTTGTAACAGGGTTCCCTAGCAATTTCGGTCATTATATACGAAATGCTCCCGTCTTTTGTGGCATCCAAAGCAGTAACTATTCCCAATGTTAATAGTAGCCTGAGCCGGGTATGGACAGGTACGAGAAGTCTGAAGGTGCCGTGGTCACCTGGCGATTCGCTGGATAAGGTAGCGGGCTAACTCCGCCGACGACAGGTGTACCGAGCTATCATTCAAATCGCACCCAATGACCTCCAAACAAGCTCACCACCTACTTGGGTAAGAGACCCTTCAACTGAATAAGAAGGCCAATCAGTAGAATGGGCTTCTAGCTCCGCAGCGCTCCGCAGCACTCCGCAAAGCAACCAAAGGCACGGGTTTGCAGACACAACTATGTGTACCTCGTAAGGTAAGTAGGTAGTGTACGGAGTACTATTCCAAGACACGGCATGGAGTTAAGGTTGCTCGCGCCCGGCACGCGGGCCCAATTAACGTCCCGACGTACCTACGGATAGCACTTGGTAAGTTAGACCCCTCCCTCCCGGCGATCTGGGACTGGTCCGCGCGGTCTCCGCTCCCCCTTGCTAACTCCGTCATAGACTTGGGATGAAGTCGCAAGCGGCTACGGTATATAATGGTTTCGTCCAAACGTGGTTTTCAACGTCATGTCATTAGCAAACCCCTCTCATCATCACAATTGAATCCAGTAGCTTCACTATTATCTACATCTCAATCAACACTATCCACTGTACACCATACTCGCATCTCACACAATGGGCTTCTTCGTTTACAGTCAGCTCTTCAAGTCCCTGCCGTATCCCACCGGCTCATATGCTGGCAAGACCATCATCGTTACCGGCAGCAATGTGGGTCTCGGCAAAGAAGCCGCCCGGCACTACGCCCGTCTGGGGGCCAGCAAGTTGATCATCGCCGTCCGAAGTCTCGACAAGGGCCGGGCCGCCAAGCAGGACATCGAGGCGACCACGGGCTGCGGCAAGGATGTCATTGAGGTCTGGCAGCTCGACATGTCCAGCTACGCCAATGTCCAAAAGTTTGCGGAGCGTGTCAAGTCCGAGCTGGAGCGCGTCGACATCTTCATCGCCAACGCCGGTGTGGCACACGGCAAGTTCCAGGAGATGGAAGGAGAGGAAGGCACCATCACCGTCAACGTCGTCTCCACATTCTTGCTCACTGCCCTCGTCTTGCCCAAGCTCAAGGAGACCGCTTCCAAGTTCAGCACGAGACCTACATTCACAATCACCGCCTCCGAGGTGCACGCCTGGACCAACTTTGACGAGCGCACCGCCCCCGACGGCGAGATTTACAACACCATTTCCGAAAACGCAAAGGCCTCAGCCGATGCCGTGAGCAAGCTGTACCCCCTCTCAAAGCTGCTCGAGGTTCTCGGCGTCAGGACCATCGCAGAGATGCACCCGGCCTCGGAGTATCCCGTCACCGTCAACTGCGTTAACCCGGGTCTCTGCCACTCAGAGCTGGGACGCGACGCCGGTGGATGGACCCTGTGGCTCTTGAAGCTTCTCTTGGCGCGCACGACCGAGTACGGCAGCAGGACGCTGGTTCATGCCGGGTCCTCGGGTGCCGATACGCACGGCAAGTACATGTCTGACTGCGGTATCGAGGAGCCGTCGCCGTTTGTGAGGAGTAAGGAGGGCAAGGAGGCGCAAGACCGTGCCTGGAATGAGTTGGTTAAGAAGCTGGAGGCGATCAAGCCTGGTGTTACGGGCAAGATCTGATTTTCGGTGATGATGTTCGGTTTCAATGAGTTCATGTTTCTTTAGCTGTTTGTCGGCCTAGTATCTAGAGGATTCCCCAACGTAGTAATGCTACGAATCGTTAATCACATCACCTTCATGGTGAACCATTACCAACATCATCGTCGGCATTCCATGCCTGGCGTACCTTGCACTATTTTGGTAGAGTCTATGAATAGGGTAGTCGAAAGGGAACATGAGGAGGCCTTATAATCACTACGAATACCATCAATCGCGTGATAAAGGTGGCCAGACGAGATCACTCTAACTCACAAAATATTCTTCCTCTATTCTCACTTCTTATTCGACCTCTGAATTGTTCTCTGGGCAGAACTCACATCACCTCATCACATTGATCGTCTAACGTGGTCAAGGCAGGGCCATAGATCTAACGTGATTGACATTCTGAAATTCCAAGGAGAGGATGCTAAGAGAATTCAAAACGCGCGTCTTTGATTTGACGTGCCCTGACGCCTAGGCTTCAATTCCTGCACTAAGAAGGGGTTAAGTCGTGCTTAATTCCGACCAAGTAAGCCACTAAGGGAACGTCGCTGGAAGCCTGGCTGAGTTGAGCATCGGAGCAATGGCGGACAAGTCGAAACTTCCGAGTCGTTGGTAGTTTGCCAGAGTGATCCCATGGTACAGTTTAGCGGGCTTGCTACATACAGCACAAGTGCATTCATAATCAGCTTCTATATGCCATCTCCCAGCCTTGGAATTGGACTAGAATGCTGCATTCCAGGATCGACTGCTTGCCGGATTAGGCAATCAATCGAGGGTGTATGGAGATTATGGTTGGTCGTTCTTAATTCCGTGCCTCGCTTACTCAACCGCAGCATATTGTGGAATCAACCCAAGTATGGAAAGCGAATGGAGGCAATCCAAAAAGTCACGGTGGTTCGATCGTATTCTGTATTTAAGATTCGTGTATGAGCAGCTTGTATGTGAATCCTTGAATGTATTCAACACTCGATCTCAGTCCACGACAACGTATTATACCTGCATCTCTCTCATATAACCCCTTCGCAACCTTTCTAGCTATCAATGACTTCTCAAACCCCCCAAAAGCGCATCTTCCTAACCGGAGCCAGCGGCTACGTAGGCTCAGTTATAACAGAACTCGCACTCAAAGACTGCTACCAAATCCATGGCCTCTCCCGCAACGAAGCCAGCGACTCAAAGCTCCGCAACCTCGGGGCCGTACCCGTACGAGGCGACCTCACATCCCTCGACATCCTCCGCCACGAAAGTGAAGCAGCAAACATCGTGATCCACCTAGCCACAGCCTATGTATTCGGCGGCGAGCCCTACGAGACCTTCAGGCCCACAGACACCGCGGCCGTCGATGCCATCGCCGATGCTCTGGCCGGCACTGACAAGCCTCTCGTCGTCACATCCGGGACACTCTGCGTCGCGGCGGATCCTACAGGCGCAGAGACCACCGAGGCATCGCCCGCGGATCCGGAACCCATCAACACCCGTATCCTGACTGAGATTCACTCGCTGGATCTCGCGAAGAGAGGGATCCGAGTCATGTCGGTCAGGCTGGCGCCGTACGTTTACGGCCGAGGCGGCAGCGGTATCGCGCAGTTCATGGGTATCGCGGCTCAGACAGGCGCGGTGACAATCGTCGATGGTGGGAAGAACCGGACTACTAATGTGCACGTCGACGATGCCGCGCGACTCTTCCTTCTAGCCGCGGAGAAGGGACGAGCAGGGGAGATTTACAACGCTAGTTCAGCGACCGACGTGACCTCGCTCCAGGTTTCCGAGGCCATCGCTGCAGCTGTGCAGGTTTCGCTAAAGGATATCAGTCTAGAGGTTGCAAAGAAGCAGCTGGGGGATACGATTTCCTTCTTCCTGTCCGTTGAGAATAGGGCTTCTGGTGCAAAGGCCAAGGAGGAGCTTGGCTGGATCCCTCGTGGTCTGGGCATTTTGGAAGACATCAGCAAGGGTTCGTATGTGGAAGTTGCCAAGTCTCTCAGGAAGTAAGTCAGCTTGGCAATCAAGAGGAAGAGGGAAGGAAAGTTGTCTTGTACCTCGTGAGGGGGAATCTTGGAGTGAGAGTCTAGGGAGGGGGTGTGAGAAGCGGCACGGATGAGGGGAACCATATCTATCCCCCAAATGCCAAGGAAAGATGCAAGCCACCCAAGACAATATGATGGCCAAAAATCTCTTATTGCATCTCTTGGGGGTTGGAGCTGACTAGCGACTTACTTGGCGTTTGCTCAGGCTAAAAGAGCTTAAATTGACGTTGTTTTCTGTTGGAGAACCTAACCGCCTAGGCCTCGCTTGATCTCTCAACCCAAAAGTGCTATGGTCCAGTTCTCAAACAACTCATGGCCCTGGGGTCATTGCTGTCTTTCTCATATTCTCATGTATATGACATACATCCGTGACGATGTGAGATCAATGGTTTGAAAAGCTCGCCATTGCCGTTACAAAGGGAAAACCTTTCTATAGACACGGGTAAGTCTCTGAAACAGACTGCATTTAATCATACTTAAAGATGCCTAAAGAGCAGGTTATTGAGAACCGAGAATAGTAGGATAGTAGCTCCTATATCAACGTTCGCATTCCCATCACCATTGAAAGGTGAGGGTCAATGATCAGTGCATCTCAAAATCGAAGTCTTGCCACACCAGTAAGATAACGTTAATATTAAACAAAAAATTAATTCACAGACAGGCACGCATGATCTCTCCAAGAGTTACCAAGACAAATCCAAAGATAATGCATAACATATTGGGTATATTGACGAAGCCAAACTTCATAATTGACTATTACATAAACAGATTACAACACCACTTGCATCCACTACTTAGAACACATAGCGGAAAGACAAGTTCTCCTTGTCAGTCTTGTCCTCAAAGGCGTGGGCAGTGTAGTCGGGCGAAGCCTCAGCGATGCCAGCAGCAACCATCTCGTCCCTCTTCCTGTTCTCGCGGGAGAGGTAGATGCGGAGGCAGATGATGACGATGATGAGAAGCGCGTAGCAGCCCAAGTGGGTGGCGAAGGCGATGAAGTAGCGGGGTCCGTCCCACTTGAGGAAAACCTGGGGGCCGATGGCGTTACCGGCGGCCCAGACGATGAAGTTGATGGCGACGGCGAACTGCTTCTTCGTCTGGCCGGCAACGTTTCGGGAGATGAGGGAGAGGGCGAGGGTCTGGGCTGACCAGAAGGAGAGGGTGATGTAGTAGCAGATGAGGAGGCCGACGCGCTGGGAAAAGGTATTGTTGGGGACGGTCATGAGGAGGACGGTGCCGATGACGGAGCTAGCGAGGTTATTAGTGACTGAGGACTGTAAATGTACTGGAGAATCCTAGACTTACGGAACACAGAAGCCAAGCATGACGTAGAGGTTCTGGTTGAACTTCTTGACGAGCCAGACGGAGCCGAGAAGGACAAAGATGATGTAGAAACCGAGGACCATGGCCAGGAGCTGGACCTCGAGCGTGTTGAAACCGAAGCTCTTGATGATGATGTTGGCAAAGGCACCGAGACCAGAGGTGGGCAGGGTGGTGCACAGGGCAATGAGGGAGTAACCCCAGACCTGGGGATCCTTCAAGGCCTCAATGGCCTGCTCGCGCTTGAAGGTCTTGTTCTGGATACCAGTCTGGTTGTCACGGACACGCTCAACCATCTCCCGCTTGACCTCCTCGGAGTAGCACTTGGCGCGCATGGGCGAGTCGGGCATCCAGAGGAAGACAAAGACGCCAAAGATGACGGAGATGACGCCGTAGGCCAGGAACAGCCACTGCCAGGACTTGAGGGGCCCGGTCTTGATGTGGGTGAAGCAGTAGGCGAGGAGACCGCCGACGACCTGCTGGGCACCGTTCATCATGTACCAGTAGGTGACACGGGAAGCCTGCTCCTCGCGGCGGTACCACATGGAGGAGAGAATGACGAAGGCGGGCTGGCAAGCAGACTCAAAGATACCGAGCAAGGTACGGACGATGACAAGGCCCTTGAAGTCGGTGCAGGCGGCGTGACAGGCGAGAACGGCTCCCCATGCGATGATGGAGAAGCTGAGGTACTTTGCAATGGGGACGCGAGCGATGATGTAGTTCTGGGGGTACTCGACGAAGAGGATGGCAATGTAGATACAGGTGGTGAGCCAGGAGAACTCTTGGCCCTTGAGGTGAGTGTCCTCCTGGAGACCCATGATGGAGGCGAAGGACATTGTGCCCTTGTCGATGGCCTGGAGGAAGTAAGTGCCGATCATGATGACCAGGACGCGCCTGTCAATCATCTTGCGCAGCTGGTCGCTGCGTTCTCTGGAGACGGTGATGGAGCCGTCGCCGACGTACTTTGACAGCTCATTGTCGACATTCTCGAGGCGCTGGTGGTCGGCCTTCTCGTTGGAGATTGTGCGCTCGACTTCGTGGAAAGACTTTTTGCCAGGGCCTCCGCTCGTGGGGCGGACGACCTCCGGGTCGGGAACTTCGGTAGACGCCATCTTGTGTGATGAGACGGAGCGAGAGAAGATTCTTGCTGGTGTTGTGATGAGGGCCCGAGGTGAGTGAGACGCAGTAAAGGTCTCAAATATTGGCTGGATGGGGCGTTGGGGTCCGGAGTCTGTCTAACCTCTGCAAATGAAGGGAAGAAGCTGAGCAACCTACGAGAGGAAAGAGAGGGAGAGACGGGAAGAAGAGGATGCTACGTCGTTCTATATAAGAGTAGATCTTGGGTGGAGCACCGAAAGGGTGGTAATGGGTGGTGGTAAGGTGTTAAGGAAAAGCGAGCCGTAGACCGTAGTGCTTGGGATTCCTTCCTTTCCCCCTTCCGGATGTAGTATCAATCTGGACTGTCAAACCCCGGAATCTCACCCTCATTCTCTCCTCAGTTTTACCCCAAGATTTCTTGTTGGGAAGCAGGCAGACCGCAGGACTTCTCCATTCCCCCGGTTCCACATCTCGGTCCCCCGCGAAAAGGGACGACGAGACTAAGGCCAGAATCAAACCCCCACGGGCCCTAGGCTGCTGGTATCCTGGAGGGATATGGAGACGGCTTACCAGGTCCTGTATGGTTCGGCGAGCCGGATCACAGCTTGGACCAGACGATGAATAGGCGAGAGATGTGCAGGAGTGGGTGCAATTTGGGACATCATTCGACCGAAGTGGCGGGAAGGGCAAGTGGTCTGCCAACCCTCCCCCATATGCTCGCTCTCTTCCCCCCCCCCTCAGAACTCCGCGTTTCTGCGGTGTATCCCCAATATCTGGGGAGAAGGAGGAACATGGGACCATGACCTGGCCAGGATTGGATAAGGAGGACACGAAAGTGGGCAGGTTCATAGCTAGAGCAGCACGAGTCAGGATTAGGGATTGGGGGATAACGTTGCGACGACTGGGGGACCCATGGGCGCAACAACATGAACACATGCGTGATGGACGGTGAACCGGGAGGAAACCGACAGCAAGTGCGCGCAAGAGAAAGGTGGGAATAAGGGTGTGAGCGGATAGCTCCAACTGGGGAGGTCTCTGTTTGAACTTTCATGGTTGGCACGGCTGGCGAGGTCGACCCGGCGCGATGGTGTGCGCCTATACTGTGGTTCTTTGCATTGGGTGAGATGATTGGTGGTTTTCTGCAACGGGGATAAGGCGCGAGGCTAACTCTAGTCAGTGGTTTCTTGTTGGAATGTCTCACACGAGTCTGTAGTTTCTCCAGAGGGTGAAAGACAAGCTAATCGAGACTACTAATCAAGCGTTTAAGCGGTTGAGAGATCGCGTTCCTAGTGATGTGATGGAAGACTCTCTTCTTGGGGAGAGGTTATTGATGAGTGTGAATGGATGGCGGCTGCGACGGCAGTGCGCGACTTGGCATGGCACTTGGGCGCTCTCCCGGCCGCCTCATTCCTTGGTCTCCTGGGCTTTTGTCGCCGCATTTCTGGGCAGACGAAATGCTTCAGCAGCGACTGGCGAAGAACAGGAGGCTCAGACCACGAGGTCTCCCAGTGCCAAGTGGGAGGGGTGTGTGCCAATGTACGTGTGGGTGGTGGGCGGAAATGTCAACGACACGAAAGCTGCTTCGGGCTCGCGGCGGACATGCAGGGATGGGATTGGTAGATGTGAGGAAAACGGCCGTCTTGCCTCGAAGCAGCCATGTCGTCGGCGCAGACCCTACCGATTCGACCGGGCCGGGCTTGGCTCACCACCCAAGGAAAAGCTTGACGGAGGGCTTCCTTTCTGACGCTCGGGCTCAAGTGGTCTTTTCCGTCTCCTGGACGGCTTGCAATTTGTCGTTTTCGTCATTTTTGCGTTGTTGAGCCTAGCTGAGCTCATGTGAAAGTATGGCAAACTGGACAAGAGTAGGGAGTATGGAGACTTTGAAATGGGGGCCTGGTTTTCAGGAGGAGGCTGGGAATGGTCGTGGAAGTGGGTGCGGGCACATATGCCATATGTCGTGTTGCATTGGTTGCATTGCGTTTAATGTCCTGCGGTGAGATTGCTTGCATGCGCAGAGACTAGGAGAGGAAATTGAGTTCCGCGGTTGGAAAGTCACAGTAATCACGAATGAGAGCAGTCGTCCCGTAGAGTCCGTTTCTATATGAAGAGACGTTTTCATCTCTTCCATTCCCCAAAGCGACTTCAACCTCGTCGGTAGACCTCGTGAGTAATCTTCGTTCATCTCGCTCAATATTACTCCGTATTGTGCCGTCGATGTGGTGCCTGGGAGAGCATGGGATGACCTTATTCTACCGTCCTGGGCTCCGCAAAATGAAGTTTAGGCCTGGTTGCCTAGGGCAGAAAAGGCCCCTCAAATCTCCTCTCCCAGGTCTTGAGGTCCTGGACGTTTCCCGGTTCCCCGTCTCTCTCCAGCTTTTGTTCGCCCAGATTTTCCCCCAACGATCCAGTGCGGAAGGGATTGCGGAGAGTGTGCGGAGATGACTTCCCCAAAACACAAACCCCGGACGGCTAAACACAAAAAAGCCGGGGGCGCCAGCGTCGGGTTCGGCGTCGAAACGGTAAACCTCGTAAGAGGCACAGGAATTTGGGGGGAAGGAACAGGGATGATCCAGATAGCGGTCTTGGAAACACAAGTAAACAATAACAACAGACCAGTCAGAGACCGAGAAGAAGAGGAATAGTAAGAAAAGGGCCCACGAAGACCAGGAAGAAGGACGGGAAAGGAAAAGAAAAATCGGGGAAACTTTCTCCACCGGCGCGGGGTAAGAAGCCCGGGGCGCGGGGGAGGAGGGCCCGAGCAGCGAGCGGCGCACCCCGGTGACGTGCCATCTAAAGTGGGGTCGAGTCGGGCCCTTCCGACCAACCACCAACGTCGATTCCGCAGGTGTCGTCCAGGAACGTAGAGAAACGCTCTTGCCTCAGTTATTCACACCTTGCCTTACGGAGGACCTAACGTTGAACTGCATGGCCGTTTCTTCCAGCGACTTCGCAGTCACAAAGTCACAATTCCAGTAAAACGCGTTCCTCTCACTCTTCTCTGTTGGCCGCGTCCATCAAGAGTGTGGGGATCCCCAGGTCCCCTCCGTAATCCATCATCCTGAGCCAAACCATCTACTGGAAAGCGCGTCTTGGAAGGGCATCTTGGGGCCTTGGTCCTCGGCCACCATCACTCCGAGCCTCCCTTCCCCTCCATCCTCCCACCCAGAACCCCTCGTTTTTCCCACCAAGCATATTTCGCCGGAGCCCTCCCCTTCATAAAGGATTCCGCACCCAAACTTCGTGTCCCGAAGCGTACCCTTTTCCCCCGAGTGTTTCGTCGTTCGATAAGCCTTCCATCTCACGTGCCTTCGCGTCTTGTGCCGTCACTGTACATACCTAGATACCCCTTTCCCAGAACTGTCGCAAAAGTCACATGCTATCTGTGCCGCACGACTTTTGAAAAAAAAAAAAAAGGTTAGTCTCATCTTCCGTCATCTGTAGATAGTGCTTTTGCGTCATCAACCGATACGAATTCGACTCTTTCGAATTCGACGTCGTAACAAGCAAGATGGCCGTGGCCTCACCTCACCGGCCAGGATTGAAGCTCTCAAGGCTAATTACGAACACAGACGCCAAAAGGGTCCCGACAACATCATAACCAACCCTCACAAGATACACAAAACGAAAAACACCGCCAAAATGCCTGCCGGAATCACCGAGCTCCATGGCGTCAAGCGGGCCGACATTCACAAGCAGGTGAAGCAGCTCATCCACGACATGGTCAACATCAAAGACACCACAGGTGAATTTCTCATGACGCTCGAAAACGGCCGCGTCATCGACACAAAGGGCTGGGGCGACTGGGAATGGACCCACGGCATCGGTCTGTACGGTATCTGGAAGTACTACGAGCTCAACGGCGACGCGGCCGACCTCAAAATCATTGAAGACTGGTTCCGCGACCGCTTCGAGGAGGGCCACAAGGGCAAAAACATCAACACCATGGCCGTCTTCCTCACCCTCGCCTACGTCTACGAAAAGACCAAAAACGAAACCTACCTCCCCTGGCTCGACTCCTGGGCCGAGTGGGCCTACCACGACCTCCCCCGCACAAAGTACGGCGGCATGCAGCACATCACCTACCTCGAGGTCAACGACCAGCAGCTCTGGGACGACACCCTCATGATGACCGTCCTGCCCCTCGCCAAGATCGGCCTCGTCCTCAACCGGCCCCACTACGTCGAGGAGGCCAAGCGCCAGTTCCTCCTCCACCTGCAGTACCTCTTCGACGCGCCCACGGGTCTCTTCTTCCACGGCTGGACCTTCCACGAGGGAGGCCACAATTTCGCCCGCGCCCGCTGGGCCCGCGGCAACAGCTGGCTCACCATCGTGATTCCGGAATTCATCGAGCTGCTCAACCTCACGGGCGACGACGCCCTCCGCTCACACCTCATCAACACCCTCGAGGCGCAGTGCGCCGCCCTTGTGCCGCTGCAAGTTGAGAACGGCCTGTGGAGGACGCTGCTCGACGTGCCCGAGTCCGAGGGCTCCTACGTCGAGGCGAGCGCCACGGCCGGTTTCGCCTACGGTATCCTCAAGGCGCAGCGCAAAAAGTATATTGGAAAGGAGTACGAGGCCGTCGCTGTCAAGGCGATTAACGCGATTTTGGAAAATATTAGCCCCGAGGGCGAGCTGCTCAACACGTCGTTCGGCACCGGTATGGGCCACGATTTGCAGCATTACAAGGATATCCCGCGGACGAGCATGCCGTATGGCCAGGCCATGGCTATGATGGCACTGGTGGAGTTCTTGCGCGTCTTCGTATGAAGTTCATGATATAATGCTGAATGACAAAAGAAAAAAATGAACCTGAATGAACAAACCTTGGCCCCTCAAAGCTGCTGCCCTGTGAACTGCAATGACTTGTGAGCTAAGCTTTTTTTTTTTTCTTTTTTTTTTCTCGAGAATCGAGAGTTCAATATCACGCGCTGGCCGATTTCGCAACGGTTTCAGACACCTGACTTGAGCACCCATGTAAGCCTCGTCCATGAGATGCGTGCGAACCTCCCAGGGCATAGATGACTCGGCTCAACTATGACCGAGACATCAAGGTATATTTTGTCGCGAGCCTTGGCGTTGGGGTTGAATCCCCCCCACGCTCTCGGGGGTGTCTTGCCAGGACAGGGAGGGAAATGATCAGAAGCGAAGACGAACGTGGCTGTCGCTTGGAGGTTTGCAAGTACATGTCGATCCGTCCCACTGCACTCTCCAGGGATACTTCAGTATGGGAACTTAACCGGAGACATATGGTCATCTTTGACACAGCGTGAAGAAGATGACCTAGTGGCAGTTAATACTCGGAAGTCCGGGCTGAGAATGCTGAGGAACCTGAAGGACGATGCTAAGTCCCAAAGCATCGTGTGTTACAGGCTCGTCTCGGCAGGTCGGTACAAGACGATCCCAAGCTGTTCCCAGTCGTGACAATGATGTGCGATCCGTGGGGGCCGAGGGTATACCGTCCTCCTGGGAATCTTGTCAAGATGCCACACCCCCAGGCCCGGTTCAATGCGGCCCGAGACAGGCACGCATTTGGTTGCAACCGGGCATGCGGCTTTCGTAGCACCCGAATCCGGGGCTGCGGGGCACTCCGGGTGTCAATCTGTCATGTAACTCTCCGTAAGGTGCCTGGACGAGAGATCTTCCAATGCCATGAGAGGAAAGGGAAGCCAGACAGGGATACATGATCATGTTTTCGTATGAACTCGGTATTGGGAGCTGTCGGTCGGTGACTAACACCGAGATGTTGAATCGCGTCCATCTTAATATGTCATGGCATGGTCATCCGCGGGTCTGGTGGTGCTAGCAAGAATCAAAGAGCCAACATCTTCTCAAATCGCCGGCTTCTTTTGCATGCCATAGTTGCCTCTTTTCTTGCTATCGAGCTTCTCTGAGACACCCAAAGAGACAATTCGCAAGACTCAGTCTCATGGTTTTCAGGGTCTTGACACGAGATCTAGGAGAGCTTTGCTGGCACCGCCCACCTGCTTTC
Organism: Colletotrichum godetiae; assembly: GCF_030913485.1. Taxonomy (NCBI): domain Eukaryota; kingdom Fungi; phylum Ascomycota; class Sordariomycetes; order Glomerellales; family Glomerellaceae; genus Colletotrichum; species Colletotrichum godetiae. The sequence goes on along the minus strand of NW_026851249.1, from coordinate 109,433 downwards.
AGCAGCCACGCATGACTTTCAGTCTTCGCCATGGCTCTTCTTTGTTAGTAAGGTCAAGTGCAAGGTCCTCCGGGCGCCTCGTCGCTGGTCTAGAAGGGCACGCGACAGGACCCTGCGTGAAGCTAGCTTCGGAGGTTTTCTGAGCCATAGTCAGATGTCTCGCTGCAGCGGTCGATGCGGCCTCGAAAAAGACATGGCCTGGTGCCAACACATGTTGATCACAGGGCAGTCTCTTTAGCTGATAAGGTACAGTAAGGTACTGCGGTGGTGCGGATTCCCGGCTGTGCTGAGTCAAATGATTGGATGCCGTGACAGAGACGAGCGGTTGGAGATGCCGAATAGGTAGCACACGTGTAGAATGCGACAACAAAGCGAAAGAGAACAGAGACCATGCGCCAGGGTTCTATTAGTGGCCGTTTGAGTTTTGTATTTTTGGTTGGAAGTGAAGGAAAGGTACCGCGTGCGTGGGAGGGAAGATCTGGGACGATCAAAGGTAGATGAGAGATCAGAAGGGTTTGGCCAATGACAAAGTGGTGATTTGGAGGGTGGGCGTCATCATCTGCGCGTGATTGAAGAAGAAAAGCGCAAGTGCGATCGATGCCTCGTGCCTGCCACCGATCTCTTGGTGCGTTTGATTGGCTGTTAGTGCGAGTGGTGTCTGTCAGTGCGGAAAGCTTAACTGGCCCAACCCAAGCGATGCTACAAGTAGTGTACACTTCCCGCCTGCCACCTCCATTTCGGCCTGGTGCACGAGCCACAGGCAGTCGCGAGCACGGTGCATCCACTGCCACCCGCCCCGGGCAGTGAGAGTGAGGTACCGGTACGTGGGCACCCACCCCAAGCGGCGACCTGAAAAAGCATAGGGAAGGACCGAAGGCAAAGGGAAAAGGAAGGAAAGGAAAAAAAAAAGGAGGATGAAAAATGAGGTCACCCATGTCTGTGCTTCAATTCCATTGGACCTCTCATCTTTTGCACCCGTCTTCGCTTGTTCCTCTGGGCAGCTCTTACGTCGCATCCAGCCGAAAGCTAAGGTAATTCCCGCCGATATCCTTCCGCCGACCTGCAGCACCAAGCACCTTTCTTCAACCACCCGCTTAATTAATTGCCTTACTTCATTGCGTCGCAACACCATCCGCGCATCCCTCCTCCTCCGCCCATTACGACCTTCGACTCCTCCTCTCATCCTCCCCTCCCCTTCTCCCAGCCCAGGACATTGAGAGACGCACATCTTCGCCCTCCCCAGTGTGCTCACCTCGTCAATTGTCCTGCCCCCCTCCCGAATCACCTCACCTCCTCGCATTTACAGCCAGCTCGAGACCATGCGCTGGAGGCTACGATTTTGCATTCCATCTCCGTGAGACCCTGGCAGCGGGGTAGCCCGGGCCCAGCAGCTACACCCGAACGAGCAGCTCACCACCGAACCCATCTCCGACCATTTACCACCGACCCCAGTACCCGTAAACCGTGACCGATCTCGACGACCATCTCGACGACGTCACCGCTAAGTTCTGTAAGAAACCTGTGTAGCTGCAACTGGTCGACCTCTGCATCAGGCCCTGCGCCTCAATTGCCGCAGCTTCCAACATGCCTCGCACCACCAACAGTAACAACGTTGCTCGCGCAGCTGCTGTGTCCCGGACAGCCTCGTCCGGCTCCTTTCACGCAGGCGCTCCCATCCCAACCCTAGGGAATATTGAATCCAGCCGGAGGACCACGATGCGACGCCAATCTACTCACCGATATCATACCTTTCCGACACCACCTCCCAAGACACCCCGCGAGCAATCATCCGCAGAGCTTTTCCCACATTCCGACGATGATTCCGATGCATCAGACGACGACCACCGGCAGACTCCTCTGCCCGTCAAGCAGCTTGCTTTGCTTGCCTTCCTCTCCCTGAGCGAGCAGACAGCACTAAACTCCATCGGCCCTTACCTGCCTCAGATGGTAGAGTCCTTCTCCGATATACCAGATTCTCAGACGGGCCTATACGTTGGAATCCTTGCCTCGGCATTTGCGCTCGCCCAACTATCAACGAACCTATTATGGGGCTATCTGTCAGACGTCGTGGGTAGGAAACCAACCATGGTTCTGGGTACCTTCATGTTAGCAGGCTGTTTTGTGGGCTTCGGGTTCTGCAGGACCTACTGGCAGATCGTAGTCGTTCATGTGGCCATGGGTATGCTCAATGGCAATGCTGCCGTTGTTCCCACAGTTCTGGGAGAAGTGACGGACCGCTCCAACCAAAGTCGGGCCTTCACATGGCTTCCCGTCATCTACTCCCTAGGCGGCATTACGGGTCCGGCCTTGGGCGGGCTACTGGTTGGTACCATGGGAAAGCGGTACCCATATCTTGCGCCCAACTTGCTGAGTGCAGGGCTATTATTCATCAGCGTGATTGTCGTCGCAATCTGGTTCGAGGAGACACTGGAAACGTTGGAGCCAGACCACGCAGCTTGGATTCCTGCTTGGGCGCGCAAAGCTTGGTCCTGGGTCTCGCGAGAAGCGCAACCGCGCAGAGGTTCGTGGGCCACACGCTGGCCTCGCCGCGGATCACAGGCCGTGGTCAGCACCGACGACGACGAGGAAGAAGAAGATGACGAGGACGAGGCAGGGGAGGATCAAGGGTTGCTTCAGCATGCATCCGAGAACGATGCCCATGCCGACGATGACGCTAAGCTCCCGGGCGACCTAGCGACATGGCGTCAACTTTTGAATCGCAATACGGTTCTCGTACTGTTAACCTACCTAGTATTCCAGTTGTCCAACATCTCCTTCAACAGCTTGTACCCGATCTTCGCCGACGCCAACCCTCCAACAGGACGCGGTCTCCCGCCAAGTAAGATTGGTATCAGTCTAAGTCTGGCCGGAGTGGCCACCATCGTCTTTCAAGCTTTCCTCTTCCAGCACTTGAAGACGCGGCTGGGAAATCTGGGCACCTACCGCATAGCCCTGCTGGGATTGGCTGTTAGCATGGCACTGATGCCCTGGATTCCCTACTTGGACGACGAGCCGCTGTTCGGCGTCGGCAGCGGTCCGGCTTGGCTGTATGCGGAACTGGGCGTCATCCTCATCATCAAGAACATCTGCGCCGTGGGCGGACTGTCCAGCGTCATGCTCTTGGTAAGTTATCCAATGATGACTTAAATGTTTGAATTCTTGCTAATGATGGCTGCAGATTACGAACTGTGCACCGAATCATGCTACTTTGGGAACATTGAACGGCATCGCTCAGACGCTGTCCGCCGCGGGCCGCAGCTTTGGTCCGTTCGTCTCTGGCTCCCTTTTCACGCTATCCACGCGTGTCCATCCCAAGGGTGAGGCCCTGGTCTGGGGCATATTTGGCGGCATTGCCCTCTTGGGATGGGTTGGATCCCTCGCCATCCGCAACCGTGGTCTCGAGAGTGACGATTGGGTTGGCGAGGAAGATGGCACTGACGGCGAAAATGAGCCATGAGCCATTGTACCAATCTCTTGCCGCGAAGATCGACACATGTGTCAACCCCGCTAGGTTCATGTTTGTAAACGGTCGAAAAATGTTTCGGATAATCATAGCATTGGGGAAAAAAAAGTGTCGGAAATGCCTGGTTCAAAGCGGATATATTTGCATCAATAGAAGAGGGTGGAACCAGCTCACCCCCTGGAAGAAGAAGACGCAGACAGCTACACGGTATAGATCTAAGAGGCCAATACCGGGCCCAAACTCGTAAATCTCAAGATTTGACTTGGTCTTTGAACATCTGAGCCTGCATACGCAGACGCGATTCGCGATTCTTGGGTAATCTGCAACACAGCTAGCATTTTACGAGCATCGCCATGTCCAAGATAGCTGCATGTCAACGCCCGCATTGTACCGACTACCACATCAGTCGCAGTAGATATTCTCAGCAACTTGTAAAGCTTTGTGGAGAGAACGAGATGGATATGGTAGGCAGGCAGCTACACCTGGCAAACCTACCATGGTTGGATAATGGTATCTTACTCCGTCGGCGGACCGGCATAATAGTCAGCGCTGGCAAAACCCCCGCCACCCCTAGTCGGCCTGCCCCGCTCCGATATTTTCATACCTAGGCCCCGATGCGGGCGCCGTGCATTTTTGCACCCAGGGCCTTTTGAAGAGGGTTTTCTGTCCCTTGCTTTGCTAAGCATTTCGATGGTTCTGGAATGTTCTAAATCCTGGGGTTTGTTGTGATGTCGGTAGAATCTCTCACGTCAAACGGTTGCGTTCATGCCTATTGGGCTTGGTTGGGTACGCGGTGGCGATGTTTCGTTTCTGGGGTTGAGGCCGTCGCCTGTGTCCTGCACCTTCGGCTTAACCGTGAAGAACGAAGGCTTCATCTCATGATGACGACATTGAGTTTATAATGAAAAACTCGATGAGGTTTGTGTTCAGTATGAATAGACATATATTTTGATGCATCTAATCGAAGTAGAGATGTGATATCCCTCGGGCTTGCCAGAAGCCCTGTATAACTGCAATGATCTGATTCTCTTCACCTCTTCCAGGAGGTTTGAGAACTCGGAGAACCAAAAATGCTATGAAAAATTCCAACCATTGTCGCGAGACGGAGTGGTGTATGCTGATGCCGGTGACGATGCTTCTTCCCAATGCCCCCCATGATAATGCTATTCCCCGAAATTGAAATTCTCTTGCCCTCGCTCGCTCATGCTTTAAATACCAAGTCAATCAAACTCTACCCCGTAAGATGTGTGTCGTAATCGTCCTCTTGCAAAATTTCTCCTCTACATCTTTCCGATACCCACGCTCATGTAAGCCGGCTCATCATGATCGTGAGTCCCGACAACCAGACTAAAACCATGTCGGGGGAAGGGACCAGTGCCGTAGCATCGTGTCGACGGCCTTGTTCCATTCGTACTCGAAGCAGGCGCCGAGCTGGGCTGCCTCGTCGGTAGACGGCTCGCGACCTCCCCACATCTCGGGCTTCGTGGCCTCCAGGGCCGCGTATCCGGACACAAGGTCACTACAATCGCAAAGAAATTAAATGTCAGCCTTGATCTTCCATGACATATCTTGGTGATTGGGGGGGTTGGGGCATCGCTCACTCTTCCTGTATCTTGACCAGACACAACCACGCCAGGTTCCAGCTCTTATTCGAGTTGGGATCGTTGCGCACGCGGACGTGGGCGTCGTAGAGGAGGTCGCTGCAGAGGGGGTAGCTCCGCGTCAGGCCACGGAGCTCCGTCAGGAACTGGTTGCTATTCACGTAGTAGTCCCAGGCGGCGGTCATGGGGCCCTGGAAAGCTAGAGCGTCCTCTTCATTCTCGCAGGTGGCTGCTACGCGTTCGATGCGACAGAGCTCTGTTAGGGTGTTGACCCTGTGCGTCTCTAGGGACTCGATGAGTTGCTGGATTGAGCGCTGTAGGTGGACTCAAGTCAGTATGATGACCGAAGAAGAAGAAAGAGTCGGGTATAACAGTGTAGTCTTGGACGTGAAATGGAACGAGAAAGTACCGAGATCTAGTGGCATGTCCTTGTAGGGGAAGGGGAGGTAATACAAAGAGGAGACCGTGACTGACTTGAACCGCCCTTGGTTTCTTGCTACTCTTGGAGCTACGGTGGTGGCTTGATGACCCTCCCGAGCGGCCGGAACGCGACGAAGACATGGTTGATGACGGTCTGCGGGAAGGATGGGACTCCTGACTGACTGATGGCGGCGCAAAGGCGACAAGGATGTCCTCAACTGTGTACTGGGTATCCGAGTCTATTTGATCTTCAAGCTGTGTGATGTTTGTGTGTCCGTGGTCAAAGGAAAGTGGCAGATTCGGGCCAGGGGAAGCTAGTGATATATCCTGTTCCTCGGCTTCGAGCTTGATGCTCATCACGATAGATATCCACTTCGGGGTAGAATCTCCGAACCGAGTAGATGGGTCGATCGAGGTAATCAGACACCCTCTGACTGGGTATGTCTGTCTGTTGCAATGACGTCGCCAGAGCTCGATGGCCCAAGATAGCCGTTGAGAATGTACTTGACAGAGATCCGCAGCAGTCGAACCGGAGACGGCGTATCACGAGATGAGAGATGATGTGAGTTTGCGATGCCTCGACAGTCGGCAAAGACCGTCAGAAAAGCTTGGTATTGAGTAACACCGAGGAGAGTCGCTTTTGTGACGGGTATCTGAAACGACAGAATGGTTTTGTATGGTCAAGATTCGTTCTCCAAGAGCCAGAAGAAGAAGATTGCAGCCAAAAGTGGCAGCATATGATGGTGCATCATAATGATATGAGCTTGCCCAGCCACGATGTCAATGCCGGCCACCGCTCCGGCAATAATCAAACGTTTGAACTCTAAACGGGTAGGAAGCATCCACATGGAGGGAGATGTAGCCCGGAGCTGAGGCTGAGGCTGATGAAGGCATCAGAGAGGACGTCAGGGGTTACGGTAACCATATCAGAGGGGCGTCCGCCAAAAAAACAGACCAGGGAATGGGTGTGCCATGACCGCAGACAGCAGAACGGGTGGTCACTGTGCTTCTCACCAGAAGCCTCACCCGTTCCCAGGAGACCGGCTATGCTGCAGGTCTGGTGGAAGAACATGCTCGAGACATTCATTGACTCTTTCTCCCAAGACTTGGATGCTTGCAAGGAAGGGAACGGTATGCAGTGTGATGGGCGAAGAGGCAAGGTTGAGGTCAGTCATTGGTCACATCGCATACAGGTGCCGATGAGTAAAACTGCTGACAGAGCAGACGTATTTTTGTCTCGAGCTCCCAGGAGAGCTCACCCACCCTTGCCGATGACGATGGGAATCGCGATAGACGGACCCCAGAAGCCGGGACAGCCTAGACATGCATGCTTCTGGGTGGAACGAGACTGCGCAGAGGTCGTAGCTGCAGCCCTACCAGGCATGTGGTCGACGATGAGAGACAGTTCATAGGGCGTTGGGGCAGGCGATCAACGAGGAAAGGGTGGCAGGGTCCCAGGAAAGGCAACGTCAGATTTTAGCGGAGGACAGATCGTATGGCATGGACTAATGGCTACCCACCCCACGCCAGTCCCGGCCCGTGATTGATCGGGCATCCCCGGTCTATCGTCAGGTGAAGATTGCATATAGCGAACGCTTTGACTATGGCGAAGGATGACCAGACTCAGAAGAAGGCATTGTTGCTGACCTGGGTGGGAGGCTCAGTTTGGCAATCCGACGGAGGTCTATTAGCTTGTTTGGTGGAGGCTTGTCGATTCGCGCCAATGGGCCAATAAGACTGGGAGGGACCGTTTGCAACAGACCTGCAGATACGACAATGAATTGTACTTCGTAGAGCGAGAGCGGATCTGACTTTCGCCGAGGTGCCAACGGAGTAGAGGTCGGGGGTACGTAATAGCATCGAGACCGGGCACGGAGCGAACGTATGCAAGGAACTTTAGGTGCAGGTGGACGCGAATGTAGAAGAACTCTGCAAGAGAGTCAAAAAAGGGTTGAGCTATCTGCGAGCGTAAACCAAGCTCTGTCTCAACCTTGCATAGCTCGCGTGATGTTTGGGTATCCCAGACATGAACCACGTTGGAGTAAGTCGTAGATGCGGGGATGATTCCATAGGGCTGAATGTCAACCAGGTTGCTTTATCCGCGGGTTGGTTGGTCTGCAATTCAGCTGCCCCGCCGCTCGAAATTTCGTTCATGTGTACCTTGGAGCTCTTGACCCCAGTCTGGACCCGTTGTGAGGAACCTTGAATCTCGGTTGTGAAGGATTCGGTCATTGAGAATAGAGGTTGTCGTTTGCTTCAGGTTGAGCATCCTGCACGCTTGTTTGGCGTTCCTAGAGGCTGGGATTGATACCAGGGTGATTCCGGTTCTAGACTTTGGGGCATAGCTAAGCCCGTGCCTCGGCTCCCAAACCTCCCGCCTGCTAGGATTGTGGGCCAATAATGATGGACCGATGGGTTTCTTCTGGATGTCGACAATGGGCTGCTGAAGTTGAGGCTGGGAGTAGCTGTGAGACCCAGCCCTATCTGAGCAGATCGATCGACACACTGTAGCCGCAGGGAAATCCGTCTGGTCGATCACGTATCAAAGGATGGCCCAGAGGAAGAAATTTGCCCCATCCGATACAGGATTCCAAGCGCCGAGCGAAAAAACATCCAAAGGTATGAGAATAGCCATGAAGAAAGCCCGTGTACGATTTTTGGCGAGGCAGACTCGCGGATGCTCTATGCCCCGGAGGAGCACTTCACGACAAGCCAAGCGCCGGAAGAGCAAAGATACCGGAAGCGCCGTCTACGGCCCAGGAAGGAAGGATTATAAGCGCGATGCGAAGCATTTGGTTTGCTATGTTACGGCTCGGAATGTCGGACAAGGCCGTTAGACTCGCGGCAGAGCGGAGAACAAGCGCGGCGACCAATACAAGTTGGGATGAGAGGACGGGATGAAGCGTGGAAGTTGGGAAGAAGAGAGCAAGAAGACGGTGGACTGAGAAACGTCACACGGTGATCTGACAGCACGGGCTCGTCAACTGCGCCACAACCTAATGCGAGTGGCCCAGTTTATAGGCTCAGAAGGGTGGATCATTGACCAATGGAAATTCAGAGAAAGAAGGGAGCAAGGGCCGTGATTCGCTGCGGATGTGGCTTGCCCCATCGCTCCTTCCTCAGCCATCCGGGTCCTGACAATCCGACTAGACGGTGGAAGGAGGAAGGAGGACCCTCTCGACCGTTCTTTCCCAATACGGAATTATCTTTCATGGAGGGAGGCAACCTATGTGTCTCGAGATATTGCTCCTTCTTTGGCAGCTTCTAGGATGTCTGGAATGCAAGATGGGAAGCAGTGCCTTGCATCCGCTCGTGCATCTCCTCCCCTGGGCATCTAACCTGTGCACTTGCTGTCGTGAACTCCGCCGGAGCCGGAGCGGAGGCGAGAGTCCTATTTCCAAGGGGTATCCGTAGATCATTCCAAATGAAAGCTCCTCCCTTCCACTTCCACTTCACTTCAAAATCATCACCCCCACGCCGGACCTCACCGAGTACACTGCCATCAAACCTCAGACTCTGGTGCACTCGCAGTGGAGTTCACTACGACGAGTACTTGCTGGTATAGCCAAATCGTCATTATTCGGGCGCATCGTCGTACCCAATCACTCACGCTGAGACGTCACTTCCCACGGCGGCCGACGATATGTCAGCCATCAACATGATGCACTCTGCTCTGTAAGCCAGAATGAAATTATAGAAACGCCCAAGGTAATAGCACGTGATGTAAAGTAGACACCAATTGACGGCGTTTAGGACGACCTTGCAGCCCCCACTCCCCGCGCAGACAGCTCGTTGGTGAGATTTATGAGGTTGAGCTTACCCATCGCAGAGCCGATCACGTGTTTCTCACTCTTTCCAATCGTTTCTCTGTTGCTGACTGCATCGGGTAACGACACCCTGGAACCCACTGTGTCACACCTCTTTTATCGAAAAGAAATATATCGAGGTCCCCGAGCCCGGTGGCCTCCGCTTACTGTCTCACGGGTTGGGCCCTCTCCCACGTCCACGTTGCCGGGAGCCTACTGACCACACTCCGTGAACTCCGCGAGTTTCCATATATCCTCACTGACATCATAGAAAGTCAACAACACACGAACACTCCCAGATCGCATTGACAAACTGCTGCCTGGAATACCTATGTAAGTTCGACCAAACACACGCTGCTGTTGCCTGAATGACACCATCTCTCAATGGTCACCAGTTCATTCATCATGCGCCATTCGGCATATCCTTGCTTGGGAAGCTCGGTACATCAAGGGACATATTCTTCTAGTACCTACTCAAGACGTCCTCTCGACCGATGCGTGTAGCCTCAGGATCGGTCCGATATCAACACAAACGCCTATTTCCATTCTCGCCACCATGCAACTATCCCTATCTCCGGATGTGGCCTACGACTCTGCTTTGTCTTTGACCGTGGCCTTCACCAGTGGGAGATAATCATCAACGCCGACCCACAGCCCAGGGCCATCACCCGCTCCCCCATTCCCTCCATCTAACTTGTAGATATCATACTTAGTACCAACCATCTTTGGGGAATCTCCTTTAGGCCAACGGCATCTCGTAGCAACTCGATATCCTCCCACGGCAGCCCAAGTACCCATTCCAAGTGATCACAATATAAGCTACCTCGATTCGTAGCATGCTCAATACCTTCCAAAGAAACCCAGAACCTTGATTCCAGAGAGGAGAACGAACAGCACTTACTAATAATGACAAAAGACACTTTATACCCGCCACCAACCATCTCACACTCATACCTAACACCCTCTACACGTCTCCGAGAACTTTTCAACCCCACACACCATCAGCCCCAGGCTTGAATCACCCAGCACATTGATGATATAGTCGTTGAGATTAAGAGCAGTCAAGGTATTCGCGTTGCAAACTTTATCGTTACAGTACGCCGACATCGTGCCGTTGCCGAGGAGGTTGAATGGCGGGCCGGCGGCGTCTACATAGCCGCAACCGTCGGCGAGGAAGCCCGGTAGGGGTTCGGTGGCATGAGCATACCTTTCCGGAGGGGGATGCCGCCCATGTTGGTGTATTCTTGGGGCGGAGTTGATGGTGAAATTTGAGATTAATCGTCATACCCCGAGTCTTTGGGGATGACAGTGAAGAGAGCAAAGAGGCGAGGTACGGAGCTTCCCTTCCACTCCTCTCGAGGCAGAGAGGGATTCAGTCTTACTCAGTATCCAAGTGAATGAGGTGTACTGGGAGAATAGCCGGCCCAGAACGGGCAGTTTATAGGTCAAATGTCAGGTTTCACATATGTTGTGTTACTGCCCTGTGTTGATCCATTGTAACTCGTAGACTTGGAAGAAGACCTTTCACTACCATCAGTAGAGGGATAATCGAATTAACCCTCAATTGGCATACATTGTAAAATGAGCCTTCGACGAAAACGCACATCTCGTCTTGCCCTTTGTCCACGAGTACTAAGGGCAGCGGTGCGATGCTGATTGGGATTATCACACCCATCCTATAGCAGTCCCACAACGAACAGACATAAAGTTCAGTTAAGTAGAGCTCAATTGAACCGTGATGGTAATCAAACAGCTCGGTTCATATTCTACAAGCATAGATCAATCACCTTCACTAGGCTCCAGGTAGCCTAGGTAGTCCTGAATAACACCAGAGCAGAATCAAAACTCCCATATGTGTTTTGCACAATCTTCAATCATAACCATCAATGGCTTCAAACCAGCGTAAACCAATAAAATATACAACAACAACAACTACCAACTGCCCATTTGCGTCAAATGTCTCGAGCTCTCGCCAACAAGGAACGAATACTCCCCAAACGTAATCATTGCCCAGTTCTGTTGCCGCACGTCCCAGTAGCTGAGGTCGCGCCGTGTCACGTTGAACGTAACAGTCTTCTTCTCGCCCTTTTCTAAGTTGAACTTGTCAAATCCACGAAGAACCTTGACGGGGAAGTCCACGCCGTGCACGTTCTTCGGATATGACATGTACAACTGGGGGACGACCTTGCCAGCTACGGCGCCTGTATTGGTAACGTCTGCCTTGACGGTGACATATGTCTCCCACAGGTCGGGGTTACCGCCCTCCTCGCCGCCGGCTTGGGATGGAGGCTGCTTCACCTCATATCCGTCTGGGTAAGGGTACGGGTCCGAGGAGATGTCGTCCACGGTATCCAAGTAAGGGTATACATACTTCTCGAGCTTGCGGAAGCCTTCCGGGAACAGTGCCACCTTCTTGTCGGGGATCTTGTCGCTAAACTTTGGTGGCTCCACAGCGGGCGCTGGGCGAGGTGATGGAAGTGCGCTCTTCTCCTTGACGCCCTCGACGACGACGTTGGAGAATTCGAAGCTCGTGTATGACAGGCCGAAGCCAAATTCGAAACGGGGTTCAATGTTATTCTTATCAAAGTGTCGGTAGTCGATGTAGAGTCCTTCAGAAAAGTCTTGTTGGGGCACCACGCCGTTGGGCAGGTACAAGATCTGTCCGGCAGGTCCAAAGTCCTTCAAAGACTTGGGGATTGTGTACGGCAGCTTGCCACTAGGGTTGACATCGCCAAAGATCACGTCCGCCAGCGCATTGCCACTCTCTTCTCCAGGGAGGTTCGCGTAGAGGACTGCCTTGACGCCAGGGTGGTCGATCCAGCGTTCCATTTCAACGGGGCCTACTGAATGAATGACAACGATGGTGTCACCACCTGCTGAATTGCCTTCACCTTTGCCGCAATTATCGGCGACCAAGAGGATCAGGTCGTCTCCTCCTTTTTGCAGCTTGAGATCGTTTCGATCCCCGCCAATGCCTCCCCACGCCAGGAAACCTTCTCCTGAGTCTGCGTTGGCAAACACAATGCAGACATCCTGGTTGTGTAGGACAGATGGGTCCTTCTGGAATGGAGGCGAGTTTGTGAGATACTCGGATAGCTCAACCTTCTCAGACTTGAAGCCCTTCTTCAAGGCTTCGATAGGAGTAACGAGGTACGGGAATTCCACCGCACCGCTACCCCAGCCCGAGCCCAGTGTTCCCTGATTGCAGCCACGGTCAGCGCAGTAATTCGGCCCGTTGCCTGGGCCAGCGTCCTCGCCGAAAATTCCAATCTTCAATTTGCCCTCGTGGCGTTTGCGCTTCGCATCGATGAAGCCGTCTCTGCTGATTGGCAGCACGTCCTTATTCTTGAGCAGGACTGTGCCCTCGGCAGCAACACGGCGGGCAATATCAGAGTGATTGCCTTGCACATTAACGTACTTGTTGACCTCGAACTCTGGCTGGGGCGTCTTGCTGCCGGGAGCGAGGGTACCCATCTTGTCGTTGGTCCAGGAGGAAAAGTTGGGAAGCTCATCCGGGTAAAGTTTCTTGTCGTCCTGTCCCAGCTTGTACCAGGAGGCAACGATACGAACGGCCATATCATCCAGTCGTTCGACAGGAACGGATCCGTTCAGGACGGCTCGAGTGAGTTCGGGGCCCCAGAGAGATTTTCCATTCTGCCAGAATAGACCATCACCAGGCATCGTCATATCCAAACCTGCGAGAGCACTGCCGACGCCTGAGCGTTGTGCAAGCCAATCGCTCATTACGAACCCTTGGAAGCCCATCTCATCCTTCAGAATACCGTTGAGAAGCTTAGAGTTGTCACAAGCGTACGAGTTGTTGACCTGGTTGTAAGAGCACATGACACTGGCGACGCCAGCCTTGACAGCATCGAGGAATGGCCACGCGTACAACTCGTGCATGGCTCGATCGTCAATGTTGCTAGAGATGGCATTGGGCAATCCCCATTCCCAGCTTTGGCGGAAATGCTCTTGCTCGTTAGCGACAAAGTGCTTGATAGTAGCCATGACGCCCTCCTCCTGAATGCCCTTGATGGTCTCGGCGGCGGCAATACCCGACAGGTAGGGGTCGGCGCCGAAGCCCTCCCAGTTGCGACCACCGGCAGGTAGTCGACCAAGGGGGCCAACGCAGGGTCCGAGGAGCACGTTGATGCCCTTGCCTCGGGCTTCTTGCCCATGTGCCTTGCCTCGCTGATACATCAGCTCTTTGTTCCAAGTAGCGCCCACAGTGACGCCGGCAGGAAACGCGGTCGCGTTGTCAGCAAATCGAATTCCGAGAGGACCATCTTGTAATTGAAGTTGCGGGAAGCCGACGTGGACGGCAGGGCCAGTCGTGCCGACCGCGAGACCCATCATCCAGCCAGTTCCCGTTGTAATGTTGACCTTCTCGGGCAACGTCATCTTGGCAACCATCTCTCCGGCCTTTTTGTAGCTCTCGGCCCAGTTTTTGGATATGCCACCCTTTGGAGTCGGGTACCACGGTGGTGACATGCCGGTTGGGGGCGCGCCCTTGAACTTCTTGTACATGACGGCTCCTCCGGCGCTGATGAATACCCACATAATGAAGACGACGGCGGTGATGAGCAGGCATAGCTTCGAGCGACCCTGGAAGAGCCTTCTGAAAGCCGCAATGCAGCCTCTCGGTCTGGCGGAAAGGAATGCAGGCTTGGGGAACCTTGACTCCTGCTTCTCTTCGTTACGCTCGAGGTAGTCGGTGGCGTCAATGTCGGAGCCGTCATCGGATTCTCCATCATAGGAGCGGCGGGACTTGTCGCCCAAAAGTCCTTCTTTGCTGGGGTCCATGGCGGACAGATTGAATAGTTTGTGTTCTGTGCGCGGCTGTGGTAATGGTTTCGCCCAAGAGGAAGTCAAATGCCTTCGATCTTGGGTAGATGATAAACAATAGAGACTCGATCTGTCTCTGATGAGCGCAACAGTCCGGTTCAGTGACTGAGTGTGGCAGCACGGATCGATTGGCGGACCATTGCTCAATACGCTTCCGTATCAGGTCTTGGACGAAGCAGTTGAGATGCGTGTCGAAGACGATTGGGGGTTATCAACGGGACGGTGCTAGCAACTCGGATATAGTCAATCGAGATTGGGGTCTGGTGGGATGTGAAGAGTGTAGGCGAGCTCGGAAGTCGACGTGATGTCAGTGTCGGGTCAAGACGATTAGACAAAGACGTGTGAAGACGAAAAGGGAAGGGTTGGAAGAATGACAAAACAATTGAAGGGACCGGGACGAGGGACGGGGTGTCAGGTCTGTTCCCTCAAGGTTTCGACTCGCAGCACCGCGGCTTACTCTTTTGGCGTGCTGGCGGCGTGTTGGCGTGCTTAACCTTTCGTAAACCACGCTGCTGAGTGCAGACTGCAGAAGGGATCAGGCCGTGCCCGCCTGGAGTTGGGAGCTTCCGGTTGAAACAGTGGGGGAATCTGGGTCTAGGTACGTATCCCATACCTTACGCAGTACGAAGTACGAAGTAAGGTAGTGGTCTACGGGTCGCCCCACGCTTGGACCTCTGCCCCTGTCTTAGTGACGTCCCTTTCCTCGATACAGCGCCAGTCAGGCAGTGGAGCCGCATTCTCAGTGCTAACTGGAGTGCCTGCCCCGTTGATTGGCGCGGGGCCTCGGCAGCACGGGCCTACAATACCTAGCGCCTGCCCCTGGAAGAGCCAGAAACCCGGCAGAAGCATGCCAAATTCCTCCAAATTCCCATCTGTTTGTTTGCAACTTTGCTGAGGTTCATGGCCACCTAGTGTATATTCAGGGGTCTTAGGTAAGCCTGTTCGTACCTGGGCGCCGGAGATCTCCCGCTTGGATCCGATGGAGTCCATCCCGTCTTACATTACACCTCAGGGCTCACCTCAGTCTCAAGATGCGATACCGAATTATCCCACTAATGGCAGAAACATTGACGAAAAACTGGCAGACCATATCAGGTACTCGTGGCCATGTTTTCTTCCTGTGATTAACCTAACCCGATGTCACATTTCGATTTTTATATGAAGCAGGGAGCCATCTGCCGTCCGCCTGTTCTCCAGCAGAAATAACGTCCATAAGCTGAGACTGGGTGCAAAAAGCAAGCCCTTCCATCCCCAATTTCGCACGGGTTTACCGCCATCCTCCAGATTTCTTCGGGGAAGGGAAACATGATGTCTCAGCTAGTTGTTCGTGACCAACGATACGCTGGGAAACATTCAGGAGCCGGCGGCTGGAATGTGCGGGACCGATGCGAGAAGCAAACCCAATCTATGGCGGGGAGGCAGACGGTGATCCAAACGCCATGGGTGGAAACATTCCAGGCTTTCGATCATGAGGCTTCCACGCTACTTTCTTCGTCTGATGGGTGCTCTGGTCTATGATGCTTTCATGCCGGGGTCAAGCATCAGACTAGCCAGTTTACTACCCAGTGTAGGAAACATCTTCACGAAATCATCACGAGGCCATGTTCATCAGAGATCGAAAAGAATAATAATATGCAATTACCAACTTCCCTCGGAGCGCCCTTGAACAAAATCTTCAACAGATATTCCCAGCATATTGATAAGGCTTGTGCCGCGCGAGATAGTCGATGTGCAAGTCATATCACATTTAATCATGGGCCTAGATCAGCCTGGCGACCTCGGAGAACCTTGCATATTTTGTGCACCCCATAAAATATGACGTCGAACTCGTCTCGAACATTTCTTACGATATTTTGCGGCACGAATGGGAAGAGTTTTGAGGGCGATGGGATTAGGCCAAGACCAAGAGCAACGGACACTGCGACCACAGCTATCAAACGGCTGCAGCCGAAACGTTTGCTGGCTATGGCTGCCACATGTGAAGAGGTTTGTTGGGCCCTGTACGCCACACATCATTCTCCACACAGCTTATCACCATGAAGGCAATCATTTCTGCATAGAGTATCCGTAAGGCAGAGCACAACGGTGTTGCAGACTATCTAGTAGATGGAAGTGGCCCGCCAGGTTAAGGCAAAGCGAGCGCAACTCCTCCATGATACCTTTGGGAACAAATGAGAGAATGCACAGCAAAGCTGCCTTTATTTGACTGCTAGAAAACTACTTGGACCAGACCTAGGCTCCTGCGCACCAAACAGGGCCGCAAGTTTGAATTTGTTGGATTCTTGAAACGAGACGGAAGGACAGTGACCTGTTAGCGGAGTCTTTTGCGCTGACGCTGAGGCGGGACACAACCGCGGGGTGGGCCGGGCTTCTACAACGGGGGTTTGGCACGGGCACCGGAGCAACCACGCCCGGAAGTATTCAATCGGTTGAGAAGAATCATCCAAAACTTGAAGGGGGAAGAGATAAACAATTTTCCGCTGGACCCCTTGAATCCCTTTTCTCTGCCGAGCAACAAGAGTTGCGTAGTTGGATTGGTAATTCGGGCATCAAGAGCCCTTGACAGGTTCACAGGCGGAGCGAAAAAGATGAGGTACGGAGCCCCGCGGTACGTACTCTTTTATCGCTACGGAGATTGGAGGCGAAGGTGGAGATGAGTAAGCCAGCACAACCAATGATGCGTCTCCGATAGGGGGCGGGATACAAAAGTTGAATTTTTTTTTCACATGGGCCAAGGATGCGATTCTGCTGGTGGATGAGAAACAAAGAGGGAAAAAAAAAACCGCGCCCGGACTTGCAGTGTCCAATCTAAAAAAAAATCTGTGTTGCGACGGAGGGACACTTGTTGCTGACGACCTACACCAACACAAACTCGCCGTCCCACGAGAGAGAGGACAGACGAGAGCATCTTTCTTTTCCCCGCGAAACTCTTCCGGTCTTTCCTCCTTCGAAATTGCAGAAGCGAGGTCCCTTTTTTCGCGCGCGCTCTCTCTCTCCCTCGACCTCCCTCTCTTCTCTCTCTACCCTTCGACCCCTCTCTCCGAGTGCTGGCTGTCGCTTCCATGCCTCACCCTGTAACCCCGCCCTTATCGCAGCAGGAACAACACCAAGCGAACATGACCGTCGTGGCCAAGGGCGATGCCCCTCCCCCGCCATCCCAAGAAGAGGTTTCCGCCTTCCTGACCTCGATCTTCACTGCCACCACATCCGCCGCCTCAGTCGATGCCGCCTACGGGCTTTGCGAAGTCTTGAACAACACGGTCGGATACCAAGGCCTAACTCAATATGGCATTCTCGCCGAGATCAAGAAGTCTGCCGCCAACAAGAAGTCCCCTCAGCTTCGCGAGTGCGCTCAGAACCTGTTGGGTGCTCTCTTTGAGCGCATGCCCCCCAAGTCGCCTCTGAGCGAAGTTGTCTTCCTTGTTCAAGACAACAGCATAGTGCCTATCGCTCTCGATGCCCTTTCCGACAAAGGCTCCGTCGTCCGCGAGTCGGCCCAATATGCGCTGGACGCTCTCTTCAACAACCTGAGCCCCGAGGCCCTCATTGTTGGTCTGTTGCCCGTCCTTCACACCTACCTGTCCAAGAGAACCGGAAAGTGGCAGGGAACTGCTGCCGCCCTCCTCTTGCTCCAGAAGATCGCCGAGAAGGCCAAGCAGACTGTCGGCTCTACACAGGAGCAGGCCGAAGAGCAGGATGTCCTCCGTGAGGCCATCGGAACCAAGCTGGCTGGCCTCATCCCCATCGTCGAGGGCGGCATGCACGACCTCAAGGTCGAGGTCGAGAAGCAGTCTGTCCAGACTATGACCGCCCTCACCGCACTCCTTTCCAACGACGATGTCGCTCCTCGCGTCCCCCTCCTCATCGAGACCATGCACCACCCCTCCACCGAGACTCTTCGCAAGGCCATTCACGCCCTATCCATGACGACCTTTGTCGCCATCGTCACCTCCCCCGTCCTTGCTCTCTTGACGCCTTTGCTGGAGCGTTCCCTCAACACCCCCTCTACCGCTCAGGAGGTTCTCCGCCAGACCGTCGTTGTCGTCGAGAACTTGACAAAGCTGGTCCACGACCCGATCGAGGCCAGAACCTTCCTGCCCAAGCTGCAGCCTGGTGTGAAGGGTGTCTACGACCGCGCCTCCCTTCCCGAGGTCCGAGAGCTGGCTAAGAGAGCCTTGGATGTCATTGAGAAGGCCATGGGTGACGACAAGGACGTCATCGAGCGTGTCTCTGCCGAGGACGTCGGCAAGATCCTCGATGCCGAGATCAAGAAGAGCGGCGGCCTTGCGGTTTCCGACATCTACAAGGTGGCTCGCCCTTACATCTGCGAGCAGGTTGCTGAGGACGTCAACCACCGTTTCGTTCAGCGCATCTCTGGACGCATCGCACCTTACCTGCAGGCCTTGGCCCCGGGTTCCAACACTGCCATCGCCGACAGCGTTCAAAAGTACTACGTCGACGAGGACGAGCGCAAGTTCGGTGTTCCCGAAAAGGAAGACGATGGCGAGACGGAGATTGTCAATGCCCACTTCTCCCTGGCATACGGTGGTATGCTGCTGCTTTCCCATACCAACCTGAGACTGCTCAAGGGTCACCGTTACGGTCTCTGCGGTCGCAACGGTGCCGGCAAGTCTACGCTGATGCGCAGTATCGCCAACGGCAAGCTCGAGGGCTTCCCTCCCCAGGACGTCCTTCGTACCATCTACGTCGAGCACAACCAGGGCGAGGATGCCGACATTAGCATTCTGGACTTTGTCCTCAAGGACGAGGAGATCGCGGCTCGCGGTCGTTCCAAGGTTGTTGAGGTTCTTGACGAGTTCGGCTTCGGCAGTGGCCCTGACGAGCGCCAGTCGCACAAGGTCGGCTCCCTGTCCGGTGGATGGAAGATGAAGTTGGCCTTGGCTCGTGCCATGCTGAAGGGCGCTGATGTCCTGTTGCTGGACGAACCTACTAACCACTTGGACGTTGCCAACATTGCCTGGCTCGAGAACTACCTCAAGACTCACCCCGACATCACCAGTTTGATTGTTTCTCACGACTCCGGTTTCCTCGACAACGTCACCACGGATATCTACCACTACGAGCCCAACAAGAAGCTCGCCTGCTACAAGGGCAACCTGGCCAACTTTGTCAAGGTTCGCCCCGAGGCAAAGAGCTACTACACGCTCTCCGCCTCTCAGGTTCAATTCAAGTTCCCGCCTCCGGGTATCTTGACTGGTGTCAAGTCCCTGACCCGTGCCATCATTCGCATGTCTAACGTCTCATACCAATACCCCAAGGCCCCCAAGCCCTCTCTCGCTGAGGTTACTTGCCAGCTTACTCTTTCGTCCAGAGTGGCCATCATTGGCCCCAACGGTGCCGGCAAGTCCACTCTCATCAAGATTCTCACTGGTGAGGTCATTCCCAGCACCGGAAAGGTCGAGAAGCACCCCAACTTGCGTATCGGATACATCAAGCAGCACGCCCTCGAGCACGTCGAGATGCATCTCGAGAAGACCCCCAACCAGTACCTGCAATGGCGTTACGCCAACGGTGATGATCGCGAGGTCCACATGAAGCAGACTCGTATGCTCTCCGACAAGGATCGCGAGCAGATGGATAAGCTCATCGACCTCAAGGACGGCAAGTCCGCTCGTCAGCTTGAGACTATCGTCGGTCGTCAAAAGTACAAGAAGACCTTCCAATACGAAATGTAAGCATATACCCCTTGTCCCAAATACATGGCACACGGACTAACACGACGCAGTAAATGGCGCGGTTACCTTCCCAAGTACAACACCCAGGTGTCCCGCGAGACCATGATCGAGTGGGGCTTCGACAAGCTCATTCAGGAGTTTGACGACCACGAGGCCTCTCGCGAGGGTCTCGGTTACCGTGAGCTCCAGCCTACTGTCATTTCCAAGCACTTTGAGGACCTTGGTCTGGACCCCGAGATTGCCAACCACAACGAGATTGGCTCCCTGTCCGGTGGCCAGAAGGTCAAGGTCGTTATTGCCGGTGCCATGTGGAACAACCCTCACTTGCTGGTTCTCGACGAGCCGACTAACTTCTTGGACCGTGACTCCCTCGGCGGTCTCGCCGTCGCCATTCGCGAGTTCAAGGGCGGTGTCATCCTCATTTCCCATAACGAGGAGTTCGTCGGCGCCCTGTGCTCCGAGCAGTGGCACGTCAACGACGGCCGCGTCGCCCTCCGCGGCAACGCCGCCATCAACCTTGGCTCCTTTGAGGACAACAGCAGTGTGCCCGGAAGCGCCATCGCCTCCACCGCCGTTTCCTCCGTCGCCAACAGTGCCGTCAACAGCGCCGTCAACTCGGGTGCCGAGGATAATTCTGAAATGAAGTTCCGCGCCAGAAAGAAGAAGAAGAAGACCAAGAAGGAGCTCAAGGAGCAGGAGGTCCGTCGTCGTCTCAGACACATTGAGTGGCTCAACAGCCCCAAGGGAACGCCCCATCCCGCCGACACGGATGACGAGGAATAAGTTGGTTTTACGACGACTCACGAAAAGATGGTTAATAACGAGCGATACCTTGTTCTTTTTTTCTGTGGTGCTGGCTTTTAAGATTGAAAGAGAGTATGACCAGAACACACAGACGAGGTCAACCTCTTTTTTCTACGAGAGACAAAAAGTTGGGATTTTTGCTTTCAGAGATATCTTGGGAATAGAAGGGATGAGGCATCAGTAGAGATGCCGAGATCCTCTTTGCCCCCATCCGTGTTCAGAAGGGATTAGAAGGCGTTCTGCATATAGACGGGATCCAGGATGGGCTTTTTTTCCCTTTACTTTTCCTATGTTTCTTTTTATGTGGTTGACCTTGCCTCCTGCTGTCCTCAAAGATTGTTGCGTTAGACATGAGAAAGACAACCTCTTCCCTAGACAGCTATTGTGAAACGATGGAACGAAATTTCGATTCGATTCAAATTTTGCAACCTCTATCTAGCCTCGTATGTGATGTGTGTGTGGTCTTGGGGGTCATAACCTAGCTAGTGGTCCCCTTCAGGTTCGAGTTGCATTCAAGCTTGTCATTCTTACGCAGCCACGATAAGTAGCTCTGCTGGCCAACCCAAGTCACAGAAGCTGGTATTTTGTCACCCGTGACTACAGCTAGAAAACATACACACTTATTCAAGCACTAGATCGCGCGGTCTAAGAGTTTTAGTTCCAGAGCTGAAGCGGTTCTAGTACCACAACACACCAAGCAGAGTAGAATGGATAAAGAATGTGGCTCGATTTTCTCTAAGTTTGTGCTAGTGGAATAAAATGCCAACACTTGTGCGTGCGTGTGTGTCTGGTGACCATCATCTACTTCATGCCCTATCCTGTGGTCCAACCTATGTCCCCGATCATTTGATTCCGTGATGAGCCACCTCATTGTCATAATAATTAAGCTTTATATATAATCGATAGAGATATTTCTGGGTGATATCTTTTGATGGAGTGGAAAGAAAAGGAAAAGAAAAAAAAACAAGAGCGCCACTAATCATGTCGTGGTCAGCTCAAGCTGGGATCTAGGTATCAAAGCCCCGCGCAACTCCGTCCCATGTCTATACCGTTGCGGGAAAACGCCCACTGTACAATGTTTGTCGCCTCGTACGGCTCATGAAAATAGTAAATAGCATTGATGCGCTGAAATATCCGACGTGGTATTTCTTGTTGTCTACCACGAGAAGGTCATGAGCGCAGGGTTGAGGGCGATGGGCAGGAGCAAGTGACTGGCCGAAACGGTAGCCATGGGAAGGATGGCGACGAAGTCAGTGATGCGCCAGTCATGGGGGACAAAATCGGCAACGGCAAGGATGATCATGCCGGCGATGAAGATGCAGGAGAAGAGCATGGAGAATTTGAACTAGTCACAGAACGTTAGCGTCGGCTCAGATTGGATACGAAGGGTTGGAAATTGGAATGCATGGCCATGAATAAGCACCACTGGAATGTGGAGCAAACGCCTGTCATCAGCAAGGGAGGGTGGTATATAATAGCTTACCTTCTTCAAAACCTTGGGCACCTCGATGAAGAAGTTGGAGAACTCGGCTTCCTTGGAGGTCGAACCCCAGGTCATGTCGATCTCGAACATGTGGGCCAAAAGAGCCTGACTGACGTGAAGACTGAGGCCACCGAGGAAGATGGCAAGAAGGAACGTCCACTTGAGGTTCTCGAAGAAGGCCATCAACAAGCTCTTCTCACCCAAACGGTAACGCATGATGGCGAGGGCGACGTTTCCGAGACCATTGAAGACAATGATGATAGAGAACCAGACCTGCCACGAGTCGACATAGTACTTGTCAAGGTATCCGTTGTACCAGCCCATGAGGAAGTAGTTGACCGAGGTCATGATCCAGGCGGCGCCGATAGCGTAGTAAGTGCCAATGTACGAGATGACGGTAATCTTGGAGGTGAAACGAATGTTGCTGAACAAGAAGGTGCGGAACAGCGGGGTGAAGGGACCTCTCCAGAGCCAAGTGCGGATGGGGTGGAAGAGAAGCTCGTTGCAGCCATAGGCGTACTTCTCCCAACGGGCAAGCTCATCGTACACAGTAAGTGACACACCTTCCTTGAAGCCTTCACCAGCCCAAGCAGCTAAGCGAATGATGTAGCCCTTGCACTGGAGACGAAGCGACATGTCGAAGTCCTCAGACACGTGAGACTCAGACCAGAACTTTTCGTAGCCATCCTCATCGTAGTAACCGACCTGCTGAATGGCGCTCCAGCGAAGGATGGCGTTGTGACCGACGAAAGGCGCAACATCCCCGTTAGACACAGTGTACCGAATGGCGCTGTAGATGAGGTTGGTGAAGAAAGTAATACCGTTCTCGAAGTAGGTGTGGACAACCTGCATGACACCGGACGAGAATTGCATAATACCGACGTCGGGGGACTGCTCCATTTCGGAAACGGCGTCGAGGAAGCAATCAGCAGGAACTTGGGTATCAGAGTCGATGATGAGAATGTAGTCGCCAACACGAATGTTACCGTCAGCCCATGCACGGCCATCGTCCTCAAGAACCTCCTTGAGAGCCTGCTCATAGGCCTGGGCCTCATCGTGCTGGGTCCACTCGTTGGGGCGGTTAATGGCCTGGAGCTTCTCTTCGACCTTGAGGGAGATCATCAAACCGAAGTTCATGTTGGATGCCTTCTTGAACTTGCCCTTACGGGTGAAACCATTCTCGCCGTGCTTGGGGCGGGCAACCCATCCAATGCTGTTGTCGGCGTAGAACTCGATGCGGGCGCGGCGCTCCTCCTCAGAAATCAACTGCAGACCATCATCGTTCATGAACATGTTGGCAGAGCCACCCTGGAGTTCATAGGTAGACATGGCCTGCTTGATGGACTTGACGGTAGGAACAATGACACCGCCGAGACCCTCCTTGTAGACAGGGCACTGGACGGTAACGTGGGGCAGGAAAGAGCTCTGCAGTCTCGGAGGGGGGCGAGCTGAGTAGAACTTGGAGTTGATCGTCAACTGACGAATAGGTCCGAAGATTTGAGCCAAGCAACCGACGATGACCTGGGCGAAGAACAGGGTGAAGAAGATCTGAAGCGGGAAGAGGGCAACGAGAGCCAGACGAAGGTAGTCTCCGTCAACAGAGACTTCGATTGCAAGCTGTCTCCAAGCAGCGCCGAGGGAAACGACGACGAGAACCAGAGTGACGGACACAAGGTAGGTGTTAAGGAGGTGAACGGGACGCTTCTCGGGCTTGATTTGGCCGCTTTCCTCGTCAATCTCGTACTCGCCGACATTGGGACCCTTCTTCTCGTCACCCTCCTCCTCTTCTGCGCCGGCTTTCCAGACAAGCTCCATGAGCTCAGACTCGATAGCCTTGGCTCTTTGAACCAGGTGGAGCGCATCGTCATCCCAGACAATGAGAAGGCCCTCAGCAGCGATGAAGGCAGCGAACTGATGCTTTCTCGCTCTGGGAAGGTCCTCGACGGTGGGCAGAATCTGGACTCGGAGTCCGTTCATCAGAGGGACGTCGACTGCGTCAGGCGACCACTGGAGGAAAGTCTTGATGACACGCGAGTTCACCGTCATGGCGCACTGAACGTTGAGAGCTGAGCAAGCCTGAGCGAAGGGTGAAGTGCCCAGTTGCGGAGGGCACGCCATGTACTGGCCCCTGGCCTTGCGCAAGAGAACACCCTCGACTTCACCAGATCCATCACTGACCCAGAGGTGAGAGCACTGCTGCTGGTAGAGATAGTTGACCATGACCTCATGCTTGATGTCGTCGAGGAACATGGAGCTGCCATTGGAGTGCGTTGATCTGCCGGAAATGGACTGGGGACGAGAGTTGTAGCGAGGAGTAGGTGGCTGGAGTTCCATATCGTTCGTGCTCGTTCTGTTCGAGTCCTTTTCCACGACTTGAGCCTGGTTGCCGCGGCCGGGCTGCGGTGGGCTACCACGGCCAGAAGCTTCAGGCTTTTCAGCCTTGAAATAGCCACCGAGACCCATCGTGTTGATGAAGGGCGTCGTAGCTTCTGTGAGGTGTCAGAGAGTCGTCGACCAAGTGCGGTACGATTCGAGCTACTTTGGTCTTGTTAGTCATAAGCTTGCTTCGAGTGAAATTGGCACAGCATGATGGTTGCGCACCTCTATATGTTACACAAGAGCACCGCAGTGGGAGCTGCCGTGTTCGAACTCGAGTCGAACGAAGTAAGCTTGAAAAGACGATGAAGCCAAAGTCGGGGCAAGTGACCCAGCCAGGTGTGAGGTCAGGTGGGCAGTGATAGCGAGTGTGTGGGCTTCCGAGTGGAACCAGAGGCTGATGATAGCGAATGTATGAAGATGTTCAAGCAACCATGAACAAAGGCGCCGGGTTGTCGGATCGAGTCAAATTAAAGTCGAGTCGAGGAATGTGGACCGGAAGGCGAGAGTCAAGCCTAAGAGGAGGTACAAGACAGTGCAAGCAACCTCGGGTCTCTGATGGGTGCCTTGAGGGTTAGTCTTGTGGACGATCTCGAGGGATGAGAGAAGGGAAGGTAAGCCAAATAGTGGTCGAAGACGAGGGAGGATTGAAGAGGTTATTGAGGAGAGTGAGAGACACAGCAGCAGGAGGTGGATGAGGAGCGGCAAGAAACAAGGCCAGACCAATCGGGCAAAGCGTCGATGAGCCTCGCCAACACAACCAGGGGGTGTGCAGACGGATAGCGCAACGAGCCAGTCTTGGAGGCGAGGGACCGGCGGACAGAACGAGCGCAGGTGGTGGGCAGCCGAGGGGGAGAGTGAGTGGGTAACAGTTGGTAGTAGGATGGTTGAGCGAGAAAGAGAACGGGAGAGTCTTGCCTACTAGCCAGGCCCAAAAGCTTTGGCTAGAGCATAGACTAGAGGCAGAAGACAGAGCAAGGGGGTGGGATGGGAATCGGAAGATGCCCTACAGCTACGGCGAGCGGTACGGACGGATACACCGTTCTTTTCACCAGGCTTTGCCTTACACGAGGTGCTGTTGCCGAGGGGAGCGAACGGGATGGGACGTGAGAGGGGAACGTGGTGACGGGATTTGCAAGAATTGCCCGGTATGAGCGGGTGGACGGACTGGATGGGTACGGTACCTATGGTATTCTTCTGTTTACAATTGCGCGGATGAGGCACGGCGAGCCAAGGTTCTGGGAATTGGATGCTGGCAGAACTGGGCAAGACGACAATCGGGGCGCTGCCCTGGTCTGCACGGGTTATCTAGGAGGAGGGCGTGTCTGGGTTCCCGTCGATTGGGATATGATGTGATGTGCTAGCGACCTTATGGTAGCAGCCGTAGTTCTGTTTGTTGGAGATCTTCGCGGTGCTCGCCACGCTGAAGCTGGGATCACTAGTTTGAAGTGTGTGGATGAAGCGAGGGATCAGAGGGGGGGATAGAGCCTACTGTGTAGACAGAGGAGGGGGTGATGCAAAAGAAAGGCGCGCTTGGAAAAGCAGCAATGACTGGGAATCTCACGTTGAGCTCTCTCGGGGTGGAAATGAAAAGGAAGGGCGACGATGCAGTGTTTAATGGGACAAGGTATAGGCGAGACTGGGTATAGAAGCCTGCAGTGGAAATTGGCAGCTTGGCTCAAAGGAGTTTAGCACGCGCGGAAGAATAACGTGAATAGAAAGACTACCTTACGAATAGAGGGGAAGAAAGAGAAGTGAGGAAGAAAAAAAAAACTACTAGAAAACTAAGGTACCTTACAACGCACTTTCAGCGCCGAAAGCCATGATGCCCGGATACGGCAAGAGCAACAATTAGGTAGGTAGGTAGGGACAAGGGGGTGTGTGGTCTGGGGGTTTGGGGAACAGGAACCTGAGGAAAGGACGACTGCCTGAGGAGTGAGGAGTATGAGGACATCGTGGCTATCCGGACGGATACTTCGAAGTTTGTACCAACTTGCCAAGGACAAGGGACAACTCTGTGTGCTGAATGGGAAGGTGCAAGTAAGAATTATTGCGGGCTACGAGAGACATTGGACCAATAGACGTTGCTCTACGCAGAAGAAGCAAGGAACAAGGGAAAAAGGAGGGGTGTGGGAGGTTCCATGTTGTGGTCGTGTTATGGCTGTCAGACTCCCCCAGGGGGTGGGGCCGGGATCAGGGGTGAGGAAGGGGCCAGCCGGCCGAAGATTGACAAGGATAGAAAGAGACGGGCCACCGGGCTCCGCTTACTTTACTTTAGTGCTGCGCCTGTGCCTGAGCCGAAGCCTCGTTTTGGTCTGTGCTTTCGCTTGTCTTATGGAGAACTCGTCCAAAAGGTGGGGCCCTCGGACACACTACCTTACCTAAGGCTCTTTGTACTTGCCCTGGGCTGTTACCAAACAAACAACGCTAGGTGCTGCCGGGACCAAATGGAAAGGCACCGCTTCTTCGGCGGCCCAAGGTTCTTTCCTTACCTGAGTTGGTACTTTCTTGGCTCGTCATCTTGACCTTTTGCGTCCCTGAGTGCTTGAATCGTTCTTGGGCTCGGACTTGCTTTCCCTCACCTCATGCTCTCTATCAGCAGAGAACACGCAAGCCCCGCTTCACCCTTTCAATTGGGATTATTTTGGGGCTTTGATAATCAACAGCCGCTGGTAGCCATGGCGGCCGATAGCAGGTGAGCCGTTACCGGGGTGGCGCTCTGTCATTTTCACTCGTGGCCCGTCTAAGCTGTTTCCGCTTACTCTCCCGCTTCCTTTCCTTTCACCTACCTACTAGGTAGGAAGATTCAATCGTCAAACGGAACACACTTACTTCTTTTCTTAGAACTTGCTGTTGATTCCGCTACGAATACCTCCCACGCACACACCGAGTCCTTGGGAGCCGCATGTGCGGATACTCAGTGCCGACCACTCAGGGATCGACATCACTGCCCTGTCAAACTCGCAATCCAACCCGTGCCACATCCTACAATCCGGACCGTATCCCGAGTTGGTGCCGGCACCATTGCTGCTTGGCATCTACCCGTCTCTTTGTTTCTCGCTCACCGTCCTCCCCATGCAGCACGCACTACACCTGAGAAATCGTGCGAGACCGAGAGCCTCCTCTACAACCCATCGCCTCCGGCCCGTACACTGCACAAAGCACCGAAGATTTCAACGTTCCCGTCTACCTCCACTGCCTAAGGGCACAATGGTATTATCATTTACCCAAGGCCACTGGACCCACGAGGCCGCACGTCATCTAGTCGTACGTCTCATATATGCCGGAGGAGACCAAGCCTTTCTCGCCTGCATCAGTTACAGCACTAGGTAGAGCTGAATCACGGCAGACCACCACGATAATCGCTACTAGCCCACATAGCCCTCGTGGCAAATGCACACATGTTGTCCCGAGTCAGATCAAGGATACGATATCAACAGGAAAGGGCCAGAATGTCAGCCTGCATTATCATATTGGCCCCACTGCCACATTGGTCTATGGATGATGCCTTCACTACTGGCAGTTTCAACGGGTTTAGATGGCTGACAAACGTCTCTATCCGACTTATCAGGTTATGTATGTATCAAACAATGTTCTCTTTCGAAAACCTTCCGCCAGTCTGCGAGCACCCGCAGAATTCGGCAGGAAGCTATCGTTGTGATTGAAAGATTTCAGCCACACCCATTGGAGTTGGCAGTCAGCACGGCGAGTGATGCCGTTCCTGTCACGTGGAAATTCGGGGTCCATTGAACGCCTGGTCATTGTTACCAGCATCCCTTCATTAGCCATCGATCACTGCAACAGAAGTCGCCAATCTCAGCAGCCAGCCAGCTGAGCAAGTATCCAAGTTGTCTTGGGCCGATAGGCTGAAGGACAGTTTCCAGCAATGTGGATGAAGCCGCCCGTCCTCATCTCCTTGCGCCACTAGTTTGGCACTCTATCGGTTCTCGGGACATGACCAGATATCCTCTTGTTGCACGATGCCTTATCAAGCTATGCCGAGACCGCACGTTCACACTTCAGGCTGGCTGAGAAGTACCCCCACCAGCGGAGGTGCTAATATTCAATAGCTACAACCTGAAGCTGGACCCTTGGCCGTGGCTGCATGGCTGCGTTATGCAACAAAATGTCCACAGAAAACCAGCTATTGCGGACGAAACCGCTGCCACGCCTCGCATTGGGAGCTCTCCGCCGTCTGTAGTACTTTGCAACGCAGCGGCTGCAAAGACAAAGACATGGAAAGATCGAACCCGGAACATTTCCGATTCCCCGGGTTGAACAACAAAGAAGATGAATGACATCTACGAACACTATTAGGCAAGGATGACGTGCCGAAGAAGTCTTCGGGGGGGTTATAGAAACGCAGATAAGGCCATATCGAAAAGCGAAAAGTCGATCAACAGAGACGTACCCGTTCTTCACACGCCTTGCGAAAGCGATATACCTACCCAGCTTGTCGCAGGGCTTCCCGCAATGAGAAAGAGTATCCATACCACTTTGGCCTCTGCTCTGTACACCATTAAAGCGGCGAGAGTGGTATGGGTCCTGGTGCGAACAGGGGTTCGTCCATGCTTGGTGCCATGCAATCTGCACACGCTAACTAAACGAACAACGGGTGCCCGGCTCATTAGCCATGGGAGAAAGTCTTTTCTTGGATGGCAGAAAAGAAAATATTCAAAAAATAAAAAATAAAAATTGGAAATATTACGGGCCGCTAACAAAAAACCAGATGGAGCTTCTGGAACGCCTAGAACTAGGTACACCGGCAAGCTAACTGAGAGCGGCGCTCGAAGCCATGATGACACCGCTAACAAAAGATGAGACGGCGGCGCGATATCTGACTCTGGCCGACCAGGACGGTGGAAAGTCTGATGAGCTGATCAGGTCTTTGTCCATTGTTGCTGTCTGGAGAGGCCGCGAGGCACTACAACACCCATCCATCTCGTATCCCTTCAGCACACGTTACAAGTCACAGCCCTTGAAAGCAGAGTTTACGTCATCCATTTCCAGTCGTCCGATGTATGCGGTGGTACGTCTGCATCTGAGAATGTCGTTCAAGTCATAGGTCGCGGTCAATCAATACGTGCGTGAAAAAGATCTGACGACACATAGGTAGATTTACACTCACCGCTTAGGTAGTACGCCATCTCATGGCTGAAAACAAAATGTTCCATTAGGAATAACTCACTCAAGAATGGCATCTGATATGAGAGAAGCACGGCTGCCGGCCGCGCAAGGGGCAGACAACTTCGCCGAAGCTGCTGAACCCTCCTTCACCGATGGTCGTTTCACTCTGAGCCATGGCTGGCTCGCCGAATGGTTAATGCTGCTGGCATCCCGGGAGTCCACCCGACCCACTGGAAGCTGAACACTCGGTGCACGGCAAGATCAATTTCAGACCCAATATTTGTTTCTTGTTCGCGATCTTCAAATCCTCCGACACCTTTTTGCGGGTCGGGCAGAGAGTGTACTTTTTTTTTTTGGCAGTACTAGCCATACCTTGGGGGGGCAGTTGCATGTGCGGTGTGCTACGAATACCCATCCGAAAACAAAATAGGTTTTATTCCTCGAGACAAAATATTAATTAATATTTTCTGAAGGCGGTCTATCTGTGAGTGTGGCCAACCCGCCAATTCTTCGTATTCGACAGGGGACTTGCAGCAAGAGCAGCAGAGAAGGATGCTGGCCAGGGTGTGTTCCAGCCAATCCAAGCCACCGCAAACCGCACACACACACACTCACTCGCACAACACACACTCGTCCGCTCACACTCATGCACACACTCACCCAACTTTGGCTTGTTCAGCCAGTCAGCTCATTGACCGTTTCAACCCTCCACAGGAACGGCATGAAAATCGAGATGATGGCTTGTGGCAACTGACGCCAGTAGTGAGATATGACGCGCTTCGAACATGAATACAACGGATCCCGAGGCCTGCCCATGGAAAAGCCCATCCGTTGGATGAGAGGGCCTCAGGATTCTGTCCTGTTCATCAACCCAACTGCTCGTCTTTGACGGCCTCAACCACCGTCATTCACGATGCAGCCTGGCTTGCCACAGCACCTGTCAGCAAAAGTGACAGCACATGGAATATAGGGCATGGGTTCATCGAAGCGAGCATGTCAAAGCCCAATGTCACCATGGTCCCCTGTCATCTCACGCAATTAAGCTTATCAAGGACCACACTGCCTGAACTTGCCGCATCAACTACACTATTGAAATCTCGATGGCGCTCTCTCTCTCTCTCAGAGACTCTCATCATGTTGGCGTCTCGCCTAACCAAAGCCTCGCTTCTCATCGATAGCATGCTTACACCCGTCTTATTATCACCAGTAAGGCCAAATCTGGCCCGCTTGTCGAGTCAGGCCTACCATCTGGAGACGGTCAAACACATATAAGCTTTTTTTTACTGAATTCTAGGCTCCGGCAGCAGCCACACTGGGCCACACCTCATTTTCCACCCTTCTCCCCCCACAAGTCCAAATTTTTACATCCAATCAGCGACTGGCGCCGTCACGATGGCTTATATCGTGGCTGAAGTGTCAATTTCCACCCAAGTGAGGATAAGGGGTAACGCAACTTTGGCGCGCTCTTGTTTTCAGGGGAACACTAATACGCGGCCTCCTCAATCGCTTCCCGTCTAGCTACGATCATTTCCCGCGCACGCACTGTCCACTGAGTAGAAACAGAGGGGTCGATTATAGGGGAAGAGGGGGGCATGAGAGCGACGTGGGCTCTCTAGGGTCCTAGACTTGTCAAAGTCCAATATCGTCCAGGGTCTTCAGCCGCAGCCGCGACGACCAACTTACAACGTGGGATATCCCTAGGCGGCTCGCCAGTGGCGTTCTGCATCGCAATCTCACCTCAATCCGCCGTCCTGGGTCCTCGCAAGACGTCCGCGGCAACTGTCCCTGAACCATCGTCGACTGACGCGTGCGACTTTGTCCGTGGCCCGTTGTCGCTTTCTGTCTCATTCTGTTCTCTATTCCCGGAATAGCAGTGTCATCCAGCCTGTCGGGTACAAGCGTTTTCTGGTCGTCGCCCATGGATGGTCCTTCACTATCAAATTCCAGGCTTCAGTTCCTTAACCGCACTTTTCGCACCCCTTGTCGAGATAAGACTCGATGTGATAGCAAAGCAGGATTTCGCAATATCGCATGCGGCGGAAGCATGTCGCCGGCAGCCGGCAATCTCACCTTGACGGTCCATTGTAACTTATCCCCGTAGTCTTGTAGGGGCTTACTCGACCTATCTGCCGAGTGTTCAAGCGGGCAACCTTGGTATCGCGGCTTCGACACGCCCGCACCGCTCGTCCACTTACACGGCCAGGGTCACCACAGGCCTGCCGTCCGGTGTGACTGACAGCTTACCCTTGACGGCGGCAGCATGCCGGCGACAACGGCACGCCTCAGCTCAGCTCCTGTCTTTTTTGTCCCCGAGTCCCCATTCAGGTTGTTGGGACTCAAGAAAATGCTAGCTTTGATCTAGCTTTGTCGGCGAAATTCCTCGGCCCCCCCCCCCGGTGATCTTCCGACCCACCGGCATGGGTGGATGGATAGTGGGCAGTCGAAATCGCGGGCGGATCCTCCGGAGAGAAAAGACGTGAAAAGACCCCCTTGTCGGGCTGTGACCCTGTCGACCTTAACGGAGTATCCAGTATCGAGGCCAGGCTGGGCCAGACCCCATACGAATTGGATCCCTCAAAAGATTCCCGCATAATGTACGGATAGAACGTGTTTGCAATCCACTTTCTAGCAAGAGGAAACAAACGTGGCACCGAAAAAGCTCCATCAGCCCATTTTTCAAGCTGAGGTCAAGGCGGCGTTTCTCCATCGTTTGTCCATCAGAAGCCCCAGGACAAACAAATTTACACGTGTACGGACGGAGACCTTGGATTGCGGGACAATTCCCTGCTTATAGCAATCGCTCCGACATCTCTTCCCCGCCAGATCTGTGTACCGCCACTACCGTGTAAGAGATGTATCTTGTGGCGACCTGAAGGATCAAAGATGGACAAGATTCACATACCGGTAAAGGGCCCGTGGGCATGATAGGCAACGTCAGCTTTTGACAATGCGACAGTCACTCGTGTAAATCGGCAACCACGGGCTGGATCCAGCATCGCTAATCGTGGACCACGCACAAAGACTGTGCTACCGGCTTGCCGCGATTCCGGGCGTTGGGACAGCCCGATTTCTCTTTCACCCTTCACGGCTCGCACCGAAAAGATCCTGCGACAAAGAAGTCGGGAGCCCGGAACAGCTCGTATCTGCGCTTGTGTCGCTTGTGTAACGCGACACATGGCCACATCGGACGCCATGCGGGAAGAAGGACATCATTTTCATGTGGGAGGATCTTGTGAAATACATTCAACGGTGACCGAGATAACGCATGCTCACACTCCACGGCCGTAGTTTTGGGGCACAGCCTCATCACTTGAAATTCCTAGAGATCTGCTCTATGGTCGGCAATCCTCGTCCAAAGGGTACTGACCAGCCCCTACTGGGCTGCCTGTCACCGGTTTTCGACGCTGCTGGGCACTCGCCCAACCAGCAAAGGTCCCATCTACAATGTTTGTGCAGGATCCTAATAGGTAGATGAGCGGGAAATAGAAAGAACAGGCGGCTATCGCAGTTCACCAACACACTGATACGAATTCTCGCAAAAGTCCCAAATACCCATCTTTGACCCTTCAATTCCCGCCATCACAGATGAGTTTGACAGAGTCCCGCCGAATCAACATCTCTTCACTCGCCCTATTCCCTTTGCCAACACCACTAATGAACCTCCTGGAGTGAGAAGCGAATTTTCCAAATCTTGAAATCACACCGAGGCGTAAGTGGGTGCGATCGCCCGCTACCACATACCCTATCTAATGGATATTTCTTATCCTGTCACCGAGTGGAAATGTTGTGGATCTGGGTGATATGTTCACCACTTGTTTCTCATGAGCTTGCTCATAACCTTGATTTTTCCACTGCTGTCTTGTGTTTTGTGAGTGATTCAATCCCTTCCTTAGTTCCCACTTTATGTAGTGGAGGATCGAGATTGGCGGCCGCTTCGCCTTACCTTACCTGAGGTATCCATACTACCGTACTCCATAGGCGAACTGTGAAGGTGACGGGAGATATTCACTGCGATGGCCTGGAGCTCACCTTGAACCTGAATTTGTGGGTTCTACGATCTTTCACTGCTTTTGATACACGGACGGCTCTCACAATGGAACTCCATGGAGAAGTCGCAAGGAACAGAGACAACCAAGGGCTCACGGGCAGATTCTGAGCCCTGTTTCTCCCGGTCCATCGGGGCTGCTATCTAGCATCGCCCTTGGAGCTTCATCTTTTACTCATCATCACCTATATCACTTATGCCTGACCATTCATCGTGACGCAGAAGGGATGGCATGTTCGACTCACGGCAGATCTTGGATAAGACACAAATGACATCGCCACAATCAAATCAGTCTCTTAAAAGCATGGCTTTTCCGCAATGAGACAAAACTCCTCTACCTACGGAGGAGTATGTTCTCCCTGGCCCCACAAGGTCTTTCTTCAACTCTATATTCGATGCGGGACAGTCTCACTTATTCAGAAGGGGAGGGGGGTCGAGTTCTACCACGGAGTGATTCACCCATGACTTACCCCAGCTTGTGCAGCCCAAAACCTATTTTTGAAAAACAAGAAGCAACATACACAGAGTCACCGGACTAATAGTACGTGAAGTGATCACGTATCTCGTGTATCTGTAACACTGAAATCTCTGCCGCACTAATGAAGAGCTGGTGTGTCGATGAAGTTCTCAATTTCAATATACAACCGCAGTGCACCTTGCCGAGATCAAAGGATGATGTAAAAAAGACATGAGGGCAATGCTTACCGAATCCCCCATCCCGTCGGCCACCTTCATGATGGAGGCGAAGTAAGCAAAGCAAGAATGCCGGATGCTAGCAGGGTCCCAAGGGTTGATTGCCAGTGGCAAATCTTTCCTTCCGACCGCTGACAAGGCCTGGCAATCGTCGGAAAGTAGCATTGCATCGCCAAAAAATCTGACAACGATGCCAGGGAAAAAGAAATGCCATGGTGATTCGATGAGCTACGGCCGGATCCCAAGGTCCCCAGTCTTCCGGCCCTTGATTCTTGGCTGTCGCTGCCCTGCTGTTTCTTGCTGCCACCCTTCGCTGTAATAGTGCACCAGTCGCCCGCCGCAGGGTTGTCTTGCCGGGTTTATCGATTCTGGGCCCTTGTTATACAGGTGTTGGCCGGGCGCTGTGATGAGCCAGCGAACCTGGAAATGCTGCATCTGCAGCCGCCCGCATGGGAAAGTGCCCGGGAAGGCAAATGGCACGCTCCGTCTGACAGCAACTGGCTGGTGTCGGTTACAGTGGTGGTGATGACTGCATCGGCCATTTACCTGCCTTGAGTTTCTAGATGCAGGGATCTCAAGCTGTCGGCAGTGGCACGACTCTGGTGTTAGCTGCGTCTTGGAAAGGTGGCAGCTTAGAGGCAATCAGGTAATAAGTTGCAGATGAATTCAATTTCGATGAACGAATGGTTGGACGAAAGAGATTGTTGAGGTAAGTTTTCAAATTCATTAGATGGTAGTAAGTTTGCATCTCCCAATATCCTCATCATGACCCAAGATATTGTCATCAAATACAAGTGCTCAAAGCACCTGGGCCAGCATCCCAGGTTGGTATTCCAGAGTAATCGCCTTCCTTTGTAAAAACCGTACCGCGCGCCCGTCATCTATCCCAAATGTGCAAGTAGCCGTCTATATGTAAATGTGCGGAAAATCCAAAAAGAAAAATGGCTGTTCGAGTAAGCGTTTACAACTCCTCGTTGCCGTCGCACTGCTGCCACATGGAAACCTTCTGGACGGTAAGCTCAGGCTGAGTCCACGTGGGGTACCATTGGTCGCGGGCATTCCAGAAGTCCTTCTTGGCATTGGGACTGCTTCCAACCCACGGCTTGCCAGACTGGCCATCCTCAAACCAGCCGTTGGTACCGCCGACGGCCACGTTGATGATCAGGTAGAACTTCTGGTCAAAGGGGGTGTTGGAACGGCCAGTTTGACTCCAGACGTCCTCCAGGCGGGAACCGTTGGAGTTGGTCTGGGGGAAGTCGCCACGCTTCCACATGGGCTCATCGAAGTTGGTGTAGAGGACCTGAAGCAAGCGACTGTTGACGTAGGTGAAGAGGTACTTCTGGGACCATTCAAGACCAAAAGTGTTGAATTCATCACCGTAGGTCGTGTGCAGGGCCTGACGCTTGTTGTTGGTCCTCCACCAGGCATCGTTGGCCTGGTCCGGGCCCCAGTGCAGAGCAGAGGAGACAATGTTGTTACCACCCTGGGCATAGGTCCAGTTGTTACCGCGAGACTCCATGATATCGATTTCACCCGAGAGGGGCCAGGCACCATAGGTATCCTCAACAGGCATCATCCAGATAGCGGGCCAGAGCCAATCACCCTTGGGCAGCTTGGCAACGACCTCAACGCGGCCATACTTGAGGGTAGCACCCTTCTTGGTGTTGATACGGCCAGACTTGGTGGGGGGAACAATGGAAGAGTTGCCGGAGGTGGTGTTGGTGGCAGTTACACAGGCGGAGAACTCTGTGGAAGTGCAAGTTCCATCCTTGAGCAAGTCGATTTCGTTGTCCTTCTCAATAAGAGCGGAGTCTTGGAGAGTCGGACGGATGACCAAGTTGCCGTCCTTGAGGAAGACATTCTCGTTGTCGGCAGTGGTCATCTGGAATTCGCCATTGCTGGGTTTCAATTAGCGTGGTGCGGGGATGAAGAATGTGAGCAAGGAAACGTACCCAAAGCCGCCGACTTGCACCTCCTGGGTCCAAATGTTTGTGTCCAAACTGCTGCCGGTGAAATCCTCCATGAGCACAGGGCAGTACTTGTGCTTGACGACACTATGGATACCGTCCCAGACGAGGAAGCCAGAGATGGCAAGACCGATAAAGATACCGACGATAGGGATGATGGTGACCCATTTCTCCTTGGGATCGGCCTTGTCCAACCAAGGCTTCTCGACATCCTCCTTGCGAATACGTCTCGAGTGGAAGTACCGCTGGGATCGCTCGTCGAAGCGTGCGCCGAGGGCACTGGACGAGCCGAAGCTCGAGGCAGGGCGGGAGACGGCAGGCGTGCCGAAGGGATTCGTACCCATTGGTGTACCGGCCATGGGACCTCTCTGAGAAGCTTGAGACTCGACGCCATCGCCAAAGGGATTGCGGCTGTTCTCAGTGTTGGGCGTGCCAGGGCGAAGAGGGGTTCCGGCAGCCGTGGTGGCCTGTGAAGGCATTCCAGCCGTCGGGCGGTTGTAGTAGCCCTGGCTGTACTGATCCTGATCCATGATGTGATATAGACGAGGAATGAGGTTGACAATAGAGTTGAATGGCCTTGCGGCTTGACGTAGAGGGAGAGTGCGTGTTCCTCAAAGTAGTCAACGGTAAGCAAGCGAGGGTGTAACGAATGTAGAGCCGCGAATTGTCAATGGGGTTTACCGGTTGTGGCAATGCCAGTGTAGATGAACGAAATTCTCTTTGCGACAATGAGAAAGAGCGGCAAGGGAAAGATTTGTAGTGTTCTCAACGACGGACAAGGCGAAGGAGAGAAGAAAGAAGTTCCCAGCTGGGCTTGAAGGAAAAGGGCGAGACCGGGGGAGGTAAAAGGCAAGGCCAGGGACTCAGGTCGCCGCCAACAGGAGAAGACGTAGGCGTAGGCAGATCAAAGACGCTCTTGCTCCTCCTGGGCGAGCTAAGATGAGGAAGGCCAAGTGCGATTCGGGTACCTCTACCAATGTACCTCTTTTCGCCCATTCTGCCATTGTGGCTCATTTTGGGAGGTGTGACCTTTGACAGTGCTTATGTCGGTTAATTTGCTTACTTCATACAGTACGTACCATGGGCGCTGTACCCGCTATCCCATAGTGAGAGACCAAGCCTCTAGACCCCTAATTCAGCCACGGAGGAAATCATCAATCGATGCCGCGCACTGTACGTACCCAAGTCCACCGCGCTCCCACACCCCTCAGTCTCTTTTCGTCGCTCTTCTTGCTCTTCTCTTCCTCCCATCTTTCGCTTCCTCACTCCACGTACCACCACCCCCCGTGCCCCTCCTCGATCCCCTTTCAGCTTGCCCACCTCACTTGTCGTTAACTTTGGATCCGGCCTTTTGCTAGTTCGGACGGGGCCGCATTTGTTTCTTTCACAAACACTTCGACGACGACAATCCTCGTTCGTTTCTTCGGCCTCCCCATCGCCCTCACCTCGATGAATCCAGACCTGAAGCACTCCAGTCCCGCTTCGTCTGGGTCTGGCCTCGCCGTTTGCCCAACATTACCACCCAAGATAGTCCTGACACGCACCATGTGCTCTATCGCCCATTCAAACCTACTGAGTTCATCCGCATCTCGGCGCTTCTTATTCAGCTCTCGTCATGTACGCCGTGTACGAAATCTTCGTACGAATGGGTAGTCAATAGACCTCGCAAGAGTCAAGGATCTCTACCTTATCTCATCATGCCCTCCGGCACCGCGACTACGGCCACCACGAAACCTCACTATTGAAATACTGCAGAACGCTTCACCTTCAGCCCTGGACATATAATGGCAACATCACAAGTACCGACTGCTCTCGGTCTCCCTCAGTCTCCGCGTGCCAGCATACCCCTTGGCCCTTGCCTGGCCCGCTTCCCGTCTTGCCGTCGTTACCTTGCTTCCTCGGGCGGGTTGGTTCCAGCTTCCTATGCTTCTCGGCGCCGCTCGCCAAAGAGCAGCAACTGTACGGAGTATTCGCTGTGTACAACAAGTGGTCAGGAAAAGCAGCAAGAGATTTTGCCCATGCGGCTTGTTCTGGTGCGCTTGTTAGCTCAGTGGCGTGCATGCATCGGCCAGTTCGCTCAACGATGCCCTTGTACCTGCATTAAGGCCCCTGTCTGCTCTTATGCTGGGCCCCTGGTCCTTGAAGTGGTCGCTGGTCGGACGAAAAAGATGCGATAAGGGATGCTGCCTCTTCAGGACTAGATCCAATAGCGCCCGACAGTATTGAGCCGGTCTGTCATGGCCCGTCTTGGCCCCCTCCTGGCCTCCCTACCGCAATTTCCACCGTCACGTCAAGACCGTCGCCGTCGTGTCGCGATGGCGTCAAAGCTCAACTCGAACCATCTCCAATCCAGGAGCCAGACATATGTAGACTCGGCCAGCGGCGAAAGGCCCACCGCGCGCCTATTGTCTTGGCTTACGGCATCTCATCAACAGCCATTGTCCTGGCTCGATACGAGACTGAGGAAACAACGTTCAGCTGAAGTGGTGTAGGCCTCCCGGGGCCAAAGCCAAAACACACAGCAGGTCCATGTCAAAGAGTTGCAGAACATCGGACGAAGATTTTTCTTGGAACATCATTGCTTCTGCTGTGATGGCCACAATGAGTTCACCCACCAGACACATTCAACTCAAATCTTCATCGAGATTTGACATCATCAAGGATTCAACATAAACAATGCCCATGCCCTATCCCATGGAAGGCTTTAGTCGTGCTCTGTCCCAGCAGCTCGGACGATCCGCCTTGGAACTGAATTCGACGATCGGCAAGGAGTGTGCTTCTAGCCTCCGATGTTTCCCAAGGGTGGCGAGTAGCAAGCGAGGCCAACATGTTGATCGCGGCCTCAAGAGTGCTTTTGCCGGCCCTGCCGTCGGATGCTCCATCGCACTTCCGGCTCTGAGCTTCAGAACCCTTGGTTCTATCCCCACGCTAGGTTATTCCATTGGGGCCATCCTCGGAAGATCGACGCCTCCGGGACGGACCCCCGGCGAAGCGGCGGATGTCTTTCTTTGTCTCATTGCGACCTTGCCTTTCCTAGTGGCTCGACAAACCCAACTCGGGAGCGCTGCCTTTGTCAGTGTCAAGATACGGCAAGCCATCTCTAAAACGGCACAATGACAAGAATTCAGCCTCGTTTTCTATAATGCGCATTATCAATTTCAGGGCACTTGCCGGTTATCGCGCAGGAAGACATATGCAATGCAAGCGTGGTCGGCACGTTGGCAGGCCTCAGATAACCAAGAGGGCCGATTACACTGCATTGAGCATGCGTTAGCGTTTCGATATCGGCCAGCCGAGCTGTTCTTGCTGTTCTACCGCGGTACGGTAACCCTTGATGAGACCGTGGACGGAATTTCGTGGTCCTCTCATTCGTCGAATTAGACCACGCCCATCACGTTAGACTTCCTTTATCGAATTCAACGGGCGTAGGTTCCATCGGGCTTTTTGTTTCGGTAGGGAATTCTCTTGTGCGGCAGCACCCTCAACTGATCCTGTTCCGCGGATTCGGTATGTCTCATTGCTTCGGTTACAGTACATGAGTTGAGCTATCGTCACGCGGCTTGTAAATGGTACGCCGTGGAACTATCACTGCCGAATCAGTACATGAAGCCATGCTGTGTGATAACCTGTTGCCTGCCTGTCGACAAGAAGTCGTAGAGGCTTCAACCCGCTCACATCAGCAATACTCGAACAGACATCCTGTCATTCATTCTGGACGTGTTTGTGTTTTGCCACGCATCTCAAGAAGCTCTTGTCGACGTTACATTGAAGTCTGACGCTTGAAGGTCTAGCATCGCAATGGGCCCATGAGCATGTCGTTCAAGCCGTTGGTGTGGTGGCTCGACGAGCCAGTCAGTCGCTGTATAAGCTCATCAACCCCGCCTTTTACAGGCCGACATGGCTGCCCCTCCTTCTCGTGTTCTACGTTGGCTTCGATTTCCCCGGCCAGTCAGGCTTGCAGCTCGCCTAACCGGTTATTTTAGGAAAAAGGGCGCCTCCATCGAGAAGGCAAACGAACCCCAACCCTCCCGACGCCTCCCCCTCTGCCCACCACGTCAAGCTGCGCAAGTCTCGCATTGGGGTTGGTCTAGGGCTGGAGACCTCTGGTCCAATCGAGCCGACCTCACGGCTCGTAAGTCGAGCCGTTGAGCCGTTATCTGGGGGAGGGGGGGAACATGGTGCCTATCAGAACGTATGTTTCAGTTGAAGCAACGTGCAACCGCCCGTATCCAACTCGTGTGCTTGTATGCAGTAATAGCTGTTTCGCTGTTTGAGTGTGGCTGGTGCGCTGTTGTCGAGAGGCAAAGAGATTGTTGGGTGGTTGACCCAAGCTACCTTAAATCATATGCAGCTGTGCCAAGGCAGGAATTGTCCTTTTGGTCGACAGCAACCCTACATAGATGAGCAGCACATTTAGTTACTGCAGGCAGAACAGGGTACTCTGCATGCAATGCATTGACTCTGTACAGAAGGGCTAGAGCGACCAAAGACCCAAACCCCGGGCGAGCTGGACAGCTGGGCATGCATTCTTGCCACGCCCAAAACAGGCAGGCAAGGCAGGGTCTCTTGTACCCGGTGATCCGACTGATAACGGGTGACTGGCGTGACTGGGTATTTGCTGGCCGGTTGGCAACGGGACGAGGAAGTGCGGCTTGGAAGGTGTGGCGAGGTGTAGGCCTGCGGCGGTGGAATTGAGTTGCTGTCCGGGTTCTTGAGTTGTGCCACCGATTTTGTTGAGAGGCCTGATTGATGAGTGCCTTTCCTGAAAGACGCAGTCGGCAAGGTGGAGAATAGCCAAAGACGGGCTCGGTGTATAGTGAATGTTGCTATCCATGAGTTGAGCCTCATTGCACGTGAGGTTGACTGATTGCAAAGTCCTACTTGCCCAACCGGCAGCCCGAACACTTTTGATGGCACAGGGCAGGTCTTTAATCAAGATCTCCAAGGGCGGCAATGATTCAGTCGATGGATTATATATGTAGTTAGTTGATTGCATACCGAATTTTGGTGTCAGCCTAGGATGAAGGAGGAGTCCCTTCGGAATGCTATTCCTAATAAACTATCTTGCCGTTTGCTAAAGGATGCTATTTTGTGTCTGTTGTTGAATCAATAGTTCGGCAAAACCACCGCCATATAAGTGAGACAGCGGCTCAACGACATCTACTTTATCTTCATATCGTAGAATGGGACTACCAAGACTATACAAATAATCACTGTCTACTATCTAGAGGACAGATTGAGTTTCATGGTCCGGTGTGTGGGTAGAGTCCAGAGACGGGAGAGCTCAGACGATCAAGAGATTGATCCTTCAAATACACAGTAATGTATAAGGTAGTAAGATGGCGAGGCTGGTAACGAAATGGGATATGTAGCAAGTCACCTATACGAAGAGCATTGATTGACATAAGCAGGGTATGAGTGAGGAGTCCGGCGAATGCGAGGAGACGTTGTGCTAACTTTTAATATGAATGGACGAGCTTAAAGTTGTTCTTTCGGTGGTTTTTGGGTTCAACTGGCAGTTGGTCTTAGTACTATGAGGAAAGGATAGACCATTGATGTTAGTCGAATGCAAGTGACCAACAACATGACGTTGGGGAAATCGTCACGAGTACAGTATCATGAGTGGACTTAAAGTGGAATTAGATCTGTGTTCCTAAATTTGCTTGGCCACGCAACACGCAAGCTCTTGAAAGTGGATGAAAATACTGACAGAGACTACGTCAAACAATTCGCTGGTGTGAATCGCTGGTAATTTGATCATCAAAAATAGTATCGTGCTATTTTGCATAAGGGAATATTGAAAGACATCATGAATAACTGGCACGTCACTCGAACCAACACTTTTCAAATCTTGTTGGAGAGCTTTCAAGCCGTGAACCCTGACCTCTTTTCTTGAACTGCCCATCTCATTCACTACTAAGGTGCACTACTTATATGGTGGTATTGTCATCTCATACTCCCTCGTCTAACCAGCCGATTCCAGCTAACCAAGGTCTAAGCCAACGCGGCAAGTCCCGCAAGCAGAGCCGCACCAGCAGCCACACCAGTTCGCACAGCCGCGCCGGGGCTAGTCGTAGTCCTAAGCCCCGTCGTAGAAGACCGCGTCGAAGCCGCCGCCGTGGGACTGGCTGTTGTCGTCACGGGACAGCTGACGGTACAAGGGATCGCCGTCGTGAACGGCAGCCCTGAGGCCGAGCTCTCGGGATAAGCGGGCGCCTGAGTGACGGCGCTCGGGTTCGGCGTCATGGACGGGGCGTCTGGGTTCAACACGTTGTCGATGATGTGCAGGATGCCGTTGGCGACGAGGATATCCGGCTGGATGATCTGCGCAGAATTCAGGAAGAGATTATTGCCGGACTGGATGACCCTTATGTTTTCTGTTGCGAGGGTGGTGAGGTTAGTGCCGTTCTTTAGGTCGGAGGAAGCTAGGATTCGACCGGGGACGACGTGGTAATTTAGAAACTCCTTCAGGGCATCTTTGTCCTGGTTTTTTAAGGATCCGGCGACGCGTTGGAATGCCTCGTTGCGCGGCGCAAAGATTGTGACGTTCTTCTCCTCCGATACTGACGGGAGGAGATTGGCGGCGTAGAGAGCGCCGAGGAAGGCTGGGAGCTTGAAAGAGTCCGTAGTGTTCTCGAGCCTGGCGGGCGGGATCATGAGGTTGTCGACCACTTGGATGAGTCCGCCGGCGAACTTAATGTCACCCTTGACCTGGGTGGTGCGGATGCCCTCAGACGAGGTGAAGACGATGACGTCGCCAGGCTGCTTGTTGACGAGGACGTTCTGTCCGGTGGTCACGTTGGTCCAGGCCTTGTTGAGGAGGAGTGAAGATCGGAGGACGGAGGGCCCCGATTCGAGGGCGCCGGTTGAGACTGTGCCTTGGAGGATGTGGTATTCCAGGATGGGGACGGCGATGGAGGCGTCTGATTCATTCCAGATGCCGTTTAGTTGGGTGCCCGGGATGTTGTCAAAGGCTGAATTTGACGGCGCAACAATCTTGGAGTTTCATCAGTATTGATCAGGTAAGTTGACGAATGTTTGGCTTAGCATCAGGATGTGGCCTGATATTGAGGTCCATGACAACTTACAGTAACGCCATCATAATTTGGAAGTTTGAGGATGACTTCGGGGTATTTCTGTTGTTGAAAGTTAGACACGAAGACCTCGTGCACCCGAAGATCTCACTCGAAACTTCGAGATTCTCTAAGATGGACCACTTGGTTACTCAAGGCTTACCTTGATTAAATTGTAATATGTGGACAAGTTTGACTGTGATTGGAGAACGCTTCCAAGATCGTCTTCTTGGGCAGCGATACGTTCGAACAAGAATGAGAGACCAAGCAATCCAGCCTGAGCGAGTGCCGGTAACATCTTCATAGTCGATCGCGGTAGGATGAAATAAGATGAGGAGAGGTAGGAAACGACTGGACAACTCGATTTGAGGGGCGGATAGCCTCAGTTGATGTCGAGGCTCCGTGATGATGTTCCTCTCACGAAAAATACGCCGAACGGCAACGCGGCACGGGTCGGAACTTCAAAACCCGATCAGAGCAACCGCAGAAATAACGACAAACATCGAAAGAGCCTTTGGGGAGAGCGGTCGGCCCATTGGAGAAGGGTGAGCCGCTTAAAGAGGCTGTGAGAGGCCTGCTGCTCGACCAACGCGGTTACCCTAAACCCTGGGCTGCAGGTAATGTCGACGAGCCCCTGGGAAGGATCTTCTCTTCTGCATCGGACTGGGGGGTAAGGCGGCGCCGCGATACCGGGAGAAGCTTCTTGGCATAAAGCCACCGGGAGTGAGAGATGTTTACTACTGTTACAATGTGATTGATTCTAGGGCGGGGTTGAGATTTGTGTCTTGCCAACTGGATCAGCTCATAGAAACACCTACTATACGGTGCGTCAGTAGCAGGCGCCTGACGCAGAAAGCTGGAAGGAAGCCTGGATTGACTTGTGTCGAGATCCGATTTGGGGCATGTCAATGTCAGCATATTTCAACATAAGACGAATCTTGCTGGG
This sequence comes from Colletotrichum godetiae, assembly GCF_030913485.1. Classification (NCBI taxonomy): domain Eukaryota; kingdom Fungi; phylum Ascomycota; class Sordariomycetes; order Glomerellales; family Glomerellaceae; genus Colletotrichum; species Colletotrichum godetiae. Next base: position 65,088 of record NW_026851249.1, on the reverse strand, counting down.
ATATTCGGAAATAGGCACGCCAGAGATGGTTCTGTTGTCCGAGAAAGAGACCAACCAAGATTTGCTTACCGGTGACCGTTACCGTTGGCGATTGATCTGCCGAGCCACAGGCATAGTCCTCTCCAGATTCTCACTCCAATTGACAAGGCCCCCAGCAAATAGCACCATCGCGCTTGAGGCTCCAGAGATAGAGGGCGGAAGCCGGCAACATGGAGCATAGGAAGCCCACCAGTGCCAGGTTGCCAGCCAACCAACCACCCAGGGGCGAGGGAGATAACCCATCTTACACGTCCACACGTCTCCCATGCAGCCCTGCATGGGAAAGTGACACGGCCAAGAGGAAATAAGAAAGGACTGGCAGACAGAGGGTGGCATTTGCCCACGTTCCCGGTCCAGCTCACCAGCCCACCAATGCGCCCTCTTGATAAGGTAAAACAGCGGTTGCTTCTTGCGGTGACATTGTCATTCGAGGAACACTCTTGGGGCTGAGGCTGTCGCGTGGACAACGACGATGTGATTTGAGTGTTGCTCGCAAGCTGTGCAGTTTACTGAGAGACACATCACGCTGTGGGTCTCACCAGGTGTCTCGGTTGGATCAGCTTTTCGAAATATCCATACGCCGTACGGAATACAAGGTTGTTAATAAAGTTGAATAGAGCTTGAGTTAGGATGTGGTCCTCGCTCGCCTGTGACAACACCACCGCGGCTTTCTCAACGAAATGTGAATGTGCTGCGAGCGCTCCGTCAAACGGGGAGTGAGTCTGATTGAACAGCCAATTCGACCAAGAAATCTCTCGCGCCTTATCAAAGACCGTAATACGAGCTTCCTCACCTACCTGGCCAAATTCGAGACACTGCGCGTACGACAGGGTAGCGCATCGGGTAACTTCATCAAAAAAGCCAGTTTGCCTTGGCCAGGGTTGCACCTTTTGCGTCCTCTTCCCCCCCTTCCCCTCCTCAACACGAGCTGCAGTGCAGGATGGCGTGGATCGCGACAGCCAACGAGATTGGAGACTCGGCAACAGGCGGCCGCTGCAGAAGCACCCTCGCGAATCCTAGTCGGGAGCATCGCATCTGCAGTCTGCCACGGGAACACGAGAATCGAGATGCATTTCAATGCCAGGTCCCCCCTTGCCCCTGTTGCGCCCTGCCCAGCATTGCCTTGCAGGGATCACTGTGTTCCCGCGGTGAGTGAACCATTTGCAGCGCCAGTTGGGTGCCCGTACTCCGTACTGTCTGTCATGATCAGCATCCCCCCTGCCGGGATTTTGGAGCGATGGATTACCTGAGTCTGCGATAATTTCCATTTGGCTGGATGTTCATTTAGAAGTTGCTCGTTTTGTAACTAGAATTCCTTGAATCAGCAAAATGGACGACGATTGAAGGTGGCACAGGGCTGAACAACGTCGACTAAGTAATTGGAAATGCCTTTATGAGGTCTTGTGGCAGTGATTGAGTAATAAGTTGACCGATACTAAGAGCGTTAGAAGAAGCTTCACTGCTCAGATGTTTGTGACTTCTTGAATAGGTTGAGGGAGGTTTCAGTGATTCCAGCATAGTGACTACCCTCTCCGGTCCTTCGGGGGCCCACGGCGAGCAACCACCCTCGGTCGGTCCTTCGTCCGGGTTTGATCCACATTCGCCGGCCCCCCGGCCTCGTCGTCTCCAAGTCACCTCGTCGATTAAGGTACTCATGGCCCGATGAACGGTTTGTATTACAGGGCTAACCTTGGAACATATCCTTCAAGCTTCTTCAGGCTGTCTGCTCATTCTCGAAAAGTTATTCGATTTGGCTACCCTAATGGTCCTTAGCTGAGAGCTCGTATGCTCTCATCAAGGGGATGTCACCAAAAGGCATTGAGACATAGAGAAGTATATTGTTATATCTGTCTAAACTATATCAGCCCCTACCTACCAAGAACGGGGCTCTATCAAAAGACCAGAGCAGAATTAAGAGTTTCCTACATGTAGTTCATCTTTGAGGCCCCTTTTAATAACCTAATCATGGGGGGAAGTATGCTCTTCCAGTGTCTAGTTCAACCTGAAGAAAGGCGAATGACAAAATGGTCCGTAACCATCGCGGCACGGTGGTCTTCATGCAATGAAAATTACGGAGTGGGACAAAGTCATGATCCTTGAGCGGTATGCTCGTTTACTTGCAAGGCCCTCAAGACCCAAGACCCTTCGCGCCAGATGATGATCTTTGTATGTATCAGTTTTACCGGCTTTTTGAGAATTGGGATGGTTTTTATGACTTTCCAGGACGTTTGAACGTGCCATCATGTTTGCCTAAACCAGGCCAGTCTTTGAGCACTTGGATGAAGGCGAAGGTAACGGCGTCACGTTGGTAATAGGCTGTACTGGACTTTGCAATTCTCACTCATGCCCCGCGAGGAAGACAGGTTTGAGAAACATCCAAGGACAGAAAAGATGAGCATCAAACTCTCGTTCTTACCTTCTATGTTTGGTGTTTCTGTCATCCTTCATCCCTCAAGGAGTAATTTGGCTTAAGGAATCTGAGATGTGTAAGTATTTCCAGCACGACGCCAAGTTATGACTTGGTCGAAACCTCAACTTACGATGACTCTTGGCCGGCAGAAAGTATTTCGGTAGGACGAATCATGGTGAACAGTAAGTAGTATCTGTTTCTGTTTCTGTATATATACCGCGAGTGACTAGAACGATATCCTAGCGGAAGTTTTGCGGGCAGTCGTGGAGATATTTGAACCATCATTGTGACCACGTTGCTGTTTTCGGCGTCTGCGGGATCAAACTAAGATGGAATTCGTTGACCTACTCCCAGTAATAACGGTGATATGGTGATATGCGTTGGAAATGTGTGTTGCAGACGAGTGCTCTCGGATATGACTAAATCACGTTAGAAATGAGATTGAATGATGTGAAACCCCTTGCCTCACTCCAGATGTCGACTGCAAGAGGAATTCTGTCTACCTGTCCTCGAGAGATGGGGGGAGACGGACCCATCTACGGAAACCGAAAGAGTCCGACGAATGCTCCAATACGACTCGAACTTTGATTGTCGCAGTTCTCACCTCGATGGGTTCATGAATCCCGGTTACGACAGCAAACCGGTCACGTAAGTAGCCTCGAATGGTAGGCCTTAGACTTGCAAATGGTGCCCCAGTAATAAATACCGATCCCTGCATCAAATCGTGAGAGGATCAAGTTTCTTCAATCTTCAGTTATGTCTCAGTCTCACTTACATAATGTCTAGTAACGACATTAACCCTGCACATGGCCTACCTGTAATGTTTATCATAGCCATGCCGCGCCGCTGTGCCCATTTATGCCACTGGGTGACCTCCTACCAAAGCCCGAAAACCACGACCCAAGAGACAGCAAATGACCCCCTGATCCTCAGTCAACATTACTTTCCTTGGCCTTGGAAAACTAGGAACACATCACGTGAAAGGATTGCGAATTGATATAAACTCCATGGTGATAAGTATATGGACTGCATGGATATCCATCTATCTACTCCTTAAAAAGCGAATGCTACCCGAGGCTGTGGATGCTTACTACAAGTAAAGAAAAAGAGAAATCCAACCCTTGAACGACCAATGATATGCGGATGCGTTTCCTCTTCGCAGAGAATGCAAGTCTAGTGTATGCGTTGCGTGTGTACTGGTCCACGTGTTTGTCATGCCGAGGGCATGGAAACAGGGACAACAAAAGGGAATAAGGACATGATGAGAAGGTTGAAAAGGAGTGAAAAAACCGTGTAAACCATGAAGAGATTTGAGTTGGGCTAAGGAGAAATGTGAAGGAGTCTGCGTCGCAAGAAACCTTTAAGACAACCGCTTAGTAGTATCCTGAGGCCTCAATGACTGCGGTGCTGAAGATCCGTGTTTGGCAGTCGGATCCTTGACGGGGCACCCATGCAGTTCAAGGGGTCCCGTGGTAGTCGTCGAGTCTCCGTTGACGGCCAAGGCGGACGCGGCGTCCTGCTCCTGACCCGGAGCAGGCGCCGTCATCTTCTCTCCGCTCTTCTCCCCAACAGGTGCGGTCACGAACAACATGTTGGACGTATTGATATAAATCAGAGAATATCCAAGATGATTGTCGTGGCCGAGATATCTCCCAATTTAGGGCGAAGCCGGGGGCGTAGGCCCGTCTGGTTGAGGGTAAATAGGACCACGGGGACGGGGATTGCCGGGTGGTGATGGAGGAGGATCGCCGAAGGAAATGATGCGCGAGAAAACGTCAATGGGACGCAATGAGTTGTTGCGAGGGGGCCAGCTTGGGTCTTGTTGTTCTTCCGACTTCGAGTAGACACCCGAACTTTCGTCTGAGATGTAGGTTGGGGCGTGGTCTTTGTCAAAGAGGTTTGAGCATGTTGGGGACAACATTGTCGGAAAGGGATTTCCCTAGGCGAGAGATTTTATATTGCGGGTTTGTTCGAGCTGTTCAGGACTTGGGGGCCAAGTTTGGTACAGATGGTGAATCAGAGGTATGAAAGGCGACTTGTTCAATGATTGATGAAGTGAGTGAATCAGTGAATTCTGAGGGTATTGCTAGGAGTGGTTGAGAGTTGTGGTGATAGAGGTCTGCCATCTGAGACATTCAGACAAGATGACAGCCGCCTCCTATATACGTCTTCACGAACGCTCTGTGAGGCTCTGCTTATACACCAAGACACACAGACACAGACACAGACAAAGACCCTCCACAACGTTGAACACTGCCCAACTAGACCATAGAACTTGCCTGTACCTCTGGCACCATGTCCTCAACAATATCAAACCGGCAACTGACCTGGCGCTTAGCGCGAAGATTACTGCCTTGTGTGACGCGACAACAAGAGCTCATCTGCCAAGCATCGCGTATGACAAGGGGTGGAAGGGGGTATCTCGAAGGGATACACATACTGTGTACTCCCCTACCCGTAAGGGTCTCAAGCCGTTTCTGGCAAGGCAAGTCGAAGCACATACAACGTACCGGTCAGGCTCCCAGGAACCGGGAACGACCAACCAGATTCGGCATAAGGCTCCCAAGAGAGTGGGTAGGAAGGCCGCCCCCGCGGGCAAGAATAGGCAAACATGGCAGTGAAGGGGTGGGTTGACATCCTACTCCAAGATGAGTGCGACAGGGGTCGGGCAAAGCGTGTGACGGAGAAGGGCGTGGGATGCCAACGGTGAATGCGGGATTATGCCTCGCTCCAAGCCGCTGTGTAACCAGTCGATCAAACCAGGCAACAAGTCGTCAACCGTCCGGCCGATGGTATGAATGAGTTGAAGACCTCTTGTTCAACTAACTATCAGTAGCCTGGTACTGTGTTCAGCAGTACCAAGAGGTATTCTGGGCTTGCTGCCTGGCTGCCACTCGCCGACTGAAGGAGGGTGGTAAGAGTCCCGCCGAGATGGTCCGTCATGTGAGCGACTACATCCACCGGTGTTTGGTACCGGGTTGCAAGCATGTCGGGGCCGGCCGAGCGGACAACTTAGAACACGTAAGTTGAGCAGGACAAAAGGCCTTGGAGGACACTGAGAGGCTGGGAAACGGCCCCCATCTATGAGGCTTAGGGACAGAGAGACGACGAACGCGGGGCCACTTGTTTGGGTATGGGGTGTGGCTCGCGCGGATTTTGTCCAATCTACATCCAGAGAATGTGCTGTTCCAGAACGGGATGGGGAGGGTAGGCGAAATGAGACTCGGTCACGCTGACACTGGGACAAAATGAGCATCTGGGGGGGCGGACGAGAGGTCCAAGATGCCCAGGACGTAAGCAAGCAGTCGACACGAAGGACGCACTGCGTACGTTTATCCGGTCTAGCGCAGAGCCGACGGGGCGGATTTGGCCACACCCACATCCCACGTTGTTCCACGCTTCCCACCCAGCAGGCTGGAGCAGGGCGAGGGTGTAAGTCCATAGGGCTGAAGGATGCCGAGGCTTTGTCAACCGTTGAACGACGACGTTGTACAAACTCTATGGAGTGCTGGATGGTGGCCGAGAACAATCTCCTGCATTTACGGCGTTTCAGTCTTGATTAGCCTGATGGATCATGAGACCCAGTGTTATAAGGCAGTCAACTAGGCCAAGATGCGTTCATTTGACCTCTTTGGTCTGTCTAGCTCAGCTTAGCTTCTTTCTAAGTGGGTGATGTAGGGGATTTGACTGGGGTAAAAGACAGTCACCAAACTCACAACGAGGGAACTCCCCTCTGCGCCGCTTCCAATGCTTGGCTCGCTGCCACCCAAGTGTGGATTGCGGCATGATGAACATGCCGTAAGACGACTGAAAGCAAGTTTCTTGAGTCAGAAAGAGCCATTTACTACTCAAGATCGCGGGTGAGCCACGGTGAGTAGGGGGATACTGTCGGCCGCTCCGGCTTTAAAACCCCTGCTGCAGAGTTGTTGCAGCCCTTTGATGGGGGGGGGGATAGAGCATCGGTAGGTAGTAGAGCAGGGTTTTTCAACAGCCGAGACATTACCAACTTGTACCCGGCTGCCGGTTCTGATGCTGCCGCCGTCGCCGATGTTTCGTTTGGGTGATCCGGCCAGGTGGTTGTGAAGCATCAGGCTGGCGGTGATGCGGAGTTATTGGTGTGATGCCTGCGCGAACGAACGAGTTCCCGGGGGTCCGCTGCCCCTCATCCCAGTATCGGGGTCAGCTCGATCGGCCTACGATTGGCTCTGACCGCTACCATGACGACTTGCATGTTGCGTGGGCCTCTCCGGCGCCAAATGAGGGTGCGTGTTCAGATATGTTGTCAGCGTGCCCGAAACCAAACCCATGGGGTTTGTGTAACCCGAAAGATGAAGAATCTCTGTCGACCGTCGAACACATGTGGCGGGTCCAAGGTACTGTGCATATTCTTTTCAGATAGTCCACAAGGCGATATCCGAAATAATAGCATTCAAAGTAGTGCCGTCCGTTCCTCCACTTCGGCGTAAGCAACCACACGGCTTGGTCAGAAAGAGTCGAAGTGGCCACCCGCTGCCTGTTGCCCCGATGTCGATTCGCTCCGTGGGAGTCAAAAATAACCATGTCTAGAAGCTGACTCAACATCAAATCGCTGTGAAAGGCGCCATGAACACAGGCAACATCGGTTGATCTGCATCTCTTGGAATGTCAGTCGGGCGGAGACCAAGATAGATGCGTGTTGTGAGGTTGTGTAAGCTCACACGTTGCCAAATCAAGCCCAAGCCGCATCCACCCTCCGCCCGATAGCACAAATTGTCGCGGCCGCCGAAGCAGAACTCGGACAGAGTTCGCCCTTGCTAAGACTTGGCGACTCTTGAAAATGACTTGGAACTTTGTCGAAAGCGTAGGAACCTTTGAGAACTGTCAGGTATTGCGGGAACGGCCGGCAAGACTCCACAGGGAATTGCGCTCATTGGGTTGGCTCTATCGGCTGAAGGATTGCGGCAAAGGCGAAAAGCACCGAAATAAGACTGACGGACCTGCGAGCTACGCCCTTCTATTCGCCATAATTCTGCCCAATTAGCCTGCTTAGACAAGCCGAAACGATCGAATCTTCGATGCAAGCCTATACGTAACGCTCAATCTACGTGCGAGGTTGTCACTTGACGACTGCAAGCTTCTTCGATTAGTGATCAGGTGTTGTGTAGTTTTGCAAGCCGAGAATGTCAAAAACTCACAACGATGTCCGCATCGCAAGGCAGATTCGCGGCATCGAGTCACCAGTCAAGGTAGGGTGGAAAACATGTGTCAAGACCCAGCAATCAAAGCATTCGTCTACGCATTATTAGCTGAGTATACATGCAGGCATTATCAGGTCTTACGGGTTGACGAAATGCCCACGCCCGCCGCCTGCCTGCCATAGGGTATCCCAGCCGGCTTTTCCTCGTTTCTCATAACGCCTGAAAGAAAGATCACAAACCAAACCCATCCCGCCCAGTGGTGCTCCAAAATTGGCTCATCTATGTCCACGGCCACCACCACCACCGCCGCCGCCGCCGCCGCCGCCACGACCGCCACGGTCGCGATTACGGCTCGGGGACCGGGATCGACGACTGTCGTAGCTATCGTAACTATCTCGACTCGGGCTTCTTCTCCGGCGGTTGCGGTCGTTACCGCGACCACCTCCTCCACGTCTCGGGGGTGGTGATGGGGATCGAGAGTATGATCTCGAACGGCTTCGGTATCTGCTTCCACCGCCGCCTCTAGACGGAGGAGCATCGATAGGAGATCGGCTTGGGGAGCGCGAGAGCGAACGAGGCCGGTAGGTGTCTGATCTGGGGCCGAAGCGAGCCTGAGATGGCGATGCACCCCGTCGGGGACCGTTCTGACCGAATGGACCGGGTCCGCCTCCACCGCCGCCGTGGAATCCGCTCTGGGCTCTTCCCCCTCGACCGCCTCTGGCATCGGAGCCTCCGCCACGTCGAGCAGCAGGAGGTGCTGGAGACATCTTGCGCCGGGGGAGAACGATGGAGACGTTGATCACCGCGCCATCAAGCTGTGCCTCATGCATGTGTGCGATAGCATCCTCAGCATCGGCCTCGGTATCGTAAAGGATGTAAGCAGTACCGCGGTTGGTGCCGTCTGGAGGAGAAGGGATGTCAGCCTCATGTAACAGGGATCCATTTGGGGGCCATTCAGGCCGTCCCTGCGAGGACAAATACTGACGTGTTCTATTAATGGGCAGGTCAAGATCCTTGATGTGTCCAAATTGGCCAAAGATCTCCTCCAAATGGGCTTCATTGATGTTCTTCGTCAGTCGCTCGACAACAACCTAATTAAATGCAGAGTTAACAGCTTGAACCATCGAAACGCGATTGACAAAAAAAAGCATGGAGATAATCTCACCTTGGTGCTTCTGATGGCAGGACTGGTGCTCCTTCCGCGGCTCCGACTGCGGCTTCCGCTTCTGGGTCTGCCATTTCGTCGCGGTGTGGGAGACCTAGAACGCGACGGCGATCGTGAATCGTACGTTTGGCGACGGACTGGGGAGCGAGATCGGTCTGACAGTGGCGTCAATGATCGAGAACGGTCGCGGTAGCGGTCGCGAGAGAGTGATCTCGTTCGGGACGCCATGGTCGCTTGTGTTGGGGCAAAATCTTGGTTGACAGGTTGGCGAAATTGAACAAGGCGTCGCAAACCGCGACCCTGTCGTGACCAGGACTGACGTGTGATCACGTGATAGAGCGGGTCCACACCGAGGTGGCAGGCACGCCTCTCGGTGGAGTCCGGTCAATACCTACGGAACGACATACATTCATCTCCGCATCACATCGTTCAAGGATTGGGATAGTGGCTCAATTATATTCCTTTTCGATCTATATACCGGAGGAGAAAAATGAGCTCTCAATCTGATTCTTCCATCGTCTTCTGCGAAGCTAGTGTCCCGCGTCTACTAAAATGCTTCTTGCGTGGTAATGAGCATCCATAGCGGGCATGATAGGTGTGACAGTAGGTAGTTGGTGTGGAGCTGAATCAAGATCGAACTTCACAGGCAGAGTACAGTACAAAGGCAAACAAGCGGTGATAACATTCGTGGCAATGTACATATTCCTATTACTGTTATATACACCCGCTGTAACATTGCTAAGCGTCGATGACGCAAGGGAATCGAGGACCTGGTATCTCAGACTCGAAGTATGCTGAGCCCCACTACCTCCCAACCCGCTAGTACTGTAATAATACATGGCAAAGGGCCGATTCATGTTTTGCTTTTGCCCCGAACCACGTCGTGTCTTCAGGATACCGAACGCCTCAAACATGTATCTTGGAAACCAACGGTACCATTATTTCGCCCATTACCGTATGCCCTCCACAACAAAAGAAACTAACGGGGAGCTCAGGCAGCCCATTCCACGACCTCCAAGGCGCACATGACGAGCACCAAGGTTGATGGAAGAATCCTACAATGTTTGTTAGCATTTGTACAGGGAAGTGCGAGACGGATTTGACTACGTACCAAATGACATAGCTCTGGAAGAGGATTCTCGACATAACACTCTCGTAAACCTCATTGATTTGGCAAATCTGAGCCAGTTGGAGAGCACTCGGGGCGCCAGTCAACAAGAAGCAGACGATGACAAAGATAGGGTCATCCAGAATGCTGACTGGCACATACTTGGCGAAGACAGCTAGGATAGGAGTCATAATCAGGGTCGGCAAAAGCATGCGGCACACCAAGGATGCGACGAGGAGTTTTGTTCCGATCTGGTCCTCCTCGGGATCACGCATCTTTTCGCTCTTTTGAGTGTTGCGGGCGAGGTTGGCACCAAGAACAACCAGGATCAAGGGCACGGCAACGCCGCCACTGGACTGAACAGCATCCGTGAAACTGTTCTTGATGAAAGATCCCTCTTCGAAAAAGATCTTCTGCAGAGCCGGGACAGACGCAACAACAACTGCGCTGAGCATGGCCCACAGAGGTGGGTTCATGAACTCCCACAGGAAGTTGTAAAACTTGCCCGCGAAGCGGCTTAAGGCCGAGAGAACCGTCTTGAAGGGGGTGGGCAAAATGTTGTAGGCTCTGGCGAAGAAGTTTGATGTCGATTGCTTGGCAGAGGTGATGGTGTGGTTGTAGGCGTTCTTAATGCGGGTAGGGTAGCCCTTAACTCCTTCAGGGACTTCGGGTTCATCCGTGTTACGAATGCGGGGAAAGGACAATATCTCATCGCCACTTCCGTCGAATACCGGATGGTTTCCATTAAGGGGAGCGAGGCCGTTGGTCTTCATCGGCTTCTTGGGAAGGTAATCGTCGTCCTCGTCTTCGGTATCGGCGGGAGAAGCTCTGGACCTGCTAGCAACAGGAGTGCGACCGGCCGGCTCATAGTTGGATAGATCATCGCTAGAGTGGCTGCGGGAAGTAGCCGTGCCATCGTCGTACTCGTTCAACAAGGGGGCGGTCTCGCGATCTCCGGCGTACTGTCCCTCCTCAACGCGCTCGTCCTGGTACTCGGGGTACTTGTCCTTAGGAGCGAGCAACACGTGGTAGCCCCAGCTCCAACGCACCAACTGACCGAGCTGCTGGAAGATCAAGAGGTACAGAATACCACGAGCACCAACCTCGTCATCGTTATCTCCGGGAATCTTGTCCCAATGTAGCCCCTTGATAGTTTGCGAGAGGGACAAGATCATGGAAATGGGCAAGGAGTTTGAGTTTCCGAAGACTCCCATAGCCGTAACAAAGTTAGTAGCGCGGCGATTGAAGCCAAAGCCGCGGGCGACGCCGGTAGCGACAAGCCAGGAGACAAGAGTCTGGATGACGAAGATGATGGGGATTACAGCGAGATCGAGGAGCTTGTCGGCATTCAATTGCGAAGCCAGTTTGGTGAAGACTTGTGGACACTGTTAGTAGGCTACAACGAGAAGATGATACAGAGCAGACGAGAATAGACATACTAAGGCATGGCGTGAACAGCATGACATTGAGGTTGGCCAAGAACTTTTGCTTTTCGGCATCAAAGTGGCCGAGACGGGCGATGATGTAGCCCGGCAAGCTCACGCAAACGACCTCGAGGACAGCCTCGAAGACGAGAAGAACCAAGTTGCCCATGGATGGGTGTGAATCGTGGGGCTTCTTCATGGCCATGAGGGGCATTTCGTATATGTTCTGAGCCACATCTGCCAGTCGGAACGACGTCGGCGACGTCAAGTATTGTTGGTCCATTCTAGGCCGTGGATATTAAAGAAAGCGCAAAGACGGAGACTGCGGATGTCGAGGTTGGACGAAGGGTACGGCGGAGTACGAGAGGGCTTCAGGACGGAGGTCTTGGGCGGCCAAAGCTGATGGAAAGTTCTTAAGAGGCTTGGCGCGGCGCGTTGACCTTGTAATCGGGCCCAAGCAGCACGATGTGAACGTTTCGGATAGTCGGCGATGGGACGGATCGCAACCGAAAGAGTAAGGTATAGTGTTGAAGTCGGTGATCGGGGTTTTCCGTTGGAAGTCGGAATTATCGGTGGTATGTATCGGGCCTCCACAGTAAAGATCGGCCTTTTCCAGAAGTTTGCGACCAAGCTCTCATTCTCTGGCGGCAGGAGACATGAGAAACGGCGAAGATTTGGTATTAGTGTAGTGGTGTCGCGCTGGTCGTTTGGTGGAGGAGGGACGTTGAGAGAAGGAAGCACGTGCAGGATCAAGTTGATGGACGATGTGTGTGGAATGGGGGAAAGTCGAAGAAGGGAAAGGCAGAATAAAGGTAAAGGTGATGACAGAAGGACCGGGAGTTTTCAGCCACAGAAGGGAAGGCACGATGATATGAGGTTGGCCCGAGAGTGGGTAGATTGATAAAGGAAGTGGAAAGAAAAATACGTAGTCGAGGCGAGCTAATCATGGCGCAAAAATGGCGATGGCGGCGCACTGGTAGGCCCAGGCTGTGGTCTCCAGGGATGAGGGCGGCTCGTAGTACGCCACTTCAGCGCGACAGCTCACTGTTTGGGAACAGCCCCCAGGTTCCGTCACCTCCGTTTTTGCTGTTTTTGCCTTGCTACAGATGCTTTTACTGCCTGTTCTGCGTAACTGATACGGTCTGGTCCGGGGGGGGGGGGGGGGGGGGGGGGGCCGTTACCAAGATGGTGCCAGCGGTGCGACCTTGACACTCCCCCCCCCCAAGCCCAGTGGGGATGTGCAACACACACAGCGGCAAGCCGCAACCTGGCAGCCACCCACCGCGTAAGGCACTAAGGTAACGGACACTTGCCGCTAAGAAACATTTGGCGCCCAATCAGAAGCGCGGATGAGCCCACGATGACGCCGGCCCTCAGCTACCTTACTGTAAGAGCAGGTCTCCCGTTCACTGTTTAGTGACTCCCGTCTGAGCAACTCATGCCGAAACTGAGCTGCACCATCCAGTGAGGTGGCATCCCCCCACCATCCTGTTTGCTTCCTGCTGGGTCTTGCAACCCGCAAAACTCTGCATGCAAGGCACCCCGGCTATTCTTGCTCCATTTACGCTTAGGTTGTCATCCCTCCCCTCCCTTTCAACTGTGCACTGCCATTTCCCATCAAGTTTGTTCATCAAGTTAACTTCTTCCAGTTTGATACAGACACAACGAAACGATAAGATATTCGAGGGAGGCAGCCGCTGTGTTGTGTGTCTTGGTGGCAAACACTGCCCTACCACAAAACGGTCTAACAAGCACACCACCAACATGCACCCAGAAGCAAGCGCCTCAAAGAAAGACCAACTGACCGACTGGCTCTTGGCACAATAGGCGCAGTGTATTACACGGCGCCTTGGCAATGTCGTCGAATCGAAATCGAAATTGCCCTGACGTCGCCAGCTCCGGTTGACATGACGGTCCTCTGACCAGACGTGGCCCCTCGCCTTTGGCCTACCGATACCTGCTGCGACACCTATCCGACTGCGACGCAATCCGCCATTCAATCCATCCATTCACCACCGTTTCTCTCCCCGTCCCTTGCTTAGCTCTACGAGTCCATCCCCTGCCGGTCGCCGTTTCCGGTTTTCCGCCCCCATCTTTCTTGATTCATCCGTTGTCTGATAATGTTGCACATCGGCACACGACCTTGTATCGTCAGACACTCTACGCAGTACACCGAGCACGGATATCTACCAACACGTTGTTTGAATAGCCAGTACTCCGTACTCCGTAAAGAGTATCCATTCGGGATGGGATGCCATACTTGACGATCCCTCTCCGAGAGACACCCGCACACCCGCACACACAGACACATCAGATCGTCTCCCGCGTTCCGCAGGTACGCATGCTGTACGTCAGGTTGCAGCGGTTGAGAAGCACACGTTCGTTTCGGGAATCTCCCCTCTACTAGCCAACCATTCAGCACACGGCGGAACCCAGTTCTTGATTCCCAGCACACGACTACCTATCTTGCCCGTTCTTCTTCCCTGCAATTCGGGATGCAAAAGAATACCTTATCAGCCACAATGCTGCCCAGACACCATCAGCAGGAGCTTACCTGCTTCGCCATCTCATCTCTGTGCTGAATGTTCCCGTACCCTGGCTGTGCTGTCAAGATCTAGCCCCGATACCGCCGCCAAGGCCGTCTCGGAGCCCAACTATTCAAGGGTCTTGCCGGCAACTTAAGCTTCGTGGCCGCGGTCCGCAGCGACTTCAGGGAGTGGACTCTCGGCTGCGTTTGCCTGCCTGCTTCAACTTGCATGCACATCCGAAGTGAGGCTGTTGCAATCCCCATTACCCCGCCGTTTCTCATCAACTTTGCCCATGATAGAAACGGTAGCTTTGAGCTTCTCTACACGTACGCACAGATGCTCCATCAGGGTAGATGCCTTCTGCTGCTCGACTACAGCTACCTTATTTCTGCCACTGCTCTCGGCCCACCGTCTAGTCGTATCAGATGTAGGACGAGGAAGATATCTCGAGCCGGAAGATCAGACTTCCAATGCGCCAAGTCGGGTCCAATACAGGCAGAACACGCGAAGCTATGCAGAAACGACTCAGCTGCCTCACTTGGACGACTTGGTCATCGGATCGCAGAGGCAAATGTCATATTGCCCGGTGCCTCCAACCATGCATGATATCGCATCGAAATATCGGCCAACTTGACTGCTTGACGTTAGAGTCTTTGCGATTCCTCTATTATGGTGTTTTGAGCATCGAATATGCATCTTCTTGGCAGGCCAGCACGACGGAGTTTAACAAGATTATCCAGGTCTCTACTTGCCAGTGCTTTAGAAGGCGAACACTCAGCAGACATATATACTATTGTCCTGAAGTAATTTCTTCTTCTTCTTTCGCCCATTGAGTCCACGGCCCGTCTCAGCATCCTTTGAAGCAAATTAACAAGTGTTTAACCCCCTTGGCGACAATGAGAGAACCGTTTCTTAGGCTTTCACCTGCACTCTCTGCGTCTTTATGGGCTAGACAACGAGCTTCACGTTGACAGCTAGCCTTCAAGTCATTGTCTAAAAGAACTGGGTACATCATGAATAACGTCTTGGTATGATATCGCGGGGTTAGCTCTTTCGCATGGTTAAGAGTGTGGTGGCAGCCAACCCGTTGCTCTTGTTCCCCCGGTCTAGTATGTCTCTCCATGCGGCGAGGGTTCCTTGACGGTGTCATTATCCACAAAATCCCTACACCGGATCCAAGAGGGCGTCCTGAGGCCCACGATAATGGAGTTGACCGGGCAGCCTTGAGCTTTCTCGTCTTCTCGTCTCGTCCTGGACCATCGAAGAAACAAAACATCTTCTCAGGAAAAGTTCACCTTGCTACACAAATTCAACCAAGACACCTGCTATACCACACACAAACCCACAACTAACAGCAAGCCCAAAATGAAGTCCAGCCTGACTGTCGAGAAGGAGAAGGAGAAAGGGGAGAAGCAGGGTCTGCAAGTGGCCGGTGCCAAGACGGACGGCAACAAGGTCGCTGGCTCTTCTGGCAAAGTTGCTGGATCTCCCATCGTGCAGCAGCAGCCGCTGCAGCCGCACGAGAAGCCTCGTCGCGTCGTCAAGCTTCGTCCTCAGCACGTTAGCTCCCTCGAAACCGCGGACGACGACGAGTATGACGACTGCTGGGATCCCTACTATGAGGAACCCCCTACCAAGGACGACAAAGTTGTCGAGGAGGATTTCGTCCTCATGAAGAAGCCCGGCCCGTCTCGTTGAGTCGCGCAATTTGAACGAAAGGGAATGGGAGGAAGGGAAAGGAAAGAGAAGGCCGTGGGCCAGATTAAGCTGAGAGGCAAGAGCTTCGCCGTCCCTTTATGGAGAGGTCAGTACTGTTTACTTGGCATCATGGCGGCCTCAATATACTAACTTGAATATGTAGGTGACGAGAACCCTTTCGAGATTGCGACGACCTCCTTCCCTTACTTACTCTATCTTTATGAAAACAATGAGGGCCAAGGGTCTATCTCCATCAATCAGCGTATCTCTCCTTTGTGATTTCTTATCGTTCCTCAAGGCCACCTCTGGATCTCTTAGATCTTCCGGATCTACTTCCTGCTTGGCTCAGAGAAGAAGTGCAAGTGAAACTATTGGCATTAAATAGGCGGTAAGAGGTGACCTATCTGCGAAGTTGTGGCTGCTGTCAAGTCTGCCGACGATCCTCCTCAGTATCATAATCGTGGGAGATCACTTCTCCAGCCCAATGGCAGCTGTCCAATCAGAAATCCACGCCTCGATGCTGGCACTTGAAGAAAGAAGATAGGAAAGCTCCTCGTCATCAATACCGTAGACTGTAGTTAGTTGGTATGCTGGAATCATAGACAGCGGGGCAGAAGTGAATACCAATACCCGAAAGAAGCATTAAAGACATTCATATAGTGAAGCTTTTCTCAGTCTAGATCGTCAGCCATTGCTCCCGGTAAGCTAGTTAGAATCGGCAATTGTAGGTTGATGAAATACGTTACTTCCTTGTATAGCGCCAGCCACGTATGATCGAGCTGACTGCCTGCCTGAAGTGCCTCATGTTCATGTCAAGCTCTTCCTTCAGTTGGCCAATCTTCAGCCCATTTTAAACTCCTCGCTCAAGCCTTTTGGACGCACAACGATGTGTTGCCCAGGGGCCGAAGTATATCGAGGCTGGCAGAGCGCGGGGTATGCGATACGGAAACGAAACAACCAGTGACTGGATTCTTCAAGTTCGAATGGCATGGCCATCTCAACTGTTGAATAGATAGCTTGTAAACGCGGGATCCATTTAATTTCACATGACAAAGCTCATGCATCACAAGGGCATCGAATATGGAGATCTGCATACTGTGCCCCTAAAACAAGGAGCTCAAAAGTAGGTTAAGATATTGATACCGGTTTGCAGTGAACAGCATCGGGAACTTCTGAAATACAAATTGATCTCTATTGCTTCAATAATTCCCATCCAGGATCTTCTACGTTAAGATCGAAAAATTCCTCCTAAAATCTGCAGACGATATAGCAAAGCTACGGTCAAGACGTTGCTTGTCGCCAGCACTGGCATTGAATGGTCTGGCATCACCAAAGACATCGTAATGGTATGCTTGTTGTTGGTGTTTCGACATCTCATCACGTGCTGACATGTGACCTTGACGTAATAGACAAGTTACCAACCCCAGAAGATGAACAGGATACAGGTACACATCTACAACTCGCATTACATCAATCACCAGACCTTACTTCAGGCTACGTTTCTCAAAAGGAATTGATTAACAGTGACCGACACAAAATTAGATGCATGATATCAATCAGCATCCCATCATGCGCCCGAGATGCGCAACATTACGGTCTTATTCGACATCGAGATTGTCGGAGCTGTCAGCAGAGCTGGACTAGGGGATCGACAAGGCGTGGGGGAAAGAAGAGTCACACTGGACAAGAACTAGACAAGACATCAAAGTGAAACAGATGACAGATGTGGAGAATTGAGGATGATCTCCGTGGTGCTTGTGGTGCTTGTGGCACGACGGATGAGCAAGAGTGCAGGTGGCGAAACCATGTGGCTGATGACGACAGAGGTTCGTCTTTTTTCCCGCGCTCTCCCCAGTTTAGATATCGACAAGTCAACAATCTCAACAAGCGAACGAGATCAAAGACGTGTAGTTTGATAGGACATACGGTCGGCAATTGCAACGTCGCGGAGGCCGCTTGCCATTGAGTTTGCGCTTCTCCTTTTCTGCGCAGGCCTGTCCCTGATGAGCTGAACTGCCTTTGTGATGGGATAGGTGTTTTGACAGCATTTGCCACTGTTGACGACCATCGGCGAGGGCTCCGGCCGGCTGCGCAATGGGATTGGCCCGGCGTGTGCGGCGTTCCAGCCCTGGGCTGTTCTGGCTGTGTTCCCCCCAAAAGGCAGATCTTTTGGAGGGGGAGCAACTCTTTTTTTTTTCTTTTCTTTTTTTCTTCTTTTGGGGCATCAAAACACTAAAAGTTAGAGGACCCTTGAAAAACATTTGGACTGCGTGGACCGTTAGACTGAAACTACATATTTTCCCCGGGGGGCTGTGAGGCGATGATCGCGGGTAGGCCGTAGCGAGTGGCGGTTGTGGATGAGATCAGGAAACGTGCCCAGAGTCTGGATTCTTTTCTGGTTTACCGTATCGTAGATTCCATATTCTAGATCTTGCAGATCGGGTTATGGGACTTTGCTCGCTTGTATTTTGCGTCTTCGCGATCACGCCCACCCCAAGTCGTGATAGTTTTGCGATGCCCTAACCGTGCCGACTGAAGACGCCTTACCTAAACAATTTAGGTAGCTACTCTGATATCCGTAGGTACCTTACCATGGCCATGGGATTGCACCATGAAGACGTCAGCGAATCGCATAGACGCGGGTAAGGTTCCGCTCGAGCTGCAATTGGACAGAATGCAGACAGCAATTTGACATGACGATGATGTCAGGCGGAGGGAATCGTCCGCCGTTGTGCTGATAAGATAAGGCACCCAATGGCAGCTTTTTCTGAGCTGTTCCATTAAGGAAAGTAAATGTACGTACCGTATTCTCGATGAGAAAACGTCATCAATCGATGGGAAATCGTCGTGGCATGCCGTTTCTTCCATGAATTCCTAATTCCCAGTGCATGGCGATGATGCAAAGTCCATTTCGAACTTCTTTCGCTCTTGGGAAATCATCTGATGGTATTGCGTATCGTTCTTGACTTTTCGAGGTTAGCAGCCTGCAAACCATGCATTTCGTGACTTGTCCACCCCCGATCCGCGATGGAGAGAGGTGCTTCAACGACGAAGAGTTGCGGTGGGGGTCGAACCTCACCAAGAGACACTGGACGAGCTAAGAGGCCAGTAGCGTCAGTGTAGTGAGCCTCCTACGGGAAATTACTCTCGTCCGTTCAAAACTTCAAGCCACCAGTTTTTTCGGTCTGCCGTTGGCGTTGCTCCCTCCAACCCGTGGAACTCTCCTCCTGCTCCCTCAACGTCATCATTCCTCCAGCAACGGCCTCGTAGCAACTTGGCGAATTGCGAGACGCCGGAAGAGGGGGGCAGGATGAGTGACCGGGGTCTGGTTGACACAGGCGGAGGAGGGGCCCCTCACTATCAACTTGTCAAAGGCAGGCATTCTCCAATCTCCATTCTCCAACAGAGAGCTTCCAGGCGCAGAGCCACAGAGCCCAGTCCTACCTATGTGCTTGTCTCAAGCCCTTTCGGAGGACTTTCATGTAATCGACTCGGTCATTGGTCGAGGAGGTCGAGGATGCCATGCGCAAATTCAGATGGCCGCTGCTTCGGCACGGTACTTTGCGGTCTAAGGGACTAGCGCCAACGGGGGAATATGCAGCTTTCATCTTAGACTGCCCGTCGTCGTCCTTCCTGGCGGGTGCTTCGACCGCATGATGGTGCCGTCCTCGCCAATCGTTTGCTTTGCCTTCAACAGGTAAGCATCCGCCGGGCGCCAGAATTCATATCCGATGCGTCTCTATGTATCTGTACTGTGGTATGTTTGTGGGGGCGGATCGTGAGAGAGATGAGGGAAGAATTGCAGCTGTTGTTGCGGTGTAAGACAAAAGCAGTCTAGTCATCCGTTGCGTGTGTCTAGATTTCGTCTGCTTGATGGCTACTTTCGCTTGGTTGAGGTAGGGGCCTGTAGACCGGCTCGGTTCCGAGGTGCGAGTTACATCATTCTGGCCGTTGCATGTGCTATTTTCAGAAACATCGCGGACGAGGTTAGCAGGTTTCCGCAAAATGAGGTGAGCGTGGTGATTCTGAGGTAGCCAGCTAGCTCAGTCGTTCTCGTCACTGGAGCGAGTATCCTTAGCAGATGGAGCATAATGCATGGAGCACATATGCAGGCGCGTTCGCCGTCGAGAGGTGATGTGCGGGAAAATCTTGCTGATGGTCCCTGCTATGATCACTGAAGAGCTTGCTTGGGGGGCTCAAGTGGCTCTATGCTTGTTATCCCCTTGCGACAGCCGAGCCACACAAGTGTCCTGGTTGGTGGCTGCTGGTTGCCGTCGCAGACACAGGGCACCTTATTGTTTGGTGCAGTGTAGGTATTCGAGGACTCGAGCTGTCGCAATGGTGAGATCTGACTGACGATGCGTGGGTAAGTCTTGGGAAACAATTGGAGTGGACCGCTGTCACCGGATGCACGATGTCCTGGAAGAAGCCGGGAGGAAGTTGGTTAGACTGGGCGGTGATGCAGGTGGCGGTGCTCTCCAATGTGCATATTGTCCAGGGCTCAGGGCAGGGCAGGGCAGATGGACGCTTTTCCTTCATTCTTGGGACTCGGGAGTATTGTGAGGCTTGAAAGAGAACTTGCTACGGGGTACTTGCACTTGTATACCTGCTAGGAAGGATTGAATGCTTGATATGTGGTTTTGTTTCTTTTTGCGGCGCATCTGCCCAAGCTGCCTTCCCTGACCTTGCTCTGTGGCTGTAGTTATAAAGCCAAGGCAGGGATCTTCTCCCTTTAGGCCTTCACATTATTGAGTGTTATTGACTGACCAACATTGGAGTCTGGACTGCCGCGCAGCCGTCAGGTTCCACTGAAGAAGAACAGCATGGAATTGGAATTGGACGGTGCTTGCTACCTGAATGTGGATGACATAACGAGCTCTCTACTGCTTCTTTCTTCGTAAGTTTCACGTACCCACGTACCTTGTTGAGGGCAGCGAGGCAGGAAGAAGACGTTCGGGACATTGGGTGTACCTACCTGCCTGTCCGAACTGCTAAGCTACCTATTAACTGGATGCGGCTGAGAAATGGGAATTGAGTGTCTCTGGGCATACGTACCGTCACTACAAAGTAAGGTAGTGCCCGGTGTGAGATGGCCATTGATGTACCGCGCTTTTACGGAGACAACATCCTGGATCTTCCATTTTCGTACCGTAATTAACAGAAGTCAACGTCAACGTCAAAAACCACCACGGGACCTGGACGTTGGCGCCCAAAGTGCCTTTTTTTTTTTTTTTTTTTTCCGCCTTTTCTTGTCTTGTTCATCTTGACACATCCCACACATCTTTCGACTATTTCTACCCTGCTGCAGAGTGCAACTCTATCTATCAACGACTAATAGATTGATAGATTCTATATATGCCTTACTAGTTCGCCCCCTCTTCCTATCTGAACTTGCCCATTACTTGGCCTCTTTTTGTGCACACAAGCGCTTTACACACAAACACTCGCCACAGAAGCAGGAATTCGACTTTTGATACTCCGTTCTGAGCACTCTGTCTCTAGATCTCACGAGAGATTGGCTGGTGAGCCTCATATTTCCTCGTTCCACTACCCCCAGTCCAAATCCAGTTTGCTCTTTCCCATCACGCGGTGCGTTCACGCTTTCGTATTCTTCCTTCATTCCTTCCTTCCGCAATTCTGCTCGATGCTGCCCGGAGGCAGGGACACTGGGGCAGAGGCAGATGTCGACCTTGCTGGATGAGTACAAGCGTATGGTGCATCCACCGTGGATGAGAGGTACAGGTACAAGAAGGATGGAGCAGATACCTTGCTGTCTGCTCCATCATCTGCCCAGTTCTCAAGTCCTGGCAGGCACGTCCATGTACTCCGTTACCCCCCCCCCCCCCCCCGGGCTAGAAAGTCTCACGAGTCACCAATGCTCTCTCTCTTCAGCCTTTTCCACCGCCGGGAGTGACTAAGGCCCGTCTGTAAGTCGTCGCGGATGGTCCCATGTACCCCTACCCAATGACAGATAGCCTAGGTACTTCCGGGCTGGGCTGCAGTTGTGACGTTTGCACCAAAATTACGTTGCAACTTCGAACCCATTTTCCCTCGTCTAATTCATGCCCCGCCGCCAACCTCTTTTGGGTTCTTGAGCAGAGCAAAAGAGACTGAGAAGGTCCGACGAGGACATCATATGTCGGCCTCTCTGTCCGTATCTCGCCTTGTCTACCTTAGCTTCGGTTGACTGCCATAACCTTTGCTTTCCTTTCCTCACCTCGATATCCATCCTCCTCTTTTTTTTTTTTGACCATACCTCAATCTCCCTCACCTCTCTCCTCTTTAACGCCGCACCCACCCTCGCATATCCTCTTCTTTTCTCTCGCACCATCATCACACCGTCACTCACACTCTCTCTTCATCCCGCCATTTTCCATATCCTCCTCACTCTCTGTCTCTCTCTCTATTCCACCATCCGTCTCTCTCCCTTTGCACGGCATTGGACATTGGACTCACAAGCCAGTAAGCCATCAGACGACCAACTACAGCTCAACAAAATCGGACTGGCCGGCCTAGCCCGCCCGCGCATTCTCTGCCATTTCCCGACTTAGAGTTTGCCCTCGCCACCGCCCCGGTCGCAACCCCGACCCCGACTGCGCAGCAGGCCACACTACCAAAACCGCCGCGTCTAGACCCTGCGGCAGCATTTCGCTACAACCCTCGAGTTTTCGATCCTCTGCCACCTCTTAACTCTGTGCGATCGACCCTCCTGTCTCCCTGGCACCCCGCGTGCGACCGGACTTGACGATATTTCGATATCTACCGCGTGCCCGACTTTTGTCCTCCCGCACCCTGCCGCCCAGGTCCATCACCTGCCGCACATGCTATAGGGTCATCCGAGACATCGCCTACCTCACTTTCGACTCACTCCCCCCACCCTTTCCCCTCGACCTTCAATAGCACCAGGTCGCCGTCAACATCAATTCGCATCTCGCAATGACGGACCTAAATACCCCAGACTCCATGCCTGCCACCCCCGATGGCTACGTTGGCGATAGAGACGGACTCGGCAGTCCTACGTCGCCTGGCTCCGCCGATTCCTCCGAGGCCAGCACCCCGCTCGAAGGCCCCTCGGACCCCCCTGCAGACGTACCCAAACGTCTCCCGTCGCTTCGTACCGTCTCCGATCCTCAAAATATGACTCCCTCCTCGACACCGTTGGGCATGTTGAGCAACGCACGCCGTCCGCCTCCTACCGCTTCCATGATGAGCATGGGAGGCGGTGCCATGAATGAAGTCATGGCAAGGGCGAGGGCACTTCACGCTCAGCGAATGGGCAAGCCTCCTGGCTCACAACCTACCCCCAACAACATGGCAAGCTCGCCGCAATCTCCAGTCCCACGACAAGGTTCTCCCGGAGGGCTGCCTGGAGGTATACCTGGAGGATTGAAGCTGCCTGGTGGTATGGTTCGCCCATCCCCTGGTGGCATGCCACGCTCCGCCCCCGTTATCCCAACGAAACCATCGCTTGCTGCCAGACGTGGACCCATGATGAAGCTTTCTGACATGGGCGGCGGTCCCTCGCCTGTCTCTCCCACCGCGCCGAAGCTTTCTGATGTCCACGGCCCCTCCAACAACGGGGGCGGTGCACCCAAAGGAACGACGGGATCCAAGATGGATGAATTCAAGAAATACATTGATTCGGAAAAGGGTTGGATCACATTTGACGGCGCTGCAACAATCACCAAGAACGGTGTCAACTTCGCCAATGGTACAGCTTTCACCATTTCGCTAGACGAAGTGGAGGTCATGGACGAGCTCGGCAAGGGTAATTATGGTACCGTCTATAAAGTGAGGCATACAAAGCCTAGAGTACCGAGGTTTGGGTCTGGATTGGGCGGTTTCAAGAACCCGAACTTAAACTCGTCACATTCCGACCCGTCACCTATCCGCCATGCTGATGCCTCAGTTGAGTCATCACCATTATCAGCATCCACCGAAAGTACAGGAAGGGTGATGGCGATGAAGGAGATCCGGTTAGAACTGGAAGAGGCCAAGTTCACAACCATCCTCAAGGAGCTCGTCATCTTGCACGAGTGTTTATCACCCTACATCATCGACTTTTACGGAGCTTTCTTCCAAGAAGGTGCGGTTTACATGTGCATTGAGCACATGGACGGTGGATCGATCGACAAGCTGTACGACGGTGGTATTCCTGAAGGCGTACTACAGAAGATTACCTACTCCACGGTGATGGGGCTCAAGTCCTTGAAGGACGAGCACAATATTATTCACCGTGATGTCAAACCCACCAACATTCTGGCCAATACTAGAGGCCAAGTCAAGATTTGCGATTTTGGCGTCAGTGGAAACCTTGTTGCGAGTATCGCAAAGACCAACATTGGTTGCCAGAGCTACATGGCCCCCGAGCGCATCTCAGGAGGAGGTATGACAGCCGGGGCCGACGGCACATACAGCGTGCAGAGTGATATCTGGAGTCTCGGGTTGACAGTCATTGAATGTGCACTGGGACGATACCCTTACCCGCCAGAGGTATCGTCGACGATCTTCAGCCAGCTGAGTGTAAGTCTAGAGAGTATTTTTGAGAGACGCGAACTAACTCGGTGATAGGCTATTGTTGAGGGAGAGCCCCCAGGCCTGCCCGAAGAAGGATACTCTAGCACCGCACACGACTTCGTCCGCAAGTGCCTCAACAAGATCCCGAAGGATCGTCCTACCTACGCGGCACTGCTGCAACACCCTTGGATGACACCCTTCTCCAAGATTGAGACGATTACCGAGGAAGCAGAAGAGGGAGAGGAAGCTGAGGCTGTAGCAGATGCGGTTGGCAAGCTTTCCCTCTCATCTAGCACCGAGGATGAAGAGGTTGCGGATTGGGTCAAGTCCGTGTTGGAGCGAAAGCGCGCTGGCCTTATCGCCCCAGCCGCCAGACCGGCCCTTCATGCTGCCCCGTTGCAGTCTCCGACCGCGAGCCCTCTGGTCGGAGCTGGTGGTATGCTGGAATAGGCTTTGTTGAGAGAGAGAAAAAAAGGGCCGAGGCCATGTCGTTGGCGGGGGTGGTTTATGACATTCACAAATTCCCATGCTGACCGAGCTGGCCTCCGTTGGCCTTTTTGTTTGGCCCCTTTGCACTTTTCACTTTTTTTTCTTTGTCTCATACCCTCAATCCAAGTATTTCTACGTTGCATCATCAGCATATATTACTGGCTGGCAAGGAGTGTCTGTTTTTGACAACCGGGGTGGATTTCCTGCGTTGCTTCTCGCGCTGAGTGGTAGGCCCCATGGCCTTTTGGAAACGTCCAGTATACGACACGGATGGCGTTTACCTTGGTTTTTGGCAATTTTCTTTGTCGCTCCCCTTTTCCTTAAATCATGGATTGATGGTCACGATGGGTCCAGGTCTGATGGGCGTGGGAGTTTCACGACGAAAGGAGCATATACGACGGATGGGACTGGGCGGCATGACACTGAGACAGAAAGAAAGAAGACTCAAAGATTAAAAGGCAACTGAGGTATCAAGAGAACCCTGAGATGAAACCGACGAAAACTTTGTGTATATGTGTGTGTACGTGGTCCGACTTAGCATGTAGATGAGGAGTATGATCATGTGAGAAGCGGGTGGGAGGCAACGGGCCCTTCCTGGGTACTTTTTTTCTTCTAACATAAAGAAGCGGTTGCAGACAGTAGCACTGGATTCAAATACGTGCATTATGTCTGTTGGCTTGAGATTGCAAGATCATAGCATTTCCGAGTTCAGAGTCAAATTCTTTACACAATAATTTGCCGCCCAATACCTTGAATATTACCATTTCTGCTTGCTATTTCCTCTATGTACCACCAAAAACGCGATTTAGAAAGCGTAGGATGGTGAACATGATAACAGTTATGTCATAGAAGGCGACTAGTCTTGCAATACCGGCATCCTATTTTATTACCCACCTGATAGTAAACCTTGAAACGCTGGTATTCTTTACTAGACTTTGAAAACCCGGTAGCCTTGATATAGTACAGCATCGTTCTACCTTGTGCTCCTAATCATTTCATAGCCCAGCGCTGTGAGATACTTCATTCAGTTGGCATATGCAGCAACGGCTATATACTACTCATGCCACAAAGTGCTCGAACATGGATTTGTATCAGTTCAGGACACACGTGATTGTGATCACGAGCGACACGAACGACACGAACGACGCGGGTAACCTTGCATATTTCAGGACTATATGCGTTCAAGATCGAAAACTTGAAACCTCTGCTTCAGTCGATACGGAGGTCTAGACAGACGAGAGCGCTTCCATCTTAAGCCGAATGGAAAGAACAGCACTTTAGACACGATACGGCAGTCCAATCGACATGTTTACTACGGCATTTTATTGAGGGTACACGTCAATCTTCCACCGATTGAGGTACACATGGTTCACACGTCCGCCGCGATGAGCTTTTACAATATTAGTCTATTAGTTTAAGTAGACCTAAAGAGTGACTATGTCGGAGCCGGGTACTAGTAGACGCAAAACTCCAAGACCATTAACATAGGTAGTCCACCATCCCACCTCGGGTACCTCATAGATATTGGGACACTTCCAAAACGCCGGCAAAATGCAAAAGAAAATAACATGGGCGCGTAATTACAACACACACGCTGGGCATATCATCAATACAACATCCTTGACATTGTGAAGCTTGTTCTCAAAGTTAGGAATTGTTGCTAGTCAAAGTCGTGGTGCTCTTTTTCATCTGAGAGGTCAACGACAGGCTTATGCGTAGTCCTCCTTCACACGGCGGCTGCTGTTAACGTCGAACGACTGGCGGCTTCGAGTGCTGCGCTTGCGGCTGAAGCGGCTGCCTCCAGAGTAGCCCTTGTCGCCCCGGATGCCGATACAGAACAGGAGAGTCGCAATCAGAAGAGCGGCCCAGGCGCCCCAGGTGAAGCCGAAGGCATAGGTGCCAATGTGAGCCTCACGGCCTTCGGCTTGGAAAGCGTTGCGTGCCTTGACGAACGTTGCGCTATCGAGAATTGTCAGTGAGCGTACATGTAGCGAAACGGTGGAAAATTGCAATATCGGGACGTACGTCATCAGAGCGGCGGCAACAGTCAGGAAGAAGAGAGCTGAGGCGGAGACCAGGCCGGCGACAGCGGCGCCAAGACGACCGCAGCAGGCGAGGAAACTGGCGAACCAGGCCATAGCCATAAAGAAGAGGGCAATCAGGTACATGACCCAGCCGAAGCGCCAGAGGTAGAAGAACTCGGTGCTGGTGGTGCCGCCTCCATGACTACCAATGAGGCCGGCGGGAACGTTGGCCGCATCACGGCCCCAAGCCCAGCCAAAAGCCGGGGCGGGCCAGGCACCCCAGCACTCGGCGTTCTGGTCGTTGCAGTAGTAAAAGTAGTTCCATCGCGTCAGTCCGTTGCGGGCGCCGGTGATGCCGGTGGTGTCGGCCTCAAGGAACCAAGTGTTGTCGAGGGGTGCGGCGTCGCGGACAGCAGAGAGGATGACGAAGAGCAGCAGGACGATGGAGCCCGAGAGGAAGACGATGGCAGCAGTGCCGAGCGGGGCGTCTGGAATGATACTGTGTCAGTCTGCAGTTGGGAGCATGTTTTGCAGAGCAAGAGTGGAACAAGGATAGAGGGCTCACGTTTAACCATTGCTGCGATTCGGTTTGGCTGTTTGTGGGATTTCCTGTTTGTCTCCGAAGGGTGGTGTTTGCGATTCTTTGCGATGGTTGGGAAGAGAGGGTCGGCGGAGACCTGTAGGGATTTGTACTCAGCGATTGTATCTTGTTTGGGCAGCCGGGGTTGCGCAGGAATGCGAGGTAATAGGGAAATGGTAAATTTGACTAGGGAAGGACAGAGTCGATGGCGTACGGGTGTGTACACACTCGCAATTTTACACTCGACACTGGGAGAGTTGTTGATGACAAGCAATGAGCATACTCACCAGATTCGCAAAAAGTGTTTCAGAGGGATGAGGGAGCTATGACAGGCTGAGGCGGGATGTCTCTCGTTTATGTTTCTGGGGGTGTTTTCTGTTTGATTCTGACCCTTGTTCTAAACCCAGCACTAATAGCTAGGAAGGAACTATAGGAAGGGTAGAGGTAGGGATGCCGGGGTTATTGAAGTGTCCCTTCGTCTGGATGATTCGTTTGACCGACTTGTTGGTTCTGTAAGGCAGGTATAGCGGCTCACAAGCGGACCGAGATTGTTACAAGACTGGTGGAAGTGCGATATTAGTTCATCGAGACCGAGCTGGCGGACAAGAGCAGTTCGGGGGCAGCCTGGGAGGGAAGAGGGAAGAATAAAGAATTGGATGACGGGCAGGCCATCAGATGATGCAAACCAAATTCAGAATTTCAGACACACCCGACGCCAAACCAAGCTCGGGAGTCGGGACTGTGTGTACTTCTTAGGGAGTACCAGGGTACGACGCCAAACTAGCGGGGGGAGAAGGAGCCCCCCCGGTTTGCAGTTGCCAGTGAGGCCCGACTGAGCATAGCTCCTGCGACTTTTTTGCTACGGAGGACGGATACTGGGAAGGAAGCAGCAACTAAGCTCGTGGAGTTGGGCCCGGTGTTGGTAGCTGCCCACCTCACCTGCTGAACAGCGCATGCGTCGAGTGGGCCATGACGACACCACCGAGCCACTGCCGGGATCCACTCGACAGTGCAGAACGTAAAACGGACTGTAGATACACGCGTGATCCAACGTGGAAAAGGTACAGTTAATCTTCCGTCGCACACGGTAGCCCCATAGTCAACCGAGACCCTGCTGGGCAACAGCGCTGGACCACCTCCTAGCGTCTGGTTTCTCCTGAGCCACTGTGATTCGTCGCGCACGCCAGTCACCGACTGCCAGCGCAGGGACCTTTCTCGGCCCAGCCTCCACCCTGCCACGACGTCATCCAACATCCTCTTCCAGCTTCTTCTCCCCCCTCCCCTGGCTGTTTTCTTCACGTACCGGGCCAACCACAACATCCGTCGCGATTCAGTTCGTCGCACTCTGACCCCAAGCTGGCTGCTTGCATCTCCAAGGCTCCATCATCTTCTTCGGTCGTGATCGTCAAAGCACTAATCCTCTTTAGGTTCCGAACAAGGCTGGCCATCTTCCGCTTTGATGGTTCATCGAAATAAGGCGTACCACTGTCAACTTGGATCTCGGTACTGGTTTAATACCTTCCAAGTATGTTTCGGTTCGGATGAAAAGCACATGGCCGCAGGTTCTTCGTCTGTTGCTTTAGCCCACGTCTGCTGAACTTCCACCCATCCGATGAAACCCTCACATGCGGCATGCCAAAGCGGACGGCTGGACCCGAAAAACTGCGCAGCCTGTGGCTGGGATTGTGGAGGATTTTTCTCTTGTCGACACCATGAGACGAAACGCCGGACGTCGTTTCTCGAGTCGAGTGGCTCTTCTGCTCCGACTGCCAGATGCAGGGTCTTTGTCCGTTCAGCAGCACCCTGCATGCCGAGGTAGAACATTTTATTTCCGCCATCCTTCACCTGCTTTCCGAAAATTGCGCGTCTGGCGCAGTACGGATACACAGAGTGCGCAACGCGTCAGGGGAGATCTGCATCTTGACATTTGAACCACTACCCACCTTTCTTCGCAAGATTCGACGGCATCATATCGGGATGGCTCTGTTGTCTCTCATATCTTGCGTGGCCTGGACCAAGGTGATGTGTATTACTGTGGCTTAGATGCCGTGCTGCAAATATTCCACCCACCAGCTCGTACACCGAGAGGCTTAGCCTGTACGGATACCTATGCTCTCGCGTCACCCGCCGGATGAGACGGGCACTCTGACTTCTCCCTCGCAGCTTGACAGACACACTGCTACCTCGATTTCGGTTTCGATTCTCGTCGTTATTGGGCCCCGAAATTGGAAGGCCTCTGCTACCTAGTGTCACAAAGGGACTGACAAATAAGAGACACCTGGGTCGTCCGCTGTGCTCCTGAGACCATCGGCGCCAGATCGACTCGGTGCATACGGTAACCCCACTTAGCTGTACGCCGGCGTCCGCTCGGCACACTTCGAGCTCCAGATGAAATGTCTTCTCAGCTTGACAAGGCATCTCAATGTCATCATCATGAGGAGCTTGGTGACGGTACAACTTATGGGAGGAATCAATGCTGGATCAGCTGTTTCCAACGTACGAGCTAGAGCTCGGCGGACAATGGGCGCCAAGCTTGTCCGAGACTCGAGGAAAGGAGATCCTGTCACTAGGAGTGCATTGAGTAATGGGAAGAACACACACAAGTGTCTCACCATATCAAGGAAGTTACGGCATCATGTCTTGGACGGCCAAATGGCACGCACATGCACAGCGGACACGAGCTGACAAGTTCCATAGAGATGACAAGAGAGTGACGGCTCGCTTGCCGACCCGCAGCAAAGCCACAAACAAACCGAGGAGGCTTGAACTCATCTTGGACGTCCACCTGTATCACGCTCGAAAACCGTGGGAGAGTACTGACGAGCTGAATGAGACATGGCCACTAAACAGGCCATGTGAAGCTGGAAGAGAGTCCTCCTTGACGATAACTAATATCGCTGCAGCAGAAAACGACCTGCTCTGGTTGCCTGGAGGAGCATGGATGTGACTGGAGTACGAGAGTACCTACCTTATGAAGGATCATGAACCCTGCGCCTATCTCAGCATGGCTCGTGCGTTACCGATAACCTAACTTTATCGATAAGGGACGTACCGATGTCTCAATCCACCCAGCACCACAGTTCCAGCCGGCTCGTTCCGCTAAACTTTGTTGACGCTCTGGGTAGCTTGCATTGAACTTCATCTCAGCCACCACCTTCGCGAACAGACTCCGTCAAAATCTACAACAACCTCCGATGACGAGCACACCGATGGGTACTCTTCGAACGGCGTACCGTCTTTGCACATCACCAACTCAAAGTCTCCCATACGCAACGAAACAATTGCCGGGTATCGTCTTGCGACAGGTAAGATGGAGCTCCTCAACGCCCATCTCGAAATTGGTCTTCCCTGAAGATGACGATGCCGAACCGAGCGCATTGCGACACATTCACCTCTCCGGCTCTGATTCGAACGATTTTCCGTCTTATGACTCGGCTTCAGAGTTCCAAAACGTTCTGCGCCAGGCCTTTCTCGACTGGAAGTCGACCCCGAAGCCCCGCGCTCCGTCACCCCTTGTCGTATCTTTCACTCCGGAACCTACGTACACTCTCGGCCGCCGCCAAAAGATTTTACTACCCGAGCAGCTGGCTCGACTTCAACAGCCTTTGACTGTTATCGACGAGACGAAGGTTGAGGCAGGGGAACGAAATGGTGGGATGGGTTCAAGAGAGCAGCAGTTCACGCCCAAGGTCATTGAGACTGACCGCGGCGGACTGACAACATACCACGGGCCCGGACAAGTTGTTCTATGGCCAATATTGGATTTACACAGTACATACTATTCGCACTTGACCGTCCGATCCTACGCGCGACTCCTGGAAGAGACAACACAGGCGATCCTCGCTGACGGACCCGGGATCCAGACTTACCTCTCTGAGGATGACCCGGGGGTATGGGCCGAAGCCGCGCGGCAGCGAACTGGGGGACAAGAGCGTAAGATCGCCGCCATGGGCGTTCATCTTCGCCGTCACATCTCGGGGCTCGGCACGGCGCTGAACGTGGACGTTGTCGTTGATGGCACTGAAACGTTGAATCCTTGGGCGAGGTTCGTGCCGTGCGGACTCGAAGGGAAAACCGCCACCAGTGTAAGAGCTGAAGTGGGCGAAGCGCCCTGGATGCAATTGAGTCTTGCCGGCGACGGTAAGGCGAAGAGAGAATGGTACGCCCGCCAGTGGGCTGAGGAGCTTGCCAAACGCCTGGGAATCAGCATTGCGCCGAGGACAGTACATCAACGACTGGGATGATAATACCATTGAGACCGCTCGGGAATCCAAATCGGCAACCTTGCCGTCTTTTTGTGAGTTGCGCTCCGGTACTGGTTCATGGATAAGCCGACCGCCAAAAAGTAAGATTGATGGTGACTGGAGTGCACCACGGGTTACACAACATATAGTATGCCTGCCTCTTCTCCTCTCCTCGTCAGCTTATCAATCTCTAAGCCACTGTTTCGGATGTCGGAGCAGTCAGTATTGGACCGGACCGTTGGCTATGGACGGCACGTAGCAAGGAGATACGCGCATCCCGTGGTCGGTCCGGGTCAGCATATCCATCCCTTCGCACTATGACCTTATTCCCGGAAGAGCAAGAGTACACGCCATCAAGTTCTGGCTCGCTGGGAACTTGGTTATTTCCGGCGGGGCGGGGGTGCGAGGATGCTTCACCACACATTGTCAATCGTGATACCCCATGTTCACCAATGAACACCATTTTTTGATATCTTGGCATATCAGGTTCCAGCCTGCCAAGCCAAGACGATCTCTTGGTCTTGTGGCGAAGCATCTTCATCACGCCTGCAGATGGGGGGCAAAGTGCTCTCTGTAAGGGTATGTCGACATTGCAGGTCACGAATACGATATTGCGTTATCCTTTACAGACTACAAGCTTTACTGGTTGTAGATTGCCATCTGGACATTACACTTAGCCAGAGCCTTGGCAAAACGCACTTATCAAGCTGTCACGCACCTTTGTCTCGTAGCGTTTGCTCCGGGATGCACCGAGAACGGGGTGAGAGGGGGCGTGGTGGTATGGGTGAAGCTCATAGGAGGTTGCTCTTTTTTCCGTAAGAAAGAGAACCACCGAGGCGGAACCCCTTGCTGTAAGAGATTTTACGGATAGATACTCTATCAAATATCCGTATCAAGTGATAGATGGAGAGTGGGTGCGAACACTCACTTTGAACAAGATAGGACCCAACTACTACTCCTTGCGGGATTTTTCCTGCTTCCATCTTTTTCTAATCTTGTCGCACGTATTGTTAATAGAAATACAAAATGCAATGCAATGCAATGCCCACCCCATCCCATGCTTTGCAATCCATGATATACCGCGCCAAGCCCTGCCTCTGGATACCCACATCCCATCACACACACATACACACATAGTCACATCCACCCGTGGACCTCACATCCAACGTCCCGCCTTTTGACGCCTTCACGCCATGCCATGTTGCTATGCCATGCCATCACCAGAGAAACATAAAGTCTGGTTCACCCACGGTTCAACGGGCGTTCGTCGCATGCTTGATGTCAGGGGTGCCAGGTGGCAATCTCTTAGCCGCAGACGTGATCCTGGGTAGCCCACATGTGCAGTGCACACACACACACACACACACACACACACACGGCTCACACCCACAACGACGTTGCAGATTCGTTTCCATAGACGGAGCGGTGGAAGTGGAGGGGGCGGCAAAAGATGGACCGTCACCTTTCCGCGTCCAGGTCGATTTCGCGGCAGGCAAAAAGATTCTCTTGTTTGCCTTGGAAGTGCTGACTAGGCTCACTCCTCTGACGATGCACAAGTTGAAGCCTCAAACAACTACAGGGTAC
Organism: Colletotrichum godetiae; assembly: GCF_030913485.1. Lineage (NCBI taxonomy): Eukaryota > Fungi > Ascomycota > Sordariomycetes > Glomerellales > Glomerellaceae > Colletotrichum > Colletotrichum godetiae. Next base: position 32,101 of record NW_026851249.1, on the reverse strand, counting down.
AGCAGAGAATTGCAGTGGCAGCACACCTGAGAGCGAGCGATGCGCACTAGAGAGTACTATTAATTATCAACGCCGATGCTATGATGCGTATCAACCCGAAAAGCGATCCCTCCCGCCAAAATAAAGCCGTGAAGAAGGATGAAAGCCTTCCATCATAAATCATGATGCCTTTCCCATCTGCGTAGAGCGAAACACTAAAATCACAATGAGCCAAATCAAGGCAGGTTTTGATTCTCCCACAATGCGGGACCCCTCCAGAGACCACCAAAAAGTAACACCACCTTTGTCCCCCCCATTACACTCCTGATAATCGACAGTGGTGGTTCGCCCCCCCTGATGCCCATGGGCCATTGCAAACTGCCTAATGTGTCACTGTCTTAATGGCTGATGGTACAGTGGTCCCATCGTTTGTTGGGATTGCCTAGTGATCTGACCTAACCCTTCCCTTCTTCTTGGGCGCTGGCAGCCTCTCGTGGTGACCATCATCATCAGGAGTCCACTCCTCAGGATGAAAGTGGGGATTATTGTAGTGCGCCTTGTTGAAATGGCTGTTCTTGAACATTGCAGTAGTAAAGCTGGGTTCTTGGAACCCTGCCTGTCCTGGTATCACTGACGGTTGCGCCGAGTTGGTGTTATTGAGATGCCAGCACTGATGACTGAACCTAAGCTGGTAGTCCACGGGTTGAGATGGCTTCGTAGGGGCGGGCGTCGACTGTTGTGGACGGGCTGGCGCTTGAGACTGACGTCGAGAGGCAGGTGCTGTCTGTTGCTGCTGTGACTGTTGTTGCTGCTGCTGCTGCTGCTGCTGCTGCTGCTGAATATGATCAGAGTACGGCGTCACGAGCCAGGGGGACTGAGGTGAAGGGTCGTAGGCGTCTCGCAGCGGAGAGGCGGATGTGGGCGAGCCGAGTGAAGACAAGGCTGATGATAAGCCCGAGGGCGGGCCACCGAATCCGGGCAGCATGGCCAAAGGGCCATAGTCGAGGGCATAGTTCTGCAAGGAGGGACCCACGCTCGCAATCTCTTGCGAGTGAGAAAAGGTACCAACCCGGTGAACCTGGAGATTTAAGGGTGCCGGGTTCGGAGGTGACTTGTAAAGGATATCGTAGTGATCGGGCCGGTAAAGCAAGTAAATGATGGGTCCTAGAGTGGCGGGGTCCTGGCCATTAGCCTCGTCTGGGAAGCGGTAAATATTGACCTGATTTCCCGGGCTCCGATCCAGATAGGCAATCTCCAGCACAAAGTTGATGGGCTTCAGCAGCACTTGAACGAGCAGAATGATGCCGAGGTGGTCAATCTCTCTGTTTGGGCGCTCGATTTCGGCGCAATAGCCGATGATACCCGTCTCGGCGGGGATGAAGGGTTCGTACAGCTCCACGTTTCCCTTGAGCCATGAGAGCGCCAACAGTCGAAGGTGATAGATTATGGCATTGGAGGAGCCCTGGTCGTTGAAGCGCTGGATCATGATGTCCATGGCCAGTTGTGGGTTGGCAATGTTCTGGGCAACGTCTTTGAGTAAGCCAATCGTCTCGTCCACCATGTCCTCGAACAACATCCGATCGTAGCAGCCAACATTGAGGAGGTACTGATTTAAGCTCGTGATGCGCGCGGCCTCGCCGAGGATCTGGTGCTGGTCGCCATTATTGATGAGATGCTCAAAGTAGGAGAAGCCGATTGCTAGAGAGAAATATTGTTAGTTATCACTAGCATGATGGGTGCCGTAGCCTGACGATGTCGTGTTGGTAGTCTCTCTGCTCAAACGATCATGTGCGCCGACATGTGTCGAATGGAAAAGTGGCGTGCTTGAGTGAGGTGAATTCTCTGGAGCACTTTGTCAAGGGGCGGGAGTGCGGGGTAGGAGGAAGCATGGTGGTGGTGGTGGTAGTTAGGATCGCGAAAGGCAAACTCACCTCGCCAGCCGCAATTTCCGTCACCTTGAACAGGGCGGTAGTGAGAGTATGTCTGGGGGAGATTCTGCAGTGAAAAGGAGCAGAAGCGCTACGTTAGCCAGTGCAGCATACTGCAGGGAGTACGAATGCCGTAGGCAAGGCATGCTGAGAGGACTCACGATGGTCTTTGCGATGTAGATTTCATCAGCCTTGGCGTACTCGTCGGTTATGGCGTCGCTTGTGATCTTGTCGCCCACCAATAAACCCTAGAAAAGAGCGTAAGCCACGTCAGCGTTGCGTGTGGCAGGGAAAATAGAGAAAGTGATAATTCGGGGTTGACAGGAGACCCCAACATTGAAGAGGCATTGCACTCAATGGCATTGCATTCATATGGTCAGAGAAGGTAGTGAAGTTGGGGTGAGGGCGAGAAAATGAAGAAAGCGTGAGGGAGAGAGAGAGAGAGAGAGAAAGATAGAGCACTTGAAGCTTGGGGTCCGTGACGGGAGCTATGCGTGCGTCTCCCGGTGTCGGGGTGGCGAGCAACTCACCTCGAGCTGTGGCTGATAATCCCGAGCGGCGGCTTCTTGGGCGGCAACGTCGGAAGGGTCGCCGGGTTCCATGGCGGAAGGACGACGAGTGCTCACGGCGAGGGCGTGGGCGTGGGCGTGATCAGGAGCGGCGGCGGCGGTGGTGTTTGCGAAGCCTGGGTTGGCGTTGGAGTTCGTGGTGTAAAGGGCAGAAGAGGATGTTGTCGAAGAAGAGGCGCTGGGGTGAGGATGAGGAGGAGGGTGTTGTTGCTGGACGTGTCCGTGGAGGTGGTTGTGGTTGGAGTAAAGGTTGGCGTGGGAGTAAGCGTAGGACGAATGGGAATGAGAATGAGAATGGGAATGGGGGTGGGAGGAGCGGGAGAGGGAGCGGGAGGAGGAGGAGGAGGAGGAGGAAGAAGACGCGGAGGAGGATGAGGCAGATGCAGCGCCGGGGCTGTTATGGTGGTTAAGGTGCAAGTGGGCAGCAGAAGTAGCAGCCGAAGCCACGGCGGAAACGCCAGAGACAACGTTGGTGTTGGTGGTGGTTGGAGGGGAGGTAGATGAAGGAGACTGAGACTGCTGCTGATGATGATGTACAAGTGCAGCAACATGACTCTGAACTTGAACCTGAACTGGACCTGGACCTGGAACCTGAACTGCACAGGATGCGGGAGTGTTGGCGGCGGCGGTGGTGGTGGTGGTGGTGGTGACAGCTGGAACCCGGCCGGCACCCGGGCCGGGGCCAACAACAGGCGCTGTAGCCGCTGTTGGTGTTGTCGCCAGCGTCCCTCCCGCTGCTGTTGTTGATGCTGTTGTTGGGACTGGTTGTCTGTGCTGCTGCTGCTGCTGCTGCTGGTGTTGCGCCGTTGTTAGCGAGGTTCCAGGTCCGGCCGGCGACGCAGCACTCAGGCTGTGTGCGCCTGCAGCTTCCCCGCCCATCCCCATAACACCAGATAGCGACTGTGACAGTGAATGCGACCGCGGCTGCGACTGCGCCGACAGGGACAGCCCACTGTGGCCCAGGCCCATACCCATGCCGTTCAAGTGGCCCATGCCCATGCCCATCTGTGCCATCCCCATCCCCAGCCCTAGCCTGCCGCCGCCACCATCACCACCACCGCCGCCCATCACCAGGGGGTTACCCATGCTGTCCAGTCCCACCGACGATGCACCCGGTGATGGATTCACTCCAGCTCCAGCTCCAGCTCCAGCTCCAGCTCCCACGCCAGAACCTCCAACACCTCCAGCTTGGCCATGAGCTTGACTTGGTCCACGACCTTGGCCTCGACCACCAGATCCAGAACCAGATCTCTCTTCTCTTGCTGGCGACGAGTAGCCGTAGTGTGAGCCGCCAATTCCTGTACCAATGCCGACGTCGTGAGATGCACCTCCTCCGACACCATCGCCCACCATGCCCATCCTCATCCTCATCTCCACTCTTCCTACCCCTCTTCCTCTTCCTCCTCCTCCTCCTCCTCCTCCTCCTCCTCCTCCTCCTTCTTCATTCCTCATCATCATCATGTCTTCCAACCCTGCTGCGCCAGCGCTGATGCCATAGCCTCCGCTGTTCTGAGACGGGTGGTCCTGCGGCGGGCCGCCCTGGGGCAGGATGTACGTTTGACCGTGAGCTTGACCGTGGGGATGAGGGTGAGAGTACGCGTTATGTGCCGAGGCGTGGAACGCGAAAGGCGTTGGCTGAGGCTGGAACATGGCCTCACTTGCGCTTTCGCTTCTGAGCCCTGCACGTTGGCGTCTTGTTTGACCGATTCAAGAGTCTCAACTGATGCTTCTGCTCCGTCGCTCTTGACTGTCTTTCCAACACTCGCCCAATATACCTGATGCGATGCGCTGCGCGCTGCGGTACAGTGCGATGCGGGAGCTGTTGGAGCTACTGCCTCTGTAGCTGCTATTGACGCCGCTATTGCTGACGACTCATGCAGTATGTCTTACGCCGCTTCTCCGGCCCTGAGTCGGCGTGAGGTGATTGGCACGAGAAGACGATGGCCAGAGACTGTGGAAGCACAAGGAAAAAGAAAGGAAGACGGGATGATCACTGAAACGACGAGAGAAAAGGGAGGGAAGGGGATGACTGAAAATTGGGCGAGGCGAGTGTGAGTTGAGTCGCGTCAAGTCGAGTCTGAGTCGGGGTAGTCGGACGATGTGACGGGTGCGATCCAACGAGCCAGACAGCAATCAGTCCAATCTGCAGTTCAGAAAGAAAGAATCCTTACAAGATTCCAAAGTCGGGTAAAGAATCTCACGGCGACCAACGAGTAGAAAGACAGCCGCCCCTCAACAATTCGCCTTACCACGCAGGTCCCGTCGAAACAATTCGCGGGTTGGCCAGAACAGATTTGTACTCGCCTTCTCTCTCTGTGTGTCTCTTCCACTCTCTGGATGTGTGTGTCTCCTCCTCCTTCAGATCGGTTCGGGGATCAGGTCAGGTCAGCTCAAAAGCAACCCGACTAGTACTTCCCTCCCCCCCAATAGTGAGCCGCTTGTATGCAGCTTGGCTTGAGATGACGAATAGAAAGGCCCGCGACAGGGGTGATAATAGTGCAGAAATTCGATGGCCGTCCAAGGGGCTAAAAAGGAACAACAATGTGACCTGTGGTTTTCCGGGGTGCGTCTGGCCCTTTGCTTTCCGCCTGCGCGGCGTTGGACGTTGACGTTTCTTGGTGCGAATCGCCGTTGCGATAGTCGCGAGAGCCCGTCAACTTGTGCGATCGACTCTGGGGTCCGGGCTTCGCTTGTGGAGGTGGTCCGATGCTAACACTCTTACTGCCTTAGACTAAGAGGAAGTATGTGCCCTGTCACTACTGCCTGCGGCAAAGACTGGTATTGCCAAAATGTCTTGGTGTCTTGGGAGCCTAGTCTGACCTCCTGTCTGGATTTGGAAATTGGCGTGTCCGGTGGTGCTCTTTGCCGTGCTGAATACAGCTTGAATGGGTGTCCTGGACCGGCTGGATCTGGATTTTGGTTCTTGATTCCGGCCTTTCGGCGAGCCGAGCTGAGGTGGTTCCGACGAATGACGGATGACGGACAATGTGGAGGAATTCGATGTGATGTGATGTGAGTGTGCAGTACCGTGCCGCAGCTGGAGATCGGAGGGCAAGGTAGGTACAGGTAGGGTAGGGCAGACGAGCCCGGTATCGCGGTTGTACGTGTACTGCCTGCTTGCTGACGATGGCTTGATGGCCGGGTGAGGGTCTGACTGCAGTCAAGTTGACACGATAGATGTTAGCTAGCGGTTAATTAGGAGGTCGAGTATGCTGGACTGTAAGCTCCTTCCAAATATCAATTTGCAAATAAAGGAAGGGAGAGATGAACGGCGAGAGGTGAGGGGTCCAACCAAAGGAGGAAGATGGGAGGACGGAGAAGAAGGGAAAAGAGCAGGTGTAAGTAAGGAATGGACGGGAGAAAACACAGGGGCGAATGATGATAATCAGAGTCCCGAGCCCGTCAACTTGTGTTGCGTCCACACGCATGACCAAGGTGGATGAGGCCCGGCAGACAAAAAAAGACAGGCAGCGTATCCGTATTGTATCTTGCTCTGGGGGTCAAGGTAGGTAGGTAGCCATGGTTGCACCAAGAACAGACGATGGAAGCTAGCATGACACAACACTGGAGTGATGGCACAAGCAGCCGCATGTGCAGGTGTGCAACAGCATCGGCAACGGCATCGAGGAGGCAGGGGTGATCAAGGGAAACAATAATATCAGGACCGCGACAAGGTCATAAGCAATTGGACGGCATCATCCGGTGCTGAAGTTGGAGCAGCGTCGAAGTACCTTGACGTTTAAACCTGAGTACCTATCCGTCCGCATAAGATAGGTAGCGTACTCAGGTCGACAGTGTTGAAGACTCGAAGTGGGAAACATCAGGTATCCGTACAGATACATGAATCCCATGTAAGGCAAGGGAAAACAGGGGATAGAATTGGGCCATGGTAGGGCACCTAGAGATGGACGGATAGAGAAAGAAAGAAGAAGGGAAAAAGTAGCCGTACGGCAGCCCTCAGGGGGCTTCATTGTGTGATGCCGTGGGCAAGTACCATGATGGGGTGCTGTGCCTCGCAATGGTTGGCTAATGTTCTGATACAAATCTGCATAGTCCGGTATTCGTACTATGTATGGCATGACATGGTATCCGTAGCGTGCTGCGTGGGTGGTTGTGAATTTGTGGTGCCAATGGTGGGATATTCAGAGACCAGCAACAAAACCATAGCGGCGCGCGCAGCAAACCGTCCGTGATGGGCGTAACGGGATATGGGACTGAGCAGGGGGCATGGGCATGCAGATACATACGGATAGACATGGGATGGAGTGAAATGGGTGGATGGAAACGTTGTCAACGGGGATGATGGGGAAAACGGGGACGGGAATGGATACGGATGTCCAGTGTAATTGCCAATTGGGGTCCAGTCTGTGGATGGTGAGTTGTGAGGTGAGGGCGCATTGTGAGCGAGGACAATTGAGAGAGAGAGAGAGAGAGAGAGAGAAAAACACCCCCTGGCTCATTTCTTTTCCTTCGACTCGGATGGATACATTGTCGAGGTCCATACTCCATAGTCTTGATGTGCTTTGCGGCTTGCTTTGCGGCTTGCCTTGTACGCCTCAATCTAAGGTACCTTTGGTACCCATAGATCAATCCTCGGCCCCGAATAGCCAAGTGTGTACGGAATCATCTGCCAAAGTGGCACAGCAAGAGCGGACGTAGAGTAGGGGACAGAGAGAGGAGAGAGGATTGCGGATACGTCGAGAGGTTGCGTGCATCATCGGATAGGTGCCGTTTCGAACAGATGACAAGACTCGAGGGTCGGGTTGAGGGCAGGCGGCAGAACAAGAGAGAGGGAGAGACAGAGGAGAAGTCGGACGAGATACAGAGACAAGAGCCCAAGCCCAACGATCCTAGTCTGCAGTGGGGCCTAGCTAGGCATGCGTCCTAGACTCCTAGACTCCTGGTCCTCTCTGACAGTCTGCGGCGGTCTGGCCAGGTCCGCACGCACCAGGTTTTCCCCAAATGTCGAACGTCGATTGGCCACGTCAATCTGTTGGACCGGTTGACATTCCCTCAGTCAACTGTCGGGGAGGTTTCCGCTAGGCGTGGATTGGTTGCGGGCAGAGGCGCAACATGGAAACTCGATAGGTAATGGATAGGGTGCCGTGGGTGTGCCGTCGTAAGGTAAGGTAGGTCAACGATGCTATCGTGATATTGCGTATCCTCACGGTAGTGCCATTGAAGCGGCCTGTCTTCCGAGACTGAAAGTATTAGTTTGTAACCTTACATGCCAAAGACGCTGTATACCTTTCTCTGTATCCGCACGTAGGTAGGTTCGAATACACACAGAACACCTTTGCTGGATGTCAGATATCAAGCATGATGTTTTTGGTACCTTGGAAAGCAGTAGAAACCAGACGTCAATCGAAAGAGATGAGTAATCGAGACCGAGTACCCTTGTTACGGTATCTGGGGAAAGGGCAGAAGTACCTTGCCTTAGGTCGGGCAGGAACCTATTACCTACCTCAGGACTCGGATGTTCTTTCCTCGTCACTTTGCGATGTTCCAGCACGCGGCAGGTGCGCCCCGTCACTGAAGATAATCAGAAAAAGGCGAGACCTAACAACCTCAATCTCGACCTCGACGACGAACCTGCCTCGCCTCGACTCACCTTAGGTACCTTATCTTATGTACACACGGTACCTTATCTTACCTTACCTTAGAGAGGAAAGTTCAGATATCTTAGCCCTCTGTCCGTCTTCAACCGTCTTCAACATCATTTCTCGTCGTATTCTTCCCGTCTCCTCTATCTACACGTCGCGTTCTTCTAGATATTGCATACGAATACTGCCTGGGTTCCGCCTTGTCTTCGGCACGACTCGTTTTTCATTTTCAACAAATAAACCCGTCGTACCTGCTGCGCGAATATCCCCCACACGTTGAGAATTATTTCATTCGAGAGCACCAATGGCACACACACATGTCTATACAAAGGTAAAGTAGAGTAATTCCCATGTGCCACCTTACATGCAAAGTAGTCCGCTCACGAGTCACCTCAGACCTATACAACCTGAGCAACATCAACACGAATCCTTCCCAACGCCCGGTTCCTGTGTCTTTGTGTAGGGGATACATTGATTTTACCGAGCGAACACACACCTGCGGCCTGCCCATGGACATTGCGAGCCTGCGAATCTGCGAGCCCGTTGGAGAAGATCAGAAAGACGCCGACATAAAAGCAAGGGTGGCATTCTAGGGGAAAAGGGTGCCGGGGATAGGCCCTGTCCTTCACCGTTCCGACTAGCAAGGGACAAGGTTGAGTGGGATTTCCATTGCTCGCCCGCCCGTCGTCCCCCCTCCTCCCCCCATCGTGTGTGCGTGCGGCGTGCCCATCCCACAGACACTTGACAGGGACTGGACAGACCCGGCAAGCCTCGACGTTGATGGGCTGCGGGCATCGTAGGACAGGGTTCCAGGTTGGCACAAGCGTTTCCCATCAGCATGCTGCACTGCATCACCAGCTTTCAGCGGGCCAGACGAGACCATACAAAGGACCGTGGCACCCCTCGATGGCTCGTTAGCGCCATCATATAGGAAATATGCGATGGCCTCCACAAGCCCGCGAACAAGGTATCCGTACCAGGTACCTACGTCCGAACATAACGATCGTGGAAACAGGCTCATGTATCTCGTAATGAAGTGGTATGGACACATGCCCATAGTGCTGACCCGATCTTATCCATTGTGATCACACTGCCTAAACACATCCCGTCACCCATTGTGGCCTGCCGCCTGCCTCGGTGCCTTCAAGGCTCCAAGCCAGCAGAATGTGTGCAAAGTACCACCGCCTAGCCAGGCATTGGATGCTTTCGCAAGCGTCCAAAGTCGCTCACGAGAGCCACACGCGCGCCGAGTAATCCATCGCCTTCAACCATGGCATGGGTGTCGGTTCAATGGGTCCGTCCAAGACTCCAAATAACGACGTGAACCATTGGCAACGAAAGGTCCAACAAGCGCAACTCATGCGAAACATAGTAACTGAGGTGCTGAACAAGAGCATTTGTCACAGCCGCCGCGATCAAAACAGCACGTCCTACCGCCTCGTTTCTTCTCTCGCTGGACCTTTTGCTTGGGTACATCCAGTTTGAGGCCCCAAGCATGGCCACAGATGCACGTGAAAGACTGGAAGGAGAACTGGCTCACGGCCAACGAGCCGCACAGGAAAGCGGGACGACAACGGAGTACCACGAGGAGCGTCAGAATTGTGGGCTAACGACATTCCATCACAGCAACCCTCGTGGCGTCAGAGACAAGTTACCGCGCTGGTTCTTTCCTTTTTCTGCTGTCGTTCCCGAGAGCCGCCGCTCTCCATCCATTGGCCATCACCTCAGCATCTTGACCGCTCAGAGCCTAAAACTAATATTCCCAACAACTCGAGGGTCTACCAATGGTGTCGTTTTGAATCCGACCTGCTATCTTGACTGGACTGAAGTTCCCACGAGACTGGCTTACATTATCCGTAAAGTAAGCTACGAATCTGGCCCGGCGCACCCCACCGCGCTTTGCCATGCAGGGAACAGGCCTGTCAATGGCTGACGGCCGACGGCGGCCGCTGCCGAGCACACTTTAGCTGTGACGGTGTGGTCGGCTGCTACACTATCCGTACGGCCAAACGTTTTCCACGGACAACTTCGACACTGTTGAGCTAGCTCTCTCTCTCTCTCTCTCTCTCTCTCTCCGGACGGATAGTTACCCGAAGCCGGTCGACACGACATGCTTCCGTGAGCACCACGCTGGTTTTTCGGATGTAATCCTGTATCACACTTACCACAAGTAAAACCTCTCGCAATATTGCACCTACACACTTCATTGTGGGAACTCCATGTCAGGAAGTGCCAAACGCCCCGCGGGAGATGGCCGATCCCGGTGCTGCTCAGCTTTCGCAATGCCCATACGAAGTATAACGACTTGGCCACCTCCACGTAGCAAACGTTGGGATATCCGAATCCAGACTCGTCAAACAAAAGCAAGATAACTAAATCATACTGACAGCAAAATCGGAGTGGAAACCATGAGTCGAGTTCACTAGCAATTGCTGATGCCCCTGGCCACTAGGACCGAGAGATCCGTCTGGGCACTGTGTATCTGCCCGGTTTCCAAGATTCCCGTGTCAGAAAATGGAGGCCGTGATATCGAATTTTTCCTGTTCCATGGCAAATCATCCCCACCTACTCCATGATGGTGCAGGGAGACGACATCTCACGCTGTCGATCACTTACCTCACCACATCGCCCGACTGCACATCCCGCTCACGGCCCGCTTGTCGGAACGGTCGAAATGAGAGACTATCCCGTAGCTCCGACGGTGTGCTTCGGCCCCGACCAACAACATGTGTCTTAAACTAGGTAGACCTTGCAGGAGACGTTGCCGAGAAGATCCCGTCTTTTGTCAAGCTGTCAAGACACGCGGGACAAATACCAGCTGTACATTTGAACAAATCGCCGGGCTCAACATGTGCGAATGGCACCCAGCAGCAATGCTAGAAGGGCGGGTTGGGGCATTGCTGCGGGTAATCGATTTGGAGGCAACCTCGCGACAAAATTGACCCTGCAAGCAATGCCCAGTTTCGGGCGCTGAGGGCTGATGCTCTCACGGAAGCCAACTCAACATTCATCGCAAAGAGGCAATGGAGGGTACTTTGTTGCGCGGAATTGAGCTTCGGACAAGGCGGACAAGCGGCGCAGCCGATGCCTGCCAACGGCCACCTAGTAGTTGGGATCTGTGACACATCGGGATGAGTGGCTTTCGATTCGACAAACTAGCCAAACATGCTGACTAGTTTCACGGACATCCGTCAACAAGTACGTTGGTTCCAGATTATGAATAAACAATGCCAGACGACTACAAACTGTCAACTCACATTTCATGCGGCTAAGATTGGTTGGTGGAGCTTTCGGACGGCCTGTTCCGTACGCGACCTGGACTTGGAGAATGCGGTTTGCCTAGGGGAAAGCAAACTCGACAATGTCAAATCTGCAAAATCGGTCTTGTGGCAACGTGGAGCATGGGGACATCTGCATGCCCCGTTTCCTGACGGGCACAATCTTGAATCATGGGCACACGTCGAGGACTCGAGGGTCATTCCACATTCACCGAAGCAATTTCAACATTTTCTGCTTCCGAAAATCTTTCACATCGAAGAATAGCTCGCAAGGTGTTCCAATACGGGAAGACCAAGTGTTGACCTGGGCGTCTCGAGCAGAGGAAGAACCTGAGCCTCCCGATCTTCTTTCTGTCAAGACAACTCGAATCGGAGGGACCAGGTGTTCCGAAGACTTGGCGCGCGACAGAAGGCCCTTGCCGACCTTTGCGAGTTAGTTCAGCCAGTCTCGTCTCTTTCCTCTTGCTCCATTAGGCTTGTTGTACGAAATGAGCCAGACAGAATCGACAAGGAAGGAACCGATGACGGCCTTCCAAATTCGAGGAAACAATTTGCTTCCGGCTTTTGGAGTGCCAAAAGAGAGTTACTTCCATTGCTTTCTCGGCGGGAGTAGCATGGCAAGATAACAACGTTACTGTCCCAAGCCCTATGCCCCTGGTATTCCTCTGACGCTATCACATATACGTCTTAGTCTGTATCCTTGGAATAGACGACTACGAATAGCACCGCATCCTTGATCAGGCCTTGTCCACTGCTCGATCATCGGCAAAAAAGTCAAGTGCATGGGAAGAAGTGGTGGATCGATTACAAGATGAAGGGAAACTGTCTGGTCTGGGCAGTGCGGCACCCGAGACATTCCATAACGCTCCCTCAAAGACGGTATTCAGAGTGTCGCCTTTTCTCCGGAGACGTACCGACTCGGTGCTCTGGAGACTTTAGCTGGGGCGCCGAGAATATCGTGAGCGAGCTACCAATGTCAACAGCGTTCAGTCGCCAGCAACGTCGCATCGGCTGTGTTTCCGCCCACTTAGACCCCGTCCCGTCCCACGTTCGCTCCGTCCCGTCTCCACAGGCTGCGAAGAATGATGCATTACAAGTCTTTTACGAAGTCCTCTGAACTTGATCTTGAGCAGTGGGATGCACAAATGGGGGTTTGAGGCCAGACGGTATAGGCATTCTGGCCAAAACCGCCTTCTCTGCAGTCTTCCTCTCGATCCCCTCGAATACTCCCAGCCTCGGGAGCTTGCCATGCAGATACGCAGCTGGGGCTGCACGAAATACTCCTTTGCCCTTCCCCGACAAAGGGCCTCCAAAATAACCACCGGCCTTGGCAATATGACAGCTCATCCTTCAGAAAAGTATAACCCCTGCCTGCGCATGTAGAGGATGATCACTTGTTCCATGGTCGACGAAGCCCGCTATTATCGCCTCATCGTTTGATCAAGGTCCACGACTGAGCCAACGTCAGAATTGACATCTCATCGATGTGAACATGTGTTTTCGACCATGTCGTTGATTCGTACCTTACTGGTCGGCTCTGTTTTCGATGAGCCATGCCTGCGCTGATCAACCTGTCTAGTCTACCCCGGTGCGGCGGGAAGGCAAACCAGCACGACAAGGAGTAAAATGCTCGGCGCATACGGGACATGGACAGCTACAAATCGACATGGTTTACGGCGCACTCTCCAACAACCAGCTGCAATCGTTCTTCTGACCGCAGCTGTGCCTGATAGAACCGCCATTCACATTGTACAACACGCTTCCTGCTCTCAACCGCCAATTAGGGCCAGTGAGTGTGGCAAGCTGCAGAAACACGCTCATGGCGCACCTCTCCAGCCAAGCTCGGCTCTAACATCCCCGCGAATTCAAGTTCTGTCAGATCTTCCATGGCATCATGTGAGCGAGACACGTTTGCCATGAGCAGAATATTTTACAACACCTCGCCCCCCCGTCCCCCCCTCCTTCAAGTCTCGATCATCACGGTCGTGCAGTCATCAGCTTGGGTCATCGATTGTATGAGTAAGTAGTACCGACATCCACCATGTAATGACGAGAAGTCTGAGGCACAAAGGAAATCTAACTACACTGGCGGCATGCAAGCATCCATAATGCAGACAAACACACAACTTGCCAAACATGTCGCATCAGCTTTCCTCCGCTTGAGTTTGGACTGCTCCGGCTGCGGACCTCCTCGATCCCGCAGGTCATTCTCTCTATTCGTTTTCTGTCCTTCTCGTCTCTTGTATTCCTGGAATGCATCGTCCAATCATCGAATACGGGCTTTTGGTTCGTCAACAAGTAGACCAACCCCCTCTCCGCTGTTTGAGCCAAATTCGCCCGCTCATCCCGTCACGGATTCCAGCCTGCATTCGCCCAGTAATCGGCCGAGAGAAAGAGGAGCATGGGGAGACATGGAGACAGAGGCAAAGCAGGCCACTCGCTCACTGCCCTGCAGCCCACCTGCCGCCTGCGTTGCGCACCACAGATTTGCCCTTGTCGCGGCTTATGCAGGTGTCGTTTGAGCATTTGAGTGGATGAACCAGCTCGTCAATCGCCCTGCCACGCCTGCTTTTCCCATTACTCGCGAGTTCGCGGAGGTGTACTGTACTGTTATTAACTGTACAGAGGAGGTGGTGGCCACGGAAAGACGCATAATAAAGACTATTTAATTGGCTTCCCCTGGTCGAAGTCTCCATTCCCAGGGAGGCGACGGCGATCTGCCTTGCCAACGGACCACTATCATTGGGTTGGCCTCGCAGAACCGAAGAAGAAGGGAAAAGGTTGAGAAGAAAAAGTCTTCATGCTGTGTAGTATGACAGATCCAGATTCCGGAGCAAAAGCTACGCCGGTCAATAACCCACCACTGAACCTACAGGTGGTGGTCAAGGTCCGACTCGATGGCAGACAACGCAACCTTGGGAAGTAGTATTTTGGAGACGGAATGAACCACCATCTATGCATCTAGCAGACGGCCCGGGAGTGAAACTCGACTGCATAATACCAGCCCAAGTGTGATCTGCGGGTGCGTTGGGATGTTGATGGGCCGATGTTGTTGGAGAGCCTACTCCAAGAACTAAGGCAATGCCGCAATGAAGCAAAGCACATCACGGGAAGCGAAGTCTGTGGGCAAAATGTTCATCAGACGTGCAGTTGCAGCTACGTCGACGACCAGGGCAAAGGCGACTAAAAGTACTCGGGTCCACCTCTCCCTCTACCTCATGCTACGCTGCCAGGAACCATCGGGACAATCCCGCGCCAGTATCGTGTCGTGTCGTTTGACGGCCACAGACACGACGCCAAAGGGGACGGGGTGAACGATGGAGACAGTGGGTGATGGTGGTGCAGAATCTTTTCTTTTCTTCTTCTGCTTCGCTTTCTGGCTCGGCTCCCTGCCTTCAGTTTCTGCGCGCGTGTGTGCGTGAGTGTGTGTGTGCGTGTGTGATTTTCTGGTGCTGCGCCCATGTCTGGGTAAAATTGCAAACTGCGCCAGCCAAACTGCGTCGAGACCAACGGACGCGGGCCATGCAAACCAAGCAAACGAGCTGAGCTGAGCACCCAACATCGTTGCTGCAAGGTGAAGGTCTGAAGACGAAATAGATGAAGGTCCGGTGGTGATTACCACACAAGACCACGGCTCAGGTTCATCTCGCCTGGGTTTCTGCGCCGCGGCCAACACAACAAATTACCACTGGATCGATCGGTCAGACGTCCTTTCGGCCTATTGAATTGCGAATTGAGATGTGATGGCGGTGTCGAGAGAGAGCCGAATAAGTTGATCTTCAGTCTATCGTCTGCGCGTCTAAACTCTTTTTTTCTCTCTTCCTGTTTGGTCAGCTCGATAGCCCCCCCCCTCGTCGTGTCCTTTATGTCGCGGGGGGAAGGCAGATGGTCGTATTCCAGAACTCTTGGACAAATGAGATTTCCGGAAACGAGATTTCGGAACGAAGCCAAAAGGCTGGATGACAGATCTTAGGTTCTGGATCGTCGCGGTAAACACCATCGCGTATTCTACTAGCGTTGATGAGAAGATGGAAATGGGGGACTCTACAGGTCCCCGTTGTTCACTTGTGTCTCTTCGTATTCTCGGGTTCTTCGGTTGCCTTCCACGGGATCTACGAGGTCCGAAGAGTCGATGAATCAACATCCGTATCGAGTCTGCTAGTCTTCTCCCCTTCAAGATGAACGAGAGGGCCTAAGACGTCCCAAAACGCCATGCTCATGATCCCTCACATTCGTCGCTGTGCGACGTGATAACCTGTCCCATGTCTAGCCCCTTTCTCCATCTCCTGCTGCCTCTGCCTTGTATCTCTCCACCTGCGTTCCACGAGGTCTTGCAACCTGTTTGGATTGCCATCCGCAGCGGGAAGCTGCTTCTTGATCGCGTTCGTCTATAGGGTAGCTTTGCCCACAGTCATACCAACCTTGCGGTGACTGTTTGGCCTGCTGCTTGAGGTCTGACGAAGAGCGTTTCCATCTTCTTTTGACTAATGATGTTGATTGAATGTTCTTTGGTATCTTGTCATGGCCTGATTAGCTACTTTGACAACGCCTCTACTCCTTCTCCGTGCTTGCCAAGACTATCATGGCATCGTCTCCCTTCATCGTCTAAGCCACTTCCGTCCCCGTCCTGGCTGTAATGTAGCTGGCCGACCAGCCATGGGACAATGGCCTGTAGTTGGCTTTGCCCACTGTGTCTCTCATCGGCTGTAATCAACCGATACGCGCGTATGATCATGCTCATCATGTCCACATTGATGGCATCACGCCTTTGCCCTTCCGTCCAACACCCCGCGGCTGTCCACGACCGCCGCCTCTGGGGGTCATGCCGCCGCCCATCATCTCCATTGTCTGCTCATCGGTAGGGAACTCGGTTGATCGGAAGCCTTCCCCCTCTTTGAACATGGTGGTGTACAAGGTCGAGACGGATTGCGTCAACTCGTATAGAGCCTTGGTGCGGTCGCTGTCCGCGTCTGATTGAATCTCGAGGGTGCCGGCTTGCTGATCAATCTTGCCCTGAATCTTGCCGTCAACGATGAGGAAGCCCAGTATGTCCTGGACCTCAGGCTCTGAGATCTTCAGTTGCTTCGCGATCCATGACAGCTTCATACGTGTGTACGGTGCGATGAGCTTCAGGACTCCCTTGGTCCTCATGTTGCGCGTCACTTCGTCAATATTCTCGGCGATGAAAGGGTCGGCAAGAATGTCTTGGTTCTTCTGAAGGACATTCTCGTAGGCGTGAACGTCGTCGCGTTGGTATGCGTCTACCAAGTCGGTCATGGCAGTGATTCGGGGATCCTGCTTGTAGGGCTTCGTCTCCTGCGAGTCAAAGGGGTTGATGGTGGACTTAACCAGCATGGTTGTGAGAAGGAGGTACTTGAGCACCTGGATCCGCTGGAGCGAGCCGGCCTCATCGTAGTTGCGGAAGGATTCGAAGAAGTCTGTTTGCGCTTCGGCCCAGTTCTCCTCGCTCATGTGCATCTTGCCACCGCATTCGCGAATAATTCCCATGATTTTGGGGTGAGGGACAGCGGACCTGACCTTGAGGGCGCGCTGGTAAAGTCTCTTCAGCTGCTTGTTGTTCTTGGTCTCGGCGTGCATCTGGATCTCGAGGGCGTATATCTCCATAGAATATGTGCCCTTGCTGGGATCGTCACTGCCATCTTCTTTCTGACAAGCCTTGTGCAGGTCCCGCAGCTTCTTGATGACTGTGTTATAGTCCTTGCGGTCGAGGAGGAGTTTGGCCAGCTTGATATTCGTCTTCAGCCATAGTCTCTCATTGTTCGTGCTCTGGAAGCTCTCGAGTGTGAGCGAATAGAACTTTTCGACGCACGCCACGGCCTTGGGACTGTCTGATCCCTTCTCAATGTAGTCCAGCATGTTATTGATCGACTTCTCGGAGTAGTTTCTCGTCACGGCCGACTTGACGTAGGTCAGCAGCTCGGCATAATGCTCCGTCGCCTGGTTCCGAGATTAGCATCGCCCTTCTGCTGGTGGCAGGTCGTTCTCCAGAAATTGCTTGTACCTTTTCATACTGCCCCAGCTTAAACTCAAGTTTGATGGCTTGTTTCAAACCTTTGAAACCCCATTCGCCCTTTTCCTCCTCTAAGGGTGGTATGCCCAAGAATTCAGCAATTGCATCCTCGGGATCGGTGAGCTTGAGTTGCTTCGCATTGTAGTATTTGTTCTCGATGCCGACGTCTCCGGAATCCTCATCATCGTCTTCCTCGTACTCAAAGTCGTACCTGCGCCTAGTCAGTCTTGGTGGTTCCTGCCACAGAACCCCGGGTTGGGAGGCCAGTCTGGGGAAAGCTCACTGCTCCTCATCAGACTCCTGCATGAAGTCCTCGTCGTCAGACATCTTGACTAGTGTGAGAGCTATCGGGTACCGGGATAGGTGGTCGCAAGGTGTGCGCTTTGGTGAATGAATTGGCAAGGAGCTGTGAGGGAAGGTGTGTTGAAGGATAATGTAAGTACAGTAGATTTGTTCGTCGTTGGAAATCGAACCGGAAGGTAAGGCTGGTTAACGACGACCGTGACAGTCCCAGGTAGGTGCAGCTGTCTGCCCGTGGTGGACAATGGAGGCGGGGGGAGCTTATCGATTGGCGGACCCACCAACAGCCACTGGCTGCGCACTGACCACATGAATGGAGGCGATCTTTGCTCCCATGCTTTTTTGACAACCGCGCGCCAGCCTTTGACTTTCCTTTGCCTACGGTAAGGTAGTTTCAACATCCATCTCAATCAACAACCGACCTCCACAGCGAATCTTTACACGAATCAACTTCCGACTCGACACATCTCCTATCAAGTGTTGAAGAATACCCAGTGTAGTCCACTAAATAGTCGGCAAGATGGGTGGTGATCTCAACTTGAAGAAGAGTTTCCACCCTTCCCTCATCAAGAACCAGGCCAAGGTCTGGGAGGAGGAACGCAAAGCACTCGATGAGCGCAAGAAGACACAACAGCGCATCAACGAGCTCAAGGAGGAGCGCGAGCGCGAAGAACTTCAGAAGAAGCTTGAGGCTGCAGGACACACCAAACGAGTCGACCGCGTCGAGTTTCTTTACAGCGGACCTACCGATGGACAGACCGGCACGACCGAGGAGCGCGAGAGCTACCTCTTGGGCAAGCGCCGCATCGATAACTTGCTCAAGGGAACGGAACACAAGAACTTGGAGAAGCAAGCTGGGCAGGAGAGCTTCATGGCCCTGCAGACGGCCAACACAGCACGCGACACAGCAGCCAAAGTTCGAGAAGATCCTCTGCTCGCCATCAAGCGACAGGAGCAGGCCGCCTACGAAGCCATGATGAACGATCCTATTAGGCGCCGGCAATTACTTGCATCTATGGGTATGGCAGACGATAAGTCCAAGTCGAAAGACAAGGAGGAGAGACACAAGAGGAGGCATCACAGACACCGGAACGACGACAATGATCGGGAAAGGCATCGCAAGAGGCGGCGATCCTACTCAAGATCGAGAAGCCGAAGCCCGCGCCGTCGGCGAGACGACCCCAACGAAGTAGACCGCTCTGAAAGGCGGCATCGACGCAGCGATTCAGAAGACAGACATCACCAGCGCAGACGTGCTTCAAGATCCAGGTCCCCTCGGAGACGCGATTCTGGTGAAAGAGACGATTATGACAGACGCGATCGACGTGATAGGCGTGACGACCGCGAACGGCGGCGCCGAGACTCAGTTTCCGACGAGGATCGCTCCGCCAAACCACGCGAGAGATCACCCCGAAGCTACGATAGGCGCGGCGACCGGGACGGGGATGCGTCAGTTTCAAGGGGCCGTCGGAACAACGAGAACCGTCGACAAGGGTACGACAGACGACCTGCTGCCCGGACCAATGTATCCAGTGGTGGCAAAGAGGTTGAGGACAAGGGCGCCGAGGAGGAAAGGGCGCGCAAGTTGGCGGCGATGCAGGCAGCCGCTTCAGATCTCGACACGGACCGGGAGCGTCGTCTGGCTGCTCTCGAAGAACGGGAAAACGCCGTGCGACAGGCCGATGACCAGGCAAGAGAGCGATCGGGCAAGTTTGGCGACAGGGAGTTTGTGAATGGTCTGCATCGCAAGGCCGGCAACATGAGCCTCGGGGAGAGGATGGGCCGGGGTAGACAGGGTCTGCAGAGAGACGATGACTGAGGGGCGAATGCGAAAGGACCGGCGAGACCTGGCCGAATCACAATCATCCACCACAAAAACGACCGGCTTGCGGGACAGACTAGAAGACGAGGTCGAGAACTCGCGCGCCAAAGTGCGGGCGCCGTGCGAGCCGACAGAACGGAGCTGGGTCGCAGTAGCCAGCGATCGCCTATGCATGGTCGGGTCCGGCGGGAACGAGGTCGGGATGGGACGCTGCCGGAGGACGGAAGGGAGGGACGACGTACTTGAGCGCGTCTGCGGATTCAGCGCACGAATGCGTGGAAGCTTTAGTGCCGCCAACTGCACGTCAATGGATGATTTCTAGAATGCGAAGCATGTTGCAGGCTGCACGTATGGCGGTGGAACGCTGTAGTAATGGATATCCAAGGTACGGTAACGTCGAACGTTGCCGGATAACAAACATATAGCGAAATGGAACACTAATCCAACGATTTGCGATACGGTGGCAGGCAGTGTTAATTACGTGAGGCATTCATAGAAACAGCAGGCGAACACGACACCCGAATATCCGGGGTAACGGCATTCGGATTGGGTGCGGGAGGCGTTGTCGGGCACAACAGGGGGGGGGGGGGGGGGGGGGGTGTTGAGGATTCAAACCATGATGGAGCGGCGAACCGGTGCTTGGCGGAGGCGAGGCGATGCGTCACGATTCTTGGCTGTGCCTCACGGTCTTCGATGCGCAGGTTTGCGTCGCCAGTGAGGCTGACGATGTCGGGTGCCCTTGCCTTACTGATGGGGAAGGTCAGGAAGTGATGAGGGGTAATGAGGGGTGTTGGTGAGGTGCAGAGAGGAGCAGTAGAGGATACCGGAATGCCTTCAGCGGTCAACCGAGGGGTTTCGCAACCCTGAATAATAACGAGAACATTATATCGGGCAGAGGCCAAAAGAGCAGCCCTTCTCGCACGGAGTCATCACGGGCTTGGGCCTCTGCGCCTCTAGAATCTAAGGTGAAAGGTGTGGTGGATTTGCCCATGTCCTCGATCCGAAAAAAGGCGCCGCTCTCGGGGCTTCCAGCGAGTCGAGCTCCGGCGTTTTGCGGCGGGAGTGTCGCTGGGATACGCCTGCTACAAAGGGCGGTGCTTCCTTGGCCGACGATGGAGTAATTCGTTTGAGTAGTGGAGAGTGTTTGTTTTGACAGAGGTGGGTATCAGGCTTACTTCCTTGGTTCGTTCGATTGTGGGCTATGGACATGAGGATGGTGTGGGATGGGTGAGGGGCGCAGCGAGTAGTACAGTCCACGGCGGTTGGAGGTTGAGCGGCGGGATTGATGAGGTGAAACTACAGGATTGCGTATTTTCACTTCAATTTCTGGTCAGTATACCTTACTTATTGAGATGGGGCAAGGGAATACGGCCGTGATGGCTTCAGCATACATCGGAGCTGCATACTCGTATGTGAGTGAGACGGATGTACAAGGTTTAGAGGTCGGGACATTTGACGATGAATCGTGTCTGGCGTTGTCCAAAGGTGCCGCAGCCGGGCGAAAGAGCGGAAAGCTCATAGCGCAATCGAGCT
Source organism: Colletotrichum godetiae (assembly GCF_030913485.1). Classification (NCBI taxonomy): domain Eukaryota; kingdom Fungi; phylum Ascomycota; class Sordariomycetes; order Glomerellales; family Glomerellaceae; genus Colletotrichum; species Colletotrichum godetiae. Next base: position 11,058 of record NW_026851249.1, on the reverse strand, counting down.
CCGTTGGAGACGTTTCTGGCGTGCTGTAATAAACCTGTACTAGGTAGCTCTCACGATGCTTTCCTATGTGCGAGTACTTAGAAGTTAGTGCCCCTTAGGGACATTGTCTGCCCCGTTCTGCTTTGCAGTCTTACCAAGAACGGCCTTGACGGGAGTCGAGTTGAGGGGCTCCGGGGGTTCTCAAGCGCCACGGCCATGTTGTGACAGGGGAGAGAGAGAGAAAAGCCAAAAGGCTAAGCTGGAAAAGCATTGGATCAATGATGCCGTTTTGGCGAGACCTCATGGCCGGCGTCAGATCAGCTCACACTGAACACGCACTGGCCCTTGCCCCGAGCCTCTTCATGGCGTCCATCGTGGTGGTTCGTGAGAGGTAAATATCATAGCTTTGCTCAACGTCCGGTTACGTTCGGGACGGAGAGCAAATAGTGGCTTCCTCGGAGGGATTTTCTTTTCTTTTCTCGTCCAGCTCAATCTGATTTCCCTGCTGTGACATGTCTGCAGCTCGATAGTGTGTGCAGATGCGTGCAATTGTGTGGCGGGGAAGTCTCCACTCGTTCAAGTTGTTTCTTCCTGGTTCGCATCTACGAATAGTTTAGCGTCTTCGTACACTTTCACACGGTATGTAGGTAGGCAGCTGTAAATATCCGTACGCTACAGACTGGAGTTGCAGTCCAAGTGAATAATCTCCTGGTTGATAATGGCGCGCTGTGTCAAGGTAAGCGTGTCGAGTAACCACGTAAGGTAAGGTAGGTATCCGTATGCGTTTCTGTGCTCAGGGCATTCTTTGGCAGAGGGACCTCCGCAACCCGGTGGAAGCGCTCAGTCAGTGACATTCATGAGGTTCCCCATTCCGGTGCCTGTGGATTCGTCCAGGTTGTTTTCCCCTTCGTCGCTGTACGGAGTGCCTAGTGTACCGTTCGGAGTACGCAATTACGCCGCCTTCCTGCGCTGGTCCCTTTTTCTGCTCGAGCTGACGCTGATGTGTACTCTCAAAGATGATGATGGCGATGATGATAGTAATAAGTTGTCTTCCAATACCTAGGTACCACAGCCAGAGCGAGGTTTCTTAGGTAACAAGCTGGGAAGGCACCTCACTCCACGTCCCTGCTGTTCCTTCCTGTCTCCATTCAGCTGGGTGGCTTCCTTCCTCAGGTCCTCAGTGTCCATTTCCAGCCCAGCGCCAAAGAGCAGTGAGTGTTCCCGTCTCCTTTCCTCCTGGGCTCACCCCGGCAAGAGTGCCTGACCCTGTCCGCTCTTGCTCTTTTCGACTCCATTGAGTGGCCCTTCTGACTTGATCTCAGCCAATTGAGCAGCGCACCTTCTTCCAACCCAATTTCCCGCTCCTGCATCTTTTGCTCACTCCAAATTCACACTTGCACCTTTTACCTCACTTTGGTCTTGTGCCTCCTTCTCCCATTTGTTTCTTTCCGTCTGCCTGCCTCACATTACCACAGTCACAGCCATCCCCGAGCCACTCCGCTTTGCCTGGCACTTTCCTCTCTAGCAAAAGAAGGCACTATTACACTGCGTAAAGTGCACCTCACCTTCCCTGCTCTTTTTGTCCCCCACCGTTCCCTTATTCCTACACCTGGACCGCACCGTACCGTGCCTTCCTTCCTGCGTTACCTTCGATTGACCTCCCTTCCACTGGCAGGTGGTTCCCCAAACTCCATCGGTCTTTCTTTGTCCGTTTCCTTTCACCACCACATCGCGCACCAACCAGCCGTGCCAACCCACCTGCAAACAACAACCCAGAGCCCTCTCTGGCACCTTTCCCTTGCTGATCAACCGACGAACCACGAACCCTCCCCCAGTTCCCTACTGGCCGACAACAACTTTTTTGCTTTCCACGAACAAGCAAGCAAACAATTCGATCTCGTATCGCACCGACTCACCTCGATCATCCCTCCCTATCCTACTTTCTATAACCCGACCGAACCTACCTCCAGTTCGCCCAGCATGCCTTTGTGCGGTGGTAACAAGACCGTCCAGCGCAAGCTGGTCCTCCTGTGAGACCTCCTCAGACCCCTCCCTCTGTGTCGCCTGGCTGCGACTTGAGGACCTTGGCTAATTGCATTTCAAACTGCAGTGGCGATGGCGCGTGCGGCAAGACATCGTTATTGAACGTCTTTACCAGAGGGTGAGTACAATAATATTTCCTTTACCCTCAAGCCTTGTGGCCTGGAATTGGCCGGTCTTCCAATCGCGCATCTCTTGCTGACTTGACCTAGCTACTTCCCGACCGTCTACGAGCCCACCGTCTTCGAGAACTATGTCCACGGTACGATCCCTTGATTCCCAGCGAATGGCGCCGAGTCGCATGATGCCCCTGGCGCGATTATCCCTCTGCCAATTCAAATACTGACCTGGGGCTGCTAGACATCTTCGTCGACAGTGTCCACATCGAGCTCTCCCTCTGGGATACCGCTGGTCAAGAGGAGTTCGACCGCCTCCGCAGCTTGTCTTACGGTATGATACTCTGAATTTGGTTGGATCAAGAGGTCGCTTGCTAATTAGACGCAGACGATACCGACCTCATCATGCTCTGCTACAGTGTCGACAGCAAGGACTCCCTCGAGAACGTCGAGAGCAAGTGGGTTGGAGAGATAGCCGACAACTGCCCTGGCGTCAAGCTGGTTCTCGTCGCCCTCAAGTGCGATCTGCGCGAGGCCGACAACGAGGAGGAGGAGGCCGCCGAGGGCCAGCAGCGAGAGAAGCGTCCCATGATCTCTTACGAGCAGGGCTTGGAGGTCGCTCGTCGCATCAATGCCCTCCGCTACCTCGAGTGTTCCGCCATGCGCAACCGCGGCGTCAATGAGGCCTTCACCGAGGCCGCGCGCGTCGCCCTCAGTGTCAAGAAGGATCGCGAGGAGTCTCAGTGCATCATCATGTGAGAAACCTCCACTTTGGTGGATCCGTTTCTTGCCCTGATCATTCTTCACCTTCTCACGACCACGATCGAACGAGCAGCCCTTGTTCTGGACGGATTCGAATTCCATTTTTTCAGTGTTTGGCACTTGGAAGGCGTCGGCGTTCCCACGGATTGGACCTTTCAACCTCGATTTGCATCTCGACATTCACACTACGTCTTTTTATTGCAGCTCGTCCAGCTCCTTGGGCAGACGCGACCTTTTCCTTTTCAGTCTGGCGGCTACTCTACGGATTCCGTCGCCGACATGAGTTCTTGATACCTTTGGGCACTGACCACTTTCGAGCAAAATGTAAATACCCGTTTCACTTCACAATGCACATACAGAGTTGGAGGGTCAGGTTTCATTCCCTTTGTCGCTTTCGGTCTTCAACGCGTACGCAAACGGACCGCACGGCCGGAGGAACGGCGTGATTGGCAGGTGGCAGGTGGATAGCATGAGGCATTGATTCAGGGTACCCAGAAGTCTCGGATGGAAGCTCAACAACAGCAGTCAGCTGAGCTCTGGTCTTTCTTCAACTAGCCTGTTCTCAAGCAAGCAAGAAAAGTTGTCTCTAGACGATGCTAAATGAACTCTGTCATTGCAACTACTGTCCCCCCCCCCCCCCCCCCCCAAGTGAAATCAGTAAACCCGGTAACCTCTATTTCCTAGCTGTCAATTGACCGGACCCGGAGATGTAGCAAATGTATCTAAAGGTATCCGGAACATGGGAATTACTATCCGAGAACCTAATCGATAGGGCGGCAAGGGATCTGTCGCCGCAGATTCTCGTGTCCGCTCCGGTCAGAGCCAAAGGATGAAAGAAGGAACGAGTGGTGCTGACCGGGTGTCAAGGCTGAGGATTTGTGAGTGGGTGTCCCGGGAACATCCCCGATCCGTGCTTATCCTTCGGAGCTCAGTCGATGCCCCGGTTGCAATCGGACTGGAGAACTGGAGAACGGCGAACAGATATGGAGGGGTCTTGTCAGCTTGTCAGCACTGTCGGCCGCGAGTTGAGGGACCAGGACCCTGTCGTGCTTGTGTGCTCAACTTGCATTGCTTCAATTTCACTAGACGTTGAGGCTTATCTGTCTGAAGCTGTGTACCTTAGCTTTCGAATGAGATCTACTAGGTATCCCATTGACTGCTGGATGGCGTCACTGCGTCTATCTCCAGTCTTTCTCTAATCTCGCCCTATTTCGAGATTATTTATAGGCAGATATAAGGAAGATAGGGTTGGATTCTCAAATTATTCGTTATTCTCCTTATTAAAGTACATACCTATGTATTGACGCTATCCAGCTGTTGATGGGGTAATGAGCGATCCTGAAGACGCTCAACCTTTCATGGTAATACTCTCATTCACAGTACTTACCTTAGATTCAACAAGATACTCGACAATTTTCATTGACCAACTCCATTCGATGATGAGAGTGCAGATAACATTTCATTTCCCAATGGTCGCTCATGTATGTAAAAGAAAATAGTAATACAAAATGTGAAATATTGTGTTTTCGCTCTCTCCCAACTCCGAATTATTCATCGAACGCCATGATCCATATCATGAACTCATAATAACAGAAGAAACGTCGCTTGGGTTGCCTCAAGATTAATGTTCGAGGACTTAGTCTCCGTGACGGCCCAAGGCCTTGCCACGCTTGGAAACCTCGCGAGCGTGGTACTGCTTAATTTTGGCCCTTCTAGCCTCCTCCTTGGCCTCCTCCTCGAGCCTCCGCACATCGGCTCTCGCTGCGGCAACCATCTCCCTCGCAGCCATGAGCGCGCGGTCGGCCTCCTTCTCAGCTGCCTCGGCGCCCATGACGCGCTCGCGCGCCTGCACGATGCTAGGGTCCATCTCTACGCCCCCACCACCAAATTTGTGTAAAAGACCGCCCTTCCGACCGGACGACGCGTCCGTGGAGCGACGGAAGAGGCCGCCTCCGCCGGTATGGTGGCCGTCGGGAGAAGTGTGGTAGGTTGTCGAGGACAGAGAGGAGTGGGAGGTCGCGGAGGTGCGGGATGTGCGGGCTGTCGGCGTGGGAGAGGGGTCACGGCGCGAAGAGCCGAAGAGGCCGTGCTTGCGGGGGGGCTCGGCAACGGGCTGGTGGTGGACTGGCTCCGGGGAGGGGTCTCTGCGGGAGCCGAAGAAGCCGGTGCGGCGGGGCTCTGAGGGTGGTGGGGTCAGCTCCCGAACTGGCTCGGGAGAGGGTTCGCGGCGGCCGCCTCCGAAGAATGGCATTTTGAGTAGGTATGGGGTTTTTTGTGTGACTTAAAAACGGATGATTTGCTAGGATGGTCTGACGAAAGGCTTGTTTATGCCTACAAGGTTGGGAATTGTGGTTGATGGTGTGGGTGCTTCCGTGGATGCAGGCTTGGGATGCTGGATAAGACGGAACGTAAGAGTCTGGGCGGGAGGAACGTGGAGGTTATATCTAACTCTCCCCTCCTACCTCATACCTTTTCCCCTGATTCTTCCCCCTCCCCATTCTCATTCATGACACTATGGTTCTCCTACTGCTGGACCTGTTAAAGCTCACCGCAAGGTACGTCGCCTGGGCGGACGCCCGTGCCGAGACCCTGGCTGCAGACATTGTTGGCAGGCTGGCATGGTTGATGCTGCACAATGATGCCAAGATGGTCATTCGAATCCCCTTCGTCCGTCACCCATTCCTGCTCAGCGAAGGACAGCTAGCTCTGTTAGACGCTTGGAGCCGATTGAGACGCCGTTTGGCGGGCTTGGTGGTTGGGTGCTGTGCGACTCCAAACCTGTTTGCCAGTGATCTGCGGTCCAAGATCACCATCCTCGGTGACGTCAAAGGTTTACATGGGAAGGATGTGTTGCAGGGGTCGAGGTGTGGCTGGTAAGCCAATTAGAGATTGTTGATGACGAGGGGCTAACCTCTTGTGGAAGGACCCCTAGATTCTTTTCGTTCAGGTCACGCAGGGTCTTGTTCAGGAATGTCTCGCCCTTCCGACCTCCGAGACTGTGATTTGTCTGGTAGTGAATGAAAGTGATGCTGAAATCGGCAGGGGAGCATAATCTCGATTATGACATCGCATACCTTTGGTAAGACGGCGCGGTTACTCTACCCTCTAGACGCCAAGGTGGCTGTGCTGCGATGCAAGGGGTCATTCTTGGTGACGAGATGGTGGGAGTACCAGCAATCGGCTAACGGTGTGTGTGACGGTCGTGTGCCAGCTGGTTTGATGAGCTGGCGCTCGTTCACAGACTGAGACTCGATTGTGATACCAACGGTGCAAGACACTATTGATGGAGGCTAGGGATGACCGTTGACGTTGTGGCTTGGCCTGCAGCACTATGATTTGCCAATGGCTGATATCGCGAATCTCAACTCTCGTATCGAGAAGCAAAGCGGTTTAGCTACGAAAGAGTAGGTGGTTATCCCGAGCTGGCATCCAACTAAGGAGTGATCCTGAAAATTGGTAAGAAGACTTGATCGCGGTTCTCGCGAATCTTGAACCTGGGCCAGTGGGTTACGCTCGGGGTGGGCCATTCCTGGACCCAGGCGCGGCGCGGGCGATGCAGGATGCCAGCCAGGTAACTTGTAAGGCACCCTGTGAAGCTTGATTGGGAATGGTTTGTGGAGAGCCTTCGTTTAATCAAGGTCAAGCTGAGAGTGCCTTGCTGTCTGGCTGTCTGCACACGCACTAGAGTCTCATTGAAGACCCTGTATTTGGTGCACCGGAGTGTGCCGAAGTGCCATGGGGAACTTGGTTCAGAATATGGCGGTGGCTTAGTCTGCGTACCCAGGGTTCGATATCGGCAGATTTGAAGCGATAGAAATCGGCCATGTTGTCTTGAGCGAATGTGATATACGCTGAAAAGACTACAGCAAATAAGGCATTCTGTCGAAATTTAGGTATACACGAGAAACTTGCCGCACACAAACCCATTTGTAAGCTGGCAAGCAGTCTCTTTTTCATATTGTTTCAACATCTGATGAGTGTAGCTGCTGACCTCGATGCATCTTTCTAGAAGAGCTGACTGGTATTCTGCGAAGACCCTTATATTTTTATATGGCGCATGGTAACTTGGCTACTTGTTCCATATCTGAACTCGGGACTATCGAACGATGGAAGGATATATTCTGCTTATAGCCTGCGGCTCGTTCGGCATATTCGCTATGATTTGACACCCTTCTCCAGCTTGCTCTCAACCGGCTCATTGCTCGCCCAGCCCATCCAGGCGACGGCAATGATGAATTTCACTCCTCCAGAGATCCAAAGAGCTCCAGGCATGCCAGCCCCACTTCTCTGCAACCAGCCGCCAATGATACCTCCAAGAACAAGCAAAACAACAGCCAAGAACCTCCTGTTCCTCTTGGGGTTCTCCTTCAGGGGTGCAAAGAGCTTGGGGTCGGATAGAAGATCGCAGTAGACACTGGTCAGGACGTTGGTAGGAACCTCGTTGTATCCCAGAATCCTACTCGTGACAATCTGTCCGCCGAACTGGAAGGCCAGGAGCGCGAGGGGAACCATCACAAGAGGGTTCTCAGATGTTTTGAATTCGTGGTTCGAGTCGGAGCCTTGTACCGAAACCTTTCCGAAATCGGCGATAAGACGCGTCTGAGCAAAGGCAGCGGCGAGGAAAACGAGTGCCGACTGGAGAAGGAACGAAAGAGCGAGAGTGCTTCTGCGCTTGGGGTGAATGTGCCTCGACTTGGAGAAGAAGAAGCACCCAAGCCAGAATGCGGCAATGGAGCTGAGGGACTTTAGCCAGAGGAGGGGCTCGCCAGCCGGAAGTTTGGAGGCGCCAAGAGCCATGAAGATGGTATTTCCTTCAAACAGGTCAGTCTCACATGTTGCTTTCCCTTCCTGATAGCTAAAAAAAAAATCTCACCTGTTTGCATACTGACGAAGACACCAGCTGCGTTTACTGCCACACTGTCGCACAAGCCGGATACGAGACAGCAAGCGAGGACTGGGACATCGGTATAACGGATGTTGACATCGTCACGGAGCCAGTCACCGAAGCTGCGCCGCTGAATCTCGTTCCTTGGTTGCTCGTTTCCGGCATCGGTGTCGGATGAGTCTGCGACCTGCAGACCACTTTGCGCGCTCATATTGGCTACTTTGATGGTTCCGCGATCTTTGGGTGAAGGTGGAATTCGAGGTTAGACAGCGAGATGAGTCAGTCAGGAGCCAGGAGTCAGCCCAGTATTTGAACAAACAACAGCTGAAAATTTCATGGGTTCATCCCGCAGACCTTGTCTGGGGTTGGGATTGCGTTATCGCATCTAAGCATGTCGCTGCAGGGCGGTTTGCACCACTATTACGTCTCGGGTAAGCGTCCATTCTTGACAAAATCCACCGCCGCGTAATCGGGAGCGGACTGGGCTGCCGAAAATCACGTTTGTTTGGTGAAGTTCGGGGACGATGTGGGTTTTGGCACGGATAGATTGCCGAAATTGGTGTTGGCATTGTGCATACTAAGAAAGAGCATGTCCTTAAGTCAGTCTTGGGTCATTGATGAGTTAAAGTCTCGCTACAGCTTCTTGACGCGGGTGAGGATGTCGAAGGATAGTTTGATTCAAAAAATGTCTCGTTGTGGCCTGACTTGACGAGCGACATCGGTCTAGCCAAGCCGTCTATCACGCGGGACGCGGTGACCGAAAAAAGGCTGAAAATCTTGTGTTTTAGCGGTTGCTTTGTCATTTTAAGGATGTGGGTCTCTCGGTCGGCCCTGACCCGGACGCTTGGGCCCGCCGTGCGCCGAATACCCGATGAATTGCCTTTGCCTTAGCAGCCTTACTCATCTCACCTTGTTCACCTTATTTCCCACCTTACTCACTCACCTTACTTCATCCTCATGTTCCTTGTCTCACTCATTTTCTACAAACCTTCGACGCTTCCAGGGTCGAAGCTTCGCAAACAACTCAACACAACATGGACGACCGCTATTACAGTGAATTCCAGCCCAAAAGGTTGCAGCAATATACGAACTCACACTGCAATCGCACATTTGCGACATGAAAACTCTTCGCGATCAGAGACCCACAGCAACCGACTATCCTCAGGTTGGCTCTCAAGCCTGTAGATCCCAATCGACGACACCTCGACTCAATCACAGCGCCCACAACGCCTCAAGTCGTCTTCTCATTTGATCTTGCTCGGCGCACCTGGTCTCGTCTGGAGCCAGCTATTTTCTCCTATCTAAGAGAGTTCTATCGCTCTTCCTCAAAAACTACCATAGCCTCGAATCACGGCTACAGCAAATCTTACTGGCTGTTTCTGTCTACGGAGTACTGAGGCCCAGCATTGTTAACGCGCTCTCGCGACCCCGAGTCAGGCCCAGATTCTGGCTCGTCACCTCGTGTCTACGATGGCTATTCTTGTCATTTGATCAACAAGTAAGATGCTAGCAACAACAAAACTCGGTCGTATTTTTGGAGAACGAGGCTCAAAAGCTGGGGAATTCCTGTCACTCACCACCCGAATGCCGGATTGATCACCGAGTACAAAGTATTGATCATCGGAGACGCCTTTCAAATCCGCTATTGCAAGTTGGAACCCCAACTTTCTTTTCAGATGCGGCTTGGAATCAAACAACACCACTGCACTCTCAGACTCTGTACCCGACTGCTTGGCAGATGTTGTTTCATGCTTCCAGCTTGGGCAGGTGCCTCGAGATTTACGCTGCGGCGGTGTGATCGTCGACTCCTGAAGCGGGCCCTCTCTAGTATCACACAATGCGGGTATTCACATGGTCATCCGCACCATCAACTACTAACAGGCCCTCGATGCGCTCAACCGTTTGCTTCAGTATCACGAGTACCCCCGGAAGCGCTGGCGAACGCGATTTATTCGCAATGCTTCGTATTTGATCGCTTTTCAATTGCCCATGACGCAGTTCATCAGATCGCCACAGCCGTTTCCCCCGGCGCAAGGTACCATTTCTCCTCCGGCCGGCCCACCAACAATCTCGGGATAATCTTGAGAGTTTCCCAGTCGGTCGCTTGACCGTTTGGCGAATGTCCAACAATTTCCTTTCTGATAACCTTGCTCTGCCGGTGCCACCACGAACCGGGCCCTAGAATGCTGCTCGCCTCTGGTTCGACCGATAGTTATAACGCTAATCCTGGTTGGCGCTGGTGCGGAAACGCTGCCCGTTGCAGATGCGACTCCAAGAACCCAAAGAGGAGAAAGAGACATTGGCAACCCCTTTAATCAACATGCTGCTTGCCACGCGCCCGGCATCCCCTGGCTTGTCTTGCATCTGTCTCTCCGCCTCGCCCACGTTGAGATGAGGCCGCCTCCTATCATTGCTCTCCGTTTGATTGAGTCCCTAACTCAATTCTCGAGTCTGTGCTTTCGGCTTCTTCCCATGCGTGCCTTTGCCCCCATCAGAATAGTGAACGCCATCACCCCATATCCACACTCATTCCCAGCTCTGAATTCTTGGATTTTGAACCCCACCATCGCCATTCCTTTCGACATTCTACAGAGGTTACTTTCTCTCCCTCTGTTCCAACAGCCCGGTCTGTGTCTGCGACGTTGAGCATGGTGAATTCGCCCGTCTCAGACAACACACACTCCTTATCTCTCTCTATTGTCACTCTTTGATATAAGAAGACTTCCACCGCTGGCGCGCTGTGTTGTGCAGACTTCTGGCAATACTAGACGTGTCGCAAACGTCCCAGGTCGCTCATCCCGACAACTGCTCGTTGTTCCTGAAGTCTCATCGCATCATTTCCAATTCACACTCCCTCACAATGCTGTCTCAATACACTCTTTCAGCACTGGCGGTGCTGGCATCGCTTGCCCAGCCCGCGCTCGCTCAAGTCTCGACGAAATGTAATCCGATGAACACAACCTGTCCTGCCGATCCGGCTTTTGGTATGGACTTCAACTTCAACTTCAACTCTACTCCCTCGACCGATGCTTGGGAAACCACCGTCGGCCCTGTCACGTACACCTCCGACAATGGGGCGGAATTCACTATTAGCAAGCAAGGCGACTCTCCCACGATTCGATCCAAGTTTTACTTCTTTTGGGGTCGTACCGAGATCCATATGAGGGCCGCCAAGGGAAAGGGAATTGTGAGCTCTATGATGTGGCTCAGCGACACCTTGGACGAGGTTGATTGGGAATTCCTTGGAATCAAGAACGACGCTTTGAGCAACTTCTT